>NC_142165.1:50852001-53752001 GCF_029865625.1 Vigna umbellata | reverse complement strand
GCTTAATTCCCTTCATCCTAAAGGGTTTATAAGCCAACTAGTTCTCCTAAAGTTCAAAACAAGAAGAAAAGCTACGCTACCTTGCACTTCCATCTAAGACGCCTTTCTTCCTCTTCTTTGCTTTTTAAGACCAAGCCATGAGAGTCCCACATTGCTTGTGCTTAAAGGAAAAGAAGGGTTTATAAGCATTTATTCTACTAGAACTAATGAAAAGAAATCAAAGAGGCAAATACAAGCCTTTGAAATCTATTTTACTTTTTTTTACAAATGAGTCAAGAAGACAAGAAGTAAAATGATTTCCTTTAGCCATGCTTCTTGTCATCCTTTTATTCCCTTCATCACTTGCCCTCTCTATGATCACATCATCCCCCTAGGTTAGAGAGGATTCGACCACGAATCTGGCAAATCTGCAAAAGGATCAGCCACATTAAAAGTAGGATGTACATTATAAGTTCTAGGCAAATCAATCTCATATGCATTATCATTTATTTTGTGTAGGACTTGAAAAGGACCATCGCCTCTAGGATTGAGTTTGGATTTCCTTTGTGAAGGAAATCTTTCCTTGCGCAAATGAATCCATACCCAGTCACCAGGAGAGAAAGTGACCTTTTTCCTACGCTGATTGACATTAGATGCATGCTTTTGAGTGGTGTGTTCAATGCGCGTCTTGACTCTATGATGCAAATCCTTAATGAACTGCGCTTTGGACACACCATCTAAACACATGGACTCAAAATCAGGAAGGGGAAGAAGATCCAATGGAGTGAGGGGGTTGAAACCATAAACAATGTGAAAAGGAGAATGCGTGGAAGTAGAGTTGACAACCCTATTATAAGCGAACTCAATATGGGGTAGCAACTCTTCCCACTGGCGTGGATTGCCCTCAAGACAACATCTCAACAATTGACCCAAAGTTCTATTAGTCACCCTAGTTTGACCATCAGTTTGTGGATGACAAGTGGTAGAGAAAAGAAGTTTAGTACGCAACTTGTTCCACAAAGATCGCCATAAATGACTAAGGAACTTGGAATCTCTATCAGAGACTATTGTCTTAGGCAAACCATGCAAACACACTACCTCTCTAAAGAATAAATTAACAATATGGACAACATCATCTACTTTGTGGCAGGGAATAAAGTGCACCATCTTTGAAAAATGATCCATTACCACAAAGATAGAATTCATCCCTCGCTGTGTCCTAGGTAAACCCAAAACAGAATCCATAGAAATGTCAACCCAAGGACTACTAGGCACAGACAAAGGAGTGTATAAGCCATGAGGGTGGGTGGTGGACTTAGCATGCTTACATGGAATGCATTGGCTACAAAACTTTACTACATGTTTATGCATATGAGGCCAATAGAAATTCTCATGAAGAATGGCTAAAGTTTTTGCAATCCCAAAGTGCCCCATCAATCCTCCCTCATGTGCTTCTTTAATTAAGAGAAGACACAATGAACTCTTGGGCACACAAAGGCATTTATTCTTGAAAAGAAAGCCATTTGAAAGGAAAAAATCCTTGTGTGGTCCATGAGTACATTGTTCAAATAAAGAAGAGAAATCACTATCATCTTGATACAATTCCTTTATGTGATCAAACCCAAGAAACTTGGTTTCAAGAGTAGTCAAAAGAGTATGTCTTCTTGATAGTGCATCAGCTACTATATTAGAAGAACCCTTCTTGTGTTTGATGACATAAGGAAATTGTTCTAAGAATTCCACCCACTTAGCATGTTTCTTATTGAGTTTGCCTTGGCTTTTCAAATGTTTTAAAGTCTCATGATCACTATGGATCACAAACTCTTTTGAAAGTAAGTAATGTTGCCAAGTTTACAAAGCTTGAATAAGAGCATATAATTCCTTATCATAAGTGGAATAATTTATGTGACTCCCTTTAAGCTTCTCACTAAAATAAGCAATAGGATGTCCTTCTTGAAGAAGTACAGCCTCAATGCCTACATTAGAAGCATCACACTCAACTTCAAATGACTTAGAAAAGTCAGGTAAGGCTAAGATGGGAGCATGAGTTAACTTGTCTTTAAGGACTTGAAAACTCTTTTGTTGCTCATCCCCCCACTTAAAACCTACATCCTTCTTTACTATGTCACTTAAAGGAGCGGCGAGAGAAGAGAAATTAGGCACAAAGCGACAGTAAAAACTAGCTAAGCAACAATGCAAACATTTTTAGAAATCTATCAACAACAGAATACTGGATGAACATAGTGGAGAAAATTTTTTTTATTGCGAATAGTACAGAGTGAATTGAAACAAAGTAAAAACTAGACATTAAAGTAGACATGCAAACGAAACTTTTAAAAAAAATTCACACAAAACAGATAAGAAATGAACTCAAACGAAAGCAAACAAGTTGGATAAGCATGCAACGTGCACCAGCGCGCGAGAATATAAAAATGCTTGCCTACTTTACTCTAACATGCAATTCCTAATAAGGATCAAGCTCATGGCTCTAGATACCACATGATATGGAAGTGCATGCCTAGAGAGAAGTATACTAATGACATTTAAAATAATGAATGGAAAATAAAAGCGAAAAAGAGAAAGGAAGAGAAAACTTATGACTCGTAGACACGCCACTTGAGAGAGGACTCCAAGATAAATGTTGAAGAAGGACCGTCACTCGCTTTGCGCAAGATAAGGTCTGCCCAAAATGGACTAGAGACAGAAAATTATCTCAAGAGGAATGCAAATTTGCAATTCAACTCAAAGAATTCATTCAATTTCGAAGTTAATCCAAAAGGAGACCCTAAGCCTTCTTATATAGCCCTTGGAGTGAGTTTGGAGAGTGGAATTAAAAGATGTGGGACTTCTAGTCTCAAGGCCGGCCGACAGCTCCTAAGGTGCTTTGAGTCCCATATTGCTTAATTCCCTTCATCCTAAAGGGTTTATAAGCCAACTAGTTCTCCTAAAGTTCAAAACAAGAAGAAAAGCTATGCAACCTTGCACTTCCATCTAAGACGCCTTTCTTCCTCTTCTTTGCTTTTAAGACCAAGCCATGAGAGTCCCACATTGCTTGTGCTTAAAGGAAAAGAAGGGTTTATAAGCGTTTATTCTACTAGAACTAATGAAAAGAAATCAAAGAGGCAAATACAAGCCTTTGAAACCTATTCTACTTTTTCTTACAAATGAGTAAAAAACACAAGAAGTAAAATGATTTCCTTTAGCCATGCTTCTTGTCATCCTTTTATTCTCTTTATCACTTTCCCTCTCTATGATCACATCAGGGAGGGCACTAATGAATTCGTTGATGAAAGATCTCGAAAGACTCATGTAAGCAAATAACACTGTTACTATTAGTAAATTTTCATTTATGTTATTCTATCATTCCCTAACATTGCTTTTAATGTTTGAACAAGAAGAATTTTCTACGTGACTTTCATAGGTTAGATCTGAACATGGGTCAGCTCCCACACCGGATGATGCGAGTAATGCAGAAGACGACATCTGTAGGACACAATGCTGGGTCGACATCGTTGGTGGGAAGAAAAAGGGACGAATGTACGGTGCAGGACAACTTACTACAAACTATAAACATCGAGAAGAGGTACTCTGAAGCACCGGCCTTCTTCTTCCACCACTATTGCTGGCGAGGCCGTTGTCCGCCTCACGCATGCACTGGAGCAACGTGACCAGGAAATCACTGGTTTGAGAGCAGAGTTTAGAAACTTTAAGGCCCTAGTGATGAGAGTGTTGCCTGAAACTTCACAGGATCAATTCATTATCCCTCTGACCCAGCCACGACCCTCCCGGTCACCCACTGTCCCTCAACAGCCCACATCAGTCCAGCTCTCATCAGTCCAGCCGACATCAGTCCAACCCATACCAGTCCAACCATCTATAGAGGAGCAGGATGATGAATTCTGATGATAACTATGTAGATTATTAGTTTTATTTTTTTATTGAACATAGTTGTTATAGAAACATTTGGATATTAGAACATTTGGATGTTAGATCATTTGGATGTTAGAACAATTGGATGATTGGATGTTAGAACATTATGTTAGATTGTTTTATGTTTCATTTATAAATACATGTTCTATTGGTGATTGGATGATTCAGATGTTATATTGTTTTTTTATCAATGATTGGATGATTGAGATTCACATTATGCAGTTCTGTATGTGGTTGGAAAATGTTATGCAAGTCTATTTGTGCTATGAACAATTTATGCAGGTTTGCTTGGTTGGATAAGAAATACAATTGTGCTTGAGATTTTCCTGGAACTTACTGAAGGCTTTACTGAAGGCTTCAGCCCTTCGGAAATATCCGAGGGCCTTTGGCCTTTGATAATTACCGAAGGCTTATGTCCTTCGGTAATTACCCACGACCTCCGTCGGTAATTACCGAAAGCCAAAAGCCCTCGGTAAATGTTAGCGACAAGAGATTTATCGATGATATCACGGTCGTCGCTAAGCCTTCGGTAAATGGTCAATACCGACGGTTTCTGGTTGTTACCGAAGAATTATACCCGTCGATAATACCCTTCTTTTTTGTATACATATAGTTATCAAACTAGCAATTCAACTTAGAAAATCATTCGAGTTTATGTTCTCACACTCATTTATCAAAGTTAACTTAATAGTAAACTTGTTTTTGGAGTAAACTCGTCGTAAATTTGAGTAAACTCGTCATCCAACAAACGAGTTGACGAATCCATGTAACTTTTCTTCAAATCCGAAAAGACAATAAAGATTATAGTTTCTTATACGAAATTAGCTCGACGTTCTTCTCCTCCCTTGTGCTCGTGATAAGAGTTCCAACCTCTTTATGTTGTCACTTGAGACTCGTCGCGCAATCGTTGATGCAGTGTAATTCAGTTCTAATTGTTCTCTGTTATCTTGTTATAGTCTGCTGTCGCAATGTTCTTGTGATTGTGTTGGTGATGCATCTTTGTCATACTCATGCAATTCACATGAGTTCGAGTAAAGTTTAATAAAGCTTTAGGTTTCCTTTATTCTGTTATAGACTTTTGGGCTTTAGTCTACGACCATTTTGTTGTTTTTAGTATATTTTATATAAAATGGTGTAACTAATTATATTTTATTATAAAATAATAATCATATTAGAAAAATATAAGAAATACTTAATAATATAATATAATAATCTAATAGTAAAAAATAATATTTCATTAAAAGAAATTTAAAATTTATTTATAAAATTATATAACAATAAAATATTATATTATTTATAAATATTTTAATATTTTTTATATAAAGTATAAAGAGTTTAGATTCAAGTCTATAATCCTGAGTTTGTAATATTTTCACAAATTTACATAAATTCTATAATTTAAGAGCCTTATGTACACGTGTTTATCAAAGTTTTTTCCACAAATTATTGCATTCATCTTCTACTATTTATTTATAATATGGATTTTCTAACCCAACTTCGCTTCATCATTAAAACTAGGTTTAATGTCTCGGTAGGTCCCTATTTTCGGCGTGAATTTCAAATAGGTCCCTTTTCTTTTCGGCGTCTCAATTGGGTTCTTTTTTGTGTAAAATTGGAGCAATTAGGGGTCTGCCGTCAAATTACACAAACGGCCGTTTAAGTTTGCCTACGTGTTATTAAAAATGATTTTGAATTAATTTTTGTATTAAAAAATGGATTTGTTCTTCAAGGGCAAAAAAGGCAACAGTCCTTTCACAAGTTCCTTTCTCTCTCTTTCTATCTCTCTGTGTTTTTCGTTTCGAGGTTCTTGATATTTCTTTCACTTGGAGCGAAACGTGCGAACACCTTCGTTCAAGGTTTCGAGATTATTGCTTTGCTCGCTCGCGCATGGCTGGAAAATGAGAAACAACAGAACGAATTAACCCACGTGTTAGAGATGCTATCAGATATGGGTGCGATTTTTCTAATCTTAGGTTTGTTAATTGTGTAGATCCTTTTCACGAGGTGAAGAGCAAGCGGGAAAAGAAAAAAGAGGTGGACGATTTTTTTTGTTGGTTTCAGCTGTTCAGGATTGATTCCATGATATCTTAAAAACAAGAAGAAAGAATCTGTCTTTCATATTCAGATAATCAAATTATCAATTCGGTTATTCCTCCAGCACGCGCATCACAGAACCTCATTCTCCCACCCAACTTCAACTTCATCTTCCAACTATCAAAAACCCCAAAGCCATCTTCGTTTTTTTCCACACAGAGACAGAAAAATATTGGATAATCATCTTTCACACTGTTTCCTCTCTATTCTCACAACAGCCATTTCTCACCCGCACAGAAAAACACCTCCCTCAGTATCAATTCATCTTTCATTCTCTCCTCCATCATGTTCAACACCTGAAAAACAGAGAGGAACTCACTCGGTTCCTAACCTCAACCATGTTTCCCATCACATACATTCATCCCAACACCCCCAACACCCAAAACAGAAAATAGATATGGGAACAATTGTCGACAGCAAATTCTAGCGAAGGAGGGCAATTGTCGGAGCTAGATTAATGGCAGTGTCGTGTGAAAAATGAAGGGGAAAGGGAGTTCCTCCTTGCCAGCAAAGAAGAGAACGTCGGAGAGAGAGGAGTGCACCGTCGGCGACGGTGGCTGGGAATTGCATCACTGGCACGACCTTGGCTCACGGCTCGCGGTGGATGGCCTCATCGAGGGCGGCATCGGCGTGACACAGAGAGGGATCGGAGAAAGCGCTGGCGGACTGTGCTCGGGCTGACGAGGGCTCCGGCGGCACAAGCGGTGGTCGGTCTGGCAGAAGCGGCAGTGTGCGCGCAGTGGTGGCTGGAAGCAGTGGTGATGGCCTCCAGGACGCGGCGGCCTGTGTGCGTGAGCCGGCGGACGGGACGAACCCCTCCCTGGGGTTGCCGATTTCAAAGGGAGACGGGAGATAGGGAAGGTGGTGGCGCGGTGGCCGGTTTCGCGGCACGCAGGGAAGACGCCCCTTCATCGGAGTTATGGGCTGGGAGAGGAGTCAAGAGATGGCGTGGTGGCTGGATTCGAAGAAAAGAAGAACCGCGCTTCCAATCGAAGAAGAAAAGGGTTTTCCCCAGTTTGCCTCTTTTGCCCTTGAAGAACAAATCCATTTTTTAATACAAAAATTAATTCAAAATCATTTTTAATAACACGTAGGCAAACTTAAACGGCCGTTTGTGTAATTTGACGGCAGACCCCTAATTGCTCCAATTTTACACAAAAAAGAACCCAATTGAGACGCCGAAAAGAAAAGGGACCTATTTGAAATTCACGCCGAAAATAGGGACCTACCGAGACATTAAACCTTAAAACTATTATAATAAACATATTGTCTACTTTAAATTTATTATTAGTTATTATTTCGGGTGTAAGGTCAAGTAACTTTGAACACATTCACAATTTTCTTTTCAAAGTCGTTCGAATAGTTATATTTTCGTTTCGTCTTCGTCTTCACTTCAACCGACTGGGATACCTGTCAAAGACACTCTGATGTTTAAGTCAGCAAGTAATCCCTACGGGAGTCAGAGCAATAATTTTAAATGTATAGTAAATGCAATCACTTACCTCTTACACCTTTTACCTTTATTTCTAGTTTTCTATATGGGTTTGAGATGAGTAAAACCTTAATTACAGCCTAATATCATTACACTTATTCAGTACTTACCTTTAACTTCGTTTCTAAGAGAAATTGATTACCAAGATAAGTCGTCCGGTCCCTTTGGATAATAGGTGGATTGTTCGAATCGGTAGGATTTTGTTTTATTTCTAATATCTTACACCTTTAAGTTGTTCAGTCTCTACCTATTAGTTAGATCGTTCGATCTTACAATGCAGTTATACGCCTAAGCACGTTCTCAACCTAAATAAATTCAAATGTTTAATCAATAATCAAGAATTTTTTGTTTTGTTTTAATTATGAGGTTATAGAGCATTACACGTGTGAGTGTGAGGGAGAAAATAGAATGAATAGGCATGTTCCCCATAAAGGGAGGTATTGAGAAAGAAACCAAAGGGAGCTGGAGCTGGAGGGAAAAGGCATGTTCCCCACAAATTTTAAATTTCATTTTATCTATATCTACCTTTCTATATAAAAGAGAAACAAAATGATCAAAAATAATACGACAAAAGATGAAAGAGTTCAAAATTCATTTACTTCACAATTTAATTTCATAACTTTTTAATAATATATATATATATATATATATATATATATATATATATATATATATATATATATATATATATATATATATATATATATATATACACACTTGAAAATGGACACACTTGTGCTGCTGATGACATACCTAATTATCATTAAAATCTCAATATAACTTCTCAAGAAATAAAAGAAAAAGAAACATAAAAAGAAACAATAGAAAGAAATTGGAAGAGACAGCTAAAAGAATAATACTTTTTTTTTAAAAGGAAAATCTGATTAAAGAAGAAACAAAATTGAATTGTATGTATCATTTCCACGTATACATCATTGAGACATTTGAATAGAAATTCACAAATAGTCGTACAAAATCAAAGAAATGGGCTACCAGACAAAGTTAGCAAAAGTTAATCTTTGCTATCCTGACACCTGTTGTACTCTGCGATTGATTTCGTTATTTACCAGATACGACAAATAATCTACGTTTTGGTGAATGTTGGGAGACAAGAACCTAAATTCGACAATAACTTCAGAAGTTAGGATTTAAGCCAAGTAATACATTAATAATATAAAATTGAATCATGTTCCACCTGAAACATTTTTTGATCCGTAACGTTCCCAACTTCTTATGTTTTCAATAAGCAACAACCCCTTATGGGATTCAAATCTGTTATCTGGGATCAGTTTGAAATTAATCGAGCTAGAGAATAATCTAGTAGTGGAAATCATAAACTAAGGTAAAACCTAGCTTTTCTCTTAACTTAATCAACTCATTATAATGTTGGTTCGATAAATCTTACACTAAATATTAGAATAAGGACAGAAAAGTAAAAGTCTAACCCCAGATATTACTTTCACTTAAATGTAATGTGCACACGTGTTTAGTAAGAGAAAGAAATGAGAGGCGAGAATCAGAGAGAGAAAGAGTCACGCAATTCTCTGCTAGGGTTTCAACCCTCTTCCACGATCACCACCACCACACACACAGTTCAGACTGATCAACAAAGTGCAAAGGCTCACAGGTAACTGAATAACTCTCAAAATTTTTATTATTAACCATTACAGAAATGATTTACAGTATTTATATACATGAGAATAATCTGTTTTTCTGTTTTGATTTACACTTCAACACTCCTCCTAAACAAAACTTTGAAAAACAACGATTAAACTACGAAACCCCTCTTTTTCACCGATTGAATTAGTGAAAAGCTTCACCTCCTTGATTTTTAGCAACTTCCACCGATTAAAATCGGTAAAAACACCTTTTTTCAAGCACACACACGTTTTTCACCGATTAAAACCGGGGAAAAACTCCTCCTAGACCGATCTTCTTCTCCATGATGAAAACCCTAAGTTTTCAAAATCTCAGCTTGCACCATCCCGATTTGCTTTCTGAGTTTCAGAAAACGTTCGCCTTTAAGAGCTTTAGTCAGTATATCTGCAAGTTGATCTTCGGATCTGCAGTGTACAATCTCTAGTTTCCCACTGCTGACCTGTTCCCTGATATAGTGGAATCTGGTCTCAATGTGCTTACTCCTACCGTGAGATGTAGGATGTTTAGCAAGATTTATGGCTGATTTGTTGTCAATCAGTAGTCTTACCCTCTTCTCAGATAGCTCAATCTTCAGTCCTTCTACCAAGGATCTCAGCCAGGTTACTTGACATGTAGCTTCACAGGCAGCTATGTATTCTGCCTCACATGATGATAAGGCAACTACTGGTTCCTTTCTAGAACTCCAGGAAATAGGAAATCCTTCCATGAAGAAAATGTACCCTGCAGTGCTCCTTCTGTCAGTCTTGTCTCCACACCAATCTGCATCTGAGTAAGAAGTAATTTGTACTTCTTCTCCAGTCTCTCCTTTTCTAAGTAGAATTTCATACGAGTGTGTACCCTTCAAGTATCTCAGTATCCGTTTGACAGCATTCAAATGTGATACTCTAGGACACTCCATGTATCTGCTTATCACTCCAACACTATAGCTCAAATAAGGTCTGGTGTTACAAAGATACCTAAGACTTTCAACCATTCTCCTGTAAGCTGTTGGATCAACAGCTTCCTCTTCTGGCTCTTTCTCTAGCCTCAATCCCACTTCTGCAGGAGTATTAGCAGCATTACAGTCACCCATCTCATACTTTTTCAGCAGTTCTAAAACATACCTTGATTGGTGCATCACTATTCCACTCTCAATCTTGGTAAACTCAATGCCAAGAAAATAGCTGAGTCTTCCAAGATCACTCATTTCAAACTCACTTTGCATTTCAGTTTTGAAAGATGAAATTAATTCTTCACAACTTCCAGTGACTAACAAGTCATCCACATAGAGACACACAATCAACTTCTCTGTTCTGCCTTTGTGCTGACAGCATTGCACATATACACCGTGTTCTGAAACACACTTTTCAAACCCAATACTACCTATGAACCCATCAATCCGCTGGTTCCAAGCCCTTGGAGCTTGCTTAAGCCCATATAGAGCCTTCCTCAGCCTATACACCTTGTCCAGCTGCCCTTTGACTTCAAAACCCTGTGGTTGCACAACATATACCTCCTCCTCCAGTCTTCCATTTAGGAAGGCTAACTTCACATCAAGCTGGTGTAAAGACCAGCAAAATTTAGTGGCCAGAGATACCACTAACTTGATAGTTTCAACCTTGCCACAGGAGCAAATACTTCACCATAATCAACTCCAGCCTTCTGTAAGAATCCCTTAGCAACCAGTCATGCCTTATACCTCACAACAATGCCTTGTGGATTTATCTTTGATTTGTAAACCCATTTTAATGCTATGGGTTTCTTTCCAGAGGGTAATTCCACCAGCTCCCAGGTCTGGTTCCTTTCTATGGAGTCAATCTCCTCCTTCATGGCTTTAAGCCATTTCTCATCTTTAACAGCTTCTTCAAACTCTACTGGTTCAGCCTCTACCCTTAAGGCATAATGAACACACTGTCCATCTGATGTTAGAGTAGCTTCATAGGACAACTCATAGTCTCTCAAGTGTACTAGCAGCTGTGGAGTTCTGGATGATCTTCTATGTCTGTTATTCACACTGTTCTCTCCTGTTTCAACTGCAGCAGTGGTATCCTCCAGAGAATGGTTGGTGATTCCTGCTCAGTTGCTTTCCACTGCCAAGCCTCACTCTCATCAACAACTACATCCCTGCTGATACATGTTGTCCCTAATACAGGGTCATACAACTTGTAACCTCCAGTAGGATTATAGCCTACAGGAATCAGTGGCACACCCTTGTCATCCAGCTTTCTCCTTAGTTGATCTGGTATATGCTTATAGCATATAGATCCAAAAATTCTCAGATGTTTGACATCTGGCTTCACCCCTGTCCATGCCTCTTCAGGTGTCAGGCCCACTAGTCTATTTGTTGGAGACAAATTCAGAATATAAGTGGCTGTCACCACAACCTCTCCCCATAGAAAATTAGACAATCCTTTGCTTTTTAACATACATCTCACCATGTTCAGTAGAGTTCTATTCTTCCTTTCCGCTACACCATTATGTTGTGGTGTATATGGAGGAGTAACCTCATGCACAATCCCTTCATTTTCGCAAAAGGTCTTGAATTCAGTGGAGATATATTCTCCACCTCCATCTGTCCTCAAGATCTTAATCTTCTGCTCACACTACTTCTCAACCATTCTTTTGAATTTCTGAAACACCTGTAATACTTCTCCTTTCCTCTTGATTAAGTACACCCAACATTTTCTGGTGTAGTCATCAATGAACAGCAGAAAGTATTTGCTACCTCCTGGTGTTTCAACCTGTATAGGCCCACAAACATCAGAATAGACAACTCCTAGTCTTCCTGCAGATCTCTGGGGTAGATTCTTATGAAAACTGCCCCTTGTTTGCTTACACTGCACACACTCCCTGCAAACTGTGTCTGGAATCTCAACATTAGGCAATCCATTCACCATTCTCTTCTATCCTAACAGAGACAGATCTTTGAAATTTAAATGCCCAAACCGCAAATGCCACAACCATTCCTCCTTGCTCTCTGAGGTAGTGAAGCACTGGTGTTTTACTGCACTCATCACAACTCTGAATGTCCGATTGTGTGACAGCTGAGCTTGTACAGTCATTTTCCTCTGTTGGTTGAAAACACTGAGGCTGTTATCCTCCATTTTCATCACATAGCCTTTCTGCAGTAGCTGTCCCAGGCTCAGCAGATTTGATTTCAAACCTGGTACATACAGTACCTCTTCAATTGTGACTTCTTTTCCTTTTGCATCCCTTAGAACAACCCTGCCTGTACCCTCTGCCATCAAACTCCTGTCATCAACAAATCGAATTTTTCCTTGTGCAGCATCTTGAATTCGCACAAACCAGTATTTTCTCCCTATCATGTGGGTAGAACACCCAGAATCTAGGTACCACACATCCTTTTCTGATGAATTTTCCTCAGTTTTAGCCATTAACATCACTGGTTCTGAATCAGATTCCTCTTCTTGGGCCAAATTAGCTCTCTTCTTTGGTTTGTTCTTAGCACCTTCACCACTCCAGCAATCCTTGGCATAATGACCAAGTTTCTGACAGTTATAGCACTTGACCTTCTTTTTATCGAATTTCCATTCACCATTCTTCTGATTTTTCACCTTGCCTAATTCACTGGACTCTTCTCCTTGCTGGTCCAGTGAGTCTTTGCCCTTCTTGCTACCTTTTCCTCCTTTCTTGAACAACTTCTTGCCTTTCCACTGAGATCTGGCTTGCAAGGCCTGCTCCTGGCATTTCCTACGCTCATTAATACGAAATTCATGAGCCTTCAATGAGTTCAACAATTCCTCTATCTCCATGGTTTCCTTCCTTCGGGTTTCCTCTATAGCAACCACAACATTATCAAATCTGGATGATAATGTTCTCAGGATCTTGTCAAGAATATACTCATCAGATATTCCATCTTTACACGCCCTCATCTTATTCACTAATTCTTGTACCTTATCAAAGTACTCAGCCACGGTTTCACTCTCCTCCATGACTAGAATTTCAAATTGTCTTCTCAGTGCCTGTAGTTTAACCTTTGTGTTTCTGTCTCCATCACCATAAGTCTTCACTAAGATGTCCCATACCTCCTTAGTAGTAGCAGAATTAGAGATCTTGTTGAAGATCTTTGGGCTGACACACTGGTACAGCAGAAATCTTGCCTTGCTATCCAGTTTTACTTGCCACTTATAACTCTTTTTCTCTTCTTCAGTAGCCCTGTCACTCAACTCAGGCAACCCATCTTCTATCACCTCTGAAACATCCTAGAAGCCAAAAATGGCTTGCATTTTAATGCGCCAGTCTTCAAACTGCTTCCCATCAAACACTGGTAGTGGCCCCTGTATTCCTCCAAATCCTGCCATCCTTTCTTGGTGAGTTCTTGAAATTTCTTTGATCTTTAACCACACAAAGAAACCTTCTTTCTTCTCCTCTGGATACACATAATTCCAGATCACTCACCAGGAAAGCAATAACACAAACCTATGCTCTTGATACCATATTAGAATAAGGGCAAAAAAGTAAAAGCCCAACCCCAGATATTACTTTCACTTAAATGTAATGTGCACACGTGTTTAGTAAGAGAAAGAAATGAGAGGCGAGAATCAGAGAGAGAAAGAGTCACGCAACTCTCTGCTAGGGTTTCAACCCTCTTCCACGATCACCACCACCACACACGGCAGAGCACCACCACACACAGTTCAGACTGATCAACAGAGTTCAAAGGCTCACAGGTAACTGAATAACTCTCAAAATTTTTATTATTAACCATTACAGAAATGATTTACAGTATTTATATACATGAGAATAATCTGTTTTTCTGTTTTGATTTACACTTCAACATTAAATAGTAAATATAATTTACGTAGTTAGTGTCGAAAAAATTTTGGTGCTGTACACTAAATTTTTGCAAATGCTTATCTTCTTGATGCACCGATAATAATTCTGTCGTTTGTATGTCGATTCTTGGTGCTGGTACACTTTGTTCCAACTTCTAAGTGCTGGTTGGTGGCACCCAATTGTTGAAACTTAGAATAAACGACTAGAAAATTTTCCATTACATATCATAATGTGCAACTTAGATTTAATTCTAATGTCACAAATCTTGTCTAGATCCCTAAAATTGACTACCCATCACCTTCTAACTCTTTGTGTGTTTACTTGTCACTTGATATGTGCTAAGAGACAATTTGCTGTGACAAGTTGATCACATGGCTGCAGAATCACAAAAGCTTGTCCAAGTTTGATAGTTCATATATTAAAGTATTTTGGACTAGTGGATATTTATAATGAATTCATGAGATGTCGATGGGAAAGATGTCCGTGACAGAACACAACCCTAATCATCATATTTATTTAGAAAATAAAATAAAATAAAATAGAATTATATCTTTATAGTTGTAGCTTTTCACCTATTGATGAATATTTAATAAAACAATGAGTACGTGTTAAAATCCACGTGAATTAATGGACTCGAATTTCGGATTAAAAACCAAATGACCGATGTAAAGTTAAATAGTTGAAACTGTTTGATGATTTTTTTCAACTCTTAAAAACTAATATATGAGACATAGTAGAAAAACAAGAATGTTGGTTACTACATGGACTTATTCCTACTTTCGGCTCATTATTGGAAAGACATGCACGCTGAGAACGAACGAAAAGGAGGGTATCAGAAATTAAAATCGCTTTCTGGAAGTGCTTAAAATAATCCACAAGCATAATGGAGTGTTTTTTCCTGCTTTTAGCTCCACTACGAGTTTGGCTTTTGAATAATTGAAAAAAAAATGAGCACTTTCAAGACGTAGATGTGATTTGTCTTTATCATGCATGCATCAGAAGAGCCATTCACCCACCGCGAGATGCCAGAAATCTCTGGGAAGTTGCCTTCTCTGTAGATGAATTCGCCTGGTCAATATGAAAATAAGTAGGTTTGGTTTATTTATATTTTATTTTTTCTCCCTTTTTTCTGATATTACTGAGTATTAGTACACGTCATGAACAAAACTGAATAATGTTACTTTGGCTCTAATCATCTCCTTATTCTCTCATCTTTACATCACTTGATGATTTAATTTGATGATCCTGTGGGATAATGAGATAGAAAAGTTGATTATGAATAATGTCTTGGAAGTTACATCCACTTCAAGGCTTTTGATGTAAAAAAAGAATATTTCTTTAGTAAAATAATTATTTGTTAACAGTTTTCAACTTAATTTAAAAAAGAAGAAAAGAAATTGCAGTAAAAGAGAGATGAAAGTTGAAAAACAAAAAAAAAAACAATTGTTTAATATGTTGTCGGGTAAAAATGTTCTTATAGAAATCTTAAATAAGAATAGTTTATTCATGTTTGAGGTACGCTTTTCCTCTTCTCATAATTAAAAATGTATACTTTTATGATTGTCAAAACTGATGCCAGTTTCTACTTGCATAACAATCACTTAAAAATAACAACTTTTTTATGTATAATAATGTGCTAAATGAATAGATGTAAAGAAAAAGGCTATTCTCTATACCAATTATTTATATTCAGATAAAAATGTTATCTACACTTTAAAACATCTTTATAAATTATTAAAATTCATCATAAATATATAAATTTAATTTGATAAATTGCAGTAATGGTTTTTTTCTTCTTCTACTAATTTATAAAATCAACCAAAGTGAATATTTCCCTTTAGTAAATTCCAACCTAAAATTTCACTGAAAGTGAAATGCTCACATTTCTGTATATGAACACTATTTCGATCACAACCGTACTCAATTGATTTAGAACGAAGAATCTATTTATATTTTAAAGTTAATATTTAGTCAATAATATTTTGACACATGTTTTCGTACCATTCATATTTAGTTAACACAATCATATAGTAATGTGTGGAACTAAAGTATTAAAGTAAACTAAACAGTAAAAACACCTTTAATAATTTAAGTGGAGAATCGACTATAATTAATTGAATAAACACTAAAATATATTGTTGTCAATTTTCGGACATGTATAAATATTTCAGTCTCTTAAGCAAGATCAAAGGATTTCACCACATTAACTAGTTGTAATAGTTTTCTATTCCTTCTTCTTTTAAGCATATGTATAGTTAATTCTCATGTTCAAGTATATTCTTGATTTTATTGCACAGGTTTTATCTCTCAAACTCACCGTAATTAAAATGTTACTTTTTTTTCAAGGATTGTTTGTTCAATCATAAAATCTTACATGTAGAGTGCAAAGTTTAGTTTAGAATTGTTCTCGTCTTAAATATGTCGAGTAAATTGTTAAAGTTAATTATTATATATTTTTTTGAAGTATTTTATATTATAATTTTATTATTAATTTTTTTTCAGAAAATAAAAAACGAAAAAGATATTTAAATTGTGTTAGAAGTTATGAAAAACTATTAAATATGGTAAGTTTATCTAGTGAATTGACGAAACAAATGTACATCATATTACTTCAGCATGAGCGTACGAATGAAAAATAGAATAAAAAGTACAAATTATTATAATCAAAATACAGCTATTTAAAATTATTCACTCCTTTCTGTGTACTATTTACAAATCGAAAAATGTGTACTGCGGCATAGTTATACTGTTGCACTATGTTGTTTTTAAACTCTTCATGGTTGGTAAAGAAATGCATGAATAGGATTTTTTATGAATTGACTTAATTGTTGTGCGCTTCTAAGATAGGTTTAATGTCCAGGTGTGTACTTTTTTTTAACTGCGTCTTTATTTTTTAAAAGTTAAAACAAGCAGAGGTTTATCATTAAATTAGATAAATGTCGTTTAAGAGATCATTACATGTTGACAGTAGTATTTTAAGTGACATAACATGATATATATGGTAATTAGATTATTGTGACCGTGTAATCCTAATTTTTGAATTAAAAAATTGAGAGAATTGCTTAATCAACTTTGTCTTCCGTACATTCATTTGTTTTCTTTTTGCCTCAAATCATGTATGATTTGGTTGAAATTTATTCTTTTTTCGCTTTTTCTATGTTCCATGCCAAAAGAGTATGTGGGGATGGTAGTTAAATTGGAGAATATTCCTTTGGTTCCGTTAGCCTCAAATATTTTTGCCATGAAACCCTAGATTCATGTGTTTTTATAAATTTTAATCCGCTTGGAATTTTTATCCTTTTCTTTTTCAGGGGATTGTTTTTCAATCATGGGTTCTACTTAATTTTTGTGATCTCTATTTTTGTGTCTTTATGATTGATTTTGAAGTAAAGAGATATCTTGGTCTTGTTCCCCGTTGATTTTAAAGAGTCATATTTCCTTTGTCCTGATCAATATCTGTCCTCACGAACTGAATTGAAAGTTGAACTTCAGATATTGTTCTGTAGTTTAGGGTTAATTACGGCGGCGACCTGATGAGGGTTTTCGATTTTGCTATAGGTTGCTGGATCTAAACCTTAAGAAGGCGCGAATTAGGGTTAATGACGGCGGCGGCCTGAGGGTTTGGTGGTGGCGCGTTGAAGTGATTTGGTTTTGTGTGTTTTCTAGCTTTGGGTTTGCAGATCTGGTGATGGTGAGAATCATGCAGGTGTGCCGCGATGAAGGTTGGGCGAAGATGATGTTGGTGATTTGGTTTCGGGATGGCGATTTTTACGCGAGTTGTGTCTTTGTGTTGTGGTTGCAGGTGGTGGCTAATGGCGGCATGGTGGCCTGAGAGAGGTTGATGGTTGCAACGTGGATGGTTGGTGAGGCAGTGGCGACGACTATGGTTACGGTGGCAACACAAGGAAGGGAAAATGAATTAGGGTTTTGGAGGTGGAAGACGAAGTTGATTAGGCAATTCCCCCAATTCTTTAATTCAAAAATTAGAAATTACACATCACAATAATCTAATTACCATACATACCATGCCACGTCATTTAAAATACTACTGTCAGCATGCCATGTAATGGCCTCTTAAACGAAATTTGTCAAATTTAACGGCAGACCTCTGTTTGTTCAAATTTTTTTTAAATAAGGACCGAATTAAGAACACGAATAAGTATGAGACCTATTTGAGATTCTGGCCAAATTTAAAAAAGAGGACCTACCAAAACATTAAACCATACAATAAATGGATGAAATGCCCTGTCAGGAATTTAATGACCAGTAATGTGAAGCATTTTTTCAGTTTTAAAGGCTTCTTGCATTGTCCAGTTCCATGTAATACTTGAACAAGCTCGATGTAGAAGATGGAGGAAACTTCAGTTTAGGTGAGATTCTAAGCTAATGAATAGCTTTGGAGTTTATTACTCAAGTATATTTACATTGGATGGTTGTGGTGCATTTTGTTTATACACTACTACAAATTGAACTTTTAACACATTTAGTATTCAACGTCAAAGTAGAAAATAATTAACATTAAAAATATGTGATATTATTGTAAATAAAATGATGAATTAGGTGTCAGTCACCTTGTCAGACTGATCTAGATCAAAATCAGTTTTGGTCCCAGACTGATCTAGGTCAAAATAGGTTTCGGTCGTTATTGATGTCTAATAGGATGTTGAACTCTTGTTGAATTTGGACTGTATAGCTATCTAGCTCGAGCTGTGTACCTACCTAAGTCGGACAAACGAGTTGTCGATCTCGAAGTCTCAAGCATTGCAAAATTCAACTATATAATACCGAAAGTCCTCAAAAACTATGTTTATAGCAGTTTAGACGTCGGTTGAGTTAAGGAACCATCATCGACCTATGTTGAAATCATTAAAAACTTGAACCAAAAAAGATGTTTCGCAATTATCATACACTACTTTAGACATAAGAGCGGTCACAAGACTGACGTCTAAATATCTTCAAATCAATAAAGAATTAAGTGCCCATTGGATGTTGGCCAATTAAGGCATCCGACATCTAATGGTGTATGATGTCAACCATTTAGGGTGTTTAATGTCATATGCTATTTTATCACTTACACAAACATTACGAGAGAGTGTATTTCACTCAATGTTTCTGTGCACTCACTCTTTTCAGGCTTTCGAACACATTTCGACAACAATTTAGGTAACCATGAAAGGTAACTTTTACTTCATTTAATAGAAATGCATGTTCATTAGATGTTTTGGGAATATTTTTCTTTCATTTTGATCGGTTGTTTTCGTGCATGAACATTATTTTAAGCAGTGATGACTTCACTTTTTTCCCACACAAGCCACAAATCCTCTACTCCGACATTGACACCACCCTTAAATATATACCGTTAAGTTTAATTTTTGGTTTTGAATGTCTATGGCACTTTATTTATATATTACGGTTTGCATATAGTTAAATTATTTTAGTTTTCATTGAAATTTGTATCTTTTGTTTTATGTATGTGACATTGGTTATATTTTGTTTTTATTATTATTATTTTTATGTTAGACAATTTTTTAGTGTGTTTTAGGCATTTTATTTTTTTATCAAATTTTTAAAATATTTGTAATATGAAATGTTAGTTAAACATTGTTCGAGATTTGATATAAGTGATTACATTTTTAATCGGTTATATTAAATTATAAATTATAAAAAAATATTTTTCATAATTTATTATAAATTTATAAATAAATTTAATAAAATTTTGATTAAGATCATTTGTATATTTTTTTATGCATTCTAGATCTTGCATTTCAATTACTTTTATCACATTATTTCATTATTTCTTTTCAATATGATATGGGTTGAATTTATCAACACAAAGAAGACTTTAAATAAAGGTAAATTTTATAAATGGATATAAAGTTACCATTAACAATAAAAACAAATAAAAAAGGTATAATTGAAAACAAAAGTAAAATAAAATAAAAAAATGAGGAGGACGTGTAATATATTAAAATCTTACAAAAATTTATTAAGTGTGATTTATTTATAGTTTGAAAAAAAAGGATAAATTCATTTAAAGAAGAAATCAATAAAGAAGAAAAGAAAGAAGATTATGATAGGTAGTGGTAGATTTTCCAAAAATATTTTTAAATGTCAAAATAGATATATAAAAAATTTTAGAAGGACCAAATATATAAAATTAAAAAAAAATATTTATATAAAACTTTACATATAAAATAAATATTGATGGCCATAGGTTTTTCTATAAGTCTTCTACGGTCCGTCACTAGTGGTAGGCATGATTGAGCATTATCCTAATTACCATAAAGTGTTTCTAAATTAATAGGGTAGTTACCTTAAAGTTATAGCTTTTTAAAATAAATAGGGTGGTTGGATGCATGTTATGCTCAATATTTTAACTATTTTTTATCAAATAAATATAAAATTTAATTTAAAACATATAAGTAGAGACAAATATATTTTTATTGAATCGATTTAATGTGATTAAATTATGTTTATTTCTACTATTTCATTACGATAATAAAGTCTATCTGAATTGAAATTTGAATTTATCATTCTATCTATTAATTCCCTCAATTCTTAAGTTTGATATTCTCACATAAAGCTTTAATATTCTTGCATAAATATGATATTCTTATGTTAATATCTCATTCCTTTAATAATGAATAAATTAAACATATTAATATATCTTTTAATTTCCAAATCCCTAATGCCATAAGATTCTAAAGTATTCACCTAAGTGTTTTATTTCCGTTTTTTTTTTCAATAGTTCTTTAAGTTCTCTTCTACCAAAGTGCTTTCTATAACTACTATGTATTTCTTTTCTTTTTTTTTTCTCGTGTTCTTTCACACAATTTCCCCTTCGCAACATAAAATCATTTAATTAGTTATTCTCTTCTAATAACTATTTTTTATAACATTATTTAACTTCAATGGATCTGTATAAACAACTCCCCTCAAGACTTAATAGAGTAAATTAAAAAAATAAGAATGAATATTTTGTATAGAAAACATAAAAATTATTGTGTACTTAATAAGTAAAATTACAAAAATATCTTTAATGTTACTTTTATATACACCTATATATTATAAGTCCAAAATGAAAAATCCCTACTCAATGCATTTTAAACTTCTATAACTATTATTTATTATTAATTTTATAAAATTTTAATTCATATATAATTCTCCTCTTTTAAACACATTTTTATCATCACATCTTATTCAGTATATAACAATAATTCTTGATAAATAAACTTTAAACTTTACACAACTCTACAGTTTGTAAATAAATTTATCTTGTATTTTTAATTTGATATGAGATTTTCAATTAATTTATTTTGATAAAATGGGTTAAAAGTTATTTTAGTACCGATGAACTTATCATAATGTCAAAAAAAGAAAGTTTTATTCTGACGGTAAATTAAACTTTTTTTATTAAGATAAAATCATCCTATGCATGTTTCTTAGAATGTTATCGCAAATTGAAAATAAAAAATTGTATATATAGTCATGATGGAAGATGATAAAGAAAATAAAGTCTAATATAAGTCAATATACATTAAATTATAAAAAAAAAATAGCAGTATACTTTGAATTTTCTTCTCTCTTATCATTTGCTTTGTTTTATTAATCATCTTTATCTAATTATTTGTCTCTCAGTTGTCACTTTCTTTGTCTTGTACTGTCACTCTTAGATTCCCTATGAACCGATTACCTCATAAAAGAAGAACCGATAATAGAGTAATCAATAAAAGGAAACAACTCAAAGTTTAACAGAGAAATAGACAATAAATAATTATTTTTCAATTCAAGTGTTTGACAAATTCTACGTCTAAAATAAATATTCATCATACAAACAAATATTACAATATAAGTTTTCTATTTCAGTTAATTATCCCTTAATTAGAATCTTTTTGTTATAAGTTTATTTTTTACCTTATAAGTGGTAACTCACTTAATATTTAATATTAAGGAATACTTCAAATAAATTTACTATAAACCGATTACCTCATAAAGGAAGAAATAATAATAGAGTAATCCATAAAAGGAAACAACTCAAAGGTTAATAAAGAACTGCACGAGAAATAAGTATTGTTCAATTCAAATGTTTGACAAAATTTTAATCTACATCTAAAACAAATATTGATTATAAAAACAAATACAATACAGAATTTCTTTTTTCAGTGAATTATCACTAAACTAATAGTCTTTTGTTATTAGTTAAACTTTCAACTTTAAGTTAAATAAAACTGGTAATGCAAAGTATATTTATAAAACATAATTGTCATAATTAAATTTAGTAAATCAAACTTAAACTACCGAAAAATATATATAAACAATATTTGTATTTTTGAATCTGAAATGTCATGTAAGTGACTCTTTAAATGATACAAGTCCAAGAAGAAGTTATGTTTTGTTACCATCAAACATTCTGGAAGGCATATACTAAATGGATATACTTGAACCATAAAAAAATATCTAATTATCAGAAAATCTAAAAATTTTAATAATTTTTTTTACCAAATCTTCAAAAGAAATTAAGACAATTTCAAAAAATTTATCCATTCCTATTTTCATAATGATTATTATAAAGATTAACTTAATCATTATTTCAAAATAGTTGATTTATAATATATTACCATAGAAAATATATTATGTGAGTAATATGTAATGGATTGTAATGTTTAAGTGTGTATTTACTTTTAGTGCTTAAATAATTTTTTTATATTTTCTTTAATTTTGAAATATAATTAAAAATAAAATAAAAATATAAAATGTGTAACGAATTATTGTACATAATAAAAACACATCTTAACGAAATTATGTTACAACAGTAAAGAAGCCAACAGCCCTGTTAAGATTGGCCTCAACATGTCACCGTAATCCTTAAAGAATCTCAATTTTGTTATGTGAGACATTTTCATCTCATTGTGTTGTATGATCCTATTTGCTTTTGCTTATTTTCAAAAGGTTTTGTTATCGTTCTCTCTGTATCCTTATATAAAGGCATTACACATTCAGTTATTCAATCAAACACCTTGCAGTTTTCTTCAAGTTCTCAAACGAATGAAGATTTTTCACAGCCTCACGTTTTTTGTTCTTATCTTCATCTCCTTCAATCCTTGTAATGCAGAACAAGCACAGACTATTCTAGACGCCCTTGGCAGTAACCATTTCTTAGAGAAAATATATGAATGGGGAAATGGTGCACAAGGATTCCGAGAAGCTCAGATTGAATTTTCAGGTCCTATAGTGCTGGCAGGAGTGTTGTGCTTCATTGCTTCTTCTATATCCAGTGCTGGTGGCATTGGTGGTGGTGGCCTTTTCATTCCCATATTGACTATTGTGGCTGGCCTGGACCTCAAAATAGCTTCAAGTTTGTCAGCTTTCATGGTCACAGGAGGGTCGGTTGCAAATGTCTTGTGCAATCTTTGTGCCACAAGCCCTAAATTTGGTGGCAATTCATTGATTGACTATGACATAGCACTTTTGTCAGAA
This sequence comes from Vigna umbellata, assembly GCF_029865625.1. Taxonomy (NCBI): domain Eukaryota; kingdom Viridiplantae; phylum Streptophyta; class Magnoliopsida; order Fabales; family Fabaceae; genus Vigna; species Vigna umbellata. Next base: position 53,728,594 of record NC_142165.1, on the reverse strand, counting down.
CCATGTATGCTGCTAGGAGTGAGTGTTGGAGTCATATGCAACCTTGTATTCCCAGAATGGTTGATTACTATGTTGTTTGCTGTCTTTCTCACTTGGTCTACCTCAAAGACCTGCAACAGTGGAGTTGTGTTTTGGAAGATTGAATCAGAAGAAAGGAGGAAAGAGTATGGATTTGAGGGGCTTGAAAACAGACTATTAGAAAATGGGAATGAAGTAAGGGAAGGGGGAGTGCAGGTGAACAAAGAAAAAGAAGAGATGAAAAGTGTTGAAGAACAGGTTCTGGTTCCTGAAGAAAATATCAGGGTGAGAATCCCTTGGCTGAAATTGGTGGTCTTACTCTTGGTCTGGTTCACTTTCTTTTCTCTTTATCTTCTTCGTGGCAATAAATATGGACAGGTTAGATTTTGCTCTTCCTTACTTTTTGCTGTGTAGTGATGTTATATATTCATTAAACCTGGTTAATTTACTTGAGATACTATGATTTGTGACACTGATATTACAATTGAATTCATAAATGTCAAGTTATAAATAAGCATAAGAAGAACTAACAAATTTCAGGTTTCGGGTTTAACTCCCGGTTAACAAAATACTAATAGCTAACATTTGTCTATAAAAAAAAAAGCATAAGAACAATGTCCCAGGTTGACTCAATTCGAGATTGAGGGTGTCTTTAATTTCTATTTCCAAAAGATTATTTGAGTAAGTACTCAAGCAAAGTTGGTCAGAATGATGTGTGAGAACTGTGTGTGCAAGTTGTTTGAATCTGTGTAGAGTGTGTGCGTGAGTTTGTAGAAAGTTCAACTGGTAGTGCAGGGTGAGTCTCATCTTCTGAGTGCAAAGTAACCGCTGTGGGTAGGGCTGGGTTGAGGTAAAGGTATAAGAGACATCAAGAAGCTATAGTGTAACTTTCTTTCTCTTAATACTTGAATTCAATACAACTTGTTTTTCCTTTTTCTCAATTCCAATTTAATTCTGCAAGTTTTCCAATGAGTTTTACCGTCTGCACCCTTTTTCTATTCTTTGTTGATTCTAATGTTTCTACCCATTTACAATTCATTTCTGCTATTGTCCTTTTAATTCTTGCACTGCACTTTACTACATCCAATTGTTTTTTATTTACGATCCAGTTTTCTTACAGCTGATTGTGCTAATCTCTTCAATCTTGGATTGTTATTTCTGATTTGATTTTCTTGAATCTGATTGCATGAGTTGAACTTGTAAACTTTACAAAATTGATTTTCAGTTATTATATCATTGACATATATGTGTTAGTGTAGTTTAGGTAATTACATCTTTGGTTACTGAGTTTAATTCTGAATCTGGATTTGGCATTTGTGCATTATTGTGATTCTGTTAGGTTTCTGGGAAGCACGAAACCAGTTTTCTGATCTAATATAAGAATTAAACACTCAAACCTTATAATGTAACGTAAATTAACACTTGAATTAAGGAAATACGAAACTGAGAAAGCATTCAACAGCATCCAAGGGAAGTAAATCCCTTCTTACAGGAAACACCCTGTCCAAAACAACAAACTTACACACTCTCCCAGGAGGAACCGTTTCCTCCTTAAAAGAAACCCATATTACATACTACCTTATTACATAATAACTACCTTACTAACCACTCCCCTAAACCGTCCAACCCTTTTTACTGTCATGTAACTTCTTATTTGAATTCTTCCTTCTAACATACACCTTTAAAATCCTATCAGATTCTAGTTTTTGCAAGTTCAGATTGATTCTGTTTTAGCATTTTACCCAATAGGGGATTTTTGGTTCTGCTAGTCTTTTAGTTCAATTAGTTATGTTTAGGATCAATTTACATTGCATTGGTTGTGTTTGCATCAGTAGCATATTAGTTAGATTATCTTAGCGCATATAATCTGAAGTCACAGTTTACACTCTAGCTAGGTTGTCACGCTAGTTGCTACCAGCCTGGGTTATAACTTGTGATTTTGAGATTTCAACATAGTTTTAAATTTTGCATTGCATTTCTAGTGTTATCATAATATTGTAGACTTGTTTGAACCATTGCATATGTACTTCATCTCCATTCATATTAGTTTGCATCTATCAACAAGTATAGCATACCGTATCAGCATTAAAAAATCCTGATGTGTACCAGTGTTGTTAAACTGTAAAACGTGGTTTCCATCTGTGATTTTTAGTTCTGCACATAATATACGTGTTCAGATGGCATCTTTCATTCATTCGTATCATTTTAAACTTGTTATACCCATTGCATGTGCATATTCTGCATTAGCACCCAAGGAAGGCAGAATTGGCTTTGAACCTGTGTTCATAAGCTGTCAAAGCTGCAAGACTTGGTTTCCATAAATGATTTTCATTCTTTGCATCCTTCTTTGTCACCCAACTGCATATTTTGCATTATTAGGATATAGTGGACATGTTTCACATATTCCCATCTGGAATTCTTCGAGGACTTTCATCGAACAGATTAATCACTCATGCATTGTTTTTCTTCATTTTAAATAGCCACGCACATTCCATTGCATCATTCTAATAGTTTTAAGTTTTCATTCTCAGTATCTAACCATTCTAATAACATTTCACCATGAAGTACGTATACTACTATATAGTGTAGAATTGAGGAAGAAGTTAAAAATGATGAAAACATCTTATCTAGTTTATGTTTTTCATTTTAAAATATTTTTGGAAACCGTCTTCAAAATTTAGTAAACTTTAGATGAGAAATTGATGCTAAGTAACATAATTAAATAGTTTTTAAAAGCAAAAGGTGAGAGAAAAACAAAATCCTCATAGTTATGTTGTCTATTTTTCTATCTTTTGTTGTGATTTTAAGTCTTTTCATTCTATTATAGCTGTTAGATGTACTTTTTGTAAGGTTTCTGATAGTGATATTAATTCCTTTAGTTTGGAGATGTCACTATATATGCATTTGATGACTGAACTTGTGATGCAATTGTTGAAACAATAGAGTATCATTCCAATGGAGCCATGTGGTGTGGGATACTGGATTCTTTCATCAGCTCAACTCCCTCTTGCCTTGTTTTTCACTGCGTGGATTGTGTACAGAAAAGATAGCCATCAAGATGAAAATCTCATGACCGAGGTTTTTAAAACATCATAAACACTGAAAATTAATTCTTGAATGTTGCTTAAAGTTACAACCTCATTCAGTCAAATCGGATGCAGGACCCATGCCTATCCTCAAGAGGACCCTCAAACAAGCTTATATTTCCAATAATGGCATTGTTAGCAGGGATATTGGGTGGTGTCTTTGGAATTGGTGGTGGAATGCTGATAAGTCCACTTCTTCTGCATGTTGGAATAGCTCCTGAGGTTAGTTCCATGAACATATGAACATAAGATGTATTTCCTTCTATCTTCAACATATTAAAAACAATACATATTGATTAAAAATGTCATACTTTTTTTAATTTCCTCAATCTTATCATTTCTAAACTACCCTTCTTTGGAAAAGTTCAAATTTATGAAAACTTGTTGCATTTAAAGGTTTTGTCTTGTGGTTGATATCCCAAGAACCAGAAGATTAGTTGATATTTGAACAAACATTAATCATTTTTTTCTTATATTTCATACCAGAAGGAACATATCATGATGATTAACATTAGGCATTAGTGGCTAGTCCAATCCATCAACTCACTGATGATTACAGTGGCTTGGCTAATAAACTGGCATTGACTCAGCATTCAAATTATTTCGTTGTATAGGTGACAGCAGCAACATGTTCTTTCATGGTTTTCTTTTCATCTACCATGTCAGCATTGCAGTACCTATTGTTGGGCATGGATCACATAGAGACTGCCCTAATGTTGGCCATAGTATGCTTTGTTGCATCACTTATTGGATTGTTGGTGGTGCAGAGAGCAATTCAAAGCTATGGAAGACCATCCATAATAGTATTTTCGGTTAGCATAGTGATGACTTTAAGTGTTGTTCTAATGACTAGCTTTGGGATGATTCGAACTTGGAAAGACTATGTATCAGGGAGATACATGGGATTCAAACTACCATGTTGAAAAACCCAATTTTGATCTATTAGTATCTCACTCTGTCACTGAATCAGCTACAATTTTTTGACCTTTTGTATTAATGCAGCAAGACACTTTACTAAGGAAGACTAGCATTTTTTGATGATATGATATTTTCGGATGAAGAACATGCGACAACTTCCCAGAAAAACATAAATAAAAGTTGTCATCATTGTTGAAAGAAATTCTCTTTACATATTTTGTCACAAATAAGAACCTAACAAGTGTTGGTTGAAGAAAGGATTGAAGACCCTTCACCTGTGGTCTTAGTTCCATGACGAGGTTTTTATGTTACAAGGACAAAATACAGTTCAAAAGAGTCTCACTTTCGTGCCTAACAGTTCCTTTAAAGAGTTAGAACACCAAAACGTAAGAAAATTGATGAAATTGAAGATCTAGCTTTCAATTTTCAATGTTCTCTTTTACTGGAATTATCAAAAAGTGAAAGATGTATTATCTAAAGAATTAACTCTAAATTTTTACTCGCATTTGTGTATATAATATAACTGAGGACCATATTATAAAGCTAAGTAAGAGAGGCACAAAGTTATATGGGTTTTGTAGTAATTTAATTTTTACGGTCCTCAATGTTAAAATTACTACTTACTAAAAAATTTAGACTTTATTTACACACATTTCCTTACTTTAAGTTAAACAATTTGTCGACAGTATGAATTATCATTTTAGTTACCGTGTGTTTATACAAACATTCATATGATTAAAAAAAAATCTTCTAGTGTATACAGTTTTTTTAATCTCTAATTTACAGTATCTATACACTTATGAATTAAAAAATATTAAAAATATCATCCATAGAAGCTAAAAAGTATTTTTAAATATAAATATATTAAACTGTTATTTATCTGTAAAATTTACAACGATAAGTTTATATGAAATAATCGTTCCTCCGTATCAAATTTCATTATTACTCATTAACAAATCAATTTCTATTCACTTTAAAGGTGTTAATTGTGTATCATATATTCCAATTACTTAATTTGAAATAATTCAACCCAAATAAATTAAGTTCATGATTTATCGGCAATGAACTGATTCAATCTCAATAAAAATGTCCAACCCAAGATTTAATTTGACTAAAATTATGTGATATTAATAAAATAACAATAATATAACTATTATTCAACTTATCTTATTTTATTTGGCAAAAGTATATTTTTAAAATATAAAATTTTTAATTTTTTAAACATTAAATAATAATAGTCTTGTTTAAAAGTCTAAAAAATAATGGTTCAAAATGTAAATTCAAAGAAAGGAAATATTGAAATTTTAATTATTGAATTTAATAAAAAGGAAGAAATTTAAATATTGAAATATTCAACCCGCCCAAGATTCTTTTATATTAGATTAGAATAGGTGAAGGATTTGTATAAACCCTGCACATAAATGATACACAACCAACAAAATTGCTCAAGTGGATTTGAGTTCCATCGCCCAAATCCCCAGTTGTGTTCTCATCTTATAGCTGTCTTCTAAAATTATCCAAAACGAAGTTTAACATCCTAAAATAGTGAGGGAAGAAAAGGACCAAGAATTTGTTAACGTTCTGGGAAGAGCTTTTGAGGACAAAGAACGCTTTGCACATGAATCATTGGAATAAACAAATGAAAGCCAAATTTAGAACTATCTCATGTCACATCTGAATGGTACACAAATTATTGGAGGCTAAAGCCAAGCCTCTACAACCAATTTACACAAAAGTTAGATTCTCTAAATTTTACACTCGTACAATTATCATAGCAGCAAAAAAGAATATATATATTTTCTTCATTCAGCCGCTAAAAAGCAGGGCAAATAAACAATTAAATTTAGTCATGGGTGAAACCGATGAAACCTTTTGTTAACCATAGCTCAAACGGGATTCTGAGGAGCGTGATGACGATGATGATGTATGAGTCTGACGCCTTGGAATCCCAATTTCGCAGGCATTGACTCTGGCTGCAAAGCGGAGGGAACAAAGTGACTCGCCAGTGGAAGATTGATCAGGTGAGATGTTGACAAACATCAACGTTTTGGAGTCGCCACCGAGACATGGCTGCCATGAATGCAATACCGGTTAAGGAGCATTAGAAGAACAAAGCAATTTTAAACTAAGATCTTCTTTTATCAACATGTAAAGTTGATCATACTTAATTTTTCACTCTTTAATTTGAATATAATAACAACCACATCAAATTCATCAATAATGAACATTTTTAACATGAATTAACAAACCTGGAGAAGATACGTCAGCTTTGAATTCCTAAAAGGAACATGATCTTCTTTCTTTCCTCCCAAGGCAAATATGACATCGCTCAAACTCGATAGACTTTTGTTGATAGCCTGAACGTGACAGTTAATAAAACGCTGTTATGACAAAGTAGAATTGTTGACATGCTACCCAAGTTAATAGCAATGCAAATCAATGGATACCTGAGTTTCCTTCAACCGGTCTCCAGTTGCCCCACTCCTTGAGAGTCTTTCACTTCCAGCAAGATCGATAAGGTTTAAGACACCTTGGACTTGTTGTTCAGTGTTCTATAAAATAGAGAAAATGCATCAATGTCAGCAGGACAAAAGAACAAAAACAAAATATGTATTAAGAAAGCATATACCTCATTTTTCCCACTTATACGCAGTGTAAAGACAAAATGGCTTCTGGATGACTGTTCATTCATTTGTGTTCTTCCCACTGACCTGAAAAAAACATGAGTGCCACAATTTCTAATTTTCTTTGTTTATGAATATGATCCAATTATACATGGATTTTGAATCGAATACACTAATAAACCATAAACAGACACTTAGCAGCTTCAACTGATTAGTTGAAAAGGAATAACAAGTCAACTAAAATTCATAGGGAAGAAAACATTTAAACTTTGCACACATTTATCGAGAAAGTTTATTCAAAGAACCTTTCAAACATCATTTTCATGATCAAAATATTAAAGACCGTATACCTGCTTTGTGCTGCCTGTCTTAGGAGGGAGGAAATCTCATCTGCGCTACAAACATCCTTTATTGTGAGGTCCGAAACATGTGTGTTTCCATTTGCATCATGTTTGATAGTGTACTGCTTGCTGGAGGCACTATTTTCCGTTCGTGCATGATCACTTGACCGATTTGTTAATAACAAATCCCTGATGGTCTCATTATATATTTCCAGTATTGATGCCTGGAATTATCAATTAAAATTTTCAGTTTTCATAAGTAGATGTGGCCACATGAAATTCGAAAATCAGGATGCAGTATACTAACCTGCATTGTGTACCTCCACCCTTGGTCTTTTAGAGACTGGCTAGTCTGAAATATCTGTTCTAAAGAACGGGGTATCAACCCTTTCAGATCTGGCTCATCAGGCCTACCCATCATAGTATAGGTTTTACCTGAGCCCGTCTGTCCATATGCAAAGATGCACACCTGTCATAGCAAACCATGCCCCTTCTGTGTCAAGCACGGCTTAGACCCAAACGCACAAATAAAAGAAAGAAAAAATATGGACGAAAAAGATAAGCCTCTATTTAAAAGCATATTTAAAATGGTATATAATCCATTCCACCTCTATTCTGCATCTCAAGGCTGAGACAACTTTTCAAGAAATAAACACAACTGAATTGTCTTCAGCCACCTTAGTATATTTGAATAAAATACTAGGCTAGAGTTCATAATAAATAACAACTTTAAAGAATGTGTACTTCAAGTGTTGATAGCATACTCAAGGAAGATACAGAGATAAAGAGGACAGTGGTAACATAACAACCTCAGTACTAATTAGTGATTATTTCCTACGAAGGGCAAAAAACAGACAATATACTACAAACAATAATAATAACAATATTAATCTTATCCCACACGCAGTGTTTTATTTAAACAAATAAAAACAGTATCCCAAAATTAATATAATCATTTAATTTTTTTTGGTTTTACCACCACTGTACCCAAGAAATTTCGTATGATTGTGCAAATGCAAGAAATCATTCCTGGTAATTTAAAAATTGAAAATCATTATCCCAAACATAGGAACTGGGGTACGTTAGTTTTTTTTTTCTTGTCCCAAACACCAATTGCTATTTCCTTTTTCTTGCTAACCGTTTTGATAATTATTTCCGGCCAACTGTGATCTGCCAGACAAATACTGAAGTAGAAATTACCTTGTAGCCATCAAGTGCACTTTGTACCAGCTGTGATATCTCTACAAAAACGTCCTGCTGAGAAGCCTCGTGATTGAACACCTTGTCAAATGTGAAATTGTACTTCTGCCCTGCTCAACATTAATGAGTGGAATTTTGATTCTCGTCAAAGCATGTCTACTACACTAAACACGTAAGTCATAAAGTACAAAAGCTGCAGAGTCACAAAAATGTTTGTATATATACCGCTTTGCACCAATTCAATGCCCCGACCAAGCGCTTCTGTTGAAGTAGGGAATGAAACAACCGTGTCCGCACTGTCATCCGGTAGGAGCGGCCGTACACGGCAGAAAACACGAATATTTCCTTTTAGTTCCTGAAATAGAAAGTAATTGAATATCATTGACCAATAAGTGGAGATTTACATTATAAAAATAAAATAAAATATATATATACGAAAAGCAAACAACACCTACCAAAATAGTGTTATGCAGTTTTTTTCTTAACTTCTCTCCTTCTACTACTTGAAATTCTTTATCTGCCAAACGCTCCTGTAGCCCCTGTATAATCCTCTTCTGCTCTTCAAACATTGTTCTTGTTTCAGAAGCTGATAGATCAGCAGTCTAACAGAAAGAAAATAAAGTTGTTTCAGGTCTAGTTGTCAGAAACATTAAAGCACACTGCACGAAAATTATACGATAAGAACCTTTTCCATGCCAAGAATAAAAACCACTACATTACCTTTAACTTCTCTCTTTCCGCAAACAACTGCTGCTGCAGTATGTGTATTTGATCCTTTTGAGATGAACAAGTTTCCTATGAAGACATCCCACCATAACATAAATCAATTATACACAGAAGAGCACTATTAATGAAATAAAAGAACAAAATATATAAAAGTGAACAAAAGAGAAAACAACAAACCTCAAGAGCATTTGTTTTAATCATCAACGTATCCAATTGTGTACATGTTTTCCCAGTATATTCTTTGTGCCTCGCTATTTCTCCGGATAGGGCATGTACTTGCTCCAACTGACGGTCACGGTCATCTCTAAGTTGCTTTAACTCCTCACGAACACATTTGAGCTCATTTGATAAAATTTCTTTCTGCTTTATAGCCTCGTCCTGTGAAACCTGAAAAATAGATTAAAATCATTAAAGGAAGAGCGGCTAACAGTACCAGTAAAATGCAATAGGTTCTTCACAACAAGTTTCCTTATGAGTTAATCACTTCCATTTCGCAACCAATTTAGCAAATTAATTATCACAATGTTCACATAATAATTCACGATTTTAAATATTTATTAAAATTAGTGGCAAAAAATCATACAACACGTAGAACTAGAGAAAAAAAATACAGATATAACTTACTTTAAGAGATACCAACTGATCCTGCAATGCCTTATTGTGGCCTCTTAAATTGCTAAGGCTCTCAACAATGGCTGCTTTCTCAGTTTCAAGCCGTTTAAGGGCCTCATTAACTGTTTCAAGATCAAACTGAAGACGACTATTGTACTGCTGCAAACTCATATTATACTCCTGTGATCGCTTGTACAAATCTTCATTTGAAATGGCCTGCAAAACTCAATAGTTTCAAAAGGAACAGTTAATGAGGGAGGGAGTATGTAGGATTCAAACAGCAGAAAACATGAACATCTTTTTAGTGCAGAATTTACCCAAGAGGGCAATAATTTTGAATAACTCGGGGGTAAAGTTCAGTAGTTCAATATTTTACAAATAACATTATTATACAGAATATAGCATTAAATCACCTTCTTCTCAGCAACTGATTTCTCATCCCGAACTTTCTCAAGCTCAGCTGACTTCTCATCCCGTACTTTCTCAGCTTTAGTTCTGACTTCCTTTTCTTTACCATAAGAATTAATCGCTTCCTGGATTTGAAGCCACAAAAAAAGAGGTCATTGGGAAATAAAGTAAATTCTCTTGAGATATTCCACTGCAAAGATAGCATACCAATTTATCTGATTCTTCCTTCACAATTCTCTCTTCTAGACAAGAAATTTTCCTCCTCGAATCAGATAGAGTCTCCTCCAACTCATCAATCTTAATCTTCATCTCAGTCTCTGAGAAAACAGAAATGTATGGTCATAAAATAATTTTCCTTTCCATGTGAATTTTCTGATCTGATAACCAAAGATAATGAATTCTATCTGGACATCAAGGGGGACAATAGAGTCAATCAACGAAAATTTAAAATAAAAGTCACCAGGTCTTTCAAATAGAACAAATTAAAACAAAATATATAAACCCTTAAATACATTACCAAATAATTACAATAACTCGATAACTATTCACTGTATATTGAAGAACGAATGTCACTTATGTGTAAACTATTTCACCTAAATCGCTATCTACTTCTAGCCACACAGCAAACAATACAAAAATATACAAATTCCTTCTCCCGCCAAACACAAATAGTAGCTATCATGCTTCTAAACAGAGTTTTAAGATATTTTCAATAGTATATCAGCATATCCACTCAACTTATTCTAAAAAAATTCCGTAGAGATAAAACATACCAGTATCACTGCACTTCTTCTCAGAAGCCTCTAGCTCAGACTGAAGCTTTTCCTTTTCTTGAACATACCCTTCTTCTATCCTTTTATACCAGCGAACGCAGGCCTTAAGGCGCTTAATGAGATCCGTCATCTGCTCCATCTTTTTCTGCCAAACAAACAACAAAAGCAATAAAAAACAAAAAGGAAGAAGAAAAATATTGACTAATTGATTAAATCAAGAACATCACAAAAACAAACCTTACTATCATAGGTATTTCCCTTCTTCTTTTCATTCAGCAAAGCCTCCACATCCTCCTTCGTGAAATCAACCGCATCGGTAACATCACTCGTTGTGTTAAGGTCTGAGCGATTTGTGACAACGGAAAACGGCGTTCTAGGCCTCCCAGCAGCAGTCGGACCGCCCTGTCGCTCCATTTTCTCAGCTCCGGTGCCCCTGCGACGCTTGTCCAGAGAAGCTTCTTCGGGGCCCACCCTTTTCTGAAAGGGAAAACAAAGTGGTCTAGAGGGAAAAGCAGCAAGGTATGGATTGACAGAAAACGAAATAAAGATTGGAGTGAGAAGAACAAAAGGCTTTACTTACATTGCTGGGATTGCGAGAAGCCATGTGAGGCTTGGGAAATGGAGGATTCGAAGAGAGAAATTGAAGTGAAGTGGTAGTTTAGGGTTCAGAGAGAGAGGGAGACAAGTGCGTGGAGCGTGAATTTTGAATTTGATCTCGCGGCCAAGTACGTTCGATCTTCTTTTCTCTTGTTTTCAAATTTTAATATAAATTTTGAAACCAACGGTCACATTCTTTCTTTACAACTATAAAAGTTAAAAAAAGAAAATAAATAAATTTTTCTTTCAATAGTTAGTTCTTATTATTTTAAAAGTGCTAAAATAGTAAAGTTGTCAATTTATTAAATTTATTATTTTAAAAATTTTCCTTTCTTTACTTGTGTACCTGTTTATTTTAAATTCATTTTTATTATGTTAAAATAGATAAATTGTCATTTTTTTATGCGATGAGTATATCAATTTTAGTTTATTTTTTTAATAACATATGTGTATTATTATCTACAAAGTATGATTAGCTCAGAATTGAGTAAATAAATGAATAAAACATGAGTATATTTAGAATTAATATTTTCTTAACATTTTAATTTTTTTAAAATAGAATTATCAAATAATCTCATTTCTCTTAAAGAAGTTTTTGTCCGTATGAGGATAAAATATTCTCTATTTTGTGAAAAGTTCATTTGTTCGATTCAAATAAAACACTTTAGACTTTATAGTCTTACAGAGAAACGAAAAACAGATTTTGCATCCACTAAGTGTATATCTAAAGTTATGCGTAGTTTCCTAAACACATGACATCATATCTGAATAATAGGTCAATAATTCATCATATTATTTAAACAAAAACTTAAAAGACAGAATTAACATTTAATTACTAACATTTAGTTTATCTCTGAAAACTTCCAACATCTTTAACATCCTTTGCAACTTTGAGAATTGCTCTAACTTGAGTGATTTGATCATTATATCGGCAACTTGAACCAAGAGTTGTAGTACTTACCTTGATAGTTCTTTCTTTCACTAAGTTTCTTAAGAAAATAAATTTAATGTTTATATGTTTGTTTCTCCTATGAAATACTAGATTCGTTGATAATTGTATCATTGAATTGTTGTCACATAGAATCAATGTGTTCTTCTGATTTTTAAAAACCAGCTTCTCCAACACCTTTTGAATCCAAATATATTGGCAAGAACGAGATGCAGTAGTTATATACTTAGCTTTTGTGATGAATAATGTGATTACTGATTATTTCTTTGGGGACCATGAGACTGTTATAGAGCCAAATAAAAACACAGATTTAGAAGTACTCCTTCGATCATTTATATCCCTGACAAAACCACTATCAGAATATGCTACAATCTTTGTGTTTTCCTCCTTTTTGTAGTGGATGTCTAGTTCAGTTGTTCCCTTCAAATACCTTAATATTATTTTGGTTGAACACTAATGAGACTGGACATAAATCTATTGATCAAGATTGCTTCATACATTAAATATGGTCGATTTTTGCAATTAAATACATAAGACTATCAACTACTAGTTTGAACAAAGTTGAATCAACCTTGGTTTGTGCATCATGTTTTGAAATCTTGTGCTTAGAACAATTAGATTCTTAACTATGCTACAATTTTCCATGCCAAACCGTGACAACACTTCTTGAGCATATTTCTTCTTATATATAAAAATTCCACTTGAACTATGTATGACTTTAAGAAAGTACCTTATTTTTCCAAAATTTGACATATCAAATTTTGTTATCATGGAACTTTTAAACTCATTACACATACCCTTATCATTTCCAGTATATATCAGGTCATTCACATAAATACTTACAATTAAAATTTTACCTCTCCTTTGATTTTGTAAGCAGTGTATCTCAAAGACATCTATCAAATTCATATTGAACAAAATAAGCCTTTATCTTGTTGTACCAAACTCTCGATGCTTGTTTAAGGCCATAAAGTGCCTTTTTAATTTGTACACTTTCTATTCTTCACCTATTTTCACAAATCCATTTGGTTATTGCACATAAATCTCTTCCTTAAGTACACCATGAAAAAATGCACTTTTCAACATATAGCTGAAACACATTTCAACTATATTGTACTGCTACAACAAGTATTAAGTGAATTGTGTTAAGTTTGGCCACGGGGAGCAAATACCTCTTTGTAAGCCACTCCATATTGATGGGGGAAAGGTAAAAAATATAACAACTTAGAAAAGAGTAATAATGCAGCGAAAATTCAATCCCCCTTCTTGCGAGAATATGCGAGGAGTACCAAACAAATAGAACAAAAAATAGAATCCAAAGCACAAAGAGACACCAACAATTTTTAACATGGAAAACCCCTCAATGCAAGGGTAAAAACCACGAGTTGTCCAGACCAAAGAAAAAATTCACTATGATCAATAATAGGGTACAAAAGAGTCTCCAATAATAATACCAAATGATATTTTCAATAAGCAGATTTAACTAAGCACAAATGCTTACAAATAGAACAAAGAAGATGAAAATTCTCCAAAACAGGGTTGCTAGTGCAGGATCGATTTCTCTCAAGTTACACCTCAGATTGACGATCCGAACGGTTAGAATGAAGAACCATATGGATAGAACCCACTACCCAAAAATTAGCCCGATCCAACGGTGAACGACCTTACAACGTCGAAAACACTAATGTCGATTTAGGGTTATGCGGGAATAGCTTTCTCTCTTTCTTTTTCTCTCACTTGGCTTTTGCTTCTCTTCAAATGACTCTAATGTGCCCTACTAATCTGACCCATCTCTATTTAACCTAGTGAGACATAAAGGTCCACAATATTTGGGTCTATTCTCCACATAAGAAGGGAGCACAATAACCCAACAAATCTCCCTCTCACGACTATGTAGAGATATCCGCGAAACCGGCGATCTCACAACAAACTTCAAACTTTCCTCTTGGCAATGCCTTGTTCGTCATATCAACACCATTATCATCTGTATGAACTTTAGCTAATTCCAACAGCTTAGCATCCAAAACATCATGTATCCAATGATACCTCACATCAATATGTTTGGATTTAAAATGAAAAGTGGGATTCTTACCAAGATGAATAACACTTTGACTGTTACAATACAACAAGTATTTCCCTTGCACAAAACCAAGCTCCTGCAAGAATTTCTTCACCCATAACAACTCCTTACATGCTTCAGTTAGTGCAATGAATTCTGCCTCAGTAGTAGACAACGCTACACACTTTTGCAACTTTGATTGCCAAGCCAAGGTTCCCCCTACAAACTGAATCAAATAGCCTGAAATAGACTTTATAGAATCAATGTATCCAGTCATATCTGAATTTGAGTAACCCACCAAAGTAGGCTTATCACCTCCAAAACAAAGCCTTAAACCACTAATACCACGAAGATGTTACCAATGAGGAGCATTGATACTTTGAAGATAAATGATTTTGATGATGCTGCAAGAAATAAACTCGAAGAATCAAGTTATAATTGTTTTAAAAGCACTTTTATAGTTTGCAAATGTATTAGGAAAGATTTTAAACATGTAAAACTTAGAAATCTCATATATTTAAGATAGTTACGCGTATAATCGATTATGTGAATGGAATAATCGATTATCATGAGCTTTCTTGAAAAATCATTTCGCTTTGGAATAATTGATTATTACTTCAAATAATCGATTATGATGAGAATTGCCCAAGTCACTGGAATAATCGATTGTTCCTCAGGATAATCGATTATCACTTTTTGAAAAACCCTGTAACGGACTTGAATAATCGATTATAAATGTGAATCTTTTCGTCATTCAGAGGCAGTGGAAAAAATGGGTCTCTTCGTCCATCAGGGGCGGTAGGAGAGATTGGGATTTGAGTGTTGCATTTTCCTCTTGCAAGGAAGTAGAAAGGGATGAATGTATCGTCCGTAGGGTTCCAGCTCATGTAGAGTTTAGTGTTGAGGTGAACAACTTGGAACAGGGGAGAGAGGTCCGAAACTGCGGTGAAGGACCACTCGAATCGTCTTGGTTTGGTAGACTAGAATGATGCAGTGAAGTATGGAAGTTGACATAGGCACGAGTTGCCTTTAATTGATAAGTGGTGTAAAACTAATGAGTTAATCATGATTCTATTTAAGGGAATGTATGTATGGTTATTGTATTAGTTGTTAAAGTCTTATTATGCACTGATGTTGTTTCATGTGATGGAACTGTAATAAGAACTTAACGATTATGATATAAATGTTATATCGGTGATTTGATTTTTATTTTGTTAACTCACCCTTGCATGTTGTGGTTGTAGTTTCCACCTATGACGATCGTTTTTATATGGAAGCAGATGATACTGTAGATAACCTAGTGGATGCTTAAAGCGGTGAGTTGATTGCAAGAGTTAGGGAACATGGGCTTTTGTTTGGAATAAAATATTTTATTGGGAGTTTTATTTTGTAATCAATTGGAACTATGATTTTTTTTTTTGGCTAATTACAAAGACTTATTGAAATTGAATTTCCACGATAATATTATGTTTTAAAAATTTTAAATTTTTACTCATGATCGTGACATTCAAAATTGGGATGTTAAAATTAAATTATTTGTAAGTTTTATTACATCATTTAAGAAACTTTTTTTAAATGATTCTTTTGTTTAAATGCTTATATGTTCAACACTGTTTAGATACAAAACTTTAAGCTTCAATGTTTCTTAGATGTTTCTTTTTGTTAGACGTTGTTTGTTAGACGTTGTTTGTTAAACATTGTCTGTTAGATGATATATGCTAGAAAACGTTGTTTTTGTAAAACATTATTTAATAGACGATTTATATTGATAGACACTTATTTTGTTTAACATTGTTTGTTAAACTTCAAAATAGGAAATGTTAGACGGTCTCGTTTCTTTAAACGATCATATTTCTTTAGAAGATCCACTAACAGTAATATATCTGGTATGTCTAGTATGTGACAATCACAAGTTTGGAACTCCCAAAATAAGCAACATCCACCTAAATGAGAAGGTATGCCAATATATTTCTAATGTTATTCTTTCAATATTATATTTTACTTTATGGCCTATCTATTTTTGAAATCCTTTTATAGAGAAGTGGATTTTGTTAAATTTTTTGTATTTTGACATTCTATGATTAGATTTTACTTATCCCTTATATCAAGTTGATGCAAAGATTTAGGAATTAGACTCAATTGAAAATGTAAAATCAAGAATTAAAAACAATCACTAGTATAATAAGAAGAAAAGACACCGGTTATTTTTGCTTATAGGCATCGGTTCTGCAACCGAGGCATATGTGGGCGAGGTAAAAAGGGTAGACTTTATGCCTCAGTCACGAACCGAGATAAAACGAGATGGGATTATGTCTCGGTTCTTAGATAATCGAGGCGGTAGTGTGTTTTTTTTTTCAGATTTTAGGACTCGGTTGATACTATGCCTCGTTTTACTTTATCAGGTTGCAACTCTTTATCAACTGCTAAGGCAACGTACACAATGGAAGCGTGTTCTTCAGATCCAAAATCCATTTCCATATCACAGGAGAATTCCCATTGCGGTTGGTCATGTGGTGTAGTGGAAGCCATGTGTAAACCTTCAACCCAAGGAGTGGACGGCAGAGGAACCTAAAACAGAGTGGTGCAAGTCAAATTGTTTCTCAGTACGTACCAGAAAATCCCAACCCGAGATCGAAACAGACCTAAGATTTCCCAATTTCACAAACCCAATTTGATAGAACCCAAAGGTTACAATTTTTGAATGGCAATCACCTGTACTTGTGATTGTGAGTCTTCACTGGCCTAAAGAACAATGCCAAAATTTGCAAAATTTCACAGATCTAACACTGTTAAACTTCATCTTTATTGGATTAAGATATGAAGAAGAAGCAGAAGAACAAGAGTAGATGAACACCTTCTACAACGAACCAGGAAGCTCCCTTAGGGTTTCCAATCACAGAGGGCTTCGATGGCTGGAGGAAGATTGCCGGTCTAGGGCGGCGGCGACATTCCATTAAGGGGTGAGAGGGTAGCGGCGACTCGCGGTGAGGAGTTTGACAACAAGCGCCGCTGTGGCGACGACGGAGGGCTCGCCGATCTGGAGCGGCTTGGTGATTTGGGCTTGGCGATCTGGAGCGGATCTGGAGAGGCTTGGCGATTTGGCGATGGCGATCTGGAGCGGTGGATGAAGATGAAGATACAGTGGCGAAGAATGGTGGAGGTAGAGCGGCGGAGGCAACAGTGGTGGAGGCAGCAACGGCGGAGGCTACAACAGCGAGAGAGGGGAAGAATGGGAGAGCACAGAGGGGAAGAAGGGAGAGCACGAGAAAGAAGAAGTTGTTAGGCTGTGTAGATGAAAAAGATCAGAGAAATGAAGCGAAGCCTGACTTGCACATGTGTATAGGCAGCTGTTGTCTGGCAACCCGAGGCAATAGGGCCTTTTCATAAAGTTGTTAGACAAAATATTTGAATAGGACAGAGGTATAAGTCTCGGGTCTTCTTCTAACCGAGACAATATCACCATTCTGCCTCGGGTCAAGGTGTAACCGAAGTATATAGCTTTTTATGCTTCGGGTTTTGCGTAACCAAAGTGACGCGTTAGATTGCACTTTGTTGCCTAGTGAATAAGAAAAACTTAGATAAAGAAAAACATCATAAACCAATATTTGATAAGTCTAAAGATGATGGCCATAAGAATTGGAAAATTCTGAATAACATCACTAAGATGTAGTAAAAAATCTTAACATAAATAACCTGTTATTTTAGTGAAAAATCCCGATCTTCGTTATGAATTCCAAAAGGTTATAAATACCTATTAAAAGAAATAACTTTGGTGAAAAAAATCCTGATCTTCATCATCGACTCCAAAAGATTATAAATACCTATTAACTTATCTCATTGGTAACTAAATAGAACAAAATTACTGTCCCTATATTCTAATAATAGGTAGTTTGTATTAGTAGTCATGTTTATACATTTTAAATGGTCTTGGGTTCAAATTCTAATTATAAGCATAATATTAATATTTTTATTTTACTACTCTACTCATATAATATTTGTAATAAGCTGGGTCTTTTAAAGATGTATTGTTGCATGTGTAATTTGTTAAATATATTTAACTAATTGTATTTCTGCAAATGTTTTCCCAATTTTTTTAACATCTTGTCCACTTGAATAACACTTATGTAAAAAAATAGTTTGAATTTCTTGATATAAGGCGAATGATATTTTCGGAAATTTCTTCCAGAATTCTTTGTTAACATCTTTTGATTTTCACTTTAGTAATCAGTTATGCAAAATTCTTTGTCACCATTTAACTATGTTGTTCTTTGTTAATAGTATTTGTTGTTATATTAATTTTTTCAAAACTAATTTTGAGACTTCTGGGTATGTGGATAGTCGTTTAGCCATTTCTTTTTAATAAAAAAATTGGACCACAATGGCTTTTGGTTGATAATAAAGTTAACGTAAATGTAAGTTTTCAATTTATTAAATTTATAATTTTCAAAAATTTCCTTTCGTTTCTTGTGTATCTTGTATATTTCAAATCCATTTTCGTTACATTAAAATGGATAAATTGTCCATTTGTTTTATGCATTGAGTACATCAATTTTCGTTTTACTTTTTTAAGAATATGTGTGGATAGTAATTTATGAAAGATAATTATCTCATAATTCAAAAAATAAGTAAATAAAAATGTATATTTATTGGCCAAATTAATATTTTCTTTTCAAATATAGAATTGTCAAACAATCTCCCTTCAACGTGCATCAGGTGTTTAAAATTTAGCATTATAAGAAAAAAAAAGGTTTTCATCTTTCCGCAAACAAATCATTGTCAAAATACCTTGCAGTGAATTATAGCGACCGTTATATATTCACTTTCCAGACTCAATCAAAAGGCAAATGTAAAGTTACGGATATTATCGATGTGAGTAAATTCATTTGTATTCCAAACCATTATTGTTCATTGGTGACTTTGGAGCACTTTTAAGGTGCAAATTACGAAATAAAATATTGTGATTCAAATTCTTTTTCAAAATTTTGATATAATATATATATTATTTTTTTATTCATTCATTATTGATTTGTTATTTGTTGATGTATTCTAAATCTAATAAAAAAATAGCATATCTATTGTGTCAATATATTATAAAAAAAATATATGTCAAAGCTCAAATTGCTCAATAAATATATATCAAAATCTAGAATAATTATACGTATGTGCGTTTTAGATTTTCTTTTGTCATTTTAAAACTACATTACAACTAAAGATTTGAGTTACTAATTTAAGAAAAGTATAACACAGTCATGAAGCATTGAGTCCTAAAAATATGGAAGTCTACTAAACAATAAAGTGAGATTACTCATTCATGTAACAGTGTAATGAAAATGAGAAGTTAAATGGTACATTTCTTATCTAATGATGGTGTGATGGTATAAGAAAGAGAATGGTGTTTAAGGGTGGCTAACAATGGGGTTTCCTTGTCTCTTTTCTTCCCTCCTTGTGGCAGTTACAGAGACATAATAGACAACGGTGAACAACCCATGTACGAAGCACAAAATCCCTCCAATCGATAGAAAACGACGATTTGACATTCCACACGATTCTCTTGATCTTGAGTTGGCTAAGGTCCCTAATATCAGCAAGGAGAAACCAATTGCCAAAACCATCCTGCAATCAATCAACACCACTTCAGTATCAACATGGTAACATATGATATGTCGTGTTGTAAAAGACATATATACCATGATAACAAGAAAAAAGACACTGCTAATTGTCTATTGGCTGTGGCTCTTTCGCATTCTTCTTTTGAGCGCATGCAAATGCACCCACCAAGCAAGTGAGCAAATGCATGAGCAAAGGCCAAGAGAACGGAAGCAGCAACTCCTAGCTTGAAGGCTCCGAAGCTGGGGTCTCTACACTCCAGTGCCCACATCTTCAACTCCTTAACCTGTTTCCATCGCAAAACATGATAACTAAGACTTCTCTTCTGTCACCAACATTCAAAATTCGGATATATATACCTTGTTTTCGGCTATTTCTGCTTGAATTCCAAGTATGCCAGCTGCAACATCCAACACCAAGACAAGAATGCAGACAAGGAAGCCATAGTTTTGGGCCATTTTCACAAAATTCAAGGCAAGGCAGATAACTTGTTCATAACTCCTTACTTTAATAGTGGAGCAGTGTCATATTTAATAGAGGAATAGGAATAAAGGTTTGGTGCATATTATGATATATGCATGAAATTAGCTGTGATCTATGGGTGAAAGTTGCTTTCCTCTTCAAGTTTACTTTATTCTTCGTTTCTCTTTTCCTTTCTCCAATATTCCTTCCATGAGGGACACGGAAAGCAGAGTCACCAAGGGAACCTCACACACATCTATCATTCTTTTATCTTTTTGATTCATCCATCATCACCAAAAAGACATGTAGAAACTCTTGATTGAGATCAATAATTTAAAAAATTTTGTAACTTTGATTCATAATATAAGTAAATTGTTCATCAAATTTATTAACATTGAATTAATATATAAATAGTCAAACATTTAAAACGGATTGAAAAACATATAAATTTGATAGGCCACTAGAATTAATATGTTGAGTGATATGGAAAGAAACATTCAACCACACTCCTTGGAAAACAATATATTTTAACTTATTTATAGTCAAATTTGTATTATTATAAAAATTTAAAGAAATTCAAACTATTAAGAAATTTATATTTTTAATTTAAACTTAATTGTTGTAAATTGTTTCAACTATTTTTTTTAATTAAATTTGGATTGTCACCTTTGACCAGTTCGAAGTTGTTTCAAGTAAATCGAAACAATTTTTCCAACAAAAGTTGTTTAAATATAAAAATATCAATTTAATACAAGTTTTATTGACACAGAGTTATTTATAATGAACAACTTTCATCAATTTATACACATTTTCTTCAAATTAAACAAGTCATTTATAGGACTCGTTAAAATAATACTTTTATTTATAAATAAAATTTTATTTATAAACAATCCTCGGAAGTTATTTTCACTAAAGACGTTTGAAGCACTTCTTAATTAAAATGATTCAAGTATTTTTTATGCATTTACAATTCACATTGAAATAATATTTTTATTTCTAAACAAAATTTTTGTGAATCATTCTTAAGAAAAAAATTTCTATCATCTCTCACTCAATTATTCAACTATTTTTCCGCATAGTTTAGTCTAAGCATCATTCATTAAAAATATTATATATTGTTTTGGTATGGTTGAGATCTCTAACTTAAGTATTCAAAGTTGTCTCCTCCATCATCCATGTTGCATCATTCTCTCTCTTTTTCTTGTCCTAGCCGTAAGAAGGATGTTGCATAAGACATTCTCACGCGACTTTGCTTAATAATCTTGTAATAAAGATTAATAATTAAAGTTAATTATCTATCTTTTTTGTCAGACATATATTTATAATCACTAATAAATGACATTATTCATATTAATGGTCAATCAATGACTATTATTTTCATTAACTGCTTATTAATAATTATTATTGTTCAAACTAATTTTCAAACCGAATCTGTTATTTTCTCATGAGATGGTCAGCCATCCGGTCCTTTGGCTGACCGGGTGATCTACATACAAATATATATTTTTTTAACTTTTTTATTATGTTTGTAAAAATCTTTTAAAATTTCAAACTTAAATAATCCTGTAATATCCTTAGATATAATAAGAAAATTACCTTAAATATAATTCTCATGCACTATAATCTTTTAAAATTATTCTTATATCATCAAAGATTGTATCTTATAAGAAATATAAAAATATCCATATTATACATTAACATGCACTTTATTTATATAACATACATACCCGAAATTTTACATAACCTACACTTATATTGTTCTGCATTGTCTAACCTTTTCATTTTCTAAAATATACTGTTTTCCTTTTTTAATACTTTTACTTTATACATTCTTTTATTATCTAATTTTAATTTTTATATTTTTAATCATCTACTCCTTATATTTTCTCTACATTATCTAACATTTCTATTTCCTCAATTTATAAATCTCTTATAATAATATGATATACATTTATTACTTAAAAAAACACAAAACAACATACATCGATATGGGCGAATTGCAAACTAATTTGAATAAGAAAAACATTTCATAACTTAAAAAAAGTTAAATTATATTAAATTTTATTTTTTCAACTAATTAAATTATTATATTATAAACACGTGTAGCAGCGTCGTCGTTCTTGTGTTGGACGAATAGCAATACCTGTTACAGTCTTTATATTTCAAGCGTTTTCTAGAACCAGCTACATCATTCTCCCCTGTTCTCTCGATAACTACTCCTATCTTCTTTCTCAGGTAAGTTAGATCGCGTTTGGGAGAAAGGAAGGGAAAATCCAAAGCTAAGAAACAACGGAACTGGAATCTCTCTCGTAACTACCTAACAATGGCTGAGTCCCTATGGAAGAAGATGTACGCGTTTAACGAGGATCGTCTCGACAAGCCTCGTCGTTTCGGCGTCACCGAGATTCCAATCCCCAATTTCAGTCCTTTCTCCCACAACCTTCTTCAGGTAACACGATTTTCCTTTCACTTCGTCACACTCTTTTTTCTCCAATTCCGCTTACAAGGTTGTCTTTTGATCACTACTATCCATTACCATGTTCCCTATGTCGCTACAATTTTCTTTTATTAATTGACCTAGCTGTAATTAGTTGTGCTATTTTGGAATGTTTATTGCAGGATATTTTTGAATCTAGAGGGGAATATGTTGATGGGTTGAAGTTATCCGGAGATTCTTACAGCTTGATGCCAAAGGCTACTATCAAGCAAGTGATTGACCTAGCCCATCAGCACGGCGTTTATGTTAGTACTGGTGTTTGGGACGAGCACGTGATTCCGAAAACTCCATCAGATTTCAAAGAATACGTGGAGGTCTCTGCCCGGCTTATTCAGTAATAAATTTTGTTATTGCTTTTGTTTTTTTTGTGATGTGCTTTGTTTCGTGATTGCTGGAGTAGTGGTTTGGTTGCATGAATTTTTTATGTTATTATAGGAATGCAAGCAGTTGGGGTTTGACACAATTGAGCTTAATGCTGGTTCACTCGGGATTCCTGAAGAAACCTTTCTGAGATTTGTTCGCTTGGTCAAAAGTGCTGGTCTGAAAGCTAGACCTCATTTTCAAGTGAGGTTTAACGAGTCTGATATTCCCAAAGGTGGTGATAGGGCCTATGGAGCTTATATTCCCCCAGAACCTAGATCATCTGGTAAGGACATTTAACTCTGCATTTTGTGTACGTGCCTGTCTCTCTCTCTTTCAAGGTGGTATTAAACATATTTAGGCCTTCTTAGGGATACTGAATTCTGGAATCTGAATTGTACCAATAAGGTATACTAAGAGATTAAAATTCTATACATAACAAGTGACGTGATATTATATTAGGAGTTTAATGGTATTACTTTAAAGATAGTTAATGCGTAATTAACAAGTCTACATATAAAGATTAGTGCTTGGATGAGATTATTAAACTGTTTTACATCATTATTGCAAAACCTATTTGTAATACTGCTTGCTGATATAATTTTCGTGAGTGCCGCAAGGGGATTCACTAATTCGATGTTGACAGGGATGATATGATATGTTATTGTTAAATAATGTATCATACATGGACTGGCTGTTCCTTTTTTAAGGGAAATACAATGCATATAACTTGCATCAAGTGTCGAATGATGAATTGAGGCTTGGTTCCCAATCAAATGACATGCATTGTCAACTAAAATCTAGATTATGATACAAATATATTGTGAATTTGTTCCTAAATTCCATCAATTTATTAACAAATATATTATGAACTTTGTCGTAAGAAAGTTCACACGGAAGATCAAATTTAAATTTAGAAGTTGAAAGGGGTTTTGGTTCCAATTTGGATAAATTTCTTAATCAGAAGGATGAACGTATGCCTATTACGGATTCCTTCACTTTGTCAATGTATATAGCATCAAATGGGGGGAGGGGGAGGTGGGTGTCCAGCACCGTATTGCATATCTTTATTTGAATACGTTGATGCTGGACATATTAATAGTTTTAAGTGCTACTATTTTTTGTTTTGAATGGTGTTTTGTGAAATTCTCAGTCACTACCGAAGGTTGATTAGCAATGAAAAATGTAGAATCAGCGCAATGTATTGGTTAAACCTTGCTTGAATTTTTTTTCCTCAGAATTTGTAGAAGATGTGGACCTCTTAATCAGAAAGGCTGAGAGATGTCTAAAAGAAGATGCGGACATGATAATGATTGATGCTTTGGGTGTTAGCCAACATGCTGATAAGATGCGTGGAGATATTGTTGCCAAGATCATAGGGCGCCTTGGTCTTGAGAAGACTATGTTTGAAGCATCAAATCAGAGAATCTCTGAGTGGTTCATCAGACAATATAGTCCAAAGGTAATGCTCAACTAAATAATTTTATTTAGTTACAGTTACTAGACAAGAATAAAAAACCTATCTAACAGATTTTGGCATTATTTTTCCGGTTTGTTCAGGTGAACCTCTGCATTGATCATTCGCATGTGCTGGACGTGGAATGCATCAGAGGACGCAACTCGGGTAGCAATCATGCTTTTGTCTTTGGCCCTTCATCGTTTTCTGTTCTAAAGTGAATGGGGAATTCGTATAGCATAATAGTATTCGCTGGGATTGATTTGTTTGTGTTACTATTACAGTACAAGTCTTGAGTTGGTGTGTTAATATTTCCTTTAACGAGTGAAAGATTGGGAAAGTTATGATGGAGAATGAAGTAAATGTAACATTGTCTTCCATGAAATTTATTTCCCTTAACTTTGTCTTAGATTATTATTCATTGAAAAAACACCTAATCCTAAGAAATAATAAATGTCAATGGAGATAGAATACAAAAGAACAAATAAAAATAATTCCGTATTAATGTCATGTTTAATAAAAATAATTTACCTTGAGTTTCAATTTCTTGTCAATCTGGACGGTTAAAGGCTTTAGCTGCATTTTTTGGGCCAATACAGAGTGTTTTTCCTCTGCTCATGGGGGATAATTTTTATCTGTCACTCGCCAATTGGTTTAATAGTTTCTAAATTATAAAAATTAACCTAAAACTATAAAAAAATGTTACTTTATTATTGAAGTTAATAAATGTTAATTATTTTATTATTCTTCTTTTGCATTTCAAAGTGGTATTTAATATTAAATTTTAAATCAAGTTAACTTGTGCTTGCTTTTGAGAATTAATTTAATGTGTTATTTCATATAAATGATTTTGGTGTTATTTGTGTTTCAGCATAATAAATTTTAAGAATGACAAAGATGATTTTAGATTTTTTTGCTGAACCACATTAGTTAAGCATGATTACTATATCTACTAGATTGATACAATTATTAGGTTTCTTTGTCAACCCTTAATCAAGAGTTTAGTTTGTGTTGGGCAATGAAACAATTATTAAAATTTATTGATGTCATCATTAAGCATAAGAGTTTAGTTTGTGTTGGACACTTCAGAGCAAAAGTCAAACAAATAATTTAATAAGATTTCAAATATAATGGGTAAATTTTGATTTCGTCCATTGATTTTTTGTTATTTTAAAATAATTCAAAAATTATTTCTAATTTTTTTAAATAAGGTTTAATCTCTAAAATTTTATATTTTAATTTTTAAATTAAAAAAATAGTTCTCTTAATTTAATTATATTAATCTTTTTATATGTTAAAAGGTCTTTTAGTTAGTATTTATATTACCTACATTGTTTAGTATATTTTCGTTAACCAAAAAATATATTTGACACATAAAAAATTAATATAATTAATTAAAAATTTGAATATAAATTAATTTTAATTTTAAGGTCAAAATTTGAATATTAAAAAATATTTAACCATTTTTTTTTGCAGAACACGCAAATATACACCAATATCATTTATTTAGTAGATTTATAAAATGAAATTTATGTAATTTATGTAATAAAATTAATAAGCAAAAAGATGTGTTGAAGAATGTAATGCTGATAGCTTTTAGTTTTCAGTAAAATGGACGTTCTGTATTTTGTGAGTTATAAGATATTTTCGTTTAACTAAGTGTACTAACTCAGTAAATTAATATTAGAATCAAAATACCATGTTATTTGTTAAAAATTAATAACGGTAATTAAATATGATTAATTGATAACATTTTGTAATTTATTGTCTCGACTGACAAATGCATTAAGTACAAGTTTACATGGGAGCTTGCGTCTATTTATTCTATACAACTCTTTAAAAAAAATTATTTATAAATGAAAAAAATAGAATAAGTTTATTTACAAACTAATCTATTAATTAATTTTTTTAATAATATTTCTACTTTTTTTATTCATGTATTAATTAATTTTATCTACTTTTATACTTTTTTTTCTAGATCTAGTTTGGTTGGATAAGGGACCTCAAAATTCTTTCAAAACTTTTGTATTAAAATTTTGCTTTATGCTAAAAATTTCTTCCACGTAATTTATTTAATGGCATTTATAGGCAATTTAAATTAAACTATACAATGAGTAATGGAAGTATAGAGCTACTAATTTTAAATATATATATATATATAAATAGTTAGAAAATTTTGGTAGCTAAGGGATTGGTTTAAAATTAGAATTCTCTTAATTTTTGCTTAGCGTAAAATGCCGTTTAATGTTATTGGTTGAAGATGGTTCTTCTCACATGGCATCACACTGAACACCAAGAGCTTTCCATACATATTCGTTACATTACAACCTCAAAGCTCTTCACGAAAGAAGCGTTTTTTCCCGACCTTCGAAATCAAGGGTAACGCCTTTTTTTATTCTCTTATTCACTCCTCTAACCTTATCATCCATCATTCTTAGCCTTTTTCCGCGGATTTTCCGATCCCTTCTCTTATTTTTAAACCTTCCTATCTTGTTACGTAGGCATTCACAAAGGGGGGATTTTTTTCCCCTACGGCTGTTGGAGCAATTAATTTTCCCAAACCAGCTGTTTTGGTTCAGGTGCTCTTTCGTACAAGGTCCGTTTAATTTTCAGTACGTTCTTCATTTTCTGAGCTAGTTGTGTGCGTTTTGCATGATTGGTAATTGTCTTGTTTTGATTGGGATGTGGGTTGCAGAAGATTGAATCAATGGGGTTAAGGTAATTAGGAATTGCCAGCAGGTTAGTTCTGACGGTGGGTGAGGTTTGTGTTAAATCTGCTATGCCGATTGATGGGGAATGCAAACGTGTTGAGGCGTTGTTTTTATTTTTCTTGTGTTGTGCTACTCTTATCTGTTGAATGTTGATTTTCTTTTCCCACATGTTATTGCAGTTGTGGCTGTTAGACTAGGTCTTGGATTAAAAATAATTGATGAAATAAAAGGAAAATAATGGTAGGATTTATTGTGGATTGTTTAATGTGGGGGCAACCTGATACTGTTCTCTTCTACATTGCATCTCTACTAGCCCTATTTTAATGCATTCGGGAGGACCAAAAGTCCATGTTTTTGTGAACAAGCTATTCTAAAAATATATTTAAAATTGATTAGCAAGTATATGCTATCCTCCACAAAAAAGAAAATAATCCAATTGGAATCACGTGTGCCATTAAACTTCATGAGAAAAGGTATGTCAAGAAAGACTAATAATATTCCAAATTGTACAGTTTTTGATTGAATCCAATGAAGTTGTATAATCCATATAGCTAAACTAAGTGCATCTAACGGGATAAGACTACGATTGTTGTTCATATTGTGGATTGAATTTTCTCTGAGTGCTGCTAATTGTGAGATATTGTACACATTCAGGCAGTGTAAGTGATTGTAGAAGCCATGGTTCTTGACTCCATTTTGTCTACTCCTGTTCTGAGGTCACCATCTTTCAAGAGGCAGTTTGCAAGGCATGAGCTGGGTAGTTGGTCAGCATTGGTGAAGAGGCACCTGTTCCTCTTATCTGCTCTTGCTCTACTGACTGTTCTCTGTATCATATATCTATATTTTGCGATTACTTTAGGGGCCAACGATTCCTGCTTCGGGTTGAGTGGACCTGAGAAAGTCTCCTGTCAGATGGACCTTGTTAAGGAGGTGTCTGCAGCCAGTGGCAAACTGAAAAGGCTCAAACAATTCTGATTGTTTTTATCTTTCCCTTTAGGTGACATGAAATCGAAATATAATTTTTCGACTCAATGTTAGTATCATATGTATTATTTATGCTAGCATTTTGTGAGCCAAAATGTACGAAATGCATGTGGAAAGCAATTTCTTGATTGCTAATTCCATGGGTTGCTTTATTCTACCTAATATGAGATCGTTGAGCGCCCTAGCAGACCAAATGAAGCTTGACTTTTAACAATGTTTATGTATATGGACTAATTTGAAACTTCATATTCTCTTTTTGTGTGATTCGATCGGTTCATTTTCAAACAAAGTTTGTAAAACTTCTGAGAATCATACTCCGGTATAACTTACTGCATGTTAAACATATATCACTATTATTAAATAAAAATAACAATATTCATAAAATTTATTTTTAATAGAATATTTTTAATTACTTTTATTCTCATTAAGTGAACACTGATAAAAAGTTAGTGAAAACACATGTGTATTCACTTTTTTTTATACTTAAATTTTAATTTAATCTTTATTTTTGTTTTTTCAATTTAGTAATAATATTATTCTTTTGTTTAATTTAGTTTTTATTTTCATTAATTTTTATTTAATTTAACATATTTTAGCACCATTCAAATAATTAAAATATAAGTCGCATATTACTGTTCTTTTTTGTTTATGTTTTTTTTTAATTTAAAGAAAAAATGTCTACATGTTAATTAGTATAGACTAACTCAAAACCATTGGTTTAAAATTTTAATAGACTACAAATCACGTAGAGTATTAAAAATAACATCAACTATCAAACAAAATTTTATATTAATCGATTATAAAATAAATTTATTATATATATATATATATATATATATATATATATATATATATTTATAAAAATATACTAGTGGTGTTCGTAAGAACCTGGAAAATAGAGTAATAGAATAGATAAGTGGATTGAAATAATGAGACGAGCTTCTTAATTTTAAAATAATTGTATAATATAGATATAACTTACTAAAGCTCAGTTCATTATCTAAATCACTTCATCTCTCTAAAACCTCCGTTCTCTACTCGTTCTCTGCCTTCTCTCTAGCTTTTCTCTTCACTGAGTTGTTGGATTGACGATTAGGAGGTGCCCAGACATCCACGGCGTAGCGGGCTTCATAACTGACTGATCAATTTCTCGATTCCAGTGGGTAAGCTGTTCTTCTCTTTTCCTCCGCTGTCTTGAACCTAGACCATGCAATCTCTACTGGTTGCATGTGTTTTGTGTGTTCTCTTGTTCATTCTTTGTCCAATTCTAGCTCTAAGAGTTGTTCTTGATCATCAGTTGGTGATTTGTAGGGTCTTGTTGAGTTTCCTTGCGGTACAAGGTACTGTAGAGGTGATCCAGTGAACTGGACTGTGAATCTCTGAGGTAGGGAAGCTAGATTTCTATTTAAATTTGTAGTTTGATAGGTGTGTGTATTGAATTCTGCATGTTGTTGCTGTTTGAGCTTAAATGTAGTACTTGTGTAATTTAAATCATGTATGCTTTGAATGAAAAATGTTGAATCTGGGGAATGTTGTTTGTGAGCTGATTTTGATGGTGCAAGTGTAATTGGATATGTTAGGTGATGATATTCTGTTATATTAGCTATTATATGGAATGTTAAGTGAATTTGTAGTGTTTTAGGTCAATTTTAGAGGAAATGAGGTAGTGAATTTGAGACTTAGAGGTTAGGAGTTCATTTAGTCTGTTTAGGCATTTTGGGTAGGTCATTTGTGACTTGTATGAGTCTTTCAAATGGTCAAAAACCTATGCAAAGTGGTAGAATTGATTTTGGCTCTCTAAGTTGTGAAATAGAATGTTTTAGAGTGGGAATTGGTTCATAATCTCTTTTGATTTATGGTAGGCGTGTTTAGAATCACTTAGACAAGTCTAATTAGGTGTATAATACAACCTAAGAGTGTTATAAGTTGAGGAAAATAGTTAGAATAGGTATTTGGTGTTTGAGTTGCATAAATCTGCAAAATTACGTTCTACAGATTATGCAGACTCGTTGTGCGAGTAGTTTCGCATAGCGAGTCGCTATGACAAGGTGCTCTCTGCCAAGGGCATTCGCACAACGAGTTGGTGCGCTGTGTGAATGACGTGAGAGGTTGCTCTCTGTTTGTATATTCGCATAGCGAGTTTGGGCATTGTGCGAATGGTTGGAGTGGGTTGCTATCTGTCTAGTGATTCGCATGGCGAATCAAGGTGCTATGCGCTTGGTTGTGGTCTGGGGTTAATTCTAATTTTATTTGAATGGCAAAAAGGATAACATAGCGAGTGGTTTGGGAAGGTTAGTCTGTGCTTGGGGTTCTCGCATAGCGACCTGGGTCCGCTATGCGAGAGGTTGAGGTTTGGTACCTCTGTGAGTTAATTCGCATAGCGAGAAAAATCGCTATGTGAATGAGTCCTGATCTTGCCTTGCGAATTGGGTGCGCAAAGCGAATGGTGGTAAGCAGATTTCTCTCTTTTGCTATTATATGGGATGGAATTCTATTAAATGTTGATATATCTTGTGAAGTATATTTAAGGTGTATGGCAGTATATAAATATGTATGATTATGATTAAAATTACAAGTAAAAGTATGTGATTCAGGAGGATGAATGTAAGATCAGTATAGAATCTCTTGGTGAGATTCCAGGTTGTTTAAAATAATTGCAGGGAGCTCAATCTTGGGGGTTTTCCTGAAACTCTAATGGTCTTTCATGCTCAAGTAGAGAGGATTGAACCATGTGGTGAGGAGTAGCAGGAGGTCTTAGTCTTGAGGGCTTCCAGTATGCCTCAAGGTCCGGAACAGACTAACCTCGTGAGGGTGGCAATGACTTTGCAAAGCAATAAAGGCCACCACGTGTGCATAACCCGCCATAGCTCGACAATTATTCGAAGTCCGGACAAGTCAAGTCTAGAATTTAACATGGTAGGATGTATATTTTAGTATTATGTGTTTGATTGAACTTTGCATGTTATAGGTTATCTTAATTGTATGATCTTTGTTTATCTAGCTCACCTTTCTGCTTGTGTTTGTATGTTGCTCGTGTGGTGTTTTCTTTTGCAATGATCATCCATTTGGATGTGAGCAGAGGCAGATGAAGTTCCTCTGGAGCAGGCCTTGGAAGGTGATGACGCAGTTTAGTGGGGATCTTCTAATTGTTTTGTATAGTTTTGAAATACTCTATTGTAGTTAAATTTTAAATTTTATAGCCATTTTGGATGATTGTAAGATTAACTCCTTATATGCAAGTCTTTAACTGTTCTATCATATTATGATATTGACTACTATTTATATAGTTTATACTATATTTTTTGGAATGTTACAGGGTTAGTCTCCACCCTTAAAATTTTTATTCTAATTTTATACCAATTATAATTCTATAAAAAAAATGTTTAATAAAATGGCAAAACTTAATATATATAATATTTATATAAAAATTAAATTTGGTTTCAATTTAAAAATTGATAAATTAAATAATTTCAAAAAATTGAAGTTAAATTAAACAAAAATTATAAATATGATCAAACTAAATATAAAACCTGAACCTATATTGACACATGACACTACTGTTTTTATGTAGCTTGATTTTGAATTGATAAGTAAATATGTTTTCTAAATTTTAAAAAAAGTAACAAATAAATTAAAAGAAAAACAGAAAAACTAATAGACGACTGTTATTCATTTATTTAAACTACGTTAGAAAAAAATTAAATAAAATAAAATTGATAAATTAACAAAAATTAGAATTAAATTAAAAAAAATATTATGACTGATTGAATAATTTCGAAAAAATAAGACCAAATTAATATTTAATTTCTTTTATAATAACAAAGAATAATCAAATTATTGTTATTATAATTATAAAAATAAATATAAATAATGACATGTTCTATCCCAAATTTATAAATAAGTTATTTGATTTGGACGTTTCACCCTTTTTTTCTTTTTTTAAAATACTTTCTTAGTTTTAATTTAATAAGATGTGGAGCTTCTTAAACTATTTTTCCTTTTATCTTTATTTATAAATAAACAGCTTATCATTTATAATTTGTATACTTAAATTTTTTATAATTTAAAACAAGACTGTGTCATTGTATAAATTACATACCTACATAAAGAAAAAATTCTTAATTTTGTACACATTTTACTTTATGATATATCTTTTAAAATATGATTTTGTTTTATTTTCTATCGTTAAAATTAGTTTGCTTGCCCTCCTCACTTTTTATTTATTTTTGTAAACTTCAACTTTTCTCTATTCTTTTTCTCTCCGACTAATTACTTTAAAATTCGTTCAATGCTAATTTTAAACATCTTAGATAAAATTAAAACAAGATAAAAATAAATAAATAAATAAATTGTACAACTACATATTATTAAAAAAAGTATATTAATTTTAACCTTGATATATAACATATAAAAAAGATTAAAATAATTTAATTTTATCTCAATAAAAAATGGGAGGCTATTACATTGTTGCCCTTGATTTTTAGAGTAATTTTAGAATATAAGGGTTTTTAATAATGGGGGAAACGCAGCTGCAATAGAGGATCTTCCTTCGGAGAAATAATTGGGTTGGGGGCAATGACGTCCTCGGAGGAGAAGGAAGCTTCAAGCTCCACTCCTAATCGCAAAGTATCGTGCACTGCTAACTTCGACGCGCTCTGGTTCTGCTACTGTAATACCTATTTTCCCCAAAACCTAAATAAATCTTCATGTCTTTTTCAATTGGGTCGTCCAATTTGTCGTAAAGTTTGTGTCTTTGATGTTTGCAGCGCCGGTTCATCAAATGCAGCAGTATTACAGGCTTGGCGTTCTTGACAATTGTTCCCGCCAATGGAAAGCCATGGTTGATTGCTTAATGCTCAAGACCAAACCCTCATCTGAAGTCCAGGTTGCCCCCTACTTCTTCCTCATTATTTGATTTTTTCCAATTGTGTTTATATTCTGAGAAACTCTTTAGGTGTTAGATTGATGTCCTTTTTTTTTTCTGTCGTGCTTCATCCACTTGTGAATCTGATCTTCGACGGTCTTTTTGGCTGTGTTATGGGCTTTTGAAGAGGGTGGATGGTTTTTGAGAATTTATCCTCTAAGTTTAGTTGAATGTAAGTGAAAAAGAAAGGAAGATAAACTCCTTTTAAAATGAGCATGTAACGTTATACCTAACCTTAAATTCAGAGAGTTAAGATATAATGCATTTCAATTTCAATTTGAAACATACACGGATCATATATCATATTATTCTGTAGTATTCTTGTCCTATAATGTTATGACTAAACCACCACATTATGTGTTCACGAGATTGTAAGCAGCTAAACACAATGCTCCCTAAAGTGCTTAATGACAGTATAAAAATGTAGTTAGAAAGGACTTAACGTGATTTTTGTCGAGTTAGAAACTTAGGTCATCAACGCTTACAATCTCATTTACCAATATTAAGGGTGCATTGCTTTTTAATTGAACTTCTCCAACTTGTTAGGCACAGCCACCTTTTTTTTGTGCTGGAAAAATGATGTAGAACAGTGCTGCGCAAATATCAGGGCTAAGCATAGTCTTGAATAGGCCTAATGTTCTTTGTTGTAGTGAGATTAAGACTTAAGAGGAGTCTGAATTCTTATGGTTTGGTACTTCTGTACATGTGCATTTGAAATTTGGTTGTATGCTATTTCACTTTTGCGAGTACAGGGTTAAGGAACCTGCGCTACCAACTCTGTCTGATTTATCATCAAAGAAAACGGTTTGTCTTCATTGTTACTATTGTTTTTCTAATCGATGGCGATTTGCACTTGAATGAATGATGAACAACAAAGCACCTTGAAATAAACAAGAATTTTAGTTGTAATTTTTTTAATAATGATTGGTTTAATTGTTCTGCCATGACAGTTTATCTGGCTTTTTCCTTTGGGTAACACATTATAACTCCTGGGTGCAGGAAATTCTGGAAACTCAAGAGAAATCAAAGTCAAAGTCACACATCTGGACTTTTCGGACACCAGAAGAAGCTTCTTACTACTGGAAAGAACTTTATGGTCATTTAGACGACGAGCCTGAATGATGAAAGTAAAATTGTGCAATTAAATGTTATTTAGTACCTTCTGATTTTGCCAAATGTCATGATTAGGATGAGACAATTAGAGATCAAAGGACCATGAAAGAATACAAATTACTGACCAAGTCAATTATTCTCGAAACTAATCATTATTAATATTCTTATAACTTTTGCCCAATGTGCTTCACCATAAATGGTAAAATTTTGGAATAAAAAATTAGAGACATTTGACAGTTTCAGCACAACAATATTTTTACCAAACTTTTAGGGTGTACAAAAAATTTGACTTCAGCATTTGTAAACAATAATTATTCTTGTTATCTTCTTCAAGGAGTGCATTAAATAGGTTCATGAAGAACAGAAGTAGTTGTTACAATCCTTTTTTTGGTTGTTGAGTAACTTTGAACTCATCTTGAATGTTTTCTTCTTTTATCTATCAAGCTTTGACAGTGGGGAAACATTAAATACACTTCATGCATCATTGATTGAAATTTTCTTTTTTACTCAACTTTCTTGATAGGCAATAATTTTTATCTCCTTTGTTGTATAGCTTTTTATTTAAAAGGGTGATATAAATATATGTACTATGCATATAGCTAAGCAAGAGATATGCGTGTGTCGATATAGTTGGTGGAAATCCAACTTTAGCTTGATTTATAAGAAATATTCACACAAATCTCTTTGGTGATAGATGGTGAAGACATTTCTTACGTCACAAAATTTCGTCCTAAGAATATTCTTTATGTTCTCTTAGTATTTATTTGTACTTGTCATATTATCATCATCAATCACTTATTGAATGAAGTGGACAGATTTGCATGGTGTTTAATTGTTTGTCAAATGAAGCATTTGCACTCATGATATGTACATCTATCAGACACTTTTTTTTTTATATTTTAATATTTTTTGTATTTAAGCACTTATAAAAACTATAGGGTGATGGACTTTTGCTTTAAATAAAACATGTTCTTTCAGAATCTAATACTTGACACATTCTAAGCATTTTACAAACATCATCTTCATAGGTCAAAAGGTGAATTCAATGCAGAAAATTGTGCATAGATGTCATGTTTTAATATATGGAAGAACTCTCCCTAAATTTCTCACCAATGTCTTAATCTGAATAATTTATATCATCATTGAATTTTAAGATATTTTTCATATGAAATATCAATATTCGAAATTAACACAAGTGAAATAAACATACACACAAAAATGTTATAATCCATTGGACGGAGTAAGAAAATAACATGCAAGTAGAAACTCTTTGGAAGAAAGACAGTAACAAAATTCAAAGGGAAAGAAAGAAGAAGAAAAGAATGGGCCTTGGTTCATCTTCACACATTATCACTAATAATAACAAAATTTTTGTCCTTCAAAATTTTCTTATAAGAAAAAAAGATGAGGATAGGATTAATGTATTTTTTTTTCTTCTATCTCCTAGATATATAATCATTACTTTTGATATCCGAAAATACTTTAACATACCGGTATTTCTACCATAGTTGTTTCACATGATAATCAACAATATTAATTAGTTTAACTTGAAATTTTCCTTGACTCGAATAACATTTGGCTTAGAATATGCTAAGGGTCAACTATATATTCCAAATGTGTTACATTAAAAATGTATTGTATATGAACAAGTTATCCTCGAACTTGGAAATAACTGTCATTAGTCGGAACTTAGAAATAACTTTTGAGATTAACAAGTAATTGGATCATGTGGTCCAGACTCATTCAGGTAAGAATCCATAAATAATAATATAAAGGGTGTTGCTCCCTCCACCACCCCATGTGCTTCTGCACCTCCCTACTATTTTCTTTTATTCCAAAAATACTCTACACCTCCTCACTATTTTCTTTTATTCCAAAAATACCCTATACCTCCCTAATATTCTCAACAATTTTTTCTCTCTGCATTAATGGAGCATTCATATGAATTAGATTTAAACTTGATATATTGCAAAATATAAAATTTAGAGGAAACTTCAATATTAGTGCTTCTACCACTTCCATTTTATAAACTTAAAAGTTAGATGCAAATACAAAATAATAAACATAATAATATTAATAGTAAATAATATATTATTATTATTATATACTAACTTTATAATGACGAAAGAATTAAATAAATTCTAAATTTTTAACAAATAATTTTTATTTTATATTTTAAGTATTTAATAATATTTTTATATTATTTATCTAATAAATTAAATACTTTGTTCAAGTTATTTGAGTCAAACATGTCGGTAAGTTAAAACATAATATAATGTTAAAAATTATAGATATTAAATGTAAAAAAAACACACATATATATAAACATTTTTCTAGAAATTTAGAACAAAATTTTACCATTTATTAAGTAAATTGAAGAAAAAAAAATATATTAAACAGTGAAAATAAGATTGAATCAAACTTATTTAAAGGAAAGTGTAAATAAAATTTTGCAATATATCACAAGTTTAAATTGAGCATGTAAATGCTTCATTAATGTGGAGAGAGAAAGAGAAAGATTGTTGAATATAGTGGGGAGGTGTAGGGTATTTTTGGAATAAAAGAAAATAGTTAGGAGGTGTAGAGTATTTTTGGAATAAAAAAAATAGTGAGGAAGTGCAAAAACACTTGGGATGGTGGAAGGACCCTAATATAAATAACACATTGTACTAGTTATGTTAATTAAGTTCATTAATTACAACATTTGTTATTTGTTGGTGTATTTGATTGACTTGTCTGCCTACATAACTTTTACTTGATATAAAGAATTACTACTTCGAAAAAAGAAAAAAAGACGAGTACTCCAAAAAAAGAACGAATACCTTTAAAGTATAAAACTTAAAGTGCTCACAACAATTTATTTGACCATGTAAGAAAAAAATATTTGATGGGTCCAAAGAACTTAAGTGTCAACTTTCCTAATTTGATACCTCCTTCCAATACCATTGTAAAGTGAAAGTCTAAGAAACACACGATCTCTAAGGATATTCAATGTTGATATGCACAAGACTTTTGTTAGCTGAAAGGGGTTTTCATTTTTCTCGTATTAACATGTCCTTCTTATAGGTCTATTGTAATAAGTATGATCCAATTAGTAGGTTTTTCCTCTTCCAATACCGTGTAAAGGTGTTCACGTAAAACATCATAACACGTCATTCCAATATTGGCTCAGTAACTCTATTAGAGACCAAATTTCATTTTAATTGTCCAAGCGATGGAACATACAAATTCTCTAATAATTAATTATTTTTTAAAGATTTTTCATCTCTATATGGGTTAAATTATTGAATTCTAAACTTTGTAAACAAAAAGATAACAATTTTATAAAAATATTATTTTTAATAATTAGCTTGTTGACTTTTTTCACTCTAATTTTTTAATTCTCTCTTACTTTTTTTTTTTTACTTAGCTTTTAGTATTTAGTAGGTCTTGAGCTATCTTCTATTGTTTCTTTATTTTTCTTCTCTTTCCCTTTTCCATATCTTTCTTTTGTTCTACTTTTTTTTCTTTTGTCCCTTATTTTCTACCATTGTTAAAATAAATCTAAACACACAACCCAATGAGTTTAAACTAGGCTAAAGATGAAATAAATTTTACAATAAATCACAAAATTATACCCAATGCAAATCTCTCTATTTGGATAAGCTTAATCACCAATTCACCGAAAAATAAGAGAAATTCACCCAGTTATAAAGATAATCTTAAATTAAATTTCAATTCTTTAATTAGTTATATATACATATATATATATATATATATATATATATATATATATATATATATATACGAAAAATTGGAAAACTTAAAATTAATGAAAAAATAATAATGTTAAAACTTGGAAATTTTGGAGTTGACGAGAAATTTAGTAAATTAGTATATATTTTTATTATTTAATTCATTATGTATTAAGTATTACGTTAAATCTTTAATATTTAATTATGATTTTATTATTTTTATATATTATGTTTCATTAAATATACAAAAAGGTTAAAAGTAGAATTTTTAATTGGTTTATGCAAAGCAATAAGCTATTGATTTTGATTGTCGAACCAAAATTGTAAAAAATATGTAGTTTAACACGCTGACTTGATAACTTAAAAGGTCGGACCTTGAAAATTATAGAATAAATAAAGCCAAGACAATTTAATCTGACCCAACATAGTTGAATTTTAGAAAAAGTATCAAATAAAAAGTGATTAAATTTAAAGAAACGATTATTTAAAGAGTAAACTTGATAAAGTAATTATTTTAATTTAAAAAATTATATAAGAGATAAAATTAAAAAAAAACAAAAATAAAAAATCCATTGATTTATTTATATACAAGATGTTATAAATAAAGGAAATCTATGTTATATAAAGAAAAAGAGTACTGTTAGATTGACTAGCATTCTTTAATCTTTGTTATAAAGTGATAGAAATTAATATTTAATTTTTAAATATAATTATATTATTTCCTTAGACTAAAGATTCAATCCAACAATTTAATTGATATTTGGTAATAATATATGATGAAATTAGCAGTAACAGTTAAGATGTGAGAAAGAGGGAGAAATGATTAATAGTGAAAATGTATTCCATTAATTATGAAATGAAAAGTATATATGTGTATTTCATCTGACACATTTATTAATGAAAGATGATTAATGATGGAATTAAGCTAATCACAAATGCACATGCAGCGGCGAGGGATGATGCCTTGACATTCGCCGCCGGGATGACCTTCACTCGCACATTGCATATTGCAGTTGTCACTCTGAAAGCACGCTCCTTTGAAATGTGCACTTGGTGTATAACAATCTGCCTCTGCTCTCTCCACACATACATCTGATTTATTAACACGATATTAATATTATTATTATTATTTAAGATAAATCACCAAAAATATATCCAATGATTAAACCTTATAATTATACCATAATATATATACTTACCAGCAGTTAATACGAGGAGGAAAAAGAACATAATTCCTAGGGTTTTTCTCTCCATTGCAACGCAAATTGTTGAAATTCTCGCTAATTCAAAGTTTAGAGTATCTTTGTCTTTGTAGCTATTTCTCTAAAGCTGCTTCTTTATATATAATATGAGAGTTTGGCTCATGCAGAGGTTGTTTAATGCAATGGGGCTACGTATGTTCAGAAGGTAACTGGAGAGAAAAATCATCACTCCCACATTAATGTATAATATGTTTCTTAATTGATATAATAAATTACTCCTTCCGTCTCTATTTAATTTAATGTAATAACCTTTTAATAATAGTATTATTCGTTAATTGAAAGTCACAAAGATTACTTAAGAATTATTTATTGACTAAATATCATTTGTGGTTTACGATAAGTTTTTAAAGTAAAAACCATTGATAATTAAATGTAATTTAAGTTTTTAATAAATTTTAAATTAAACATGATTTATTAATAAAATGTCACTTACTATTTGTGATCTTTTTTAAATTAAAAATTAATTATTAATTAAACGTCACTTAATATTTATGATAATTTTAAATAAATATTAATTATATTTATTACTTAA
The DNA here is from genome assembly GCF_029865625.1 of Vigna umbellata. Lineage (NCBI taxonomy): Eukaryota > Viridiplantae > Streptophyta > Magnoliopsida > Fabales > Fabaceae > Vigna > Vigna umbellata. The sequence continues at coordinate 53,688,641 of NC_142165.1, read as the reverse complement.
AATTTACCATAATATACCAAATATATATATATATATATATATATAGAGAGAGAGATATATATATATATAGATAAATAGATTTATTTATTATAGATATGATTATTGAACCTATAATTTTACTTTTTTAAACAAAACAAAACATTTTCACTAGAAGAATTAACTTTTTAACAATTTAGTTAATATAAAATATAATTATACACATAAAAAGATCAAACTACTCTATTTTAGATCAAATATGCATCAAACATCTTTTAGAAAGATATGTTTAACATTTCTCGTCAAAGTCTAACCATTTACACATAAATACTTTATATATCTACAAATATCATCTTCATAGGTGTGAAAAGGTGAATGCATTGTACAAAAGTTGTACATCGATGTCATGGTCTAATGTGTTTGACAATTTTCCCTCAATTTTTCACCGCTTGATATCTTATTATATATATGATTTAGACCGTCACTGAAAAAATTTTCTCCTTTAGGTTTTGTGTTCAATAATTTAAATAAATAATTATATAATTGTATAGATGTTACATTTTAATTTCATGAGTTATAGTGGATATGTTAATAAATTTTTCTCACTTCTTACCATCAATATTAAATATTCAATGAAAAAGTTGACCGAATTGTAAAAACATGATAAGATTATATTAGGTTCTATTATAGGATACTAGCTATTCTTTTAGGTTAGGACGAGGTTTACTTCTAGGTTATAGGAAGGTTTACATTGTTGAAAAAAAAAAGTTTTTGGACTTTTTGCTTCAAGAAAGTTAATTTTGATGATGATAAGTATAAAAATGAAATAGAAGTAAAAAGTAAATTAAAATATCTAAATTTCTTTTATAATATGTTGAATATCTTAAGTTTAGTTTGTAATATGTTGTAATATCTTAAGTTTAGTTTTAGTATGTAACAACATAATCTCATTTAAAAAGAAAACTACTTTTTTCTAAAATACAAGTTTGGAGTCATAATTTGTTATAACCGGTAAAAAATACTAACTATAAAGAACAATAAAGATTGACAATGCTCCTAGGTATTCTCTAAAAAAATCAAGATTAGGTAGTTTTTTAAAAAGATTATTTGTTTAAAAATGTTGATGTTTTTTAGTTTTCAAAGATTTTGTATTTTTTGGTATTTCTTTTACATAGTACTGATATATTTAAAACATTATTTAATCATTTTGAAAAAAAAAAAGAAGGATATCACGCTTATCTCCACCTTTTAAAATGTAAAAAAGAAAACTTTCTTTTTCTTATTTTCTAAACGTATTTCTTTCAAAATTTTAATTTCTAAGAATTTTAGAATTATTTTTAGTATTTATTTGAATTATTTAAAAATGAGTGTACATAATGTGAGTGGTCACCACAATAATTTTTTTTTTGAAATTGTTTATTTAACTTTTTTATATTTTTTGAAGAAAAAAATTGAAAATGGGTGTCATAACATACAAGATCGAACCAACACCAAAATAAATAAGGAAAAAAAATATTCTTTTTATAATTTTTAAAAGGTTTAATACATATTTTAGTCCTTCGAATAAGGACGTTTGTTCAAAGTTATCCTAAATTTTAAAAAAGTTCAAAGTTGTCCCATATTTTGTAAAAACAGTTAGAGTTGATTTTTTTTGCTTATGGCATTAAAAAGCTAACGGCGTAATGATGTGGTTGTTGTGACCTATATAATTTTTTATTACGTGGCAACTGTGATCCAATTGATGTATAGGCGTTATTGTAAAAGAAAAGGAGGGTACCCAAGAACCAAGGAGCAACGCCAACACCAACCCCTGCGTCGTTGCGATGCAACCAAAGACATCGTCAGCGTCGTGTTTGACGTCGCTGTCGGAGACGCTCCCATCACGTTCTTCTTCTTTGCGTCGCCGTCGGTGGACTTCTTTTTAGCTGGACAATACACCAAATTACCTCACACCTATAAACTTAGTTTTAGCTTAAGCAAAAATGTTCCAGTGCATATCTCGCCTAGGCGAGAAGGTTTAGCTTAGGCGAAAATACTGTCAGCATACCACGTAAGGGCCTCTTAAATGGCGTTTTTCCAATTTGGCGGTAAGCCTCTATTTGTTTCAAGTTTTCAAAAATAAGGACCCAATTGAGATACTGAATAAGTAGGCGACCTATTTGAGATTCTGAACGAAAAAATGGACCTACCGAAACAATTAAACCTAATTTTGAATGTGAAAGACTTTGAAACACTTTCATCTCTTGTAGCTTTAAAAAAGGTGCTTTCTTTCTTAAATTTTTTTATTGTGATTATAATATTCAGTTTATTTTAGTATTTGGTTAATCTCTCTTGTAAAATAAATTAACAACTAGATAAACGATATTTTGATCTGACCTTCTCTTGTCCTATTATCTTTATTTATCTGCTATTATATTAAAGTAATCATAGTTACTGGTAAGTCAAATTTTAAAATAGAAAAAAAAATTTAAGCATAAATTTTATTAAGAAATCGATTAACATTTTCTTGATTTTGTTCAAACATGATTATTTTGTTGTGTGATTCTAACGTACATTAAGCAGTAAGAACTAAGTCTCTTCTTAGCTTAGCTTATCACTCTTAAATAAAAGGATTATCACTCGGATGGTCAACAAGAACCATTGAATCTTTGGAAAATGGTTGAGAATTTTTTTGTTAGAAAATTTTGGGAGTTCGATGTCTTATGAGATTCTTTAAGAAGGAAAGTGTAGGATAACTTTGGACTGGTTTGAGGCTAGTGAAAATTTAATATTAAATCACTAAAAGTTTCAACAAGTAACAAAGAATTAAAATTTATTTGAAAAAAAATAAAAACAACTCAAAAAAACAAAAAAAAAGTTATACTGACCAAACAAAGGCCACCTCTTAAATTTCGAGAGGATCATGTTAAATCAAATTTTATTAGTTAAATCATTTTTAACTTTATCCATTTTAAAAAATAAATAAAATAAATTTATTTTATAAGATAAAATACTTCATGAAAGTTGGTTCACAAATAGTCTATTCCTAATAGGATGTCATACAAATTTGTTAAATTAATCTTTGAAATTTTAGATTCGTAAAAAACACTTCTCTATAGGTAGTAAAACAAGTGGATCCACCGTTATTGGTCCGCCAAAACAAGGTATAGAACCTGTAATAACAAACGAAACTAAAAATCTTATTTCATCCTGTCAAAGGACAAATGACAAATTAACAGGTCCATTTATAGATTTTTTTAAAGTTTTAATTAATTAATTAATTAATTAATGTCTAGATGATAACTTAAAATAATTATTACTTTTATTTACTAAATTATTTTATTATAGTTAATAATAAAATTCTAAATTATAAGCATTAATAACTTAAGTTATCATTACATATTTATATTTTAAAAATACTACAGTACAAAAAATTAGTTTATAATTTAAAAAAACAAAAAATTAGTCAATCCATCTTTCTCCATCAATCACCTGAACTATTTAAATAACATCACATTAATTATTAACAAAATTAAAAATAAGATTTAATTATATTTGGGTCTTTATTTATTCTAACCCTATTTATTTTTGACTTATTTAAATTTTAACATTTATTAAATAAAATAAATGTGAAAATTGAAATTAACTTCAATGGAAAGTAATCACACGTTAGTCCAATAAAAATCTTAGTAATTTTTATTTTATATATATATATATATATATATATATATATATATATATATATATATATAAATATTCTGATTCAATTGAGTTTTTATATTTTTTACACGAAAATAATATGATCTTTTTTGCACTCAGTTGTCCTCCATGAATTTTGAAACGAATCCAAAATCCACAATTAGGTTCATGTGTCTTTCTTTATCCTTATTTGACAATAAAGTAGATAAAGACAAATATCTTGAATCTATGATTTTAGTTTTGAACAAGGTAATCTCAATGAAATTGTATCATCAACAAAGAAGGGTTGGAAAGCGAGAAAAGGATTTGGACTCACATGTGGTTATTATTAACAATGTTAATACTAATTTCACGAAAGAAACCATATTGTCTTTATTTAAACAATATAGAGACTCAATTGAGTTTGTTTTCGTATGGAACCAATTTCTCCTGCAAGGTATGGTGTTATTCTTAGGTTGCTAATTGAGATGTACTTTGTCTCATAAATTGGGATGTCCTTGTCTAATAATATGGTTATAATGAACCACAAGAGGGTATATGCAAGTACTCTAACGTTCAAGTCAATGATAGGGAAGTATATGATAACTTTAATGATAATAGAAAGATTAAATTACCTTTACTTGAAACTGGGCCTCCTTTATATACTTGGCTCTCATTAGTTACCTTTAGAAACATTGAAAACTCTTCATAAATGCTAATAAATACTCTATTGTAATTGTCATAATGTTGAACGGACAAATTACTACGTTATGGAATCTAGCCTTGCATAATAGGCTGTTACTGAGATAGTTAATATATGACTAAGGGATGTTGCTCCCTCCACCACCACCCCTTGCTCCCTCCACCTCCCCAACCCTCTACAATTTTTTTAATTACAAAAGTAGCCTTTTTTTTACTTTTAACCCTATTTATTTACTTTATTTTGAAACCCTAAATTTCTACCTATTTTTACTCACCCATTTTCACTCGCGCAACACCCATCCCCCCACTCTTCCAAGTCTCACTTTCTCTCTTTCCAGATTCTCACCCCCTCCAATCGGATCCGTTTCTTCTCATCTCCCAACTCTTACTTGTCTTCTCCATATCCGTTTGGTTCTTCTTCATATTCCTGTCTCTATATTCATTTGATTTTGTGGTGTGGTGGTGTGGCTTTCCGTGGTGGGGCGATGCAGGGTGTTTGCGGTGGTCATTCGACAATGCAGCGGTTCCAAACAATAATGAATATTTTATGACTAACAATAATGAATATTTTATGACTAACATCATAAAAAAATAATTTTATTGACATTGATAAAAAATTCTAAATGACATCAACGGAAGCATATATCATTAATGTTGGTAAAAAAAATGATTGCAAAATAAATCTGAAAACTAACCACAATCGATTGTTAACATGAGAGAAATATTCATCATTGTTAGTAAAATGTGTTAAAGTATCTGTATCTCAATTTCAAAACGATAATGAAATAAAAAAAATGAAAAATGTATACATGAATTAATTAAAAAAATTTCAAAAGTTCAAAATTCTTACTATTTAATTATAATTTAAAACTTTCTAAATTTAAATGATCAAATTCCTCTCTTAAAGTTTTAAAATTTCAATATTTTAATTTTTTATTTAAATGATTATATAAAATGTTTCAACCTTTTTATAAAATTAACTATCCTCCATAATATTTTTTTTAACACATTGTGACATATATTTCTTCCTCATGTATCAACATTTTTTTACGTGAGATTGCTTAACTCTTCGTACGTTGGTGTAGGTAAAATAAATAATCAGAAAGTTCAAAAGATACAACAACGGAAAGAAGCATAAAAAATAGAGAGACATAAGAAAATGAAACATAAAAACATGGGTCCACCATTAAAATGGTTTTGTTGTTTGGGTGATGAGATCGAAGAGAGAGAGAAACAACATAACTGTCAATAACAAATGCTTGTTGGTTAAGCATAAACTAGACCATCGCATTCATGTAGGGGATTGGAGTGGGTAGAAGTTAAAAAATATTAATCCTAAAAATAAAATTGTACTGAAGGGTAAAACAAGAATAGAAAAATGGAAGGAGGGATAAAATAGGAATGAGGAGGTGGAGGGAGTAAGAGGTGGTGGTGGAGGGAGCAACACCCATGACTAAGATGTACCTGGCTTTATATCCCAGATACACCAAGTTAGCTTGGTCTAGATATATCAAGCCCTAAACAATACACTAGCCCTTGAGGCTTCAAGTAAACAAAGTGTAACAAAAGTCTTGTGCCCTTGTGATTATAATAAAAAATAAAATAGGACTAGTGCTCTTTAGAGGGATATCATCGACTTTAGATCAAATGGCCCTTACCCATCTTATGAACATGATGTACAATAGCTCCATAGGTTGAGATATACTCCATTCCCCATATTGGTAGTGGTACGTAGGCCGAAATATATTGGATCTTGTGTGTGATGTTGGTATTTGATCATATGTGTTGAGATGATGTCAAACAAAAGAGTCCAGATGTCCATGGGCATTTATACCACAATGTGTTATACTCGTAAATCGAGATATATTTATTTTTGAATTTGTGAATGTGACGAGACATGACATTTTCTATAAATAAGGGTCTTTAAGAGTCAATTTGAAATAAAGTTAAGGGTTAAATATGTTTTTGGTCCCTTAACTTTCAGCGAAAATTGGAATTAGTCCCTCTTCAAATCTTTGGTCTGATTTAGTTCCCAAACTTTAGAAATGTGTGAATTTAGTCCTTTTAACTAAATTTTGTTAGGTTTATTTGATGTTTCAAGTGCGTTTCATGATAGCATTTGAATTGTTTACATCGTTTGACACATTTTTGCTTCAATGTTTACTGAGAAATGCGTTTGAAACATCAAATAATGTTAACAAAATTTGGTTAAAAGGACTAAATTCACATATTTATAAAGTTTGAGGACTAAATTAGTCCAAACTTTTGAAGAGGGACTAATTCCAATTTTCGCTGAAAGTTAAGGGACCAAAAACATATTTAACCCTAAAGTTAATTAGCATGTGTAATTAGATGTTGTGCTCTTCTACCTCTAAATAAAGATATTGTAGCATTAAGAGTTAAGATGAGAGAAAGAGGGAGAAATGATTAATAGTGAAAATGTATTTGATTAATATGAAATGAAAAGTATATGTGTATTTCATCTGACATATTTATTAATGAAAGATGATTAATGATGGAATTAAGTTAATCACAAATGCACATGCAGCGACGAGGGATAAAGCCTTGACATTCGCCGCCGGGATGACCTTCTCTCGTACACTGATAATTGCAGTTGTCACTCTGAAAGCACGCTCCTTTGAAATGTGCACTTGGTGTATAACAATCTGCCTCTACTCTCTTTACACATACATCTGATTCATTAACACAATATTAATATTATTATTTAAGATAAATCACCAAAAATAAATCCAATGATTAAACCTTATAACTATACCATAATATATATATATATATATATATATATATATATATATATATATATATATATACACTTACCAGCAGTTAAGACGAGGAGGAAAAAGAACATAATTCCTAGGGTTTTTCTCTCCATTGCAACGCAAATTGTTGAAATTCTCGCTAATTCAGAGTTTAGAGTATCTTTATCTTTGTAGCTATTTCTCTGAAGCTGCTTCTTTATATAATATCAGAGTTTGGCTCGTGTAGAGGTTGTTTAATGGAATGGGGCTACATGTGTTGACAAAGGTTAATTGATCAAACAGGTAACTGTAGAGAAAAATCATCTCTCCCACATTAATGTATAATATGTTTCTTAATTGATATAATAAATAAAATAATAAGTTATTTTTGACATTTTGGTTGCATTTCATATTCAAATAACTTTACTCCTTCCGTTTCTATTTAATGTAATAACATTTTGAGTATATAATTATTCATTAATTGAAAGTAACTGAAACTAAAAATCTTATTTCATCCTGTCAAAGGACAAATGACAAATTAACAGTTCCATTCACGTATTGTATAGATTTTTTAAAGTTTTAATTAATTAATGTCTGGATGATAACTTAAAATAATTATTACTTTTATATACTAAACTATTTTATTATAGTTAATAATAAAATTTTAAATTATAAGCATTAATAACATAAATTATCATTACATATTTATATTTTAAAAATAAGATAGTATAAAAAATTATTTTTTATTTTAAATTATAATTTAAAAATACAAAAAGATTAGTCAATCCATCTTTCTCCATCATTGACCCTCAACTGAAGTATTTAAATAACATCATATCAATTGTTAGCAAATTAAAAATAAGGTTTAATTATATTTGGTTCTTTATTTATTTTAATTTTAACATTTATGAAATAACTTTTCATTATGTTAAATTGAAATTATCTTAAATGGAAACTAATAATAACATGTTAGTCCAATAAAAATCTTAATTCATAATTTTTGTCTTTTATATATATTTCTTCTAAATTAATTGAGTCTTTGTATTTTTTACATGAAGATCATATGGTCTCTTTTGCAGTTAGTTGTCATCCATGAATTTTGGAACGAACCCAAAATCCATAATTAGGTTCATGTGTCCTTCTTTATCCTTCTTTGAAAATAAAGTAGACAAACCAAATATCTTGAATCTATGATCTTAGTTTTGAACGAGGTAATCTTGATAAAATTGAATCGTCAACAAAGAAGGGTTGGAAAGCGAGAAAAGGGTTTGGACTCACATGTGGTCATTATTAATGATGTTGACACTAATTTCACGAAAGAAACCACATTGTCTTTAGTTAAACAATATAGAGACTCAATTGAGTTTGTTTTCGTATGGAACCAATTTCTCCTGCAAGGTATGGTGTTATTTCTAGGTTGCTAGTTAAGATGTACTTTGTCTCATAAATTGTGATGTCATGCAAGCACTCTAATGTTCAAATCAATAATAGGGAAGTATATGATAACTTTAATGATAGTAGAAAGATTAAGTTACCTTTACTTGAAACTTGGCTTCCTTTATATACTTACTCTCATTAGTTACCTTTAGGAACATTTAAAACCCTTCGTAAATGGTAATAAATACTCTATTGTAATTGTCATAATGTTGAATGAACAAATTACTACCTTATGGAATCTAGCCTTCCATTATGGGCTTCGTCGAGATAGTCAATATATGATTAAGATGTACCTGACCTTATATCCCAGAGTTACCAAGTTAGCTTTGTCTAGATATATCAGGCCTTAAGCAGGCTTCAAGTAAACAAAGTGTAACAAGAGTCTTGTGTCCTTGTGATTATAATTGAAAATAGGACTAGTGTTCTTTATAGGGATATCATCAACTTTAGATCAAATGGCCCTTACCCATCTTATGAACATGATGTACAATAGCTCCATAGGTTGAGATATACTCGATTCCCCATATTGATAGTGGTACGTAGGCCGAGATATTTTATCTTATAATGACCACATGTGAGTCCAAATCCTTTTTTCGCTTTCCAACCCTTCTTTGTTGATGATACAATTTCATTGAGATTACCTTGTTCAAAACTAAAATCATAGATTCAAGATATTTGTCTTTATCTACTTTATTGTCAAATAAGGATAAAGAAAGACACATGAACCTAATTGTGGATTTTGGATTCGTTTCAAAATTCATGGAGGACAACTGAGTGCAAAAAAGATCATATTATTTTCGTGTAAAAAATATAAAAACTCAATTGAATCAGAATATATATATATATATATATATATATATATATATATATATATATATATATAAAATAAAAATTACTAAGATTTTTATTGGACTAACGTGTGATTACTTTCCATTGAAGTTAATTTCAATTTTCACATTTATTTTATTTAATAAATGTTAAAATTTAAATAAGTCAAAAATAAATAGGGTCAAAATAAATAAAGACCCAAATATAATTAAATCTTATTTTTAATTTTGTTAATAATTAATGTGATGTTATTTAAATAGTTCAGGTGATTGACGGAGAAAGATGGATTGACTAATTTTTTGTTTTTTTAAATTATAAACTAATTTTTTGTACTGTAGTATTTTTAAAATATAAATATGTAATGATAACTTAAGTTATTAATGCTTATAATTTAGAATTTTATTATTAACTATAATAAAATAATTTAGTAAATAAAAGTAATAATTATTTTAAGTTATCATCTAGACATTAATTAATTAATTAATTAATTAAAACTTTAAAAAAATCTATAAATAGACCTGTTAATTTGTCATTTGTCCTTTGACAGGATGAAATAAGATTTTTAGTTTCGTTTGTTATTACAGGTTCCATACCTTGTTTTGGCGGACCAATAACGATGGATCCACTTGTTTTACTACCTATAGAAAAGTGTTTTTTACGAATCTAAAATTTCAAAGATTAATTTAACAAATTTGAATGACATCCTATTAGGAATAGGCTATTTGTGAACCAACTTTCATGAAGTATTTTATCTTATAAAATAAATTTATTTTATTTATTTTTTAAAATGGATAAAGTTAAAAATGATTTAACTAATAAAATTTGATTTAACATGATCCTCTCGAAATTTAAGAGGTGGCCTTTGTTTGGTCAGTATAACTTTTTTTTTTGTCTTCTTTGAGTTGTTTTTATTTTTTTTCAAATAAATTTTAATTCTTTGTTACTTGTTGAAACTTTTAGTGATTTAATATTAAATTTTCACTAGCCTCAAACCAGTCCAAAGTTATCCTACACTTTCCTTCTTAAAGAATCTCATAAGACATCGAACTCCCAAAATTTTCTAACAAAAAAATTCTCAACCATTTTCCAAAGATTCAATGGTTCTTGTTGACCATCCGAGTGATAATCCTTTTATTTAAGAGTGATAAGCTAAGCTAAGAAAAGACTTAGTTCCTACTGCTTAATGTACGTTAGAATCACACAACAAAATAATCATGTTTGAACAAAATCAAGAAAATGTTAATCGATTTCTTAATAAAACTTATGCTTAAATTTTTTTTTCTATTTTAAAATTTGACTTACCAGTAACTATGATTACTTTAATATAATAGCAGATAAATAAAGATAATAGGACAAGAGAAGGTCAGATCAAAATATCGTTTATCTAGTTGTTAATTTATTTTACAAGAGAGATTAACCAAATACTAAAATAAACTGAATATTATAATCACAGTAAAAAAATTTAAGAAAGAAAGCACCTTTTTTAAAGCTACAAGAGATGAAAGTGTTTCAAAGTCTTTCACATTCAAAATTAGGTTTAATTGTTTCGGTAGGTCCATTTTTTCATTCAGAATCTCAAATAGGTCGCCTACTTATTCAGTATCTCAATTGGGTCCTTATTTTTGAAAACTTGAAACAAATAGAGGCTTACCGCCAAATTGGAAAAACGCCATTTAAGAGGCCCTTACGTGGTATGCTGACAGTATTTTCGCCTAAGCTAAACCTTCTCGCCTAGGCGAGATATGCACTGGAACATTTTTGCTTAAGCTAAAACTAAGTTTATAGGTGTGAGGTAATTTGGTGTATTGTCCAGCTAAAAAGAAGTCCACCGACGGCGACGCAAAGAAGAAGAACGTGATGGGAGCGTCTCCGACAGCGACGTCAAACACGACGCTGACGATGTCTTTGGTTGCATCGCAACGACGCAGGGGTTGGTGTTGGCGTTGCTCCTTGGTTCTTGGGTACCCTCCTTTTCTTTTACAATAACGCCTATACATCAATTGGATCACAGTTGCCACGTAATAAAAAATTATATAGGTCACAACAACCACATCATTACGCCGTTAGCTTTTTAATGCCATAAGCAAAAAAAATCAACTCTAACTGTTTTTACAAAATATGGGACAACTTTGAACTTTTTTAAAATTTAGGATAACTTTGAACAAACGTCCTTATTCGAAGGACTAAAATATGTATTAAACCTTTTAAAAATTATAAAAAGAATATTTTTTTTCCTTATTTATTTTGGTGTTGGTTCGATCTTGTATGTTATGACACCCATTTTCAATTTTTTTCTTCAAAAAATATAAAAAAGTTAAATAAACAATTTCAAAAAAAAAAAATTATTGTGGTGACCACTCACATTATGTACACTCATTTTTAAATAATTCAAATAAATACTAAAAATAATTCTAAAATTCTTAGAAATTAAAATTTTGAAAGAAATACGTTTAGAAAATAAGAAAAAGAAAGTTTTCTTTTTTACATTTTAAAAGGTGGAGATAAGCGTGATATCCTTCTTTTTTTTTTTCAAAATGATTAAATAATGTTTTAAATATATCAGTACTATGTAAAAGAAATACCAAAAAATACAAAATCTTTGAAAACTAAAAAACATCAACATTTTTAAACAAATAATCTTTTTAAAAAACTACCTAATCTTGATTTTTTTAGAGAATACCTAGGAGCATTGTCAATCTTTATTGTTCTTTATAGTTAGTATTTTTTACCGGTTATAACAAATGATGACTCCAAACTTGTATTTTAGAAAAAAGTAGTTTTCTTTTTAAATGTGATTATGTTGTTACATACTAAAACTAAACTTAAGATATTACAATATATTACAAACTAAACTTAAGATATTCAACATATTACAAAAGAAATTTAGATATTTTAATTTACTTTTTACTTCTATTTCATTTTTATACTTATCATCATCAAAATTAACTTTCTTGAAGCAAAAAGTCCAAAAACTTTTTTTTTCAACAATGTAAACCTTCCTATAACCTAGAAGTAAACCTCGTCCTAACCTAAAAGAATAGCTAGTATCCTATAATAGAACCTAATATAATCTTATCATGTTTTTACAATTCGGTCAACTTTTTCATTGAATATTTAATATTGATGGTAAGAAGTGAGAAAAATTTATTAACATATCCACTATAACTCATGAAATTAAAATGTAACATCTATACAATTATATAATTATTTATTTAAATTATTGAACACAAAACCTAAAGGAGAAAATTTTTTCAGTGACGGTCTAAATCATATATATAATAAGATATCAAGCGGTGAAAAATTGAGGGAAAATTATCAAACACATTAGACCATGCCATCGATGTACAACTTTTGTACAATGCATTCACCTTTTCACACCTATGAAGATGATATTTGTAGATATATAAAGTATTTATGTGTAAATGGTTAGACTTTGACGAGAAATGTTAAACATATCTTTCTAAAAGATGTTTGATGCATATTTGATCTAAAATAGAGTAGTTTGATCTTTTTATGTGTATAATTATATTTTATATTAACTAAATTGTTAAAAAGTTAATTCTTCTAGTGAAAATGTTTTGTTTTGTTTAAAAAAGTAAAATTATAGGTTCAATAATCATATCTATAATAAATAAATCTATCTATCTATATATCTATATATATATATATATATATTTGGTATATTATGGTAAATTTTAAGTAATAAATATAATTAATATTTATTTAAAATTATCATAAATATTAAGTGACGTTTAATTAATAATTAATTTTTAATTTAAAAAAGATCACAAATAGTAAGTGACATTTTATTAATAAATCATGTTTAATTTAAAATTTATTAAAAACTTAAATTACATTTAATTATCAATGGTTTTTACTTTAAAAACTTATCATAAATCACAAATGACATTTAGTCAATAAATAATACTTAAGTAATCTTCGGTGACTTTCAATTAACGAATAATACTATAATTAAAAGGTTATTACATTAAATTAAATAGAGACGGAAGGAGTAAAGTTATTTGAATATGAAATGTGAACCAATGAATGTCAAAAATAACTTATTATTTTATTTATTATATCAATTAAGAAACATATTATACATTAATGTGGGAGTGATGATTTTTCTCTCCAGTTACCTTCTGAACATACGTAGCCCCATTGCATTAAACAATCTCTGCATGAGCCAAACTCTCATATTATATATAAAGAAGCAGCTTCAGAGAAATAGCTACAAAGACAAAGATACTCTAAACTTTGAATTAGCGAGAATTTCAACAATTTGCGTTGCAATGGAGAGAAAAACCTTAGGAATTATGTTCTTTTTCCTCCTCGTCTTAACTGCTGGTAAGTATATATATATATATATATATATATATATATTATGGTATAATTATAAGGTTTAATCATTGGATATATTTTTGGTAATTTATCTTAAATAATAATAATAATAATATTAATATCGTGTTAATAAATCAGATGTATGTGTGGAGAGAGCAGAGGCAGATTGTTATACACCAAGTGCACATTTCAAAGGAGCGTGCTTTCAGAGTGACAACTGCAATATGCAGTGTGCGAGTGAAGGTCATCCTGGGGGCGAATGTCAAGGCATCATCCCTCGCCGCTGCATGTGCATTTGTGATTAGCTTAATTCCATCATTAATCATCTTTCATTAATAAATGTGTCAGATGAAATACACATATATACTTTTCATTTCATAATTAATGGAATACATTTTCACTATTAATCATTTCTCCCTCTTTCTCATATCTTAATTGTTACTGCTAATTTCATCATATATTATTACCGAATATCAATTAAATTGTTGGATTGAATCTTTAGTCTAAGGAAATAATATAATTATATTTAAAAATTAAATATTAATTTCTATCACTTTATAACAAAGATTAAAGAATGCTAGTCAATCTAACAATACTCTCTTTCTTTATATAACATAGATTTCCTTTATTTATAACATCTTGTATATAAATAAATCAATGGATTTTTTATTTTTGTTTTTTTTTTAATTTTATCTCTTATATAATTTTTTAAATTAAAATAATTACTTTATCAAGTTTACTCTTTAAATAATCGTTTCTTTAAATTTAATCACTTTTTTTTATTTGATACTTTTTTTAAAATTCAACTATGTTGGGTCAGATTAAATTGTCTTAGCTTTATTTATTCTATAATTTTCAAGGTCCGACCTTTTAAGTTATCAAGTCAGTGTGTTAAACTACATATTTTTTACAATTTTGGTTCGACAATCAAAATCAATAGCTTATTGCTTTGCATATCGTGACAGTATATTAAAGTCGTTAACTAGAGATGAATTGATTGCCATGGCTCCAGAAGGCATAGATAGAGATCATTGGGCTTCTTTTGTTGACTATCGACTTGATGAAAGAACAAAGGTAAAACCTATATCTCTTTTCATAAAATTTTGTTATGATTTAATAACTTTTTTTATCACAATGTTAGGAGATTGCCCTAAAAAATAAACACAATAGGACAAAACAAACTCTTGCTCACACAGGGGGATCCAAGAGCATTGCAAGGAAGAGAGAAGAAATGGTGAAAAGTTATTTATCTTCAATTTTCTATTTCTCATAATATTTATAACATACCTAATAAGCATTTGTTATTTTTCATAGGAAAAAGAGTGTGGGCACAAAGTTAGCAGAGGAGAAGTTTGGATAGCTACTCATAAGACGACCAATGGAGCTTTTGTCAGTGATGAGGCAAGGGAAATTGGTGTAAGTTCCAATCTTTTTAGTATTTCCTATAATTGTTGTATTTCGGCATATTGTTTCATAAGGTGACTTTGTGATGAACACACCTCTTGCAAAAATTGGTGTTATTTTAGTTGTTATTTTAGTTCTTACTATTTTAGTACTTCTAATCTTTCGACTTCAGCTCCTTCGACTTCTACAACAATATAACAACTATATATGTCAACAACCAAAAAAAATGAAACCCTCTTGATTGTGATGTGATGTGATGTGTACCTCTTAAAATGAAGAAGAAGAAGAGAAGGAGCAGAGTGGTCACTGATGGAATTTGCTTCGCCATTGATGATATGTTGGCTGCCACGGACATGGCAAAGTATAAATGTTTACTCTGCAAAGATAACACCATAAATATATATAGTTGCATACATTCATATGGATTGCAGATTTATGAGATACTAACTTGAATCAGATTAATTAGGTGCCACCTCTATACTTTTGGTGCGAAAAGTGATTTGAGGCCTAGCTAGCTAGTCAATGTAATTTTACCCACAACTTACCATTTTTTGAAAAAGAAAGGAGTGGCAGATGAGGGAAAATTTATTGATCACTCTGAATACAAGTGCTTTTATACAAAATGTCAAATATCAAAGAACCCTTGCACCCTCAATCTTACTAAAAAAATTAGGTTTTACTATAGTTCAAATGGTTGTTGAAACAAACTGGTCGGCCACCAGTACTCAACAATCTCAATCCACCATGTGCAGTAGCACTGGACAAGACCAAAGCTTCATGGACTAATGACTAACTGGTTTTGTATGTTCATCAACAACTGCTAATTTGTCAAGAACAGTGGGGATTCTTGGATCTTCAAAAGAGTAGTTTGGAGATGAAAAATAGATGTGCAACAATTTTTTAGGGGCGAATAAAAATAGATGCCATTTGGGATCTTCTTTATATTTAATTTTTGTTAATACTATTTGGGAATTTTTATTGTTGCTAACACCTTGTAACCCCTAGAAATATTTTTAAAATTAAAAATAAAGCTATAACTCTTTCATTGTTTATTCTTAAAACAATACTTTATTACAATCCACCAACGTACATTATTGGTATAGCTTTTTATGTACTTAAAAGACAATTGGAAGAAAAAATAATTACATCAATCATACGTTATGAGTTGTTTGATCTGATTTAGTGATATGATTGGCAATTCTTGCTACTGTTTTTGCAGACATCTTAAGTTTAAATATAAGTATATTGCTGCCAACTCAATAGTTTGTTTCTTTATACAAATGCAATGTTTTTAATGTTGGCATCATTGATTACGTTGTATGTAGGAAAAAATTCAAACGTATGAATCTACAACATCGTCTCAATCAAAAGAAATATCAAGTTTAGATTCATTGGCTCATGTTTTAGGAAGCCAAGAGCATTGTGGACGTGTTCGCGGTCTAGGTTTGGGTCCTTGCCCATCTAAAGTCTTTGGAGTCCATGCTCGTTCTCATATTGGATCATCTTCATCTACTCCTTCTAATGTTGAATTGCAATCTCAGGTTAATGAATATTTAAATATTTATTTGGTTTGTTCCTTTTAAAATTAACATGTTAGGTATCATATTTCTCACTTTTTAAATAAATTTTTCTGTTATAGGTATCTTCATTGACTTCTTCTAATGTTAAATTAGAATCTCAGGTTAATGAATACTTACTTGGTTTGTTTCTATTAAGATTAACATGTTAGGTATCATATTTCTAACTTTTTAAATAAATTTTTCTGTTATAGGTATCTTCATTGACATCACAAGTCAATGAAATGAAGGCAATCATGACACTTTTGTTGCAAAATCATCAAGGTCCATTGCCTTCACAATTTGCAGTATTTCAAAGATCATCGGTAATAATTGTTAAATTTATTTGTATGATTTTTTTATTAAATATATTATCGACTAACTATTATGTTATATTGTAGGTATCTGATCAAGGGAGTGGGCCAAACAATGGATGTAATGAAGAAAAAAATTAGATATTGTTATTGAATACTTTTATGAGTCATACTTTTAGTATTGAACATCTATATTGAACATATGTAATGAACCTCTTTCTTTTTAATTTTTATGTATGAACAGTTAGTTGTATGAATGATATTAGGTTGAACAATGTAGTTTATTTTATACAATATTATTAAATTTTAGTTCATATTAATTTATTGTTTGTTTTGTCAATAAAACAATTTTTATTATAATCTAATTTTATTATAATAAAAAAAATGAACTATACAAATTCCCGGCGGTTTTAAAACCCCGGTAAACTAAACCATCAAAAGTAGGGGCGGTTTTGAGATAACCCCGGCTAGTTCCGGCGGTTTTTGAGTAGCCCCGCTATTCCCGGCGGTTTCGACAAAACCCCTGGAAATTCCGGCGGTTTCTACAAAACCCCTGGAAATTCCGGCGGTTTCCACAAAACCCCTGGAAATTCCGGCGGTTTCTGGGAACCCCCGCTAATACCGGCGGTTTTTTTCAGAACCGCCGGTACTTGCTTGGCGACGGACGTTTTCCCACCGGTTTTTCCAACCGCGGGAAATATGATTTGCGGGGGTTAAAACCGCCGGTAATATTTTAAAAAACCCCCGGTAAAAATACAGATTTTTGTAGTGGTTTAGTCGAGGTATCAAAATAAAAATTTTGCGTCAACCAAATAAAAATTCTACTTTTAACCTTTTTGTATATTTAATGAAACATAATATATAAAAATAATAAAATCATAATTAAATATTAAAGATTTAATGTAATACTTAATACATAATGAATTAAATAATAAAAATATCATACTAATTTACTAAATTTCTCGTCAACTCCAAAATTTCCAAGTTTTAACATTATTATTTTTTCATTAATTTTAAGTTTTCCAATTTTTCGTATATTATATATATATATATATATATATATATATATATATATGTATATATAACTAATTAAAGAATTGAAATTTAATTTAAGATTATCTTTATAACTGGGTGAATTTCTCTTATTTTTCGGTGAATTGGTGATTAAGCTTACCCAAATAGAGAGATTTGCATTGGGTATAATTTTGTGATTTATTGTAAAATTTATTTCATCTTTAGCCTAGTTTAAACTCATTGGGTTGTGTGTTTAGATTTATTTTAACAATGGTAGAAAATAAGGGACAAAAGAAAAAAAAGTAGAACAAAAGAAAGATATGGAAAAGGGAAAGAGAAGAAAAATAAAGAAACAATAGAAGATAGCTCAAGACATACTAAATACTAAAAGCTAAGTAAAAAAAAAGTAAGAGAGAATTAAAAAATGAGAGTGAAAAAAAGTCAACAAGCTAATTATTAAAAATAATATTTTTATAAAATTGTTATCTTTTTGTTTACAAAGTTTAGAATTCAATAATTTAACACCTATAGAGATGAAAAATCTTTAAAAAATAATTAATTCTTAGAGAATTTGTATGTTCCATCGCTTGGACAATTAAAATGAAATTTGGTCTCTGATAGAGTTACTGAGCCAATATTGGAACGACGTGTTATGATGTTTTACGTGAACACCTTTACATAGGTATTGGAAGAGGAAAAATCTACTAATTGGATCATACTTATTACAATAGACCTATAAGAAGGACATGTTAATACGAGAAAAATGAAAACCCCTTTCAGCTAACAAAAGTCTTGTGCATATCAACATTGAATATCCTTAAAGATCGTGTGTTTCTTAGACTTTCACTTTACAATGGTATTGGAAGGAGGTATCAAATTAGGAAAGTTGACACTTAAGTTCTTTGGACCCATCAAATATTTTTTTCTTACATGGTCAAATAAATTGTTGTGAGCACTTTAAGTTTTATACTTTAAAGGTATTCGTTCTTTTTTTGGAGTACTCGTGTTTTTTCTTTTTTCAAAGTACTAATTCTTTATATCAAGCAAATACGCCAACAAATAACAAATATTGTAATTAATGAACTTAATTAACATAACTAGTACAATGTGTTATTTATATTAGGGTCCCTCCAAGTCTTTCTGCACTTCTCTACTATTTTTTTTATTCCAAAAATACTCTATATCTCCTAACTATTTTCTTTTATTCCAAAAATACCCTACACGTCCCCACTATATTCAACCATCTTTTATTTACACTTTTCTTTAAATAAGTTTGATTCAATCTTATTTTCACTGTTCAATATATATTTTTTTCTTCAAATTACTTAATAAATGGCAAAATTTTGTTCTAAATTTCTAGAAAAATGTTTATATATATGTTTTTTTTTACATTTAATATCTATAATTTTTAACATTATATTATGTTTTAACTTACCGACATGTTTGACTCAAATAACTTGAATAAAGTATTTAATTTATTAGATAAATAATATAAAAATATTATTAAATACTTAAAATATAAAATAAAAGTTATTTGTTAAAAATTTGGAATTTATTTAGTTCTTTCGTCATTATAAAGTTAGTATATAATAATAATAATATATTATTTACTATTAATATTAGGGTTAAATATGTTTTTGGTCCCTTAACTTTCAGCGAAAATTGGAATTAGTCCCTCTTCAAAACTTTGGACTAATTTAGTCCCCAAACTCTAAAAATGTGTGAATTTAGTCCTTTTAACCAAATTTTGTTAACTTTATTTGATGTTTCAAGTGCGTTTCATGATAGCATTTGAGTTGTTTACACTGTTTGACACATTTTTGCTTCAACGTTCACTGATAAATGCGTTTGAAACATCAAATAAAGTTAACAAAATTTGGTTAAAAGGACTAAATTCACACATTTTTAAAGTTTGGGGACTAAATTAGTCCAAAGTTTTGAAGATGGACTAATTCCAATTTTCGCTGAAAGTTAAGGGACCAAAAACATATTTAACCCTTAATATTATTATGTTTATTATTTTGTATTTGCATCTAACTTTTAAGTTTATAAAATGGAAGTGGTAGAAGCACTAATATTGAAGTTTCCTCTGAATTTTATATTTTACAATATATCAAGTTTAAATCTAAGCCATATGAATGCTCCATTAACGCAGAAAGAGAAAGAGAAAGATGGTTGAGAATAGTGGGGAGGTGTAAGGTATTTTTGGAATAAAATAAAATAGTGAGGAGGTGTAGAGTATTTTTGGAATAAAAGAAAATAGTGGGGAGGTGTAGAGTATTTTTGGAATAAAATAAAATAATGAAGAGGTGCAGAAGCACATGGGGTAGTGGAGGGAGCAACACCCAAACTATTATAAACACACTTCTTGAATCCTACAAGAAGATTATCCAAACACGCAAAACCCTATTGCATATATCAAAAGTCTTTGCAGAATTACCAAGAACTAACAAGATAGATTGAGAACAACCAAACCTAATAATGGATATACACCAATACCCATTTGTATTATATCATTTGGATTGATAATTATTTTTTGGTAATAATTCTTTTTCATCTAATTTTACGTATACTTTGAATGATGTCTTATTTGTATTTGTGCGAGTTATTTTGAAAGATGGTTGCAAAACTAGCATATGAAACTACTCATAAATGATTTTAATGTTACTAATAATATCCTGTACATGCTATTAGTTAGGAATTCAAGTATGAGTCCAAGTCTCACATTGGATAGAAATGAGAAAGTAGAACATTATATAAAGACGAAAGACTCCTTAGCCCATTGCCTTAAGGTTTTGGGTAGAGAGTGGTGTTAATCCCTTATATGGTTGAGTTCATATCTCATTGGTGTTTGTGTCTTCCCGATGAACCTCCTCCTCGATAGATCCAACAGTGGTATCAGAGCCGATGATTTGTCTTGGTGACCAGCTTAGACGAGTATAATGGTCCCTATATCGAAAGTCTTCTTGGCGAAGGGTTATAGGTAAGCGAGTCCCGTTAAGATGAATGACGGTACGAAGGGCTACTCGTGGATGTGGAAGGGACTCACCCTTGAAGGGGAGATTGCTAGGAATCCAAGTGTGATTCCAAGTCCCACATTGGATAGAAATGAGAAAGTAGAGCACTATATAAAGGTGAAAGACCCATTAACCCATTCTCTTAAGGTTTTGGGTAGAGAGCGGTGTCAATCCCTTATATGGTTGAGTTCATATCTCATTGGTGTTTGTGTCTTCCCGATGAACCTCCTCCTCGATAGACCCAACAATGGTATCAGAGCCGATGATTTGTCTTGGTGACCGGCTTAGACGAGTATAATGGTCCCTATATCGAAAGTCTTCCTAGCGAAGGATTCCAGGTAAGCGAGTCCCGTTAAGATGAACGGTGGTACGAAGGACTACTCGTGGTTGTGGTTGGTTAGGAATGTTTTTGTTAGAGGAGAAATGTACCAATGTGGAAGGGACTCACCCTTGAGAGGGAGATTGTTAGGAATCTAAGTATGAGTCCAAGTCCCATATTGTATATAAATGAGAAAGTAGAGCACATATAAAGTGAAAGACCCATTAACCCATTGCCTTAAGGTTTTGGGTAGAAAGTGATGTCAATCCCTTATATGGTTGGACTCATATCTCATTGGTGTTTGTGTCTAAAATATATTAATTAAGGTGTAAAAATATTGTACAATATACAAGATGTAACAAATAAGTTTGAGTCGTGAAGGTCAATAGTTTGTTTCCACATTGTACACCTCTTGCAAGTAGCTCAAACACACATGTCCCTCTCTATAATGTCTAACATTTATAGATACATCTCGCAATCAAGCCAAAGTACCTCAACCAACTTCTATGCAGTGACGTGGTACCTCTTTATTTATTCATCTTTCACCACTTGTGACACCAACTTAAGTTCATTATGATCTTGTATACGCAAATATAAATGTTAAGCATATCAAATTTTTGGATTTGATATATTGTCTCATTATAAAAGCTAGGTGGATGAAGTCATAATCAAATTATGATGCTTGGACTACAACCTTCTTACGTAAAGTGTTCTTAGTAGCAGTTGTTGCTATTAATCGAGTAGTAAGCATCTGATCTAACAATTGGTATCAGAGTCAAAACCATGAGTTTGATTTTTAGTGGGGCAATTTCTAAGGGAAGACTTTTGTGGTGGCATTAGTTATTGTGTAACAAAGGTTAGGTAGACAAATATAGTATGAAATGCAAGAAAAATTAATGAAGGAATTTTCTATCGAATAATAATTGTATCTAACCACATGCTTTTATCCATATAGATCTAAAATGCATAGCAAAATTATGTGTTAATCCCTAATGAACGCAAACACTAATTTATGATGAAAATAGAACGTAGAAGTACCTAAATTTGCCATTGAGAGTGATGTAGATAATTGTCTCAACAACATTAGAAAGTCTTAGTATCACTTTTGTTTTCTCTCGTGATGAGATAAAGAGGAAACAAAAGTGTAATATAGTACTTAATGTTACTGTTAGATATATTATCTTTTATCTTTTAGTTAGTTTGTTATTATTTTTTATTTGTATTTTGGGCTTAGCCCATATTTCTTCTATTATAAATAGAGAACCCTATGTGTGTATTTAACACAAGGGAGATTAATCCCAAATATATTTTTTCACTATATTCAACATGGTACCAGAGCATAAGGTTTTTTGTTCGTTGGTCCTGCCCACTACAACCGCCATCGCTATTAGAGTTGTCGTCGCCGACGTTAGTGTCGTTGTCTCCATCGCCGACCACTTTGATTGGGCCTCTTTTGAGTTCTAGGTTTTGTACTCTCTTGCTTGTTCATGGCTTCTAACCCGTCCATATATGCTAACTATGTCAATGTGCATTTATCTATTGATAAGTTAGATGGTACTAATTATGCGACTTGGGCATCAGACGTTAAACTTTGGCTTAAGAGTCAAGGGTATCTTGATCATATTACTCAGAATGTGACAACTTTTGATTCCGCTGCAGTTACCCATTGGTTGAAAGTTGATGCTCAGTTATGCATTGTTCTCAAGGGTACCCTTCATTCCTCTTTAAAACAAATTTTTTGTTCCTACGAAGCATGTTTTGAAATCTGGGAACACGCTAAATTATTATACACCACTGATTATATGGTTAAAATTCATGCGCTTTTTCATGAGTTTAATGAATTATTGCCTCCTGCTTCTACTTCTGCCAAAGAAATAGAGCAACGGTCAAAGTTCTTCATGCTGCTAGCATTGCACGACCTTGCTGATGAGTATTCTCATGTTCGTGATCAGATTTTGGGTTCACCTGTTGTTCCCACTTTGACTTCTACTTGTTCCAATATTTTGCGTGTTCCTAGTAAACCCATCAATGATACATATGTTTCCTCTACGTTGGCATCTCAACGTCATGACCGCAATCACTCTCACAAACCAGGAAAAGGACGTCTCAAGTGTAACCATTGTGGCAAGGTAGGCCACACGATTGACATGTGTTATGCATTACATGGTCGCCCTCCTAGATATGTTGCAATTGTTCAGACTACTTCTTCGTCACAATCACCTATTGAGGATCCTCCTTCATCTGATATTAGTGGTGACTTTGTTATTTTCAGTAAATTTCTCAAATGGTATAAGGATCAACAAGCTTCTAGTTCCACTGCATCTGTAGCACATACAGGTACATCTTTTATTGGTCTGAGTCCATCTTCTTCTTTTGACTCTTGGGTTCTTGACTCGGGAGCCACAGATCACATTATTGGTAACAAAACTTTGTTTTCCTCTTTGTCCTCTCCGAATCCTTTACCTTATGTTATAATGGCTGATGGATCTAGAGTTTTAGCTCATGGTGTTGGGACTGTTAACATTTTTCCTTTTTTATCCATTGATAATGTTCTTTATGTCCTTGGGTCTCCGCTAACTTATTATCTATCAATCGTTTAACTCGTTCTCTTGATTGTGATATTTCTTTTGACAAAGATTATGTTTGTTTACAGGACCGGAGTTCGAGATAGGTGATTGGCACCGGATATGAGTCTCATGGTCTTTATCATCTTCGCCCCACTACACATATTGGGGTAGTTATTGAGTCTCCATCTCTTCTTCATGCTCAGTTCGGTCATCCCAATCTTGCCAAACTACAATAACTTGTTCCTAGCTTATCCAAGTTGTCCAATTTGGTCTGTGAGTCGTGTCAATTAGGAAAACATATTCGTAGTTCCTTTCCTCATAGTGTCTCACAACGTGCTTCGTCTCCTTTTGCCTTAGTTCATTCTGACATTTGGGGACCTAGTCATGTTAAGTCTAATTTAGGTTTTCAATATTTCGTTACCTTTATTGATGATTATTCTAGATGTACTTGGTTGTTTTTAATGAAAAATCGTTTTGATATATTGTATCATTTTCAAACTTTTTATAATGAAATTAAAACTCAGTTTGGTGTTTCTATTCAAATTTTGCGTAGTGATAATGGTCATGAATATCTTTCCCATTCTTTTCAACAATTTATGGCTTCTCATGGTATTCTCCACCAAACTTCATGTGCTTATACACCAAAACAAAATAGGGTGGTTGAGCGTAAAAATAGACATCTTATTGAAACAACTCGTACTCTTTTAATTCATGGTAACATTCCTCAATATTTTTGGGGTGATGCTGTTCTTACTGCTTGTTATCTCATTAATCACATGCCCTCTTCTATTTTAGAAAATAAAATACCTCATTCTATCTTATTTCCTCAAGAACCTCTTCACCCATTACCTCTAAAAGTTTTTGGGTCTACATGTTTTGTTCATAATTTTGGTCCTGGTTTTGATAAGTTAGCTCCTCGATCACACAAATGTGTTTTTTTAGGCTTTACTAAATCAAAGAAAGGATACAAGTGTTTTTCTCCTTCTCTTGATCGTTATTTTATATCTGAGATGTCACCTTCAATGAGTCTTCCTTTTATTTTAATGATCATTCTTCTTCTAATATGTCTCCTTCTAATACTATCAATATTCTTGTTGTTTGTGATCCTCCAATTGTGCCTAGTTCACCAAGTTTTTCTCAACAACCACTAAGTGACTCAATTGAAGTGCCAACTACCTTGTCTCCTCTGGCTCCAACAATTGAGTCTACCCTTCCAATTGTCCTTCGAAAAGGTATACGTTCTACCCGTAATCCCTCTCCACATTATCTTGCTTTAAGTTATCATAGATTGTCTTCAACTTTTTATACCTGCCTATCTTATATTTCTTCTATGACAATTCCAAAATCTATTACTGATGCCTTAGCCCATCCTGGTTGGCGTCAGGCCATGCTAGATGAACTAAGTGCTCTTCAGCATAGTGGAACTTGGGAGCTTGTCCCATTATCGTCTGGGAAATCTGTTGTTGGTTACAGGTGGATTTTGCTATCAAAGTTGGTCCTGATGGAACTATTGATCGCCTCAAAGCTCATCTTGTGGCCAAAGGTTACACTCAAATTTTTGGTTTGGATTATGGTGATACTTTTTCTCCAGTGGCAAAGATGGCATCTATTCATTTATTTATAGCCATGGCGACTCTTCAATAATGGCCTCTTTATCAATTGGATGTCAAAAATGCATTCCTTAACGGAGATTTACAAGAAGAGATTTATATGGAGCAACCTCCAGGATTTGTTGCTCAGGGGGAGTCTTCTGGGTTGGTATGTCGTCTTCGCAAATCCTTATATGGCCTAAAGTAATATCCTAGGGCATGGTTTGGAAAATTTAGTAATTTTGTTCAACAATTTGGTATGACTCGGTGTGAGGCAGATCATTCAGTCTTTTACCGTCACTCAAGTGTTGGATCTGTCTACTTGGTAGTATATGTTGATGACATTGTTCTTACAAGTAGTGATAGTCATGGCATCTCTCAGATGAAACAACATCTTTATAACCATTTTCAGACCAAAGATCTTGGCAAACTTAGATATTTCTTGGGTATTGAGGTGGCTTAATCCAATGATGGTATTGTTATATCTCAAAGGAAATATGCACTAGATATTTTGGAGGAAACTGGGTTGATGAATTCAAAACCTGTGGACACACCCATGGATCCTAATACTAAACTTCTACCAAAACAGGGGGAGCCTATGTCAGATCCCGAGAAATATAGAAGACTAGTTGGAAAATTGAATTATCTTACAGTTACTCGTCTTGATATTTCCTTTGCAGTTAGTGTGGTAAGTCAATTCCTTAATTCCCCATGTGAAGATCATTGGAATGCAGTTATTCGTATATTAAAGTACATTAAAGGATCTCCTGGAAAAGGGTTGTTATATGGTTCTAGCAACCATACAAGAATGGTTTGTTATTCTGATGCTGATTGGGCAAGATCTCCTTCTGATAGAAGATCTACATCCGGATATTGTGTCTCCATTGGTGGTAACTTGATCTCTTGGAAAAGCAAGAAATAGAGTGTTGTGGCAAGATCTAGTGCAGAAGCATAATATAGAGCTATGGCTTTAGCCACTTCTGAACTTGTTTGGCTTAAGCAATTGCTTATAGAGTTACAATTTGGAGATGTCACACAAATGACGCTTATATGTGACAATCAGGCTTCTTTTCATATTAGTTCTAATCCTGTTTTTCATGAGAGGACCAAACACATTGAAATTGATTGTCATTTCATTCGAGAGAAGATTGTATCTGGAGATATCAAGACTGAATTCATCAATTCAAGTGATCAATTAGCATATATTTTCACTAAGTCTTTACGGGGACCGAGAATTGATTATATTTGTAACAAGCTTGGTACATACGATTTGTATGCACCAGCTTGAGGGGGAGTGTTAGATATATTATCTTTTATCTTTATCTTTTATCTTTTAGTTAGTTTGTTATTATTTCTTATTTGTATTTTGGACTTAGCCCATATTTCTTCTATTATAAATAGAGAACCCTGTGTGTGTATTTAACACAAGGAAGATTAATCCCAAATATAGTTTTTCATTGTATTCAACAGTTACATATTTAAAAATGAGGACCATAACCCATTATGCAACCAAAGTTAGTTACATTTTATATTTTATAATTTCAATTTGGCTCATCATCAAATCAAATATTATTTTAGACTACCTATATAATAATCTTTCATAACAATTATGCCTTTTGATATAAACTTAATTTTAGTTTATAATATTAACTATTACCCTAACACATTTAAATTTTATATAAATTATATATATATATATATATATATATATATATATATATATATATATATATATATAATTTGTAACAAATGTTAGTTGTTCCAAGGAAGGGTTTATTCTTACTTTTTGTATTAGAAATATTTGGATGAACTATTTAATTCAAAATATATTGTTTAGGTCCTTATAAACCTTTTTATATTGAAAATAAGTAAAAAATTAATTTAAATTGTTTTTTATTTAAACTAAAACTAATTTATATATTTAAGTTTAATTTTTATTTAATTCCTTTAAAAAATAAAGATAATTTATATTAAAAAAACTTAATGTCAAATCACTTAAAATCAGTGCATAGTATAACACAAACATAAAATTTGAACAAGCACAATGAGCTCTTATCATAGCTTGTAATTTAACAAGTTGGTAAAGTAGCGTAGAGTTTGGTTATTATTATAATTATTATTGGCAAACTGCTACTCATAAAAAGCAAAACAATTTCCGAATTCAGTTCTTGAGAGCCCCTTTGCTCTTAAAGTACTCCAAAGTCTGATCATAAATTTCTTCAATCCCATACTTGAAACTGAATCCTTCTTTCACAAGCTTTTCAGAAGAGATTGTTAGCTTTGCCTTGGAGGGACAATCATCAAATCTGCAAACAGAAAATCCGTGATGAAGGAAAGGGTTTCCTTGAATGAGAAAGAAAATGCATGTATAAGCTTACTCAGTTGGAACTTTGTACTGAGGGTAACGTTTGCTAAGAAACTTTGCAAGCTCAGGAACACTAGTATTGTGAGCAGAGACAATGTATCGACCAGAAGCTGATTCTTTCTCAGCCACAAATATATGTGCTCGGCAAATATCCTCCACATGAGTGATGGATATTGATCCTGATAGAAACTGCATCCCTTTCAAGGCGTTTATGAGGAAATCATTGCCTGCAAGGTACAAGAAAAATGGCATTGAAACATGTATATGCTATGGTCCTATAAAAGTACAAGCTTATAACTGCTCTAGAATGTCCTTAAACCAGTAGGTTGTGCATATTTGAACCTGTTATGAGAGATGTGGCTAGGCCAACACTTGATGGAATGTCTGGAGTGAGAGAAGGACCAGTTGTGAGAGTTGGTATTACAGTGATGAGATCCATGTGATTCTCTTCAGCAAATTTCCATGCAGCTTTCTCTGCCAGTGCTTTGGAGACAGGATAACCCTACATGTTTGGATGATTAACATAATTCTAGGTAAATATTCACACGTTAAAGTCTGAATTGAAACAGCTTTAAATAGCTTTTTAGTCGGATAGAAACTGTTATATTGAGTTTTAATGAGCTGCTTTTGAACTAAAATAATCTAACAAAAATCACTAAAGTACTGAACTTGGAAATCAATTTCATTTCAAAATAATTAGGCAAAAGCTGATCCAGATAGGTGGAGAAAAAAGTTTGAATTTTACCCATGTGGGTGGTTTTGCAGTGCTCAAGAACTCAACATCAGTCCAGTTGCTTTCATCCATAACCAGACCTGTCTCCTTGACAGGGTTTATGGTTACAGCAGCTGCTGAAGATGTTAAGATGACTCGTTTGACACCTTTTGCTCGAGCACATGCTTTCAACACATTCAACACTCCTGATATTGCAGGCTTGATCATGTCATTCTGAATAGTAATTGCAAAAGAATTTCTCATTAGTCTTTTTCTTGGACACACACATGTAAAAGCATTTGGCTATGATGCAGTTTCTTGTTTGGTGTGCAATCTACCTCAGGGTCTTCAGAAGCAAAGTTCACTGGTGTAGCAAGCTGAAAGACAAGTTCACAACCTGCTATAGGGGCATCAAAATCCTTTTCACTTGTTAAATCTGCTCCAAATATGTTCAGTTCGCCCAAACTTTTCAGTGCTAAAAGGTGATATATTTTCTTAGTATTATCTGCACCAAAACACTAAGTTAGGAAATTTTATTCATAAAAAAAAGTTGTACTTAGACAAGAGGAACAATAATAAGATGACACATTTTTATATTTGACATAATATAAAAGTAAAATAGTCATGAACAAATGAATTTTTGTATTTTAAAAACAAAAATAAGAAAAGATAATGTCAAATAAATATAAAAATTTTATGTGTCAAAATATAATTTTTCTAGATAAATTTATTATAACTGATGGACACCTTTCAAAACTATACCTGGTAAGTCAAAATAGAGAAGAAAAAATATTGCAATAATATCAGTCTTGTACGACTTGGTACCTCAACTTTTATGCAGCATTGTCTTTCGTATAATTAAGTGATACGAGAAAAAACTTTACCAGCAAAACGAAATGGTTTTTGTGAATGAATTTGTGACTTAAATACTCAAGTGTTTATCTATCATCATCACACTCCATGTAACCATAGTGTTGTTGAATCTATAAGATCGTGATATGATATGACATCATGGTATATAAAAAGAGAAAATGTATCAGAAAAAATAAATTAAAATCATTCTTTTTCTTCCTCTAACAAAACATTATAGACAGTAATTTTGGTGTGATCCTTTAGAAAAAAAGTTAGTGTATAAACAATTTTACAATGAGACATTTGAGATAGAGAGAGCAACCTGGATCTCTAACAGTGGTGTTGACAGCATAACCCTTCTGAAGCAATTGCTTTACCAAGCAAGAGCCCATAAATCCGCTTCCACCTATCACACATGCCTTCCTTCCAATTTTGTTGACACTGGCCATGATTTCACACTCAAAGGATGAAACTTACAGCAGGACAGTTTTTTTTATGTTACATAAGGAGAGAAGGTTCTTAAATAATAATAATGTTTCAGCTACTAAACCCGAAATACCGTTATGTCTCTGGTGTAAGTTTAAGGTGAGCACGTGATGATGTTTGGTGGTTTGTTCTCACCAACGACTACATCAGCGACAAGTCCTTGTAGACAAGAACATTTTCATCTACTGTCAACTCTTCATTCTTCTATTCAAGATGCCAAACTGAATTAAAAATCTTCACCTCATTTTCCATCTCTAACTTTCAATCTTACACCAATGGCAAAATAAATGGGGATAAATTACAAAATCTATCATATTTCACTATCAAAAACCTTGTTCCATTACTTACTTTCCATATATACATTTATTAATTCTTTTTTTCATTCATTAGCGTGCTCCATTAATATATATCTCAAAATTTCCTTTTCACATTTTTCCCTCAAAGGAATTTTGACAATGCGCAAATAAATGTACTTTCTTCATTTTTCATATAATAAATCCATTTGGAGTAGTTTGTGCATTTGTTGATTTCACTATAAATTATTGCAAATTAAAAAAAAATCATGGAATATTTTTACTGTATTTACACTTTTTTTTCTAGTATTTGTGTGTCAAGTACAATATAATAATTTTATTGATAACACTAGCCTTTTTTTTTTCTTTAAATTCATATATAAACTTTTTTCTAAATATAATAGGGAGATATATTGGACAGTTCTAACAAATTTCCCACCTCATTTTTAAGATTATTTAATCTAAATATTTTTTATATTCTTTTCAGTAAGTTATTGCTTAAATGTTTCTTTTTATCGTCCAAACAACTACATATAGTTTTAAAGAATTTGTTCATTTATAGCACTAAAAACATGATATAGATTTTATTATAATTAATTTTAAGGAAATTCAGTTGTAAAACATGTAATTGATTATTAAAAAAATTTACATACTTCATATATGTTTAGATGAATAGGTCCTTACAGAATATGGATGAAAAATTACACACGGTCACCTACCCGCACCTCATCTTTCATCTCTAACATTGAATCTTACACCAATTGGAAAATAAATGATCAAACATATATGGATGAAAAATTACGGTTCATGTGAATAGGTCCTTACAGAATTCAGGAGATGACAGGAAAAAGTCTAAGTCTCAGATAGAGTCCCTTGATTGAGGCATTATTCTAATAACGTAGCATATATTTAATCTCCTTTTTTACTATAGTTAAGTTAAATTCTTATTCTTAATATCAGACATTGTTTTGTCAAATTTAGTTGTTATGTTTTCGTATCTACTCACCTGCTTGTAGATTTTTGATCCTGAACCTTGGGAAGGGGTGTTTTTTAGATAAGGTTTCTAATTTCAAATATTAATGAAGATTTTAAGACCAACGTAAATCATATAGGACTTTATCCTTTTTATATAGCTATAAAACTATTGTACTGACAATGACTTAAATAAAAAAGATAGGATTTACACACTGAATGCTATAACTGAGTCGTACTTAACTAGAATGAACATCAAAATGATCAAAATTTAGTTTGAGTGCCCCCTTACTGCCTAAGTAGTCCAAACTGTGTTCAAAAATTTCTTCAATTCCATGCTTGAATCTGAACCCTTCTTTTACAAGCTTCTCTGAAGATATGACAAACTTTGCCTTGGAGGGCATATCATCGAATCTGCAATTACAGAGTCATACTTAGCTTCGATAGAAATGTAAGATATGTTTCTGCAATTTTAGAGCAGTATGAAGTAATTTTCAAGTCAATTTCATTCCGAATATAATCGTAAAGATGAAATTCCTTGGAAAAAAATGCTAGACAAAGAAAGAGCCAAGAGGCTAGTGTATTTACTGCTATAGACATTTCGCACCGAATTTAAGGTTAGAAGCTTACTCGGTTGGAATTTGGCACTGAGGGTATCTTTTTCTTAGAAACTTTGCAAGTTCAGGAATGCTGGTATTATGAGCACAGACAATGTATCTGCCAGAAGCTGATTCTTTCTCTGCCAAAAACACATGCGCACGGCAGATATCCTCCACATGTGTGATAGATATTGAACCTGACAGCAATTGAATATCTTTGAAAGCCTTAAGGAAGAAATCATTCCCTGCAAGGTGTCAGCAAAATGCATCAAAACATTCATGAATTAATTGGTATGGTGCTTAGAAATGTGGCAGGTGTTAAGGTGCTAAGTTTATTGGATATGGTAGTTTGTGAACCTGTTATAAGGGACGTAGCCAACACAACACTGGTGGGGATGTCTTGAGTGATAGAAGGACCAGTTGTGAGAGTAGGTATCACAGTGATCAGATCAATGTGATTTTCTTCAGCAAATTTCCATGCAGCTTTCTCTTCCAGTGCTTTAGAGGCAGGATATCCCTACACATATATACATGAACTTTAATTTCATAATATTAAGATCTTCTAACTATTTGTTAGAATAAACTATTTCCTAAACAATTTCAGATTACTCAGCAATCATTATATCATCCAAAATCTATCAAGTTTTCGAAATGGTTTTCAAAACAAAAAAAACAACAGACAGTTGAAAGCCATTCTAGCATTATCTTCTTGTAAAGTGTTTTCTTCATCTGCTCCAGAGACAAACTTCTAGTAAAAAGAAAGACAAGCAGGCATTTTAACGTGCGCTTGGGGGGCAAACAAATTTTCCAAAACAAAAATGGTGTTCAAAGATAGTAAACAAACAAGGCATCAATCATTTTCAGTGAGGAATGGCACAAGCTCATCTTAAGTGATTAAGGTTCGGTAATTTACCCAACCATGCGGTTTTGCAGTCCTCAAGTACTCAACATCTGTCCAATTGCTTTCATCCATGACTAAATCTGTCCCATTGTTAATGGTTACTGCAGCAGTTGAAGATGTTAAGATGACTCGTTTGACTTCTTTTGCTCTAGCACATGCTTTCAACACATTCAATACGCCTAAGATTGCTGGTTTGATCATGTCATTCTGAATAATAGTTTGAAGAAGCATTTTTGGATTAAATTTTTCATTCACTCAGACATGTAAAGTTTCAAAAGCATCCAATTTAGTGGGAAAAAAAAATTATAACGCAGGATCAGGGTTGAATCTACCTCAGGATCTTCAGAAGCAAAGTTGGCAGGGGTAGCAAATTGGAATACAAGTTCACAGCCAGATATAGGAGCATCAAAATCTCCTCCATTTCTTAAATCTGCCCCAAAGATCTCCAATTTTCCCAAACTTTGCAGTTCCAAAAGGTGAGATATTTTATTTGGATTACCTGCAGCATGTGCATGAAATTTGAAATTTGAAATTTGTGATCAAATATCGAATCTATACTCTTCAATGCAACTGGAGGGAGAGATTGACCTAGGGAACTTTGGTAGTGACTAGATTATACACAAATTGCAACAAAAAAACTGAAGAGAAGATTCAAACACGGCTTTAACCCAAATTACTTAGGGCTAAATACTGGTTGTGAATTCAACTAATAATCACAACCAGGTTGTTTTGACCAATGTAAAAATTATAGGCTCTGGGTAGATAAATCAAGAATGTTACCAAGTTGTTAATTAACGTGATTGAAAGGATTATGACAATTATTAAAATGCAAAAAAATTCTTCCAGTATAATCTTTTTGTTAAAGAAAAGTTCAGTTATGTTAAATTAAAATTAGCTCAAGGAATCAAAATTATTAAATATACTTCAAAATTAAAACTTACAATTTTTATGTTACAAGTTACATGTGAAATATTCTTTTGGATTATAAAAAAATTTAATAAATATAGACCTAAATTAGTAATTAAACGCTACCATTATTACTTTTTAGGTTTAAGGCGATTAAAATCTCCATACGTTAAATTTCATTATCGTGAAAACATAAATTATTAAAAAGTTGGCCTAAATCTATATTTTTTTATTTATTTAAGAATCCAATTGTTATTTGTGTTCAAATTCAATAATTTTTTTTTTCATAAATAATCACGATGATAAGTAGTTAAATAAATAAAAAAAGTACTTTTAACTTAAATTGTTGTTGGAATAATACGTGTGAATCTAAATCATTATAGAAATAATGAAGTTAATTACCATATAAAAAACACTCATAAATCCAATAGAAAGATACTTTTGATTAAAAATGGTGTGAGATTTATATAATCTTTCTGTTCTAAAAAGTAAAATAGACGCATTAATGAAATCAGAGTGGCTGATAGTCTACTTAGACCATTATATGCATAACATCAAAAAGTATAAATAAATAATATTGCACATTTGAAAAAAAAATATAAAAAATTGTTAAAAATAATTGAAATAAATATGAGGAGAAGAATAGGAAAAGAGTGGAACCTGGATCCCTAACTGTGGTATTGACGGCGTAACCCTTTTGAAGCATTTTATTTATGAAGAGGGAGGCCATAAATCCACTTCCCCCTATCACACATACCTTCTTTCCGTTTGTCTTCATGCTTTCCGTCTTTACACACTCAATTCAAACAAATCATTGTACTTCACCTATATATAAATATTAATCTTAAGAAAAAAATATATTTATTTTTAGTAAAGTTGGAGATAAAATATCCCAATTTCAATTTAGGTCAATCAAAACTAAATTATTTGTTTACATTATAAGTTAATATGAGATATCGAAAATTGTACTCAACTAAATTCAGAAATAACAAACTTTCTAACTTAACAGGAAAGACTTAATTCAAGTGGAAATATTCTGTTTCTGTAAGACACGGTTAATGCAATATTTACTCTAAATATTTTAAACTAAACCTAACAACTATTTTCCTTTTAATATGTATTTTTTATTTTTTCTTCACAACGAAAAAATAAGAATATTTATATAACCACTATATTATGTTATGATTTTATACCATGATTAGAATTTTAATTTTTCAATTTTTCTAAAATTAAGAATTTTTTATATTATTTCATAAATTTATATTTTTTTTGTAACAACTCCAAAATTCGAAATAAACAATTGTTCTTAATTATCATTTGGTCCTTGCATCATTAATAATTATTTGTAAATTCACACTAGAATTTTTAATAATATAATTGAATTTTTTTTGAAGGTGAACCTATAATATAAACTTTATTTATAGTTTAGTCATTTTATAATAAAAAATATTCATGTGATATTTTATTAAACCTGTTATAAATTTTTAAAATACTTATTTATGTGGTTTTTATATATTGAATATATAATTGCACAAAATAAATTTCGTATAGTTTTTAATTGTAGAAAATAAATTTCATATAATTTTAATTATAAAAAATTTATTTTCGTCAAAAGTTTAATCATATAAAAGTTAATTCCTTTTTCTAATTGATATAAATTAATAAGTATCTAGCGCTATAAAATCTCTCATTAACATTAGTAAAATATTATATATGTTATCACCTCTACCTTTGGGTTAAAAGCAATGTACGATCACCACCTAAACATTGACAATTGAACATTCATTCGAGGATTTACTCAACTTGAGTCACATATCACAACAAGTTGGGTATAATACATACGCGTAATTCGATCCAAAAAATAAAAATTTGACCTATAATTAATCCGTCTATTTCTATTTAAAAAATACTCAAATATTTTAAAATTCGTAAATATTCATAAAAATTAAAAAATATATTTTATACATTTTTAAAATAAAATTATAATATATATATATATATATATATATATAATATAAATTAAAATTAAATTAATTAAATTTAACCTAATAAAATATAAATTAATTTTTTTAATTAAATTTAATTTTAAAAAATATACATCAAATTATTATTATTATTTTTTGCGGGTAACGAGTACTCGCGGGTCGGATAGCATAATACATACACTCGATCCTTTTAAAAACGAGTATTAAAATACCCGCTTCGTGTTACTCGCATGTAATAAATATCCACGGATACTAATCACTCTTCACAGGTAGTAATTACCCGCCACATATCCATATTCGGCCAAAGTAATATTGATACCTCATTTTAACTTTTATTGTTGTTTGAAAGTACAATGAAATGTTTACATTTGGACAATAACCAAAGACAGGTGAATTGGTTTACTTAACAAAACTGTGCTTTTTAAAAACTTTTCCTTTTTTTATAAATTGATTTTACAACAAAATCGATAACAACAATAAAAATAAAGAGGGTAGGGAAAGAGAGAATTTGCATAAATAATTTTATACTCGTTTGGATCAAAAGATCATACCTCCAGTTGTTAATCTCTCTAAAAAAGGGTTAACTAAACACTAAAAATAACCAAGAACTTACAGTCACAAATAATATATTTAAGGATAGAAAACATCTCCTTCGACACACAAAGGATGAACAACACTTCATTTGACACAGAAAGGATGAACAACTTTCCTAGCAATAACAACAATACTTCATCACAAGATACACTTAGTAAAAGTTCTTGCTCTACCCATACTAAGTTTTTCAAAGTATCTTTTCACAAAACACAATTTTTCTAGCACACAACTCTTAAGCCTATGAGTGAAAAGTTATTTTGAAATTAGGTTTAAAGAAACTATAAATAGACCATTAATCCTTAATTTGAAAATTAGGTCAGAAAACTGAAAAGTTTTTTTCGTAATTGTCATTGATAATCGTTTCTCATAAGTGATAATCGATTATTCTAGAAACTATTTCAAGAATGATTTTCTCTCTATGATAATTGATTATCATAAGTGGTAATCGATTATTCTCAGGATTTTTCTGAAAATCTAAAATTAATTGTGACAATCGATTATCACTTATGATAATCGATTATCTTACGAATTTTTATGAAAAATAAAACATACATGAGTGCTTTGTTGATTGGATTTTACCTATTGACCCTTAGTCTACTAATTTTAATTAAAATACACAAATTAAAAGACTTTAACAACTAAATTCTTAAGTCTTCAATATATCTCTTGAATCCAAACATTCTTTAAATCTTCAACACTTCTCAATGGATCATTATCATCAAGATTCCTTATTAAAGCAAGATGTCCATCTTTTTCTTTTTGCTAATAATCTACCCATTTTTATGATGATCATAAATTTGTTGAAAGCTTGTGATATGTTCTATTCTTAATCAACAACTTAAGAGAAAATAATAGTTAATCAATAATAGGGATAAATGGCAAGATATCAACATATTCATATATTTCCCCCTCAAATAGATATAAATTATCACAAAGAGTCAACCCAAATATTTCTTCCCCTTTTCTATCATAATAAAAAAATAGGCTTAATAGCTTATTTTGTCCCTAGTTTTGGTGAGTTGTGTCAATTAGGTCTCTCCTTTTAAAAAAGTGTCAATTGCATCCTCACTTGGTAAATTTTGCCTCAATCAATCCCTTCCATTAAATACTCACAACGGCGTTAACTTTTTATTCTTTTTCTTCTGTTTCTCTGCAACGCAGCAGACCTTTCTGTCAGTGCTATCTTTTCGTCCTTTTATGCAGTGATACTTCCAATTCCAATGCAAAGCAAAATGCATAATCTCCATTTTTCCACCTCCATTATATCCCATTTGTTGATTATCCCATCCCAAAGACTCTTCTATTCTCTCCCACTCATTCTCCACCTCCATTTTCAGCAATCAATTCATCCATCAATATCTTTTATTCTCAACATCGTTGCCATCAATTAACACAATACACACAAATCAGAGAGAAAAAATGGGAACGAGAAATTGATTGGGAGAAAGATGGTTGAATGGTAGTGCTAGGGTCTGCAAGAGCCATGACGTCAAAGAGATCGCCGATTATAGAGGGGTGGTGGCAAGAGGAAGCTTGCCCTGACGCTGTTTGTACATAGAAGAAATGGATGGAGAAGAAAACCCACACGCAGATGAAAAGAACACAAGGAATGAACGATTTCTGGACAATGGAACGTAGATTAGGCCAAGCCTAAACCTAAGGGTTTCTTTCTTCTATCACAATCTCAGAAAAAATCAAACTTTTTCTTGTCTTTTTTTCTTTGGCTTTCTAGAAACTACGTGAAAGAGAATAAGACTAAAGAGGAATTTATAGAACACAAACATAAAGCCAAATAAGTTGGTCTGGTTTTCCTGTCTCTAGAGTAGCCACACCAACACACTATACTATTATATTCTCTCTCTTGAGCCTTCTCATTTTCATCTTGTTTTGTCTTTGTTCCTCTCTCACTGGAAGCAATGGATGCATATCTTGAGGTTGAGTGGAGTGAAAGGACAAAAGTAACCCTTACTTTTCTTAAATCTGTCACAGCCAAAGGTATTTGTAGCTTTTTCAGAAGAAAAACATGTCTCTGACTCTTCCAACCTTAAGCTTCTTTTCAGGAAAGAAAGAAGGAAGAGTGTTTTAGGGGTTGGCTTTCGGGTTGTAGGTGGAGTGAGATTCAGAGGGTTAACCATGGGGTGTGTGGTGTGCGTTGAGAAGAAGTGAGTAATAAAGGGTGGAAAGAATGGATTATTGTAATAGATTTGGGGTGCAAGGACGGTTGGGTGAGAAAAGAGAGAGAGTGAGGGAGTGTATTTTTTTAGTTTACGTAAATGGTAAAGGTGAAAGGGAGTTTATGGAGGGATAGGGACGTGAGGGTCACACTGTGTCTAAAAGGAACAAAACATAAATAAGAATGAAGGATAGATAGGTTTAATATTTGTAGTGGAGAATGAAGTGAGTGAAAGTATGATATGGTAGTGAAGTAGGAGGAAGTACAGGTTGGTGTGTGACAGATCCCAGAGTATGGGCTTGTGGGAAGAGAAGTAGGCGGTGAGTCTTAGCTTCTAGTAGTTAAACGAAGAATGATTGAACTAAAGAAAAAACTCTTGGAATAGTTTTATATTAGTGATTTTGGTAGAAGTTACGTGT
The DNA here is from genome assembly GCF_029865625.1 of Vigna umbellata. Classification (NCBI taxonomy): domain Eukaryota; kingdom Viridiplantae; phylum Streptophyta; class Magnoliopsida; order Fabales; family Fabaceae; genus Vigna; species Vigna umbellata. The sequence goes on along the minus strand of NC_142165.1, from coordinate 53,649,904 downwards.
GTGTGTGTGTATATATATATATATATATATATATATATATATATATATATATAATATTATATTAGGTTTTCATTTTATTTGAAAGAAGAATAGACTTTATCTTTTCGGTAAGTATGTGAAATTTCAAGAAGGATTGGATAGTTCAATCCTTGTGGATTACGCGAGTATATAATGGAGACGGAGAAGGGAATTGTGGAATGGGTGCAATGTGTTTTTCACGTACAACATCATGGAGATTAAGGCTTCGTGTAGGGTGGATTGGAATTTAAAGAAAAGGTAGGTAGGTAAGTTTCACTGGGACCGCGTTTATATTTAATAGTAGAAGAGAGAAAAAAAGCTGCTGTGCACAGAAAAAGCAGAAAAAGTAGAGGAGAGAAAAAAATAATTAATGTCGTTTGTACAGATTTAACGGAAGGGATTTCATTGATATAAATTTTATCAAGTAAGGACGTAATTGACGCAATTTTTAAAAGATGGACTAATTTGACATTTTCGAGCCAAACTAGGGACAAAATAGGATATTAAACCTAAAAATATATATAATCTTTATGCTCCTCCTAATTAATTAATTCAATTAAATTTATCTCTTCTTCCATCATTAAAAGTTTACTCTCCCTAAATGTAATATTCCTCTTAAAATCTAAAATTGATTCTTAAAATTAAAAAAAAAATACATTTTTTTGATCTAGAATTTAAGATAATCAATTATCACTCTTGATAATCAATTATTCTAGAGTCAAAATGAATATTTTAAGACCTTCAAAATCAATTCTCACTTTTGATAATTGATTATCACTCTTGATAATTGATTATCACACGTTAATTTTTGAAAATGTCAAATTTTGAGTATTCTTAATCCTTCAAAACATACCTAATGTTTCTAAAACTTTTCAAAGCTCATAAAATTTACCAAGATATCATAGTCTTTATTGATTTTTGAATTTTAACCTCCAAAACAAAAAATTTTGGTCCATAAAATATTATTTGGATACTTTAAGGTTACCGACAAATTACTTTATAACATGAATCCGAGCATATTTTCCATTTGAAACATAAAACTGTATGATTCTACATTTGTTATAAGTGTTCTCCTTTTTCATGTAATAAAAGCATGTGACAACAATTAGGTTCCTATAATAAGTTGTTTCTTTTTCAATCCATACCCTAGGAGATCTTTTACTTTTATTCTTAAGAGTTTGCTTATTTTTTATGAAAATCTTTTTCTTAAAAATTGTTTTTCAACATTTTTATTTTTAGTTGCATCTTCGAGTAATTTTTTAAGAATGTCAATGTCAAACATGTAACTCTTACACGACTCACATTTATCATTTAAAACATTTTTCTTTTCTAGATTTAAAATTATATTTTTCAAAACTTCTTCTTGAGATTTTCAAATTTTAATAACTCTTTTAAAATCCTTTTTTTTAATTTCTTATTAACAATATCTAGTTTTTCTTATTCATGAAATGTTGAAAAGCATAATTTAGCTCATCATAATCATAAATATAATTATTGCTAAATACACTTACTTGGCTTCTAGGTGATTCACTGGAGGCCATCATGTAGAGGTTTGCTTGCTCATTAGAATTCCTTGAACTTGATGAAGAGCTTAAATCATTCTCCTCCCATTTCATTTTTTTTGAAGAAATTTATGCCCTTCTTCCATTATGCACTGAAACATTTTCGCTTAAGCTAAAACTAAGTTTACAGGTGTGAGGTAATTTGGTGCATTGCCCAGTTAAAAAGAAGTCCACCAATGGCAACACAAAGAAGGAGAACGTGATGGGAGCGTCACTGACAGCAACGTCAAACACGACGCCGACGACGTCTTTGATTGCACCGCAACGACACAGGGTTGGTGTTGGCGTTGCTCCTTGGTTCTTGAGTATCCTTCTTTCCTTTTACAATAACACCTATACATCAATTGGGTCACAATTTCCACGTAATAAAAAATTAGACAGGTCACAGCTGTCATGTCATTACGCGGTTAGCTTTTTAATGCCGTAAGCAGAAAAGATCAACTCTAACTGCTTTTACAAAATATGGAACAACTTTGAAGTTTTTATAAAATATAGGACAACTTTGAACAAATGTCCTATTCAAAGGACTAAAATAGGTATTACACCTTTTAAAAATTATAAAAAGAATATGTTTCCTTATTTATTTTGGTGTTGGTTTGATCTCTCATATGTTATGACATCCATTTTTAATTTTATTTTTCTTAAAAAAATATAAAAAAATTAAATAAACAATTTCAAAAAAAAAATATTGGGGTGACCACTCGCGTCATGTACACTCATTTTTAAATAATTCAAATAAATACTAAAAATAAATATAAAATTACTAGAAATTAAAAATTTGAAAGAAATTCGTTTAGAAAATAAGAAAAAGAAAGTTTTCTTTTTACATTTTAAAAGGTGGAGATACGAGTGTGATATCCTTCTTATTTTTTTCAAAATGATTAAATAATGTTTTAAATGTATGAGTACTCTGTAACCATTCGGGTTGACATAGTATTTATTATTTTCATTGTTTTCCAGTCATGTCAAAAAATATCAAAATTTTCATTTTAGAGAATAGGTAGGACTAAAGTCAATTTTTGTTGTTCTTTTATGATTAGTTTTCTTTACTATTCTATTATAACACGACTCCAAAATTTCTTTTAAACTTATTCTTTTATTATTTGTTTTCCGTCACAACTTTGGTTGCAACAATAATAAAATATAATCAATTCTCATATAGTAATAAATTTTTTCATTTCATATTACTGAAATACATTTTCACTGTTAATCATTTCTTCCTCTTTCTTTCATCTTAACTTGTAATTTCATCATATATTATCATTCGTTGAATTGAAAATTAAATCAAGATATTACTTCGAATATCAATTAAATTGTTGGATTGGATCTTTAGTATAAGGATATAATATAATTATATTTAAAAATTAAATATTAATTTATATCCCTTTATAACAAAGATTAAAGAAGGCTAGTCAATCTAACAATACTCTTTTTTATTTATATAACATATATTTCCTTTATTTATAACATCTTGTATATAAATAAATCAATGGATTTTATATTTTTGGTTTTTTTAATTTTATCTTTTATATAATTTTTAAAATTAAACTAATTACTTTATCAAGTTTACTCTTTAAATAATCGTTTCTTTAAATTTAATCACTTTTTTTTATTTAATACTTCTTTTAAATTCAACTATTTTTAGTTATCAAACTATCTACAAAATAAATAAAAAATATTTATGATAAATTATAAAAATTATTTATATTTGATTTTATAAGTATAATAACAATAAAATTTAACATTGTAACACCTTGATTTATGAGATGTCACACGTTATTAAAAACCAAAAAAATTCAAAATTTATCATAGTGCAAAAATCTACATAAAAAACCTTTATCCAATTACATTATTTCGAGTATAAAATAATAAATGAAATACTTCAATTATATTTTCTTAACTTGTAAAACAAAATAGCTTTAATTGAATCTCAAGGTTTTTTTCCATCCTCTCTCAAGTTTATCATGCCTCTAGAATATCTGTAATATCATCCGCTTACATATAAAACATTATACGATCATCGTCGATAATTTTATTCACAAACACACAAACATAAACATATATTGGGTAAGCTACGGATAAAACAATCATAACAACAAGATACATACATATTGATTATATCAATCATAATCAAACACACAACAAGATACATACCTTTTGATTATACCAATCATTATCAAACACACAACAAGATACATACCTTCTGTATATATCAACCATAATTAAACACCACATACATAATAATAATAATAATAATATTCCTAATCCTCTAACATAAACAATTCAATTCGATCATCGATCCCCGATCCTTGAACTTCGATCATCGATCCTTGATCTTTAACCCTTGATGTCATCATTAACATCTCACACATAAACCCTTAGTCTATCCACTCATTAGCACCCATGCTAACTATTTACTATAACCATTATAGTAACACCAATATCAACATAACATAACCTGGAGCATCTCAAGTACCATGATCATCATCATAGATACACCACCATCATGACTATCCCAGTCATGAACAACACCATGAGCATCACCATACCATAATACCATAGTGGAAAGAGTCCATCTCATTCCTATACCCTACCTCATCGACTGTAGTAGCTCTTACATCCCACATGTAGCCTCCCCTACAGGACATATGTAGCTTCCCCTACAAATCATCTTCTTCTGATTCACACAAGCTAAAAGGAAGCACCTATCCGCATATAGAACTAGGATTTACAACATACAATAACATTCAATCACAAGACACACTTAGTGGAAGAGAGAATTTACAGAAAGGATTTTATACTGGTTTGAAATAAAAGATCCTACGTCCAGTTGTTAATATTTCTAAAGAAAGATTAACTAAGCATTAAAAATAACCTAGAACTTACAATCACAAGGATAAAAAATATCTCCTTCGACATACAAAGGATAAAAAACACCTCCTTTGACACACAAGACACACTTAGTGAAAGTTCTTGCTCTACCCACATTAGGTTTTTCAAAGCCCATTTTTCACAAAACACGGAGAGTTTCTCTAGCACACAACTTTTAAACCTCTAAGTGAAAAGTTCTTTTGAAATTAGGTTTAGAGAAACTATATATAGACCCTTAATCCTTAATTTGAAAATTAAGTCATAAAACTGAAGAGTCTTTGCACAACTATCATTGATAATAGATTATCATAAATGATAATCGATTATTCCATAAACTATTTCAAAAATTATTTTCTCTCTGTAATAATCGATTATCATAAGTGATAATCTGAAATTAATTGTGATAATCCATTATTACTTATGATAATCAATTATCTTAGAGATTTTTATGAAAAATAAAACTTTCCTAAGTGTTTTGCTGCTTGGGTTCTACCTATTGACTCTTGGTCTACTAATTTTAAATAAAATACACATATTATAAGACTTTAACAACTAAATTCTTATGTCTTGAATGTATCTCTTGAATCGAAGCATTTTTAAATCTTTAACACTTCTTCATCATCCATCATCATCAAAATTCTTTATTGAAATAAGATGTCTATCTTCTTCTTTTTGCTAACAAGTACGAGTACTATAGTCACTATATGAGGCAGACAAACTCAACCTAGCAATCCTATTACTATCAAAATCACTAAACCTATTGGCAGAATTATCAGAGGTAGAAGAGGACGACATCCTAATTACACATGCTAATTAGCTTTATCTCAAATTGACTCTTAAAGATCTTGAACAAGTGGTGGGGAACCCTTTGGTCCCCACCATCCTATTTATAGAAAATGTCTGGTCTCATCACATCCTAATAAACTTTCACAAGTTCAAAAACAAATACATCTTGATTTACGAGGATAACACATTGTGGGATACATTCCCAGGGACATCACGACCCCTTTGTTTGACATCATATCAGCACATATGATCAAATACCAACATCAGACACAAGACCCAATATATCTCGGCCTACTTACCACTATCAATATGGGGAATCGAGTATATCTCAACCTATGGAGCTATTGTACATCATGTTCATAAGATGGGTAAGGGCCATTTGATCTAAAGTTGATGATATCCCTATAAAGAACACTAGTCCTATTTTCAATTATAATCACAAGGGCACAAGACTCTTGTTACACTTTGTTTACTTGAAGCCTGTTTAAGGCCTGATATATCTAGACAAAGCTAACTTGGTAACTCTGGGATATAAGGTCAGGTACATCTTAATCATATATTGACTATCTCGACGAAGCCCATAATGGAAGGCTAGATTCCATAAGGTAGTAATTTGTTCATTCAACGTTATGACAATTACAATAGAGTATTTATTACCATTTACGAAGGGTTTTAAATGTTCCTAAAGGTAACTAATGAGAGTAAGTATATAAAGGACGCCAAGTTTCAAGTAAAGGTAACTTAATCTTTCTACTATCATTAAAGTTATCATATACTTCCTTATTATTGATTTGAACATTAGAGTGCTTGCATGACATCCCAATTTATGAGACAAAGTACATCTTAACTAGCAACCTAGAAATAACACCATACCTTGTAGGAGAAATTGGTTCCATACGAAAACAAACTCAATTGAGTCTCTATATTGTTTAACTAAAGACAATGTGGTTTCTTTCGTGAAATTAGTGTTAACATCATTAATAATGACCACATGTGAGTCCAAACCCTTTTCTCGCTTTCCAACCCTTCTTTGTTGACGATACAATTTTATCAAGATTACCTCGTTCAAAACTAAGATCATAGATTCAAGATATTTGGTTTGTCTACTTTATTTTCAAAGAAGGATAAAGAAGTACACATGAACCTAATTATGGATTTTGGGTTCGTTCCAAAATTCATGGATGACAAGGATGACAACTAACTACAAAAGAGACCATATGGTCTTCATGTAAAAAATACAAAGACTCAATTAATTTAGAAGAAATATATATATAAAAGACAAAAATTATGAATTAAGACTTTTATTGGACTAACATGTAATTATTACTTTTCATTTAAGATAATTTCAATTTAACATAATGAAACACGTTAATTTTATTTCATAAATGTTAAAATTAAAATAAATAAAGAACCAAATATAATTAAACCTTATTTTTAATTTGCTAACAATTGATTTGATGTTATTTAAATACTTCAGTTGAGGGTCAATGATGGAGAAAGATGGATTGACTAATCTTTTTGTATTTTTAAATTATAATTTAAAATAAAAAATAATTTTTTATACTATCTTATTTTTAAAATATAAATATGTAATGATAATTTATGTTATTAATGCTTATAATTTAAAATTTTATTATTAACTATAATAAAATAATTTAGTATATAAAAGTAATCATTATTTTAAGTTATCATCCAGACATTAATTAATTAAAACTTTAAAAAATATATACATTTGGGGAATGGACCTGTTAATTTGTCATTTGTCCTTTGACAGGATGAAATAAGATTTTTAGTTTCAGTTACTTTCCATTAATGAATAATTCTATACTCAAAATGTTATTACATTAAATAGAAACGGAAGGAGTAAAGTTATTTGAATATGAAATGCAACCAAAATGTCAAAAATAACTTATTATTTTATTTATTATATCAATTAAGAAACATATTATACATTAATGTGGGAGAGATGATTTTTCTCTACAGTTACCTGTTTGATCAATTAACCTTTATCAACACATGTAGCCCCATTCCATTAAACAACCTCTTCACGAGCCAAACTCTGATATTATATAAAGAAGCAGCTTCAGAGAAATAGCTACAAAGATAAAGATACTCTAAACTTTGAATTAGCGAGAATTTCAACAATTTGCTTTGCAATGGAGAGAAAAACCCTAGGAATTATGTTCTTTTTCCTCCTCGTCTTAACTGCGGGTAAGTATATATATATATTATGGTATAATTATAAGGTTTAATCATTGGATATATTTTTGGTGATTTATCTTAAATAATAATATTAATATTGTGTTAATGAATCAGATGTATGTGTAAAGAGAGCAGAGGCGGATTGTTATACACCAAGTGCACATTTCAAAGGAGCGTGCTTTCAGAGTGACAACTGCAATTATCAGTGTACGAGAGAAGGTCATCCCGGCGGAGAATGTCAAGGCTTTATCCCTCGCCGCTGCATGTGCATTTGTGATTAACTTAATTCCATCATTAATCATCTTTCATTAATAAATATGTCAGATGAAATACACATATACTTTTCATTTCATATTAATCAAATACATTTTCACTATTAATCATTTCTCCCTCCTTCTCTCATCATAACTCTTAATGCTACAATATCTTTATTTAGAGGTAGAAGAGCACAACATCTAATTACACATGCTAATTAACTTTAGGGTTAAATATGTTTTTGGTCCCTTAACTTTCAGCGAAAATTGAAATTAGTCCCTCTTCAAAAGTTTGGACTAATTTAGTCCTCAAACTTTATAAATATGTGAATTTAGTCCTTTTAACCAAATTTTGTTAACATTATTTGATGTTTCAAACGCATTTATCAGTAAACATTGAAGCAAAAATGTGTCAAACGGTGTAAACAACTCAAATGCTATCATGAAACGCACTTAAAACATCAAATAAACGTAACAAAATTTAGTTAAAATGACTAAATTCACACATTTCTAAAGTTTAGAAACTAAATTAGACCAAAGTTAAATTTAACAAAGTTCAGTTCAACCCCACCTACATACACGTTTTTATCACACTTTTGGTTGGAGCAGTACAAAATCAAATCAAATTAGGATATGTTATTTCGTGAAGCTAACATTTTATTATAATATTTCTAGCAATATTAACCTCCTTGAAACGATTCAAAATTACATCAAATTTGTTTACGACTCCTCGAATGATATAATAAAAAAGTTAATTTTTTTCACATTATGTGTATTAAAGTTAAGTGTTATTATAATAAAATCGCATTGTCATGGATAACACTCATTCTAGCTAATTTACAAGCACTGTTTGTATCCACAAATGTTCATTATCAGCTCCTACATGTTTGACCGAATCATACTCTTCTCCAATATGACTTAATACATACTTTGAAATGAAACCATGTAATCTTTTATAAAAGTTCTTGTTAAATATATAACTCACAACATAAAGACTATTCTAAAATGAGACTTTAATTTCATTATATTACAATGCTATTGTGCAACTTAAAAATCATTTGAATCAAACAAAAGAGCTATTACCATAATTTATTATAAAAACCTACTAAAAACCCTTTAAAAGCAAATGATATTATTTGAAGCCAATTTTGAGTGCAAAAGTTTCTTATCCCTAGAGAAAGTATTAACATCATAAAACATTCATATTAAAACAATTTACATTTGATTAAATGTAAAAAGTTAATGTAATTTTAAAAAATATTTATTTTACCCTATAACAAATTAAATTAAACTACTTTTTTAATAATTTAGTTTTTTAAAAGAAAATAATTATAAAAGTACTCATTTGGACTCAAGAGTCTGAACTCAAGAATCTGGGGACTACAAAAGTATTAACAAACTTTTATTCGTAACAGAAAATTAGGGTCACAGTTTTTTTTTAAATAATACTTGAATGTGTTAACATATCTTTTAGTTTTAAATTTTAATATTTTTAAAGAGATTACATACATTATAATTTGTACGTAGTATAAAATAAAATGATTGTCTAAAATAAATTATACAAATTATATATTTTACATTGTTGATGAATATTTTAACTATAATTTATTGTATCCAAATAATTTTAAAAATATTATATAATAAATATAAAATGTCAAATATGTTCTTTATATATATATATATATATATATATATATATATATATATATATATATATATATATATATATATATATGGTTAAATACTTACTTCGTCCTCATGTTAAGAGGTGAATTTTTGTTTAGTACCGGTTTTAAAAATGAAGATATTGGATCCCTATGTTATGAAAAGTGTATGAATAAAGTCATGTCCGTTAAGTTACAGCAACGGCGTTAAGTCCATGCTGATATGGTCGTACTTTTTCTCTTCTCTCTTCTGCTATCCAACTTTTTCTATTTCTTCGTCAGTTTTTTCTTTGATGATTTGTTGAACTTTTTCTTTTTTTGTGGACTTTATTCATATATTTTTTATAACATAAGGACCTAATGTCTTCATTTTTAAAACCAGATACTAAACAGAAATTCACCTCTTAACATGGGACGAAATAAGCATTTAAACCTATATATATATATAGTTATTTCTTATTATACATAAATAAACAGTTATAAAATTATTTAATGATAAAAAAATCAATGAATAAAAGTTACCCATTATTTGTAAGTATGATGGGTAATGCATGTTTGATTACGTTTGAAAATGCATTATATTTTAAATTACACATTTTATCATTCAACTTTTACAATTTTATTATAATACTTAGCATAGCATATCATAATTTTGAGGAAAACTGTTCTCTTTTTTTTATATTTCCTCATCACAAAACAAGTGGGTTAATCTCTATTTGAGGAAGAGCTAGTGAAGTGAAAATCTTTTTACCAATTAAAACTTGGTTATGCTGATATTCCTTTATCATAATTTAAAGTCTTTTTGGGGGGAACGTTTTGCAATGATGTTTAACTAAATATGAGTTCACTTGTATTTAAAAGCGCGATGTTGAGATATGTATTTTGAATTAAACATGATGGTATGCAATAATGATATATATGATAATAATATTTGAATATTGAGATATATAATGCTAATATATGAATGATGATGATATATGATATAAGATGATACGTGTGATTATAACTATGTTTTGTTTACGTTAATTCCTTTTACATTTTTTTTATGTAAATTGTGATGATCATATTATTTTTTTTTTTAATTGTAAGTAAGGATGTCAAAGTAAGCAAATTTTGGCTTACACATATTAAAAATTATCAGTTCAACCTGTTCACTTTTTAATGAATATGATATTTTCTAACATGACTCAATTTACCATAAATTAGTAGATTAATGGATTAACTCATTTATGAATATTTTATTTTTATAATTTATTTTATATTATTGCAATAGATTGACTCGATTTATTTTTTATAAAAGTTAACCTAATTATGCATATATTATTATAAAGATAATGGTAGAAAATTATCGTAATATTTTAAAATTATTTAATAACATTCTAGTATTGAAAAGAAAAAGAAATTATAAATCTATACAATTAGAAGTAATAAATGGCTATAATTAAAAACTTATAAAACAATGTAAAAAAGTTTAATAAAAGATTGTTGTTGGTGGATTATGGATAAACCCACTTTCAAACAAATTCAAACTCGTTTAACATATGGATTAAGTGAATTGATTCAATTCAACTCACATTTAGAAAAAACCAAATTTTACCAACTAAATCCAACTTAAATTTGTAATGAACCGAGTTGATTCACATGTCCAAAACTCAGTTTTGATATCCCTGGTTGCAAGTAGAAGTAGAAATAGATAGGTTTTATGATGAATTACTAATTGTAGTATATGAATTAAATGTCCAAGCATCTATCATGATAGTAAATATTGCACGATACAATAGGATTTGCAACTCTCGTGATAGAATCGTTGGAAAACTTATTTAATCCAACCATATACTTTTAAATTTGTTATTAATTATATCTTAACATGTTTATGTCTTATATTTTACATTTTTTAAATGCTTGTGAATTTTATGAATCACAACTCAAAATATAAGTTCTCCGATACCTGATTTGTATTGCGTTTCAACTACCACGATATCTACTCATTTTGGGACTTTGAGTCCTGATGTTTAATAAATATGTGATTACTACCATTTATATGTATATTAATAGACAATAGTTGTTACGTCTCATTAATTCAGTACTGAGTCACCTAGCTGCTTACATCAATGCACTCACGTCACTCACTCGGTGCATTAAAAATCCACTTAGTAATCCATGCATCAAAAGCCACGTGTGATAGTAGAAGGTTCTGAAGTCAGTATTGGGAGTACAGGTGTCGGCAGGGGAATGTTCGTCCGTTTGGACGTGGATGAAAACAAAAGTAATTTCTGGAAAACCATCCCACTTTTCCTGCACGCACTTTCTTCTTCCCAAAACTCAGATTTCAACTTTATCCTCCTTCTCTCTAGAACCTTTCATCTTCTCTCTTCTGCAAACTTATCATTTCCTACTCCGATCAACATTCAGGCACCGTGGAAGCATTCACGGAGTTGTAAGCTACGTTTTGAACCGAACGGTTTTGGATTCTGAAACGGGTAAGTTTCACGTTCTCAACTGTTAGTTCTTATCAACATGCAAACCTATCTATGGATTGCATGCACCTCATCTAAACCAATCTTGGTTTTCTGTAATTTTAGCCTGAAGAGTTTGATTGAGCATTAAGGGTAGAAGCGATTTTTACTGGATACTGAATTTTCTGTTTGAAGAGCGAACGCTCGTCTTAAAGGTAAGGGAAGCTTATTAAGTTTAATTCATGTAATTTAATGTGATGTATGAATGTACTGGGAATTACATGTTTTGTACTGTATGAGCGTTCTGTAAATCTGTATGCAGTATGATGTTTGATATTTGATTTTTGGAGTATATGAGTATGATCCGAATTGATGTATGGAAATGATGAAGTATTCTATGGTTTGATTAAATTGAAAGTGAGCTGTATGATGAGATGATGCATGAAAAAGTATGGATTTTGTCCTATAATATGAGTAATTTGATGTATGAAAGTTTATACTGAAAAATGTGTGTACTGTAAATTGAATTGGAATATGAAATTCTATGAAAATGAACGTTCGTTATCGATACGGTCATTGACCGTTCGGTATTCTCAGTAAATTCTTGAAATAGCTGAACCCTTTCATTTGGAAAGGATTATCCTTGCGGACGAACGCCCTCCTATATATAGTATTACGTTTGAGCGTTCGGCCAGACGTAAACATCTTGAGTGTTGTATGAGAATTTGAGAAGCCTGAAAATACCCCTTTGAACTCTTAGTCAAATTATTAAAACATAAACGTTAAGTATCTCACCTTATATAAATCCCAATTTCTATGATTTTGGATCAGTGAATAGTCTCGACCTAAAAGCGTACGTCCTAAGTGGCGCTCGGTCTTAGACCGAACGCTCGTCCTAAAAGTATAAATGATAAGTAGCGCTCGGTCCTATACCGAATGCTCATCCCTTCCGTAATTATCAACGAGCTGTAATAACGTTCGTCCTGAATTGAAATAGCGTTCGTCCATCAATTTTAAATAGCGTTCGTCCAATAGATCTAGTAACGTTCGTCCAAGACTTCAGTGACGTTCGTCCAAAAACTTCATTAAATGTCTATTTTCGCGCTCGGTCATTGACTGGCAAACGGTTTTCCCTAAGTTAACTGTTCTCGGTACAAATCTCCATTTGTCTGGTGGTGTTACATTCATTTGAATTCGGCCTAGAGCCTTTATACTTAACTTATTCTAAGTATTATTCGGGTCGTACTAGAGTCAGTTCATTTAACTGATTCAAAGGAGTCTTTCTCGGTCTCGCTCTCGACGTTCGTCCTCGTTATGAAGGGGAGTGAACGTTCGTCTTTTTATGCAAGTGAAATAAAGAATGAAAATGTATATAAGAGGAGAAATTAAGATGTGCGAACACTATGAGAACTAAAATTATGATTGTTGATTTTGAACGAGCGTTCCAGGGAGGAACGACTCTTGAATGGAAATTGAGATTTTTAAGTATGAACGTGGTAAGCTTAGATGGTGGTTCATCCTGATATTCCGTGAGTGCTCGTTCTCAAGTAGAGAGGAGTAGGTCATGCGTGGGAATGGCAGGAGGTCTAGTCCATAACTGTAACTTGGACAGAATAGACTAACCTCAGGTGGTGACTGATGAGCATTCCAGTTAACTCACCTGTGTGCATGAACGCCTTAGCTACACAGGATTCATACAGCCCGGACGGTCGGTCTAGTATCAGGATTTGGAATGAATTAATGAATGAAATGATGTATGTAATGTGATTTATTTGACGTGTATTTAATATGTTATGAACTGTATGTTACTCGAATTAAATGCAATAAGCTTACCCTTGCGTTTTTCCATTGTGTTGTCTGTATATGTGGATCCGTCTTGTCCTTGCAATGATCATCCATGTGGATGTGAGCAGAGGGAGAGGCTTCTCTGGAGCAAGCGCTTGAAGAAGAATTTATGGCGGAAGAGAATCTGGTAGAGGTTGAAGTGAAGGCCGAACAGTAGGATGTTCGGTGGGATGTTAGTATAGTTAGATTAGCGGGCCGTTTTAGAACGAGCACCCCTTTTGATGTAGTTGTGTAGATTGGATGTTCGGTATTTGTTTTGTACACCGTTCGTCCTTATTACTTAGTGAACTCTCATAAGTTGGCTTGTGTATATGTAAGGCCGTTCGGCCACTTGAGAACCCTGCCTCTTTTTATTATAAGACTGTTTTGTTATATTAATATATGTGAATATTATATTATATAGTTGCTGATTGTATAATTTTGGGATGTCACAATAGTTTTCTTAAATGTTCTAGTAAAATTTACAAAATTTAAATCTCAATGCTAAAATTTACAAAATTAAAATCTCAATGTTAAAATTTACAAAGTTTAAAATTCAATGTTAAAATTCATAAAATTGAAAGCTCAATGGTAACATTTTTGAAAGTACAATAGTTCACTCATCACATCTTTAGTCATTTGACATCTAATTGACGAATATGCAAAAGATGTATAATTTTGAAATTCATATGATAAAATTCAGGCAATAAGTGGAAAAATGTAGTGGTAAATTATGAAAATACGCTGATAGGTAAAATATAATGCAGATATTTACCATCCAAACTTCAAAGGCATTTGCAGATTTACCAAAGATTCATTGGTTATGCAATTATCTACAAAATTCCAGTATGGTAAAAAGGTTGGATTGTTAACTGATTAAACAAAATAGAAAGCAGGTATTTACACATCCAAAAGCAGTAGCTGACTCACAAAGATCATCGGCTATGCAATCTTCCCAATATATCTGTACTCGCAGTTGATGTAAAGTCCTTAGTTTCAATCTGGTCCACTTCAATACACACATCCTTTAATGCAGCAGCAGATGATGTTCGGCCAAGATTTTTACCATTCCTCTTACAAAGCTGAGATAATGCTTGAACAATTTCACACATCGTTGGTCGGCTTTGGGAGACTTCACTAACACATATGAATGCAAGTGAAGCCATGTCGTTAAGATTATCCACATCATATTTTCCATTTAATTGCCCGTCCACAATTTCTTCCCATCCAACCTTACCCCCACCTTCCATGGCTGCCTAATGATAACCGTCAAGAAATACTGTGTCAATCTTAAGTATTTAATTGTATATTTTCAAATGTATCAAGACACATGCATGCAGCACAGAACCAGCACACAAAAAGAAACACACAAATAGATACTGTTCTTACTAGTTTTACATATTCCATGAGCCCAAGCTGCGGATTCCTGCCAGTTATGAGCTCAAACAGTAGCACACCAAAGCTATAAACATCACTTTTCTTAGTGAAGGTTCTTGTAGACAAATACTCAGGATCAAGATATCCGAAAGTTCCACGGATATTTGATGTGCGAGGTATGATCATCTCAGGTCTGGAAAGCCCAAAGTCAGTGACCTAAACATATATAAAAGAAGAAAGGCTTCGAGCTTCAATATGGACAGAAGCAAGTAAAGGGATATGATGAGAAGAAAAATTGCAGCAGAATCTTAACAAAAATAAGATATCATTTTCAGGAAAGCTTATGGCAGCATCATTTTGATGATATAGAAAAGAAAAATTTATGAAATGCAATGCATAAATGGAAGAATAATAACAAGAGAAAAATGGCACCGAAACTAATAATGCCCCATGAAAGTTTTAAAGTATCACCAATATCTTAATTTGTGGGAACTAAAAGTGCAAAGATCACCTTGGCCTTCATAAACTGATCCAACAGTATGTTGCAAGATTTGATGTCACGGTGCACAACAGGTGGAGAAGCCTGCAACAAGTTCGATTATAAATAAGAAGAAAACAAAAGGAAACTTATTCCATTCCATGTTCTCCATGCGTAAGTTGACCGATTTAATTAGTTGATTTGAGTATTATATATACCCCACAATGTAGATATTCCAGTCCCCTTGCAACATCTAGTGCTATACCAAGCCTCAAATCCCAATTCATTGGCTCACGACCTTTTCCGAAATCTGCAACCCACAAGGGTAAGTTAACGGAGAACAAAGAAGAGTACAAGTAAAAATTCTTCTAAGCTCCGGAAGAAAATATGAAATTTTGTTTCCTAGAATTATCTTTTGCAGTATGATAGGTAGTCTGTGTCAAAGTTGATGGAAAGAAGCCCAATATATAACCAGATTAATTTGATATCCTCATATATGTGGTGATAATTTTGTCAGTAAAATACCAGTGGTTTAAAGCTATAACGAGGAAATAAAAGAACCGCAACATGAACAGTAAAGCATGCATACTATATAACCATGGACTGGACGACAACCAACAAAGTAAATATAAAAGTTCAGTCAGAGGATAATCAAATGTTTTATTTTTCAAAAGGCAACTCAGAGTTTCAAAAATTATTGAATTAGAAGTTTATTGATATATATCATTGATACAAGATATGTCAATACAGAAACATTTTATTGAGGACAAATAATGAAGTCATTAGACACTGAGAACATCTACTCCGTTTGGGACTGTACAAACAAATTTCACCTACTAGTATAATTGACAAGAAAAAATGGATCTCTTTCTAACCATACAAATGGGAAGCAAGGCTGCCATTGCTCATGTAAGTGTAAAGAAGCATATGTTTTCCTTTGTCTGCCACATATCCCACCAAATCCACAAGGTTTCTGTGATGTAATCTTCCAAGTAATAAAACCTGCTAACGTGAAAGGAAGGATTATTAAGCTGTCTTAGTCTTACCATCCAAAATCATCAGTCAAAATGTAAAATGTCTGGAAAAAGAAAAATAGGAGTAAAGAACAGTTGGATTGTAGCTTGTTGTAAATTAAAGGTAGTTACCAGTAAAGTAACTGAATGACAGTTAGCTCTAACTGTTAATGCCACCAAAAAATAAAGTAGAAGAACTAGTACAAGACATAGGGGAAAATGAAGATTTAGTATAATTACATCCTAAGAAATGCCTTCCAAATTATCCAGAGAAGTTTTAAGTGAAAGTTATAGATATCAATCCTGTAAAATTTTAAGAAATTGTAGTATGCACAGATTCTTTATCCTTCCTCACATATTGAAGTAAACTTTCCAGAAAGAGAAATGATATTTTGACGCACACAAATTTTCTATATTCATTTAATAATACCCTTTGTTACTTTTTACTTTTTACTTTTTCTTTTCTTCTAAAAATACAAAAATTTACTTTTTATGATTATTTTATCCGTGTAATGTGTCAAATGAATGTAAATGTATGTCATTTTATAATTACTTTTCTAAAAATATCAATTAGTTTGGTAAAGTGGTATTCTGCGGTATATATAATATATGGATAATGAGTGCAAGGTTAATAATGTAAGATTTTTTTACCCGTGAGGTCTTTTACCCAACTTAACTTTTTATGTAACGCAATTTCCCAATATATTTTTTAAGGTAAAGACTCAGTAGAATTCACAATGCAGAGAAACCTACTGGGAAGCAATATCCTATTGGGAGCCTAATTCAATACAAAATTCCTCACTCAATACAAAAGCAAAAGGCAATTTATACTGACACATCAATAGAAAGCTAAGTATACCATTTACCTCAGTTAAAAATTCCTGCTCTCCTTGTCTTGAATTAGTACCTAAGACTTTAACTGCAACTGTCCCACCTGTAGCCATCTGCGCTTTATAAACAGGACCAAAGGCTCCGTTGCCAATGATGGTGGTGAAATTAGAAGTATCCCTTTGTATATCTCTGCAAAAGGTGTCACAAGGATAAAAAAAAACTTAAAACATGAAGAAATACACAGCACAAAGGCAACAACTAAAAGGAAAATAGAGAGATGATTACCTACTTCAGTTACTAAGCTACTAAGAAATATGTTATACAAACACCCCACAGAACACCGTGGAACCAACATCCTGAATATGGAATTAGATATTTATAGGTGGTCTCACAAGAACTCAATAACAATAGCATAATAGTCCCAAAGAACTTGACTAAGATAGGTTTTGATACTATCTTAGTAAGTAGGTTTATATCTATTTCAACTTAACAAAATCAACTTATAAGATAAGGATTGCACTCCACTTATGTATTATAATTCAACTTTATTCCTAATCGAATACAATCCAAGCTGAATTATATATTTCCTTATCAGTAATGTTGCATATTTTAATCTTCTTCTATTTCAGGTTATACTTTCTCTCTTCTGTGAGAGAAATTTCATTGCATTCTTGCTGTTTATAATATCTAGACAATTTTATTATGCTAATGGTTTTAAAAGAAGATTCCCCAACTCGTCCTACCACAATGTCTGAGGGTTTTTGAGACTGCAGTTGCAAACGGTTAAGTATGATGAAAATATGCATCTTGTAAACTCTCATATCTCCTAGAATAAGAAAAGGAGTGGGTGTTGGTGACTATATAATGGACTCTAAGTCTAAGTTGTTTCTCATCTCAAGTCTAAGACACTTTGAGCTACTTTTTTGGCTTTTCTTATACTTTTGTAGTAGAGTGTTGTGAGTTGTAGTTAAAACTTTTTTGCTTTGGAGAGTGAGTATACTTGGGGTCAAAGGATTGAGAGTTGTAGACAATGGCCGCGGTTTTTTCTTTGTATTTGGAATTTCCACATTATATTGTTTTTGGTTTTTCCCAACATGAAGTATAAACTGTAGTTACCAACAATTCTCTGCCATATTAAAGATTTCAATGACAATATAGCTGCAGCTTAAAACCTTCATTCAACCCGACATTTTTATTTTTTTTCCCCTCACATTGGTTTGCCAGATATTACTCATTTGTGAGTTATCACACACAATTGTTGGACGTATTTGCTTTCAAAAGTGAAAGCAGAAGGACACATATCCACAAGAAATATTATTTTTGCACAAACATCTCCTCTCAAGATAATTAATGATTAGTAGGGTTTAAAAAGCTAAGAGATCAAAGTAGGAAACAATATAAAGATTATCGTACTTGTAAGAATACTTGGGAATTCCGCATGCCGACATTGCACTGCTTCTCCTAAGATTTTCCAACCATAAAGTCATGTTACTCCACTCAGATGTTCTAGGTGACTCCTCACCCTCTGATGATGTTGAGTTAGAACCATACCCTTTGACATTAACAGGAATGGTCACTGCTCTGTGAGAAATGCTCTTATCAACCTCTGCGGGCTTCTTCCTTCTCCTTACGAGGCAGTGTACTATGGATAATGTCAAACCAATCCCAACCACAAAGCCTATACAAATTCCTATTATGAAAATGAAGGTAGGTCTGTTCATCTCATTTAAACTGAGAATATATTATTTCTACTTCAGTGTCTGCCCCTTGTACCTGAAAATCACAAATACAAAACTGTTGAGAGCCAACAACTATCATATCTGTCATTAGATAACATAAGGAAAACCAACATATACATAATTCTGTATCAACAGGTATTGCTTACATAATCAGCTCTGTGAGTAGCATTTCTAGAATAGTTATTTCAAGCTGAACAGATTCATTTATTTAAAGTTTAGAAAAACTGTGCACGACTGATTACCAAGAACAGGTTCTCGTGCATAAGCCGCTTTTCTTTGTAAGTTTTCACCATATGAAATATGGCTAGGAAAGCACAATCCCCATAGTAGATTAAGACATTTCTTATTTCTCTGCCGGTAAATCACAAAAAGAGACTTTTTATTTTTATTTCATTTGAAATCAAATCAACATATTTCCCATTTCCTACTTCCTCGACTGCTTTAAATCACACAAGATACTGCAAATGATAAATTCACTTTAAGAAAGAGGAAGCTGAGAGAGACACCCCACAACGCTTTAGACTTTCCCTAGGGATAATTTCAAAAACCTCAAGCTTGCAGTAAATGAATGACTCGTGTCATCATTCATTCCACTCAACTTGCTTAAAATTTAAAAGCCTAAGCAATCACCACACACTGGTGAAATGAACAATCAGTGAATCACAATCTCATTACATAAGAATAAAAAATGGCATAAACTTACTAAAAGCAAGTTGAGCTCAAAAGAATATAACACAACTATCAGTCAGTCTTACGCTCAAAAGAATATAAAACAACCATTAGTCAGTCTTACACGTGACTCATCCAATAGGAGTAAACAAAACAAAGACAAAAGTATACACATCTAAATCTCTAAAAATAAAAAATTACAATAAAATAAAGTATAAGAAAATGAAAATGCAAGTATGGATGAACATGTAAATCTTTTCATAGTGAAAGAAAATGAGGGTTTTCTTACAGAGGGATGAAGAGAATATTGTTGTGCATGTGAATAAAAAGACAGAGGGCAAAGATAGTGGTAGAGCTACAGAGTGAGGAAGACCTTCAACAGTAGCAAGTAGAGTAAAGAAGAAGCAAGGTCATGAATGTAAGTGAAAGTGAAATTCCGAAAACCGTGAGAGAGAAGAATGGAAATTGTGCAATGATGAGAAAAATGCAGATTTTAAGCATGGGAGAGGGCATC
Source organism: Vigna umbellata (assembly GCF_029865625.1). Taxonomy (NCBI): domain Eukaryota; kingdom Viridiplantae; phylum Streptophyta; class Magnoliopsida; order Fabales; family Fabaceae; genus Vigna; species Vigna umbellata. Next base: position 53,629,646 of record NC_142165.1, on the reverse strand, counting down.
AAGTACGCTGTGTTAAGGAGCCAAAAGAAAACATGAAAAGACAGATCCATAATTCCATTTTTTTTTTTTTGGTAAGTAAAAAGTTACACTTTTCTTAAAAGATTATATTCTTTTAATTTTAAATATATACTTGTTTTTTTTCCTATCTGTATCAAAAAATATTCTTTTTTATAATAAGCGACACATATGTATCTTATATGTTTAATATGATGAAATACGTTTTTTATTTTATTTAAAAATAATATATTTTTTTTATTTTAAATAAAAAACTTTCAAAAATTAAAGTTTTGAAACGTAAAAATTTAAAAAGTTTTTTTAAAGTAAAAAATTGAATTAATTAATTATAATAATCTTCTTTCATCTCCTATGTCTTCTTAAATGAAGTTTAGTGGAAAGTAAGGTTTCTATAATTGAAAGACCCGTACAAATATCATATCAGATCACCCTTTTTTTTATTACTTTAAATAAAGTATCTTATTTTAAATAGAGTATCATCACATTCCTTATTTATTAAAACTACTAAATGTTAAACAAAAAGTTTATGAAAATTAAAGTTTTAAAATATAAAAATTAGAAAATTGTAAACAAAATATATACATTAATTATAAGAAGATTTTGTTATTTTTCCTAATATTTCTTAAATGTCATTAGGTTATCAGACCATGAACACAGATTCAAAATTCAGAATAATAAATTAAAACATTCAACCTTTTAATAAAATTCTTCATTTTTATATTGTAAACATTTAATGTTTTATTTTCGTTTAAATTTAAATCAATATAATATTTTAAATAAAAGAAGTAATATGAATGATATTTTACTAAAATATATGGGAGGTAACTATAATTTAAAAAATATAAAAAATATAAATATTTATTTAAAAGATATAGAGAAAATGAATGTAAATATTTTTATATATAAGTATAGTTATTATTACTATTATTATTATAATTTTAATATTTCCATGAAACATAATATTGCGAAAAGCCTCATAAATAAATATTTTACATTATTAATTAATTTCCTTTAAGAAATTATTTTTGTTTTCTAAGAATATTATTCCACAATAGAAGTTTAAAAATATTTTTTTACACAATTGATATTTAAACAATATTATAAAGTAAATATTAATAAATCGTAATTATCTTTCCTTACTTATAAAATGTTATATTTTAAAATTAAAAAATTTTAAATGTATGTATTTGAATACTTTTATGCATTTTTAAACTATTAAAATAATTATTATGTTGATTAAAGTGATTTTAAATATTTTTATTTTATCAATAAAATGATCTTCTATATGAGACAATTAATTTTAACTTGATCATTTTTTATTGAAACTAATTTTAATAATTTTAAAGTTTTAATTTATTTTTTTTTAGTTTATCTTTAAATCAGTTTTAACTATAAAAAAATGGGGTAAGTAAGGAGGTATACATTGTTACAAGAGAAAACTAACATTCTTTTTTCGCCATATATTACACTACTATACAAATAGCAATTTAGATTTAATTAGCAATGAAATTTTTACGCCAAATTATATAAAAACCTGTTTTAGGCAAGGTAAACTTATTTATTAATATTTGTTTGGTAGAGCATATTCATTAATATGTTATCATTCCAAACAAACAAAATACATGTTATCATATTTTTTTTTAATAATTAAAGTAATACATAGTCTTTTTTCTTCGTCCTAAATTAATTTTGTTATATATTTAATTATTTTTAGTTTATTTCATATAAATTTTTAATAATTTTAAAAAAAAAATACGGTAAATTTATTATGAAAACGTTAATTTAATTTACACTTTTATTAAAACCTACCAAACAATTGAATACCGATTTAATAGTATTCAAGAATAATTAAAGACTAGTTATGCATCTACCAAATGGATCGGAAAATGTTTAATACGAATTAACTTAGACTATTTATCGCTGTTTGCTTTAATTTTTGAGAGAGCATTTTCAAAAATAAATAAATAAATAAACAAGTAAAAGAGATAAACATAGACGAAGTGAAAAATAACTTCATCTTGAGAATTTGAGTCTAGTACATACTTATTTTCCTCTAAAAACACATAAATGGGAATGGTGGTAGTAAGCTACTAGGCTTACGGATAACTTGTGAACTTACTTGGAAAAAAATTTAATATTAAAAATTAAAAATCATAAAGCCAATATTGTTAGGTATGAATTACTTATTTTGGTTAGTCTGATTTTAACAATTCTGTTAGTATTTCTAATTATAATAAATAATATTAAGTTTTGATGGAGTAATAGAATAAAAGACAATTTAACATAATGTATTATTAAACTACACAAAAGATTATTTAACAGCTTATTGATTATATGGCCGACATGAACGGATTGACGGGATAACCAGAATGACTAGACGATCAGGATGGACAAGCAAACGAGATGATCGAGATGGATGGCTAACCGGGATGGTCGAGCTGACAAGGATGGATGAAATGGATCAAGCTGACTAAATGATCAGGATGGGTCAGTCTGACTAGATGGCAAGATGGATGCATTGGTTAATCTGGCCAGACTAGCCTAGATGGTCGGGATAGGTGGGATGGCCTGACTAACGGGATGGCCAAGCTGTCAAGTTGGTTGGGATGGACGAGTTGATGGGATGGGTTGGATGAATGAGATTGAAAGGATTACCGAGATGGATGAGATTGTTAGGATGATTGAGATAGATAAGATGGTGTGATGGTTGGGCTGACGAGAATGGTCGGGATGGACAAATTGGATGGGATGAATCAGGCTTATTGGATGATCAGGATGAACGGGTTGACAAGATTGTTTAGATAAAAAAAACTAACAAGATGGTCGGATTGCTAGTGTGGGCATGCTAGCTAAGATGGCTAAGATGGACAAGCTAACAAGATGACTGAGATGGATGGATTGACCAGTCTAGCCCGCCAGGCCTAGTCATTTTTGTCATCCCTGCTTAAAAAAAAGAAGAAAAGTATATACATATACATCAATCAAGAGACTAGTATATACTCAAAATAGTTGTTATAAAAAAAAGTTAAATAATCGTCAGTATTTATGTCTTGGGTGTTGCTCCCTCCACCACCCCAAGTACTTCTACACCTCCCCACTATTTTCTTTTATTCCAAAAATACTCTACATCTCTCCATTATTTTCTTTTATTTCAAAAATACCCTACACCTCCCCACTATCCTCAACAATTTTTCTCTTTCTCTCTCTGCATTAATGGAGCATTATCTTTCTCTTTCTCTCTTTACATTAATGGAGCATTTATATGGTTTAGATTTAAACTTGTGATATATTGCAAAATATAAAATTGAGAGGAAACTTCAATATTAGTGTTTCTACCACTTCCATTTTATAAACTTAAAGGTTAGATGCAAATACAAAATAATAAACATAATAATATTAATAGTAAATAATATATTATTATTATTATTATTATTATATACTAACTTTATAATGACGAAAGAACTAAATAAATACCAAATCTTTAACAAATAACTTTTCTTTTATATTTTAAGTATTTAATAATATTTTTATATTATTTATCTAATAAATTAAATACTTAATTCAAGTTATTTGAGTCAAACATGTCGGTAAGTTAAAACATAATATAATGTTAAAAATTATAGATATTAAATGTAAAAAAAACACACACATATATAAATATTTTTCTAAAAATTTAGACAAATTTTTACCATTTATTAAGTGATTTGAAGAAAAAAAATATATTGAACAGTGAAAATAAGATTGAATCAAGCTTATTTAAGGGAAAGTGTAAATAAAATTTTACAATATATCACAAGTTTAAATCTGAACCTTGTGAATGCTCCATTAATGTAGAGAGAGAAAGAGAATGATTATTGAATATAGTGGGGAGGTGTAGGGTAATTTTGGAATAAAAGAAAATAGTGAGGAGGTGTAGAGTATTTTTGAAATAAAAGAAAATAGTGGGGAGGTGCGGGAGCACTTTGGGTAGTGGAAGGAGCAACACACTTTGGGTAGTGGAAGGAGCAACACTCTTATGTCTTTAGTGGTTAAAAAACTATGCATTACTACAAAACATAGTATGACACCATAATTCAAATATTATATAATTTCTAATCTATATTTTTAATTTTTAATTCACATGTATTTATAATTTCTTAATTAATTTTATAAATTAATAAAACTATTTTTTATAATGATAAATAAAAAACAAAAAATTATAACTCTACACACACAACATATTACCCAACTTAATTTCATAGACAGTTCAAGATAAAAATATAGATTTGTTCACAATTACAATATAAAAATTAAGAAAAGTATAAAGTATTAATAGTTATGATTTTACATCTAAATATCCATAAATAAATAAATAAACACGGTTAAATGTATTGCATTAAATTCAACTCTATAATATACTTCTTTTCAAACTTAAAAAAGACACATCATATGTTATTATTTGTTTTTAGGCTTAATACCTCTTTTGGTCCCTCGAAAAAGAAAGAATGTTCAAATTCGTCCTACCTTTTTTAAAAAGTTAAAAAGGTCCAAACTTATGAAAAAAAATGTTCAAGTTAATCCTTTTTAGTTACGGCGTCAAATTTTCCTCTTAGAGTTGCTTGACACATCAGCTTCATCTTGCACCTCTTAGAGCCACAAACGCCACCGTCAATATCTAAGACCACTACTAAGGCTACTAGCGCATCGAAACCAAAAAACACCATCATCTTCTCCGCCATACCTTCGAAAAAACTCAAAAACAAAACTCAAATTTTGTCTTATGATCTTATTTTGCTCAATAACATTAGGAAATATATAAAAAGGCAGCAAAATTTTGGGCTGAATTACGAGTAGAATTGTTGTCAGACAGTGCCTTCCTAAATGATAAACCTAATTCTAGTCAACTATGGCACTTATACTGGGCAAGCCATCAGGTATTGAAGTTTATGTGGCAGATTAAATCTGTATTTGGATTCTCGTGTTTGTTAACTAATACTCATTGACTATTTTTTATGTTCATTTTCCTTGTAATGTTGTAGCGTTTCTTTAGGCACCTAGGAGAAGAACCCTAAGATTTGTGCTTTTCTTGGAATCGGTGAACGTTTCCTCTAGGGTTTGTTATTGAGGCGCGGAGAATGTCGATGGACCTGCAATTGAAATCGAGTTGTAGTGGATGTAGATCAACAATGGATCTCCACGGAAGCAATCACATGGCCGAGAATCCCTCCAAATGCGTCGATTGTGGTGTCACCCTTACTCACCTGATTCGAGTGCGTTTTGTTTCTGGACCTCGAGAATTGCTGCTTAAATTTGTGGAAGAAAATTACCCTTTGCTAAAAAAACCTGAACTTCTCCCAGGTTTTAGACTTTTTTTTTCTAGATGATTCTCGTTTATTTATATACTGTAATAGGAGAAGATGGAATGAAAGAACTCCAAAAGAAGAGGCACTCTGCAACTCTTGGTGTTTCAGTAAAAGGCAGGGTCAGAAAAGTAGTCAAGTGGCAACCTCCACCAATATCCTCCTTCGAAACTACGGAGATTTAAAGAAACCCAAATCGAGCCTCATCCATAGCCGCCAAGAATCTACGAAAACCAAATTCCACATTAACACTAATTACAGGACAGAAAATCTCAAATTAGGAACCCTAATCGCGAGTTCATCACGAATAAAAAACGTTCAATCATCTCGCGAAAATCATCCAACCAAGATTCGCCATCAGCACATCAAATTCTTCGAACTTGTAAGCAAACCCTTCGTCGCTAGTCTTCATCACGCCATCAACATCTGCATCTTCTTTAACATAGAGAAAGCAGTTCCTACCCTCTATCAAAATATCTTTTTTTTAATTTAAATTTTACACGTCATTCAACCTTACACTGCCACGCAATGACATAAACTAGACACGTCATTATGTTTTGTCCAAGGTGGCAGCCGCACCGTTAAAAATTTGACGTCGTAACCAAAAAGGATTAACTTGAACATGTTTTTCATAAGTTGAGACCCTTTTTAACTTTTTAAAAAAGGTAGCACGAATTTGAATATTCTCCCTCTTTCGAGAGACCAAAAGAGGTATTAAGCCTTATTTTTATCAACACGATATTAAGATTAAAACTTGTTTCATAGTATATAAAGTCATTGATGTCATACTAATTAATAGAAGAATAAAAAATGATATTGTAATAATTTATTAAGAGACTATAAAAGAACTTAGAAAAATAATTCTCAAAAAGACTAGTTGAAAAATATAAAAGTAAACAAATATAAAATAAAGATTATTTTATAACAAAAATAGCTTAAAAATATATACACGGACTACTAATTCTAATTAATCAACTAAAATTCAATAAATATATAAATATGTGATAATGTAAACAAAAATTTCAACTAAAGAACTTTGAAAAAAATTATCAAGACAATTTAAAAAATATAAATATAAAAAATATAAAATAAAGTCTATCATATAACAAAAATAGCATGAAAATATACTTAAGTTAGTATTTTCTAGAATAGCATATTATAGGGTATATTAAGAATAACAAAGTATGTTAACAGTTCGAATAGGAATTCAATTTTCACATGTAACTAAGACTTGGATGTTTATGACCAAAGCTTTATAAAAAAATAAAAAATCATATAAGTATTGTAAATATACATCTTAGATTCAATATATAATTAAGAGTTTGATTACTTTTTGGTGCGTTCTTTAAGCTATCTTAGCAGAGTCTTTCTAATTGATTTTTCAACTTCTTTGCCTTTCTTGAAGTATCCAAAAAAAGTGAGTCAAAAGTACGTATGATATATTTTTCTTTTTCTTATCTTTGTGTCTTGTGAAGCTTGCAAAACATTTTTCTCCCATTTTTTGTCAAAAAATTAAAAAGAAAAGCTAAAAAAATTTGTCACTAATTACTTTTTAACTAGATATAATAAATAAATAAATAAAAACACAAACTTATGCTAGACGAGAAAACAATGCTCGAGATGTTTTCATTTTAGTTTATTCGTCATCAGCCCATCGAAAAAAATAGATTAATAAAAAATATAAATTTGCTAGGAAATATTTCTATATTAAAAATTTGCAAGGGTGCATTTTTTCTCTCAAATTTCTCACTATCGTCACATGATTATTACAAATGAATTAAATGATCTTTTGAAATAACATAAGTTTGGTTAGGATACCTTTAAAATGTTTATCTTTTAAAAGATTTTTTGAACTTAAAATATTTCAAATAAATTCATGAATTTCTAAGATTTAAAATAATTTAACAATTTTTTAGAAAACATTTAAATATTGCAAGCTTGTGGAAAAGTAATAAGACTCAGATGAGAAATAGTATAATTCCTAAACGAATTTTTAAATAAGAAAACACTGTGTTCACTTGATAGAGATGGGAGGAATAAGGATTTGGAAGAGAGTAATTGAATGGATTTGAGGAGATTTAAGAGTGAATTTTTTGTTGTTTATTTGAGTGAATTTTGAGGTAATTGAGAGTGGATTTAGAAGTAAAGTTTCTAAGAATTAGTGTAGGATTTGATTGATCTGATAGATAAAAAAATTGTTTAATAAGTAGAAATTAAAGATTACCAAAATGTCCCTAGTTATTAAAATAATATAAAATGATCATGGTTAATGTTATATTTAGGTTTAATACATCATTTGGTCCCTACTTTTAGGAGTTTGGTTCAAAGTAATCCTACTTTTAAAAACAGTTCAGTAAGACCCCATATTTCGTTAAAAAATGTTCAATCTGGTCCTTTTCGTTCACACCGTTAAAAACATAACGGTGCAAATGTCATAGTGGCATCTCATAATCACCTGGCACACGTTAATAGGTCGACTTAAATGTGTTTTTAATTTTAAAACAAAGGTCTCTGCCACGTGATCATCACCATCTCCAGACAAATCCTAATTTCTATCCACGAAACCCTAGCCGCCGCACCATCCAGCGCCGTCACCGCCATCCTCGCCAGCAGCCGTCCTCTCCAACGCATCACACGCCACCACCAAAGCTATGCGACGAGAACGCGAGAAACCCTAGGTCTCCACGGTTTGCTTGCAGGTCTGATTGTGGTTGTAGGTGGAGGCAAGCAGCAACGCGATTAGTGGTGGAGAAGAGTGATGATTCGTGATATGCAACAATTGATGATTTGGGTGGTGGTTAGTGGTGGACGATTCTGTGGTGGAGATTGGATGACAGTGTTGCGGGCGCGACAACGATTTGGTTGGTGCGAGGGTTAAAATGGTGAAGATTAGTGGTCGCGGCATAGCAAGGGATCGCGTTGGGTGGTGGCGCTAGAACGAAGGTGATGGAGGTGCAACAGAAGGGAAAAGACGCTTTGGTGGTAGCGCGTGATGTGTTGGAGAGGACAATTGCTGGCGAGGATGGCAGTGACAACGCTGGATGGTGCGACAGCTAAGGTTTCTTGGAGAGAAATTAGGGTTTGTTTGGAGATGGTGATGATGAATTGGCATTTGCACTGTTATGATTTTAACGGCGTGAGTGAAAAGAATCGGATTGAACATTTTTTAACGAAATATGGGGTCTTACTGAACTTTTTTAAAAGGTAGGATTACTTTAAACCAAACCCCTAAAATTAGGGACCAAATGATGTATTAAACCTTATATTTAATTGTAGAAATATTTATAAAGAGTAAAAAATTAATGATTAAAATAAATTTAAAAAATGAAAAAAATTATAAATTAGTAAAATAAATTTTTTTAAATGTAATATTTGTTTGTAATAATATTAAAGTATTTATTATAATTTTTAAATATACGAAAAATTAAACTTGAAGTAACTAAGAAAAAAAACCTTATTGCAGCAGCGGTGCACCACTGCTCCTGCTTCACCCCGCAGAACAACGGGGCAAAAGGGCCCAAAAAACACATAAAATAAAACAAGATGGAATGCAAATCTCCCATTTTTGTATCACTCCAAGCATGGCTTAGTTCTCACTTTTCACTCACAAACACTAATCTCTTTTCTGCAATATTATTTCCTCTGCCTTGGTACCAAAGAAAGGACAAATTAAAAAATCGACCTCCGCATCCGACAGCCAGTGGAGGTGGTGGCTGTAGCAGCATCCTTGGGCGAGGGAAGACGACATTTGTTGTCTCTACGGAGAACGATGGAGGAAGCGGCAAGCTCCGGCAGGGGCAAGGGCTGAGGTGTGTCGGGGGAAGGGAAGGGTGGTGAATCGTCATTATGCCACCTGGCGTTGTTCTCGCCATGGCAGGCGCGTTTCTTGGATGAACTACCGAATAGCCACACCTTCCGGCGGTGGTCGGCGCAGGCGGCTGAGGAAGATGAGTGAAGCTTGCTGGAACCGAATAACGTACCCCGGAACTGAATCCAAGCATACACCATGCTGCAACAAAGGCCTGGAACCGAATCCCACAAAATTGTAACCGATTACTCAGCCCAGAACCGAATACAACGTTTAGCTCAATTTCTTCTGCGCAGTGAAACCAGATACAACATTTCTGGAACCGATTATACAGTTTGGAATCGAATAGCGTAATTTTTTAGGTGATATACGAAGGGCAAACATGACAATGCCTTCAATTCACCCCAAATAAGAACGAGTGATAGAAAAATGGGATATCTCACAAATCCGTTTGATTCCGTCTTCGCAAATCCTCAAATATGAACACAGTTTTGCCTTCCATTCCTCGCTCCCGAAAATACATAAACAGTAACTCACCCTCAAAGTGAACATCTCAAATATTTGTCCTTTATACAGTAATATCTCCTTGTTCATGCTCAAATTTAAATAGTTAACTTAAAATTATAATATATCTCCTTGTTCATGTTCAAATTTAAATAGTTAACTTAAAATTATAATAGTCATTATCTAATAGTATTTAATATGGAAATTCTTTCATTTGATTTGATGAATTTAAAAATTCATTAGAACATCATTAATGCTTTGTTAGACAGTGGACAAAATTAGTTTTTCAATGGAATTGGTTGAGGTTATCTTTGTATCGACCTTTTCACCGAAGTCAATTAAATTCTCTCTTTCAACATTGACCAAAGCAATATTATTTAGAAAATTTCTCCAATCAAAATTAAAAAAAAAAAATCATAACTTCGAAAAAAAAACAATAACAATAATGCTATCATTAAAAGATAATCGTAAGAGGTGTCTAGTTAATATTAATTGAAAAATAACCTTAACACCAACTAAAAATTTACTTACGTTAATCCTATTATTATTATTATTATTATTATTTATTGTAAAAAAATACGTCAACTAGCATGAGTAAAAAAAAATAGTCTTTGAAGCTTTTATCTTTGATAGGTGTTGCTAACTTCGATTTATGCAAATAAAAAAATTCATGTTTCACATTAATTAAAACAAAACTCATTTCTTTTGCAAAGAAAACAAACTAATTAAATTAAAAAAAATGTTGACCAAAAACAAAAACCCTGATACTGACCAAAACTTAAAAACTAAACAAAATAAGCAGTGCATTTTGTTGATCAAAAGATTTAAAATAAAAGGTAAAAAAACTGTCCACATTCCAGAATGGCCACAACTTCAGAACTGCAATCACCAGATTTTACTTTTAATTCATAACAGTATGATAGCTTGAAGTTTTCACCAACGTGAATTTCAAAACAAAGCTTTTAGCTTAAAGTAGCAGAAACACCAAGAATTCAGGTTGCCATCTTGATATCTATTTTTCCCTTGACTCCAAAAAGTAATTTCAAGGACATATTATGAACACATATGGTAATATACCTAAGATTGGAGAAATCTCAACACTTTCTCCTTTGGTTTATTCCTTAAACACTAACTTCCTACAGTTCCCTGCATATAATATATTTACTTAAAAGCAAAAGCTTTTGCTTCAGATCCTATTTTCTTACTGAAAGCCAATAACTTCCATCAGCATATATTCCTCACCATGTCATGTCTGACCAATTGCTTTTGCCTGAAAAATATACAAAAACACTCACTTGAGAAATGATATCTGATACATAGAAAAACACAGCCAGTAGAGTAAAAAGTACTGTCTTTCAATCATTAACCACCGTGAATGAACTAGTTAAATTCTGCAAAAGACTATCTTAAAGTTATAGTAATGATCATCTTTAATTGGTTGATCAACTTTTAATATACTAACATCAGTGTATTTTCTTAAATTAAAACTTAATTATTGCAATGTATTATTTTACATAATATGTATATTATTTTTAAATTAAATATAATTGTTAATACTTATTCATTTCTCTATTGTTGGGTTTTATTTCTCATATTATTTAAAACATTTAAAATTAAAATTAAGAAAATTTGAAAGATATCTGAAAGGAATAAGAAAAGAAGAAAATAAATAAAATGATATATAGTAAGAATTTATTAGGTAGGAGTGGAATTGTGATAGCTACACCTATCACTGTTGACTTATAAGACAAGAGACACAGACGTTGGCCCCAACAATTAGTCCTTGCATTTCCATGTTCCTAAACAGTCACTTATCTTTGCTTTCATTCCTTCCCTCTTTCCCACCTCATTTCACTTTCTTGCCATTCTTCTACGCACTAACACATATTTGTAAAATTCGGACCATTTCAACCAATTCAACTGTAATTTTTTTTGGCTTTCTTTCATTTCTCTCTCTCGGAGATCCCACATTAACTAAAAATATTGACATTTTTCTAAAAAATTTCACTAGACTTACATTCAAACTGAAACCCTCTGGTGGAGCATCAAACCATGGGTCATCAGATTCAAAGAAATCAATGTCCGAAATTCCAGGCTTTCTTGGCCATTTCAGAGTAACCGAATCATTTTGTAGCATAGCAGCATCTCCATAGTACCTTCCTCTACAGCATCATGTGGCAGAGGCAATATAATAATTCCAGCTTCAGAAACTACACAAGATTCATTGATAGATGAAAAACCCTTTGGAAACCAATTAATATTTAAATAGAGAACTCCTAAAAGAAGCAGTCATTACCAGCATCAGTGACATCTGAGTCTCCAGATGCAACTGCTTCTGATGCTTGGCTTAATTGCAATTGTACAAGCTTCTGCTGATGCTTGACGTGGCATATCCTCATCATCAGCAATATCTACGTTACCTCGTGATTCATATTCTTTTCTAATATCTCCAAATTCTTCAACCTCACAAAGATCATTATTCCCAGCACCATTGATTTTCTTATCCGCCCAAGTAACAGTACGGCTAGGTTCTTTTCACCAGCAGATTTAAGGGAGATTTGAGTTTAGTCTCACACGATCTACCCACTTTTTCTACCTGGAATTTCTCTTTAACATTGTCACGATCAAAATTGGAAGTGGAAGCACCACCATTAGCAGTAACTCTACTTGTCTCCCCTTCACATTGCATTTATTTCCTTGTGGAATTATTGTTTTCCTCATCATATGGTCTTTCTGATATGGAAACAGAATGTGCATCTTTCTTTTTAATAGCTAGATTGGAAGAGGATTTGACCACTGCTTCATATGATTTGGATACTTCCTTCTCTTTTTCTGAGGTACTTAATTTAACACTCTTAAAAGATGAAGACAGATCTTGAATGCTCTCCTCATCTTTCCTGACCATTTTAAGGCCAACCTTTTCTGGTTGCCTGTCTACAGCTGTTGTGTCTGTTTGACCTGGGGATGCTTTTGAAACACTATACCCATCTTATTTTTCTTCACCAGAATTTTCCCATTTTGTTCCAGCTTTTTCTCTCACTTTTCAATGATTCACAAACTGTTTCAGCCATCAACTCAGTCACATGCCTCTTTTTCAATGATACCCCCACACTTGAACTCAACAATGTCCGATAACACACAGCCTACTTTACCTCACAGCTCTAGGACAGGGTATAATCTGGTTTTACAGGTCCAAGGCTGACAATGGACATAAAAATCTGAATAAAAGGCTAAAACAGGGTCAAAAATAGGTGCTAGGGAAAATTTTCCAAGGTAGCCTATATTTGGCAAGTGCCTTAATTCAAGGAGGGCCTAGATCACATTAAGAATGCACATCAAATGATCAGTTATGAAGAGAAATAATGCAAAGCGTAGAATGTCATTTTCATGAATGCACACACAAGAAAAACTCAAGTTCAAATCTCTCAAGGTTCACTTTTGTCAAAACTGTTCTTTGCAAATGATTCATCATGTAAAAATCACTTAATTCAATGTATGGAACTGTACAAACATGACTAAAAATTATCCACTCAAATTAGACACTCTATCTATCATCTACAAATTAAGAGCTAAGCTAGCAAAATGAGAAATGTGCAAATCTGGAAAAATTAGTAAAAACAGAGGTAAAATGTATTCAAGCAACTTTAAAATGACTAAAGAAAGCTAGAAATCAACTCAAAAATTAAATTCTACAATAAACTCAAAATTTCACTACTCAACCTACAAAAACACTCTAAAACTAGGCTAAACAAGCTAAAAGTAAGAACAGAACTAAAACAGAAAGAATACCAGTAAAGAAACTACCTAAGCAAGTCTTAAATGACTAAAGAAAACTAAAGAACACTTCATGACATCAATTCCATTTGAACCGCACACACAAACAGAATTCCAAGCATTTTACACAGATTCATGTTCATGACTATCTAAGAATTATAGTCTTGTTCTTTGATTTGGACCTTGTAAATACCGAGTTTAACATAAGTGAATTAGCTGATAGAATCATTTTCACTATAATAGTCATGCAGACCTGTGCTTGAGTGTGCACACTTTGGGTAGAAAATGAAGATAATAACATCCTTTTGTCAAAATTGAATATATGATGAACGATTTCCAGTTTTATAAATTCAAACAAAAGTTGCACCGGAAGACTTTTCAGACATATTATAAGAGAAGTGAAATAGAAACAAAATGACAAAGGGTTAAGGCCACAAACTTAGCAGAAAAACAGATGCGGAAGGACTGGCAATGGGTTATTCAACTCTTTCTCTTGCGTGATAGGAGTGTAATAGGTGAGAAATAGTAGCCTTTAAATTTCCTGATCAGAAGGGGGGAATTTGTGTTGAGTATGTCTTAAGCAATAACAATTGCTTTTAACTCCCACTTTCAGCTCTTTTTCACTCAATTTGCATTAAAACAGACATTATGGATGAGATGATGGCCATTATCATTTCTTTTCAATTTACCAACTTTTGGTAGGCACAAGCATTATATCCCACGTAACAATTATTCCTTTCAAATATCATTCATCTTCTACAAAGTGTATCCCAATGAATCAAGCAAAAGAAAACGTTGATATTACCTATATCAAAGCTTCTTTATGACTTCATCAATTACACGACTATAGTAAGTCATTCTCCTGATTGCCAATTTTGCTTCCTCAAAATTCTGGTTTTGAAAAGCATGACCTAAGGTATTAGAGCAATTTTGCAGCTTCTCCTGCATCTGGATGACCAATCAAAGGATGACATCAAGAAACAACATGAAGGTAAAAATAATTCAAAATCTACACTAGAACCAATTATGCATTCTCTTAGCAGCATTCAGCCTTGTTGGAGATTTCATGCATACCTGGGAGAGAATGCGATTCAAAGCGTCCCCATTTGTAGCTTCTTCAACTGCTTCCCTGATTTCAAGAATCTGTAGTAAAATTTAGCAATAAATTTTGAAGCCGGATTTTCCTTTAGAAGAAGATGGAAAGATGAGATAAAAGATATTCAATAATTTATACTACTAATCTCACCATACAAATTTCAGAATTCAATTTAAGTTCTGGAAAAACAGAAGCTGAGATATTCCACAGAAAGAACTTAAAAACAATAGCGCGCAGAACAAGCAAGAAAAGAAGAAAACATTTTCCAAGTGATAAAATGCTTATTTCATCCCCTTGAACGTATGCCTAACTGAATTGCACATTTTACACATAAAATTTATGTTATTCTCTTTATAAAGTAAGTCAGTCTTCCAAAAATCGGCACAATCAAGTCCTAAATGGAAATGGGATTCCAAATTCTGAAGAGAAATAACTAAACTAGCCATCAATGACAACACAATTGCCAAACTTCCCATTTACAGATAATGGTCACCAAATGAACCTTGAGTGTGAGAGGTGATTTAACTTCAAAGAGGATAACTATCCACCCATTTTCCAAAGAAATAGCTTCACTTATATTTTAAGTATCATGGAAAGGAATTTAAAAGAAAATTTCACATTGAAAAGCAATAAGGTTCTTTTGTTACCTCTGCCAGTAGTTCTGGATCTGATATTGTCTGCTCTTCATCGATTTCTACTCCATTAAGCTTCAGCTGAAAAGAAATGGCACAGCCTTACATGGTAACACCAACAGAGAAACAATTGAAATTGAACAATATATAACTAACTACATCGATGGAAAGCATAGTTAGATGGCATGTTTGATGTATATGCCCCAATTCAGATAATTTGTTACTGTAATGAAGCATCATCAATTTGGAATCTTTGATGGAAGTATTCTTACCAAGTAAATTCCTCTTGACAAAGGCTTGCTAAGTGTACGGTACGCATCAATAACCCTTGCAGATTGTTCAGCAGCAAAATCTCTTTCTTTCTAACCAATTGAAGGAAAACAAAATCTTTTAGTTTCTCCAAAACCTCATTCAACCTCACTGCCTTCCCCCATCCCCTTAAAACAAAAAGAGTAGAAAGAAAAATCAAATAGAAAAACAAGAACTTAAAATAAGAGAAAAGGATGTCCATAATACCAACCTGAGATTTTGAATGAACTAAATCAGGATGCAGCTTCTTTTGCCACTCTTTGTACTTGAACTCCAAATTCTCACCTTCTTGATCATACTTCCTCTCCCTGTTTAAAATTAAAAAAAAAAAAAGTAAAAAGGATTTTTAACTTCTTAGCTCATCTATAAATTTATAGACAATAATGCATCCATTAAATAAATATATTTTTCTTCCTTCATCCCAAAAACTAAAGCACGCACATTCATAATCCAGCAATGAAACTCCAAAACTTAACTAAGACACGAATATACATTTTATGCTGCAAGAAAATGGATTAAGCAATGAAATACGCTAAAAAAACACACACGGACAATTAATTTCCTGGAATACTAAAGTTTAACTTTTCCTAATTCAGTGTCTCAAAACAGACTGAGGCAACCATATCCCTGGGCATACTTGTTGCTTTCCATTGCAATTGACCAACCAAGGTGAAAACCCAATAAGTTGTCATAAGAAGAAAACTTACATACGCAATTGATTTTTTTTTCTTCGTATTCTTCTAACAGAATTGAAATTTCACCTCCCTGTGCTGTGTTAATATTTAATGCAAACTTTCATTACATAAATTATCAAAATAAAACTCCAATTCGATCGGAGAATGGTATCAGTAGAACAGAAAAGCATCAAAAAACAAGGCGAAAACCAAATCAATTGTTAAGCAATTCCTTAATTTTTTGTCAGAATTGGAATTTCACATCACTGAGCTATGCTAACCTTAATTCAAACTTCTACTACACAAATTATAAAAATAAAAAATAAAACTCTAACTCAGATGGGATAATGGTGTCAACAGAACTAAAAACACCGAACTCAAGAAGAAAACTTTGGAAGCAATTTCAGCACCCAGAAGAAAAAAACAAAGCCCCGGAAGCTTACACCCCAAATATCTCAAAATAGTCAGTGGAACAATCGACGGGTTGAATGCACCGACACGAGTCGCATACGAGGAAAGGTGCGGAATGAGGGGCAGCATGGCAATTCCAGCACCCACTTTGGATTTCCACGGCAGATTTAGAGCAGAAACTTTTCGAGGAAAACCCGGGAGAACAGTTGAAATCGAAGGTGTGAGCGCGGGGAGGAGGATGGTGAGGTGATGCATGATGAAGAAGAGAGAGTTTAATGTGAGGAGGAAAATTGGAAGTGAAGTGCTGAGGAAATGAAGTTAAAGAGCGCCGAAAAAGAAAATAAAAGGGCTTGCAGAGGTTCTTCTTGGACATCGCGTGAGCACAGAGAGGAGATGCAGAAGGAAGGTATAATGTTTGGGGGAGTGAGAAGTGATTTGGGGAAATTGCAGGCGAGAATGATCCTCTCTTAATGGAGAAGATTTGAGGGGATGAAGAGTAAAATTAGAAAATGGTCCTTGTTACACTGTGCCTGTGCGAGAATGGGAGGTGAGAACCATTCTCCCCCCTAACAATCGATTCTGCTGGTTCAGATATGATTGTGGATGCGTTTGGAAGAGGTGGTGGTGGCCGTAGTTGGTTTCGTCATTGGTGCTGCTCTGCTGTGGGGCTGTTATGCGTCGACGTTGGTGGTGAAGGTGCCCTCCTGATGCGTTTGTGGTGGAGGTGCCTGCTGGTGCCCTATGTTGAGGGCCGAAGGAGAGGAAGAATACTTACGAGAAGAATAAACTGCTTAAAAATAATAATTATAACAATATAATACTAATAATAATATAATAATTATATATATATTTTCTTCATTACTATCTTTTAAATTAAATAATTACTTATAATAAAAATATTATTTTTCAGTTTCTTTATTTATAAAATTATTTTATTAATTAAATAATTACTCTTTATAAAAGAATTATTTTTTTTATCATTTTAATAACTATTCTTTTAAATTAAAATAATTATACATAATATTGCTTATAATATTTTTATTTTAATAATTAAAATTTATTTTATTTATAATTTTATCTATAACTATATAAATACTTTTTGTTTTTCCAATTTTACTATTTTAATTATTATTTTTAAGTTTAAATAGTTTGTAAATGTTTAAAAATATACACAATATATTAGTTTAATAATAATATTACACTTAAATTTATATCTCATTTAATTTTTAAAAATAAAATGATAATTATTTAATTTTATTAATTAAAACATATCATTTTATACAAAATTTTAATCACAAATTCATCAAAATCACATCCATTTTCTTTATCCAAACAATCATACTTTCACTTTCAGTTCCTTTTCCTCTCCGATTCATCCAAATCACAATTTTCCTTATCCAAATCACTTTCATTTCCTTTTCCTCTCAAATTTATTCTCTCATATCTATCTTTCAATCAAAACACTTCCTAAAAGAAGAGTTTATTTATTTATGTTAGGAGAAAAAATAGGATGAAAAGTAAATTGTTAAATTAACTTTTTATTACAACTAAGGTGATTTTATTTTTCAATTTCATCTCATTATTTTAAATATTGTAGATTTGGTCTCACTTTAAAAAAAGATTTTTTTATCATATTAATGTTAACTAATTTATAATAACAATAAATAATATAATATATATGATAGAAAAAATGAATCATAAGAAACCGTACAACTTCATGTAGACAATAAGTGAGTATAAGTTTGTCCAAAATTTTAGTGCTACATGGCAGCACATTTTATTGCAGCACTGAAGAGAAAATATTGGATTAAAGGGGGAATATTGTGTAGTTATATAAAAGTATTGTTTTAAATATATTGTCATAAACGATTTCTTATGTTTTTTTTTTTCTCATTTTGTATGTATTGTTGTATTGGTTATGAGTTAGTGAAGTCACTACTGGTCTCTCTATCAATCTCTGTTATCTTTATCAGTGTGTGTTTTCTTGCCATGGTCTCCAACTAGACAAAGCTAAACAAATAAACAGTATATTAAATACAATATGTCTTATTATCAAACAACAAATGTGTTTACATGTATACCATTAAGTCTTAATTTCTCTCGAAAAAGTCTCACTAAACACTAGATTAATAAATATTATATTATATATTTAAATTGATAGAACCATATTATTAATACTGAACAAAATGTTTTAATTAGGGGTATTAAAAATAAAAAGTCGTAAATAGAGGAGTGGGAAATAAATTATCACAAATAAGCAAATTTGTGTGGATGAGCAATATGGTATAAGTACTTGATTTTTTTTTCAATTAGATTAAAAAAAAAGGAATGAGTATGTACATATCTCACGTTCTCGTTCTCGTATATGTTATAATATTCATCTTCGTCCCAATTTCTATTTAAATTATTAAAATATTCATAATCTATTAAGTAATATATATATATACACTACACACTCTCTTTATTTTATTTTTCTTGTTTGATTTGTAATGAAATTCACTTACATCTATAACATATTTTTCTACTCTTTTAATATTTTTATTTTTTGTGTATTTTTTTTTCACATGAGAATATTTAACTCTTATTTTAAGTATTCAATAGTATAAATTTTTCATTTACTAGTAATATAGAAAACTTATCTTCTCTATTATTTTATTATCAATTTTTGTTTAATTTGAATAACTTTTTTATTTTGCTCAAATATTTTTCCTTATCTCTCAACCACTTGATTAAGTTGATATGGCAAAAGTTTTTTAGACCTCTAAGCTATTTTCATTTTATCATACATTTAATTATATATTTATTTTTCTTTGTGCAATTTTATTTAAGGGCCTATCAAATTATTTCTAAGACACATATTTAATATATTTCTTTTATTTTTATATAATTATTTTTATTTTATAATTCATTATCATCTAATTATTTTTATATAATTGTGTAAATAAATTTTATTTATTATAATATAATAATTTAATGTGATTGTTATGAATATTTTTTATTATCATCTAACATATATTGAAGTTTAAAAGAAAAGAGATTTGTGTTAAATTTCAATTGTTGTTAGTTTAATATTTTTTCTTTTATATGATTTTTATTAAGTGGTGTATTATAATCTTTATTAGTGCATAGAAAAAAGACTTCGTTAAAATTTAAAATATAGATGTAAAGAGAAATTTAAAACATTTGTTTTCCTTTTATATTCTTTTAAAAATATTTTTAAATTTTATTAATTTGATTAATGTTTTCAAATTTAATAAATATTTTGGTTCTCATGAAATTTTATGTGGTATACTAATTTGAAATTTATATCATTATAACTTTTTTCTAAATATTTAATATTAAAGAAACGAAAATATCATCGTTTTGATATTGAATATTTGATAATATCATGTTTTTTTCGCAATAATTTTTTATTATTTTATAAATCCTAATTAATAATAATGAAATAGTAAGAAAGTAGGTATAAATATGAGTTTACAATTCACACAAAAAAACAAATTTGCTTTCGAGTTAACTCAAAAGTCATGGGTGAACATGTAAACTCATTCGAGTTCACGAGTTATCTGACAAGTTTGACAACTATGGGTAGAAGTGAATGATGAAAATTTGGTGTTGAACAGAAAGGGAAACATCAGGAAGAGCAATGTAATCTAGTTCCATTGTCAACCATGATTGAAAACGATGTTGTTGGAATAATGCATAGGCAGATATGAGAGGCTAAGCGTGGATAGAAAATATTATGGGAACTACCAATATCCACCAAAATTGTAATCGGAAGGTGATGGATATGACCCAACAACTTAAAAGTATGAGAATAGGGGTGGCCTGAGATGGCTTGGGTGGATAAATGAAAGTGAGATGATTTGTCGGGGTCAAATTGAGTGGAGGGGTTAAGGAGGTCGATGGGGTCAAGTGGTAAGTCCTTGGATAACAACATAAGGAAACATGAAGTGGTGCATTTGTGGTTTGAATATTATTTTTCATCACAGTTGTACCAACTCGACGCTTTTGGATTTGGGTTGAGGTAAGGTTTTTTATTGGAAGGCAATTATTATTATTTGTAGATGGAGGAGCGGTATTGATATTGGAGGTAGTTGTAACACCTCATTTTAGAATGTCACGAGTAAATTATAATAATGCTCTTATACATAAAAAATTACAAAAAATAAAATTTCATAAAACTGATGTAATGAAAAAACCTTAATTTATTTAAATACCAAATAAACGAAAACTTATTCCAATATTGTAAACTTCCAAGTAATACTCCAAAACCATTACATCAAAATTAACTGAAAATATTTAAAACATAAACAAAAAGAAGTTTCCCCAAGCTCTCCCTAGCATATTGCCGCTATACTCATTAGTTGAAATATTTGTAATAACATTTGTTCCTTATAACAACACGAGTTATACGATCATTACAACACACACAAACAATAATAGTGAGCTACTTGAATAATCATCCAATAAAATAACATAATAGTGATTAGTCAACTTATTTATATTTTCAACATGATACACCCAACAAAGTCATCTCAAATGCAAGTCACCCCACCAATAAGCCACAACTAAGAAATTCGAAAATAAGTTTCATTCTTCCGTACTCTACTGTATTAAACATGTTTACCAAAATAGGACACTTGTTCACCAAAATCAGACAGTTTGAGTCATCCTTCATCATAACTTTGGACCTATCTCACTTTCTCCTCAAGGACTTATGAGTAAAAATTTCACTGAGGATTATACTCAACATGAGCTAGAAACCTATGGGAGAGACATCCTTCCTTTTCTATCACCTCGAAAGAAGAAAGGGTAGCACTCAAACCTCATCTCTTCTATTGCCTCTTAAACAAAGAGAACCACCTCTAGCTTTAGGAAGTACCGCAAGAAGACACGATATACACCGCAACAACTTATGATTCATATCTTTAATATCTGATTTGTTTGTTGAGATCTTATTGCAGGAGCTTCCTGAAACTCTCCAAGAATCAAGATTACCACATTTGGAAGAAATTGTCAAAGATTCTTGAAGAATTGAAGTGTTGTCATAGGCTGATCATATCTACACATTCAGGTGTATTTTTTCATATCAAAGTTATCTACAATCAAGGCTGATTGTATCCCTATTGCTATGGACAGGAAGAGGACTTGGTGAAGTTCTTTGACTTAGAGTGGGGTATTTTTAAGGGTGACAGAAAGAGGTTGTTCTTTCTAGGTTGCTATAATTGATTTGGAGTTAGGAAGAAGATTACATTGAGAGGATTGTTCTTTATAAGTCTTGCTTTGTAAGAACTCAATCAATATAGTGGAATCCTTTCAATCTAAGGTTGATTGAAAGAAGACTAGACATAGGTAGTGGGCCGATTATAAAAACTGTGTGAATCTCTTTTTCCCTACACTTTTGCATTGTTTTCATTCTTTATTGATTGCATTCCAAGAATGATCAAAAGATTTAAAAAAAGATTTTTAAAGAACTTCTTTTTAAAAGGGAAACCAATTCACCCCCTCTTGGTTGGGACACTTGCACAGAGAATTTTATAATGATTCAAATCACAAGAATCCTACGTCCAATTGTTAATCCAAATGAAGATTAATGTTCCACTATCACAAAATCAACAAACTGTTACAATCACAAAGAAAAAAAAGTTAAAGGTTTAAAATACCTCTTTTATTACCACTAAGAGACGAAACTCACTTCCCCTGAAGGCTACAAGGGATGAACACCTCCTTCGAATGTTTCACGAAGAATGACCACCTCCTTTTAATCTTCACAAAGGATGACAAACTTCACCCAGCAACAACAACAACACTCAATCACAAACCTAATGAAAGTTCTCACTTTATGTCATTACCAAGTTCTCAAAGTCACAATACAGGGGTTACACAAACCCTAGAACACACTTATCACAACACACAAGCAATAAGATAAGATTTTTTGTATCTTAGAGTGAGAGTCTTAAATCAATATATAAAGATCTCACTCAAGGATACCTTAAAAAAAATATGTTGTCAACTATTTAACTGTGATAATCGATTATCCACTTTTGGTAATCGATTATGCATTTAATGACAACGGCCAAAAACATGTCTAAAAACTCCAACGACTAGTCGTGATAATCGATTATTGTAAGTCATAATCGATTATGAATAATCGACTATCATAGGTTGGTAATCAATTATTCCAGAGACAAAATGAGTTTTTAACAAACTTAAAAATCTCTCTGTGATAATTTCTTAAGTGCTAATTGATTATTATAGAGTTTTTCTGACTCCAAAAAGAATTTTAAAGCATACAATACATGAAATCAAGGATAAATAACACCCTATATATACATAAAGCTACTAAAACACAAAAGCTTTAACACAACCAAGTCTTCACGAAAGTATTCTCGTGATTTGAGCACTTGAGATTTGACTTTGAGACATCATCAAAACTTCTAAACTTCATGATTTTGCTAACAATCTTCCCCTTTTTGATGATTGTCAAAATTCCTTTGATTTAAAGCTTTTGATAACCTGTACTCGTAACCTGTAACTCATACATAACTTAAAGAAAAGGATTAATAGATAAAAGATAAATATATAAAGCCTTTAAATTATTTCTCCATTTTTTTTTATCATTATTAAAAAGAGCCATGCGTGATTAAGTTATTTCTCCTTCTTAATATAAGTTGGGTATCTTATATCATCACAATGGACATAGGTATTACCTTGCAAGGTGAATCCCATCTGGCGGAGGGAAGAAGCCCCAATCTGACTTTCCATTGTGAGTACTCTGAAACACTTTCTTAAGACATCTACCCCTTTATATTCACAAATTCTTGATACCAATAAAGCGTATGAAAGAGGGTAGTATGGAAACATCTTGGCCTTCATCATGGTGTTAGAGATGAGGTTGGGCCAATGGATCAGGATGTCATTGATTATCCCATAGATAATCATGACATCAGCTTCAGAGCACTACACATGATTTGAAGCTCGGGGACAAAGTAGTCAGACAATCAAGAAATGGATTAGTCTCTCATCTTTCTTGAGACCGCCCACAAGCAACTGCTTCTTGTTGATGTACGCCTTAGGATCCTTCAGAAAAGAGCGGAAGGCCATAATTTTGTTAAAGCCTTCTAGATCCTAAGAGAGCATAACCATATCCTCACGCAACTGGATATGAGCCACTGTTGTCCACATGTCGTCGTCTAACACAATGTCTACTCCTTTTACTCTTGTAGAGTACACCCCATCACGTACCTTCAAATTAAAATAGAACACCCTTACCAAGTCCGGATAATACTTACCTTGCATCTCCAAGATGGACTGGATGCCTTGATGAAAGATTTGCAGAGGGAATTGGAACCCATATATATAAAACTAGTTTAGATCAACATACTTGGGAGAGATTAACTTTCTTTCCTTCCAAAAGGTGGTGAACTCTCAGTGTTTTTCTTTGTCGGAGATCTAACCACTCAAATTGTTACCGCGACCTCGTGATAGGTGGAAGAAGAAGGACGTGAACTTCTTCTTGTGGGAACTTTTCTTCTATTAGCCATGGTAGAAGGTAGGAGCAAGAAAAACTAATGTTAGATGAATAATCCTCACTCAAAAGACTCCACACATATAAAAAATCTTTAGATAACTCTAAGTGCACATAAAAAACTCTAATTAATGATTTGAACACATCCTTGTGACAAAAAAGAATAAAGAATCAAACAGCCTAATGTCACATGTAACTTTATTAAAACTAAGGTCACATGCAACTCTCTTAAAAGGTTACACATAACAAAGACTATAATTAACTTAAGAAAAGAAAAAAAAAAGAATTTATTCTACAAATGTCAGCAAACAAATTTATTGCTCTTGACACTAAAAGTCCTAAGATGTACTCATATATTTAATTAAATTAGATAAGAAGTTAGAATATGAGAAAGAAGGTTTAGAAAAAAAAGTTTCAGAGAGATAAATATTTTTATAAAATGAAACTCGTTTAAATAAAATTTTATTTACTATTTTATTTTTTTAATAATAAAATATATACTTCATATTATAATTAGTAATTTGATTTGAATTATATTTTAAATTTAAGTTTTTATTTAATTTTATATTTTAAAAAAATTCTTTTTAAATTAAAAAACACAAAAATTATAGGAGTATTCATAAACACCCACTGGTACGAAAAAACAACCATTGTTCTTTCGTGGATACTCAATAAATAATATAACGGGTAATGAGACCATTATTTATGTGTAGCAAATAGGTATGTATCTAACCCGATCTCTTGTTATTATTATAAGTGATTAAATAAAAAAGCAATTATTAAAAATAATATTTTGTTTTATAAAATTAGTTGTTAATAGATATTAATTATTGTTGATTATTGATTACGCAAAATGGTACAAAATTTTGTGACAAGAGGAGGCATTCTCTTTTATCTATTATGGTATAAATAAAATAAATAAATGATATAAATACATAAAAAGTTAATGTTAAAATAATTATAATTACCTTAAAATAAATAATCTTAATTTGACGTTAATTAGCGTGCATTTTAAATAAGCAATCATTATCATTTAATTTTTAATGTCTTATTTTAAACTGTTAGACCAAAACAAATCAGTAATCTTAAAATATTAAAACTAAATGTCTCTAGTTGGAAATATGGAATCATAGTTATAGATTTAAAAAGAAGATAAAGAAAGAGTGTATTTTAGAAAGAGTGTATTTTAGAAAGGAAAATAAATTTCAAGAATAAATTAAAAAAACTGTTGACAGAATATCATTCACAATCATTCTCCCACAGCACTCTTCACTTTTGTTTCGCACCCCAAACCAAACCCAATACCAATAGTAGTCGCGTTCTTGTTTCCGTTCTCTGCTTCTCCATTCCCACTCGTGGGGTTGCCCTCCTTAATCTTCCCTTTTCTTTCCTTCGCTTCCAGCAGCAACCACCACCCTTAATTTCAGGATTTGGGACTGAGATTCTTCTCTTCCTTTTTTTTAAAATTTTTTTTTATTTTTTTATTTTTTAAGGGAGAATGTCGAAGAAGAAAGTTAGCGGTAACACCATGACGCTCAAGGACTTCCATGGCGGTTCTATACCCTCTGATCTCCCTCTACCTTCTGCTCCTGGCGTGTAAGTAACACCCCTTTAATGTTTTTTTCCTTGTTCTCAATCCATGTATTTTAATTCTTGATCTTTCTGTGTTAGTTTGATGTGTCTTCGATTATTCGCAAATGGGAACCCCTGTTGATTTTGTGGTTTTGCGAATAAAAAAATAAAGGGGTGTGTATGAGAGGAATTAGATCTGTGGATTTAAATTGTACATGATTTCTTTTTCCGTTTAGTATGGTGAGGTTTCTTCGTGATGGATCTGTTTGTGCAATGTCTTACCTTTTTTTTTTGGGTATTTTTGGTCTTTTGCAGGACTGTGAGGGCTTCAGATCGTTCTGGTTTTGACCGGCCTTTGGCGTGGGGAACACAGATGGGGCGGTCGGATCATTGGTCTCGGCCACACACGTCGCCGGCAACTAGGCATTACGATGATAAAAGCCCGTTTCTGTCACACACTGCCCCGATTGGTAGGAATTTTGATGAGGATGAGAGGAAGCCCCTCGATGGCGTTTCGGTGCCTCGGAGGACAATCAGTGATGAGAGCATTCGTGGTGGTCCGCCTTCTCGTGTTGAGGTGAGGCCGGATTATGGACTGGGAGGGAGTTCATTAGGCAGGCAAGTGACTCCAGTGTCTCAAAATCCTGGTGGGATGGGTAACTCGTACTCTGCAAGGCTTACCGATGCAGTGCACGTAGGGATGAATCCTCAGAGTTTAGGAGGTAGTAAGGAGCAGGGAACTGCTGCTGCTGCTGGTGGTTATCCGAACGCATGGTCGATGAGGAAAGAAGTGGCAAGTGCTGTTGAGCCGGAGCAACCCGCCTGGTCTAGTGCTAGTGCTGCCTCCAAGTTGGCTCATGCGAGTGCTCTTGAGAAGGTGTCTTCTGGTAGATGGCAGTCAAAGACGGTACATTATCAGGCAGATGCTGAGATTGTTAGATCTCCTGAAGTGGAGAATAGACCACGTGTTAATGGTGGTGTTGCCTATAATAGGATGGATGCGGTTGGTGAAAAGGAGCACTATGATGCTATGCTAGCAAGACATGCTGAAAGGACCTTAGGCATTGATAATCAGATGCAAGGTGGTAGGAATGAGTTACTAAATTATGAAAGGTCTGGGGTTTCCAGGTATTCAGATGTACGACCTACAAGTGCACCCTATAACTCTGATGGGGTTCAGCTGGCTCGAAACGAGGACAGAATTGTTGGGTCTGACTTGCAGCACCCTGTGCCTTCTGAACCAACTGAGCGACCTAAATTGAAGTTGCTACCAAGGGCAAAGCCGCAGGAAAATTCAGAACATGCTGCTATGGAGTATGCGCAGGTATTCACAAGTTCAGCTTACAAGATTCCTTTTCACAGGAATCTTTTTTTTATCTCTGTCTGTTGCAGGGGATTGGGTGATTAACTTTTATTTAGTCTTATGGTTGCTTTATGGATTCTATTATTTGCTTCGTGGTAGGGTAATCGTCAGGTTATTGATTCTGGTAATGTTGAAACTGTTTATCTGGCACATGGCCATGCCAATTTTGCGAAGCCTGTATCAGCTGGGTCTGACAGTGGTAAGGAGTCAGGACAGCGTCCCAAGCTGAATTTGAAGCCTCGGTCTCATCCTGTTGAACAGTTGGACGGAAACAGTGAAAGAGACAGGTCAGTTGTGTGAGGCTGTCAATTTAGGAATTTTTAACTTCTGTTTGTATCTATTATATGGTATTTATGCTCTGTGAAAGTGACACATTGCCAGTTGGTTCAAAACATTGTGAACTATTGTCATAGCAAACTATTTCCACTGCAGCTGCTTGAACATGTATATTATGAGAATGGATGCTCATCATTTGTCTTAAACCCAATACAGTAGTAAAGTAATACTCCAAACATGCACATGAAAGAAGAAGGTTATTTTGTTTTAACCTAACTAAATTTGATATTTGATAGAACATACATATTGCGTTTTCCAAGGTGGTTCATGTGTCAGGTCAACTCCAAAACTAAATACAATCCACCTATTACACGTATTTTAGCGATTTAGGTTGCCTTCATCGGAGTAAAGAATGCTTGTGTTCTCTGTGACAAAAGTGATCCTCCTTTACTACAAGTCTACAACTCGAATATTTTCTGTTTAGCATGATCAGGAAGAAAGGCAGGTGTGATTCCAAGACTTACCACTGAGGCACAGATGCACATACACCCAGAAAGCACAAGAGAGACATTCTATGCCTATAACTTCTAAATTCTAAGTGAAATTTAAAATTTTAATGAAAGTAACAAAAAAGGGGACTGTGTGCACATTTCATGTCTTCATGATTCTTGTATGTTCTTGATACGAATGTTAACTTCATTCTTCTTGTTCATTAGATTATAATTATGGAAAATATCAGAAGTTTCATTCGATATTTGTTACTTTCAAAATGCCATATTTTGGAGTAAGAGTTGTGCTCTCTAAATTCGGAAAGTGATGGAGTAGAGAATTAGGGAGGTGAGACACTGGAAGAGAAGTGGTTTTAATTCTTAAAAGACTAATAGATTGGTCACTTGACAATAGAACAAATGTCTGCAATATCTTTTGTTTTTGGAATGGTAGAATTATATTTTTTCCTGTTAAAATGTGGGGATGCTAGCGTCTGCAAAAAAGTAAGTTAGTATTCCCAAGTATAAACCAGAAAGAAATTTATCCCTGCAGTTTCTAAACTTAACTATTCATCAGTTAACTCCTTGACGAGCCTCATCCAGCTTCTTCTATTTCTGTCTGACCATCTGCACCTTATACATTTAATATTAAACAAAATTGGATAGGCCATGGAGTTACATTCACACATCATACTATGGAAACATGTTATATTATAGATGGCAATAATTCTATGTGTGTTTGTATCCTTTTTACTCATTCAAATTTAGTTAGTACATTTTAAAATTTTGGAGCAGTTCAGGTAGATTTGGCTTAGGGCTTGCCTCATGCTTTTAATTGGAATTTGGCCCTTAAATTCACATTGCATGTTTATCAAGCCTTTTGGAATTATAATTAGTAGTAAAGATGCATCAATGCCTCAGAATAAAAAACTTCTAAGTAGTGCTATTATTGATTCTTATGTTTGCTTTTAACTTCGAGAATAGTTGTTTTATATTTGCTTTTATTCTTGTCCTATAAGGAATGCTTTATGTTTGCATCTCATTATAGATATGTTTGTTAAGGGGCCTCATAACATAGAGAATGTATGCCTCATTTTTGGTTTTCTTCAATTACTGTATGTAACTCCTGTAGAGTTTAAGAGTGTAAGAGTAACCAAGCATTATACATTATTGAATTCAGCCACGTCTCAATCATGGCCTACTTTAGCAAAATATTGTATCTTGGATTGGGATTCTCAACATTGTGGTGTCTTGATTTTATCTCGTGCCTTTGCTCATTTCATAAATAGGGCTACTTTCAGAAAGTTTATTTGATTAATTATTTGTGGCTTATTGTATAATGATGGAATGACCGATGCATATGTTTCAGGAATGCTTTATTTGGTGGTGCTCGCCCGCGAGAACTAGTATGATTTTTTTCTTCGTGTATTATCCTAAATGCCAGTTAGAATTCATGTTGTTGTGTTTTCATCCTGTTAAAATCACCCCTACCCAGTATGGGTGGAATGTTTTATTTTCCTATAATTAATGTGTCTTATAATGCCGACTGCTGCCACTGACATTACTTTTCTTTCATTTTGTCCGTGATTGGCTTCTGTTTTCATCCTGATAATGTTAGCAACCTTTTCCACAGGTGTTGAAGGAGCGAGGGATTGATGATGTGTCAATCAACAGTTATGATGTGGTGGAGCATTCGAATAAGTAAGGACTTGTTCTGTCTGTCTGTACGCTATACCATACCATTTAACTCAATGGTGATCCGAGTCTGATACAATTCTTGGCAATTACTAATAAATCTTGTTGCTTGCAGGGTTGAAAACAACATTTTGAGGGCTGAGAAACATCATCCTGAACATTCAAACCAGAGCCGGTACGGTGAAAAGACTGAGGATGCTCATCTCGATCAAAGGATTGTGAGAAAAACTGAAAGGAAGGAACAAAGGGTAGATGGTGAAAGGGTTCATGCACAGAGAAGAAATTGGCGGGGTGATACTCGGAGAACTGTGAGGGAGACTGATAGGCCACAGGTTTCTGAAAGGCAACCTTCACCTGAGACATGGCGCAAGCCTGTGGAGCAGCAGCCAAAAGCATCTCCAGGTGCTGCTGGCATTCGGTATGGTAGGGGTGCTTCAGCAGTTGAACTTGCACAAGCATTCTCAAAATCTGTATCGGATCCAAAAGTAAATGATAGGTTTTCAGGTCAAAGGGGGCTGAACACAGGAAGCAGCAGGACCCAAGTTCCTTTTTCACGGCTTGTTGGTCCTACATCAAGGCCTCAGATCAATGGTTATTAAATCTTTGGTGGATAATTGGGGGACTCACTGGAGACCACTTTCTGGGAGAGACTATTGAGTTCGTGCAAAGTGGATTGCCGAGCACCTCATGGAGTGGCTGTACTTTTCACTATTTTCTCCTCATTCTCAACAAACACGAGTGAGTGAGAAGATTAAAACAAAGAACTAGTTATGACAATACCAATTTACAATCACCATGTTTTATTGTTTTTATTTATTGCCCCGTATCATTTCTCGCCTAGAAACTAATTTTTTCTGTCTTTGTGGTGGAGAAGGTGAAGGGCTGTTGCCTTATCTAGACATTGTAGCATGATTAACACCATAAAATCGTTCGTTTTAGTTTCATCATCAATAGCTATCTTGGCCATTTTATGGATATCCTTATCACGGATTTATATTTTTAAACAATTCATCATCGTGTATTTTATCAGCAAAGCACTTATTTTTACCAGTAAATCAATCAAATGTTGAAGTTCGTAATATTGTGTATTGATGCACAAGGAAACAAGTTTCCGTTGCATACAAAAATGCAAAATGAATATGGAACAATGCAAACTTGCAGTGGGTGAACAAAACTGTGTTGTAAGCTACTTTGAGATTTTCCATGATATTCATAGATTTGGGGAGTATGCATATGGTGACTGTTTATTTTCTTACACAAGTGTCTTGATGCGTTGCTTCCTTGTAATTTAGGTAAAAGCACCGAATTATACAAGTAATCATTTAAGTAGTAAAGTGAGAAGTAAAAGTCCTATTCACACATTTATTTGATAATTGGACAATTCAAATATAATATATTGATTAACATGTCATCACTATTAGCTTATTCAAGTCTTGATCTCAAACAAAAAGGCCTAGGTCCCTAGTTCTAATATCAATTTCATGAATTAAAGTAACTATGGTACTAGCTTTAGAAGAAAATAATGTTTTAATAGTGATAAATTATTTTTACCTTATCCTAAGTACAAAACATAATTAGTTGTTTTCTCTCATTTGTAATTTCCCAATCAAAATAATGCGAAGTTTAAGAATGAAAGAAGAAAAACAGTCAATTAAAGTAACTCCACTTACCCAACAAAAGGAAACACTTTGTGATTCAACCATGAATGAAGAATCAATGGAAGAAGAATCTCTGTTGTCCACAACTTTGTGCATTTGAAACGTGTTAAAATAAGTCCTTAACAATGTCCAATATTTACCTTGGCTATTGCTTTCTGCACCCAGTAATATTTCTTCAGCATCCTATCACTTCCGGAATTTATTTCCTGGAACTCTATAAACAACTCCGGAATTTCTTTTCGAAAAGCAATCACCCCCTCCTTTTTCTTGGGAAATTTGACCGGGGTGTAGAAGCAACAACCATTTACCTTTAATAGGTACTGGGCATTTCATGTACTTGGACTTTTGTAATAGAAGTGATTAAGCTAATAGATTTCAGAATATAAAATGAAAAATACATTTTCAATATAAAATTTTATAGGAGTGTAAGAGGATATCATGGAGGTGCAAGAAGAAGTTGTCGCTTCCAAATTATATAAACTTGTTTTTTTCATTTTTTTAGGCTTGCTTGAGCCACCTAAAGACGATCTCAAAGGTGCTCATAAAAAACCTCTTAGGCTTTTACTTTTTTCATCTCACCAAATTTCTTCTTGTATCCCATATTTTGGATTTTTTCTGTAATGAATTAAACTTTTAAAATCGACTCTAATACAATTCTACAAAATATTTGAAAATAAGGTTTTCTTCCACTTTTATTTATTTATTTATATATATATATATATATATATATATATATATATATATATATATATTATAAATTAGTTTTATTTCTAGTCCATGGAAGATTTTTAACACATTATATATATCTTGTATGTAGAATTAGACGTA
This sequence comes from Vigna umbellata, assembly GCF_029865625.1. Lineage (NCBI taxonomy): Eukaryota > Viridiplantae > Streptophyta > Magnoliopsida > Fabales > Fabaceae > Vigna > Vigna umbellata. The sequence goes on along the minus strand of NC_142165.1, from coordinate 53,597,676 downwards.
GTCTGATAACAATTCAATACGAGGTAAAACAATATGTTCAACAAACAATAAATTCATTAATATATGTTCTAATAGTAATTTTGATACAATTTCATTTGTTTTTAAAGACCGTGATTCACCTACTTTTCCAAAGAACATTCATCCAATACTTTCTTTTTTGAATTTTGATGGAGTGTAAGAAGAAAATCGATAGAGTGGAGAAAGGAACACTCAATTTTAGGGAACTCAAGTTGAACAAACAAATTTCATTTATTTTATTATGTTTTAATGTTCATTGAAGTTCCTAAGTTCCTTCCAAATTCCCCTTTAAACTAATACCTCCAAAACTAAAAAAACAAATTAACAAAGGTCATTTAGTGAAAAAGATAATAAAAAATATATTCAAATTTAAAGAACAACTTATTCAAAGCTACCACACTTAAACTTTAAAAACATAAAAGAGGTAAAATAATTGTATCTAGAATACTGTTCAAAGTATGTATTGATGACAATTATCATGTCAAGATTTGATCAAGTGAACTAGATTGAGGGATACATGACAAGACTTTAGGGTTTTTTTATAAGCATATCGATACACAATGAAAGACTACACAAGTTTTCATCCAGGTATTCTTCTCAAGGTTAGTCTTTATGAACATGACTAGAGAGTATGTCATTTTGGATCCCATGTTACATCCACTTGTAAGAGTTTCACTTGTTTAAATCAAATAAATTTTAAACATCAAAATTAACTAAATTAAATAACACATTTTAGTTGAAATTGGCCAATTACTTAATAAGATTAAATTTTCAATAAAAAATAAATATATTTTTATTACATTTTTCTATTTCAAATCAAGGGACTTTTATAACATATAATATACAATAGAGATTTACATCAAGGGATTTTTATAAAATTAAGAAAAATTGTGGTGTGTAAATAGGAAAAGGAGGTGTGAAAATAACATGTGTCATTTGGCCCGTTACTTCCATGCATGATAATGACCTGCTACTTTCCCTACCTCCCCTTTTTTTCATGCACCCCATAAATTATAATATCTCCATTTTATCCTTCATGAGAACATATTAAAAACATGAGATCCTGCGCCATCAAATGCCTTCACCTTTCTCCTTCTTTCTTTATTTTCTTCCTTTGTAGGATTGAAGATGAAATATCTATGGGAAGAAGTTGTTTGGTTATTAAAAAATGGCAAAACCTTTCAAAATGAATGCTTCGAACATATTTTTGGATTTCAAAATATCTTTCGGAATATCCATTTTAGAATACAATTTTTTTTAATATTTCAGAATCACTATTTCAGAAGTTAATTTTAAAACCAAGATATAAAAGAAAATTGAAATAAGTATTCTAAAAAACATTTCTAGATCAAAAAATACCTTTCGGAAAAGGGTGTTTTGGAATTTTTTGAAATAAGTGTTTCAGTAGGTATTTCTATTCTAGATTCAAAAATACATTTCGAAACACCCATACCCATTCCAAACTTAAAAGAAATTTTCAAAACACACTTTCTTGGAAAGTAGTTTTTGGATTTGATATTGACATATTAAAAAAATTTATACTTCGGAATAGATGTTCTGGAAAATATTTCATGATCCGAAAATATCTTTGGAAACATTCATTCCATAAGTTCTTTTTTCTTAGAATGGAGGAGAATGTGAAATTAGGGTTTTAAGGTTTTAATATTTTTTAATAAAGGGTAAAATAGAATATTAGAGCTTATGGGGGTGAAGGAAAAGAAAGGGGAGGTGCAGTAAGTAACTGCCCTGATCATGTTGGATTGACGAAACAAATTATGTGTTTTAATTTTTTATAATTAAAAACACGAAAAAGCAAAGCAAATGCGATGCGACGACGTACTTCACATCGACACAATAGGAGCAACTCCGTGTGAACTCGTTCTCCGATCCATCGTCGTTTTTCTTTCCTTTTCCGTCGTAAGACTCTCACTGATCAAACACGATTTTCTGTTTCTCCATTATCTTTTGTCATTTCGGGGCCATTCGATCTTAAGAAGACTTCAAGAGGAACGACATGTTGGAGAAGATTGGGTTGCCACCAAAGCCTTCTCTCCGAGGGAATACTTGGGTGGTTGACGCTTCACACTGCCAGGGATGTTCCTCTCAGTTCACCTTCATCAATCGCAAGGTTGATTTCGATTATCATTTTTCATTTCGATTAATTTTTTTTAGGGGAGGGGGCGTCCTAGTAAACACATAAACTTTTTGCCGTTAGAGAGAAGACTCGTGGTTTATTTGGGTATCTCAGGAAATCTTAAAGTCGTTAAATTTTCGTTATTCGTTGTGCTAGTTGGTTTTTGGCTTCAATGTGTCGATATTTGTGTGTGTTTATTCTTGAATTGTGCCGATAATTAATTTCGTTGAGTTAGTACATTCGTTTATGAAAAGTGATTAACTCAGTCCAGTATGTCGTTGATCTGTTTGGGATAATCTGGTTAGGGTGATTGATTTTCTTAATCAGTGTTAATTGGATTGAATTGCTGTGATTACTAAAAATATTGGGTACAAAATCTCTTTGTTCTGTGAAGCCATGTTTCATAGGGGCTACTCATTTTCCTCCTAGTAATGTATATGCAAGATTTTGCTTCCTAAACTCATTCATGTAAAGTTAGTAAATATAAGGTCCATTCATGTGACAGGTTTTGAATTCTCCTTCCTTTGTGCATTGCATTGCATCTGTAACTTGTCTAAGAGAGGATAACTCACAGTGTAGGAAGCGTCCCCGGTTGAATCCTTTTAACAAACTGTAGTTTGAAGCTTCATGGAATCCTTGGTTACAATAAATGAAAAATGGGCTACTCTACCTCATTTCATAATTTTGTGCGAAGCATAAGACGATGTTCCATATTTGCTTATAAATCTGCTTGAACTCAAACTGAATTCTTTGTCCAAAATTTGTTTATTTACATTGCTTGCAATTTTCTTTTACGTTTCAGCATCACTGCAGGAGGTGTGGGGGGATCTTTTGCGGCAGTTGTACTCAGCAAAGAATGGTTTTACGTGGACAAGGTGATTCACCTGTTCGTATCTGTGAACCTTGTAAGAAGCTAGAAGAGGCAGCACGGTTTGAATTGCGACATGGACGAAGACCTGGGAGAGGTATTTTTATTTATTTTTCTTCATATGGCTTTCAAGCTGTGCTATTTTACGTTAAATTAGACCTCCTTTATTTCACTTTTGTTATTATTTCACTTTTGTTATTATTTCACAGTTCCATACTTTTTGAATGTTCATTTCAATTTATCCAGGGAGCTTGAAATCAGTTCCTAATGATGAAGATGAAGTTTTGAACCAAATTCTTGGTCAAACCAGTGACAAAGTAGCTAGCAGACAAAAATCAGTTGGTATTGCATCTTCTTCAAGCACATCCAATTATGATGGAGAGATACAAAACATTGTCTCGAATGATAAACCTAATCTTTTGGGTATTGATTTGGGATCCACCACTCCTGAAGAGTTACGTAAGCAAGCTTTGGAAGAAAAAAAGCAGCATAGAATTCTTAAAGGAGAGGGGAAATCTGGGGAGGCGATGAAAGCTTTTAAGAGAGGGAAGGAGCTTGAGAGGCAGGCTGATGCTTTAGAAATTCATTTTAGGAAGACTCGGAAGAAGAGTTTACCATCGGGAAACTTGTCTGACTTACATAACAAAGGAAATCCTGTAGAGTCTGACAGAAAAACAAAGTCACTTTCTTATGTTGGCAAAGAAAAGGATGATCTTGCTTCTGAACTTAGAGAACTGGGATGGTCTGATATGGATCTACGTAATGAAGACAAAAAGTCAGCAAACTTGAGTTTGGAGGGTGAACTCTCATCAATAATTGGAGAAATCTTTACAAAATCTGGTGAACAAAAGGTTAGCAGGATTGACAAGTCCCAAGTTGTTGCTCTGAAAAAAAATGCTCTGCTGCTGAAGCGCGAGGGTAAGCTTGCAGAAGCCAAAGAGGAACTAAAAAGAGCTAAACTTTTAGAAAAGGAACTTGAAGAACAGGAACTCCTTGCTGGGGCTGAAGATTCTGATGATGAGCTATCAGCATTAATTCAAGTCATGGATGATGATAAAGAATTACCAAATCTGCATGATCATGGACATGGTTTTGATTTTGAACGCCTTTTGGCCACTTCTGATGACCTTGACGGTAATTTTGAAGTGACTGATGAGGATATGATGGACCCTGAAATAGCTGGCGCTTTGGAATCATTAGGCTGGACCGAACCTCAAAATACATCTTCCAAGTCTCAAACCTTTAACAAAGATGCATTGCGTGATGAAATTCAGTCTCTTAAAAGAGAGGCGCTTAATCAAAAGCGAGCAGGCAATGCTGAAGAAGCAATGACATTCCTGAAAAAGGCAAAGTTATTAGAAAGGGACCTTAACAGATATGAACCCGAAAACTATAATAATATGTCTCAAAAATCCACATCCTTAAGGAAAAGCGAGCATTTGGAAATTGCTGGTAATGGATCAGACTCCATTAAACTGGATGAGAGAATTACAAGTGCCACTAATAATGTTTCTTCCACTGTGGCACCAAAAAGTAGATTGATGATTCAGAGAGAGCTTTTGAGTTTGAAAAAGAAGGCTCTTACACTAAGAAGGGAAGGGAAAATGAATGAAGCAGAAGAAGAAATGCAGAAGGGTGCTGCACTTGAACGTCAGCTGATGGAGATGGATAAGGCATCAAGCCTCAAAACATCACATACAAATACTGCTAATAATGTTCCGGTTACAGTACATAAGCATGATGATTTTAGTATAAATCTTCCACATGAGGAAGGAGGTGAAGATGATGTGACAGATCAAGATATGTCTGATCCCACATATCTTTCACTCCTTAGGGACATGGGTTGGAATGACGACAATAAGGAACTTTCTAACTCTCCAAGCAAGCCTTCGAAGAAAGATGATAATCATTTTGTTCCTGTAAATGATACTTCTCTAAATAAGCATTCTACAAATATCTCAGTTCAAGCTCCAAGAGGTAAAGTTGAAATTCAGAGGGAACTCTTGGGTTTAAAGAGAAAGGCCCTTGCTCTCAGGCGTGAAGGGAAAGTTGAGGATGCAGAAGAAGTTCTTAAAACGGCCAAATCATTAGAAGCGCAGATGGTTGAGATGGAAGCTGCAAAGAATAAAGCACAGGTTGTGGCCACTGTGATGGAAGACAAACTTTTCAATCCTCCAGTTGATGAAGAAAGTGATGTGGTTGTTTCAGAAGAGGATATGCATGATCCGACATTGAATTCAATTCTTACTAATCTAGGGTGGAAGGATGATGAATCTGAACCTGTGACCGTAAAAGCAGAGCCAGTTAAGGAAGCTACTGGTAGGTCTACTCATACTATGGATCTATCTGTGCCTGATTTGTCTTCAAGCATTCCTGCTACAGCTTCAAGAAATAAGGGAGAGATTCAAAGAGAACTTTTAGTATTGAAAAGGAAGGCACTTGCATTTAGGCGCAAGGGAGAGATAGAAGAGGCTGATGAAATTTTAAGGCAGGCCAAAACTTTGGAAGCCCAACTAGAAGATTTTGGGAACCAGAACAAGGACTTGTCACTTAATGTTTCTAAGGATAAACAGTCTCTTCCTTCTGAATTGCCTGATTTTCGGGAAAAACATGGAAATTTGGGAGTTGCTACAGAAGTTGATAATGCTTCAGCCTCATCTGTGGTTTGGTCAAGTAAGAATAGTTCTGAATCAACATTTGGTTTAGAAAGAATCAACAATGAGTCAAATGTTCCCATCTTAAGGAAGTCTGATAATTTACTTCCTGCAACTTCTCACTTTGCAGATGGTAAGCATTCATTGCCTGCCGAGGAGAGTACTTCAAGTGAAAATCTTTCAAAAAAGATGAAAGCAGAAAAAAACCAAGGTCATAGCTCCTCAGCTGGCCACTTTATGGATGTGCTAGAATTAGGTACTGGTGACGGTAGTAACAGTTCTGAAATATTGACTCAAAAACATAAAGAACTTGCTTCAGCTAATTCATCTCAAGCTGGGTCCGCTATTCACTTGGACTCTTCAAAGAATTTTAGCCAGCATACTGATGTAATTGAAAAGCCAAACATAAACAAGTCAAATTCTGTAATGGATTATGCTTCTCAGCACCACCTTACCTTACGTCAGGAAGTTTTGGCTCATAAAAGGAAGGCAGTTTCTTTGAAAAGGGAGGGGAAACTATCAGAAGCTAAGGAGGAACTCTGGCAAGCCAAGCTGCTAGAGAAGCGATTGGAAGATGGAAGTATGCAGCAAGATACTGCCTCTGTGAGCAATGTTTCCCAGGCGTCAAATGTTGTAGAAAAGAAACAGGAACCATCAAATGTTAGTTCAAAACCATTGAGTAGTCGCGAACGATTCAAATTGCAGCAGGAATCTCTGGGGCATAAACGACAGGCCCTAAAGCTACGGAGGGAAGGCCGGACAGAGGAAGCCGAAGCTTTGTTTGAACGGGCAAAGGCAATTGAAACCCAGTTGGAGGAGTTGACAGCTCAAGATTCTAAGTTAGATGGCGTAGATGATGTCATGGTTGAGGATTTTCTCGATCCTCAACTCTTATCTGCTCTGAAAGCTGTTGGACTTGATGATGTAGGCGTTGTATCAAAAGCCCCAGAAAGACAAGAGACTGTGAAATCCAATGCTAAAGTTCAAAACTCTAACCAAGAGAGAATTCAGCTAGAAGAAAGAATCAAAGAAGAAAAAGTTAAGGCACTTAATTTGAAACGTTCTGGAAAACAAGCTGAAGCGTTAGATGCTCTTCGACGTGCCAAATTGTATGAAAAGAAGCTAAATTCATTAACCTCTGGTTAATGAAGTAAATACTGCAACTTCAGGGTGGGAAGTCTTCCCTTGTTCAAATTGGTAGTTACTTTGAGGTTAGTTGAATTTGTGAACTTTCATTAAAGGAGGACTAGAGGGTGCCCAGGAGGTTGCTCCTTCCCTAATTACACATGCATGTTTGCTTTATTATGCTCATAAATATTGGAGAATGCATACATGATCATTTGCTAGTTACAGTTTTCAGTTGTGCTTCTAAACATGAATCAGTGTTGTATAATATGTTTACATTTAAGTTTATATAAATGGCCATTCCCACGACATATTGCAGGAACGTTGCCTTCTTTTTCACCTAGAGCTGCTCTCATTATTCCCATTTGTGTGGACCCTGTTTTTCGGCAATAGGCTAGATCTTTCTTATCCATTTTCCTTTTAAAATAGCTTCATCGCTGTTGCACTAGTGGGGATCTATGACTGTGTATACCAATTCAAACTGTAGTGATTTTTGGATACAGTTTGGTAATCCAGAAAGAATATATCCAATCTGGGAATGAGGATTTGTGTTCCGTATCCAACTCTATTTCTTAATGAAAATGTTTGCTGTTTTGAGTTTACATTTATGAAAATGATAAAAAGCGTGATACTACTTTTATTGTTACTTTTTTTACAAGCCAAAAACGTCTTGATTTTACATTTATAAAAATGATAAAATGTGTTGTGTTGGGAACAAGAGACAGAATTAGATAGGGGAATGCATTGTGGTAAAGTGGTGGTCCTCTCTCCAATCTATGAATGGTACGCTGATCGTCTTTGATGTTTGTTTAAAGTAGCCGTTTGGGGGCAGTGCTTAATGCACGCGAAGCGACTTAAGTATTCTGCTTAAAATAAACTCTAGTATGAAACCCGGAAATATTTTAATGGTGTACCTGAGAAAATGCCATATTTGGAAAAATAACGGAGTTCAAGAAAAAAAGAGTAAAAAACAAGGGTAAACTATGTTTTTCACAGTATAGTTTCATTTTTAGCACCATTGAAGTTTTTTGACTGGCCTTTATATATTACTAATTACTTCGATTAAGGTTTTAACCATGGGCGTTTAAATTAGCATTAAGGGAAAGAAAAATAAAAGGGAAGGTACCCGAATTCTGATCAACCATACAAAAGATGACCCTAATAGTGTGACTAAACAGGTAACTTACAAGGATAATTAATTTTTTATTAAAAAACTAAAATGTTTATTTATATGTTGTTGGGGTAAAAAAATTGAAACTTTATAATTTTACGAGAATAATTGAATTACTAAAAGTTAGAAAATCTCCAGTTTCATTTTTTTAAAGAAGAAAAGATTTGAGAATTTCAAGTTTTACTTTAAAACAGTAAAAATTTAAATTTTTTGTATTATCAAATTATGTATCTTCTCTTTATATTTAGTTCTTCAACTTAGTTTTGACTGGGACATATCTATTTGATTATTACTTTTCGGATTATATTAACTCGAGTTGTTGATCTAAGATATTTTCTTTATCTAAATTGTTACTATTATTTTTGTTGTTGTTATGTATTACTGTTATTTGTCAATGTATAGTAAATATGGTTTTCTTGGCCAATGTCATGGATGGTAGATGTGGAGTAGATTTTTCTAATTGGATGTTGTAGAAATAATCTGGATCTATGTCAATTTAACTAAGGGCATTTCTTCTTCCATCTCAGTACTTTCTTCCTGCACCTCCATAATTAAAATGAAAAGTCAAATTTACTCTCATCTTCTTCTCTCTTCCTCCCATCCATCTTCTTCTTCACTTCATTCAACGAACAACAGAGCATGGGTGTCACTCTTTTTTACATGGACTTCTTATAGATTTTTTACTAAGTTATGTGAGCTAGCTTAATCAAATTGACACATGTGCTTCTTGATTTTATCTAAACGTGAAGAACGTAGCTCACAAGTCAAATCTCCAATTGTCCTTCATTCAGTAATATCAATACTCGATGTGACCTAATACTGTGGAACACATCATACACCATTCAAGCTCTTGCTTGTGAATAATTTTTTTAATGTTAAATAATTAATAAAAGCTAAATTAAAAAACACATTTAAGCAAACAAAAAATAAGTCTCGTCAGTACACACCAATAATATATTTTCACTCAATCTGAAAACAGAAAAAAGGTTTCAATTTACCTTAATCGAAAATGACAATTAGGATGAAGTGGGAACATTATTATCATATTATCACTCCTAAAATAAAAATCAATAGAGGTGTCAATTTGACCCATGAGTCCGGGGCTAGCTCTAACCCATTTTTGAAAAAGACCCTTCTTAAGAAGTCCCTCAAATGGGGCCAAAAAAAAGTCCCAACTCCCAAAGCCCCCTCTCAAGGGGGTTAGGGTCATGATTAAGATGGGTTTAGCCCACTAAAAGTTTTTTTGGAAACTAAACTTCAACATTCTTAATAGTAACTATTAAAAATACTAAATTTTATATTCATGTAATTGATTTCTTATTTCAAATTATTAAATAAAACTAATTAATTATAGTATAATAGAATATTTAATATTCAAAATAACCACTTTTTTAAATAATTAAAAACAATTGCAAACCACACACTTAATTTTATACAACTAAATAGTATTACAAATTTATTTTACTGAAATATTATAAAAATGCTTTATTTTGTTGTCAATTTTAATAAAATTATGTCTCATGTTACAAACACCAATTATTAGAAAATTATATATAATTAGTAATATCAAAATAACCCCAAAAAGAGATAATAACATATTAATTTGATTTAATATTTGCACTGCTTTTTAAGTTCTTAAAAAGAATAACTGTTTTGTTTCCTCGACTTCTAAAATATCACCCAATCTGCTTTTAATTATTTAAAATTAAAAATAATTCAAAAATTTATTATCTAAAATTTTTTGATCAAAAATAGTATTAATATTTTATGTGTAAATTAAACTTATGTTTTATTTTTGTTTTTTCTCTCTGATAATCTTTTCTCAAAATCACCATAAGATATATTATAAAAAGAAAGTTAATTTCTTAAAAATTTATAAAAAAATGAAAATTTTAAATAGACCTAAAGTACTAAAGAATGACAAATGTTATAGTGTTTCAATTCTTTAACTAACACATTAAATAATTTATTTTTAACTTTCAATTAGAACACATAACATAAATGTATGTTTATGTTTATGTTTATATTTATGTTTATGACATTTAAAATGTAAACATTTTGAGTGAGTAGTACAACGAGATTGAATTCTATGGGCGAATACAACTTCAGTCTGCACAAGGTTTATGAGTTTTTTCTTTTTATTTATTATTTTTGTTTTGAACATGATTTGTTGAGTATAAAATGAAAAAGAAAATCATTTATATTTAATTTCTTTTTCAATAACTTTCTAAGAAAATAAAGCAGCCTATTTTTTTTAAATTAAGAGCTTCAATTACAGAAAATCTTCTCTTAAATTTCAATTAGGATAATTTTAGATAAAAAGTTAATTTCTTACTTATAACTTAAAAAAAAAGTGAAATTAAATATTTAAATTTCAAATTTATAAAATGATCCTTTAATTATATACTTAGAGAATCTAACTTAATAAATATTGTCATTTTGCTTTTTCTTCTTGATTTTAGAACTCTCCTCTTATAAAAATTTCAATTTATTTTTTATAGTAACTATTTTTGTAACAAATTAGGAGTTAATTATATTTTTTCTTGTATTCAAAATGAACATTTTTTCTAAAAAAAGGCCCATGGGTTGGCCCTGGCCCACAGGGCTTTTGAAGATATTTTGGCCCCGTGGGCTTTTTCTACGAGGGGCTTTTTGGTCCTGTAGATTTTTTTGGCCCCAACCCACGTGGGTTAGGGCCAAACCATGTAAGGAGGGTCAAATTGACAGGTCTAATCATGGGGTGCCCAAACATGACTTTCCAGCCTCTATTCACACTTAAACACTAAAATCAAGTGAAAACCAATGGATTTATGCCAAAAAATTAAAAATTTTGACTATGGTCACCTAGGTTACCACAACTGATTCCTCCACTACAGGTTTCTGTACAAATCCTGGATTTTGTTCGTATAATCGTTTACCAAACATCTGTAAACGATTACAAGTGTATTTTTTGGTGCAGAAGTTTCAAGACTTCATCTAAGTTGTTCATCTCATAAACATTATTCCTTTCCTCAACCATGGGGTGCCCAAACATGACTTTCTAGCCCCTACTCACACTTAAACACTAAAATCAAGTGAAAAGCATTGTATTTATGCCAAAAAATTAAAAATTTTGACTATGGTCACCTAGGTTACCACAACTGATTCCTCCAGTACAAGTTTTTGTACAAATCCTGGATTTTGTTCGTGTAATCGTTTACCAAGTATCAGTAAACAATTACAAGTGTATTTTTTGGTGCAGAAGTTTCAAGACTTCATCTAAGTTGTTCATCTCATAAACATTGTTCCTTTACTCAATCATGGGGTGCCCAAACATGACTTTCCAGCCTCTATTCACACTTAAACACTAAAATCAAGTGAAAACCAATGGATTTATGCCAAAAAATTAAAAATTTTGACTATGGTCACCTAGGTTACCACAACTGATTCCTCCACTACAAGTTTTTGTACAAATCCTGGATTTTGTTCGTGTAATCGTTTACCAAGCATCTGTAAACGATTACAAGTGTATTTTTTGGTGCAGAAGTTTCAAGACTTCATCTAAGTTGTTCATCTCATAAACTTTGTTCCTTTCCTCAATCATGGGGTGCGCAAACATGATTTTCCAGCCTCTACTCACACTTAAACACTAAAATCAAGTGAAAAGCATTGGATTTATGGCAAAAAATTAAAAATTATGACTGTGGTCACCTAGGTTACCACAACTGACTCCTCTAGTACAAGTTTCTGTACAAATGCTGGATTTTGTTCGTGTAATCTTTTACCAAGCATCAGTAAACGATTACAAGTGTATTTTTTGGTACAGAAGTTTCAAGACTTCATCTAAGTTGTTCATCTCATAAACGTTGTTCCTTTCCTCAATCATGGGGTGCCCAAACATGACTTTCCAGCTTTTACTCACTATTAAACACCAAAATCAAGTGAAAACCAGTGGATTTATGTCAAAAAATTAAAAATTTTGATTGTGGTCACCTAGGTTACCACAACTGACTCCTGCAGTATAGGTTTCGTACAAATCCTGGATTTTGTTCGTGTAATCGTTTACCAATGAGTTGTAATCGATTACAATTGTGTTTTTTGGTGCAGAAGTTCCAGGACTTCACCTAAGTTCATCATGTCACAAACATTGTTTCATTCCTCCATCAAATACATCAATACTAATCAAATTGGTGACTTTATTCATTAACAATTCAAACAAAACCTTATTTCACAATGACAATAACAAAGGAAATTCAATTAACATTAATAATATGTACAATTTTGTATTACTTTCTCTTAACATTGAACAAAATATATTCCAAATTACAAACATTTGTTCATCTATGTACAATTTTGTATTACTATCTCTTAAGAAATCTATACAAATATCACTCATATTTTATTCTAAGAAATCGACTGTAAGGAGTCCTAAGCACTCTGCTCTTGTAACGCCTTCGTCACCCCATCCTCACATAAGTCTTCATGGGAGGTGGATTGATGGACATGCCTCCCGGGAAAAAAAATCTAGTGTTCATGGACCGTTCTTCACATAAAACACTCTGTCCATCATCTCTGCAATCAATAATCGGTGCTTCTCTGTCAAATGCTCGTTCAAAGTGGAAATATACTTTGTTAAAAAGGAGTGACTAACCCTCAACAAAAAACAAAATAACCAAAACATAAAAGCTCTAAAACAAAAACAACAAAAAATTTAATAGGGAAAACCCAAAATCCAAACCGAAAACGCAATGTACAAAATGAAGGAAGAATGCATTTACTTTGCTCGTCGAAGGACCATGGTTACCGGAACTTGCCATTTTTCACAATACACTCAACAAAGAGGACGACATTGACCAAAACGAAGAAATGTAACGAAAACGTAGAAGGAGAACGACAAGGAAAAGCGACAACCATAAGGAAGAGGGAGACCGAAAACCAAAAGGGAGAGCTAGAATGAAGATGGTGAACGAGAAGGAAGAAAGAGAACGGTGATTTCTAATGAAGTAGGACAAGGGGTATATTTAGAATCCCAAATTTTCTGAAGCTCTCATTAATTTCGATGTCACAATTTCAGAAATAAAAGAAAAAAAATTGGACCAATGCACCAATGACACCTGACGTTTTTAAAAATGTGTTAAAATTTTGTTGTTAGAATATCACGATCCTATATTAATCCAAATAATAATACTAATACTACGAATTGATAAATATATTGACCCTGCGTAAGAGTTTTATATTGACCCTGCGTTGAAAAAAGAAAGATTCACAAACCTATCCTATTTTCCCTTCCAAAATTCCAAAATGTATAGTTTTCTTCATCGGGCTTCATGCTTCGTCTTACGCAACAAAACTTACGAGAACACGGTGCGGTGCCTCGCCGGCGCCAAGCGCTCCCGGTGGCTATGCAGCGACACAGAGTCTGACAAAGATAATAAAGAGAAGTTATGGACGCCAGACTCCGAGGGGAAGAAATTCTTTATTTTCCTTAAAAAGAAAGTAAAGGAGTTCGAAAAGATTCGACGATTCAAGAAGAAGTTGAAGTTACAGTTGGGAGAGAAGGAAAGCAAGTTGGGAGAGAAGAAAAAGATGTTGAAGTTACTGTTGTTAATCAACTCTATTCCAGAAAGCTGTGAGGAGTTGGAGAAAGCTCCCGAAATTATTAACTTGTTCGATATAGAATTCTTCAAGTATATTATAGGGAGTACAAAGAAGATAGAGACGTTGGCCTTTGAGATCAAGAAAGCTTACGTTGACCAGTTGAAGAAAGAGAGGTTGAAGGTATCCATGTCCGAATTCAATAGAAACGTGTTCAAGTTTATGATAGATCATCATGAGAACTTAGAATCTTTGAAATTCAAGAAAGCTGACATGTTCCCCCAAAGAACTGCCCAGTACATAGTGTGGCGCTACGGCGCCAAGGGCATCTTCAGGTGGGTTTTCGACATCGTCCGTTACCAAAAGCATGACGAGGAGATTAAGTATATGGCCCTCATGTCCTTTTATGTCCTAAGTGGCATGGCCAAATTTGTGCATAGGGTGTTCGACAAAATGCCCCAACGAAAATGTGACCGCACCGTGTACTCTCTCAACGTTCTCTTGGCCTCATACCTCCATTCCAGGAAGTTTTACTTGGTGAATAAGGCTTTCAGGACCCTCCCCACTCAGGTCTCAATCGAGCCTAATTTGATGTCGTACCACATTTTTATTAGGATCGTGATATTCTAACAACAAAATTTTAACACATTTTTAACAACGCCAGGTGTCATAGGTGCATTGGTCCAATTTTTTTTCTTTTATTTCTGAAATTGTGACATCGAAATTAATGAGAGCTTCAGAAAATTTGGGATTCTAAATATACCCCTTGTCCTATTTCATTAGAAATCATCGTTCTCTTTCTTCCTTCTCGTTCACCATCTTCGTTCTAGCTCTCCCTTTTGGTTTTCGGTCTCCCTCTTCCTTATGGTTGTCGCTTTTTCTTGTCGTTCTCCTTCTACGTTTTCGTTACATTTCTTCGTTTTGGTCAATGTCGTCCTCTTTGTTGAGTGTATTGTGAAAAATGGCAAGTTCCGGTAACCATGGTCCTTCGACGAGCAAAGTAAATGCATTCTTCCTTCATTTTGTACATTGCGTTTTCGGTTTTCCCTATTAAATTTTTTGTTGTTTTTGTTTTAGGGCTTTTATGTTTTGGTTATTTTGTTTGTTGTTGAGGGTTAGTCACTCCTTTTTAACAAAGTATATTTCCACTTTGAACGAGCATTTGACAGAGAAGCACCGATCACTGATTTTAGAGATGATGGATAGAGTGTTTTATGTGAAGAACCGTCCATGAACACTAGATTTTTTTCCCGGGAGGCATGTCCACCAATCCACCTCCCATGAAGACTTATGTGAGGATAGGGTGACGAAGGCGTTACAAGAGCAGAGTGCTTAGGACTCCTTACACTCGATTTCTTAGAATAAAATATGAGTGATATTTGTATAGATTTCTTAAGAGAAAGTAATAAAAAATTGTACATAGATGAACAAATGTTTGTAATTTGAAATATATTTTGTTCAATGTTAAGAGAAAGTAATACAAAATTGTACCTATTATTAATGTTAATTGAATTTCCTTTGTTATTGTCATTGTGAAATGAGGTTTTGTTTGAATTATTAATGAATAAAGTGACCACTTTGATTAGTATTGATGTATTTGATGGAGGAATGAAACAATGCTTGTGACATGATGAAGTTAGGTGAAGTCCTGGAACTTCTGCACCAAAAAACACAGTTGTAATCGATTACAACTCATTGGTAAACGATTACACAAACAAAATCCAGGATTTGTATAGAAACTTGTACTGCAGGAGTCAGCTGTGGTAACCTAGGTGACCACAATCAAAATTTTTAATTTTTTGACATAAATCCACTGGTTTTCACTTGATTTTGGTGTTTAATAGTGAGTAAAAGCTGGAAAGTCATGTTTGGGCACCCCATGATTGAGGAAGGAACAACGTTTATGACATGAACAACTTAGATGAAGTCTTGAAACTTCTGCACCAAAAAATACACTTGTAATCGTTTACTGATGCTTGGTAAAAGATTACACGAACAAAATCCAGGATTTGTACAGAAACTTGTACTAGAGGAGTCAGTTGTGGTAACCTAGGTGACCATAGTCAAAATTTTTAATTTATTGGCATAAATCCAATGCTTTTCACTTGATTTTAGTGTTTAAGTGTGAGTAGAGGCTGGAAAGTCATGTTTGGGTACCCCATGATTGAGGAAAGGAACAATGTTTATGAGATGAACAACTTAGATGAAGTCTTGAAACTTCTGTACCAAAAAATACATTTGTAATCGTTTACAGATGCTTGGTAAACGATTACACCAACAAATCCAGGATTTGTACAGAAACTTCTAGTGGAGGAATCAGTTGTGGTAACCTAGGTGACCATAGTCAAAATTTTTAATTTTTTGGCATAAATCCATTGGTTTTCACTTGATTTTAGTGTTTAAGTGTGAATAGAGGCTGGAAAGTCATGTTTGGGCATCCCATGATTGAGGAAAGGAACAATGTTTATGAGATGAACAACTTAGATGAAGTCTTGAAACTTCTGCACCAAAAACTAAACTTGTAATCGTTTACTGATTCTTGGTAAACGATTACACGAACAAAATCCAGGATTTGTACAAAAACTTGTACTAGAGGAATCGGTTGTGGTAACCTAGGTGACCATAGTCAAAATTTTTAATTTTTTGGCATAAATCCAATGCTTTGCACTTGATTTTAGTGTTTAAGTGTGAGTAGAGGCGGAAAAGTCATGTTTGGGCACCCCATGATTGAGGAAAGGAACAATGTTTGTGAGATGAACAACTTAGATGAAGTCTTGAAACTTCTGCAACAAAAAATACACTTGTAATTGTTTACAGATGCTTGGTAAACGATTACACGAACAAAATCCAGGATTTGTACAAAAACTTGTTATGGAGGAATCAATTGTGGTAACTTAGGTGACCATAGTAAAAAATTTTAATTTTTTGGCATAAATCCATTGGTTTTCACTTGATTTTAGTGTTTAAGTGTAAATAGAGGCTAGAAAGTCATGTTTGGGCACCCCATGATTGAGTAAAGGAACAATGTTTATGAGATGAACAACTTAGATGAAGTGTTGAAACTTCTGCACTAAAAAAAATACACTTGTAATCGTTTGCTGATGCTTGGTAAACTATTACACGAACAAAATCCAGGATTTGTATAGAAACTTGTACTGGAGGAATCAGTTGTGGTAACCTAGGTGACCATAGTCAAAATTTTTAATTTTTTGGCATAAATCCAATGCTTTTCACTTGATTTTAGTGTTTAAGTGTGAGTAGAGGCTGGAAAGTCATGTTTGGGCACCCCATGATTGAGGAAAGGAACAATGTTTGTGAGATGAACAACTTAGATGAAGTCTTGAAACTTCTGCACCAAAAAATACACTTGTAATCGTTTACAGATGCTTGGTAAACGATTACACGAACAAAATCCAGGATTTGTACAGAAACTTGTACTGGAGGAATCAGTTGTGGTAACCTAGGTGACCATAGTCAAAATTTTTAAATTTTTGGCATAAATCTATTGGTTTTCACTTGATTTTAGTGTTTAAGTTCGAGCAGAGGCTGGAAAGTCATGTTTAGACATCCCAATATTCACAAATCTCATAATGCTTTATAGTTGATTTTTTTGTTCAAAAGTCTGTTACAGAACTTGGTTTATTCAAGTACGTATTTATCAACAATAATCCACAAAAGGTTGATGTATACATTCATGATGAGAACTTTAAATTTCCATAAAGCACTTGAGTGTTAAAAACATTACAATAGTAAAGTAACAACATAGTAATCCATGCCTCGCCGGTGTGTGCGGAAAACCAACTTCCACCTCGCCGATTTGTATGAAATACCAAAACGTCGCCACCGCTCGGTGATGAAGGCTGTCTTGTCACTGTCCGGGGGAAACATAGGAATCTGATTGTATCCTGAATATGCATCCAGGAAACTTAGCACTTGGAACCCCGAAGCCCCATCCACTAACGCATCAATACTCGGTAGCGGATAAGAGTCCTTGGGGCAAACTTTGTTCAGATCCGTGAAGTCCGTACACATTCTCCACTGCCCGCTTGACTTCTTCACCATCACAACGTTCGCCAGCCAAGTTGTGTACTTGATTTCACGGATGAAATCTGCCTCTAACAAATTTTTCACCTCAGCTGCCACCGCCGATCTCTTCTCTTCCCCCAATCTTCTCTTCTTTTGGGCCACCAGTCGGGCCTCCTTGAACAATGCCAGCTTGTGTGACATGATTTTTGGGTGGATTCCTGGCATATCGGCTACAGTCCTGGCAAACAAATCTTTTATCTTTTTCAACTCCGCACCTATCGACCTAGCTTGGTCTTCTTCCAGCTCACTACGATGGTAGTAACCTGTTCCTCCTTCCGCCCAAGGCTGAAAGGCCTTGTTTCTCCCATTGGTTCCATCCGATCGTCGGTATTAGTTCTCGGATCTAGATCCGCCATGGCTACCTCCGATCGTTTTCTCCTCTGCCGATTAGATAGATCAGATGAAGATGGCTGAACCTTCAGCCCAGCCACATAACATTCTCTGGCAATCCTCTGGTCAGACCAAACGATGCAAATGGTTCCATTGTCCGATGGAAATTTGAGTGTGAGGTGAGGCGTGGAAACGATCGCTCCGAACGCATTCAAACATGGTCGGCCCAACAACACATTATACGATGTGTTTGCCTCTACCAGTAAAAACCTCGTCTTCAACTCTTTATTCCGCTCAGTTCCCAGGCAAGTCCTCAGATCTACATATCCCCTCGTATCCACTCTCTCCCCCGAAAATCCTACTATCTGCTCGGGGCTATCAGGTCCTCGGATATGTCCATCTGTTGGAACGTCTTCCAGTAAAGAATGTTAACAGAACTGCCTTGATCCACCAACACCTTTCCTACGCTGTATCGAGCAATTACAGCTGTTATCACCATCGGATCATCTTGATTCGGATCAGGAGCATGAAAATCTTCATCGGTGAATGTGATTGGCGGCATGGAGTGCTTCCTCACATCCACCCGGTGAACACTCTTGAGCTCCCTCAAATTTCTCTTCCTCGCCGATGCCGACGACCCTCTAGCAAAACCTCCCGAGATAGTGTTTATCGTGCCACGCAGTGATCGGTCATGGCTACGACTTCTACTCCGCCTCCGATCCGGGCACCGATCATCTCTTCTATCACTTCATTCCACCCTCGTTCTCCGGGGTGGGCTTCTCGCCCGTGGTGGGCTTCTCGCCCTCCGCTCCTTCTTCACAAACTTTTTTAGGTGACCCGTCCGGATTAGTTCTTCCACCTTATCCTTCAACACCGTACAATCTTTGGTGTTATGCCCTATGTTTAGATGATAGGCGCAATGTTTACTTCCGTCCACCTTGGGTGACGACCGAGAAGGTCTTTCCTGAATCAGGTCTACACTCAAAGCTTCTTCCAAAACTCTAGCCCTTGGCATATTCAACGGGGTGTATCTTTCGAACCTACCCCCCTTCGGACCATCTCTGTACTTCTGGCCTTTTGACCGCTCGCCAGGTACGAACGATTTTTTACCTTCCTTCTTCTCCTGCCCTAAGGTCGAGCTCTGCTCCTGTTGTCGTCTCTGAACCGCCCTCATCTCTTCTATTCTGATGAACCGAGCGACTCTCTCTTGCAACTCGTCCAAGGTTAAAGGGGGTTCCGCAAATAAGTTATCGGCGAAAGGGGAGGGCCTCAATGCGGTGGCCAGAGTGCTGATGGTAAACTTCTTACCCACTCCCCTCACTTGTCGAGCAGTTTTGTTAAATCGGTCCATGAAGTCTCGAAGACTTTCTTCCTTCTCCTGTTTTATGTTGGTCAACTCCAAATACGTCAAGTTTCGAGCTCTACCTGCCGAAAACTGCCGCTCGAACATGTCCCTCAGGGTGGCGAAATTACCAATGGTTCGAGGTCTCAACGAATGAAACCATGCTAAGGCTTCTTCCTTAATCGATAAGGAAAAAACCCTGCACCACACATTTTCATTGGGGGAGTAAATGGTCATGGCGTCGACGAAGGACCGCAAATGCTCCTCCGGATCACCTGACCCGTCATACTTCTCTACGGCTGGGAACGCCCTCTACGAGATCTGTTCCTCCATGACCACCGCTGTGAACGGATGCAGGGCTGTCGCTCGGCCGGCTGGGACCGGGCGATTGGCGTTCCGATGTGAGCCAACATCACTTTGAGCCTCCCCATGATAATGACTGTCATGGGTAGGATCTGTGTCTTCCTCTGAATCCGGCATTGTCTCCGGCATCTCAACGAAAGGTGGTGTCGGGGCGCGTGCGGAAGATTGGCGGTTAGCTTGTGCCCCTCTAGCCGTATCACGCTCACCCCTAAGGGTGTCGATCTCTGTCTGCATCGCCTCCATCCTTCTTCTCATCTCCTGCATAAACACTGCTGGGTCTTGGTCCATCCTTATGGTCTCAGTAGGTTGTCCTCAACAATCCTCGGCCCCACGGTGAGGGCCAAAATGTTTCTGCTGAAAGGGACCGAGGGAAACTCCTGCTGCTCTCGTTCGGAAATGCTCCTCTACTGCCGACCAGTCCTTCTCCTTCACTCCTAAACCCTCTTAGTGTCCAAGTGGGGTGACCTGCAGGAAACACTCCGACGCTTAAGTCAGAAATTATCCTTGCAAGTCTAATGAACATCAATCAGAAATCAGAGAGATTACCTTCTCCATCGTTTGTTATTTATATGGTTTCAAAGAATCTTATCCATTAATTTACCTCTTAATGACGATCAATGCCCACCTTAACTGCCCGACACTAACCGTTACACCATTAATTACGCATTCATGGTTATTCAAAATTTGTCTCCAGCCAACGGCTGGGAAGTTTCTATCACCTTCATGTGCCCGATCGGTCCAATTGGTCGGTCAACCCCGCGTGCTCAATAAAACAAGTATGCCCGATCGGCTGACCCTACTCGGTAGTAACAATTTGGTTTTCCGGTTGCCATTGCACCTGCATTCATAACCAATTCCCACAAAATCGTTAGGTTTCGACAAAGAACAAAACGTCTATAGTGAAGATTAGGTTAGTGTTCGACCACTTCGACTTACCAAAAACTAACAACACAACCACAACGCACAAGACACCTACAACAATGCCAAGAAAAATTGCACAGCGCGAGAAAGATAGACAGATGAGCGAGAGAGAGTGATGTGAGAGTGAGTGATACGAGAGTGATGAGAGAACGAGAGAGACAAGAACGTACAGAGAGTGATACCACAATGATGAGAGAAGGAGAGAACGAAACCGTGCCAATGCCAATCAAACTAACCGCGAAACTGAAATTCCAATTTTTTTTCTTCCAAATATGCCCCTACCTCATTATAAAAAACTTAATTCATGCTTTTAAACTTCGGCTAATTGACAACCGTCACGTGGCGTTGTCAAAATTGTGTCAACATTTTGTTGTTAAAGAAATATTTTCCTATTTTGAAATAGTGCACAAGTAATATTTTTTGACCAAATCTTGATACATTTATGTTATTTTTTTTCTGAATCTGTCTATGTTTATAATTTTAATTAAAACTGACATCACTGTGAATTCCCCAATACTAAATCTAACAGTAAAATATAAGAAATTCAAGAAAATGGAAAGAGACGCAACAAACAATAAAAAGTTAACATTTTAATATACAATAAATTATACCTTGTTTAAAATTTTTTTCTTATAAAATCTATGTGCATTAGAACTCCTTACTTTGAAATACAAAGTCTACCTAGGAAGAAAATTATTTGTTGAGATTATAAGTCATAAATCATATATAAGTTAAAACTTACATGTTAGAACGCTAACAACTTTGTCAAACATGGATAGTTGAGATGAGAATATTTTATTAATTACATATGTATTTTTACTGTAGTACAAAATATTATATAATTATTTTTTTTAATTTAATTCCGATTTGTAGTTGTAAAATACTAAATATGTAGTATTTGTATAGAAATTGATAGCCGAAAGTTTCTTTGATTGGAAGTGTCACAATTGTTTTTTTTTCCTTGATTTTCAGAAACATACACATGATTCACTGACATCAAAAGAAGTTCATGTGTGGGTCTTACAACATGTTAAAATGATATGAGTTCAAGCGTTATCTGAAATGTAATTTAACATAAAAAAAATGTTTCACAAAAATAGATTAAATGGACTATATTTATTACTTTTAAAATTTAAAAATCAAACTTTATTAAAATTTAAAACATAAAAAAATTTCAATTTTACTTAATTTATATTTCATTTTAATTTTCATAAAAGTTGTTAGGTAGTTAAACAATTTTTTTATGCTTATCCAAAGTCCACACCCGCATGAAAAAAGTGAAACAACTATTTTAAATAAATTAAAAATAAGATTTTTGGTGGATCCAATTGAGATTTCAAAATATATTTTCAAATTAAAAAGTTGTATAGATTTTAAAAGGTCTTACAAGAACTCAATGAGTTTTTTATTGATTTTTTTATGACTTGGATTTTAAAAGATTCGTAAAATCATAAGATTTAAAAAAATACGAATTTAAAATCAATTTAAAGTATTAATGCATTTTAAAAAAATCATAAGAATGTTGTATTTTAGATTTTACAATTAAATGTATCTTTACCTATTATTCTATTCTACAAAATTCTGTGGATCACAATACATTTTATACTAATTAGTAATTTTGAAAACAATGTGAAAAAAAGTGCATGATCAGTATAACTATATATCTCAAGCAGAACATGTGAACAAAACATTTCAAAATAACTATTAAAGTAAGATATACAACGTATAAATAATAAAATTTGGATTAGAAATATAATATCAATACATAACTAATTAATTTTTTTCTTGTCGACCTCATGATATTTAGTATACATATATCTATGTTATAGTAGCTCTTTGACTTCTTGGTGTTGTTTGTTGTAAATCTTATAAACAACTAATTATCATATAATTATAATTAATAATAATAGTAATAATAATTTATCACACTACCATACGTGAACAAGAAATTGAAAAATATAATTAAAAATTTAGTTGTAAAATGAAAAAAGAAATAAAAGAAATATAAACCTGTGTTTGTAGATAAATTTGTAGATTAACTTTGCAGCATGAAACAACATCAACAAGCCCTGCATTAACATTTCATTTTTTAACCTCATTAACATATTATAGTATTGTAGAAATTGCTTACATGCATTTGGGTCAGTCATAGTTTTAAGTAAATTATACAAAATCCGTGTATGTATATGTTGTCAGGTGGTTTATCAAATATATCAATACACTTCTCTGGTATTACTATAGCTTTGGGTATAACAACTAAAGATTGTTACCTTGGACGTTTTTAGTCGTTCCAGTTAGTATCGCTTCAATAGCGTTAATAAAAATAAATTTAGAATCAGGGAATTCTTTATTGAAACGATCAACTAATGATTTAAGCTCGTCATTGAAAGTGACCACTGCATCATTTTCGTCTTTACACATAGTGATCCAGGTGTTCCACGTGCAGAAATTTCTCGTGGAATGCAGCCTATGTGGAGTATAGAGGTGTCAATTTGACACCCGGGGGCAGTCTTAACCCACTCTTGAAAAAGCCCCCTCTTAAGAAGTCTCTTAAGGTGGGTTTAGTCCACTAAATTTTTTTTGAAAACTAAACTTCAACATTCTTAATAGTAACTATTAAAAGGTAATTGATTTCTTATTTCAAATTATTAAATAAAACTAATTAATTATAGTATAATAGAATATTTAATATTCAAAATAACCACTTTTTTAAATAATTAAAAACAATTGCAAACCACACACTTAATTTTATACAACTAAATAGTATTACAAATTTATTTTACTGAAATATTATAAAAATGCTTTATTTTGTTGTCAATTTTAATAAAATTATGTCTTATGTTGCAGACACCAATTATTAGAAAATTATATATAATTAGTAATATCAAAATAACTCCAAAGAGAGATAATAACATATTAATTTGATTTAATATTTGCACTGCCTTCACAGTTCTTAAAAATAATCATTGTTTTGTTTCCTCGACTTCTAAAATATCACTCAATCTGCTTTTAATTATTTAAAATTAAAAATAATTCAAAAATTTATTATCTAAATTTTTTGATCAAAAATAGTATTAATATTTTATGTGTAAGTTAAACTTATGTTTTATTTTGTTTTTTCTCTCTGATAATCTTTTCTCAAAATCACCATGAGATATATTATAAAAAGAAAGTTAATTTCTTAAAAATTTATAAAAAAATGAAAATTTTAAATAGACCTAAAGTACTAAAGAATGACAAATGTTATAGTGTTTCAATTCTTTAACTAACACATTAAATAATTTATTTTTAACTTTCAATTAGAACACATAACATAAATGTATGTTTATGTTTATGTTTATATTTATGTTATGATATTTAAAATGTAAACATTTTGAATGAGTAGTAAGACGAGATTGAATTCTATGGACGAATACAACTTTAGTCTGCACAGGTTTATGAGTTTTTTCTTTTTATTTATTATTTTTGTTATGAACATGATTTGTTTAGTATAAAATGAAAAAGAAAATCATTTATATTTAATTTCTTTTTCAATAACTTTCTAAGAAAATAAAGAAGCCTATTTTTTTTTTAAATTAAGAGCTTCAATTAGAGAAAATCTTCTCTTAAATTTCAATTAGGATAATTTTAGATAAAAAGTTAATTTCTTACTTATAACTTAAAAAAAAGTGAAATTAAATATTTAAATTTTAAATTTATAAAATGATCCTTTAATTATATGCTCAGAGAATCTAACTCAATAAATATTGTCATTTTGCTTTTGCTTCTTGATTTTAGAACTCTCCTCTTATAAAAAATTCAATTTATTTTCTATAGTAACTATTTTTGTAACAAATTAGGAATTAATTATATTTTTTCTTGTATTCAAAATGAACACTTTTTCTAAAAAAAGTGTCCATGGGTTGGCCCTGACTCACAGGGTTTTTGAAGATATTTTGGCCCCGTGGACTTTTTCTACGAGGAACTTTTTGGTCCTTGGATTTTTTTGGCCTCAACCCACGTGGGTTAGGACCAAACCATGTAAGGAGGGCCAAATTGACAGGTCTAAATCAATATCTATATTCATAAATGAAGTAAAAATTTATACTTATCATTATCTCATATCTAAAATCTTATATAAAATATAAAAGATATACGTCTTATCCACATCTCACTTAATAACAGATATATTCATATATATATATATATATATATATATATATATATATATATATATATATATATGCATATACTCACTCTAGTGTTTCCATATTAATTAAATTTTATTAAAAATAAAAATAAGAACTTAATATTATCAATTAATCAATATTGAAAAAATGTATTCGTTGTCAAATATTTAGAAATACAAATAACAGTTAGATAATAGTAAAATGATTATGTAAAATATTATGAAATTACACATAAATAAAATTTCATAACAACTAAAACAATAGTTAATTTTGAAAACAACAATAAAACAAAGTTTATGAAATTAAAAAATATTTTTAAAACCTTATAAAAGAAAAATAAATATTTAAGTTTAAAAATATTTTAGATGTTCCTTTCTTTCTTTCTCAAGGAAATCTATTATTTTATACATTAGTAAAGACTATAATATTAGACGTCGGCTCTCATAGAATCAGACGTCAAATGGTCTACATATAGAATCAAAAAGTCACTATTTTATTATCTTTAAACATCACTTGTAGAAGGAGTCGACGTCTATTATACAATAAACGTCAGATCCGCTTTCCGGGACATCAATAAGATGTGAAAATATCCCAGTAGCGCCAAAATGGATTTTTTTAGCAATTAGATGTCGGTTGTGGAGGGGGCTGGCGTTAAATGCCCTTTTAAATCCCAAAAACTCAGAATGCGAGTCTCACTTTCTTTCGCATTTTCGTTTAGGTTTTTGTTTCGTTCGTGTTCAGAATTGCTGCTGCAAGGTATGTTTGATTGATTTTCTTCAAGTTAATTTATTTTGCACCGATTAACTTTAGTTTGCACTGATTAAATTTCATTTGCACCGATTAATTTTGGCTTATGATGTAGTTTTGTGCACGAGTTCACAGATTTCGGGGACAACATTGAGTGATGATTCTCCATTGCTTGAAACTCATAGTATATGCAATTTTTTGATGTGCTGGAATCATTTTTTTATTTCAAGTGTGGTAATGTTGTAAAAAAAAAGAAATGGACGTCGGTTAGGAGGGGTTCTACGTCAAATTGACGTCCGAAAAGGGGATTCAACGTTAAAATTGACGCCTCCCAATAAAATGTCGGATCTAGATTGGACGTGGAACGTCGAAAATAACATAAGAGGTTCTTTTTGCAGTAATGATTCATTCCAAAAATTATGAACCATTCATCCTATGTGTTTTATCTTTAATTATAGTTAATGTGAACATAGTAGGCTTAAATCTTAAGTTGAAGATAGTATTGCGTGCTACTTTAGCTGAGAGTGATTAGTATAATGCGTGACATGCGTGAGTACGTAGTGGAAGTTTTAGGTGTGATAAATTATGCATGGATAAATAATTAATCACTGATAAATCTTTTTTTAATTGAGTAATTTTTAATTTTTTTTTGAAACAGAAAAATGAAAGTGTATTTGAATTAATAATTGAGAATAACATAAACTTGTATTTGATATTCTACCTATAAATCATCTTAGGTTTCTCTTCTTATGGAAATAAAAGAAAGAAAACATGAATAATTGCGTAAAGATTATGATCCGTAATTTTAATTACATTTTCTTAAATTTCAATATTTTAATTTAGTCTCTCAATAATTTAAAATATTATTTATAATCGTTATATATGTCTTTAACCACAATTAGTTATTAGCCAATAAAATATAATAATCTTAATATATATATATATATATATATATATATATATATATATATATATATATATATATATATATATATATATATAAATGTCCAATTTGCTAATAAAATGAAAATAGGGCTGTTACAAACATTCTCAAACAGTATAGAACGTGCACACTTTTGTCTTAGAAGGTTTTTCCCTGATTATCACGGTTATCATGCAAAAAATAAACAAATTAGCTTTTCCATCTTGGGATAGAAAGAGAATCTTTTGTTTCGTTATGATTAAAAATGATATTGATTATTCAGGAATGCTTGAATAGGTTATATATTATAGTTATCGTTTTAAAAAAGCTTAGTAACGTGAAACTCGTTTTGAATTTGAGTGGTCCCATCCTCCAATAAAAGTCGGAAAAAAATGGCCCAGCTTCATTGGTTCTGTTGTTTGTATCTCTCTATAGCCATGGCCCCTTCACATCAACTCTACAGTCAATTTCCAAATAACACACTGTACATTATATCACATTACCGTAAAGTATTGGAAACGCACTGATTAACATCTTCACTCCTCACACTATAAATGTACCAAATTATGGTGATACATCTCACAAGTGTCTCTCTATCTATCTATACTTTTTGGTCATGGCACTGCATTTCGAGTCCTGCATTTTTTCTTCCAAACCTCAAATTGTTGCACTAAACTCTCAACTTTCTCGATATCACAACCCTGCCAAACCTGATGCTCTTCACTTCACCAACAAATGGAACTTTGTTCAAGAGGAAAGCTCTAACACACAACTATATAAAACGGTACGTAGGTCAAACTTAGATTATTTTTAATTAGATTATTTTTAATCTTCTTCGTCGAACCTGAAAATGATAACCAGATCGATCACACACACAAAAAAACACAATCATATATATTCCATGCATGAAGGGTTGAAGTGATTATGTCGTTTCCATGGCAGGGAAATCTGAGCACGAATCTCTCGGAGAAAGTGGAGGTGGTGAAGAATGAAGTTTGGAAAACTGTGGATGAAAGCTCATTCGAAGGTTTGTGCATGATTGATGTAATGCAGCGCTTAAATATTGATTACCACTTCCAAGACGAAATTGAAACATTCCTAGAGAGGCAATATACGAATTACCGTAGTGTTGGGAGTGGTTATGGTAATCATATTCATGAGATTGCACTTCGATTCAGGCTATTCAGACAACATGGTTACTTTGAGTCCGCAGGTTGGTTCCACTTACCTTTATATTTCCACCTGTCTACATGTTCATCCACTCATTCCTATACTCCACTTACACTTATATGCTAAAACCCACATACATGTCCGCCAAGAAATTATTACCTATGTATTGATATTTAAAGAAACAATCATCATAGTTTGATAACCATTAAATTTTTATATTTATTTCACATTATTTTTTATTTTTTTAGTTTCTTCTTTTTAAAAAAAAAATAATTCTTTATAACTATTTTATTTTTATATTATATGCTAAATAAATGTAAAAATATGTCATTTTATTATACCTTTAAACAAAATTTTCTGAGTCCTAAAGATTTCGAAACTAACACACTCAGACTAATGAATGAGAAAATTTTCTAATCCTGCAAAACCAAGGGCACAGTTTTTATTCATTCATTTATTTATTTTCTTCTTTCTCTTCCATGCTGCTGAAGCAAACATGGTTGCTTTCCCTTTTGGTATTATTTGAAGGCTAAAATGTTTGTTTATTGGAAACTTCACAGAGGTGTTTGAAAAGTTGACCAACAAGGAGAGAGAAATCAGGCCAGAACTTAGTGAAAATATAAAGGGAATGGTAGACATATATGAAGCTTCACAGTTAGCCGTAGCAGGGGAAGATATACTTGCTGAAGCAGAAATATTTAGTGGCAAGGTCCTAAAGGAAAAGGTAGATTCCATCGACAGTCACGGAGATCAGTTTGTAAAGAGAACCTTAGAACACCCTTTTCACAAAAGCTTGCCCTTGTTTACCGCTAGAAAGTTCTTGGGCGATTTCCATGACAAGAATCTATGGCTAAGTTCCTTTCGAGAGATTGCAAAAATGGATTTCAGTTTGCTACAGTTCTCGTACCATCGTGAGATTGGTCAAATTACGAAGTATGATGGATGTTTAATTCAATTATTGAACTAAGCTATCTTGTTATGATGATCAGTCCTTACAGTTCAATCATTTTTGCAGATGGTGGACCGAGCTTGGTTTAGCCAACGAGTTAGTGTATGCGAGAAACCAACCCCTTAAATGGTACATTTGGTCGTTGGCATGCTTCTCGGATCGTAGTTTCTCAGAGGAAAGGATTGAGCTCACAAAACCAATATCTTTGATATACATAATAGATGACATTTTCGATGTTTATGGGACTCTGGACGAGTTAACTCTGTTCACAGAAGCTGTTTGCAGGTGGGTAAATGAAACCACTTATTCACTATAAAAGTTTTCACAGATCAAATTACAGACAAAGATTAATAAAAAACAATGCAGATGGGATATTACAGCCGTTGAACAACTTCCAGATTACATGAAGACGTGTTTCAGTGTCCTCTATAATCTCACAAACGAAATCAGCTCCAAGGTCTATCAGAAGCACGGCTGGAATCCCATACACTCACTACAAAATGCGGTAAGAGAATACCCACATATGGATTATTTTTATATTCAACAGTAAAGACTTAGTTGAAAAAGATTTATGTGAGCTTTTTTTCCTCGAACTTGTAAGAATTTACACAGAAAATAGACGATGGAGATTTTTGGTCTGGTTTATATCTATATATTGAGAATTTGATGAGAATTGAACCTTTACATCTTGATATTCATATGGAATGTAAAAGAGATGGTGATTTTTGTGCAGTGGAAGAGATTGTGCAAAGCCTTCCTAGTTGAAGCAAAATGGTTTGGCTCTGGGAAGTTGCCCAGTGCTGAAGAATACTTAGAGAATGGGATAGTAAGCTCTGGAGTGCACATTGTGATGGTTCACACTTTCTTTCTTTTGGGTGAGGGATTAACCGAGGAAAATGTTGAGATCATAGACGGAAACCCTGACATCATTTCTTCCCCGGCAACAATTCTCCGACTCTGGGATGACTTGGGAAATGCACAGGTAAACAGATTTTATGTGTTGATAGAGTTAACATAGAGGTTATTGTGGTATTATATCATATTATGAATTAGTGATACCACTGGTATTGTTGTAAAGGATGAGAATCAAAAAGGCAATGATGGATCGTACGTGAATTGTCTGATGATGGAAAAGCCAGAGTACACGAGAGAAGTAGCAAGAGAAAGAGTGATGAGTAAGATGAGTGATGCATGGAAGAGCCTGAACCAAGAGTGCTTGTTTCATAAACATTTCCATTCAACATTCACTAAGGCTTCACTGAATCTGGCAAGGATGGTGCCATTGATGTATAGTTACGATGACAGGCAGTCTCTTCCAGGACTGGAGGAGCAAGTCAAGTCCTTGCTTTATGATAATTTTCTTTAATTTATAGTAATCCAATAAATCAGTATGTTGGTTTAAGAAGGTTTCAGTCTTCAAGGAACACCTCCTTAAATGGTTTACTACTTTACCTTAGTTCTATTGGGAACGAGTTTATATGGAAAATAAATACACGTTCAGGTGTTATTTGATTGGAATTAAAACTTATGTAATTCAATATTTCATTAAATGTATTTTGTATGATCATAAATATAAATTTCTAGTTTCTAGCAAGGAAATATGGATATCCCTAAGCTAGACGTTGCTTTCTACCTTATCTCTTGTGTCCCTTTAAATTCTCTATTCACTCAATTAAATCCTTTACCATAATACTCGTTTCAATCAGACTTGAGCATATCAATTTCTTCCGAAATAGACCTATCACGACATAGCCACAAGAGTTAATAATAATTGTCCAATCACTTCTTTTCGATCGTTACCTTTTCGTGCCAACCACACCTCCTTTTCTTGCCTATAACTATTATCTTTACCTATCTACTTTCTATCGTCAATAATTAATTAAGAGTCACACATTGAAATAAAATTATTAAACTATCTTAATTTTGTCACTAAAATATTAATTTTATTAAATTGATGAAGGAATAATTATTTTGCTTTTGATAGTTTCACCACGTAGAATTGAGATGTGCAGAGAAATAGTTGTTATACAATATCCATCGATAAAATATGTTAATAAAATTTATCAATAATATTGAATTGTTATTATCGATGGATTTTTTTTAGTAAGATGATGTTAAATTTTTTGCTTTGATCTTTGACCATTTCATGATAAAATATGTTGATAAATTCTTCATTAAGTAAAAATTTTAAAATTTGTAATTACTATAGAACTTTGATTAACGATAGTTTTTTTTATTCGTAAAATAAGCATCAAATTTTTTGTTAAATATGAAGAAACATATTTATATATTAATTAGAGATGTGTGAAAAAAAAAGAACGAAAAGGATAATAAAGAGGAAGGGAAGAAGGAGAGGATCCGAAGGCAGTACATTGAAGACAATGAAAAAATACTAGTAATGGTGGAGGCGGTGGTGACAATGAAAGAGGAGAAGGAAAAAGAAAAAGAAGAAGAACCCAATGATGATAATTACTAACGAATTTTATCGATAGAAAAACGTGTTCATAATTACCGACAAACATTTATTGGCGTATTTTTTCCATTGGTAATTACCATGATTGTGACCTTTAGATTAAATTGATTTATGTTGTGATGTTTGTTAACGAATTTTACTTATAGAAAAAAGTGTTCATAATTATAGACAAACATTTATTAACATATTTTTTCCCTTGGTAATTTGATCTCTAGATTAAATTGATCCAACCGATGTAAACTTTTCATGTTGTTTGGTTTGAAATTCACTTTTTATGGTCTCATTAATGACTCCCTTCTTTGATCCTTTTGTAATTTGTAGGAGGATAAATTAGTTGTAGTGTTTAAAATCAAATGAAGTGAATACTTTAGAATGAAGTAGTTTTGGAATTTCTCAAATATAACACATGTAAAATTTTCACGTTGTTTAGTTTATAATTCATTTTTTTTCTAATGACTCTCTCTTTCTTAAATTTTTTTCATTAATAAATGCCTATATATTTTTCAATATAGTATTATGCAAAATCCATTAATTATTTTTTGTTGGTTTTTTAAGTTTAGGATATTAAAAATCTTTTATAGCCAATATAGTTATGTGTGAAATTGTTAGGCTGATATTGATGTATTAAGAAAATGACTTAACCATGATGAGGTTTGTCATTGCAATTTTACCAAACTATAGAAGGAATACATGTTTTTTGTTGTTGTACAAAATTGGGATGTGTAAATGAGTACTTTATTGTGTTATAAAATTTTACTATAGAATTAAAGACAAGTTATGATATTGAACTTTCTGGAAAAGGAACACAACATGATATTGGATCTCTAGATTAAATTGACCTAACAAAGGGCAAAATTTTCATGTTAGCTTGAAATTCATTTTTTGTGTTCTCATGGTCGAATCCCTTCTTTGGTCATGTTGTTTTTTTTATTGATGATGATAATTTAGGTCAAACGTTGGTGTATTTAGTAAAATTCTAAGCTAAGTGATATTAACAATTATATTATTGTTAGAAATGAGTTGTGTACCTTTCTAGCCCAACAAATATGTTAAAGAATGTTGTAAGGCAATAGTATTCTACAGTACCAATGATGCATTATGTTGTTGCATCACTGTCACAAAGGACTCAATCATCTTGACCAGGTTAGGAACCTCGAGATTTATGGGTGGGGTAGGAGGAGGCCTAGGTGTCATCTTCTTCTTACACAGAAAAAAGCCATCAGTCAAACTCAAAGAAACTAAAATACTAACTAGACATAACTAAGAGCACACAACCAAAACATGGAACACTCATAACCTACATGATTCTTAAGGAAAGAACTGCTCTGATACAAAAAATGTAACATCCAAAAATATAGTATTAAGTTATAAAGGAGTTATCACATATTTAATAAAATAGAATAGTTAACAAGACAGGGAGTAAAAGTTCCATCATAGTTATACAAAACATAACTACAAAATGTAACTTTATACAGGCCAAAAGAAACGAAACTATATGCATAAAACTAGTCTATAGAAAACTAGACGTCTGCGGATCCTCCCTCCAAAGCTTGCTCTACAGTTACCTCATCACCCTCTGCTCACATCCACCGGATGATCATAGTCAAGATCACAAAGCACAATACATGCAACAAAACAATCAAACAAAAGGGTAAGCTAGAGATACAAAACCTTTCATAATATACTTAAACATTTCACACATGATTCATATTTCACACCAAACCAACCAAAGACTCTATAAACATTCCAAGACTTAGATTGAACTATCTAGATTAGTATGAATATTGAGCTATGGCGGTTCATGCACTTGTAGTGGTGAAACAATTGGCCCACCCCAAGCTACCGCACAATGTTAGTCCGTTATCACTCGCCTTAGGCCAAGGTAAAACCCCTAGACTAGAACCTCTAGCTACTCTCACCACATGTCTCACCCTTCTTTACTTAAGAATGAATGACCATTTGTCCGGATGAACCCCAATACTGAGCTTCCTATATTCATACTTTACAATACTTGAAGCAACCATTAAGAATCCTCTTTAGGACTCTTATACAACTTATTTCCATTCAAACATATATTCCAAACATTGTTACATAACATACATTAATTCATTATAACTCTTAATGCCATACACATAAAATAAAGGAGTTAAAACCACTTCAGAATACAGACCCACTAACCCAACTAGCAGAAACTGCTCGTCTAGCGAGTAACAAAACCACAAGCTCCCCAAGCTAAGCTAATTGGCTCGCACAACCATTGTAACTCTCGGCCAAAAACCCAAAATACTCGTCCAACTAGCCAATTTTGCTCGCCTAGCAAGAGCCAAAATAGAGAGCTCCCCAAGCTAAGCGAGCTGGCTCGCCCAACCTCTAGAACTCACTGCCAAAACTCCCCCACACTTGCCCAACTAGCCAATTCTGCTCACCCAACCAGACTACTTAATTCTGCAGCACTAAAACTACAAAATTAACAATTCTAGACCACCCATTACCTCTTCTAACCACTTTTACCAATTTCTAATACTCCTAGATTGGATTATAAACTATTTTATACTTAAACAAAAGCGTATAACCTATCTTAAACTAATAATAAATTGTTTATAGAAGGACATCAACTCAAAAACCTCTAAATTCTCAACTTAGAGACCAAATTCCATTCTACATATTCTAGCTCATTTTAAAGTAACTTAAGAACTATAACAAGTCATAAATGACTTACTAATGCACCTCGAACCTTCTATTTGGACATAGAACCACTGATTCAAAATCTCACTAGTCCTAACCCCTAGAAATACTCTTAAAACCAACTAAACTATCATCAAAATGCTACTACCTCTCTTTTGAAACAAATTTCAACCACTTCACAACTCTAACAACTCTCAATTCACATTTAAACATATTCTAGGACTTCATCTCCTCTTTCTAGCCCTTACCTTAAGAACTCATACACCAAAAATGCAAAATTGACCAATGATAATCACCACTCAACCTAGTTCAATTCCCTTCAACACTAAATCAAATTAAACACCACCAAACACCTCAACAACACAATTTATCATACCATTAGAGTTTCACATAGAATCATTCAACATCAACAATCATCACATGATCAAATTCACTTACTCAACAATTCACATTACTAGCATTTTAATCATAAACATCCAATATCTACAATTACACATCTTAATCAATATCAATTCATGCTTTATAAAATTTACCAAGAACAAAATCTAGTTTCCCTTACCTCACAGAGAATTACTACGGCTCTAAGAACATCCAATCGTTGCTTCAAACGCAAGAAACTCTAGAAACACTTACGAATCACCAAATTGTGTTCGGAGTGAGTCCTTAGGACTTTAGATTGATAAGAAACTAGGAATAGATAACAAGAAACACATGCGATAGAAATCACTACACATGATCTCAAACTAAGGACGAAAGAAAAAAATGAGTTGAAACTTACTTGTTCAATACTAAGAACTGATCAGTAAAGAATGAATGTTACTCCGCCGTGATCTTTTAGAAGCTTTCTGATCGTCAAACATATGATCGAGGAGTTAAAAAAGGTAAAGGAAAGTGAAAGAGAACAAAAAGGAAGAGTTTTAAAGAAATAATCGGTGTTTTAAATAATGAGTCAAGTTTAAAAAATTCTATTTATATTATCGAATTATTTTAAAATAAAACACTCGGTCCTATTATTTTAAAACACTTATCAACTTTAATACTCTATTTTCTATTTTTTAGTTTGTTAGAATTATCATGCAAAAAATATAAAGAAATTAATTTCTTTTTCCACTGTAACATAAAAACCTAATTTTTTGTTACGCTATAAATCATCTTGATTATTACCATTGAACTTTCTTTAGAAAATTATATCAATTATATGATTTGTTATATATGCATTAATGAATGTTAATTTCTGTCGCTAATTTAAATAAATTAGCTTTGCTATTCAAAGATCATACATTTATCACATTAAATGTTATAAATCAAAACAACACTTTATGAAATAAACATTATAAAAATATTATACATAAACAACACTTTTTAGAAAGATGCTATCTATATTTTTTTAAAATTAATAATTTAAGATGGATCAACAGTGTTAGTAAATTTAAGCATTATCTATTATGTTTTATTATATCAATAGACAGCGTGGTTTTAAAAGAAACATATCCTCATTTTGCATTCATCAAAAATAAATTTCACGCCATTGCCTCATCTTCTCCTCTGCAGCCTTCTCTTTTGCAGCCATCACGTATCTCTTTTGCGGCCATCACGTAAAGCTTTGAACTTTACATTCATCTCTCAATGACAACCCATTTGCATTCATCAAAAATAAGTTTCGCACCTGTGCCTCGTCTTTTTTGTAGTTTTCTCCTTTGCAGCCATCACGTAAAGATTTGAACTTTGCATCCATCTCTCAACGACAACCCCATCGATTCATCTACATCCATCATCGTAGTTCTCAATATTGGATTTAATTTATTTTCCGTTCATATCTGTGCATTTATCTTCATATATTTATATTCTATTTTTATATTTATATTCCGTTTATATATTGTTTCAAACAATTATATATATGTAAAAATTGTACTCTCTTCTTATGGAATAAGAAATACAATTCCTATCCTTTCTTTTCTCATAACATGGTATCAGAAGAAAATTAATTTTTTATCACGTTCTTCCGCAACCAATTCTTTTCCTGTCCAGATCTTCATTTTCTACCTTTCGTTCTTGGCTTTTCTGCCTTTTTCTTCTCCTTTTATGGCTACTCCCTCTATTACTCTCGCATCGTTGCAAGATACAACACATGACTATTACATTCATCCTAATGAGAATCCTTCATTGGTGCTTGTTTCCCCGATTCTTGAAGGTCACAATTATCATGGATGGGCTCGCTCGATGTCTATGGCACTACAAATGAAGAATAAATTTAGCTTTGTTGATGGTTCCATTCCTTGTCCAGCTGGTACAGATCCAATGGTTCAAGCATGGAAGCGTTGCAATAATCTAGTTTTATCTTGGATCAATCATTCTGTTTCTCATGAGATTGCTACAAGTATTATTTGGATTGACTCTGCTGCTACGGCATGGAAGGATCTCAAAGATCGTTTCTCCCAAGGTGATTCTGTTCGAATTTCACAATTGCATCAAGATCTTTATTCAATGCATCAGTCTGATCTAAGTGTTACTGCATATTACACTAAAATGAAGATTCTCTGGGATGAACTTTGCAATTTTCGCCCTATTCCTGAATGCCAATCTTCTGCTTCTTGTTGTGTTGTTTCTAAGACAATGAAGGAATATCGTGAAAATGATTGTGTTCTTTGTTTTCTTAGAGGCTTGAATGATAATTACTCTGTTGTTCGCTCTCAGATCCTTCTCATGGATCCCTTGCCTTCTTTACCCAAAATTTTTTCGATGATAATTCAACATGAGCGACAATTACAATCAGGAATTCTTTCTCAACCTCCAGTCATGGCGTCACAAGTTTCTCAATCTAAACCTTCTTTTTCTACCTTCAATGGCAGAGGTAAACCCTCTCCTGCCAATGATTATGGCCGGGGAAGATCTTCATATCAAGGTTCTCAGGCTCGTTATCAAGGTTCTCAGGCTCGTTCCTCAGGGGGAAGGTTTGGTGCACCTCGACAATGCACTCACTGTGGCAGGACAAACCACACCATTGATACTTGCTTTCTAATACATGGATTACCACCTGATCTCAAATCCAAAAGAGTCCACAATGTTACAACAGATTCTTCTACAGTAGTTCCTTCTTATAATAATTCTCCGGCACAGTCACATTCCGCAATTTTGGGACTTTCTCAAGAGCAAATTCATGGTTTATTGGCACTTCTTCCTCAATCTAATCCCACAATCCCACATTCTACTAATCTAGTTAGCTCTCATAATGCTTCCACTTCTTCCCAGACTCAAGGTAATATCTATTCCAAATGGATTCTAGACACAGGTGCTACTGATCATATATCTAATTCTTTGTCTCATTTTATTTCTTATCATAGAATCTCACCAATTACAGTATCACTACCCAACAAGAACTCTTCATTTGCTCATTTTTCCGGCACTGTTTCACTTAGCCCACACCTTACTTTACATAATGTCTTGTTTATTCCTAATTTTTCTGTCAATCTTATTTCGGTCACAAAGTTAACTAAATCTCTATCTTGTAAACTTAACATTTCTGAATTTTCCTGTGAAATATAGGACAAGTCAACCTTGTAGATGATTGGCAAAGCTGAAGAAAGAGATGGCTTGTATGTCATGATAGTTCCTGCACCCACACCCCTTGGTTCACCAGCTGCTATTACTTTTGAGAATTCTATTGCTTGTTCTACAATAAGACATAACTCTATAGATATTTGGCACTATAGACTAGGGCATCCTTCTTTTTCTTGTTATACCAAATTACGCAACATGTATGCCACTTTACCCAATACAAAATACACGCATTGTGATGCTTGTCATTATTCTAAGCAAAGAAAATTACCTTTTCAATTAAGTACTACTGTTTCAAAAGCTCCTTTTGATTTAATTCATGTTGATATTTGGGGGCCCTATAGTACTTCTTCGGTTGATGGTTTCAAATATTTCTTAACTATAGTGGATGATATGTCTAGATACACATGGATTAAATTAATGACAAGTAAATCAGATACAAGATCACAACTTATTGGCTTTGTTTCTTATATAAAAACACAATTTGGCATTGATGTAAAAGCTGTTAGATCAGATAATGGTAATGAGTTTGCAATGACAGATTTTTATAGACAAAAAGGGATACAACATCAATTATCATGTGTTGAAACACCTCAACAAAATGGAGTCGTTGAGAGAAAACATCAACACATTCTCAATGTTGCTAGATCTTTAATGTTTCAATCCCATTTGCCCATAATTTTCTGGTCTTTTGCTGTTCGTTATGCTGTGCAACTCATTAATATTTTACCACTAGTGCAGAAAGGGGTTTTAACGTCTCCCAATAGACGTCCGTCCACAAAAGCCCCAACGTATATAATTGACCGGTGGCATATTAGTAAATAAGTGGAACTGTAGACGTCCGTCCTGGGGCTCGCCGGACGTCTATAATGTTATGAACGTCCGTCCTTGGAGACGGACGTTTATAGGCTGAACAAAGTGAACACGTGTCAGCCCTTTGGACGTCCGTCCTTGGTCGCGACGGACGTTTATAATGTTATGGACGTCCGTCCTGGGGGACGGACGTTTAATAGGCTGAACTAGTAAACACCTATCAGCTCTTTGAACGTCCGTCCTTGCCCGAGACGGACGTTTAAACTTGAGTGAACGTCCGTCCTAGGTGACGGACGTTTATTGGGCTGAACAGTGAAAATCCATGTGCAGGCTTTGAACGTCCGTCCCTGGCCGAGACGGACGTTTATACTTGATTGAACGTCCGTCCTAAGTGACGGACGTTCATTAGGCTGAACAGTGAAAATCCATGTGCAGGCTTTGAACGTCCGTCCCTGGCCGAGACGGACGTTTATACTTGAGTGAACGTCCGTCCTAAGTGACGGACGTTCATTTGGCTGAACAGTGAAAACCATTTGCAGGCTTTGAACGTCCGTCCCTGGCCGAGACGGACGTTTATACTTGAGTGAACGTCCGTCTTAAGTGACGGACGTTCATTTGGCTGAACAGTGAAAACCATTTGCAGGCTTTGAACGTCCGTCCCTGGCCGAGACGGACGTTTATACTCTAGCGAACGTCCGTCCTCGGAGACGGACGTTAAAAGGCTGAACGTTTATAGTTGAACGTTTATACCCATTGCAGCCCTTAGACGTCCGTCTTAGGGGGACGGACGTCTACGAGGCTGAACGTTTCAATTTCCCAAGTAGGGAACTTACACGTCCGTTTTGGGAGGGCTCGGACGTCTATAATAAACACAGACGTCCGTGCCCCTATAACGGACGTTTAAGGTACTGACAGGGTGGTTGGATATTTAATTCTCTTCAGGCCCTCAACGTCAGTCCTAAGAGGGCACGGACGTCTATAATATTATAGACGTCCGAGCCTGTATAACGGACGTTTAATGTACTGACAGGGTGGTTGGATATTTAATTCTCTTCAGGTCCAGAGACGTCCCATATGCGGGGCCAGACGTTTATACTATTATAGACGTCCGGGCCGTCGTAGGACGGACGTTGAGGGCCTGCCATGGGGAGTTGAAACGTCCAGTTTGTTCAATATAATAGACGTCAACCCCCCAAAACGGACGTTTATCATATTAGAGACGTCGACGCAACCAAGCACTGACGTTTAAACCCACCCGCGAATATCATTTTTAAATCCTCAAAGACGTCACATTAGTGACGAACCAGACGTCTATACTATTATAGACATCCGTCCACAAGCTCGCCGGACGTCTAAGAGTATAATATCGTGCTCCCGCGAACCAGTGACCAGTTAACGTTTGGAAACGCACTGTTCATCGTCTTCCTCCGCAAAACGCTGCTGCGCCATTGATTTCCAGGTGAGTTTTCTCGTTTTTGGACCGTTTAAATTCATTTTCAATCCGATTACATTGCTCTGTGATGAAATACCTTTGATTTGAACCGATTAAAAATCGTTTTCGGTCCGTTTTTTTGTAGACTCTTGCGTGTTCTTGGAGGCTTCTTTGACTGTTTTTGGACTGCGTTTTAGGCCGTTCACTCCTCCGTTTTCATCATTTTCATTTCGAATCTACTTTTCAGGTTAGCTTGTTGGTTGAAATTTTTTTGTATGCATGTAATTGAGTTTTGTGAATGCACGTTTTTTACTGTAAAATGTGACTGCGTAATTGGCTTTTGAATATATCTGTATTAGTTGTGTATTATATAAGTATCAAATCATTGAGTGACACTTAGTTCCCGTTTGAAATTTAAGACAAACGATTAATCTTTTAATCGTTTGTGTTAAATTTTGAATTGTCCGATTGGACAGTTTGAGAAAATTAATTTCCATAATTTGCAATTCCATGTCATTTGGAGTTTAAGGATAAGATTGATAAAATTTCGGTTCAGTACTTGTGTTGTTCTCCGGATGCATATTTGATTGTGGTCATCGTTGACTACTCTCATTTCGTGTATTTCGGAGACCAATGCGAAATGCTGCCGAAATCTTATCAATTTTATGATGTAGACTTCAATGCACGTGGCTGATATAATTATGAAAATTAGTTTTTTTGAATGGGTAGGGCCTAACCTTGTGAGAGTTAAAACACTTGAACTAATGATTTTACGAACATAGTATGGATCGAAGCTGGATGAAGGAACGTCGCATCAGTGAAGAGTATGAGAAGGGTGTTTCGAAGTTCTTGCAATACGTTGAACGAAATGCTAAGTCCGTCAATGGGAAATATTTTTGTCCTTGTGTGCGTTGTCTTAATCAAATACGGCAAGACTTAGGCAATGTGCGTGACCATCTATTCATGTACGGCATAATGAGGACTTATACCGTTTGGACTTGGCATGGAGAACTACTGGAGCAGCAAACCACGTCACGAGGAACGAATTATGTGGAAGAATGGATGAGTGACCATTTAGAGGACATGATACGTGATGTCGGTGAAGAAAATTTTGTAAGGGCTAATTTGTATGATTCTCTTATTAATGATTCAGAGCAACCGTTGTTCCCAGGATGCTCGAACTTTACACGTCTGTCTTCAACTTTAAAATTATTTAGTTTAAAAGCAAGGAATGGATGGACCGATAAAAGTTTCACCGAGTTGTTGGAGTTGTTGAAGGAGATGCTTCCAGAAAATAATACTCTACCTATTCGTAATTACGAGGCCAAAAAAATTTTATGTCCAATGGGTCTTGAATATCGAAAGATACATGCTTGTCCTAATGATTGTGTTTTGTACACAAAGGAGTTTGCTTCGTTAAAGTATTGTCCAACATGTGGTTTATCCCGTTTTAAAAAGAAATCTGACAGAGTCACTGGTGATGAAGGTAATGATGGTGCACCTGCTAAGGTGATGTGGTATTTGCCTATAATACCTAGGTTCAAACGTATGTTCTCTGTTAAAGAAGATGCAAAGAACCTTAAATGGCACTCTGACGAAAGAAAGTGCGATAATCTTCTTCGACACCCTGCTGATTCTCCACAATGGAAAAAGATTGATGACAAATTTCCTGAATTTGGTGCAGATCCAAGAAACTTAAGGCTTGCACTTGCAACTGATGGTATGAATCCTTATGGAAACTTAAGTAGCAAACACAGTTCGTGG
The DNA here is from genome assembly GCF_029865625.1 of Vigna umbellata. Lineage (NCBI taxonomy): Eukaryota > Viridiplantae > Streptophyta > Magnoliopsida > Fabales > Fabaceae > Vigna > Vigna umbellata. The sequence goes on along the minus strand of NC_142165.1, from coordinate 53,556,411 downwards.
CCAGTTATGTTGATGATTTACAATCTTTCTCCTTCGTTGTGCATGAAGAGAAAATATGTGATGTTGTCCATGATGATATCGGGTCCTAGACAACCTGGAAATGACATTGATGTTTACTTAGCACCTTTAATTGATGATTTGAAATTGTTGTGGGAAGAAGGCATCGACGTGTTTGACTCACATGTTCAGGAACAGTTTCGTTTGCGTGCAATGTTGTTTTGCACTATAAATGATTTCCCAGCATATGGAAACTTGAGCGGTTATAGTGTTAAAGGTCATTTTGCATGTCCCATATGTGAAGAAAACACTAGTTACCTTCAGTTGAAGCATGGTCAGAAGACAGTATATACAAGACATCGAAAATTTCTTCCTCGTAATCATCCTTATCGTAGATTGAAAAAAGCATTTAATGGAAGTGCTGAGGATGAGGTTGTGTGCAGACCCCGGAATGGTGAAGAGGTGTACAACGAAGTGAAAAACATTGACATTGTGTTTGGAAAACATCATAAAAGTACCTATGCAAAGAACATCTGGAAGAAACGATCGATATTTTTTACGCTTCCATATTGGTGTGAACTTGATGTTAGACATTGTATTGATGTGATGCACGTTGAAAAAAATGTTTGTGACAGTGTTATCGGAACTTTATTAAACGTCAAAGGGAAGACCAAAGACGGAATAAAAGCAAGACAAGATTTGGCTGACATGGGAATCCGATCTGAGTTACATCCACAGATAATAGGAAGACGCACCTATCTGCCCCCAGCCTGTCACACACTTTCCAAAAAAGAAAAACAAAGTTTTTGTAACTGTTTAAGAAGTGTGAAGGTTCCGCAAGGTTATTCTTCAAACATTAGTAACCTTGTGTCTATGCAAGACTTAAAGCTAGTTGGTTTAAAGTCTCACGATTGTCATGTATTGATGCAACAGTTGTTACCAGTTGTTATTCGAGGTATATTACCTCCTTCTGTTAGGGGTATTCTGACACGTCTGAGTTTTTTCTTTAATGCCATTTGCAAGAAAGTTGTTGACCCTCGAAGTTTAGATGAATTGGAAAATGAGGGAATAAGACTACTATGTCAATTGGAGATGTATTTTCCACCTTCCTTTTTTGACATCATGGTACATTTGATTGTTCATCTAGTCAGAGAAATTCGAATATGTGGGCCGGTCTTCTTAAGGTGGATGTACCCAGTTGAAAGATACATGAAGATCTTAAAGGGATATGTCAAGAATCAGTATAGACCAGAAGCTTCAATCATAGAGCGATACGTTGCAGAAGAAGCCATTGAATTTTGTTCAAGTTATATGCCATCTTGTGAACCCGTCGGTCTTCCGAAGAGCAAAAATGAAGGAAAATGTGAAGGTAAGGGTGTTCGAGGTGTGAGAATTCAAAGTGTTAGCAGAAAAGAAATTGACCAAGCTCATTTGTACGTCTTAAACAACACTGTTGATGTGATTCCTTACATTTCTGACCACGTTAATGAAATAAAGGCAGCAAACCCAAAAATGAGTGAAAAATGGCATCTTAATGAACATGTGAAAACCTTCTTGGGATGGTTTAAGAAAAAGATGTATGCGACTCCACATGTTTCTGAAACTTTATTGAGGTTATCTCGTGGGCCGAACACAGAGGTCATTACATATGGTGGGTACTATATAAACAATATTTCATTTCAGACAAAGGTAGAAGATGACAAAAGCAGAGTTCAAAATAGTGGCGTCACACTACAAGCTGAGGCTGTGCACTTTGCTAGTTCTAAAGACAAAAATCCAATCACAGCATCCATCAGTTATTTTGGAATAATACAAGAAATATGGGAAGTTGATTACGTTACTTTTAGAGTACCAGTTTTCAAGTGTAAATGGGTTGATATAAATTCTGGTGTCATGATGGATGACCTTGGTTTCACATTGGTAGACTTGAACAAGATGAATTACACTGATGAACCATTTATCATGGCTAGTCAAGCAAGACAAATATTCTACGTAAGTGATCCATCGAATAACAAATTGTCAGTGGTTTTAGAAGGTAGAAACATGCATGGACATGAGGATGACGATTCTCTTGATATACTTGAGACAACATCTGTTGCATGTAGACCCACTGAAGACCCAGTTGATGACGTTGCCGATGTAATGCAGGCAATTCGTAGTGATCACAACGAAGGCATTTGGGAAAAAACAATTAATTAATAGGTTAATATTTTAACTTTTATTGACTTTATATGTATGTTCATCATAATTGAATTATTACTAACGTTGTATAATTTTTTTAGGTATGTCGGCCTCAGACTCAGGATCGGGAAAGAGCAGACGTGGACGAGGCGTCACCCGAGTGGCAGATGTGACATCCGGACGCGTGGATGGTCAGAGGAGGCATGTTGACATTGACCCCAGATCAGGTCATCCATCAGGGCCAAATGCTGATAGGTTTAGGAGTTATCTGGGCAAGTTAGCAAAAAGTCATGTCTCTATCCTTCATGCATGTTGGGATGACGTCCCAGAGGTCGACAAGAACCTCTTATGGCAAGATGTTCAGGTATGTTTATACTTCATGCAATTTGTGATATACTTATCTGTTATGTTTTCTTTTGGTAACAAGTTTTTGGTTTTAAACAGCAACATTTTGATATTCCAAACACAATGCAAATCAGAAAGAAAGTGTTATCGCATATAGCGATAAGATGGAGGGATTTCAAGACAAGGCTGACACGACTATATGTCTTTGGAGATAGACAACATGAAAATCCATCTCAGCATTATACCTTCACAGAGGAGGATTGGATGCAGTTTCGTGCATCTAGAGAGTCTGAGGAATGGAAGGTATGTTTCTTAAGATCGCCTTTCATTGAGTTTTTATGATTATACACTTACTTATATACATGGTTTCACAGGATAAAAGGTTAGCCGCCCAAGAAAGACAAAAGTTAAACGACGCACCCCACTTGTTATCACGAGGTGGATATGCAAAATTGGAGAAGAAACTGAGAAAGTCTAGAGCCGATGCCTTGGGACTTGAGTCGCCCGACCTAGCACCTGCACCTGCTAGGTACGAGCTGTGGAAGGCTGCTCGGACTAAATCTGATGGGAACATGACATCTTCCTCAGCTGCCTTGATCTCACAGAGAATTGTAAGTTCAAATTATAAGCAGTTATTTGATTGTGTATCTATCACAGCATGTCTTCTAAGTAACTTGGTTTTTTTATGTGCAGGATGAGTTGGTTGAGCAGCAGACTCAGGGCACATTTGCTGGCCAAGGTAGGGACGACATTCTGACAACGGCCATTGGAAGGCCCGAGCACCCAGGACGTGTACGTGGAGTTCCTGGGGCGATTGGTCTTCGTGACTATTTTGGCCCTACACAGAAAACCCCCCAATCAATGAGTCAGGAGACACTGAGGCAGATGGATCTTCAATGGGAGGAAAGACTCAACCAAAGCATGAGATCAATGGAGCAACGATTCATGGAGCAGCTACAAGAACAAAAACAAATACAAAGAGCGCTTGAAGAAAAGCTGCATTCCATGACGCAAGGCGACATGGGGGTCGATGAAACTCCCACACCACCTCGTGTCAGCACTAAAGGATCATGCTCTGCTGTAGACCCCACTCAGTATAGCGGTCAATATGAGCTGTTGGTTGATGGGGATCCCCCACGCATTGTGGCTGTCGGACGAGTGCTTGAGGGAGGGGAGACCATTCATGGTGTTGCCATATTACCCCAGCACGTGCGTGTGACCATTGACGAGGTTCGGGATCCCCAGGCTCAGGTGCCTGTACCCACTCCAGAAATTAACTTTGTGGGGGAGGCCATAGGATCATTTATTGCATGGCCTAGAGCATTGATCATGTCCCACATCGCTACTCCACAGGTATAATGTCTTTTAAAATAGTATTTCTATGTTTATTCTTCATATAATTGTTGACAAAGCTTTGACGTAAATTCTTATCTTCAGTTCACACGTCCTCAGAAGCAGCCAATTCATGATACAGTCATACATGAAGATGATGAGATGGCTGAAGCGGAGGATGATCCTCTATCAAAGTTAGTGACAAAATTACCCAGATTAAAGAAAGCATCATTAGAACTCTACTGGGATTTGAGGGTATTTGGTCTTCCCCCACATGTGCCAGTTTATATCACATTTTCTGATGCATTGGAGGTGATTGGGGGAGACAGGATGTTGAATATTTCCATCATTCAGCTGTGGTGCATGTAAGTTACTCAATTTGGTCTTTCATATTACTTTTATTTACATTGTTATATAGTTTCTAACAACTTAACTTTGTTGTTTTAGGTACATGGACACAATCGTTGTAGACCAAGGTCGGTCTTCCATGTACGGATTTGTTGAACCTCAGACCATTCAACCGTCTGGTAACACACTTCAAAACAGACAAGATTATTTGCAAACATGGATGGATGAGTCAAAAAGAGACGTATACCTTGTGCCATACATTGACGGGTAGGTGTTGTTATATGTGGTCAGTTTATTATTATAGTTTCGTTAATTAGTTGAATAACTATTTGTCCTTCGTGATAGGTCGCACTGGCAGCTGATGGTAATCCTTCCCAAACAATGTAAAATTATATTTTTTTGTTCGTTGCACAGGAGGATGAAAACTGAGTTGAGAACCATGCTTCAAGGGTAAGTGTTTCTCCAAAAATGACTTTGAATTTGATGTTCACCTTCAACTTTTATGATAAAATAGTCATATTAATTATACTTTGTGTTTTCAATCTGTACAGAGTTATTGGTAAATCTCGTGGTCAACTGGTTCAAGTTTTGTATCCAAAGGTTGTAAGTCATTTAACGTTTCCTTTTCATTTATGTTATTGAATGATCTAAATTCTTAACTATTTAGTTTGTTATTTTAGTGTAACCACCAGGTAGATTCATGGGAATGTGGCTTCTATGTGATGTGTTGGATTAAGACCATCATTCGAGCAGTCATTACAGATGACTGGAATGAGGTAATGATGTATACCTTCAATACATTACAAATCATATTCATCTACAACTATATATGAAACAATAATGAATCTTTGTTGAATTTTGCAGCGCTTCAAGACTACATCGCCTATTACAGAAGACACAATTAAACAGATAAGGCAGGAGTGGACCGCTTATCTTCTGCAAAGATGGAGTTAGGAATAGTTATATTTCTTGTTGAACATTGTTTAGTTTTTTAGTTTAAGTTTTATGTTGATAGTTTGGTAGTGGATTGAACTCCACATTAAGTAGAACTTTGTTTATATAAAACGCATTTTTATATTATTGCAAAATTGTTCTGGGACATTTTTCTGCTTTTCAGGTGTGGTTTTATTGAAAAAATAAACTAATTTTTAAAAAAAACACGCCCAGTAGACGTCCGTTAGTGCACAGTCGGACGTCTACAGACGTCTGTCAGTGCACACACGGACGTCCACCCCCCAGCTCCTACCTAAAACATTTCAGCAAGGTAGACGTCAGGGGGGAGGAGGCGGACGTATATATAGACGTCCGTCCAGACACAACGGACGTTTATATAGGCGTCCGTCCAGACACAACGGACGTTCATGTAAACGTCCCTCCTGACACAACGGACGTTCATGTCGACGTCCGTCATGACACAACGGACGTTCATGTAGACGTCCGTGCTGACACAACGGACGTTTTACAGAGACGTCCGTCCTGCCACAACGGACGTTCATGTAGACATCCGTGCTGACACAACGGACGTTTACAGAGACGTCCGTCCTGCACAACGGACGTCTGAGCGACGTCACCCACATAAACGTCGGGCGTACGGCGGACGTCAAAAGGCCAAAATATCGGACGTTAAAACCCCTTTCTGCACTAGTGTACCTTCCAAAGTTTTGACATATTTTTCTCCATCTCAGCTGTTACACAATGTTAAATCTGACATTACTTACTTACGAGTTTTTGGCTCACTTTGCTATGCTTCAACTCTTCAAACTCATAGAACAAAATTTCAACCTCGTGCAAGAAAATGTGTTTTACTGGGTTTTAAAACAGGAGTGAAAGGCTACCTTTTGTTAGATTTCAATTCTAGGGAAATTTTTCTATCAAGGAATGTAGTATTTTATGAAAATATATTTCCTTTTCTTACTAGTGACAAGCACTCACCTATTAATACACAAAATTCCTTGGATTTTGTCACCAAAATTATTTCACCTCCATCACCTCTTTTCTCAGAAGTTACTGATCAACCCTCTTTACCACTTACATCTCCTCCTTCTATTGTTTCCGACCCTGTTATTTTCTCTTCTCAGCCTGTTTCTGTTGAACCTGTCACTGCTACTCCACAAAGGAAATCAATTAGGCCAAAACATACACCATCTTATCTGCAGGACTATCATTGCAACATGTCATCTACTTCTTCCGCCACTCAGTCATCCACAGGTACCTTATATCCTATCTCTTCATATCTATCATATGATGCATTATCATCTCTTCATAAATCATATGTCCTTAATCTTTCCCAAGTTAGTGAACCTAAAACCTATAACCAAGCCATCAAACATGATTGTTGGAGAAATGCCATGGATCAAGAAATTGCAGCTTTAGAAAATACCAAAACTTGGGTTTTGACTGATCTACCTAATGGAAAGCAACCTATCGGATGTAAATGGGTATACAAAATAAAGAGGCATGCTGATGGGAGTATTGAACGATACAAGGCAAGGCTTGTAGCCAAAGGCTACACACAACAACAAGGTTTAGATTACTTTGAGACTTTTTCACCTGTTGTCAAACTCACAACAGTAAGATTGGTTCTAGCTTTAGCAGCTTCCAAACATTGGTATTTACATCAACTAGATGTAACTAATGCCTTTTTACATGGGGATCTAGATGAAGAAGTATACATGTCTCTTCCTCTTGGTTATAAATCTGAAAAACCAGGACAAGGTTGCAAGTTGTTGAAGTCTTTATATGGACTCAAACAAGCCTCTAGACAATGGAATTACAAGTTGACAACTACTTTACTTTCTTTGGGCTACACACAATCAAAATCAGATTATTCACTTTTTGTCAAAAGTGATTCTGCTCATATTACCATCTTACTTGTTTATGTAGATGATATAGTTTTGGCAGGTGATGACATCCAGGAAATCCAAACTGTGAAGGCTCTATTGAATGCAAAGTTCAAGATTAAAGACTTAGGCCAACTCAAGTATTTTCTAGGCTTAGAAATTGCAAGATCTCAACAGGGCATTAATTTGTCACAAAGGAAGTATGCTCTAAAGTTACTAGAAGATGCAGGATTGTTGGGGTGTCAACCTGTTTCTACTCCTATACAGCCAGGCACAAAATTTTCCAAGACAGAAGGGAAACCCTATTCAGATGTGCAGGCCTATAGAAGACTTCTTGGCAGATTACTATATCTAACCAACACAAGACCAGATTTATGTTTCGCTGTTAGTACTCTCAGTCAATTTCTTTCCAATCCTTTGGAAGATCACTATGCAGCAGCAATAAGAATCCTGAGATATATCAAGAACAATCCAGGACAAGGATTATTCTTTCCCTCCAACACAGAACATGCTCTCAAGGCTTTTAGTGATTCTGATTGGGCTGCTTGCCCTGACACTAGAAGGTCTGTGACTGGTTTTAATGTGTTCTATGGTGCATCATTAATTAGCTGGAAATCCAAGAAGCAAGGTACTATATCTAGATCATCAACCGAAGCAGAATATAGAGCTTTAGCTTCCACAACATGTGAAATTCAATGGCTTCTGTATTTGCTCCATGATTTGAAACAACCTCTACCACAACCAGTTTCTCTGTTTTGTGACAATCAATCTGCTATACAAATTGCACAAAATCCAGCCATGCATGAAAGAACAAAGCATATTGAAATTGATTGTCATCTCATAAGAGATAAAGTTCAAGCTGGTGTAATTAAGCTCCTGTCCATTCCTACTTCAGCACAACTTGCAGACATTCATACTAAAGCTTTGCATTCAACACAATTTCAATCTTTGTTGTCCAAGCTGAGCATTAAGGATATATATGTTGCAGCTTGAGGGGATATTGGATTTAATTTATTTTCCGTTCATATCTGTGCATTTATCTTCATATATTTATATTCTAAATTTATATTTATATTCCGTTTATATATTGTTTCAAACAATTATATATATGTAAAAATTGTACTCTCTTCTTATGGAATAAGAAATACAATTCCTATCCTTTCTTTTCTCATAACACTCTCTGCATCTCATCTCTCACCGTGCGTTTCTTCTACAGTCGTGTTTATTGTTTCATAACGTGATTGAGTTAAGGTATGTTGCCATGTGTTTTATTGAATGAAGCGGGACTCTACAACTTCTCTTTTCTATTTCTAGAACCATATACCTATCGATTGACGTGTTCGTTTTCGTCTTCTTATCATCAGAGTGTTTGAGTTAATTAAAATATTTGCTTTGGCTGAAAGAAGAGTTGAAGAGGAAAGTATGAGCGATTGGGTCTAATAACCTTAACAAGGGGCTGAACCTGGTTCTGTTATGGCCACGGATTTGTGCCACTGATTCATCTTGTTCTTGAGTTCACTGCTTCCGGAACTCGTTTGCTTCTGAGAATGAAATAACATACCTTTATTTTTTTATTTTAATGATGAAAAACCTTTATCAGAACTAGACTTCATATTTCTCTCCTTTTTTCTTTAGGCTATGCAGATGCAAACCCTTCATTCTCATCTCATCTTCAATATTCCTACCACTAGAATTTTCATTAGATGCAGAGCTTCCAACTGCTGAAGTTATTTCATCATAGTTATTAACTTTCACCCTTTGAAGATATATAATTGACATTCCAAGCTCATCTCCAATGGTCTTTGTTTTAATTTTAGAATGTAGATACTGTTTGACATTCTGGGAAGACATTTTAGAATTTATAGCAAGGTCTTCTTTATAAGAGCCCTTGTTTCTTGAAGAACTCAAACCTTTTTTACCATCAAGCTTTCTATTATGGCCAACAGAAATGGTAGATAATGTGGTGGCTGGTAATGCTTCTTCACTGCTATTGAATGATGTAATTGACACTCCGAGCTCATCTCCAGTTGTCTTTGTTTTAATTATGACCTTTTACTTAATATTGGCTATGGTTTTCCAAACAAGCAGAAGATTATGGTGTCACTGAACCAAACTTTGAACTCACATGCATTTTTTTAAATATATTTCCGGCGGTTTTTCTTCTAAACGGCCGTTTAAGTTTTCCATTTTTTTCCATAAATTTTCATGTTTTTTTAAGTTACATTTCCGGCTAAAAAAAATTTCCCCCACGAATCCTGTAATTCTCTCAGGCTTCCCTCTGTTTCTTCTTCTCCATTTCCCATTTTCCTCTCTACTGCCTTCACAGTTGAGCATTTGCTTCTCCAGCCCAGTTATCCAGTTTCCATCTTGCTCACATTCACAATTCAGTATCGTCTTCTCCACTGCAGTTCTCGACTTCTCGACTTGCACTCCTTTTTCACGATTCGTTTGGGAGTGTGCAACGGTAACCTTCGGTCGTTGTTGGCTCCTCACCCGTAAGTTCTCTTCTTCTGCAATCCGTAATTGTTTCGCCTCTCGTTTGAACTCCGTTTTCCATCCTGCTAAACTCTTCCGAAAACCCTAGAAATTTGGAACCTAGTCCCTATTGGAATTTTACGAAATTAGTTTTACAAATGTGGATAGAAAATGGGGTTGAATGCAAAGATTTTGTATTTTAAAACTTTCACTGTTTTGAAGTTTATGAATCTCGTTTGTTTGTTTTACCTTTCTCTTACTTTATATGCATTTTCAATTTTCCTATTAGAGCTATGACTTGCTTGTTCTACCTTTCTCTTACTTTATATGCATCACCAATTTTCCTATTTGAGCTATGACTTGCCGTTTTGTTAATTAGGCCATTTCGTATAAAGCATATTTGATTTTGCTTTAATTAAATCGGTTATGAAGTGATATGCACATTGTTGTTTCTTTTCTCAGGTTTTGTTTTTTGTGTCTTTTGCAGAATAATATGTAGTAGTGCATCACTTTCTGATAGAGTCTGTTCCTCACCTGTGCAAAAGAAGGTACTCGTTTCTTTCACATTCTCTTAACATATTTTATAATCTTTTCCTTCAAGATAAAGAATTTGTATAAATTATGTTTCTACTGGGTCATTGGTTGTTATTCGAAAGTGAAGTTTATTCATGTGCTTTGGTTGTTGTGGTCTGTTTCTAATTTGCTCTTCTTCCTGTAGAATACACACCACTATCACCATATTTGTAACGATTGTTTTAGTAGGCTTTAAAAAATGAACTTGTCTCAGTTGGATCATAGTTATTACAACTTCTCCTAATTAATATCTTCAAAAAGTTTAACAAGATTCAAATAAAAGTTGACTGGAAAGATGAAAGACTTATGCGCATGCGTGGCCTTCATGCATACTTTGTAGCTAACAATTGAATGTTATTAAAAAAGTAGAACATATATTTGTTATTCATGTATAAATTAGACAGACAAAATTGTTACTTTTTAAAAATAAATATGTTTAAGAGGTAAAAAAATGAAATGCACTGTATTTCATTTCGTTTTAAATCACTCAATTTAACCAATTCAAATGCCTCAAGATTTAAGACTTGGTTTTATTTATTTATTTATTTAATCAATTTAAGCACATATAATTGATTAATTAAATTGATAAAACAAGCCGTAGTGTATATAAAAAAAAAAAATATAGGGTAGTTATTACCTGGATCGCATTTAATGCTGAACTTGCTTTCACATCGTGCTCGAACCCTTGCCGCATGCCACATTTTCACCTCTCATCATATATACATCTGAATAAATCTATACATCTAATTTCATTTTACTAATTTCCTCTTCTGATTTTGCCAAAAATTGAAGATGTAAAAGTAGTTTGTACTATGTGATTAAACGATAGGCAAGTACTTCCATTAACGAGTTTATGGTTGAAGTGTAGTGTGATTTTAAACGATTAAGCTGATTCAAACAGTTTTAAGCACAACGAAAGAGCAATCAGAGTTCAAATAGAAGTAAAGAGATGAATATTTTATTATAAATGAAGATTTAATTAAGATAAAAAAAGAAGAAGGATAAATGGTAATGAGAACGATGATGACTTACATGTTAGATTATGCACCCAATAACAAAGAATGTTTAATATTAATATCTCATTTGGTACCAATATCTGTAACAATTGTTCCATATTTTTCTTTCGGTCTTTCCATTAAATACATGCATTCCTAGGTCCATTATTATTCCCAGTTGGCATAAGGTTTTAGGATTTTGAGGTTGTTACCACACTCTGCACCATGTCAAACTAAAACTGCAATTTCTAAACTTAAATCCACTTCACTCCCATTGGAGTCTGGATTGAAGCAGATGAAGTGATATGTTAGAGAGTAGGATTAAGTCTTATACCTTGAAAAGAGGTTACAATGAGTGAGTAAAATAAATTTTATATATTGATGAGGTCATGATTTGAGTAAGGTGGATTTCATAATTCATGTCCACACTATTGAACTGAAATGATGTTACGTTGTGGTAAGAGGGTTGGGTTGTAATTTGACGGATTTGAATTTTCTTACTGGGTGGTTTAAGTTTATTTACTTATTGATTATATGTTATATAGGTGGTTTAAGTTTTGTTTATGTAATTTTTTGTAGAGCACCTGAAGATGAAGAGAATGACAGATAACAACAAGGGGAAACAACTGAATACACCCCAAAGTGTCTAATAACCTCCTTACATTATCTTATGTATCATTTTCTGCAGAGTCTTTGCTTGGATTTTAGAGATTATTTTATATACACAACTGACTAACGAAATAGGCCTATACTCTTCCAGCCCTTAGGGATTTTCAATCTTAGGTATAATAAAGGATGCATTACTTTCACTGGGCCAATTACCACAACTATGAACCAACAATTAACAGCCCTCAAAATGTCTATCTTAATAATATCCCAAGCTTGCTATTGTCACTGTTGAAATATAATATCTTTATTATTATTAATATTTATATTAGGATTTTGTTAGGGGCTTCGCGTCCTTATAAATATAGTAGTAAGTTATATCAGATTTACTAAGTGAAAAAAATAAGACTTTTTAGCTTATCAAACTCTTCAAGTTGGTATCAAGAGCCGAACCTCTTTGTCTTCCTTGTCTATCATTGGAGCCGTCATCACTCTGTCATTTCCGCAGTTTGCTCCACTGTTCGCAGTTTATTCCGCTGTTCGCAGTTTGCTCCGCTGTAGCAGTTTGTTCCGCTGTCGCAGTTTGCTCCGCTGTCGCAGTTTGCTCCGCTGAATGGTCACTCTTCTCCTGATAAATGTGTTTATCTTATGGTTTATGTTGATGATATTGTCATTACAGGAAATGATGTCACTAAAATTTCTCAATTAAAGAATCATTTGTTCAACCACTTTTAGACTAAAGATCTGGGTTGGCTAAAATATTTTTTTGGTATTGAAGTGACAGAATCAAAGGAAGGTGTCATCATATCATAAAGAAAATATGCTCTTGATATTTTGGAGGAAACAAGCCTGACAAATTACAAGCCCATTGGTAGTCATATGGACTTAAATCAAAAGTTAATGAAACACCAAGGTGAACTTTTCTCAGATCCGGAGAGATATAGAAGGCTAGTTGAAAAACTCATATATCTTAAAAAAGTAATGCAATTGAATGCGAAACATTCTTTATATTTAAATTTGATGGTGTTCAAGGTGTATGTACAAAGGAGACCATATGTTGCTTATATAACACTAGAAGATGAAGTAAGTGGAGAAAACTAAAGGATGTGAGACTTGGAAGCCTACAAGTCTGGACAACATGTCTCAAGGTTGTTTTAAGTCCCACATATCTTAATTCTACAACCTTCTAAGGGTATATATGTTACCCAACTACTCTAAAGATCAAAACTAAAAGGCTTAATACCTTATTTTGTCTCCAATTTCGCTCGAAAATGTCAAATTAGTCCATTTAAAAAATGCGTCAATTACGTCCTCACTTAATAAAATTTGCTTTTTCTCTCTCTTCTACTTTTTCTCTACAACGCAACAACTTTTTTCTCTCTTCTACTATTTTTCTTCTTTCTCTTCTACCAATTATACAATATTTAAAATAGGACCACCTTTGTTTTGTTAACTAATTTGTTTTAAAAATATTATAATAATAGTTTGTAGGATATGAAATTTGGAAGAACTTGTCTAAGTTTTTTTAAGTTTATTTTTCCTTCTAAAATATTATAATCAATGTTAAATTTGGAACAACTTGTCTAAGCTTATTTTCATTTTATTTTCTTTCAAGGAAAGTTCTTGAAGTATAAATTCTAAAATATGGTATGACATGAAAGCACTTATTGATATAAATGCTATTCAATTATAAGCATGCAACTAAGAGATTATGGTATATTTTATAAGTATAAACCTCTATGCACACAATCCAATCCAAAATCCTAATTTGATTAACAGAATTTTAACATAATGAGTTTTTTTAACTAAACTTAATTAATTGAATTGTAGTAGTTGTTGTGGCATGAATATCAAGAGTATGATACACAAAATAAGGACATTCACAAATAACAAAACCTTTTAACCTTTGATTGTAAAGAAAAGAAAGGAACATACAATGATTGGTAAATGATAAAAATATAAAAACAGGCTCCTCAGAAAAGGACACCTAAAAAAACAACTGTGGCTTCATTTTTTCTCCCACTAGATTAATCAATTTCCAAATTTGTACAACTTCTCAACCGTCTTCCTGTATTTTGTACAACACAACACAAACAAACTTTTATTAGAGACATGCAAAATCCTCAAAAGTTAAAAGTTTTCAAATATAGATATCAATGTTGTTGTCACCTTCTTGATTGCTCCATAGCTGTGCTGCTTGTGGGTTTAGTGGTGAACTAATTTTTGGCTCTAAGTTTAAGAAAAACAAAAGTTAGAAGAAGAAAAAATAAAACAAATAGTATGAGTAAGCATTAACCATTAAGAGACTTCTCAAATTACCTCCAAGCAGACTTTGGATAGATATAAGAATTGTTCTGACATCATATGCAGATGACCATTTATCCTACATAAGCAAAGTAAAACAATAAAAAACACACATCAAAATATAATGGCAGCATCATTGGGAAAAGAGAGAGACAACTTATACTCTGTGCCTTCAAACACAATATCTTTGCTTCCACTTTGTTCCTTTCCAGAAAAATATGTTGTCCTCTTCCGGAAATGTAGATATCCCAGAATCTCCACTCATCTAACACAATTAACCCACAAAAAAAGTAATGGAACAAAACATGAACTTGGTCTCTCAAATACTATTCTACCTCCTATACTAATAATTTCGGAGTAATTAAATTAAATCATATACATAATTCTGAGTATTGGATATCTATCTGATCAGTCTCCAAGTTGGAATCTTTTATCAACATTCTGTATCAGTTTGATGGGTTACTTGCCATGAATGTTAATTCTTGAAAGATTATTTATGAATCTGTTTGATACTCACTACAGACAGTACAAGAAGAAATTGAAGGTATTTCTAAACAGTAACATAACAAAAGAGAGCAAACAAGAATAATGAAAAAGAACCTTCTGAGAACAGATTAAGAATAAACTGTCTTGGTAGGAGGAAGAGGCTGCTTTAACATAACAAAAGAGAGCAAACAAGAATAATGAAAAAGAACCTTCTGAGAACAGATTAAGAATAAACTGTCTTGGTAGGAGGAAGAGGCTGCTTTGAGGAAGAAATGTTGTTGGGTTGAGCAGATTCATTGTTGCCATGAATGGTGTTAGTAGCCATATTGAGCGAATGGAATGAATGAAAAGAATAAATAAATAACCCTTGATTTGCATAAAGAAGAAGATGAAGGAAGACACAGGTAGCAGTGTTCTCAATATGAATCTTCCTTCTTGCAAAGGGTTATGAGAAGAAGAAGTTGTGATGGCTACTGAATGAGAAAAAGTGTGACTTTAAAGGTTGTACTAGCCGTTGGGGATTTCACCAAACCCTACATGCACAATAGTTCAATAGTTCAAATTTAAACGTTTAGTGGCACAAAACATCAGAACACGACGACTAGTACTAACTACACCCTATTTTGTTTTCCTTTTGGCACAAAAGGTCTGAAGTATTAGTTAACAAAGGTCCTCTTTTAAATATTGTATAATTGGTAGAAGAGAGAGAAGAAGAATAATAGAAGAGAGAAAAAAAGCTGTTGCGTTGCACAGAAAAAGCAGAAAAAGTAGAAAAAGTAGAAAAAGTAGAAAAAGTAGAAAAAGCAGAAAAAGTAGAAAAAGTAGAAAAAGTAGAAGAGAGAGAAAAATAATTAACGCCGTTTATACGGATTTAACGGAAGGGATTTCATTGATGTAAATTTTATTAAGTAAGGACCTAATTGACGCACTTTTTAAAGGATGAACTAATTTGACATTTTCGAGCGAAACTGGAGACAAAATAGGATATTAAGCCAAAATAAAACTATACATGAGATAACTTGCAATACAAGCAACTAAAAGGAAAAGAAGCTTATTTATTCTTTTTTCTTTTAAGTCCAAGCTATGTGAAGTCCGACATTGTTTGCACCTTAAAGAAAAGAAGAATATATAAGCTTCTTTACAACCAAACTAAGAGAAAGAAAATATAAACTAGAATGGGCAAAATACAAGCCTAAGAAAAACCTATGGTATTCTTTTTATGCTTCTTGTCACTCTTTAAATTCTTCATTCTTGCTCTATCTATTATCATATCATTCCCCCAGGTTAGAGAGGATTTTTCGACCTCGAATCTTGAAAAACCTGCAAAAAAGAGAGATTAGTGACTTATTTCTTTTGTAATCCAATAAAACTCCTCCTGGATCAAATGTTAATCTACATAAAGCATCAAACATTTTATAAATGAATTTATGTTTTCCAAACAAGTTATATAGATAAGTAATACTAGAAGAAAGATTCCTTAGTTTTTTATTGTATTTATTGGTGAAAACTAAGAGACCTATTTTAGAAAAAAAATTATTTTTGTCTTAGTTGAATGTAACCAAAGGCCTAACATGAATTCAAGATGTGCTTTGAAAAATAGTTATTGAAGAGTTGGAAATAAGAAAAAAGGGAGAGAGGGGGGTGGAGAGATTTGTACAAAATACTTTTGGAATAAGAAAGAAAACTTAGTAAAAGGAGAAAAGTAGAAGGATTGAAAAACTCCCTTGTCATGGTGTGGATCCATTTGAATGATAGGAGGGAAATGTGTCTTCTGCATTCCTCTCACAAGTTCTTCTTTTCTTTCTTTTCTCTCACCTCTCTTTCTTTTCTCTCATATTCTCTTTTTACTCTCTCCTCGCTTTTTTTCCTCTCATTTTCTTCTTTTACTCTCTCCTCTTTTTTATCTTGTAGGTTCTTATTTAAACAATTAAGCATGACCTTCTTCTTTGCATCACTTGATGAGGAAGAAGAGTTATAAGTTGGTGAAGGAAAGGAAGAGGTAGACTCATTAATGATAATTGCTTCACCCTCAATGCACATTGCCTTTTTGTTGGGGCAAATATAAGCTATATGACCATGTCCTAAGCATTTGAAACATTTAATATGACATGGACTAGAAGGCGAAGGATGAGTAAATTTAAGAGAAGGCTTCCTAGAAATATTTTGTGCGAGCTCCTCTAATAATGAGAAATTATAGAATGCATCCCTTAAGGATTTCAAATCTTTATTGTGAATAACTTCTTTTCTCTAGAGTTTCTTTCTTTTATCTTTATGGCTCTATGAACTACATCGTTCAATTTCTCATTATCATGGAATGTAATTAGATCTCGAATGTTTCTATGAAATCCTCTAATAAACCTTGTTATTTTGGTTTGCTCATTTTTAATAGTGTTAGTATGGTGTATAAGCACTTTGAGCTCACAAGCATAATCCTCCACACTTTGTGTACCTTGCGTAAGCCGTTGGAACTTAAGCAAGAGTTCCCTAAAATGGTGAGGAGGTACAAAGCGCGCAATTATAATGTTCTTAAGTTGTTCCGATGTACTCACGAGTGAGGCCATGGTCAAGTTTCTCCTGTTTAGCCATTATTTGGCATATCCCTCTAAAGCTAAACAAACTAACTTTACATGCAAAGAATTATCTATACTATACAAATCAAAAACTTGTTCTACTTTAGCTAGCCATCTAAAAAAATAGAAGGATCTTCTTCTCCATGAAAGGAAGACAATTTGAGCTTGGGAAAAGGCATCATTGGATTTCCACAAGGATGGTCCTCATGGTGCTTCTTAGGCATGCTAAGCATATGAGAAAAAAACTTGTGCTCTTCTCGATGGTCCTTTAACTTGAAAGCCTTATCCATCTTGTTGGTTAGAGCATTAAATTGGTTTTGGATTTGCTTGATAGCTTTCTTCATGTCCTATTTGCTAGTGTACTTCAATGAGTGCTAACTACCTTGAAGGAAGAATACCTTGAACTCATAGACATGTTTATACAAAAAAAAATCACAATAAAAGAGGTTAGAACAACAACAAAAACACACAAAAAACAATAGTACTCTCCTTAGTGTTTGCTCCCAGTTTTGGCCAAAATGAAGGTAAGGATCACTCCACTCGCTTGCAAACTTCACTAAAAATAACATGGTGTAAGTCAGAATTCAGAGCCCTTAAATAGTGAAAAATACAAGTGAAAGGATGTACAATCAACCTACACACATACAAGGACACAATCCAAGAGACATACACTTCAAGAGGCCAAAAATCAAGTGAAAACTATTAAACAAATGATGTAAAAGGAAGCTAGTAAAGCAAGAAAAATTGGCTTAGAAAAATGGAAGCAAACTGAAGTACTAAAAGAGACAAAACAACAAGGAAAATGAAATATTCAAAACAAAGGCACATATGAAAATATTGCAGCAAGAGAATTCACACAAACAAGAGGCAATTACACAAAAAATCTATATGCATACATGAAGAGAAATATCTATAAATGAATGAAAATAATTTGGCATGCTTCAAACCAATATATTTTGTAAACTGATGTAAGTATAAGCTAAAAAGTTGATGCCAAACACACACAAGACTACAAGCAAGTCTTCGCCATATTCAATCCCAAAAGTGATACTTCCACTAGTGCAAAACATACAAGCAGAGCATACACACTTAACTCCTAATTTAATCCATCTCAATTCATTGAGCAATCATGCAAAGGACTCTAGCAAGTGCATCTCAAGATAAAATTTCTAGAAAACTCCTAAAGAGGAATCATATATGACTTAAATCAAAGGCTAAACAGTCAATAAGGACTCAAAACAGATCAGCCAAGATAAGAAATAATAGTTGGAAAAGCAAACAAAAAGAATTTAGAAGCCTACTCATTGGCGATTTTCAAGAGGTGCTTGTTGCTTGTCCTGGAAGGTTCTGTTTGTAGCATTTGTATAACAACTTTTGGACCACTTCTAGGCACTTAATTGAAGTCTTTTGATCAATCTTGAGGTGTTCTTAATGAAGTATAACATTCAGAGGAAACAAACCAGCCAACAAACACATAAACATCAAGCAATTAGTATTAAATAAAAAATAAATAACCAAACAACAAGCAAACTATGGAGTATTGAATGAATTAACACCAAATGAACACAATAAGTGATGGAATTAAGGTAGATAAGCATTGGAAGTTGTTCTTAACATATAAAGTTTCACTCAAATCGGAAACGCAAGATAAAAGCAAAATTGTGTGGTTGAAAAATTAACATGTGCGCTGGCACTGGAGAAGAGCATTAAGCGCTGAGAAAACTATGAAAGTTTCTTTTTCTATCTAACATGCATTCCTAAATTGATCAAACCTAAAGCTCTAGATGCCACATGATATGGAACAACATGCCTAGATAGAAAATACAACTAAGAACTAAAAGAGAACAATTAAGAAATAGAATTAAAAGATTAAAAATGAAAGAGAGAAACGAAAGGAAACTTATGAATTTGGAGACATGCCACTAAGAAGGATCCAAGGTAAATGCCAAGGAGGATCGCCACTTTTTCTTCATAAAATAAGACCCAAATTTAGACTGAGACAAAATTCTATCTTAAAAAATTAAGGGTTAAATATGTTTTTAGTCCTTAAACTATTGGCCGTTTCTGGTTTTCGTCCCTGTTTCAAAGTAAGATACAATTTGGTCCTCATTCTTTTCGAAACGTTCGTTTTAGTCCTCGAAAACTAAACACTATTTAAAAATTTGGTCCTCATTTAGCAACAAATGAGGACTAAAACCAAAATTCCGAGGACTAAAACGAACGTTTCGAAAAGAATGAGGACCAAATTGTACCTTACTTTGAAAGAGGGACGAAAACCAAAAACGGCCAATAGTTTAGGGACTAAAAACATATTTAACCCAAAAATTAATGCAATTGAATGCAAAACACTCTTTATATTCAAATTTGAAGGTGTTCAAGGTGTATGTACAAAGGAGACCTTAGGTTGTTTATATAACACTAGGATATGAAGTAGGTGGTGAAAACTAAAGGATGTGGGACTTGGAGACCTACAAGTCTGGACAACAACTCTCAAGGATGTTTTAAGTCCTAGATCTCTTAATTCTACAACCTCCTAAGGGTATGTAAGTTACCTAACTAGTCTAAAGATTAAAACTAAAACTATACATGAAATAACTTGCAATACAAGCACTAAAAAGAGAAGAGACTTATTTATTCTTCTTTCTTTTAAGTCCAAACTATGTAAAGTCTCACTTGCACCTTAAAAAAACAAGAATATATAAGCTTGTTTACAACCAAATTAAGAGAAAGAAATTAGAAACTAGAATAGGAAAAATACAAGCCTAAGAAAAATCTATGTTATTCATTTTAAGCTTATTGTCACTCTTTAAACTCTATATTCTTGCCCTATGTATGATCATATTAACTAGGGTTATACAAAACTATCGAGCTCAAAGAGAATATATGGTTTCTAAGTCTAAGTTAAACAATATCAAGTGGACATCAATTAAGGTAGATTACAATTGTTTATTTCAATATCATTTGATGTTGTTCATACCAATTATATTGATGTTTTCTTCTTTTGGTTTCTTAGTGTCCAAAAGAAGCCAACGACAATGATTGTGGATATTACATTTGTCATTATATGAAGGAAATTATCACATATTGTAAAGGAGGAACAATTCCAATATATATAAGTTATCTTGATTGTATATATAATTAATTTGTAATAGAATTTTAATTGGCTAATTTTATATTATTTTTCTTTGTTGTAGTATTTTCCTAATTGCAGATGTCAACAAATCAAATCATTGAAGTAGGGAAGATTTGTGTTTTTATCTCATTATAACTGCTTATTAGAGGTTAATATGTTATGCTTGTATATTGCCTTATAAAACTATGTCATTCCTCATGCTAATTTGAATCTAAACATTTCATTTTAATACTTGCATATTGTCTTATAAAACTACACTCGATTGTGGGCAGGAGTGCGTTAAGTAACAAAGTCATGATAAGCCCTAGACTTTGAACGGTTTAAACTACATTTTTAATGGAACTAGACAACCTACAAAGCTATGTCTTACTACCAACATATTAAAAATAGAGACTTATATGCAACATGTTAGAAAGCTATACTTGTTAGCATCACCATTTATTTTTTTTTCCTGTGTTTTGTTTATTTTTATGTATTTCAGAATATTGTTCTCATGTGATACACAAAAGTAATGAGCAAGACTTTTTGTGACCTCTGTCCTTTTCTTATTCTTCTTAATATTTTATGTTTTTTTGTAAACAATTGCCATTTACTAAATTAGAGCGTGTTGAACGAAAAATTAAATAAATTAAAAAAAATATTAGAACCAATAGACAACACTTATTTGAAAAAGTGTTGTCTATTGAAGTACAATTCATACTGATATAGATATTTTTTTTAAGAAGCATTGTCTTTCAAAATATCATTAGATAGTGCTTGTGTTCACAACCGATGTCTATTGAATGTCATTAAATAATGCTTTTTTACAAGCTGTATCTGTTAAT
This sequence comes from Vigna umbellata, assembly GCF_029865625.1. NCBI lineage: Eukaryota > Viridiplantae > Streptophyta > Magnoliopsida > Fabales > Fabaceae > Vigna > Vigna umbellata. The sequence goes on along the minus strand of NC_142165.1, from coordinate 53,535,402 downwards.
AAACATTGCTCTAATAGACACCACCTAAAAAGCGTTATCTATTTGTTGATAGGAGAAGCACTATGATAGCTGAACCCAATTCCTGTGATAGTTGTTTTTGATGATGGCAACACATTGATAATGAAAACACATGGAATATGTACTGTGATATATGTCATATGTTGTATGTGTTTATGATTATTGTGAAATATGCACATATTGTGATTGTCACATGTGTTGGACATATAATATGTTGATTGTTGCATTTAGTAAAGTGATCATATTTGTGTATGCATACTGTATGTTTTGGTGATAAGGAAAGCATATGCACAAAAGCATATATGTGTAACTAAATCGATTAAAGAGGTGTGATAATCAATTCAGGTTATCAAACAACTTGTGTTTTTAAATTGAATCGATTATATTAATTGGTGTATCGATTAAAACACATGTGTTTGCACATAATTTTTCAAATGTGCTGTGCTGTGAATTAGAAAGAAAAAGTTTTCAAAAATGTGCTAAGTGTTGAAGCTTAATCGATTACATGAATTATGTATTCAATTAAGTTTGTTATTGATTTGAAAACTATTTCATGCTTGTCATAACTGTTTCAACGATCATATTTTTAAATGTGTTGACTAAGCATTAAATGGAAATTGATTGCATTAATTGTGTATTCAGTTAAGGATCTTAATTGGTTATAGATCTATTACAAGTATTTAATGTAACCGATTAGATTAAAAGTGTAATCGATTAAATTGCGTCTGAATTGACTAAAACTATATATAGACGCATTGATTGGATTTCTGTAAGGCAATTGAGATTAACATTTTCATATCTGATTTAGATTGTGCTAAAATTTTTTACAGAGGTGATCACATGCTTTAAGAAATAAGAAATTGAAGTGGTGAACTATTCTCTAAGATTTCTTGAGAAACAAGCTTGACTGATTTGAAGAATGCCAGCTTGTGTGACATGATTTTTAGGTGGATTCCTGGCATATCGACTGCAGTCCAGACAAACAAATCTTTGTTCTTTTTCAACTCTGCACCTATCGACCTAGCTTGGTCTTCTTCCAGCTCACTACCGATGGTAGTAACCTGTTCCTCCTTCCACCCAAGGCTGAAAGGCCTTGTTTCTCCCATTGGTTACATCCGATCGTTAGTATTAGTTCTCGGATCTAGATCCGCCATGGCTACCTCCGATCGTTTTCTCCTCTGCCGATTAGATAGATCAGATGAAGATGGCTGAACCTTCAGCCCGACCACATAACATTCTCTGGCAATCCTCTGGTCGGATCGAACGGTGCAAATGGTTCCATTGTCCGATGGAAATTTGAGTGTGAGGTGAGGCGTGGAAACGATCGCTTCGAACGCATTCCAACATGGTCGGCCCAACAACACATTATACGATGTGTTTGCCTCTACCAGTAAAAACCTGGTCTTCAACTCTTTATTCCGCTCAGTTCCCAGGCAAGTCCTCAGATCTACATATCCCCTCGTATCCACTCTCTCCCCCGAAAATCCTACTATCTGCTCGTTATACGGGGCTATCAGGTCCTCGGATATGTCCATCTGTTGGAACGTCTTCCAGTAAAGAATGTTAACAGAACTGCCTTGATCCACCAACACCTTCCCCACGCTGTATCGAGCAATTACAGCTGTTATCACCATCGGATCATCTTGATCCGGATCAGGAGCATGAAAATCTTCATCGGTGAATGTGATTGGCGGCATGGAGCGCTTCCTCACATCCACCCGGGAAACACTCTTGAGCTCCCTCAAATTTCTCTTCCTCGCCGATGCCAACGACCCTCCAGCAAAACCTCCCGAGATAGTGTTTATCGTGCCACGCAGTGATCGGTCATGGCTACGACTTCTACTCCGCCTCCGATCCGGGCGCCAGTCATCTCTCCTATCACTTCGTTCCACCTTCGTTCTCCGGGGTGGGCTTCTCGCCCGTGGTGGGCTTCTCGCCCTCCGCTCCTCCTTCACAAACTTTTTTAGGTGACCCGCCCGGATTAGTTCTTCCACCTTATCCTTAAACACCGTACAGTCATCGGTGTTATGCCCTATGTTTAGATGATAGGCGCAATGTTTACTTCCGTCCGCCTTGGGTGACGACCGAGAAGGTCTTACCCGAATCAGGTCTGCACTCAAAGCTTCTTCCAAAACTCTAGCCCTTGGCATATTCAACGGGGTGTATCTTTCGAACCTACCCCCTTCGGACCATCTCTGTACTTTTGGCCTTTTGACCGCTCGCCAGGTACGAACGATTTTTTACCTTCCTTCTTCTCCTACCCTGAGGTCGAGCTCTACTCCTGTTGTCGCCTCTGAACCGCCCTCATCTCTTCTATTCTGATGAACCATGTGGCTCTCTTTTGCAACTCGTCCAAGGTTAAAGGGGGTTCTGCAAATAAGTTATTGGCGAAAGGGGAGGGCTCAAAAATCGGTGGCCAGAGTGCTGATGGTAAACTTCTTACCCACTCCCCTCACTTGTCGAGCGGTTATGTTAAACCGGTCCATAAAGTCTCGAAGACTTTCTCCCTTCTCTTGTTTTATGTTGGTCAACTCCAAATACGTCAAGTTTCGAGCTCTACCCGCCGAAAACTGCCGCTCGAACATGTCCCTCAGGGTGGCGAAATTACTAATGGTTCGAGGTCTCAACGAATGAAACCATGCTAAGGCTTCTCCCTTAATCGATAAGGAAAAAACCCTGCACCACACATTTTCACTGGGGAAGTAAATGGTCATGGCGTCGACGAAGGACCTCAAATGCTCCTCCGGATCACCTGACCCATCATACTTCTCTACGATCGGGAACGCCCTCTACGGGATCTGTTCCTCCATGACCACCGCTGTGAACGGATGCAGAGCTCTCGCTCGGCCGGCTGGGACCGGGCGATTGGCGGTCTGATGTGAGCCAACATCACTCTGATCCTCCCCGTGATAATGACTGTCATGGGTAGGATCTGTGTCTTCCTCCGAATCCGGCATTGTCTCCAGCATCTCAACGATAGGTGGTGTCGGGGCGCGTGCAGAAGATTGACGGTTAGCTTGTGCCCCTCTAGCCGCATCACGCTCACCCCTAAGGGTCTCGATCTCTGCCTGCATCGCCTCCATCCTTCTTCTCATCTCCTGCATAAACACTGCCGGGTCCTGCTCCATCCTTATGGTCTTAGTAGGTTGTCCTCAACAATCCTCGGCCCCACGGTGGGCGCCAAAATGTTTCTGCTGAAAGGGACCGAGGGAAACTCTTGCTGCTCCCGTTCGGAAATGCTCCTCTACTGCCGACCAGTCCTTCTCCTTCACTCCTAAATCCTCTCAGTGTCCAAGTGGGGTGACCTGCAGGAAACACTCCGACGCTTAAGTCAGAATTTATCCTTGCAAGTCTAATGAACATCAATCAGAAATCAGAGAGATTACCTTCTCCATCGTTTGTTATTTATATGGTTTCAAAGAATCTTATCCATTAATTTACCTCTTAATGACGATCAATGCCCACCTTAACTGCCCGACACTAACCGTTACACTATTAATTACGCATTCATGGTTATTCAAAAGTTGTCTCCAGCCAACGGCTAGGAAGTTTCTATCACCTTCATGTGCCCGATCGGTCCAATTGGTCGGTCAACCCTGCGTGCTCAATAAAACAAGTATGCCCGATCGGCTGACCCTACTCGGTCGTAACAATTTGGTTTTTCGGTTGCCATTGAACTTGCATTCATAACCAATGCCCACAAAATCGTTAGGTTTCGACAAAGAACAAAACGTCTATAGTGGAGATTAGGTTAGTGTTCGACCACTTCGACTTACCAAAAACTAACAACACAGCCACAACGCACAAGAGAAATATGGTAGAGGGCTTCAACGGCGCACAAACACAACGCACAAGACACCCACAACAATGCCAAGAAAAATGGCACAACGCGAGAAAGATAGACAGATGAGCGAGAGAGAGTGATGTGAGAGTGATGAGAGAACAAGAGAGAGATGAGCAAGAGAGAGTGATATGAGAGTGAGTGATACGAGAGTGATGAGAGAACGAGAGAGACAAGAACGTACAGAGAGTGATACCACAGTGATGAGAGAAGGAGAGAACGAAACCGTACCAATGCCAATCAAACTAACCGCGAAACTGAAATTCCAATTCTTTTTGCTTCCAAATATGCCCCTGCCTCATTATAAAAAACTTAATTCATGCTTTTAAACTTCGGCTAATTGACAACTGCCACGTGGCGTTGTCAAAATTGTGTCAAACATTTTGTTGTTAAAGAAATATTTTCCTATTTTAAAATAGTGCACAAGTAATATTTTTCGACCAAATTGATACATTTATGTTATTTTTTTTCTGAATCTGTCTATGTTTATAATTTTAATTAAAACTGACATCACTGTGAATTCCCCAATACTAAATCTAACAGTAAAATATAAGAAATTCAAGAAAATGGAAAGAGACGCAACAAACAATAAAAAAATTAACATTTTAATATACAATAAATTATAACTTGTTTAAAATTTTTTTCTTATAAAATCTGTGCATTAGAACTCCTTACTTTGAAATACAAAGTCTACCTAGGGAGAAAATTATTTGTTGAGATTATAAGTCATAAATCATATATAAGTTAAAACTTACATGTTAGAACGCTAAGAACTTTGTCAACATGGATAGTTGAGATGAGAATATTTTATTAATTACATATGTATTTTTACTGTAGTACAAAATATTATATAATTACTTTTTTTTAATTTAATTCCGATTTGTAGTTGTAAAATACTAAATATGTAGTATTTGTATAGAAATTGATAGCCGAAAGTTTCTTTGATTGGAAGTGTCACAATTGTTTTTTTTTTCCTTGATTTTCAGAAACATACACATGATTCACTGACATCAAAAGAAGTTCATGTGTGGGTCTTACAACATGTTAAATGATATGAGTTCAAGCGTTACCTGAAATGTAATTTAACATAAAAAAAATGTTTCACAAAAATAGATTAAATGACTATATTTATTACTTTTAAAATTTAAAAATCAAACTTTATTAAAATTTAAAACATAAAAAAATTTCAATTTTACTTAATTTATATTTCATTTTAATTTTCATAAAAGTTGTTAGGTAGTTAAACAATTTTTTTATGCTTATCCAAAGTCCACACCCGCATGAAAAAAGTGAAACAACTATTTTAAATAAATTAAAAATAAGATTTTTGGTGGATTCAATTGAGATTTCAAAATATATTTTCAAATTAAAAAGTTGTATAGATTTTAAAAGGTCTTACAAGAATTCAATGAGTTTTTTATTGATTTTTTTATGACTTGGATTTTAAAAGATTAGTAAAATCATAAGATTTAAAAAAAATACGAATTTAAAATCAATTTAAAGTATTAATGCATTTTAAAAAAATCATAAGAATGTTGTATTTTAGATTTTACAATTAAATGTATCTTTACCTATTATTCTATTCTACAAAATTCTGTGGATCACAATACATTTTATACTAATTAGTAATTTTGAAAACAATGTAAAAAAAAGTGCATGATCAGTATAACTATATATCTCAAGCAGAACATGTGAACAAAACATTTCAAAATAACTATTAAAGTAAGATATACAACGTATAAATAATAAAATTTGGATTAGAAATATAATATCAATACATAACTAATTAATTTTTTTCTTGTCGACCTCATGATATTTAGTATACATATATCTATGTTATAGTAGCTCTTTGACTTCTTGGTGTTGTTTGTTGTAAATCTTATAAACAACTAATTATCATATAATTATAATTAATAATAATAGTAATAATAATTTATCACACTACCATACGTGAACAAGAAATTGAAAAATATAATTAAAAATTTAGTTGTAAAATGAAAAAAGAAATAAAAGAAATATAAACCTGTGTTTGTAGATAAATTTGTAGATTAACTTTGCAGCATGAAACAACATCAACAAGCCCTGCATTAACATTTCATTTTTTAACCTCATTAACATATTATAGTATTGTAGAAATTGCTTACATGCATTTGGGTCAGTCATAGTTTTAAGTAAATTATACAAAATCCGTGTATGTATATGTTGTCAGGTGGTTTATCAAATATATCAATACACTTCTCTGGTATTACTATAGCTTTGGGTATAACAACTAAAGATTGTTACCTTGGACGTTTTTAGTCGTTCCAGTTAGTATCGCTTCAATAGCGTTAATAAAAATAAATTTAGAATCAGGGAATTCTTTATTGAAACGATCAACTAATGATTTAAGCTCGTCATTGAAAGTGACCACTGCATCATTTTCGTCTTTACACATAGTGATCCAGGTGTTCCACGTGCAGAAATTTCTCCTGGAATGCAGCCTATGTGGAGTATAGAGGTGTCAATTTGACACCCGGGGGCAGTCTTAACCCACTCTTGAAAAAGTCCCCTCTTAAGAAGTCTCTTAAGGTGGGTTTAGTCCACTAAATTTTTTTTGAAAACTAAACTTCAACATTCTTAATAGTAACTATTAAAAGGTAATTGATTTCTTATTTCAAATTATTAAATAAAACTAACTAATTATAGTATAATAGAATATTTAATATTCAAAATAACCACTTTTTTAAATAATTAAAAACAATTGCAAACCACACACTTAATTTTATACAACTAAATAGTATTACAAATTTATTTTACTAAAATATTATAAAAATGCTTTATTTTGTTGTCAATTTTAATAAAATTATGTCTTATGTTGCAGACACCAATTATTAGAAAATTATATATAATTAGTAATATCAAAATAACTCTAAAGAGAGATAATAACATATTAATTTGATTTAATATTTGCACTGCTTTCACAGTTCTTAAAAAGAATCACTGTTTTGTTTCCTCGACTTCTAAAATATCACTTAATCTGCTTTTAATTATTTAAAATTAAAAATAATTCAAAAATTTATTATCTAAATTTTTTTGATCAAAAATAGTATTAATATTTTATGTGTAAGTTAAACTTATGTTTTATTTTGTTTTTTTCTCTCTGATAATCTTTTCTCAAAATCACCATAAGATATATTATAAAAAGAAAGTTAATTTCTTAAAAATTTATAAAAAAATAAAATTTTAAATAGACCTAAAGTACTAAAGAATGACAAATGTTATAGTGTTTCAATTCTTTAACTAACACATTAAATAATTTATTTTTAACTTTCAATTAGAACACATAACATAAATGTATGTTTATGTTTATGTTTATATTTATGTTATGATATTTAAAATGTAAACATTTTGAGTGAGTAGTAAGACGAGATTGAATTCTATGGACGAATACAACTTTAGTCTGCACAGGTTTATGAGTTTTTTCTTTTTATATATTATTTTTGTTATGAACATGATTTGTTTAGTATAAAATGAAAAAGAAAATCATTTATATTTAATTTCTTTTTCAATAACTTTCTAAGAAAATAAAGAAGCCTATTTTTTTTTAAATTAAGAGCTTCAATTAGAGAAAATCTTCTCTTAAATTTCAATTAGGATAATTTTAGATAAAAAGTTAATTTCTTACTTATAACTTAAAAAAAAGTGAAATTAAATATTTAAATTTTAAATTTATAAAATGATCCTTTAATTATATACTCAGAGAATCTAACTCAATAAATATTGTCATTTTGCTTTTGCTTCTTGATTTTAGAACTCTCCTCTTATAAAAAATTCAATTTATTTTCTATAGTAACTATTTTTGTAACAAATTAGGAATTAATTATATTTTTTCTTGTATTCAAAATGAACACTTTTTCTAAAAAAAGTGTCCATGGGTTGGCCCTGACTCACAGGGTTTTTGAAGATATTTTGGCCCCGTGGGCTTTTTCTACGAGGAGCTTGTTGGTCCTTGGATTTTTTTGGCCCCAACCCACGTGGGTTAGGGCCAAACCATGTAAGGAGGCCAAATTGACAAGTCTATATCAATATCTATATTCATAAATGAAGTAAAAATTTATACTTATCATTATCTCATATCTAAAATCTTATCTAAAATATAAAAGATATACGTCTTATCCACATCTCACTTAATAACAGATATATTCATATATATTCATATATATATATATATATATATATATATATATATATATATATATATATATATATATATATATGCATATGCATATACTCACTCTAGTGTTTCCATATTAATTAATTAAATTTTATTAAAAATAAAAATAAGAACTTAATATTATCAATTAATCAATATTGAAAGAATGTATTCGTTGTCAAATATTTAGAAATACAAATAACAGTTAGATAATAGTAAAATGATTATGTAAAATATTATGAAATTACACATAAATAAAATTTCATAACAACTAAAACAATAGTTAATTTTGAAAACAACAATAAAACAAAGTTTATGAAATTAAAAAATATTTTTAAAACCTTATAAAAGAAAAATAAATATTTAAGTTTAAAAATATTTTAGATGTTCCTTTCTTTCTTTCTCAAGGAAATCTATTATTTTATACATTAGTAAAGACTATAATATTAGACGTCGGCTCTCATAGAATCAGACGTCAAATGGTCTACATATAGAATCAAAAAGTCACTATTTTATTATCTTTAAACATCACTTGTAGAAGGAGTCGACGTCTATTATACAATAAACGTCAGATCCGCTTTCCGGGACATCAATAAGATGTGAAAATATCCCAGTAGCGCCAAAATGGATTTTTTTAGCAATTAGATGTCGGTTGTGGAGGGGGCTGGCGTTAAATGCCCTTTTAAATCCCAAAAACTCAGAATGCGAGTCTCACTTTCTTTCGCATTTTCGTTTAGGTTTTTGTTTCGTTCGTGTTCAGAATTGCTGCTGCAAGGTATGTTTGATTGATTTTCTTCAAGTTAATTTATTTTGCACCGATTAACTTTAGTTTGCACTGATTAAATTTCATTTGCACCGATTAATTTTGGCTTATGATGTAGTTTTGTGCACGAGTTCACAGATTTCGGGGACAACATTGAGTGATGATTCTCCATTGCTTGAAACTCATAGTATATGCAATTTTTTGATGTGCTGGAATCATTTTTTTATTTCAAGTGTGGTAATGTTGTAAAAAAAAAGAAATGGACGTCGGTTAGGAGGGGTTCTACGTCAAATTGACGTCCGAAAAGGGGATTCAACGTTAAAATTGACGCCTCCCAATAAAATGTCGGATCTAGATTGGACGTGGAACGTCGAAAATAACATAAGAGGTTCTTTTTGCAGTAATGATTCATTCCAAAAATTATGAACCATTCATCCTATGTGTTTTATCTTTAATTATAGTTAATGTGAACATAGTAGGCTTAAATCTTAAGTTGAAGATAGTATTGCGTGCTACTTTAGCTGAGAGTGATTAGTCGGTCGTGGGACATAATGCGTGACATGCGTGAGTACGTAGTGGAAGTTTTAGGTGTGATAAATTATGCATGGATAAATAATTAATGACTGATAAATCTTTTTTTAATTGAGTAATTTTAAAATTTTTTTTGAAACAGAAAAATGAAAGTGTATTTGAATTAATAATTGAGAATAACATAAACTTGTATTTGATATTCTACCTATAAATCATCTTAGGTTTCTCTTCTTATGGAAATAAAAGAAAGAAAACATGAATAATTGCGTAAAGATTATGATCCGTAATTTTAATTACATTTTCTTAAATTTCAATATTTTAATTTAGTCTCTCAATAATTTAAAATATTATTTATAATCGTTATATATGTCTTTAACCACAATTAGTTATTATATATATATATATATATATATATATATATATATATATATATATATATATATAAATGTCCAATTTGCTAATAAAATGAAAATAGGGCTGTTACAAACATTCTCAAACAGTATAGAACGTGTACACTTTTGTCTTAGAAGGTTTTTCTCTGTTTATCACGGTTATCATGCAAAAAATAAACAAATTAGCTTTTCCATCTTGGGATAGAAAGAGAATCTTTTGTTTCATTATGATTAAAAATGACATTGATTATTCAGGAATGCTTGAATAGGTTATATATTATAGTTATCGTTTTAAAAAAGCTTAGTAACGTGAAACTCGTTTTGAATTGGCTTAATACCTTATTTTGTCCCCAGTTTCGCTCGAAAATGTTAAATTAGTCAATCCTTTAAAAAGTGCGTCAATTACGTCCTCACTTAATAAAATTTGCATCAATAAAATCTCTTCCGTTAAATTCGTACAAACGACGTTAACTATTTTTCTCTTCTACTTAATAAAATAGTTAACGCCGTTTGTACGAATTTAACGGAAGGGATTTCATTGATGCAAATTTTATTAAGTGAGGACGTAATTGACGCACTTTTTAAAGGATGGACTAATTTGACATTTTCGAATGAAACTGGGGACAAAATAGGGTATTAAGCCTTTTGAATTTGAGTGGTCCCATCCTCCAATAAAAGTCGGAAAAAAATGGCCCAACTTCATTGGTTGTGTTGTTTGTATCTCTCTATAGCCATGGCCCCTTCACATCAACTCTACAGTCAATTTCCAAATAACACACTGTACATTATATCACATTACCGAAAAGTATTGGAAACGCACTGATTAACATCTTCACCTCACACTATAAATGTACCAAATTATGTTGATACATCTCACAAGTGTCTCTCTATCTATCTATACTTTTTGGTCATGGCACTGCATTTCGAGTCCTGCATTTTTTCTTCCAAACCTCAAATTGTTGCACCAAACTCTCAACTTTCTCGATATCACAACCCTGCCAAACCTGATGCTCTTCACTTCACCAACAAATGGAACTTTGTTCAAGAGGAAAGCTCTAACACACAACTATATAAAACGGTACGTAGGTCAAACTTAGATTATTTTTAATTAGATTATTTTTAATCTTCTTCGTCGAACCTGAAAATGATAACCAGATCGATCACACACACAAAAAAAAACACAATCATATATATTCCATGCATGAAGGGTTGAAGTGATTATGTCGTTTCCATGGCAGGGAAATCTGAGCACGAATCTCTCGGAGAAAGTGGAGGTGGTGAAGAATGAAGTTTGGAAAACTGTGGATGAAAGCTCATTCGAAGGTTTGTGCATGATTGATGTAATGCAACGCTTAAATATTGATTACCACTTCCAAGACGAAATTGAAACATTCCTAGAGAGGCAATATACGAATTACCGTAGTGTTGGGAGTGGTTATGGTAATCATATTCATGAGATTGCACTTCGATTCAGGCTATTCAGACAACATGGTTACTTTGAGCCCGCAGGTTAGTTCCACTTACCTTTATATTTCCACCTGTCTACATGTTCATCCACTCATTCCTATACCCCACTTACACTTACATGCTAAAACCCACATACATGTCCGCCAAGAAATTATTACCTATGTATTGATATTTAAAGAAACAATCATCATAGTTTGATAACCATTAAATTTTTATATTTATTTCACATTATTTTTTATTTTTTTAGTTTCTTCTTTTTTTTAAAAAAATATATTTCTTTATAACTATTTTATTTTTATATTATATGCTAAATAAATGTAAAAATATGTCATTTTATTATACCTTTAAACAAAATTTTCTGAGTCCTAAAGATTTTGAAACTAACACACTTAATAAATGAGAAAATTTTCTAATCCTGCAAAACCAAGGGCACAGTTTTTATTCATTCATTTATTTATTTTCTTCTTTCTCTTCCATGCTGCTGAAGCAAACATGGTTGCTTTCCCTTTTGGTATTATTTGAAGGCTAAAATGTTTGTTTATTGGAAACTTCACAGAGGTGTTTGAAAAGTTGACCAACAAGGAGAGAGAAATCAGGCCAGAACTTAGTGAAAATATAAAGGGAATGGTAGACATATATGAAGCTTCACAGTTAGCCGTAGCAGGGGAAGATATACTTGCTGAAGCAGAAATATTTAGTGGCAAGGTCCTAAAGGAAAAGGTAGATTCCATCGACAGTCACGGAGATCAGTTTGTAAAGAGAACCTTAGAACACCCTTTTCACAAAAGCTTGCCCTTGTTTACCGCTAGAAAGTTCTTGGGCGATTTCCATGACAAGAATCTATGGCTAAGTTCCTTTCGAGAGATTGCAAAAATGGATTTCAGTTTGCTACAGTTCTCGTACCATCGTGAGATTGGTCAAATTACGAAGTATGATGGATGTTTAATTCAATTATTGAACTAAGCTATCTTGTTATGATGATCAGTCCTTACAGTTCAATCATTTTTGCAGATGGTGGACCGAGCTTGGTTTAGCCAACGAGTTAGTGTATGCGAGAAACCAACCCCTTAAATGGTACATTTGGTCGTTGGCATGCTTCTCGGATCGTAGTTTCTCAGAGGAAAGGATTGAGCTCACAAAACCAATATCTTTGATATACATAATAGATGACATTTTCGATGTTTATGGGACTCTGGACGAGTTAACTCTGTTCACAGAAGCTGTTTGCAGGTGGGTAAATGAAACCACTTATTCACTATAAAAGTTTTCACAGATCAAATTACAGACAAAGATTAATAAAAAACAATGCAGATGGGATATTACAGCCGTTGAACAACTTCCAGATTACATGAAGACGTGTTTCAGTGTCCTCTATAATCTCACAAACGAAATCAGCTCCAAGGTCTATCAGAAGCACGGCTGGAATCCCATACACTCACTACAAAATGCGGTAAGAGAATACCCACATATGGATTATTTTTATATTCAACAGTAAAGACTTAGTTGAAAAAGATTTATGTGAGCTTTTTTTCCTCGAACTTGTAAGAATTTACACAGAAAATAGACGATGGAGATTTTTGGTCTGGTTTATATCTATATATTGAGAATTTGATGAGAATTGAACCTTTACATCTTGATATTCATATGGAATGTAAAAGAGATGGTGATTTTTGTGCAGTGGAAGAGATTGTGCAAAGCCTTCCTAGTTGAAGCAAAATGGTTTGGCTCTGGGAAGTTGCCCAGTGCTGAAGAATACTTAGAGAATGGGATAGTAAGCTCTGGAGTGCACATTGTGATGGTTCACACTTTCTTTCTTTTGGGTGAGGGATTAACCGAGGAAAATGTTGAGATCATAGACGGAAACCCTGACATCATTTCTTCCCCGGCAACAATTCTCCGACTCTGGGATGACTTGGGAAATGCACAGGTAAACAGATTTTATGTGTTGATAGAGTTAACATAGAGGTTATTGTGGTATTATATCATATTATGAATTAGTGATACCACTGGTATTGTTGTAAAGGATGAGAATCAAAAAGGCAATGATGGATCGTACGTGAATTGTCTGATGATGGAAAAGCCAGAGTACACGAGAGAAGTAGCAAGAGAAAGAGTGATGAGTAAGATGAGTGATGCATGGAAGAGCCTGAACCAAGAGTGCTTGTTTCATAAACATTTCCATTCAACATTCACTAAGGCTTCACTGAATCTGGCAAGGATGGTGCCATTGATGTATAGTTACGATGACAGGCAGTCTCTTCCAGAACTGGAGGAGCAAGTCAACTCCTTGCTTTATGATAATTTTCTTTAATTTATAGTAATCCAATAAATCAGTATGTTGGTTTAAGAAGGTTTACTACTTTACCTTAGTTCTATTGAGAACGAGTTTATATGGAAAATAAATACACGTTCAGGTGTTATTTGATTGGAATTAAAACTTATGTAATTCAATATTTCATTAAATGTATTTTGTATGATCATAAATATAAATTTCTAGTTTCTAGCAAGGAAATATGGATATCCCTAAGCTAGATGTTGCTTTCTACCTTATCTCTTGTGTCCCTTTAAATTCTCTATTCACTCAATTAAATCCTTTACCATAATACGTTTCAATCAGACTTGAGCATATCAATTTCTTCCGAAATAGACCTATCACGACATAGCCACAATTAGAGTTAATAATAATTGTCCAATCACTTCTTTTCGATCGTTACCTTTTCGTGCCAACCACACCTTCTTTTCGATCGTTACCTTTTCGTGCCAACCACACCTTCTTTTCGATCGTTACCTTTTCGTGCCAACCACACCTTCTTTTCTTGCCTATAATTATTATCTTTACCTAATCTACTTTCTATCGTCAATAACTAATTAAGAGTCACACATTGAAATAAAATTATTAAACTATCTTAATTTTGTCACTAAAATATTAATTTTATTAAATTGATGAAGGAATAATTATTTTGCTTGATAGTTTCACCACGTAGAATTGAGATGTGCAGAGAAATAGTTGTTATACAATATCCATCGATAAAATATGTTAATAAAATTTATCAATAATATTGAATTGTTATTATCGATGGATTTTTTTTAGTAAGATGATGTTAAATTTTTTGCTTTGATCTTTGACCATCATGATAAAATATGTTGATAAATTCTTCATTAAGTGAAAACTTTAAAATTTGTAATTACTATAGAATTTTGATTAACGATAGTTTTTTTTATTCGTAAAATAAGCATCAAATTTTTTGTCAAATATGAAGAAACATATTTATAAATTAATTAGAGATGTGTGAAAAAAAAAGAACGAAAATGATAATAAAGAGGAAGGGAAGAAGGAGAGGAGCCGAAGGCAGTACAATGAAGACAATGAAAAAATACTAGTAATGGTGGAGGCGGTGGTGGCAATGAAAGAGGAGAAGAAAAAAGAAAAAGAAGAAGAACCAAATGATGATAATTACTAACGAATTTTATCCATAGAAAAACGTGTTCATAATTACCGACAAACATTTATTGGCGTATTTTTTTCATTGGTAATTACCATGATTGTGACCTTTAGATTAAATTGATCTATGTTGTGATGTTTGTTAACGAATTTTACTTATAGAAAAAAAGTGTTCATAATTATAGACAAACATTTATTAACATTTTTTCCCTTGGTAATTTGATCTCTAGATTATATTAATCCAACCGATGTAAACTTTTCATGTTGTTTGGTTTGAAATTCACTTTTTATGGTCTCATTAATGACTCCCTTCTTTGATCCTTTTGTAATTTGTAGGAGGATAAATTAGTTGTAGTGTTTAAAATCAAATGAAGTGAATACTTTAGAATGAAGTAGTTTTGGAATTTCTCAAATATAACACATGTAAAATTTTCATGTTGTTTAGTTTATAATTCATTTTTTTCTAATGACTCTCTCTTTCTTAAATTATTTTCATTAATAAATGCCTATATATTTTTCAATATAGTATTATGCAAAATCCATTAATTATTTTTTGTTGGTTTTTTAAGTTTAGGATATTAAAAATCTTTTATAGCCAATATAGTTATGTGTGAAATTGTTAGGCTGATATTGATGTATTAAGAAAATGACTTAACCATGATGAGGTTTGTCATTGCAATTTTACCAAACTATAGAAGGAATACATGTTTTTTGTTGTTGTACAAAATTGGGATGTGTAAATGAGTACTTTATTGTGTTATAAAATTTTACTATAGAATTAAAGACAAGTTATGATATTGAACTTTCTGGAAAAGGAACACAACATGATATTGGATCTCTAGATTAAATTGACCTAACAAAGGGCAAAATTTTCATGTTAGCTTGAAATTCATTTTTGTGTTCTCATGGTCGAATCCCTTCTTTGCTCATGTTGTTTTTTTTTATTGATGATGAGAATTTAGGTCAGACGGTGTATTTAGTAAAATTCTACGCTAAGTGATATTAACAATTATATTATTGTTAGAAATGAGTTGTGTACCTTTCTAGCCCAACAAATATGTTAAAGAATGTTGTAAGGCAATAGTATTCTACAGTACCAATGATGCATTATGTTGTTGCATCACTGTCACAAAGGACTCAATCATCTTGACCAGGTTAGGAACCTCGGGATTTATGGGTGGGGTAGGAGGAGGCCTAGGTGTCATCTTCTTCTTACATAGAAAAAAGCCATCAGTCCAACTCAAAGAAACTAAAATACTAACTAGACATAACTAAGAGCACACAACCAAAACATGGAACACTCATAACCTACATGATTCTTAAGGAAAGAACTGCTCTGATACAAAAAATGTAACATCCAAAAATATAGTATTAAGTTATAAAGGAGTTATCACATATTTAATAAAATAGAACAGTTAACAAGACAGGGAGTAAAAGTTCCATCATAGTTATACAAAACATAACTACAAAATGTAACTTTATACAGGCCAAAAGAAACAAAACTATATGCATAAAACTAGTCTATAGAAAACTAGATGTTTGCGGATCCTCCCTCCAAAGCTTGCTCTACAGTTACCTCATCACCCTCTGCTCACATCCACCGGATGATCATAGTCAAGATCACAAAGCACAATACATGCAACAAAACAATCAAACAAAAAGGTAAGGTAGAGATACAAAACCTTTCATAATATACTTAAACATTTCACACATGATTCATATTTCACACCAAACCAACCAAAGACTCTATAAACATTCCAAGACTTAGATTGAACTATCTAGATTAGTATGAATATCGAGCTATGGCGGTTCATGCACTTGTAGTGGTGAAACAATTGGCCCACCCTAAGCTACCGCACAAGGTTAGTCCGTTATCACTCGCCTTAGGCCAAGGTAAAACCCCTAGACTAGGACCTCCTGCTACTCTCACCACATGTCTCACCCTTCTTTACTTAAGAATGAATGACCATTAAAGTGTCCGGATGAACCCCAATACTGAGCTTCCTATATTCATACTTTACAATACTTGAAGCAACCATTAAGAATCCTCTTTAGGACTCTTATACAACTTATTTCCATTCAAACATATATTCCAAACATTGTTACATAACATACATTAATTCATTATAACTCTTAATGCCATACACATAAAATAAAGGAGTTAAAACCACTTCAGAATACAGACCCACTCGCCAAACTAGGCGAGTAACAAAACCACAAGCTCCCCAAGCTAAGCTAATTAGCTCGCACAACCATTGTAACTCTCTGCCAAAAACCCAAAATACTCGTCCAACTAGCCAATTTTGCTCGCCTAGCAAGAGCCAAAATAGAGAGCTCCCCAAGCTACGCGAGCTGGCTCGCCCAACCTCTAAAACTCACTGCCAAAATTCCCCCACACTTGCCCAACTAGCCAATTCTGCTCACCCAACCAGACTACTTAATTCTGCAGCACTAAAACTACAAAATTAACACTTCTAGACCACCCATTACCTCTTCTAACCACTTTTACCAATTTCTAATACTCCTAGATTGGATTATAAACTATTTTATACTTAAACAAAAGAGTATAACCTATCTTAAACTAATAATAAATTGTTTATAGAAGGACATCAACTCAAAAACCTCTAAATTCTCAACTTAGAGACCAAATTCCATTCTACCTATTCTAGCTCATTTTAAAGTAACTTAAGAACTATAACAAGTCATAAATGACTTACTAACGCACCTCGAACCTTCTATTTGGACATAGAACCATTGATTCAAAATCTCACTAGTCCTAACCCCCATAAATACTCTTAAAACCAACTAAACTATCATCAAAATGCTACTACCTCTCTTTTGAAACAAATTTCAACCACTTCACAACTCTAACAACTCTCAATTCACATTTAAACATATTCTAGGACTTCATCTCCTCTTTCTAGCCCTTACCTTAAGAACTCATACACCAAAAATGCAAAATTGACCAATGATAATCACCACTCAACCTAGTTCAATTCCCTTCAGCACTAAATCAAATTAAACACCACCAAACACCTCAACAACACAATTTATCATACCATTAGAGTTTCACATAGAATCATTCAACATCAACAATCATCACATGATCAAATTCACTTACTCAACAATTCACATTACTAGCATTTTAATCATAAACATCCAATATCTACAATTACACATCTTAATCAATATCAATTCATGCTTTATAAAATTTACCAAGAACAAAATCTAGTTTCCCTTACCTCACAGAGAATTACTACGGCTCTAAGAACATCCAATCGTTGCTTCAAACGCAAGAAACTCTAGAAACACTTACGAATCACCAAATTGTGTTCGAAGTGAGTCCTTAGGACTTTAGATTGATAAGAAACTAGGAATAGATAACAAGAAACACATGCGATAGAAATCACTACACATGATCTCAAACTAAGGACGAAAGAAAAAAATAAGTTGAAACTTACTTGTTCAATACTAAGAACTGATCACTAAAGAATGAAGGTTACTCCGCCGTGATCTTTTAGAAGCTTTCTGGTCGTCAAACATATAATCGAGGAGTTAAAAAAGGTAAAGAAAAGTGAAAGAGAACAAAAAGGAAGAGTTTTAAAGAAATAATTGGTGTTTTAAATAATGAGTCAAGTTTAAAAATTTTTATTTATATTATCGAATTATTTTAAAATAAAACACTCGTTTTATTATTTTAAAACACTTATCAACTTTAATACTCTATTTTTTATTTTTTAGTTTGTTAGAATTATCATGCAAAAAATATAAAGAAATTAATTTCTTTTTCCACTGTAACATAAAAACCTAATTATATCAATTATATGATTTGTTATATATGCATTAATGAATGTTAATTTCTGTCGCTAATTTAAATAAATTAGCTGTGGTATTCAAAAGATCATACATTTATCACATTAAATGTTATAAATCAAAACAACACTATGAAATAAACATTATAAAAATAGTATACATAAACAACACTTTTTAGAAAGATGCTATCTATATTTTTTTAAAATTAAATGGATCAACAGTGTTAGTAAATTTAAGCATTATCTATTATCTTTTATTATAGGTTTAATGTCTCAATAAGTTTCTATTTTTGTTCAGAATTTGAAATAGGTCCTTTTATTTTTGTTAATTTGATGCAAATAAATCCTTTCTGTCAATTTCATCAAACGGCGTTAATAATAAAGAGACCTATTTCAAATTCTGAACAAAAATAAGGAACTATTGAGAAATTAAACCTTTATTATATCAATAGACAGCGTTGTTTTAAAAAAAACATATCCTCATTTTGCATTCTTCAAAAATAAATTTCACGCCATTGCCTCATCTTCTCCTCTGCAGCCCTTCTCTTTTGCAGCCATCACGTATCTCCTTTGCGGCCATCACGTAAAGCTTTGAACTTTACATTCATCTCTCAATGACAACCCATTTTCATTCATCAAAAATAAGTTTCGCACCTGTGCCTCGTCTTTTTTGTAGCCTTCTCCTTTGCAGCCATCACGTAAAGATTTGAACTTTGCATCCATCTCTCAACGACAACCCCATCGATTCATCTACATCCATCATCGTAGCTCTCAACGATATCTGCATCTCATCTCTCACCGTGCGTTTCTTCTACAGTCGTGTTTATTGTTTCATAACGTGATTGAGTTAAGGTATGTTGCCATGTGTTTTATTGAATGAAGCGGGACTCTACAACTTCTCTTTTCTATTTCTAGAACCATATACCTATCGATTGACGTGTTCGTTTTCGTCTTCTTATCATCAGAGTGTCTGAGTTAATTAAAATATTTGCTTTGGCTGAAAGAAGAGTTGAAGAGGAAAGTATGAGCGATTGGGTCTAATAACCTTAACAAGGGGCTGAACCTGGTTCTGTTATGGCCACGGATTTGTGCCACTGATTCATCTTGTTCTTGAGTTCACTGCTTCTGGAACTCGTTTGCTTCTGAGAATGAAATAACATACCTTTATTTTTTTATTTTAATGATGAAAAACCTTTATCAGAACTAGACTTCATATTTCTCTCCTTTTTTCTTTAGGCTATGCAGATGCAAACCCTTCATTCTCATCTCATCTTCAATATTCCTACCACTAGAATTTTCATTAGATGCAGAGCTTCCAACTGCTGAAGTTATTTCATCATAGTTATTAACTTTCACCCTTTGAAGATATATAATTGACATTCCAAGCTCATCTCCAATGGTCTTTGTTTTAATTTTAGAATGTAGATACTGTTTGACATTCTGGGAAGACATTTTAGAATTTATAGCAAGGTCTTCTTTATAAGAGCCCTTGTTTCTTGAAGAACTCAAACCTTTTTTACCATCAAGCTTTCTATTATGGCCAACAGAAATGGTAGATAATGTGGTGGCTGGTAATGCTTCTTCACTGCTATTGAATGATGTAATTGACACTCCGAGCTCATCTCCAGTTGTCTTTGTTTTAATTATGACCTTTTACTTAATATTGGCTATGGTTTTCCAAACAAGCAGAAGATTATGGTGTCACTGAACCAAACTTTGAACTCACATGCATTTTTTTAAATATATTTCCGGCGGTTTTTCTTCTAAACGGCCGTTTAAGTTTTCCATTTTTTTCCATAAATTTTCATGTTTTTTTAAGTTACATTTCCGGCTAAAAAAAATTTCCCCCACGAATCCTGTAATTCTCTCAGGCTTCCCTCTGTTTCTTCTTCTCCATTTCCCATTTTCCTCTCTACTGCCTTCACAGTTGAGCATTTGCTTCTCCAGCCCAGTTATCCAGTTTCCATCTTGCTCACATTCACAATTCAGTATCGTCTTCTCCACTGCAGTTCTCGACTTCTCGACTTGCACTCCTTTTTCACGATTCGTTTGGGAGTGTGCAACGGTAACCTTCGGTCGTTGTTGGCTCCTCACCCGTAAGTTCTCTTCTTCTGCAATCCGTAATTGTTTCGCCTCTCGTTTGAACTCCGTTTTCCATCCTGCTAAACTCTTCCGAAAACCCTAGAAATTTGGAACCTAGTCCCTATTGGAATTTTACGAAATTAGTTTTACAAATGTGGATAGAAAATGGGGTTGAATGCAAAGATTTTGTATTTTAAAACTTTCACTGTTTTGAAGTTTATGAATCTCGTTCGTTTGTTTTACCTTTCTCTTACTTTATATGCATTTTCAATTTTCCTATTAGAGCTATGACTTGCTTGTTCTACCTTTCTCTTACTTTATATGCATCATCAATTTTCCTATTTGAGCTATGACTTGCCGTTTTGTTAATTTGGCCATTTCGTATAAAGCATATTTGATTTTGCTTTAATTAAATCGGTTATGAAGTGATATGCACATTGTTGTTTCTTTTCTCAGGTTTTTTTTTTGTGTCTTTTGCAGAATAATATGTAGTAGTGCATCACTTTCTGATAGAGTCTGTTCCTCCACTGTGCAAAAGAAGGTACTCGTTTCTTTCGCATTCTCTTAACATATTTTATAATCTTTTCCTTCAAGATAAAGAATTTGCATAAATTATGTTTCTACTGGGTCATTGGTTGTTATTCGAAAGTGAAGTTTATTCATGTGCTTTGGTTGTTGTGGTCTGTTTCTAATTTGCTCTTCTTCCTGTAGAATACACACCACTATCACCATATTTGTAACGATTGTTTTAGTAGGCTTTAAAAAATGAACTTGTCTCAGTTGGATCATAGTTATTACAACTTCTCCTAATTAATATCTTCAAAAAGTTTAACAAGATTCAAATAAAAGTTGACTGGAAAGATGAAAGACTTATGCGCATGCGTGGCCTTCATGCATACTTTGTAGCTAACAATTGAATGTTATTAAAAAAGTAGAACATATATTTGTTATTCATGTATAAATTAGACAGACAAAATTGTTACTTTTTAAAAATAAATATGTTTAAGAAGTAAAAAAATGAAATGCACTGTATTTCATTTCGTTTTAAATCACTCAATTTAACCAATTCAAATGCCTCAAGATTTAAGACTTGGTTTTATTTATTTATTTATTTTATCAATTTAAGCACATATAATTGATTAATTAAATTGATAAAACAAGCCGTAGTGTATATAAAAAAAAAATATAGGGTAGTTATTACCTGGATCGCATTTAATGCTGAACTTGCTTTCACATCGTGCTCGAACCCTTGCCGCATGCCACATTTTCACCTCTCATCATATATACATCTGAATAAATCTATACATCTAATTTCATTTTACTAATTTCCTCTTCTGATTTTGCCAAAAATTGAAGATGTAAAAGTAGTTTGTACTATGTGATTAAACGATAGGCAAGTACTTCCACTAACGAGTTTATGGTTGAAGTGTAGTGTGATTTTAAACGATTAAGCTGATTCAAACAGTTTTAAGCACAACGAAAGAGCAATCAGAGTTGGAATAGAAGTAAAGAGATGAATATTTTATTATAAATGAAGATTTAATTAAGATAAAAAAAGAAGAAGGATAAATGGTAATGAGAACGATGATGACTTACATGTTAGATTATGCACCCAATAACAAAGAATGTTTAATATTAATATCTCATTTGGTACCAATATCTGTAACAATTGTTCCATATTTTTCTTTCGGTCTTTTTTTACTCAATATAGTTCCAATGTTTATTAGACAGAATTAATTCTTTCCATTAAATACATGCATTCCTAGGTCCATTATTATTCCCAGTTGGCATAAGGTTTTAGGATTTTGAGGTTGTTACCACACTCTGCACCATGTCAAACTAAAACTGCAATTTCTAAACTTAAATCCACTTCACTCCCATTGGAGTCTGTATTGAAGCAGATGAAGTGATATGTTAGAGAGTAGGATTAAGTCTTATTATACCTTGAAAAGAGGTTACAATGAGTGAGTAAAATAAATTTTATATATTGATGAGGTCATGATTTGAGTAAGGTGGATTTCATAATTCATGTCCACACTATTGAACTGAAATGATGTTACGTTGTGGTAAGAGGGTTGGGTTGTAATTTGACGGATGTGAATTTTCTTACTGGGTGGTTTAAGTTTATTTACTTATTGATTATATGTTATATAGGTGGTTTAAGTTTTGTTTATGTAATTTTTTGTAGAGCACCTGAAGATGAAGAGAATGACAGTTAACAACAAGGGAAAACAACTGAATACACCCCAAAGTGTCTAATAACCTCCTTACATTATCTTATGTATCATTTTCTGCAGCCTCTTTGCTTGGATTTTAGAGATTATTTTATATACACAACTGACTAACGAAATAGGCCTATACTCTTCCAGCCCTTAGGGATTTTCAATCATAGGTATAATAAAGGATGCATTACTTTCAGTGGGCCAATTACCACAACTATGAACCAACAATTAACAACCCTCAAAATGTCTATCTTAATAATATCCCAAGCTTGCTATTGTCACTGTTGAAATATAATATCTTTATTATTATTAATATTTATATTAGGATTTTGTTAGGGGCTTCGTGTCCTTTTACTTTTTAGAACTACTCCTTTTACTTTTTAAAACTACTGTCTCCTATAAATATAGTAGTAAGTTATATAAGATTTACTAAGTGAAAAATAAGACTTTTTAGCTTATCTAACTCTTCAAGTTGGTATCAAGAGTCGAACCTCTTTGTCTTCCTTGTCTATCATCGGAGTCGTCATCACTTTGTCATTTTCGCAGTTTGCTTCGCTGTCGCAGTTTGCTTCGCTGTCGCAGTTTGCTCCGCTGTCGCAGTTTGCTCCGCTGTCGCTGAATGGTCACCCTTCTCCTGATAAATGTGTTTATCTTATGGTTTATGTTGATGATATTGTCATTACAGGAAATGATGTCACTAAAATTTCTCAATTAAAGAATCATTTGTTCAACCACTTTTAGACTAAAGATCTGGGTTGGTTAAAATATTTTTTTGGTATTGAAGTGACAGAATCAAAGGAAGGTGTCATCATATCATAAAGAAAATATGCTCTTGATATTTTGGAGGAAACAAGCCTGATAAATTGCAAGCCCATTGATAGTCATATGGACTCAAATCAAAAGTTAATGAAATACCAAGGTGAACTTTTCTCAGATCCAGAGAGATATAGAAAGCCAGTTGGAAAACTCATATATCTTAAAAAAGTAATGCAATTGAATGCGAAACATTTTTTATATTTAAATTTGATGGTGTTCAAGGTGTATGTACAAAGGAGACCATATGTTGCTTATATAACACTAGAAGATGAAGTAAGTGGAAAAAACTAAAGGATGTGAGACTTGAAAGCCTACAAGTCTGGACAACATGTCTCAAGGTTGTTTTAAGTCCCACATATCTTAATTCTACAACCTTCTAAGGGTATATAAGTTACCCAACTACTCTAAAGATCAAAACTAAAAGGCTTAATACCTTATTTTGTTCCCAATTTCGCTCGAAAATGTCAAATTAGTCCATCATTTAAAAAATGCGTCAATTACGTCTTCATTTATTGACGAGAGTCCTCTGGGATACGAGACTTGGTCTTACCATTTTATATTACTTGTGCGATTCGGTACACTTGTCGATCATCCAACACCAGGGTAAAAGGTGTTGACATAAAACTGATAAATGATGTTTGGACAAAGATGGCTAGATTTCGGTTGGGTGGTGAGCAATGCGATCTAGGTATGGAAGGATTTCATAAGTTCTCTATATATCAAGACTGTTTAAGTAATCCAGATGTAGTGAGGGATTACTCCCACTATAAAACTGGTGGAATGAGAAAGAATGATCGTTTATGCGCTTTTGTCATCTCTTGGATATTGATCCCAAGAGGAAGCAATCATGCAGAAGCAATAACTGAGGATTTATATCTTTTGAAAGCAATTAAAGAAAATGTTCAAGTTGATTGGCTTGTTGTAATATCAGAAAACATGCTCAAAGTTACTAGACTTGAGTCTGCAATGTTACCTTACTACGTGTTTATTTCTAAAGTACTGATTCATTTTGGAGAAAATATTGTAAATGAGTCTAGTTAGTCCTGTGATAGAAGCAATATGATTGATAAGTCTGCATTACATCATATGGCACTCCAACATGGTCTGAATGGCTGGTTATTCAAAGACGAGTATGCTGGTGAAGAAGAAGAAGCTACTGGCTCATCAACAGTATCCTAAAGGCCTCGATCAGAATTTGAAAAAAATGTCGTGAGGCAATTTCATTTTGTAACCATCCCCTGTCAAACTACTCGTCAAGATGTTATAGAAATCAAAAAGGATCTGAACATGGATGATTCTTGTGAGAAGTTTGAAGCTTTAGAAGAGAGTGGTGAAGAAGAGAGTGAAGAAGAAGAAGAAAGTGAAAGCGACAGTGTTGCGGAAGAAAGTGCTAGTGACGTGCTAATCTCTAACTTGAAGAAAAAGAAGAATAAGAAAAGCATATAAAAATTGTTTTGTTTTACTCTGTTTTGTCTTGTTTTGTAATGAGTGGCCTTACATGCCATATATTTTGCTTTGTCTGGTTGGAATCGTTTGGACTATGAATGAAAACTATATTTCTGGTTATTAATCAACCTGTGTGAATGAAAAATTATGATTGACTACATTGAGCTGATTAATAATAGATTCAATCACTGGTATGTATGTATGCATTTTACATATCTCATCGTTACATCTTGTTGTTGCATAATCATACTTAAACTATGATAATGATTATTGTATTACATAAATACTAAAATGCTTGATCTAGATGAATTTGAAAGGTTATGCAGGAATACTTATTGCTGACTGAACTAAGAAGTGAATTTGACATTACTTTGCAGAATAAAATCGATTAAGAGAAAGTCAAAATCGATTATGATTCGTTAATTGGTTTGAAGTCTCTAAACTTCTGATTCTTATACTTTAAACCTTGACTAATGATTTGTGATATGTTTGTTCATCATATATCTCAATGAGTTTAATCCTTTGTGAATCTGAAATGAGATTTTGAGTAATTAAACTAGCTTTAATTGTTTCAAGTTGTATCTAAGTTGCTCTGATACTGTAAATGTAATTTTGTATGGTACATTCCTTGAACATATCTGGATGATACATACTCTATTATATCTTTGTTATGCATCTGTAATAATGAAATTTGGTATGCTTGATGATAGGGGGAGTATTGTATGCTGTTATATGCTGGTTCAAATGTTGAAAATACTAAATTCATATGAATATTGTTGAAAGGAGGAGCATCATTATATTTCGTACAATTTGTTTGATGCATCTCTACATGGTTCATTAACTATGTTTCAATTACATCATATTACATATCCTTTTTTGCTAATGCCCAAAGGGAGAGAGATAAATGAAATTTGATTGAGATAATTGAGCATAGTTGAAACTGTGTAAATTGTTGTTGATTATCTACTGTACAAACATGGTTTTATTAATCATGGTTATGCATAATCAAAAAAGGAGGATATTATTGATAAGGGGAGCACTATGATAGCTGAACCCAATCCATGTGATAGTGGTTTTTGATGATGACACCACATTGATAATAAAAACACATGAATATGTACTATGGTATATGTCATATGTTGTATGTATTTATGATTATTGTGAAATAGGCATATATTGTGATTGTCACATGTGTTGAATATATAATATGTTGATTGTTGCATACTTTGTTAGTAAAGTGATCATATCTGTGTATGCAAACATTATGTTTTGGTGATAAGGAATTCATATGCACAAAAACATATCTGAATGACTAAAACGATTACAGAGGTATGATAATCAATTCAGGTCATCAAACAGCTTGTGTTTTTAAACTGAGGCAAAACAACTTGTCTTGAATCGATTACATTAATTGGTATCGATTACATTAATTGGTATCGATTAAAACACGTGTGTTTGCACATATCTTTTTCAAATGTGCTGTGTTGTGAATTAGAAAGAAAAAGTTTTCAAAAATGTGCTAACTGTTGTATTCAATTAAGTTTGTTATTGATTTGAAAATTATTTCATGCTTGTCATAATGTTTCAACGGTCATATTTTTAAATGTGTTGACTAAGCATTAAATGGAAATCGACTGCATTAATTGCA
This sequence comes from Vigna umbellata, assembly GCF_029865625.1. Taxonomy (NCBI): domain Eukaryota; kingdom Viridiplantae; phylum Streptophyta; class Magnoliopsida; order Fabales; family Fabaceae; genus Vigna; species Vigna umbellata. The sequence continues at coordinate 53,508,730 of NC_142165.1, read as the reverse complement.
TATTCAGTTAAGGAGCTTAATTGGTTATAAATTTGTTACAAGTATTTAATGTAACCGATTAGATTAAAAGAGTAATCAATTAAATTCGTCTAAATTGACTAAAACTATATATAGACGCATTGATTGGATTTCTGTAAGACAATTGAGATTAACATTTTCATATATGATTTATATTGTGCTAAAAGTTTTTACAAAGGTGATAAAATTCTCCAAGAAACTAAGAAATTGAAGTGGTGAACTATTCTTGAAGATTTCTTGAGAGACAAGCTTGACTGATTTGAAGAATATGATATTTTTACACAACTGAGGTGCTTGCTGTGTGATCAGGAGAAGTTTCGCAATCTGTGTGTTGTTGTTCCATGTGCGTGTTGCCAGGAAGAAGAACGAGAGTTCTTGTACTTTGAGAGAGTTCTCAAAGGGGTGACTGCAGGAGAAAATTGTTTTTGCTGTAGGGTTTTTCTATTTGGCTATATTAGATTAATGAGTTAGAGAGGTGATTTAAATTTTGACAATGTGGTCGCTGTAAAACCCTTGTAAAAACTCATATCTCTATAGTGCAAATTGGCTTTCAATCTCAGGTTGATTGAAAGGACACTGAATATAAGCATTGATGCCGAACCAGTATAAAACTCAAGAGTTTGATTTTTCTTCTCCCTATCTCTCTGCATTAATCGATTACATATTCTCATCATTCGAATACGCATACTACTATATTGCATACATATTGCTTGCTGTTCAAGAAATGTTTAAAGATTCATCCTATTTGCGAAAAAAATTTGAAAAGCGAGTATTTTTATAAAACACCAATTCACTCCCCCCTTCTGGTGTTGAGAAACAAAGCTCATCATTTTTAACACTATTAAAAAAGAAGCATTGTCTATTACACATTTTGGCATTGTGTCAACATTGTGAGATGTTGAATATTATGCATGGGTTTGCATGTATGAATGGTTATTAGGTTCTTGGGTTCCTTTTGCCTCTATTGTTGTTTTGCAATATATGTTTTATATGTTTAATCATAAAGTTTTTTCTCCTTTATAATATCATCTTCTATAATATTGTTATATGGTAACAAGAGTTTTCTTTTTGTCTTCCTTCTTAGCCATGTCTTCCTCATTCTTTATTACCTTTGATCTTTATTCTTCTTTCCGTCACTCCTCATACCTTCAACACTACCATTAATCTTAAACTTAGCGATGAAAATTATTTCATATGGGAACAAGTTACAACCACTCTTTGTGGACTTAAGCTTATATGTCTTTTGGAAGATTTAGTAACACTTCCTAAGTTTCACACCCCTAAAGACATTGTTGTCAATAATATCATTTTTAAGTTTCTTAATTATGAACTAGTTTCTTACGTACACAAATGTTCATCAAGATAATGGTCTGAATTTGCTTCTCAAATATGATAGAATAAGCTTTCCATGACACCTAAAACAATCCTCCAACTACAATTTTCGAACCATCGTAAATGTTGTCTGTGGTTAAAAATTCGACAAAAACATCGAGAATTGTTTTTAACCATCGCTAAAAGTCATAAAAAAGAGAGAACATAATGTTCATATAATGACAGGATTTACAAAGGAAACTCTATTAAAGTTGAGAAAAAAGATCTCCATTTGAGTGTTAACAAAGACTCATAAGCTTTTCATTTGTTTCTCCATCGTGAAAAATTTGCAACGATAATTCTTATGTTGTTATTCTCATCTGTTTCACTTTTAGTTACAATTATCTATATAACTGTGTCATTTTTATTTTTGACAACAGTTAAAATGTCAACAAAGGTTAAAAAATTTCCAAAAATTACATTTTTTTCATCACACGTTTTTTTTAATACGGTAGTTTGTTAAACATAGTTACATATTATTTTTCTATCAGTATATATCTTTTTGACATCAAGATGATTGTATATATTTTTGCTGTCGTTGGTTCACCAATCACCATGGATAATTGTATTAAGAACATTTTAGACGTCATATTAAGGCAATTTCAGATGGTTTATCACGTGACTGACAATTTTATTATCACCTTTGCGTAATGTTGAATGTCATGCATGGGTTTGCAAGCATGCATGGTTGTTGGGTTCCGAACACACACGAATAGTATTTTAATAGAAAATTAGAACTTTTATGGATTGAATTAATTATGCAGTATTTACGTGTAGAAGTATTTGGTTGTTGTGAAACATTCGCTTGAACTTTCTTTTTATGTTAAATTGATAACAATGAATAATCATCAAGTCATAGGACGCATAATGCATGAGCTTATATTCCACCTTTTAAAAGTACTTTAATTAAAAAATACTTCATATATAACGTGCACGTAAGACAATAATAGATATTGGGTTTGAGAAAACTATCACCTAAAGTCAATAAGAAAATCTCAAATTAGATTAACTGATCGAGACTGAACTAAATTGAGAAAGTCTTGTGCTATAATTTTTTTTTATTTTTAGAATATCTTTTAAAAATAGACTCTATTATTTAAATATTGTAATATTTAAATACACATGATTAATATAATAGAGTAAACTGAATATTAGTTATTCCCTTTTGTCCATATATATATATATATATATATATATATATATATATATAAATGATTTTCACTAAAGAATACATTTTTTTTTGTTTATAATGTAATTTTAAATAAGTTACTTATTATATTCCTTTTAATTTTCAAAGAATTTTGAATGCATAATAAAAATGGAAATATAATTAAAAAAATTATGTAATCATGAAATTTTAAAAATAAGAGATAAAGAAATTTAAAAAACGATTATTATATATGAACAAAGATAATATATTATTATTATTGAATAGATGTTAATTAACTCTTCAACCGTAAGAGATAATGTCATTATTTTGAATAGATGTTACTCCATGTGCAATTGTCCCATCCTACAATGGAAGTTGGAAAAAATGGCTCAGCTTTGTTACTTCTGTGTTGTATACGTATAGCCATTGGCCACTTGAACACCGACTATACAGTGAATTGCCAAACAAAACACTGTGCATGATATCATATCACCTTAAAATGATATTGAAATGCACTATTTAGCATCTTCATTCCTCACCCTATAAATGTACCTAATTATGGTGATGTATCTCACCAGTGTCTCTCTATCTATCTGCTTAACCATATTTGTTTTGTTTTGGCCATGGCACTGCATCACTGCATCACTGCATTTCGTGTCCTGCATTTTTGCTTCCAGACCTCCAACTGTTGCAGCAAAGGCTCAACATTCTGAATATTTCAACCCTTCCAAACTTGATGCTCTTCCCATTGCCAACAAATGGAACTTTGTTCCAGAGGAAAGGTCTAGCTTAGAAGTATATAAAACGGTAGGTCAAAATTTCATGTTTTGCTAACCTTCTTGTTTGGAACCTGAAAATGATAACCAGATCGATCACACACACAAAAAAAACAACACAATCATATATACTCCATGCATGAAGGGTTGAAGTGATTATGTCCTTTCCATGGCAGGGAGATCTGAGCACGAATCTCTCAGAGAAAGTGGAGGTGGTGAAGAATGAAGTTTGGAAAACTGTGGATGAAAGCTCATTCGAAGGTTTGTACATGATTGATGTAATGCAGCGCTTAAATATTGATTACCACTTCCAAGACGAAATCGAAACATTCCTAGAGAAGCAATATGCGAATTACAGTAGTGTTGGGAGTGGTTATGGTAATCATATTCATGAGATTGCACTTCGATTCAGGCTATTCAGACAACATGGTTACTTTGCGCCCGCAGGTTGGTTCTACTAAAATTTATACTTACACGTGTCTACATGTTCATCCACTCACTCCTATACTACACTGACACTTATATGCTAAAACCCACATAAATGTGCGGCAACAAGAAATTATTATATGTATCGATATTTAATGAAAATTTTATTTTAGTCCAAAAGATTTTGAAAATAGTAACACTCGACTAATTAATGAGAAAATTTTCTAATCCTGCAAACAAACATGGTTTCTTTCCCTTTTGGTATTATTTGAAGGCTAAAATGTTTGTTCATTGGAAACATCACAGACGTGTTTGAAAAGTTGACTAACAAGGAGAGAAAAATCAGGCCAGAACTTAGTGAAAATATAAAGGGGATGGTAGACATATATGAAGCTTCACAGTTAGCCGTAGCAGGGGAAGATATACTTGCTGAAGCAGAAATATTTAGTGGCAAGGTCCTAAAGGAAAAGGTAGATTGCATCGACAGTCACGGAGATCAGTTTGTAAAGAGAACCTTAGAATACCCTTTTCACAAATGCTTGCCCTTGTTTACCTCTAGAAAGTTCTTGGGCGATTTTCATGGCAAGAATCTATGGCTAAGTTCCTTTCGAGAGATTGCAAAAATGGATTTCAGTTTGCTACAGTGCTCATACCATCGAGAGATTGGTCAAATTACGAAGTATGATGGATGTTTAATTCAATTGATGAACTAAGCTATCTTGTTATGATGATCAGTCCTTAAAGTTCAATCATTTTTGCAGATGGTGGACCGAGCTTGGTTTAGCCAACGAGTTAGTGTATGCGAGAAACCAACCCCTTAAATGGTACATTTGGTCGTTGGCATGCTTCGCGGATCGTAGTTTCTCAGAGGAAAGGATTGAGCTCACAAAACCAATATCTTTGATATACATAATAGATGACATTTTCGATGTTTATGGGACTCTGGACGAGTTAACTCTGTTCACAGAAGCTGTTTGCAGGTGGGTAAATGAAACCACTTATTCACTATAAAAGTTTTCACAGATCAAATTACAGACAAAGATTAATAAAAAACAATGCAGATGGGATATCACAGCCGTTGAACAACTTCCAGATTACATGAAGACAAGTTTCAGTGTCCTCTATAATCTCACAAACGAAATCAGCTCCAAGGTCTATCAGAAGCACGGCTGGAACCCCATACACTCACTACAAAATGCGGTAAAAGAATACCCACATATGCATTATTTTTATATTCAACAGTAAAACCTTAGTTGAAAAAGATTTATGTGAGCTTGTTTTCCTCGAACTTAAAAGCATTTACACAGAAAATAGACGATGGAGATTTTTGGTCACGCATATGCAAGAAATTTGGTTTATATCTATATATTGAGAATTTGATGAGAATTGAACGTTTACATGTTGATGATCATATAGAATGTAAAAGAGATGGTGATTTTTGTGCAGTGGAAGAGTTTGTGCAAAGCCTTCCTAGTTGAAGCAAAATGGTTTGGGTGTGGGAAGTTGGCAAGTGCAAGGGAATACTTAAAGAATGGGACAGTAAGCTCTGGAGTGCAAATTATGTTGGTTCACACTTTCTTTCTTTTGGGTGAGGGATTAACTGAGGAAAATGTTGAGATCATAGACAGAAACCCTGATATCATTTCCTCCCCGGGAACAATTCTTCGACTCTGGGATGACTTGGGAAATGCACAGGTAAACAGATTTTATGTGATCATAGAGTTAACATAAAGGTTGTAAATTATTATTTGGAAAATGTCTTTTTGAAAAAAAAAATTTACAATAATAAAATAAAATAATGACACGTAGTTTATTATTAAAAAATTATTAAAAGAAATTGTTACCGATGTTATTATTTTGCTATTGTTATCAGTGTAAATTTGGTTCCTCTGTCAAGATCTTTTTGACTCCTCTCATATGACTTTTACTTTAACTAATATGGGTTATTGAGTCAAAAACATTTTATTAAAAAAAAATTCATATGTTAAAATATCATAAAAGTCTTGTAGACTAGAAGAAGCTCATAATTTTTTTTTAAATATTTGCTTAGAATAGAAATATTTTATTCAGTTTAACATAAATTTTGTATGATTTTGATAAATTTAGTTATTTGTTTATATAAAAAAATTACATAATAATATAAAAAGTTGAAATTTTTAACTGATTAAATATGTTTAAATTTTTTTATTGACTAAACATATCTTTAAAGTATATAAAACAGTCATTTAATTTTATTATGCAATAATTCATTTAGATTTGAATCAAAATTAAGTACGACATCTAAATTTGAAAGTTTAAAATAATCAAGTTTTGAATAACAAATTTATTAATTTTTTTATTATATTAATTTTTTTTTATATGACTTAAATTTATACTTAAATTCTACTAATTATTTATTTTTCTTTAATAATCAATATATAATAATTATAAAAATATTTAGTGTGAATTTTATTAAAATTATAATCTAATATTTTCACATTTTTGTTAGACTTTATATTTGTTCTATCATACTTGAGACTTTATCACAATATTTATTAAGTGTTATAAATTTATTCTCTTAAATATTAATAAAATTAGTAAATAGATTATAGTCAATAACTCTATTAATTTATATGTTATATATTTTATTTAATAACATAATAAATATTTTTAAGAATTAATTAAAATATTTTAATAAGATCAAACTGATATTAAATCATTTAAAATGGAGTTTTGGAAACCGATGCTTTTTTTACTTCACTTAAAAAGACCTACTAAAAATAGAGTTTTTTCAAAAGATGGATTAGAAGTGAAATGAATTAAGTTGACTCTAGATTATTTATAAATTAGTGATAGCACTGATATTGTTGTAAAGGATGAGAATCAAAAAGGCAATGATGGATCGTACGTGAAGTATCTGATGAATGAAAACCCAGAATACACGAGAGAAGTAGCAAGAGAAAGAGTGATGAGTAAGATCAGTGATGCATGGAAGAACCTCAACCAAGAGTGCTTGTTTCATAGACATTTCCATCCAACATTCACTAAGGCTTCACTCAATCTCGCAAGGATTGTACCATTGATGTATAGTTACGACGACAAACAGTCCCTCCCAGGACTAGAGGACCAATTCAATTCTTTGCTTTATGATACTTTTCTTTAATTTATAGCACTCCCAGTCCATATCTCTGTATAAGTGATTGCTGTGTGGATAATGTTTTTAACTTTAATTATATATTGGTCTTTTTTACATGTTATAATTAATTAAACTAATGTTATTTAAATTTTTATAAATGCATGTATTACTTGTATAAACAAAACGAAGTTGCAATTTTTCATAACCATAACTAATTCTTCAACAGCTTAGTGCAATGACAAAATCTTTCGAGAAAACCAATAGAATTAGATATACTACAATTCAAATAGAATTTTTTTTACACTACTTACACCAATTGAAAGATATTTTGGTCATTAAAAAAAATAATCTTTGTATTTGTAATAGAAGAAAAACAATTAAAAGCTAAAATAATAAATGTAAAATGCATTTAAGTTTCTTGGTTGTCAAAATAATGTAGTACCCATTTAAATAACATATTCCTAAATCTGAGTACCTGTGTTAAAAGTGTTGATGATATATAATAATATAACATTGAACTAATTATGTTCCACTATAATATTTTTCTACACGTATTTATGTGATTATACATTTATATTTGTTAATCACAGAACAACACTTTTGCAAGTAATTCATTCAATAATAAAATACTAGAACATCTAGTTTATAACATTATAACCTTTTATTATAGTAATTGGATAATTGATTCGGGTGCTACTGATCATATGACTTGTGATCCTCATATATTTACTAATTTTTCCTCTAATTGTTCTAAAACTGTTATTATTAATGCCAATGGGGTCTCATCTCCTATTGAAGGTATAGGTACTATATCCCTCTCACCCTCTTTATCGATTCCTGATGTTTTATTTGTTCCTACATTAAACTGTAATCTTATCTCCGTCAGCAAGTTAACCAAATCACATTCTTGTGTTGCCTTATTTTACCCAACCCATTGTCTTTTTCAGAACATCCATTCCAAGGAGAAGATTGCTAGTGGTAGAGAGAGTGAAGGACTGTATTATCTTGAAAATGTCTCACAATCAAACCATAATAAAGGATTGACTTGTCTTGCGAACGATCACATACAAGATAAAAACAAAAAAGAAATTTGGTTGTGGCATAGACGGTTGGGACATCCCTCTTTTGGTTATTTAAAAAAACTATTTCCATCACTATTTCATAAATGCAATATTTCTGATTTTTTTTGTGAAACTTGTGTTTTGGCAAAAAATCATCGTGTTGTGTTTCCTTTAAGCAATAACAAAACTAATTTTCCTTTTTCATTAATTCACACAGATGTTTGGGGCCCTGCCCCGCAATCTACACATAATGGAAAAAAATGGTTTATCAGTTTTGTTGATGATTGTACTCGGGTAACCTGGGTATATTTGCTTAAATATAAAAGTGATGTGTGTGATGTGGTTCGTTCCTTCTATCATTTGATTGTTACACAATTTAACACATCTATTAAGGTCATTCGATCAGACAATGGAGGAGAATATTTTAAGACTGAATTAATAGAGTTCATGAACTCTAAAGGCATCTTGCATCAAACTACATGTCCTTATTCACCACAACAAAATGGAGTGGCTGAGAGGAAAAATAGACATATATTAGAGGTGACAAGATCACTTTTGATAGATGGTAATGTCCCATCTCATTTATGGGGTGAAGCTGTGAGCTCTGCCGTTTATTTAATTAATCGAACTCCTTCTAGTGTGCTTAACTTTCGAAGGCCTTTTGATGTGTTGTCTGATCATTGTATCCTTCCTCCCATAGTTTATTTACCACCTCATATTTTTGGATGTGTTATATATGTTCACTTACACCCACATCAACGTACAAAGCTTGAAGAACGAGCGATCAAATGTGTTTTTGTTGGGTATGGATCAACTCAAAAAGGTTATCGTGCTTACCATCCACCATCAAGGAAATTTTATATTTCTATGGATGTGACATTTAATGAGCATGAATTTTTTTATGTTGATTCTCCACTTCAGGGAGGCAATGAAAGTGAAGTGCATAATCGTGATGTTGGTATGTTTGATTGTGAAGATAAATTATTGTGTGAGGATCATTCTGCAGGAAGTGAGTCAATCCTAAATATGGACCCTTCTTTTCTGGATAATACAGTGTCTTCTGATCATAACCAATTGGCTCAATCTTCTCCACAGGTTCAACTTGACTCTTCAGAGGTACCTTCTGATACTATCTCTGATAATACTAATGAAATTGATCATGAAATTGATTCTTGTCTGCGTGAGACCACCAGCACACCAAACACTGAGTCTACTACTGTTCAATATATTCTTCCACCTCGTTCTAACCGTGGTCAACCTCCAGTTAAATATGAACCAGACCTCCAAGCCAAAGTTAAATATCCCATTAGTAAATATGTGTCATCTCACAGGTTATCTCAGTCATATGCATCATTTGTATCTCAATTATCTTCAATTTCTATTCCTAGTAATGTACAAGAAGCTTTGGCAGATCCTAGATGGACCGAAGCAATGGTTGAGGAGATGGCAGCTTTAGAAAAAAACAACACTTGGGATCTTGTGTCCTTACCAAAAGGGAAGAAAACTGTGGGCTGCAGATGGGTCTTTACAATTAAGCATAAAGCTGATGGAACTGTTGAGAGGTATAAAGCACGACTTGTGGCTAAAGGTTACACTCAGTCTTATGGTGTAGATTACCAAGAGACGTTCGCACCAGTAGCCAAACTCAATACTGTGAGAATACTTTTGTCGCTAGCTGCAAACCAAGATTGGCCTCTTCTACAATTTGATGTGAAAAACGCTTTCCTACACGGAGAAATTTCAGAAGAAATTTATATGGATTCTCCACCAGGCATGACTGATTCAATTGGAATGAAGGTTTGCAAATTAAAGAAGGCTCTATATGGATTAAAACAATCCCCAAGAGCATGGTTTGGAAGGTTTACCAATTCTATGAAGGCTTTTGGCTATAGAGCGAGTAACTCTGATCACACCTTATTTTTTAAGAGAGGAAAAGGAAAAATTACAGATTTGATTATATATGTAGATGACATGATTGTTACAGGAAATGACCAAGATGAGATTTCTAGTTTACAACAATACCTTGCATCTGAATTTGAGATGAAACAACTTGGAAATCTTAAATATTTTTTAGGTATTGAAGTAGCTAGATCAAAACATGGTATTTTTCTATGCCAAAGAAAATATACTATTGATTTACTATCGGAAACTGGGCTGCTTGGGAGTAAACCAGCTGATACACCAATTGAACAAAATCATAAACTTTTTCAATGCTCAAATTCAGCAAGCATAGACAGAGGAAGATACCAAAGGCTGGTAGGAAAATTAATTTATTTGTGCCATACACGTCCAGATATCACTTATGCAGTGAATGTTGTTAGTCAATTTATGCATGACCCACGGAAGCTTCATATGGATGCTGTTGAAAGGATTTTGAGATATTTGAAGTCCGCTCCTGGAAAAGGAATTTTGTTCTCAAATCATGAAAACTTAAAGGTAGAAGGGTACACTGATGCAGATTGGGCAGGTTCAAAAGATGATAGAAGATCTACCTCTGGATACTTTACTTTTGTAGGAGGGAATCTTGTAACTTGGAGGAGTAAAAAACAACCTGTAGTAGCAACATCTAGTGCTGAAGCAGAATTCAGAGGCATGGCACTAGGTGTATGTGAACTTTTGTGGATTAAAAATGTGCTATCAGATTTGGGCTTTACACAAAATGAACCTATGAGTTTGTACTGTGACAATACTTCGGCTATAGCAATTGCTCACAATCCTGTGCAACATGATAGAACAAAGCATGTGGAGATTGATAGACATTTCATCAAAGAGAAGCTTGAAGCTGGAATGATTTCATTTCCTTTTGTAAGATCAGAATTGCAGTTGGCTGATGTTCTCACCAAAGGAGTATCAAGAAGATTGTTTAATGAGTCTTTATTCAAGTTGGGAATGTGTGATATCCATGCACCAACTTGAGTGGGGGTGTTAAGATATGCTAAATATTCTATTAAAGGATATTAGGCAATCAAATATTATGTTAGTTATAATTTAGATATTATTATAATTTGTGCAGATTTGTGCACCTGTCATTCCTTTAATAGATGAAGGGTTATAGGATCCTTAAATGTATATATATGGTACTCTACTCTTTGAAATAAAATATCAGAATTATTCTTTAAACCTTTTATTAATAAGTAAAATAATTAACTGATTTTGTATTTATAAAATCAATCATTAATGATAATTGTATTAATTATTCTAATCAATCGATTCAAACATTCCATGTGCATATTAATATACTAATAATATTGGTATTATTTTGCACAATGACTATTTGTGTGATATATGGACATAATTTGTATGAATTACTAATAACACTTACCTAGCTAAAAAGGAAAACAATATTGGTCATTATTTTCCTTTTATATTAAGTACAATGTGCCGAAGCTAAATCAATAAAGTTGTTTAGCAGGATTAAAAAATTATATCTTCATAATTATAACAAAAATCATGAAAAGATTGACTTGTAAAGAATGGAATAACCTTGTGTATTTGTAATAGCCAAGAATGACTTGTATAATCAGATTGTAACTAACTTTTTAATAATTGTTTGAAGAAGAAAATGATGTATAATGAGAGTTAAGGGTGAATTATAAACTACTTTACTCAATATCTCTTTTTATAGCGTACCTATATTTCATGATATGTCTTTTTTTATATGTCAATGTTTTGTATGTTCTCACCCAATACAAGAAGAAAAAGTTTATCGATGAATAAAATTCGTCGATAATCATAAGAATTTGTTAGTAAATCAAAATTATTGGCAACTTACCAATAACAAAAAAATTGTTAGGAAGATGTTAGTCGATAAATTTTATTAACGGATTCTTCAATCCATCAGTTATTATCATCGTGATTCTCGATAATTATTGACGATCAAAATTCATTAGTATATATCACGATATGGTCTTCTTCCTCCTATTCTTTTTCTTCCTTTTTCTTTCTTTTTCTACACTATACTACATGAAAATCATTTTACACCAATTAAAAAATACTTATATGTTTATTCCAGCATAAAAAGACCACATTTTATGTCTATTTTAGACCCACTATAGAAAGTCTACTTGAAAAGAAAAATTATGTAACAAAAGTGATTTTTTTATACTAGTTGTGGCCTTAACCAGTACAAAAAGTGATGTTTTTTTATTAGAAATTCGTTTATGCTCCCTACCGTATAAAATCCCTGAATATAATGACCCAAAATAGCCAACCAATACAAATTTCCATTCAAAGTACTAATAATATAATACAATCTTAACCTAATGGCTATGCATATAATATTTGCATGTAAACTCATAAAATACTTAACATCATTTTCTATAAACATTCACAAGAAACGAAGCATAGTGCTAACGAATTTCGTATAAGACTCCTTGCTTCATTGGAGACACGTCATAAAAAATTTACATAATTTATAGTTTGAGTTAACAATCTTTTAGTAAATAATACTTAAGATGTGAGTTATAAATTCTACATACTACTAGATCCCATGAGCCAATAATGTTTGCGGATATGATTTTATCCATGTGTCTCATCAGTCAATATCCACACTTATAACTCTCTATTTAACGTGAAAACTACGTGATAAATTCATAGAACATCATATATTTGATAATTTTATTTTAATAGTCTCCAGACTAACTACTTAAAATTGGTCCATTGTATTGCAACTTCTTTTCAAAAACAATTTAATGACCCACAACCTTAAATGAGACTCAACCGCTCTGTAAAAGAATGTATATTGAAATTGTATTAAGTATGAAACTTATTAAAAATAAATTAAATAACACAAAAAACAAATGAATAATTATTAGCAACTAATGTACTTAGTATAGTGTTTGGTTTTTTTATATTGAACATAAGAGAACCGTAAGAGACTTTTGAGGAATAATTATTAGCATCTTCTAGTGATCGCTGCAGATTCAAATGATATTAGATACAATTAAGTTTTACATATATATGCTTTAATTTATAAAATGCATACTTAATGATGCAAGTAAAATGCTTAGGACATTTCTTTGTGTCCCTTTTAAAATGTCTCTAATAAATATGTATGCATTTCACCTCCTCTTTGAGTGGTAACAAGATCAATAAATCCTTGTATATGGACATTAGTGCATGCATGATGAAAACACCTTAAATATTGAGAATAAATAATGTTAGAATAATGTGTTGAATATATTAAAACTTGATAAAAATAAGGGTTAAATATGTTTTTCGTCCCTTAAGTATTACACGATTTTGGTTTTAGTCCCTACTCGAAACTTTGATGGTTTTTAGTCCTCATAGTATTGAAACTATTAGTATTAATCCTTAAAAATGGACGGCGTCAACTTTTAGTTGATCTGGCAAACGGCGAGGCCACGTCTTCTTCTTAAGTATCTGCCACGTTGCTTCTTCGTCATCTCAATTGGGGGCAAAGCTGAGTTCTTCTTTTTTGTCATCTGAGATTAACCAATTCACCAAAGGCTCCCTATCATCCTTCTCGTCAATCCTCAACGCCACTTTCAACTCCTTCAACCCTTATGCTGCAAATTCGAACCTTCCACTCCTCAACGCTTCTTTCACACTTTCTAACCTCTTGTTCAACCCCACAACGGTTCCAACCAACCCTAGGAGCTCCTTCTTCACCTTTAGCTCCTCTTTCTTCACCTTCATTTCTGACACAACCTCGCACACCTCAACATCGATTGGTCGGAGAGGAGTCGGATAAGGGCGGCGGCGGCGTTGGAGACCTCGCGAGTTTGCGAAACAACATCGTTGTAGAGAGAAGAGGCGCGTGAAGTCTTCACGGTGTGACACGAGGTAGGACTGGACCTGAGAGCAGATCTGGAGGGACTACGACTCGAGGCGCTGGATCAGGAGGTGCAGATCGGGCGCTGATAGAGGGGATGGTTGGGTCCGAGAGGTCCTGCGCCGAGAGAAGGTCGCAGAAGTTGATATTGTCGAAGAGAGACTCCATCGACGGCGCTAGCGCGGTGGCGAAGATGGCGGAGACTGCTAAGGTGCGCTTGGAGTGTGAAGGGTGTTAGCGTTATGGGTGCGTTTGGACTTGATGGACTTTTGGTTTCAGCTCTACATGACATTGGTTAATCTGAGATGACGAAAAAGAAGAATTCAGCTTTGCCCCAAATGAGATGACGAAGAAGCAACGTGGCAGATACTTAAGAAGAAGACGTGGCCTCGCCGTTTGCCAGATCAACTAAAAGTTGACGCCGTCCATTTTTAAGGATTAATACTAATAGTTTCAATACTATGAGGACTAAAAACCATCAAAGTTTCAAGTAGGGACTAAAACCAAAATCGTGTGATACTTAAGGGACGAAAAACATATTTAATCCTAAAAATAATTAAAATTCACTTATATAAACTAAATTTATATTACTCATATGCATAACATATCAATGCCAGAGAAAACTTCAAAAACATTCATTTGACATATAAAAAAAGGGATGTTTGTGACTTTGGGAGGCATTTATAACACTATAGGTTGCACTACGATAGTCACTATCAATTCACCAAGTCATTCTAGAATTATTGATTCTGAGGGTGATTCATTCACATATTATTTTCTTGTAGTCCAACCTACTATACAAATTTAAAGAATTACATAACATTAGTATACACCAATATAAAAAGGAAAATGCATAATTGAAACAAATAAGGACAATTACCTCGTTTACTATTGTTTTTTGCTAATCTAATTGGCCTAAAGATAAAATGTCCAAGGGCCCGCCCTATAGGGACTTGAGTAGTAGCATCTCAAATGTCTACATATTATTTGTAATGGTTTCATGGTATATGGGTTCCCTCAATGTATACAGTTTACCTAAAGTAACCAAATAATATTTTTAAAATAAATCAAACAATATAATTAGGTTAAAACAAGTACATGCAAAACAATATAATTGGACATATTACCTAACGTCGCCAAGCACTCGAAGGGATCATCAATGAATAGTTCTTAGTCTGCATCAACAGTTGAAGAAGCCTCTTAAAGGGGAACATCACAATTCCTTTTTGTGCTTATACAAATAGGAGAAGCATCTTAAGGGGGATTACAAGTCTAAGATGAGAGAGAATCTACATATTATATGAATTTACCTATAAAGTTCTAACCCCGTCTCCTTGAAAGTTTGCCATGTGTGTTCATCAAGGAATTGATACTTCTCACAGGGACTTTTATTACTTAATGAACCATAAATATAATGACTTGTATGGTTCGTCTTTAAACCCTTCCATCGTTCTCCAACAGATGAAATTCATTTTGTCCTCAACAGATTACTATTTGGGACGACATATGTGACTTGTACAAGAATTAATTATATATATTAAATATCAAATGTATATGTTCATAATAAATTATATAAGTTAAGATTTCATATCAGGATACTTTGAAAATTTTGATTTTTCATTGTCTCTGGAACATGATCCCAATCATCTATAAGAATGGATGACTTTATCTCCCAAAGTTGTATTAGCAAAGCCACATAATTGGGAAATTTGATGAAGTTATCTCCCAAAGCTTTATTAGTATGCATATCAAACTAGATGAGAAATCTCTTACTAACGTTGTAGTTGACTATCAACTTTCTCAACCTAGTCCCACAATTTTTCTTTTTAGGTAGACTTCTAAATCTCATCCCCACCTTGTAAGGTGGGAGGTCACCAAATGGTGTGTCACCAAACATATCCATGTTCAAATAATTAATTGTTAGTAAAAATTAATAGATAATATAAACATAAGATTTGAATTTATACATTATCAAGTTGGACGGTCTCTCACAATCCTTCGTGGTGGTCATCATGTATGACATGAATGTCATTTACTTCCTTAATTCCATTTAAGATTGGCATATTTAATGAGAAAGATGCAGTTTTACTAATATAAAGTATCAATTCATCATTCCCATCAGTACCATGCATGGTTTTGTGCTGGAGAACCATTGACCATATTTTGTTAACGAGATCATTGACATAAAACACATGGTTTGCCTGAGATGTCGTGATGAATGGCTCTTCAATATAACCTACTTTTTCTAGGTAAAAACCTAGATCATCAGTCTTGACGCTAGTATTACCAATATTATTGTCAACCCACTTACATATAAAAATAGATACTTTGAAACTTATGTAATCTATCACCCAAATATCTTCAATCACACCAAAGTAGCACAATGAGTCCATAATAAGATATTTATCCTTTGAACTCAAGAAATGAATTGATTCGGTCATCATTATTACTCCATTATTTTGCATGGTTCTTTTTAAATTTGACTTTTGTATGAAATATATAATCGTTTATATTATACTCATTCCAACATATGACATCAAAGTTTAGCTCACTTGCTAGCTAGTTTAATGTATCAGAAGTTGTATTGTCATTTTGAACTTGTTGTTTGAACCACTTCAAGAAGTTATGTTGTGCTCATCAATGACCCATTCTTGAGACCTTTTATGGATTATTTCTCTTTATAATATATTTACAAGCACTCAAGAGAGGATGACTTCTTTAGTGTCATTCAATATATAAATGTGCTTGGAGAATTTCATCTCTATGTAAAATCATAACTTATGCACTTCGAATATCGTTACCAACACCTTTTCCATGGTAACAAGACTTAAGTTCCCCTATAGCTTCAACTTATGATAAGTAGTTTGTACATAACTCAATACCTCCCTCTATAATATATCTTTCAACAATTGATGTTTCAAAACGATATTGGTTCACATACCTTTTTAATATCTTCATTTATCGTTCAATAGGGTAGTTCATCTTAAAAATACTAGACCACAAATTCTAACTTCTTCAACTAAATGAATAACCAAGTAGACCATAATATCAAAGAATGATGGAGGAAAGTACACTTTAACTGACACAATATAACCATAACCTCATTTTCTAATTGATCCAATTTCTTACTATCAATAACTTTACTATATATTACATTAAAAAAGAAGCACAATCTTGTTAATAATATGCATTGAATAACCACTATTAGAAGTTTTTGCATAAATACACGATAATCATGAAATTTTAATCCAAGTAATTTTAGATCTTTCATGGATACAAGACTTTTAAAATTGGAAGAGTAATCCAATGGAACTTTCACACCTCGTAAAAACTCAAAAACTTATTTTTTTTCTTGTTTAGACAATGTGTGACATGTTAAAGGCTAGTATGTTCGCTTACTATGTGATTGTAAAGCTAATTGTTCTCTTATATCCATTTTAACCAGGTCCAAATAAGAGTTGATACCATCTTTCGTCTTACTTGAATATTCATATGTGTTTCGATAATATTATCACAAGCATTTTTCTCTACATGTATAACATTTATATAATATCTTACGTTAAGCACCCTCCAATAACTTTCTTGAAGTGCCTTTTTTCATCTTTCCAAGCACAACTTTAATGTTTTTCACAGACTCCTATACTTTTATATTCACTTAAAGCCATTGAAGCTAATTCATTTTCTTGACACCTATTAAATATTTTTTTTTTAATTTATGATATGGAGGATTTGTACTAACAAATCTCTTATGTCCAATGTATATTGTTTTCCTTTCATGTTACAGTTGATGGTGACATGTGCCTTTTTCACATATAGGACATGCTTTGTGACCCTTAATATTGTAGTCACTTAAATTACCATATATTGAAAGGATGTTAGTTATACAAAATAACATGATATGCAACTTGAAAGAATTACTAGTGTACCCGTAAAATATATCAATATCTTCGTCCTATAACATTTTTAAATCTTCAACTAATAGGGTTAAATAAACATTAATGTTGTTTCCTAATTATCCTGAACTCAAGATCAACAAGGATAATATGACATATTTGCGTTCATCACAACCATAGAGCTAAATTATAAATCACTAACAAAATAGGTCAGGAACAATGCTTACTGCTTAAGTTACCATATGAATTCATTCTATCTATAGAAAATACAAACCTAATGTTGCTTCAATCATTGGAAACATTTGGCAACATGGAATCAATTTTCTTCAATTTCCAACGAATGCCTTAAATGGTCATATTTTGTACGTCCATCTGCATGTCATCTCATGAGTTTTGCATCATTCGCATTACTGAATAAACATTTCAATTATGGAACTACAAGAAGATACCACAAGACTTTCACAAGAGGACCTTTACTATTAGATTCAGACTCATTATCTTTTTGTTTGTATCGTGATACCCCACATTATGAACATTAGTGTAACTTGGCAAACTCCTTCCTGTATAAGACACAATCGTTTTGGCATACATGATTTTTTTTGTACTTCATACCCATTAGACACTATCTTTTTCACGACATAATTACATTATGTTACCTTTATAAAGCATTTCACTCAATAACTCAAGCAATTTTAATACCGCTAATAATCAAATATATTTGTTCATTATGGATAGTTATGTCATACACATGAGCGCGTTGGAAGGAATCATGCCCAACGTTAGAAATCATTTCCTTTACCCGATCACCCATCTTTGAATAAACTTTTTCTACTTATGCTTGAGACACATGTTCACTTGGCATGTTTATTAATTTACAATGTCATGTCCATTTTTTGTAACTCTTTAAGAAATCATCACAAAAAACATGCTCTTGAATAACTTTAGTTTGTAGTTTATGCTCATTCAATCAATCAACACATAAGCAATAAAATCTTTCATTATTATCTAAAACATTAATAATTTCAAATTCAATAACTTATTCTACTGCACTCTCATATTCATTTGTTATGTGTATAAAATTTATCCAACTTTGACCTATTGTTGTGAATATAAACTAACATCTTTGCTTTTAGTTACAATTAATAAATGACCAAACAAGCAGTCCAATTGTGAACTCAATCCTACTATCAAACCACAACATAAATAATTAATCAATGGATCTGGTTGTTTATCCCTTAATTTAAAATATCTAAATGGAAACCCATATCTTGATTCATGCAAGGATAGGGAAAGGTGAGACTAAGTGTTGTTTTTTCAAGTTTTCCTATGTTTAGTGTTAACATAGCTATTCTATGTTGCTAACAAATTATAAGTCATAAGACTTAAAGAGATTAATATCTCATTGGGTACTTGGTTGAGAATCTAATATCTTCCTAGAACATGAAATAAATAGAATAATTGTACTTTGCTTTAAAGTACATATGAGAAGTACAATTGTATACTACATTTTCATTTTATCAAGAAGTTACACATAATCATGGAATACAACTTGGAACTAAGTTGATGTGGTAACATTAATCCATTCAAGAAGTTACACATAATCATTTTATCAAGAAGTTACACATTATCAAGAACTATATTTCTACTCAAAATTCATTTCTTTATTTGAAATCAAATTTGATGTGATATAATCAATTCAAAACACACCCTTAAGAAAATTCATTAGCTTGAAGCAGTTTGATAGTTGAAGGTTGAAACTTGAACCTTAGAAGGAGGAAATTTTTTTTGAAATGTGTCACATCTACTTTATTTTTATAAATACTGGAAATGTAGAATTTTGTTTTGTTGGTGGTGTTCTAAATTAATATGTAATATATGCACTTTAAGTGCATACTTATGTCAATATACAATCTTTGTTTTTGTCTCAAAGTAACACAATATATAAATTCATGATGATTATTGTACATGTAGGGAAAATGATATAAATCTATGATGGTCACAGTACAATTCATGCATAAACATAATACATATGGACATATAAAGCTACAAATTAAGGTAAATACATAAATAAAGCTAACTAAGATATACACAAGGACACAAACTAATTGCCTACGAAAGAAAATAAAATACATATATAGTATCCCAAAAATGTAATGTAACATGTTAAGGTTCAAAGACTGACCTTCTCATTCCCGTGCAAAGGGTAAACTTAAGGTATGACGACACAACAACATCAGTGCACGATGACAACAACAACAACAACAACAACAACAAGGCAGACGACGTCAACAAAAGCAAGGTAGTGAAAGTGGCACCAAAGAAGAAAAGAGAACTCAATGGGAAAATGAAGTAAAAGTGGTGCATGAAGGAGGGAAGAACATAATTAAACATATTATGCTAGTTAAAAGGTCCAACCTGCATAGTATCTGCTTTGAAAGTTAAAAATAAAAGGTTTAATACATCATTTGGTTCCAATTCACAATTCACAAAATCATGTGAAAAATCAGAAACCCTAATTGTCAATTTGCAATTCACAAAAAATCAGAAACCCTAACTCTCTCCCAACATTTCGGCAACCATCACCCCATCGTTGTCCTCTTCTTCACCTCAGACACCTACAACCAGAAAAAAACACATTCAAAGAGGAGAAAGAAGGTTAAACAATAATTGAGAAAAAGGGTCGATGGTAATGTTGGTGGAGCTCCTGGCCAACAATGCGCCTTGGAAAAGATGCAGCGTGACAATCATGTCCGGCTCGACGCTAACAGCGAGACAAGGAAAGTGCAGTCGTAGGTGAAGGTGGTGTTGTCGTGGTCTCATGCAAAGAAGATGAAGATGGGTGTGGTAGGTTTCCTTCTCTATTTCGTTGTGGTTGAGTTGGAAAACAAATGAAAAAAGAGAGATTATGAATGCTGAAACAGGTTGCGGTTCTGGCGAGCATGATTTTTCCAATTTCACCTTCAATGAATCACGAACTCAAATTGAAGACCACTTTCACCAGATTCTTGAACCCAAAATTGCGAATGAATTATAACCTACTTGTAACTTCATTTAACCCTCAGTTAAACCTTTTCCATGCCATTTAGATTTATTTTTAAATTTACACCTCAATTGATTCTATCGTGCCACGTATTGCAAAATTGTACACCTCATTCACTTTTGACCATGAAGGCAATTGCATTGTTATGTTTTTAACACCATAAGCCAAAATGACTAACTTGAATCATTTTTACAAAATATAGGACAATAGTGAATTGCCGAAAAAGGGTAGGACCACTTTGAACACATCGCTCCAAACTAGGGATCAAATGATGTATTAAGCCAAAATAAAATGGTGAAATATCGTTTTAATACTTAAACTTTCATGCAAATTCGAAAAACTTGTCTTTTATTACAAAATTCTCACCGCTTCCACTTTCTATGCCAGTTATAACTAGAATTAGTATATAAAGTTTTCTCCTTTATTACAAAATTGTCATCATCCTCACTTTTAATACTAATTATAATAAAATCATTATAAAAGTTTTCTTCTTTATTACAAAATTATTACCACACCCACTTTCTATACTGATTATAACTAAAATTGATATAGAAAGTCTTATCTTATTTACAATTTTTCATCAAAGTTTAGGGGCTAAAAACATATTTAATCTTATAATTTATGTTAGAATCGCGCAATGGAATAATCACATGTGAACATAAACCAAAAGGGTGAATTGGTTTCTTTAATAAAATTGTGCCTTTTAAAAAAATTACTTTTTTATAAACTGACTTTTCAAATTAAATATAAATATATGAAAAGAAAGATTTGCACTTTATACCGGTTCGGATCAAAAGACCATACGTCCAATTGTTATAATCTCTCTAAAGAGGAATTAACCAATCACTAAAAACAACCACAACTTACAATCACAAATAATAAAGTTTAGGGTTATAAAACACATCTCTTGTAGATACAAGAGGTGAACAACATCTTCCTTTGATCACATAAGGAATGAAAACACTACCTTTTAAAACACATACAGGATGACAACTTTTCCTAGTAACAACAATAACACTGAATCACTCAAGACACTTTTATTATATATATATATAGTGACTCACACTAAAAAAAATAAGATATTAAAATACATTCATAAATTTTTAAGTATTAATTGTAAATTATCATTACCATATTTATATAATTAATAATATATTATACGTAAATATATTATTAATTTTTAGTAAAGTTTAAAATTGGTTAAGTATATAAATATAATTAATTCTTTTGAAAGTTTTTTGCCTAAGAACTATGTCTGATAGAATAATGTCATGCAATGGAGATGATTAAAAGAAAAAAAATTCTTTAAAAAAGAACAAATTTTCTACGGTAGTTGAGACTACCACCAACCTAAAAAGTGGAAAAAATATATTATGATAATTTTTTAGGCTTTTCAACAATAGATGTTTTCAAATGATATAAAAGTAGTTTTTTATATTAATTTATTAATCGACATTAAGAATTTAAAAATTTTATATTGGTTGTATTTAACCAACATAACAAAAGTACATAGTTCATTTGTCCTCCTAACAACACTGCTATTGCGGCTAAAATCTTGCAGGCCTCTTTTTCTCACAATACAATTCCTTTGCCACAATTAGCTCACCTACTTTCGCAGTTATTTGAGAATATATTCTTATATTTTTTTTCATAAAATAAATTACAAAATTTGAGAAGTAAAAGCGAATTTCATTTCATAAAATTGGATTTAAGAGCCAAAGTGTATAACGATAAGTGAGTTCATATAATTTGAAATGCCGGAGAGAACGACAAGTATAAAGTTGTTGCATAGGCTTACAAAAAAGGACCATCATCTAAACTTGTGATATATAACATAGGTAATGGGGTCCATCTTGATTTAAAATATAACAACGGCATGATGCAACTATTAAAAAAAATATTAATTATCTATATATAAGGTTTTTGTAAATAAACGAATTTTTTTAAATAAATGCTATTTATTGTTTTGGACACTCATAAATAACGTTTTTTAAATAAGTGTTACTTATTAAATGCTATTTATTGTCAATTATTATGTAGTAGTGTCACTAAAAAGTCTTAAGAGTATTATATATTGACAATGATAAGAGAAAAAAACTAGAACCAGAGACTTTTTCAAATAATGAGAATAGTACTTAGTGATTAGAAGTACGAATAGAGATGAATTGACAATAAAATGTTAGATGAAATATAACCAATTAGTTTCTTATAGAAGATGGATCATCTAAAGAACTATCACTCCTAGCCAACAAACAAGTAGAATAATTCATCACTGTGAATATTGGTTGAGAAGATATATTAAATCACCAAGACAAAAGTTTGATCAAGAAGGTATGTGATGTGTACAATTTCATAAATGTCATTTACAAATAAGTATTAAAAAATTATTAAATAACAATTCAATTTAAAGAAAAAAAATAGTTATTATATTATTAAATTAGAAATTATTTTATACACTAAAAATTATTAGTATTTAAAATAGTCATTATTATTATATAAAAATTATAATTAGTTTGTGAATTAAAATTAATGTTAAAATTAACTATCAAATTATTTATTATTTTTGTTTCTAAATTAATTTTTGTGTTAACTTAAAATAGCAAGG
Source organism: Vigna umbellata (assembly GCF_029865625.1). Lineage (NCBI taxonomy): Eukaryota > Viridiplantae > Streptophyta > Magnoliopsida > Fabales > Fabaceae > Vigna > Vigna umbellata. The sequence goes on along the minus strand of NC_142165.1, from coordinate 53,485,481 downwards.
AACTAAAATCGTAATAATTAATATTAGAAAGAAATTATGAAAGTTTGTATAAAATTTGACTAATATAATATATTAAAAACTATTTTATTAAGGAGTTTCTAGTTCGTCTTTAACTCGGATTCATGAAACTAAAAAACGTTGTTAGAAATTGATTCTCTCTTTTATAGAAATCGATTACAACCGGAATTTTGAATCTAATATCATATATTATAGTTTTCTTACCTAAAAAAATGGATTTTTCTACTTTTATATATATATATATATATATATATATATATATATATATATATATATATATATATATATATATATATATATATATATGCTTAAATTTGACTTCATAAGGAAAAAATGAAAAATAAAGTGATCGTTCACAATATCGTTTCTCCTTCAAATCTATTAAAGTAAACACAATGAATCAATATAAATTTTTCTACACAAATATTATTCAACGTATATTACTTTCAAAGCAACAGAGTGTTAAGGAAATAAACAGGAAAAATTACTTGTGAACATACCCGAACTAGAAGATGCCTGCAACATCTCAAAAAAAAAAAAACTCAGCTTGAGAATGTTAAACACAAATGGGTAATATATTAGGTATATTTTATTTAAAGTTGAAGAATAACTTGTGTAATTTATTCTTCAGAAAGGTATATGTGGCTCGCATTATTATATGTTAGTTTATGTTTTTTTAATTATTTTTATTAAAACGTGTTTTCTAAAAGGAGAAAAAAGTTTCAAACATTTTTCTGACCAAAAACTAAGATGTTTTCTCAAACACATGTACATCAATAATGCAGTTCCTATGATTTATTATTTGAAATTAAATTGAGTGTACAGAATTGGACATGAAGCTTCTTTGGGAAAAAATGGCTTTATGCGTGCTGTGTGCTTATGAACTTCTAAAAAGACTACTTATCATGCAACAACTTCATCAAATTTAGTATGTGAATATATTAAATGATGTCGTCTATTATTACTTGCATTCTAACGTGTGAATACTACCTATATAATTAATTACTTAAGAGTTCGTAGCCAAATTGAAGTATAACAAGTGTAATAGAAAGTAAACAACTAATACTTCCACGAAGAACACCAAAAACTAGGTTTCAATTCTATGACGAAGAAAATTAAAAAGTAATCAATCTTCTTAAAATTTTGTAAAGACACGTGCATGAAAGAATACTTGACGAATACCAAATACGAAATTTATGATGTGCATGCAATTGCGTGACTTTTTGTTTATCTTTTTCGGCTGGGTCAATCACTCATCCTTATATATATATATATATATATATAATCAGAGTATACGTAATAAAAAATACACTTTGACACCATCAACTTTTATATTTATATAATATTTTTACTTTTTCTTTTAAAATATAAAAATTTATATTTTTATAATATTTTATTTATTTTTATAATATATATCAAATGAAATATAATGTATTCATTATCCATACGTAATATCATAAATATTTTGTGGTCATATTTTTTTGAGAGTGATGCTTACTTATATAGTACTTTACCAAACCACTGTTTGTCGTATACGAAAAATGGGCACATGCTTCCTTAAATGCTACAAGTAGCATTTCCAACACAAGAACCTATCAAACCGAAAAAGTTGACCATAAAAGAAATTCTATACCCATTTTCTCACTAAATCTGATTTCAATACTGTTCATTCATACATTTCTTCTCAAATTAATTAATTTCAACTATATATTTAGATATTTTTTTCTCGTAAGAACTTTTACAAGATAAAAGGTCTACATAAATTAAAATTATTTAAAAATATGTATATGAGAGAACTTTTATAAATACTATTTCTTGCATAAGAGAAGCCAGTTTTATTTATTTTCCTTGTTTTTATTTTTTAGAAGAGTACAGAAGTTTCTCCAAACAGATCCAAATTAACTTATATAAATTAATTTTTATTTATCGAAAAACTCTTTTTTCTTTTTTAATGATCTCTTGTATAAGTTTTTTTGCAGAGAAACTTGTTTAAGCAAATATATATATATAGCAAGCCTGTTTAACAAATACATAAAAAGTACCCTATAGAGAAAGGTGACATGAAATTTTTCACCTTCAATCTTAGTCAAATAAGTGGACGAACGGTTAAATTAGTTAATTAAATTACTGCATTAAAAAAATTAATTTGATTACTAACAATGTTTGATAAGTTATTGCTCCCAATGTTCCTATTCAAGTGTTTGGTTCCTTTGAAATTCTGTTAATTATTTATTACTTCAATGTTTGAGACAACATTTCTTTTTCAAATATACTACTATTTTCTACATGTTTTTTTAAATAATTTGAATGCTTATTTTGAAAGTGAGAATAAAAAATCCGCAAATTTGTCATCATACAGATTTTAACAAAGATTATTCTTGTGAAACATGAATATGACCTTTACCAAATCAAGGAGAAAATGCATACATGCACTTTTGTTCAATAGAAATAAAAATTAATCAGAACCTTAATAACTATTTTATCAAAATATACTACACTTCTTAATCTTATCTAAAACAGTTAAAGGACTCTTAAAAGATTTTTAATATGGAAAAAAAGTTATGTTAAAAAATCAATTTAGAAGTAACGGAAATTAGATGGTGGATAATAGGCCATATTTTGATCAAAATTTTAAAATAAGATTTTGATACAATGCTACAAGTACTACATAACATCTCAAAATCTCATTGAGATTTTGCTGTAATGATGGGTCTTACTACTTTTAAGTGTTATCTGGTATAGAATTCATCATCTTTCATGATGAATATCTTGTCTTTTCTTCTGAAATCTTATACCTCAGACTTGATGAAGATTCTCTTTGAAAGTGTAGTTATATAAATATTTCTTTGAATATAGTGGCATGATATTCTTTTGAATAAAAATTAATTATTTACAACAATAAAGATATAATTAGTGACATGGTACTTTCACTATGACAACATTTTTCGGAAAGATTATTTTATCAGCTTCTCTATGGGAGCATTTTTTTTCTTGAAATTTTTATTTTAAAAAATTAATTCAAAACAAAAAAGAAACAAGCATTCTTTATTTTAGATTGGGTTAAATATGTTTTTAGTCCCTAAACTATTGGTCATTTCTGGTTTTCATCCCTCTTTCAAAGTAAAGTACAATTTGCTCCTCATTCTTTTCGAAAACGTTTGTTTTAGTACTCGAAAACTAACACCGTTTAAAAATTTGATCCTCATTTAGCAACAAAATGAGGACTAAAACTAAAGTCCGAGGACTAAAACGAACGTTTCGAAAAGAATGAGGACCAAATTGTACCTTACTTTGAAAGAGGGACGAAAACCAGAAACGGCCAATAGTTTAGGGACTAAAAACATATTAAACCCTTTTAGATTTTAAGAAACTAAAATTCTTTTGTTCTATCAAATGACCCCTTAATTTTAAGGAAATAAGATATTTATAAAACGTGTGGTTGTTACGGTGGAGGTGATGGGAGGAAAAGGTAAAAGAATAAATGAGAAATTCAGTGGTTTTTATTTTGTTCGAAATTGCAAATTGGTTTCTAAATTTTTTTGTTTCAATTTATTTTTAATTTGAAAAATTAAAATAATACAATCCTTGTTATTATTTTGGTTGAAACATAATGAGGTGGAGATGATGCAATGGACTAAACATAGCATTTGACTTTTACATACACCAATCAGATATGAATTCAACCATATAAAATATTGACACTACTTTCTATCCAAAACCTTAAGACAATGGGTTAATGGGTCTTTCACCTTTATAACTGCTCTACTTTCTCATTTTTAAAGAATGTGGAACTTAGACTCACACTTAGATTCCCAACAATCTTCCTCTTAAGGGTGAGTCCCTTCCACAGAGGTACATTCCCCCTCCAACAAAAGCATTCCCAACCACTATCGACTCTGATACCACTGTTAAGAAAATCTCACTTTACACACACTCTAATATTTTCCTACAATTATGTGTGATATTCATTGATAATTGAAGGGCTATAAATAGTCGTGACACTTGCAATATTACGGGAATAAAAATAAAACTTGAAAATAAAATATCAAATATCTTAAAAATAAAATCTGCTTAATCTATCATTAAATAATATTGTACCTAGATAAACAGAAAATCATAACTATATATCCATATTTTATCTTTATCAAAATCAAACTAAACCCATAACTAAAAAAATAAGATTTAAAAAAAATTATTAATAAAACCCTAAAATTTAAGTTTATCCTAATAAACTCCCCCATAAACTTAAATTCTTCCTTCCTTCATTCGATTTTTCATGTGCATCATCCCACACCGGGTTTACTTCTTTCATTCAAATTTGACTTCTTTTTCCTTATGGCCCTCTTGTCTTTTATCTTGGTTGACCTCTTTAATGCTTTGACTAACTTTTTTATGCCCAACTTCTCAATAACCTTGACCAACTCAGTTTTGACCTTAGGCGATTTCTCAACAATCTTGGTCGACATCTTCATCGGTTTCTTCTCAACATCTTCATCTTCCTCTTTATTTGATTCAAGAACACTAGATGTTTTCTCTTTCTTTTCAAGAGCCGCCTTCTTCAACTCCTCAAGCTCAACCCTTTGTTTATTTACAATTTCATTAGCTTCATCTAGAAGTCTCCCTATCCGTTGAATCTCTTCATCTTTTTGTTTGAGTTCTTTCTCCAGGTTTTTCTTCTCCACAATCCTTTACCGAGATCACTTCATCCATTGTTGGGATCGGGCTCTATATGTCCATTATTACATCCGAGCTCTTTGCCATCAACAAGATTCCACATTTTTCTTCATCTTCTTCTATAAGAAAGTTTCTCTCACTTTTCTTCTCAACTCGACTAAATTTAGCAATAAGATCGGACTTACCACAATTAAAGCACTTTTTTATCTACACTCGTTTACATAGTGGTCATGCTTGCCACACTTAAAACACTCCACTCCTGACCGATCTCATCGGCCTTTCCCTTGTCTTTGGTCATGCCAATTATGCTGACCGGTTTACTCTTCACTATCATTCTCAAAATTACATCGGCCAAGTCCACCTCGTCCTTGGCTTCCTTGTCCTCTACCTCCAAGACTTCGGCTGTGAGTAATCCGAGTTTTATTTGAGTCAAATTGTACCTGTAGTGCTTGATCGTTGGGTTCAACCTGATCATCCCAACTCCTTCTCCTTTATTCGTGGGCTTCGATGGCGTACACGATACTTTCAAAATCTTTTGTAAGGGATCTCAAATTTTTTCCCACAACTCGGCTAGATGGCATTTGTTCTCCATTCCTACCGAGTTGGTTGACCACCTTCTTCACTCGAGTTATGTACCTTTTGAGATCTTGTATTTGGACTTGTCTAATGCGATTGTCACCTTTATACGCAACCTCCGATATCTCCCAAACTCTGTCTTCCACCATATCCTAAACGTCTTGGGATCTCAATAAAGCCTTTATCTGTAGGTACCAATTATCATAATTGGTTTTTCTTGTCAATTGTGGCACACTCATACCACTGACAACTTTTGTCATCTTTCTCACAAAAAAATCAAGCACTCATTTTTTTCCCTCCCGATACCATTGTTGGGTCTATCGAGGAGGTGGATGACCAGAGAGACACAAACACCAATGAGAAAAGAGTCAAACTATATAAGGGATTGACACCACTCTCTACCCAAAATCTTAAGGCAATGGGTTAATGGATTTTTCACCTTTATATACTGTTATACTTTTTCATTTATATCTAATGTGAAACTTACACTCACTTGGATTCCCAAATCCATCTTGCTAGCAATCCAATTCATAAATCCTCCACAGACCACCTTGCAAAAGCCATAATTCCTCGTCATTGTGACACCATTGTTCAACGCGCCACCATCGTCACGCATTGACGCCACCATCATCTACGATAATAACAACCACATATCTTCGTCATTCATCACGAGCATAGAGCTGCAACGAAATCTTTTTAGACTTTATTCAGTTAAACTATTGATTTTACATCTTATTCTGCCACCACTAAATCTTTGATCCTCATCTTTCTTGCGTGCCACCACTGAATCTCTACAAAATTCTAACTTTGGAAATCACTATTGTTGGTCCTTTAGGTCTTCTTCTGTGTCTTATGAGTTTCGAACCATAGCCAAACAATTCGGAAACCCCAATTTCTTTGTGAAATCCTAAATTTGGGAAAATTTTCGAGTTGCTTTCTTCTCCTTGGCAAATGCATCATTCTTCATCGTGGAGGAGCTACAAGCAAAACCGGAGATCTTACACCAGTGGTGAGTTGCTGCGATTCACCAATTTTCATTGTTTAAAAAACTAAATTCCATATCACATAAGTCACGTCATTCTCTTTTTAATGTCATTTAGCCAATTTAACAACAAGACTGCATTGAATCATTTTTTTCTAAATTAGAAACTAATTTGAGAAAAAAAAAATCGAGAGACCAAAAATGAAAACAACTAAGATGATTAAACCTAAAAGAGAAAAAAAGAAGTGAGTGCATTGGGAGACCTTCATGCGTCCGGATACTTTGGTTTCCATTACTCGAGTATATCTATCATCTTTTTATGAAAAAAGATCTTATTAGTAATTAAGGATGACTAATATAATTAGTGATTAAAGATAACGTAGTCATTCTATATTATTTCTCTATATAAGTTAATAATGATTCAGTACATATTACTTGCACACTAAATGAATTCTATTATTTTTCATAAAAATTAAAATTTAAAATTATATTTAATTTAAATAAATTGTTTTAACTTCAAAATTCTTAATTAAAAATGCACCCCTAAATGGGTCTACCAACAAAACATCCTCACAAATAAATTCACTAAAATTAGTTACCTAAAATAATATACTCGGATGATAAAAAAGAAAACATAAAATAATATAACCTATATTGTTAAAAGTAGGAATAGTAATACGGGTCAGTCTTTCCTGTTTTGACTTGTGTCCTATTTTAACCTATTTGCATTTGATCAATAGAAAGGGGTCAATCTACCCGATCCCAAATAAAAAAATGTGAATTAATTTCTCTAGCTTACTCCATGTAATGTTTAGCTCGTAAATTTGCAAAATAAAACGCAGTCCACATAACAATTTTAATAATTTTGTTTTATTTAATTAAATTAGTAGAAATAATAATATATGTAGGTCTATTTCTTAAAATAAGTAAGTAATGTTCATAATTTTATAATTTTTGAAAGAAATATGAATGATTTTTAATGAATTAAATGTCAATGAACAAGTTACTTTTGGATGGACGAAACAAGAAAATAAATGAGCAAGTTATTTAAAAGAAGTTATTTAAAAGAAAGGATCGGAATATATTTACAACGTAGTTTTAACAACAATTTTACAACGTATACGTGTCAAAAGACTATTGGGTCATTTAAAATATTATTTTTTTTTGTTAAAGTTGGCAGGTAAGGGTTAATGAATTTGGCTTCCAAAAATGTCCTTCTCATTTTCGTTTTCATTCTCCCTCCACTATGCATTTTGGTTTTCATTTTGTGTGTGTGCTTTCTCTCCTTTCTCTCTCACGTAGCAAGCTTCATTTTCTCCGGCGAGTCAATCTGGCGAGACTCCAGTAAAGCAATGGAAAGCTCCGGTAAAAAGGTATTTTCTTTCCCCTTTCCATTTTCCGTTTCCCATTTTCCATTTTCCCTTTTTTTCCTTTCCCCTTACTCCATTTTCATTTGTTTTGGATGTACCCATTTCCATTTTGAGTTCAGCCGTTGGTTATTGTTTCATTTTTCATGCAGTTGAATATGCGTCATTTATTCAAAACCAAATTTGGTGGAAGTATCCCTTATGAAGCAACCAACATCAACACTATCTTTGAAGGCGAGGGAGGCATTCCCATGAACCAAAACAATATGTCCACGCGAATGAAGGAAGCTGGACACAGACGTTTCAAGAGTCGTGTGCTAAGAACTTTGTACAAAGGAACTGGTCTGAAACAGTAATGATGCTTATATTCAATGTTTATTAAGAATAGGAGAAGATTTTTGAACATTTTGTAGATGTAAATTGATTGTAAGTAATATTGACAATTATAATAAATATGGAGAAATTGATTTGAATTGATGATTCTGATAATTTGTGCAAATAATTGTTGAAGTAATTGATGAGTGATTTTAATCATCAATTGTGTTGTTTATTGCATAGAGAAGATCATAGTACATTGCACTTAAAAGGAAAGAGCCCATATGAGTGTTTGGACGAACGTAGGTGAATTCCCTCACCATGGTTATGTCCTTAAGGGTTCCTTTATAAAATTTTCTTAATGGATGAAACTTCTTGGTCATGCTTCTTGTTGTCCACTTCATTGTGGATGAAAAACCCAATTTCGGTGTTTTCAGCAGGTAGGTGAAGTCATACCGCATTTTAGCCAACACATGTCGTGGTAATCGATTACGTTGTCCTAAAAACAACGTTTTTCTAGGCTTCCCAAACGAGTTTACTTTTAAGTTATTTTTTCATGTTTCTTATTTTATTTTATTTCTTTATAATTAAGGTAAAATAGTAATATAAGTAAGTGTGATGTTATTCTACTAGCACAAGCCAAACACCTATATGAACTTCATCTACCTTGGTTTAAACACCTATATGAACTATTTTGTCCATAATTGAGTGGGGTAAATTGTGTTTTGATGCACTTGACACCATCAATGATCAACAACATGAGACATGCATGCAAAAAATGGAAAAAATCACCCATAAGGACACAAAAATGACCCTAGGGAGTCAAGTTCTCCCAACTAGGGAGTATAGTTGAAGTTTCTGTACAAATGGCCCTCTGGCCTCTGGTAATCGATTACAAGGGTCTTGTAATTGATTTCCAGAGGAAAAAGGGTGATTTGTATAGAAACTTCAACTGTACTCCCAAGCTAGATGAACACTACTTCCCATGGTGGTTATTGCTCTATTTTTGTTGAATTTTTCAATTTTTGAGATGGGTGAGTGAGTTCAATGCTATTGGATGTGGTCCCCTACACCAATAATGAGGTTAGGTCATTGATTTCTTAAAAAAATGTCCATTTTAGGTGGTTTTCTCCATCTGAGGTGAGGTGCATGACCATTGTTGTAACACCCCTTCTTGGAGTCTCATAGGAAAATTTTTCATTTTATTAATTAAGAAATATGTCATCTAATGTTGTTACAATGCACAAATTTTAAAAGGCATTTTCAATAAATAATAGATATGTCAAAAAGAGGAAAAAATATACGTATAAGATAACATGTTGTCAACTTTGACCTTTGCTGACTATTTTAATCATAAGTTTTTCCACAGACCTCCAAATGATGTGATTCTTTTTTTATTAGAAAATAGACTCAAAAAGATTTCCAATGACTACTAATTTATAATTTTTGAACATCTGAGTAGGTGCAGTTAATTCCTTAAAGTTAACGTTTTATATATTTCTACCACCTCTGACCTTTGTTGGTTGTTTTGCTCATAACTTTCTCCACCGAACTCCAAATGAGTTGATTCTTGTTTTGTTGGAATGTAGACTCAAATATCTTTCAAATGATTACTAACTCATAATTTTTAGACCATTTTAGTAGATGCAGTTAATTTCCCAAAAATAATATTTTTCTAAGCTTCCTAGATGAGTTTACTTTCAAGTTATTGTCTCATGTTTCTTATATTATTCTAATTTATTTTATTTCTTTATAAAATTTCCATAATTCAAGGTAAAATAGTAGTATAATTAAGGTGTGATGTGATTCTACTAGCACAAGTCAAACACTTATATGGACTTCACCTACCTTGGTTTAAACATCTATATGAACTATTTTGTCCACAATTGAGTGGGGTAAATTGTGTTTTGATACACTTGACACTATCAATGATCAACAACATGAGACATCCATGCAAAAAATGGAAAAAATCACCCATAAGGACACAAAAATGACCTTGGGGAGTCAAGTTCTCCCAACTGGGGAGTACAGTTGAAGTTTCTGTACAAATGGCCCTCTGGCCTCTAGTAATCGATTACAGGGGTCTTGTAATCGATTACCAGAGGAAAACATAGAAACTTCAACTGTACTCCCAAGCTAGATGAACACTACTCCCCATGGTGGTCATTGCTCTTGTTTGTGACTTTTTGCATTTCTTGTGAATGAGTGACTGAGTTCCATGTGAATGGATGTGTTCCCTGCACCAATGAACACATTAGGCCATTGAATATATGGAAAAATGTGATGGATCTCATCTAGCTTATATGAAAGCACATAAATGACATTTTTTTCAACAATTCAATGGCCTAACGTGTCCATTGGTGCAATAAACACCGCTCATGACCATGAAACTCACTCATCCATATGAAAAATTGGAATAAAGAACCCAATTGAATGATGAGAGAACTCCCTCTTCAAGGAAAAAACATGACAAAAGCACTCAATTGAATTGGATCTTTTTTTTAGGCACCAACACTCAAGTCTATCAAGGTCGCTTCAAGAATCAATTTTTGTACCAAGCACCCATAACCAAAAAAAGGTTTCAATATATATGGTCGAACAACACTAGGAGAAAACGTATGGTACTAGATCAAAATTGAAATTTTATTCATATAATATATTATTAGTACATATTACCCAACATTTATAATCATAATCTTTTGTATACAAAAAACATGTACAAGGCTCATACAAATGTAAATATCTAGGCAACTAATCAACGTATAATTGAAAACCTATAAAATCCTAAGTGTTGCAGCACTTGTTCTCTTCACACGTTGTCATTGTCTAGAATCCAGTCCATATATACTTTTGTCTAAATACTTGCAACTGCTCCTGAAATCAACAGAAGTCACTTTAAAAAATTAACACAATATCAAAATCATCTAGTCTTTTAACAAAGTTACTGATACTTACATTGTTGTATTTAGGCATACTTTTCTCATTGTAATTGAGAACATCATCCAACAATTCAATTATTCAACAACATACCAAAAAATAACTAAAGGTTTTGTGCTTGGGAAATGCAAAAAAAACAAAAATAAGTTTAACACACCAACGAGTTAATCACATCAACAAATTATATTTGAAACATCTATTATTAAACATCAACAAATCATATGTTTGATGAGCATAATACCTAATGTTCTCAATCACCAAGGCTCCCAATAAATTAGTTATTACAAAAGTCTAGAAAAAAGATTACATACTTTACCTTGCTCTGCGAAACAAATTTCTCAACATCAAGAACCATAAAATTGGGCTGCAAAAATTCCAAATATGTAAATATAGAGAAATAATTAAAAAAATAATATAATTTTCTAAAAGCAAAACCAACTAAGAGATACAAAGATTTCTAACACATTTGATAATTTCAATACCCCAACCAAGAAGCCAAGACAACAACTTACCCCAAGAAAAGGCCATGTTGAGAGAAACTTTACCCCAACTAATATCTATAAACAAAACAAAACAATAAAATAATAAGACCAAATAAATAATAATAACCACAATGAAAATAATAATTTAAACTCTATTTTATTCTCTAATATTTCTTAACTATCAGGGAAGACATTATAAATTTGCAATTAGTTATATGAAATTAGCTTTCAACTACACAAATCTCATAATGAATTATTTACCAAGCGTTTCATTTACTTTTCAAACAAACTCAGTTACTACATTTTCCTCAAACTCCAATTCTCACCGAACAAAGCTCAAACCTTGGAGAAAGGAGACACCTTTACTCGTTGATGGAGAGCACGAGAGAGGCAAAGAGGTGGAATACTACAAAGCTGATGGAGCAACGTTAGGGGAGGTCACCTTCGAGCTCACAATGGATGGATGAGAAAGCAAGGACAAATCATGAGAGAAAGGAAAAATAACGCGACACAAACAAAAAGAGAGAGAGAAAGAGAGGGGAAAATGCTGGCAGAGAAAAGCGAGAATGGTAATGGGACCAAGTTCGTCAACGATGGGGAAAGGAAAAGCGAGACAGATAGACGAGAGAGAGAGAGAGAGTGAAAACTTTGGTGGAGAGAAAGTGAGAACTTTCGCAAGAGGAAGAAGATACAAAGCATGAAGCTCTTCTCAAATAAAACCGTGAAACCCTTTTTTCTTCCAAAAATGTCCTCATGTAACATTATTAGTTTTTAAAATAACATTTAAAATGGACCAATCGCGTCCCGCCAACTAGTGTTGTTAAAAGGTTGGCAAAATATAATTGTTAAAGAAACGTTTTCCTAAAAGAAACACACTAAATGTTCTCTTTTCTATTTTAAAAATTTAAGTAATGTAGGTTTGCAGGCAGACCAAACGTGGGTCAATTCAATAAACTAAAATACTCAGTCCGTCGTGCAAATCCATCCTACATTGTCATCCTCAATTAAAATAAATGGAATATGAATGTTTTTATGATTATATTTAAATATGATAAAAAAATCATAAATGATTATAGATGTATATTTTATATCATATAATAAATTTTGAAAATAATATTAATAATGATAAATAAAAATTTTAATAATAGATAAAATAAAAATTTTCATTTATAAGCATTTTTTTCTTTTATGTTTTTACATGTTGTTTGCTCTCTCTTGTATTTCTTTCTTCCTACCAAACCAAAGGACATACATTAAATGAATTTTGTACATATTTGGGTTTTTTTTATGTAAATTACGTAGTTGGGTCACACTTTAAATTAATTATCGAAATTGTTGAGTTGAACATGAAAACACGATTTCTTAATAATATTAAAATTGTACTCAAATTTAATCACTTCAAACAAAATTAACTTAATTAATTTAAGTAAAATCATGCTGACCTCTTCAATCTTAAATAAAATTGTATTTAATGATTTACGAGGTCAACTGTTATAATATTGAACTAAAATTTTGTATAGAAATGATGAGTTCAGCGGAAATTAATATTTGATAGAGTTATTATGGCCGTTCGTCCTCATCTGGTTGTTGCCGCTCGTCTTATCGCTCGACAGGTACGATCGTCATCGTGCCTGTCAGTCGTCCCGTTCGTTATTGACCATCTCTGTCCAGCCGTTAACGCTCGTCCGAGTGTCTGTCGCTTACACTGCTCGACAGGAACGCTCGTCCTTTGCTCTGTCGCTCACACTGCTCGACAGGAACGCTCGTCCTCGTGACTGTCGCTCACACTGCTCGACAGGAACGCTCATCCGAGTGTCTGTCACTCACACTGCTCGACAGGAACGCTCGTCCTTTGCTCTGTCGTTCGTTCCATTTCGTTTTGTTTCCGTTTGACTTCTTTTTATCGATCGTTCCCTTTTAGGACGTTCGGTCTAGGAAGCCTTTCATTGTTTTCTTTTCTTCCTGTATATATACCTTTACCTTATTGTATTTTTTGCAATTTTTCTTCAATACAATTCTTTTCTTCTTTGCTCTCTGGTTCTCTTTTTCTCTTTTCTCTGTTCTCTTACAATATTGCACCAAAGTCGTGTCTAGGAACGATGACAATTTATATATATACGCACAAAAACTTACAGTAAATATCTTATATATAATTGGATGTATTTAAAGCTGACCGACACAATTTTTTTGTTACACCAATAATATACTGTGAGATTCTTTTTTAGAATGAATTCAACAACTCAAATACATAAAAGAGAACATTTCTTTAAGAACTGATGAAAATAGGATTGCACCTAAAACAGAAATATATACGATGACAGGAACTTTGGAAAGTGAAGGCAGTGGAATCCTTTGTCGCAAAACTGGTAGATTCTTCTGCATTATTGTGATAAGAAAATGATACCCTAAATAAAATCCACTTTAAAATATAGAATTAGTATAGCTATTTTAAATCTAAAATTTTATCAATCTTTTAGATTACTAGATAAATATTTTTTTAATCACATAAGTTAAGATGAGATCGTGTTAAACAATGAACAAAAATGATAATTTGATATAAGTATAAAAATTTATTTTTTTAGTTTTTCTTTTAAATATATAAAATTCTTTTTTATAACTATTTTATTCTTTCTAAAATGAATGTAAATGTATCAGAGAAACGAAGGTAAAGAATTTAGGTGTGTAAAAGAATACTTTTGCGTGTATTATTTTACTTTGTCTACTCATGATAAAATGAACGGGCCCAATTTGACGTCAGAGTGTACGAACCCTACTCCCAAACTCATGTTTCTCATCGTTCACCAAAAAACAAAGGTAGGCCATGGCTCCATGCATGTGAAACGTTATAAATAGAGTCAAATTCCATGTATTCTACATCCCTTTCATACTCTCTCATTTATCTTTCTCAAAAACTCCGAACCTTAGTATATGCTACAATGGCTTTCGTTCACTCTATCTTTGCTGTACCAAATCAGCCTATATTTTCTCCAAACAAATGCTCAGCAATTCTGGCTGTAAAGCTCAGCCCCGCGCATGCCCACTGTAGTAAAAGCCATTTCACCATTGCATTGCAGCAAGATATCCATATTTCTAAAAATGGAAAAGCTAGGGTAAGGGTCACTTTCTTTATTTAAGCTTCACATGAGGGTGTCTGAGATTATTTGTAGCTAGCTGACCCTACCAATATTAATCTTTCAGGATGAACTTCAAATAAGACATGCTAAAACATTGGAGGAAGTTAAGCGGGGACTTCTTGGCAAGGCAATACAAAGTTCTGACCATGATTTACTTATGGTGGACTCCATCCAAAGATTAGGTATTGAGCACCATTTTAAAGAGGAAATTGAAGCAATTCTTAAAAGGAATGAACTGATGCTCAGAGTTAACAGCCATCGAGGAAATGACTATCAAAAACTGTCAGAAGTTGCACTTCAATTTCGTCTGTTAAGGCAAGAGGGGTATTACATCCATGCAGGTTTGTGTGCCTTGCTGTCTCAAAATGATGACCTAATTTTGTATGAAGATGAGAAGAGTTGAGGAAGTAGAACACCCATTAACTATTAACATTTTTAACATTTATTACATAAAGCTTGATAAGGATAGAAAGTTTAATGCTAATGCTTGGAATTTCTTTAGTACTGAAGTAATTATTATTGTTGCTGCATCTTACAGATATATTTGACAAGTTCTGGGACAAAAACGGCAAGCTCAAACTATCATTGTGTGAGGATATCAATGGGTTAATTGCTTTGTTTGAAGCCTCTCAATTAAGCATGGAAGGAGAAGATTATCTTGATGAGGCAGAGGAATCTAGCCGCCAGTATCTAAATATGTGGTTGTCTAGATTTCATGACCATCCTCAAGTGAAAGATGTGGCTGATTCATTAAGATATCCTATTCGTAAAAGCTTGCCAAGGTTCACATCGACAAACGCTTTGCAATTACAAAACACAGGATGGACAAACTCTTTAAAAGAATTATGCATAATAGACACTGAAATTATGAGCTCTTTGCATCTGAAGGAGATTTTTGCAGTTTCCAAGTAAGTTGCAGTTAATATAAGAGAAATAACTGTTAGGTATCAGACATACAGCACAAGCACACACAACAAAATAGAGAAGAGAAAGTATAAACTAGGCAAACTTGGAAATTTTATACTAATGGAAGAAATTACAACACTCTCTTCCTTTACACTCAGAATTTCTCAATTGCTTAAAGAAGCAAGAGAATATAGAAAGAAGAGAAGAAGATGGGATGAGGAAAGGGGAACCTTAACCTCTCTTTTATAACTAAAGGAGGAAGTCCCTTACAATGTTTTACTAGATGTGGGACTTCTCTCCTTCACAATCTCCCACTTGAAGATTTTGATTAAACTAATCAAATCTTCACACCATATTTGCCATCCATGTTGCTTATGTTTTCAATAGACCATAAGAGGATCTACTCCATACAAACTTGTCAGTATTGACCGGCTTTGTCATAACATCTGCTAGGTTATCTTTGGTACAAATCTTTTCCAAATCTACATCTCCTTTCTCTACTACTTCTCGGACAAAATGATATTGAACCCCTATATGCTTTGTCCTGGAATGAAAGGCTGGATTTCTTGCAATGTGCAAAGCACTCTGACTGTCACAATATACAGTAATTTTCTTTTGCTTGTGCCCGAGTTCTTCCAATAACCTTTGAATCCAGATTGCTTCCTTGCATGCTTGAGTAGCTGCCATGTATTCAGCTTCTGTGGTGGATAAAGCTACAACAGTTTGTAGTTTAGATAACCAGCTTACCACCCCTCCTGCAAGTTTAAACACATAGCCTGTAGTAGATTTTCTTTTATCAAGATCACCTGCATAATCTGAGTCGACATAACCCCTGACAATAAACTCTGATCCTCCAAAACATAACGCAACATCTGAGGTTCCTTTGATGTATCTAAGGATCCTCTTAACACCATTCCAATGCTCTTTACCAGGATTTGCCATAAATCTACTCACCGCTCCCACTGCATGTGCAATGTCTGGTCTTGTACAAATCATGGCATACATTAGGCTTCCCACTGCTGATGCATACGGAACTCGAGACATTTCCATCCTCTCTGCTTCATTGCTAGGACACATACTTGAGGATAATTTATAATTAACAGGAAGTGGGGTAGAAGTTGGCTTGCAATCTTGCATGTTGAAGCGCCGCAAGACCTTTCGAAAATAATTCTTTTGTGAAAGCCAAATCTTCCTGTTTTTTCTGTCTCGGTGAATTTGCATCCCTAAAATCTTGTTTGCAGGTCCCAAGTCCTTCATATCAAATTCCCTAGCCAATTGTGCCTTCAATTCTTGGACTCGAACTTTGTTGGAGCCTACCACCAACATATCATCCACGTACAACAGCAAAATGATGAAATCATTATCCTCAAACCTCTTGTAGTATGTACAATGGTCTGAACTTAATCTGTTGTATCTGAGGCTAATAATGAAAGAATCAAATCTCTTATACCAACACCTTGGCGCCTGCTTTAAACCGTACAGAGATTTGGTCAACCTACAAACCAAGTTTTCTTTGCCTTGTTCTTCAAAACCTTCTGGTTGGAGCATATATATTTCTTCTTCAAGTTCTCCATGAAGAAAAGCAGTCTTTACATCTAACTGTTCCAGATGTAAATCATTTACAGCACACATTGCCAGCACTATTCTGATAGTGGTAAGTCTAACAACTGGTGAGAATATCTCGTTAAAATCAAGACCTTCTTTCTGAGCATATCCTTTCACCACCAGTCTTGCACGATATCGCTCCACTTGTTCATTGCCATCTCGTTTGATTTTGTATACCCATTTGTTTCCAATTGCTTTTCGACCTTTTGGAAGTTCAACAAGTTCCCATGTCTCGTTCCTATGTAAGGCTTCTATTTCTTCATGCATTGCTGTCATCCATTGAGAAACATCTGAAGTCCTCAACGCTTCTTGAAAGGTTGAAGGTTCTCCTTCTTCAGTTAAGAGACAGTACGCATCATGGTTTGCCATAACATAGTCTGAGTGCCAAGATGGTTTCTTCATCAGACGTGTTGTTCGTCGAGCATCTTCATCATTGACCTCATTTGGTTCTTGTTCATCGTGCTCTGGTTCTGCTTCAGAGGAATCATTATCTTTTGACTTTTCCTCTATCTGTACTGAAGTAATGTCTATTGGTGTGCTGACCTTTTTCTGCTCACTTTGCAATTTTTCTGCAAAAACTACATCCCTGCTAACAATAATCTTGTGGGCAGTGGGATCCCAAGAGCGATACCCCTTAACATTGTCAGCATAACCCAAGAATATACATTTCCTGGATTTTGGGTCCAACTTTGTTCTTTCTTGGGAGTTGTACATCACGTACACAGGACAACCAAATACATGCAGAGAAGAGTAATCAGCTGGTTTTCCTTTCCACATTTCTATTGGTGTCTTTACACCAATTGCTGTTGATGGCGAGCGATTTATCAAATAGCAAGCAGTTTTGACTGCTTCTGCCCAGAAGGACTTGGCTAATCCTGCAGTTTTCAACATGGCCCTTGTCCTTTCTAGAAGAGTTCTATTCATCCGCTCTGCTACTCCATTCTGTTGAGGTGTATGAGCAACTGTAAATTGCCTCTTAATACCTTCTTGCTTGCAGAATGCCAGAAAATCACCATCAGTATATTCTCCTCCATTATCTGTCCTCAAGCATTTGATTCTTTTTCCAGTTTCAAGTTCCACCTGTGCTTTGAATTCCTTGAATACTGGAAACACATTTGACTTCTTCTTGATTGGGTACACCCATAATCTCCGAGAATAATCATCAATGAATGATACAAAATACTTTGCTCCTCCCATGGATATTTCTGGTGATTCCCAGACATCAGAATGAATTAAGTCAAGTATGTGCTTGCTTCTAGCAGTCACTTTAGCAAACTTCAATCTATGTTGCTTACTAGTCACACAGTGCTCACAAAACGGTAAGTTAACTGTTTTGAGCCCAGGCAAGAGATTATGATCAGCAAGAATTTTCAAGCCTCGTTCTGACATGTGGCCAAGTCTGTAATGCCACATCATCGTTGCTTCTTCTTCTTTTGTTGTTGCAATTGATGCATCTGCTTCTTTCAACGTATCTCCCAACAGCATGTATAGATTGACTGCGATCTTCTCTGCTTTCATCACAATGAGGTTACCTTTCACCATTTTTAGGATTCCGCCTTCAATGTGAATTTTGCACCCAAGGTCATCCAATTGTCCAACAGACAAGAGGTTCTTCTTCAATCCCTTCACATGTCGAACTCCTTGAAGAGTGCGTATTGTACCATCATACATTTTGATTTTGACGGTACCAATCCCTTCAATTTCTAAGGCATGATCATTCCCCATGAACACAGATCCTCCTGAGACAGGTTCATAAGTGTGAAACCAATCTCGGTGTGAAGTCATATGCCATGTAGCGCCTGAGTCTACTATCCAAGCATCAGAAAGTTGTCTTCTGCCTTTAGAACTAAGTTCTGCTTCACTATACAGGATTTCTCCATCTTCAGAAGTTTTTGCAACACAGCCTTGAGAGCTTGATGCTTCGAAGTTCTTTCCTCCACTCTTCTTGTGCCAACAATCTTTTTTCAGATGCCCCCTCATGCCACAATTGTAGCATTTAAAATTCTTTCTTCCTCGAGACTTTGATCTACCATGATTTTGACTCCCACTGGAGCCACGTTCCGTTGATCTTCCTCTCATCATCGTTAAAGCTTCTACTTGCTTCGAACTTTCTGTCCTGTCTTCCTTATTCTTTCGCCTGGATTCTTCTTCAAGAATAGCTCCAGCAACATCATCAAAGGATAAACGACCAACAATGTTGTTATTTGTAATGTTGATGATGAGTTGATCATATGAATCTGGTAAACTCTGAAGTAGTAGCTCTGCACGTTCATTTTCTACTATGTTGAAATCTGACGCGGTGAGCTGAGCAAATAATGTATTCAGATTGTTGATGTGTTCCGTCACTGGCGTGAACTCACTCATTCGAAGAGTATAGAGTTTTCTTTTTAAGAAAATTCTAGTGTGAAGTGACTTGACCTCGTACAGTTTAATGAGAGTATCCCAAATCTCCTTTGCAGTCTTCTTCTCTGCTATACTAGACAGAACTGAATCTGCCATTGCTAGGTGCAAATTGGCAACCGCGTTGTCATCCATCTCTTTCCACTTTTCATCAGAAATTTCTGCACGTCTGTCTTCAATTGCATCCAGACAGTTGTCTTTTCTCAAAATTGCCCTTATCTTCAGTTTCCATAAGGAAAAATTATTTCCGTTGAATTTTTCTATCTCAAATTTTGCTGTCATGGTTTCACTCTTGAACCGGCTTATGCACTTTTCACTATGAATAGTATTGTCTACTGGTATGGTACAGGTAGACTGTGAAGTAAAGCACCAAGAAGTTCCCAGGAAAGAGAGGTGGGTCACAAACTGACACTCTTAAGTACCAAGTCTTTCCTAGCCAGAACTTTCTCAGACCGCACTTTCACACTACCAAACGTTTCCAGTAATAACTCTTTTCTGATGCGGAAGATCGGATTAAACCGCAACCACAGAGCATACTCAAAATTTTACCAATACTATTCTAATGACAATAGCAGCGGAATACAAACCGAAAGCTCTGATACCACTTGTTAGGTATCAGACATACAGCACAAGCACACACAACAAAATAGAGAAGAGAAAGTATAAACTAGGCAAACTTGGAAATTTTATACTAATGGAAGAAATTACAACACTCTCTTCCTTTACACTCAGAATTTCTCAATTGCTTAAAGAAGCAAGAGAATATAGAAAGAAGAGAAGAAGATGGGATGAGGAAAGGGGAACCTTAACCTCTCTTTTATAACTAAAGGAGGAAGTCCCTTACAATGTTTTACTAGATGTGGGACTTCTCTCCTTCACAATAACATGGTAATAACTCATATTAATTAGGCAATCCATTCAATAACCCCTTTATTTCATTACTTGTATTATTAATGAATTATACGACAAAGAAGTTACTAATATAATTTCTTTGGATATAGCGTTCCGTATAATATAGTAGCATCATTGATGATTCATATGGTATTATATTAATGTGTGCTTAATTATAGATGGTGGAAAGAGCTAGGTCTGGCAAATGAGTTAACTTTCGCGAGAAACGAACCAATAAAATGGTACATGTGGTCCATGGCATGCCTCCCAGACCCACGACTCTCAGAAACAAGGATTGAGCTCACAAAAGCACTCTCCCTGGTTTACATCATTGATGATATATTTGATTTTTGTGCAAATATTGATGAACTCACTCTCTTTACAGAAGCTGTCAAGAGGTATTATACAAACTATTCTGTCGTTTTTTTTAAGTTTTTTTAACTACGTTATAGAGTTTTTTTTTTTAAAAAAAAGATTATTTTTAGTTACGCAGAAATTTATTTTATTTTATAATTTTTACAGAAAATTTTGTTCAAATAAAATCTCACTTTTCAATTTTTAGAATTTGCTGCGGACACCCTTTACATGGTAAAATGAAAGGAGAAGAAAAAAAATGTCTGGTCATTGCTTTGAATTATATTCTCTGGCTAAGCCAATGACTATGTGAACATGTGCAGCTGGGACAGGGCAGCCATGGAGCAATTACCAGAATACATGAAAGGGTGTTTTAGGGCTCTTTATGGCATAACTAACGAATTTGCTTTGAAGGTCAACATCAAACACGGATGGAATCCCATAACAACCTTAGTAAAATCGGTAAAATGTCGTTAAAGTTCTATAAATGTTACCTACAAATATATTTGCTTTGTGAGAAAACGCACACAGCACACACGAGGTTACCCTCGTATAACATCCTTGAAGAATCAATGGTGATTGTTATTGTAATTTGGCTGTTACAGTGGGTAATGCTCATGAATGCTTTTCTGGAAGAAGCAAAATGGTTTAGATCAGGGTACGTGCCGAAGGCAGATGAGTACTTGAAGAACGGAATAGTGAGCACTGGGGTGCATATGATCCTTGTGCACTCTTTCTTTTTCATAGGTGAGGGTATAACGGCTGAAACAGCCGCTGCAATGGAGGGAATACCAACTCTGATATCTACAACAGCCACCATTCTAAGGTTGTGTGATGATCTGGAAGGGGACCAGGTAGGCAGAAAACCATCTTTTTCTTACGTCACCACTGATCTCATTTTAAATTATTTGTGTGTGGACCACAAATAATTGACATTTGAAATGTTTAACATGATAAGTTAACTTCACCATCTTTCCTTGAAACATACATATGCGAATGAATTATTTATTAATGTTTAAAATTGTTTACTTACAAGAAAATAATTAATGCAGAGTGTTAAAGGTGATGCGAATGATGGGTCGTATATGAAGTGCTACATGATGGAGCACCCAGAAGTTTCCATTGAAGAGGCACGGGAGCATGCCACTGAATTAATTTCGAATGCATGGAAACGTCTGAATCAAGCATGTCTCACAGATGCAAATCAGTTGCCATCATCTTTCACCAAAGTTTGCCTCAATGCTGCTCGCATGGTTCCTCTCATGTACAGTTATGACAAAAATACCCCATCCAAGCTAGAGGAGTATGTTAAATCGTTGCTTCAAGGTGGTGCCATGAAAAGTATTCCGCAAGATTAAACCACTGTTTCATCAAGTAATCTTACATCAACTGACATACTGTAGATCACAAACATTTCAAAATGTTGATGTTTAGAATCCTGTAAAAAAATAATTAATGTGTTGCTATATAAAATTGTATTCAATTTTAATTCTTGCATCAATCAAGCCAAAAGAACCTGTAACTTCTTTGGAAAAATTATAGAAGGCTTCTATAAATGTAAGAAATTTTCAATTTAGTGTATCTGTAATTTTAATTACTTTTAAGAAAACAATTAATGGGTTTCATATGCGTCTTTTATAAAATAAGAGTAATCCATGAGTCACTAGATAAAATTATCATGGGGGACACAAAGTGTAAAGTTTTAGTATTTAATAGTTATAAATGTAAGTGGTAAAAAATGTATTCTTAAAGTAAAATCTCAAAGTTTATCGAATTAAGTAAAATCATTTTAATGTTCGATTTATTCCATGTTAATATGTAAACTATTTTTATTTTTATTAAATTAAATGAGTTTAAGAACATTCCGTTGACTAACTATATACAACCAATAGTTTTAGAGTGGTCGATATCAACTACTTTTCCGAGGTTGAATGGTCAATGACCAATTACTTTCCCGGTCTTAAGATAACCCTTTTCATGTATATGCTTTGAATAAATTTTCTACGCAAACAGGTCAAAGAAGTTTTAACATTGCAACGTACAACGAAGCAATTAAGAATTATAATTCAACTTTCTTCTCATTATTTTGTCCATTTCACTTGTTAAACTGCTGAAATTAATTTGGCATCCTTTAGATTATGAATTGAACAATTGCAAATAGGAAAATCGTCTAGAGAATAATTTCACTCTAGAAAAAAAAATAACAAGATGAAAAACAAATAAAAAAAATCATCAACTTATTTAAATTTATTATTTAATACCCACTCTTCCATGCATAGTTTGAAGAGTTTTATTTTGAGTTACGTTATTGTCTTTGTAAATAACCTGTGATTTTTCTTATGGAGTTTAAAGTTGTGCTTTCATATGGCGGAACCAAATTTTGAGTCGGTAAATGTACTAGAAAATAGTTATATGACTTACTTTAAAAGCATGCTTAAGAAAATTGTGTCATCTTACAACAAAAGAGATTGATTTTCAGCTCCAAAGGTTAAGAAAAGGAATAGGAATATAGAGGAATAATAAAAGAAAATGAAGTGTTAATTATGAAGTGTGAGATGCAAGAAGGCACAAAGTCCACCATGGCAAAGTTTAAGATAGATATTTTGTAAATTTGTTGAAGTCATGTTAATTACACCCTAGCCCTATAATTTAAGTACAATTTATTTAATCTTGTGAGCTTTTCAATAAATTGTTTGCTCTACGCACAATTTCTAAAAGTGAGTTCTTCATAAAGGTAGAAGAAAATTGTCACATATTACCTCTCCCCTTACTATATAAGGGCAAGGAAAAGTCATAATGGAAGATGACTCCCTAATTTTCCATGTTTAAGCTTGCCCTTCAAACCTTTTAAAAGAGATAAATTAATTTATGACCACACTTTGAAATATTTAAAGTTCATTAAAAGGAAATAGTGACATGATGCTTTGAAATGGCTTCAAACCTAAATGTAAGTTTTGTAAGGACTCACTATGTGTATAAATGCTTATTGTTTTTTTTATATGGATTGTTGTTGAGAATTGAATGATTCCTGATGAACGAATTAAGGATATGTATATTAGTTTGTATTAATTGGTTTATGTGACCTATTTCAGAACTAAATTTTGTACGAATTTTTTTTTGTAAAAGAGATAAAAACACTAGTTGGAATAAGTCAACAAAATATGTCTACTAGAATTTTGAAATTATGCAGATTTGTTAGGCAAGTTAGTCTGTCGTTAAGTGAGACTGAAAAATTGAAATTCCATAAAGCTTAAAGTGTTTCATTCGAGCGAGCATAATGGAAATCACTCCTAGGTGTTTTCGTTGTTGGATGAATGATATTGTTGTTAAAGAGGTTGATTGATTAGAATTATACGTGATGATACTATAGTATTTATAAGGGTGAATTATTATATGGTGTGGTTGATGTATACTGAATATAGATTATTTGACGAAATTATTCAAACTCTACTAAATATTCAAACTTGCAAAAGAGGAAGAAAGATGGTGAGAGTTGATGGAGGTTTCAATAACCTAGATTTGTGTGAAAGGAAATTATTCCAAGCAAGTTGTATAAAATTAACCTGATATATGATGATGACTTAGATCTTAAGACATGCAACTCTGAGTGAGAAGTCATTTGAGAGGTGTAGAATTTTGATTCCAATTCAATACAAGAGTCTTCGAAAGTATAATATATTAATAATTGTTATATTATTGTATGACTGAATGTTACATGTAAAGATGTGAACTATTTAAAAGTAAAATATAATTTGTATAGTATAGGCCCAGGACCGAACGGTCAACATTGGGTACCGTTCGGTCCACCCGCTATATCAATCTTAGACTATAATTGGGTCAACGTTTAAGTTATTATTGTTTAAATCATTATTGAGCCAAAAGTCCAGTAGGCAGTTAAAATAACCAAAGATATCTGATTAGAGATATTGATAAAGCCGTTTATGAGTAACTAACCGAATCTTCAGGTAAGTTTGTTTTTATTTGGTCTAGAAACACTTATAAATACAATGACAGAGTCAAAAGTCAGGTACGTTCCACTCATACGTTCCACTCACATTCTACTTACGTTCAACTCACACTCTACAAGACTCAAATATTTAGCTGTGATAAATAGTTCATAAAATCGCTCCTAACTTGAGCATCAGAATGTAGAATAGTTCATAAAATCGCTCCTAACTTGAGCATTAGAATGTTTTCTGCAGATACCTCCCCCTCTGGTTCAACGCGATAACAAGCAGTCAAGAGTACAACATATCAGCACTGGCGACAACCGAGCGGTCATATTGCGTTCGAGACAGAAGGCGAACGGTTCAGAAAGGTAACCTAAGCGTTCGAAAGCAAGGAGAACACGTCCGGAAGGTTAGTCTCTCGGTCCTACACAAATCTTTACCAAAACATAATTGATGATTTTATTTTATTTTTTAATCATGTTAGCTTATGTAGGTGTGATTTTCATATCTCATGATTGCATGTTATGCAAAAACAAGTTAAAGTGTCAAACAGTAATTAAGAATTATTATATTTGTACATATCACTAGTACAAAATAGGGATAAGAACACGCGTAATACGCCTCGGTTTTTAGAAAACCGAAGCATATGTAGAAGCGGTGGTATTTTCGCAATTTCGACAAATTTATATGCCTCGGTTGTAAAAAAACCGAAGCATAAACACCAAATTAACTCGGTTAAAAATAAAATCGAGACCTGATATTCTGCCACGTGGCACCTAAAACTGGTTAATTTTTTACTACCTCGGTCCTCTAGCCCAACCGAGGCATAAACGTCTCAATTACCTCGGTCCTCTGACCCGAGGCATAAACCTTTCGAAATGCACCAGAAGCACGCATCCAACATAAACCTTTCACTTGCAACCAGAGCACGCATTCGCTTTCCCCTTGCTTATCCTCCCACCTCCACGAAACCCAGAAGCAACTTAACGTTGGCGGCGAGTGCGGCGAGGCATTGCGAGGTGGCGGCGAGGCATGGTGAGGTGGCGGCGAGGCATGGCGAGGTGGCGGCGAGGCATGGCGAGGTGGCGGCGAGGCATAGTGAGGTCGTGGCGAGGTCAGAGCAAGGTGGCGGCGAGATCTCTTCTTCCCTTGTTTCTTTTCAGGTTTAGACGCGATTTGATCTCTGCGGTGTGACGGTCCGTGTTCGTGGAGGTGGGAGGTTGTCCGCGGCGTGACAGTCCCTGTCCGCGGCTTCGATTTAGGCGTGACAGTCCCTAGGGTTTCGATTTGGGGCTTGGCGACACTTTTGGAGGCGCGACTCAGGCTTCGTTGGTGGCGGCCGGCGGCTGGCGGTGGATCTCGCCTTCGTAGGGGATGAACCGAAGGGCGAGCTGATGGTGCGGCGATGGTGGCACGGCGAGGGTTTCGTTTTTGGCAGCGATGGCTTCTGCGTTTTTGGGTTCTCTGTGTTTTGCGTTTTTAGGTTCTCTGCGTTTTGCGTTTTTGGGTTCTCTGCCTTCAATTTCAAAACTCATCATTCAATTTTATTTTTGTAAATTCGACAGGGGTGATTGTTGGACTGCGAGTGGGATCTGAGAGAGGAGAGGGAAAGAGATTGATTAGAACTGAGAAAGGAAAGGGAAGGGAAGAAGGCTCTGGACATTGATTTGGGTTTTCTTCTTTGTTTTACAGTTTTCTTCTGAGTATGGACTGATTGATTCCTGATACAATTTTCTTCTTTGTTTTAAATTTTTGAGCTGAAATTGGAAGAAATTTTGGGAGAATTCTTGGATTTGGATTTGTTTGGCATGAGAGAATGAGAAACGAACTATGAACTGAGAAACGAACTATGAACTGAGAAACGAACTGAGAAATGAATGAACCGTGAATGCGTGAATGACAGTCAGTACAAAAAATAAAAAAAAAATACACTCTACTGCCTCGGTTATCTAAGAACCGAGGCATATTCTTGTCTCATTTTATCCCGGTCTATAACCGAGGCATAAAGTTTAATCTTTTTACCTCGCCGGTATATGCCTCGGTTGTAGAACCGGTGCCTAAAAGCAAAAGTAACCGGTGCAGTATCCTCTTAGTGTACTAGTGTATATATGCATATGTGTGTTTAATTTTTTTCTTGAAAATTGTAATGATTATATTTTAAATATCTTTATTGGGAAGAAAATTATAAACATAATTATATTTATATGAATTATTTACCGTTTTAGCGATGATTAGTTGTAATGATTAATAATAAGGTAACTTCGTGTTACATAATATAATAACAGGATCTTAAACCTATGGAAAATACCAAATATAACCAATATTAAAAGTTCTTTTTGTAAGTGTACGTAAGCTTCTATTTTAAAAATGTTATGGAGATTATAAATTAATTTAGTCTTAAAAAATAATTGGAAAAGTGGGTGGTTTTAACAAAACGAGTTTAAAAGTACAAAGTAATGTTTCAATAAGCACGTCTAAATATATTTCTAAAATATCTTGTCTTGAAAAGTCTGCTAAAATATGTATCGTGATAATCGTGTACATGGACGGTTGACAACATGTGAATGAACAATACTTAAAAAAAAACACATGATTGATGAACAAAATAGTAGCGTTTGTTATAAAGGTACATACCAGTTATGACAACTTCTAGGGTAATTTAAGATGCTTAAAGAGATCTTTTTAACTACATAAGTAGATAATGCAGTATAGGTGTCAGAAACACGTGTTAAAAAAATATAAAAATAAAATAATCGTAAAAATGTAAATTTTTATATTTTTTAAAAAAGAAAAAAGTACAAAGAGATAATATTAACTGAATTAAAAAAGTTAGATGTGTGAAAAAGTATTTATCCTTAGAAAGAAAGAATGTAGTGAGAAATATCTGATTGACACAGTAAGATGGATGAAATTTTAACTATCCAACTAAAGGGTTTTAATTTATATTATGAAGAAAAACACATAAAGAAATTAAAATAAACATTAAATCCTTATTTCTGTATTCTATTTATTTTCAAAAAGTCAACTTGTTTTAATTAAAATGGATTTGCCCTTTATGTTTAAAACTGATGCAACGTGGCCCTCTCTCGTTCCAGTTAAGTTGATGACGGAGGAATTTATAATTTCCAAAAAATTTAAATTGTCGGTGAGCTTTGATTGATATTTAATGATATTGTTAAATCTCACTATTTTGATTTTAGATAGTGAAGATATTGAATTTTTATTTAAAAAGCATGTTAAGAATTCCTATTTGTGTTTTTAATGTATAAATAATTAAAAATAAAATTGAAACGACTAAATGTCCATAATTATAGATGGATTTTAGGAATGCTTTTACTACTAATTAAAAACAATAACAATGTCGGTCCGTCTAATTTAGTAGAAAGGACAACATTGTATCACTCTCAAAAGTTGAAAACCAAATTGAATATTTCAAAAAAGAGAGAACAAATTGATTTTTTAATAAAAAGATGAAAAATAGTAATTTATCCTAAAATCAATTAATAGCAAAAAGAACGTGATATTTTTCTAAACAATGGAGAGTTTAGCTTGAATAAACAATGTGAGATAATGAATTTTTATTGGTAGTTAAAGCATAAATATATTTGAATCAACTTAACCATAAATATTTTAAAAAATATATATAATCGAGTTTCTTTATATATATATATATATAAAGAGAGAACAAATTGAATTTTTAATAATCAGATGAAAAATAGTAATTTATCCTAAAAAAAAATAATAACAAGAAGAACATAATATTTTTCTAAACATTGGCGAGTTTAGCTTGAATAAACAATGTGAGATGATGAATTTTTAGTGGTAGTGTGTGTTTCATGTTAAAGCATACGTATGTTTGAATCAACTTAATTTATATATTAACGAGTTTCTTTATGCCTATATATATATTAACAAAAGAAAAGCTTTATTACACTAATTTTTCAATAGAAATTAATTTAAGTTTACCGAGATTATTTGATATCAGTCATTTTTTATTTCTGTTCATATATAATGCAGACAAAATATGTACGTTATTTTTGCCTTATTAGGACCGTGTAACATGCATGGTGTTTTTTTTCTAATATACAGTTTCGAATCGTAATTAGGTGAAAAATTCAAACTGAAAGCAATGTTGCTTCCACTTCGGAATTACAAATGGAAAACAGTGGCAAAATTTGACACAACTTTTCCTTCTCAGTTTTTTGATAGCGAGTGTGTGATGTAAACCTTAAATGTTTACCTCTGACTTGAATTGTGGTTGCTTAGATTCATTGGGGGATATGTTGAGATAATCTTTTCATAAAACTGTCTAAAGAAAAAAATGAGAAAAAAAATAATCAAAAGGGAGTTCTACGAAATAAATTAGGTACAATTTATTTTTATCTTCTTTTTTTAGTGCAATGACTTCTTAGTGTATGAATATATCTAATTCAACAAATGAATATTTGCAGATAGAAAACCTAATGAACATTTATAAGTTGAATTAACCATTTAATTCAAAATAAATTTATAAAATCGGGGAAGCAAAATAGCAACTTCTTAGAAATTTCATAGAAATTTCAGAATGTGGGATATTTGACGAATAACAATGCATTTAATGGGCTGTGTAAACATTTTTCAACATTCTTTATATTTTTCCAGGTCATCGCTTTCGCTGAGTCTTAGAGAAGCTGCTTTATGATCTCATTTTGACGAACTGGTCCTGGTACACAGACTTCAAGAGCTACTAAAGGTTTTAAAATAATGCATTATTCTCATTATTATTAACAAACCAAAATCTGTCGTGTCTGGAAAGTAGTGACATATTTCATATACCCACATTACACTTTTACCTCTCGTACGTATTATTTTTCTTGTTTGGACCACACCTTTAATTGAAGAGTCGTTCTCACTGACTTCTGTATGTATTTCCAATTTTTTTTCAAAATTTTTTAAAATAACAAATCTAACCTTAAATAAAATAGTTTTTATCAAAAGTTAAAATCTTTTTATGTTTCACTTTTATTTCTCAACTTGCACTTTAAAGTGGGTGTTGCCCTAATGTCGATGCACCTCCTTCTTCAATCCTAACACTAATAACGTAGTTTCCTTTCTTCCTTTGCTCCTGCTCCACATTTCTAGTTTTCTGATTTTTTTTCCTGTTTCCTTTTGCTTTGCTGGTTGGTCATTTGCTGTCTTCCATAATCAAACTTGTACATTCCACAGAAAACATGTAAACATTGTTTAGATTTGTTTGAAACTTGTCTGATTGGATGTCTTGTTTTGGTTTGAATTTCAGTCAGTGTAATGCATAAATTAGTAATATACTTGCATGTTTTACGTTGATATTGATCTAGAACGTGAGCATCAAAAGTTGTGAAGCTTTCACTGACGTTCAAAATTCAGTTAAAGCTTCATTGAAAATTTTTAATTTTTTTTTGCAGGATTCTTGGTCTCGGTTCTCTGCATACCGTTGTCGTAGGATCTTGCGAAATTGACAATTTAAAACTTTTCAACTGAAAAGTTTTTTTACAAGATTTTTTGTCTCGGTTCTCTACAAAATCGTTGTCATAGGGTCATGCAAAATTGAAAATTTAAGAATTTTCATCTGAAAAGTTTTTTGTATAGGACTTTTGGCCTCGGTTCTCTATAGAACCGCTGCCACAGGGTCTTGAAAAACTAATAAGCTTTTTGTATAGGACTTTTGCCCTCGGTTCTTCACAGAACTGCTGTCACAATGTCTTGACGTTGCAAATTGACTTTTCAATTGATAGCCCTATGACCTTGGTTATTTTGAAAATCGTTGTCATAAAGGACTTTAGGCTTCGGTTATACTGTGAACCGACACTAATACAAAAACACCGTATAACATCGGTGTTTTTTGGCCTTTCAGGTCGAAATTAAGGTCGACATCGTATTAGGAGACGTTAGATTGACGTCGAATTTAAAAAATTCGTTGTTACCTTAATTAACGTCGAATTTTGCTAATATACGACGTTACTCAATTTTTTTATTTTTTATAATTAATTGTGATACTTTTTTACAACTCTACGACCTAAAAAACAGAAAAATAACAAATTTCAATTTTTGGTATTTTATAAAGTACAAACTATGAACATGTAGTGTAGTATAAATAACAAACAAGTTGAACCAAATAACAACAAATAAGTTCAACCAAACAACCGCAACAAACAACTTCAATCAAACAACAACAAGAAACAAGTTTAACAAATAAGTTCTTCAAAACGAAAATGAAAACTAACCTTCAAAAGGTGGGTTCGTCGGAATAAAGTGTTATCACTCGTGAGAGAGAAAGCAGAATTATGAAGGACAAGAACACGAAAATAATTGGTTAAAACAAACGAAAACCATACATAAAGTAGTTAATTAACCTGCATTTGTATCAAATGAAGGAAAGATTACATGTGATGGCTGTCAAACTTCGTTCGAGAAATGTTTGAGCAGAGAAAAGAGTCTCGTGCGCTAAGATAAATTGAATGAATTTTCAATCTTCCGCTCAAATTTTTATTGAATTCACTAACATTTTGACATTTAAACACTAGGGCATTCGACGTTTTATAACCTTTTGACGTCTAACGCTAGGGCATTCGACGTCATACATAAGTATATGTTCACCTTCGGGCCAAACATTTTTGCAAAATTTATCCAATAGGACGTCAAACATCTCAATATTCAACGTTTAATAATTGTATTTATTTACAAAAATATCATCGATCATTTTTAACGTTTGTTTTTCAATAGTTAGATGTTGAACGCGTAATGTTATACGTTGTTTTAGTACTAGTACGAGACATAAAGTTTAAAAAAATTCAAAATTTTCACCTGAAAATATTATTTTTTATTTTTTTAGAACGCTATAAAATTTCAAAATTTTTCTAGGTAAGATAGGGGGAAGATGTAACTCAAGCACGGGGACAGTTGCGAGGACGGAGACGTATCGGGGATCGTCGGAGGGAACTGTCAATGCCGACGGAGGGCAGGAAGTCGAAGAAGATGAGGTAGAGAAGGGTCCTGAAATCGAACAAAAGACCATGGAGTTATCTATATTCTCTACAGGTGGTGTAATGCAATTTAAAACAATGAAACTACGAGGTTGGGTGCAAGGGAGAAAGGTATTGGTGTTGATTGACAGTAGGGCGAGTCATAGCCTTATTTCCACCAGATTAGTGGAGGAATTGGGGCTGAAAAGTAAAGATATGACCCCTTATAATGTACGTTTAGGTGATGGGCAGAAAAAGTTGAATAGGGGGTGTTGTTTAGGAGTTCCCGTGGGGTTGGAGGGATTAGGAATTAAAGATAAACTTTATTTTTGTGAATTGGGAGGTGTGCATGTGATTTTAGGAGTTACCTGGTTGTTACCCCTGGGAGAAATTAAAGGAGATTGAAGGCAGCTTAGCAAGAAGGGAACGAGGTGGAGATCAAGGGGGATCCCGCTTTGACAAGAAGGGTTGTTACTCCAAAGGTACTCCTAAAGGAAAGAGAGATTGAAACCTTGACTATGGTTGGGAGCTTGAGCCAAGCTGAACTGATGGAGGGGGAGATAGAAGAGAGTGACTTAACTTCCAATGAAGAGATAGGACTGAATCAAATTTTAGGGGATTTGGTATATAGCAAAACGTGGGAGGAACACACACGTCATCTCTCACAAGTCCTGGAAGTGCTAGCTAAGAAGAAGCTCTTTGCCAACAAGAAGACATGGGAATTTGGCAAGAAGTAGAGGAGATATTTGGGGCACAAAATATCTGAAGGAGGTGTGGAGATGGATAGAGAAAAAATCACAGCTGTACTGGAATGGCCTAAACCCAGAAACATCAAGGAGCTACATGGGTTCCTTGTGCTCACAAGTTATTATAGAAGGTTTATTAGGGACTATAGGAGGATGGCTAGGCCCCTTATTGATTTGTTGAAAAAGGGAATGTTCAAGTGGCCCCTAGTGAGAGCGAAAGCTATGCAGAAACTCAAGGAAGCTGTTACTCCAACCCCTGTACTAGCTCTACCCGATTTTGGCCAAACCTTCTACATGGAGTGTGATACTTCTGGCACTAGAGTACGGGTGATTTTATTGCAAAGCAAGAGGCCCTTAGCTTTCTTTAGCAAGGCGTTATCTGAACCTTCCCTTACTAAGTCCATTTATGAAATGCTAGAAGTTAATAGAATTCAAAAAGAATAGAAGATATTGAAGGAGGATTTGCCACCACCCAATCCTCCAGACTTGAATTGGACGGCGCCACCTAGGTAGAGTAGCATTACGGTAAATAACAGTTCCCTAACTTCAACCTTGGGGACAAGGTTGATTTTGAGGGGTGGAGTAATGTTAGGAATAAAATAGGAGAGAAGGGCCGAACGATGTGAGAAGTAGAGACTAAACGTTAAGGCAATGTGGGAGTATAGACCGAACGACATCAAGAAGGGAGGAGGGAAGTAGAGGCCGAACGGTAAGGCAATGGGGAAGTATATATCGAACGACAACAAGAAGGAGGAGGGAAGTAGAAGCCGAACGGTAAGGTAATGGGAGTAGTATAGACCGAACGACATCAAGAAGGGAGGATGGGATCAAAGACCGAAAAGTATTTAGTAGAAGTACTTTGGGTTAGCAGAAGGGTGGGGCGCGGGAAGGCGACACTATAAATAGTCTTCCTGTAACCTAAATCAAGGAGAGGATTATCTTTTGGGTAAAGACTGGGCATATTTG
Organism: Vigna umbellata; assembly: GCF_029865625.1. NCBI lineage: Eukaryota > Viridiplantae > Streptophyta > Magnoliopsida > Fabales > Fabaceae > Vigna > Vigna umbellata. The sequence continues at coordinate 53,452,198 of NC_142165.1, read as the reverse complement.
CCAGTGGAGGAAGATATGCTTCCTTGGGGGAGATTACACTTGTAATTTTCTTTACTTTACAGAATCAATAATACATACATACTTTCATTTCTATTGTTCTAGTGTTTGAGTGAGAAGAGAGCGTAAATTTAGGTTACTGGTATAAAGTAACCTAACAGGTAATTAACATCATATATTGTGGAAGGTGAATGTAGTTATCTCTTAAAGTTTGTAATTGGTTGAACTTATGGCTATTTATTGTTTTTTTGTTGCAGAACTTGAGAGAAATCTTCTTGATGCACATGTAAATAACAGTTTAGAACTAGATATATACTAGCCTTACGTTATTGGTACATCTTATTAAGCATTAATGTTAATCTGATATATACTTCAATGTTTTCATGTATGTTTCTATTATAAAAAGTGAAGGACTTGAGGTATCACAACCAGCACTTGATACTGAAAATTCAGAGTACATCATCAGATTACAGCACGTGGGAGGAGGTGAAATGTACATAGGTTCTCTTTTTTAACCTTTTTCCTGTTGTCCTAAGGTTTTCATAATTTCCCCTTTTGAAAAGAGCTGCTTGGCGTTTGGTTTATGATTCAGGTGAACCATTATCTTATTTTAATTCTACTACTGCCAAAAAATTTATAAGCATTTCTTTTTAAAAATTTCACTTGCCAACACAGTTGAAGAGGTAAATTGTATTCTTTGTATGTTTCAGAGTATTAGTTTTTATCCTGAGTTAGATTTTTATTACTGTTTCTTAATTTTATTATTGATTTTGTTGTGATCATAAGACTTCTTTGAGACTTGAGTTTTTAAGATTTGAGACAAAGAGAGGTTCACATAATCAAAGAAGGAGCTTGATGCCTTGCTTTCAGACGAATAATTGGCAAATATTCCGTTTCTTGTGCTAGGGTAGAAGATTGACATCCATATACTGCATCAGAAGAAGAGCTACATTAGCATCTAGGTCTGATACAACTCTAGTGATGTTAGGTGCCACAATTTGTTTTTGTAGAAGTTCTCTCTTGTCAAGGGATATTTTTTTTTTCTGAAACATTTGATTTTGTTGTAGGGGTTATGTATGATTTTAAGGAGTTGTAGGAGCTATGTATGAATTTAAGGAACATAGTAATAAATCTGGTGATGTTTTCTTTCATATTTTTTCCAACGATTTTTTCTTGTCTCTTTATCTTTTGATATGATGATGTTGTTTGACAAATATGAAACTAGAGATAAAAGACATTTAAATTAAAATTATCATTGAATTTTTATACCGGTTGAGGTATAAAAAGTCTTTTTTGGCATAGTTCCACTTAATGCGGTTCATGCAAGACTTCTTAGATCTTGGTAAAGAAAATACAAAAAAGGATTTGAAAACTTGTGCTATACTTGGTGTCTATCTTGTAAGAATCATTGCAAAACCATAACTTTGTTGTATTTTGTTTGTCATCATAAAGTCTTTATGAATACAGAGATACTGAGCCTATGTGTTACCATTTCTCTTGTAAAAGAAGCACTTTTTCTTTTTTTTCAGTTATGCAGGTATTAGTCTCAACTTATCAAGATAATGGGAAGCTAAAAAGAATATAAAACTAAATGAGAAAATATTTTGAAAAACTTAGCTTCTCATAAAATTAGCTTATTCTTTTAAAAGAAAATATTGTAAACAATCATAAAGTAGCTTTTGCATTTCTAAAAAGAATACAAAACTGAATGAGAAAATATTTTGAAAAACATAGCTTCTCATAAAATTAGCTTATTCTTTTAAAAGAAAACATTGTAAACAATCATAAAGTAGCTTTTGCATTTTTGAAAATATCTAAACAAAACATAATCACTAGAATCAATTTTTTTTTTTAATTTATAACTAATATTATTATCAGAACATTTCCTCTAAAGAGCAGTGAGTCATACCTCCTGCATAATCACTCCTTATTTTGTGTCTTTGCGTACATGAATATGAAAGATTTATCTATGAGTACTTTATATCTTGTATGATTGTTTTCATATTTTTTCAATGGTATTTAATACATTTATATCTGACAAGGTGGTGTGTTATGGAAAAGAAATGAAGAGCCTGATTTTATCAAATGCATTACAGAATTTAAAAGTGATACGTGATCACATCCTTCAATTTTCCAGGAGAAGGGAACCCTTTATATGACTACTCTGATTATACCAAAGCAGTAACAAAAGAATATAGAAATTAGTGTAAGCATTTCCATGCCACTGATATTTGTATATTTCATAGGCGATGAATCAACAATATTTTTGCAATATTACATTGTCATATGCTTATAAGAAAAACATTAAGGGTGAACGACATAGTACCCCGGCAGGTAAGGCCTTTCTTGATGCTACTTCTATATTTTTTTTATGGATTAATTCATGCCTATTGTTCCTTTTTGTTATATCAGACTACAAAAAGAAAACGAAGAAGAGGAGTTTAGAGAAAAAGAAAATAAAGAGGAAGAATTGAGAGAAAAAGTGATTCACATTGAAGAAACCACTTATAATAAAAGCCATTTTGAAGAAACCAGTTACTAGGCTTACATTGCCAAACAAAAGCCATTCTTGGCAATTTCTCAATCCCCATTATAACAAAACCATTCAAATTGCAAGAACAATAATAAAGTGAAACTAAGATCTAACATAACTCTACTCTTCTTCGGGTAAATTTAGCTTATAGCGACAGTACCTGTTGGTTTTCCCTGTCTCTACAATCTCCTTAGCCTCTGAAATCATGCCCTCATTCACCAACTTATCCACCACAAGTTGTAACAACGACGTTTCAACAAGGCATCGGTTATTGAAAATCTCCTTGCACATCTTAATTGCTGTCTTCAAATCACCCTTCTCACACAGGAAGGGAACAAGGATAGAGTAAGTGTTTTTATGAGGGTCAAAATCAAAGTTTGTAATCTCATCAAACCACTTCTTAGCCTCATCCAAATTCCCCTCATTCACAAAACCTTTGATGAGAGCATTAATGCAAAAGATATCAGGCTTCACACCCACCTTCTCCATTTCCTTAAAAACCTCAACAGCTTCAGTCGCTTTCTTCTCTCTGGCCAATCCCACCAACTTGGAACAATAACTCCTCACATCAAAAGGAACATTCTTTGCACCCATTTGCTCCCACACTTTCTCACCATCTTCAAAACTACCCTTTGAGTACAACCCATGAAGCAAAGTGTTAAACGTGATGGAATCAGGATTCACACCCTTCTCCTCCATCTCTTTAAGCACTGACAGTCCCAAATCAAAGGAACCCTTTTCACAGAAGGCCTTAATGAGAGTGTTGTAAGACACCAAATCAGGCTCGATTGAGAGTTGGGTGGGGAGGGTCCTGAAAAGCTCATTCACGACTTCGAATTTCCTGGAGTGGAGGTATGCAGCCAAGAGGGCATTGAGAGAGAGCACGGTGCGGTCGCATTTTCGTTGGGGCATTTCATCGAAAACCTTGCGAGCGTGTTTGGCCATGCCAGATTTTCCATAAAGGCATATGAGACGCGCAGAGAAACCCTCGTTGGAAATGTCGGAATACTTCTTTTGGTGTTCGAGGATGTCCCGAACCCATCGGAAGCGTTTGGCGCCAGCTAGGCGCCTTACTGTCTCCTCGTAAATGTTGGTTTTTTTGCGGAAGCGGTCTATGTCGGAAGCTTTCTTGAATTTCTCCACCAACCTCTTCAACTTCACTTCCTTGTACAAATCTTCCGAAATAGACTTGATGCTCACGGTGGCGGGCTCTGTGGCTGTGCATAAAGCGCAGTGAAGAACACGATACATTTTGTGATGAGCAGTGGAGCAAAATAAGGTCTGGTGCTCACCAGTGACCACCCTACATAACGGAGCCATTGCTTTTGAAAATGTTTTAAAGTTGGGCTTGGAGAACATTCGGCCCAAACATTTTGGACGATCTATTTTATGTTTTTGCTTGTGCACCTCAAAATTCTTGAGCATCTCCTCTTTTTAGAATATACTCTATTTTAGCTCCCAATAATTGTGAACAATTAAAAAGTTTTTTCTTTTATGGCCTTTTTTTTCTTGCATCCATAGTTTTTCTTTATGCACATTGTATATAGTAAACTAATTAATATCACGCGTGAACTTAAAAGATTTTTTAAATGACCTTTTTAAACTAAATAGGCTTTTTAATAGAAGTCTTGATTTAAATTTTGAAAAAATAATGGTAACTCCTAAAGTAAAATAGAACTTTTAACTTACCTAGAGAAATTTGTCTTATTTAAGTTTTTAGAATAAAACAACAAAATAATTAGTCTGCACATAGCACCACAGATGGGTAAGTTAAACAATTTAACTTACATAAAAGAAATTAACTTGTATTAGAGCAACGTATACTAAAATTCCATATACAAAAGGATTGGTGGTGTAAGCGAAGGTGGTGATAAGTTGCAAAAGAGGTGACCTTGGTGTCAATGATTGTGTAAAGTTATTGTTAAGAAGAAGGTGGAACACAATTCGCGAAGAAGGTTGATCAACCTGATTCCCTAAGCAAGGCAGTATATTGAATAAACTTTCAATGAGAGTTCATAGCAATTTTAGGAAGGTCAATGGTTATTTGATTCATTAACTTATAATTTTAATCAAATACGGTGGATCATTATAATTAACTATTTTGAAACTTGAACGCTTAGGAGTATACAAATAGTGTTTTGTGATTACAGATACTTCTAAAATCCAATACAGAATGAGCTAATAAAAAAATAAATAATATTTAATCACTATTTTCATATATATTATCCCTTTTAATAACAAAAAAAAAACTTTAAAAGATTTCCAAACATAATTGTAAAATTAAAATTAAATATTTGATAATGCTAGTGGTATTTGTGAATATCTAAGTTAGTCTTTACAACTACGGTTTTTATGCTAAGAAATTTTGAATCCAAAATTACGTATTAGGCAAAAGTTTTCGTACTTATCGATATAAACAAGTTGTGGGGGATCTAGACGACTTCAAACGAAGAAGTTGTGTCCCCTACACGACTTCACCCTGACACATAAGTCAGAGATGAAATCGTCCATTCCAAAAACGATTTTGGAACATAATAATCAATTATCAAACCTTGTAATAGATTATCACGTACTTTTTCATTAAAAGGTAACAAAAATATTGAAATTGTAGGAATTGACGATTTCTCCTAATGAAGTCGTGCATTCCACACATTTTTACTTTTTATTTTTATTTTTAATTTCTTTATTAATTAAAATTATTTATAATTTTTAAATACTTTTTTAAATGTATTTAAAATAATATAAATTATATCTATTAATAAATAAAGTTTTCTAATATTATTAGATAAATAAATTTCATGGTTTTAATTATTTTTGTAATTAAATTAAATTTCTTATAAAATGATTTCAATTAAATAATTTATAACCATAATTATTGTAATTATGTAATTAAAAATAAAAAAAACTATTATTTTTTTTTGAATTTTTAATATTATATTATATTTTTACGAATTATAGTTAATTATAATAATTTTAATTATTATAAATTATTTAAATTAATAAAAATATTAAATAATTGAAATTATAGGAGGTTCAACTTTTTGTATTAACCGTGCATCCAACACATTTTTACTTTTTTAATATTTTTATTAATTAAAATTATTTATAATTTTTAAATAATATATTTAAATGTATATAAAATATTATAAATTATATATAATTAGTAATTAAAGTATTTTTAATTTTATTAAATAATTAAACTTCATATTTTTAATTATTTTTGTAATTAAATTAAATTTCTTATAAAGTGATTTCAATTAAATAATTTATAATCATAATTATTATAATTACATAAATAAAAATTCATAAATTTTTTTATTTCATTATAAAATATTTTTATTGTAATTAATTTAAGTAAATTTATTATATTAAACAAAAATAAATTTATAATGAAATAAAATAAATTTATGCATTTTTATTTACGTAATTAGAATAATTATGGATAGAAATTATTTAATTGAAATCATTTTATAAAAACATTTAATTTAATTACAAAAATAATTAAAACTATGAATTTTACTTATTTAATAATATTAAAAAACTTTAATTATTAATTATATATAATTTACATTATTCTATATACATTTAAAAACATTATTTAGAAATTATAAATTATTTTAAATAATAAAAGAAATTTAAAAAGTAAAGTGTGGGAAGTGCACGACTTCGCTTACAATTTCAAGAATTTAATATTTTTATGAATTAAATAATTTATAATGAAAAAATTATTATTAATTAATTATAGTTAGTAGAAAATATAATATAATAATAAAAATTAAAAAAAATATAAATTATAACGAAATAAAAAAATTGAATTTTTAATTACAAAATTACAATAATAATTATGGTTATAAATTATTTAGTTGAAATCATTTTATAAAAGTTTTAATTTAATTACAAAAATAATTAGAATTATGAAGTTTATTTATTTATTAATGTTAAAAAACTTATAATATTACACGTACAAAAATCTACAACTACAAAGCCATGAATACTTCTGGAATAGATACCAATGTTACAACCATAAAAGGAGCATATATGATTACAACCTTCATGCAGGTGACTTATGAAGGATGGGAACATGTGATCACAACAGAGAATAGTTTACACGAATGATGAAACTTTACAAATGTGCTGCTACACTGAGAAACTTTACCTCATTCTTATATATTTGATTTGAATGTGTAAGGTTTTTTAAGAAGTTTGATTCTATCCTAGTAGGTTAAAATCCTGCAATTTATAGAAGTCATTTGTTTAAGATTTCATTAGAGATTAAAATCGAATACTGATATTTCTTTTGGTAATAGTCTACTCTTCTGGTTTTTTTACTGGTACAATTTACTATTTCACTAAACATTGAAACCCTTTCATAGTTTCATTAAAATTACTCTCATTCACAAAATCTTTGAAACGGCAACAACTCCATTTTCTTAACAGCCTTGTCCATGTATCAGAACAACATTCTCAGAAACCCCTCTGGCCCCACAAATGTGCTTAAATGGAAACAAACATAACTTGTACGTTTTTATAATAGAAGTAAAACAAAACTTAGTATTAAGGCTTTTAAAAAAACACTTTGTTAAGAATTTGGTCCAGTGTGAGTTCGTTTTATCAATTTGCTTCAAAATAACATTTTAGTCTTTTGAACTAAACAAGAAGGAAACACTGTAAAATGTTGAAATTTAAAAAATTAAAGGACCCACACATACATATTAACAAGTATTTTCTATCTAGAATAGAAGAATTCATTCTCTTGTGCAAGGTAATATTGGTTGTCATGTGATAGACTTCATGAAATTATTGGATGGAAAACCAGAACCCAAACAAACAGAAGAGAAAAGAAAAGCAGTCATCCTCAGCCAAACGTACACCCTCGTCACTGATCTCTAAATCCAACAACCTTCCTTCCATTAACCTTAAGCATAAGACCTGCACCCACATCGATCCAATTTCATCGTCAAAACAGAGAATCAAATAGTGTTGGCATATTTCTTCGTGAGAACTAATAAGTTCTTCGACTCTTTCATTCTTACAGAAAGAAACCATATATACTGCATGAAATGAGAGTGACGTGCAAATAAAGAGAGAGGAAAAGAGGATGTACCCGACTGAGATCGACAAACTGGAGAATCTTCAAAGCGAGAGAATGAAAGGTGTTTATATGCAAGACCGATATCAATAAGAATGACTCCGGAGGAAGGATCGGTGACAATGATATCTTTGACAGGTAGCCACAGGAAAAGCTCTTGCCGAGACATCCCTTCCAACACCTTGAGTTGTCCGAAACTTAGGTTAGCCCTCACCACGCTGTCAAAGAACACCCTCGTCTCGTACTGAGCCAGACAGGGACGATCCAGGTGCACCTCCAACCGACCCGTTGGGTCCAAATCGTATGACCTCACACTCTGAGGGAAGAGCCCCGCCGGCAACCCATGGCTCTGGAGCACCTCCTGAAGATCAGATGAATGATCTCCTGTTGCTGTCCCAGAGAGAGGAAGAAGGATCACAATAAGGAGAAGAAGAAAGAGGGGTGTTGATATGGGAACAGCAGCGTATCTGAGTGTCAGTGACATCGTTGTGACGATGATTGAGGACACCGCTTTTGGGATATTAAGGTTTCATTTTGAAGTTCGAATCGAAACACGGATGTGATGTGATTGTGGGTGTCCGTCAGAAAGGAAACTCGGCAGAGTTGTCAGGATCTGAGTTGGCACCTTGATATGAGATGACCATAATACCCTTCCCTTGTATCGTGTCTTATACATAGAATGAACCAATTTCTTTTACCGAGTCACAGTCCGATCGATCGACCCGCCTGGTCTGTCTTGTTTCATAATTCAATAAGAGCCATGAATTTTAAAATGCTAACGGAATAAAGTAAAATTAGTTACGTAATGACGATGAATGTTAAAGTTATATAATAAATGCAAGGTTTAAAGATTATTATTTTTTTAAAAAAGTAACACTTTTAAGTCTGCAGCATTTCAAATCCACAATTTTAAACTGGTTATTATAATACTGCCATTATGATTAGTATTGAATGTGACTTGTCATTAAGTGGTGATATTTAATTTCGGTCATATTTAGATTAAAGTTTAAGTGTATTTTGGTATAATTATACTTTTCTAATGACATTTACGATTTTAAAAATGGTAAAAGTAGATGAGAGAGGATTTTAAGTGGGTTTGTTTGCATTAAAAGAAATCTCATTTTTTTTATTACAAATATTTCCGTTTCATGAGAAACGGTTGACTGTTACTTTTTTTTGGTTTAGTTGTATTATTCTAATGTCAAATTCGGTAAAATTTGATAGTTTTATTAATAAATGTGTATTAAATGTAATTAATTTACCACAATACCTAAAATTTGTATTTATAGATTTTGGATAGTAGGTTTCATATTAGCATCGATTTAATTACTACTCAACTGGTAATGATAGTGTTTTGACTTAAGTTAATCATCATCAATCCTAATTGTGGTTTAAAGCTAAGCACTCGGTTCATGTTGTATGACCGACCGGTCTACCAAATATTCCTAACTGGTGATCGTCCAACTTCTTCAAAAGAGACACACTTTAAAAGAGAGGTGGAAAAGCCCCTCTTGTAAAGGTCGTCGCCTACAAAAACATACCGAGATATCATCTTGCTTTCGGTAGAAATGAAAACTTCCTCACTAGTTATTATAATATCACCATTATGGTCTTATAGTATTGAATTTGACTTGTCATTAAGTAATTATGTAATATTTAATTTATGTTTGTATTTTGGTTTTGATATTTCCTTGTATAACTCTAATTACACTCTTCTAATGACATTTAAGATTTAAAAAATGGTAAAAGTAGATGAGAGAGGGTTTTAAGTGGGTTTGTTTGCATGAAAAGGAATCTCATTTCTTAATTATAAATGTTTTGGTTTGTGGGGTCGAGGTTAACAATCTTCTAAGTTTCGTTTGTTTAATTTCTTGCACTGGTCATCGTTCCTCCTTCACTTCGTTCAGTCGTACTAAGAGGTTATCTCCAGAAGATACTCTGATGTCAAAGTCGACAAAGAATTGATACTTTTAGCAATAAATGTGTATTAAATGTAACCAACCTACCACAATACCTCAAATTTGCCTTCTTATTTACTTGTCTTTATTGTCATCTTACTTACTTACTTATTTACGTGTTAAAAAGTATGAGATATTCTAATGTTTAATTTTTTCGCTAAATAAATGATATGACACTTATCTTTGTCTTTATGTAGGGAGACAAATAATCAAAGTAATAAATAAGATAACACTTCTATCATACAATTAACCAAAAAAATGGTAATGTAGCAATTAGTCTTCTTCTTATTTACTTGCCTTCATGTGTCATTTTATTTACTTGTCTTTAAGTATTAAAAAATATGAGGTATTCTTATTACTGTAAGACAACATTGTGATTATTCTAATGTTTAATTTTAAGTGGGTGTTGTGACATTTATCTTTATCTTGTAATATGGAGACAATTAATCAAAATGATAAAGTAAGATAACGATCATGTCATTCAACTAACGAAAAAGAAGTTAAACAATAGGGGTTTAATTAAGTACTAAATAGACCAAAACATTTAATAAAAAGTTAAAAATATCCAAATTTAAGAGGACTTAAACTTAAGTAAACCTAAAAACATAATGTTATATACTATAATTGAATTGTATAACTTTATGTTTCGTGTGTAGGGTTGAACGTCTAATTAAACCAATTTTCTTGTAGATTACTCCTCAATTGTCCTTTTTCTATTTGGATAATTTGTTCTCCAACCAATCAGGTGAATCTATTAAAGATATTCTAAGACTTAAGTGAGCTCCAGTTTGATCGGTTGAGCAGTTAAAGCTGTAATAAATGTGTAGTAAAAGTCACAACAAATATACCTTTAAATTCTATTTATAGTTTTCTCCATAGACTTTTTATTAGGGTTGACCTAATCAATGTCCAATTTTATTTAAACATAATGTTTATATCAACTAGATAATTAGTTGGTTTTGATAGTAACCAATTGGTCTCTTCCATGCTTAAATGATCGGTCATGTTATTTTGATCAACATGCATCAGACGATACATATAATACTTAGCCCCCCAAGCCTTGAGCTTGAGTTAAGACCATAAGTGAAAAGGGTTTACTACCATTGGGCTCAACCTTGAAAATATGACTATTGGTGATTGATGGTTGTGTCGCCCTGTGTTGATGCTTTGCTAACTGCTACATCCGCCTAGCTCACCCTTGAAAATATGACCGTTGGCGATGGACGGGTATGTCGCCTCGTAAATCGCACTATCAACTCTAACACCGGACATGAAACGTTGCATGTCCTTGTCATTGGATAGTGCAAGATCTGATGGTTGTGAGACTGCATCATGTCTCGAAAGGTTTTTATAAATAGGGATCAAGTGGTTCTGTCATTTTCATCGTTTTCAGTCACAAACTCATTTATGTGTCGCTTGGTTTTCAAATTCTTTTCATTCTTAAGGTTATAATGTCTGCCATTAACATATCTTCGAAAGACTCCCAACCTAATTTTCACACTACTTCTCTTACACCAAAAATACAAAAAAAATAGATTAAAAAAACAAAATTGAAAATACATAAGGACATTTATCATGTATTCATCCATTCATACATATGATTTGAGATTTCATTATAAGGCATATTAACATTTTGTTACAAAAAAAACACAAACAAATAAGCTTCTTATTACGCATCCATACACCTTGTGCAATGAAAATTAAAATGAGTTTTTTTCATGCATATCGGAATCTCACCCTAGTCTTGACACAAAAGTTTTCACACCTTGTGTTACTTCAAGAAAAAGATCAAAAATAAAATTTTCATATTATGTATCAGCATGCCATGCACCATGTACCATGTACCATGCACATTCATCATCAAATTCAAAAACACAAAATCATAACATGTGTCAACATTATCAGGCATTATCATCAATTTGTCAAAAAGAAAAATCTTCCAAATTGTAGCCCTCTTCATTCCTATGAATGTTATCGAATCTTTCTCTTTCTTAAATACAAAAGAGATCAGAACACATTTAGACTTCTTTCTTCAAGTTCAAAATTTAGTTAATTAGATTTTCTCTTACATACTAGGGTTTTGAACCCTGATCTCTACACCAAGGTTTCAACAACTTCTTTTTGTTGTATATTGGGGTGTCGGCACCCTTGCCCTAGACCAAGGTTTTAACACCTTGTTTCTTTTGCATATTAGGGTTTTAATACCTTAATCCTCGTGTCAAGGTTTCGACACATTGTTTCTCTTACATATCGGGGAGTTGACACACTAGTCTCTACACCATGGTCTCAACACTCCGTTTCTCTTAGATATTGACATTTCGACACCTTGATCCTTGCAACAAGGTTCTAACACCTTGTTTATGTTGCACATTAGGGTTTTGACACCTTGATCCCTACGCTAAGGTTTCAACGTCTTGTTTATTTTTCATATCAGGGTTTTAACATTCCTGATTCTTGCGTCAAGGTTTTTGTACCTTGTTTTCATGCTTTAAGTTGAGGTTTTCACACCCGAAGCTTTCTACACCTTGTTCACCGCTTTCAAGATAGGGTTTCAACACCTTTTCACCTCTTTCAAGTCAGGGTTTCAACACCCTACTAAGGTTTCGACACCCTACTAAGGTTTCGACACCTTGTTTATCACTTTTAAGTTAGGGTTTTCACACATTGTCCTAATTTTGACACCTTGTTCATCGTTGTAAAGTTGGAGTTTCAACACCTCACCAATTGGATACCTTATTTACAATCTTTCAAGTTAGGGTTTCAACACCTGCCAAAGTTTCAACACGGTAAATCCATTCTCCGTAATATAAAATACATTTCAAATTTTAAAATAAATAAATAAATGGTTTTTGAAAAGATTTGTCATATTTTCAAATTTTCAAAATATAAAACATTTCCATTGCATGAGGATTCTCTTCACTGGAATGATCATTGATTTCCGTCTTTATTTTTGGATAGTCAAGTCCGTTTTGTTTTTATGATCAAAACTCTCTACTTCGTAATTGTCACCGGATCATTTGAATACAGACCTTTTCTTCTGCATTCGTCTAATCAATCTTTCAAAAAAGGTCAAAATTAAAAAAATAATAATAAAAATTATAAAAAATGTAGAAAGAGATTTTTCGGATCGAGTCCCTTTAGTTAGTAATGGTTGTTGAATCCTTGCGAATAAAAATATTCTCCTTTATAATGGTCAAATTTACTCTCTTTTTTGGATCAGGACCCTCTATTTAATATTGGTTGTCAAAACCTTTAAATATAGATTTTATCTTCAGAATTGGTTTAATCCATCTTTTAAAACGGTAAAATTAAAAAAATAATAATAAAATAACATAAAATAATAAAAAGTAAAGTAAAAAGTTTTTCATCCTTAATTATGATCTACGTATAAAATGTATAGGCTTTGTAATGCTTATATATATTTTTTGTTACACAATGATTTAGCAAAAGTTTTTAACGAATAAACAGAAGTTATTTATAAAACGTTAATTAGCGTCAGTCTTTAGAACCAACTAACCACAAAGTTCGATAACTTTTGTTATGTAAAATAAGAATTAGTTTAGGCCATTAACAATACTTAACCTTTCAGCATAATCCATACATACAACATGTCTTGGTCGACCTTCTAATATTTGAAGTTGGTGTTTGATGCTGCATGTATCAACTTTACTCTGTTGAGTTCTAAGAGTAATATCAGAAGTGCAAGTAGCAGGGCCGATTTTTCAATACCCAATTAATTTGGGCTTCAATGAACTCATAACTTTGGGTTCATATTTGACCCAAAATAAATACTGGGGGTTTGTATTAAATTTGTTTTATATCTTTTAATTAAGTTTTTGTTATTTAAAAATATTTATATCTTTTAATTAAGTTTTTGTTATTTAAATTTTTCATTCAATAAAAACATGATTGTTGTCTCATTCCATCACGTTGTTTTCATGTGTTAAAAAACAATAACTTTTTTAGTTATTATAAAATAATATTGACATATAACTTTTATTACTTCAATATTATTTTATACTAATTAAAACCTCATACTTATTAACACTTGAATAGAAGTAACCAAGACAAAAATGATGAGACAATAACAATCACATAATCCAAATAATAAAAAAATTAAATAAAAAAAACTTAATTGAAAAATGTAAAACAAATTTAAGAATTCAATATATAGAAAATAATAATAAAAAATTTAATTAAAAATATGAGAAACTTAAACTTAATTAACTTTTTTGAAAATATTAATTCTCTTTTTATTTTATAAGAGCAATGAAAATGAAACTGTCTACTACTTATATTTGAAGCTATTTCAACATTAACAATTCAAAATAATAATATAAGTTTCAACTTTGTTAATCATAAACAATGGTAAGACAGAGATACCAAAAGAAACGGTGGTTGAGTTTACCTTTTGTTAATGATTAATTCTGCTTTATCGTAATCGTAACAGGGGTTATGATTCTGATGAAGATATATAATAGTGAGAACAATCATAATCATTAATGGTTAATAGTAACATATGGGTTAGTTAATGGTCAATGGTGATGAAGATTATTTGTGTTTTAAGAAAATAAGATAAAGTTGAACAATTTGATTTTACAAAACAACATGAACCTTTTTAATTTAAAAGGTTTAGTAAAAATTATTGAAATTGAGTTTACATTTAAGTTAATTTTATTTTAGCTTATAATATATTTAATTTTGAAATTTATATGTTAAAATAAAAAATTGAAACCGAACAATTCATAAGTACCAAACTTGTATTTCAATGATTGGGAAGAAGAAACAACAAAAGGTAATAACTGTGTGTAACATGTAAAATTGAGACTTTTTTTCCTTCTAAATTTACTATTATATAAGTACGTAATTGATCAGAACTTGATTACTAGGGGACATTAAGATGATAAGTAAGAAAGAAGCAACGACAAAGAAGAAAACACACCAAACCTTGTTTTATTAACGTCAAAACAGTTTTTCTATTGCCGCAGCATGTTGAAACAATTGGCATTAATTATAATTAAAAAACTGATTATTTGTGCTGGTCCCTTTCTTTCTTTTAACTCAAAATTCTCTGTCAATTTTATCTTACATAAATATATCTTTTAGTTTAATGCACAATACTGTCCTTCTCTTTTTATTAATAAGACAAGATGATTATTATTGTTGGTGTTATAAAATTTATAGGAAGGAGCAGTTTAATCTTCTATGGTGGAGCAGCTGGATTGTAGCATTTGGAAACGAGAAATTGACGTTTATGACGATAATTTATAATAAAATGCTTTTGACTTTTAAGCATATTACGTCAGAGTAATACTTTCGCTTTCATGATTGTGTCAAGTACTTATCATATTTTTTTTTTTACTGTGAATTTTAGTAGTTAACGTAAATAATTATTATATATATTGTTACTTTTTAATACACCTGATATATGTGATTTAGGTTTTAGAGACAAAGATGTTATATGAAGGAACATGTATTCTATGTATTTAGAGTAAAATGTGATATAATATAAATATTTATATTATCTTAATCTTAATTTTCTAAATTTAAATAGAAAATAAATGTATTTTATTGTAAATGATAAAAATATATTTTTTCTCAAACGAAAGATATTCTAAAATATAATATAAATAAAAAATATTAAATAAATACTTTCAATTTTGTTTAATATCTATTTATTTAAAATTCAAAATTCAAATTTAATTCTCATACTTGATATTTTTTTTCTTGTTTTAATTATTATCTTTTTTATAAGATCATATTTTCATTTAGTTTAACATTTTTTTATTGTATTTATTTTTCTATCAATCACGAGAAATATGGTGATCACCCAAGCATAAAAGAAGACCATCAACATTCAAATGGATCCATTGGAGATGATAAAAAGAATGCAATGACAAATAGACGAGATGTAGAGAAGGTACGTGGAGGAAATAATGACACTAAGAGTCGAGAGGGAGGACAAAGGTCCTGTGTCGTCCACCTTGACTCTCTGGGGACCAGTTAAACAATCTCGGTAAGAGCCAGACTGAACGATCCAAACTAGTAGCTTCGCTACAAGCAAGGACCACCATTATTTCGATTCAACCGTTAACACGATCAACTTGTTGTTTGTTGCGCGAACAAGTACGATGGGTCTACAAACCCGAAGGAGCAGATCCAGATCTTTGTGAACCAGATGGTGTTGTACAACATGAGTGGTGCCATTCAGTGTCAGGTTTTCTCCACCTCCCTGAAGAAAGAAGCCATAGTTACGTTTTCCATATTATCAACCAACTTTATAGATTCCTTCGAGACCATCCGAGCAAAGTTTGCAATAAGTAGAACACATAACAAACGGTGAATCACCCTCGTTAACGTCAAGCAAAAGAAGGACGAGTTTCTTTGGGCCTTCATGGAAAGGTTAAGGAAGGCTTCCTACATATATGAAGCCCCACTCAAGATGTGGCCATGCACCATTTGATAATGACGCTACAACTAGGGTTGTTTTTCGACAACCTCTACATGAAGTTGGCCGAAAGCATTAATCAGTTAAGGTAGAGGGCTGCTCAGTTCATGCAAGTAGAAGACATGAGGGACTTTCCCAAGCAGATGCGTGTAGAGTCATCTGACATAGAAAATAAAGTGGCAAATAAGACATTGTCCAAGGGGAAGGAGAGACCAAAAGGCCCTCGCTTCAGTAACTACACCCACCTTAATGTTGCACGAGCTAAGTTATTGGAAGAGGCCATCAGTGCCGACTTGTTGTTTACGCCAAGAAAGAAACTGACACCCCCCCCTAATGCATTGCTTATACCATCGAAACCTAGAAACATTACCAAGTAGTGCTCAACATTAAGGGATAACATCGATGAGTTTGTAAAGGTCAACCATCTGAAACAATTTGTTAGGAAGGACCTAATGGAAATGAGCCCACCTAAGAAAAGGACTAGAAGTAAAAGTCACAACAAGACCATCCATTGAGAGTTTATATCAACATGATCTATAGAAGATTCGCAAGAGGAGGATCCTTAGAGTTGGCACGCAAGAGGCACATCAAGACACTCAAGTTGAGCGAAGAATCTGGATTATGTCGCTCATCATCTTCACCGATGAGGACTTCAAGGTGCTAAACCTCAATCAAGACGATATAATGGTTATCTTCATTGAGCTGGTCGACTACGAAATTGGGAATGTTTTAGTTTACCAAGGAAGCTTTATCAATATCGAGTACTAGAAAATCTTTCAAAAGATAAATATTTCTGAAGACTTGATATTGTCGTATAACGAGTAGATCGTGAGTTTCTCTGATGAACAAGTGGATACACGCGTGTACATAAACTTGTGAACCAGGATTGGATAAAGGAAGGATGGATGAGGGGTCAAAGTGACTTTACTTGTTGGTCGAGGCCAATACATCTTATAATGTGTTGATAGGTCGACCTTAACTAAGTGCATTTAGTGCAATTGTATTCATCCAACACATTAACATGAAATTCCCTTTGGACAAAAGGGGAATATGCACCATACACACCATACACACCAACCAACATATTGCACGATAAATCTACATTGTAGGGCTAAAGATGGTGCCTTATTAACGGCCTAGGAAGACCAAACGATTGGAGGTGGCATTGGCCAACCTGGACCCCCGTACTAATACATATGACTAGATGGAGCTTATGGGGGAAACGAAGGACCTCAGGATAAGTTAATCGAAGGTTTAATGTTTTGGTAGGTCCCTTTTTTTGTTCAGAATCTCATATAGGTCCCCTACTTATTTTGTGTCTCAATTGGGTCCTAATTTTTTAAAAATTGAATCAAATAGAAGCTTATTGTCATATTAGACAAACACCGTTTAAGAGACCCTTACGTGGCATGCTAATAGTAATATTTTAAATGACGTGACATGGTATATATGGTAATTAGATTATTGTGACGTGTAATTTCTAATTTTTGAATGAAAAAATTATCAAGCACGGTGGTGACTTGAGTTGAGAGTAGGAGAAAAAATTGACGAAGGTACTCCTAAAGAACAAAGATTTATTCACGTGGACGTCAATCGACATGTTAGGCATACACCCAGGGATATTGTGGCACAAAGTGTCTATCTTCATATAAGTTAGATCGATCGTCCAAAAGAAACACAAGCTTATGGAAGAAAGGAGGAAGGTAGTAGAGGTCGAGGTTAAGAAGCTGCGAGAGGTAAGTTTTATCAAGGAAGTGAAATACAGCACTTGATATGAACAAAGCGTGTCCCAAAGATGCATACCCCTTCCCTAACATTGATAAGTTAGTCGACGAGCGTTTTGCCACCAGGTTTTGAACTTCCTAGATGTGTACTCAAGTCATAATCAAATACCACTGTACCATTTAGGCAAGGAGAAGACCACATTCATCACTGTATGAGTAAACTACTTTTAAGAAGTTATGCGGTTTAACATGAAGAACACAAGGGCCACCTATCAGTGACTCAAGGACAAAATCTTTCATGATCAGATTGGTCAGAACATGGAGGTCTACGTCGATGACATGGTGGTGAAGTCCCTATTGGATGACAACCATGTGGAGGACTTAGCAGAGATCTTCCAGCAGATTCGAAGATGTAACATGCACCTCAACCCAATGAAGTGCATGTTCGGTGTTGGGATGTGAAAGTTCTTATGTTTCATGCTCATTTGTTGGAGCATACAAGTGAATTCAGACAAGTGCGTTGCAAAGTTAAAAACTGATCAAAACGAGGACTGGATAAAGAAAGACAAGTTACCATAAAAGTCTTGACTGGGTTGTAGGGAACGCGGACATTTTAGAAGCTCTCTAGTCGGGAGCTTATGTGGTAACTTCTTTAAGACTTCGAGAGTCGTGAACTCCTCGGGGTCATCATGGAGGGCTCTAGGGGTTAATTCGTGCGAGATTTTGTGTCTAGTAAACGTGAAAATTAGGTCGATCATCCTCATCAAAAAATAATTTGTGGCTCTTATTGGCAATTGCAATCTTGGAAAACCCGTCCTTGAAGCCTTTGTAGGAGGTCGCAAAGAGCTAGAAAAAGTTTCAATTATTATTGCTTATTAACGACACTCATCCTTTTTAAGCGTTCGGACGAGTGTGATATTGGTAAAGGAATACGACGGGAGTAGGGTTGGTACCCAATGCCTTACATACACACCAAACGCCTACATAGCAGCCCAAACGTTCAAGTGAAATTGCGTAAGAGCAATGTTCAACTCTTGTAAGACTCCATCTTGAAAATCATTGAATGGAATGCATAGATGCAAATAGGTGAAGAAACATGAGTAGACAAAGAAGAAGTCAAACTTTGAAGTCCCATTTCCATGACACACCCAATCGTTCCCCCAACATACACGAAGCCATACAGAGTTTTCCACTACGTCGTACTTTAAAACGTGGGTATGACAAACAACATGAAATTACAAGAAAATACTAGAAGAGGGATGAACAATGTTTTTCAAATCCTTTCAATAAAGCGGCATCTAATGAATTATAAGAGATATATAATTAAAAATAAGATGTTTAAACATTGGCTTTTATAAAGTGCGTATATGGAAAACGTTTCATAGAGCAAAACAATAAAGCACAGATTTTATACTGGTTCGCCTAATCTTGAGCTACGTTCAGTTCTCCCTAGAACTCTTAATGGGTTCCACTAATCTTCAGGAAGATTACACGAGTTTTACCTCTTCAGGTTTACAACAGGCATTCACACCACTCTTAGTTCACCTAATCAACACGACTAGTCTGAGTTTAACCACTTCTGGTATACAAGTATTCTAACTACTTTTGGTATCAACCCTAGAAAACTATCTAGACTATTTAGCTCAACTAAGCTAAACACCAAATGTTTTAATTCTCTTCAGAATGTACAACACAATCACTATTATGAGCAAATACAGATAGGTAACTCTAAAAGAGAGGATAAAAATAGTACAATGAGATATGAGATTTTGCTAATGTTTTTAAATTAGAAAATATAGCTTTAGAAGGTATATGAACACAATAAAAACAAGCTTGTGTGTGCGTTCAAAATATGTTTATATTATCCTTCTTATCTTCTGGTGAAAAGTCGGACTCAGTCTACTTTGTAAAGGTATAATGTTTTCTCAGCCTTTATCAAAACATAGCTTGTACGATGTGTGAAAGCATAAGTTTTCAAAGGAAACATTCCCAAAATGTTTTTCATATCTCTCAACGTCTTTTTCTTGGGTGTAGTGATTCTAATTAAGACTTTGTTCTTTTTGTTATATGCACAAATAACAAGAACAAGGTATACAAGCATCAAAACATTTTATCATCATAGATGCATTAAATATTTTGAATGTTGATAAACGTTAAGCTGCATTGCGTGTTCAAAATATTTTATCATTTGTCAACTCATTAATAAATGCTTCGTTTAGGAAAACATTGAACATATATGATCATCAAATGGTGTAAAACATTAGATGTTTTATCAAAAGTTGCTTGAGATATGCAATGTTTAACGAGCGTTTATTAGATGATACATTTCATAAGATGCTTGCTTGAATAAAAAATATTTTGAATAAAATACTATAAGCTTCAGTGTGTTTATGAGATAGACGTTTCCATTAATAAGACACTTACTTGTAAAACGTTGTTCGTTTAGACGTTTAGTTTGAAAACACTATTCTATAATTCATTATATGATTCTTTATGAAAGTCGTTTCCTTCATTTATACATTGTTTATAAAGATTTGTTTGCTAGACAATATAGTTTAGAAAACGTTAATATAAGCTTGTTTTTGGTATAGAAAAGATGTTCCAAAATATTTTTCTCTTAGACGTTTTTCTTTAAACAATATTTCATGGCGATATTTCGTTTAAAGTTTTTGTTAAACTTTAAAACCTAAGTTGCTAGACGGTCTAGTCTTTAGACGATCTTGTCTTAACAAAGCTCCACTAAGTCATTGCACGACCTAAAGTGGATAACATATTCACATACCTTATGTGTGGCCATGCATACATAAGGACATCGGGCGAGTTTTGATCGCCCACTTCAACATCAACATCCATCTGGATCTGGATTTCCTTGAAGGTGTAAATGTTTACTTCCCTTGTAGTCTCCTCCCCTAGACCTTGTTTCCCTACCATTCCTTCTTCCTTGATCGAATCTTTATTCAGAGGTTAAATAGGTGTCATAACACTATTTACAAACACTAGACCCTTCTCGGACGACCCCCCCCCCCCCCCCCCCCCCAATCACTTCACGATGATCAGAGTGCCGACAAAAACACAAATACATCATCAGTGAACCCCTTGCCCACTCAAACAAAGGAGCTTGCTGAAGAGATTTCGATGGTAAACTATTTATTACCTTGAGCAAAAAGAATAGATAACCGAATGATGTTGAGATGAGCGTCAAAGCAAAAATGATGAAAATGACGGGACCACTTGGCCCCTATTTATAGAAATTCTCAAGGACACATAGCACCCGCACAACCGTGAAGTATGATATCATTCAAATCCAAAGGACGATGGAACGCTTCATCTTCGACGTTAGTGTTAGTAGTATTTTGTTAATGTTTTGGATTGGTTTTAAGTGCATTTTTGGGGTTTGGAGTAGTGAGATATTGAGTTATAGGTTATGAGTCACATTAGTCAGTTTAAAGGTTATTGGTAAGTCATATATCTAACTTGTTAGAGTCCCTAAGCTACTTAAAAATGAGTTAAAACATGTAGATTTCAATTTTGATCTCTAAGTTGAGATTTTAGTTATTTTTGTGGGGGATATCTTGTTGTAAACAGTTGATTATTAGTGTAAGATAGGTTATACATTTTAGTTTAAGTCTAAAATAGTTTATAATTCAATCTAGGAGTGTTAGAAATTGGAAAAAGTGGTTAAAAGAGGTAATTAGTGGTATAGAAGTGCTAATTTTGCAGTTATAGTGCTTCAGAATTATGCAGTCCGACAGGGCGAGCAAAATTGGCTAGCTGGGCGAGCATAATTTGCTAGCTAGGAGAGTTTTTGGGGTTTTTAGCAGAGATTTGTAGTGGCTGAGCGAGCCAGTTCACTCAACTTGAGAAACTTGTTGTTTTGCCTCTAGTTGGGCAAGCAAAGTGTGTTAGCTGGGCGAATGGAATTGTTTTCTTAAGTGTTTTTGAATCCTTTTACCTCTGTGTATGGTTTTAAAAGATATATTGGTTTATTGTATGGAATGAGGCGAGTAAGAATCCTAAGGAGGGTTCTTAATGATTGTATCAAAGTGTTATTGTTTGTATAAAGGTAGGAAGCTAAGTATTGATGGTTTATCCTGACGCTCTCAATAACCTTAATCTCAAGTAGAGATAGATGGTAATGTCATGGAGAGTAGCAGGAGCTTCTAGTTAGGGGCTTTACCTTGGCTAAAGACTTTTATTAAGGACTAACATTGTGTGGTAGCTTGGGGGTGAGCCAACAATATTACCACTACAAGTGCATGAATCACCATAGTTTGACATTCATATTATATGCGGAAGAGTCAAGTCTAAGTTTGTGATATGTTTAGGATGAATGTTTTATTATGTGTGTAATATAATATATGATGAAATTTTATTTGATTATGATGAACTGTTTTACCACTAACTTACCCTTACTTTTGTGTTGTTTGTGTGTGTATTGTTTTTTTCTTTTGCAATGATCACCTAAATGGTGTGAGCTTAGGGAGACTTCTTTTCAGTTATTTAAGTAAGAGATAATAGTGAAGCAAATGAGTTGTTAGATAATCCCACAGACGTTGATCTCTTGCATTTTTGTGAGTTTGTTTCATCTAGTTGTTCTATTATCATATTTGTAATATTTTATCATAGTAGTCTTATACTATTAAAATGGGAAGTTACATTACGTCAAAATTCAAAAACTAAAAACATATTTAACTAAAAAAACTAAATTCAAAAACTAAAAACATATTTAACTAAAAAAACTAAAATGTTCTTACAATTAAAAAATACTAGTGATTTGAAATTTTTCTGTAGGAAAATGTTATCATTATTCAATGGATCTCTTTATTTCTTTTATATATAACAATTAAGAGAAGCTTTTGCAACATATTAGAAAATATAACGAAACAAAAATATTTAGAAAATTTATGCATATAGAAAACAATGACCAAAGTGACAAGTGAGTTAATTATTTTCCACAATAATTACGAAAATGCTATCATATTTTCAATTTTTCCATTTTAAATGCACCAAAAAATATGAAACGGACTCGATAAAATTTCCCAAAAAAAAAAACTCAAATAGAAAATATGTATTTTCCAAATACAAAATAAACATGTTTGTAGTCTTGTTTTCTAGTTTGATTAATAGTAAATTGCACAGCCCCTAAATAACACAAATTAAGTTAACTAAAACAGTAGGGAAAATTTGAATAAAAACTCAGTTTATTTTTAAATGGATTGATAAAGAGCTTATTTCATAAAGTAAGTTATCTAAATGTGTAAATTAGTTCAAAACCTTCATTTCAAAATATGTTTTTATATTTTGATAATTAATTATATTCTGAGTTTGGTTTAAGATTCACTAACCCAGATGACGTCTTGGTGCTACCCTACTGTTCTTTGGCCAACTAATAGTTATTTGGAAAAATGACAACATTAGTACACACTAAGAACTAGGTTACTGGCCCAGCTAGTTGTACTAGTACTGGTGGTACTACCTCCTCTGCAATCATAACATTACCATGAAAATGGTCCTCAATTTTATCTCACTGTACAGATTTTTGGATTATGATAATTTGTGGGGAAAAAGAAACCGAGTACTTAAAAAGGTTAGTGTGTAAGGGGAAGGGATTCTTTTACTGTCCTTTTAAAAAGATATCAGTATTTTAAATCATTAATATTATACAAACTAACTAAGTTATACAAATACCTAATTTTCTATAAATATATAACTTTTATTATTCAATATGTTTTTTTTTTCAAACCAGAGGAAATGAAGATAAGTAGTTCCCTTAGTCTTATAGTTAGATTCCTTATTAATTAGTTATTCTTTTTGTAATTCCATTTTCCATTTTTGAATTCATAATTTGAGGAGAGAACTCAATATTTTAAGAACTTTTCTGAAAGATAATGTAAAAAAGCAGTTTACTTCTCTAAACAAATTATTAGGTTCATGATTATTTTATTTTAATCTAGGGTTTGAATATTTTATTAGGTTCATGACATGCCTGGACTGCAAATAAAATCTCACACCATGAATATTATTATACCGTCCACATTCTTTCATATACAAACGTAAAAAAAACACATTTCTTTTTTTTTTTTTATACAGTAAATAATCTGTTTTAATAGAATATATTTAATTTTTGTTTAATAGTACGATAGAATTGAAATGAGTCACCTGTTTGAGTAATTAAAATACACTCAAAGAACGCAATAAAATTACATATTTAGTTCAACTAAGAGCAGTTGTGTGCTCTTAAATGTTGTGAATAGCTCTCAAAATTATAGTTGCTAATTTTGATAAATATTTTAAGATAACCTTTCTTTCTCAATCCTTTTTGCTTAAATAAGAACTTAACTTCTACAAGACAATACTTAATTATACTTAACATTTAAAAAATAAATATATAATAATTATTTATGTTAATTTTTATATAAAAAATCATGTTGGTAAAATAGTTTCATGAATTTATTTAACATAAAAGTTAAAAAAATAATGAAATTCAATATATATATATATATATATATATATATATATATATATAATTCATTACTTAAATTTTAATAATTTAACAAAGTCACTACAAAACGAAAACAATTTCAAGGTTCGAATAAGAAAATGATAAATAAATATGTTTTTGAATATCGTATGAATTTGTTCTGATTTTGATATAGAATCCTCCACTTACATATCAATTTCTTAAATACAAAATAGTAAAATATTTTACTGATAAAAATACAAAAACAACAAAACCAATTATGAAAGAAACAAATTCACAGCCAAGTACATACATATATATGTATTTGTTTTTAAGAAAAGAAGAATTAGAATATGATTCAAAATTCTCTCTCATTTGTCCAATCATCCCGTTGTAATGTCAACCGGATTCCGGTAATCACCATTGTTCGTACCCTTCTAACCGTTTCATATATAAAATCACTTAACATCCAACCCTCTCTTTTGCAAATAAACCTATATTTCTGAGTCATATTTTTTATATTCAGCACGTAACTCAAGAAGCTAGCATAGCTCACAGGTTCAAACAAGTCTGCAATTTGACAAGAAGAAATAAAGGCTTGCCATGGCTGAAGAGTTTCAAGCTAGAATTTGTGGTGAAAACTGGTGGAGTAGTTCTATTGATTCATCACCGATTGCTTCTTCTCCTTGTTCCGTGGCAGCTCATAATGATGCAGGAATCTACAGCACTCGTCAAACAGATTTGAAGGCAACCAAGTGCTGTGTTGAAGAGACTAACAATTTGCTTTCCAACACGTACCTGGGTTTTGCTGATGCACAGAAGTCACCCAAGAGTGAATCAGCCAGAGGAAGTGACAGCTTGTTGATCGATTCCACCTTACAGATGATGGGTTTTGGCCTTACATCTTCAGCATCAGACAATTGGAATCAACATCTATTAGTGTAAGACATCGCCAAAAGTAATATGTATATGATCATATATGCTTTACTTTTGCTAACATTTTCTTCTGAGAGAGAATTTTAATTAAATTTTTTATGTAATATATGTGTGGGTGGAAGGTTTGTGGTATATGGTCCAGCACTTCCACTAGGGTTGAAAAAGGTTTATTTCTCTTAACTTTTTCTGGTTGATTTCATTTGAAAAAGGGAACTTGATCTTATCAAAGCATATATAGCTTATACTATAGCTCTCAATTGTTTCTTTAGCTATTGGATTCTCCTAATCATGACCATATATTTTATCTTCTTTTTTTTTATCCCATAGTCGATGCAATGGAAGGGCAGAGAGCAATTTTGATTCCGTGCTTCAGGAAGAAACGGGAATAGATTCTTCTAATTCACAAATCCGCAGGAATTGGAACCCAAAGAGCTTCTCCTGTGCTGGTGGAGGACACCAACAAATTGATAATTTCAAGCCATTGAATCAAGAATTTTCAGTAGATTACCAGAATCTATGTTCGTTAACCAGCAATGGGTTATCATCAAATCGTGATTTTGCAATTGGATCAGCCTCATATGGTAACCCTTCACCGTTACGAAGCTTATATGAACCTGATCCTCATCCACAATTACCACAGCACTCACTTTTCACCAACCATTCAATGTCCTATTCATCAAAAGCAAGTTATGGGACACCCTGCACTGAACTAACGCCAACATGGTCTAAAGTCACTACTTTTCTGAAGCCCACAACTATAGCAAAGCAACACCCTATTGGACTTCACTTTTCTAACAACACCACTTTCTGGAGTGCTTCCGCCGACGCACTTAACGACATAAGAGCAGGTACCTTTGCTTCATCACAATCACAATATCAAACGCCAACTTTCGATCAAGAGAAACCCAATTGCCCAAGTACTCTATTAAACAAGGTACGTTTATGTTTCAGTTAATACAGTTTTTCATGTTTATATATCCATATCTCTAGCTAGCTAGGGTTTTCTGCTGAGCACTGTAATTGATAAATATATACTGAAGTGCAGCTCAACAGTGAAGAAACTCTAGATTCGGCAACAATGGCGAAGAAAGATGCTTGTGAAGCAGCATTAAAGAGGCCAAGGATTGAAACTCCGTCCCCATTACCGACTTTTAAGGTATTGTACTGTTTTTGTTTACTGCAATTCAACTTTCTTTCTTTTTTCACTATGCAACATTGTTCAACCTTTATAATAATTTCACTTTAGATTTTAATCAACTTGACATGTATGGACAGGTTCGGAAAGAGAAGCTAGGGGACCGGGTCACTGCTCTTCAGCAATTGGTTTCACCTTTCGGAAAGGTGAACATTTTCGGATATGTCTCTTTCACTTTTATTTTTTTTTTAATTTACCCTGGAGCTACGACTACGATAGAATCGAGACCTTTACTTTCTTAGAGCACATTGAATGGTAAAAATGTAAAAACTCAGATATTTTATTCTTGTTCATCTCAACAGACCGACACCGCATCCGTTCTTCACGAAGCCATCGAGTACATCAAGTTCCTTCATGATCAAGTCAATGTATGTTTCCATTCATCCAACATTGTTTTGAAGAAAACCCTAATAATTGAGTACCATGTAGAAATCTTCAATAAGAAAATGGTTTTATTGTAAGACCCTTTTTATGCTTTGTTTTAAATATTATCTTCACATGAATTACAGGTTTTGAGTACCTCATATATGAAAAACGGAGCTCCCATCCAACCGCAGCAGGTACTAAAAACATGATTATAGTATATATATATATATTCCTTTACCAAAAATGTCTTCTAGCAATAGTAGGTAATATACTAATATTAGTATTGCATTTTTTATATCATTCTTTAATGAAAACTATAGATTGTAATATAGGAATCCTAAACTATTGGTTCTTTCACGTTATTCAATGAAAACAAGGAATTTGTAATAATTTTAAATTATGTGACATTATTTTAGTTCTAAATAACTGTAAAACATGTAACTAATAATTTTAAATGATGTGACATTACTTTAGTTAGTTGAGAGTCAAATTATATCTAAATAACTGCAATTACACTGTGATTCACATTCACCAAACTTCGGCGACCCAGTCCTCGCCAACGGCTTCATCCTCGCCACCTCTTCATCTTGATCCTCGAAGTTCACTGGTCAGGCAGAGTCCGGACCCTACTCCGACACCACTTTCTCCTACGTCAACAACAATTACAATGGCCATCTCCAGTGCAACAATGTCGGTGGTGTTGTTTTTGCCTCTTTGGTGCAAGTGGAGACCTACCATGGAAAATAGCTACTAGTTCTCCTATGTCATGAGCTTGGTTTCAACGAATTTTTGACCCATTGGAAACGGACTCGTCATCTTAGAGTTCGTCAGATGAGTCTCCAATTGTGCGTCATTGGAGTGTTTAGTTGGGGATTAGAGGATATGTTGGTGGTGGCAAGAGGAACTTTCGATGATTCCACCTCTGTGGCTAAGACATTGGTGGGTGATGACCACCTCGTCTCTTCAAATCTTCCTAGATGAGGTTTAATTGATAATTAAAACAATGTCACATGGTTTAAATTTATTACATATAACATGTATTTATTACATTAATCTAGAAGGACACCAAAACCTTTGTTTAGAGGTACCTATAGAAATGCCCGTAATATCAAGTTTTACTGTCCTCACATGTTGACTATAATGTTTTTTTTAAGAATTAGTCTGAGATTAGTTTTTGTAGTGAAAGTGGTTTTGAAACATTTATTATATGTTTGTTGAAAGGTGTGTGATGATCTGAAAGACTCAGAAGGACCACATGAAGATTTAAAAAGTCGAGGTCTGTGTCTGGTACCGATTTCAAGCACATTTCCAGTTGCAACAGAAACCACTAGCAGTGCTGAATTGTGGACGCCTACATTCAGGGGCGCTCTGTTGAGGTAGGGAAGATAAAGCCAAAGATACTCGGCCAGTGGAGAATCGATGACGTATTGTTAACTATTTGCATGTGTAAGATGATGAAGCAGATGTGAAGGCACAGTGATGAAGAGAAAAGCTGAAGAAAACAAAGGATGAAAAGAAGGAAAAGTGAGAAAAGAAACAAACGAAGTGACCCTTCAAAGCTCACCACCAGGGAAGCTGGGCCAGCCACAACCACAATGATGTGCGCTTGCAAATCATTAGTGACCACTGGAAGAGAAATATATTTAACTTGCATACATATAGTTTATCAACTGGCTGTGCTACAAGATTAATATATATGTGACCCCATATCTTAGTTAATTTGTGATGGGTGAGAGTAGGATCATATACTAAATTCACCCACATTTCACATCACAGTAGCTGATTTGCTGCTGCTTCTTTCACACTCTCTCGGCTAATTTAATGTCTTTTAATTTGTTCCTCTCTGTCATGTTTATTATCCAAATAATATATGAATTTGGATTCTCTACTAAATTTTTAATAATGTATTTCTCTTTTGTATTCATGTCTAGCACAGATATTTTTTGTTTAAGAGAAAAAAAAAATATTTACACAGTACATAGTATTCATATTTTTTTTGTTTATGTAATTTTTATCTATAATTATTTTAATGGTGTAAGGTGTTTCCTTTACTAACCTCTCTAAGATATCATTTAATTGGGTGGTCTGGACGATCAGGTGGCATGGATTAAAGTTTTTAAATTTAAATTAAAATAATTAATAATTAAGTATAATGTATAAAGATAGATCATGATTATAAAAGATGGAGTATCTTATAATTTCTTTGCCTTAAAGGCTTAATTAATTTTGTTGTCTTGTTCATTTTACTAGGTATGTGATAAGAGCTGTTTTGTCTTTAACCGGTTCTGCTATAGCACCTTTACATTGTAAATTTAAAGCCAAAAGTGGTCCCAAAAAAAATTAAAACCCACTCTTGTGAGTAATTATTTTATGAAATGTTCATTAATCGGCCAGTCTTTATTTTGTAACTTCTCATCAAATTGGAGGATAGATGTAGAAAGTAAAAAAGGTGGATTTAAGAGAATAAAATAAACTGTTTCAAAGAAAAAAAGGAATAAAATAAATCATTGATTAAAAGAAAAAACATTATAAATGAGATGGTTAGAGTTGGTTACTTTAAAGGTGTAGCCCATTCTCAACTTTAATTAATTTAATAGGAGATGGATAGAGATATGTTGAAATGCGGGGAAAATACTGGAAAAAAACGATTTCAATATTGCTTTTAAATTCTTTTACAAATCAATGATTAATGATTATTGTACGGGTTATACGACATGTAATAGTTGTTAAAGGTGTGTGTTTTTAATAAAGTGTTTTAGGAAACATTTTAAACAACGAAAACAATAACAGAAGTATTTTTTATAACAGAAGTATTTTTTATTGGTTCACTTAACTTAAATTAAGTTGAATTTCTCTTAAGACCTCTTAAAGGGTTTCACTAATCTTATACAAAGATTATAAATAAGAACAAATCACTTATAGTATACATCAAGTATTATCAACCACTCCTGGTTCCCAAGTATTATAAACCACTTCTAGTTCCCCTAGTCAATCCTAACTAGTCCGAGTTTAACCAATATTTCTATACAAGTATTATCAACCACTTTTGGTTCTCCTAGATTGTCTAGAACGTTTAACTCAATTGAGCTAAACAATACAAGTTTTTTTATTCACTTTTGAATATCCAACCACTTCTGGTTCCCTTAGACTGTCTAGAACGTCAGACACAGGTCTACTTTGTAGGGTGACAATGCTTTTGTTAGAAATATGAGACCTTATATCTCAATCCAAGAGGGGGAAGGGGAGAATTGGATTTAACCTTTTTCAAAATCTTTTTCAAATCTTTATGAGTTCTTGAAACTTGAAATCAATATCAAAGATAAATGAATCAACTAAGTAAAGAAGGATGAGAAAAAGATCAAAATACACAACAATTTATATGATTCAGCTTATCACAAGCCTACATTCAGTCTTCTCCCAACAAGAGTTGAAAGGTTTTCCACTAAATCAAATTTGAGTTGAGAATATAATGAAACTCTCAATTGATATCCTCACCACCCTCAAATCAGATTACAACACAAATAAGAGAGGAAAACACTCAATCTACCTAATACAACAGAGAAAACCTTTAATCTCTAACCTGGCCTACTCGCATAGGTACTACACAATGTAGAAAAATTGATACATTGATCAAAACACACTCTTCTAGTGCAGATATATCAGCAACAGTGAAGTCCACTTGATCTTGAATAAATCTTTGAATTTATGATCACCAATGAAGCATGAAATCCTCCAAGAAATGTTCTTGAGAGACCGTGTACTCAAAACTTAGAAAGTATGCTAGTATTTGAAAATCAGAACGTTAAATAAACAGGTCTCAAGTTAGGTTTATATAGAAAATTCAAATCCTCACGCAGTTTAATCGATTATATTATCAGCATAATGTATTAAGTTTTTCTCTTTGTTTTAACATATTATAGCACATGTATAATCGATTATTTCAACACTTAGGCCTATAACTGCTTCTTTTAACAAACTTAACCGATTAAAATATTTGTATAATAGATTAGACCTTACTTTCTATTTTAATTAATTATATTTACACTTAGCCTCATTAGTCATCCACTTACCTTTCTTAACAGATTATGTTACTTATATAATAGATTATGCCTTTCTTTGTTTCAATCAATTATGTAAGTTATATAATTGATTATAACAGAGTGATTTGCTCCTGTTTAGTTTTTTAAGTGTTCTTGCTTACTTTAATGAATTATACCACTTATATAATCAATTATTATTACAAAAAACTAGATTTTTCAATCTGTTTTAGGCCTATTTCATTAATCATGAATGGATTCAAACATCTAGCACTAACATGTTAATGATTTAAACATTTATCATGCCATTTTTTTGTCTAAGAATGATTAAAATCATTTCTAATCATTTAAACATATTCATCATAAAACACTAATTTGTATAGAAGGTAGGCTCCCCTTATCAACAATCTCCCCGTTTTTTTATGATGACCAACATTTTCTACAATTTTCAGTAACTCTCCCCCTTTGGACATTAACAAAATATGGGAGAAAAATTTTAATCACTTTCCCCGTTTATTGATATATGCAGTACATGTAATGCATCAACAAATTTATGAATCAGTTAGACATATGATGCTTCCCCAATAAAAAACAATAGGTGCAGTAATGAATGTTGTGAGTAATGTAAGAATTTTTCCAAGATCAAGATTAGCTCAAAATAAATTTCCTAAAGCAAATATTAGCAAATATGTAGGGAATGATGGTTCAATGCAAGCAACAAATGTAAGTTTCTCAAAAACCAGTCCAGTTATGCATTTGAATGTTTTAGATGTAGATCAATTGATATAAATTATAGTTTAATGATCTAAAACAGGATAAATAGTACACTTTTGTTTTAGATGTAGATCAATTGACATAAATTATAGTTTAATGATCTAAAACAGGATAAAAATACACTTTTCAGTGATAAAATGTCAATTTAATCAATTTCAGTCATGGTGATCAAGTCCTTTGCATGTTATACATGTATCATAGCATAATTGATTTAAACATATATGTTATTTCAATGGTAATAGTTATCAAAGACGGTTGATCATAATTATATCAAGTACACTTTGCCATACTCAGTTCAAGTATGATTTGTAAATTTTAGCACAGGGTATTACAGCACAAATGCTATGTATTATGCAGCAAAATATGATTCATATACCAGCAGAGTTAGCAGAATTAGAAATGCTTGTTTGAATAAAAATGATGCATATATCTCTATGCACAATCAAATTCAATGTGAATTTAAATTGGATAACACATGATGTGCATTGAACTCAGTATATATTAAATGACCATTTAGACTTATACAACAGATCAGATATAGCCAATAGATGTATATAGATAATAAATGATCACTTAATCAATTACACTCTTTGCTTAATCGATTAAAAACCTACAGTACTGTGTAAACAGAGCATATATGATAATATAATCTTTTCCACTTAGATTTACACCTACAGAGTTATGTTCTTTATACCATATAGTGCCAATATTCAATAGCAAGGTATTGTATATCAGTTTATTTTTTCAAACATGAATATGGAATGATAAAAAACATGAAATCATATTCAATTTCATGAATATAGAAACATTACCTTTGGTGGTCGTCGAAAGCTTCTTTGGAGAAGTTTGACCCGCAATGAAGAAAGGGCGCACAAATATAGTGAAGCAAATGTTCTTTCTCGCGCTCTTAAAATATCTTTACGCTCAAATTTTTATGAGTTTGAACATCAATAAACGTTTGTTCTTTGACCAACTGACGTCAAAAAGGCATTTAACATTTGTTTTCTCACCAACAAACATCTAATCGGTCTCTTAAAATATCTTCCTGTTCAAATTTTTATGAATTTAAACATCAATAGACGTTTGTTCTTTAACCAACAGACGTCAAAAAGACATTTAACGTATGTTCCTCTGACCAATAGATGTCTGATGGATCTCTTAAAATATCTTCGCGCTCAAATTTTTATCAAATTAGAATATCAATAGACGTATGTTCTTTGACCAACAAACGTCAAAAAGACATTTAACATCTATTCCTCTGCCCAACCGACGTCAATCATGTAATTTTATTTACGATATTATCGTTGGTCATTTTTAACATTGGATGTTTGATTGTTAGACGTTGGACATTAGACGTTGTACACCAATTTTATACTAGTGATCCTCACTGAATTAGTTTCCAAGTTGATACTATAAATTAAATAATAACAATTAATTTAGAAAATAAAGGAAGTTGATACTACAAATTAAATATAAATAATTAATTTAGATCTTAAAGTTTAGAATTGGTAAGACATTAAGTCCATTTTGCTTGCACTTTGAAATGTCTATTAAATATGTTCATATCTCAACATCTTATTCTCTATGCTCTAAATAATAACACGGTCAAAGAATATTTTTATGTTAGAATTATTTTCTTAGTGCAACAATATAAATAACTTATTCACTAAAAAAAGTAATGTTAGACTAACATATTGTTGAAAGTTAATAAAAAATATACTTAACTAAAATTGTATTATTACACGTAATATATTAGTATCATTGTCAATATAAAAACAGACAACATATAGAAAATAGAGATGATTTGATTTTGAAAGACATATTTAATTGTACAAGTTTAGAGAATCTTAAAAGATAAAAATACCCCTGGATTTGGACAATGTTTATCATAAAACCCAAAGACTTATTTAGTACATGAATATTTAATAATTTTTGTTTTCGACTCAAAATAAATGGTAATTTGTAGGAATAATTTTTATCCACTTAACTTTAATTTATTGTTAAGTAGAAATGCTTAAATATTTTTATTATAAATATCATTCTTTTTTCTTTTACAAAATAAAACATACATATCTTCATCTAATTTCTTTCATTGTTGAACACACAAAAACATATTAAACCTTTTCCAACCCTTTTTGAAATAACATATGGCCTCGCATGAAATTTTGAAATTTAAAATTTGAAGTTTACTATGACATAACAAATCGTCACAAATTTATTAAATATATCATTATTCTTAGTCCCCAAATTCCATCAAATTTCAAAAAGTTGGGGGACGAAAAGGCTGAGGCATAATTTATCAAAGTATGCGAATTATGAATCCTCACTCATTTTCTTTGATACAAAACTTTCTCTTTTTCTTGTTTTGGCTAATCAACGACAATATATATCTATCTTCTAGTACAAGTTTTTCTTCCCACCTGAAAAGGGTTCCTTCTTTTCACAAAGGAAAAAGATGTTATTCCTTCTTTGTTGGTACTTTGAATCTGATCTTGCAAGCCCTTTTACCTCCTCCAAGCTTCGGAAGAACTTTGATCTACCAATATGATTAATATTTCAACGTTAGGAAGGAAACAAAATACAAGACAAGAATTTGTTCAAAAAACTAAAGATGGAATGACAAATCATAAGGGCTAACTTAAAGATTATTCTTTTTTAGTTTGGAGGTTCAAATTCTCCTAAAATTAAAGAACTCTGAAATGTCAATTTTCTTTGGTTCTCTTCCATCCAAATGCATGAAGCTTTTCCTTTCAGTACTGTCAAGTTGCTTGTTGACATAAATGAGATCATTACATTTGTAAAGAAGACAAAAAGGATTTTACTATTTTAGGTGAAAGACCTTCTGATACTGACTTAAGCATAATAATGGTAGTTGACATTGGTTATTCCCAAAGTTGCAATAATAGGAATAATAAATGCAGAATATTGATGTGATTCCATGAAGTGAGAGAGAGCACAAATGTTAAACTCTAAGCCTTTTCTTTTGCTTCCATTCAATGAGTGAATATTTTTAATGTCTGCGTATAACATCCTAAAAATACAACAGTAGAATGATTACAATTAATAATAAATCAAATCAGTCTTAACATTTAAAAGGACGTACGGTTTTGGTCGAACGACCTTACATATAATTACAATCTTAATTGTACAAGATAAGTGAAATTTGACCGAACGGTTTACAAAACCAACACCGAACGGTCATACAAAAGAAAGGAAAAGGTGATCTAACGACCACCTTACCAAATAACCAAACTATTAGCCGAACGTCCTACTGTTCGGTTTTCACCTCTATGTCTACCAAGTTCTCTTCTTCCAGCGCCTCTTCCAGTAGCGCTTCTCCTTCTGCTCACATCCACACGGATGATCATTGCAATGACAAGGACGGACGTACAACAAGACAACACAAGGAAAACACAGGGTAAGCTTATGTAATTTAATTCATGCATCAACATATAAGTTAAACAATCCAACACACAAGAGCATTTCAACACATATATCATTACGAAGAATATCACTAGACTGACCGTCCGGACTGTATGAATCTGTGTAGCTACAGGCGTTCATGCACCCGGGTGATGTAGTAACTGGGATACACTCAACAGCTGCCACCCGAGGTTAGCCCTATCTGTCCAAAGAACCCCTAAGGACTAGGACCTCCTGCCGTTCCTACACATGACCTACCCTCTTCTACGTGAAGACGAGTACTCACGGAACATCAGGATGAACAGCCAGCTTAGCATACCCACAGTCATACTTTACCAATTTCAAATAATCATACATGAGTCGTTCGTCCCTGGAACGCTCGTCCATAAACCACAACATTTCCATATCACATTTTCTTCCTCTTTCACTAATACATATCTCATTTAATCACCTCGTACAAAGATTTATGAGGATTAAAAATAACGATCGTTCAACCCGAACTTAAAACTGGGCCGAACACATAGAGCGAGACCGAGGGATCTTCAAATTTGATAATGAATTAAGGTCAAGAGTTAACATCGGGTTTTAAGAAAGATAGCGAGCACAAGAATATATTCCAAGAAACGAATGGAACGAACGTTGATTTAAATGCTGAGCCAATTAAATGAACCGACTCTTGAGAACTTTATATGAACATTCAAAAGACTAGACCACGAACGAATACTCCAGAGTGAAACCCATGACTAAGAATATTTCAAGGGCACGCAAAATAATACTCAGAATTGTCTCATATGGAGAAACCGAACTCTTATAAATACTTAGTTTAGTTGAGTATAGTATCAAGAATCCAAGTGACAGTCAAAGACTATACACTATGGTGAGCGAACCCTAGAGGGCTCGAACGAACGCTCATATAAGGAAATTTAGCTTGAAGAGATGGAGCGAGTGCTTGGTGTAAGACCGAACACTACTCAGTAAGAGTGTCTGGTGTAAGACCGAGCACCAATAATTTAACATAAAAGGCTTGGATAAATATAGTACAATAATATTTAAGTAGTATTTACGAACAATAAAATATACAATTACATATATACTTAGATTTATAACCGAACGGTAATACTCAACTGTGCTTGACCGAACGCTCCCACACAGTATTCCGAAGTGAAGACGTTCATCCTCACTAGGATCCTTTCCAAATGAAAGAATCCACTACAATTCCAACTTCACTAGAAAATCGGACGGTCAAGGACCGTTCAGTACGTACGTACACTTTCTTAAATGGGATCTTCTTATCAGAATTAACATTATTCAAATTAAGTTCTTAACATATAGTTTCACACCTTTATACATTCATACCATATTCAATGTTTCATACCTCATGCCACCAAATCATAGAATTTTCATACATTTCATGCATCACAACAATAGCAAAAAAATCATTTTTCATATCAAATCAAGTAAACGTACGTTCATGCAAACACATAGTCATATAAATTAAATTAATAAGCTTCCCTTACCTCTAGCGTGAACGATCGTTCAAGATATAGGATTGCGGTTTGTCTGACTAAGATTCTCCTACCCTCAACGTTCGATCAACTCTTCAAAGCAAAACAAATAACAGACAAACTGTTTCAGAAGAATATTACTAACTCATGCAACCAGGAGTTGGTTTGCATGTGCCCGGAACGAACGACTAAAGGAGAAAAACTTACCAGATCAGAAACCGAAACTGTTCGGTTCAGAAGGAAGCTTAGGACGCCGGGAACGTTTCTACGGTGCCTGAACGTAGATCGGAGTAGAGAAAGGGTGAGATTTCTTAGAGATAAGAAAGAGTTTCTAGTGAGAAGGAGGAGAAATGAGAAGTTCAGAGTTTGGAAAGGAGAAGGTGCATGCAGAAGAGAGTGGGTACGGGTTTTCAGAAAAATCAATTTTGCTTCCCACGTCCAAACGGACGTCCGCTCTCCTGCCGACACCTGCCTTCCACTATCTGATTTTCGAATCCTCGTTGATTGACACCTGGCGTCCGCACAGAGGGTTTTGGGTGCGTTTTTAATGAGTCTGAGCAGAGGGTTTTGGGGTGCATTTAACGACGAAACCTAGAAATCGATCACTGATCCAATTGGAGTACCTCTACAGGATAGACCTCAACAGAAAACTGAAGAGTAACGGCAGCAAGTGATTGAGTTCAGTAGTTCCTCATATAAAATTATTGACTCTAGAGATATAGTAATATGGAGAAGACAAAATTGTTTCAAGCACCGACAGAACCGGAAGCACCCTTTGTTTCAAACAGGGGAGGGCGGGTTATTCACATTTCATTTGATGGTCAGAGGCGAATTGAAAGCTAAGCTGTGGTAATTCTAAGGATTCCCCCTGGGAAAAAGAGAGATGTCTCCTACGTTACCCGTACCATGTGGAAGTAGCGACGTAATTTAATAGAGTCATTCAGAGGCCTCACATCTGCGTATCCGATATCAATAGTTTTTTATATGCATTAAGTGTCAATTCTTTTAAAAAACATTTATATTTAATAAAACTGTATGAAACATATAAATATGTGTAATTTATAAACTTGGAAACCTTCTGGGAGTTTTAAATTGTTACTTTAGAAGTTAATATGTGAGATTTTATTAGCGGGTGAATTCTTACACATGCTCGTTCACTTCCACTTTCCTTTTCAAGTTAATCTTGTATTACCAGAAAAGTGCAATCTTAAAATCGAAAACTAAATCAGTTCGAACCTTAAAGAAGTGCAATTAGGAAACAAAAAATTCTATGTTGTGGAATATAAAGTTCTACTCAAGATTATATGGTCTTTAGTTATATGTATGATAGTTTTGAATTATGTAATTAGAAGAAACGACTTCTTGTTATTATTCTTAATCAAACAATTCAGAAATTATAATTAAGAATTTCTGAACACATGATGGAAAAGTAGAGCGTAGAGCCCAAAAGATTATGAGGTTTTCTACGGGCACCTCCAAGTTTTCTTCCTACATATCTAAACTTTTCTAAATGTCTAAATTGCTCTTCTCACAATAGTAAAAAAAATTCTCTCTCCTACCCACTTTTACTCACTCATCCTTACTCCTAACTCTAGCACCGCACCATTCACCCTCTTCTTCCTCTCCCTCACCCCCTAAACCTATATGACTCCATAACACATCCTACGCGCACTCCATGAACAAGGTATATTCGTTTTGTACATTTCTATCTAAATTTGTAAATGTTTAGTTGAAATTCGTAGTTTAACTTAGGTAGGAAAGGAATAGGAGATTTAGGATTACCAATTTGGAAATTTAGAATTGAAAATTGAATTTCGAAATCTGATTTTAAGGGGAATTTTGAAATCTAGTTTAAGGAATATCACATTTGGATAACTATCAAATTTTGAAATTTAATGAATTTCTGGACCGAATTTCCAAATCCACTAAAAGATTTCGAAATTTTAGATTTCAAAATCTAGTATATATATAATATTCTTTTAAAATTTTGTTTTAATTTATTTTTAGTAGCTTATTTTTTTATTAATTTTTTTAATTTTATTTACTGTGTGTTTTTGGTTACGATTTATAATTTAGAGTTTACTTATTTCTTATGGTTTTAAGCTATGTGTTGTTGTTTTCCTTATTTATTTTCTTTAAAGTTAGTTATTTGTTATGTTTATTGGTTTTAATCTTTTTTTTGAATTTGTTTGTTATTGAAATGGAAAAGGAGATGAAGACAAAAGAAGATCTACGACATCTGCTCATGGAAGGGATCGTACTGGTGAAGTTGCATTATTACCTCATCCTGATCTTGATGAGTAGCAAGAGAATGTTATTGAGGAACAACATGATGTTATTGAGTAACATGAGGATGTTGTTCAAGAAGAATGATGGAGGATCACCCAAAGGACATATTTGACCACTCACAAGATTTATGGCAAAGAGGATGAAGCTCTAAAAACTCTACTTTTGTGGAGGATCAACTACTAGCCTCTTCTTTTCTCTTAAACACTTTAGTAAGTATGTAATATAACTTCCTTTTAGGCCATGTATTTGGCTAAGAACCTTGTTTAGTGTAGATTAGGACCTTAACACAATTAAGGAGTGAATTAGCGCCTCATTTAGGGTCTTAAGCCATGTTTAACACCTAAATGGGCTTGAATGGCCCTGAAGAAGCTTTAGACTTGAAAGAAAGGAGCCTTGGCCAGTCAACTCAAGGGAGAGGCTCCTATGCCTTGAACTTGGAGAATTTTTAGATTAGTTGAAGGGAGAGACTCCCATTCATCCCCCTTTAACCAAGGAAGCTTCTAGGCTCTTTCATAAGTGCATGTACTCTAACTCTCTCCTTCACCTATAAAAGGAGAAGCACCCCTCTTGTATTCTTTAGAACTTGAATAATATTAGAGAAAATTTGCCAAAATTGCAAGACTCTCTTCTTAAGTTCTCCTTGGAAATATCTCTTTTCTAGACTTTTTCTACCTTTTCCTTCAAGGTTGGCCCAACCTCCTCCTAGGATATGTCATCAAACCGCACCATTAAGCCACTTCAACGCTTCTTCTTCATGCTTTCGCGCCATCAACCTTTTCATCAAGGAGTCTCATTAACATTGTTGAAGTAGCTTCCATAAAAGAACATGAAGTATGTGGATTTCCTGGAGGTCTACATGATACATTATTCTAGACGAGCTATGTCGATCATGTTGCATTCGTGTTGTGACAAGGTCAGGTTAGTAAAGTAGTTAATTTTTTTTATTCCTTTTGATGTTGGATGAGTTGTTTCAATTTTATATGCAATTGTATCTTTACTTGTTTGATGTTTATCACATTACACTCATTATTTTCTTTGAAGGTAAGGAGAATGTTTGCAAGCTTCACTTAACTTTTAGTCATATCAACAAACAATGAATATTCAGTGGAATTTAACCTCCCACCAAAAGGGTGACCAAATTAAAGTCTTTACCAAATCATGGTTATGATATCCACACATTAGCTTTAATACACACTTCTCTCCATTAGAAATTGGTTTATCTCTCAATTTAAAAACTTGCATTTTCTTATCCTGGATATACTAGGATGAAAATCATATTTATATTTCCTATACTTTTCACCTCTTTCACATCTTAACAATACAAATTCTTTCTCCAAGGTTGATCATTAGCTTTATTAGATCTTATAATGAAAACAACAAATCAGAGGTCAAAAGCAACCCCTCAAACTCAAGCAATTAACTCATCACGTGTGAAAAAAAATGATAAGTTTTAAAATTATTTGTGTAATCTTCCTTGCACATTTTATTTATAAAAGAAGAGAAATTTAACATCAAGCTAGAATATACTTGTGAATCCATCAAACTTAAAATATAATAAATCATCTTAGACTATAACCACTTATAACATAACATCACTATTGAATACCTCACACTACAAAAAAAAAAACTTGATTTACAGACGGAAGATATCTGTTGATAAATACCAAAATCTGTCAATAATGTGAATTTTCAGATGGATTGTCGACGAACATGACAAATGCCTTGTCAAAAACATTTACCAACGGATTATGATCATTGATAATTACTGACCGGCTTGTCCGTCGATAATTACCAACAGACACAGGTCATCGGTAAGTTCGTCGATAAATTCGAAAATAGAATCATGTGTAGTGGACGACATTTCCTATCCACCACAATTAACATGTCATAATACAATCAATGCAGACAAATGTTGCAATTCAGACAATGTTATAAATTCCAAAGAGCTCTTAAGCTGAAATTTAAACCCAAACATATATGTTATGGATCTTTGTTTCTACTCATGTATACATACACGGTTAAAATGTAGGACTTGGATGGTCTAGAGCCAAGGCTTACAAATTATTTTGATGTGATATCACCAACAAGCATAAGAGGGCTTCTAACAATTATGGTATCTGGTCTAGCCAGCAATAATCAACCTCTTTTTCCTGCCAAATACATGAAACCAATTCACTTTCAAGAGTACAATGATGATGTCAGTTTAGGAAAAACTAAATCCAAATATTTTATTTTCCATTTTATCACTTTCATGCACACACACATATAGCTTCCTAGAACAAAATTTAACACAACACCAATATTGCATTTAACTAGTCACAAAAAATAAATACCATTAGACCAAGCCTATTTCTATGCACTAGACCACTGAACTACATCAATAAACAATGCTCCATCAATTGCTCATAATCTCAGCATCGTCACCAACTCTGACTCAAACAATTGCCTTATTTAAATCCTGCAATGCATACAGAAATTCCAACAGCGCCCATAAAGGTTCATACTACTAAAACTTCATCCAACATTGCTTTTAAAACTCACCGCAACAACCATAGAAACAATAACACTTAACCAACCTTTTAACACCTCTACACGACTCTACACAACTCCAACATGAGTCCACCAGTTTGCTTAGTCACACTACCACTCCAACACCCTGCCATCACTACACTGCCACATCAAAACGTGTCTCTTTACCAACCTTACCTTCTCTTAATTTCTACTAACACAAGACCCCACAAACAAAAACAAAAATTACACCAAATTGTTATACTTATTCATCTTGATCTATAAACAAATATATATCCAAACCTCAACCTTCCAACCTAAAAAGAAACATACCCAATACGACCAATGACACGCCAGAGGAGGCATTGTGACGGAGGTGCAAAGGATGACAGGGTTGCTCAGAACGGAGGTCACCCAACTTCAGTTCCACGGTACTTCGAAGCACTAGGACACGGTGGAGGTAGTTGAACGAGGAGAGCACATCCCTTAAAATTTTGACAAAAGGGAAAGTGAAATTGAAGGAGGGAAATCAAAACCTAAATTCATTTCCTGGAATAACTCACTAGACTTTAGGTGCGAATTGTAGTGAAGCACACAAGAGCACGGTGGAGGTTGGTGAAGTAGGATAACACAACGCTTCAAATTCTCAGGTGAAAGGGAAAACGAAATCGAAACTAGGGGAGGGAACGAGCCTTTGGCTTTGCGAATGAAGGAACAACCCCCTGCCTCTACGAATGAAGGAACAAGGCACCCAATGTAGCTATGTGAAGGAGGCTTACCGAATGCCTCCGTGCAAATGAGTGAAGATAAAGAACTCTACGATTGAAAGAACGAGCCTTTACCTCTACAATTGAGGGAACCGCACGTCGAAGGTAGGTCTGCGAGGGTGTGAGACGACTCTTGGAATGAATGAAGGAAGCTCTGCCACTAAGGATAGGTGAACATTGGAGAACAAGTTTGCACGAAGAACTGGGAAAAGTCAAATGTGGGAGAAAAAGGAAAATTGATTTCCTAAATCCCTAATCTCAAGTGCTTACCAATGGATCGTGATCATCAGTAATGTTTCAAACACTTTATCAATGAACTACCGACGAATATTTACAAATTCATCTATGTACCAACGGAAAAATTTGTCGATAAAAAAAATCGTACAATCTATCGATATATTCGTCGATAAATATGCATTACCGACGGATTAGATTTGCCCATATATCCGTTGATAAATTCAATAATTCTGGTAGTGTCACTTCTTCAATAATAATAATAAATGGAGATCAAAAAATTATTAAAACACAACAAGTAAAATAAATTTTTAAGATAAAAAACAAAAAATTCAAAAAAGAAAAATAAAATAAAATCAATACCAGATTTTGAAATCTGATAGAAGTGTTCACATGATTTTGAAATTTAGGAGAAATGAATAACGAATTTTAAAATTCGCAATAAGTGTTCTCTAAATTTCAAAATCTTAGAGAAACCTTTACTGAATTTTGAAATTAGAAAAAACTTTCATTGGGTTTTAAAATTCAATGAGTTCCTGGATTTTGAAATCCAATGAGTTTCCTAATATAAATATAAAATTTCAAATAAAATAAATATAAAACTTCAAACCAAACTTAACCAACAAAAACGAATATACCTAGAATATAAACGAGACGAAATGAATGAGATGAAATGAAGGAAATATAAATTAAAGCCCATGAGCGTTGTTGTTGAACAAAGAAAATAATTGAAGAAGATAAGAGACGAGAGAAAATGAGTTCGAAAATGACTGAGGGATGCATGATCATTTAGTAAACATAGACGCCACGATAAATACATTTAGTAAGCAATAATTACTACTTACCTAAGTTTTTGTTTTATTATATATATATATA
The DNA here is from genome assembly GCF_029865625.1 of Vigna umbellata. Taxonomy (NCBI): domain Eukaryota; kingdom Viridiplantae; phylum Streptophyta; class Magnoliopsida; order Fabales; family Fabaceae; genus Vigna; species Vigna umbellata. Next base: position 53,409,079 of record NC_142165.1, on the reverse strand, counting down.
TATATACACGAAGGTTAAATTTGTCTTCTTAATAAAATTTGGAGGTGTAGGAAGAAAACTTGGAGATGCAGGAAGAAAGCCCCAAAGGTGCTTTAAAAAATTTAGCAATTGAAAGCCCATATTCGATCATTCAAGAAGCTACTAGAGGATGGGGCCAAACTTTCTAAAGCCTTCAATGGAGGGATTGTGGGACTGAAGATTTAAAGTGTGAACATGAATGTGAAGAGTGAAGAAGGAAAATAGGGTAGAGGTGCAAGAAGAAGGAGAGGTGCATGTAAACTTGTCATTCTTTTTATTAATAATAGCAAGGTAATTTGGCGATATCAAAATTTATAGGGATGCAAGAAGAAAAAAAGGAGGTGTCGTAAGAAAAAGTTGTTTAACAATAACAAAGGCCTCTTGTATCTATTAGACTATGTCATTTAAGGGATTTCTTCTTATACTCCCATATTTTCTTCCTACACCTCCATAACTCTAGTCAAATGACTTAAATACCCTTCATTTACAGCCTTAATATTGTTTTTACCACTACCTTTTATGCTATTATTCTTGTAGTGATGCCCCTCGAACCCTTTGCAGCACTATTCCTACACCTTTACGCTATTATTCTTCTCTGACATAGACATAGTTATAAACGTATTCCAAAGAAATCATGTCAAATGGATCCATGGAAACTAATGGAAAACAGAGAGAAAGGGTGCAAGAAGAACTAGAGAGAGAGAACTAATGAAATGTAAAACTGTATTATGTATGTAACAGAGGTAATGTAAATATATACAGAGTGAGAGTATGCCAACTAACGTAACAAACAGAAAGCCTATACTGTATGACAGCTTTAATTACGTATTCTAACAGAAACTACTATTTGAGAGGGACAATAATCTATCTTTCGTTAACGTAAATCCAAACAAAATAATATTCTTGATGTTCCTAAACAAACTAGCGTTGATATTAGTATAGGAAAAATACTTTAACGTAAGTTTGCATTACAAATTGTACAATTTATAAAGTAAATTTGCATTATGCATTATACAATCCAAATTATAATTTATGTTTCGGATTCTCTTTCAAATTTGCAGTACCCCGAAATGTAAATTTTATTATAGATTGCAATCTGAAATGTAATTTTTGTTTTGGATTGACTATTCAAATTTGTATTACAAATTATATAATCTGAAACGTAAATTTGCATTATAAATTGTACAATTGGAAATGCAATTTGCGTTCCAGATTGACTATTCAAATTTGTATTACAAATTATATAATTTGAAATGTAAATTTGTATTACAGATTCTATAATGCCAAATGTAATTTGTGCTCCAATTTGACTAATCAAATTTGCATTACAGATTATATAATTCGAATGTAAATTTGAATTACTGATTATACAATCCAAAATATAATTTGTACTTCAAATTGGCTATTCAAATTTGTATTATAGACAATATAATGTGAAACATAAATTTGCATTAGATTATACAATTTGGAATGTAATTTGTATTCTAGATTAACTATTCAAATTTGCATTATAGATGGTATAATCCAAAATATAATTTACATTTTGAATTTTCCTCCAAATTTATATTACGAATTGTACAATACGAAATATAAATTTGCATTATAGATTATACAATTTGGAATATCTAGGATTTCACAATCTGAAAGAATAATTACAATTGAGATATGATTGAAATTTTAAAAAATATGGAGTTACAGGAAGAAAACATGGGTGCAGGAAGAAACTCCCTGCCACTCACGGGAAACCCAATAATTGACCTAACCGATATTGTCCAATAACAAAGGCCTTTAATTATCCATTTCTAGACTAAAGATGTTAATATTTCTTGTATTATATCATATGATGCTGATATGAAAAATAAAATGCCAAAAATTTCTCCAAATGGGAACACAAATGTATAAAAATAATAATGAGAAAAAAATTAAGATGAAGAACGATTTTGAAGTAATAAAATATCGAAGTCCTTAAGATTATCCATGGTTTGAATCTTTAGTATTAAAATAAAATATTTCCTGAAACAACTTTATCTTTTAGTAAAAAAGTTGAAAATTTTGAAAAGTATTGTAGTATGAGACCCACGTAAACTTTAACCAATTATTTTATATATATATATATATATATATATATATATATATATATATATATATATATATATTATATAAATTATATATTACGAAGACATTGGTAGTGAGTAGAACAACCTCAGCTAAAGGTTTTAGATTTCAATTTTTTCAACTAAAAGTATAAACAAAGACAACTTTGATGGGGCTGAGGATGGCTTTAGCTTACTAATTTTTCTATATATATATAAATTAATGTATAATTTGAAATAGTCTTTTAATTTTAATATATTTTATATATTTTACTCTCAAAAGTTCTTATATATTTATATAAAAACTTTAACACCTTAAAAATTTGTTAAAGATACGAAAGACAGTGATATTTAAACTTATAATGTCATATATGGATGACCCAAAGCTCTTTTATAACGTGAGGTTCCTTTAAAAAAATTCCAAGCAGATGGATTGAAAAATGATGTTTACGCGTGAGACGATCCATCGATCAAGTTGTGATTGGTAATAAGATTGAAAGACAAGAACAACAGCCAAGAGGTATTGACACAGCGTTCACAGTTCATTGGGCACGGACGTGTTATCTGCTTCCAACCATACGACGCTGATTCCTTTTGATGTTTTGCATAACAACCTGATTTGATATCTTAACTTTCATTGGCAACAGGGAAACACTAATGGTATAAAAAAGAGAACATATAATGGCACTCTATAGTAACATTTTAAAGTTTAATTTTGATTTCGGTTACGTCAAAGGATCTAGTGTTCATCAACCATTGTCGGCAACGATACACGGAAGGCATCTTTTTTACCAAGCTACGTTAGCTCCTTTACTCATCAAGAATGAACAGATATAAAAGTTAGTTAGATGATCAATGTCATGCACTTATGGCTTATCAGTTTATCATATCGTAAAAACAAAATATACTTTCACCGTAATTGATTGGCACCGTACTATTAATATTATTGCCAAACAAAATTGTGCTAAATGAAAATACAAACAATGACCAAATTCTTGTTACTGACAATAACATTGTATTTGAGGACACATTATGACAAATGACAACACACTGGTATTGAACCCAAGTATTGATTATTTTCTCTCTCTTTCTCTGAATAAAATCTTATTCTGTTCGACATCACAGGAACTTGAAACTGGATATGATGCATATAACTTTTTTCTTGTATAGAAACATCAAACGTAGATGTATTAAGATCACTGAGAAGATGCCTTGAGCTTCTTAGCAATGGCAGCAAAGTACTTCCCCTGATGGAAAGCTTGAGCCAATTCTAACTCAGTAGGTTGTCTGGAGCCATCCCCAGCGTAGGTACCTGCACCATATGGGGAACCACCCTTCACATTCTCCATCTCAAACATCCCAGAACCAAATGTGTAACCAATGGGCACAAATATCATCCCGTGATGAACCAGCTGAGTGATAGATGTCAACCTGCACAATTTAATACCAGAAAGCAACTTGAGATCATTGGAATATGGCAAAAAAGAATTGTTTAAAAAAACACATTAATAGGTGACTCACGGTGTTGTCTCTTGTCCTCCTCCTTGAGAACCGGTGCTGTAAAAGATTCCTGCAGGCTTTCCAGCTAGTGCCTGTGTACGCCATAGGCCTCCTGTTGCATCCATGAAAGCTTTGAATTGAGCAGCCATTAGTCCAAACCTTGTGGGGAAACCAAGCAATAAGCCATCAGCCTCAGGTAACTCATTTGGTGTAATAATTGGAACGTCACTCTTTGGAGGTGCTCCCATTTTCCCAAGGACCTCTTCAGGCAGTGTTTCAGGCACCTGTATGAATAAGAACATGTAAATACAGAATGAAAATTCCCAGATTGTTTTGCCTAATAAGTTCTAATGGATTTTGGAAAATACAAAACTTGGTTAGAAAGTGCTTGCAACAAATTTTGTAACTCATTCTTTTATCCTACTCCTCTCCTCCTTGATGAGTGAAATTTTATCCTAGTCTCACTAAATAATAAATGGGAAAGTAACAACAGACATGGGTCCCTTATGAATTCCACCTAAGAACAAAGAGTGTGTTAGATAATACTACTATTGAATTTCTTAGCTAGTTAGGTTTAAGCATAATAATTATTTGAACATTTTGATTACTGTAAGCAAATCTTTGACAGATGTGAAATAACTGACCACAAGTGTTCAAGAGAAAGGTTTATAACCCGAAAACTTGTCATTACAAACCTGCCATAGCTTAGCTTCCACTCCTTCAACGGAAGCAGCTCCTTTTTTAATCTCTTCAGCTAGCTTCTCAACATGGCCGTACATAGAATAGTAACTAAACAATAAACAAGCAATGTAAATTTTAATCACATTCCATCTACAGCATTATGATTGACATTAAGTACAACTTCAGAAGGACGTTATCATAGGCCATAAGGTACTAAATCAATAATGACCCCGAACCAGAAAAGGGTCGAGACACTATAATTTTACAAAAAAGCACAGACAAAAGAACTCGGCAGTAAAACATAAAATTCGGGTCAAAAACACCAAAGCTCAATCAAAGTCATCATAACCCAAAACAAGGCGTGATTCACTGATTCATGAAAGATTATTGCACCTACCACTAAAGCATCAACAGAGGATTATGGTGGCACTATGTTATCACCAAGGACAAGTATAGGAATTTTAGTACCACCAGACAGGACATGATGACATTGACAGCTCGCTCTGTACAGCGAGAAACCATTTAACAAGGCCTGCCTCGTTTGTATTTGCACAACTCATAATTGAACTGGTTGGGGCCAAAGAAACATTTTCAAATACTAAAGTTATATCGGAATTTACAATACAAGGAAGAGTCATCAATAATAATAAATTTCAGGACCACACTCTATTGAAGTGCGTGGGGCTTGCACTCTCATTTCCTCGGGGATAGAGATATTGCCTTGCCTTTGCAACCTTCTTGAGAAAAAGTAGGTATGGGGGAGGTGATTCAGAATCATACCTTTCTTAGTTGTTATTGTTAATTTCCCCATAGAACCACTCTCTCCTCACACCCAAGGTTTTCCTTTTCCAAAAGAAAAAAAGAATCCTTAACATCAAAACTCTCTTTCCTTCAGTTCTATACCCCAAAATCCTTCTCAAAGGAAAAAACAGGTAAAAGAAATGATCAATCAACGGAGCATAAGGAAACAGATCTGTGTCAATACTTCTCCTTGGAGGCAAAAGTAATTTATCATCATGCTGAAACAAAAATTTCTGGAAATAGGCACATCAGGAATAAGCTATTAGTTGCAAAAAAAGTGAATTGATGAGAAACGGCACAGTCCCCCAACTTTTTCAAGGGCCCAAAAGAACGCATGCAATCTGAGAACAGTATTGTATCAACAACAAACATAGAACTGACTAGCTTGAAATACCAAAATAAAAAATGACTAAACGGCACTAACACCCAGAGTTGACTTTCCTTGATAGAAAGTCGTAGATAAGACACAAAATAATAATAGTGCACACTGAAACACAAAGACCCACTTCCCAATTATCGATATTTCAGAACTTACCTGGGTCAATACCAAATTGACAAACTGGGAAACGAAGCGCATAGCCATAGTCACCGAAAATCATAAGCAGATACAGAAACTGAACAATCAGAGAACAATAAAAAGGGAGAAACAACAATGACAATCGTCGTATCACTCGTCATATGTATTTAAATATGTTAGAGCCAAGAAGATAAAGCAAAGGCACAGAGAGTGAAAAGGAATGGAAAAAGAAAAAGGGAAAGATGCCCCCAAGAAATTAGAGTTGCCTATGAGAAAATAAAGAAAAAAGGGGAAAAAGAAGAAAGAATAGCTTACACAATGTAGACTTTGGTGGCCATTGAAGGATGTGTATTGGTGTGAGGGTGTTACTGTGTGTGTCTCTGTAGAGAAGAAAAGAAGGTTTGGGTATTGGCGTTGATAGGTGGATGAGAAGGTTGACAGGGGTACTTCTGCTTATATACTGCATGCCCCTTTGACACGCTGTAAATCAGTTCTTGCCTTCGTTTTCTGTATTTATATTTTTAAATTATCCGATAATTATCAATAAATAGTTATCTTTTTCTAAAGTAAATTCAACTTAACAAATTATTTCCTTTATTTTCTAAAAAATTAATTATGGTTAGGCTTAATATCACTCTTATTTTTGTCTGTGGTACACGACATTTTTGAGTGTTTAATATGGTTTTAATTTTAGTAATTTTTGTTTAATATAATTGTTAACGACATATTGTCCACACGTGAGCATGAGTAATAAGTGAATAAGTTATTAGTTTTTTATATACGTAAAAAGTTAAATAAATAGTGTTAAGAAAATATGGTATTTAGAAGTGGTTTTCTTAAAATAAACTCTCTCTCAGCCACTATGTTGCTAGAATCCACAGCTCTCCTTCACCATAATTCCATTGTCATCACATCATCGGTCACAAACTCTCCCTCTCCGCTGCTACATCGTTGCAACGCACCACGAACTTGGAATGTATTCTTGAAATCCCCTTTCTCTGCCTCATACACGTCTGCGTCCTTCCCCAACTTCTTAATTCGTTTTCTTGTTCTTGTGGTATAGGAAATTGTTTTGTTTTGTTATGATTGTTTTCAGAGAGAGAATCTTGAATTGAAGACAGTGGAACACTTGGAGTTGAACCTATCTTGTCTTTTTTTCTACATTGTATTCTCAAAAAAGGTAAATAAAATTAATTTATTTATATTATTTTTAAAATTTGAATTTAGATCTCAAATAAATTAATTTTAGTTTATAGTAAAAAAATGGATTCATTTATTTTTTTTCTAGTTGCATTGGACTTGCATTGCATTGTTTATTAACATTTTTAGAATTTTCTATAATAGTGAATTTAATAATGATTCTGAAGTTGAAATGTTTATGGAAAGAGAAATTTACTTTACTGAAGGATTTGTTGGAAAACTTTTTAGATTGTGTAGCCAAGAAATCTAGAATTTAGAAAGTTGTAGTTTGTCTCAACTCATAGTTTTACCAAGAAATCTATAATCAAACATGTTTTTCACTTTTGTTGTAGAAAAAGTTCCAAATCGGTTATTTATAAACAAACAAAATGAAATATAAATAAAAAAATCATGAGTCTAAACTGTGGAGAGATATTCTTCTAATTCACTTTTCCAAACTATTGAAGCAAGACTCACAAAGAAAACCACTTCCAATTTGAATCAAGAAAAATTCTACAAACACTCACCATCCAATAACAACATCTGCAAAATTCTCCAGTATGGTGAAAAGTGCTCCAATAATCCTAAAATATATAAAACTTAAGCACAATTTTTGACAAGGTATCACTCAAAAAGCTTTCTTCCCCCAACTTCCCCATGAATATTGCAAGCTATGCATAAACCAACAACAATTCATCATTCCTATCTTTAATTTTTCTTCCTTTAAATTCATTTTATTATATGTAATTCTCAACTCCATTTGCAAGAAAAAGAACACCCATTGCACACCAAGCTGATGCCCACTCACTAAAAACAACATTTCACTTATTTCACCAAAACATCGCCACACCAAATTCGAAAACAAACAAAATTCAAAAAAAAAGCAACAAAAACTCTAATACCGCAATACAATAAACCAACCTTAAATTAAGAACACATACTTGACCTAGCATTCTCGACTTCCAATTTGAACAAAAAATTAACACACTATTGCACACAATTTTCACAAAGAAAACCACTTCCAAATTGAACGAAGAAAATCACTTTCAAATACCATATTTTCACGTCATTGTTTGTTCAAGTTACCACATATGCCAAAAGCTAACAATTCATTCACTAATTTTTTTACATGGACACTCCACTATTAATGATTTAGACACCGTCATTACGAAAATTAGGACCACATTGAACACTTCAAAAAGTCGATTCCCACATTGAATAAAGTGAACGAAAATAGAGACCAAAAGTGGTATTAAGCCTTATGGTTATAATAATTACAAAAATTATTAAATAATCAATAGTGCAGTGAGAAAGTAATGAGTTAAATTGATTCAATTTGGTCATTTCCCTTAGGTTTGTTTAAGGCATTGAGAAAGTGATGAATTGACTATTTGTAATGGACACGTGCCCCTTTTTATCTCCAAATCCTACAAACAGGAGAAGTAGAGACAACATCAGTGGTGAGTGAGTGACATCACAACTCAGGTAAGAGGAAGACCAACAATAGTCTTGACACTATTGTGGCAATGACCTCCATTTTGCAGTGGTGTTTTTGGTGGGGTATGATGGTTTCAAATATAGGCATTAGAAGAGAAGGATGAAGAAAAGATACATATGAGGCCTTCAAAGATGACTACTGCTGCCATTAATGGCTTTGGCTAGTAGAGGTGGTGTTGCAGCTAGTCTTGATGATGCTCCCATGACCCACACATGAGGAGGATTTTCAATTCGTTCTTCATGGATTTAAAATAGTGATTAAAGATGTTTAGTGTATGAAAAGATAATTATAAGTTATTTACATTTTTATAGGTTACATGAATTTGAAATCTTATAAATTTAAGAATAAATATATGTATTTTAAGATTAGTTGAGTTTATTGAGTCTTTCGAAAAGAAATTTATTGGAAAAATCATTAGTTAAACTTATATAAGTGATTGATATCATTCCTAACTTATCATCTCTAACTCGACATGTTAATTTTGTTTATGTAAATTACACATCTAAGTCACATTTTGAATTTATTACTGAAAAAATTAAGTCGTATATGCATATGACGACTTCGACACAAAATAAAAAATAACTAAAAATTGTGCATCGCATTGATAACTTCAACTTAAATGAAATAAGGACTTAAGTCATACATCACATTAGTTACTTCAACATAAATTAAAGAATAATTGAAGTCGTACACCACATTGACAACTTCAACTTAAATAAAATTAAAACTGAAGTCATGCCACATTAGTGAAGTTATGCACCACAATGACGACCTCAATTTAGACCATTTTAATTAATTTTGTTTTCTCTTCAAATACATTTTATTTTCTATTAGAACTTACGTGCAATTCAAAAACTTGTTTTCTATAGGGTTTATACTAATTGCATTACATGGTAAAAAGATGAAAGAATCTCTTCCATTTGTTGCCATGTTTTAAATTTAGGTATTTTATTTATTTTTCAACATAAATAGATGTGTAATGTATATAGGACTCAAAATGACAGTCATCCCACAATTGCACTTTTGGAGACGTGGGTGTAGACCATTAATTACTACTGTATATTAATATGGTGGCATGTCATTTATCTCAATAAAACAATTAGTATGGTAATCATTGACAAGAATATATATTAAAGCTTTTGATATTAGGAAAGTTTCAGTTATTTTTTTATTTACGGTGAAATTGTCAATGTGATACATGACTTCGGTTTATGTTTTTGTTTAGGTTGAAATTGTCATTTTTAGACATGATTTGTTGAAGTCGTCATTCTTATACATAACTTCATTTCAATGTTATCAAAAGTTAAAGTTGTCAATATGACTCTATTTAAGGTTAAAATGGTCAATCATTTACATGATTTTAATTAAATTGATTAAGTTAATATTGTTAAAATGGTTAAACTTGAATACAACTTCAATATTATTAAAAAATCATGCTTCCATGACTTTTTCATCACAAAGTCATCAATCATATATGACTTAATTTTTTCGATAATAAATTTAAAATATGATTCAAATATGTAATTTACATAAAAAATTAATCCAAATAGGTACAAAAATTTCTCTAACTTACCATCATAAACTAAAATCTTAAAGACCAATCTTTTTCTTTACATGATACTTAAGTTTATAACTTTCGATTTAACTGTTTATTTTTTAACTTAACTATTTTTTAATTATAAAATTATCTACAAAATAAATAAAAAGTATTTACAATAAAATTGTAAAGATTATTTATATTTAATTTTATAATTATAACAAAAGTAACAGATATGAGTTTGAGAGAATGATATTTCAGTGATGTATTATCTGAAAATACATTTGCATTTTGAATTGATGACTCTTATAATATTTATGTTACCTACAGCCTATTTGATTGTAATTTGAAGGGTTCCAACGTCTAATACACTCTTTGGGTTTTTGACGGCTACAACGTAAATGATGATTCATTATTTGGTTTCTTTTGTTGAGTATGTCTGTCGAAGGTGTGTACACTACTAAACTTAAAACGTACTTCGTTTTAGTTGTTGTAATGATTTTATAATACTTTTTTGACAATTTGGAGTGCTTCTTCCTCCAAAGTCAAAGTAGTTAGTTACACACACAAATGCTAAGCCTAAGAAATCAATCTCACCCCAACATTAAGCCCTATTCATATCTTACTAAAATATCGTCAAAGGTGTAAAAACAACAAGCTAAAGAATCTTTCATCTTCACTAAGATAAGATTTTTCTCATTTTCTTTATTATTATACGTACGTCAAGTTATGTAACTATTACGTGTGAAACTAAATATTTGTGAATAATATAATCCAACAAATTTTGTCAAGAATTATTTTTACACTTAGATATTCTAAACTAGTTTTATTTTTATTTAATTTTTAAGATGTTCAACTGAGAGAAAAAAAATGAAAATAGAAGATAGGTGTTTTGTCATAAAATAAAAGAAAGTATTTAAAAATTAAATAGAACAATAAAAAATACATAATTATGAAATAAAATATTTAATTATATTGTTGACCCAATCGTTTATAGTATATAAACTTTTTTTTTCAAATGCTTGCTTATTGGATTATAGGATAATCAATTTTTTTTCTTCTTTTGTGGTAAGCATATAATTATTATATTTAGGGTAAAAATACTATGAAACTATTAAGTGTATTTTTGAACAAGTCTCCTATGATAAGGTTTGGAAAGCTTTTGTCTTCGTAGTTATCTTATCACTAGTAAAAAAAGTCTTTTTTAACGCGCTATATACACCTCGATTTTACTGAAACCGAAGCATATAAAAACGCGGTGGTATTTTCGTAAATATTGAGTGGTTATATGCCTCAGGTTATATATTAACCTGATGCCTATAAACTTTACTGTCTCGAGTAGAAGGCAAACCGAGGCATATAATATAAAGTTTAAATGATTTAGGCACCGGTTTTGTGACTGAAAGGGTTTAGGCACCGGTTTAAATTTGACCGAGGTAATACCCTAGGTTAAAATCACGAATTTCTCTCTCGCACTCTCGCACTCTCGCCCTTTGCCCTCTCGCACTCTCGCCCTCTGCCCTCTGCCCTCTCGCCCTCTCGCCCTCTCGCCTCCAATTTCTCTTCTCCACCAAACCCTAACATCAGGGCACGCCGCAAGCCGCCGTTCAACCCTTGCCGCAAGTCGCGTTCATCCCTTGCCGCAAGCCGCCGTTCAACCACGTCGTCGGCCGCTGCCGTTCCACGGTGCTCGAGAGAGGGATCTCCTCATCGCAAGCCTTTCATCATCACGGTAAGCCTTCTGCATTCACAGATCTAAACCCTCCGTTAGGGTTTCTTCTCCTTTTCACCATTTCCCTTCGATTCCACCGATTAAAACCTTGTTTTCACCGTTTGAAACTTTTTCCACCGATTAAACTTTGATTTACACCGATCAATCGGTCCAGAATAAGTTTCCTTTTTCTTCTAGGGTTTCTAGGGTGGAAGAGGGCTTTAAGGGCGGCGACGGCGGCAGTGGATGGAGGTTTACGAGCAGTGGCGAGGCTGTTGTTGTTGGGGTCGAGGAGGACGAGGCGTTTGCAGAGGCATGCGGGACAGAAGCCGGTGAAGGCTTCGTCGGGGTGGCGGGGCAAGAGGTGGAGGGACGGTGGGCCTGCGGCGGTTGGGGTTTGGAGGAGCAAAAGCTCACACGGTAAATCTCCGGCTTTTGTATTTTACAAACCTTTGGACCTCTAACCACGCCGTTGGGGGAAGAATAGAGAAACTTGGCTTTCTGTTTCACCATGTGCGAAGAGGAAGAAATTTGGCTTCTTTGGCTTTCTGTTTCATCTCTGAGTTTCTTCTGTTGTTGTAATATTGCTTCTGAGTATGTAATTTTGCTGTTTCTGTAGAGAGAATTTTGACATTGGATGTTGTAATATTGACTCTTGTTTGATTCCTATTATGAAATTCTTGTTTGTTTTAGATTTTTGAACTGAAATTGGGAGAAATCTTTGGTTTATTTGGCGTGACAGAATGTATGAGAATGAATAAACTGAGTTTTGTTATCTGAGTTCTTTCATTTTTAACGTTTTTCAGTTTGGGGTTCTAGGGTTTGAAATTAGAATAATTTAAGAACCCAAACACGCTAAAGAAAAAAAAAAGATCCTACTACCTCGGTTTAGGTTTTAACCGAGACCGTAGAGACAGACAAAATAACTCGGTTTGGAACCGAGGCAAAAAGGCTACCACTTTTTGCCTCGCCTGAATATGTCTCGGTTCAAAAATCGATGCATATGAGTGAAATTAACCGGTATCGTATCCTCTTCCTGCACTAGTGTATGATAAAGTTGATAGTTCTTCGTTCAGAAATCAAGATCAATAGTAATTTAAATAAATTTTTCTCTTTTTACTGACTTTTTTTACAAAATTTCAAACTTTAAAACAAATATTTGGAATACGATGATTGATGTTAAAGATGTAACTCCAAAATTGAAACTTAGAAAATATTTTCCCTTTAAAAATATTTTATATTATATTTTTAATTTATTTTAAAGTAATACCTTAATTAATAATTTATATAATATTTATTAAAAAAAGTAAGTTTAATTATTATTAATTTATTTCAATATTGTAGATAAAAGTTGTTAACTAAAATGTTAATGTTAATTGTTTTTCTTTTCTGTTTCTTTAAAAGAAAACAAGCCAGAATTTAATTATCCGGGAACTGAATTTCTGCTACATTTTTTTTTACACGAATAAGAACAAAGACTTGGCACCCAATAACTAAATCATAGTACAACACAATATTATGACACAGTATGATATAAATTAGTTAATGTATGCAACAAGACAATGAAAGTCGATTAGGAAAAAATGGATGCGCTTAACGAGACCCAAAAATCAACCACATGCTCCACCGTGAGGCTATCCTAATGGAATGAATGACTTGGTCATAGAATTTGTCTAAGGAAGGCAAAAGTATCCATCACCACATAAATTTGTAATAAATAATTAAGAAAAGTTTTTTTTATATGGATTAAAAAAAAATGTATAACAATTTTCAAATTGTATAAAAATAGAGGTATAAAAAGTTTTAGACATTTTATGAGTTCAAAAACCAATATACCGAAATCAGTATAAAAAGTTCACTAGGAGAGAATAAATTTATTTTTGATTTAGATTTTTTATATTGGTTTGATAGTTAATTAGTATAAAAAATTTGACTTTTTATAATGTTAAAGCATCGATCAGTATTAAAAAGGTAATTTTTTATATCAATTAGTGTTATAGCTAGTATAAAAAGTTATTTTTTATACCACTTCAAGTATTAAATAGTATAAAAACTGACATTGTTATTTTCAATGTCAAATTTATATGTGCTATTATCCACATACAAATCTGCATAAAATTCAATCTTAGAATAATTCCATAATGCAATCTAAATATATATACAAGGAACAAAATAATCAATGTACTTCCTATTATTTACACATCAAATAATAGTTTCTAAAGTCAATATATAATGAATACATATACTATTTACCTAATATCATCTATAAACACTTAAAAGAAAAACAACCCACTACTCCCCAACATCCTTTAGGACCTCTTATTCTATTAGAGACGCGTTACTGAATATCTACATAATAAACATTTTGAGTCAACTTATAATGATAATGATTTAAGATATTAATTATAAAATATTAATGTTACCAAATTTCATGAGTTAATAACGTTTGAAGATATGATTTTCTTCATGTGAATGAACTACAATTTCTTTTTAGAGACGATATGTATTCCCTACAACCTCAAATAAGTCTCAATCACTCTCTAAAATTTAATGTACATTGAAATGAATGTCAAATATGAAACTTAGTAAAATTAAATTATGTATACTTAACAAATAAATTACTAAAAAACTTACACTTTTAGTGTACTTTTAATTGCCAAAGTGTGAGGTTTCTTGTGTAATAAACACAAGAGAACTACAAGACACTATTGAGGAAGAATTACTAGCAATTGTTAGTGACCCTTGTAGATTCAAATAATAGTAAACAATAGTAGTGTGAAATAAGATTTACATAAATAAAATTGTATTAATAAAAAAACACATTTATTGTTGCAAATAAAGTGCTAAGTAGACTTGTTTTTTTTCCTTTTCAAAGGCCTCTAAGAGGTACTTTTGCACCTCTTTACCTTTATTCCCAACTCCTTCAATGACAACAGGGTCAATAAATCCATAAATGTGATCATTTTTCCTCTCAATGCTCATCCAATGTAAAATGCCTTAAACATTGAAAATGAATAATGTTATAATAACGTATTGAATATATTCAAACTTCATAAAAGTAAAAATTTACTTATAGCAACCAAAGTTGTATTACTGATATACATAACATATCAATGTCAGAGAAAACTTCAAAAAACATCCCTACGACATATAAAGAAAGAGAGAGAAATTGTCTTGTTTGTGACTTCAAGAGACATTTGTAACTTTATAGGAGAAAAAGATATCTTCTCTACCAATGCACCAAGTTGTTCTAGAATTGTTTGTTCTTGCAATTGAGGCAACGATTCATTCACATCTTCCTCCCCTTGTGCTCCAACTTGGTATACATATATTTAAAAACTTATATAAGATTCGTATACAATTACCAATAAAAGCAACAAAGTGCGTAATTAAAATAGTTACCTCCATTACAATTGATTTTGATAATTTGACTGACCAAAGGGTAAAACTTCCAAAGGTGTGCCACTGTCTGAACCTCCTAAGTGGGCATAGGGACTTGAGCAGTAACATCTCGAACGTCTACAACCACCACCCTCATATATTAATTGTAATGTTTTCATGGTGTATGGTTGACCCCAATGTATACATTTTACCTAAGTTAACCAAATAATATTTGTAAAATATATCAAATAATGTAATTCAATAAACAAGTACATCCAGATAATATAATTAGACAAAATACCTAAGACCACTAAGCATTATAAGGCATCATCATTGAATAGCTCATAGTCTACATTAACAGTGGGAGAAGCCTGTCGAGGGGAAACATCATAATTCCCTTTTATGCTTATACAAAGAGGAGAAGGTTGAGGGGGATTCCTAGATTGGCCTAAGTAAGAGGCTAACTCTGCTCGTACTTTTAATGACAACTATCCATTCATGTCATAGTACTTATTCTTCAATTGTGTTTGCATATCACTGTACTCCTTTTTCATCTCGTTGATCTCATCCTTAATCTCCTTCCTCATCTCTTATCTGATTTCTTCTCTGATACCCTTAAGGACCTCCTCAATGACATGGGCTTTACAATGATAACTTGATGGAGGACTAAAGAATTGAGGGATGCCAACAAATTTTGCAGCACCTCGAACACGTCTAGGATGCTCTAGACGACCAATGGAAATCATGTCCTCACGACCCTCTAGAGTGAAGGTACCTTGTGTGCTCTACTCCACCAACTCATCCTACAACTAAAAATTTGAAGTTAAGTTAACCAAATATGGGAGATCATATGTTTTTAATTTAGATGTGATAACTCCTCAATTTTCCCTATTTTTTTGTGCTTAGAAGTTAATTTTAGTTTTTTTTAGTTTCTAATTTTCTAGAATTAGGATAGTTTAGAGTTTTTTTCTTTAATTTAAGAGTTTTGTAAAACTAGTGTTAATTTTGTGTTTTTAGATGATAAATAGTGTTTTTAAATAAATAATATTTTGCACTTTTCTTAAAATTTAAAAATAAAAATGTTTTTCTTAGAGTTTTGATTTTATAGGTTTTAATTTTCTCTTTTTGTTGTTTAACCATTTTTCAACTTCTATCTTTTTGCAGGTTAGCCCCTGGTCAACTAGGTTGGAAGGTCAATAACAGAAGCAATGTAGGTTGGTACTGAATTGGGCCGAATTGAAGTGGGTCAGTGCTAATATGAACCTTTAGTGAAGTTCACTGTTTTGAGCCACTGCATTGTGTTACCAATGAGAAGCATTGGTGTCTTTAAGATATTATAGTTGTGATGATGTTATAAGATGAAGACTTGAAGACTCTTGTTGTAGTTTCTTTAAAAACATTTTGTAGAAATAATTGTATAGGAATAACTTTATTTATGTAAGAACAATTAGAAGTTTTCCTACTTAGAAAATGTTTGCGTAGATAATCGATTATTTGGTGTAATTATCGATTACCACGAGCCTATTTGGAAAAGAGATGCTCACGCAAATAATCGATTATTGCTCAAAATAATCGATTATCTTTGTCTGATTCAGTATTGCCCAGGTCGCACAAATAATCGATTATTTCTCAAGATAATCAATTATCACTTTTTGAAAACCCCATAACGGACACAAATAATCGATTATCACTGGCATTGGTGTCTTGAAGATATTATAGTTTTGATGATGTTACAATATAAAGACTTGAAGACTCTTGTTGTAGTCTCTTTAAAAGCATTATGTAGAAATAATTGTTTAGGAATAACTTTGTTTATGTAAGAACACTTAGAAGTTTTCCTACTTAGAAGATTTTTGCGTAGATAATCGATTATTTGGTGTAATAATCAATTATCACGAGCCTATTTGGAAAAGAGATGCTCCCGCAAATAACCGATTATTGCTTAGAATAATCGATTATCTCTGTCTGATTCAATATTGCCCAGGTCACGCAAATAATCGATTATTCCTCAGGATAATCGATTATCACTTTTTGGAAACCCCATAATAGACACAAATAATCAATTATCACTTATGATAATTAATTATATTATGCAGTTGGGGCTGTCTTTTTATTTTCTAAACCTTGGCTTATAAATAGAAGTCTTCACAACTCTTAGAAATCAACTTTTCATTTGAAAGTATTAGAGTTGTGTGCCTAAGGAAAGCTCTCTATGAGTGAAAAGGAATCTAAGCCACTTGAGAATACATAAACGCTCTGAGGAAGTTTTCAAGTGTTAGAAGTTCTTAAATGAAGTCTTGTGAATAGGAGAAGATTGCGCTTAGTGTGTCTAAGGTCGAAGCAGTTCTCTTCAAGTTGATTGAGCAGGTTCTTCCGTTCGTTTGTCGAAGGAATGTGTTTTTTATTCTTTATTTTTATTCATCTGATTGTAATTGTAACAACAATATTTTAGTGAAAAAGTTAATCATTGTTTATAGTGATTAACGACTGGACGTAGAATCTTTTGATTCGAACCAGGATAAAATATTTTGTGTGATCTTCTCTTACTTTACTCTTGTTATTTACTAACTGTTCGATAAAAGTTCTAAGAGGAAAAAACTATTTTTAAAAGAACCATTTTTATCTTGGCTATTGACCATAAAACCTCTTTCTGCTCTAAAACCTCTTTCCGCTACGTAAGACACTGATACCTACACATTGGAGGGTTGAACGTTCAAGTGAAACGGTGCAAAAAATATCCAAAGAACACCTATGACGAAAATCAATCGGTCAAAACGAAGAGAAAATCACACCTAAGCACTTAATCAACGTAAAATGGAGGAAAAAATGGAACAAATGTTGAAGATGATGGTCGAGAGGAAGATGAGAGAGTAGACTGAGAGAGCAGCAACGATGCAATAGTGTTTGACTATGTCCAAAATTGACTTTGTTCACGAAATTTAACCCTAGAAACATGTTATTACCTTGATTATTTTATTAACCGAGACAATAGAGGCCATATGACCTTGATTCTATTAAGAATCGCTGCCTAAAGTCTCTAAAAAAAATATTTTCAGTTATTTTATGCCTCAATTCGCGGCATAACTAGTCATGAGTACGCTATGGCATCGATTCTCTAAACAAATGAGGTAAGAGACCCCTTTATGCTTCGGTTCTTTGTGAACCGAGACATATATGTGTGCGGTAATTACAAAAATGTCACTGCGCCATTTTATGTTTCGGTTCCAACGAAATCGATGTCAAATACGCGAAGTAAAATCCATATTTTTTATTAGTGAGATATGATATATATGTTATGGTTGTATATATTGTCTTATAAATCAATGTCATGTCATGACACGTATTGGACGACTCAACGATTATATTTTGAAATATTATTGTACCAAAAGTTTTTATTCATACTAATGAACATTCTTTTTGAGACCTTTGTCTTTGTCATATTTTTCTTAATATTTCATATTTTATGGTATATAATGGAATCAATAAATATCATAGGTTTGTACATAAAAGAATCAATATTTTATATTTTCTTTTGAAAAAACATTTTATATTTTTTGAAATATTTTATTGAAAAAATATTTTTTTTAAATTTAGACCATATTTAAAAAAAAACATTATCTATTAGTGTCTAACAATAGATAACGTTTTTTTAGAAACGTTATCTATTAATAGATAGCGCTCACATATATAGTGCTTAAAAAATGTTATCTATAATAAAAAAACGTTATCTATGTACTTTTTTGTAGTAGTAAAGGGGTACAAAAGATATCTTATGTTATAACCTTGTTGTTTGTTGTAACTTATAGCCAAAGGATATCCTATTGTCATACCTTTATATTTTTTATCCCTTTCCTAGTAAAATTATTTATGTATATTAAAAATTCACACAAAGTACCAGCATGCCTAGACTATAAGTTTCTAGCAGTTGGATAATGTAAAAAATAAATGGTTGGTAAATTGGAGGATAGTGGACTATATGTGTAAGGAGGTTTAACACACACATATAGATCTCCACACTGGTAAGACATTGTCGCAAAGTTTTTGGTATCACTCCAAAAGGCCTCTTACCAATGAAGGTATCTTATGTGTATATAAACTCATGTTCATCTCTTGGTTTTATTTGATGTGAGACTTTGTTTATACCTAACAATCCTTCCTTCAAACAAAAGATTGTGGTTCTCCACCTCCCCTACAGCGAAAGTCTTTTCTTAACCGAGTACACTGCAGACCCATGGTGAGCATCTCTTTGCCCTCTTTCACGATCCATGGTCATAAATCTCTACACTGGTAAGATATTGTCCGCTTTGGGTCAAGCTCTCATGGATTTGCTTTTAGTAACATTCCAAAAGGCCTCTTACCAATGGAGGTATCTTATGTCTATATAAACTCATATCCATCTCTTGTTTTTATCTAATGTGAGACTTTGTACTTAACAATATATAGTCATCGTTTTAACTTTGTATATTTTGGGCTATGTAACCCAATATATTGTTGTGGTGCTTTAACTTTAGAATGGGGTTGTTAAACTTTTGGTAAGCGTACCAATAGTCAACTATAGTATAATGATTTTTAAGTAAGAGTGTCGAACCCATGAGGAACAGTTTCGATTAAATAGATAAATTGTTATCTCAAACAGTATATATACAAGGATGTTCAATTTGATTCATGATGGATGTTGATAAATAAAACTACGTTGCGTGAAAGTAAAATAATAACAACAAATAACTTAACGAAGATTAATATGAGAACTTGGGATTGAATTCATCTATCTCACTCGTCTGCAATCTGGATGAATACAAACATATAGCAACTGAAATTACCAACATTGATGCAACACACCAAAGTCATTTATATTGATTCCTGGCATATAAAATTCATAAGAGCAGTTCCTTGAATATTGATTCCTCACATATCCAACAAACTGTCCAGTATTATATTCAAGTGTTATATATTCAAGTGTTATAAGCAATTGATAAACTGAAATCTATCCCTAGCATCACAGAATATCAAGTATTCTTGCTCAGATCAGAGTTTTAGAAATACTTTCCAGTCAAGTCTAAAATCCACATTCATGAAACTATTGTTCAGGTAGAATCAAGCATTAAGAGCAGAACAAAAATACCAATGTTGAATAAAAACAGAAATGCTATATATAAATATCACCAGATTACATTCGAGTTGACATTCAATGGTGGCGATTGACATTCTAAGAGATGAAGATGAGAATCCTAAAGCTAAAATGGACGAAAACCTCTTTGGATCGCTCTGTGTCTTCTTTTCTCTGCAGCTTTCCCCCCCTCTAACTCATGAGTATATATACTGCTCGAATTCTCGCTTAAGCTAAATTATTCTCGCTTAAGCGAGATGAAACTTCTTGGAGAAGATAGTCATTCTCGCTTAAGCTAAATTATTCTCGCTTAAGCGAAAATGACTTTAAAATCAATGGTTTCCTGGATGAATATCTAGCTTAAGCGAGATCATTCTAGCTTAGACGAAATGTTGCAAGATTTACTCTTCTCTCTTAATTTACCTGAAATATATAAAAAATATGGATCAAGTTATTTCCTTTTAATCAACAACTCAGAAACATGTGATTACTTTTCATCTTTCTTAGATTGGGGAAAATTGATACAAATGTACCCAATTCAACAAAGAAGTGCCAATATTCCATATGAAAATTTACTACTTCTTTGCACTTATCAACTCCTCCCAACCTAGCATCTTGTTTGTCCTCAAGCAAAGTAATAAGATCCCAACATCTTTTCAAAACTCAAACTTTGAAATTGGTTATTTGATAAATCAATTTCATAGTCCTTAAACGACAAATTCTGCTTTTCAAACTATAGATTCAAAATCAGAAGCAAATGGTAAATCCAATTATTAAATAAAAGCAGGATAGGATATGTTGTTTGTTAGGATAGTTTTCACTTTTTTTCTTTCTAACATTATATATGATTTCTCATCAAATGCTAATAATTTTGTTTGTTACAATATTATCAACTGTCTAGAAGAAGAATATGTAGAAGATTTATACTGGTAATTCGTTTTGTTATATATCTACTGCTGAGGTGAACATTATGATGCTTAAAATATTTATGCATCCACTTAGAAGGTACCATTATCAACTATCACATTAAGTCACTCATGGCATATATCGATAGTAAGTTGCAAAGCTATGTAATAGTTATCTAGGATGGTTTACTGGTAATATTGTGTTAAAATATATGAAGACTATGAAGATCACTTCATATATATATAATTTATGAAATAATTTATTTTTAATATATTATTAATTAATTATTATTTTATATTATAGGATATATGAGTAAAGAAGTATACTAAATGACTAAGATAATGAGAAACAAAATTAATTATTATTGTTGACCATTTTTTTTAATTTTATATTATTGAGCAATGTTATTTCTTATTTCTTATGTTTAAAAAATTAATTATATTGAATAATGTTTATAATTTATTTTATATAACAATATTTAATTTTAGTTTCAAATTATTTGATATGTATTTTATTATTAAAGTATTTTTATAATAAAATAATTTCAATAAAATGAAATAAAATAAAATGATTTTTAGTCTTAACGATTTTGAAAACTTCAACAAAGTTGAAGTTAAAATCTTAATAAATAACGACGGTTTTGGAAACTTTTATAAATAACGGTGATTTTGAAAATTTAAGTAAATAACAGTGATTGTAAAAGATTCTAACAAGTAACGACAGTTCTAAAAATATTGTAAGTAGCAACAGTTAAAAAAAACCATCAATAACTATTTACTAATACTGTTTTTTTTTGACAAATTTTGTAATAGTAAAAAATATATTTACCAAAAATTAAAACTGTCAATAATATAAAAAAGTAATCCTGATAAAATTTGATATTTTTAACCCACAATTGGATATTTTAGCAATGACATTAACCAAAGAGGTATGAAATTGAAGTATTTTAGCCAAAAGCAATATGTATATTTATGACAGGTCAATTTTATCAATGCTATGGTCCTTCTCAACACTCTGTACTGTTTTAAGTAAGAAAAAAAATTAACGTCGGGTAGATTAGATAGCTGTAAATAGGGTTTAATACCTAGAGCTTTCAAGTTATAAGACCACTATAAACACCTCAATTAATACTTAAACAGTGTCAAAGTAGTTTCACATACTCAGAAAATACTGTTGATGTAAAAGTACACAACCTGCTATTAATACTGCTATTTGTTCTAGAAATCAATCATATTCAAAGTTTTAAGACCTAGATTTATAAGACTTTATTATTTGATTAGTGATATAACACAAGATCCTAATAATAAAAATTACTTTAAAAACATAAAAATCTATATAAAATATTAATAAGTATGTGTCTTATAAAATTATTTATTTTAATGAAAGTGATAAGACCTTAAAAGTACCAAAACAAAAAAGAAAAAGTAAGGCTTGTAGTATAATATTCTTAAGATAACAAAACATTATATATATGATACTAAATTAACAATGGTTGTGCAGTTAAATATATAAATAGAAACTAAAAATATAATTATTAACTGAAAAGTTTTAAACTAAAAATATAATTATTAATAATGCAATCTTCTTGTCAAAGTAATTAATCATTTTGATCATAATTAACAAACGATACAAAATTTTTGACGAGCTAATCACATATTCTTTAAGAGTATTTGAAGAAAAATAAGCCTTTAGCTTAAAAGCAATTGAGTCTACACAAAGATTATTATAGCATCTAAAATAGAAGTAATTAGACCTCGTACAACAACTAGATGATAACCACGAGAAGATATAGCACAAGATGTATTTACCATAATAATAGAAACTGAATACATTAATTTGCTAGACAATCTACTCAGACATTGATTCTAACATAATAAACCAAACATAATAAACCAATTCATTCTGAAAATATATGCTTAATTTGATGATATTGATACTATGTAGGAATGTTTAGAGAAAAAGTTGTTATTTGCTTATCAAGTTAAGTGCAACCAAAAAAGTATCATCTCAAAATATGCGGACCTTTGATAAAGTACTAATACAAGGGAAGTTTTACATTTCAAAATATGTCCAAGTTTTTAGATGCTATAAAGATCTTGTACTAAGAGAAGTTTTACAACATTATTGAATGTAACACGTAAAGTCAGGCAAATCACTTTGAATAATTTCTATACATAAACATTGAATAAGACCATTAGAATTGTGAGCAAATCTAGCCTTCTACTAGCGCTTTATCACACTTAGGTAGTTTTTGAGCAACATTGCTTCGGTTGCACTCAATTTGCATGTAAATGACATTTTTTTTTATTTTCTTCTAATAATTCAAATAAATTCTTGTTATTGACAGAAATAAAAGTTGAACAATATTATGAAAAGGCAAATGTCGTTTCATAAAAAAAGATGTTTTTATATAACTAAAATTGATTGAATATCCATTCTAAGACAGAAATAGTAATAATAAAAACATTTGCAATTCCAAGTCAAAAGATACATTGAAAATATTTATAATTAATTATTGACTTGGGCATACTTTTATAATCTACAAAGGAGAACTCAGCGTAATTAAATGTTTGAGTTAACCAAATGTTAGATTAAACGAGTATAAAAAATCAAACCAGTATTACTTTCTATTGCACCTATTCTGAACCTTTGACTATCCTTTATAAATTGTTTTAGAAAACAATTTAACACATTTTTCAACCATCAAACGATCTTCTCAAATAGTCCAATGGCATTGTCCAAAGATTTTAATAAAACTTGATAAAAATTAAATTGAAACCATATTTCAAGTGTCATTTGAAAAACAAGATAAATCCACTTATTAAATTAATTATAATATATATACATGAAGTGTGACAGAAGAAATACTAGAGTAACTGTATATGGAAGCGTACACTCTAACTAAAGTTAAGAGCTAAATTATAATTTTCTAATCCTGGAAGCATCTGAGATGTGACGCGATAATGTAAAAAAGTTTGGAAGAAAATTCTACGCACGCGGATAAAAACCCTACACCACACAGTTAACGTATCCGGCTAGCTATCACCTAGATTCGTGAGCTACGCATTGTTTATTGTAATGTAAAGCCAAATGGATAGTTTTTAGGGTTTTATAATAATCATTGCAACCATGATCCGATGCTACCTGCTACATCGTATAATATCAGTTTGTATTAAAATGTTTTTATGTTCTTAATCCCAAACATACCTAGGTCTGTTTAAGACAACTCTTTTAATATAAGAATGATCCCATAAACCCCGTTGCCCTCTCCTGCAGGGAATCGTTATGAAGAAGAAAACCCAGAAGCAAACAATCAAAAGAGGAAGACGCGAGGTATATGAAAAGAATCAAGATGTGTAGAAAGGTACCAAATGCCAGAAAAAGTGTGCTGACCAAACCAATATTAGGACAAATGAATGGTGTTTGATAGTGTAATACACACCACTAGAGTAAAAACTAGTATAAATAAAGTGAATCAGAAATAAATTCGGTCAGAATCGTATACCCTGTAACAAACCATTGCACTAAATTCTGCATCAATATTAATCCAGGACATTATATAACATGTAGTAACGACTTCAGGTAAAAACTTTTGACGTCAAACCAAATTACCTGCCAAATACCATCATTGGAAACACAAAATTGCTTTGCCATCCACACTACAAAACCGAACAAAGTAGCAACTTGCCCGGTGTTATCTGCTGAAGTTTAACCACTTGGCAGCCTCCTTTTAACAGGTGGAGATGCGTGCATAGGTATTTATGTGTGGGAAATCAGAAAACTTTATGATGCAATTTTCCATTAAATCAGCCCAACCAAACTGTAGAGCTAGATGGAATGCGTATTGGAAATCACTATGAATTCAAAGCACAAGGAAAATACTGCAAAGAATATATACTCTGAACATCCTCAGTCTTCAATTAGTATTTCTGAAATTTTTAACAATATCACAACTAATAGACAATTAACACATAATTAGAGCGAAGAAAAGTCTTTCCGCAAGACATGGACTAAAATTTTGATATTAAAACTTATATTAACAACATGGCATGGGTACAAACCACTGAAACCCGTGTCAGTGTACTCAATTGGCGAAAAAATGTTTGAAGTACTAACATATTGCAGAAAGTATTTTTTTTTGTAAGGCTGCAATAAGTTGTGCAAGGACCAACTATTCATAACTCTTCCCTTACTCCAAGACAACGCATTTTTTTAATGGATGAAAGCAATTTTATTGCATGGGTGAAGTTCTCAACGCTACATGCCAACCACAATTCAAAATACTTAAATATTAATAAAGCAGCACTACTGATCATATGATACAGGGCCCTAACCCAATTTGTCAACATATCTTGTAAAGAATTTAGCAAAATGCAGAAAATGCTTCGGACTAACCCATCAGTCCCCTCCATTTCAAGTAATCCTCATCTTGAGAGTATAAAAATAAAATGTTCCAAAAAAGTCACAACCTTATAGTAAGTCCACCAATTAATAAAATTTTAAAAAATGGACAAAAAAAATTAAATAGTAATCAGAGCAAAATCCATATAGAAGAGAATGAAGTTGTCAGAAAATTGAAAGTAAAATGACAACCAGTGGTATAGAACTATTAAACATAAACCACTAGTTCTAAATACTTTCACAGCCAGTGTATTTGACGGCTAAAAATGTTTTCCTGTGACCTTTTATGTTCATATCCATATGATATTAGTAGTGACGTCTTTCGAACTTTAGTATTTTCTTTGTTGCCATCTGAAAAATTCTTAGTAAGAATTTTCACGGATAAACTGAACATTTCTTGCATACATCATGATAAAATAAACACGTTTTCCCAAATTGGCAGGCCAACATCGTCATTTGTTGTTGAACACAAACATTAAGAATATTAAGAACAAAGCACTAACTATTAAGAATATTAAGAATAAAGCACTAACTATATCAGATGGATTTCTAAAATTTCATTTGTTAGAAATTTATTTCATACATGTACATATTCATACGCAAAAATAATTCAAAGTCCAGAAGTAATCATATTGATGAAATAAAATGAAGGACATAAAACTGAATGAACAAACTGTACATGCCAGTCACAATTCAATAGAACAAGATATTTTACTTGCAATTGATATAGTAGGAATGACTGGTTGCTGAACACATCAGCCCCGTTAAAATATATCTCACAGGTAAAAAAATGCTGATATCCTATTAACATAAACAATAGCATTCCGGTCAAAATCAACCATCCAAAGCAATTATGGCTCAATGAAAACCATGTCTCATAAGTCTTGACAAATTTGACTTCAATTCTAGCCTGACAGGTTTTGTTTTCTAAACTTATTGAAACGCACATTTTTGTTTGATTCAGGAAACATACAGATTATACATATGGAAGAAATTTTTAGTTTGAAAATTAACTTGTTTTGTTGGAGAGGAAAGCACTGAAGAAATAAAAATCTTGAAACATAACATTCCAAAATCATATCCTGAATTCAAGCTTCATTTCACTCACATTTTTTTCTTTCATTCAAACGATTCATGAGTTACACTAAAATTTCAAATGCACAGCAACAGAACTACTACTTACATACAAAGGAAAGACTACATAAAAAACAACTTGTAAGTTAAAATCCAGATGTTAAGAATTAACCCAGTAAAAATTACGAAGAAACCAGAAGAAATGTTCTAACTACGAAGCACTACAGTTCAAAGGATTTAACTTTCCCATTCAGAACAGCCAAACTAACACCAGAGAGCTAGCCCATCATCATTATTCAATATACAACAACATACAAAAGAACCCTATCACATTCAAAACAAAAAAAATGATCTTCTTTCCATTTTGTACAGAGGACCCACCCAACATGGCAGAACCAATAAACAAAAAACAACAACTCACCTCCACTGAGGAGAGACAAACAAATCTTTCTTCCCATCAAAACTGATACTTCATACATCCCAGTTCCATTCATTTTCCATAATCACTCCACCCGATCGTGGTTGCTGTTGTTGCTACGGAGAGCCCGAATCAAATTACACGCATTCCTCCTTACCTTCTCATTATCATCTTCCACGAACACAATAGAAGCTTCAAGAACACCTTCTTCAAGAGCTAACAGCATCATTTCCTGGCTATACAAGCAAAGTGAAGTAAGTGCGAAAAGCGCATACTGAATCCCCCTGGAGCTTCCGTTCCTCAAAACGCGAGCTAGAATCTGAACACAACCGTTATAACCTTCCATTTGCTCCCTCCCTTCCTTACACTTCGCCAGAACGCCAATTACCTCAACGCACCGTTCCAATCCAATTTCTACGTTCCGCAACAGAATCGGCACAGCGCCGCAACTCACGGCTCTTCTCCGGTTATCCGGAAAGGAGCAGAGAGCGTAAAGCGCGGTGGCGGCCTCCTTCCTCTCCCTCCCTTTTCCGTCACGGAGTATCGCCACGAGCGCCGCGATCGCCGCCGGGAAAGCGCCGATGGTGGCCTTGTTGACCTCGACGACGGAGAGGCTGGTGACGATGGTGGCCGCGACGGCGCGGCAGTCAGGCGAAGCGTTGAGGAGAACGGCGACGAGGCGCCCGACGACGCCCTCGGCGACGAGGCCGACCTTAGAGTCGTCGTCGAGGGTGAGGTTGAGCAGAAGCGGGAGCGCCTTCTCCTGGAGAGCAGGGTCGACGACGGCGGCGAGGACGGCGGGGACAGCAGCTGAGTCAGCAAGGTGGCGGCGGAAGGCGGAGTCACGCTTGGAGAGGCGCGTGAGGTGGCGGAGGGAATCGATTTTGGAATCGGAGGAAGAAGAGGGAGAAGTGAGGGTGGAAATTAGGGTTTGAGGTTGGGAAATGGTTTGGTGAAGAGGAGGTAGGAGGGTATAGTTGGAGATTAAGCTTCGGAGCGCGTGGTTGGGAATAAGGGAAGGTTGGTCGGGGAGGGGCAACTTGGTAATTGGACATGTTCTGTAGCCTGCGTCTAGCCAACGTTGGATTGAGGAACGGTCGAAGGTGTGACCGGAAGAGAGGATTACAGGGTCCGACATTATTTCTAGGGAAATTGGACACTTGAAGTGGTCGGGAAGATGATGAGTCGCCATTTCTTCGGTCAAATTACGAGTACCACCCTTCAATGATGAATGGATGAAGGTTCCACAGTGAAGTTCTAGTGTGTGTGGGTGAGTGACTGAGTGACTGAGTGACGGAGAGAAAGAGAGAGAGAGAGAAAGAGAGAGAGAAAGAGAGAGGGTTTTTGAGGTTTTTGAGGCCTCTATTCACTTTCCTTTCCTTCCGCCATTGATCCCTTTTAGCTTCATCACAGGTATTTTTTGGACGATAATACCCTCCGTTAAACACGGTAATCTCCACCAAGTGATTTTCGTGATTTTGGATTGCTTTTTCATACTTTTAAATAATTTATTCATCTTATTATTAAAACGTTTTATCTTTTTTATATTTATTAGAAAAAGAAAAAAAGTCATATCAACTTGAGTTTATTATAATTTCGTAACACATCTTTTAAATATTTTATATTCATCTCTCTTCTACTCAAATATTTTGACTGTGAAAGAGAATTTACACTCTAATTTAATTCACACAAACCCTTATTATAATTATCTCATTAAGAAAGATAAATGAAAACTAAACTTATCATGCGTCATTTAATATACTCTTTAGACTAAAAGTTAACATACTCTATATATGAAAAACAGATATAAAATATGCTATTTAAATAATAAAACATAACGCCATCTTATTTATTCATTTTACTTTTGTAAATGTCATTCTATTCTATTAGTATAAAATATCATTTTTAGTGGGTAATCCTAAATGCAATATAAATAAAATATATATTACTAAATTTTTTATTTTAACGTATTAAATTAATTATATATTTTCTATTTTCAAATTCTTATCGCATTCTTGACCACGCCATGTCCAATCTCATTCAAAAGAAAAACAAAATTCAAACCTCGCATGCGTTTTCAGTTTTTGGATTTGTTATCATTGCTTCGAAAAATCAATATTAAAAAATATTCAAATTTGGATTTGTTATCATTGCTTCGAAAAATCAATATTAAAAAAAATTCAAATTTATGATAAGTTTATCTAATCCTAATTTTGACACTTTTATCCAATAATAGATTTTGTGAAATTGAGATATTATTTTTTTAGTAATTACTTTATTATATTTATTTTTATATTATAAATTAAATCGTGTGAAGAATGTTCAAAGAATGCTATAAGCTTAAAAATGTTTCATAGTTTTGATTGTTGACCTTTAACGTTGGTATAAAGGTTTATTTAAAAATACTTTTTTTATGTTTGCATGTGCGAAGTATTTTAAATATTCTTAGTTTTATTAAGTTTTAATTGAGGATTTGAGAATGAGTTTAATTTGTTTTTGTGAAAAAGTGAGACAGTGGTTAATAGGTTTTTCTATTAAATTTTCATGTATGTTGATCCTTTAAAATTATTTTGATTTACATGTCAATTTTTTAATATAATTTTTCTTTGGGTATTTACTTTTATTAGAGAATTCATCAGTGTAATAAATAGATGTGTTTATGTTATGAAATTATATTAGATTTTATCTTCTTTATTTGAAAATTACATTGTTGTTTTTTCTTTTTCATTTTATGGTTTTGTTGTAATTGTATGGTTTTTCATGTATTTTATGATGATATTGAAGAAAATCTCTAAAACTTTGAATGAAGATGTTTGATGATATTTGAATATGTTTATAAAGATTCTAGTGTTTAGTATCTAATTTTCTTTATTCTTATTTGAACTCTTTAAATCAAGACATTCCCTATGATAACAAGTGACTGAAAACTAAAGTTAAGATTGAAATGAATTTTAATGATTTTAATCAATGAAAAGTTTAAATAATTGATGATTTTTTCTTCTAGAAAAAAAATAATTATTTAGATAAATAATCGATCATTTATAAGTTTTCTAGTTTTTCATAATGCATTTTTTTAATCGATTAAAATTATTGTTTGTAATCAATGAACAAAGCATTCAATTTATTAAATTGTGTAATAAACAATTATAACATGTAGACGTTACAAAATATTTTAAAAAATATGTTAAAGATAATTTATTAACAACTAAAATAGTTTAAATAATTTATTAGGAGAGAAGGAAGGAAAAATTTATACAATCCACTCAAGGAATTAGAGGAATTAGAGAACTTATTGTGTGAAGGATTTTTGAAGAGATATGCACTATGAAGTGACATGATGAATTGTTAGGCATGTCAAGTGTGTCTGAAACAAATGAATTTGTTGATTGGATGATGAAAGATATATTAGAAGACATGATTTGTGATATTGGAGTACAATCCTTTGTTGAAGAGGTTTATGAAAAAATGTCTATTGATGCAGAGAATCCATTATATCCTAGTTTAACTAACTTTACACAATTATAAGTTGTGTTAAAGGTTGATGAATTTAAACACAGTGAAGGGCAAAATTTTAAAAGCTTCATATAATTGCTTCAATTGTTAAAGGAAATGTTTCTTGAAAGCAAAACTTTACCTAATCGAATGTAGATACTTTGTCTGATAGTAATGGAATATGAAAATATTCATGCATGTCCCAATGAATGTATTTTATATATAAAAGAGTTTGTAAAGTCAATAAGTTGTCTCAAGCATTGCAAACCTTCATTATCTGAGCGAAACATCTCATGAAGATGACACCACAAATTGAATTGGTTACACAACATATTGAATCGGTTTGTATCTCCATTAATATTGTTACATATATATATATGTGTGTGTGTGTGTGTGTGTGTGTGTGTGTGTGTGTGTGTGTACGTGTGTGTGTGTGTGTATGTAGTATATAGTGTCCTAACTAATGTCATGTTTGTGTTTTGTGTAGCAACGTGAAGCAGAGTTGCATGCCTCAAAATTTAGAGGGTCTACTACTACTAGCCATATTGACGGAGGTTGTTGCAATCATGGGGATAGAGCCAGTGGTCATTCCTTGGGGTGTCACTATTTTTGGCAAAGATAGAAAGCTTCCATTTCTCATACATAAATCTAATTTGATGGAAATTTTAGCAGACAATAAAGAGTTAAACATATTTATTCCACAATTATAAGTTAACTTTTAAAGTCATTTTTATCCCTTATTCAATTAGATATTTGATATGTGTTTTTACCATCAAATTTAGGTACTTACATGGTTTATGTTTGGAAGAGGGAAATGATGACACATATAGGTTTATAGACCCTCGTTTCATGACCCCAACGGGTAACAAGAAAACATAAATCGAAATGTACATCGGTAATTCTATAATGTTGCGACAAAAACGAGTTTACCTTGCTCCATATATAGATAAGTAAGTATATCCTTATTTAATAATTTATAGTTTTGGCATGGTACATGTTTTAACTAATTTTTAATGCAATCATCATTGGTATTTGCTAGTTCTATCAGTATTAGATTGTACCACTGTATGGTTTTACTCATTGCATAAAAAGTCTCCCCCTCACTTGAAAAGTATAGTAGACATGTAAGTCTGTTTTAAGAATCCCCTACCACTACATTGACCTTCAATATACAATTACATGTTTCCTAACACTAGATGTTTTTATCTTAGTGCCTTTAATGGACAATGTATATTGAACGATAGATCAACTGTCACAACTCAAAAGGTCATATGGATTTTCATCAAGGTTTGTGTTATCATTTAATTTATCTATATAGTTTTATTGTAGGTGTAGAGCAATAAAAAAAATTGGGAGCTATAAGTATATGACTATTACGTCATGTAGTGGATGAGAACTATAGTACAAGTCGGCTATCAAAGTAATTGGGATGATGTAAGATGTTATAACCCCTTATATTTTAAATCTAATTTCAACTTCAATATGTCTTAACTTTAACTTCAATTCACTTTTATAGAATTTTAAGGATGTCCAACTATTCAATAAAAAAAGGATTAGAATATGTTCAACAAGCATGACAAAGTACTTTATAATTAGATATAAGAATATATGGTGTTAGAGTTAGACTTAGAGTTATTTGTTAAAAGAATTTCATATATAGTTAATTAGTATTGATATTTATAAAACATATGAACTATTTTTGAACTGTCTAAGTTGTTGTATGAAAACATTTTGATAGGGTTTTGGTAGACAAAATTGTAAATATTATATTTTATAAAAAAGACTCAATTTTAACAACGGTTATGACCATAATCATCATGGATATGCATTTTGTTTTTTTAATAGGTTTGGTTATGACCAAAACCGTCATTATAAACTATTTCATTAATTTTTTCTGCTTTTTTATTAAATTTTTTATAGTGGTGTTAACACCGTCGTTATTTAACACTTAACACTTTCAACAATGGTAAAAAAACTTGTCATTGTTTTTTTACGACGACCAATTTAATGACAGTTAAGAGTAATCGTCGTTTTTTATGTTACACTTCTAACGATGACCAATTTAACAACAGTTAAGAGTCGTAGTGGAAAGCTATCTCTAACCGTCATGGATTTGTCTTTCTATAATGGTGGAGGCCTAAGTTGTTTCATATATAAATATCCAATTTAGTCCTTGAAAGATTGTAGTAGTGGTTGATAGGTCACGATCTAAGAAAATGAACACAAATTCAATAAGAGGTGATGGATTAATTTATGATGGGTTCTCCAAAGATTTGTAAAGGATGGGACTTTGAAAGGAAAAAAAAGCTCTTGGATAAAGTCATGTTTGTAGGCATTCATCTTCAATCCTCTTAAAAAAAAATTGGATCATACAACAACAAAAAGTTTATAATATCAAAAGAATGTCGAGAGTTCATTGGTGGTGAAACTAATGTTTATAGAAGTGTTATATTTGAGCATGGGAAAAAGGAGTTGTTCGACGTAATGAGGACTTTAGGTCTCTGAGTCATTCTTTGAGAATATTTCAAAAGGCTTAATACCACTTTTAGTCCCTATTTTCGTAAACTTTGTTCAATGTGAGACTTGACTTTTTTAGGTGTTCAATGTGGTCCCAATTTTCTGAATTTTATGTTTAATTTGGTCATTTTTCATGACGTCATCTAAATCGTTAACGACAAACTGTATACGTGGGCAATGTTTAAATGAGGTGTTCGTTTTCGGCATATGTGGCCCCGTCCAGTATAATGTACATGTTACTCATACTAAGGTTTCAAACTTCCATTTTCACTTTCTTCCCTCTCACCTTCCATATCTCATGCGCCTTCATTTTTGCTTTCTTTTTGTAATTTGGGTTTGCAACTCGAATTTAGTAGAACTAAAATGATCGATTTGGGGTATTTTGTTTTGAAAATATATATAATTAATGTATGCTCTGTTTCTGTTTCTGTTTTTTGGTTGTTTGATTGGAATGTTTGGTTTTGTTTTTATTATATGGGAAATGGAAGGAAACATGAAAACTTGAAAATTGCATCTTGGTTTATGATTATATGTTGTTTATGAAGTAACAATTTAAGGATTTAATGTTGCTTTGTTTATGAATTTATGGCTTATTGCTTATGTCTTTCCTCCTTAGTGTTTGTGGTGGCTCATAGTGGTTTCTGATCTGTGCGTGCAAGTGTTTCATTGTGGTATGTCGTTGGCGTTGTGCTAGAGGTACATGGTGGCTAGAGTTTGTGTTGGGAGGTTGAAGGTGATGATGTGGTAATGTGAACATTATGCTAAATGAGCCATGTATGACGAAATCGAACACCTCATTCAAACATTGTCCACGTGTACAGTCTTTCGTTAACGATTTAAGAGACATCATGAAAAATGACTACATTGAACATAAATTACGAAAATTGAGGCCATAATGAACACTCGAAAAAGTCTAAGTTCCATATTAAACAAAATTGACGAAAATAAGAATCAAAAGTGATATTAATTCATTTAAAAAATAATAGAAGGATATACATGAGAATAAATCATTCAATGATCAAATTCCTAGGTATTAGACATCTTTCACTATGACACTATTAATACAGACTTCCATTAAAAATCTTGTAAATAAAATAACTTAGAAGTAAGGCGACACATTATTCAACAACTCATTTACATGAAACATGTATTTAAAAATATATTAACCAGTATCATAACTTTTCAAGGATAAAAATATTTATACCCATGGATGAATTTCAAAACTAGTTTTAAGGCATTAAAAAACATTCAACTATAATTCAGTAACTCTTTTGTAAATAAGAAAGTATCAAGTACAAAATAATTAGTTAATTATAATTTAATTCATTTGGTTAAATTTGTTTTTGTTGCCATTTGAAAAATAAAATATACTTTGTAAATAATGAGAAACAAAATCTAATTTTAGAATGTGTCTTTAATTATTTATAAACAAAAGTTATAAATATTGTAATAATACATTACATTACCTATTTTTTATATTCAATCATATAAACGTGTATCAATAATTTCTTCCTTATATTTAGTTAATATGGTACTTATGAATATTTACTTGTCCATCATTATGAATGTAAATCTTTGACAAAAATTTCTATAGAATTTACTTTTTATCAAGTTTTCTGAGCAAAAGTCAGTAACTTATTTTATAATGTATCTTTCAACAATAAAAGCTTTTAAACAATATTAATTTTTTACACATCTTTTCAAAATATTTATATCTCTCTCAACTATATATTTTAATGCCTTCATCACACAACAATCTCAAATCTTCATTCAAATAAGAGAAACATTTGTATCAATTTATGGTTCTCTTAAACTAAAAATTATGAGAATATTATGTTCTAATTCCTCAAATGGTTATCAATAAATCATGTTCTAATTCGTCAAATAGTTACTTGTAATACTTTAATAAAGGTATGAAAAAATAACTAACTACGAATACTTTCAATACAACACTTTTTAATTAAATGTATGAATATTAATGAATTAAACCCTCACTTTATCTTGTTTTATAATTGTTTTATGTCAAGTCCGTCAAGTGATATCGTTATGATCAATTATTGCATCTGAGGTATTGTCCGTTTTGAAGCTTAGAACCCTGTCAATATTTTGTCTAGAAAAGACGTCTTTGAGGATTAAAGGAGAAAGGTGTATTTGGATTGTCTTTGATCTCGACTCCTAAGCGATGTGAAATTATTGGATTTACTAACATAAGCCCCTTAGTCCAGATATAAGGAGAATGAGAGTTCATCCTCCATTGGGAATGAAGGTTCATCTTTGGAACATTGTTTTTGTCCCCATAGATGGTGTCAATGTTTTGATATTAAATTCCTCATATGACATTGTTAGAGTCAATAATCACATCCAAGGTATTGTTTGTTTTGAAGTCCGAGACTCCGTCATATTTTTGTCCTTAAAAAATGCCTTAGAGATTTGAAGGAAGAATATATATTTAAATTGTCATTAGCCTCCTAAATAATGTGAGTCTATTTGGATGTGTCAGAACATATGATACCATCTATAAGATAAATCTTCATTCCCTTAGTCTTTCATTGGGAAATGAACTCTCATTTCCCTTAGACTTCAATTGAAAGACTTATGTTCTAATACATTTAATAGTCTTACATCATTTAAAAGTTGAGACTAAAGATAATTTAAATACATTTTCTTCCTTTAACTCTTTAAGACATTTTTTTAGTGACAAAATTGTAACGTAACTTCAAACTCTAAAACAAATAATATCTTTCGATTGTGATAATTGACATAGTGATATGTAACACTATAACTATATTTGTAGTGATACTAACCTATACTAATTAAAAAAAATGGTGGACGAATATAATTAAAAAAAGAAAATATAATCCTAACCTATACTAATTTGGAGTGGTACTAATTAACCTCAAGAAAGAGTACACTCGAAGATAACACAAGCGCGAAAAAATGGTGTGAGAATATAATAGCAACAAATTTTCAATGGAAGAAGTACGGCAAGCGCAATAAAAATTAACATATCATATTAGTGATATGGAAAAAAATAAATAGAAAAAGAAATAATCATTTGCATGAAAAAAAATGAATATTGAGCATAATTAGACATATGATAAAATTCATACGAAACAATTCTCTAAAACTTATTATAATAACTTGAACATCCTAAATTTGATGTGGTCAAGTTTCTTACACCCAAACTTGTTATAGAGTTTGAATCTTTGATATTGTTTAACATTTTCTTGTTAATAAAAGAATTCATATTTAGTCTCACAAATGATTTTTTTTTCTCTCTTCATTTTCTTCTCCAACCCTTAAAACTTTAAATGAGATGGATTTGTCAAAAAATAAAAAAGATAGTTTATTTATTTTAATTTTTTTAATCATAATATTTACAGGAATGGCTGAAATGTCGAAAAAAATATTAATATGATGTATTATGTATTTAAAGTAATATCACCATGAGAGAAGTCAGTTTTCTTCTATTTCATTGTAAGTTAGGAAGTAGATATATTCTCATTAGTTTCACAAAATTAATTTTTCTTCTTTTTATTTTGTTAAATAAAAAGTAAAATTAATATTTTAATCGCATCTTGTTCTGTTCTTCTACGTCACTTTTTCTGAAATAAATAATGGTGAGTATTTGGATTTGACATCAGAGTTTAAGAGTAAGAGAAGGGCATTTTAGGATTTTGAAAGGGATGACGTGGTATCATGTTTTCAACGTTGTATGGTTGTGTCGGTTACTCTACCGGAAACAAGAGGGAAAGAGATCGAACAGCGTTTGTTTTCAAAGGGACCAAACTGTGTGTCGCATTCTCACTAGAAACCCTCGGCACTCATGAAATGACACGTAACCCTTCTCTTTATGAATAATACCAAAACAAAACCATGCACACATTTTTTACATTGCACCTCTTCTGTCAATAAAATACTACTAATGTTCGCTCACTAAATTATTTTCACGTTTTATGTATTTAGTTATTAGTGTGAGAAGATGCATCAGACATCTTATTTTGACTAAAGATATCTTCAAATTATTATATATTAAATAAATATGAATTTTACTTTATAAATTAATTTTACATAATTGAATTAAATTTAAAATCTAAAGTAATTGATGAAAATTGGTCTTAATTATTACATTAGATATTAAAAAAATGCATTATAAAGTGAATATATATATATATATATATATATATATATATATATATATATATGTATATATATGTATGTATTAATAATCCACTTTTATGAATATTAGAAAAGAGAGTTACAAGTTGATAAAAAACGTATTCATATTTTAGTAGACTCTAAAAGGTTATAGAATATAAAACCAAACAATTGCATTCTTCATTTATAAAAAAAAATCACCATTTCTAAAACATATAAATCTTTTAGTTTCTTTTTAGATTTACTAGACAATCATCTTCTTTTTTTCCTGACATTACAAGTTAGGAGATGACTAAAAGTAGGTCTAACAACTAAAGAGGACTTGGATCTATTTAAGATTTCTTATTCATTATGGATTTCAAGTTCTCATTTCTATTTGTGCTTGCATGTTGCCCATATTAATAGCATATATGATGAATTGAGAAAGAAAAAAGGAATATTAGTTAGTTTGAGTTTATCGTATTGTATTTGTTTTCTAGGTTTTACTTTTGAGAATTTCTTAACATTCCTTACTCATTATCTTTATTATCTTTCATTAAGATTAGATTTCTTGGATAGTAAAGATTTTTAAGCAACGGAAGCAAAATATTTTCAAAATTCTTATTTACGTTTTAGGTGATGATTTGATTTTCTGTATGGCAAAGCTTCAGTATGTATGAAGTTGTTGAATTACTTGGGTTGTGTGGGATGATTTGATATTGGAAAATTTATTATGCTTTTTTAAACTAAATAAATTTGGTTTCAATTTTGGTTGCTAATGTTTCAAGAATTGTAATAGTTTTGAATACTAAATTATAATAGTTTGTTGAGTTCTTACATGTGGATTGATTATATGATATTAATTATTTAATTTAACATATAAGAATAAGATAATATTTAGATATATATTTAAATTACATTAAACTTTGGTCATTAAAATCAAATTTTATAATTTCAATAATACAATATATCAATTATCAATCAAATCAAGTTAATTTACTACCCACTTAAGAAATTATTCAATTCATTTACATGCATCCACCACACATAGATTAGAACTTGAACAAAATAAAAGTATATGCTTCCATTACTTTTAGAAAATCAGTCTTTGACTCAAACTACTCTTTAGAGTTTTGTTCCTCACAGGATGATTTAACTATACAAACAAAACTCCAATTAAACATATTATTATGTTTACAAACAATAGAGATTCACTTTGAGTTATTTTGAGTCACATGCATTAGACTACAAACCATATGCAACTCATAACACTTAATGACCTCAAAAAGGGTAAGAAGTGAGCATACTATGTTATTGACTTTGATTTGATGCATGTGTATTGCTCTTCACTAATCCTATGGTCTTTGATCTTCAAAAGGATGAACAGGAAAACAAAAATAAAAACACAATATAACAATACCATTACACAAAAATTAATAACATTTAAAATATTTGAAAGCCATTAATAATACCATATAAAATAGGGGAACATTGATCAAATGAGGTATTCTTATTAGGTGATATTATTTAGTATGAGAGAAAATATATAGTCCCTTCCTTAGATGACCATTACTTGAGTGACATATCATTTAAGTGACTATAACACTTGAACAATATTCTTCCTACATGAAAAAATTGATACAATTTATTTCTCATTTAAGTGGTGAACACACTTTTTTATAATGAGATTAATCGCTTAAATTATACTTTGTCTCTTGATGAATAAACTTTAAAACAAAATATACATATGACAAGAATTATCATTTCTACCAAAATCATTTATCTTTTTGTTTCTAATTTATTGAATGGTTTTCAATGAGATATCCCAAATTAACATTTTAATCATGAGTTTCAAAATGCTAATTCAAAACAATTAATATGAAATTTTGAAGTGTGATGTTATCAGATTTATTGAATGATATTATCTAGGGATGCTTCAAGTCAAATGGAACTTAATTAGGAATTGAAGAAAGGAAAAAAATTATCAAATAGACCATTGAATCAAATTGATAGCATAAAAGTAGGAATCTCGTAATTGATATGTGTTGAGTGCAACTTCTGTGTTGTCGAGTGTCCTCTGAGAGTGAGCTCTATGGGCTCTTGGTGCTAGGCTCCACCTAAGCACCGCCGAACGCCTTCTATACAATGGGTTCTAGGTTTCCTAACCTCTGGCGTTGCCCAAATATCACTAGGCGCAACGAACTCTAGTGGATTCAGGCACTAGGCACTATAGGGAACGTTGGACGCTCATTTAACTGAGAGCTCCAATGGTCTTAGTTTAGGCCTTGCCTTGATGAACTAGGTGATAGAGGGTTGGCGTTGGACCTTGGTTTTTGCATTAAGCGTGAGTATGCTCTGTTTAGCTTCTGAATTTTGGAATTAATGATGGTTTATGCTCCATGAAGAACTCTCTTGTATGTGCTATAATGAATGATAGCAGGATTTTGGTTTGAAATAGAATTAGCGATGGTATAAAGAATTGACCTTGTCATAATATATGTGAGTCAAGTAAAATCACGACAATTATTTAACTCAAATCCACTATAGAAAATTAATGACAGGTACATCACTTAATGCGTATTCAAGTTAATACATGTTATTATGAAAATTAAATTTAAATATTGTCAAATGCTTAAGAAGTTGTTTGTTTTTTATTAAATTACATGTATTAGAAATTTATGACTCATTGTTAAAGTTTGTTTTAATTATAATTCTGTTATAATTTTATAAAAATAAATAAACTTGTTTGTGATTGGTTGTTCACATGCTATGATTTTATAAACTACATGTGATGAGATGATAGTGTAGGACAAACTAGTGTTCAAGAATGAAGATTAGAGATGTAAAAAGTGAAAAATATGTCCTTTGTTTTGATATTGGAAGTATATATACCTATATATGTATTGTGGAATGTATAGTCTTAGAATATTTTGAACTTTCTTTTGAAAAAAAAAATTGTAGAAACTATTTGTGGAGGATTGTATATTTCTTTATTTATAATGTTAAGTGTACTTAGTATTTTTTTATGTAATTATGTGGTTCAGTATATTTATATCTGATTAATCAGGTCCTTACATAATTTATTTTACTGTAAATAATCTTAATAAAATGAAAATTTAACACATTAATTCATTTTTGCAATTTTATTTCTGTTTAATCCTTACTCTAAAAAGTGATTTCCAATAAAAATTTCTTCAAAAACTAAAGGAGATCGATTAAGAAATTAATGAATATTTTTAAATAGTAAATTTTTATGCTTGATTTCCTAAATTAAGATACTTATTGATTTGTTTTATAATTGTAATTATTAATTTTTATTTAGAAGTTGTTTATTCCTTTTCATATTAAAAAAGAGAAAGTACAATTAAAGCACACTAATTGCATTATTTTTAAAAAATAATATTTCATGTGTTAGATTATTTATTTAACAACTTTTTTAATTTATTAGGGTAAAGGCTAATATAGCTGGTGATAGTACAACTTTTTTTTTTCCAATCCTCCTAATTAGTTAAGCCTAGACAAGTTTTCCTACTATATATCAATATCAAATTTCTTAATTTAGATCCTGAGTTGTTTTTTATAAGTGTAACCATCAACTTTAAACTTAAAAAACATTCATTCCTTATAATTTTTATATAACTTTTTTTTACCAAATTATATTTGAATTCCTCCAAAATGGAAATTTAAGAGTTTTAATTTTAGTCTTTATAAAAAATAATTTGAAATAAGGCATAATATTATTGTGATATAATATCATGTTAAACCTAGCGAAGAAAAAGAAAGAACAAAAAAGAAGATTTATTGGGAGAAAAAGTTAGGGCGTTGAATTGAAACATGTAACGGAGTTGGTCGTGGCTATGCGGGCCACCAGTGACTGAGTGAGTGCGGTTGTTAATAGTTATAAAAAAGTCCAAATTTGTGAGCCAATCGCGCTCCCACTCATGCTTCTCTCGCGCCCTTATCAATCCCTTTCTGTGTTTTCTTTTCATCATTGTTTGGATGGTAAAGATATTCATCATATTATGGTTCATAGGGTTTAACAATTTTAAATGTATTTAAAAATATATACTTTTAAATTAAAAATTATAAAATGTATATAAAATTAACTTTTTTTTAAAAAAATATTATCTTCCAACTAAATAACAAAAACATTTTCTCTCATATTTCTTTTTACTCAAATTTCTCTCATCCTCTTTCATTTGATAAACATGTGTATAGGCACTTAAATTCACTATAAGTTTGTATTATAAATAACTTTATATTATGGATATTGTTTAAATTAGTTTTAATATTGTCATAATAGACTTACTAGTGATAACATTACTAGAGTATTGAATTTATGGATAAAAATTTATTGAATGACGTCAATAATATATAATTATTGATAAAAATTATTGACAATTTTTTATATTTTATTTATTAATGAAAATTTTTGTTGGTTAATTAGTTGAGTTATTATGGACCAATTGTCCGTCTAGTGTCGATAAGGTTGTAAACATGGTTTATTATGTAAGGCAGTGATAGTTGAGTGCAAGAATTAAATTGAAATTTCAAAATTTAAAGGAGACATTTTCTCCATTCTTGAGTTCGTGAGATACACCGATATTCCCTTTTCTTGTCTTTCCAAAATCTTCAATTTCTCCAAAATTCACTTGAAATACTTCCTTTCCAATGTCCTAATTTCTCATACCTTCATTTCTCACTCAATATTGCCTTCAAAAATCTAATATCGAGTGAGTATTTAGGCATTTACATGTGCCATCATTAGTGTTAACCTCCAGTTAAGGTTTAAATTATCCAACAACTATACTACTCTGTCTCACTGTCTCAATCATTATTGGGAGATGAGTTTGGTTGTTAATCTTCTTTTCATAATTTGTAGAACCGGGTTTTGTTTCTTTTCGCCTGAGGTTTTGGTAAAACATGGGAGATGGAGTTCCAAGTCTTGTTCCTTTTCGCCAAAGGCTTTGATAAGTTAGGAAAATTAGAGATTCGTTTCACCCAGTAAGGCTTTAAATTTAGCTGAGTATAGTATTCTGTTGGTGAGTTTTTGGTAAGCAGGCAAAGTTTTTACTTGTAAGGCTTTTGGGAAGCAAGGGAGACGGGTTCTAGCTGGGATCGTTTGGTAAGCAAGCAGGATGACTCAGACTGGACTGCTTTCGTAAGTAGGTAGTGTGACGGTAGGTTACGACAAATAACATGTTCTCTAGTATCACTTGGAGGTGATGTGGTTTCGTGTGATGTTGTTCAGTATCACTTGGAGGTGATACATTGTTGTGGGATACAAATGTGTTATGACTTCATGGATTGTACTGGATGATTTGAATAGTGCGGGTGAGTACAATTATTTTGTATTATCTTGTATTGTTTTTCGGTTAGCCCACCCTTACTTGCTTGTGTTTGTACGATAATCATATAACTCATGTTGTTATATGAGAGCAGATGATGTTATAAATGATGTTGGTGATGTTTGGAGCAAGGAGATGCATGGGAAAATCTTATAGAGGATTTTTGAAATATTTTTGAGATAATAATATAGTTTAATTTTGAAACTTTCGAATACTATTATAAGTTGTAATTGGATTAATTGTTATTTTCGCATGATTTTAATTGTGTTCACCATAATGAAATAAAGTTTTTAATTTTTCACTATTTCGTGATGGTATTAGAAGTCACTTTTTCTCAAGTTATTGATTACACATCGCATCCTGAAAGGGCTATTACACTATTAGCATATGTGATATGTTTAGTTTGTGAAAAAACTTTCAAAGGACTAGTTAGAATTTTCCTTACTTTCCTAAGCCTTTGGATCAATTCCTCAAAGATCACAAGAAAGTAATGGAAGCTAACTCATTTTACTTTATTGAAAAAGTTTTGAGAATACATGTTAATTTGGATATGAACACTAGTATAAATCTATATGGATGTATTTATGAGATATTGAATTCATCTGTGTTGGAACTCTCACGTTGACTAGAGATAAAATCAATTTACAGAATATGTGAGATGCAAACATCATCTTATAAACTGATTTTATAAAGTTGAGTTAGATTTAAAACTCATTTCTTAACATGATATTAAATTATATACATGGGTGTAAACTTTACTTTATAAGTTGATTTTATAAGATTGAGATCCACCTTTTACAAATATGAACTTAAAAATAAATAATATAATATTTGATTGGAGAATAAAATGTATATTATATAGAAAAAAATGTTATATTTAGCTTGTAAAGATATAGGTAAAAAATTATGAACATATAACTATTTAAACTTTTTAAAATTATATTAAATTGAATTTATATAAATTCAACTAGTTGAGATGAAAAAATATATATTAAATTGAATTATTTTGATGTTATATTGAATTACATTTTAATTATAGGTTTAATCATTCAATAGTTTCTATTTTCGACGATTTTTCTCAAATAGGTCCATCACTTTTTTTTAATTGGGTTTCTATTTTTAAAAAATTGAAACAATTAGATATTTGTCATTAATTTTACACTAACACTGTTAAAGAGGTGCCACATGTCATCTTGTAGTATTTTGAATTTTTGAATTTCTTTTAATTTTTAAAATTTTAAAAAAAAATTAAATAAATTTTTTTATTACATGTCACATCGTGCAACATGACCATAATAATGTGATGTGAGATTAAAGATATTATATTAATAATAATAATAATAACAACAACAATTACGGTAAATCTATATCATACACATTAAATATGATACAACTGTCTTTATATATTTATTTATTTTTATTTTCACAATAAATAATTCGTAACAGCCATATTATATTATAGTACATATAATATAATCATATGAAGTGATTTGTTTATTTTTGTTGAAAAGATAAGACAGTGATTTAATGAAAATATTAAATATATCTCATATATAACTTTTCTTCATCATGTAATATAGTTATGTAGTGAATGAGCGAGAAATAATGAAAGAAGAGATGAATTTACTTAGAGAGTATAGTATTTTTTGTTTTTTAATATAATTATTCACATTTAACAATTAAAATGGGAGAAAAGAAACGAAAGATTTGAATGATGAGTCTACTAGAACCATTTTTGGAGTAGTTCAACCTCTGCCGTGGAAGTGAATGATAAAATGAAGGGTTGTTTCATTGTTTGAAATTTGAATGGATAAGAATAACTGTAGAATCTGGGCCTCAAAAATAAAGTTTGAAAAAGACTCAAATTGTGCTGTGTTTGGGTAAAGAAGAAAAGCGATGTGCTGTGGGGTTTGAGTTTGTGTTTGTAATAAGAGGACACAAACGTGACGCATGAGAAGTGACACGTGCATGGTTGTTGGAGCAGTTTATACGGGCATTACATGCTTCTAAATTATCATAAGATAAATAATAAATAATTATATTCACACAAACATAACAAATTAAGATATAACGTAAATTATGTTTACATTTTCTAAAGTTATATATAATGCTGTCTTAAATAATAAATTGTAACTAACTTATACATAAATACATTTATTTATACAACTTTTTTTTATATTATAGAAAATTACGAGATTTTAGAGGTATGATTAACATATTAAAAAATATTTAAATACTTATTATTTAATTAAAATTATAATAAAAATGTAGTTTGAATTAGTGTGCGACAATATTATATATATATATATATATATATATAAAAGAAAATATGTTAAATAAAAAATTGTGATACATACATAAAATTAAAAAATTATAAAAATAATTATTTTATTTATTTATTTTCTTAAAATTATATAAATAAATTATATAAGTTATATTAAATTATAAATAAATGATATAATTATAAAAAATATTTTTCTTTAAAATATATATTTGAGTAATGGTAAA
Source organism: Vigna umbellata (assembly GCF_029865625.1). Taxonomy (NCBI): domain Eukaryota; kingdom Viridiplantae; phylum Streptophyta; class Magnoliopsida; order Fabales; family Fabaceae; genus Vigna; species Vigna umbellata. The sequence continues at coordinate 53,364,255 of NC_142165.1, read as the reverse complement.
ATTTATTTTCTTAAATTTATGTGAATATTATATATATAGAAAGCGAGTTTATTCTATATTTTCTTAAACTTAACTCTCTTACTTAGGATAAAAAATACACTGCGAGAATAATAAATGTTAAATTAACATTATCAAATTGGTAGAAAAAAAATTATATTACAATAAACTATAATCGTTATATACTCTATTTGTCATATTTATCCACAAAAAGAGGTCCTAGATTCTATTACTCTATAGTTAGGTTATGGATAATTATGTATAGTCTAGTGTCAAAATTTTCAGGTATAATTTGAATATGTGGTCCCGTTTTTTAGTTATAGTTTTCATTTTCTTTTCCCCTTTTTCTGAAAGTATGCCTTTTAAAGGATACACTTTTTGTTAGGATTAAAACAATATTCTACGTTGTTTGTATTGTTTCCAGTTATAAGAAGTTATGTTGTTTTACATAAGATGTGACTCGTGAATGCATGTAATTATTTTTTAGTATTAGAGTTTTGAAAACTATATATTAAATTCTAAATTATGAAAATGTAATATTTGTTGAAAAAAAATAGAAATATTCAAACAGTATAAAGTGATAAATATTAAATAAAATAGTAATGTTTATTAAAAGTGAACAAGTTTCTAACTAGAATTGAAGTATCTTTAAGGATTTGTAATTACAATATAAAAAAGAGTCAAAAACATATATTAGATGAGTTGTATCGTATTATCTATGATTACCAAAGTTTTATAAATTATTTACTTCAGATATCCTTCAATATGTTCAGATAAAAACTTAAATTTGTTTTTTCATACAAATTTAAGTTGTATAAAAACAGGAATCTAAATTCAGCATTAGTGAATTGTTCTTTTTTTTTTTCAGTCAATTACATCAGTGATAAAATGTCAGACCTCCTAAATATGCACCCAAAACTCCTCATGTCAGCTCATTTAAAACGCACCCAAAACCCTTTGCGGGGACGCCAGGTGTCAAGAAACGAGGATCTGAAATCAGATAGTGGGATGCAGGTGTTAGCAGAAGAGCGGACGCTCGTTTTACGTGGGAAGAAAAATGATTTTTTCTGAAAACCTCCTTCCCACTCTCTCTACATGCACCTTTCTTCTTCCAAAAATCTGATCTTTCATTTTCTCCTTCTTCTCTCTAGAAAACTCTCCCTTCTCTCTACTGTAACTCATCTTTCTCTTCTCCGATCATCATTCAGACCGTAGAAGCGTTCCCGGCGTCGTAAGCTTCATTCTGAACCGAACAGTTCCGGATTCTGAAACTGGTAAGTTTCTCGTCCCTAGCTGTTCGTTCGTATGAACATGCAAACCAAGCTCTGGTTGCATGCGATCACCTTGTCTGAATCAATTGTGGTTTTTTGTAACTTGTTTTAGTTTGAAGAGTTTGGTTGAGCGTTGAGAGTAGAAGAAATCTTAATTCCGCGAAGTGAGTTTTATTCTGAAGGACGTACATTCACACTAGAGGTAAGGAAAGCTTATTTAATTTAATCTGTATGTGGTTGTCTGGTATGAACGTCCGCTTATTTGAATGAATGAATATAATGCATGATGGTTGATATGTATGAAGGGTATGAATGTGAATATGAGTAATCATTTTGGGAGTATGAATTATTAATATTATATGGATTTTATGAAATATGTAAATTGATGTTTTATATGAAGTTATAAGGTTATGAAAATGATGTATTGAAAATTGAGTTGAAGATAAATGAAAATCTGAATATGAAATTCTCAATATGATAATGTACGTTCGTTATTAAACGGTCCTCAACCGTTCGGTATTTCTAGTAAACTTCTTTGAAATTGAATTCTTTCATTTGGGAAGAATTCTAGTTGAGGACAAACGCCTTCTTGTAATAGTGCTATGTTTGAGCGTTCGGCCAAGCGTAGATGCCCCTGAGTGTTATGTGAGGAATTGGGAATCTTGTAAACGAATAATTGTATACTTAGTTGTTCTTAAATCCTATCTCCATCATCTTGTATTATATTTATTACTATTACTGTTTCTATTATAAGTTAAATTAGTGAGGGGTCTCAACCCAAGCCCTCGTAATGAGTGGCGCTCGGTCTTATACCCAAGCGCTTGTACTCATTTCTAATTGATCAACCTTGATAAAACAACGTTCGTCCAAATTCAGAAAATCCCTTTTTCCGTGTTCGGTCATTGACTGACATTAGGTTTCAGTAATTGAATTATTCTAAATATAGTTCTTTAAACGTCTTGAGGTGTCTACATCCATTGGATTCGGCCTAGAACCCCCGTACTTAATTTTCCATGAGTACTTGCCCTCACGTAGAGGAGAGTAGGTCATGTGTGGGAACGACAGGAGGTCCTAGTCCTTAGGGGTACTTTGGACGGAACGGACTAACCTCGGGTGGCAGCTGATGAGAATTCCAGTTACTACATCACCCGAGTGCACGAACGTCGTAGCTACACATAATTCTTACAGTCCGGGCAGTCAGTCTAGTATTAGGGTTTGATTGAATCGTATGTTGGAATGCGTTTGATGTGTTTGTATGTGAGAAATGTATGTTATTACTTGAATTAAATTACATAAGCTTACCCTGTGTTTTTCTTGTGTTGTCTCGTCCTTGTACGTCTGTCTTGTCGTTGCAATGATCATCCGTGTGGATGTGAGCAGATGGAGACGCGCTGTTGGAGGATGCGCTGGAAGAAGAGAACTTAGTTGAAGTAGAGGTGAAAACCGAACAGTAGGACGTTCGGCTAGGAGTTAGTTATTTTGGTTAGGTGGTCGTTCATTCGCCCTTTCTTTAAGTTTTGTATGACCGCTCGATGTTGGCTTTGTAAACCGCTCAATCAAATCCCGCTTATATTGTACAGCTAAGTTGTGGTTCTTGTATGGCCGTTCGGCCATAGTGGTACGCTCTTTAAATGTTAAGACTGATCTGTATTATTATTAATCGTAATTATTCTATTATATGGTTAAATGCTATATTTATGGAATGTTACATAAAAGTAAAAGAATACTTTTTAATGTATTTTAACCAAAATAAATAAATATATGTGTCTATATATATATATATATGCAAATGTTTATAGTATAAAGAACATTGATTGTTTGAATGATATGACCAATACTCATGATAAATTATAAATCTTATACAATTTTAACCCATAATGTTTGTGCATTTCTTCTCCTTACAAACTTTTCTCCAATAAGATTATGTAGTGGACTAAATAGAACTTATTACTTACTTTAGTAATATGATTTATAAGTTTTGGGATATCATGTAATCTTTAAGTATATTTGAAAGATATAGTAGATTAGGAACGTGAAAGTGTACTCTTCATATGATATGTCAAAGAATATTGTGACATGATACTTTGTGATGATGAAAATTTACCGTTAAATTCCTAAATAAACCATACATAAAATTAAATACATGGTTTATTATGATATAAGAAAAATAGATTCACAAAACTATTAAAAGGCTTAAAAAATAATTATAATGTATTATTTCAAAAGAATAGAATTTTATATATATATATATATATATATATATATATATATATATATATGGGTTTTATAATTCTTCATAGATACACAAATCTTCACAAATTATAACTAACACAATATTTGATTGTCTAATATCCGTTAATAAAATATTTTTCATATCTTAACACCTCCACTTAAGTTGGTACATGGATATGATTTCTAACTTGAATAGAGACTCATTAAACAATCTTCTTGACACTTCTTTGGAGAGAACATCAGCCAACTACAATTCTAATCTTACAAAAGGAAATGAAATTATTCCAACTTCAAGCTTTTCTTTGATGAAATGTCTATCAATCTCCACATGCTTTGTTCTATCATGTTGCATAGGATTGTGAGCAATTGCTATAGTCGAAGTACTGTCATAGTACAAACTCATAGCTTCATTTGGTTTAAAGCCCAAATCTGATAGCACATTTTTAATCTACAAAAGTTCACATACACCTAGTGTCATGCCTCTGAATTTTGCTTCAGCACTAGATCTTGCTATTTGTTTTTTACTCATCCAAGTTACAAGATTCCCTCCTACAAAAGTAAAGTATCGAGAGGTAGATCTTCTATCATCTTTCGAACCTGCTCAATATGTATCAGTGTACCCTTCTACCTTTAAGTTTCCATGATTTAAGAACAAAATTCCTTCTCCAAGAGTGGACTTCAAATATCTCAAAATCCTTTCAACAACATCCATAAGAAGCTTTCGTGGGTCATGCATAAATTGACTAACAACATTCACTACATAGGTGATATTTGGACGAGTATGGCACAAATAAATTAATTTTCCTACCAGCCTTTTGTTCTTCCTCGGTCTATGCTTGCTGAATTTAAGCATTGAAAGAGTTTATGATTTTGTTTAATTGGTGTATCAGCTGGTTTACTCCCAAGCAACCCAATTTCCGATAGTAAGGCAAAATATATTTTCTTTGGTGTAGGAAAATACCATGTTTTGATCTAGCTACTTCAATACCCAAAAAACATTTGAGGTTTCCAAGTTGTTTCATCTCAAATTAAGATGCAAGGTATTGTTGTAAACTATAAATCTCATCTTGGTCATTTCCTGTAACAATCATGTCATCTACAAATATAATTAAAGTTGTAATTTTTCCCTTTCCTCTCTTAAAAAATAAGGTGTGATCAAAGTTACTTGCTCTATAGCCAAAAACCTTCATTGACTTGGTAAACCTTTCAAACCATGCTCTTGGGAGATTGTTTTAATCCATATAGAGCCTTCTTTAATTTGTAAACCTTCCTTCCAATTGAATCTGTCATGCTTGGTGAAGAATCCATATAAATTTCTTTTGAAATTTCTCCATGTAGGAAATCATTTTTCACATTAAAGTGTAGAAGAGGCCAATCTTGGTTTGCAACTAGTGACAGAAGTATTCTCACAGTGTTGAGCTTGGCTACCGGTGCGAACGTCTCTCGGTAATCTACATCATAAGACTAAGTGTAACCTTTAGCCATAAGTCATGCTTTATACCTCTCAATAGTTCCATCAACTTTATGCTTAATTGTAAATACCTATTTGCAACCCACAGTTTTCTTCCCTCTTGATAAGGACACAAGATCTCAAGTATTGTTTTTTTCAAAAGTTGTCATATCCTCAACCATTGCTTTGGTCCATCTAGGATATGCCAAAGCTTCCTGTATATTACTAGGAATAGAAATTGAAGATAATTAAGATACAAATGATGCATATGATTGGGATAACTGTAAGATGACACACATTTACCAATGAGATATTTAACTTTGGCTTGGAGGTCTGGTTCATATTTAGCTGGAGGTTGACCACGGTTAGAATGAGGAGAAAGATTATATTGAAAAGTAGTAGACTCAGTGTTTGATGTGCTAGTGATCTCAAGCAGACAAGAATCAATTCCATGATCAATTTCATTTAAATTAGTATTATTAGAGATATGATCAAAAGATACCTCTAAAGAGTTGAACCTATGGAGAAGATTGAGCTAATTGGTTATGATCAAAAGACAATGTATTATCCATAAAAGAAGTGTCCATATTTAGAATTGAATCACTTCCTGCAAAATGATCCTCACACGATAATTTATCTTCACAATAAAATTTTATATCTGAGATATCAAACATACTAACATCATGATATGCACTTCACTTTCATTCCCTCCCTGAAGTGAGAATCAACATAAAAAAATTCATGTTCATTAAATGTCACATCCATAGAAATATAAAATTTCTTTGATGGTGGATGGTAAGCACGATAACCTTTTTGAGTTGATCCATACCCAACAAAAACACATTTGATCGCTCGGTCTTCAAGTTTTGTACGTTGATGTGGGGGTAAGTGAACATATGTAACACATCCAAACATATGAGGTGGTAAATAAATTATGGTAGGAAGGATACAATGATCAGACAACACATTGAAAGGTCTTTGAAAGTTAAGCACGCTAGAAGGGGTTCAATTAATTAAATAAACGACATAACTCACAACCTCACCCCATAAATGAGATGGGACATTACCATCTATCGAAAGAGATCTTGTCACCTTTAATATATGTCTTTTTTTCCTCTCAGCCACTCCATTTTGTTATGGTGAATAAGGACATGTAGTTTGATGCAAGATGCCTTTAGAGTTCATGAACTCTATTAATTTAGTCTTAAAATATTCCCCTCCATTGTTTGATTGAATGACCTTAATGGATGTGTTAAATTGTGTAACGATCAAATGATTGAAGGAAAAAACCGCATCACACACATCACTTTTATAAGCAAATATACTCAGGTTACCCGAGTACAATCATTAACAAAACTGATAAACCATTTTTTTTTCATTATGTGTAGATTGTGGGGTAGGGCCCCAAACTTCTGTGTGAATTAATGAAAAAGGAAAATCAGTTTTGTTATTGCTTAAAGGAAACACAACACAATGATTTTTTGGCATAACACAAGTTTCACAAAAAAAAATTAGAAATATTGCATTTATGAAATAATGATGGAAATACTTTTTTTAAATAACCAAAAGAGGGTTGTCCCAACCGTCTATGCCATAACCAAATTTCCTTTTTGTTTTTATCTTGTATGTGATCATTCGCAAGACAAGCCAACCTACTTTTATGGGTTTGTTGTGAGACATTTTCAAGATTATACAGTCCTTCACTCTATCTACCAGTGGCAATCTTCTCCTTGGAATTGATGTTCTGAAAAAGATAATGGGTTGGGTAAAACAAGGCAACACAAGAATGTGATTTGGTTAACTTGTTGATGGAGATAAGATTATAGTTTAATGCAGGAACAAATAAACATCAAGAATCGGTAAAGAGGGTGAAAGGGATATAATACATATACCTTCAATAGGAGATGAGACCCCATTAGCATGAATAACAATTTTAGAACAATTAGAGGAAAAATTAGTAAATATATAAGGATCATAAGTCATATGATCAGTAGCACCTAAATCAATTATCCAATCACTACCCTTAGTAACAACAAAAAGATTAAGGACAGAGTTAAATATACCTGACTTGGTCACAAATCCGGAAGAAGTAGAAATATAACTCTTGGAAGTCGCGAAAGTTCCAAAATTATGTTTCTCCAGTTGATTTTTATCGGAAGGAGCCATAAAAAATATTCAATGAAAAAAAAGAAGCATTGATTCCTATATTATAGAGGAAATCCGTGTTTGACTCTGATACCTTATTAAAAGGTTTAAAGAATAATTCTGATGTATTTTTTCAAAGAGTAGAGTATCATATATATATATATATATATATATATATATATATATATATATATATATATATATATACACACACACACACATACAAGGATCCTATAATTCTTCATCTACTAAATGAATGACAGGTGCACAAATCTGCACAAATTATAATAATATATAAATTATAACTAACACAATATTTGATTGTCTAATATCCGTTGATAGAATATTTTGCATATCTTAACGAAAACTAAGTTGATAAATAAAATTTTCATCAAGATGATTTACAAAGAATTAATCATAAGATTTTAACAAAAAATATTTTAAGCATATTAATGCATTCAACATATAAAATGCTTCCTATTTAATAATAAAAAATATTTTTGTAGTGTGTATATGGCTGAGTATCTTTCAGTTACATTAGTATTGATATAGTCTTAAGATGATATGGTACAAAACATAATCGAATACGTGTTAAGTGTCTGCATCTAAATATGTCTAGTGATCACCATTAAGCGGTTTTGTTGATTATCTGTCGGCCTTCCAGAACTAGTGGTGTACTATCTACTCTGAAACTTAGTAGCATGATAAAAAACTGATACAGACAAGGTAAATGAGCCATTGGACCCAAGCCCAGACCCATCTAGTTAAAGGCTCACAAGCATAATAAAATATAAATAACACATACATTGAGGTACCTTTTTTACAGTCTCATTAATTACACAATTAATATCACTGATGTTTGAAGCTGACTTGAGAGTTAGAGTGTATTCTGTAGGCACAACCCGACCATGTAGTATTCTGCAAAGAAGATTTCAGTTTAACAAATGAAGCAAGAGTTATGGTGTTCACAAGCAAGGTGGTTGGAGAGAAGGAAGCAGGACACTAGTACAAAAACAACGTATAATGTCACACGTTCAACGTCCAACCACTGAAAAGTCAACGTTAAAAATGAGCGGTGGCATTTTTGTAAATAAATTTAATTATTAAACGTCGTTTAGAATTGTAATTTGACGTAAAAGATATAAAACGTCGAATGACTTTTAAATTCAACGTCAAAAGGTTAGTGAATTCAATAAAAATTTGAGCGGGAGATTGAAAATTCATTCACTTTATCTTAACGCGCGTACCCTTTTCTCTTCTCAAACTTTTCTCGAACGAAGTTTGACGATCATCACATGTAATCTTTCTTTCGTTTGATAAAAATGCATTTTAATTAATTACTTTATGTATGATTTTTTTTTTGTTTTAACCAATTATTTTCATGCTCTTGTCCTTGTAGGTGCATTCTGCTTTCTCTCTCACTGGTGACGAAACTTTATTCCGACCAACCCACCTTTTGAAGGTTAGTTTTCGTTTTCGTTTTGAAGAACTTATTTGTTGAACTTGTTTGTTGTTCTTTTTGTTGAACTTGTTTGATGTTGTTGTTTGGTTGAACTTGTTTGTTCTTGTTGTTTGATTGAACTTGTTTGTTGTTGGTTATTATTGTTTGTTGTTGATACTACACTACACGTTCATAGTTCATGCTTTATAAAATACCAAAAATTGAAATTTGTTTTTTTTATGCTTTTTCAGGTCTCGTAGAGTTGTAAAAAAGATCACAATTAATTAAGAAAACAAAAAAAAATTATTAATGTCGAATATTGACAAAATTCGACGTTAAAATAACGTCGAATTTTTTAACCTCCCGCTATGACGTCGAACTCGAATGTGCAAAAAATATTCGACGTTGTACACTGTTTTTGTACTAGTGGTACCCTCCTCGGTTGACATAGTCGTGATCTTGGAAGCTTAGACGAAAATGCAATATAGTTTGCAGAGTTTTCTACTTCTACTTTATAAGTTAAAAACACATTCATCCTTATGATTGATCAAATACACTTTTGTTTTTTTAGAATAATCATTTATAAACGTTACAAAATACATTTTACCACCTTTAGACATAGTTTGTTTTAAATAAGCTAGTTTAGTATAGATTACCCTTAGAAGTTCAGTTTCACGTTCAATAGAATGACAATTTTCCTTTATTATTTTGGATTCCACACATATATCACATTTATTACTTTATTTATCATGCATACTAATTAATTATAGTCGTTCCAATCTCATAACATACAAGGGATTCACATGTCTAATCTAGTATGCTACAAATCTTATGAGTTAATAATACAAGGAGAAGAACTTGATTTATTAACAATTTCGAAAATATTAAGAAAAAAATGGCAATATCTCTTCCTCACAAACACATTATTTTTTGTCATAACAATCTTGTGAGATTCAAATGACATTTTAACCCTAACTTTTCCCAGTAGTGCTATAAAGATTAGATTAACTATAATTGGTAGCACATGTAGCATGTCACTCAAGGCTAAAGTCTTCCTAGATGTGAGCTTTAGAAAAACTTTTCCATTTCCTAGGACATGAGTTGTCCTGGAATCACAAGATAAAAATGTTTTTCTCCATCCCCTAAACTGGAGGTAAAAGCACTTTTGTTTGTATAAATGTGCATGGTAGCACTAGAATCTACCACCCATTTGCTCACATTGATCATACTATTTATTTGTGAAATGATTGTGATAATGGTATCTTCCCCTTTGGCTATATTTGCCTTAGGAAGATTGTTGTTTCTTATTTTACATCCGCACTCGATGCATGATGGGCTAACTTTCCACATACAAAAAAAAATTCCCTTCTTCTTCAAAGTGAAGTTAGATCCATTGCAACGATAATTTCTATTTTATTTTTCTTTTGATGATCAAGTTTATTTTTGTACCTTTTTGGAGAAAAATTGTCTTCTACCATATTTGCTTTCACAGATAATTCTTTGGTCCTTGTAGTAACACACTCTCTTTTTGTTGGTATCTTCAATGATGATGTGTGTACTAAGGTCTGGTAGTGACATGAACTTGTGTTTGTGTTTCAGTTGTCGTGTGTAGTTAATCCAAGATGGTGGCAGTTTCTCAATCAAAAGTTATGAAACAAAAACTCATTAGGCTGAATTATGGTCTCTATTTTGATATTTTCAAACAACTTGAGGTACTCTTTGATTTGGATATTGATATCCTTATTTTCAATCATCTCTCAACGATAGTAGTTACTTAGATGAATTTTTTTTTTTAAGACATCTTTGGCACTATAATTGAGAATCAACGAATCTCCAATGTTTTTCTCTTGCTTATATGAACAATACACATTGAACAAGTCGTTACACAAAACACTAAGTAAAGTGCGTCATCATACCTTGTTCGCATGAATCTAATCTTCAACTTGTTTTGTAAGAGTAATAGAGTTGAGTTTTGAAGATGTGAGAGCAGTAACAACTCCATATATGTCTAATAGAGTAGACACATTTTCTTGCCAGCACCTAAAGTTTTGTCTAATGAAGACTTCAATTTTTGACATGTTTGGGAATGGTTTTAAAAGACAGTCTAAGTTCTAGAAACAATGTTTTGATTTCCCGAAGTAGAGTTATTATTGTTATCATCCATAAGTCCTGAAAATTGTTGTAAAAGATGACTAAAATCATAATCAAAGTAAACTTCTTGAGGTGTATATATTGACTGCCTTTAAAGACTTATCTGCGGTATGTTACGCTAGTCTCTCAAGATACAATAGAAATTTCTCAAATTTTCTGAGAAACTCAAAAACTAGGAAGGAAATCTAATAATAAATAACTCATGATTTAATAAAAGAAAGAAATAGGAGAAAAAAAAATGAGAGAGAGATTGAAAGTGTGAAGTTAATGTATGTTTCAAGAGGAAGAAAATTGTCTATTTATAGACCCATAGAGTAGCCACCGTTCCTTGACTTGTGAAGAAAGTACATAACATTCAGAAATGGATCTTGTGACCCTTGCGGCTAGAGCTAAGTAAGTTGTCAGGTCTTAAGAAGGAAAACAGAACTACCATTAATAGATTATGTTCCCGTTCGCATATCTCGGAACAAAGATTTTGCAATACTTTATTTATGTCTTTATAATATCTTCAAAAGCTTCTCACCATTGATAAAAGAAATGGTTTAGGAGATGAAATGGGAGAGTGGCGCTACAAAGGAACATGTAGAGAAAAAAATGGAAGATTAAGTGATGTTAGATTTTTTTTTTTAATTTTTCATCAAAGGTAATGTTGTTATTTCAATAAGGTTATAGGAAACAAGAAAAACGTGGGTGTAAGAAGCATGTTTGTTCAATTTTTTAAAAAGAACACAACTTAGTTTTCATCGTTCTACATTTGTGAAACTATGAAAACCAGAATGATATCCAAAATTTAAACTTTAGAATTGTGTAAAATACGTTCTTGAATTAAATTTTTGGTAGTCAATTTTTTCATAGTTCCTAAATTTCAATTCCAAAGTCTATTTGTTTATTCGTTTTACTATTACTTAATATTATAAGAATATTTTACATTGATGGTGCATAAAAATTGATCTAAAAATATTAGCATAAAAAGATGTTTAAAAAATGTTTGTTGCTCTTATAGAGTTGAGTATACCTTGTGGAGAGATTCTTTTTACGGACTTCTTCCATCTTACCTTCATCAACTACTTTAACTTCTTCCTCTTGGTATTCATCCTCCAGAAGATGGGTGAGTGGTGTGCCTATAGAAGATTTTTTAATGCTCAAGGAAGTTGGTTGCGTCAGATAACAACTAATGTTGTAATAATTAATATAGATTATTTACCTTGACAGGTATACTATTTATTGGATAATTATAATGTTTGTGGAACTCACCTATATGGCCTAGGTGGGCTTGATGGCCCATTTACGTCATGAGCTAGTTGTTTGATCGAGACTATACTAAGTTACAAAGTACTACACCATTGGCTTTGGTAGTCTAAAAGGTAGTTGGACGGGTTAACTTATGGCTGGTTAGAAATAGTAAAGCCGGTCGGCTTGTGGCCGGATAGAAGTAGCATGCATATGTCATCTTGTGATCGGGTAGAAACAGTAAAATAGGTTGGCTTGTGGCTAGGTAGAATTAGTAAGACAGGTAGGTTGGCTTATGGCTAGATAGAAATAGTAAAATAGGTCGGCTTGTGGCTAAATGGAAACATTAAAATAGGTCGACTTGTGGCTGGATAATTCACCATTAGTTATAGTAAGTGGCATATAGACCTTGTCAAGCGACAAATAGGTGTGTTCTGGTAGTCAACACTTAGTAGTCGACATCTAGTTCTTAGTAGACAACACTTGGTTCTGGTAAACGGTAATTGATTCTCGTTGTCAGCACTTAGTATGTGGTACTTGGCTCTTGGTAGAGATATGCAACCCTCCACAAGCAACAAATAACCTTTAGAAAATAGCATCCGACCCTTGGTAAGGGGAACATAACCTTTGGAAGGAAGTAGTAAGCCTTCAGCATATAGCATCCGACTCTTGGAATGTGGTGCCCAACCTTCACAAGGTAGTATCATGCTTTCAACATGTAGCATTAATCTTCAAAAGACAAAACATATTAGGTGCTATGTATTAACTTGTCATAGTGTTGGGTACAAACAAAGTCCCACATCAGACAAAATAACATATGGACATGAGTTTATATAAACATAAGATATCTTCATTGGTAAGAGGCCTTTTGGAGTGGTACCAAAAGCAAATCCGTGAGGGTTTGATCCAAAGCGGACAATATCTTACCAGTGTGGAGATATTTATATATATGTGTGTCCCTCCTTACACATAGAAAAATATCAATGTTGATAAACTCGTAAGTCCTCGACCATATAAAGTACATAACCCCTAATTTTCATGACTTAATAGTCTATCTTTAGTTGACTTGCAAAATCATGAAGCCTGTATATAGACTTTTAGAAAAAAAATAGTATATTTCATTGTAACCTTACAACTATAACTATATAACTATTTTTGTAAATATATAAATTAATTAGTTATGAATAATGACAAAATTATATATTAAAAGAAATACTTAATAGAGCAAATTGTATTGTATTGACACTACGAGGGTTTTCGAGATTACACGTAACTTTTGTTCCTTCTTTTAAAGTTTAGGACAATTTTTTATAGGGCCAGTGTAATATTTTCAAGCAAATAATTGAGGAGAGTTAACGTAAAAGGGCTTGAGTGTAGTGTCTTTTAAACAAGTAAAGGAGACTAGTTTAGGGGCGAAGAAAGATTGTTATTAAGATAAATTTGACAAAAAATTAAATATGAAAGGAGAAAACTTAGGTTTATAATAAATTAATACTACATAACAGTTGGAAAAACAAAATCGAATACTAATATATACATATATATATATATATATATATATATATGTATATATATATATATGTATATATATATATATATGTATATATATATATATATATATATGTATATATATATATATATATATGTATATATATATATATATATATATATAACTTTTTTTTTCTTTTTCTTAAGTTTTTTTTATCCGTTTACAATTTTATATATTTTTTTCTATGTCTTATATTTATGTTTCTGAAATTGGTTTTTTTTATTTCTATGAAGAGATTTCGCAGGTTAGAGAATGATAAAGTAAAAATTATTTGTGATCTAATTAGAATCTTTTTTATAATAAGTCTCCAATGGTTTTTGAAAATATTTTTATCTTATCCTTTTACTTATTTTCTTTTCTAAATACTTTTTTTTGGTTATTTCAATGACTTTTTTTTCCTATACTATCGAAGTTTTTAGGTGGCCTTGTAACATCCCTAAATTTTGGAATCACTTATTAGGATTGAAATTTAAAATTTTTAAAATCATAATACCATTGCGGAAAACCACTTATATAATACCGAAATTAGTATAATAAAAACGAAATAAATTAAATCCAATTACATTGTCTCTAAAATTTATAACATAAAACTTTAAATAACATCAATTTTTTTCCCACTCTCGCGACTCTATTAAGCATCTAGAGCATCTGCAACATCTGCTCTCGTACAACCAAATATGGGTAAGCTAACATAACCCAACCAATAATAATAAAATATGTACATAGGAAGCAAGTACAACTTAATAACCAATTCATCATCTACCGCGCTATCCTACTAATAGAAACATTCATACACCCATATCATTATCAACATTATCATTAACTATATCATGACTATCTCATCAACGTCATCCTTATCAACATCGTCTACAAACACATCGTCATTACAAATCATCAACTATAAACTCAAGTACATCTCAATACTTACTCGTTCCAACATCATCAAAGTTCATCATATACCTAAGTACAACAATCACTTTTATTCTCTGTCTAACACTATTCATTCATCATTATCTAAAGTCTCATTGAAAAAAAATACAATATACTCAATGAGTTTCACTCAAACAATCAATGACAAACAATAAAAAAATAAATATAATTCAATATTTGGATCATTTATTACTTTAATCAATCATTAAAATCAAATTCCAAATTAATTTAAAATCTCATTAACTTCCTTTTTTGAATCAAATTAATTTCTCTTTCTAATTTTAATTTAAATTAATTTGATTGCCAAATAATTGCTAAAGCAGAAATAACAATTTCTACTCAAAATTATAATAATTATTATAATAAATTAAAGTTTTGTCTTTCTTCCTTTATAATTTAGTTTCATTAATTAATGTCAATAATTAATTAATTCTATTTCCCGTTACCAACAAGCTAAACAATCATATCTACCAACAAGCTAATACATCATCACATTAAAAATATAACACTATCATACAATAACATGTTACACTTATATCAACAAAATATAAATAACATAGAACTTTATGTTTTACTCAAGACATGCACACCAACTTAGATACACAACACCTTATGAACTCAAGCACATTTTTAATAAAGCATACTCAAATCTTATTTATAAATTCTACATTTTTCTCGGGTCTTATGCGGCTTCCTATCTTTTTCCTTTTATAGGATTGCTTTCTCTTGGTGGATACACAACTTTTTGGTAAAAATGAGTTATTGTGAGATTCACTGGTTTTGGTAACATGAATAATTATAAGTTATAAGAAATAACAATATACATAATTCACGCAATCAAATAACATATGCATAAATTCATAAACTCAAATAAAAATATACATAAAATCAAATAACAATATACTCTACCTAAAACAATAAAATAACGATATACATAAATTCATGCAATCAAATACTAATACATGAATCACATACATTTACCTAAGAAGACATCTCATAGTAGTTTGAAAGTAGATCATCAAAACCAAACTATGATTCTAAAAGTCCTCAGGTCTTTTAAGTTTTCAAGTCTTTTAAGTTTTCAAGTCTAAGTCTTCGTGTCCATTAAGTCTTCAAGAGTATTAATGAATAATGAATAAGAGAGAACATACCATGTGAGAATGTACATGTTGCCAGAGTCTTTAATGAAAGTTTTAAATCCATGGTAAATTTAAGTATTTTTAATTAAGTCTTATTAACTTTTTTTATCTATTGATTATTTAAAAATTTTATATTTATTAATTAGGTTCATTTTATTTAATTTTTTTAAATGGGTGATGCAGCTATTATTCCATTATGTCATTTTACTTATTTGTGTCTGTTATGTAGTAAGATATTATACATAAAATATCTTAGACGGTTAAGTAACTAACCACATTTTTAGGTAAGGTGGTTACTTTTATTTGACTTATAAATACAATGACAGGACCAGAGTCCAGGTACGTTCTCTTTATGCTCTAGAGACCCTAAATAATATTTCAGAGTAGTATCATAATCACTCTCTTGAGAGCTGAAGCTCCATAACCCACATCTGACTTGAGCGTCGGAGTATCTTTGCAGGTACCTCCCCTCCTTTGGTGAGTATGAACAACAACAATTGGAGAAAAGCAAGCATCCCAGACAGCCAGGAGCATCAGAGACACACTGGAAAACATGTACACCGAAACATTTTGGCGCCCACCGTGGGGCCGAGTGCCATCCCACAGAAGTCACAAGGGGAGCCTCGGCCTCAACGAATCACCTCTCCGGATAAAGCTACTCCAACAAGATGGAACTGCCGCATCGCCACAAGGATTCTCCCCCTGAGCCATTAGCGCCACTGTAAACACCGTTTGCGAAATTGTGCCTCTTTACGGGTCAGACCCAGCGCAGAGAACGCCTCCAGATCAAGTCCATCCATCAGCCTCCGTCGCGCCACCGGACACCGTTGTCATAGGGGAATTATTAATTCATCCCCGCCGCCTCCCAAACACGGTCACGCTGATCCTACGACAAGTGGTGGAGACCACCGAACTCCTATCCACGATGCGTCTCAAACAAGAACAGCCCACACCAGACTTCAGTTCCTGTCTCCTTAGAACTTAAGGATACAGAGGTACACCAGAAATCCCTAATTTCCCAATTTCCACAAACCCCAATCCCCAAAATCGGAGAACAACAGGAACCCTAAACCCAAAGCTCAATGGCGCCGCCGCTTTTTCAAATCCCTCGCCATCTTCAGGCATTCAAAGTTGCGAACTCTTCACACCAGAATCGAAACCCCTAAAAACAGAATCGAGAATGAGAACGGAAGGACCCCAAAATCCCCAACGAGAAAAACTCTGACCAGGATCGCACAATCCGCAAACCGAAAACCCTAAATTCCCAAATCAATGACAAGCCCTTTCGGCGCCTCCAGGTCTGCCGCATTGTCAGACCCATTCTCCACGTCTTCCGCAAGACTCGCGCCATCTTTCCGCAAGACTCGCGCCATCCACGCCTCGTTCGGTTCTGCCTCCACATGATCGGCCATTTCACCTAACGGACGTGCGGCTTCAAGCGTCCAGCAATCAGCCTCGCCAAACGTTCTGCCTTTCGGCTTCAATGACGCTCGACCATCCATGGTCACGAACGTTCCAGCGTTCGGCCGTTCAACCACACTGATGTTCAACAATTCGGCCTCCTTGGCAATCCACCTTGGTCGACCGACAAGACCAAGTGTCGCCCGTGACCGATCGACAAAACCTTCTTCATTGCCGATCGACCATTTCCTTGTCGACCGTCAAGAATAAGCCGCCACCTAGGTCGTCCACCTTGGTCGACAACAAGACCGAGTGTCGACCGGAACCGGTCGGCACAGCCGTCCTCATCACCGTTCGACAATCTGCAGCTCGACCATCAAGAATGAGCCACCACCAAGGTCGTCCACCTTGGTCGACGACAAGACCGAGTGGCCTCAATGTTCATCCCTAGCGATCAACCATTCCGCCTCACTCATGTTCGGCCACCCGTCTCCATAACGTTCGTCCACTGGGTCCCCAACATTCGACCATCCTTGGCCTCGACCATTCGGCCACCCGCCTCAGTAACGTTCGTCCACTCGAATCCGCAAGCGTTCGCTCATTCGACTACATCTGATGCTCGCACATTGGTCCTCAATGACGTTCGGCGTCTTGGTCTCTACCGCTCGACCATACTTCAACACGAGCATGTCAGCGTTCGAGCGCCACTGACGTTCGAACACCGCTCGACAATCCATATCAACGAGCGTTCAAAAACCGCTCGACAAGTGATGAGTGCATATTTATGCCCACATTTATGTTTGAAAATTAAAATTTTGATGGGATAATTGTGTTTAAATGGTTTATTTTAAGTGAATTTGTGATGATTGGAATTATTGGCTTTGGAAAATAAAGAGACGTAAAAAGTGAGTTTTAGCGCATAAATTATTCTTGGATGTTCTAATGTTTATTTGTGCAGCTGAGAATATAAGTTTTATTGGTCCAAATGGCAATTCAAGGCCCAAAGTCAGATTTTATTTGGAAAATTCAAAAGGGGCTAAAGTGCAGATAGAGGAAATTTCAGGGTATTTGTGCAATTTTGGAAAGTCAGAAAATCTAAAAGATAAAATTCAGTTGTTGAATTTAATTTTGGAATATCAACAGAAAATATCTTCCAAATAATTTTATCATTATCTAAATCTTTTAGTTATTTGGAAGATATAGGATATAAGATAATTAAGTTAATATCTATCAAATATTCTTTGAAACTGATTTAATCTAATGAATATTTGAAAGATATAATATATCAACAGAAAATATCTTATCAACAAACTATTCAAAGTCCAAGCCCAATCAAGCCTATATAAAGAGACCCAAGGGAGGCAGAAAAGGGGACTTCACTTCATACATTCATTCTTTCATACTCCTCTCACTTTTCTTTCATCTTGTATTCAACTCCATTCATGGAGAGCTAAGCATCTAGGGCTAATTCTGCTGTAATTCCATTATGGATTCTGAGGTTAGATTGAGTTAATGCAATTGTTTATTTTGATTATTGATTTAAGTTGTTCTCTCTATGTCTTTCATCTCTCTATCAAATTAAAAGCAAAGATTTTTCCATCATAATGTGTTTGAATCTACATGCATATTGATTATATGAGTTCTAGGGTTTCTAGGTTTAATTGAGAATCTACTTTGATTTAATTTAGAAACTTTCATATGATTAAATGGTTTTTACTTTCAATTGAGAATGTACTTTGATTGATTAGTAATAATTTCAACTATAATCAATTGAGAATTTACTTTGATTGATTAGCTTTTAATTTGGTTAGGAGATTTAAGAATAGATATGATTAAACACAATAGAATTTGATTGAGAATGTACTTTGGTTGAATTTATTGTGAATAATCTAGAAAGGTTTTGCATTTGATTGAGAATTTACTTTGGTTAAATGCATGATCGCCCTCAAATTAATTAAGAATGTACTTTAATTAATTTGAAACTTAAACAATAATCAATTGAACAATTATCCGTGAATAACCGATGATGAATCTATCTTGGAAAAGCAGTGGAATTAGCCTATTTCATCGTAACTGTTTTTAAGTTTATTAATTGTTCTTTAAACATTCTCCAAACATCATTTTTATTCATAAGCATTGCATAACATAAGAGTCAGATATTCAAAAGCAATTCCGTGTTCGTTGGGAGACGACTCAGGGTTACTTTAGCCCTATCTACCTTCTTGAATACTACTTGGCAATACTGAAGTTGCCTTGAAAAGTAGTATTAATTTGATAGCTTCAACGACAGCCTATCAAATTTGGCGCCGTTGCCGGGGAATACGGTTAGTATTTTGAATATTTAATTCTTATTTTTATTTTTATTTTTATTTTTATTTTTATTTTTTATTTTTTTTATTTTTTTTATTTTTATTTTTTTTATTTAACGCACATACATTTAATTTAATTTGAGTTATTTTGTAGCGTTTAGTCATTCTTGTTTTATCAAAAATCTTTTTTCTTGTTTTTAATTAAGAATTTCTCTTGAGAAATACTTGAGGCTAGTTTGATTACACTCTGGCTAGGAAAGACTTGGTACTTAAGTTGTCCGTTGTGACGCACCTCTCTTTCCTGGGAGTGGACCCAACAAGTCTCTCTTATCTCTTATTTGAAATCTTTATCTAAAGCAAGAACAAAAGAAAAAGATAAGTAACAGAGGAACAATTTCCAGCAGATTGCGTAGTGCATGACCAGAGCTAACCCGGGAGAATTTTATCAAATTAACCCGGAAGTTGAAAGGAATTTGCGTAAGCTGCGGAGAAGATTGAAATTTGGGTGTTCTACTGAGGGAACACTTCCTACATCTGAAGTCATACCACCTTCATTATCTCCAGTCACAAACATATCATCCAATCCTTTACCTGATCCTAACCCAAATAATATGGCACAAAGAACCATCAGACAGTTAGCCACCTCCCACAATACAGCTATCCGAAGTAACATTGAATATCCTAATGAGGAGTGGGAGCTGAGACCTGACCTGTTAAATGCCTTACCAAAGTTCAATGGGTTATCAAGGGAGAATCCACACAAGCACTTGAGACAATTTCACATGTTGTGTGAAAACTTTAGATCTCCCAGGATCACAATAGAGAGCCTTAAAATGAGAGCTTTTCCTTTTACTCTTCAAGGCGCAGCTCAAGATTGGTGGTATTATCTCTCTGCACGGATTACAAATTGGGAAACTATTGAAAGACTCTTTCTTGAGAAGTATTTTCCTGCATCCAGATTATCAGCTATCCGCAGAGAAATTCAAGATATAAGACAGAGAGATAGAGAGAATCTTAGTGAATATTGGGAAAGATTCAAGAAATTATGTTCTTCATGCCCTCAACTCCAAATGGAAGATTTTATTCTAAGCTTTTATGAAGGCTTAAGTCCTACTGATAGGTCATGGGCAGATGCTGCAAGCGGAGGATCTTTCTTAGACAGGTCACCAGACGATGGTATAGATCTAATAGAACGGAAGGCAGTAGACAATCAACAGTATGGCACAAGAGAAAATTCAGTGACTTTGTTGAAGGGAGTGCATGAAATTGATAATGGTGCAGTTGAT
The DNA here is from genome assembly GCF_029865625.1 of Vigna umbellata. NCBI lineage: Eukaryota > Viridiplantae > Streptophyta > Magnoliopsida > Fabales > Fabaceae > Vigna > Vigna umbellata. The sequence goes on along the minus strand of NC_142165.1, from coordinate 53,343,724 downwards.
GGAAAGAGGATAGATGAAAGACTGAATAAGCTAGAAAGCAAACTTGACGAGATTGCAAGTTTGTTTAAAACCTCAACTCCACAAATTGCTAAGAAATGTGGAATTTGCATTTCAACTAACCATTATACTGATGAATGTCCTAGCTTGGTGGAAACCACTGTGGAAAACTCATCTCAAGCTTTTGCTGCAAACATGATTGGAGGAAATAGACCATACCAGAATTATCATGACTCATCCTCCAATAGGTATCAACAGAATAAACAACCTTATGTTCCACCTCAACAAAGGCAGCAACCTCAACCTGAAATGTCACTACAAGATTTCATGAAAACAATACTTGAGCAAAATTCAGAAATCAAGAAATCAATTGTAGAGTTGACTCAGAGGGTGGAAAAATTAGAGGCTAAGGAATCAAACAAACTGCCTGCACAAACAGTGATCAACCCGCAAAATGTAAGTGCTATTACTTTGAGAACGGGTAAGCAAGTAGAAAGCCCTGAAGGAGCCCAAGAGGATGAAGATAAGGAGAAAGAAGGAGCGCAAATTGATGACAATGGAGGACCGAGTGAACCATCACCTGAGACTACCACTGATAAATCCAGGTTAGTATCTTCTAACTCTTCTTCTAAAACTTCTTCTTCTTATTCTCCACCTCCTCCATATCCAAATCGGTTGAAGCCGAGAAACAAAAAAATGGAGGAATTAGACCAAGAGATTTTAAATATTTTCAAAAAGGTGGAGATCAATATTCCTTTGCTAGATGCTGTTAAGCAAATTCCTAAATATGTCAAGTTTTTGAAAGAAATTTGCACAAATAGAAGGCGTTTTAGGGATAATGAGGTTGTGAATTTGGGAAGAAATGTGTCAAGTTTGATTAAGAAGCATATTGAAATACCGCGAAAATGCAAAGATCCAGGTATGTTTTTTGTTCCATGTGTTATTGGAAATTCAAAGTTTGACAATGCCATGCTAGATTTAGGGGCTTCCATAAATGTAATGCCTTTATCAGTGTTTACTTCTCTATCTCTGGGACCTCTTAAGACTACTGGTGTGGTCATTCAACTGGCCAACCGTAGCACAGTTAACCCTGCAGGTGTGCTTGAGGACGTCCTTGTCCAAGTAGACAAATTAATTTTTCCTGCAGATTTTTATATCTTGGACATGAAGGATGATGAAGGAATCAGTCCAACAACTATTATCTTGGGAAGACCTTTCATGATGACAGCACGAACCAAGATAGATGTGCATGCAGGATCACTGACAATGGAGATAGGAGACGAGAAGGTGCGGTTCAACGTGTTGGAAGCTGGGAAGCACCAGATTAAAGATCATTCTTTGTTTTGTATTGATTTATCAAGTGATGTTGTAAACAATTTTTCTTTTTCAAATATGTCGTCCCTAATTTTGGACGAAAAAGGAAACTGTAAAGCAGGTGATATTGAGGACGCGGTATTAATAGATGATACCTTTGTGGCGTCCGAGTGTGATGTTAAGGTGGCCGAGAATACCTTAGGCAGTAAGATGTTGCCATCTGTGGTACAACCACCCGTTTTGGAGAAGGATGCTAAACCAGTGAGACAACCTCAAGGAAGACTAAATCCTCAACTGATGGGGGTTGTAAAGAAAAAGGACACCAAGTTGCTACAAACAGGTCTTAAATATTCAAATTCTGACAGCACTTGGGTGGACCTTATACATGTGGTTCCCAAGAAATATGGAATCACAATGGTCAAGAACCAGAAGGACAAGTTGACTCCTATTCAAGACAGAGGTGGGTCACATAATGTAGTAGTTGACCATCTTAGTAGGATTGAAAAAGGAAAAGATAACATTCCTATCCAGGATGACTTTTCCAATGAAGTCCTACTAGCATTCCTTCCACCATGAAGGAGGTAAGTTCCCCCATACTTTTTCTTTGCATTTTATATATAAGGCATACATTGAGGACAATGCATAGTTTAAGTGTGGGGGTGTGGGGAAACAATTAATTTTGTTCCCTATTTTGTTTGTCTATTTTGTTTGTTTTAAATAAATATTTGCATTGGATTTGAGAGTTTGAATCAGTAACTGGAATGATCATGAATTCAAGAGAAAAAAAAATGAGTCATGTTGATATGAGTGGATTGCTTCTATGATTTGCTAATTGAGTTGACTGGAGAATTTCCTGATTAAATCTTTTGTGAAAGAAATTTGAAACCATGTGAGTTTTGGGCTTAATGTTAAGGATGGACCACCATGTGCCATACCTATTTTTTTTTGTGTGATTTGCCCATGTTTTGTTGATACTCTAATAGTTAGCTTGATTCTATGTTGTGCAACAGAGGTGAATATGCATGATTTGATATGATTGAGGCATTTCTTGTTTTAGCTACTTGGCCAAATAAACTTGTCCTAACATTAATCCATTGGAACCCTCTTTGAGCCTTAAGCCTATTTTTCTTGTTCCCAGTCATTGTCAAATGAAACAAAAAGAAGAAAAATCATATGTTCCTTACCTTAGGAAAGAAGAAGGAGTAATGGATTCTGTTAGAAGTAAGTGATGAATAAGTGTGTGGGTGAGCATCTCACCCACAAAACAATAAAAAGGGTAAAAAGGAAGATGAAAAATTGAAGTTAAAAAAAAAAAAAAGGAAAAGAAGAAGAAAGAAAAGTAAATCTTCCTTAAAAGAGCAAGAAATAGATTTGTTTTTGAAATCAAATATCATTACTCTTTCTATGTCAATTTCAAAAACTCAGAAATTCCAGAAAAATTCCCTACCTTTGCCTTGGCCTCAATAAAACCTTAAAAAGCCCTCATGATCAATAATTGCATGTTTACTGAAGTGTGTGAATGTTAGAGTCTTGCTAAATATCAAGGGTGTCTACTTACATGGGTATTTTGAGTGTAAACACAAGCGAAAAACACTTGAGACAGTTCAGGAGAAATAGATACATGTTGACTTGAGTGTTGTCTTTCATATTTGATTTTCTTGGGAATTCAAAAAGGTTAACTCATGTGTGAAGAATAAAGTGATTCCATTTGCATGTCCATGACAAAGTAATGCCTAAATGATTGATCTATGTCTAGTGCTACTCATTCTTTTGATCCAAGTGCAAATATGAAATAAAATGACTCAGAACAAAGTCTTGGAATTAATCAATTTTGCCCAGGAGTGCAAAAGGATAAGTGTGGGGGTGTGATGAGTGCATATTTATGCCCACATTTATGTTTGAAAATTAAAATTTTGATGGGATAATTGTGTTTAAATGGTTTATTTTAAGTGAATTTGTGATGATTGGAATTATTGGCTTTGGAAAATAAAGAGACGTAAAAAGTGAGTTTTAGCGCATAAATTATTCTTGGATGTTCTAATGTTTATTTGTGCAGCTGAGAATATAAGTTTTATTGGTCCAAATGGCAATTCAAGGCCCAAAGTCAGATTTTATTTGGAAAATTCAAAAGGGGCTAAAGTGCAGATAGAGGAAATTTCAGGGTATTTGTGCAATTTTGGAAAGTCAGAAAATCTAAAAGATAAAATTCAGTTGTTGAATTTAATTTTGGAATATCAACAGAAAATATCTTCCAAATAATTTTATCATTATCTAAATCTTTTAGTTATTTGGAAGATATAGGATATAAGATAATTAAGTTAATATCTATCAAATATTCTTTGAAACTGATTTAATCTAATGAATATTTGAAAGATATAATATATCAACAGAAAATATCTTATCAACAAACTATTCAAAGTCCAAGCCCAATCAAGCCTATATAAAGAGACCCAAGGGAGGCAGAAAAGGGGACTTCACTTCATACATTCATTCTTTCATACTCCTCTCACTTTTCTTTCATCTTGTATTCAACTCCATTCATGGAGAGCTAAGCATCTAGGGCTAATTCTGCTGTAATTCCATTATGGATTCTGAGGTTAGATTGAGTTAATGCAATTGTTTATTTTGATTATTGATTTAAGTTGTTCTCTCTATGTCTTTCATCTCTCTATCAAATTAAAAGCAAAGATTTTTCCATCATAATGTGTTTGAATCTACATGCATATTGATTATATGAGTTCTAGGGTTTCTAGGTTTAATTGAGAATCTACTTTGATTTAATTTAGAAACTTTCATATGATTAAATGGTTTTTACTTTCAATTGAGAATGTACTTTGATTGATTAGTAATAATTTCAACTATAATCAATTGAGAATTTACTTTGATTGATTAGCTTTTAATTTGGTTAGGAGATTTAAGAATAGATATGATTAAACACAATAGAATTTGATTGAGAATGTACTTTGGTTGAATTTATTGTGAATAATCTAGAAAGGTTTTGCATTTGATTGAGAATTTACTTTGGTTAAATGCATGATCGCCCTCAAATTAATTAAGAATGTACTTTAATTAATTTGAAACTTAAACAATAATCAATTGAACAATTATCCGTGAATAACCGATGATGAATCTATCTTGGAAAAGCAGTGGAATTAGCCTATTTCATCGTAACTGTTTTTAAGTTTATTAATTGTTCTTTAAACATTCTCCAAACATCATTTTTATTCATAAGCATTGCATAACATAAGAGTCAGATATTCAAAAGCAATTCCGTGTTCGTTGGGAGACGACTCAGGGTTACTTTAGCCCTATCTACCTTCTTGAATACTACTTGGCAATACTGAAGTTGCCTTGAAAAGTAGTATTAATTTGATAGCTTCAACGACAGCCTATCAACAAGCCATGTGACGAGCGTTCAAACCGTCCACGCGTTCAACCTACGTGTCGAGCGTCCAAACCGTCCTCACGTTCAACCGCTCGACTCTCCATTTGGATTCGGCCACTCGACGCCAACGACGTTCGCTCTCTTGGGGCCAATCGTTCGCCCATTAGATCTCACGGACGGTCGGCTTAGAGCGTTCATCGCTTCGCTCAACATCGATGTCAAACAGTCGGCCGTTCGGCCTCACCCTTCGGATTCGAACGCTCGACAGTGCCTGTGTACGAGCGTCCTAACATCCGAGCGCCACGGTCGTTCGACCCAGCTGACGATCAGCCATCCGACCCGTGTGACGATCACCTCAATAGTTCGGCCATTAGACCTCACGGACGTTCGGCCTATAGCGTTCGTCACTTCACTCATCATCGACGTTCGGCCTCAAGGGCCCAACACTCACTCACTGATCATTCGGCCATCATTCCATCTCCTTGACGTTCGGCCTCTGGCGTTCGGTCATGCACGATCTCAACACTCAATCGTTCGGCCATACTCTTGTTCGGCCTCTGTACGTTCGGTCACTCGATCTCTCTAACGTTCTTCCTCAAACGTCCCACACTCAGCCTGGCGTACGTTCGGCCTTTCAGCTACGAGGACGCTCGAACACTCGACCTCACGTACCACACGAACGTTCAAGGAGTCGGTCGTTCGACTTCAAAAGCGTTTGACAGTTGGTTTCAACCGCTCGACAATCCCTGTGTACGAGCGCTCAAGCAATCGGTCGTTCGGCCTCGCCCTTTGGATTCGAACGCTCGACAATCAGCATGTGAACGAGCGTCCAAACAGTCGCGCGTTCGTCCTCGCCCTTTGGATTCGAACGCTCGACAATCAGAATGTGAACGAGCGTCCAAACAGTCGTCCGTTCGCCCTCGCCTTTTGGATTCGAACGCTCAACAATCAGTATGTGAACGAGCGTCCAAACAGTTGCCCGTTCGTCCTCGCCCTTCGGATTCGAACGCTTGACAACCCCTGTGTACGAGCGTTCAAACAGTCGGCCGTTCGACATCCCTTTGGTTTTCAACCATTCGGCCTCACATTCGGCCTCTATTGTTCAACCATACATCTACACCAGCACTCAAGCCTTGGGCCGTTCGTCCGCTTGCCTCAGTTGTTCAACTGTAGGTCTCAATTACGGTCGGCCGCCTGGCCTCCATCCTTTCGCCTCAGTCGTTCGGCGATTTGCGTCTCAAGCATTCCAGCATTCATTTTCACGAACGCTTGGCCTAAAGCGTCCAACACTCAGCCTCCCTGATGTTCGATAACTCGACCTCTACGGCTCGACCACCTATCGGCACGCCCGCTCCACCATGCGATCCTATTGACGTTCGACCGCCAGGTTTAAAACGCTCTATATTTTTATATATTGTATATCTTATGCAGGTCACAGTGCACGGTCAACCGAAAACCGAGCGTTCTAAGGGATTCACTCCCTCTGGTAGTTGTTCGCCCAAGAACACCCAGAACGTCAACCGCTCGACAATCCCTGTCCACGAGCGTTCTACGGGATACACTCCCTCTGGTAGTTGTTCGCCCAAGAACACCCAGAACATCAACCGCTCGACAATCCATGTCCACGAGCGTTCTACGGGATACACTCCCTCTGGTAGTTGTTCGCCCAAGAACACCCAGAACGTCAACCGCTCGACAATCCCTGTCCACGAGCGTTCTACGGGATACACTCCCTCTGGTAGTTGTTCGCCCAAGAACACCCAGAACATCAACCGCTCGACAATCCATGTCCACGAGCGTTCTACGGGATACACTCCCTCTGGTAGTTGTTCGCCCAAGAACACCCAAAACATCAACCGCTCGACAATCCATGTCCACGAGCGTTCTACGGGATACACTCCCTCTGGTAGTTGTTCGCCCAAGAACACCCAGAACATCAACCGCTCGACAATCCATGTACGAGCGTTCAAAGAGTCGGCCGTTCGACCTCCTCGCTCGACAATCCATTTCAACAAGCATTCAAAAGTCGTTCGTCAATCCATGTTTTCGAACGTTCAAGCAGTTGGCCGCTCGGCCTCAAATTTGTTCAACCTTTGGGTTTTAAGCGCTCGACAACCTACATGTACGAGCGTTCAAGACAGTCGGTCGTTCGACTTCCCTTTGGTTTCAACCGCTCAGCCTCACAGGCCACTCGGCCGCTCGACAACCTAGGTGTCGAACGTTCAAACAGTCCTCACGTTCGACCTCGCATGCCACTCGGCCTCTACCGCTCGGTCATACGTATCCTCACGTTCGGCCTCACTCGCTCCAGCTTTTTGCCGTTCGTCTCCGCCTCTTTGCCGTTCGTCTCCGCCTCTTTTTGATCTATCAAACTCAACTGTTCGGTCATCCTTGGTTTAAAGCGTTCAATTCACACATGAGCGACAACCAGAAACACGCTCCCCAACACAACCTCCCTCAAACACATAAGTCCTATAGTTACCGCGTCCATAAAACATCTTAGACGGTTAACTCGGACTTGGGGGGCATGTTATGTAGTAAGATATTTACATAAAATATCTTAGACGGTTAAGTAACTAACCACATTTTTAGGTAAGGTGGTTACTTTTATTTGACTTATAAATACAATGACAGGACCAGAGTCCAGGTACGTTCTCTTTATGCTCTAGAGACCCTAAATAATATTTCAGAGTAGTATCATAATCACTCTCTTGAGAGCTGAAGCTCCATAACCCACATCTGACTTGAGCGTCGGAGTATCTTTGCAGGTACCTCCCCTCCTTTGGTGAGTATGAACAACAACAATTGGAGAAAAGCAAGCATCCCAGACAGCCAGGAGCATCAGAGACACACTGGAAAACATGTACACCGAAACAGTGTCTATGTATTAAAAAATATAAGATTTAATATTTAACATAAAATAATATTGCGATTAATGTAAAATTACAAATATTTTTATTGTTCTTATTACAAACGGGATGGAAATAAATGTTCTTATAAGTAACCCAATATTTATTTTTTTTCTTGCACAGAGATAAACAAGCAAGATGATGAGATAAAATAATAATTATATTATCTAGTTAATGAATCAATTAAACACTAAAAACTCAATTAAAAAAATAAAAATATTAAGTACTTAATAATAGACTAAAAAAATGTAAAAAAATACAAAATAAAAATATTTTTATCACATTCTTGAATTGAAACATAATTATACCTTCAAGAATAATTAGATTTAAATGTAGTTAACTTAAATTTCCCGTAGGTTTAAATAAGCTTTAGGCCTCCAATTTAATCTCAAATTGTTCTTCCACATAATTTTTTTTCTTTCAATTAAGTTACAATTTTTGAAAAGTTAATGTAATTCGGTCTTTTTGTTAGAATTGTATTAAAGACTTAAAAATATACCTCGTGTTTGTTTATGTTTATTTTGTTTTAATTTAATTTAGTTTAATTTTAATTCTTTTAATTAAAAAATTGTTTAAGTGTCAAGTCAGCATAGTGTCATGTGACAATAAAATTATCACGTGACAATAGAATTCACATGTTATTGTCTTATAGTCAATTCAGTCACTTAATTTCTTATTTCGATTCAATTTAGTTTCAATTATTTTTAAAATAGAGCAATTTCACTACATCTAAATTGAAACAAAATTTAATTTTTAGATAAATGATATAGTGATATTTTTATTAAATGTTTTTAAAAGTATTTTTTTAAAAATACTTTGATTAACCTATGTAAATACTTTTATTAGCTCTTTTCTTTAACGAGATATATTTGTTAATAATTAGTTGAACAATAAAATGAAACTATTATGAGAAATTACAAGCAAAAATGAAAATAAATTTAATAATTATATCTAATAATATAGCTAAAGTCGATTTATAAATAATATTATAAATATTTAAACATATAAATTTTGATACAAATATTATTATAATATTTATATAAAAATTGTTTTAATTTGATGAGCAACAAAATTATTTCATTTAAAAGAAAAATTAGGATTGAATTGAATCACAATAACAGGTAGACTTAATTGAAAATAAGACCATGTGATATTAATACATGACACTATAAGTCACATTATACTGACACTTTCACATGACATGACACTGATTTGATATGTAGATAATTTTTTCTAAAAAAATAAAATAATACATGACATATTATTAACATTGTTAGTACAGTACTAATAAAAATATATTAAATTATATTAATTTTTTAAAAATTGAAAAACCAATTTAAGATTATCTCATGAAGACAAAAATACATATTTAAACCTTACCTTCGTGTACGACTTGCTTATTTATGCGGGTGATAGCATTTCACTCAGCTGATGGTAACTCTTCATAGTCCATTACTTACACCTAACAATTATAATCACTATTTTATTTGTACTGTAATAAACAATTATTATTGTACTTTTGTTAAAAATATTACACAACGAGAATGCGCTATTTCTGGTTAAAAATAAAATATGAACTATTTTAGAAAATATTGTAAATGGATATAACAATAAAGTTGTTTTAATTTATATTATTATCACAGTTTAAATATTAAGTGTTGTTTTAATTTATTTGATTGCTAGATAAAATAAGAGACCAATGCAGTTGTTCTAGTTTACAATTGCAGTAACTTCAAGTTAAAAGTTCGAACTTTTAATCTTGAGTTACATTCATATTTGTAGAAGAATTTTTGTAAAATTCGCAACATTATTATGTGTTTGATTATATTGAATGGTAATAGAAAACTCATTTGATCCTTAAGTCCTTAGTTTTCATTGGTAATAAAATTTGGTTCCTTTTGTATTTTTTCATCAATAATCTTGATTTCGTTTTTATTAGTAGTAGAAAATAGGTTAATTAATAAGTCACATAATTTATATTTATTTGACGTTAAAAAAGTGTGGTTATATTTTTATAAATAAGATAAACTTTTTATGTTTAATTAAATGTAAAAATCTCATTTTCATTGACTCTTTGTGGTTAGAAGTAAATTTATCTCAGATTCTTATGGTGAAATATAAATGAGATTTTTTTATGTTTGACCACAAATGGTCATTACGTGCCATACATATACGGGCATGATGACAATAGGCGCCACTAAGGGAGTGTTGGGAACTAGCTTGGCAGAGACCAAGGTTGACGCTACGTGCCTACGGTGGAGAACTTGCATTGGGTGCTACCTTCATAGGGGTTCACCCTCTTGAATCTGTGTGATAGTTTCAACGGTGGAATACTTACATTGGGCATTGCTTTCACTAATGTCACAAAAAATTTCCCTATGTCTAGGAGGAGCAAACTTTGGAGGCATCAAGCGTGAAAATACAAGTTTTGGAGAGTTTATATGGTTGTTAGGGCTTGTGGGAACAATTCTTCTCCCTTCTTATATCTTCTTCTTTTCTTATTTCCTTTTGTATTCTTAGGCTCTCCATGACAATGGAGAACAAAATATATTTTGTTAGGGGTAGATGTAATCATTGAACTCTTCATATATATTTATATGTGTCTTTTCATTAAATGTTAGTATTTTCGTTTTTTTTCTTAATGCTTATTGTGATTTAATCATCCATGTCTTGATATGTGATTTATTAGGTGTTATATCTAGGAAGCTTGTATCTAGGAATGAAACTTAGACTCATTAGGTGTTTTAAACTATAGTTGTTAAAGATGTTTGTTTGTTAGAAGTTCAAAGTGTTGACTATTAATAAGGAAACATGAACTCATTCAGTAAGAGATTAAGATTTAAGTCAACTTGTAGGTTTACATTGACATTTTAGTGAAAAGGAGTTAAGCAATCAAGTGGATGAGAGTGGAACCAGTGAAATCTAACTCCAACAATAACAATCCATTTTATTTCTAACATTTTTCATACTTTAAATGTGTTTTTAAATCATTTCTTTTAAAATTAAAAGAATTAAATATAAAATATCTACATGTACCCATGGGTACTTACAGGTGTAAAAAATTTTGCAGATATTTTTCCACAGATACCTGATATATGACGGGATAGATAATAGGACAAATTTTTTTAAGAGGAACGAATAATGGATAAATATTATCTGTATTTAAACTGATGTGTATTTTCTTTGAAAAATAACACTATACATGTTGAGACATTGACATAACCAAAATGTGTGTTATATTACACCAAACAATATTTTTTTATCTTTAATCTCTTTTTAAAATTAACACTATAAGAAAATTCTTAAAGAATGGTCAATTTTAGTGACTAAAAATAATTAGTCATTATAGTCACCAATTTATATATTGTTGAATATAGTGAAAAACTATACATGAGATTAATTTTCCTTGTGTTGAATATATATATATATATATATATATATATATATATATATATATATATAGGGTCCTCTATTTATAATAGAAGAAATATGAGCTAAGCCCAAAATACAAATAAGAATTAATAAAAACTAACTAAAGATAAAAGATAAAGATAGTATATCCAACACTCATCCTCAAGTTTGTGTATACAAATCGTATGTACCAAACTTGCTATTAATATAATCAATAGACTTAGTGAAAATATTTATTTTTGCACTCAAGTGACACCGAATTGTTAATGATTTGCGAAGACGACATAAAAGATGAAATACAAACCTAAAAGACTCCCTAAAGAACCAAATATGGGAGGTTGCTATGTGTAAATCTCTTATTATAAATTGTCGTTGAGAAATGCATTGTTGACATCCAATGTATGAAGAAGTCATTGTTGAAAACAACCACGATTATAAATAAACTAACAAAAATCATCTTTGCCACGAAAGAAAAAGCATATAGATAGCTCAAACGCAATGGTAATAGAAGGGAAGTCAGAATAGACAAAAGCGAAAGAATCCATGGATGAACAAGAGAAAGAAACCTTAAAAATCCATGATTCTCCAATCAAGGCACCTGAAAAAGGAAGAATAGCGCTTCAACGCTCTGAATAGCTACTTGAGAGGAGACGAGACGTACGACCACATACACCAAATTTGAAAGAGGAAAAAGAGCGACATCGATGCTCTGAATCATTGCCTAAGAGGAGATTAGGTGTACCACTACGCACGACGAAAAAGGGAACAAATCCACAACTTTGAAAGGCGATGAGAGCGCATAGGAGCTCCGATGAAGGCGTCGTTGACACGATGGTCGCCTAGCAGAGATGACCAAAATTGTGTGATCGTCGGTTAAAATTGGAACTCCAATAGCAGTAGTGGTAGACAAAAACAATAGATAATGACGCTACTGACAGTGGCATATGTAGTGACAAAGGTAACAATTTTTTTTTCCTAAAAATAACCTATATATTGAATACAATGAAAAGCTATATATGTGAATAATCTCCCTTGTTTTGAATTTACACATAAGGTCCTTTTAATAATAGAAGAAATATAAGTTAATGCCTAAAATACAAATAAAAAATAATAGTAAACTAACTAAAGATAAAATATACAAAAAAGATAAATATAATATATCTAACATATATCAATTTATAAACTAAAAATTATTGATAACTAAAATAGTTTCTATTATGAACAAAAAATTATAATTGATTTTTAATTCGATACTAAAATAGTTTTTATTATGAATTTTTACATAAATTAGTCACTAAAATTAACTATTAAGCAAAGAAATTGGTTTGTAATTAAGCTAATGGCATGAAAGTTGATCTCTAAACACATTTTTCGTCACTAAAATTGATTTTTATTTATGAATTTTGTTGCAGTAAAATTTTAGAAACCACTTTCATAAAAAAAATATTATAAGATTTGTAAGTGGGATTGACGTAATAATTTTAAGATATTTTTCATAATATTAAAAAAAGATATTAAATACTATTTCGATTCCAATGGAATGACGTAATTATATTGAAAGTAAATAATAATTCCAGGTCACATTTGTAAAAATATTTTAATTTCTATTTAACTTTACTTTTAAAGCGTAATTTATCACTTATACCCTTTCTATTTAATATTTTAATTAATTTACATATATGCATAATGAAGGAAGAAAAATAATATTAAGTTAAAAAATTATTACGTAATTTTGAATTTATAAAGTAAACCTTATAAATTAGTTTAAGGAATATCGAAGTTTTTTTTGAACTCTCTTTTTTCAAGTCATGATCGCCATTTATCCACAGTATTCCACAGTCAAATATCGCCACAAAATCATGACTTCAAGTGGCATCCAACACCTGGTTACCATTGTTTTAAGTGTGCGTAGAAGTTTTTTGAAAAAAAAAACCGAAAATCACAAAAATAACCACTACTCTTAATCTTTGTCGTTTTTATTTTTCCTTTTTATTGAACTTTAGCCAACATAAAATAAATTTTGGTACTGGATTTGACAAAGTGAAGGTTGTTATTTAGATAACTTAGAATTATTAATGATGAACATTAAGTTTGATCGACTACATAAAATGGATTAGCTAAAGCAACTTATATATCCTAACCTATTTGTCTATGTGTTTGTGGGGCACATGAGAAACAAAGTATTTAATGTGAAACAACCACCAATGTTTAGTTGTGTGTCTCAATCACTCTCTCTTTACATGCACAATCCTGAATAAAACAACTCATGCATATCAATTTTCACGGAAAAATATCAGCTACCATCATAAATACCGATTCAAGAAGCGCCTCCAATCATTTATAACCTTTCTCCAAATAAATACTCCGTTCACTCACAAACATAGAACTACAACACCATTATCATGAAGTTGCTTTCAGCTAAAGAGTTTCTCACCCCATTTCTTCTTCTGACGCTTCTTTACCCTTGTTGTCATACACTCCACAACACCATAACCACAGGCCAACCCTTGAAAGACGGCGACGTTTTGCTCTCCGATGGGTTGGGAAACTTTGCACTCGGTTTCTTCAGCCCATCAAACTCCACAACCCGATACGTTGGGATATGGTACAACAAAATTTCGGAACAAACGGTAGTGTGGGTTGCCAACAGAGACGCTCCGCTCAACGACACTTCCGGTGTTCTATCCATGGACAACCACGGAAACCTCGTACTCCACAGCAATAACACCCGAAACCTCGACCCCGTTTGGTCTTCAAACGCTTCCATGGCATCGACGAACGTTTCGGCCAAGCTTTTGGACACTGGAAACCTAGTTTTGATCCAAGCCGACAAAATTGGTTTTCGTTGGCAGAGTTTTGACTATCCTAGTAATACTATGCTTCCGTTCATGAAACTCGGGTTGAACAGAAAAACCGGTCTGGACCGGTTTTTAACTTCTTGGAAATCGGCCAACGACCCTGGAACCGGGAACTTGACGTATAAAATCGACCCAACCGGGTTTCCGCAGCTGTTTCTTTACAGAGGGGATGCCCCGTTGTGGAGGGTCGGGTCATGGACGGGTCAGAGATGGAGCGGGGTGCCCGAGATGACTCCGAATTTTATCTTCAACGTTAGCTACGTGAACGACGAGAAAGAGGTTTCGATAATGTACGGAGTGAAAGACCCGACGGTGTTCTCGAGAATGGTGCTGGAGGAGACTGGGCACGTGACGAGGTTCACGTGGCAGGGTCGCGAGCACAGGTGGTTTTCGATATGGGACGCGCCAAAGGAGGAGTGCGACAACTTCAGGCGGTGCGGGTCGAACGCGAACTGCGACCCGTATCACGAGGATAAGTTCGAGTGCGAGTGTTTGCCGGGGTTCGAACCGAGGTCCGAGAGGGAGTGGTTTCTTCGTGACGGGTCGGGTGGTTGTATTCGGAAGAGTAATGTGTCCACGTGTGGAAGCGGAGAGGGGTTTGTGGAGGTGCCACGTGTGAAGGTCCCGGACACGTCGAAGGCGCGTGTGGTGGCAATGATCGGAATGAGAGAATGCAGAGAGAGATGTTTGAAAGATTGCACGTGTGCGGCTTACACGAGTGCGAACGAGAACTCGGAGAGTGGGTGTCTTACTTGGCACGGTGACATGGAGGACACGAGGACCTACACGCAAGTAGGACAGAGCTTGTACGTGCGAGTGGATGCGCTTGAATTGGGTATGTTATCTTTCTTTTTTTTTTAAATAGATAGTTAAAACTAAGATACACATTAGTAATAACTTGAACGAAACATGTAAATAGTTAACGAAGAGTTATTTTATATTTAATACAAATATAAAGATTCTACTTTTTTTTATTTAAAAATAGTGTAATTAAAGTAATCTAGGTGTGAACTAAAATAATAAAAGACAAAAACATTACTTGACTAATTAATTAGTTAAGAAGGGACCTTCATTACAAAATCGGATAAGATATTTGTTATGAGTGAAAAATTTAAATTTATTATCCTGACAATGTATTAAATATGTTATGTATCAAAAGTTATTTGATTGCATATGTTTATAAAGAAGTGAGAAATTGATTTAATTTATGCAAGATATTTTAAGTCACATGTAACAAAAAAAAAATGACTATCTAATTTTAAACTTTATATATTGATAACATATTAAATATTATAAATAACGTGAAAAACTTGTTATTTGTTTTTATGACTCGTTTTTTCATGAAATTTTAGTTCTATATATTGAATAAAGATAACTTTGACCATATAAATACGAAACATAGCGATAGTATGTAAAACGGAAGAGTAGTGAAGAGAAAAAGAACAATTTTATACTCTATATCATATTTAATAACAAATATATGAAAATACGAACGTCCATCATCATATTCATATGTGCTATCGACAAAAAATCCCATTGTATTTAGAGTATGAATTTGTTCAAAATTGTTTCGGGTATGAGTTAAGGTTACTTCCTCAAAACAAACCAAGTTGTTCTGAATACTGGATAGGCTTCCTAGTGGTTCTTCATTATGAAAGTTACGTTTGTTTGCTCTCTCTCCATCTTGTCCAATTTGTGTGAGTGGATATCTGTCAAAGATACTTCGATGCTCAAGTCAGTAATATAATCGAACGGTTAGCACAAGAATAAGTGATGCATATATTGTGTATAATGATCCTAAAGTAATACCTCAGACCCTTATTTATACAAGTTGCGATGAACCTTTATTCTTTCCTAGCTAATGACGACCCAATCAAACTTTAATATGCATTAGGGACTTAATGAGTCATTATCACTGATAATCTGACCATACTATTAGGTCATAGTAAGTACGACCTAGGTCTGAGTGACCTGGATGGATGACCTAGGTGGACGGCCTAGGAGGACAGTTTGGGAGAACAGCCTAGGAAGACGAACTGGATAAACGACTTGAGAGGTTGGACTAAGAAGACAATCTGAGAGGACAACCTGGATAGACGACTTGAGTGTTCTGGGTGGTGCTTGGTCCAAGACAGACCCTACGTTACACATGGTGTGGCAGACTGTACATCACACACGATGTGACAAATTGTACGATACACATAGTATGGCAGACCGTACGAACAAAAATCAAATTAAATTCATGACTTACCACTAAGTAAACATAATCACAACACCGAAACAACTTCAACTCAAATATTATTTTTCTTATAACAACTCTACTATGTATGCATTGAAGCTTCTTCAAACTAAGAAAGCTGGATTTTTCATAAATTTTAGCCAGAGACTTGGTTTTTTAGCACTAGATAATTAGATTCAACAATTTGACTTTCATCTTCCCTTGTAGCTTGCTGAGTTTAAGTGTTCACGCTTCTTTGAACTTGATTATTTTTCCAATTCAAATATATATATATATATATATATGGGGTTTGCTAACGCGCGTACGCCTGTTTTTCAGTTGGTACATTTTAGCAATGTGTACCAGGTTTTAGTAGACAAAAATATCCTTATATATCATGGATTCTAAGTTTTAAGGTTAAGGGTATTTTAATAATTTTCATTCTCAAAACTAAAAAAAAAAAAAAGAAACCCCCCAAACCCTTACTCACCTCTCTCATTCCTCTCAACCCTTTCTTTTTCCTCTTTCTCACTCCTATCTTTTCTCTGTCATTCTTACTGTAGCCTCAATTGAAAAAATCAGAAACACTTGCTGTTAAACAATCTTACAAAAAAATGATTTTATAATGAGTTTTCATCTTATAATTTTTGTCTTATCTAATTTTATCCAATTTTCACAAGCATAAAGGAATTGGTAATTGACCTGGAAAAAATTCAGAAATACTCGCTGTTAGACAATTTCTTACAAAAAATGATTTTATAATGAGTTTTTATTTTATTATTTTTGTCTTATCTAATTTTATCTAATTTTCACAAGCATAATGACATCAAAGGAATTGGTAATTGGCCTGGAAAAAAATCAGAAACACTCAGTTGTTAAACAATTTCTTACAAAAAAATGACTTTATAATGAGTTTTCATTTTATAATTTTTGTCGTATATAATTTTATCTAATTTTCACAAGCATAATGACATCAGAAAGAATTGGTAATTGGTCTGGAGGGTTTTTTTAGAGATGATGATTCAACAAATACAGATGATGAAATTAGAGAGGTTAGTGAAGATGGTGAAATTGAAGAGATCTTGAATGAACATTTTCCTTGAAGGTGAATATGTCAATGACTCAATTCTTTACAAAGGAAAATTTTTTAAAGGCATGTGTTTCTGATTTTTTTCAATTGGGGCTATAGTAGGGATGACAGAGGAAAGGTTGGAGTGAGAGAGATGAAAGAGAAAGGATTGAGAGGAATGAGAGAGGTGAGTAAGGGTTTGGAGGGTTTCTTTTTCTTTTTTTAAGTTTTGAAAATGAAAATTATTAAAATACCCTTAACCTTAAAACTTGGAATCCATAATATATAAGGATATTTTTGTCTACTAAAATCCGGTACACATTGCTAAAATGTACCAACTGAAAAACAGGCGTACGCGTGTTAGCAAACCCCTATATATATATATATATATATATATATATATATATATATATATATATATATATATATATATATTCTTACCAAATTGAATATATACAGATCACATTCTGTTTAGACTTATCTTTGGAGCTTCCAACATACCATAGGAAAGTTCCCATTTCAGCTTTGCCAATTTGGATCTTTTAGTTGCTGCAACATGTAATATAACATATTTAAAGTTCTGGGTTTAGGTTAACTCAGTATGTATTCAAGAGATATATTGTTGTAAAATAAATTCCTTCAAGCTGAAAGTTTTTCGGTGATTTTTTTTTTCTACAATTAAACATCTTGTTATATCCACAACTTTTCCAGTGGCATAATGTTGGTAAATAGCTCCTCTGTCAAAGTTAAATGTAGACATGAAACAACTTCGTACTTCGTCATGGAGTCCTTCTCATGTTGCTTGATTTGGGCAATAGTAGGATTAACTCTCAATGGTGGGGCTTGCTTGTCATGATCTGCATACTCCAATAAGTCAAAAGACTTTAAACATTGTCTCATTTTTATAATTCATATGATAAAAATTCCCAGAAAATTGAGGAATTACAAAATCAATAGGACTCCCTGAAGCCACTGAATTCTCATGAGTAATACACTAGAAATGACAGCCTATAATCTTATCCATACATGCTGTCAGCAAATGATCAGGTACCCACAACATTTATAGTACAATATGTCCAAAATCAGAGTAAATCGATGACTGAACATTACCACTAGCATAAGCAAAGTAATTGAAATAAGTAAGCAAAATTATAGCAGTGAAAAGAAAAGTTTTACAACCCATTAATCTAGCAGTATATAGTTGATTTATCTGTCATTATTTCTTCTGTACTTATAACATCTTTACATTTGAATTTTGCAGCTAAATATGCAAAACATCCGTATGGTTCTCTTGGAAAGAAGGGAATGGTGGTAATTTTGACCATTGCTATTCTTATGATATTGTTTTTGGCAGTGACTTTCGTGTGTTGGTCTGTTAAAGACAGGAAACAAGGTAAGTTTTAAAATTATTATTTACCACGTTAGGGGTTCTCAATTCTAAATTAATTACGTGCTCAAATGTATTTGTTTCCTTGTTTGATGAAAAGGGATAAAAAGGAATCGCAAGTATTCCTTTCGTCTTAACTTGGAGGACTCTACCGATCTACAAGAATTTGACTCTACAAAAAATTCAGATTTGCCATTCTTTGATCTTAGCTCCATTGCTGCTGCCACAGACAATTTCTCTGATTCTAACAAGCTTGGTCAAGGGGGCTTTGGTTCTGTTTATAAGGTAGCTATTCTTCTTTAACAAGTTCAAATTCAACTACAAATTTACTTTTTATAATGCCTGGTATCCATATATATCACATTACATATATTATTAAAATTACCTTGGATGATGACTTCAGGGTCTACTGAGTAATGGAATGGAAATAGCAGTGAAGAGGCTGTCAAAGAACTCTGGACAAGGCATAGAAGAGTTTAAAAATGAGGTGGTTTTGATCTCAAAGCTCCAACACAGAAATCTTGTGAGGATCTTAGGTTGCTGCATTCAAGGACAGGAGAAGATGTTAATCTATGAGTATTTGCCTAACAAGAGTTTGGACTCTCTAATTTATGGTATGTTTTTGTTTTCATCTTGGCTGCTTAGTACTTTAGCTCTCACTTTGGAGGTAGCCATGTCCATACCTAACCATTTACAGTAACAAGTTCATCCATAAATTACCAGAACAATGAATGATACCTTAAATTTTTGGCCCAGACGAATCTAAAAGGTCACAACTAGACTGGAAAAAGCGATTTGATATCATCTGTGGGATTGCTAGAGGAATTTTATACCTTCATCAAGATTCACGATTGAGAATCATTCATAGAGACCTAAAAGCCAGCAATGTCTTGCTGGACTCTGCATTGAACCCAAAAATTGCAGATTTTGGTATGGCTAGAATATTTGGTGGAGACCAAATTGAAGCAAACACAAACCGTGTTGTTGGAACCTAGTAAGTAATTAACAACAAACAATATTAATAATCTTCATTGTATTATTTGTTACTCAGACAGTACATATGTAAACAGTTCACATCATATAGTGATTTCCTTTTGTTTTACTTTTGTAGTGGCTATATGTCACCAGAATATGCCATGGAAGGACAATTTTCAATAAAGTCTGATGTATACAGCTTCGGAGTTTTACTTCTAGAGATCATTACAGGCAGAAAGAACAGTGGTCAATATGAAGACATTACAGCCACAAATTTAGTTGGACATGTTAGTATTTTTATGAGAACTTCTGCTGCAATTTAAATATACCCTTCAATGGTCCAACTGATATGATTTTCAATTAATGTAGATATGGGAACTATGGAGAGAAGGAAAAACCATGGAGATCGTTGATCAATCATTAGGAGAGTCGCTCTGTGACCTTGAAGTCCAAAGATGCATACAAATTGGTCTTTTGTGCGTGCAAGATTATGCCGCCGACAGACCATCTATGTCAGCAGTTGTTTTCATGCTGGGTAATGACTCCACTCTTCCTGACCCAAAACAACCAGCATTTATTTTCAAGAAAACTAATTATGAGAGCTCAAATCCATCAACCAGTGAAGGAATTTATTCAGTAAATGATGCGAGTATAACTATGATTGAAGCTCGCTGAAGGCCAATGCGATTATGGTGCTTGTGTAATAAATACAACAATACTAAGGTTTGCCAAAATATTGTATATGATAAATTACAAATTATCCACTTTAGAATGATGATGTAAAATTAAAGGGTAATAAGGTAGCGTAGATCCACACATTTTTCTTCTTGTGGGATAACTACACTGCTCTAAGTATATTTTATATGAAAGAAACTGTAAATCTCGTTAATATGTATGATTAGTGCCACTTCTTTTTTCTTTTAAATTTAGAAATTAGTTTAAAGCTAAAGTATAGTTGTAGGGTGTCAAAACTACCACGGATCGCCTTTAAAAAAGAAGAGGAAAATGAATGTTGTATATGACGGCTATCATTATATCCTTAGAATGAAACAATGAAACCTGCGAACTTCAAAGCTGGAATATTGTTTCTTATGAACAAATCAATGGTTTCTAGGTCTGATAATATTTAGAGCCTCCACACCCCCACAATTTCAATAGATATAAGTGCACAAAATTCCATTTATTTATTTTACATGAACATAATGCGCCAAATGATTTTAGGGGCTGTAGCTAAGCTAGAAAGCGCCAAAATGCTACACGTGTACCAGACACATTTAAAATAAAATCTGCACCACCTTAAAAAACTGAGGTAGCTTTTAGCTAGCGAGCGATGATGGTGGTTGCTGTTACTTCATTTATTGAAGATCCTCCCCCTGATGTTGACGGCTCAGGACAATCTCTGTCTCCATGGAATAAAAATGCTGGCTTTTGGGGTGGGGAAAGAGGTGTTTCATTGCTCAGCATAAAAGCAACTTCCGACAAGGAAGGTCTATTCTCTGCATTTTCTTGAACGCACAATAGACCAATTTGAATGCACCTCAGAACAAGAGCTGGAGAGTAAGACTGAGACAGTGTTGAATCAACTATGTCCAAGGCCATTCCTTCTGTCCAAAGTATCCACACCTACACATGTATAACATAAGCATTAAATTAACCACTGATAATACCAAAATAGTTTGTTAGCCAGTTTTAATGATTTTTCTTTCTCGACTTACATGTCCAATTAAATTTGGGGAGGATCTTCCCTTTTCACAATCTGTATTTCTCTTGCCAGCAATAATCTCCAGGAGTAAGACCCCGAAACTAAAGACATCAGATTTTGTTGAATACCGTCCATCCATTGCATATTCTGGTGACATATAACCGCTACATAAATCAAAACGGTTAGAACATATTAATAACTGCAGTCTCTAGGTTTACATGAATAATACACCTACTATGTTCCAACCACTCTTCTCGTCCTTGCTTGGATTTGATCTTCTCCAAATATTCTAGCCATACCGAAATCTGAGATTTTGGGATTCATTGCAGCATCAAGGAGTACATTGCTTGCTTTTAGATCTCTATGAATTATTTTCAGCCTTGAATCTTGATGAAGATATAGAACACCTCGAGCAATCCCCAAAATGATTTCAAACCGCTTATCCCAAGTCAGTGATGACCTTCGCTTTTCATCTGAATTTAAGCGTTCAAACTCTCAGATGTGTATAAAAAATGTAATGAAACAGGAGTATAACATTTTCTTTGCAGTAAAGAAAAAGTAGAGAAAGACATACCGAATATGAAAAAGTCCAAGCTTTTATTTGGTAAATATTCATAAACTAACATCCTTTCTTCTTTTTCAAAGCAACAACCGAGCAGCCGCACCAGATTTCTGTGTTGAAGTTTAACTAACAATCTAACTTCAGTTTTAAACTCTTCTGTCCCTTGACCTGAATGTTCAGACAATCTTTTCACTGCTATCTCTTGTCCATTGGCTAGGCAGCCCTGAAATGTTTATAACTCTTCAACCCCATTTCACTCTTTTTTTCATTATTTTTCTACAATTTCTATTCAAGGAAAACTAAAGACATAAAAGACACTTCTCACAACAGTTGCTCATGCATGATGGAGTTTGAGTTACCTTGTATACAGAACCAAATCCACCTTGCCCAAGCTTGTTCTCATCTCCAAAATTTCTTGTGGCTTCCATTATTACTTTAAGGCTGAAAAAGGGAAGATTTGGATGTGCGTTGCTTGGGATATCGTGGTCGTCTTCAGGGGAAAATTGGTTTAAATGTTGCCTCACTTTATCTGAAATCATAAATGCACGACATAAAAGAATAAGCTCCTCTTACATTTTTCTTTTGTGCTATTTCTACAAAAAATTTCCCTTTATTTGAAATATTGGAAAACAAGTTCTAAAGTTTGTCTTCTTTTTAAGAGGGGAAATAGTAGTAGATGAGGTATAAATATTTCTACATTAACTATGTCGATGCATCTATAACTCTACATTTAGCCATAGTGTTTCCGATGTAAGGATCCCTCTTATTCATTTTAAATAAAACCTTAGATTCAATACCTGCAGTTGGTGACGAAGCTTAAGATCGGTTAAATAGCCTTACTAACTGTCCCATAGTACGCAGACCTTATAATGAGTCAAAAGAACAGAAGAAGAATGTCTAAACCAGAAGAAACTGATAAATTGACCATTTTTCATGAATATATGCATAGTTGTTGCATATTGACAATTAAGTTGTTTAGAGGTATTCAAGAGATTAACAACAAATAGTTGAACTATAAAGAACAGGGAAGTGACTTCCCAAAAAAGCCCACGCTGGAATTGGGGAATTTCCTGACAGTTTGATAATATCTATTCTTCTATTATACACTTAATGTCAAAAGGTTTGAGCCATAGTTTTTAATACAAAAGAATTTAATTTAAAAACACATATATACATTGTAATTCAACCAAAGGCTGTTCAGTCTATTTCTAACGAGTTGAGTGCAGAGATCTTTATAGTGACGGCACATAAATTCAATCCTCGTCTTTTTATCTTACAATTTCCACATTAGAGTGCTGTGTAATAGCATCCTTAATAGTAAATGACGCACCTTTGCTTTTTCTCTTCCACATGTAATATACACAGGAGAAAAGAATGACACTTGTCAGTACTGAAGCAATAGGAATTGCAACCATCCTCTTTTTACTGCGTACTCCTTTTCTTTTTTTGTTATAATTTTCTGACAAGAAGAAACAGGTCAGATAGGTTGAAGCAGAGTGTTAAAATATATGTGTGGTGTTAAATTCATAGAGAAAAAAATAGTGGGAGGGAGTACCTAGTTCGACTGCATCAACTCGAACAAATAAATCTTGGCCTTGATCACTCAGTTTTTGTATGTCTATTAAATTTCCATGCCATGCCAAGCACCCACTTCCACCATTCCTCACATCAAGAACTGCATAAGCAGTGCAAGAGCAGTTTCTCAAGCAATCCTTCTCACACTCATCCAAACTCCAACCCTCTTTGGCAGTTGCCTCAGACGTATCAGGGAGCTTTAAGCCTTCAAGTTTCACAAACCCTTCTCCATTCCCGCAAACTGATACACCTTTCTTCCTCACGCACCCTTCTGACCCATCTCTGTTATTGTACCACTCATGTGGGGATTTGGGTTCAAACCCAGGTAGACAAGTGCACCGAAATTCCTCAAAGTTCAAAGGGTCACAATTGCCGTTTGATCCACAGGTTCCATAGTTATCACACTGATTTGTTGGTTCAGACCAGTACCTATTCCATTGATTCTTTTGGTCATCCCAAGTGAATACTTGAAAGAAACCTGATGGTTGAACTACTACCCTAGAGATCAACGACTGATCAACCGTGCTATACGAGAGCACTGCCTGGTTATCATCTTCTATATAAGAAGCGTTAAAAGTATACATATCTCTCTTCATGTCGGGTATACCCATAAATAATTCTCCGTTCCACGATCCGCCTCGCCAAAAGGGCAGGTTCTGGTGGTAAAAGATCAACTGGGGTTTCCCAGCGCTGCTTATTTTCAATGTGTACGAACCTGCTCCGGGATCATTATCTGTCTTCCAAGATTGGAGGAACCAGCTCTGGTTTGTTCTTCTGTCGAAACCAACCCTTAGATATTGAAGTAAGGTATCTGTGGGATGATCAAAGCTTTGCCAGATGACAGCTTTGGTGTTGTCAAGAATCAGAACAAGATTACCTATATCTGTGAGTTTAGCCATGACTTTGGTGCTGTTTGATTGAGAAGTAGAAATATTGGTAGACCAAACTGGAAAGGTGCTATATTTGTGTTGGAGTACTAGGTTTCCATCTGGATTGATTGAGAGAAACCCAGAAGTGTCATTTATTGGAGTGTTTCTGTTTGCAACCCAAGCAACAGTTTGTTCTTGCACATTGTTGTACCATATTCCCACATAGCGGAAGTTGGACTTGACTGGACTGAAGAATCCAAGAGCAAATGTTTGGGCTTTTGAAACAAGAAGCTCTCCATCTCTGATGCCTTTGTCAGCAACTATGGTATCAGAAGAAGAGCAAAAGGAGAAGCTGAATAGTAGAATCTTAGCGCAGAGCAGGTAGATGTATTGACTCATGACAAAGCTTGAAAGAATTTTAGCATGGTGCATGGAGTTCCTCTTTCATCCCCTCTTGCATTTTATGAGGAGAATCCTACTTTGTACTTGAAGATTAGTGCTGTCAAATCAAACGTGTTCATACTCTTCTTGTACTAATTTTTCTCTCTAGCAGATTCATGTACCCACACAACTACGCAAGAATTTCACTTGGATTGAGGACTCCTACACTTTGGAAGAATCATTCCTTTTGTCATGATTGTCTTTGAATCGTCGTGGAGGCTGCTGAATGCACAGACAACAAAGGCCGTACCTAAAACGTTATTCTTTTCTGCCTACAAGTAACTGTTGCATGATGAAATTTTTATAATTATTTTACTTTTTATTTTTTTTAGAATACAGAACTTTATTTTTTTAACTGTTTTATCTTTATAAAATGAATCAAATAAACGTAAATGTAGAATAAAAGAAAAAAAACTTTGTAATTCCACGACAAATGTTCATTGGAAGAAAACAATTTATGATTGTAAAAAGATAGGATTCGTAAATTTTTTTTTACAGATATTCCAAAAGAAAAATATAATTTCATGAAAAAAATATACATAGATTTTTCTATATATATCATTTGAATTATGAAAATGCAGCTATAATTTATTATTGAATCAACAAAAAAATTAAATAAAAATGACTTTACGATAATGAACCAAACTTATAAAACAAATTAAAGTGTTATCCTATAATTAGTGTGTGTAACATTGCATTGCTTGCATCACCAATTATACAAAGACACATGACGTGTTAGATTTCAAAGAATAGCGTATTTTTAGGACGGAGTGGTGGATAAATATATATTTAATAACTCACTAGAATCATTAGTGTTGTTTTGTGTTATCACTTTTCTCGTCATTGTGCATTTCTATGTAATAATATATTAGTACATATATTAGAATACGTGTTTTTGCTTAACTCAACTACTAACTTAACCCATACGGTACGAGTTGATTATCACTAGTTGATCTCTCTTTATGTATAGATAATCCTCGGTCGATATGTGCCTTCTCCTTTCAAATTTTCACACGATGAAAATAACTTTTTGATATTTCTTTAGTTGATGTCATTTATTTAATGTATTGCCTCGAACAAATAGTTTCTTTCATGATTAAAGACTTTTTCAATTTTTCATATTAGTCCCTAAGCTTATTAATATGTTAGCAACTAAAACATCTCTACGTAAGATAAAAAAAAATAGTGATATTTTGGCTTGATTATGAATTGAAGCCTAAAATTTTATATTAGGCTTCAATTCTTCCACGACCAAAACATAAAACCATAACAAAAAATAAAAATGAGGGATTAGGCTTTGCATGCTTCGACAATAAAGGATGTTTGATAACAATGGATGCTTCGCGTTCGTAAGTGCAACAATGATTTGTCTTCGCAAGGCAAGAATGATTCTCATTTAATAAAGAACCAAAACTAGATAAACAATTAGAATAGAGAAAAAAAAATGTCCACATTTTTGTCTCGGTTATAAACCAAAGCAAAAAGGTTCATATTTTGCTTCGATTAAAAGAAATCAAAGCAAAAGACTCCACATTTTGCTTCGATTTAAAGAAACCAAAGCATTAAACTATAAAAAAATTCAATGAAATTATAGCTTGAATAATATACTTTAGGTTTTTCCCTAGTATACTCTAGCTTCCTTCCCTAGGAGAAAACAATTCCTCATTTTGCATGAATAGAAACACTTTGGGTGCTTGGAAGAGCCGCTTGGAGGTTTCTAGGAGTGTTGGGAAGCTCTTCACTCCTCCTTGGGTCTCCTCCTTCATCCATGGATGTTTTCCTCGTATGTGGGTTGAATTGGAAGATGGATTGCAAAATGGACATGGAACTGCAAATAGGAGGCGCAATTAGAGCTTAGAACAGTTGCTAAGGGCCTTGGGAAAGTGCCTTCTTCTTCTCTTGGGTTTCATTTCTTCCTTATCTCTTCTATTTGTGAACCTTAGGCTCTCCACCATGTTAAGCTAACATTATTTATTGGGATTTGATGTAATGAACTAATTTCTTTTGTAATTTGTGTTGTTTGCTTTTCCAATTCAATTCAATATATGAATTTTGTGTTTAATGCTTGTTGTGGTTTGATCACTAATAACTTGGTTGCTTGTTTTTAAGGTGTTAAAAAATGTCTTTTGAACCTAAAATGAAAATTGAATACCTAATGGAGCTTGTATCTAGGAATAGAACACGATTTATTAGTAATCTTAAGACTCTTAAACTTAATTCATGGTTGCTTGTTGATGATCCCAAGAGTTGGACTTTAATGAGTTATCATAGGCTAAAAGTCATTATGAATAGGATTTGAATAAACTTGTGAGTTTATTTTAACTTGAATATGAAATTGAGATGTTTGTTAATGCATGAAAATGAAGTGAATGAAATTTAGTGTTGACAATTGTACATACTCTATGTTAAACTTTTGTTGCACACCAACTGTTTAATAAAATACCAAAAAATGTTTTTTGTGTTTTTGTGAATTTTGTTGTATAATTGAGTTGTGAATTGCAAGAGTTGTCATGTATTACACAAGTCCCTATAGAGGAAACAATATTTATTACTTGTTACGTGTGACCGGTGCACTTGTTGTTTTCCACTAACACTTGTTGGCCTCAACTTCTTTGTCTTGACATATCAGCCTCAACATCTCGACCTTGACTCACGACCTTAGATTCTTTGTCTTGAATCCTTAGTCTTGATATCTCAGCCTCAACATCTCGAACTCTACCTCTCAGTCTGTACCTCAGTCTCTATCTTTTGGCCTTTACCTCTCGCTTCGACATCTCGGTCTCTACCTGTCGACTTCAACCTTTTGGCCTCGACCTGTCAATCTTGACCTCTCAGGCTTAACTTCTCAATCTTGACATCTCAGCCTCGACATCTTGGCCTCAACCTTTCAGTTTTGAGTCTTCATTCTTGACTTTCTCAACCTTCATGAGTTCTTGACCTTCTCGGCATTCTCTACCTCTTGGGCTTTTTGGCCTTCTTAGCCTTCTCAACGTTATCGATGTTCTCAACGATTTTGGCATCTTGGCCTTGAGCTCTCTGTCAAGATCCATTTCAGTCTTGGTTGAACACACTTTTAAGTCCCTTACCAAGGTCCAACTTGGTCATAGTTGAACATGCTTCTAAGTTTCATGGCAAGATCCAACTCGGTCTTGGTCGAACCTAAATCAAAAGTTCCCTACCTAGAAATGTCTCTATCATGTTTCAACCTAATTTTATGTTCCTTACCGAGATCCATCTCGATCCTGGTTGAACCTTAAAAAGGTTCTCTACTAAGATCCACCTCGATCCTGATTTACCTTAATTACCTCCCGTTGACAACCTAACAATTTAGTAACTTTCCAATCAAACCTTTTCATCTCTTTGCTCCTTGAGACTAGGGGGCTAGCATACCTGTGAGATGAGATAGCCAAAATATATGACATTTTCTTTGCATTAATATGGATCATATTGGCCCATTGTGGCCTAGATCATCTTGATATTTCAAGACTCTAATTTGGATCATATAGAGTCTGGGGTGCTAGTGTATATGTATTTGAAACCATATAAGCCTATACATCTTTGATTATCTTTGCCTGTAATGACCTGAATCTTCTCAACCTGTAATGATCTCAATCATCTCGGTCTGTAATAACTTGTACTATCTCGACCTATAATAGCTTGGATCACCTTTGCATGTGATGACCTGGATAATCTCAGCCATTGTGGCCTAAATCATCTCAGCCTCATTATTTTATAGCAATGATTAAAAACTAAAATGTATGACAAAGATTATTAAACAAATTAATCATGGTAATTATTTGTTTGGCTCAATCCCAACCAAGTAAGGGTTCAGAAACCCAATATAAATAGTATTGTTCATGTGGTAAATTATTATTTATTATTTATTCATTATTACAACATATATTTTTATCTGACGCACTTGGCCAACTTGAACATCAGAGTGTCTTCTACAGACACACCCCTCTTGGCTTCACTCTTGTATCACCAAGTCTCGTGTGTCAAACTCGCAACTAATAAAAAAAAGCACCACTATTTTTTGCAATGACAAAGAGCAAAGCATTGGTAGAAAGTAGTGCGGCAATGACAACCAAAGCAATGACAATGAACAAATCAATGACAACAAGCACAACAATTTTGATTTAGGTAAAACCTAAAATGTGGAAAAGTAGAACTTCAAAACAGTTGTGGTAAGACACTCAAACGCCGACAAGAGCGATGTTTACGAGGACGATAATGAGGGAAGGAAACGACAACAAGAGGGAACACAATTTCAAATGCGAAGAGATTGGAGGGACAAAAAGAGGTTCACAAAACACAAAAATGAAGAGAGTGAATTTGAATAAAAGGGAATACTACCAAGTGGTCGCGTTTGAATAAAAGGGGATACTATATTGGTTCCCATTATAATCAATGTAATATCTATTTTTTTGTTAAAAAATCTTTAAAAAACATATTAGATCAGTTCATCTAACAATCAAAGTTATATCATTTATAGTATTTATAAAATTGTCACAGAAAAAAAAATTAAATCGTTTCTTCCAAAACTTATGTTATATCCTATTATTATCTCTATTTTACACTAGTGAAATATTAAAAAATAAAAAACAAAGTTACTTTGAGATAAAGAAATGAATTTATAAAAAAAAATCATTTTTTCATAATGATACTGTATTGTTGTTCCTATTTTCATTTAGTATTACGCACTAAAAACAAACATGATGAAAGAAAAGTAAAGAAATATTTACGTATGTATTTAGCACATATAATAATATTTCGGAGTTATAGGGCCAACACATCAAGGCCGCGAAATTAGGTTTGGGAAAAAAAACCTGATCGTGTAGTCAGAAATGTCATAATTATGCGTCAAATGCATTAAAGACTGATTAGAAATAAACGTAATTTGCAATACGGAATAGAAGTATCAGAGAATAACAAGCGAAAGGTTGTAAGTAATATGTATAACATGCAATAAAATAAATAGAAAAAAATAAGAAAAGGAATAAATAAAATATAAGAAAAATAAATAAAGAAAGTTGACATTGGAATTCTTTTTAAATTATTGAAAACTTAATGAGAATGTTTAAGATTACAATATGTCTTTTCATGCTGGTTGCACAGGGTAGGGGTTTTCGTTAAAAATGAAAATGTTTCAACTTCTAAGTTAGTTTCAATACCCATAGACTTAAGATAAGAAATCAAATGGTGGATCATGTTTTCTCAAAATCTTATGATTTGATTTTCTTTTCATCATATTTTGTTAATTTTTCCTTACATCTCCATTTATACATAGCGCCGTTCTTTTTTCAAAGAATAATATTTTTTCGTAAAATAATTTGTACATTTTCATATTTATTATTCAAGAATTACAAGTTTAGGTACTAATTTTAACAACTAAAAGAATCGGTAGTAATTAATTTTTGAACTAAATAACTAAATATTACCTACCAAATTTATCAGCTAGCAGCATCATTTTTGCCAAAATATCTTTCAATTGTTTCTATTGAAAATTTGCATTGATTTTATAAATGTTTTTATGGTAACTTATATTTTTTAAATATTAAATACTTTTTTTAAAGTATTGTTATAAAAATTTTAAATATATGTTAAAATTATGTTAATATAGTAATTGTTTGGTAGGTATTTTTCCCCTAACCTTTTAGGTAGATATCCTATAAATAAATTTATTTAAAAAGTCTCTCAAAACACATGGTTTGACAAAATATTAAATACTTTTTTAAAAGTATTGTTATAACAAAATATTAAATATATGTTAAAATTATGTTAATATAGTAATTGTTTGGTAGCTTTTCTTTCCCTGACCTTTTAGATAGATATCTATAAATAAATTTATTAAAAAAGACTCTCAAAACACACGGTTTGACAAAATAACCTCTCTCCTTCGTAGAATTATTCCTTTGATTCAATTCCGATGGTGAAAGCATGAGTGAGAGTTGGCAGTTGTCATCATCATCATAACTTTTTCTAACCAATTTTCTGCCAGCACCACCTTCCATCCGAAATGTTCATAACATAGAGTGAAATACAAAGTTGTTAATTTTTCTTTTAAGTATACATTTTCTCTAATATTTAGTTATTTTAGTTTTTTCAAAAAATTAGTTTTAGAAGATTATCATGGAGAGGTTGTCATTACAAGAATTTTTGTAGTTATTGACAAAAATAAAGTCATAATAAATTCAAATTTATAAAAGATTTTAGAATTTAAGTTATAGAAAAATACTTTTACCGGTAATGAATCTGTTAATAAAATATCGTTAATGGAGAGAAGGAGGAAAATAAAGAGAATGAAGAGAAGGATAAATAGGAAGTGGATGAGGAGGAAGAGGTGCAATAGTGGTGATGACCTATGGTGACAATTAAAGTTGGAAGAGGAGGAATTAGAGGTGATGATAACAAATAAGTTGCTGAGTATGAAAAAGGAGGAGGAGGATGAGGAGAGGAGAAGAAGAAGGAAATGAGAAAAGTAGAAATAAGAAGAAAAAAATAAAAGAAAATGGAAAGAAGAAAAATAACAAATTATGAAATTTAGTGGCAAATTTTACTGATGATTATTAATAAATTTGTCAGTAATTATCGATGAATATTTACTGATAAAAATTAAAAGTGTCGATAATTATTAATGAATTTCATAATTTGTCAATAAAATTTATCGATAAACATTTTATCAATATATTTTTTATCATCATCTATAAATTTAAATTATCAACAAAGTTTTTTCATTACTAGCTAATTGTTTTCGTTGATAATACGTTATTTTCTTATAATGTATAATACTCTATTATTAATGTTGTGTTGGAATAAAAAAATATTTACTTATATAATCTGTGTAGAGAATTTTTTTTATCACCAACTTACCCTAATATGGCACATCTGGATTATGTTGATATTTATTATTAGGTTTAATACATCATTTGGTTCTTAGTTTTGAACTTTTTGTTCAAAGTCGTCCTACCTTTTAAAAAAGTTCAGTAAGGCCCCATATTTCATTAAAAATGGTTCAAAATGGTCCTTTTGGCTTACGGCGTTAAAAACATAATAGTGCAATTGCCTCCGTGGCCAAAAGTGAATGATGTGTACAGTTTTGCAATATGTTGCACGTTTGATATATTTTAGGGTGTAAATTTTAAAAATAAAATTGAATGACGTGGAAAAAGTTTAACTCAAGGTTAAATAAAATTACAATTAGTTTAGAATCCATTCGCGATTTGGGGTTCAAGAATTTGGTGAGAGTGATCTTCAATTTGGGTTCATGGCTCGTTGAAGGTGCAATTGGAAGAATCTCATTTCAGCATTCATAATCTCGCTTTCGTCATTCGGTTTTCAATTCAACCATAACAAAAGAGAGAAGGAAACCTACTGCACCCACCTCCATCTTCTTTGCGTGAGGCTACTACAACACCACATTCACTCACGACTGCACTTTTCTCACCTCGCCGTTAGCATTATAGCCAAACGTAATCGTCGGCGTTGTTGCATCTCTTCCAAGGCGCGTAGTTGGCCAGGATCTCCACCAACGTTACCACCGATCCTTCTTCTCAATTATTGTTCAACCTTCCTCCTCTTCTTTGAATGGGTTATTCTAGTTGTGGGTGTTTGAGGTGAAGAAGAAGACAACAATAGGGTGATGGTTGCTGAAATGTTGGGAGAGAGATGAGGTTTCTGATTGTTTGTGAATTGCAAATTGGCAATTAGGATTTCTGATTTTTCACATGATTTTGTGAACTGTGAATTGAGATTCTGATTTTGAAAACTTCAATTGGGGCTTCTGATTTTACACATGATTTTGCACAAACCCCATCCCTTTTCTTTTACCTAATAACTTCAACTTTTTAACATTTTCACATACCTTGCCAACTCAATTCACCTCACCTTGCTACACAATCAAAAATTGTACACATCATTCAGTTTTTGTCACGGAGGCAATTGCACTGTTATGTTTTTAACACCGTAAGTCAAAAAGACCATTTTGAATTGTTTTTAACGAAATATGGGGTCTTACTGAACTTTTTTAAAAGGTAGGACGACTTTGAACAAAAACCCCAAAACTAGTGACTAAATGACGTATTAAACCTTATTATTATATTCTTATAAACTTTTATTATAGGAAACATAGTTGAGGCATCCAATTTTCTTTAGGCTTTGTTCACTTGAATGGATTTGGGGGAGAGTGATTGAGGGGATTTGAGAGGTAAATTTTGTTATTGTTTATTTGACTAGATTTGGAGATAACTGAGAGTGATTTGGAGGTAAAGTTTATGAGAATTAGTGTAGGATTTGATTGATGTGACAGATTAAAAAAAATTACTTTCAAATTCACTCTCATTTACCTCCAAATTCACTCAAATAAACAATAACAAAATTTACTTTCAAATTTTTTCAAATCCTCTCAATCACTTTTCCCAAAATTCATTCAAGTGAACAAAGTCTTATCGATGTTTATGATAACTTTCATAAACATAAGGATGGCTAAATGATTTTCAACATGCTGAAGAACTATATTGTAAGTTAATTTTAACGTCATGCTTGTTACGTGTATTTTTGTACATTTTACAAATAATACAAGCTTAGAAATTAGTTGACATTTGTGAAATTTTTGTTTTATTTTATTTCTTAAACTTCGTATGTTATACTAATTTACTGATTCTATATACTTGTTTTAGGAATCATGTGTCTCCGTAGTATTATTTAATAAATTCTCTTATAAAAGTTGTATTGGAAGCGACTTATTTTCTTCTCTTACCCTAATAATTAAATATTTAGTATGATCCGTTACAAGGTGTTAGGGAAAAAATAGGCACCATGTAAGCAACATTTTAGTGCCCACCAAGCATCAACTTAGACAGTGACATGGACTCAATTATTCAGGTTTCACCTAACGAACAACTACTTTCATTAATATCTTTTATATCTTTTCCAAATTCTACAACCTATGCCGAATGCTATAATTCTTTTGGTAAAAAAAAAATACTTTTAGAACTATCTCTATTTCAAAATTAACATAATTTAAGGTTTTTCATTTAAGAATAAGAACAAAAATAAATGTTTAACTCTTTCTGAAGATTTTTATTAGAATAAATTTATTCTCTCAAGAAATATATTGCTTGTGTTTATTAAAAGTGAATTAGAGATGAAGTAAAAAGTTAATATATTTATAAAAAAGATAAATAATAGACTTTATAAAAATATAAAGAATAAATCTGTTATAAATATTTACAATATTATGAACAAAAACTTTTTTACGACATGTAAATTTATTGTTTTTAAGAACTTATATGCAATGTGTTGTGCAAGTTCTCCATGATATAATAAAAACTTCTCGAAAATTTTCATGATATCAAAATTAGCAACAAACTCTAAAAAGAATAAATATACGTACCCATGATAATAAAAAAGTTAGAAAAAAAAATTAGAGAACGAAATAGATGTGAGATGGAGATATAGAAGAAAAATGTGTCTCGTGATTTTGGAGGAAGCACATGACATCTATTTATAGGTGGAGGAGAGGATTTGAGAGGGGCTAAAACTTGTGACTTATGAAAGACACACTGCACCTTACAGTTGAAGGCAAACATGACCCTCGCGATACTTGCAACTACAACTAGGTTAGTTTTGGGTCTTGCAGAGAAGGATCGTCTAACAAAAATTTGTTGCAACAAGCTCGGCCAACAAACAATCTCAGTCAACAAACAAGCTCGATCAACAAACAAGCTAAGCCAATAACCAAGCTCAGCCAACAACCAAGCTCGACCAATAAACAAAAGGAGGCAATGAGACTTAATATATATTTTGCAATATATTTATAACAAAGGTTTTATAACAATTTCCTAAACATGGCAAAAGATAAGAAAGAAAGATTAAAAGAATAAAGTCATGGGTCTCATAAGATGTAATGAACTAGATTTAGTATAGCAAGCTATATGAACCAAAGACACTTAATGTGTGTTAGTGGTTTATCAATCACAATACACCCTCACAATCCTTATTGTTATTGCTATGTTACACTTACTAGGTTATGTGTGTGTCAGGTATTCATGAGTGCTCTAGAGATCATGTCAATATCTCATATAAATGGCCTCATTCGATAATCATATATGTGATTTCATCAAGTGTATGCTGCAAATCATATATCACTCGTAAGAGGTATGATAATCATTGAAAAATTTGTTTAAACTAAAATTTTTACACCACATAGTGAAGTACAGGGAAAACAATAGAAAGGAAGGAGGGAGGGAGCGAGGGGGGAGGCGTGAATAGTGTTTTCAAAATCTTTCGTAAATCAATGCATGTCAGTTACAACAAAAGTTAGACGATCTACTATAGTTGTTAGACGATTGTGTTTTCAACAAAGCATTTTAAGAAAACATTTTAAATAAAGAGGATAAGTACACACATATCTTTATACTTGTTCACTCAACCTAAGCTACATTTAGTCTCCCTCAAGAACTTTTGAGAGGTTTCACTAATCTTATCCAAGATTACAACCGAGTACAAACCAATTTTGGTATACACCAAGTATTCTAACCACTCTTGGTGCCCTAGTCAATCCGAACTAGTCTGAGTTTAACAACTCCTGGTATCCAAGTATTCTAACCACTCCTAGTCACCTTAGTCAATCCTTACTAGTCTGAGTTTACCCACTCCTAATTTTTAAGTATTATAACTACTCTTGGTATACACCGAGTATTGTCAACCACTCTTGGTTTTCTTAGTCAATCCTGACTAGACCATTTAGCCCAATACAAATGATTAAATACAAACAAAATAAGTGTTTAATTATACATACATATTTAAGTAACTCTTAGAGAGATGATCAATACAATACAATACAATATAATATGTGAACTTATGAAGTTATTTATCTTAGGTTGAAGAACATTAGACGATATAAGCTTTGAGGTAGAGTAGAACTAATGTTCAATGATCTTTCTTGTGTATGATCTCTCTCTCTCTCTCTCCTTTTCTCTCTTTTATTTTTACCTTCTTCAACTTCAGCAACTTTTTCTTATCTTCTTCTCTTTTGTGGATCTTCTTTATATAACCGTATTGAGAAATGACCGTTGGATATAAAGTTGACTTCTTCTAGATAGACTTCATACCTCTTTAGGTAGCCGGTCATACTCAGGTCTACGTTATAGTGTGACAATGCTTTCTTTCAAATGTAGAAAGTACGACCTTATGATGCAAAAGCTCGAGGAAATATTTTAAGAATGTCTTCTTATCTCTCAATGTCTTTCTATCCTTTATGGAACGCTTTTGAATAAAGCTTTATCATTTACATTACCTACACAAATAACAAGAACAAGGCATACAAGCAAAGAGACACTCTTTCATACATAATTAAATGTTTTAAACATGGATGATCATTAAGCATGTTGTATGTTCAAAAAATTTTGTCACACGTAATCATATTTTGATAAAGACATTGTTTGAAGACAAAACATTTGGTATGTTATGATATGATCTTTTAAGCCTTTTGTTTCATAATGTTGTTTACACTAAAGTACAACATTTTGACATGTTTGGTAGAGCTTCTTTTCAGATGCTATAACTTTTGTTAAAGTGCTAAGGTGATAAGATATTTTGTTAGGTGTTCTATAGCATTTGGTGCCTCATGTATCTTATGCCTTGGACATGTTTGAAATATCAGATAGTTATGTTTCTTTTTATGGCGTTAAGCATGTTATCTTGATATCCTAGATATCTCATTTTGTCATACGCTTGGTGGCTTTCTAGGTTTGTATGTTGAATTTTAAGCATAAGCGTTCAACTCAATGTTTACATAGATTATGTTTCTATTGTATCAGACAATACTTTCATTTAGACAAACTTTACTTCAAGCATTGTATTCTTTGTAGACGCTTATCTTGTTCGATACACTGTATATATTGTTATATCTAATAAACACATGTTGCATCTAGTATTATCCTTTAGTACATGTCATCGTTAGACATTATATTATGATCAATATTTACATTGAGTGTTGTTTGTTAAACTTCAAAACATGAGTTGTTGGACAATCTAGTTTCCCTAAACAATCTTGTCTTAACACATAGAATTTTAATTACAAAGTTAAATCTCTTAGTAATGCATTCTCTATCACTTTCATACACATTGTTAAGACAAGATCGACTAACACTTCATTGCGAAAATTTTTCAACTCTATTCAACCCCCCTCCCCCTTTTTCAGAGTTTACTTGTGATTTCACACACCATAGGAATGGACATAATTGATTAAAAATCAATTTAGTGCTATTAGAACTAACAAGTGACTTGTTTTTACCCATATGAACATTATTCATGAGATCTATAATCATAAAGGTTGGGTTATCATCACTTTTTTGTTCGCAAGTGACTTAAGTCTCATTTCCTTAGATGTTTCTAAAATCATATTTCTTTTAAGGGGTTTTGTCAAAGGATTTGCTAGATTCTGTGTTGACTTCACATAATGAATGGAAATAATTTAATTCTTTAACAGTTGTTTCACCAAATTATTTCTCAATTGTATATGTTTATTCTTTCCATTGTAATTCTTGTTTTTACCTATAATTATTGCTAGTTGGTGGACTTTTTCTCATTTGAATCAGATATATAGTTAGCATCATTGTACCCTTCTAGTACAATATGAAATTCATTATATTCAATGACATAATTCATTAAACCTCTTAAGTGTCTCATAAGCCTTGCAAATGCATCCCAATGTTCTTGATTTGGACATTGAGTGTACATACTCAGTCTACTTACTACATAAGCAATATCAGGTCTAGAAAAGCTCAACAAAATATAAGAAGTTCCCAATTATAAGAGGTACTCACTAGTTTGAAGTCATAATACCCAAGTTCTTAATAAGTTTCTCAATGTATATTTCTTGGGATAGTAATATATTATCTCCCTTCATTATGATTCTAACGCATAAAATAACATTGGCTCCTCCTGTGTCGTTCATTTCAAATCTTGATCCTAGAAACAATGTAGTTTTACTAACAATCTTATTTCATGTACCAAATATTAACATGTCATTCATATAATGTAATACTTGTGAGAAATGTTTACATGAGATAATAATATGTTTTTAAACTATTAATTTGTATGTTAAAAGATTGAGATAGTTTGTATCACTAGAAGCCTTGTGTTGAAAAGTAAG
This sequence comes from Vigna umbellata, assembly GCF_029865625.1. Taxonomy (NCBI): domain Eukaryota; kingdom Viridiplantae; phylum Streptophyta; class Magnoliopsida; order Fabales; family Fabaceae; genus Vigna; species Vigna umbellata. The sequence goes on along the minus strand of NC_142165.1, from coordinate 53,305,893 downwards.
GACTTAGGTTCGATACTCATTCATTCATGATGTTTTGATTTATATTTTATTCCTTAGTTGTGGGTAGAAATGTAGAGAGTAACATTAAATTCTATAAAAATAGTAAGTAAGACAAAGAGATATGGTAGCTCAGATGGTAGTAGCTTGTGATTATAGAAAGTTCATGGATTCAATTCCAAGTGAGGAGATATATGGGTTGAAGTGATATGCTTAAAGGTAGCACGGGAAATTTAAAATAGGACATATAAAGATTGATAATGAAAATTTAATTAGGGATCAGTCATAACTAAAATAATTTAATATATATATATATATATATATATATATATATATATATATATATATATATATGAAGTTTAAGTCCTTGGATATTTGTTGTTCTGATTTTTGTTATCCTAAATGTATTGTCGCAATTATATTATAATATATCAATATGGATGAAAATACATCAAGTGTTAGTCGTCATGTTGGTGTATTAGAAGTGTATTAAGCCTTTTAAGGTTGGTGATTTGTTTTGTTTAGGGATTGATGCATTTTTTAATGGATGAGTGTATGCAAAGGTATTAAGTGTTAGTAATTTTTTTCCTTGGGATAAAATGACATGCTATTGGTAAATTCCAATTTCATTTTGTTTATCAATGTTACCTAATTGGGCATGATGTTGTTTTGGTTTCATTGTGATTACATGAAAAGACAATAAAATGCTTTGTTATAATTTATATAAGTAACATTAAAGAAGTGAATTTTGCTTTATTGAAGCTAGTCAGGCCTTGTTTAACATATAATCATTGTTGCTCGAGCTCTATCCAACATTGGTCGAGCTCTTTTCAACCTTGGTTGACCTTGTACGAGCTATGACCGACTTTGATCGAGTTGTATCCAACCATGGATGAGTTTTATCCAATCTAGGCAGAGCTTTATCCATCCCTGGCCGAGCTCTATCCGTCCCTGACCGAGTTGTATTCGGCCTTGGCTGAACTATTTTAAGTTGTGTTAGATTTTGAACTGAGCTATGTTAGATTGTGGGTCGAGTTGTGTTACACTTTAGACCAAGTTGTGTTAGACGTTTGATCGAGAAGTTTCTGAACTTGGTCGAGTTGTTTTGTTGTCGGCTGAGTTGTTTCCGAACCTGCACTAGTGAAAAAACAACGTATGACGTCACGCGTTTAACGTCTAACCACTAAATAACCAACGTTAAAAATGACCGGTGACAATGTTGTAAATAAATGCAATTATTAAACATCGTTTAAAATTATAATTTGACATAAGACAATATAAAACGTCGAATGCCTCAACGTTAGACGTCAAAATGCCAGTGAATTCAATAAAAATTTGAGCGGGAGATTGAAAATTCACTCACTTTATCTTAACGCGCGAGACACTCTTCTCTGCTCAAACTTTTATCGAACAAAGTTTGACGACCATCACATGTAATCTTTCTTTCATTTGATACAAATGCATGTTAATTAACTACTTTAGGTATGATTTTCGTTTGTTTTCACCTATTATTTTCGTGTTCTTGTCCTTCATAGGCGCATTTTGTTTTCTCTCTCACTGGTGGCAACACTTTATTCCGATGAACCCACCTTTTAAGGGTTAGTTTTCGTTTTCGTTTTGAAGAACTTATTTGTTAAACTTGTTTGTTGTTTTTTTCTTGTTGAATTTGTTTGTTGTTGTTTGGTTGAACTTGTTTGTTGTTGTTGTTTGATTGAACTTATTTTTTGTTTGATTGAACTTGTTTGTTGTTTGTTACTGTTATTTGTTGTTGATCCTATATTACCATTCATAGTTCTGCTTTTCAGGTTCCATAGAGTTGTTAAAAAGGATTACAATTAATTAAAAAAATAAAAAAAATTGATTAACGTCGTATTTGTTCAAAATTCGACGTTAAATTAACGTCGTATATTGACAAAATTTGACGTTAAATTAATGTCAATTTTTTTAAATTCGACGTGTAAGGCCAAAAATATTTGACATTGTACGTTGTTTTTGTACTAGTGCTGGTCAAAATCTTTTTATTGTTGGCCGATTTGTATCCGAACTTGGCCAAGTTGTTTCCGTTGTTGACCGAGTTGTATCCGAACAAGGCTGAACTATTTTCGTCATTGGCCAAGTTGTAGGAGAATTTTGTTTCTATTGTTATTTTAGGTTGTTTTTTTGCACTGGTTCAATTTTTCTTTGTTGTTCATTGTATTACTGGTACAATTTATATTCGTTGTTGCTGTTAATTAGTGTAGTTTTCTAGTTTGTTCTATTGCTTGGTGCAACAGTGTATTTTTTTTAGTTGTATAGTATTTTGCGTAGATATTGGTTGTTCAAATATTTGGTGTATTAAATGTTGAGTATTGGATGATCAAGTTGTGTGTATGTCTTCTCTCGTAACTGTAAAGTTAGAGTTAGTTCTTTTTTGCCTAGAAGGCTTTGGTGAGCAGAGGAAAAGGGGATGTTTTGTTTTTTCGCCGATAAAGCTTTGACTTGAGCTGAGTAAGTGTGCTCTGACCGTAAGGCTATGGTGAGTAGGCATAGTTTTTACTCGTAAGGATCTTGGAAAAGTTGAGTAAGTGTGCTCTAACTCTAAGGCTTTATTGAGCAAGTAGAGCTTTTACTCGTAAAACTTTTGGAAAGCAAGGGAAAAGGCCATGTTTATAAGACTTTAGTGAGCAGGAAGGGTGAAGATAAATTACGTGGGAAAGACAAAGTAATTGGATTATTACACTATGGTAATATGACTTGGTTATTCTAATGAACGCAGTCTTGGTTTATGGATTCGAATTATTGGTTTGAACGATGTGGGTGATGAACTAGGGTGTGGATTTATGTGTGGTTGCATTCTTGGTTTGATAACATGTTTTGAGTTAAAATATATTGAAGGATATGATGTGATTTTTATATTACATGCAATAAGTGTGAATGAGAAGTGTGTGTCTTGGCTAAAGGTGAGGGGGCTCTCGGAGTTGACCTCGAAACTCTAGTTGTGGTTTTTAAAGGAGCAGCAAGGAGTGGTGGACTCGACGTAGCAGTTCCGAAGGTGTACTTGCCCGAGGAAGCTCTTTGGGAGAGTGATGGAAAGTGACACTTAAGCTAGTAAGCTATGTGCAAGGATTCATTGTTGTTGGAGGATACTACAATAATTGTTATTTGATCATGTTTTAATTATAAATTAACAAAAGATAGAATGAGGCATGTTATGACGTGTTATTGTTATTTATTTATAAGCTTTAATTATTATGTTTCTTCTAAGTTATCTCACACTTGTATGTTTTTAGTTATGGTTTCCACTTGTGATGATCATATGACTTGTGTTATATGTGACCAAATAATGTTGCAGATAGTGGTTTGGATGCACGACAGTAAGGAGCATGGGAATTGCGTTCGAAATGCATTTTCTTATATTTCATATGTATTTTAGATAAACTTTATTATTGTCTATTCTTAAATAATTTCTTATTATTAGTAATAAATTTTACTAAGTGAAACATTTATTTGATGAAATAAATGAACGTTTTAATGTTTTGATTTTTAATTTTATGAAAAAGAATTATGTTAGTATATGTAGGAAAAATTTTAAGTGTTTAGTAGCATCCTGAATGGGTGTTAAAAAAACCAATACATTACCAAGTGTTTCATACCATTGTTTTTTGCTTGTTTCAAACCATACAAAATTTTTAAAAGTTTGCATACTTTATTAGGTATAACACACCCTTCAGGTTGAGTCATATATATTTTATCCCCTAAATCACTATTAAAAAAAGTAGTTTTAACAGTCATTTTGTGTATCACTAGTTTATGGATAACTGCTAGAGTTAAAATTACTCGAATAGAGGAACCCTAGTCATAGGGGCAAAAGTATCAAAATAATCTATGTTGGGTTTTTGAGCTAAAACCGTTTGCTACTAATCTTGTCTTATACTTCTCTATAAATACATCAGGGTGATACTTTTTCTTAAAGATCCATTTATAACCAATGAGTTTTGCTCTTTTAGGCAAATATGCTAAGGTCTAAGTATTATTTTTCTGAATTGATTCAATTTTAGTCCTAATGGCCTTATCTCACTATTTTGCATCAGGAGCACTAGTAGCCTCTACAAAGCTTGTTAGGTCATTATCAACGAGATAAGTATAAAAGTAATCTCCAAAATAAGTTTCCTTTCTTTGTCTTTTACTTCTTCTCAAATTCTTACACATGGCATCCCTATTATTATCAATAGGTTTAGACGTCTAAATAACCTTTAAGCCAAAAACATTTTCAAAAAAACTCAACATATTTTGTCACCACTATAGTATTACGCTTAATCACACACTTTTAAGAACAAGAAACGTATAGGCAACATTATGTTCAGCATAGCCTAGGAACATTCAATTAGAGGTTTTATAGCCTATTTTCATTTTCTTAGGATAGGGTAACATTACCTTATCTGATCTAATCCTCTTAATTTTCTTATTCAATTGATTTTCTATTGCTTTATAAGTTGAAAACACATCAAAGGCTTCATCCTTATCTTTGATTAAGTAAACTTTGATGTATCTAGAATAATCATCTATAAAGGTTACAAAATATTGTGTACCACCTCTAGACATGATTTTTTAAAAAATAAACTATTTTAGTATAAATTAATCCTAACTATTCAGTTTGACGATCTACTAGATAACAAGTCTTTGTTATTTTAGATTCCACACATATATCACATTTACTACTATGTTTATCATGCATTTTAGTTAATCCTAGTCATTGTAATTTCACAACATCTGAGGAATTCAAAGGTCTTAATCTAGCATGCCACATTACAATGTAAGCAAAAGAACTTGATTCATTAATCATTTCATAAATATATCGAGTATGAAGAGACCTTGATCACAATATTTCTTCTGCATGAAAATATTATTTTTTTATCGTAGCAATCCTTTCATATTCAAATAACAGTTTAACCCCCACTTTTCCCAATAGTACTACAGAGACTAAATTAACTCCGATAGGGGGCACATGTAGCACATCACTCAAGGCCAAAGTTTTCCCAAATGTAAGCTTAAGAAGAACTTTTCCTTTTCCTAGGACAAGAGTTATCTTGGAATCACCAAGGTAAACATATTCTCCCTCATCCCCTACACTAGTGTAGGAGGAAAAAGCACTTATGTTTGCATGATGGCTCGACTTTTCTCATGCGAAGCAATTTTCCTTGTTTTTAAAATTGGGGTTAGATCCATTAGGACAAAAATTTTGAAAATTATTTTTCTTTTTGTGATCAAGTTTTTTTTCGTACCTTTTTGGAAAATGTTTGTCTTCTACCATATTTGCTTTTGAGAAAAAAGCTTTGGCCCTTGCAATAGCACACTCTTTCCTGTTGGTATCTTCAATGATAATGTGCGTAATAAGCTCTGAAAGCAACATCTACTTGTGCTTGTGTTTCAGATGTTGTTTGTAGTCAATCCAAGATGGTGACAATTTCTCGATCAAAAGTTTTGAAACAAACTTATCGGGTAGAATTATGTTCTCTACTCTGATATTTTCAAGCAGCTTGTGGTTCTCATTGATTTAAGTCTTTGTGTCCTTATCTTCAATCATCTCTTAGCGTAGTAGTTTCTTATGACGAATCTTTGTCGGCGACATCTTTGACAGTATATATGAGAATCAACGAATCTCAAATGTCTTTTGCTTACTTATAAGAAAATACACATCAAACAAGTCATTAGACAATGCACTAAGTAAAGTGCGTTAGCACACCTTGTTCAAATGAATCCAATCTTCAACTTGCTTTGAAGGGATACTAGAGTCGGGTTTTGGATATAAGAAAGCAGTAGCAACTCCATACATGTCTAATAAGGTAGAATACCTTGATTTTTGACACATCCGAAAATGGTTTCGTAAAGACCGTCTAAGTTTTGGAAACAAATTTTTTTATTCTCTAAATTTGGGTTATTGATGTTAACCATAAGTCTTGAAGATTGTTGTAAATACTAACAATATCACGAATAAAAGACTTCACGATGTGTGTAAATTCACTATCTTAAAGAATTATCCACGATATGTTGTGCAAGTCTTTTAAGATACAACATGAATTTCTCAAAAAATTTTGAGGATATCAAACTAACAAGCAACTCTAAAAGGAGTAAATATATCCATTATAATAGAAGAATAAAAAAGAAAAATGAGAGAATAAAAGAGATCTGAGATGGAGAGATAGAAGAAAAATGTGTTTTGTGATTTTGGATAAAGTACAAGACACCTATTTATAGGTGGAGGAGAGGTTTTGAGATTGAATGCAAAAGACACACCGTACCTTGTGGCTGAAGGCGAGCAAAGAGCTTCGTAATATAATTCGAACTTTATAGATAATTGATATTTTGGATATTGATATGAAAATTTCAAATTTCAGAAAGGATAATGATACTTTCACAACATTTTTTTGTCAACATTTTAACACCACCTACGTGTCATTCTGTGATTGGTCCATGTTGGTGTTTATGATTATTATTATTAATTGTGGAGTAATTTTGGACCAATCACAGAATGACACGTAGATAATGTTAAAATGTTATCAAAAAAATATTGTCAAAATATCATTATCCTTTGAGAAAATAATAGTTCTATTTAAGAACTAAAATAATAATTTATTATATATTAAAGGATAAAGTTGAAATATTATTATTTTTTAAAATAATATTATTTTAAGAAATAAAAATAAATTATATGTTTTGAAAGATTTTATTAATGATCAAATGATTATAAATCATAAAATAATAAAATTAAAAATGAAAATATAATGACTAATAATTATAAATTATAAAAATATAAAATTAAAAATGAAAAATATAGAATAAAATTTTTATATTTTAAATATAAGTTATTTTTTAACAATTTATTAAATGATTGATTAATTAGAAATTATAAAAAAATAGGAAATAAATAATATAAAAAATATATACTTAAAATATAAATTATTTTTTAATACTTTATTAAATGACCAATTAATTAGAAATTATAAAAAGATAAAATTAATAATAAAAAGGTAGTACAGACAAATTGGTTTAAAAATAAAATAAAGATTAAAAAATAAAATAAATTTTGTAGACATGTATTAACAAAATAAATATACAAAAAATTAAAAAATAGATAAAAAAATTAAAGGTTTAAACCCTCGGATTGTTCTCATATTTGTTGAGGAATCTCAAGTGGGTCCTCGTATTTGCAACTGTCTCAATTGAGTCCAAATATTTGAAAAATTGAGTCAATTAAGTCGTGTCCGTTAAGTTTTTCATAGACGGTGTTAACAGATGCTGACGTGGTGCACACTTAATATGTTGATGTGTATTGTTTGATTACGTGAAATTTTTATTTAAATTAAGAGATTATGACATGACAAAATTTAAATGGTTTATGTGAAAATTTAGGGATTTTGTTTGCTTTGAGTTAGGAGAGTGGTGTCGAGGGAGTAATGAACAAACAGAGAGTTGCCACTACAGAACACACCTCCACAAAGGGAACGCCGCCTGGTTCATCGGACTCAAGCCCCTCCTCCCTGCGACCACCGCACCAGAACCCAAGAAAGAGAAATGGAAAATGACACATTCTCTTGCAAAACGAAGCAAGGCCAATACGATTAGGGAAGAAGAGAACTCCATTTTACTTGTAAAGGAAGAACCTCTGGATTACATAAATTACTTCTTTGTATTCTGCTTCCGTTCTTGTTACTACATTACATAAGCATAAAAAGGAGCTCAATTAGCAAAAAGGCAAAAGTGTTGTGTGAAGAGAGAGAGAGAGAGATAAAAAAGAAAAGAGAGAGAAGATGGGTTAGGCTGAGAGCTTCGCAATGGGCGACGAGGTCCATGTGGGAGTGGGTGGTGGAGGGAGTCTGACCAGATCTGGAAACAAATTCCTTGGTTCGATTAGGAATAAATTTCCTCACGTCAAAAACTCTTAATTTTAAAAAGTTCCACATAATAAAACTTTTTTACATCAACATGCACCACGTGAGCATATGTTAACGTCGTCTATGAAATATTTGAATTCATTTGAGACAATTGCAAATATGAGGACCGACTTGAGATTCCCAACAAATACGAAGACGATGCGAGAGTTTAAACCAAAATTAAAATAAATTTCATACAATTGTAATAATAAAATAAATATAAATAAAAAAATTAAAAAAATCAAATGATTAAAATTATTTTTAAAACACTTGTGAATAAAATAAAATAAAGTTAATATATTTTTTTCTTATATTATAATAGATTATGAACTAAATAATTAGTTAGATTTTAATTAAGGGAAGACTCTGGTAATAGAACTAGCAACACTGTGTTTTTTTAACAACTTTTTTTGACAATTTTTTTAGAACGGTCTATGTGATGGTTTGTGATTAGTTCGTTTCAAATATACGGACCAATAAAATAATAACATATAGTTTATTATCAAAAAGTTGTTAAGAAAAATTGTTAATATATCATGATCCCTCTTAAAAACACCAACCACCAGTGGATAAAGAATCAAGATTATAAACATAGATTCAAGATGTCCTTTTCTCTGATTAGATTGTGTCGCAGAAGTTCAAGATCTAATCTCTAAAGTTTCTACCATCACACAAATGCACATAATGGCCACATTCCAACACTCTAAACACTATAGAACCTACCCTACAAGTCCCGCAAGATTCACATTTTATGTAAAGTGTGAACAATTTATACATGTCTGAGGTAGCCTTTTAGCTAACGAGCACTCACAGTAGTTGCTGTTATTTCATTTATTGAAGATCCACCACCTGATGTTGATGACTCGGCCAAATCTCCATTCAGTAAAAATGCTGGCTTTTGGGGACGGGAAAGACTTGTTTCGTTGCCTAGCATGAAAACAACTTCTGACAATGAAGGTCTATACGCTGCATTTTCTTGCACGCACAATAGACCAATCTGAATGCACCTCAGAACAAAAGCTGGAGAATAAGACTCACCCAGTGTTGAATCAACTATATCCAACGCCCTTCCTTCTGTCCACAGTATCCAAACCTACTTATAACATAATCACTAAATTAACCACTCACTGATAATGCCAAAATAATTTTGTTAGCCACTTTTAATGACTACTCTTTCTCAACTTACATGTCCAATTAAATTTCGGGAGGATCTTCCCCTTTCACAGTCTGTATTTCTCTTGCCAGCAATAATCTCCAGGAGTAAGACCCCGAAACTAAAGACGTCAGATTTTGTTGAATACCGTCCATCCATGGCATATTCTGGTGCCATATAGCCACTACATGCAAAAACCATTAAAACATTATAAATAATACATATTAATAACAGCAGTCTTTACATGAATAATACACCTACTATGTTCCGACTACTCTTCTCGTCCTTGCTTGGATTTGATCTTCTCCAAATATTCTAGCCATACCGAAATCTGAGATCTTGGGATTCATTGCAGCATCAAGGAGTACATTGCTTGCTTTTAGATCTCTATGAATTATTTTCAGCCTTGAATCTTGATGAAGATATAGAATACCTCGAGCAATCCCCAAAATGATTTCAAACCGCTTATCCCAAGTCAGTGATGACCTTCGCTTTTCATCTGAATTTAGCGTTCAAACTCTCAGATATGCATAAAGAAGTGAAATGAAACAGGAGTATAACATTTTCTTTGTAATAAAGAGAGAGTAGAGAAAGACAAACCGAATATGAAGAAGTCCAAGCTTTTATTTGGTAAATATTCATAAACTAACATCCTTTCTTCTTTTTCAAAGCAACAACCGAGCAGCCTCACTAGATTTCTGTGTTGAAGTTTAACTAACAATGTAACTTCAGTTTTAAACTCTTCGGTCCCTTGACCTGAATGTTCCGACAATCTTTTCACTGCTATCTCTTGTCCATTGGCTAGACAGCCCTGAAATGTTTATAACTCTTCAACCCCATTTCACTTTTTTTTTTCATCATTTTTCAACAATTTCTATTCAAGGAAAACTAAAGACATAAAAGACACTTCTCACAACAGTTGCTCAAGCATGATGGAGTTTGAGTTACCTTGTAGACAGAACCAAATCCACCTTGCCCAAGCTTGTTCTCATCACTAAAATTTCTTGCGGCTTCCATTATCACTTTAAGGCTGAAAAACGGAAGATTTCTATGCGTGCTGCTTTGGATACCATTGTCATGTCCAGGGGAAAATTGGTTTAAATGATGCATCACTTTATCTGAAATTATAAATGCCTTGAGATATAACTTGAAGCAATATAACCCACCACATTCTTAAATAATAAAAGAAAGGTGCAGAAGAATTTAGTGAATGGAGTTAACATATATATAATACCTGATATATCAGTATTACTTATTAAAGAATAAAAATGTTTTGTTTCTACAACTAGATATGTAGTTGTAGTTTGGATTAAAATTAGACTTCAATTCAAAATTCAATCAAGCTCAATTAAACTGCCAATCAAAGAAAGAGGAAACAAGAGTTTCAGAAAGCACATTGAAAACATAGTGTTTGGAGGAGAATGAAAACCACAATCAAGTATGGAATGTCTAACATTTAAATTTAAATTTTCCTCTTAATTTCCATTTGAATTTCAGCATCAACACGGTTATATATAGTCAGGTTGGCTCTTATAAAAATACTCTAGAGTGAATAAGAAACTCAGATTTTTTAAGAGATTTGTTCCTTCACAGAGTGACTTTCTTTCTTGTAAGTCTTATAAAGTGGGTGTTCTCCATTTCTATTTCTTAACCATGTTTTCTATTTTTTTTAGTTTCATTAGTTGCATCACTTGTAATTGTTTTTTAAGACATTTTATGTTCATGTTGCTTTCTTTATTGATATGCTCTTATTTTAATTCTTGTTCATATGTTGTTGGCATGTGTTATTATTTTAATTCTTATTCCTATGTTGTTGACATGCACTTATTTTAATTCTTGTTTTTAAATAATAATTATAAAGAACAGAACACTAACCTTTGGTTTTCTTCTTCCACCGGAAATACAGAGCGAAGAGGATAATGATACTTGCTACTGCAGAAGCAGTCACAATTACAGCAATCCTCATTTTACCGCGTAATCCTTTTGTCTTTTTGTTATAATTTGCTGACAAGAAGAAACATTTCAGATAGGTTGAAGCAGAATGTTAAAATATATGTGTGGTGTTAAATTCATACAGAGAAAAAAATAGTGGGAGGAAGTACCTAGTTCTTCTGCATCAACACGGACAAACAAATCTTGGCCTTGATCACTCAGTTTTTGTATGTCTGTTAAATTTCCATGCCATGCCAAGCACCCACTTCCACCATTCCTCACATCAAGAACTGCATAAGCAGTGCAAGAGCAGTTTCTCAAGCAATCCTTCTCACACTCGTCCAAACTCCAACCCTCTTTGGCAGTTGCCTCAGAGGTATCAGGCAGCTTTAAGCCTTCAAGTTTCACAAACCCTTCTCCATTCCCACAAACGGATACACCTTTCTTCCTCACGCACCCTTCTGACCCATCTCTGTTATTGTACCACTCATGTGAGGATTTGGGTTCAAACCCAGGTAGACAAGTACACCGAAATTCCTCAAAGTTCAAAGGGTCACAATTACCGTTTGATCCACAGGTTCCATAGTTATCACATTGGTTTATTGGCACAGACCAGTACCTGTTCCACTGATTCTTTTGCTTATCCCGAGTGAATACGTTAAAGAAACCTGATTGCTGGACTACCACCCAAGTGATCAAGGACTTATCGCGCGGGTTAAATGAGAGAGCTACGAGGTTTTCGTTTTCAGTAAAAGAAACATTAAAAGTAAGCAAATCTCTTTTCATGTTGGGTACACCCATAAATAATTCACCGTTCCATGATCCACCTCGCCACAGGGGAAGGTTCTGGTGATACAAGAACAACTGTGCCTTCCCAGTGCTGCTCAGTTCCAATGTGTAAGAACCTGTTCCGGGGTCATCATCTGTCTTCCAAGATTGGAGGATCCAACTCTGGTTAGCTTTTCTGTCGAAACCAATTCTTAGATATGGAATCAAGGTGTCTGTGGGATGATCAAAGCTTTGCCAGATGAGAGTTTTGGTGTCGTTAAGAATCAGAAGAAGGTTTGCTAGGTCTGAGAGTTGAGCTATGACGTCAGTGGCAGTGCTATTTGATTGTGTGAGTGAAACACTGGTAGACCAAATGGGACTAGTGCTATAGTTGTGGTGGAGGACTAGGTTTCCATCTGGGTTGATTGAGAGAACCCCAGAGGTGTCATTGATGGGAGTGTCTCTGTTTGCAACCCAAACAACAGTTTGTTCTTGAACGTTGTTGAACCATATTCCCACATAGCGGGATTTGGATTTTCCTGGACTGAAAAACCCAAGAGCAAAGGTTTTGCCTTTGGAAACAAGAAGCTCGCCATCTCTGATGGCTTTGTCAGAAGATATGGTATCAGAACAAGAACAAAAATGGAAGGTGAAGAGTAGAATCAAGGAGCTTAGCATACATATTTTATGCTTATGGGTTTGGTTCATCGCAAAACTCGGAGTGTTTTTGGGTTAGTGCATAGTGTTACCCTGTCAATTTCGTTTCATACCACCTCCTGCATTATATGAGAAGGAAACGTGGTTGGCACCAAAATCTGAATTTCTATTGTTAAATATTTTCTATAGATATTAATTATTTTGTGTTAGATCCAAGTTAAAAGCGAGCTTGGTTTAATTTTAATTGTGTTTGAACGACTAAGTTTAAAATATATCTTTTTATAAATTAGATTATGTCATATGTAAAATGTCTACTTTATTAACCAGACCTAAGTTGAACTTTGTTTAATGAGTTTTATTTTACAAACATAAAAGTTGTCTTTATGTTGTTTGTCTGATAAGTATTTGATTGCAAGCAATTATACATTATTTTTTAAGTTTTTTATTCGACATACAATGGTACAGTATATGTCAAACCTAATAAACTTTTATTTAATGTTGGTAAGGAATGTATGCATGCTTCTTTGTTTATTTTTATTTTTTGGATCTCGCAATATTTTATCAGCAATAAATTTTTTAAAAAAACATGTTGAAAGATATTCATACGTAAGACTTTTTTGAAAAATGTGAGATAAGATATTGTAGAGTTAGCCACCTGTACAAGATCATGCATCTTCCTAAAAAAATGGAAAAAAGCTACCTATTTATGCTAATAAAAATTTGTTGTGTTTAAGAGATACTGTCAAATTATTAACGCAAGTTTAATGCTTATTCAAGAACATTGAATGCACATTTCACACAAAAAGAATTAGTAGAGGAAGAAGAATCACACAACTCCAAAGTTTTTGCCATGGATCTTTCCTTCTTAAACATTATTTATAGAAGTTTTCTATAAAAAAATATTTTTGATGAAATTTTTGTAATAAGACATGCGTAAGCTGATTTTTTTTATAGCAATCCCTTATCTTTGTAATTTTAAGGAAGTGTTGATATTTTCTAGAAAGAATATGTTTAAAGCGTTGTTTGTAACATCCCGAAATACATTATAATTATTATATAGTCATTACTATTTTTAATAAGATAGATTAGTCATCCAAATAATTATAAAGGAACTTTATATACAAACTAGTTAAACAAAACTATATATAAGATAGCTAAGTAAAGATATTAAACATCTGCAACACCTTCATCTAACGTCTGCTTCAAAGAAACATCATTTCTTTCTGCTCACACCCACCGGATGATCATAGTCAGAAAAGAAGCAAAGAAACATACAACCACAATAAAAAAATAAAAGGTAAGCTAGATACAAAAACAATTCCTCATAAACTTAAAGTAATTCATACATATATAAGATATAATATAAATCAAACCAAACATCTTAACATACAATGACCTAGACTAGACTATCCAGACTTAGAATGAATGTTGAGCTATGATGGATTGTGCAGTGGCCTCTACTACTTTGCAAAGTCATTGTCAATGGGTTTCACCCTACCACACTCACAAGGTTAGTTTGTACCACGTCGTAGGCCATACTGAAAGCACCTAGACTAAGACCTCCTGTTACTTTGACCACATGTGTCAATCTTCTCTACTTGATAATGAAATACCATTATAGCGTTAGGATAACCTTCAAGACTGAGCTCCCTGCATTCATACTAATAATACTTGAAACCACACCAAGAAAAGTTTCTCCTTAGAACTCATTTCCATACCTTTTCCATTTAATAAACAAGTAGACATAACACTGTATACATCACCATAAAGCTCATGCTAAATTATCACACATGCATCATAGAGACCAAAACAGTACATCCCAAAACATGCCAAAAATTGAAAATCCAAAGTTTGGCTTAGGGGTGCTTAGCTCCCCCAAACAGGACGCTCACATGTCAGGCCACTGGAATGAGGGCTGCTAAGAGGGTTCTTGGGGGCGCCTGGGCGCTACACGAGGTTTTAAAACTCTCTTTGGTGACCATCTACCCAAGTTTGAATGGTTCCTATAACCTCTTACGCACTAAGAAACATCTAAAAACAAATCTCTAACTTAAATTGACCACTCTGAACCTCAATTAGTCATTCTAGTATACCTAAACTCCATTCTACTACTTCCTACACCAACTTTAGCATACTAAAGGCTTAGACAAGTCCTAAATGACTCAATTACAGACCACAAATTGTCCACTTTAGTCTAAACCCTCTAATTCACAATCTCATTACTCTAAACATCAATTTTTACACTTTAAAACAATCCAAAACACCAAAATTGAACTACCCTAAGTTCTATATCATATTTCTACCCAACCAAACTCCTAACATATTTAAAATGCTCCCCTAACAGACCTGAAAAATCATATTAATCAGTTCCACTCATTTTTTTACAACTTTGACTATTAAAACCTCTATTTTAACTATAAAATCCTTAGATATTCAACTAATTACTCTATAAACTTCACCACCAATTCCCAACATCCATACCAAACCTTAACTTACAATTCATGACAACCACATCATCAAACTTTGTATCACACACAAAAACTAATCATACAAAATTCAAATGCACCCATAATTCAAATAAATTAACACTAACATAATTATTAAAATCTTAATATAATCAAATTGTCATACATACAATTACCCAACATACAACACCAACTCAAATTAAAGTTAGCAACTAGCTTCCCTTACCTTAGATCGGCAATAGATCTCTAAAACTCTAACTCCATTGCTTAGAGTCCAAAAAACTCTAAAAACACCTACAAAACGCCGAATTGAGAACAAAATGAGTCCTTTGGACCAGAGCTTGCAAGAGAATTAGAAAGAGAAACCAAAGAATGTATGCGACAAAGAATCGCTTCATGGAATTTCAAATTAGAAACGAAAGAGAAAAAGGAGTCAAAATTTACTTACTCTATTCTAGAAATTGATCGGATAGATGTGAAAATTACTCCAGTGTGATCTCCTAAGAACTTTGTGATACTTTTTGATTGTGAATTAGATGACGAAAAGATTGAGAAATCTTAGAAAGGAAGTTAAGAAAAATAATTGTTAAGAGATCATCGATGTTTTAAGTAATGGGATGAGTTTAAGAATTTTTATTTATTTTATTGAATTATTTTAACTTAAAAATATTTAGTCTCATTATTTTAAAACATTTATTAACTCTAACTCTCTACTTTCTAAATTGTTACATTATCTTTATATTTAGTAACTAATCTTGTTTTTATATATATTTTTTGAATTGTATTTTATATGAGTAATTATGTTTTAAATAATATTTGGCTTTAGTCATAAATATTGTGTTTCAAATAATACTGATTTTAATAAGAGTAATTATATTACAAATTATATTATATATATATATATATATATATATATATATATATATATATTATTTATTTGAAGACATATCCGTATCTAACGCTTATGATATGACAATGTGTGATGACTTGGCTGATGTCTTCATACCTATAAATTAAATATGACAAAAATATTTCACAGAAAATAATTTCACTTAAATGATTTATTATATAAATTCATCCAACTTTTTGGTTAGCAATTTATTCTTATTATTGGCTTTGAGTAGACAATTATACAATACTCCAATCAATTTATATAATTAGTTGACATCCACATTTTGTCTTTATTCTTTTTTTATAATTTAAAAATTTACTTTTTTTCTGATAATTACAAGACCCTTAAAACCAGGTTTGTTAAATAAAAAAAATGGTTTTAACAAAAACGTAACTACTGCAGAAACCTACTGTGGACGACATAGTGATCATTAATAAAAATGTAAATTTTGAACTATAAAGAAAAAAAAAAGAGAATAAAATATTGATGCAACTAAATTACGTAACCCGTGTTATTTTTAATTTTAAAATTAATATCAAGCATATATAAAACATCCTAACACATTATTAGTCCTTTGACCGGTGAGTTTTATATATATATATATATATATATATATATATATATATATATATATATATATATATATATATATATATATATTATTAAATTTGTAGAGGTCAAAAGAGTGGGGCTTTAGTTCTATTTGCATTAATTTAGCCGCCTACACAGTAATTCAATTTTTTTTTTTTATGAAAATCAAAAGTCTAATCATGTGTTCAATAATATTTTGTATAAGCTTGATTTTATTTTAAAACTAAAAATATTAAAAGAAACATCATAATTGTCAAAATTAAAAAACCGCTAAAATGATTAAATTTTATAAACGAGTATGGATAGTTGTATGTTGTTAATTATTTATACATTACTACAATTTCGATGCAAAAATGTCTGTTAATAATATAATTTTATATTGGGATATGCTTTATGAAAAAATAAATTACTTAATTATTGTATCAGTTAAAAAAGTATAGTTCATAAATTTAATCCTGCAATTTTGATGGGGAAATGTAGGAATGGTAAATTTAAATAGTTTTTAGAATATATGTTATGTCATTAAAACATTATAAGAATTTATATTATTAATAAACGTAAATCTTTGTATAAATTATCCAAATTTTCTGTAGTAAGTTAATCCCACCAAATGTTTTATTAATATATTTTTTTACAGAGAGCAGCAGCATAATGCTGAAGATAGAAAATAATATATAGTAAGAATGTCAATTGTAATCATTTTTTAAAAATATATAGTAAGGAATGTCAATTGTAATAATTTTTTTTGCATTTGTATTCAATTCCTATGAAAATTACATTTAGCGAAGTTAAAGAACATTTTTTAGAGTACGTTTACAATAATTACCTTTTATTGATTGAATTTGAACTTATAATGAACATTCATTAACTCTGACATTTTTAACAAAGTTTATTTAATTTTTGTTTGTTTTAAAGTATTCATAATTTTGTTAATAACTGATCTAAGTTGAAAAGATATGATAAATTATTTATAATAATATTTCTGGCTACACCGACATTCTTTTCCTTTTCCTATTAAGATGTTTATTTCGAATTAAAAATTGGAATTCATTTTCTTAATGTAATAAAACCCTTACGAAATATTATGCTTGTTTATTTTCATAATAAAAGAATAAAATTGTTGTTATTAAATTATAAAAGTAAATTTAAATCATTTTTACAATTTTATTTTAGACTATTTTTATTCTTTTAGATAATTATTTTGTAAATGGTTATTTTAATTTGAAATAATAGTCAAATTTAAGAAAAATATTTAATTTTGAAAAATAAAATCAGTTAAAAAGTAAAATAGATAAAATAATTATTTTAATTTAAAAAATACTTAAAAAGTAAAATTATAAACAAAATATATACACACAAAGTATTATATTATATATATATATATATATATATATATATATATATATATATATATATATATAATCTATTCTAAATCATTAATAAAGATGATTTTTTAATGTATATTTTTTTATTATCTTTTAGTGTTTGAATAATATTTAATTAAATTTATTTAAATGGTTTTAAATTAAAATAATTATTTTATTTTTTAAATTAAAATAATAATCTACAATAAATAAAAAATCAACATAAACGTATGACATCACATATATTTCCACTCTTAACAAATAGCTAGGTTACACGTTGGTCCCAACTATAAATTGGGTGTAATGAAGATAAATAAATAAATGTATGATATGAATAAAAGAAATAAAGGATAAATTAAGAGAAAAGGAATAAAAATAAAATATACAAAAAGTTATAAAAATTGAAATTGGAGGTTTCGTGTTACAAAAGTGATGTGTTCCAGTTTTTGACGCAGGAGGTTTTCAATACTGAGTTGCTGACGGCGGCTGTCTTCTTGGAAAAGATAGAAACCATTTATAGAGAAAACAAATTGACCCAAATAAATAAACTAGAATATTGCTTTTTAACTTCTGAAATTTAAGATAATACTGATTTCCGTTTCTTAAAATTAAATAATTATTCTAATATCATACAATTAAAAAAAGTGATTTAGTTCTTAAATATTAAATTTAAAAATTAAAATAAATTCTTTTAAAAAAATTTGATTCCAAAATTTAAATAAATGGTGTGTTTCTTTACACAAATACAATAACCATGTTTAAAAAATAAATTATAAAGTTTAGAATAAGTTATGTCCAACCAACATGACTTCAACATTCATTTTTTAAAAGTCATGAGACAATTTCAAATTTTAACTTTTATAAGTAAAAATTTAATTATAAAAATAACAATATTAACCATAACCTAATAATAGAAAGAAGTTGAAGAGTAGGAGTTGGTGAAACTCGATGTAACAAACAACAATATTATGTTAATAATACTCTTACGTTTATTATATATATTATCTTTATTTTATATTTATAGTTTGTTATTATTTCTTATTTGTATTTTGGGTTTAGTCTATATTTTTTCTGTTAAAATATAATATGATATTCAACACACGAAAGATTAATCATATACATATTTTTCACTATATTTAACATGGTAGCTAAAGCCTAAGATTCTTTTGAGGAAAAAAATTTATGTTGTCTCTACCACTACACTTGTTGTTGTCGGAGGCAGTGCCATATATTGTTGTCGGTGGCGCTAGTGTCTACTGTCATCATTTATTACTACCATTATAAGAGTTCCAGTTTCGACTGACGATCACACATTTTTGATCGTGTTGGCCGGGTGACCACTATGTCGTCAACGACACCTTCATTGGAGCTCCCACATGCTTTAAACGCCTTTTGAAGTTGTGGATCGGCTCCCTTCATCGTCTGTGTGGCACGTCTCGTCTCCTTTCAAGCAACGATTTAGAGCGTCGAGGTCACTCTTTTTCCTCTTTTAGGTTTATCGTGTGTAGTCGCACATCCCCGTCTCCTCTCAGGCAGTTATTTAGAGCATTGATGTTTCTTTTTTTCCTTTTTCAAGTGCCTTTATTGAAGAATCTAGGATTTTTAAGGTTTCTCTCTTGTTTATCAATGGTATCTTCCACTGCTAACCTCCCTTTTCTTACCATTGCGTTTGACCCATCCATATATGATTTTTCTCCCGTGACAAATATGACTTTTGTTAGTTTATTTATAGTCGTTGTGACTCTTCAACAATGACCTCTTTATCCACTGGATGCATTCCTCAACAATGATTTTCAAGAAGAGATTTACATAGAGCAACTTCCAAGATTTGTTGCTCATGAAGAGTTTTCTGGGTTAGTATTTTGTCTTCTATGTTGTCTTCGCAAATCATTAAGTATTTGGTATCACTCGAGTGCAGAAACCGATATTTTTAGTAAGTCTTTATTAATTATATTAGTAACAAATTTGATACATACGATTTGTATGCACAAGCTTGAGGGGAGTATTAGATATATTTTATTTATCTTTTATTTTAGTTTGTTTGATATTATTTCATATTTATATTTTAGGCTTAACCCATATTTCTTCTATTATAAATACAATACCCTATGTGACCACTGCAAAAAAAGGTCTTTGACATTTGTTATTTTGGACATTCAACATCTAACCTAGCCTCGACGTCTTATTGGGAGATGTCAATTTGACGTCAGATTCCACATGGGACGTCAATTGACGTCAGATCCATGTTAACAAACGCCAAAATTAACGACCGACCACCACTAAAACCGATGTTGAGTTGTGCTATGAGCGTGCCTCTTCCGCGCTTAGCGAGAAAATCTTGGGGTGAGCCACTAAAACAAATAAAACGCCGGACTATGCACTACCAGACATCAATTGACATCATTTTTGACACTAACCGACGTCGTAGTTTTTTTTTTTAAATAAATTTGTTTTTACAATACAACCACACCTGAAATACATAAAATGATCCAAGCATATCACAAAATTATATATATTATGCATTTCAAATTATTATAATACTAAACAATCTAGGTAATCCAAAACTTAAGCTATCCAAAGTAAGCTAATTAATGTATTTAACAACAATAAAAATGTTCCTTAAGGATGGTCATGGGTCCTAAGTCCATCTCTGTAGAAGATAAGTTGTCCACTCTTGTCATATCTTCTTAATTGTGTCATCTGATATAGGTGATGTATTCTTGAAGCGTTACAAATTAAGTCAAATTCATTGAAAACGAATAACAACTATATATAAGTTACAACCTTTGGATACAGGATTTGAACTAGTTGACTTTTGGGTTTACTCAACTCTATTTACATTGAAAACATAAGGTAAAATTAAGATAACTATATTCATCATAAAAAAACCATTTCAACATGTTAATGCAACATTTGAAACATAAACTTATGCTTGTAGCATGGATTTCAAGTCATTTTTCATCTTTTGTGCAGGGAACAAAACCATAGAATTGTGCATTGTCTTGGAATGATGATCGCCAGTTGCCAATGAGGCCTATCATGAATCACAAATAGTTAGTGGACTAATTAAGTAAACTTTAATCAAATTTTACATTTTGTAACACATACCCATCAATGTATGGCGCAAAACTCTGAAACTTCCTTTTCATATTCTTGATTGATGTGACGTTCATTCATCTAGCTTTGATCCAGACTATGTTCATAACAAACTTCATCAATCTCAAATTTTTAACTCTCACAAGGTTAAGCCCTACCCATTTAGAAAAATTATTTATCATAATTTGCTAACACACATACAAAGAAGTCTAAGATGATAATTTGATAAGATTTCGGCAACATTTTGCATTGGTCTTTGAAATACACGAAATGAAAGTGGTAACGGATGACCACAATCAAATATGTTATAGCAAACAATACAAATAATTTTAACCAAAATTTTATCAAAATTATCCATAAACTCCAACGAACATGTTATAGCAAATTATGAAAAATAATTTTCCCAAATTGTCTGATCGGACAATTTGAAATTATGTACAAACAATTAAAAGTTTAATAGTTTGTGTAAAATCTCAAACGGGAACTAAGTTTCACTCAATGATTTCATACTACAATCATAATTACCACATCAAACTTAATCAATCATTCTTGTGTACTCAAGAGATAACGTGTAACAGAAAAACTAAAAGTCACATTACCAACAACTAATATCCATTAATTAAAAATAATATCTTCAATAACTAATCACATCTCAAAACTAAAATTCACATATCCAATAACTAATAACCCATAACCAATAATAAATATCCAATATCATATCCAATACCTAATAACCAATAATCAAACAAAATACTAATCTTCTTAAAGGGTTCTAAATGGAAATCACCAAAAGAGAATGAGAACAAGAAATGGAGAATAGGCATGAGCAATGGAGAGGAAAGCGCCACCGTCGAGGTCTGAGAACTCACATACAAGAAACTACATCAAAAGCCAATGAAAACTAATTTTAATTGGTGCAAATGGAAAATAGTGGTTCCAAACATAATGTATTTAGTGCAAAATAATTTTAAATGGTGCAAAGTGAAAGAAAACTTACCTGAATGTCAATGGCAAACAAGAGAAAGCAAGAGGAAGAAGACAAAGATAACGAGAAAGAAAACGTGTAACTGATGCTCGTGATCTAGAGTTGGTGAAAAACAGGGGATTTGACGTCGGCTCCCCTTCCAACCGACGTCAAATTGCTTTAAGACGTCGACCCTCCTTCCTAGTCAACGTTTAACTCGTAAAGAAAAAATAATATTGACACAAAAAATGAGATATTTTCGCACCTTTTTTACATTCGTGGGGAGTCAACGTCTAATTCAAATTAGACGTCAGGGGATCTGTAGCCGACGTGCAAAGTCAATATAACAGTGACTTCTGAGTTATGTTTGCAGACCATTTAACGTCTGTGGGGTGGAGAACTGACGTCTATAATGACATTTTATTTACAATACTACCATCAGTCATTTTTTATATTGGATTTTTGTTCATTAGATGTTAAACGCGCACATTAAACACTATTTTTGCACTAGTGTGTATATTTAATACAAAGAAAATTAATTCTATACATAATTTTCAGTAAATTTAACAACTTTCAACACACATAATAATTTTGTATTTTCTTTAAAAAGATACATAATTTATTATTGATTTAGTTTCAATTTGTTTTAAGAAAATAATATTAACAAAAAAAATTGAGATAGTAGCATTTTTTCTTGCAAGCAACGTGAAACAATTTATCACAACTTAATATTTGAAAACAATGAGTTCCACTTAACAATTTATCAAGCGCATCTCAAGTTCTAACAGAACATCAATGTAGGATCAACAATTACACCAAATATATCATTTTGGGAAAGTACTAGAAACCCTAGATTATATTAATTCTAAAATAATCCATTTTATTATTTGTAAATCTATTAAAACATTACTTTTAATTTTATTTAGACTTGATGTAATTTAGTGTAATTCCTCGATTAAGAATATTACCCAGTGTTTGATAAAATACTTTTATTACATGAAGTGTTATAAAAATTTTAGACTCCAGCTGATTGGTCAATTTACTCATAGTTTTGAATTTGTCTAGTTCTAGTGAATTTTTCAATTGTTGTAGATGAATTTCATGTGATTTTTATTTTCCTATATTGGTTTTTACTAATTAAAGTTTGTTATAGTGTCATTTTTACCTACTGTTTTAAAGAGATTATCAAAGTCAACTTTGTTGACTTGTAAAAATGTCATTTGGCTGACTTTCATATTTCAATTTTTTTTTTGTAATAGAGAACTTAATCTTTTCACTATAAATGTATTCCTTCCCTAATTTAAAATTAAAATTTAGAATGTTACAAGTGTTCGTTGAACAGATATCAAACCTTCACAATCAAATATAAATATTTTATTTGACAAGTCAAATTCATTTGAACTAGTTAATTAAAATGGTGTTGAATTCTATGGAAAGTATCGTAATGCAAGTGAGTTTTATTTGCTTTAGAATATATTAAATCACAGCTTTCAAAGTGTCGGAAGGACAATCTTTGACTGCTGAAGTGATAAAGGATTTTTGTTTTAATTAAAGACTATTTTAAGGTTCTTCATTCTTTACATCAATTTTTCATGTAGAAATCAAGTTTACGAAATACTTTAAAAAGTAGGCATGAATGAGAATTTCTGTATCTACGTGTTACAATAAAATCGAAAAAAAAAATTGATAAAAAAAAGGCAACATTAATTAAAATTTAGATTGTGGCATACAAAAAAGCAAAATTAAGTATTTATGATGATTGATATAATAAAAAAAAAAAATACACTATATCTTAATCCACCATTCCCAAAAGGCACAAACTTTGTAAAAATGGAAAGCGATAGATTCATAGGATCAAAGAGTACATTCGGATAAGCCTAAAATCTAAGGTAAATATTATAAATGCATTGGTTCAATAATAGTGAATATAAGACATGAGGATTTGATGGTATAAAACAATTATGTAATATTTTTCTGTGAAGAGAGCTCAATAACAGCAACGAAAAGTACCTTAAACTATATAACATCTCTAATATACATAAAAAACAAGATCATATTATACCTCAAAAACACTGCAACTATCAAAGAAGGGATTCTTCTTGTTTAAACTTGAAAGAAAAAAAAAGTGATTATACTAGTGTGCTAGCTAAATGAGGTCACGTTCTTTTCTACCTAGCATCTATCATTGTGACAGTGACTTGGTTCACAGTGCATGATTCTTCTAGTTTACTTGAAGAAGATTCAGTTTCCGTAGGATTTCTTCCTAGACAAAACCCTGGGCTTTTGGGTTGTGACATTGATGCAGTATCACTACTCAGCATCAACACCACTGAAGACATCGTTGGCCTGTCTTCTGCACGCTCTTGCACGCATAAGAGACCCACTTGTATGCATCTATGAACTTCTGATGCTGAATATGATGTGTCAATAGACGAATCACTCAGTTCCAATGCATTTCCTTCCATCCACAACTTCCACGCCTACAGTACAACAAACCACAATCACATGTTTGTTATCAAACAGGACATTATATTAGAACCAAACAACAAACATACTACAGCAACGGTTGCACGTACATGTCCTAGAAGATTCAATTCTTTGTTGGCCAAATAGAATCCTCTGTTCTTTTTTCCACTTACTATCTCCAGCACAAGAACCCCAAAACTAAAAACATCAGATTTTACTGAGAAGACTCCATCCATAGCATATTCAGGGGACATGTACCCACTGCATACAAAAATTTGTAAATGGTAAATATCACAATGTTTGTTATGTTTGTGTGTGAGAGAGATGTTACTTGGTACTCACTATGTTCCAACAATTCTCATCGTATTTGCTTCTATCTGATCCGTGCCAAAAATTCTAGCCATACCAAAATCTGATATCTTTGGGTTCATCTCTTTGTCAAGTAGAATGTTGCTTGCCTTGAGATCCCTGTGTATGATCCTAAATCTGGAATCTTGGTGCAAATACAGAAGCCCTCTGGCAATGCCACATATAATGTTGAAGCGCATTTGCCAGTCAAGTGAGGATTTTTTTGCCTTATCTGGATCATCGTGGTTATTATCAATATATCAAGTGTTTGAAATTTGAATACAAATTATGAATCAGAATGTTGAAATGACTCACCAAACAAAATTGCATCAAGGCTTCTATTTTCCATGTACTCATAGACCAGCATCTTCTCGTCCATCTGAATGCTGCAACCAAGCAAACGAACTAGATTTCGATGCTGAAGCTTGACAATCAATTTGACCTCATTCTTGAACTCCTCAATTCCTTGGCCAGAATTTTTTGATAATCTCTTCACAGCAATGTGCTGACCTTCCTTCAACCTGCCCTGGTATAAACACAATTATTCCAGTCATGCATTTTCACGGATCATATCATAATTCATGAGTGCATTCAAGGACTTGTTTGTTGGCGACATTTATTAAAACTGCTTACTTTGTAAACACTACCAAAGCCTCCTTGTCCAAGTTTATTTTCTTCAGAGAAGTTGTTTGTAGCCATTGTTATGGTGCTAAAATCAAACAGTGGCAACTCTAGGTCGTCCATGTTACTTTCACCGGACTGTTCTCTGTTACTTGATAACACTCCCTCATTCATTAACAAATCCTGACTTCTTTCCGAAAAACCTGATTTTGAAACAAAAAACAGTAACATATCATCATACTGCAATAGTTGCAATGTGCACTACCAAGGTGGACAGTAACTGTGCATCACCTCTTTTTTCTGTCTTCCATTTCAATACACGTTGCAATTTCCTCTTCTTCCACAAGATAAAAATTCCAGATGCCAATACTACAAAACCTGCAACACCAACTACAATGCCTATATCCTTTACTGTATTACTTGTCTTGCCAGAATCACCTTCTACCCCTATAAGTCATCAGAGAAACAGCTTTTTTAGTTCAGAGATCCACTTTACATTTGATCTGGTTAATGAAAAGTTATAGCTATCCAAAATCAAGTAAAGTAAATAAAAAAACAAATAAACTTTCCAGTCATTGGTTTCATCAGAATCTCTTATGGTTTCACATATATAATATATAATCTCTCCCACCCCTATGAAAAATCCCATCATCACAATCATCTTTCTTGCATGTAATTTATGTAACAAAGGGATGTGATATGATTTAGTTTTTTTCATAATTTAATTTGGGAATTTGGATTTCCCATTTGAGGAAGATCTGCAACTTTCTGAAGCTACCTACTCCCACCAAAATGAATCAAAAATTCCCATTTGGCTGCAACCAATCCTTTACAATCTCATGGTCCACCAAGAAGATGACTAATTAACCTTTTCCACGTCCCTCTGAAACCTTCCTTTCCTTTTTCAAATTTGAACAGCACCATGTTTGGTCTTGATAAGATAAGATGTCACTTCGCCACCACAGCGACTATGTTTTTAATGCGAATAGTCACATTATGGGCCAGAATTACGACTAGATACAACGCCACTGTTTAATGCAGTTTGAACAGGTGTAAATATTAAAATCGATTTCCTTCAAAATAAATGCAAACTCCTTTTTTCTACTCAGCGTCTTATATTAAGTAGTTGTACATTTATTTATCGATTATAATAATTTTGCTTGTAAGTTATTTAAAAAAAACTGAGTTAACGGTCTAATAAGAAACGCAAATTAATAAACTTCCAAAAATACAAATATAAAAGAATTTTTGTCAGAAGAGACAATTCAAAAAGAGGTGTGGCCTCATGAAACCTTACAAGTCAAAAAGGTTGGGCCACATTCTTGTCATAGAGAGACAAAATTTAATATATTTAAATTCAGAAAAGTGATTGAACAAAAAAAAAAGAAGAAACGAAAGCACTTAAGTGCCCCACAGAGCTTTGAATAGATCCTTTAATTATTGAGTTAATTTGATTAACGCAACAAATCAAGGTGAGGGTAGCACAGTAGAGTGGAATCATGCAGTTCAGCACTTATTTTTCTTTTGGGCACACATAATCTAATATCCAACTTTGGCTGCGTCATCAACCTTTTTTTTTTCTCTAAAAGTAGTTCATCCTTGTTGGTTTGTGAGAATAAAAGGTGGTAAAGCAAAAATCATTCATCATCAATTTGTTTTATTTTTTAAACACAAAGAAGAAAAGGAAAAACAAATCAATTGTCAATCTAATCTAAAGATAGAGTGACAGAAAACAACGTCAAATCTAAGTTTTGAAATGTTTCTAACCATGTTTTGTGTGTTTTTTTTTTTTTTATTTCTATGACTTAGATCTTATGTAAGACCTACTTCTAATTTTAAGATCTTTCAAATACTCTAATGATAATTACTTATAAGATCTATGTTAAGACTTTTGTAAACAATTATTTCAAATTTTAAGGATGAAAAACAAATAAAATATTTCATAGATAAAAACTTACTAATTTTATCATAATTAAAAAATTATGAAACACATTAATTAACCATGTTTTACACAATTTTCTTAAGAATATGTGAAAACATAAACCCTTTAAACTGTCCATAAATGAAAATTAAAGTAAAACATTATCACTTCTACTTTGCAACAAGTGATTTTCAAGGATTTTACACGAAGAATTTAGATATAAGAAGCAAAACAATTTCATTAAATTATTTTATCACTTATTGAATATTTTAATGCACTTATTAGTGAAAAATGATCATGTTAATTATTTATTTAGGGTAAAAATGAAAGAAGAGTTTTTTCATAATTTATTTTTACTTATGAAAAAAGGTAGCTTTGAGTGAGGACCCTGAGCAAACACATCATAAAATCTTCCAAGAAGAATTTGAGGTGCGTTGGGTTCCTTATGTGGAAGTATTAGGAAAATTTTATATACACATAATAAATTTTCAGGTCACCAATGCATCTACCACAGATGGTGAGAATAAGTATTGCTAAGTATTGACTAGTGTGTGTGACTCACTGCCACCGCGACACATGTTGCACACCAGTAACATATACAATCATAAGATTCCCATTGTTCGTATGTGTGAAACGAGGGTCACAAATATCTAATATATACAAATATAACTATCAAATTTTTAATTTATAAAAAAATTATCTAATCAATTATGTTGCTTGTGAAAGTATGAACACTAAAAATTAAATTTATATTAAACAGTTAAATTAGTTAAAATTTAAATAACCATTCTTAGGTAACAAAAAATAGGGTAAAAAAAAACTTGAAAGCAATAGGACTAAGACATTAAAGAGCACGTGTAGCAGGTACAGGCTATCGACAACTAAACTGTTTCGTTGTCTTTCATTCTGTTGGCTTCCTTCTCAGTTAAAACACTCTTCCATTTTCAAATTGATGCTGTCATTTGAATAATTACTTTCTAAGACAAAAGTCAATCTGCTAACGTATTTTGTTTTTCTTTTCTTGTTTGTTTGTGAATCTGCTAATGTTCTCTGGGATAAAAATCATTAAATTAAACATCTAAACCAGTTTCTACGTCTAGAATCTGATATTCCTCTATAATATTTCATCCATCTTAAGTTACTTCATAAGAAGGTTACTCTTTGCAAAAGTGATTATAATTAGTATCATAGTTTAATGTTAGAATAGGGTTTCAGTTTGAACATGACAGATAAGTACTGCTAAACTGCTATAGCTCTATAAAGGTAAGGCGTGCATGTCAAAGGAGTTCTATTCCCGTCTTTTCATACTTGCAAAATATTCTCTTTACTCATTCAACATCTAATGATGCTGAGGACCCTAAACCCTTCCACTCCACTAATTTGGTGCAGTTCTAAAATTCTCATAAGTGCAGTGTTTACTACACACCCATTTCTGTTGACTTGTTTTTCTCAATGCGTGTAAATATGCTCCTATTTCACTATGTGTTTTTTTTAGACACTGTAGTAATCAACGGTTCAAATTGAAAAAAAGAAGAAAGAAACTAAAAGTAACATTTTTTATCAGATTCAAACGACCAAATGCATATGCCCTGTTTTTTCCACTTGAACATGAAACAGAGAAAACGCAGATTCAGAATTCGGGAAGAACATACCTATATCAGAAGCCGCCAATCTGACATAAAGATCTTGCCCTCCAGAAGGGTAGCTTCTGACGTCCAAGAGCTCCCCAACCCACATCACGCACCCACTCCCTCCGTTACTAATCTCAATATTGGCATAAGCAGTGCACGAACAATTCCTCTGGCACAAATTCCCGCACTCCACCAGCCCCATGCTCCTGTTCACGAACACCGACGTTGTATCAGGCAACTTCACATTCTGCATATGCAAAAACCTGTCACTCCCACACGCCAATCCCGTTTTCCTCACACACCCACCAGACCCATCTCGCAAATTCCACGCCTGCTGGTTCCTAGGCCGGAACCCTGTGATGCACTGACACACCGGCGATTCGTTCGTGTCGCAGACTCCGTAGGGACCGCACTCTCTGTAGTTGTCGCATTGATCTTTGGGAGCGTACCAGAATTTGTTCCAAACCTGGGTGCTTTCTATCCACGTAAGGCGTTGGAGTTCCCCGAAAGAGGTCACAGAGAGTCTCGAGAACAAGGAGTGGTTCGCAATCGAGAATGTGTAGTATACTTGGTGGTCATCCGCAAAGAACGAGAACTTAATGGAATCGGTGACGGGATGCATCTCGGGCACCCCGCTGAATCTGTCGCCATTCCAAGGTCCACTACGGTAGATTATCCGGTCCTTGTTCCAGAGGAATATTTCCGGCAGACCACGGTAATCTAGCTTGAAGGAAAAATCCCCGCTTGAAGGGTCTTCGTTTGTGCTCCAGGAGGTTATGTGTTTCTCCATGCCCGTATCGAAGTTCCAACCTAGTTTCATGCCGGGTAACAAGGTATCTGTCGGGTAATCGAAGCTCTGCCAGAGGAACCTAGTGGGGTCATTCTCGTTTTCTTCTCGAAGAACCAGGTTCCCGGAATCCAAGAGCTGAAGAACTGGGTTGATTATTGGTGTGGTGTGATTGGAGGACCAGACAGGTTTTTGGGATTGATTTACGATGATGAGGTTTCCCTTGTCGTCTATTTTGAGAAAGGCGTTGGAATTTTGAAGTGGGGTGTCACGATTTGCCACCCAGACCACAGTTTTATCTGTATGGTGGATGGTTTTGTACCATATGGCCAAGTACCAGGTGGAATTGGTGTAGGAAAAGAAACCAAACTCGAAAATTGCACTGGGGGAGAGGAGGGTTTGGTTGGTTTGGAGGGATTGGGATTTTGTTAAGGTATCTGTGGAGATGGAAAGTGTGGGAAAGAGGGTGAAAAAACTGGTGAAGAAACATAAAAGGAAGAATGTGAGGAGGTCAGTGGAACCTCCCATGTTTGGAGAGGCTTTGTTACTCAGTGTAAGGTAAATTTAAGGTACTTGAGACAAAAGTTGCAGTGCCTCAACTATTTATTCTTCTTTTCCGTTTGACAGAGAATACTCTTTTTTTTTTCTTTATGGATGTTATTTGGTCTCCCTTTTTTCTTTTTCAAAAGCTTTTACCAATAATTTTCAAAATCCGGCATCACCTTTATATATATATATATTCCTACTTAGGTTATCTTCATTTATGGGCTTTCAACCAATTTGGGTTTCATGTTCCTGTGTGTGCATCTGGAACCAGAACCCCCTTTCTAATTGGGAATTAAACTTTTTGGTTTTTTACAAATTTGACTTAATTTACTTTCGAAATTATTGGGTCTGATTTTAAATTAATTATTGAAAGGATTAAGTCGTATCTCATGATCATGACTTCGTTTTGAAAAAGTTTTGAGATCTATATTCGACTTCTTAATATATTGAAATAGTATTTATGAAAGGTGATTTTCGTGAAGATTACACTTAATTAACCTCAAATCAAAGTTATTATGGAATTAGGCAACTTCCGTTAAAAATCACGTTCTTGTATCCCGGTTTAACAACTTTTGTTAAAAATAATATTCAAGTGAAGTCGTACTAGCATTTGATGACTTCTACTGAAATTATGTTGAGCTGAAGTTATGATACTGGCTGACAACTTCTGTTTAAAAACATGATCAATTGAAGTCTTGTCTAGGTGGGTAACTTCAACCTAAATCCAATTTCAATTGAAGTTATGCCACCTGTTAGGCGATTTCTGTGTAAACAATGTTCAACTGAAATTGTGACAAAGATTGACGAATTCTGCTTTAAAATAATTCAACTAAAGTCATGGACATAATTGAAGACTTCGATATTAATGACATTTCATAGTTTTGGTTTTGCAAATTTAATTCTTACTTAGTTATGAATTGTTGGAAAATAATAATAAAGTTAAAGATAGAAATCTTAATATAAATATTCTTTCGTTGTTAGTCAATATAGTAACAGAGAATTCATTTGTGAGATAAAGTCCCACAATGTGATCTTCATGTTTGTCTTCTGGGCTGCTATTGTTGGTTGTGATGGAAAGGTGGAGATGGCAGCTCATCATCATCAATGTTGTCTTCATTATCATTATTGTCACCTTCATCAATCGTGGCTTGGGATGACATTGTGGGAAGATAGTATCCCATGAATGATTTGGGATTGAATGCACACTAGGGTGTGAATTCAAAAGTTTCGAACATATTTGGCGGACCAGAGAAAATATTTGGTTGACTAGGAAAAATGTTATATGTGAATACTTTGGTATGGTGACTGAAAAGACATGTTTTGATGATGAATGATCTATGTTTGTGGACATCGAAGTTTGGTGTATACTAGATAAACTAGACTGACCAACTATGTGCTAATGAACCTGTTAACCATAGAAAGAAGATAAAACATCTTGATATTGAGGTTAAGGGTCTGGTGGAATGTCATACTTTGGGAAGAGATGGAAATTAGTCATAAATAGAAAAGAAGTACATGAGTCAATCTTTTAGGAATTTAACTTACATCATCATTAGATGTGTTAGTTCGGAGGCAATATGTAGTGGATTATAGATTAAAGTATCATTGTATATAAGGCGTGGTGTCACACAAATGGTTGTTACCCGTGAACAAAGTACTTTGAATGAGTTGAGTGTATCGATCATTCCAATCAGCTATCCACCTTTGATGATACTCGAGCCAACATATGTCTGCTCTCCCTCTCCAATATCCTTTATGAAGCTGATTTAAATTTAAAGGTTGAACGAGAATAATTTGTCGAAAGCCAAACATGACCTATCAACCTTGTGGAATTGAACTGTGGTGAAACAAATAAGAGGAACACAGACTCAATATACTACGCAAACCTCAAAATTGATCAACGAAGTGACCTCATCCTTGGTATAAGGAGTCTAAAGGAACTACAATAAATTTCATACATATTAGATGAAAATACTTTTAAAAAAGTAAAACAAAAGTTTGATTGAGAACCTGTCTAGGCTTTAAGTCATCTAACAGCTTCCTTATGACTCACACTCTATTGCTGGGGTGATTTTATTGGAGTGTGTGTGCAAAAGCCCATCTCTTGACAAGTGGAAAGCCAACTCTTGTAGCAATCTATTTGGCTATTAAGGGGTTAATAGATGGAGTCTTAAAGTATTCCCATGCCCAACACTACAATAGAAGCATGCACCCTTCAATGATTTCTTGGGCAATTCTAACTCCATGGTCAAAAGCACGATATAAGCATGCCAAGGACGCACAATCCTTACCAATTTGTGCTCTACTAAAGGCAAAATTTGGAAGAACAATACCCTAGTTTGTTGAACGAGGAACAAAGATCAAGTACATGCTACGAAGAGGACATTAATATTTTGAAGATATTACTGCTATTTTGAGAAAAAAAATGAAATGCAATTTGTCATGTGTCATGTGCAAAGATCATTTTCCAAAATTTAGAATTTATTGTCCAAGAGATGGCTAGTCCGCAACTAGGATGCTACCCTATGTCATACATTCTTAAATTAAAGGAACCATGATGTGATTGTGGTGAGTTTCAAGTTCTTCAGTTGCCTTGTTCTCATGTGTTTGCAGTTTGTTCTTTTTGTCATCTACAAATATTGACATATTTTATCCTTATATACAACCTCTTCAATATTTTCAAGGCTTATGAGGTCTAATTTCGTCCAATTAAAAATGAAGACTATTAGTCTACTTACACAGGACCATGTTTCATCACCCACAAGGAAGATCAACAATTAACTGTATCTGTCATGAAATTGATGAGTCAACTCCTAACAAACTTAAAAAGTGCTCTTATTATCAAAATGAAGGCCACAGTAGAACCAATTATCCATATAGAGAATCATGATGATATGCTTCACTTGTAATTTGAATCTTTAATAGATGTCTTACTTTTCCATTCAACTTTTCTCTAATTTTTATATATATTATCATGTAACATTTAAAATTAACAAATTTAACTCCTAAATTTATTAGAAAACATACATCACGAATAAGAAAAATAATGAAGACAATGTGTCAATCATCTTATAGAACCACCAAAAAATTTTAGTCAAGAACTTACATGAAACCTGCTCAAAATGGACTAAACTAAAGTCGTTACATGAGTGCATGACTTCAATTTAACTTCAACTCAATGCAACACTCAAGTTGCCAACAAAACCCAAGACTTTAGTTCAACTTTTTCTAGGTAAAACTCACCAACCATGTAAGACCCATAAAAAAAAAAAAAAATATATATATATATATATATATATATATATATATATATATATATATATTTCTAATAGTAATTTTTAGCATTTTATTAGTAATAATAATTTTAATGGATAGAAAAATGTAAATTTTTGGATATAAAATTATAGTAATTCTAGAGGGAGAGCTTCAAAATTTTGATAACTTATTTAGGATTTTTTTAGAAAAGTGAATAGTGAATAGTAAATAGTAAATAGTAAATAGTAAATAGTGAATAGTGAATAGTGAATGGTTAAAAAAAAAAATATTAAAATAAATTGTGGAAGAGAACACTCCACGTAGAATTAATCATTCAGAGATAAGAATGGTGAATAAAAAATAATTTTTGAATAGTAAAAATGAATAGTAAAAGTGAATAGTAGAAATGAATAGTAAAAATGAATAGTAAAATTTTTGGCTATAAATAGCCAAGGGGGGAGGCTGAAGATTTACACCAAAATTCTAGAGAAATTGTGAGAGAAGAGAGTTGGAGGAAATTCTAGTTGAAGAGGGGAAATTCTGGAAGTTTCCGGAGAACGGTTTGAGAAGAGGAAACTAAGTCTGGAATAGAGGTAAGGGGAGCTAACTTTGAGTAATTCCTTTTATATTATCTTGAGTCTTGAATATGCTATATTTTGCTTTTGTTTGATCTTAAATCTTGAATATGGAATATTTTGTTTATGTACGATCTTGAATTTAAATGAGAGTATGCTTTTGTGTTGATATCCGAGTGTGATAGTTGTAAATTGTGATGTTGAATATGTTATGCCAATTGTATGTTATTAGTTGTTTATTTTTGTAATTTGGAAGGATTAGAAATTGTCTAACCGGCTCTGCCAGATTCAATTTCTTGTTTCCCCAAACATTTTATTGTTTTCCTTATTTATTTTTATTGTAGTTTGGAAGGATTAGAAATTGTCTAACCGGCTCTGCCAGATTCAATTTCTTGATTCCCCAAATTTTTTTTTTATTTCTTTCCTTACTTATTTTATTACATTTTTGGAAGGATTAGAAGTTGTCTAACCGGCTCTGCCAGATTCAACTTCTTGTTTCCCCAAACTATTTATTGCTTTACTTATTTATTTTATTGCAATTTTTGGAAGGATTAAAAGTTGTCTAACCGGCTCTGCCAGATTCAACTTCTTATTTCCCCAGACATGTATTGTTCTTGTTATTTAATTATATTGTATTGTTGGATGGATCAGAAGTTGTCTAACCGGCTCTGCCAGATTCAACTTCTTGTTTCCCCATAAAATTTTATATTAAGATTATTTTTATGATTGTCAAATATTGTATTCTTCTATGACCATTTATAGTAATATTTTATTATTGTTAATTATTTATAATTATCTTGTATGAATTCTATTATGGATGTTTATTGTGATGAATTTATTGAATGAGTTTGTTGGCTGAAATTGATCTTGTTGGAAGGTTTGGAGAAAGGGTTCTGTAATAACTTGTATATGGGTATTAAATATACAGATACTGTTTGAGGTTGTTGTGAGAGGAAGTAAAATATTAAAATTAGGTATTTTAGATTTAGAGCATAAGAGAACAAGGTAGATAAATTAAATAAATAAATTGTAAATTATTAAGGGCCTCCCTTTGTTGGTAGGATAGAGGAACCTTAAAAACCTGAGTTGGCACATCCCTGATCATAGAGCAGCCCTGGCCTGGTCCAGTCAGTTGTGACTAGTCATATGTGCTGGCGTCGAAGGTGAGTTTGATGCGTTCAGACATCTGGGTCCTCTCCGGTGACCAATTGGGGTAAAGAAAGATCTCTAATAGGATGAAAATAAAATAAAATAAGTCAATTGTAGATGCATAACGTTATCATGGTAAAAACTTCATATATATTTTATTTGTTATTACATTGAGCCCAGACTTTATTATGTAGTTCCTAAGATATGTTGATATATTTTTGTTGATCCATAATCTTTGTTTGGTGAAAATATGTTGAGTTATACTCGTTATGGGCAAAATGAGTTTATAATATGAAGCATGATATTTGGCAATATGTTTAATTTATTGATACCAAAACGGGTTATTATGAATTCATGATTAAAGAATGAACATGATTGAGTTAGGTGGATAAGAGGGTATGAATTGTTGGTTTTATGAAATGTTGGGGTGGATATGAGAAATTCATTACTTATGAAATGATGTTACTACCGGGAGTAGTATGATCGAGTTATACCATGAGAGTTTGGTATGAACAAAGTAACATTGAGGTTTATAGAAGCAGGCAGAGAGGGGTCTGACCATAAGGCTTCAGAAAGTAAGACATAGTATATAAGTGAGGCTTAAGGAAGCAGGCAGAGAGCGGTCTGACCATAAGGCTTCATGAGTAAGCATGGTACACTTGTAAGATTTATGGGAATGAGGAAGATGAT
Source organism: Vigna umbellata (assembly GCF_029865625.1). NCBI lineage: Eukaryota > Viridiplantae > Streptophyta > Magnoliopsida > Fabales > Fabaceae > Vigna > Vigna umbellata. The sequence continues at coordinate 53,270,115 of NC_142165.1, read as the reverse complement.
TTTGATAATGATGAATTAATGACATCGGAATAATGATATTTTATCAATTGCAAAAATACATGATTACAATATTTTTATTACAAGTTTAATGATTTTATGATATGGTTGGCTTACCTTTATTTGTTTGTACTATGATCATATAACTCATGTTATATGTGATTAGATAATGTTGCAGATGCGGTTGAAAAAGCTTAGAGATGAGAGAGATGCGGGGAAAAACTTTCAGGAATTTTTGTAAAAAGAATAAATTTGTATTGGGAAGATTATGTTGTGTAAAACTTATAAGTTGAAATTTCAATGTTGAAGACTATATTGTTTAAAGTTTGTATGTTTGGTATTGTACTTTGGAGTAATTGAAATAAAATTTGATTGTTTATATGAGATATTAAATTAATTTAGTCTCTACTATCAGTAATACCCTTTAAAATATTTGGGTGTTACAAACCACATGCACGACTTTAGTGGAAATTGAATTTAGGTTGAAGTTGACAACCTCTCCCATAACTTTAGTTGAACATATTTTTGGACAGAAGTCACCAACCAATGTCACAACTTCAGTTGAACATTTTTTACACAGAAGTCGCCAACCTGTGTTACGACTTCAATTGAAAAAGAATTTAGGCTTAAATCATGGTTAATTAAACTTAATTTTTAAAAAATCGCATTTCTGAGGTACGACTTCAATATTATGAAGAAATTGTACATAAATTTCACAACTTTCTCAAAACAAAGTCATGAACACGTGGTTCAACATAGTACTTTTGGTAATTAATTTAAAATCAAACCCAAATCCATAATTTCAAAAAATAAATTAATCAAAATTTATAAAAAAACTTTTCTTTATATCATATTCATTGTTGGGAAATTCTTCCATCAACAAATCAATTAGTTATCCGAACCAAACAATAAATATAACTATAAAATTCAAAAATTTCTATAAATAGGATTTTTCATATCAATGTAATTACATGCATATTTTAATTACTTCTATATAACTCATTATCGCCATATTAATTATAATTAAGAGATTATATAAATCCTATGCACATTCTTAACATCCTTCCGCTTATATATATTTTTCCTATAAATATAGCATAAACCATTCTAATAATATATATCGTCACTTTCAAACATCTTAATCCATCCTCCTTAATACTTTTCCTAAAAACAATTGGTATAAATAATTCTAATGATATATCCTCTCTTCCAACATTTTAATTTGTCCATCCATAATTATTCAAGTTAAGATTTTTCATAACATCTTACATCCTTACTCAAATATCTTAATAAAAAAATGAAGAGTTTGGATTAATTAATCTTACCTAAGAAGTGGTGTTTTATTTTATTTTATTAAGTTTCAAAACTTAAAAGAAGGATGGAAAAGCTCCAACTTTATTGTGGAACACGAATTTAAAAAATCACAATTATGATCTTAAACTAATTATGATTCATTTTAAGCAATCAAATTTTCCTTTCAAATTTCAAATTCAATTCATGCAAACAAACTAATAACAGAGGTTCAAGATATGACCGTAGAAAGGAAAATTAATCTAATGAAAATTGCAATTGAATGTACGTATTCTAGTATTTGTCACCTTCTATTGTCTATTAACCTGACTTATGGATTCTTACTAATTCTAACTCATGTGAACCAACTGTATGAATCTTCATATAGAGTTTTAGTTAAGAAAATAAATATTTACTTTATATTTAATTAGTACTTTTAATTGAGTTTTTATGTATTATAACCTAATTTATGGATTCTTAATTACTAATTCTGACTCATGTGAACAAACTGTATGAATGTTCATATAAAGTTTTAGTTAAGAAAATAAATATTTATTTTATATATAATTAATACTTTTAATTGGATCTTTATGTATTATATAACCTGATTTATGGATTCTTATTAATTCTGACTCATGTGAACAACCTGTATGAATGTTCGTTTTAATTAAGAAAATAAATATTTATTTTATATTTAATTAGTACTTTTAATTGGATCTTTATGTATTATAACCTGACTTATGGATTCTTACTAATTCTGACTCTTGTGAACAAATTGTATAAATGTTCATATAGAGTTTTAGTTAACAAAACAAATTTATTTTATATATAATTAGTACTTTTAATTGGATCTTTATGTATTATTGAGTGCTAAACCCTATTTTTTATTTTCATTTATCTTTGATTTTGTCTTCAACCAAATGAGGTAATAATTACTTTTCTCTTCTTATTTCTAATTTTTCAACTAACTTAAAATTTTCTTTTTCAATCTTTTCAAACTCTGTTAAAGGAAGAAGAAACAAGATGGCTAACAAAATGAAGAAAATTAGAAAGGAAATGAACAAAAACAAGAAGATAGAATTATTGATCACACCATGCGAAAAAAAAATCCAAGGAATACTTATATAATTAAATATTTACTATATATTTATATTTTAAACTAATGATACAATAATAATAGCTTAAATAATAATTTTATTAGAAAAAAAAGAAAAAATTGAAAATAATAGTAAACTCAATATTACAGCATATTAATTGTATTGGAATTATAATTTCTTATTAGTTTGGATCTCTCCATAACAACTAACACTTTTATCTAACAGACAGATTTTAGAATTACCAAGAGTTTTATTTTGCATTGGAAATGGTAATTAAAGTAAATTATGGCTTTTGACGTATCTTATGCTTGTTATTAATTAAGAACCATAGGCCAGATAGAATCAAATATTCTCTTAGATATCTTATCATGATTCTTGATTTTGAAGATATTATAATAATTATTGTAATTATTCATTAGCATTCTATGCTATTTAGGAAAGTACGTGTATGTATTACCATAACGATAGATCTTGACTGTATATTACTACTTGTATTTAAACAATACATTATCAATGTAAATCATTATATTCAATACAATTTTTTATCTTGAAATCAGAACTATTAAGCAAACAATTTTTTATCCATAACCACAACCATCATGTCTTTCGCTGCCAATAAAAAAAGTGACCTACCTTCTACAATTTTTGTCAAGTTGGATAGAGACAATTATCCATTATGAAAATATCTAATCTTACTAGTGATTAAAGGATGTAAACTTGAGGGCTATATACTAGGGATAACAGAATGTCCAGACCAATTCATTGTTACGGAGAACACGACAACAAAAATCAATCCTAACTATGAGGATTAGCAAGCCTAGGATCAAATCATTCTAGGATGGCTGATGAATTCTATGTAAATTGACAATGCAACTCAATTGCTTCATTGTGAAACATCCAAACAGTTTTGGAATGAAGCTCAAAGCCTTGTTGGTGCACACACCATATCCATATTCATCTATCTGAAATCTGAATTTCACAACACACGTAAAGGAGACATGAAGATGGAGCAATATCTTGACAAGATGAAAAATCTTGTTGACAAGTTAGAGCTGGCAGCTTCACCAATCTCTAACTCTGATTTAGTGATTTAGACATTAAATGGTTTGGATTCTGATTACAATCTAGTGGTTGTCATGTTTTTTTCTAAATCAACATTAGTTGGGTTGAATTGAAAATTCAATTGTTAACCTTTGAAAGCATATTAGCTTAACTTAATAATTTCAGCCGCCTTAACCTGAATGTCTCTATAAACTTTGGTGCCAATAAGGAGTCTAAAGGCAACGAATTTGGATCCCAAGGTGATTGAAAAGACTCTAATTTAAAAGGCACAAGAGGTGGTAGAGGAAAAGGTAAGATGTTGTTTACCTCTCGGCAAGTGTAACCGAATCGTAGCAAGTAATAATCCTGGTAAAACCAGATATCGTTTCCCAAGAGACTCAAGGCCTAGACACTTATGTGATTAATTAATTAATTAAGACTTGAGAACAAAGTGTTTTAAGTTTCAAATGCAAAAGACTGAAAAGTAAACATGTATGCATATGATGATCAATGGCAAGAAGAAACAAAAGCGTGAATTGAATTATATGGATGAATATGTTGTTGGGGTTTATCAAGTTAATCTTTTCCACTCTCTTGTATTTAGGAATTCATCAATATTTTCATTAATGTTAATGTCACTTTCTAAATTACTTTAAACTCGATCTCTCGGCGAAGAAAGCCTAATCATAATCACTAGTTTACAATCTCTTGTCTCCCTAGCAATTAATCATGCATTATAGTGAACAGAAGCTTAAAGGCAACCAACTATCATACTGCTATCTCTAGGTTGGTAATATACTGTTGGGAGAGATTTTCCAGATCTAGACTTCCCCGTATGTCTCCGTATCGACAAAATCAATAATCATGACATCGAATGAGTTAAACTATGCATGCTTTGAGCAAAGATGAAAAACCCTAACTATTAATGAAAGAAAGCATGTATCATATGAATGATCTTGAAGAATAAATTCCATACAAGAGAGTTTCTAAAGATTTACATTGATTCCCCAACAACAAAATAAGCTTAGCGCACCATATTCATGGTGAAACTAGATGAAATACAATGGAAGAATGAAAGATAAAACCCGAGAAAGTTGAGAAAGGAGCCTTAACATCCAAAATCCTCCTCCAAGGGGTGAAAGAGAGTGATTGTGCTTCGTCCTAGCCAAAGATACCAACCCTAGAACGTTCTAAAGCTTATATACTATTCTAAAATTTACAGAAAAGTGGGCCCAAGCCCAAAATAATGCCGCTCAGCGGTACCAGTGCGTAACGATTCTTCTCCTCAGCTGCATTGTTGCCCCTCAGCGGTGCTAATGGGTATTCAGAAGTGCCGCTCAGCAGTAAAATGGCGCTGAGCAGTACTTGCGGATTCACTTCTTTTGCACTGTTTGTGTCCTTTTCTGATTCCATCTTCATCCCTTTTCACTTCTTTCATCAATTCAATCTAAAAACCTGCAAAAACAAGGAAATCAAGTATAAAACCTGTCCAACTCTATTATTTTCAATAATTCAACAAAATCATGAGTTCAAGCTACTTTCTATGGCATAAAGGTTGTAATTAACAGTTTTTCAACTGTTATCAAATGTCAAAATGAATATGTCAAGTATGCAGAAGGATTGACCACATTGGTATAAAATGTTATTATTGATTTGATAAGACCTATATATGGAAAACTCAATATGTTGAAAGTGAAAAACAAGGAATGCACAATGCATTCATAGCTTCACCTTATCATGGTTAAGATTATGAATGATATTTTGACAGTGGAGCCAACAACCATGTGACCTACCAAAGGGACAAAAATTCAAGAACTTGGTGAAAATAATGGTAAGAATTCTTTATTTGTTGGTAATGGTGGAAGACTAAAAGTAATGGCCTCATGATAAACTAAATTGAATAATCTTATCTACATGATGTTCTTTATGTTCCAAAAATCACCAAAAATTTGCTAAGTATTTCAAAATTGAATGTTGACAACAATATTCTTGTTGAGTTTGGTGAAAATTGTTGTTTTATGAAGGATAAATTGATAAAGAAGCTTGTACTAAAAGGAGAACTCAAAAATGACTTGTATCAACTATGTGATAATAAAGACTCTTATGTCTACACATGTCTCTTAAAGATAGTTAGCATAGAAAACTTGGGATCCCAACAATAAAGTTCTTAAAAAGGTCTTGAAGGAATGCAATGTGAAAACATCATCTAATGACTCATTCACATTATATGAAGCTTGTCAATTTGGAAAATTGCATAGGTTGTCTATCAGAAGCTCTTCCTCACATGCTAATGAAATTTTAGATTTAATTCATATTGATGTTTGGGGTCCTGCCCCAATTGGCCTAACCCTATTAGCATAAGCCAAAATGATCCTACACTACTGGTGGGAAGTCTTTTCAACTACTATTTATCTTCAATAGACTACCATCATCAATAAATCCAAACAAAAGTCCATATTCCTTGATGTACAAGAAAGAACCTGACTATGGAAACTTGAAACCTTTTGGTTGTACCTGTTATCCTTGTCTTAAACCATACAATCAAAATAAACTCCACTTTCATACAACTAGGTGTGTGTTTCTTGGTTACAATAACTCACACAAAGGATAAAACTGCATTAACTCTCATGGGAGAATTTTCATCTTAAGACATGTGATTTTCAATGAGAATCACTTCTCCTTTCATGAAGGTTTCATTGATACAAGAAATTCTTTGAAAGAATTAATTAAACCTATGTCAATTTTGCTTCCAAATTACTCTACAGGTACCACTGTCAATAATACTCTTGAACCAGACAATAATACAAGTCATCAAGAAGAAATCACAAGTGATAGTCCTACCAACAATGGCATGATTGAAGGAGATCTTTGGTGAATCTTTTACTGGTACATTAAGAGAAAGTCAAGAAGAAGGTTCGACATCTGTAGAGTCAATAGAGAACAACAGTCAAACTGAAACTGAAAGCAATCAACCTAACACCAATAGTCATTAGGTGGTGACCAAAAGCAAAGATGGAATTTACAAGCCTAAGCAACCATACATAGGATTGACATAGGTTCTTGAAGATGACAAAGTATCAAGAAATTTCAAAACACCAAAAGTTATTATTCTTTATTCATTCTTAGAGGTACAAATCATATCATGTTCCTTCTCATTTACCTTGATGACATTATTGTAACAAGAAGCAACTGCCATTATTTAGAAACATTCATCAATCAATTCAATGTTGTTTTCTCACTAAAAAACTTAGGATGTATACACAACTTTCTTGGCATTGAAGTACAAAGGAATGACAATGGAATGTACCTAAGGCAAACTAAGTACATAAAAGATAGGTTTAATCATTCACTAAGTCCCTATTTTCGCATGGAATCTCAATTTCGTCCCTTTCTTTCTGAAAATCTCAATTGGGTCCCAATTTTATGAAAATTGCAACAAATCGATCCTTTCCGTTAAATAGTGTCAAACGGCGTTAAAAAAATTGATGAGTGAATGCTGAGATGACGAACGAGCGCTCGTCCAGCAGCGAACGAGCGCTCGTCCAGCAGCGAACGAGCGCTCGTCCAGCAGCGAACGAGCGCTCGACCACCGAACGAACGGTCGTCCAGTGTGGAACGAACGGTTGTCCACCAGAGAACGGACGCTCGTCGACCTCTTACTGCTGGACAACCGTTCGTTCCACACTGGACGACCGTTCGTTCGGTGGTCGAGCGCTCGTTCGCTGCTGGACGAGCGTTCGTTCGCTGCTGGACGAGCGCTCGTTCGCTGCTGGACGAGCGCTCGTTCGCTGCTGGACGAGCGCTCGTTCGCTGCTGGACGAGCGCTCGTTCGTCATCTCAGCATTCACTCATCAATTTTTTTAACGCCGTCCAGCCAAATTAACGGAAAGGATCGATTTGTTGCAATTTTCATAAAATTGGGACCCAATTGAGATTTTCAGAAAGAAAGGGACGAAATTGAGATTCCATGCGAAAATAGGGACTTAGTGAATGATTAAACCTAAAAGATATTCTGAAAAAGTCCAACACCAATGGTGCCGGGTAGACAATTCATTACAAAAGGGGAACCAATGACCAATACTACTTTGTACAGACAAGCCATAGGTGTATTTCAATATTTGACCAACACAAGGCCAAACATTGCTCTTATTGTCAACAAAATAAATTAATACATGAGCACACCTGTCATGGATCACTAGCGAATAATAAGATATGTTCAAGGCACAATGAACCTATGTTTGCACATAAAACCTTCAAATGATCTTAACATAATGGGGTATTCTAATGCAAATTGAAAAACTAGTACTGATGACAGAAAATCGATGGCAGGATAGTGTATGTTTCTTGGAGAAATTATTGTTTCTTGGTCTTTAAGAAAATAAAAGGTAGTGTCACGATCAAACACATAATCAAAATACAAAGTAGTGGTCGTCAAATTGTTGAAATAGCTTGGATTAGATCTTTGTTGACAAAACTAAAACTATAAATGCTCAAAAAAACCAATTTTGTGGTGTGATAACCTAAGTGCCAAGTCAATTGCTTCTAACCCAGTCATGCACACACGATCTAAACACATTGAGATAGATGTGCATTACATACGTGATCAAGTCCTACAAAATGAAGTAATTGTTGCCTATGTTTCTACTACTAATTAAATTGCAAACTGTTTGACCAAACCTCTCACTCATACCACATTCAACTTGTTAAGAGACAAACTTGGTATGACCATGTCACAATCAATTTGAGAGGGAGAGTTAGACAAAATCAAATATTCTGTCAAATATCTTATCATTTATGACTCTTGATTTTGACGATTCACAATATTAATTTTCTTTTATGGTGTAATATTACAGTAATTACTGTAATTAATCATCCGGACCCTATTTAGAAAAATATTTGTTTGTATTACCATAATTATAGGATCTTGATTGTATATTACTACTTATATTTAAACAATACATAATCAATGCAAATCATTAACTTCAATACCATTTTCTATCTCCATAGAAATGTTAATACCAAATATATTTTGATATCATTTTTTTAATGTAAGAGTGAAAATAAAGATGCAGATGAGTAGTGTAAATGGTGTTAAAATAGTTTTTTCTTAATATTAATTTGTTGATGCATTCAAATTTAAAGACAAAATGTGTCAACTTTATTTATTCAATTGAAACAGGTTAGATAATTCATTATCTATGGATTGATACACTTTAAAAAAAATTTAAATAACAACTAATTTTAAAACAAAGAAATAACCTTTTTTCGTAGCAAAAGTTTTTACAGATTTAGTTGAAAGATATGTTGGTCTAGTATAAACAATTAGAGAGTTTAATTTGATTCTTTCGGAAAAATTAGATGGTCTTCCTGAACAAGCATTTTATTTGGTAGGTAATATGGATGAAGCTACTGCGAATTTAGAAACGAAGAGCAATTTGAAGAAATGACTTTAAATCTTTGTGTATTGACCCCAATTCAATTGTTTGGGATTCAAAAGTAAAGGAAATCATTTTATCTACTAATAGCGGATAAAATTGGAATATTACCTAATGATACACCTATTGCCTTCGTTGTCGATATAGGTATTTTGAGAATATGTCTTAAAAATTAACAACATGATGGGGTTTGCTAGAATAAATAATAATGAGATAATTGTTTTAGTAAATGATGTGGAAAAGAATAATGACATTGATCCACAAGAAGCACAACAACCTCTTGAAATAACATAAACAAATTTGAATAAGGCTAAAGGCAAAAGACAAATAATTAAGGCAAATCTAGCTCTTAGATGAGCTAGAACACGAGTAGAGGCTATCAATGTTATTTCATAACAAGTTGAAATTGATGTGCCCCAATATTTGAAAACGATAAAAAGAAAAAAGAAATCGTTAAAAGGAAAAAGTTATGGACTGGTACCACGATCGAGTCCTAGGCAGGTGGACCTAATTTTAACAGCGAGCACTATAACTCTTATAATGGTGCCTTCTTTAGTTCGATTATATGATTAAATGCCTGAAGCTAAATATGTTATTGCTATAGGAGCTTGAACAATTACGGAGGGATATTTAGTACCAAATCTTATAGTACGACTCGAGGCGTAAATAAGCTAATTCTTATAGATGTATATTTGTCGAGTTGTCCACTTAAATCGAAGGCTATTATAGATGCTATATTAAAATTTCGTAAGAAAATATCTTGAGAAATATATGAAGATCTAATGAGTTTTCAACGAGATAATAGATGTTTAACAACAACCATAAGTTTCATGTTGGATACCGTACTTATTATGACAATTATGGTCAAGAATTATTCTATCAACCACCCTCTACTTTAGATATATCGTCTCACACATTTTTTTTAAAGTACAATAATAAAAAAGCAATTCTTTTTTCAAAAATTTCATTGTAATGTAAATAGAAAATATTAATACCAAATTCATAAAAAAAATAAAAGAAAAAATGCAAGGTGGTTTGTTTTCTTGGCTAGTCAAACATCAATATTAAATTAGATATCAATTTATAAATTAAAAATTATTAATATCTAAAATAGTTATTATTATAAATAGAAAATTATAATTAGTAATCAATTTAACTCAAAATTTAAGAGTGGAATTGATAAAATATTAATTTAGAAGTAATTTAGATACCAATTTATAAATTAAAAATTATTAACATCTAAAGTAATCATTATTATAAATAGAAAATTATAATTAGTTTTCTAAATGGATCATTTAACTACCAAAAGTTTTAACTACAAAAAGGTTAGTGTTTAAATGGGTTACTTTAGTTTAAAAAAAAGTTAAATTTTAGAAAAAAAAAATCAAATTTAAAAAATGGTTAAGTTTAAAATATCATTTAAAAAAATAAAATTAATTAAATAACTTAATATTATAAAAGAATAATATTTGCATCTCAAGTTTGTCCATTATCTAAAATAAAAACCATAAAAAGTTTGTTAGGTGGTCAGTTTATATATAAAAATAAAAAAGAAATAAAAAGAATTATAACCTTTATCTATTCGGTTAGAATTTAAAAAGTTGGTTAGATCATTGATTCAGTATTTAGAATATTAAAAATAAATATAATTGAAGAGTAAGAGTATAAAGAGATGGAAAATTTAGATACATGCATTAGAAATGATGAAACCCTGTGTCGTCATAGTGTGGTTCTTAGCCATATTCACATCATGCTGCAACTCTATGCCTCTATCGGTTCAGAAGAGATGGATAATAGACGATGCAACTGGAGAACGAGTAAAACTTCACTGTTCACACTGGGTGGCTCATGCCCAGCCCATGCTTGCTGAGGGTCTTGACAAATTACCCATGAATCTCATTGCAGCTAATGTTGCCAAAGCAGGATTCAACTGTGTTCGTTTGTCTTATGCCACCTACATGTTCACTCGCTATGCCAACAACACTGTCCGTGACATTTTCGACTCTTACGACATTCCAGAGATCGTGACAGCCATTGAGAAACACAACCCTTCCGTGCTGAACATGACCCATCTTCAGGCCTACGAGGCTGTCGTTGATGCTCTAGGGGAACATGGAGTCATGGTGCTCATTGATAACCATCTCAGTTTGCCAGACTGGTGTTGTGCCAATAACGATCAAAATGGATTCTTCGGAGACAGGCACTTTAACACTACTGAATGGATTCAAGGTTTGGCCTTTGTAGCACGCCACTTCAAGGGAAAACCCAATGTGAGTAATCTGCATTCTGGGAAAAACCAACTTTTGTTGTCTCTTTTTTGATATATGATATTTTTGGGGGATAATGTTGTTGGTGCTATGTATAATGTAGGTGTTCGCCATGGACTTGCGAAACGAGCTAAGGGGTTCACGTCAAAACTGGAATGTTTGGTACAGGTACGTGAGCGAAGGAGTGAAGACGATTCACGAAATTAACCCGGATTTACTGATCATCGTTTCAGGGTTAAGCTTTGATAACGACCTTAGCTACTTGAAAACAAGGCCTCTTGATTTGAACATCGCTAACAAAATTGTGTATGAGTCGCATGTGTATTCCTTCTCAGGAGACACGGGGAGGTGGCACGTGCAACCGACCAATTGGGTGTGCAACGCCACCATTCAATTGTTCATCCAACAGTCGGGTTTTCTTCTGAGTGGTAAGAATCCAGCACCTTTGTTTGTGAGTGAATTTGGATACAACATGGAAGGTGGGAATTTCGCTGACGACAGATATTGGCCATGCATTGTGTCATACTTTACCTCCGTCGACTTGGAATGGAGCTTGTGGGCTTTCCAAGGAAGCTATTACTTTAGACAGGGAAATGTTGGACCCGGAGAAACATATGGGGTGATGGACTCAGACTGGAAAGATTATAGAGACCCTAATTTCACTCAAAAGATTCAGCTTCTGCAAAGGATGATTCAAGGTATATATCCAAATTTCACTCAACAGATCTTATGTTTGTACAAAAAAATGTTTGTTTGTGACTATGTTTTAGTTTGTATGTCTAAAATGTACGTGAATAACTTGTTATGCAGATCCAAATTCAAAGGCCTCAAAGTCTCATATACTGTTCCATCCATCAACTGGTTACTGTGCACATGTGAGTGATAAGGAGGTTGTAATGGGTGATTGTAAGAGTAACAGCCTGTGGAGTTTCGAAGGAGATGGGTCTCCAATTAGATTGATGAACTCTGCTATGTGTTTGAAGGCAGTTGGTGAAGGGCTTCCTCCATCTCTCTCGGAAGATTGTTTGTCTGCACAAAGTTCTTGGAAAGCTGTTTCAATGAGTGGTCTTCACTTGGCCAGTTTTGCCAAGGATGGAGAACTTTTGTGCCTGGAAAAGGATTCCAATTCTACCAAGATAGTCACCAAAAAATGCATCTGCATAGGAGATGATGATCCTTCATGTTTGGACGATCCCCTGAACCAATGGTTCCGACTTGTTCCTACTAATGTTTAGATGGAAATTGATTAGGTTTTTTTTTTTTTTCATTTTTGTTAGGGTAGAATGCTTAGTTGTTGTTTTCTTTTCCTTTTTAGCATTTTTAGGAATAATGTTGTTGTCTATGGCACCAACTAGATGTTTTAGCACCATGCGAAAGTGAATTTTACCCTGAATTCAATTTCTTCTGTCTGCCAATGTTATAACGCGATTATAAACAATAGGACATGAATAGACGACTATATATTTTCTGCCCTCTATTTTCCACCTCAAGGAACTATTTATAGTGACATGACATTCCCAAATGAGCACAACGTGCGGCACTACAAACAATAAATAAAGTAGATCGATAACAACATCCAATGTTGGTTCAATAGTTATCCCAAAACTAGGATGATGGGTGGTTATATATATAAAAGCTGATTTATGACAATCATATTTTAAATTAGAAATATATTTACCAACACAAACATCATATGCCATTGGATGTTATCCTTTCTCTTCTGTTTGCTAACGTTATGGATTAACAAGTAAATTTATAGTTCAAAATAGTGGTTGGGATCCTCAGGGATTTCCGTGAAGTTTAATTTTCTTTTTTATTTCATTCCCGATATTTTCAAACAGCTGCAACAAAAAGTAAAGTTGCTATGAGTTGCCACATTAAGATTACAACACAATCTAAGGAAATAGAATTAACATTATGCGACTTCTAGCCATCTGTGTTTTCTGTGTTGATATTATTGTCATTAAAACGATTCAAAGCTAACGTGACGGAGTTCAGAATATTTCACTAGTTTTATAACACCGTGCGAGACTTTTCAAAAGTGATTCTTTTAATTTTTTTCAAAAAACCATTTGGAGAAGACATGTACTAAACAAATCACTAGCAACTTCGACAGACAGATTTAAAATGAGGAAAAAATTGTTTTACAATCCCCTCGTGTTAACTAATCATGAAGATGCTCCTCAAAGAATGTAATAAGCTGTCAAAAATATAAAAATTATATGAAAAATAAAATAAAATGCAAATGCAAATGCAACAGGTTCGACAAAAGAAAACAATATAAAACTTGTATACATGATGGTCCTGCTATGATCTCTCCATATTAGAATCATCAACCTATAGGACTTCTGTTTTTGATGGGGAATCAAGCCACTTTTTTGAGTCCCAAAGGATATATACATGTTGTTGATCCATCACTGTTTGTCCCTATATTGTATCTCCATTTCCTACATTAAGGAACACAATTACTTCCTTGATAGCCATTGAGGTGTTCATATGCGTAAGTTGAGGCACGTGCACAATCTGTTTGAAGATAAGAGACTTGAGAATATCCTTAACTACAGTTGACAGATGATCAGAATATGAGAAAATAAAAATAAAAAGTTTAAGTAGATAACCACATGATCAAAGAAAATTGCAATTCAAAATTACTTGATTTGATGTGTTACCATTTATGAACTCTAGTTTAAAATCTTTTGTATGGGAATCCAACTAAGATAGGCATGATCATATTTCAACCTATACCAGTGCATGACAATATTTCAACGTGATGCATTGTCGAGTAGAAAACTTGAATGGACATCACCATCCAGATAAGAGATGATCCAATTGGTAAATTAGAAACAAAAACAAACAAATTAAAGAAGAAGGAATTGAAATGAACGAAATGAGATAAAAACCTAATGAATGGTTCATTGGTGAACCTTATACATCTCAGAATATCCATCCTTGAATACTAATATTCACATATTATGGTTTTCAATTACATTTTTAATATTAATTATGACCCTTTTCCTGTAAATAGGCCTAAGTGGTAGTATTGTAGTTATTCTAATATTTTTTACCTGGATATTCATTCACCAGCAGAAAAGCATTTTAGCCACATCAAACCCTGACCATTTTTGCCTAGAAAATTCTTTCAGATTCTGAACATTCAGCATCATAGGTAAACATCTGCCTTCCCTTGGCATCCAGGAACAAGGAATTATCCCAATCCTCAAATGTAATCCAACATGCTGTCATTTTAAAGGTCAGGAGATTCCCAAGCATCAAGATGCGAAAAGAAGAAAGCCTTAGAGGCTTGCTAAAGAGATGTTCAACTACTCCTTCAGACCAATTATCTGACGGCCTTTCTGTTCACTTTCCATTAAATCAATATATATTCCACATATATACAAAGGGAAAAAGTATACACCAATGTTTGTACAACTCGTAAAATGAGTTTTGAATTACTTTCTGTGGTGTGTATACTTGGCATTGAAAGGAATACATATTTGATTGAAAACCTTTGCTTACAGAGAGGTCTTCAATATTTCCAACCTCAAACCTTTACGTTCTATGATCTGCTGCTCCTCTTGTTCCACCTTCGAGAATCAAACTTAGGGAAGGGTTGAAAGTTCCCCAACAAAAACAAATAATTAACCACTGCCATCATAGTAATCAAGAAAATCATTTGGCTGAGACTGCAAACTAGATATACTTCCTTGACCCCAGCCTTTCTGCACACGCTTAAGAGTTTTCAGTGCAATTCCAGTGCCACCATCCCTGTCATATAATAGAACAGATCATTAGTGAAGATGGAAGAATATGCAGCATTAGTAAATTAAGGATAGCACTCAAAATAGACATTATAGAACCTGTGACAATCAAAGTTTCATAAAATAATAGGGTCCTGGTTTGCATTTAATTTGATAGAACTACGATATTTGAGATGACTAAGAGGTGATAATTTTAAATGTCACGTGATAAAGCAACTCTTTAAGATGAAAAAAAATACAAAAACGTCTTCATGTTTGTCAGTTCGTCTAGGAAACCGTCTAACTATAAGGTTTAGAAATGAGAACCCACAAAATCCATCATGTTATGTTGTCCAACACATCCAAAAACAATTTTCACTCCCACTATCAAATTAAGAATCTTGTTTTCCAAATATGAACAGAATCCAAAAAACTGAAATACTTGATTATCTTCATCACCCATATGGTCATACCTGTTAACTATATCCTTCCAGTCGCTTCCTCCATCGTTATGTAGTTTTCCAGGAATGACTCTGTTTTTGTTTTGATAAGTCCTATCGACAGGTCTATCTTCTAATGCCAATTCCATCATCCTCTTTGCTAGTTCATCCGCTTTCTGTTTGTTTCCTCTTTTACTTAAGCCATCAATCACTGGCATGAATGATGCATGATCGAATCCATATCCCTTATCAATCAATTTATGAAGAAGGCTACTAGCATCTGCTAACCTTTCATCCTGGCAAAGTCTTTCAATCAAATCTTTATACATGAAATTCTTCAATGTGAGATATCTATCTAACGAAGCTTCAAATAGCTTCTTTGCATCAGAGAGTTGTCCTCCAGCTAGTAATTCATTGAACAACAAACTGTACAGGGCTTCTTTGTGGCCGCATATACTCAAAGCTACCTCAAATAGTTCACAAGCTACTTTAAAATCACTACACTTGCAGAGGGCTTTAATCAATATTTTGAATGAAGATATATTAGGAGATATGCCCTTATCCAACATTTCATGTAAAAGCGAAATGGCATCATTTGCTTTTCCTCCTTCGCAAAGGCAACTGATTATATTATTATAAGTGAAAATATCTGGACTTATTCCTTTTTCTTTCATCTCATCCATCAATCCATATATTTCAAATATTTGATTTTTACTTCCTAAACCCAGGATCAAGGCATTATAAGTTTGAAGAGTCTTGCTACAACCATTTCTCTCCATATCCTTCAAGACACGAAAAGCCGATGATATCTTCCCTTGTTTACAGAAACTCCATATGAATGTATCATAAGTTACAGAATCAGGGTGCAAGTTTTTTGCCAACATTTCAATAAACTTTTTTTTGGCTTCCTCTAGCCTCCCAGCTTTGCAAAGTCCATTAATTAAAGTTGTGTATGTGATTCCATCAGGCAAGCAGTTTGATACATTAGTGATTGAATTAATTAGAGTGGCAAATGTGTTTCCTTTATCAAGGGATGTTGGTCCATTAGTCCACATCTCACTTACAATTTCCATTGCCTTTTCCAGTTCTCCATTTCTAGAGAGACCATTGACCACAATATTGCAGGTTACAGTATCCGGTTGATAGGATTTTTCATTCATCTTTTGCAGCATTTCCTCTGCCTCTTGCGTTCTGCCCTTTTTCCACAGGCTATGCAGCAACGTGTTGCAGGTATAAGTATTCGGCTGACAGCCATTCTTTATCATTTCATGAAGAACACGTTTAGCTTCAAAAACCTTCCCTTTACTGCAGTATCCATGCAGGAGTGTACTATAAGTAACTGTATCCGGGTAAACCCCATTGCTCATCATCACATCCATCAGCCCTCTTGCATCTGACAGCATATGGTTTCTGCATAACCCATCCACCATAATGTTATATGTGTAAGCATTCGGTTCAATGCCTTTTGCCGCCATTTCATCAAGTACTAACCGAGCCTCCAATAGCTCCCCATTCCTGAGCAAACCCAACAACCATATGTTATAACTTTCCAGAGAGACAAAATTCCCAGCTTTCTTCATGGTGTCAACCAAACCCCTTGCACCCTCGATCATCCCATGCTTACAGAACCCCTTAAGCATCAAATTATAAGTTACAACATTGGGTCTAGGAAGCCCCAATTCCACATCCATCTGCATATCTCTGAAAATCCTCGATGCCTCAAGAACCTTTCCAACTCTACAAAGCGCAGAAATCCTCGAATTAAAAGTAACAACATCAGGCAACAACCCTACCTCGCTCATCCTCTCAACAAGTTTCTCAGCTTCATCATTTAGCTCCTCTTTACAAAATGCAGAAACAAGAGTATTGTACACGACCCTGTTAGCAATACGACACGAACTGTTATTGTCATTGCCATTGCTATTGCTATAACTATGGTTAACAAGCTCCAAGGCTTGTTTGACGCGACCAGCGCGGCACAAGCCACGGACCAGAATCCCAAGAGTGAACTCGTTCGGGTGGCATCCTTTTTGGGACATTTTGTCGAACAGTTGGATGGCGTGGTCGAAGGCGCGAGAGTCGCAGAGAGACTGGATGAGGAGGTTGAAGGTGTAGGTCTGAGGGGTGACACGTGCGGCGATCATGTCAGTGTACAGCCACGTGACGAGGTTGGGGTGGCTGTGTTGGATGGAGGAGCGGAGGAGGAGGTTGTAGAAGGAGATGGAGGGAGGGGATGAGGGGAATTGAGCTCTAAGGGATTTGAAGTGTGTGAGGGCCTCGTGGATGTGACCCCATTGGGCGAGGATTCGGACCATGGAAAGGATGGAAGGCTGCGCAATGTGGTGCGGCTGAGAGGCTAGGAGGAGTTTGTGGAGGTCGTGGAGTTGAAGGTGCATGTTGGCCCCTGCAAGGATGCGTGTTGTGATGGTGACAAGGTGCTGAGTGTGATCGGCGAAGGAAGAGGCAGAGGAAGGGGAAGACATAACGCGCTTCACCAATTGCCACGCCAATTTTGGATTCTTGCTGTTCTTAAGAACACCTTCCATCACCTTCCTCCTTAACTCCATTCTATTATTTGTTTGGTTTTCCAGAAACAGTATCCCAAACTCGCAGAAGAAGAACACGGCTTCTGACTCTTCTTTTCTGCATTTCTAACTGCAAAACCATATATGTATATTGTGAAAAATAATATTATGTAATTTTATACAACTCATATTTTCAAAGTTTGAGAAAATAAAAATTATCCAAACAACACTTTGAGTGTTCCATTGTAAACTTCATCATTAGAACATACTGGAGTGAAACTCAATTTTTTAATAATTTTATTTCAATTATATTGAATTTTACTTCCATTATTTTTATTTCATGAATAATACTCAATATTCTTTTTCTTTTGTAGTTTTTATTAAATTAAGGTAATAACAAATTCAAATAGAAAATTTATTATTTGTCAAGTACATATTATTATTTCACCATAATAATATGCTTGATATATCTAATAAAAGAATTAAACATGAAAAAGAAGAAAAACAAATAACAATGATTCACTACAAAAATAATAAATTTTATTGGAGATTTTTTACCGTCGGGTTCAAAAACCCCCTAGAATAAATATAATTATTAACAGTTTTAATAATCTCAAATAGTTTTCGACGATTTTATTAAAAATATCTGTTAAGATAAACTTGCATATCCTGACTTTATTAAACTAAACGCTAATGGTAATGCTTTAATTAATGCAAAAAGAGATGTAGTGGGAGATTTAAGAAGTGTGGACCATCATTGGATTGTTGGTTTGTCAAGGTTTACTTTCTTCAGCATATTCACTAAACTGCAATTTGTTACTTTTACTGAAAAACAAACTTTGATCATGAGCAATAAAATCAGATTCAACAAATCTATATTTCATTAAGGATAGGGATGATTTTCATAACAGAGTACAGTTATGTTTCTATACAATGAAGAACAAATACCTCATTAGATATAGAAGAAAGACCTCAATTCAAATATAAATTGCAACAAACTCAAATTTAATCCATTTAAAACACAATATGCATGTTATATTAAGCTAAACAAGTAGAAACAAGAAAAACTCTCTTAAACACTGCTTAACTACACTCCTTATACTATATCCAAACATATATGCAATGACCTGGTAACCAATAGCTAATTTCAGCACAGTCCTTCTCTTTTCAACCTGTAGAAAGAAACACAATCCGTCAGCTGAGTAATTAAAAGACCATGTTTCAGTCATACGTCTTAGCAAATAAGCCAATAGCATATGTGATTTTGCTTTACCTTTAGGTTTTGACTGGATAAACTGTAGAAATCAGAATAAATAAGTGCAAACCGTCTAACTGACAAACTTCTAATGAAAATGCACCCTTCTACCACGTTTTAGAGCTGAGATGACACGCTGCTGCTGTCATTCCCATTTTATAAAGCATGTTAATGGCTTTTTTCCTGTGAGATGTACTATGTAAGCCCAGAGCAGCGCATGTTATATTATCTGGTTCTAGTCCCCTGTCAACCATTTCACCAAATACGCTTAATGCTTTTATAAAGTCCTTTGTGTTCATGAATCTAGCAATCAACACAGTGTAAAAAACAACATCCGGATTTATTTCCATTTGATCTATATCTCTGATGATGGAAAAAACTTTCAATGATGTCTTATTTCCTTCTCCATGATGAGAGACAGGACTTTTTAAATTTGCTTTAAAGTTTCCATCAAGTAAAACTGTGTAGGTAATGAGATCAGGTTTGATTCCTCTCCTCTTCATATCCTGCAAGAGGTCATGGGCCTCTTCCAAATAGTTCATCCTACAATAACTATGTATCATAATTGTGTAAATTATAACATCAGGGGTGAGTCCTTCATTTAAAAAAAAATCAAATAAAAAGCAAGCCTTATTCATATCCCCAGTCTCGCACAGTAAAGCTATAACCTGTGAATACATTATTATGTTAGGTTTAGCATTTGACAACAACATTCTCTCCAGCAACATAAGAGCTTTCTTAGTGTCACCTTTCATAAAGAGTTTAGCCATTAGCTTAGAACAGGAGGCATTGTTAGGCATATCTCCTTGGTTTGACAGCTCAAAGAAAATTTTATAGGGTTTCTTTACAAAGTCCGCTTCACAATAGCCATTAAACATAGCAGAATAGATTCCAAAACTCTTATCTTGTAGACTGTTAAAATACGCCTCGGCTTCCAAAACCTTTCCCACTGAACACAAATTTTCAATGATTAACTTATGTGTAGTAGAGTTTGGCTTCACGCCTTCACTCTGCAAAAACTTTAATGCCTCATAAGCATGACCGTTTCTAACCAACCCAGTCACAAGTACATTATATGTTATAATATCAGGTTTGAAACCTTCATCAATCATTTCCTTAAACACCCTAAACCCACTAACGAGATCACCCTGAAGGCAGTATCCCTTGATAAACGTTGTGTAGTGCTTAAGATCTAAAGCCACACCCCTTCTCTTCATGTCTTCCGATAGAGATATCGCATCCTCCACCTTCCCCAACTTAAACAAAGCATCAAAAACAATGTTGTAGACAACTCCATCAAGAAACATCCCGGACTCCTTTAGTTTCTTAAACTGATCCACCACCACCTCCAAAGTCTTGCCCGTCTTTTCCAAACAATTCAGAATGTAACTAACAATAAAACAATTTGTCTTCACACCCCTCGAAATCATCTTATCATGCAAAACCAAAGCCTTGCTCGGATTATTACCCTTACAATACCCTTGAATCAAGGCGGAATAAGCAAACACATCAGGAACCAACCCTTGCCTCTCCATGTCATCAAACACACTCTGAGCCTCATCCAACTTCATCTCATTACAAAACCCGCGAATAACCGCAGTGTATGCATAAACCTCCAAAGGGAGGTTACTCTTTCTAAATCTCTGCAGCACCTTATACCCAAGAGCAGACCTATGGTTATTACAACACCCTTCAATGTAAGCAGCATAGCAATACGAATGTGGGGTGATCCCGACTCTCTCCATTTCCTCAAAAACACGGAGAGGTTGACTCAAGTCACCCTTTTTACACAACGCCTTGATGAAAATTGCATAGGAATAACAATTGGGTCTGAAACCAAACCTCTTGAGTTGCTCAAAAATGGCCAGTGCTTTATCGACCTCGCCCTGTTCCACCAACCTGTTGAAGAGGAAGTTGCAAGTGAGAACATCAGGGACAATTCCGCGGCGCCGAGTTTGGAACAAGAAATCAATAGCCTCATCAAACATGTTGAGGCTGACACAGGTTTTGACAAAGCCACCAAAAGCTCTGAGCAAGTAATGGTTATGGTGGTCTAAGTCCTGGAAGAGTATTTCGAAGAGTTGAAGGAGGTGAAAGGGAAGACGGTGGTGTTTTGAGAGGGTAATGAGGTGGAGAAAGAGGGAGTCTAGTTTTCTGGGAAGGTTCCAGAAAGCGAACATTTTGGTGATGGCGGCGTAGGTTGAGAGGGTGTGCGGGAAGCCGGTGCGGTGGAGGTGGTTGAGGAAGGAGAGGGCGAGAGAGGGGTGGTGGTGGAGACATTGGAGGGTTTGAAGGACTTGGAGGGTGGTTGGGTGTGAAAGGGGCGTGGAAGGGGTGGTGTCGGAGAAAGAGGGTGGGGTGGAGTGAGCGAGTGCAGTGGATGCAAATGGCTGTGAAAAGGGTCTTAGGTTGAGTTTGTGAATGGTTTTGAAGACAAGGTTGAAAACACGAAGCCCCCATGGACATGGAATGGAGAACAACATGCCGTTGTATTTAAAATCAGGAGGATACGTACTGTGCTGCATAGCACACTTTTTTTCTTAGGTTGGTTTTCAAAAACCTGATTTTTTATTTATATTTTAATGATTTTTTATAAACGTAGATTAGAATTCGGTTTTTGAAAAATCGTTCATTCAATCAGTTTGAAAAACTATTGATGGTTTCAATAGTTTCCGAAATTTGGTGAACAATTTTATTTTTTCAAATTATTGAAAACAAACTTTTGAGTCATTGAATAGGTTTTGAAAAATCCTTAAAAGTTTCAATGATTTTGGAAATCTACTGAACAAATCTTTTTTTTTTAATTATTGAAAACCATTGTTTCCTATTTGAATAATATTTTTTTATTAATTTATGATATTTATTTATTTATTTTGTTGTTTTTGAAGATTATGGTTATGAAAATTGTTTTGTTGTATTTGAAAAAGACAGTGACTTAATTATTATTATTTTAAATCTGATTTTCTAATTTTACCCATTAATTTTTATTTTCATGAATAATACTCAATATTTTTTTTTTGTAGTTTTTATTAAATTAAGGTAATAAGAAATTCAAATAGAAAATTTATTATTTGTCAATTACATATTATTTAATAATAATATGCTTGATATATCTAATAAAAGAATTAAACATGGAAAAGAAGAAAAACAAATAACAATGATTCACTACAAAAATAATAAATTTTATTGGACATTTTTTACCGACGAGTTCAAAAACCTCCAAGAATAAATATAATTATACAGTTTTAATAATTCCAAATAGTTTTCGACAATTTTATTGAAAATATCTGTTAAGATAAAATACATTTGTTTCTTTCAATTATTTCCTGACAGTTTGTAACGAAAATGTCAGTATCTTAAAAATAATTTAATATCCTTCTAATTTCCTCCCTTTCTCCCACGCCTCTTCATTTTCCAAACTAAAAAAATCCCCAAATCTTTCTGTTAATCTTAATTCCATTTGCACACCAATTTAGTAATTTGATTAAAAAGTCCACTGCATTTATGCAACTAAAGTAATGGTGGTGAATTTTTTATATTCATTACTAAAACAAATGGATAAATTGATTCAGAAGGTACTACTAAGAGTATGTCTTTTTATTCTAAACAAATTTCATTCATAAAACCTCGTCAAAAAAATTGATTTCTATTAGTTTTGATTTTCTACTACTAATAGTAACACAACCTCTATTATTGGAAAATATCCTTGACTTTTACTAATAATTTGATTTTGAATTTTGTTTTTGTTATTCCATACGTAGAATATAACATTTTGTTTGTTTCTCAAATCAATAAAGCCTTAATTATATTGTTATTTTTTAACCTAATTTTTTTGCTTTTGAAGACATTCAAACCGAACAAACAATTGGTTATGATGTTAAACAAAGGAGGTTATAACTTTCATATATCTTTTATTCTTGCCTATGTGTATCTGACCATATCACATCCTCAAGTAATTCAGACCATAAGATTTTAGAATATTTTATGCATATGTGGAGATGTACAATTAACATATGAGAAGTTAATTAATAATGTAAAATAAACTTTTTAGTCCAAATAATGAATTATAGATGAGTCGGTGGATTCATGAGTGACACCGTAGATGCTTGCATCCTTAATCTAAATACATTTCATTTCTAACTTTCTTTTTTCCTAAATAAAAAGACTATAAAAGATGTTTGGTACAAAAATAATATACTCCTTTGTTTCATTAACTACATAGAAAATCAATTAAGTATAATGTCATGAAATTCATATGAAAATTATAATATGTTGACTAGCATCAATGATCCACCTTAGTTTCTGAAAGATTTTTTTAACATATAGTAATTCATAGTTATTTAAGAATTTCATTGAGTACGATGAGTTCAGAGTCATGGTATAAAAACGACTTTTATATAAGAATGGATTCTTAATACTATATCATTAGTTTATATTATAAAGGTTTAATAGGCTCTTTTGTCTCCAGTTTTGTTCGATTGTGTCAATTTGGTCTCTGATTTTAAAAATGTGTCAACTTGGCCTTCACTTATTAAATTTTGCATCAAAATCGTCTCTTCCGTCAAATAGAAACAAACGACGTTAAGGATTGATGATCTGACAGAAGACATGACATTTTTAAATTGTATGTGCCGTGACGTGTTTAGTATTTCCTTTAATTATAATTAATTTGGATTAATGTTTTTCTTTTAATTACTTTTAATTATAATTAATGTGACAGTTAGAAATGCGTCCCACTCCTCAGATCAAATCTTCTTCTTCTTCCAAAAATAGTGTTGCAGTTAGCAATGGATAATTGGCAATGGCGTCTCACTCCTCCACCGAATATCTGCTCCACTTGCTCCCTCTCTCACTTCCCCTTCTGCCCCGCTCCGCCTCCCCCACCCTATCACCACCTCCACCCCCCTAAACCCCTCTTTCTTACGACCCCGCCAACCCTACGTGATTAAGGTATGCAATTTGGGGCACTTTTCGATTGGGGTTTTGGGGCTGGTTGTGTTTCCTTGTAGGTTTCGAAGGAGAAGTACTAAACTCGTGATGAATTTGGTGGTTTTGGAATGGACGAAACTCGCAAGGTGGAGGCGCGATCTGGGTTTCGTATATGAAGGAGATTGGAGTTTTCATGGTGGAGAATGGAGGAGAAGATGAACTTTCTCGGGTTCTCTCTATTGTCGCGATTTGGGTTGTTGATGGAAGAACAAAAGAATTCTCGGGGGTCCGAGATTGCTCGCGGTGGTGCGTCAATGGAGGTGCTGTGATTCACTATGGTTGCTGGACGACGCTGGTTGTGTTCTTGAGCGTGGTTGAGGTGCCGCTCTCGAAGATCGGTGCCGCTGGCGACGATCGATTTTAATAACAAACCAAGAGGGTTTTTAATACGAACGTGTGCCTTTTAATTTCTACTCAATTAAACTTATCAAGCAAATGATAAAGACAAATAAAGAGAGTAAGGTTGAGAGAAATTTGCACAAATGATTTTATCCTAGTTCAGATCTTACCAATCCTACGTCTAGTCGCTTATCTCAAAACAAGATAAACAGTTCACTAATCACAAAAAAATTACAAATTACAATCACAAAGAAACAATTTGTAAAAGTTTAGAAACCACCTCTCTTGATACCACAAGAGATGAACTTGCACCTTCTTTGAGTCTTCACAAAGGATGAACACCTCCTCCGAATGCTTCACGAAGGATGAACTTCCTCTTCCGAACACCTCCTCAGACACACCAAGGATGAACCAGCTATTTCCTCAGTCACCATACCAGCACTTCACCACAGACACGAGTTTCACAAGCCGAACAAGAACACACAAGTCTCAATGATTTCTGAGTACTGGAGCACAAGGGAAGACTTGATGTTGAAGGAAAATGAGAGCATATTTATAGACTCAAGCAAATACTCTTTCGTTCTTCGTTTCTAGCCATTTAACGCTTTTAATCTATTAATATTAGTGTTAATCGATTAAAATGAGTACAACGGCTAGTTTTAACGGCTAGAAAACTCCAACGGTCACTTTTAATCGATGAAAAGGTATTTCAATCGATTAGCTAATAGATTAAAATGTATTTTAAATTAATCTATTAAATCGGAAAAGTTTGAGTTTTCAGCTTTTACTCATTTTAATCGATTAATACTTGTTTTAATCGATTAAAATAGTGAGATTTTGACTCTGGACATCAATTATATAATATGAAAGTACATGGAATCAAAACCACTGAAAATCTAAGTCCTAGACACTGAACTACAATTATTACAAAAGCTTTCTATTGCAATACAAGTCTTCATAACATCTTCTTGAATCTTGATTTCTCTTGACTTGATTTGGACATCATCAAAACTTCATTGTCATCATTTTGCTAACATTCTCCCCCTTTTTTATGATGATCAAAAACTCCTTTGATTTAAAGCTTTTAGTAATAATCTGGATAAAAACACAAGTTATGGAAGAAAAGAGCATTAGTAAATAAACACAAATAAACTTCAAACATTTTCTCCCCCTTTTTGATCATAATTAAAAAGTTGTGTTTAACTGTTCTCCCCCCTAAGATAATACTCACCCTTAATAAAAGCATGTAAGCATATGAGCTAAATATATTTCAAATTTAAAGATTCATTCAAACATACACAATAGGAGATTAAAGCATATAATTTTAGGATAAAGAACTTAAAAAACATTGTTAAAACATACATTAAACCATACAAGATAAGAATTTTAAAGCATACAAAAATATGGCTAGTTTTTCAAATATGCGAAACTGGAACGCATTTAATAGATTAAAAGCTAGGTTTAATCAATTAGCTTTAATCGATTATTTTGAAGAATAATCGATTAAAAACGTTATTTTTCGTAAAACACTTAAAAATGCACAAAATGGATCAAAATGAAATCCTAAGAGATTTATACAATTCCTAAATCACTTCTAATGTTTACCCCTTTAGATATGCCTCCAATTTCGTAATGATAATCCTCTATTTTGTTTAGATCTTCATCTTGAGGATTGTCATCATTCTTCGCTTCATTTGTTCTACAAGTCTTCATCATTACCTGCATCTGATTCAACTGACTCAAGAGGTTTTGCCTCAAGGTCTACAATTTAATCAAAGACAACATGCACAAATTATTATATTTCAAATGTTTTTCGATTGAAAATTCTCTATGCTTTGTTTGTTAGAGAATATCAAAAAAATAGATTCATCGGCCTTAGAATAAAATTTTCTTAAATTTTATTTTCATTATAAAAAAAATATTAAATGTAAAACATTGGGTACCGAACTACTTTGTATGGGTCCTTTGGGTTAGATTGAAAAATTGAAATCATTTTACAACCCAAACATATCTACCACTTGGAACACCATAATGCTTAATTTTACATTTATTTGAAGTATGACCCTTTTTCATACAATAAAAACATGATACAATTTTTGTGTTCCTATAAGTTGTTCCTTTTTTCTACCCACGTTCTACGAGTTCTATTATTATGTTTATTTTTAATCTTAGGAGCATACTTATTTTTAACAACCTTATTTTCATTATTTTTACTACATTCTCCTAAGGTTGTTTGTTCTAGTAGTTTCTTAAAATTTTCACAAGATACACATTCATCACTACTAGTAAATTTACCCTTTTCATAAAATAAAATTTTATTTTTCAAATTTTTATTCTCTTCAAGAATATTTTCAAAGTCTAATTTTAAATTTTTATTTTCTTGAAAAATATTTTCAAAATTCAAATTTAAATTTTTTATTTTCTTCAAGAATATTTCCAAAATTCAATTTTAATTCTTTTAAATTCCTTTTCAGTTTCTTATGAGCTTTATCTGTTTTTTTTTATTCTACTATTAAAGCAGCATAAGTTTCGTGCAATTCATCTTCACTAATTTGACTATAATTATCAGAATCGCTAGATGTACGTACTTGGCTTCCAGCGTCATCGTTCGCCACTAAACAAATGTTTGCTTCTTCATCAGAATTGCTTAAGTCAGAAATTGTTTCGTTGTCATCGTCCCATGCGATGTAGGCTTTCTTTTTCTTGAAGAACTTCTTTTCTTTTATTTCTTCACTCTTCTTTTGATTTGGGCAGTCAGCTTTTAAATGCCTCATTTCTCCGCAACCATAACATCTATAGTTTGAGGAAGATCCTTGATTTTCTCTCTTTGCGTATTTAAATCTGTTACCAATAAGGAGTATTGATAAATCTTGAAGAAATTTGTTTTGATGATGCTGCAAGAAGTTTTAGTTGAAGAAGATATTAGAATTAGTTAAAAGCAATTTGTAGAAATTAAATGTAGTAGGAAATTCTTGTAAACTTTGTAAACTTGCATTTTTAACTGCAATAATCGATTATGGAATGGCAATTATCGATTATCACAAAGTCACACAGGAATAATCGATTATCACTTCATATAATCGATTATCACATTTTGAAAACCCTGTAACGGACTTGAATAATCGATTATCACTTACAATAATCGATTATTCGTGGCAGTTGAAACTTAACCTTAGATATTCAGAGCAGCTGGCTATATAGTGTTTTTTTTTGAAGATTAAAGGTAAGAAGAAAAAC
Source organism: Vigna umbellata (assembly GCF_029865625.1). NCBI lineage: Eukaryota > Viridiplantae > Streptophyta > Magnoliopsida > Fabales > Fabaceae > Vigna > Vigna umbellata. Next base: position 53,242,466 of record NC_142165.1, on the reverse strand, counting down.
GTAGTTGAACACAGAGCTTTTGAGAATACAGTGTGATCTGAGGAAGTTCTAAAAGCTAGTTCATTGCATTGCTTAGTCTTGTGAAAAGGAGAAGCTCGCGCTTTATGGGTCAAAGGTCGGAGCGGTTCTCTTCAAGTTTGCAAAGTTGTTGTTCTTCCGGTTCGTTCGTTCGAAGGAAGGTTTTATCTTTTTCTGTTTCATTTACTCTATTGTAATTTGTTGAAACTGATTTTAGTGAAATCGTTAATCACTTTTTATAGTGATTAACAACTGGACGTAGATTCTTTTGAATCGAACTAGGATAAAAATCTAGTGTATCAAATTTTCTACTCCCTACTCTCTTTATTGTTTTATGCATATCAACTGTTTGATAAATTTTCTCTAAGAAAATTGTTTTTCTAAAACGGACCATCAAAACTTGATTTGTGACCGTAACACGCTTTACAAGTATTTTATTCCGTTGCGCGACTCTATAACAGTACCGATTATTCCTACAAAATCTTCCTTTGTCTTTTGATTTCATGAACCTGTTGAGCCTTTTTATCATGAGTCTCAAATTTTCTTCCTCATCTGAGTCTTCATCTTCTATTTAGCTTTTGCTTCTTTCTACCTCAGATTTTAAGGCTAGAGTCCTTTATTCTTAGTTTTTGCTTCTTCTTCATCTAGTCTTCCGAGGTCAAGTTCATGCTCTCTCAATTTCCCAAATAATGTCGCCATAGTCATTGTGTTGAGATTTTGTGACTCATAAATTGTAGTCACTTTTGGTAGCCATGACCTATCTAAAAGGTTTCAAAATTTTAATATTAAGCTCATCATTTTCGAAAGACTTACCTAGTCCAATGAGATGATTAACAATGTTGGTGAAGCATTTCTAAACTTCTGAAATTGTTTCTCTTGCTTCATCCTGAACATTTCGTACCTTCGTGGGTTACTCTCTTTATGTCATTTGTACCTTCGTGGGTTGCTCTCAGCACTTCCCACATTTCTTGAGCAGTCTTACAAACAGAGATCCTGTAAAACTCGTCAACCGTTAAAGCAGATGAAATAATATTCTGAGCTTTTACATCGTTTTGAAACCTTTTCTTTTCTTCAATAGTCCACTAAATAGTGGTTTTGGTTCCTACATATTGTCATTAGAAATAAAAGGACCAAATGCAATAACTTCCCAAATATCACAATCAATATACTCAATAAATATTTGCATTATAACCTTCCAGAATGCATAATTTTCACCTGTGAATAGAGGTGGTCTATTGATAGAAGTACCGTTTGCAAAAGTTTGATATGATCCTGCCATTTGAAGAACTATCAAATCGAGCTCTGATGCCAATTGTCAGAGCGGCTGCAGCGAAATGGTTAGCGTGGAATAACAAACTAAGAGGGTTTTTAATACGAACGTGTGCCTTTTAATTTCTACTCAATTAAACTTACCAAGCAAATGATAAAGACAAATAAAGAGAGTAAGATTGAGAGAAATTTGCACAAATGATTTTATCCTGATTCGGATCTTACCAATCCTATGCCCAGTCGCTTATCTCAAAACAAGATAAACAGTTCACTAATCACCAAATATTACAAATTACAATCACAAAGAAACAATTTGTAAAAGTTTAGAAACTACCTCTCTTGATACCACAAGAGATGAACCTACACCTCCTTTGAGTCTTCACAAAGTATGAACACCTCCTCTGAATGCTTCACGAAGGGTGAACTTCCTCTTCCGAACACCTCCTCAGACACACCAAGGATGAACCGACTATTTCCTCAGTCACCGCAACAACACTTCACCACAAACACGAGTTTCACAAGCCGAACAAGAACACACAAGTCTCACTGATTTCTGAGTACTAGAGCATAAGGGAAGAGTTGATGTTGAAGGAAAATGAGAGCCTATTTATATCCTCAAGCAAATACTCTTCCGTTCTTCGTTTTCAGCCATTTAACACTTTTAATCGATTAATATTAGTGTTAATCGATTAAAATGATTACAACGGCTAATTTTAACGACTAGAAAACTTCAATTGTCACTTTTAGTCGATTAAAATGTATTTTAATCAATTAGCTAATAGATTAAAATGTATTTTAATCTATTAAATCAGAAAAGTTTGAGTTTTCAATTTTTACTCGTTTTAATCGATTAATACTTGTTTTAATCGATTAAAACAATGCGATTTTGACTATGGACATCAATTATATAATATGAAAGTACATGGAATCAAAACCACTGAAAATCTAAGTCCTAGACACCGAACTACAATTATTACAAAAGTTTTCTATTGCAATACAAGTCTTCATAACATCTTCTTGAATCTTGATTTCTCTTGACTTGATTTGGACATCATCAAAACTTCATCGTCATCATTTTGCTAACAGACTTTATATAAGAGAATGGGTTACTCTCAATTTTAATCATTAAGCCTACTCCTCTATTCAAAAAACACACCATCGAGTTTAAGTGAGTTAAGGTTTAGAAAACAAAGTTGTGTTTGGATTTTTAAAGCTGCAATGGCAAGAAGTACACACATTATTCTTTCGATTATTTGCTTCCATTGTTTTTTATCCGGAGATGTTATTATGATGTTAATATAACTTGTTTAGGTCAATTTTTATACTGTTATTCTTTCATAATATAACATTTTGTTTATTTCTTAAATCACTAAAGCCTTAAATTGTATTGTTATTTTTTAGCCTAATTTTTATGTGTTTAAGGACATTCAAATTAATCAGACGATTAATGTGAAACAAAGGAGATTATAACTCTCATACATCTCTTGTTTACACAATGCATACCTGATCATGTCACTTCATCAAGTAAGTTAGACTATGAGATTTAAAGATATCTTATGTTTATGTATATGCAGATATGTACAATTAACATGTGAGAAGTTAATTAATAATGTAAAATAAATCTTTTAGTCCAAATGATGAATTATAGATAAGTCGGTGGATTTATGAGTGGAGTCGTAGGTACTTATATTCTTAATTTAAATACATTTCATTTCGAACTTTCTTTTTTTCCTAAATAAAAGACTATAAAATATGTGTGGTACAGAAATAATATACTCCTTTGTTTTATTAACTACGTAGAAAAACAATTAAGTATAATGTCATGAAATTCATATGAAAATTATAATATGTTGACTAGCATCAATGATCCACCTTACTTTCTGAAAGATTTTTTTAGCATATAGTAATTCATACACTAGTGCAGAAAGGGCTTTAGACGTCTGTTATTTTGGACTTTTAACGTCTGATCTCTGTTCGAAGTCTATACGAGTGACGTTAATGAGACGTCGGACCCAATAGGTCCGACGTTTATATAGACGTCAAATCCATACAAGAACGACGTCTATATAGGTGTTTGACACTATAGATCAGACGTCTAAAACGTTGTCGTATTTGATTGCATCTAAAACGTCTCGAGTTGCTCTTGGTTCATGGTGATTCGAGTTTACAACTTTATATTTTAGTTAGAGAATGTATTGTACTTTTTTTTGTATTGGATGATTTTAAAAACATAGTGGAGAGGAGTGCAAAACGCAAGAAATCGCCGCCCAAGAACGCCGCCCAAGAACGTGAGAAAAACTGCATCAAAACCCAACGAATACGCATTTTAATCAAAGAAAGATAATTCATCAAAGAGTGATGTAATCGGAGTAAAATTAATTAAAAATGGTGCAAAAGTGAGAAAACGAACCTGAAAAGTGTAACCTGTAGGGAGAATACGCGAGGAAGATGATGAACATTAAGTGTGCGTAACTGCTGCCTAGCGTTCTCGGTGTTTTAATACAGTCATATAGACGTCGGTTCCCCCCACATGAGACGTCTATATGGCGGTAGAAGTTGGATTGACGGGATCGGACGTCTAAATGGAGTTAAAAAGTGACTTTTTAGATTTCAAAAATGAGTATATAGATGTTGGTTCCCCTCACATCAGACGTTGTTATGGCTGTAGAAGTCGGATTGGCGAGATCGGACGTCTAAATGGAGTTAAAAAGTGACTTTTTAGATTTTCAAAAATGAGTATATAGACGTCGATTTCCCCCACATCAGACGTTTATATGGCTGTAGAAGTCGGATTGGCAGGATCGGACCTCTAAATGGTATTAAAAAGTGACTTTTTAGATGTCGATTCCCCCACATTTGACGTCTATATGGCTGTAGACGTCTGTTCCCTTCAGAACAGACGTCTATATGGTTGTTTTATTTACAAAAAAATGCCACCGGTTAGTTTTTACGTTGGATATTCGAGGATTGAATGTCTAAAAGGTGACGTTAAAGGTATTTTCTGCACTAGTGATAATTATTTAAGAATTTTATTGGAGTACAATGAGTTGAAAGTCATGATATAAAAACGACTTTTATATAAGAATCTTAATACTACATCATTAGTTTATATTATAAACTATATAAAGATATAAAGTAATTAAATTTTATTTCTCAATTAATTTAACCATTTGACTAAGAAAAGCCAAAAAGCGAGTTCAAGAAAGGAATATTCTTTGGAAGACTTTCAAAACTGATGGGCTTCAAGTACGTGAAATAACACTAAATATTCTTCTATATATTTAAAAAGGAAAATGATACTTGAACAACCATTTTTGACAACATTTAGACACGCGCACACGTGTCTAAATTTGAGTGGTCCAGTTGGAAAAATTAAATGAAAATGGACCACTCAAATTTAGACACGTGTGCGCGTGTCTAAATGTTGTCAAAAATGGTTGTTCAAGTGTCATTTTCCATTTAAAAAGAATACAATTTTTTCAATCCGTGTGTTTGAATAGAAGAAAAAACACATTTTCCAGAAATGTGTGTTATTCCAATTACATATCCTCCTTTGGAAACGTATAGAGATAAGTCAGAAGCCTATTATGTTTGGAAGTTTATTTTTCAAATTCTGAAAGATACTTAAGATTAAGACAGGGATAATAAGAGCTTTTCAGGGATGTAATATAAAAAAATTAAGACAATGAATAATAAAAATAATAAATTACGGGATAGATATATAATTGATTTGATATAATAATCATTTTATATATTTTATTGTAATATAATATAAAAAAATTATATTTTTAGAATTAAATTTTAATTTTTTAAATTTATTTGAATTCTAATTAATTAATGCGTTAATTATGTTTTTTTCCGTAACGCAAATTAAAATAAATCTCTTTGAAACTTTAATTTAATTTAGTTTTTCAATTTTAAAAATACGTAAATTTAATTTTTTTAACAAAATTTTATTAAGTTTATTTAATATTTTAAATATATTTTTAACTAATATTAAAGTAAAAATATGTCAATTATAATAAACAATTTAATTATTATCATAAAATATGTTTCAAATGGCAATTAAACTTAACAATTGAATAAAAAAATAAATTTATACATTTCTAAGACTTAAAAACTAGATTGAACCAAAGTTTTAATTTATCCTAAAGAAATAAATTTACACATTTATAAAACTTAAAAGAATAAATTTATCCTAACTTATTTTAATAAAACATGAATGAGAGTGTGATTCCTGTAAAATTATTATATTAAAAAAATGCAAAAGAATCTTAAAAATAATGTGAGATAGAAAACCCCATAAAAATTAAATTAGGATATGATAGAAGGACTCCTATTACGGTGTTGGACAATTATCATAAGAAAAATAACAAAAAAAATATTTTTTATAACTTAAATATGCAAAATATTTTTCATATGATTTTTAAAAAAAATTATAACAACTTAATTTTAACTTTCTCAACCCCGTTTGAATAAAAAAAAACATTTTCGAAAAAATCGTTTTCTTCTAGTTGCATCCTTCTTTGGAAGCGCATACAGATAAGTCAGAAGTCTATTATATTTGAAAGATTACTTTTCAAATTCTGAGAGATACTAAAGATTAAGACAGATATCATAAGAGCTTTCCGGTGAAGTATTATAATAAAAAATAGATTTAATGTCTCAGTAGGTCCCTATTTTTGTTCAGAATTTGAAATAGGGCCCTTTATTTTTTGGCGTCTCAATTGGGTTCTCCAATAAAATTTTCATGTGTGTTCCTCGAAATAGACAGATAATTATTTATGACTTAATACTTGTGGTTAGGGTTTTACATAAATATACAATACAAAACCTATAAAAACTAAATTAAGATACGATAATAGGGCTCCTAAAAATGCTATTAGGGTTTTTGGACAATTTCATAAACATCCAAAAAAGAAAAATTAAAATTACTTTTCATAACTTAAATTCGCAAAAGCTTTTTCATGACTTTTTTGAAATTGATAAACAAATTCATTTAATTTATGAAAAGCACCTTTTTTTTCTGATGCAAAATGCTGAAGAAACTATATTGTAAACAACTTTCATGACTATTCGAACTAAATATCTCCTAGAGAGTTATTTTCGCAAAGCGAAAGGGAGAAAATTATTCAAACATAAATCCTGTTTCCTGAAGAGTAACTTTCGCAAAATTATTTCATCATTTTGTGACCTTTAAGTCCTGAATTATTTCCATACTCGTGGTTTATGCTAAAAGAAAAATTCAAATGCGGGTGAAACAGTGGTAGTATAGAACATTGCACCACGGCATAAACACGTTCAAATGTCAATGTTATATAGTGGATCAACGCATATGATAGAGTTTTATCAGTCTTTAAACATAAACTTGTATAAAGAAAAGTTTATTGTCCTTAATAGTCTTATCGTATCCACTACAAAACACCCAAAATCTATATAAAATAAACTATTGATATAATGCACAAACAGAATATTGTGGTAGTTTTAGTGAGAGATTTTCTATTTTACAAGTTATGCGTGGTCCAACTGAGAGATATTTAAAAAGAAAGATGCTCCTCCAAGAATAAAATAATCTATTACTATATGCATGATCGTACATCAAAACTACGTGTAAAAAAACAAATCAATGTAAATGCTAAAAACAAATATACAACTTGCATGCATGATGGTGTGCTATGATCTCTCCATACGAGAGCCATCAACCTAGAATACTTCATTCATTGACCAGGAATCAAGGCACTTTTTCTGAGTCTAAAAAGATTTGTTGGTTTATAAATTATATATACAAAGGACTAAACAAAATGCTTTGTACTTTAATAGGTTGATAAGAGTCTAAACAAAACTGAAGGAAAAAGCATAAACACTTCTATCTCCCTGTCACCATTGTAACTGTCAAATCGTTTGACACGTCAAGGCCTTCGCTATAAGATTGATCTCCATCATCAAATTTCCTCATGGAAGCAGTGACCAAAGGTTGTTTAGGCAGAGGAAGAGTTGTGTCTTCACTTGCCAGCATTAACAATACAGAGGCCATGTTTGGTCTGCGAGATGCTGAGTCTTGCACACATAACATTGCTATGTGTATGAATCTCAATGCTTTACTCTTTGGAGTTGAATCACCAATGGAAGAATCAAGAAGTTCCATTACTCTCTGCTCACTCCACATGTGCCAGGCCTGCATCCATTTTTTCATCATAAACCATCAGCCTTCACCACTCCAATAAACCAGGAATTTTAAGTACTTTTACTTTCACAAACATTGTATAAATTTGTAACTTCTCAAGACTCCTTAGAGGTGGGCACTTTTCAAGTAATGATATAAATTTGCAACTTACTAACATGAACACCAAAGGAAAATAAGGAAACAAATACCTTATGTATTTCAACTTTAAAGAAACTTTTTCACTAAATTTGAAGTTTTGTGAGAGTTGTTTTAGTTATACTCACATATCCTATGAGACTTGAATCTTCTGTGTTGCGAAAGCTAGTGTTCCTGCGGCCACTCATAATCTCTAGTAGCAGTACACCAAAACTATAGACGTCAGATTTAACTGAAAAGAGACCTTCCATTGCATATTCCGGCGACATATAGCCACTGCATCAAAGATATAGAGATTAGTAGTCTGGTTCACATAAGATGGAAGAGAGTGATTTTGTCAAAAAGTGAAATAAAAGCATACTTACTATGTACCAACCACTCTGTTTGTGCTTGCTTCATTTTGGTTTCCTCCAAATATTCTGGCTAAGCCAAAGTCTGAAATTTTTGGATGCATGCTTTCATCTAATAAAATGTTGCTTGCTTTAAGATCCCGATGAATTATTCGTAGTCTTGAATCCTGGTGCAGGTAAAGTAGCCCTCTTGCAATGCCTTCAATTATTTCAAAGCGCTTTGTCCAGTCTAGTTGTGTTTTCTTCACTGGATCTGCCATGATGTTACAAGAACAAGCAAATTATTAAGATCATGCATGCACTGGTTGGTTCTGTTTCAAACTTATCCGAAATAGGATGCAGAAAAGGAATATGCTCAGTTAATGGTAAGAAACATACCAAATAAAAAACAGTCCAAGCTTTTGTTTGGCAAGTACTCGTATACCAGCATTTTTTCTTCTCCTTGAATTGAACATCCAAGCAGTCTAACCAGATTTCTATGTTGTAGTTTGGCTATTAGCATCATTTCATTCTTGAACTCCTCTAATCCTTGACTAGACTTTCTTGAAAGCCTCTTAACAGCTATTTCCTCTCCTCCTGGAAGCTTCCCCTGGTCAGTGGAATAAATGAAGCTATTAACCTTTTATTACGAAATGAGTTTTGCGTTTATGGAACACCTTTTTTTCTCTTGTCTTTCCATCACATACATACTTTTTCTCACTCACTCTTTTTGTTGTACACTAAACGATATTCTTAAGGTAAACTTAACAGTTAAAATTTTACCTTGTATACAGGACCAAATCCCCCTTGTCCCAGCTTATTTTTTTCGGAGAAATTGTCTGTTGCTGCTGCAAGGAAGCTCAAAGTGAAGAATGGAAGCTCTGCCTTATTCCCTTCCAAACCTAAGTCAGTTGATCCTGAAAATTCTGTCGATAAATCTGTACTCCTCGTTGGATCAATGATCGAAAACTCACCAATGTTGTTAGCCGAAGCCGGGGAAGCTGTTGACAAATGGAAAGGAAGAGATAACATAAGAAACTGTTGGTAATACCTTGTCATTCATTCATCTGAAGGATGAAAAAATAAAATTCTTACGGAAATAAATATATTACCTTCACGTTTTCTCTTAAACCTCCATACCAGCAATACAGAGATCCCAAGGCAGATGAGCCCCACCACAACAGTTATTATTATTATTATTATCCATGTTTTGGACTTTTTCTCTCCATCGTTTGCTTCTGAAAACATAAAAATCATATGCTGTAAATACTACCAGAAAATCAATGAAACTTGTGAGAGCTTGGATGGGATTTGAAGTGATTTGCCATCTCATCATATTCACAGACAACAAACTAACAGATGTTCCTCCTCCTATATGCCATATGGGAAAATCTCTAACCTAACGCATTAAGCAAATAATTTCCTGTGCATTGAATGTTATAAGCACAAGATTTCTAAACTTGATTGGTTTGGACATGAAATATGACAAATTCAAGTAGTTCCTCGAGAAAGCATGTAAGGTGAGATGTAAAATGGATTTATAAATCAAGATTAAAAACAAAACAAAAAAGATCAATGAAAAGAAAGACAAATTACTCGAGATCTTACCTAACTCAGAATCAGCAAGACGGATGTTGAGTACACTTCCAATATCATTTTCAGTGTGTTGAACATCGACCAAGTCCACATACCAAATCATGCACCCAATTCCAATTGTATATGAATACGCAGTACAAGAACTATTCTGCAGACAAAACCGCTTGCATTCCTCATCGTTAGAAGGACTCTCCAGACGTGCAAAATCTGGCAACTTTGTACATCTTTTAACGGAGAAACCATCATCACCAACAGTAACCTCAGTTCCAGAACTATTTCTCTCAGCCTTCAGTGGAGTCCTCCTCTTACAACCCCCTGAATTTCCATCATTCCACTCACTCAATTCCCCTTGTTGAAACCCGTGCAAGCAACTACAAACAGATGCCTTAGAGATATCACACACTGCAAAATTGCCACAAAAATTATAATGCTCACAATTATTATAAGGCTCGTGTTGTGTATTATTCCATTGTGTCTCATCTTCATTCGATATAAACTTCTTTTCAAACCCATCCCAGGTTATCTGAAACCTCACCTTTTCAGTTTCATTCCATGTATATGTAAAATGATTCCCATTAAGTTTAAAACCAAAAAGAGAGCTTCCTGTCATATTAGAGACACCAGTGAATACTCTACCATCCCAGTACCCAGTTCTCCACCTCCTTTTTTCCCCTTCCAAAATCAAAATCTGTATGGTTGATCCCCCAGAGTCAACCCCCATTGAGTAGTTTCCCGGTGAAGGATCCGTTGCTGATTTCCACGACCTGAACATACTCGTTCCAGCATTAATTGGTAGAGACATACCCGGCACGAAGGTATCAGTTGGATTCTCAAAGCTTTGCCACACCTTTTTCTCATGTTCTGATTCTTCTGAAAGAACAAGGTTCCCGTCATCACCAAGAACAGCTGTTGTGTTTCTAGTCGATATAGACTTGTTAGTTGACCACACCTCGTTGTTCTCTCCATCGAAAACAACCAAGTTTCCGTCACCTTTGATTTTGATCGAACCTCCTCTTCCCATGATGGGTTTCTCTCTATTTGCTACCCATATGAATGCCGTAGCCGGACTAGGAAACTTGCGGTACCAAATCCCAACGTACCTTGAAGAGTTATCAAAACCGAAGAAACCCATTTGAAAGCTGAGGTCTTCTGACACCAAGTTGTCATCACCATTGTTGTCTCTGATTTCTTGCTCTCCTGTCAGGGAATTGACAGCATGAGAGAACGAGGCATGAAAACAGAGAAAGAAGAGAAGGAGAAGAAAGTTTGTATATTTGGGTGCAGTGATCATGCCCATGTCCCTGAGATTACACAGAGGATTACGTGGTTTGGTGTGATGAGGCATAAGAATGATGAGAAATGAGTAAATAATAAATATAAAGAAGAAGGTTCAATGGCTCCTCTTCTCTGACCAAGTAGGTGTCACGTTGACATACATTTGACCACTTTAGCCACATGATGAACACTACCAACGTTTTCTTTTTATTCTTTGAACTCAATCATAATTAATAATTGTACCGTAGAGTCCGGAGGTTTGGTAATGTGTATCACATAGGTTAGATGTTCCTCGAGGATAAGAAACAGCTAAACAGGGGTTAGACATTTGGATTTCCACAAATAACACTGAAGGACTCCAGCAATAAGGGAAGCAAGATAAGTTTTTCCTACAATAATTAATTAAGATAAATAATAATTAGGGATAATAAATTAAGATTAGACTGACATTAAAGTGTCACTAAATCTCAAACTCAGAAAACTATAAATATAGATGAAGTTCTGAAAACTATAAATATAGAGGAAGAAGATGATCGCATTATTATGTATTTAATATTATTGCTTTGATTATCTTATGCTGACTTAAATATCAAATAATACTTCAAACAATTGGAATAAAAATAAAGATAAAAACGTGATTTTCATTGCGAAGGTGTCAGAAGTTACGTTTCAAACAATAATCAATATTTTTGTTCTATGTATTCAAATATTATATTGTTTTAGTTAAAGGTGCAAACTATTTAATCCCTTATAGTTATAAATTTAAAACAGTTTTTGTGTGATCCTTTTCACTTGTATGATGCACGGTTAAGTTTACGTTTATGTAACAAGTTTTTAATTTTATCAGATAATATATTTTTAATTTGATTGAAGTGAGTTCTTAAACTGGTCTTTCCTGTGGTAAGAGACCAAATTAAAAAAAAAAATCTATAATATATGGATCAAAGTTAAAATATCTTACTTATAAAGATTAAATTAAAAATGTGTAAAATAAATATTGGTGATAGAAAGCAAATCTATAATAGTTATAGGATTCAGTTTAATAAGGTTTTAAGTTTAAGAATTAAATTGAGAAACTACTCGTAAATTAGTATATTATTACCTCTTAAATTTTAACTTTCTTTTTTTGTGATTTAATAATATAGAATAAACGAAGAAGGTTGAAATGAAATGAGTGGTATGAAAAATGAGTGGAGAGAGTGAAGTGGGAGTTGGAATGAAGAAGATTGAATTGGTTGTGTAAGTATTACTGGTTTGGAAAGGTTAAAAACATTAAAACAAACACGTGGTGGTGGTTAGTTAATGAATAAGAAGTTGAAAAACTTTGAAGATGGAAATATTCATGGTAACAGGTGTACCTTCTCAATTAAATATTGTTTTTTCTCATATATGAACAAATTATACAGAATTATACCAATTTTCTTATGAGTAAATATATTGACTTTAAGAGCCTGCGCTGAAAAAGGAAAGAAGACTCCAGGAACCCACGAGCCTTGGAATATTTTCTTCCGTAGAAGCGCATCATGATGGATTTTTCAACTGTAAGCAGAAGAAAAATGCTACACGGAATGGGAAAAATCTGCACATTCAAAATGGACTCCTCAATTACCAAGTAAGTTGGGTTATTCAATGGTTTCTACGTCAGATTAGGTTTTGTAACACATTGTTACTTTGAAATTCTATGAACCAAACTCAATCCAACTTATCACTCTAAAATTATTATTAGTCTTATAATTTTTCTTACTATTACAAAATTATATTTCATGTCACACAGTTTATATCCAATTTTAAAAAGAACGACAAAAAAAATCATGACATTTTTTTAAATAGTCTAGTTTAAATTAAAAATTCCAACTTTTTTTTTCTTTTTGCATTCTTTCCAATTTCCTATTGTTTCTTTCTTTTGGGGTAACAAAAGATAAATATACTACTACCAAGTGGGTGTTTTTTATAAATGTGTAGGAGGCCATCTTTTTGGCTGAATAAGTGATTGTAGGAGTTTGGTTATGGTGAGTATTTTTTCCCCGATTACATTAAAGTTTCGTGGATCTAAATATCTAATTGAGATGAGTTATTATATATTGAAATTGAAAAATATTTATTATTGAGAATCTGAATGTATGAATATCTCAATTAATTTTGTGTTTATAATCTGTTTTGTTTGTTTTTCATATATCCTAAAACTTTGTTGTATTCATTTTATTGTATTTTTGCATTTTCACTGTTCACGCGATTATTCAAGTATTAGTTTATAACACTAAGGTTCATTATATATGTAAATTAATATTAATATTTTTCTATATTTCAAATTTTAGTTTAAGGCAAAATCGATTAAATAAAAAAAAATACAAAAATTTACATACACCACCATGTTGTAACATCCCAAAAATACAGTATCAAAACCATATAATAGGAATATCACAAATTAATAATATTACATATCAGTCTTACAAAAGAAAATCAATACAAATACGGCCGAACGACCTTAAAATATTACGAGAAATTTAATAACTTCACAAAAGTTGAAACTAGGCCGAACGGTTTACAAAAGACCTATACCGAAAGGCCAACAAAAGAAGTAGCTCAAAAGATGACCGAACGGTCATATAAGGAAACCAACAACTGACCGAACGGTTCTACTGTTCGGTCTTAACTTCTACCTCTACCAAATTTTCTTCTTCCAGCGCCTCTTCCAGCAACGCTTCTCCTTCTGCTCACATCCACATGGATGATCATTGCAACGGAAGGACACACACCGAACGTACAAAACGGATAAGACAGGAAAATAGGGTAAGCTTATGTAATTCAATTCAATCATCAACATGTACTTCACACAATGCAATTAAACAAGATAGTTTCATTCACTTTTACAGGCAAAACCTAATACTAGACTATGTCTGGCTAGACTGTATGAATTCTGTGTAGCTACGACGTTCGTGCACCTGGGTGATGTAGTAACTGGGATACCCTCAACAGCTGCCACCCGAGGTTAGTCCTATCTGTCCAAATTAACCATAAGGACTAGGACCTCCTGCCATTCCCACTCATGACTTACCCTTCTCTATGTGAGAACGAGTAATCACGGAATATCAGGATGAATCGCTAGCTTAGCATGCCCACATTCATACTTTACCAAATTTCCAATATACATTCATGAGTTATCCCTCCACGGAACGCTCGTTCATAATCCAATTCATTTCGTCCATATCATATGTTATTCATCTTTCATTATTAATAATCTCAACTGAACCCTTCGTACAAAGATCCCTTAGGATACCAAATACCGAACGTTGAACATCAACCCCGAACAAGACCGAACGCTCGGAGTGAGACCAAAGGTCTCCAGTTCCAAAACGGATCAAAATCGAAAGTGTGAACATCGATTTTAAGAAAGAGACTGATTTCAATAATATTTTTTGAGAACGACTAGAACCAAACGTTTATATTCTAAGTGAGCCAATTGGATGAACTGACTCACGAGTTAGACCGAACACCAACAAGCCTAGGCCGAGTACTAAAACTCTAGGCTGGAACCAATTTAGACAGACACTGAGGGACATCAAATAAGGGTACTTAACTGGATCCGGTGAATAAACCGAATGTCAATAAATATACTTAGCCTTTGAATGAGGTAAACATCAAGAACAATCAGAATGTCAGTCAAAGACCGAGCACCGAAAAGGGCGAATCCTATTGAGTTTGGACGAACGTTCTTATTATATATATATATATATATATATATATATATATATATATATATATATATATATATATATATATATATATATATATATATTTTACAGAAAGGAGAAAGAGTGCCTAGTGTAAGACTGAGCACTTACTCAGCACGAGCACTTGGTGTAAGACCAAGTACTACTAACTTATAGAGAAAATGTTTGATAAATATAATGGATACCATTTTTAGTAGTATTTAAGAACAAACGAATTATACAAATACTTATAGATATACTTGGGTTTATAATCAAATACCAAGGGACGACTACCCTTGGCCGAACGCTCATATACAAGTATTACAAAACAAAGACGCTCATCCTCAACTAGGATTCTTCCCAAATGAAAGAATCTAATTTCAACCAAGTCCACTAGAAAAAATCGAACGTTCAAAGACCATTCGGTGACGAACGTACACTTTCATAGGGAATTACATACTTATCATTCTTTACACCAATTCATTTCCTCAACATATATTTTCATACATTCATACCATCAAAACATATCAACAATCATACGTTATATTCATTCAGCAACTCAACAAACATGCATCCATTATAACGAACATAGAAACGAACATACAATCAAATTATATAAGTTTCCCTTACCTCTAAGCGTGACCGAACGTTCACAGAGACAGAGTACAGTTTCACCAGTACAAGTCCTTCTACCCTCAACGCTCGACAATTTTCCAACTAAACCAAGTAAAACCAAAACACTATCAGAACCTCTCATTTTAGAGGAGCGATCAACACATGAAACCAGAACTTGGTTTGCATGTAAAAGAAAACGCACGACTAAGTTAAAAGAAGAACTTACCAGTCCAGAACCCAAAACCGATCGGCTCAAACTGAAGCTCTTGACACCAGAGGAGTAGAAATGGTGCCTGAATGGTGATCGGAGGAATAAAAGGTGATAATTTCTTAGAGAGAAGTAAGAGCTTTTTAGAGAGAAGGAGGAGAGAATGGAAATTTTCAGAACTCTGGGGAAGAAGGGTGCATGTAGAGAGTGGCGTGAAATTCTGAAACTTAGAGTTTTCCTTCCAAAGTCAAAACGAACGGCCACTCAGCTGCTCACACCTGTCTTCCACCATCCGAGTGTCGGACCCCATTCTTGACACATGTAATCCACTAAGACGAACCTTGAGTGGATTTTAATGGTTCTGACATATTGTCAGATGAAGATTTATGCTACATCACCCACATTCATGTCAAACTGTTATTTGTCATAAAAAATGATAAATATACAACATAAGAAAAACATATTTTATAACCATACCCATGTAGAAAAGAAACATTTATTTTATAGTTCACTATTCTTCATCTTATCATTCTTTTCAATATCATATAATGGTTTTATATAATAATTCATTTTAATGGCTAAATTACAAGATAATAAAAGGTGAGGATAGATTAATTTATACCTCTTCTTTGAATATTATGTTATAAAAATATGTACTAACACTCCAAAGTTGACCAACAGAGTAAATATTTCATTCTTACATATTTTTCAAAACCACATTCACTAATTGTGAAGTACATTTATAATTATTGTTTAGATATATCAATGTTTTAAGAATCACTATTTGTATTAATGTTTAAACTATTGACAATCTTGTAAATTTTAAAATTCTGAATATATTGATTATGAGATATATTTTCAAGAATTACATGTGAAAATATATTTTAGGAACAAGTATGTTTTGTGTATCACCATATAAAATAATCTCTCAATTATAATATATACTCATTAAAGAGCTTATAATAGCAAATATTACAACCTAAAATGCACCAACAATATACACATATAAATATTTATATAAAAAAGTTAAAATAAAATAAAAATTACATATTTCTATTACTCCAAATATTCTCTTTACAATTGTATCTTTATTTGGTTATGTACATAATATAGTAATTATTGATCACAATACAAACAACACATGTAAGGATAATCTATTAAAATAAATTTATATATATAAAAAGATATATTTTAATTAATACGCCACAATAATTCATTTTCATTTCAAAATCTAACATATAACAATCACATAAACTACACATAGATCTATACATTAAGGATATTCATCAAACAAAATATCAACTGACTTTTCGGATATTAAGTACGTCATACAATAAATTAATATCTAGATAATTGAATACTTGATGAGCCCCTAACCCCTATCAAGGATGAAGGCACATGCTTAGGGAGAATAAACGTGTTTAGAAAGAAAAGTTCTTTCACCATCTTTCTTTTATTAAGTTTAGTTTTATGCTGACTTAAGATGAGTTGACCTTATTAACTTGATTTATTGACCTTCTTGTTTGGTTGTTTGTTTTGTAGGAATAAACTAGACCCAACTTGAAGGACGATAGCACTAATTGGAGTGGAGGAGAGACTTGTGCTTGAATCCACATGCCTTTTGAGCACATGTTTGGAGAGTTAGAGGAGCTTGGAGTTGACCTTCATTATAGAAGGTTAAAGGTTCCACATAAGAAATTTTGGAGGCCTAAGTTAGGTCTCTTTTCTTTTCAAAACACCACACCTTTAGTTAACCTAGTTTCTAGAACATTATTTTGTATTTTTGCTTCTTAGTCCTTAAGATTTGTATTTTTGCAAGAAGACCCCTTTCATCAATTATAAAAGGGACTTTTCTATACTTGTAAAGAAGGTTGAATATTTTGAGTAAAATTACCTTATATTTGATCATTTGTGAGAGTGTTCTTTAGTAGAATGTGTTTTCTTCCCTTAGTCTCATCTTTTAGAGCTCTCTATTAGAGTGTGTTTTCTTCCTTTAGCCTCATCTTGAGCCTAGAGCTCAAGTGACAGAAACACGACTTCTCTTAAGTTAGAGAGTCTTAGTTTCCCCTCAAGTGACGTGTTCCACCTTGAATCTCCCTTCCCTTTCAAGTCTTCCATCTTTCACTTTATCTTCTCTTCTCTTTTGGTTCCTTATATCATGTTTACTATTTGACACTTGTGTTCCATTTTTTGTTCTTGATTTTAG
The DNA here is from genome assembly GCF_029865625.1 of Vigna umbellata. Taxonomy (NCBI): domain Eukaryota; kingdom Viridiplantae; phylum Streptophyta; class Magnoliopsida; order Fabales; family Fabaceae; genus Vigna; species Vigna umbellata. Next base: position 53,224,921 of record NC_142165.1, on the reverse strand, counting down.
TTTTCTTTAATTGAATCATCTCATTCTCTAGAATACTTGGAAGTGAACCTTCACAACTTGATAACCTTACTTGTTTTAGGTTTAATCATTTACGAGGTCCCTAATTTTGTTGAGAAGTTTCAAATAGGTTCTCAGTTATTTTTTCTCTCAATTGGGTCTTTATTTTTGAATAATTAAAGCAATTAGGTCCTTCCAAGTTCTTTAAATTATAATTAAGTTCTTTAAATATACCTATAAGGTTTAAAAAAATTCAAAAATAATTAAATTTTAAAAAAAAACCACAAACTGACACGTGGCACCTCCTTTAACGGTGTTAGTACGAAACTAAAGGCAAGGACTTAATTGCTTTAACTTTTCGAAACTAGGGACCCAATTGAGAAAAAATAATAATTGAGAACCTATTTGAGACTTCTCAGCAAAATTAGAGACCTTGAAAATGATTAAACCTTTATTTTATTGTCGAGTGAAGATCTTTCTTGAGCTTTGTTAATCATCTAAACACCGTATTTACTCAAAATGAATCTTTATCAATACCTAAGACTTAGATTTACAAGTGAATTTAAGAGAAAGGATCAAATTAAGTTCAATACAACACAAGTCATAAGTTCATTATGTGCAAGAATGTTTTCCTCAACTTTTCATCACCTAGTGTCTTAATTCATGTGACTTAAACCATCAATCAAGGTAGGAGATCTTTGTTACAACATAAATGTCAATATTTAATGCTCAAATTAAACAAAAATCCATGTGTCATTCCATATATGTGATCATAAATTCACATAATTATCCTCAATCTCAACCACCATCTCCATATATAACATGTAAATTTCATCAATCTCATTAAACATTGTTATAAAATATAACTCATTTAAATAAAACCATAAATCAATCATGTATAAAAATTAATATTCAATTTGCATTTATAAAAATATTCACATTTAATCAGTTAAAGAGACTAAAATAATTTTTTTCTTAGCTTAAGTGAAAATATGCTCGTTTGAGTGAAAATTAAATAGAAATTGGATAAATTTGCAACACTATTTTTGCTAAAGTGAAAAATCATTTGCTTGAGAAAAATAAGGCAAAAATCAAGGTTCTTTCCATCTTTAAATTTTGCGCTTAAGCAAAAATTCTTTTACTTAAGTGAAAATAAGGCAAATAGTAATGTCTAGGTGCCTGTTTTGTTTTCACTTGTGCGAAAAATCCTTTGCTTTAACAAAAATATCAAAGAAATCAATTATAATAAAATTGGATTTTGTGAATAATTTGTTGGATGTCTCACATCGACTAGAGATAAGGTCAATTCATAATTTATAAGTGGGTGCAAACCTCACCCTACAAGTTGGTTTTGTTGGGTTGAGTTAGGCTTAAAGTTCACTTCTAACATGGTATCAAAGCCATGGTTAGAGCCTATCCTAGCGATATTTGTTGACCTCACCCTACAAGTCGGTTTTGTGGGGTTGAGTTAGGCTTAAAGTCCACTTCTAACATAATTTCAAAAGCATTTTAATAATACAACTTCTAATCAATTCAAATTATTTTATCTAAATCATAATTTGTTCAAACATTATTTCATGTATAATCTCTATCCTTTAACTCCAAAATATGCATGTTTAAGTTCATATCAATTTCATAAATTATCATAAGAAAAGATATAGAAATTTACTCTACTTATCTAAATCATATTCAAAACTCAATTCAAATAAGTTCTACACATGCATAATCTACTTATCATATCAATATATCAATAAGCATCTAATTCATATTAATTAAACAATCCTTCGTCAAACAAAACTTCATAACACTAAAATTTAAAACATTTACACAAATTTTCAACCTATTACAATCGTTACATAAGAATTATAATAGGTGACCAAGTCACCTTCACACACTCTATCTTAAATTTATATAAAAGAAAAACATAATAGCTTCCTTTACTTGTAATTCTTTATTTCAATTAAATCAATATATAATTCAAGCAAAACCAAATCAATCTATAATTCAAGAAAAACCAAATCAATCTATAATTCAAGCATAAATTAAAACTTATTTTATTTAAAAATATGATCAAATTATGAAATAAATAAGATATAGAGAAAAAAATTTTAAAAGAAGAAAGAGAAAGATTTTAGAGAAAAGAATTGATATGTGTCGCAACCGGAATCGCGACGGGACGACGATCCAAAAAAAGAAACGGGTTTTGAAAAGAGATTTTGGAGTCGCCACCATAGTTTATTCTGGGAAACTACGGAAAAACCATAAAAATGATAAGGCACGGTCTACAAGAACCAGATTCTGGATTCGGGAGTCGGTTACGCGTAGGGAAGGTATTAGCACCCTACAGCGCCTGCCCGAAGGCAGTACCTTTAACTAAATACGCGAAAGTGATGTGGTTTTCAAAATGTTTAACTATCCCCTAAAATAAGACTCTAAAGAAACAAAATGTATTTTTTAGTTTTTTGGGCCCGACAAGGATTGACCTTGCTCCTACGTATTCTCATTCAGAATGAGAAATCAGGGTTACGTAGTTCTTTTGAAAATGTTTGAGAAGTTTGTTTGAGAAATTGTTTAGAAAATTTGTTTGGAAAATGATTAAGGACAAATTTGGACTTTTGGGGAAGTGAACCTGACAAGGACTAGCCTTGCTCCTACGTATCTCCACTTTTGATGGAGAATCAAGGATAACGTAGTTCTGGCTAGAAATTGTCTGTTGCTTTGAAATTGTTGATGTTTTTAGTTTTTGAAAATTTTATATTTTTTGATATTTTTATAAAATAAACGGAAAAGGTATTTAGCACAAGGACGATGCGTGCGATCACACGTGTGCTCAACCTTTAAAATATTTTTTGTAATTTTATTTAAGAAAGAAGAAAAGGTTTTAGCACAAGGACGACGCGAGCGGTCACACGTGTGCTTAACCTTTAAAACGTATTTTTTGTAATTTTATTTAAGAAAGAAGAAAAGGTTTTTAGCACAAGGACGACGCGAGCGGTCACACGTGTGCTTTAACCCTTAGACGTATTTTTGTAATTTTTTAGAAGAGAAGAAGAAAAGGTTCTAACACAAGGACGATGCGTGCGATCACACATGTGCTTAACCTTTAAAACGTATTTTTTGTAATTTTATAAGGAAGAAGAAAAGGTTATTAGCACAAGGACGACGCGAGCGGTCACACGTGTGCTTAAACCTTTAAACGTATTTCTATTATTATTTTTTAGAAGAGAAGTAAGAAAAGGTTCTAACACAAGGACGATGCGTGCGATCACACATGTGTTTAAACCTTTAAAATATCTTTATTATTATTTATAAAAGTGCATTAAAAAATAGATGAATATTTAAAATGGGAACAAAAGAGAGTGAAAAAATAAAATAAAATAAAATAAAATAAAATAAAAAATAAAATAAAATAAAATAAAAGGATAACTAAATAAATAATGAAAATAAAGTAAAAAGTAAAAGGATAAAATTAAGGTAAAATACTAAGTAAATGAAATAAACTAAAATAAAAAAAATAAAAAAAAAAGGTGTGGAGGTGCCAAATAAGAAAAAGGAGTGTTTAAACAAAAAGCAAAATTTGGGCCAAAGCCCAGGCGGGGAGGGGTGCGAAAATGAGAATAAGGGGGCGCAGGAGAAAATTTGTTTTCTTTTTATTTTTTAGGAACAGAATGGGCCTGAGCCCAGACCAAGGGAATGGATAGGGGTGTGCCGGCCTAAGGTCGAATGGTGCACCAGGAAAAACTAAGCCCACTACGAATGGGGATGTTTGGAGAAGAAGATCCAAAGCCTAAACTCTTTTATTAGAGTTTTCAGAAACGCAAATGGGCTTGAGGCCCGATCAGAAAAAAAATGAAAGGGTGTGTGAATGGAATCAGGGTTTCAAACAGAAATGAGCAAAGCTGCCCAAGAGCCAGGCCCAAAGTCTTCTTCATTCACTAGCCTAGCACATTAGGGGTTCTGCCTCCACCACTTCATTTGCTCTCATCCTTCCCCAGAGCAGAGAAGAATGGCGCTCGCCGCACACCCACACCACAGCCTTTGCCGAATCAACCACGCCGGCCACCATAAACCGAGAAGCACGGCGGCGCCGATCGCCGTCAAAGTCACCTCTGGCGACCGCTCCGATCTCTCTCTCTTCTTCGCGTGCGAGAGAGAAACTCTCACGCTTCTTCGTCAGTCGCCGCTGGAACGATCACGGCCGCCTTGAACCAGAACACCACCAGTGTTCACAGGTCACGACCAAGGTCGCCGCCGGTTCTCGCGTTGACGTCCTCCACCGCCATGACCAAATCCAGTCGCCACCGGTGCCTTCGCGGTACGACCCTTCTCGCACCGGAACTGCTGCGATTCCCAGCCACCTTCACCGGCGCGTGACTCCTTTCTCTCCCTTTCTCTATTGTTGCCGTCGTTGCCAAAGAGGCTGGAGCCGCCGCCACTGAGACCACCACCAGCGTGGTTCCACCGTTGAGCTATCAGAGAGGACAGTCACAGAGGCTTGCCGAGACAATGTTTGGGGGTTTGGAAATGAACTGAGACATAGAGGTTTAAATTGCTGGTTTGTTTTGGCTTGTGATTGCTGTAGTCAAGGGGTGGTTGGGGTTAGATTATTGTTCTAGCAGAGGAATGGAATTGGGATGGTGTGATTCATGCTGACTGAATGGGATGGGTCTCAAGAGCAGAGAGACTGAGATCAGTGATGGCTGGGGAGGATGACAGTGATATGAGAGGCACATTATGAGAAGGTTTTATCTCATACTCTTTCTTTTGGTGATTGGATTAAGGAATGTAAATGAAAGAAAAATTGAATCTGCTTTGGCATTCTTTGTTGCTAGAGTAATGAATGGGTATCGATGAGTCTGCCTTGGTGTTCTATTTTTCTGGTGATGATCAGTGTTTATGGGATCATAGATATTCTATTTTTTTGTGGATTGTTGAGAATGGATGAACGACAAGGGAGGGAACAAAAGCAAACCAGAAGTAACAGATAATATATATCCCAGTATAATTACATCTTTAGTCCAAATATGAGCAAGCAAACCATGCCAAGCGTTATCAAATCAAATGGAAGCAGATATCAACCCAACGCAAGCAGACAGCAGCCATCAATATCCCAAACATTCATAGCATATGAGCAATTTAAGAGTGAAGACTTACCTTTCGCGTTCTAGCTTTTCCTTGCTTCGTAAGTGCCTGCGAGCTACCACCAGGAAGATGCTAACGAGAGTGGATAGATGAAGATGCCCCCTGTGGATAGTGAGGGTACCGTTATGTGAATGGGGAGGAATCAATTTTCCCTTTTTTTTGTGAAAAACGTGTCTCGGCCTCTTTTCCTGCTTCCTGTCTGTTCTCTTTTCCTTTGCACCAGGTTGGGTCACTGCCACCCTGCCATTCAACCGCTCTATTTCCTTTTTCTGCTCTCCATGGTCAGGCAAGACATTTCCATGTCTAGTAATCAGGCCAAGGTAGTGTTGGGTTGTGCATGGCTTACCAAAAGATTCCCATCCTAATATGGGAGATAACGTGAAGGAAAAGGAAAACTGGAAACCTGGAAGGCTGATAGTGAATCAGTTTTGACTTTTGCCAGGATCATGTTCTACCTTTATGTTTTGTTTCTTTCCATTTTTTTTTTAACATTTTGACAAATGAATTAAAATAAAAGAACATAAAGATAAAAATAGAATAAAATAGAACAGCCTAAAATAAAATAACCCTAAATGAAAAATCAGAATAACCAAGAAATAAAATAAAACACAATATAATAGAATAAAATACAATAACTCAAAATAACAAAATAAGATAAGATAAATTCAGAATAAAAAAAATAAATAAAATAAATAAATTCCATTATTATTTATTTATTCACCCGGACGAAATTAGGTGTTGACAGCTGCCCCTCTTTACTTAGATATTACCGGATAATATGAAAATTTGATATTTTCGTATTATCTGAGTAAAAGCTAAGTAAAGATTGAAACACTAATTTCGTCTGGATTTCAAATGAGAAAAAGCAAGAGTAAGAACTGATCCAAATACGATAATTGAAATCAATGAAGAGTGTCATGACGCGACAAAGAAAGTTCGATCTTTGCCTATCAGAACACTTGAACTTAGGATGCCAAAGAAAACTGGGCTTTGAGGGCTAGGCGAGCTGGGCTTTGGAGGCCAGTATGGAAACTGGGCTTTGCGGGCCAGTGTAGAAACTGGGCTTTGAGGGCCCGTGTGGAAACTGGGCTTTGGGGGCCAGTGTAGAAACTGGGCTTTGGGGCCAGTGTAGAAACTGGCCTTTGGGGGCCAGTGTGAAAACTGGGCTTTTGGGCCAGGCAAGCTGGGCTTTGGGGGCCAGTGTGGAAACTGGGCTTTGGGGCCAATGTTAAAATTGGGCTTTTGGGCCAGGCGAGCTGGGCTTTGTGGGCCAATGTGAAAATTGGGCTTTTGGGCCAGTGTGTAAACTGGGCTTTGTGGGCCAATGTGAAAATTGGGCTTTTGGGCCAGTGTGGAAACTGGGCTTTGGGGGCCAGGCGAGCTGGGCTTGGGGCCAGGCAAGCTGGGCTTTGTGGGCCAGGTAAAACTGGGCTTGGGGGCCAGTGTAGAAACTGGGCTTTGTGGGCCAGTGTGGAAACTGGGCTTTGGGGGCCAGTGTAGAAACTGGGCTTTGGGGCCAATGTTAAAATTGGGCTTTTGGGCCAGTGTGTAAACTGGGCTTGGGGGCCAGTGAAAACTGGGCTTTAAGGGCCAGCGTGGAAACTGGGCTTTGGGGCCAGGCAAGCTGGGCTTTGTGGGCCAGGTAAAACTGGGCTTGGGGATTTTGAAATTCTTGAAACTTGTAATTTGTGAAATGTTTTGTAATTTTGACAGAAATTGATTTTTGAAAAGACAGGAGGGTGTTGAAACCTTTCATTACAAAGTATTAAAATCTTGATGCAGGATCAGGATGTCAAGACCCTATAATGAGAGAAAAAACGTGATCGAAATGAAACAATATGGCTTGAAAGAGAAAATCTGAATGTTATTCTTTTCGTTTTTTTGTTTTTTTTTGTTTTTTTTTTTTGTTTTTTTTTTTTGCGTGAGTCAATTGTCTTATTTGCAATCATCAAACTGGTCATTATTTCCAATGGTTCGAAAAGCGAGGAATGTCATACATCCGAGATCTAATTTTGAGACGATTACGTTTTGACTTTTTCTTCCGAGACTTTAGTGCACACATGTTTGAAATTACTGGCAAGTGAAGGATGAGAGTTGTTTAGAATGGTTTGGAAGAGAATGGGATAGCCATGCGAGCATGTCACCTCATATGCTCCTTAAATGAGGTGAGGGCCGAAGCGAACACGAGGTACTTAAAAGTTGCCCCGGTTTGGTGTAATGAGTATGGTGACGAACCCATGATAATTCAGGTGGAAAATTCAAGTAAGATCTGCAAAGCTGCCCCAGTCTTGAGATTACGGGCTAATGAATTTCAAGGAAAAGGCGTGCGGTGAGATCCACCAAGCTGCCCCAGTTTTTGTTGTTGTTTTTTTTTGGCATGGGGTTCGTTTGGGAGAGGTAGTGGGCATGAAAGGTTCAGCTAAAAGGATGGCGCAAATTGGTTTGATTTTCTTTTGTACGCTTCTAACCAGTTGGTAGGGAGATCCCCTCTTCTTGAGACATTAGTTTTTTTTCTCCTTTTTTTCATTTTCAAATTTTTTTTGTTTTTGTTTTTTGGACACATTGCAAGTCATTTCTTCTTATCGCAAAATTAAGCTTTATGAAAATTTGAGCAAACATTATTCAATCTGTGTGGACTTTATTAGGCTTGTAATGTGGCTAGGGCTAGAAGGTATCGAAAGAAAGGGTATAAAGGCCCAAATGAATGTTTGTTGGTTATTATTTTTGAAACAAGGGTTATCATCTAAACATTGCATAAGCCATTGGCTTTTTGAGCACTTTGCTTTTTCTTGAACCTCATTTTTTCATTTTTTCATCACTTTGTGATTTTTTGTTCTTTTTGTTTTTTCTTTGTTCACTCTTCTTGATGAAATTTCTTCGTTTAATCATTGAGTGTTCTTCATTTGCATCATGAGTTGACTCCTACCTGATGACAACCCTTGCTTGGGGATAATTTTGAAAAAGAGTTTATTTTTGGCTCAAACGGGGTAACAATGGTTATAGTTTTTGCTTTTTGGATAAAGAAAAATGGCCACACATCATTTCAAATTCTGATTGCTTTATTTTCAAAAGATTAATTCTACAACTAGATGACCTCAACATGAGTTTTTTCTTTCTAGACTGCCCTTTCAGGTTTTCAATCTAGTGGGCTTATTTTCTTTTTGGAAGTTCTTTTGTTTGTCTCAATGGATTCAGGGATCACCCAACTAGCACAAGCGAGAGTAATTTTGGTCAGACCAATCTGCCCCAGTGTAAAGGTTCACTTTGTTAGTGAGGGCAGTGATAGTGTTTGTTGGGGAAAATCCTTTATTTTGGAAAAGGTAAATGGTGAAGGTTTTCAAGCAACATGCGCACAAACGTCTCGACAAAAAACGTCAAATTGTCATTTTTGATTCAACATCTGACCTCGGAATAATCTGACACTGCAACTTTTGTTTTCGATTATCATTTTTTATTCCTTTTTGCTATTTTTTTTGAAAAAACAAGAGTTTGATGATTTACAAGAAAGACAAGTGACTCAAGATTGCCTTCATCATTTTTGTTTTTTTCAATTTGTTCTTTGCGGCTTTCGTTCTCCACGACACCCTATTAGGACATGATTTCCAGTAAACCTTGGAGATACCTCGTAACGAAAGTTCACATTAAAAGTCATGGATGGAAACATGATATCAATGAGCATTGCCCTCATAGCAAGACAATTCAAAACACGAGCAAAACAACATCAATTTCGCCTTTTACAATAACCTATGCTTTCCCACATAGTCCTAGAGTCCTCTTCATTTGTTCATGGCATTTGTAGAGGCGAACTCACGCCTTGTCAGGGTGCTGGATTGACTTTCTTCAAACTTTAAACATCCTGAATCGATCAAAGATTGCACTTTATGCTTTAGAGCCTTGCATGCCTCTGTTGAATGTCCACGCGCTCCTTCATGATAATCACACCTGGCATTTATGTCATAGTTCTTTGGGTAAGGAGGTCGTACAGGCCTGGTGGGACAAACCTCTATGAGGTTGTTGCGGAGAAGATCTGGTAGTAGCTCTGTATAGGTCATGGGGATAGGAGTAAAGTTGGCGACCTTTTCGTCACGATTGTAATTTCTTCGCTGAATGGCTTGATTGGACCCATAGGACTGTGACACTTGAGGATAGGCAGTAAAATGTGAATTAGCTCTTCGTTCTTCATGTCTAGGACCATACTCATTTAAACTTGCTACTAGCTCTGGGCCTAGTGCAATTTTTCCATTTCTTATGCCACCCTCAACCCTCTCTCCAATTACTACTATGTCAGCAAAACTTGAGGAGACGCTGCTTATCATGTGTTCATAAAATGGTGGTTGTAGAGTATTCAGAAATATGGTAGTCATCTCCTTGTCACTCAGAGGCGGTTCTACTTGAGCAGCAATTTCTCTCCACCTTTGGGCATATTCTCTGAATGATTCAGACTCTTTCTTCAACATGTTCTGCAATTGTACTCTATCGGGTGTTAGATCTTTATTATATTCATACTGCCTTAGGAATGCATCAACCAGATCTTTCCATGAGTAGATGTGAGTCGTTTCTAAGCGCATGTACCAAGTTAAAGCCACGCCAGTTAAACTTTCTTGGAAGAAGTGAATCAAAAGTTTTTCATCGTTGGCATAAGCTGCCATTTTTCTGCAGTACATGGTTACATGGCTCCTTGGGCAAGTATTTCCCCGATATTTCTCAAACTCTGGCAACCTAAACTTTAGAGGTATCACCACATCAGGAACTAAACATAGTTTTCTAGCATCTCCAAATTCAAAACTTCCTTCGCCCTCTATGGCTCTCAACCTCTTCTCAAAGACTTCTAATTTACTCTTGTCGTCCTTAAAATCTGCTGGTGTAACGACATAAGATGAAGACTTCGTCCCGGGTTGTTTTTCCATTATCATGCTCTCAGTACCTGGTTGGATCGTTTTCCCAGGAATTGTGAAAGTGGTTGCCCCAAGCTCGTCTTCTACTTCAACTGCATTATCTTCAGCCTTTTGAACGTCAAGGTGTTCCAATTCCACTCCTGAGGGTGGAGTGTAATTCGGGGGAAGACCATAGGAAGGGAAAGTTTGTGCCTCTGGAACTGTTTGTTGTGGTTGTTGTGCGCACGAATCTCCAGGGCTTTGTAAGGCATTCAAAGCCTCTAAGATTTGACTCATTTGTCCCTTCAGCTGTTGGATATCGGCTTTCATCCCCTCTTGAACTTCTCCTTGGTTCTCCATGACTTTTCCACTGGTTCGTGTCCCTTAGGGTGTTTTGGAGACTTAGCCGTATTATTATTTTTAAATCTGAATTTCATTAGATGAAATAAATTAAGAAAAAGAAAATAAAAACGAAAAGAAAAAGAGTAAAGACAAAGTGACGCAATTACTATAGTAAGAAATTATAAAGATGTGAAAACATTGCCAAATGTATAATCTGGAAATTAACATGAAACAAAGCCAATAGGACAGTTCATCCACAACATTTAAGTTCACCACATGTGAGGTATCACGATCAATTATCACGAGCCTCAGCCATCACATTCTTCATTTCTCTCATCAGTTTCTTGCAGTAATTGAGGAAAGTTTCGACCTTCTTAGGCGGATTAAAGATCGGCATTACAGATTCAGCATCAGCTAATAACTTAGGGACATCCTTAATGGCTTCATTAGCAAGGGAAGCTAGTTGTGAGAAACTTCTCTTCCAGTTTTGTATAACTCGCCCTTGTTCAACGGTATACTCCTTCATCTGATTCATCAACTCTTGATGTTTCTTCTCTGATTCAGCCCGATGCCAACGTTCCTTCTTCCGTTTTGTCACTACTGCTTTTATCCACTGCTCGTCATTTTGAAATTGTTTTTCACAATTTGGGTAGGTGAAATTAACGTGAATTACAACTTGATTGTCTTAACCCTTTCTATGTTCCCTTTCCTAAGGAAAACTTTCATTAATAATCCATAATCTTGAGCCTCCCTCCGACCATTGCCCCAAGTGTCTCTAACCTGATGAAGCAATTCAGCAAAGGTTCCTTCCTCTTAAGATCTGCGATATGGCCAGAGATGCAGGCGTGGGCGCTACCCAGATTGCTTTTGTGCTAACACAGTATTGTGATTAGTACAACATCGAATACCCATGAGGGGTACATTAGGGTACTTCCCGCAATGATATATGATTTGTGGTCCTTGCTGCCTAGAAAACACGTCATTTAAACCTTTCCTCCTCTAAGCCCGCATAGAGTTGCGCTCATTCATTTGCCTCTTTCATCTTTGGTTTACACCGCAGTAGCTCCTCCATAGGACACGTGGCATTCAAGGCTCCCTTACTCATCCGAGAGATGAACCATGCATGCACCACCGGTAAGCAGCATAACATCTTCCTGTCCTTTAGCTCATAACAACTATGAAGGGTCCCATAAACTTCAGCTAGGATAGCAGTGATTGGATTCTCATAGCGCTCTTTATAACCCACAAATGCATTCATGGCGGCGTAGGCGATGAAGTGAAACATCTCAATGGTGGTTCATAAGACTGGGCTAAAAGAGTAATGGCCGGTGTTTGTACTTCCACCTCTAACAGGCTCAACAAATTCCCATATTCCTTCCTGAATGCATCCTTTTGGGTTGTCTCCATTTTCTTCCGCAGTTCTCTCAGGCAATCCATATTACCCTCCTTTACTTCAATGGCTATCCTTTCCTTTAAAATTTCTGAACTTGAACCCCCCTTGACTTCAGATCTCATGTTAATTTCCATTTTATCTCAAAGGCTTAATCACAAAATTATAATTTCCTGACTAGAACCAGTGACAAGACCATAAAAATGCATGAGAAAAAGAAAGAAAAGAAAGAAAGAAAAAAAATGTATCAAAAGATATAGTGATATGTACAATGTGTTGGATTTTATTAAGCAACAATGAGGATTATAAGATTGCACACATCTCCCTTTGTGTCCTACTGAAGGTTGAACACTTAAGATCCAAGGTTAAGTATATGAAATCTCACAAGGATGGTTACCTGAACCTAAAGATCAACGGCCACTAGAGCTATGGCCCCCTTCATAGTATCTCCACAACAGTCGAGTAATCAACTAGATGCGGAGACACAAGTGAAGAGAACAAACTCTAGCTGGGGTTCTCACGATAACCAAACAGGAAGTATGTCCCAAATGGCACCGCTACACAACCCCTCTATTTCTAAGCTACGCTCAGACCCGGGTATAGGGCCCCACTCATGATGTGTATAATGTGTGTGTGCGAAGGGAGAATGCAATTGTACACCCCAAACCCTCACCTGCAAAACAACCAGAAGATTCCCAGGCAGATATAACACATTTTCTACCCTAGGGTTCAATATCCAACAAGCAAATTTATTCACATGCGATTATTCAAATATCAAAGATAGATAAAGAAAAAGGGAAGAAAAACATAAAGAAAAACCACATTGAATTCGCGCATATAGTTAAATGGCTTGACTCTCTAAAAAAGGTCTCCAGCGGAGTCGCCATCTGTCGCAACCGGAATCGCGACGGGACGACGATCCAAAAAAAGAAACGGGTTTTGAAAAGAGATTTTGGAGTCGCCACCATAGTTTATTCTGGGAAACTACGGAAAAACCATAAAAATGATAAGGCACGGTCTACAAGAACCAGATTCTGGATTCGGGAGTCGGTTACGCGTAGGGAAGGTATTAGCACCCTACAGCGCCTGCCCGAAGGCAGTACCTTTAACTAAATACGCGAAAGTGATGTGGTTTTCAAAATGTTTAACTATCCCCTAAAATAAGACTCTAAAGAAACAAAATGTATTTTTTAGTTTTTTGGGCCCGACAAGGATTGACCTTGCTCCTACGTATTCTCATTCAGAATGAGAAATCAGGGTTACGTAGTTCTTTTGAAAATGTTTGAGAAGTTTGTTTGAGAAATTGTTTAGAAAATTTGTTTGGAAAATGATTAAGGACAAATTTGGACTTTTGGGGAAGTGAACCTGACAAGGACTAGCCTTGCTCCTACGTATCTCCACTTTTGATGGAGAATCAAGGATAACGTAGTTCTGGCTAGAAATTGTCTGTTGCTTTGAAATTGTTGATGTTTTTAGTTTTTGAAAATTTTATATTTTTTGATATTTTTATAAAATAAACGGAAAAGGTATTTAGCACAAGGACGATGCGTGCGATCACACGTGTGCTCAACCTTTAAAATATTTTTTGTAATTTTATTTAAGAAAGAAGAAAAGGTTTTAGCACAAGGACGACGCGAGCGGTCACACGTGTGCTTAACCTTTAAAACGTATTTTTTGTAATTTTATTTAAGAAAGAAGAAAAGGTTTTTAGCACAAGGACGACGCGAGCGGTCACACGTGTGCTTTAACCCTTAGACGTATTTTTGTAATTTTTTAGAAGAGAAGAAGAAAAGGTTCTAACACAAGGACGATGCGTGCGATCACACATGTGCTTAACCTTTAAAACGTATTTTTTGTAATTTTATAAGGAAGAAGAAAAGGTTATTAGCACAAGGACGACGCGAGCGGTCACACGTGTGCTTAAACCTTTAAACGTATTTCTATTATTATTTTTTAGAAGAGAAGTAAGAAAAGGTTCTAACACAAGGACGATGCGTGCGATCACACATGTGTTTAAACCTTTAAAATATCTTTATTATTATTTATAAAAGTGCATTAAAAAATAGATGAATATTTAAAATGGGAACAAAAGAGAGTGAAAAAATAAAATAAAATAAAATAAAATAAAAAATAAAATAAAATAAAATAAAATAAAAGGATAACTAAATAAATAATGAAAATAAAGTAAAAAGTAAAAGGATAAAATTAAGGTAAAATACTAAGTAAATGAAATAAACTAAAATAAAAAAAATAAAAAAAAAAGGTGTGGAGGTGCCAAATAAGAAAAAGGAGTGTTTAAACAAAAAGCAAAATTTGGGCCAAAGCCCAGGCGGGGAGGGGTGCGAAAATGAGAATAAGGGGGCGCAGGAGAAAATTTGTTTTCTTTTTATTTTTTAGGAACAGAATGGGCCTGAGCCCAGACCAAGGGAATGGATAGGGGTGTGCCGGCCTAAGGTCGAATGGTGCACCAGGAAAAACTAAGCCCACTACGAATGGGGATGTTTGGAGAAGAAGATCCAAAGCCTAAACTCTTTTATTAGAGTTTTCAGAAACGCAAATGGGCTTGAGGCCCGATCAGAAAAAAAATGAAAGGGTGTGTGAATGGAATCAGGGTTTCAAACAGAAATGAGCAAAGCTGCCCAAGAGCCAGGCCCAAAGTCTTCTTCATTCACTAGCCTAGCACATTAGGGGTTCTGCCTCCACCACTTCATTTGCTCTCATCCTTCCCCAGAGCAGAGAAGAATGGCGCTCGCCGCACACCCACACCACAGCCTTTGCCGAATCAACCACGCCGGCCACCATAAACCGAGAAGCACGGCGGCGCCGATCGCCTTCAAAGTCACCTCTGGCGACCGCTCCGATCTCTCTCTCTTCTTCGCGTGCGAGAGAGAAACTCTCACGCTTCTTCGTCAGTCGCCGCTGGAACGATCACGGCCGCCTTGAACCAGAACACCACCAGTGTTCACAGGTCACGACCAAGGTCGCCGCCGGTTCTCGCGTTGACGTCCTCCACCGCCATGACCAAATCCAGTCGCCACCGGTGCCTTCGCGGTACGACCCTTCTCGCACCGGAACTGCTGCGATTCCCAGCCACCTTCACCGGCGCGTGACTCCTTTCTCTCCCTTTCTCTATTGTTGTCGCCGTTGCCAAAGAGGCTGGAGCCGCCGCCACTGAGACCACCACCAGCGTGGTTCCACCGTTGAGCTATCAGAGAGGACAGTCACAGAGGCTTGCCGAGACAATGTTTGGGGGTTTGGAAATGAACTGAGACATAGAGGTTTAAATTGTTGGTTTGTTTTGGCTTGTGATTGCTGTAGTCAAGGGGTGGTTGGGGTTAGATTATTGTTCTAGCAGAGGAATGGAATTGGGATGGCGTGATTCATGCTGACTGAATGGGATGGGTCTCAAGAGCAGAGAGACTGAGATCAGTGATGGCTGGGGAGGATGACAGTGATATGAGAGGCACATTATGAGAAGGTTTTATCTCATACTCTTTCTTTTGGTGATTGGATTAAGGAATGTAAATGAAAGAAAAATTGAATCTGCTTTGGCATTCTTTGTTGCTAGAGTAATGAATGGGTATCGATGAGTCTGCCTTGGTGTTCTATTTTTCTGGTGATGATCAGTGTTTATGGGATCATAGATATTCTATTTTTTTGTGGATTGTTGAGAATGGATGAACGACAAGGGAGGGAACAAAAGCAAACCAGAAGTAACAGATAATATATATCCCAGTATAATTACATCTTTAGTCCACATATGAGCAAGCAAACCATGCCAAGCGTTATCAAATCAAATGGAAGCAGATATCAACCCAACGCAAGCAGACAGCAGCCATCAATATCCCAAACATTCATAGCATATGAGCAATTTAAGAGTGAAGACTTACCTTTCGCGTTCTAGCTTTTCCTTGCTTCGTAAGTGCCTGCGAGCTACCACCAGGAAGATGCTAACGAGAGTGGATAGATGAAGATGCCCCCTGTGGATAGTGAGGGTACCGTTATGTGAATGGGGAGGAATCAATTTTCCCTTTTTTTTGTGAAAAACGTGTCTCGGCCTCTTTTCCTGCTTCCTGTCTGTTCTCTTTTCCTTTGCACCAGGTTGGGTCACTGCCACCCTGCCATTCAACCGCTCTATTTCCTTTTTCTGCTCTCCATGGTCAGGCAAGACATTTCCATGTCTAGTAATCAGGCCAAGGTAGTGTTGGGTTGTGCATGGCTTACCAAAAGATTCCCATCCTAATATGGGAGATAACGTGAAGGAAAAGGAAAACTGGAAACCTGGAAGGCTGATAGTGAATCAGTTTTGACTTTTGCCAGGATCATGTTCTACCTTTATGTTTTGTTTCTTTCCATTTTTTTTTTAACATTTTGACAAATGAATTAAAATAAAAGAACATAAAGATAAAAATAGAATAAAATAGAACAGCCTAAAATAAAATAACCCTAAATGAAAAATCAGAATAACCAAGAAATAAAATAAAACACAATATAATAGAATAAAATACAATAACTCAAAATAACAAAATAAGATAAGATAAATTCAGAATAAAAAAAATAAATAAAATAAATAAATTCCATTATTATTTATTTATTCACCCGGACGAAATTAGGTGTTGACAATATGATAAAAGAAAAAGAAAATAAATAGAAGAGACAAAACTTCACATTTTGATTATAGATATATTTTAGTGATTATAAAATTTAGAGAGTACTAAAACTTGGACCAGTCACTCAGTGCATACTCTCGCTAAGCGAAACCCCCCAAACAGTGGATTATACCCTCAGCTCACTCGCTCAGCGCATGTCATTCGCTATTTGAATAAAACTGACAAAGCTCTCAAACCTCAACAATTCGCCCAACGCATACCATTCGCTAAGCGAAATTCCTCTGACAGAAAATCCACCTCTACCACCACTCGCTGAGCGAATTCACTCGTTGAGCGAGTGAATTCGCTAAGCGAGTTTGCATAGTTATGCAACACTAAATCTGCAGAATTACGCAACCTACATCAAATTTACCAATTCCAACTATTTTTCCCATCTATTATATTGTTTTATATACTTAATTAAACTTAACTAAGTTTGTTTAAACCCTTCTAACATCAATTTAAACAAGTAGCTACAAGATCTCAACCAAAAACTCAACTTAGAGACTCAAATTGAATTCTACCACTTGTGGTACAATTTCAAGCAACTTAGGGACTCAAGCAAGTCCCAAATGACTTACCAAAACTCATCAAACTGACCATTTGAGCACAAAACCTTTAACTCAAGTTTTTATTAGTTCACTTCCTCAAATTGAGTTTTAAACCAAGTACAACTCTACCTTATCTATCACCAAACCTTCTCCCCACATATTTCATTCATTTTAAACATCTTAACCACTCATAACACACTCAAAACAGACTTCACATACTTCAAACCAGTTCACAAGACTTCTCTCATAGTCTTCACTTTCTAAGACCTCATTTCTAGACCAAAATAACCTATAAGTAACCCTTGCTCCCAATAATTCCATCATCACAATTCACTTTATCAACACTAAATTCAACATCAATGTCATATACAAATAAATTCAACATATTATACATCATTCATCAACACAAAACGTCAAACATCTAATTGATTTCTCTACATTCAATCATAGAACAAAATTTTACTCACACAGTTCAATATTCATGCATCCTCTAACATACACAATTATCATCAATTCAAGAAAACTCTACCTTCCCTTACCTCTAAACCAACTGCCAAACTTTAAAAATGCTCGGACGATTACTTGAACCGCAAGGAATACCTAGATGAACCTACGAAACACCAAATTAGAAACGAACAGAGTTCTTAGAATTCTAGATGAATCAAGAACATGTAGGAGATGCATGATTACACATGCAACAGAACAATATTACTCTAAAACAGATTTAGGAACGAAAGGGGAAAAATGAGTCGAAACTTACTTGCTCTATTAAATAAACTGATCGGATAGAATGGTAGACCTTGACGCCGTGATCATCTAGGCACCTCATGATCGTCAAATAAAGGACTTGAGATCAAGAACTCTTAGAAACAAGGTAGAAAACTCTAGAAAAATGATTTCGTGAACGTTTTAAAATAATAAAACTCGTTTATAACAAAATTATTTATAATAAAACCGTTTAATACTAAAATAATCGAGTCTCACTATTTTTATATTCCCATTACTTCTAAAATATACCATTTTCTGGGGTTTTACAAAGTCAATTAATAATAATGTTAATTTAAAATTAAAAATAATAGATAATTTAGATTAAAATATTTAAAAATTCAAAATTAAAATATCATATAATCATTAAAAAATTTAAAAAATTATTCCATAAAATAAAATTCGTAAAATATTCCGGATCTTCGCATTGCACTAAAACCGTCATGGCCATTATAATTATAGTCACCATTATGGTCAACTTTATAATCATAACTATTATTATTAATAACATAATCAAGATTGTCATTATTTTTCTGTGACTTGTTGACATAATAATCATGGATGTAATAATAAATATGATTAATGACTTAATCATTTTCATCACTCACTTTTTAAATATTTTAATTGTAATGACATGTTATTTGTAATCTGTTTTCAATTATTGTCACTAAGTTACTTCATAAGCTGGATAAGTATGTTACAAAGAGAAATCTATGGAAAAAAAATCATATCTATATTCAATATTACTTTAAGGTTTCGCCAAAGTTAATGATAAAGATATAAATAATAATATTATCTTTCAATTATAAAAAATAATATAATTATCTTTAGCTCGATAAGTTTGTTACGAGGAATATCTAAAAAAATATCATATATATTCAATATTACTTTAAAGTTTCGTAAATGCTGATGATAAGATATAATAAATACTAAAAAAAATGGTATACCACACGTGAGACCAAAATATAAAGCTTTTCCCCATTAAGACCACAAGTTCAACACTTTCTTAAGAAAAATCTATAATGAAAAAAATATATATTAACCATATGAATCAAATTTAATATTATAATATAATTTTGTCCACAAAGTCTGATTCGTAAATGATGTTTCCCAAAATTTCAAAGATTAGTTCGTCAATGTTTCAAATGCATCATCTTCTTGCAGACCAAACGTATAATGTAAAATTGTCTTTTACTATGTAAACTTTTATTATCTAGTAGACGTTTTTCAACTCTTCTTCGCTTTTTATAGAATGGGATGTCTCAAAAAAAAATTCGAGTTCTTAGTAATGTAATTAAATATTTTACTCAAATATAAATTAATGCAAAAAGGTAAAATCAAATTATGATAAAAATAATTATTATAAAGATGTTTTCTCATAATAAATTCATTTGAATGAGTATCAATTATGAGTTCATTGGTCAAGATTTAATGTCCAACTTACTTGTGAGAAATTAAATATTTTTATTAAGTTATTAATGGTGAGAATGTTTCCAATAAGTATAAATAGACATGCGATATCATAATCTAAAGAATAAATGTGACCTTTAAAAACATAGTATTCAATATTTGACACCTATTAATCAACATTAAATTTATCTATTTATGAATACAATTTTCAATATCTGATAACTAATCTGTCTCTAAAAAACTATTTAATAATCATTCTATAATTTTATTGACTATAAATTATATATTGATTATAAATCATATAGATACCCAATAAACAATATTATATTTAAACAATATCATATTTAAATATTGTAGTTAAGCTTGGACATAATTAATTAAACTGTACTAAATTATAGTTAACTATATTTTTATTAAACTAAAGAAAACTGAATTACTTACTATAACAACTAACTGTATTATTTAACCGTCCAGTTTTAAAAATCTGAATTTATATTAATTAACTAATAACTGAACTTACATCGGGTAGTCTTCTCTGTAATGCGAGTTTGTGTACTGCAAGTTTTTATACTGCTGGGTTTTACTCAAGTTTGTGTAATGTGGGTTTTACTCAAGTTAATGTGTGTACAGTGATCATATATTACCATAATTTTTAACAAATCAATTCAAGTTAGCTATCACCATTTCAATTAATTTATGAAATTAGACCAAAAGTGACACAGCTCTCCACTGCAAAAGCTCTTCAGGTAATTTATAAAACAAAACTTTTAAATTAACACTATTTCATAATACTTTTTATAACACTTCCTTTACCATCTCAACTAACATTTATATTGCTCACATGTATTTTTTTTTACCAACTTTTATAAAACACACACACACATACATATATATATATATATATATATATATATATATATATATATATATATATATATAACATTTTATTGGATAAATGATTATTTAATCAAAATTAAAATTTCACATCAATCATGTAAAAATTATCTACAAACTGATGTCAATTATGAAACAAAAACTCAAAATTGAATATAAAACATTAGTGTCAAATCATTCATGTTTCTCAGTATTTTATATGGTTTATTATTCATAAAGTTACTTGATTGAGGATTTTTGTTTTCAAGTACTAGAACAACTTGGATATTTTAACCTATTAATTTTTTTCTCTCTTTCCGTCTGTAAAGTTTGCAATGGAGTCATGCAGCTAAATCGAAGCAGAAATCAATTAAACAAGTGGTGAGAGAAGGGAATGGGATCAACAAAAAGCAAAAAAACAAAATTTCAATTAACTCCATAAACAGCAAATATTATAAGTTCAGTTTTTCTAACTTAAACTAGATAATAGTATAAATAATTTTTGGTTAAAATGAATTAGTTTTTTTTAGTATAAAACAGTGCAATTAATTATAGTTTAATATAGTTAAATTATTTTTGCTCAGTAGTTAAGCTAATGGAGATCTATCTACCCATGTAATCTTATGGAACTTGTACAATTTTTGAATTTAATTCCAAACAATTACTAGCATTAAAATCACGATTTTTTGGTCAACAAAAAATCAATCCTATATTTATTCATACAATTACCAGTTGATCTACCTATAAACAAATTTTAGAAACAAATTATTTTGTGTTGAAAACATTGTAACAGACTTGTACTCTTAATTATTTACAAAATATTATAAAACATTTATAAAATATTCACATCTTTCATTCCGTTTTTATTCCTCATCCTATGTCTATAATTTTACCCATTACTTATTATTTTTAATGTTTTTCCACTTTTTCTTCCTTTGGTGTTAATGAATAGTTTTCCTTTTTTATTAAATAATAAATATAAAAACATTTATTTACGTGATTCTTGATCAATTAATAATCCCACAATATTGAAGTCAAAATCTGACTGGCATGTCAATTTACGAAAACAGAGTTTGGAGGATTCAGTGGCAATGGCGTGAAGTTTCTTCTATTTTTTTAGTTAGGGTTGAAATTTGTTTCTATAATTGATTTAGTTTACTGTTCAAATCGGTGTGTTGCTGTTAAAACCAACCGCAGAAACAAAAAACGAAGTAGTTAATTATTAATTATTAATTATTTAATAATATTTGTGAATTAGTGGGAAAAAGATAGGAATAAGATCCACTATGAAATTGGCAGCAGCACACCGTTAGTTTGTTATATAGTGGAGAAAACACAGCTACTGAATTTTACTTTCCACGTGGCAACAGCTACACCCTTATAATTGATACAATTATTTCCCGCCAACCTAAGATTCATGAATGTGTCAACGCACATTCATCAACAAAACAACCGTCCTTATCTTATCTTCTTCTTTTAATAATATAAATAATTTTCTTTTTTTCATTCATTTATTCATCTTTTCTCTATCATTCTCTGTTCTAAACCCGCATAACAGAGCCACCAAAGGTTTTCATTTGACGCTATGGGGGATTTGGAGAAGCAGGAGAGGGTCTTGGAAGAGGAAGAGAGAGAGAGTTTGCTCGAGGGTGTGGCGGTTTTGGACTTTGACGTGCTCTGTTCCACTGTGGCTTTGCAAGCTCAGCATGGAAAATGGGGGAGGCTTGGTGTTGGTGATGATGATCAAGAAGAACAGAGTGGTGAGTTTGGTGTTGTCCTAAGGATGTGGGAGGGTGAGATTCTTGAGTGTTTCGATGATCATCGCATCGCCCTTGAATCCACATGGTAATCAATTGTTCATTCTGTTTTTTTTTTTTTCATTCTGGGTAATCATCATTATTCATTCTGTTTTTTTTTTCTTCTGGGTATTCATCGTTGTTCATTCTGCTTTTCTTTCCCTTCTGGGTATACGTCATTGTTCGTTTTGGTTTTGTTTCCCTTCTGGGTATTCACCATTGTTCATTTTGAGGCCTGTCTTGTTTTTTCAATTATGTAATGTATAACAGTTCGTAAAAAGACTTTTTTTGTTTTTGTTTTTTGGAATAAAAGTATTGAAATGAGCTTAGCTAATATTGTTCTAAAAGGTAAAAACACTTGCTTGTTATGAATTTAGTCCTTTATTTTTCTATGAAGTTATCAAGGGGCTCAAAATTTGATTTTGAAAAGTAGGAGTTAAGATGTTTTATGAGATCATGATCTGCCATGTCTGAAAATAAAAGTTCATTCATTTGGTTGTTACAGCTGTCCTTGCTACCGGTTTGGGAAGAACATGAAGAGAGCTGGTTTTGGTTCTTGCTACATTCAGGTAAGCGATAACATTGATCAGAAAGTTAAACAGCTTTTGTTTTGGTAAAAATGATGAAACAGTTGCTAAGAAATTCTTAGAACGATTGTGTTTATAATTGGCAGTTGTTTAGCTTGTTTCCTTGTCTTATTTTGCAGGCAGCGATATATTTTGTTCTTGCCATGGGTGCCTTTCTTAACTCCATTGCCTTTATTGTCACGAGACGTCACTGCAATCTATATCTGGCAGTTGCCGTCGTTGTTTCCTTTGTAGCATATTTAGGGTTCTTCCGCACACGACTAAGAAAGAAGTTCAACATCAACGTGAGTATTTTTCTGTATTTGTTTAGATTTACTGATTACTGATGAATGATTCAACAATTATGGTTAACATTGAGCCATAAGGCTTCCTATTGCGTGGATTCAAATGCAAGACTACTTGCTTTATTTGCTTGTATTGTATATAATTTGATATGTTTTGAGAAACTAATACGCTCTTTATTTGTAACTTTTTCAGGGTAGTGACAGTTCCTTGGACGATTGCGTTTACCACTTCGCCTGTCCTTGCTGTACATTATGTCAGGTCATTTTCGAAACTTTCCTTCCCTTCTCAATTAAGTCATCTTGAGTAATTTTTAAAAACATGTTCTTACAACTAAAATTCATATCAGTTTCTTCCAATGACAATACTGAATAAGGGTAATTTCTTGAGCTAAGCAAAATGGGGTATTTGATCTATAGTAATTGGAGTGAATGGTGAGATTTAACATGTGTCTTGGAAACATGATGCAGGAATCTAGAACGTTGGAGATGAACAATGTTGAAGATG
This sequence comes from Vigna umbellata, assembly GCF_029865625.1. Taxonomy (NCBI): domain Eukaryota; kingdom Viridiplantae; phylum Streptophyta; class Magnoliopsida; order Fabales; family Fabaceae; genus Vigna; species Vigna umbellata. The sequence goes on along the minus strand of NC_142165.1, from coordinate 53,201,756 downwards.
GCACTTGGCATGGTCGGGGTGACAAAATATGCATAGGAGGTTATGGCCAAGAGGGCAAAGGATTCTTTCAGTTAAATCCTCCTTCGATTATGAATATTGATGAAAGTTCATTGGAAACAAAAGCAGACACAAATGTCAGCAATCCATCTTAATTGAAGGTGGCGAGGAAGATTTTAAGGAATTTAACATGCACATTGGCCACACATTTAAAAATCCCATTGAAAATTTCTTGCTGAGATGAAATGTAGTGAGCAGTCCTCCATACATGGAAAGTTCATGTTAAGGACTATATTGTTATGGGCGAGAGGAGTGAAACACAAGTATTGTTAATGGGATGACTTTCCATTTGCTCGAAGAGCGATGGTTTGATTCAGATTCGCTCTGGGAAGGAGATGTTGTAATAGAGTCTGATGATGGTACAAAAATGTTGCCATCTTATTGTTCATAATGTAATGTTTCATGAGATTAAGTGTTGATAATTCACACCCAGCAATATTTGAAATTGAGGAAAAGGAAAAATAATAATCACAATGCTTTCATTGAGAGTCGAACTCAAGACCTCCCGCTTACTAAACGGGTGCTCTAACCAACTGAGCTATGAAAGCTTTGTCGATACTAGAAATACAATATTTATATTTATATTTTTACACCTAAAGGACTTCAATTCACTTGTAGAACTATTCCATTGTATTTTAGGTAGGGTAGTGTTAAGTGGCGATGGAACTCCAAATCTCATGTTCACCTATTTCTTTTTAATTAATTTATTATATTTTTTCTTCTTTATTTAAAAAGTGGTATCAAATATATTATAAGCAGCCATAATCTATCGATTTGTTTTTTTCTTTGCACTTTCTCTTTGTTTCACCTTCCATTGAAATTATTTCAAAATCTATACAATTTTAAAGTCCTGGCACACATTAATCATCATATTACTATAACTTATAACGATCATTCTTCCTATATTTCTTTTTAATAATTCTTTATATATATATATATATATATATATATATATATATATATATATATATATATATATATAAAATAAAGCATCGTAATCTAGTTCGTAAACTAAAAGGTTTTTAAAGAATAAGTTTCTATTTTTTTTTCTTAATCAATTAGGTATTAAAACTTTTAGACTTATACTATTTCATAATTATGTAATATTAACCAATGGTTAAATTATTTGATATCATATTTATGGTCTTACATGCTTAAAATGTTCTAAAATAGAAAGATAAATTTAACACTTAAAAAAAATTAAATTAGAGACATTGCACAATTCTTTTTATAGCTATATTATCAATATACAGTATATATTGTTTTTATCATTAATTAAATTTCTTAAGAAAGTTCCCTAAAGAGAAGGGGAAAATAAGACATAAATACGTGTTTTGTTGTGATGTGTCACTTGTGTATTAGGCTTCTAATGTATAGGTTATGCATTAAGAATAATGAATTTAACGAAGAATCACAACTCTAAGTATAAGGAAGAGAATGGTGACAAAAAGGTACCGGAGAAATGGAAAATAACAATGTTCTTCTTTGGATTACATGAATAAAAAAAAATTTGTAGAGCATATTTTTAGAAATAGGAAAAGTGAGAGAGCTATTAAAATAAAATTATTAAAGAAAAAAAGTCCAACACCATATTTTTTTATTGAGTATTTGATTTTTTTTTTGTTGGAAACTGAAAACAAATTAAATTTTGGTGAATTTAATAGAAACTTAATCTAATCAAAACAAAATAAGTGTCAAATTCATTTCAAAATGAACTCAAGTTGAACACTTATCAATTGACTATAGAAAGCTTAATTAAGCCACAAGGAATTATCATTTTTTACTTCCTTTCATGGACTAGACGTTGCAAAGGTTAGTTGAACAAGTTTATTACTGTTTTTTTGACAATTTTTAAGATATAATAATATTGTAGTTGATCATAAAGAGAAAACTATTATTACTTTTTCTTTTGGAATATTTGCATATGAAAGAATTTCATTTAGATTATACGATGCTCCAACTACTTTTCAAACATGCATGATTGTTATTTTTTAAGAAAATAATTACCAACTCCATGTAATATTGGTCATTAAAGCTAGATGAAACACTTTGGACATATAGAACAATTGTTAAAATACTTATAGGTATGACTCCATTTAATTGGTTTATGGTAAGGCATGTCAATTACTAGTGGAGCTTGAGCATAAAGCCTTTTGGGTCTAAAGGCCTTGAATTATATTTCAAAGTTACTGGTGAAAAAAGGAAATTACTGGTCCATGAATTGGAAGAATTAAGGCTACAAGCCTACAATTCAGCAAATATTTATCAAAGCAAAATCAAGGCATACAATGATCAAAATTTTTTGAAATGAAAGATCAAAGTAGGACCATAAGTCATACTCTTCAATTCCAAGTTGAAACTCTATCGGGGTAAGCTGAAATCTAGGTAGTTTAGACCTTTCATTATCAAGCATATCAGTCTATAGGTGGCAATAAAGATTGAAGATCCAATTACAAAGAGGAGCTGAATTGTCAATGGTTAGGGGTAGAGTTATGAAAACAGGTCATCGACCCAGTTCGATCCATTACGGGTTGGTCACCTAGTGAGCTAACACAACCCGACTCACTTATTAGTGAGCTAAAGAAATTTAAGTCTAACCCGACTCACCACGAGTTGGTGGGTCAAACAAGTTAGCTCACTTAATTAAAAAAATTAGAACTTTTTTTTTCTTCAATCTATCATATTTTTTAATATGTAACCAAAATCTAAAAAGTTCAAACCTATACTAATTTTTTTTCTCCTTTTAGACAATAAATAAATCATTCATCCCAAAAAATAAAACACAATTTTAAATAAAATCTAATAATCTCAAAATTTAATTCAACATATTTAGCTTAAAACTTAAACTTCATGGCATGGACTTCTCTCTCATAAAATTTAAATAAAGAAGTTTACAAGACTGACATGGATTTTGTTTTTTATGTCCAAGTTGGTGAGTCAACCCGACTTAACTGATTTGAAATTTTCAATGAGTCAAAAAGGTACCCGGTCTACTAAAAATCCGACTTACCCAGCTCGAAGAGTTATCTTCTCACTGGATGAGCATAGAGATCACTAAACGAGTCTTTTTCTAGTAGACACTCACTAAGCAAGAAACTTATTCAGTAAGCGAGAATGTGCCATCAGAAAGGATGACTTAAGTTTAAATTTTACAAATTATTATTGAGTTATATGAACTTGGATGGAATGTAATAATAAGAAAGGGATTCCTAGGATGTGAATACTACAATGTGTTGTTTTGTATGTAGTGTATTGACAATAAGGATTAAAAATGAGATTATCCTAACTCTATTAGTTCTTTGATTCCTATAAATAAAAATAACTAATTGTAAAAGTTGATAGAGTTTTCTATCCAAAATTTTGACAAACGGTCGAATAATATATGTAAGTTACCGTGTCATATTTTACGGATCAATTTATATAAAACTTATATAAATTGATCCATAAATATAAAACTGTAAATATATATATATATATATATATATATATATATATATATATATATATATATATAATAAACTTATATATTTGATTTATTGCTTAATATTCAATTTATAATAATTTGATTAATATTGTAAATATGTTAAGTTGAGATGTTACATTATACATATATTACTTTTTTTTATTATGTTCATGATTTTAACTTTATCTCGAATTCATAAATTAATTATACAATTTTTATAGTTAAAAATTACAATACAAATTTGTTATCATAATTTGATTATTATAAGTATGGTAAGTACAATTAATAAATCAACTGTAATACAATATTTAAGTTTAAATACATTATAATAATTATATGTTTATTTATGCTTGTTAATTGTTAATTAATTTTAAATATATATCTTTATACTTATTTGAATACAACAGTTAGTTTAATTTGGTTTAATTCTTTATTTTGAATTTGAACTAAATCACGCGATTGAGAAAAATATAAATTGAAAGAATTAACAAAATTGTTCTTTATACTTTTTTTTAGATGAATTTGTAGTTATTTGATTGAATTGTTCCGATTTTGAGTAATTCTAATTTTAGTTATGGAAATGTTATTTTCTTTTTCTTCTTTTTACTTTTCCCCTTATAAAATAACGAATAACGACTTACGAAGAAATTTATTTAAATAGACCCTTAAAACTCATTAAAGTTGAAAATTAGGGTAATTGAGTTGAAAAAAAAGAGAGATTCGTTAAGCTAAGGAAGCAGGAAGAAGAAACATGTAGAAAGCATCTATATTTTATACTTTAACCAATTTTTTAACGTTATAACTAAAATAATATGCATTTATTGTAGATAAAATGTGAGCACCTAAGACATTCCTTATCCAATATTGCTCCTCATAAAAAAACGGTTCTTTCTTTAATAGGAAAAATACAAAACCTTCTTTCTTTTAGACAGGTTTAAGATCAGATCAAAAGATTCCCAGCATTGTTTGCTTGCGGAAATACAACGTGTCCAAATAAATTCAAGAAATATGATTTAAGCTCCACTATATCTTTAATAATCCCAGAAAAAAAATAATAAAATGAAAGGAAAGCAATTAAAAAAAATCGTTTTCTTTCATAATTACTAAATCAGTTTTAAAGCACTGGTTTAATTTTATTCTACATAAAAGGCAGAAAAAAAATCTTCTAATTAGTTTTTACCAGACAATAATACCAAAAAGCAAAATTTATTGGCAGCAAAAAGAAATATTATTTATCAATAATGTCCTTTATAATGTACAACCTGATTAACTTGCTCAAAGAAATTCATATAATTACCATATTTGGCTTGTAATGCATTCAATTCAACGAATAAGGGAAAAAGCCCAAACTTGATGGAGCAGGCACGTGTACACATGAATTACCCATTTGCATGATCGTAGTATAATAAAATAATTCAGCATCCACCCCCAGCACAAAAACCGGTTCAGTTATTCAGCGAATTGGGGCCCCGACCCACCATGTACTCCGCTCCACCTCTCTGCAGTTCATCAGCACCGGTCATGGGCATCATCGGGTGTACGGGAACCGGGCCGGAATTTGGCACGGCATGATACACGTGCTGTTTCAAACCGTCGTGAACCACTGCGGCGGAAGGATTGTAAGGTTGCAGTTCAGTCATCTGCCTCATGCCTGCACCATATACTTGACCCGAACCCGGAATCAAATGATGGTAGCCGATGGGAACCTGAGATGGCATCACTGCATGGTATGGTTGTTGAACGTAGGAGTAAGGTGTCTGCTGCATATTAACCGGCACAGTTCCCGGTTGAACCGGACCGGGAACATAGAAAACAGGAACCGGGTTTACTGTATGAGCAGAATAAGCAGATTCTTGGGGGTAGTGGACTACAGGGTTACCCGCGTAGAGGTTTTGGTTGAGGTTGGGTTGCGGTTCCGTTTCAGGTTCCATTTGATTTTCCTTGGAGTCCGAATCAGCAACAGAGTTTGAAAGTTTAGTCTTTACTGGGGGAAGGTTCGGAAGAGAAGGAACGCAGGGCGCTGATGAGGTGGAACAGTACGGTGAGGAAACAACCGGGGCGGGAGAACCCGGATCCGAAACGGAAACGTTGTCTTGGAGAACGGGTCGGTCCTTGGGTCGTGGGTCGCGTTGGTGTGTGTCGTCGGAGTTGTCTAATCCGAAGAGGTAATCGGGTACTTCCGAGACCATGGAAGAGGCTTCAGAGCGGCCACGCTCGAGACCCGAAACGCCACCGTTTAGTGCGTCGAGGAACCAGTTCTCGCGTTTGGCTGAACCGTTCAATAGCGAGCTGATGCTACTGGTTCGAGAGTCTTCCCCTTCGGGGAAGAGGAAGAGCCGAAGCCGAGCCGATCGCGGGTTCTGATTCTGTGCCACGCGGTCGTACTCGTCCATCATGTTCTCCACGTCTTCATCCGTCGTGACCGAGATTAACGCGTCCAGATCCTCGTTCGGGAGCTGGTACTTCGCGGTTATGTTGGTCATGCCTGCATCCAATAGAACGCCCACAGAAACTAAAAGTTATAATTGTAATTAAAAATTCAAAGACGAGGGATGTGGTGTGAGGTTGGTTTTCTTGTACCTGAGAGTTTGGAGAGTTTGAGAATGAGGGCGGAGAAGGAGATGGAGCGGTGGACCGCGACGATTCGAGTGTCGCCACCGACATAACGGAGCTGGTTGTCGTGGGGACGGGGGAGGATCTTGCCGCCAAAACTGCACATGAAGCGGACACGCGGCGGCGCGTCGTGGAAATGGTCGGAGCGAGGGGAGGAGGTGACGGAGTCGGCGTCTAAGTCGGGTTGGTAGTGAGAGTGTGACGTCATTCTCCGGCGAGTAGAAGTGGAAGCGTTACTTTAGAATGTGGATTCGGTGTCAGAGACACGTAGATTCCCCCCACTGGCATTGTTGTGGTTGATCTCTGAATTTATATAGGACCCCCCTCCTTCACCCACTTTATGCCTCATATTCTTTCTGTTTTCATTTTTTTTACACAAATGCCCAGGCTGTAATGTCATCGAATATATACAATATTTTAATAATATATACTCAATAAAGATTGTATTACTTTTTTCATAATATCAATTTCAAACGATAAAAAATAAAAGTATTCGCTAAATTATGATGAGTAATTTTTTATTTACATTATTTTATCTGTATTCATTGCATCACCTACTTTATTATATATATATATATATATACATATATATATATATTTATATATATATATATGCATATATATATATATATACATATATATATATATATATATATATATATATATATATATTTGTTTCCACTATAAAAAGTAGCAAAAATATTGCCCTGCTTATAAAATTATCCTAAAAAATACTGAAGCATACTGTTCGGCTAAACACTAATATAGTGCCATTTTACTCGGAAATGAGCTAGGTGGATATCATTTTTAAAAAATTAAATAAATAAATAAATTATACATGAAATAACTATTTAACAAATAGCTAAATCATGTTTCAAAGAATAATTTTACATATAAAATTCGTAAGTCTATTAAAATTTTAACTTTTTTGCCGTCAGTCCTATTATGATTTTAACATTTTTTTCTTATTTTTATAATGAAGTTGTATTCTTGTAGTGTGAGTTCAACATATTTTTAATATTCGACTATTTTAAAACTTTTTAAAAAAAGTAGAGTGAAATCACCCTAAGAAACATAACTTTAAATGTAAAAAAACTAAACAATTCAAATTCTAACCACTTTAAGATTAAATTCAAAAAGAAGAAGATAAAGTTGTGTTTATAAAGAAGACGGATAAATGTTTGTGTGTTAGCTACAATAAAATATTTAATTTCTTTACAATTATAAATATAAACATGTTTTTTGATATTTTATCTCTTAAAATAATGATTTTAAATTTTGTATCTTTAGAAAAAATTAAAGAAGAGAAAAAACTAAGTAAATATAAACATGATATCCCCCTTTCTAAGCAGTGGAAGGATCTTACCCTAAATCGGTATGATGGTAGCACCGACCTAGATGAGCATGTTGTCGTCTACACCACTAAGGTTAGTTTGTACTCGACTAATAATGCCATTATATGCAAAGCTTTTGCCATCACTCTAAAGTGGCCAGCCTTGGAGTTGTTCACCTGCCTTCCCCCATATTCTATTAACTGATTTGACATGTTGGCATCATCTTCATAACACAATACACCACAACCCACCACCATCACCTTACCTCCCTTACACTTCCTAACATTAGGTCGGTAAAGGGATAACCTACGAACTTTTAGTGAAAGGTTTAGTAAAGTGCATTGAAGATAAAAAAACCTAAACTTTGAGATGGTTCTCCACTATATAATCACGACACTAAGGCTGAGTTCTTTTGCGGACGACTTGTGTATGGCGTCGCCTTCAAGTATGGATGAGCTGAGGTAGCAGCTCGCTAAATTCATGCGATTGGAGGATGTGAGAGAATATCCAAACAAGATAAAAGTTAAGACTATGCTAGTTGAGAAGAAAGGTGTCGATAAGAGTTTTAACCACTCATGGTATTAACCCTAGACAACTTGTCTAAAACTTTTAACTCAATTGAGTTAAAAAATAAAAATGTTTTAATTCACTTTTGAATATACAAACACAATCAGTGTTTTGAGATAGGATAAATTCAATATAACAAAATCTGAGAACTTGTAAAGTTCTTTCTCTTATAATAAAAGCTTTAGACAATGTGAGCTTGGAGAGCAGCAAAATAAAAATTCAAAGATATACCTCTTGTAGTAATTACCCTTCTTTTTTATCTTTTTTGAGTCCTTTTTATATAGCCTTCTTCAAGAGATGATCATTAATTAGAGAGAGTTGACCTCTTGAGAGTAGTTGGCTTCTAATACGAAGATTTGTATTTTTCTGCATCTTGGGAAGAGCAATATTGCTTTATCAGTGAGAGCTTGTACGGTTATGACAGGACATAAAGCTTTATGAAAACATTTCAGGAATGTTTTCCTATTTCTCAATGTCTTTCTAATCCATGTACAAGGCTTTTGAATAAAACTTGGTATTTTCATTAATTGCATAGATAAAAAGAGAGAAAAGCAAAACAAACAGAGATACAGTACGTTCATGCATTTAATGTTCTTACGTTAACAGAGGGTTTAGGCGGGTTTAGGCATGATTTATAGTATAAGCGTTTAACGTGAGTCTATGCTTTTATTATTGTTTTCTCTATACACGATTTTTGTCAAATACTTTTTAATATTTTATAAATGACACTTTATTATTTATCTTGCTTTCATTTAACAAATATTTTTTACTATGCACTTCTCTTAAACATTTTACTCACTAAACAATATTTCGTTAATTGTTGTGTGTTAAACTTCAAAACTCGAGTTGTTATATAGTCTAGCCTCTCTAGACGATCTTGTCCTAACACCAGTCAACCATCTCCTTCTGTAGTAAGTTAGCTACCTTACGACCAAGCACAAGGGACCCACTTTGAAATTCCAACATCGTGCAAATAAGAGTAGCCAATTCAGTCTCCTCTACCAATTTTAGTTCACTATCCTTCAACCCTATTTGAATGTCTTTACGTATAATGATAATGACCCCCTCCAAACCACCCAAATCAACGAATTGGTCCTTGAGCTACCAACTTGGCAGAGTAGCTCAACTCTTAGTTTATTCTTGTCTTTACCCACTTCCTATTACTTTTGAGGACACAAACCTCCTGTTGCTACTAAAAGGTCAATGAGTATCTACAATTGCTCTCTTTAGGGTAGGAACCACAGTCTCTTCAATTTTGTTGGCCTCCTCGGCTAGTTGGCTCCTTAGCTTGCGGAACATGTCCTCGTTCGTTCCCACTTTAGTAGTGTGTTGGGTCGTGTAACCCACAAGCACCACAAAATTTTCAAATCAGCTAAAAACTACTCAACTTACAGGATACTCTATACATACCACACAAGTTAGCAACCGATTAAGGAGACATGTAAATTCTAACAATATTTTTTGTAGGTAGCTTTCGAGGAAGCTGCTTCAAGATCCTAGCAATTTCCGATCCTCCTCGGACAATATGTCCTTCAACCACTCCTTATACGTAAGGGGGTTATCGGTTCAGTAGAAAGGAAATTTTGGGTTGCCATTATCATAATAAAAATGTGAATGACCAGTCGAATTCACCACTACCCTAAAGATTCCATTCTTAAACTTCTTGAAGGATTAGAAATAGGCATCTAGAAAACATATACTTGGCTTGCTCACCAAGGATAACCAGGTAATGGGATCCCTGGTTACGTTAAGTAAAAATGAAGAAAGCACTCAAGTGAAGGAGATAAATTGAGAGCCTAGCATACACTAGTATAAAAACACCGTATAACGTCAGTGTTTTTGGCTTTTCATGTCGAATTCGAGGTCGACGTCATATCAGGAGACGTTAAATTGACGTCGAACATAGAACAATTCGACGTTTAAAGTAAAGAAAACTAATGTTGAATTTGTCAATATTCGAATTTAATATGTTTTTGTTTAAATTAATTGTGATCCTTTTTTACAACTCTACAAGATCTGAAAAGCAGAAAAATAACACATTTTAGTTTTTGGTATTTTATAAAGCATGAACTATGAACGTGTAGTGTAGTATCAACAACAAACAACAAACAACAAACAAGTTCAACAAAAAAAAAACAAAAAACAAGTTCAACAAATAAGTTCTTCAAACAAAAACGAAAACTAACCTTCAAAAGATGGGTTCGTCGAAATAAAGTGTTGCCACCAGTGAGAGAGAGAGAGAGAGCAGAATGTGCCTATGAAGGACAATAACACAAAAATAATTGGTCAAAACAAACTAAAAATCATACCTAAAGTAGTTAATTAACATGCACTTGTAACAAATGAAAGAAAGATTACATGTGATGGTCATCAAACATCGTTCCAGAAAAGTTTGAGTAGAGAAGAGGGTATCGCACGTTAAGATAAAGTGAATGAATTTTCAATCTCTCGCTCAAATTTTTAATGAATTCACTAACCTTTTAACGTCTAACGCTGGGGCATTCGACGTTTTATATCCTTTTGACATCTAATTCTAGGGAATTCGACGTCATACGTAAATACATTTTCACCTTCACGCCAAACATTTTTGCAAAATTTACCCAATATAACAAATTAACATTGAACTACAAATCTAAACGACGTCTAATAATTGCGTTTATTTACAAAACATCCATCGGTCATTTTTAACGTTGGCTATTCAGTGGTTGGACGTTGAACGCGTGACGTTATACGCTATTTTAGCACTAGTTATACTAATCCAAAAGCTTAAAGGCAACCCTGATTATTCGATGAAGTTGTGTTGGTACAACATTCAGAAGCCAAAGCACAACTACAGTAAAATCGTCAAAGGGTAAGCGAACATGCAGTTGTTAAAGAATTCCTCCTTCTACCCCCTCAATCATGGTAGACATTATCAATGACAGTCACCTTCCTAAAAGAGACTATATCCTCAAACACTCCTCTCTCAAACACATAGATATTATTCAATTAGGAATTCAAAGTTCTAGACCACCTAAATTTGAAAAATTTAGTTCTAACTAAAGGATGTACTCACTCATACCCATCCCCTCTAGGTAGTCGGGACTCAACATGCACTTCAGCGGGGTCTTCCATATTCTAAAATATCACCTCCATTTCCACCCTTTGGTACGAGATGATGATGCATCCGATCACATTCAAATTCGACTATTATTACTACTTCTGCTATCTGATTCCTCTCTAGAACCCATTTGACTTGCTACAAGAAATACTTGTTGAGTAATCGACTCTTGAAGTGATTGACTTGTCTCACAAGATATCAGTAGCAAAGCAATTTCATAGAACTTGGTACTCCTATTTGTAGCAAAAAATTGTGACTTTTGACCTTTCCACCCTTTCCCCCTAACCATTAGATCTCTCTAGATCTAAAAGCTAAGAATTGTGACTCTGCCCCTTCCAAGAATTGTATCGTTTCTTGAGTAGAACAATAGTCTCATACGCTCTTTCCCCATTAATCGTTACGCTTCTCGAGGCTAGGGGGGATATTAATACTTATAAGGTTATATATCCAAAGATGCAAATTTTCTTTGCAAGACGACTACTCAGTATTGATACCATGGTCGATAAGCCAAAAAATGATGATCAACTACTAATATGTGATACGTTGAAGCTCTTCACAAGACTTTAACATGTAACATGTAAAGTATGAGAGAATGATGTATCGTATATGACCGAGTACCTCTCCACCATACCAGTATAGGACTCGTCTTTTTACAAGTACATGTCAGACTACTAAGTCGATATGTATTCGACCCATTCATATTTGGCCAATTCAACATCACACAAGACACTTAATCACCATAGTCAATAGTTAACTACGATGATTCATAACCAATAAGTATTTGGGCCAATGAGCTAGGTCCATCTAAGTAAAATCCCATAAATAGTAAGTATAAATAACATATTTTATAAGGTATGTTAATTACGTTTCATTAATTACGCATTTATTGCTTACTCAAGTGAGAGACTAACTTGAATGTGAGAGTGTCTTTTGTAAACACAATCTTTTTTTGTCTTAAAGGAACAAACATTCAAGAAGAGGACGAATACTCTAGAGATTGAATTGAAGAGTCTTTGAAGTCTTCGTAGCAGACATTCTCGGCTCTATAATAACGTATTTTAATATATTTATTTGTTTTATTTAATACTTGGATTAGAAAAATATTTTATAATTATAGTTTTAAGGGTGAATTAAAATTACTTCTCTCCATTTTTATGTCTTTTTTTTTCTAATTTTTTTACCTTCTTAATATTGTAAGGATTAAATTTACTCAACATAGCAATAATTTAGATATAAATATTAATATATAAAATTTTCATAATGTGATATTAAATATAAAAATATTTATTACATACATCACTTAATAAATATGTTTAACTTTATTGAAAAAAAATGACTATCAGTGTGTTGAGTATGAATGACCCATCCCTAACATACGATACCTTCAAGCTCTTCACAAGTCTTTAACCTATAGTATGTAAAGTCTAAGTAATTGGTATATTGTGTATTACTAAGTTTCTCTACCAATATAAGACTCGGTTTAGTCGAAGGCATGTCAAACTACTAAGTCGACATGTACTCGGCCATCCCCACTCGACCAACGTGTCATACTTTTTCTTGCAATTTGGGCTCATGAAACATTTTTCTTTGAATAGAAAAAACATTTCTCTTGGATTTTTTAATTTATTAGTTTCGTGGTAAAAAGTATTCGTATAATGTCTCGTTATCTATCTGAATTGGAAAAACGTAGTTTCATTTCTTAATATTATAATATTTGGTTCTTCCGTAGGGTAGGGTTATATTTCTTACGACACAATCAATTGTTTCAATGTTAAGAAGCATTTATTTAACTTATAAATTCTTTAATAGCATGAATTATGCCGTGTGTATAATTGCTTTTGAGAAAAAAAAATGAAATTTTTTTTGGTAAAATTAAATGTTTCGTAGCAAGGAAAAGAATTTCAAAAGTATACTCATGTAATTTTAAAATAATACTACTTTTGATACAAAATATTAAAACCATACCACTTCAATGTACAAAATAAACTTCATTGCTAGCTCGTTTCTTCCACACAATCATTTAACTACTTTATACGTCTCCTCAAAAAAAAGGATAATATTTCCTTCAATTTTCCAAAATGACAGCTTCAAATTTGGAGTCACGCTAACAATTATTTGTATAAAGGAAACGAATAAAATAAATTAAAATAATAGGTGAAAAGAAGCAATGATTAATTTAAAATAGGAGGTGTCATAGTCAAGCTATAAAATTAATGTTGTTGGAGAAGATGGTGAAAATGCAAATATATTATGTGGACACATCTTTCTGAACGGTTTGTGTAATTGAATTTAAATACTATGAAACTGAAATTCATGTCTGTCGTCTGAGTTGCTGGGTATGAGTGGCTACAAATCGTTCCTCGGTATAAAGTCGTTATCCATTTCGGTTATTAAACTTCTGGCCGGCAAAATAAAGAAATTAGAAATAATTATTATGATTAATAAAATAGGTTGATTGGGTCTAAAAAAATTAGTTAGTTGAATGGAGATACCCTATGTGGTGGTCCTTAAAAGTTATGATAGGGCGTTGTGTAAGATGTGATGAGCATGAATGAGCACGGTTTAGGCTTATGGAAAGTGGTTTTAGGTTTTAAATATTGGGCCACGTCACCTTGTGTTTGTGGTTCAACGCCATTTTTGATGGGGACATGTTCTTGATTACAGTGGTACACCAACGTTAATATCTCATTAGTTTTTTGAAGGTTTCCACCTAGGATTTTTAATACCAGCAATTTTGTTTCTGAGAGATGGGGCGTGAGGTTTTGTTTCTGTGATGGAGACACCGATTACGATTCTTGAAACCTGGATTTTAGATCCTTGCTTTTCTTCACTGTTCACGTGAGTGATTAAGACAAGGGTTCTGTCAACTCCTTTTCTCCATTGCCTAATCTGTACTCTACCCTTCATTACCATCACTTCAGATTAAATGCAACACAGAACCAAATTCCATAATGTAAGGGAAGGAACAAGACAATAATGTTGGACCCATTATCGATTATTTTGATTCTTGAGTCAGATGTTCGCCCAAAACTGAAATTGCTTAAACCTTAAACCTAGCCTGATTGTATTTTGAAGGTAATTAATGTTCATGTAGTGTTACTCGACGTGGTTCATTCGTACTTTATGAATCAACTTATTCACTCCCCTGTTGACTTCGACAGAAATGAATGAAAATATAAATTATCATATTTCAGGATGAATTTGAATGGATTGGAGGAGACAAAAAGTTGAAAGTGAGATTGTATGAATTAAAGAAAAAATTGTGTGAAATGAAAAAATTTGAGACGAAAATTAACGAAAGTTTGTAAGTGAGGTAATGGATTTGGTAAATAAAAAATGTTTTAATAGATAAAAGGAAATGATTATTATTTTATTCTTAGAACGTAATTAGTATAAATTATTATATATCAAACAATCTTTCTTAAAAAAGAGAGGTTTCTTATTCTTTTAAATACATCAAATTTATGTGCAATCAGTCAACCACCTCTAATCTCATGAGATCACCGTCACTATTACCACACCAGTAAGATTCATCACGACAACAACACTAGAAATAAAAATTCAATAGAATCAATTATTAAAAAAAGGAAAATCAATTCTTTAGAAATAATAAAGAAGAGAATAAATTCTCTTCATTCCAAAATCGATTTCCTCACATGTTTGTGTCAAAACGTTGTTTTCTTCTTTAATTCTTAATCCAAACTAGAGACAAATGAGTAATTTCTACAATAATGTCGTTCCTTTCTCGTCAAATCTCTTCAGTTGAGCGAGACACCTCTTTCCTTTCAACCTTGCAAATCTATGCTTCCATTTTGATGCAAATGGTAATAAACAAATGTTCTTCACACTTGTTGTTCCGACCATGACAATAGTAAATCATACGATCCAAACATCGGATAAAAGAGATATTTTATCTTAATTTATAAGTTGGTAAACATTCAATATAAGATCTAAAGTATAATAAATATTACTACTTTTCTTTTATTGACAAGAGAGTTTTATTAATAATTTTGTAAAAGCATAATCATCTTTATCGTGTGAGATATATTATAAAAATTGACAAAAACATGAATAACATGAGTTTTCTATGATATAAACGATCATTATTCTTAAGAATTTATATGTTATGTATTGTGCAAGCATCATAGGATATAATAAGAGAGTTTTTCAAGTGGTTATGAAAAACTCAAAAACTAGCCAAGAAAATTCTATAAACAACAAATAACTCAAGATATAAGAGAGGTAGAGACAAGTGGTGATAGTGAGTAAAAACGTGACTTAGAGATGCATAGGAGCCCTTATTTATAGGTGGAGTATAGGGTTAGAAACCCCATGAATCACATAGCAAGCTAAAGCTTTACGGATGAAACTCCTCTATCTACAAAGAAATCTCTTTGACTTGTTGAAGAGGAAACATGTAACTTCCCTACAACAACATTGTAGGACATTTTTGTAGAAAGGATCTTGACAACAATGTTGAATGTTTGCATGTCAAGAGGATCTTGGTGTAGAGCATTTCCATGGATCATGGGTTTTAGTTATGGAGGTCATGCTTTTGCAACACTTTATTATTCTTTATGTTCATAACAATATATCTTTCATGCAAAAGGAAAAGATAAAAAGAATGGAAGAAGAAAATCTTGGGTTTCATATTATATGTAATGCACCAAAGTTGATGTATCAAGCAATATGAACCTATCATAGATTAAGAAACTTAGCACATTGTAGTTGGTATAAAAAGTTATTTGAACCAATGGACGTAGAATGTGTTAGCGATTTATCAATTGCAATACACCTTCCACAATTCATATTGTTATTTTTTGTGTTGTGCTTACTAGGCCTTGCGTGTATTTGATATTCATGAGTGTTATAAAGGTTTTATTATGATCTCATGTAAGCAACCCCACTCAATAGTTTTATTAGTGATTTCATCAAATGTATGCTCTAAATCATACACCACTTATAAGGGATATGAAAATCATTAAAATCTTTGTTAAATGATCAAATTCTTTACCACTTATAGTATTATCATTTTCACACACAACATAGGAATATGAAAAATTGATTTAGAATCAATTTAAGTGCTTGCAGAACTAACAAGTGGTTTGTTTCTACCTGTATGAATCTTATTCATGGGATCACTAATTACAAATGTTGGGTTTTCATCACTTGTTTGATTACAAGTGCTTGAGTCTCATTCCCTTCAATGTTTATAAAATCATGTTTCTCCTTCGGGTTTTGTCAAAGAACCTACTAGATTATGTTATAACTTAACATAGTCAATAGAAATAGTTTCACTCTTTAGCAATTGTTGTATCAAAATGTGTCTCAATCATATATGTTTATTTTTCCATTAAAAGTTTTGTTTTTAGTTATAGTTATTGTCGATTGGCAATGACAATTCATTGATATAGATGGCGTTGGTTTCATTCCTATTGGAATGTTATCTCAAGAGCAACAAACTCATTCCACTGTTGATCTTGCAATAATTATTTGCTTAACTGATCTCCATGTAATCGCATCACCGAGTGAAGACACAACCATTAATGGACTTTGTCTCATCTTTATTAAAGATTCAATTAGCATCATTATACCATTATAGTATAACAGACAATTCACTATATTCAATGACATAATCTATTCTACTTCTTATGCATTAAATAAGTAGTGCAAGTGCGTCTCAATGTTCCTTATTAGAACACCGAGTTTACATATTAAATCTACCTATCTCATAAGCAATATATGGTCTAGAAAAGTCTATTAAATTTAATAAGCTCCCAATTATTTAGGCATAGTGAGGTTGAAAATTAGATTATTCTTTATTTTTCTTTGATTTTAGAGTTAACATCATAAGGGGTGTTTATTGACTTAGAGTCAAGTACCTAAACATCCTAAGAAGTTTCTCAATGTATTATTTTTGGGATAGTAATATATTATATCCCTTCTTTATGATTTTAACTCCTAAAATCACATCATCTTCACACTGCTCTTCTATTTCAAACTTAGATCCCATAAACAACTTAGTTCTAGAAACAATATGATTGCATGTACCAAAAATGAAATAACAGACAAACTCTATAAAGGAGAGAGGGGTAGGCGAAAGGATTTGAATAGAGTTTGAAAACTTTTCACAAATAGTGCTAAACACTATTTGTAGAGGTTAGACTATCTATAGACAGTGTTGAACACTTAAGGATTTTTCAAAGCATTTACAAACACAGTAAAAAGAGGACAAATATAAAGCTCATTTTATACTAGTTCACTCAACCTGAGCTACATTCAGTTATGCTTTAAGCACTTTTAAAAGGTTTCACTAAATTCAATAAACTACAAACGAGTTTCACTAGGCTTGGTTTACAACAGCCCAACTGGCTAAAATACCATTTAACTTCCCCTAAGTTAAACAAATCAAGTGTTTGGAATCATTCCCGATTATCCAAAACAAATGTATGTTTAACTTATCTTCTTCATGTAGTCTTCAATTTATAAAGAACTTCGAAAAAGATCCATTGGACTTAGACCATTAACTTTTGGTAAAGTTGATGTAGCCTTTTGTACATTGTCAAATGCTATTATGCTTTCGTAGAGAAAAATTGTGTTGTTGTACAGATGATCAGACAGAAAGCAACAAGGAAATATTCGTAGAATATGTCTATCTCTCTTAACGTCGTTTTGGATCAGTATAAAAACTTTGAATAAAGCAACTTGTCCTTGGTAGGATCCGCATAAACAAAGAGGTATTACACAATAGACAAAAGTATTATTCATATGATAATTAGGCACATTGGTTTTAAACAATAGGTTTTTTACTATAAGGTTCATGATAGTCCGTTTACTAATAGCATTGAGGATAATGTTTAGTCATATAGTAGCGAGTTATCCTAGACGGTTGTTAGAAATAGGAGGCCTTACATCTCAATCCAAGAGGGGGTGAGAGAAAGATCAAAACACACAACAATTTATACTCGTTCAGCTTATCACAAGCCTACATCCAGTCTTCTCCTAACAACCTGAGTTGAGAGGCTTTCCACTAAATCAAATTTGAGTTGAGAATACAATGAAACTCTCAATTGATATCCTCACCACCCTCAAATCAGACTACAATACAAATAAGAAAGGAAAACACCCACTCTCACCCAATACAAGAGATGAAAACTTTCAGTCTCTAACCTAACCTACTCGCACAAGTGCTACATAATGTAGAAAGAATGATACACTAATCAGAACACAATATTCTAGTGTAGATATATCAACAACAGTGAAGTCCACTTGATCTTGAATGAATCTTTGAATGTGAGCTCACCAATGAAGGATGAAATCCTCCAAGAACTGTTCTTGAGAGACCTTGTACTCAAAACTCGGAAAGTATGTTAGTATTTGAAAATTATAACGTTAAAGAAATACGTCTCAAGTCAGGTTTATATAGAAAATTCAAATCCTAATACAATTTAGTGGATTATATTATCAACATAATCTATTATGGTTTTCTCTCTGTTTTAATAGATTATAGCACGTGTGTAATCTATTATTTCAACATTTATGCTTATAATTGCTTCTTTTAACAAACTTAACAGATTAGACTATTTGTATAATGGATTAGACCTTACTTTCTATTTTAATCAATTATCCAACTTATATAATATATTATATTTACACTTAGTCTCATTAGTCATCCATTGACCTTTCTTAACAGATTATGTTACTTATATAACAATTTATGTCTTTCTCTCTATTTTAATCAGTTATATAACTTATATAACAAAGTGATTTTCCTCTGTTTGATTTTCTAAATGTTCTGGCTTAATCTAATGGATTATACCACTTATGAAATCGATTATTATTACCAGAAACTAGATTCTCAATCTATTTTAGGCCTATTTTATTAATCATGAATGGATTCAAACATTTAGCCCTAACATGTTAATGATTTAAACATTTGTTATGTCCTTTTGTTGTGCAAGAATGATTAAAACCATTTCTAATCATTTAAACATGTTCATCATAAAAAACCAATATGTATAGAAGCTAGGCTCCCTCTATCAACAACGGTCTTTGCGATGAACACTATTTCAATAAATGATTTTGTTAAACTTCAAAATAAAGAGTTTATAAACAATATTGTCTTAACAATCTCCCCTTAATTTTATGTTTAACAAGTACTATGCAAAGTATAACATGAAATAGGATTAAATATTTGATCAAGAAACTTTTGTCATGTTAGTCATTTAGGTAGTCGTTTACGCATATAGATGTAAGTGTGTATGTATGATAAATGATTTCCCATCAGTCACAAATCATTGTGTGAGCAATAGTTAATAAAAATACAAGGTAAACATTATTCAGAGCGAATAACTTATTAGAGTAGAAAAAAAAAGGTATCATAACAGCTTAGAAATAATTATCAGAGCTAAAAATATTCAGACATAATAAATGTTCACCATGAATTTAATGTAAAATGTTCAGACCAAATGTTTAGCATCAAATTGATGTAAAATGTTTAAAGCATATCAAATGTTTATGTTAAATGTTTAAAGCATCAAATTCATGTTGAGTGTTCAAAATGTTCAACATAATTTCTTCCCTTTATTTGATAAACAACAACAAGGATTTGAAATGGTATCATTGCCCCGGTGGTGATGGACAGGTGGAGTCATCCGATGGTGGTGGTGGCAGTGGTAATGCAATAGGTTTTAAAGATAGAATCTGACTAGTTGAGACATTGAGTGTGTTTATTATTGTAGTAAGATTCTCATCATGTCTTCTTTCATTAACTTTTAAAATTACAACAAGCTTTTGTTCTTAATGTGCATTGTTTTCAACTATAAGAAAATTAACCTAGTCAAGGATGGATGAGGAAGTGGATGTGGCAGTGGATAAGGTAATAGGGTTATTAGGTGGGGGCACACTTGGTGATGGAGTTGGTTAAGTGACTACTGTCTATTTTAGGTATTATGGTGGGAGCTTGGTTGTTGAATAGACTCGGCATGGCGTTCATAGACACAGTTGCATCCTCCAAAAAGGATTTTTCAATGATAGTAGGTAATGATGGACGAGCACTGCTATCATGATGAAAAACTTCTTTAATAGCAGTCAAGATGGATGAAACACTTAGGAGTTGTTGAAGTTTTGAAGTTAAAGCTTCTATGTAGTAAAGCAGTTGAAGTAAGATCATTGTTATGAGGGGAACTTTAACTTGAAGCATATCAAATAATTTGTGACCAAAAGAATTTGAATCCACTAGATACGTGGCACGAGATTCATCAAAATGATAAATGAGGCACGATTGCAAAATGGTTGAGCTAGGTGGTTGTTCTCCATAACCAAACTAGTTAAGGAAGTTCATGTTGGAACTGGCTTGAAAGCATTAGTGTTCTTGAAAATGAATTGTTGCAAAAATAAAAATGCATTGGACTTAAAGTAAGACGATTGGAGTTCGATAGTCCATTCTTTTATAGGATTAGCGAGCATGGAGTGTGTATGAGCATAACGAGTGCCTTTTAGCCTTTGAATCATGGTTCTTTTTATTGGTCGTAGATCCATTGGAGGTAGATGTGGTGCAATGAGATTAGGCACAATGAACCAGTTAAGACAATAACATAAGAGGTGAACTAACATCAAGGACAAACTCTTGTAGAATCCAATTAGCAAAGAGAAATTGGGATGATCTACTAATACTAGGAGCATCTTGGACACAAGGAGGTAAAGGGAGACACATCCTGGTTGATGTGAGGGGGTTATATTGTAGAAGGTGAAGGTGGTAAAGGTGGTGAAGTTTGGCAAGGCTGTAAGTAGGAAGGTGGGTCAAGCATCATTTGATCATGGTCTGAGTCGAGAGGAAAATTTTTTTGAGCAGTATAACTAGTAGACAAAACACCCTTAGATGTTGTTCTTGCAAAGCATCTAACAATCACATTTTGGTTCTTGACTATAGCATCAACAACAAGTTTAGTGGACTTTTTCAGTCATTTAAAAAACGAGTCCTTTATCAAAATCAATAAACTCTTTAAGACGTCCAACATTAAAGGTTTGAGCAACCTTGACTTTTTTTTTTCTTCATCATCGTTGATCAGGAGCGTTTGATGGAAACTTCTGGTTAAGAGGTAGAAACATCTTGTGCGGTAGCTGTTGAGAGTGGTTGAGCAGTAAACACTTCAACCTTAGCCTCAAGAATCATGCCTTCATGATTCCTTTTTTGTTGACGAGTAAGAAGTTCATAGGAAAAAGCTTTCATTGTAGACAGAAGGCTTTTGATTTTGAGGGATTCCTTCATCTTTTCATTCATGTGCGACGAAGCCAACTTCTCTTGTCTCTTCTTGGCCAAAAGTTGCTTAACGTCTAACTGAGGAGTAGTAGACAATCTTTTCATATCAACATCCAAATGCCTCTAGCATATATTGGTGATCCCAAAATGTAGTGCAGTCAAAACGGGTTACTCGACCCGACCTAGTTCGACTCATAATGGGTTGGTCACTTAGTGAGTCAATCCAACCTAACTCACTTATTAGCAAGTTGAAAAAATTTGAACTTGGCCCGACCTACCATGAGTTGATGGGTTAAACGGATTACCTCACTGACTCAATTAATTACAAGTTTTTTTTATTAAAAAAATAAAAAAAAATTCTATTTCAAATCTAAATAAAGGGGAAGGGTCTTAAATTATATTTATAATCAATCAAACATCATATTTCATTAACACAAAGGTATCACAAAATCTCAACAAATTTTGTAATGGCTTTATAGCGATTCAAATTTGTTTTTGCATAAAAATTGAGTTACTAAGTATAGATTTGAAGATTTTTCATGTTTCCTAATTATTCTAAACAAAAATCATTTCATAAGGACCTTCTTATCATCAGATGATAAATGACGAACAAACCTAGCTCCATCACATGGTCTCTATAGTTGTTCATGTGCATAATTTTTTTTAGCAAACATGTTGCAAAACCCTGGCATATGGACTTAGCTGCTTATAAAGAACCTGTCCTTTGAGAAGTTTGTTCCATATAAGAGCCAATTAACAAAACCATTATGGGCATAAAGATCATCTCATCCTTCATAGAAGCAATTGTTGTATCGATCGCACTCAATAGCAAATGGTATAGTGGCAACATTTATCATTACCTTCTTTCCAATAACCTTAGAGATAAGCATGTTGTCGTTGTGAAGATCAACATTTGTCCAGAACTACCTTACAAGATCTGGTAGAATCAGAGTATCATACTCAAAATACTTTAACAACCCACATATGTGAACATTGTTGATGACATCGAAATCGTAGGCATGTAGCTCCTTCAAGTCTGAGTGTTCCAGGAAAAGCTTGATGGATTTATCGATAAGGGCATGTATCACATGATCTCTTTTGGATGAGGAATGAACTTCCTCTAGGGTGATGGCAATTTGTTCTTCGTTTGACATAGTTGTAGGGAAAGGTTTTGAGTAAAGATGAAGATAGGTTTCGAAGAAGTTGATGATTGTTTCTTGTAAAGAGAAATAGTGAGAAGAAAGTTTCTGAGAGTAGTAAATGAGTTTAGAGTCAAAAGTGACAATTTAAGTATGAGAAAAAATCTTAGGTAGAGTAATGGGTTAGGGGAAGGGAAACACCATATCTCATTAAATGCAAGACATAATGTTTACTAAGCTAGCATATTTTGAAACTATTTAAGACTAGAAGAGAATAGTGGGCCAGTTAATGGGCTTAGTTGCTAAATAGACACAATGAAATCTAGAATGATTTGTCATCCAGACGATGAGACATTAGATGCTAGATGTGAGCATGACATCTTACATGATGAGTCTTAGATGTGTGTCCCTAGATGCTACATGATACATGTGATAAAGATGTTGAGTCAAGTCATTCATTCAACAAGTTCATTCCAAATAGTATCCTTAGATGAATTAGTTTGTCTTTCACAAGGGGCTTTGTAAAAATGTTAGCAAGCTGATATTTTGTGTTTACATACTATAAATCTACAATCTCCTTTTGGACATGATCTCATATGAAAAGATGTTTTATCACAATGTATTTAGCACGAGAATGAAAAATTGGATTCTTAGATTAATTGAAACATTATTATCACAAAAGATAGGAATGTTAGTCTTGTAGATTTTATAGTCTTCTAGTTCATTCTTGAGCCAAAGAAGTTAAGAACAACAACTAGCACCTGGCATATACTTTGCTTCACTCATTTAGAGAGCAATCGTCCCTTGTTTCTTACTAGTCCACGAAACAAGATTGCCTCCAATGAAGTGACAACCTCCACTAGTGCTTTTATGTTCAATCCTATCTCCAACGTAGTGTATATTGTAGTAGCCTTACAATCTAAAGTTTTCTCATCCCTTAAAACAAAGACAAAGATTATTTGTTGCAATGTTTCTAGAATATGTTTGTATTTTTTAACATATTTTTTTATTAACATAAAACTTTGAATAAAACACTTTGTCTGCACAAACAAAGAGGTACTACACAATAAGAAAAAGTATTATTTGTCTGATGAGCACATCGGTTCTAAACAATAGACTGTTTAGGATAGTATGTTTACTATAGTGTTTAGTCATATTGCGTTTAGAGAGTTATCGTAGAAAGTCTTTACGATGAACATTATTTTCATAAATGATTTTGTTAAACTTCAAAATAAAGGGTTCCTAAATCGGTTATAAACAATAGACTGTTTAGGATAGTATGTTTACTATATCGTTTAGTCATATAGCGTTTAGAGAGTTATCCTAAAAAGTCTTTACTATGGACATTATTTTCATAAATGATTTTGTTAAACTTCAAAATAAAAGATTCCTAAATGATATTCTCTTGACAAAAAATTTGAATATCATTCTTATATAAACATATGACATATTCACTATTTTCAAATTTAATGTACACATTTATTAATTAATATTATTAATTGAAAAACTATCACATAGGTTTAGTCATATAAATTTTCTCTCCTAATTGTAAATAACTATAGACAGTAGAACTAACAATACTTAAGTAAAGAAAATCCTAGTCACTGTGACAAAAATATAAAAGTAATTTATGTTGGATTTTTAAGTTAAACGTTTTGCTACTTATGTTACCTTATATTTATTTTTTAGATTTACTAAAATGATACTTAGATCTATTTATAATAACGAGTTTTGTTCGTTTAAACAATTTTTAATATCCAAGTAATATTTTTCTTAATTGAATAAGTTTTATCTTAATGGTTTTATCTCAATATTAAACATTAGTGACTTTTAAAATCTAGTTTAATAATTTTCAATTAAATAAGTGTAAAAGCCAGTTCCTAATTTTATTTATTTTTTATTTGTCTCTTACTTCTCATCAAATTCTCACGCAGAGTTTCAATGCAAATATTTATAGATTGTTCAAATGTCTTATTAACATGTAAAAGAAAAACATATATAAAATTTAACATTTTTTACCTCTACTATAATATGTTGATAATGTATTTTTTTTAAGTTCAAATAGCTACAATTAGATAATATTGATGTTCGATAAAAAGACAAAAAGTTATTACAAGAATACTACACATTGAAATTAACCATTCACAAAATTTGTGGGTTGCATTTTGGTGATTCATTTTGACTCTTTCACAAGCAGGCTCGGATTAATTTCGGACCTCCATTTTGACTGTTTATAACATAAAACGCTAACTTTTTTTACATATAAAAGATATTCCTTGACGATTGAACGATTCTTTTATTATTTTCAGGGGAAAAAATCCCAATTTTAAGATTCGAGGACAATAAGAAAGAAACACAACAATTGTTATTTTAAATTTTAAAAGGACACTTTTCAATACATATAAAAAAGTATTCTTATCCATAAAATATAACAGCTTAAATAATACCATTGTTTGTGGTACTTGAGTCCATTTTAATTTATGACATATAATACAATTTAAAATAAGTGAAAATAAGAGAATTTGAATTGAAAGTTGCGTATTTCTTTCTATCGCAAGTTGCCTTCAATTACAAGGACGTGTGTGGCTACACCACCGGTGGACGGCGCATAAAGCACTTTTATAACTTAAAAAAATGCAATAAACAAATCTCGCATTATTAAATCTTAACAACACTTGTCAGTCTTCTAAACTTTCTCTAATGCCACTTGAAAAATCAGGTTATGGATGAAGTGACACTGTCGGATTGCACACAACATGTCAAGAAGATTACCTGAACCGATTTAGAGCATCAGAATGATCAAAGAACAAATATAGCTCCAGAAAATTTGCTAAATTAAGAATAATATGGAAAGTTTCATGTTATGCTACAATACTATATATGGATGTTTTGAAATGTGATTTTTTCAACTGTTTGTGAATAGTATAGTTTATTGTAATTCTTCATTTATAATATTATTTTTTCGATAAAAAAAATCAATCCATACATTAATTTTACTCTCTCCCAACCTTTTTATTTTCTCAAAATCAAACCAACCATTAATGTTAGATGACAAAATATATACTAGATCTTAAGATTGAAACTTGAGTCTTATAAAATATTCTAATTACACTACTTGCACCCCCATTTTTCTTTCAGAAATCCATAAAACTTGTAGCTCCCAAATTACCCCTCATTAAAATTATAATAAAAAATTCTACAACTTTTTAAGAGTTTTCAGATTAAGTGTTTTAAAAGGTAATTTTAGATTGAAAAATATATTCCAGAAAATGGGATTGTGAATGATGGGTTTGGACGAGTTCCTTAGAAGGGTAAGGGTCATTAGGTCAAGGTTGTCCACCCTAGATGATGAGAAGGAAGAGATAATGAATAAGGAAGGTGCAGCAGAATGGGTGGGTGAGCGATTTACGTTTTAGGGGTGCGGAAAGAAAACAATTCAATTTTTAAGCAGTAATTATCCAAAGAAATTATACTTTTTTTTCTTTCATTTTTAAATTTATCACACTATTGTCTTATTTAACAGGTGAGAGACTGATTTATGAATCTATGATAAGGTGCTAAGATGGAGGTCCTCCAAATAATGCTTCTAACTTTACTTCGTTTCCTTCAATACTTTCAAAAGTTGTTCGTAAAACAATTATTTGAATTAAATGTACTACGTATATGATTTCATAATCTATGGCATGTTCAGTAGACAAGAACTTCCATTTTCATAAACTCTTAGTCTCTATTAAAAATATTCATTTCATAGAAAATTAAATAACCCAAACAAATACATGATAAAAGTATCCTATATTTGCATTTATTTAATTATAAAATTAAAAGCTCCTATTATATTGTTTTATTCTGTCAAAATAATATAAAAAAATAGAAAGAGAATTGAATTTCACTTAACTTTTAATACAATAATAGTATTTTAAGGACTACACAATTTATTAAATTTTAAACTGGAAAAAATTGTTTTTATTGAGATTTTGGAGCGAGTTTTTGGATAGGTAGCAAGAGTTTGATGGTTTTAATGATTTACGAGTGTTCTTGAGGATTGAAGCAATCCTCACGGGAAAGATCTATCTTTACAAGATTTTTTTTATGTTTAAGACAGTAGAAGAGTCTGAATCTTTTAAGTAAAAAAGAGTATGAGAGAAGTGTGTCTCTATTTTTTGAACATGTAAGGTTTTTTGGCCCTATAAGGCTTGTTGTAAAATAGATAATATCAAGGGTGTTTCTCCCTCCACTACCACACCATACTTCTTCCACCTCCTCAAATTCTTTTAATTCTAATTTTATCCTTAGGTTAAAACTTTTTTCCTTTTACCATTTAGAATTTTTTAATTAATTTAAAAATCTTATTTTTACTCATTTTGCTGCGTCCAGCTGCACCCCCACTCATCTCTCATGGATTCCTCTCTTCCTCATCTCCGTTTCACTTCCTCTTATTTCTTCTTCTTTTTTGTTCTTTTTCCTTCATTTGTCTCTTTTTCATTTTCTTTTTGAATTTCATTGCTTCCATTGATGTTGATCTCTAGTATGGAAGAACATGAAGAAGTGTGGATCAGATTTTGAATAGAGCCTGCGAAGGCCAAAACGGATGTGGGATATTCGTTTGGCCTTCAACTGATATGGGAAAAAAAGACAGTGATGTGTTGTCTTTTTTGTGATTAGATATGATGTTGTTGGGCAACAAGGGATGTGGATACGATATCTCTAATTTCATCATTTCTTCTATGTTGTTCCTTCTATTGATAATGCAGTTAAAGAACCTGTTATCGATTTCTTTGAACTTTATTATCGCCTGTTCATGATTATATGTATGTAGAGACTTTTTGTTCATTTATTTTTTAATTTCATCATTTGAAAAAATTACTCGCATTCGCTGCCTGAGAAATATACTTTTATTCATTCAATTATTATCTTATTATTTCCTTTCAGTTGCTCAAGCCAATTTATGATGAGCGTTTCCATAATTTACTTCAGAAACTCTCTTCTAGTAATAAATTATGCATTTCTAGTTTGGTATACGATTTCAAGCACCTTTCCATTTTCCGATTTTCCATTCCGATGGCTTTTAGAACAACCCATTTTTTGGAAACAGAATAAAGACTTCTTATGTAGTCCAAACATTCCTCTATAAAGCTCCAAATGCATGTCTAAGTGAAGATGAGGGAGAAGTAGAACGCGCAACACCGTGGGTTGAAGCCAAAAACACAACATGCATTACCATTGGTTAAAGCCAAAAGCAGAAGAATAACGAAGAAGTCATTACAAAAATTAAGGTTAAATTAAATAACTTATAAACGTACTCTTCAAACTGCACATCAATGGTAGGTGCAAAAAAACATTTAAGTAAGGGGTGTTGGAAACAATTGCCTGCATCAGGTAGTGAAATAGAAAAATGGGGAAGAAACAAATAAAAGAAAAAGAAAGGAAACAAAGAAGAAATGAGAGGAAGTGAAACGAAAATGGGGAAGAGGGGTAATCTGTGAGAGGTGGGTGGGGGTGCAGCTGCCCAAAAAAAATGAGTAAAAATAGAGTTTTTAAATTAATTAAAAAGTCTTAAATGGTAAAAGTAAAAAAGTTTTAACCTAAAGAAAAAATTGGAATTAAAAGAATTTGGAGAGGTGGAGGAAACATGACGTGGTGGTGGAGGGAGCAACACCCTAATATCAAGAGGGTATTAAATAATATCTGTAAATTAACAACTTACACACACATATATATATATATGATAGTTAACAGAATAATATCAATAATGTGATACATTACCTAAGTAACTATATATTATGTAGATATATGATATTAAAGAATATCCTAACGTAATTAAACAACTGAGATTTCGTCATATATATTATTAATATATGACTATTAGCACTAACAAATATATCTTAGAATACTATGTAACCAATTTAGGTCAATAATGATGAATGGATCTTGTTGGACCTCTTACTTCACATATTTATTAGGTCGAGTGTGTACAAAAGCACCCCGAACTCAGAAGTTTGATTAACGTATAGGAAATACTCGTTGGGATTTTAACTAACCCTTTCGTCGAATTGTAGCTGACTGTATGATTATAGGTCGATTGGCCCTTGGGCTAAATTGTATGTAGTTGTCTTTAACCATGTTGAGCTTACTGTTAACTTAGGTTGTTCTTAACCTTAGACGTTGGTTTGAGTAGACTTTGTTGTATGAGTATTGTTGGCTTAGGCAGGAATTGCTTTTTGTTGCCGACTCAAGCATGTTTTACTTTGTCTTGTCGACTAAAGCATACTTTATTGATTTCTATAGATCATTTATGAGGGGGGTTTTCTGAAACATTGCAATGATCATCCTAGGATGTGAAACGTCGCCTCACATTAAATGACTATGATCGAAATGGACGTGGTCACATCTTAACGGTTGAGTTTGAAAGATGAAGTTTCAAAGGTTACTTGTTGTTTAGAGGGAAATGACATTTGATGAGTCATCATTTCACTTCAAATTCTCAACTTTAAGACTTTGCCCTTTCAGGTTTCTCTTTCACATTATCATTCTTTGTACTTAAAACTTTTGTGCGATGTTCATTCGCTTTGTTCGCATTACTACTTCTTGTGAGTCACTTTGATTTTGTCAAGCCTTATCCTTAATTTTTGTATTCGCTTATCATTGTAGCTATGTCTTATTCTTCCTTCTCTGATATTAATCATGGTCGTCGTCGCTATATGTTGGAGAGAGAGATTATCCCCGTGAGTAAGGGTTCCTCTACCATATCTCTTCCTCCTTCTAATGAGAGGGTTTTCTCATTCGGAAAATCCTCATTGTTCCTCCAGTGATTGCTTCTTCTAGAGTCACCATCTAAGCTTCTAGGAAGAAGGATGTAGTCAATAGGAGGAAACTTGTGTCGCATGCGCAAGTGACCAATACGAGTGATTGTTTCCCTATTAAAGATTCTAGGTATACGTGGGTTAGAGATGCCAATAGGTCGAGTCAGACACGGATAGTGCCTACCCACAACCCGACCCGCAAAAAAATATTTAACCTGCAACTCGTCCACTACCCGCACGGATACCTACTTAGAAAATACCCGCGAGCATTTTAAAACTCGCGGATACTTGCGGATACCTGCAAAAAGTATATAAAATATATTTTATAGATTTTTAAAAAAAATTATAAAAAACATATGTATAATATAATATAAAGTAAATTAAATATAAATTAAAATTTAATTTTAATTAGATTTAACCTAGTAAATATAAATTAATTTTATTTTTAATTAAATTTAATTTTAAAAAATAAAAATTAATATTTTTTTTTATTTTTTGTGGGTAGCAGGTACTTGCGGGACAGATAGTTTAATACCCACACCCGACCCGTTTAGAAGCGGGTATTAAAATACTCGCTACTCGTTACCCGCAGGTAATAAATATCCGCGAGTAGTAACTACCCGCCGTGAATTTTATCTGCGGATACCTGTATCCGCGAATTTTTTTGTCATCCTTAAGCTAGGTCCTAGATAAGGTGGTGCCTTAGCTTCCGAGTTTGTTACTACTAGGAAATGGCTGATTTGGTGGCTACTTTACCCTTTTATCCTAAGCGGCTTATAACTTTACCTTTTCCACATAAGAAAAAGTTTTTTCTAGGTTTGGAGAGAAAGAGGACAACTGTGTTTTTGTTTATGAAATTTTTAGGGATTTTGACATCTCTTTCCCTTTGACCGACTTTAAGAGCAGTCTCATTGCAATGCTTTCTATCACTCCTAGTCAACTCAAACCCAATAAATGAAGTTTGATTAAGCTTTTAAAATAGTGTACGATCAACCTAACCTGACCCCTACCCCTCATATCGCTCCTAGTCAACTTATAGCAAATGAAGCTCGAGGCCAAAGTCGGTTTGGTATCCCTTAATGGTACCCAACATGGCCTTTTATTTACTATATATACCCAGTGTTTCAAGAAGCTTTAGACTAAATTCCTTAACTTGAAGGCTTCTTTCGAAGAGGCCAAGCTTAAATTCCTTTTGTTTCTTGAAACCTAAAAGTTGAGGTTTCCCTTGTACAAGAGTCACCCTAGGAAATTGACTTTAGTGCTCGAGAATTTGTTGAATGTCAAGGAGAAGATAGACGTTGATCTTCTCCTTCAGCTTCCTTGACCAATCTTCTGCCGAGAGGTGCTTTGCGTTTTGCATGCTGAGAATCCTACCGCTCTCTTTGAAGGTAAGGTTGATGTCTCTTTAGCATAATTTTATTCATTGCAACTAACACTTCTTTCTTTTTTGTCATGTCGTGGTGAGAAAGAAACAGAAAGTTGACTCTGGTAGGTCGACTATCACATCAATTTCACCTTTAAAGAAACAGAAGTTTGATTTGGCAATGACAACCTCCTTTCTTGTTGCGACTCCTACCTTTAAAAAGAGTGTGCCTCTAGAGGTGGTCGACCTAAAAATCGAGGAGGCATTAGGTGAATCTGTGAAGGAGACCCAAGTTGAGGATACTCAAGTCGTCGAGAATCCTTTGGCGTAACTAGAAGTGTTGTCTGAGGTTCAATTTGTAATGCATGTTGCTGAGTCCACTATGAGAGAATGTCCCTCTCCTGGAGTCTTGCCATTTGGTAGGGCTCAAACTCCGAGCAATAGGTGTTTGCCTGAGTTTATATATAGGGAGACTAGCCTTCCTTTCAGTTAGAGATGCCTCCACTAACATTGTCGATTTACCCTTTATGTGGCATCTCAAGATGTGGGGAAACTTCATCCACCAAGGTGAGCACTCCATTTTCCCTAACCCTTATGATGTTGAGCTTTTAAAGATGACGAGCTAAAAGGTTGCATAGACTCTTTCGTGGTGATGATAGGTCATTGTATGGTCATTTCTCGTTTCTGCAAGGAGTAGGCAGTCACGAGAAGACAGCTAATGGCCAAGCTTATTGAGACCGAGAAGGAGAAGATAAAATTTTTTGCGAGAATGGTGAACTTGAACCAATAAAATGAACAGATTATCGAGCTGGAAT
Source organism: Vigna umbellata (assembly GCF_029865625.1). Classification (NCBI taxonomy): domain Eukaryota; kingdom Viridiplantae; phylum Streptophyta; class Magnoliopsida; order Fabales; family Fabaceae; genus Vigna; species Vigna umbellata. Next base: position 53,170,244 of record NC_142165.1, on the reverse strand, counting down.
GACAAAAGAAGGAGACTGAGAAGAGCCTGAAGCAACAGGGCAAGGAGTTGGATACGTTAAAAGTGGAGGTATCCAGCCTGATGGAAAAGGAGAAGAAGTTGGTTACCCTAAGAATTATAGGCAACCAAGCTAAAGGACAAGCGAGATGAGCTTGCGAACCAAAAGCTAAGAGACATGTGACCTTATTTAATCTTGGATTGGACTTAGAACAATTTGATGTGGATAAGGATGTGGTTGACAATTCCCTTGTTGACGTGAAGGGGGTCCCTAAGGACAAGGCCGATGTTGAAGTTGATTTATAGGTTGATGCTCGAGCTGATGAGGAGATTGTTGTTAAGGTCATTGATTAGGCCGACTAATTAATCCTTCTATAGTATCCTACTCTGAGTACTCATGCAGTCATGTCCCATGTTGCAAATTGTCAAGTAGTGGTTATAGTGTTCAACTTCTCGAGTAACACCTGATGTAATGGGCCAAAGTATGGGTATTCTTGGCACTTCATGATGTATTCATCGGAGTCTTTTCTCAAAGTGGGCTAGTAGTATCCTGGTTTGAGTACTCGTGTAGCCATGCACTGAGCTCTAAAATGCATGTTGCATTGCCTCGGTGTATCTTGACAAACATTTATTGGGTATGTTCTTGATCCAAGCTTATGAGGAGCAGGTAGTACGTACGAGAGTCCTCTAACTCAGCATGCCGAGAAGATCTCAAGTAAAGGTTCAATAAATAAATTCCAAGACTGAAACTTGCATAGTTGAATAAACTGAGGAATTAAAAGCACATTCCAAAGCAATTATCAAAACACCAATTTGGAGAGAATGTTTGACAATCTTGTAACTAAATAGAAGTTGTTGACTTGACAACCGTCTAAGAATATGAAATGTGAATTCATTTATGAATGTGAAAGACTAGCATGATTACAAAAATTACCAATCATAATTATAAACATTAATGACAAAAATGCATGTTACAATTGTAAGTTGTAGAGTAAATATTACTCTACCAAATACATAAATAATAGATTACTTTAATGTATGTTAAGGGTCCATTAAAGTAGAGTATGAGGACATAAATAACACCATATTTTCATAAAGCAATAATATTACTCACATTGATAAAAAAAATGTGGTAAATGTCATTATAGAGAACAAATTTTATCTAATATCCAAGTAATACATAATTAAAATTCAAACAAATTTTATCTAATACATAACCTTTCTCTCTAGTTTTGGAAGGAAGCATAGAAAGGTCAATATTGTCCTTCTTAGAGAAAGCTTTATGGTCTTCATCTTACCGTCATTATTTTTAACCATATTCATAACTTCTTCGTCGTTGTAATAAAATATTTTTGAACTACCAAACATAGCATTCCATTAAAACATATTAAGAAAATGCTAATAAAAATACAACAAAAACTCAACTTTCAAAAACTTAGCATACTAACCATGAAAACAATACACAAACCAAAAAAATCATGATTTTGAGAAACTCATTTCAAACCATCATAGTGGTAGGGAAATGCGCTAACATATCAAGATTTTTAGAAACTCATTGGAAACCTTTAATCACAAACTAGCAAACTAGAACCGACCTTCAGAAACTTAGCATACCAACTATGAAACCAAAACAATGTAAAAAAAACATAACAACAATCATATTTTCAATACAAACAATGATCGATGTTGAAGTTGATTTATAGGTTGATGCCCGAGCTGATGAGGAGATTGTTATTAAAACCAAATGAGAAAATTTAAGTCATGGATTTCATCTTTAAAAATGTAAATATACAACTCAATTTGGTTTTAATATAAGGAATTCAACCTACTAATAGTTATTGGAAAAAAGGTTGATCTAAGTTGTCTTTTGATCGAAGATTGTCTCGTGTTGTTTTCGACCAAAGGTCGATCTAAATTATCTTTAGCGAAATGTTGACTCGAGTTGTCCTCAAACGAAGGTCAACTAAGTCGTCTCTAGGGCTTTGTGGCTAAGTTCGAGTTAGTCTGATAAAAGATCAACTAAGTTAATTTCATTGGTGGTCGATTGAGTCTATCCCACCAAAGATCGACCGAGTTGGCTTGACTGGTGAGTTGAGTTTGTCCAAATTGAAAGTTAGCTTGAGTTTACTTAGGTTGACTTCTACTTAGACAAAAGTAAACACCAAATCGACTAGAATTTAAAGTTGAATCAAAAATCAACTTAATACATATTTAATAGACCTAATAGTTAAATATATTAGATTGATCTTATTGAATTTAATTTTATTGACAAAGTAAATTTAATGAGAAAAACTGACTTAAAATCATAAATAAATTTCAAAAACAACAAATTTAGAATTGTCATATGCAAACACAGTAAATAACTATAAATTTACGATTATATTTATAACTCAGAAAAATAAACTACTCATAGAAATTAATATGCAGACTCAAAAACAAAAAAAAAAGAATATATATATATATATATATATATATATATATATATATATATATATATATATATATATATATATATATATATATTAAGTGGAGATCGAGTAATATGATATAACTGTTGCCAAAACATGTGATAAATAATTATATTTTCAATGTAGTACAAGATTTCATTCTAGTACAATTGACCAGTACAAGATTTTCGCTTATGCTAAACTGGCAAATATCAGTACAATGATAGATAAAAGAGCATTAGTTGTGAATAGAGAGTACAAAATGGTTGGTGTACTACATTGAACATTCTCTATGTAAGTTTTACCAACGAAATTCATGTTATATATAACATAAACAAATGCTATAAATTTGTAATAGAACATAAAATGGATCTCCAATAGTTTCGGAAAGTCCCCATATCAGAGAAACATCATTGAGTGCAGCGTTGATGAAGTTTCTCTCTCACTTGTGTTCTCAGGCATATGAAACTGTCATCGACACTGCATTCAATCATGTTTTTCTGCCAATATGGGATTCTGTCAAGTAAAAGGCAACCTTATAAGCAACACAGGTTTTGTTTCTCAATTACTTTTGCCAATTAATTTGAATCTTTTCTGTTTCTTTTCCTATTTTCAGAAAATTTGACCAATTTTATGTTGTTCATCCTCAACTGCTATTTCATGCAGTTCAGTGTCTCAAGATCAGTGTGAACACAATTACTTCTTTTCAACTATTATCCAAACTTTTTCGTAGATGTAAAGTTCATTATACTTTCAAATCAATAAAATTTATATCAAATCTCCTAATGAAACTTAGATGAAAAGAACTGTACCTTTACAAATTTTACTGGTAAATCATTGATGAGGAAATTCCCAAGAATAATATTATTTACTTGCAAAGTCCAATATTAGGTTTCTTGAATGCTGCTTTTTGGTAAATGTTGTCATAATAGAAAGGCATATAAAACTGAGGGTTTATAAAACACAGATCTCCAACAGTTAAAACGTCAAATGTTGGCACTTTCACATACTAATGCTTTATCAACTAAGCTATGTCTTTAATGTCTTAGGTTAGAACTAGGTTGCTGCAATGTCACTATTCTGATGGAGAAAAAGGTTTTTTTTTTTTTTTAGAGTTTAGCCAACATGGTTTGTGAGTATGCAAGAGAGATGATTGTGATTTTTTTTTTATGTTTTACCTTTTAAAGAAAAACAAATTATGACTTTTTTTTTTCAATCACTGTATTTTTTTAAAGGAAACCAAAAAAAAAGTTTAAATTTTTTGTCATCAATACAAAGGAAACCAACTTTGTTAATTTCCTCGTAACATTATTTGGACAACTTCTTGCAAAAATGAAACTCTATTCTCTTTTAGTTTTTTTTTTGTCAGTTAGTTGATTTTTCTTTTATCTTGACTATGATTTTAAAACCCTTTAAAACTTGAAAATAAGATTGGCATGCAAAATTTTTCTATTAATCAATATATTATAATAGCTATCTTCATTACGTTTTGCAAATAGTTACTGGGATTTATGAGACTTTTTTTACTGTATTCATAATTCTTGTGGTGACAAAGTTGTAGTATGCCCAAAATTACTAAACCATTTTTTGAACATTTTGAAAATTGAAAGCTTTTCTTTGCACCTCCAATCGTTTCTAAATATGCTTTCATTTTTTTTTTAAATCTCAAAATCATCTTTTGTAAAAAAAATTTTTTTAACTTAAAGTAGTTTTTTTTTAAGTTTTTCTCTCCATTCAAAAAACCCTACACTCCAACTTTTGTGTTTCAATGTATTTTGAAATTCGTTGAAGGATTTTTTAAAGACTTCAATAGATTGCAAAAACAAATTTTGAAATCCGTTCAAGTTCTTAATGAATTTTGAAATCTGTTTAGACCTTAATAAATTTTGAAATTCATTAAGATTTTCAATGAATTTCGAAATTTGTTAAAGGATCGACAAATTTTTAAATTTATTGAAGATTTTGACGAATTTAAAAATTAGTTGATGTTTGAACGAATTTCAAAATTTATTGAAATCTTTGTAAATTTTGAAATTCTTTATTTGAAATCTGAAAGCCTAAATAAATTTTAAAATTTGTTTGAATGTACATTAATTATTGTCTACAATCTCATTTACTGAGAACTAATTTTAGAAATTAGAAGGGTTGGAAGAAACTTTTTAGAGATAAACGCCCTTGAAAATTAAAAAAAAAATTTATAAATAAGTGAATTAGTAAACCAACCCGTTTAACCCACCAACCCGTGATGAGTCGAGCTGCGTTCGAATTTTGTCAGCTAGCCAATGAGTGAACCGAATTTGGTTGACTCACTAAATGACCAACCCGTGAGTTGAACCGAGTTATCCATTTTGACAGCTCTAAGAAGTATATCATGCATCTATATAGGAGTGAATTTTCTAGAAAAGGTTTTGAATTTATAAATTTCTTCATTCCTTGAATAGAAAGTACCTAAAGAATTTTGGCTTTGAAAGATAATGGTCATTATGCTTTAGAATGTTCATGGTGATAAATTTTCATTAAATTAATGTAAACAAAAAAAAAATTGTATAGTTCTTTTTTCCGTAACTATCATGGGTTTCAAAATTAGGATCTGATTACAAATTACAAATACATTTGTAAATTATTCATGTAGTAGTAAAAATGCATAACAAAACTGTGAAAAAAATATATTATATTATAAACATGTCTTTATCCTTTAATATCAACGTTTTTGTTTATAAAAATTGAACTCCAGAGACAAATTTGCCTGTCAACCTATTACCATAACTAAAATAGTTTATTAATTTCAACTAATAATCTGCTTTCAGAGTTATATTGAAGCATAAGAAAGAATGACAACAATCAAATTTTAATCTTGATCCTTGAAAAATGCATGGAAGATGTTACAACAAATGTATTATAGCTTCAGTCATTATTTTTTCCATTTTCTTTTCTTCCTTCACTCTTCTTCCTATCATATTTAATAATACCACATTATTTTATCACATTATTTAAGAGTTGAAGTATAAACCAATTTAAATATTTTTTTATTTTTATTTTTTAAAATAAAATTGTGATAAAATTTCTTACTTTAAAATAAATCATATTCCAAAAATTTATAAATGCTATTTAATAAATTGAAATATTAACACTTATCATATATAATAATTGATATTAACAATATTATTCCAAAAAAATATAAATTTTTTTTTTCAATAGAATGATAGGTCACTTCATATAATTTTATCACATTCTCATCCATAATTTATAAGGCTTAATTATGATTACATCATTCCTATTATTATTCTAACTTAAATAAAAAGGCATTCTTTTATATAAGTATAAAAAGTAAGTGATATAAAACAAGTATTTTAGTAGTGTAGCCTAGGGTAATAAAAGCACGTTTATGTAATTCCACTTGTCAAAGCTTCTCTTATTCAATATGAAAGTTACTAGAAGTGCCAACAATAGGTTTATATCTCACTAGCATGGACCCAACTATTAATATTTGATGTGATGTTATCGGCTTCATAGTTCTTTTACTTCCAATAAAACCAAAAAGAATACTTAACCTAACATTGCCATGCTTTAGGTTCAATGAGATTAAATGAAAAAGAAAACAATGAGGTACTTGAGACTGCTTTCGAATAGAGTTACTGTATTTGAATGTGATGCTATTTTTTTATTATGGACTTTAACATTTTTAACTATCACAATTATATTATTTAATGTTTTAAATAAAAACTTTCTATAGTATTTTCATAAGATTCAATTCTTTGTTAGACCAGCAATTAATAAAATTAATCTTTGTTTAGAGTTTTGCAGCATTTATAATTTCCTGTTCAAATTAATGCAGGCAACTGCAGAAGTATTTATGTTGAAACAATAGGTGACTTATTTATTTCCAAAACTTTCAGAAAAATTCAGATAAAATATAAATAGTACTACAGCTTTGATATTATAACAAAAAATGTGGTGCAATTACACATTCTGAGTACTTCCAGCATGATATAACATGATTGAGAGGTGAATTTGTTGTTTAAATATGACATGATATGACATTACTTTTCAAAGGCATAGTAAGATATTTGGTTTTATGTTTGTCCATATGAATAAACATGATGTGAAAGAGGTTAAGTTCTGAAATGGATGTTAATTTTTGGAAGAATGAATCATTAACTTTGGATAGAGAAATACTCTGAATGCAACACTACATAGCATCTTCATACTCTGATTTATATGGAATCAAAAGTCCAACAACAATGGACAACCAAACAATTCAAATTGGTAGGGGTCAATATTCCATGATGAAAGATTCTCTTTACATCAGAAGTGTGCTGCAGCATCACAGTACTGTATCTGCATTTCATTGCAATACTTTAATCAAATTTACATGCAAGAACAATGGGCTTTATAACTTTATCAAACCATAGAAGATTTTGCAGCCAAAAAAGTTCATCTCTACCACAAAGGAATGAATGTAAAGACTTGATGAATTTCTGATATCTTGTGATTTTCCAGTTTCTATTATAAGCCATATGTTAAAAAAACTAAGATTGATTGAATTGAGTGGGATTATTACCAAAGACAAATTTTCATCTTGATGTTATACTCATTACTTTTATATTGTTTAAATTAAAACGATTTTGTACCAACTATCCAAGTAGTTAATAATTAAAACCTAGAATGTTAAAGAAGACAATGTTAAATGGGAAATTGCTTCTAACTTTGTTCAACTTCCCTCTTTCAATGAAGTAATTCACCACACAAAAATGTAATGCAAATCAAGTTGAAACAAAAGAGCATACTCTCACACTGATCCTGTGCAAGTAAAAACTCAATATGTTGAAGAAGATAAAAACATAATCAGTTCATCAAAACACTACAGAGCAAAGACAGAAACCTTTGTTATAGTGTAAATAATCAAAGACTGCTACTAAACACGTTGATCACTGCATAGTCCATTCTTGAATTTAGGCACATAACTTAAATCAAAAGTGATTGATCAGAAGCAGAATGATACATTGCTACATATCTGGCGGTTGATTTCAGCCCAAGAAACTAAAAAAAGTGGAAATCTGCTGAAGGAATAATTCCAAAGATTGAGTTACATAATTTGGAAAAAACCGGTTAAGAAACCAAGATAAAAAAATAAGAAAAATAAAATAAAATCTACATTTTGACAGAAACACTTAGCATTCAGATTGAGTGATGATAAGATCACAAGATTTGGATTAGTCCTGTTCTTTTCTGATGCAATCAGCGAAGATTAAGAGACCAAACAGGACTTTGCAATTGGAAATAATTACTGGAATATGCCATTGCCAAGGCCATTCATTCTCACTGTTCTGTTTTTTGTTCCCAATAAATGACAACAAAGACTCTCTCTTTGGGCCTGAAAAACAGAAAAACCCTTTTTTTCTCTTCCTCTGCGCTCTCTGCAGAGAAACACGGTTTCTCTGCGCGCAAAGGTGAAAAAAATTAAAAAAAAAATTCCCAATTCTCTCCGAAAACCGAAATCAATGACGAAAAAACCGAAGGCGGAGGGAGCGGAGGAGCCTTTGCCGGACCACCTCCGGTGCGGGCGCACCGACGGCCGGCAATGGCGGTGCCGGCGGAGAGTGAAGGACAGTCTGAAGCTGTGCGAGATTCACTACCTCCAAGGTCGTCATCGGCAGTACAAGGAGAAGGTTCCCGAGTCCTTGAAGCTTCACCGGAAGCGCAAGACGAGCGACGAGGAGCCTAGTGCTGTGGACAATGTCGAATCTAGGGCACGGAGAACCTCGAGAATCGTGAAGAAGAAGCGCAGGCTTTCGGAGGGTCCCGAGTCGCTGGTGGCGGCGACTCCTTCTCTCGCGAAGAAGAAGGCGCCGAAGCAGGGCGATATGCAGTTGGAGCTCATAAGGATGGTTCTCAAGAGAGAGGCGGAGAAGAAGAACAAAAACAACAAGGGCAAGAAGAAAAATAAGAAGAAGAACAAGAAGAAGAAGAAAAAAGAGGAGGAAGAGGAATTGTGTTACGGTGAAGGGGAGTTGAGGAGGGAATTGCCGAATGGTGTGATGGAAATCTCTCCGGCTTCGCCTACTCGTGATTACGACAATGTGGCTTCGCATTGTGACGTGAAAGTTGGTGTTGATTCTAGAACTGTTACTCCGCGTTACTTTAGGTCCAAGAATGTTGATAGAGTCCCTGCGGGGAAGTTGCAGGTGTGTTTTGCCCGATATTATTTGCACTCACAGTTCTAACTAACTGACCGGTTGTGAGTTTTGTTTTTGGGAGTTTTGAATTTTTTTTATCCGTGGTGTAGATTGCGCCGTATGGATCGAAATTGAAGAAGGGTACCAAGGGTAAGAGGAAGAAGTGTCATTGGTGCCAGAGAAGCGAGTCTTGCAATCTGATCCAGTGTTCGAGCTGTGAGAGGGAGTTTTTCTGCATGGATTGCATTAAAGAGCGGTTTGTTATTGTTGAACTCACTTAACTCTCTCAATTTTGAGCATGAGAATGAGAATGAACCTTTGTGAAATCATCTGTGTGTGCTTGTTCCAATGTTTGATGTTGTTTTGAATTTTTGCTTTGCTATGTTCGTATCTTCATGTGCAAAGTTCTTTGTCTGCATTCTGGGGTATTTATGATTTATTTCCATTGGAGAAGTTGCTGATTTTGATTCTTTAGGGCCTCACCTGTGATCAAACTTTTGAGGCCATGCTGAAGCATGAATTTGAGACACGTGGTTTGATCAATTAATTGCCTAGCTAGAGATTCTTCTAGTAATTTGTAATGTTGTTAAATAACCATTGTTGAGCCACCGTAATGTTATAATTTGGCGGTTTTTTTACCCTTCCACCATTGGTTAAATGAAGGCAGGCCCGCTATGGCGATGCCATAGGCCGCAATGGCATGTTTATAAGGTTGAGTTTTTGCCTTTCATCATATTCTGCCATTGATATTTCCACAGCTATTCCTTAGAGCAAAGGATGCCCCTTTTTATGTAGTTAAGATAGATGTGCGTGATGTTTATCCCTCTCAACGGTGTTTAATATGAATAATTAAAATTTACAAAGGAAATAATAATTTAATGCAAATAGAGTCATTCTTTGTTTTTGCTAATTTTAAGAAATGATAGTAGTAGAAGGATCAATAGTGATTAGTGCTTACATGTTTACCAATATAATTTTTTTTTCTGTTCCTTTTAGATTGGGAATCAGATCATAATCATAATATGAGACATTTGTCAATATTTGTCTATACAAATTTAGGTATTTGGACACTCAAAATGAAGTTAAGAAGGCATGTCCAGTTTGTCGTGGAGCTTGCACTTGTAAGGATTGCTCAGCAAGTCAATGTAAAGACAGTGAAAGTAAGGTCTGACATCAAACATGAACACGCTTATGCTTTAATAGTGTTTTATTAATAGCATATATCGACACTTCGGTTTTATGACCTGTTCTTTTCAGGAATATTTGACTGGTAAGAGCAGCGTTGATAGAATATTGCATTTTCATTATTTGATCTGCATGCTCCTTCCAGTACTAAAGCATATAAGTGAAGATCAGAATATTGAGCTAGAAACAGAAGCAAAAGTTAAAGGTGTAATTTTTGTTATTCCAATTTTGATTTTTTCTGAAGCAGCATTTTGTTTATTATAAAACATGTATCTTAGATGCCTTTGTTGGCGACAGGAAAAAATATTTCTGATATTCAAATCAAGCAGGTTGAATTTGGCTGCAATGAGAAAAATTATTGGTAAGTTATCTTCTCTAGGGTGGGTGCTGTTGAGAAAAGTGATATGATTTTCTGGTGCTTCTTGTTAACTAATGTAAACCTTGTTGCAGCAATCACTGCAAGACACCCATTTTGGATCTCCATAGAAGCTGTCCGAGCTGTTCATATAGCCTATGCTCAAGTTGTTGTCTCGAATTAAGTCAGGGAAAAGCATCTGGAGAAATTAACTTATCTACATTCAATCGACCTGATAAAATGAAAAGTAGCAGTGCTAGTGAGAGCCAGGATTTGGACGAGAAGCCCATATCTAGTAGCAATTTAACCGATACTTCAATATTGACTGAGTGGACAAATTGTAATGGCATTGATACTCTGTCATGCCCTCCTAGAGAATATGGTGGTTGTGGTAATAGCCACCTTGAGTTGAGATCTGTTTTCCCCTCCAATTGGATCAAAGAGATGGAAGTAAAGGCAGAAGAAATTGTTTGCAGCTATGACTTTCCTGAAACTTCGGATAAAAGTTCAAGCTGCTCATTGTGTTTTGACACTGACCATAATACTAACAGATACAAGCAGTTGCAAGAAGCAGCTTTAAGAGAAGATTCCAATGATAATTACTTGTTTTGTCCGACTCTGTTGGACATAAGTGGTGATAACTTTGAGCACTTTCAGAAACACTGGGGAAAAGGTCATCCTATAGTGGTTCAAGATGTTCTCCAAAGTACATCAAACCTCAGCTGGGATCCACTGATCATGTTCTGTACTTATCTTGAGCAGAATATTACGAGATATGAGAATAATAAAAATGTACTTGAATCTTGTTTGGATTGGTGGGATGTAAGTATACCAACTAATTTTATATTGTAGTCTCACAATTCTTTTAAATTAATTTGTTCGACTGATGCTGTTATTTGACTGAAAAGAGTTATAACTATCTTACAATAATATTTATTCAATTCAATGCATTTTTATATTGTGGACTGAAATTTTGTGTATAGTTATTGACACCATTGAACCAAGTTGCATTTGTTGAAAGAGTGTTATTATTGGCAGGTTGAAATTAACATTAGGCAGTACTTTACTGGGTCTGTAAAACGCCGTCCTCAAAGAAATACTTGGCATGAGATGCTCAAACTAAGGGGGTGGCTTTCTTCCCAAATATTCAAAGAGCTGTTTCCAGCTCATTTTGCTGAGGTAATTGATACTCTACCAGTTCAAGAATACATGCATCCCTTGTCAGGCCTTCTGAATTTAGCTGCAAATTTGCCACATGGGAGTGCAAAACATGATATTGGACCATATCTCTATATTTCTTATGGCTCTGCTGACAAAGAAACTGATTCTGTGACAACACTCTGCTATGACCCATATGATGTGGTATGTGTCCTTCCTTATTGTGTTACACATCATTTCTTATATATATATATATATATATGATGTGATACTGTCCTGCATTTTGACTCGTTAATTTATGAATTTAAACTATTTTGTTATAGTGAAAAAAAAGTGTCTTTGTTGTGCATATATCCTGTCATGAGAACTTAAAGTTGATCTGATCTTTTATAGCATCCTCATGGCATGTTTGCTTTTCTTGAGGATTGTTTTTCCGTTGTAAGTTCTTCATTATTTACATCGATAATCCTGTATCTTGTATATATAGTTGTTTGAGGTCTGGAAGTGATAATATGAAACGTTTTCTCAATACTAGTTGTAGTGAGTGAATCTTTTGTTCATACAGTTGTCCAAATCCCACAGTTACTGTTTAGCTTCGTTTGTATACTAAATGCCAGGATCAAAACTTAGTCAAATCCTTACTCTAACTCAAATTATAATCAATTTATTAGGAATTCTTGTATCTATATAATATGCATTAACCTTGGTCTCTGTTACTAATCTGTGTCTTGGAGTCCTAAGTTGTAACCGATTCCTTCCCACGTTCTCTCAAATAGCAGTTGCTTGCACTTAGTTTGTGAAAGGAATGTCGTGTTGATTCTCCATGAGGTTTTCTGTGTTTGATTTGTGATTCCAGGTTAATATTATGACACATACCACAGATGCCCCCCTCTCTACAGAACAACTTACAAAAATAAGAAAATTACTGAAAAAGCACAAAACTCTGTGTCAAATGAAGACTATTGGTACTGAGGAGCCACTGGAACAAAAAGTGAATGGAATGAAATTATTGCATGTTGAAGAAACGGAGCAAAGAGGCTTGCAGAGTATGGTTGAAGAAGGAATGAACTTTTTCAGGAGAGTCAATAGAACGTCTTGCATCTCAACTGAAGCTAAGAGAGTTTCTAGTCAGAGCATGGACAGCAATGTTTCCCAGAATGGAGACTGTGATTTCTTTTCTGAATCTGATTCGGGACGCACTTTACTTCTCCTTGGGACTGTTCAAACCAATGAAATCTCTAAACAAGATATTCCTAGAAAACCCTTTGAAAGCTCAAAAAGACATAAAAATAAGTTTTCTGAGCATTTGGGTGCCCAGTGGGATGTCTTTCGCAGACAAGATGTACCGAAGCTCATAGAATACCTTAAAAGACACTATGATGAATTTTCTTGTACCCGTGACCATCACAAGAAGGTAAATTCAAAATAAGACAATTCCTCGGAAGAATTTTGATTGAGTGGGTGATTATTCATTTTCTCTTTGCTGCAGATGGTTCACCCAATTCTAGATCAAAACATTTTTCTTGATAGTACTCACAAAAAGAGATTAAAGGAGGAATTTAGTAAGTAAATATGCTTCTATTTGTTTGATCATTCGCTACAGTCGTAGATAACTTTATTGACCATGGCTGTCACGATCACAGAGATTGAACCTTGGACTTTTCAGCAACACGTTGGACAAGCTGTCATCATTCCTGCCGGATGTCCATACCAGATCAGGAATTCTAAGGTGTGCATTAGTGTAAAATTCACTACTCTCTTGCTAGCCTGAAAAGCAGAAACCTTGTGGAATATTGCTTGTTATTGAAGTCGAATTCCATTTTTTTGGACTTATATTTTGAATGCTTTGAAAATTCTTTTCAATGTGCTATGTTAAGCCGCACCTTTTAGCAAATTATTTCTCAGAATATACGAATATATTATAGGCAGGCACTTACGTTTATTCAAATTTGTAAGGAAAGAAAAAGGATGATTGCTGTACAGTAATAATATTAATAGTGGCTTTCTTTCATACAGTAATAATATCATTATCTCTATTAGTTTTTGTATCCCTATAATATACTCTTATATGAATGTACGCCACGCATGTTGTTTCTTGATCTGCAGTCTTGTGTTCATGCGGTATTGGAATTTGTGTCCCCTGAAAATGTTACAGAGGGTATCCAGTTGATTGATGAGGTCAGACTATTGCCTGAAGAGCATAAAGCAAAAGCAGACATGCTGGAGGTAGATCTTGCAATGCTATCATTTATCATTTCCTGCTTTCTCCTATTAGTTGTTGCATTGCATAGAATTAACAAGCCTTTCTCTTTTTTGCATCCATGAAAATAGGTAAAGAAAATGGCGCTTCATAGTATGAATACAGCAATTAAAGAAGTACGTCAACTTACAAGCAAAACATGATTGCACCAGCTAGAATATATTTACATGTCCCCCTTGCACTAGGGATCTCATGTCTCAACCTCACTTGCATATCTTCATTCTTGTATAGATTAATGCCCAGACACATTAATATCTAGTTAGGTAGTACTTATTAAAATTATTAACTTCCGTCTCATCCCTTTATTCTCTGCTGTCAAGTTTATGCCTCAACTGAATTTCGAATAAATTTAATGGTTTGTATATAATTCTTAAGTTTATTTGAAGCGGAATGATATATTTAGAGTGAGAAGAAATTAAAGTTTCAAAATTTTCAGTAGTTTTAAATGCTAGTAGATTGATCTGATTGCAAAGTAAAACTCCTGGTATGCTGCTTAATAGAACTATGGAGCTTGATCAATTAGTTTAAAAATGCTTAAGATTTTGGTTCTTCAGTTCTGTGTGTTTAAGACAGATACATTTGGAGATTGTTAATCTACGATTGAAGTGTGAGATCAATTTGGCGTAGTTCAGTTCATATCTTTGGTTGGTCAGTTCTTTCATATGGGGAAATAATATGGGCTTTTCAGAATCTTTTACAAGGCAATTTCTTTCTGCATAATTTTAACTTGCAATCTGCTAAACTTTTTTAATTTCAAATTGTGCAGTTTAGAATATTTTGTAATTCAGAATATATTTTTAAATTGGTATTCCAAAATATGTGTCAACATCCAATTTCGTCCGGACAAGTAAATAAATAAAAATAAGAGAATAATAATTAATGTGGGTAAAAAAGATAAAATAATAAGTATAATATCAGACACAATATTTTTGAGATGTTAGTTTAACATGATAATAATTTGGATCAATATTATGCTAATAATTATAAATAATAATTAAAATAGTATATTAATATAATTTGCTTCGTTAGTTGTTTTTAAAGAAGAAAATATGATTTTAAAAATGGACAATTTTTTTGACAATAATTATAATTAATGTCTTGAAAATTATTTGATTTATTTTTCTTGGATCTAAGACTTTTTTTTCTATTTTGTTCGTTGTCAATTAATTTATAATTAAGGACAAGATTACTATAATATTAAAATGTGTGTATATAAATACACCACTATTAAATAATAGAGAAAGAAAGAAAGAGAGTATAAAAAAAAATACCTTCTCACACATAAGGGTTATGTCAAAAACAATCACCAAGGAAGCACTAGGGAATATCAAAAGCTAAAAAGGTATCTTACTTTTACACCCTTATTTTTCTCTTTTTATTGTACTTGGAAATAATGTTTTTTTTAAATCATAATTTTTTTTTTCTATAAGTACTCGTCGTCGGTTTCATTCCTTTTTTTTCCCACCATTTTTCAAAATAAAAGATTTTCTTCAAAATAAAAAAAAACGATGTCATTTCTAATCGAGTTCACTTTTCAAAAATCCAAAATAATCCATAATAATTTTCAAACAAACTCACAAACATTTTCTAGATAAAGAACTGCGTAATCTTTGATTGTCCATCATATATGAATATATGTAGGAGCAAGGTCAATCCTTGCCGGTTTCATAAAACAAAAAATATTTTTTTTGGTTTCTTGTTAGTTTCTTTATATTATTATTTTTTTAGGGAAAATTAAATATTTTGAAAAAACTACGTCAACTTTCTACATTTAATTAAAGGTACTGTTTTTAGCCAAGCGTAGTAGACTGTTAATACCTTCCTTACTCGTAACCAATTCCCGAACCTAAAATCTAGTTTTTGCATACCATGTCTTATTTTATGATTTTCCATAATAAATTATAGTGGCGACTCCCAAAATCTTTTCTCAAACCCGTTTGTTTTCGGTTTGTCGTCCCGATACCGATTGTGACAATATGATTCAAAATGCACAATTCAGAAAAAAAGTATGATTACATAATTGCAATTCATTTATATTTCAGATTATGTAATTTAAAATATATATTTTATTATGTATTTTGAAATATACATTTCAAAATACAAAAATATTATTTATAGTCAGGTTGAAATTGTGGAGGTGCAGGAAGAAATGGATTATAAGCGTAGAACAGGCCTAGAGCCCGCCAACCATTTTGTCAAACTGGATTTACTTTGTATTATGATACTTTTGTCGAGCATATCACTATTTTATTCCTAATATCATATGAAGAACATCAATGCATATGTAGAGAACCAGTGTGTTGTATGATGGGTAAATCGGAATTAAAAAACGAGAAGAATCTAAAATGGATTATTGTGTTGGCTCTGACTTCAACTTTTTGGAGTTCCATATTAGTTGCTAAGTCATAAACCTTAAAATCCTACGAATGCTGTATTGAAGTTGAATCAAGCACGAAAATCCATCAATTTTCAAAAGTAAATTTAATTTAATTTAATTAGTATTTATTGCATCATCTAGCTTCAATACTGCATAACAGAAATATTAAAAATATATATTAATAAAGAATAATTAATTTAATACTATATACTTGTTAAGATGAAAACTTTATCTTAAAAAAGAATTTAGCCATATGCCGTTCTTGAGTCGTCACGTCATAAAAACTTACCCTTCGTTGGATCCGTTTGGTCACAAAAAGTGTGAATTGAAGGAACATGGAAATAGGTGGTAGGGGGTAGCTGTAGTTGTTAAATTGACCAAATGGTGCGACATTAGCAGTTATCGAAGTCATTTTGGACGTAATAATTTAGACTTGTGCATGTTTTACCTCACTTTTGTTTTAAGTGTGAGAATATGATAAGGATAGAATTGGTGCTACAGAGTGTAGGTAACAGGTGTACTTTTTTTAAGACCACAAGTTTAGTTGCACGCAATCTTTTAACTAATCAAAACAAGTTTACCACTCAATCACTTCATTAAACTAATTATTGGACTCATCCAACTATACTCCACAATGTCGCATTTCTAATCACTGGATTACGACAACCCTCCTTCTTCAAATCGATAAATCCGCCGAAAGTTTAAGTGTATTTTTATGGACTACTCTCACTTAATTTTGTGGCGGATTGAATATTCATCTTTGAACTTATAGACCACTTTGATTTCTCATATTTTCAAAATAAATATATTTTTCTTAAATTATATTTAATCTTATATCACTTAAAAATAAAATAAATTTATAATATATAAATCAATGTAAAACTTATTTTTTAATCGTGTAATTTATTTAAAGTATGCAAATGCCAAATTGCAGCATGAAAGGGAGCACATTCTTGAATTGGAATCTCGGTTGTCTAAAAATTATGATGAGTTGAATAGTTTGTTTTTGTAAAGTGATGATTATTACTATCACTTTCAGCCTATTATGAAACCTAGAGGAGTGTTCCTATGTGTTGATGCTTGCCAGCCGTTTTGTCTGAAGTATTCCAACAGGAAAAAGGCACTAAATTATGCATGATGCCACCATTCTTTCTTTCTTTCTCTCTGTAATATGACTTTGCTATCAATGATCATCTTATCCACCCAGACCATGTTTAAGTGCGTATTAGGTGATCCTTTTAATTCTTTATAATGCAAATTTTGACCATTGAAATTTGGTGTTTGATCTCTTTTGAGTTTGTTTTCAACCTGGTGGTAGGTTAATTATTCCCAAAAGCTACAGCAAGTCTTTTACTTTGGACTTTGGATCTCTGCAAATTGAGTTAGAATATTTTTAAGCATATTGTTTGAATTTTTCTCCTCGATGTGTAGTGGGGCATTAGTTTAGTGAGTGTGAGTATGTCATTGATATTAGTATAATATACAAACTTTTCTATGCAAATTAATGTCTACAGTGTCTTTCTTTGAAATATCAGTTGACATTCAAAATTATTGAAACTCAAAGAATCAAGCTTTCCCGCGGACGAATTCCCCCATTTCTGACTTTCTTACACATGAAAATACAGAAATAAAAACATGACAAATCCAAGTTGTATAAAGGTATACTCATTCCAAAAGCTTAGGTTTTGGCTTTTATACAAATTTTGAACTTTTAATCATGTGTTATCCAAATGTAACCATGCTAAGACATTTGAAGTGGATGAAATCATTTTGGGTGTTGACACTTCCTTATGTTATCAAGGTTTTGGGAAATACAGTATCTAATCACATAAAGATTTAACAATACTTTTTATCCAAAAATTTATTAAACTTTTATTCAATATGGAACTTAAATTCATACTTGGAATTCTAACAAAATATGAGTCTTCACTTTTATATAATATTCTAATTTTTTTATTTTTATCTAGTGTGTAACTTAGATTTATACTTAAAATTCTAACAACTAGATCCATTTATAATATATAAATTGACATAAATCATATAAAACAATTTTACATGATTGAATTAGTTTTAAAGTTTACTTTTTTATCGAAATCAATAAAACCTTTTTATTTTTTTAAGAAAATTACACATTGTTTCTGAATATATGGTGACCTGAAGATGTCATCTGAAAACAGCTCAAGTAAAGAAAAGAAAACATGGAGTGGTGATTAGAAGAGAAGGAAGTAACATGGGAGGAACTTCAACAAAGACATAAACCCACTTTTGAGTTTGTTTTCTGAACCAGCTTTTTCTTTGGACGGTCGAGAAAGAAAGCGATAGAAGGTCACGTAAATTTCACAAACCCTCTTCTTTCTCTGTTTCTTCATTTCTATTTGGTCGGTGGGTGGTCACCACCAGCATATGCCCTTGTCTTACGTAAATTATTATACAAATTCTATTGTATTTTGATTAATGACACATTTTATCATTTAAATTTTACATTTTACTTGTTTCAGTTTAAAAAATAAATATAAATGAATTAGCGAGAGTGAAATTTTAAGATTTTAAATTAGGTAAAAATATCATTTTATATTTAAAATATTGTTTATTTTAGAATATGGAATTTTGTGAATGTTAGATGTGGATTTTTAAATGATACGAAATTATTGAATAAGAAGAAATAACTTGTGAAATATTATACCGTTTGATAATAGTGTTGGAATGTAGTAATATTTCCTCTGTTTAATGAGTAATGTGGTTTGCTTATGGGACAAGTTGAGAAAGCCCAAATGGCATAGTAGAAGTTTCAACGATGAATAGAAGGTATACACGCAAAAATGACGAAGAGCTTACATGCAGAGGCTTGGTGACCTGCGGAATCGGTAACCCAGCCCAACCACAATGAGAACCTTCTAATCCTTTTGGTCACTCCTTGCAATTTAATGCCAACCATATATCTTCAAAATTTGTGGCTCAACGTATGTTTGACCAAAATATGTTCCATTATCAGATATTAATATATTACTTAGATTTAAGACTTTACTTCTACAAAATGTTATCAAATATATTTTTAATCAGATTTATTACATCTATAATATCATTTATTATCATTATTTTCACGTATAACAATTTACTACATCTATTATGATTTTTTATTGCTTGTATTTTCTTTTTATATTCAAGCATATTTTACTTCTGTAAAAAAAATTTTGTTTTCATACTTTCAATACAAAATTTCTATGTAACTTTTCTCTCTCTTGCATTTTATCAAACACTCACATCTATCAAGTTAAGTTGACCTTAATGTTATTTATTTTTAATATTTTTAATTAAGCTTTCAACGCTTAATTTTTTCATTAATTAGATGATATTGTTATTATATTACACTATCATCTTGCTTATTTTTCTTGCTAAGATATTTGAAGTTCAATAAACAAATAAAAATTACTTTATATTATTGCAACGTATTTTTTGTATATTAATTATAGAACCTCATATTTCTTAATAAGTAGAGTAAAGTAAAAAGATAATGTAACAAAGTAACAATCATATCATCTAATTATTAAAAATAATAAATAAAACTCAATTAAAAGAAATAAAAGTTTAAAATATTCACTATACTAATAAAATTTCAATTAATTATAACGGATTTTGATCTTAATTTTATATATATATATATATATATATATATATATATATATATATATATATATATATATATATATATATATGTATATTCTTTATTACATTACGTCATACTTTTAAAATCGTATTGTGATCAATGTGGAATTGGTAACTTAGTAAATAAGAATAATCATTTTCTTATCATTTTCACAAAAAATATAATAAATAAAAATATGAAATAAAATTGAAAATATCACATATATGAAAATTTCAAACTTAAATTCTTTTGATAGTCTTCGTGTGAAGGAAACAGATAGAGAGAGAAGAAGATGCTGAGTTCCATACAAAAAAGTTAGGTTTAATACTTATTTTGGTCCCTCTTTCCGTAGGATCTGTTCAAAGTGCTCCTCTTTTTTTTCAAAAGTTCACTAACATCCTACTTCTCGCAAAAACGATGCACGTTAGTCCTTTTTTGTTACGGCGTTAAAAAGACTAACGGCACAGCTGCCCAGCTAGCACAAAACTGATGAGTTGTACAGTTTTGGTTGAGGTGGCACTATGAATTGTTGATTCATCCTGAAAGCAAAGGGATTCATGGTTGTTTTTCCCCAATTAAAAAGCAAAGTTAGGGTTGTTGGTGATTCGTGCTACATTTGTTCTCAAATCTAAAAGCAAAGGTTAGGGTTGTTGGAGATTCGTGCTACTGTTGTTCCGAAATTTAAAAGCAAAGAGTTAGGGTTAGGGATGACTTCATCACAAAGTTGTTCTTCCTGTTCGAAGGCAACGTCCAAAGGATTTTCGCAATCCTCACACGGTGTTGTTTCGAGGGGAGTTGGGATAATCGCTATTTGCCACTATGGTGATATTGCTGTAATGAAAGTTGCCAGAACTTCAAGGAATGTTGGGAGGAAACTTTGGGGATTGATGAGAGGGTCGCACCTCTCACAAAAGTTGTGCATAAAAGAATGCAGTATAGACTAGGAAGTGACTCCTAGGTCGTCTCACAAGGACCAATATTGCGGTTCAGTCTCAGATCACACATGGAAAAAAGGGGGTTGTTAAGAGTTTGAATGCAAACAAAAATGTAGAAAACGTTCAAATACAAAATTAAATCTAATAGTCACTACTAACATTATAACTAGAATATCACAATCAAGAAAAATAGACAAGATTAAAATGAACAGAAACGATAAACTGAACAATGCAATAGATAAGTGTCCAAAGCAATTAAGGCCAATAAAATGCAAAGCTGAAACAAATGGCAAATGGCGTGAATAAATTCAAATGCAATAAGCTAAAAAAATAAGGACACGTTGCAGCTTGGAATGAAATTAAATGCAAGGTTACGTGAACAAATTGAATGCATAAAGCAAATTCACAAACAGCAGGAAACACAAATGAAACCTAATAAATGAAGTGCCACGGAAAAGTAAAATAACTAAATTAGAAAACATTATCATGGTTGGCAGCTGGAATAAATGCAACAAGTAAGCTAATAAATTAAAAGCACAAACAATGTCACATCTTCTTCACGTGGCTTCACACCGCCGGTGCCTCCTGCTACCATTCCCCCAAGCCGAGACAACACCACTTCTTCCTCCTACGTGCTCTCCTCTCTCATCCATAAGCAATTCAATAAAATTTCTTTTCTCATAGCCTACCACCGTACACCTGCTACTTGTGCCCTCCAAATGCTACAATTGATGTGACCACTCCTTACTCCAACCTAATCTACTCTTCACCTCACATTCCCGTGCACACCGTGCCCTTCTTCCCATCTCCACGTGCTTTTCTCTATTGTGGCTGCTGCCGACGTGTGTCCCCTCTTTCACGTCCAGCACCGTGTTTATCCTAAGAAAGAAAAATGAAAGCTTTCATGCTCCCAGCTGGCTACCCCCATCATCATCTGTAACCCTCCTTTTCTCTCCATTAAATCGCGCAAACTCCTTTTGTAAAAGCAAACAAAATAACGCTAAAAATCCATTCTCCCGCAGCTTGACCGTAGCTTTTAAAATAAAGAAAATGAGTTCCTTTTCCCCAATGAAATCACGTGCACACACTCCAGTTCTATGAAAAATCTTTTTTTTCTCTTAAGCAAATGAAAGTTGTACTTCTTCCAGTGAAATCAACATTTTCAAAATAATATCACCATGTGCACAAGAAAAATACAATGACAGTGAGTTATCAAAGAAAGTGTGCTTCTCAATTTCATCCAAAATCCTGTAACAGCAAGCTACCCATTTCTACAAATTAAAAGATGCTTAAAAAAAACTCCCATGAAGGTGGCGGCTGGTCCTCCCTCTCTTTCTACTGTGGCGGCCACTGGAACTCGTTAAGCCTTATGCCCCCCTTCCATTCTCCATCTCAACCTCTTCAAGTTGGACCGAGAGCTTGTGTACGTGCCAAGTGTGGGCCGATTTGTGGGTCGTAGCATGGACCGTGGAGGAGTGCAGCATGGAGCTGGTAGCTGGACCGTGGCACCTCCACTTCTTTGGACACCCCCCTCTTATGTGTGCTGGACCGCTTCTACTTTCTTGTTGGACACACTTTGATTTGCTGGATGTCACCCTTTTTCCAATAATGAAACACCCCTCTCTCATAAGCCCAAAAAGTAAAATCACCGTAATACCCTTTGTGCACACTTCTTTTGTGGAAAGTCTTGAATCATGTGATGGCCCTCTAAATGTCCCAAATTATATTTCCAAAATTTTCCCTGAAATCAATAATGCAAATAATTTGCTCAAATAATCCAAATTAATTAAAATTAGAATTTTTGGTCAAATTAAGCACAATTAGCAAAAACGGAAAAATACCGGACTTTTAAGCACAATTCCCTGATTAAATCTAGCACAATAAGCTAAGTGAAATTGAGAAAATATTGACTCATCAGGGATGTTGTCATTACAAGGTGTTTTGAATACCGTAGTGACTTTTATGTGTATTGGATTTTATGTGTTTTAACATTTTTGTGTTCTTGGTGAATAATAGGGTGGATTTTCAACTGGGATGTCATGTAATTTTTTCAAGTGGTGTTCTGAGGACAACGCTGATGATAGAGATGGTACAATTGTGAGACAAAGCAACAAGATATTTGATCTGGAAAATAATGTGAAAGAGTTGCAGAGAAGGATAAAGTTCTTACTTGGAGTTGTGTTTGCTGTTATTGTGTTGAACATTATGACATTGTGGTTGTGTTTAGCTTGATCTTAGGTGTGCAATGTGCAATGTATGTTTTGTTCATGTAATGACTTAGGTGTTTAGCATCATGTTTTGTTGATGTAATATCAGTTGGTGTTGTAATATGAGTGAACAATCTGAGTTTGTGCAATAAAGTTCGTTTTAGTCCCCCCTATGTTTTAAAAATGTTAAATGTGGTCCCCCTTTCCTTTAAAAATTGTTCACGGTAGTCCCTCTTTCCTTTAAAAATTGTTCAAGGTGGTCCCTTACGTATATGACTGTAATATATATTAAGGATACCTGGCAAAAAACAGATATAATTACATAATATCACTACTTCCAAATATCACAACATAATATCACTACAACTATAATAACATATTTAATTAAAGTGCTTAATAGCACTACAAAATTCAAGTGCTTAATAAGAGTACAACATACATAATTAAAGTGCTTAATAAGAATTCAACATACACAATTAAAGTACTTAATAAGAGTACAAAATACATCCAAATTTTCAATTAAATTTATGGATCTTTTCTTCTAACATTTAACTTTTTCCTTCGTATTGGCTGAGTTAAATCTCGGATGGAATCTTGACTTGGTTGTGGTGGGTGAGGAGATTGGGGACTTGATGGCTGTGAAGGTGCAAGGGGTTGTGAACTTTGTGCCTGTCCTGGTTCTGTTGGTTCTATGATGGCTGGACGTAAAGGGCACACTTTTTTGTTGTGCCCCAGTTCACGACAGATGCTACATTTCTTTTGCTGCCCACCAACACTCATTTGGGTCCCATCCTTCGTTAGCTCCCATGGCTCCATTCTTCTTTTTTTCTTTGGTCTCCCAGACATGTTCCTCTTAAGTGGTGGCAGTACATCAAGAGAACTAGTTTTTTCCCATAGGAGGTGGTCATTCACAGGATAGATGATGGACGCATATACCTCTTCATATGTGGATTTCCTGAACCAAATTGGTATAAAAGTTTCTGGATCTACATTTGAATAGTTCATTGATGCAATTGCATGACAACATGGGATGCCACTGATCATCCACTTCCTACAGCTACATTCTTCATTGTCCAGGTCCACTGTGAACTTGTTCCCAATGACTGAAACATGCCTAACCTCAAAAATCCTTCTTGCAGACCAACTGAATAAATGAACATAAATAAGGCACATCAACAACTGGATATGAACATAAATAAGGCACAAGAGCAATATTACCTTGGGATCCAATATCTTGACAAATTACATTCCTTCATAAGTCTCTTTTTGATCTTTGGACATACATTGAAATCCATAGATGCCACCTTCGTTCTATTCGTGGCCCATCTTTTCATCAAATACAGTCTAATATCCTCCAGCATGGTTATAATGGGTTTTCATCTAGACTGAACAAGAACACTGTTGAATCCTTCACTGATGTTGTTATCCAGAGTATCACACATTGCTTGAGTTCTGAACCTACTTCTTGACCAATACCTATTGCACGAGAATGAAGAAAATGGGTTACCAAACATGAGTAATGCAGAATCTTTGTGCATGTAATGGAAAGAATGTACCTTGGGGGAATGACTATGAGGTATTTAGATGCTTCTTCATTCACTGCTCTGATATTCAACACTCTCTCTCCCAAGCTTGGGGGTATGTACTTGTGGCAGCCCTCCACATCAAATTCTTCAATATCTGACCATAAAATCTTTTCCTAAAGTTAGCATAAAGGTGCCTGATGCAGAATCTTTGTTCTGCCCTAGGCAAAAGCTCTTGGATAGTTGGCACCAACCCCTGCCAACATCAATTTTTTAATCAAACACACATGATTAATAAAGTATGAATAATAAAATAATTTAAGTACTGCATGTACCTTTTGCTTGTCAGACATCCACGTGTACGCCCCACAAACTTCATTGCCCCCAAGGTTTTCAACCAATAATTGCAAGAACCAGGACCAACTATCTTTATTTTCGACTTCAACTACTGCATATGCAAGGGGTAGCATTTGCTCATTTGGATCCCTCCCAACAGCAGTAAGCAACTCTCCCTTATAAAGACCTTTCAAAAAACACCCATCTAAACAAATGATGGGCCTACAACTAATAAAATTGTCCTTACATGCTTTAAGACAAACATAACATCTCTCGAATATGGACTGACCATTATCACTGTTCACTTTAACCTTAACCGTTGACCTTGGGTTACTTCTCAATACCTCATGTGTGTAGTCATAAATCCTTCGAAATTGTTCTTTAAAATCCCCTTCACGTTGACTTGATGCCATTAACTTCGCCCTTCTTGCTTTAGAAATTGATACATTGGTGTTCCATTTCCTTAACGCTTTAGTACGTATGTCTTGGACCCTTATACTAGGATTCTCATGTAAAGACTTATCTATTTCATAACTCAACCACTTACTATTCATCATTTTAATGTTCAGTTGCCTACTGTAAGAATGAACATCAACAATCTTCCTTAAATGCCAAATCTTGCGTGATGGCAAATACCCACAATAAGCTACCCATGGACACTTTTTTTTCCCACCCATGCATCTCACCCTTACCCTACGGTTATCATTTTTTATAAACTTAAAAGCCCTCCCAGCATGAATAACATAGCTTCTAATGGCTTCCTTAAACTCATCCTTATCTGTAAATATAGTACCAAGTTCCCATTTGTAATCTGACATTGACTTCTTTTTCCCAAATGTAGGAAATGGACCTCTACTTGGTCTGTCCTCAGTTTCGTCCTCCTTACTTCCACTATTATCTAGAGTTAACAACACATCTGACTCCCATTCATCATCTGACAACCCCCTACCATGTCCTTGTGCTTCGTTATCACTGTCTTCCATCCTGTATTCTGAATCACTATTGTCCAAACCAATACCCAAATCACCTATCTCCTCCAAGTTCTCTTCAACAATAATATGTGCTTCATCCTCAGTATCCACTTCCACTTCTTCCTCAGTGTGCAGTTCTACTTCTTCCTCACTGTGCAGTTCTACTTCTTCCTCACTCTGCACTTCTACTTCTTCCTCACTGTGCACTTCTACTTCTTCCTCCACTCCACCCAGTTCCTCTGTGTCAACCTGCACTCCATCATCTCTCTCCAAGTCACGACCACAGTGAAGAGGACCTTCCTCAACCTCCTGTTGCACTTCAACAGGACCTTCTACACTAACCTCAACACCACTACCCTCACCACTCTCTGCAGGCCCTTGGCAAAGGTAAAGAATTTCATCCTCATTTTCTACAACCACTGCTTCGCTCACTTTATGTACAACATACAAGATGACTTTCCTCAACAATTTTCCCACATTCATCATGTTCAAAGCTCCTTTATCGTCATATAACTTATATAAAACATGTTCAATATCGTAATATAACTCATGTACTTCAATGTAACCCAAATCTTTAAGTGAACCTACTACTCCAAAATAGCTTCGTGTATCGGGGTCAATGTCCCAATAACATATCTCCCCACCTATATAATTAAAGGGCAATTCCTTTATCAAGGTCCCACCGAGTGGACCACTACCTCAAACCTATCGTTAGACATCCCTACACTGCAAATGGAAAAGGGGGACCACTCATTAACTTAAATTAACACACCATGGGACCAATTTCAACACCCAACGCCAGTACTTTTCCATAAATCCCCCACCACGCCACAAATATAATCATATTTTAAACACAACAAATACATAATCCACCAATTAAAGACAAAACAAATACATAATCCACCCATTAAAGACAACAACATAAGTAAGAACAGTAATGCGATCAGTAACTATAACAACAACATAAGAACAATAATGCAATCACTAACCTCACTAGCACTGACGAACGAACCACGCTCTTGGACGAACCACGAACTTGATTTCACCAATAATCAAAATCTGCACTCTTGGAAAGCTGATTGTTGAACCCTAAATCGCCCCAAAATCGCGAGGAGATTTTACCCCAAATGTAATTAATCCTAAAATTATTTTTAACCCTATTTTTTAAATTAATTTAAATCATTTTAAATTATTTTACCTCATTTTAAATTATTTTATTTTAACACATATAAGCAATTCACAGTGCCACTTCAACCAAAACTATACAACTCATCAGTTTTGTGCCAGTTGGGCAGTTGTGTCGTTAGTCTTTTTAACGTTGTAACAAAAAAGGACTAACGTGCATCGTTTTTGCGAGAAGTATGATGTTAGTGAACTTTGAAAAAAAAGGAAGACCACTTTGAACAGACCCTACGAAAAGAGGGACCAAAATAGGTATTAAACCAAAAAGTTAAATAAAGTTGCACATAATTTCAACTACGAATAGTGAATTGAGTAGAAGGTTCAAAAAGGGTAAGCAACGATACGTGGTTATGTTAGAATTTTTAAACTTTAGTTTTCAAATAAAATATAAAAATTATATTTGATTTGATTAAATTCTAATTTTTAACTAACTAATGTTAGTTTGATTTGTGTAATTTATATTACTATAAAAATTGTATAAAAAAATTATAAAATTTTATTAAATATTTTATTATAGAAAATTGTAAAATAGATATATCTTATGAAATCTTTAATATTTCTATAGAACTCATTAGATATGATGACGTATAGTTTGACATTTCGCACATCTTAAAATACATTTATCTTTATCAACTTATGAATTGTTTTATATAATTATTATATATAATCTAAATTTTATTTTATACAGATAAATAAATTATATAATCATATCAGTAAAAATTATATTCTAAAATCGTTAATTTGATAAGTACAATATAATTTTATACTATAAAATACCAATTACAACATAAATTTATATATGTTTGGTTTTGTTAATTACCTCTGCATGTATGATATTATATATAACTAATGCTTTCTTTAACTTTAATTTTAAATTGAAATCAATTTCTAATACTTGATTTTTATAATTTTAGGAATGATTTTACAGAGAATATAGATTACATTTGAAGATATTATTATTATTATTATTATATATTATCAATAAAAATAAATTTATTGGTAAACTTAAATTTATCAACAAATTTTGAAATATAAATTATCAATGAGGTAACTAATATTTTGCGTAAGATTCGTTGGTAAATTAAAATTTGTATTACCAATAGATACTTTTTTCGAAAATGTATCTGGTTCTCTATTTCATTGATAAATTTCGTTCATAATTTGTCATTCATATCATTAATAGATATTTTCATCAGTAAAATATACAATAAATTTATCATTAAATCTAATTAGATATTTTTTATATATTAAGAGGAGATGAGTAAAAATATAAAAAAATAAGATGATGAGGAGAAAGAGAACGGAAAGAAACAAAAGAAGGAAGAGGATGAGGCGTGATAGTGACGATGATATAGTGGTGATGGTAGCATGATAATAGTGATTTAGTGTCAACTTGTAGAAGGTGACTGTCAAATTTGAAAGAAGAGAAAAATGAGGAGAAGGAGAAGGAGAAGAGAATAAAGAAGAAGAGGAGGAAGAAGAAGAAGAAAAAGAAAAAGAAGATGAAAGTGGAGGAAGAAGAGGAAGACTCAATAGTGATATATATTAATGGTCAAAATCCATTGATAATTATAGACAAATATTTACCAACACATTTTAAGTTGTTGATAATTTAAGACGAATTTTACAATCGATGGTTAAAATTTACTAATGATAATAAATTTTTTGTTTTCAAAAATTCGTGAATAAACTCAAATTATTAATGAGACTTTTTTATTATCAACAGATTTTATATTTTATTAGTCTATAATACACAATTTTTCTTACTAATTTTTTTTTTTCATATTTCTGTTTTTTTCTGTGACTTGTATATATAGATTTTATATATGACTATATAAATCAAGATAATTAGGAGTATGCTAGGATTTTATTGTTTTTTTTTTTTTTTGTTGATCTTCTATTTGGAACACATGATTAGAAGTGAAGGGAATTAATAATTTAAGATGATTTGATACGATGAATATGAAAAACTAAAGTTAGCGTAATTTGGATAGGGTAGTTTGGCTGTTGACCTTTAGGATGTTTGATAAGTAAATGTGTATTTGAAGTTGTTATAATTGGATACCGTATGGATGCTATAATAAATATTGATTTTTTTAAAACTTGTTAAATATGTCAGAATTTGTGGAAAAAGATTTTGGTAATTTTTTTAGAGGATTTGATATGATGTAAACAAATTTATTTTTGATATTTTGATATTTTTATTTAAGTGAAAAAATAGGGTTAATGAGGTATTTCACTTACAAGTTATTTTCTCTTCTTTTCTTTTGATTAAGATTTTTAATTCAAGCGATATTCTTGGTGAGACATTAGTCTTTTTACGCATTGTTTCTCACTCAAGATTTTATTATTTGTATGAGATACTTATTATATGATTACATGTATAAATAAAACGGAAATGTATTCTTAAGTTGATCTTGGCAATGTTTGATATATAAAAACATGATTGTTGAGCTTAGAAATAGTTAAAATATTTGAATGTTATAGTGATGGACAGAGAAAGAAAATAAAGTTGAATAATTTGTAATCGATTATTTTTTTGGGTAATTTTCTGAATAGATATAATTTTGAATAGCGTTGTGTGACATAAACGTGTTATAGGTAGATAGTCAAAAGAAAGGAAAAATGTTGGAAAAATGAGATGCAGGGTCGGTCCTGTTGAAGTAGAACACGCAGACCAGCCAAACATATGTCGACACTACTTCTTGTTTACTTAAGCTGTCCTGTTTCTACTCTATTATTTCCATGGAACACATGACAGCCAAATAAAATATAAACGTGCTTTTTATTATATTCTTTAGTTAAATACCCATTTTCAACCAACGATTTTCTTTCAAATTAAAAGATTGAATATAAACATTCTTACTTAAATGTCCTTATTAATGAATAGATTATATTTTATTTAAAAATAAAAGGGACGACGTACGTGAGAGTGGATAATAAGAGTGTCCGGTTGCTCAAGGTACCAAACCGGTTCCTTTCCGTATTATTGAGCCCACGTGTCCCACTGCTGACGCAATTAATAGTATCTCGTATGTTCCCATTCAAGTCCAACCTTCCTAAAAAAAACAATAGAAAAAAGAGCACAAGATGCATGCCATGATTTTCAATGAAAAAGCAATTGATGCTTGTGTGGTGGCCCACGTACGCAAGTGTTTCCGTCAAAACCCCCATACGAAATCATACTTTATCACTGCTTTATTCGTTGTCACTACGTGAGAAGACAGCTACCTCTTACACGTGTCAGCGACAGCTGTCCGCCTCTCTCCTGCTCCGCCGTCTCCTTCCGCTCCCTTCGCCACCATCTTCAACCTATCAAACCCCAAACCTTCCTTCAAATCCGCCTAATCTCCGTTCACAATATATATCTCTTTTGAGATATATAATTATATATTACTTTTTATTTATCATCTAAAGTTTAAATGTAAAAACTAACAAATACGGTAGTTTTTCTTCATCTTTACGGTCATTGTCATTTCCATCTTACCTCTTTCACATTTACTTCAAATATAAATACATGAATATAAATTAGTGAAAATTGACTGAAAAATAATCATATAATTGAAAAAAAAAAGTTATATTTATTTGTGTACTATATTATGTTCGGATCCGGACTGACTATTTATATAATAAAAAACATTAAGATGACCATATAAGATATTAAGTGATTGTATCATACATATCAAATAATGAATATTAGTTTAGAATAAAATATGATTAACACCAATTGGATCATGACTAAGCTGTCAGTCATCCAAAACTCATCCTAAAATTTTATAAATATATATTTAAAATAAAAAGGTAGATTGCATTTATTATTCACTAATTGATGAACTAGTGGAACATTATTAACTTACAAATAATCTCCAAATTGGATCAAACCATTTTAGAGGATGAATAATAACAAAGACAAGCCTTAGACACAAAACTTGAAAAACATATAACCTCAACCTTGTAATTGAAACAATTTAAATATTAAAAATAACAAATAAATATAAAAAAATCTTTTAATTAGAAAGGAGATGAGAAATTTTAACTATATGAATTTGTACACAATCATCTAATATGAATCAACCAACACCTTCACAATTTTCTTTTAGTAAATACAAAGGAATTATCTTTTAGTAAATATCATGGAATAAACATTTTTTTATGACTATAGACAAATTTTATATTGTTAATAAATTTTACTACCAATTAAATTGATAGATTTTTTATATTTGATAATTTATTAAAAATATCAATTCATCGATGATTTATACCAATAAATTTTGACCTCCAATCATTTTAATTTTTTTATAGTGTTATTTCAACTTAATCAATCATTTAGTGTTAAGAATGTAAACATGTAAATATTAAAAAAAATGCTGTATATATATAATACCTTATGTGGCTTGAAAAAGATTGATTACGTGTTGCTGCTTTCTTTTTACTAGCATATTCAGTGCATTGATTATATAATCCGATTAATAGATGCTAATATTAGGAAGAAAAGGGAAATGCACAGTAACATATCAATAATAGAAACTTTAAACAATAAATAAATGGAAGAGGATAAGGACCTTTATTATATACTGTTACTTCCTAACACATAGAAAGCCTCAAAGAAGAAAGTCAACTATCAACTATCAATACTATTAAAAACATAGAAAATGTTACATGTATCAACACAATCCCTCGTTGCAATTATCTAGCAAGCCCAGATAAATCAATGCTAGTAGGAATTAACGAATCATTCGGTTGATTCACTTTTGTTTGACATGATTGTTTCATTCTGTGAATTCATTAACATTTATATGAACTCATTAACACCTAACATGTCTGGCATTTCAATTAATCTCAACAAGTTGCTGCTCACATAGCTTTCTATCTCATCCTCAGTACTGCTACTTCCATTGACGTACGTCGAGTTCGAATTTAACGGCGTGGGGCTTGACGAAGGCGTTGAGATAACCGAAGCAAAGCTGAAGTTCTGATTGCTGTTATGGGAATGGTTATTATAGGTTGAGGATTCGGAAGGGTCCATAAGATTTGCGTCATAATCAGAGCCATGGTAGTTATAGCTTGGTAATTGAGCAACATAGCTAGTATCGATTACGTTGCATTGTAATTCACTTGGTTGAGAATGTTGTTGGAAGGAGGAGTCATGGAAAACAGAAGGGTAAGGGTTCATATTGCATTCAAGAAACTGTTCTTGAGCGAAAGGCATTGACAAGGAAGAACAAGGGGGATTCATTGTATCGATATCGTCTGGTGTTTTACATGGTTTTTGAGCAAAGTCCTGAGTCTGTACCAGGTGTGGGATTTGGTTAATTTGTGGATCACAGAGCAAGTTGTATTCACAATTTTGTGGACAGACGTTGACGTTTTCACGATGCTGAGAAGAAAAGAGCGATGAAGCAAGCTTTAAAAGTTCAGGGTTCACCATTGTCTGTGTACCGAGGAGTCTTTGGATGTTCATGTGTGTCGGACCATAAAGGGATGAACTTAGGATGGAAGAGAGGTCCAAAAGATCAAGCCTTGGCCTATGCGTTACAGGGTCAATTCCCATCCTCAGAAGCCTTTTTCTAATGTGGGTGTTCCAGTAATTCTTGATTTCATTGTCTGTTCTTCCAGGCAAACGAGAAGCAATAGCCGACCACCTACACACAATCCAAACATACCAAGTTACAAAACCCTTTCTTTCATCACTTTAATGAATAACAACATTTGACTCATGCTGACAAAAGCAACATATTAACCAAGAGACTTACTTGTTTCCGAGAATGCTATGTAGTTGTATTATGGTCTCTTCCTCTTCAAAAGTGAATCGACCACGCTTTATATCTGGTCGGAGATAGTTTGTCCATCGGAGGCGACAACTCTTGCCACACCTCTGCAACCCTATTCAGCAAGAAGAAAAAAAAGCAAAAGCAATTTATGTTAGCTCAAGTACAAAAAGTGTACAACAAAAGGCAAAAGGTAGTTTTTGGTGCGTGTGCGTGATAATGTTAATTTTTGTTAGAAAAGATGACATACCAGCATTCTTTGGAAGTACTCTCCAATTGCCGTAGCCATGTTTCTGAATGTAATCAACGAGTTTCTGGTCTTCTTCTGTTGTCCAGGGTCCTTTCTTGAGGCCATTTTTGTCACAACAAGGTGATCTACCCATTGGTAGCTCTCTCGGTTTTGAAGTTGGCGTGATGAAGAGATGTGAGAAAATAGAGAAAGGGTTAATTGTGATGTTTTGTACGAGACTGAGAGGAACGTACTTGGCTGTTGTATAAATAGCAATTAAAGAGAAGAAGGGTAAGAAAAAGGAGAAGTCAATTGGATTTGGTGCCGGCCTCTGTTATCTCTTCTGCTACGTGTCTTCTTTTGCTATCCTTTATTAAATTTTCCTTACGTGCTTGCTGTTTATTTCCATCTTGCATTGCAAATCACAAGTTTACTGGAAAAAAATAACATCTTTACTTTTTCTGCACACGTTGAAATTTGATGTTGTTTTCATATGTGCGCTTCGTATTCGTACATTTCTGATTTACTTCTAACATTATCCAGGAGTCAAACCATCGTTTTCCGGAAAGTGTGACGCTTAGCTTTCTAGATTCATATTAGCTGTAAATCAACACATCGCAGGCCACGTACCCCCCAACAACACATGTCTTTCTTTCGGATTCCATGTTGCAGAGGAAATCTTCTTATTTACTTCTGATTTATACTTACTTATGTAAAAATAATTCTCAAATGTATAATTACATATATATATATATATATATATATATATATGTGATTAATCTTAAGATACCAATAACTTTTTTATTAATGCTGTAGGGAATCTAGTCTGTTATAAACAAGGTCTTGTGTTTGATATATGATAAACGGAAAGAAATGAGTTAACGGATCCAAAATATGTTTTAGAAATGAAAAAATTAAGTTTCATGAAAGTTATCTCGTTTTATATTTTATTAATTATAGAAGCCAAATTTAATGTTGCGATTTCCATTTTCTTATATTTTTTAAGACGGAAACATTTATGCTAAAAGTCAAATCACCCAAAAAGTCAATAAATATGATTCATTTTTTTATATCTACATTTTTTTTTAATTTTACCTTTCAAGTAATATTTTTAAAAATTTAATCCTTTTTTTTAAAATATAACCACTTTCTTTGAATTAAATAAAAAATATCATATATAAAATAAATAAGTATTATCTATAATGAAATTGCAAAAGTTATTTATATTTATTTTTATAACTATAATTTATTATCTTTTTAAATTATAAAAACGTTGTGTTTTCACCAGTTTCAATCAAAAAGATACCTTTAAATTGAAGTTTTATTTTAAAGCACAATTTCAATATTTACTGAAAAAAGTTAGAAATCTTAACCTTACTCTAATTTATATGAGATTAAATCGTGTATCAAATATATGAAACTAAGGTACACTGATTTATAGCAATAATTTTATGGTCTCAACGCTCATAGTTATCAGTCTCGTCCACCTCAAAGCTCAAAGCCACCATTGTCGTTGGTTAAAACCGAAGCACTGTTGGTTGAGAAATGCATGGCAACGTGCATGCGTGTGTCGAATGGAAATGCTCCAAGTCGACGTACAAATTCAGATGTTGCATTATTATCTCTTTTACGCATTACTTATTAAATATTAGAGTAACAGAAAAAGGTATAAAAGAAAAGGCCTTAAAACATGTTTTTCTCGTCCATTTTGTTGTAGTGATGATAACATAGTTGAATGAATATTTGAAGAGAACAATTTTGTCGTGTCGATCACCGCCCCTATAGAGATGTGAGTGTGTTTCAGGCGTAGTCAAAGTTGGGATTTTGTTTGTGTTTGACTGAAAGTTAAATAACACGTTTTAATTTATTTTCTGAGTTCCCAGTCTGAACTGGAACAGAAGGAGAAGGAATAGTGCGGGTCGGAATAGGAAGAGCATCCGACAACCCTAACCTTTTTCACCACCAAATCAATCATTTAAGAACTCCAGGTTTTCTTTTCTCAATATTTTATAACAATAATATAATTTCTTATTTTTCAATAACTCTGTACAAAATGTAAAAACATACTTTAAAAATCAATCGCACGCGTAATTCATTGCACATGTTCTCTCGTGGTGTTATTTTCATACTCAATATTTAACCCATTTTTTCAAATCACATTTATTCTTTTTAGTATACACCTTTCCAGTGGTAGGGTACATGCCATGAATTTCAATCCAATCATGTTAAACCTTGATTTTTTTATTTATTTATATTTACTTTGAAATTATTTTAAATTATTTTTATGTCTAAAATTTGAGTAAGAGTTCTTAATCGTTAAAACAATACATATTTATTGTTTACTCCGAAATTGATTTTTTGATCTCGCATTTGCCTGAAGTTGAACTTTTTTATCTTTTTGTATAAGAGTCATCTTTTTTTCTAAATTAACAAATGAATAATCACAAATAAAATATATAATCAATTTAATATAATAAGTATTGATATATTTAAATTTTAGTATAATACAAAAATTACAATTTTAATATAAAATTTTAATTTCACTAATTTTGTCTAAACTCTATTAATAATTCAGGTAATTAAACACGTGAATATGCAGATGATACACGTGACAATCACTAAAAATCAAATGCCTGTTCAGTTATCTTAATCATTAATAGAATTGAAACAAAATCAATAAAACTTATTATTATTAAGACTATTAAACGAAATGCAGAAAACTTATTATTACTAAGACTGTAATCATTTTTATTATAATAAAAATGAAATATGGCAATATTTATTGTACTAAACTAAATATTTTTTCTAAAAATAGTATCAAAAGATATGCAATAGAAATGAAGTGATAAGTATCACTAGTGTAAATAAAAAATAAAACTGAAACCGACTTGATAAACAACCAAAAAATGCTTAAGCTTCAAATTCACTATCCACAACAAGATGAATTGCCTGAACAAATTTCTCTCATTCAAAAAGTCCCACCTCCTCTTTGATTTATTCTCCTCTTGGGTCTTTGGATCCGCCCTTTCACTATTTCACTACAAGAAAACATAATTACCTTCCAAATATCAATGTCAGTAATTACTACAATAATATTTGCACTAGTTTATTGACTCTAACATAACACAAAACTTATATTAAAAGAAGTCAAAATCACTTTTAAATTTTTTTAATAAATAAATATTTTGTGTTATAGTTTCAGTTTCACATAAATAGTCAGTTTAGTTGATTCTAATGCAACGCAAAAACTTAAATTTATTTTATAAAAGAATTATAAATGTAAAACTATTTTTAGTTTCTTTTAATAAATATTTTAAGAATTTTTTTAATTATTACCTGATCATTACCTATAATAATCAATCCATCGATAAACTAAAATTAACAAATATACTATTTTAACATATTTTACTATTTTTGTTATCCACAAATATTTTCATTACTAACTTATCATCGTAGTTATAGACAACTATTCATCATCATTATCCATCAATAAATTCTACCTCTTATTACTAACGAATACTTTTGTCGGACATTATCATTTCAGTTATCAATCGACAACTAAAGTTGTCATCATAATCCATAGGTAAATTTGAATTTTTATTATTGACGAATATTTCCATTAAACATTATCATTACAATTACCAATGATCTTGTTCCATTAGTGAATTTGTCAATTCTTTGGGTGACAAATCTTCCATCCAATCAGAAAGAGTACTTTTTATATTAAGGAAGATGAGTGAAAAGAAGAGAAAGATAAAGATGAGAACAAAGAGGTGATATGGAGATGCACTAGTGACAAGGAGATACGTCGATAATGAGGAGGCATATCAGTAACCCAAATGAATGTCAATGATGAGACAATGACATAAAGATGGAAGACACCATTGGTGATGGTTTGGGGAATCAAAGAAGGGGGTGGATAAGGATGTGGTGAATAAAGTGAGAGAAGAAAAAGGAAGACAAATAGAGAAGGAGGATCATGATGAGGATAAGTTGAAGGTGGCATGATGATAGGGAGGAGGAAGAAGATGAAAGATATAAATGAAAAATAAAAGGAAGATGAGAAGGAATAGAAGAAGACTCAATCATGTATTTTATCAAAAGATGTTATCAATAAACTAAATCTGTCGGTAATAATTAATGAATATTTACTTACGGATACTTATGGAAGGATTTTATAGTCGTTGGTAATTACCAACAAATATTTATTTAAATAATTATTTTTGTTAGTGTCATCTTAGCCAACACTAATAGAGTTGGCTTAATAGTGGATGCTAATATAGTGACTAAGCCGACTCTAACGCAATACATAAGGTTAATATTTTTAATAGTTATATTTATATAAGTTTTCATTGTTAACACTATATTATATGTTATAAATTTGTGTGTCTTCGTGATAATGAATAGAAACGATATATTAGTTTTAATCTAAAGGGTCAGGTTTGAATATAAAAAATCTCCTCACTTAGAATTTTACTCTCCCATTTTCTATATAAATTTCTTCACATTGGTATTCTTTATTCATATTCATAAATTTTCTCATACTCTCTCCTCTATCCACACACATCTCCTCTATCCACACTTTCTCCTCATCTTTTTTATTCACACTCTTCTCCCAATTTCTTTCATTCACACTCTTCTCCTCATCTCCTTTGTTCATATTCTTTTTTTTTTCTCCTTCATTCATACTCTTCTCCTTATTTCCTTCCTTCACAATAGTTTTTTTTTCCTTCATTCGCACTCACCTCCTTCTTGTACAATAATTTTCTTCTTTCAATATGATCTTTTTTCTATTTTCTTCATTTGTATTTTATTTTATTGAACATGTAGGCATTGTATGAATTTTTAAGTTATTGTAATTAAATAGATTTTATTTAGTATTTACTAAATTAAATAAATTTTAAGATGAAAATGCACTATTATTGACCAAGCCAACTCTCAACTAATTTAATTAAAAAATAAATTTAAAAATTAGTAATGAGTTAGCTTATGTTTAGTCGACACTACTTAGAGTCGTCTTTCAAAAGTTGATACCAATTAACAAACTAGCATATATGGTTTTAGAGTCATATGCACGGACGATACAAATCTGACACTACGAACTAATTAGCATCGATTTTTACTTGTTCGCCAAGGTTTTTTATAAACACTAAATATCTATTTTTTTTAGTGTTTTAGTTGTTATGTTTCCGTACATCCAGCTAATCATAAACATAAAGGACTTCTTGCTCTTAATTGATGGTGGTTATATTACCAACACTGACATTATATAAGACAATATAAAAGGTGAAAAGTTACAACATTGGATACATATGTTCAAAATTTAAGTTTACATCAATTATGTACATAAATGATGTGTATTTGCTTACAGTAAGCACACCTTTTTGAAGTATGCATCACCATATTTTATCAATTATTTCATGTTTCTGATATGTATTTTATGAACGCCTAATAAACTATATTAAGAAATAATTATTTCTTCTATGTAGATAATCAATTTATTTTATAAAATGTTCAAATATTAATCAAAACTGATTATCGTATGAGATATTTGATTATATTAAGTAAACAATCATCGAGCATTTAATTGAATATTTCTAAAAATAATAGAATAGATGTTGTAGTAATGATCAAAATCTTATTTTACTTAGAATAACCAATTAAGCTAATGAGCCATATGCAATTTGACTGCGTGACTTTATTTAATTGATTGTATAATGGATCATGTCGAAAGGTTTATGAAATCAATTAAATGGTAAAATATATTTATGGATGGTTAAAATTCTTTATTTTTATTATTATTATTATTATTATTATTATTATTATTATTATTATTATTATTATTATTATTATTATTATTATTATGGGAAAGTTGTAAATCATAGACAATTTTTATGGATTAAATATGATTTGTTAGTAAATATTAATTATCGATAAAGTTATTAATGAATATTTTTGTTTGACTTATACATAGATAAACATGTCAATAAATTTTAGTTATGAACAGATTTATCAATAGATGTAGCTATTTAATTTATCAACGGATATATTAATCGATAAGATTGAATATGAAATTGTTGACCTAATTACAGACAACATCATATTTATATTTTAGATTTCCTCCTCCAACAAAAAGATAAAATGTGTGTTGTGACGTGGTCATTACCACCATGATGTTGTCGTGATGTGGTCACTGTCCACCTTGACCCTACAATGATACGTCTTCTCGTTCGTGGGTTGAGGGACCTTGTTGTCAAGGATCCTTTCTGTGTTTTTTACACTGACTTTCAAGGTAGTTGTGCTTTCATTGGTAGCCATTTTACATTTCGGACAAATTTGCTATTAGGGTGAAATTCTTTAAGCTCTAGTATAGATAAAGTTTAAGGCTTCAGTTTTGCTAAAATTGTTGAAAGATGAGTGTTAACTATAAGAGAAGGTGGTGGTAGTTTTAACATGTTTTGGTCTTTTAGGGTTACTGGTGATCTTGTGGTTGTGGTTTTCGGTTTGTTCTTAACAAGGCACGTTGAAGACTTTATTAAGTTTAAGAGCAGAATAACCTAAGCCTTTAGTGTTGGAAAAGGAAAATTGATTGTATGAAGTAAAAGATTGTTTCAAAAGTTTTATGCAGACTTGACTGTATTTAAAATCATTTTCATTATTATCAAATCTAATATCAAAATTGGCATAGTTCGTGTTTCTTATAAGAACAAAAGTTGTTTGAGATTAGAATTTAAAGAGAATCGTGATCATGAACTCTTGTCCTCAGCTGATCATGAACTCCTTACTAGAAAAACCAGATGCAGACAATTATGAACAGACCCCACCTGCCTTAACAAACGTTAAATCAAAGAAAAAAACAAAGATTAAGAAAAAGAAAATCTCTTAGAGAAGAAAATACACATAGAAGATAAGGGTAAGATACTTTAAAAAGCAATGCTAGCTAGGATAAGGTGCTCTAAAGATGGTTCATAGTCTCTCATGAACTCACAAATAAAGGCCATTAGACGCCTGTCAGTTGCTTTTGTAAGAGAAACGAGAGAGTAGTGCTCCGTATGAATTGCATAGCTTGTTAGAATCGCTGCAACGGAATTATTAGCGTGGAACAAACCAAGAGGGGGGTGAATTGGTTATATACTTTTATTGTGCCTTTTATTATTTTTCTCTTAATTTTTCTTACTGTGCGAATGATTAAATATAAATGACAGAGTAAGGGAAAGAGAAAAATTACACAGGTGATTTTATCCTGGTTCAGATCACTAGGATCCTACGTCCAGTCGCTTATCTCAAACAAGAT
This sequence comes from Vigna umbellata, assembly GCF_029865625.1. Lineage (NCBI taxonomy): Eukaryota > Viridiplantae > Streptophyta > Magnoliopsida > Fabales > Fabaceae > Vigna > Vigna umbellata. The sequence continues at coordinate 53,130,202 of NC_142165.1, read as the reverse complement.
AAACCTTTTTCACTAACACAAAACACTTACAAATATTAGTCACAAAGAAAAACAATTTGTAAGAGTTTAGAAATACCACCTCTCTTGAAACCACAAGAGATGAACTTACACTTCCTTTGAATCTTCACAAAGGATGATACCACCTCTCTTGAAACCACAAGAGACGAACTTACACTTCCTTTGAATCTTCACAAAGGATGACCACCTCCTTCGAATGCTTCACGAAGGATGATTCTCTTCCACGCACTTCCTCGGACACACCAAGGATGAACAAGCTATTCCTCTGTCACCGCAGTAGCACTTCAGGACTTTGCAGACAAGAGTTTCCTTAGCTTCAACAATCTCACAGAGTTCTCAAAGAGTTCAGAGATCTTTTGCACAAGGGAAGAGTTTTTTTTGAGATAAAGAGTGAGCCATTTTATAGACTCAGCCTAATACCCTTCCATTCTTCGAAAACGGGCCATCTAACGCATTTAATCGATTAACATAAATATTAATCGATTAATAATGAGTACAACGGCTAGTTTTTCAAATCTGAAACCCCCAACGGCTAGTTTTTCAAATCTGAAACCCCCAACGGCTAGTGTTAATTGATTATTCTCAGGAATAATCGATTAACTAAATAAATCAAATATAAATTACAAGAATCAACCCTAATACATATTTGAGCACTATTACATCAACTTTGATTATTATAAAAGCTTTATAAAATACAGAGATCTTCAATTTGTCTTTATGGATCTTGACTTGTGCAAATCTGTTCATCATCAAAACTTCATCTTTGATTTTTGCTAACATAGCTTAGGCAAGAACTTCAGCTAATTACCTATCATTTATGAAAAACAATTATTTTGCAGGTCTAATTGAGTGTAGAGAATACATCCTACTACATTGAAAAATAACATATTATTTATCGATAGATTTTACTGATGTATATGTCCATTGATAATGTCTCTGTACTTGAGTCAACCTAATGCAAGTCTAATTGGTAATTAGACCATTGATAATTATTTTGCATGTCTAATTGAGTGTAAAGAATACAACCTAATGTATGGGAGAATAACATATTATTTATCGATAGATTTTACCGATGGATATGTCCATTGATAATGTCTCTGTACTTGAGTCATGTAATTGCTGAGGGATGTATCCATCGGTAATTACCGAGGAATATATCTCTACCAAAGATTATATCCGTTGATAATTAATAAGGGACAATATCCTTTAGTAAATCTTATTGACAACACTCACTGATGAATTTTTACTAGTCAGTAATCCGTTGGAAAACAATGATTACTGACGAATTTTTGCAGATTTTGACAGATATTGGTCATTGATAAAATCCAATTTTTTTTGTAGTGAATGAATGATAAGCCAAGTGATAGTAATGCATTTTTGTTTATGTATATATGTCTTGACTTCGAAATAGATTGGATTCCAAGACATTTTTCAAAGTAAAAATGAATGGACTTAATACTTGAGTACCTCAGAAAGATTGAAATATCTTCCAACAATAAGTTACTATTTTAAAATGGTAACTCTAATAAAAATTGAGAATTTTTTCATAAGACTTAGTAACTTAATTCATACTTAGGCATAAGCTTCAAGGGTATAAAATGAAACACATTGTGTATTAATATTTTGGAAGAAAAAAAATTCAACAAAAGTTAATGAATGATGATGAAAAAGATTACACGTAAAGATCTCAAGAATGTGATTATTATAATAGACTACTATTAGAGGAGAAACTTATGTAAAAGAGAAATGTTGGTTGTAAAATTATTTTTGTTAACCTTTATTAAGTATTGTTTGACTAAGGAACTTATAAATTCCTAGAAGACCAATCCATCAAAAGAAGTTATGTTGGTAATGAATCAATTTTCATATCAAATGATGACCACAATTGGTGCTTCACTACCAAAAAAGAAAACTAAAATTATCGATGAAAAAATGTGTTATTCTTATTTTGGTCCTTCTTCTTTTCTTTTCCTTTTCATCCATCTTTAATTGGTCGATAAACGTATTTTATTATATTTGGTAGAAAGTTTAGTGTCCATTTTATCGGTGATTTTTTAAAAAATCCAATTACTAACAGATTTATCCATAAATACTAAAAAATTAAGTTACCATTAGATTTAGTAATGAATTTAAAGAAAAATCCATTATTGATGGATTTAACTGCAAAAATTTTGAAAGTCCAAAGTAAAAACTGACACATACTTTTTCAATACAAAAATTCATCGATAATAAAAATTATAATTTAGTAATGTATCCGTTATCAACAAAAAATTTGTCGATAATTAAAATTTTAATTTACCGACAACTTTTTTTTACTGTCAACAGAATTTTTTATTGGTAATTAAAAGTTAAAAATTCATTGATAAGACTCAATGTAAATTTTGTTCTATTAATAGATTTGTTTACATCAATAAAAAATTTTCAGCAATCAATTTTTTTTTGCAATGTTTGAGAGATGATAATAAGGTTTTGATATGCTTGGAGATGTGATGTTAAGTAGTGGTAACATAATATCCACCTTAGTCCTAAGTCATCCAACATAAATAAAGTAAGTTCATTAGAGTTTTGAGACCTTCCATCTAACTTATTCTAGAATATGTTTGAGTGATTATCCATACTACATAGAACTTTAGTGTTTTTTCAAAGTTCATTCGCAACACATATGGTGTCATTAGGGAAATCAACTACTAATGCTAAAAAGCTTAGATTATTGGTACTCGTGATCCATGATATCTTATAATTGTTTTATTCTAGCTATCTTTGTTAATTAATTATTATTATGATGATATAATGTAGGGTAATAGATAAACCGACTCATATGAGTGTGGTTACTATGTAATGAATTAGATGACGACAACTATTCGTTGTCATATTACAAGTGGCTGGAAAATGATAATATTTACATGTAATAAAAAAATTGTCCATTATTTAGAAATCATATATGCTAATTAAATTCATTGTGTTCTATGTAGAGATTGAAGACTCATATTTCACTTTCAGACATGTCCATATTTCATAAGGAAAATCCTTGTAAAATTTATCATATATTTGTACAATAGTATGTAGGTGTTAGGTTACAATATTATGTACATTAGAATATGAAAACATTGAGTTTCTGTGAAATATAAACGGTTATAACTCTCTATTTATTGAAAAGTATATTTTCGTTTTTATTTATAATGTACGTATTTTGTATATTATGCAGGTCTATTTCTATGATTTATGTGATGTAGGATGTCACAACAACAAAACCATATTTTAAAAGAACGTAGACTTTAGACTGTGATTGTTCTAAAAATTGAGACAGAAAAGGGTATATGACATCGGTTCTAGCTTAAACCGAAGCCATAGAGACCTTTACATTAAAAAAATATTTCAAATAAAATTAGACCTATGATAACGATTCATCTAGAAACCAAAGTAGAAAATGATCTATGACAACAGTTCCAATAACAATCGCTGCCATAGACCTTATCAGATTTTAGATAATTATTTAATTTTCAAAATCTATAGTAGCGGTTCTCTAAAAACCGCTGCTAAAGAGCCTGCAAATGAAATAATTATTTAAAATTTAATAGCATTTATATAGCGGTTGCTATTGAAACCACTCCTTTAAACCTTTTTTTTTAATTTTTTTCTATTTACTGTTTCGATTTTCTAAGAAAAATTTATAATTTTTGGTTTCACTTTTAAATCAAGAAAAAAAATCATTTTTTTTATTTTGTCTTAATATGTTTTAATTTTGAAACTGTGACTATAACTTGAAAATAACCGTTGTCATATATCTTTATTATTAGTAATATTTTTTTAAAATTATTGAAGAAATGCATTATCAGTAAACAATATAAATCTAATTCCACGGGCAAAAAAATGATAGAAAACCGAATTTGCAGTTCAAAACAGTTAGTCCAACGTCTTAAGAGCTTTACATCTTATCGTGTTTTATTTCAAACCATATTTTGATCATGCTATCTATTTCAATTATTTTGACAATACATTAATAAAAAAAAATAAGAAATACCTAAACGTCAGATTAAACTTTTGACAATTTTCAAAGACATGAAAGAATGTGAACATAGAAAATTACTCTATCCGTTCATATTTGTCTTCCCTACATACTTAACTTTAACCCTATAGTCTTAGGTCTACTTTCATTTTTTATCTTGTATCAATTCATCTCCAAAAATACAATACAATACACTGTAAACTTTTACTTTAAACAACCTTGCTTTACTTAAATAATCGTGACACTTTGAAAATATGTATCTCTTTTAACCTACTTTTAACCTATTAACATAAAACTTTTTCTTCCACGTTCAGTGTAAACTACATATTTATATATTATTCCATTTATATATACTATAAAGTTCAGAACATAACCTTTTTAAAATACAAAACGTAAGAGATGAATATTTTTTAGTATTGTTTGAGTTTAGGGAGACACCTAATTTTGTTTGCGTGGTGCACTGAAATAGCTGAAAAGCTGAGACGTACGTGTCGTCAAAGAAGAAGGTGAAGTTGCTTCTCCACTCCCAACAGTGAGACAAGACAACGTCATACATATCATATGATTTGGAAACTGCCACGTGACGGAATCTAACTTCTTAATGCCTACGGAACAGGGAAAATCAAATGGAAAAAATGTTGTGTGTTCTCAGAGTCTCGTGATGCTTATCAAAATCTTAATAATTCTACAAAATACTAAATTATTGTTTTATAATTAATTGGTCACGTCTATTTTTGTGATTTGTCTTGTGCCTATTGCGCTGAAGCTGGCGTCTATGACCTCAATTTATTTGAAAAATCACTCACTTTATAGAAGAAATGTTTGTTTCTTTATGTTTTTAAAATTATAAATTTACTGTAATGGTCAATGGCCTTCCTTTTAGATGTTGATGTTCTTGTTTCCATTAGACTTTTATTTCTTATTGAAACTCCAACATATGCCTATAATGTAATGTTTCTTTACCAGAAACTGATAGAGACTTTCGTAGATTTCTTCTTCTGTTTTTACGGAACGGTAAACAACAACATCTTGCCAAGCGACTACAGAGAGAGCTGAAGACCATCGAACATCTGCAGATTACCGAACGAATGTGGATAACAGGATTTTGTCGAGCGACTACAAAGAGCCGAAGACTACCAAACATCTGTAGATTACCGAACAGCTGCGGACAACAGGATCTTGCCGAGCGACTGCAGAGAGCTAAAGACCACCGAACGACTGCCGACTACCGAACATCTGCAGATTACCGAACATCTGTAGACTACCGAACGACTGAAAAGTCGGAAGCCATTCAGTTACAGTGTTTTAGAATAAGTTTTGTTAGTTTTGTTAATTATGTTTTCTTTTTCTCTCTTCCTCTTTGTATAAATACTTTACTTTTGTTGTACTTTACACTCACTACTGATATTCATTCACTTTCTGCTTTCTCTGGAGTTCTTATTTTCTCTATTTTCTCAAACACTTCCATGGTATCAGAAGAAAGAACATAATTAGGGTTCTTCTTTTGCCCCTTTCTTCATCTCCTATTCTCTTCTCATGGCTTTCTCAAATTCTACCAATAATCTTTCTAATCTTGTCCACCCTCTGTTTCTTCATCCCAGTGAGAACCCAACTCTCGTTCTTGTCAATCCTCCTCTCTCTGACACCAATTATCAACAATGGCGGCACGATATGCTTGTCGCTCTTGCAACCAAGAATAAAGACAAATTCGTTCTTGGTATTATTTCTTGCCCTCATCCTGATGATGTTCTTCACGAAGGCTGGAAAGGATGCAACAAGATGGTGATCTCATGGATGACGCGCTTCATGACTCTACCCATCAAACAATCTGTTATGTGGATGGATTCTGCGTACGACATTTGGACCGATCTCCTTCAACTTTTTTCTCATGACGATAAGTTTCGCATCACTAATCTCCAAGAAGCACTTCAATCTTGCAAACAAGGTGATTCAACTGTCTCTTAGTATTATACTCGTCTTCAAATAATTTGGAAAGAACTTTCTCTATATAAGACGATTCTTGTCTGCACCTGTAATTCTCCTTGCAATTGTGGCTTATTGACCAAGATTCAACAATAGCGCAACGATGATTCTGTCATCAAGTTTCTCCGTGGATTAAACGATGAATTTTCTTCAGTCCGTTCTCAAATCATGTTAATGGAACCCATGCCAACTCTCCTTAAAACCTTTTCTCTGGTCCTTCAACAAGAACGGGAGTTTCACAATTCCTCCTCACGAATTCCACAAGATTCAGTGGCTAATTTCAATTTCCAAGACCCTCAGACCAAGACTTCTCATACCTCTCGTGGTGCGTATTTTGGTCGTGGACGAGGACGTACTACTAAATTTGGTGGTCGTGCCAAATACTACGATCATTGCAAAAGAACCAATCACACCTCTGATAATTGCTGGATCAAATATGGCCTTCCTCAAGGCTATAAACCCACCATCAAACCAAATTCTGCTATCTCCAATCCCTCTGCCAACCTGACTGATGGCGTTTCACACACCTCCAATGACTCCTCCGTCGATAAAACCCAAGTTCAATGCACTTTTTATCAAGAGCAGTATGACACTATTCTTGGCTTGTTGACACAGTCTCAACCTCCTACTCCTAGGGAGGCCAGCATTAATCAATGCACTCCATTGTCATCAGGTTCTTTTTCTAAACTCAATTTTTCTTCTTGGATTATAGATAGTGGAGCTACTGATCATATATGTTCTTCAAAATTTCTTTTTAATTCTTTACAGCCTATCGCTTCTATTTCTATACGCTTACCAAATAATAGTTTTGTTACTGCTAAATTCTCAAGGACATTATTATAGGCAATTTGGTTTTGCACAATACTCTATTTGTTCCCAATTTCTCTATTCATCTTATTTCTATTTCTAAACTATTACATTCCAATAATTCTTTCATTGTCTTTCATCAAAATAGTTGTCTCATTGTGCAGATGGATACTTACCAGATGATTGGAGTAGCTAAGAAATACAAAGGCCTTTTTTATCTTCTTAGTAATAATACCATAAGTACTTTAGAATTAAACGTCTTTCATTCTGCTTTTCATAATAGCTCTAGTGATTTTTATAATCTGTGACACATGAAACTTGGACATCCTTCAAATAAAATTTTCCAAACATTAGCTTCTCAATATCCTGATATTTCTTTTCAATCTATTGATGCTTGTGATGCTTGTGCTTTTGCAAAACAAAAACGTCTTCAGTTTTCTGTTAGCAAAACTAAATCTCCTTGTTTCTTTCATCTCATTCACGTTGATATTTGTGGCCCCCTTTCTATTACTTTCATTGATGGATATAAATATTTTTTGAACATTGTTGATGACTATAATCGTTTCACATGGCTTCTTCTTTTGAAACACAAATCTGATTTTAAATACTTACTTCAAAACTTATTCTTTTAACTCAAAACCAGTTTTCTTGTAAACTTAAAATTATAAGATCTTGCAATGGAAAAGAATTTCTTCTTAATGATTTTTATTCCACTAAAGGCATTTTTCATGAAACTACTTGTCTTGCTACTCCCCAACAAAATGGTATTGTTGAAAGGAAGCATCAACACATTCTCAATGTTTGTCGATCTCTTCTCTTTCAATCTAAAGTTCCTAACATTTTTGGTCTTATGCTATAAAGCTTGCAATTCATATTATTAATAGACTGCCCACACCTTTTGTTCAAAATAAATCTCCTTATGAACTAGTTTATTCCATCAAACCTGATTTTTCAAATCTGAAATTTTTTGGATGCTTATCATACTCCAGCTCTGTTACTGCAAGACGCACAAAACTTGATTCCAGAAGCAACATATGCATTTTTCTTGGATACAAATCTGGAACCAAAGGGTTTGTGTTGTATGATCTGCATTCACATTCCACTATTATTTCACGAAATGTCATTTTTCATGAACATATTTTTCCCTATCAAACTTCTTTCACTTCACCTTCCTCTCCTACACATGATGATATTTCTGACGTTATTCTTTTTGATTTTCCAAATCTGACACCTGTTTCCACTGCCCCAAATTATCCACCTAGTAACACTTCTCATCATACTTCTGATAGTATCATTATTCCTACCGTTGAACAAAGAGTTTCTCTTAGAAACAAAACTAGACCTAAATATTTAGATCATTACTACTATGGTACTACTTCTAGCATTACCTCATCCCATACTACCCCGTATCCTATGCATTTGTTCCTTTCTTATGCTAATTGTTCATCTAACCACGCTTCTTTTTGTCATAATATTTCTGCACAAGTTGAACCTTTTTCTTTTAAAGAGGCTATGAATTCTGAACTTGTTGTTCTTTAAAGAAACCAAACATGGACTTTGGTGAATCTCCCTGCTGGTAAGAAACCATCAGTTGTCGTTAGGTATATCGTATCAAGCATAAAGCGGATGGCTCTATTGACAAATATAAAGATCGTTTAGTGGCAAGAGGTTTCACTCAAACTGAAGGATTGGATTACTATGAAACCTTTTCCCCTGTTGTTAAAATCACCACGGTTCGCCTTGTTCTTGCTCTTGCTGTCATCAACAAATGGTTTCTTCATCAATTGGATGTTGACAATGCTTTTCTTCATGGTGATTTAACTAAAGAAATATACATGAAGCCTCCTCTGGTCTCTATTTGTCTACTCCTAATCTCGTTTGCAAGCTTCAAAAGTCTCTTTATGGTTTAAAACAAGCCAGCAGAAATTGAAATCACAAACTCACATCAGAATTACTTTCCATCGGGTATACACACAGCTCTGTCGACCACTCTTTATTTATCAAACATTCTCCCTCTAGTATCACCATTATTTTGGTCTATGTTGATGATATCCTTCTTTCTAGAAATAACTTGTCTGAAATCACTACTATCAAAGATCATCTCCACAACAAGTTTCACATTAAAAATCTTGAAGATCTCAAATATTTTTTGGGGTTCGAAATTGCTAGATCTCAAGCTAGAATATGTATTAATCAACGAAAATACTGTCTTGAATTGATTTCTGAAGCTAGTATGTTAGGATGTAAACATGCTTCCACACCTGCTGATCCTTCTATCAAACTTCATGCTGATGAAGGCATCCTTCTTACATATCCTTCTTCTTATCAGTGTCTTATTGGACGACTACTCTATCTCACTAATACACAGCCCGACATTGCTTTTGTCGTCCAACAACTTAGCCAGTTTGTTTCTACTCCTCGTCAACCTCATATGCAACAAGCCATGAGGAACATTAAATACTTAAAGAATGCTCCTAGTTCTGGTCTGTTATATGCTGCTAATAATTCCTTTCGCATTCATGCATACTCTGATTCTGATTGGGCTACTTGTGTTACCACTAGAAGATTCATCTCTGGTTTTTGCGTCTTTCTTGGAACTGCTCTTATCTCTTGGAAATCAAAGAAACAAACTACTATTTCCAAATCTTCTTCTGAGGCCGAATACAGGTCTTTAGCTTCTCTAACTTGTGAACTACAATGGCTACAATATCTTTTAAAAGATCTGCATATACCGTGCCCGACTCCGTACTCAATCTATTGTGACAACAATTCTGCTATCCGCATTGACAAGAATCCCACCTTTCATGAGATAACCAAGCATATAGATATAGACTACCACGTTACTAGGCAAAAGCTTCAAGATGGTCACATCAAGCTTCTTCATGTTTCTTCTACCAATCAAATTGCAGATGTTTTCACTAAATCTCTTTATCCTTCTCCTTTTAATACTATTACTTCCAAGCTCAACATGCATAATATCCATGTTCATCTTGAGGGAGGGTGATAGAGATCTTCACATATCTCTTCTTCTGTTGTTACCGAACGGTGGACAACAGCATCTTGCCGAGCGACTACAGAGAGTTGAAGACCACTGAACATCTGTAAATTACCGAACGACTGTGGACAACAGGTTCTTGCCGAGCGACTACAAAGAGCTGAAGATCACCGAACATCTGCAGATACCGAACGGTTGTGGACAACAGGATCTTGCCGAGCGGTTGCAGAGAGCTAAAGACCACTGAACGACTGTCGACTACCAAAAGTTTGCAGACTACCGAACGGCTAAACACTCGGAAGTCATTCGGTTACAGTGTTTTAGAATAAGTTTTGTTAATTATGTTTTCTTTTTCTCTCTTCCTCCTTGTATAAATACTTTACTTTCATTGTACTTTAGACTCACTACTGATATTCATTCACTTTCTGCTTTCTCTGGAGTTCTTGTTTTCTCAAACATCACTATGTTCAAAACTAACCAATTATTCTCATTATCACTCATTATCTAACAACCCTATGACATTCTCTTGACCAATATCATCATCCAAACCATTGTCATTATGTACTCTCAAGTATAACATTGAAGCCCTAGATGGTCCACTAAATTTTTCATGTGAAACATTTTCCACCTTCACTTCCACATTACCAGACCATTGTGCATCTCCTAATTTAGAGTCTATATCACATTAAATTTTGATATCAACTAGCCCCTCACAACCCTCACTATTCCATCAACTTTACCATCACCAACAGACGAAGTCCAACTACCAACATGACCTTACTCCTTTACACGTGATGCACTTTGACACTAATGTGCCTCTTCCTGTATGTTAGCCTGACCTTCACCTTCACCTTCACCTTCACCTTCACCTTCACCCTCACCCCTCTCATGTAACACAACAACACTTTCATTACATTGAAGCACCTTCTCATGTATCTTAGTTTGACCTTCACCTTCACAATGACCCCTTTCATTTAACATATCTTTACCTTTACCTTCATCATCACACTGATGATCACAACCATCTTCACATATCTCATGGACACTAACTTCAGTTTCATCATCAGGAAAATATTTCAACATTTGTATAACATGGGGTTCAGACACCGTATGTACCACAAATAGATGAACCTGGCCATTTAGCCTCGTTAAATTAACCATTAGCAGTGTACCACTATCATTTGACAAAAACTCCAACTTGTCTTCCAAGATTGAACCCCCTCATGCAAAGTACCACAATTCTTTGAATCCAACATATCTCATCCTTTTTATTACACTTACAACCACAAAGTAGCTCCATATATCTGGGTCAGAGGAGAATGTAGAACTTTCCCTTTCATACTTTAGCATCCCATTATTTACAAATTTCCTCTACGATGGAAAATAACCTGAAAATCCTCATCCAGCATGCACACAAATATATAAATATATATATATATATATATATATATATATATATATATATATATATATATATATATACCTATAAAATAAAAGACATATTAAACACATTCAACATTAAAACAAACAGTCCAATACAACTTTAAACATGGGGACCACATCGCAAACACATTTCAACATGGTCAGACAACACAACCATATTTAAAACGTCATATTCCCCAACATTTAAACACATCATACTGTTACCAATAAGGAGTATTGGTAAATCTTGAAGAAATTTGTTTTGATGATGCTACAAGAAGTTTTAGTTGAAGAAGATATTAGAATTAGTTAAAAGCAATTTGTAGAAAATAAATGTAGTAGGAAATTCTTGTAAACCTTGTAAACTTGCATTTTTAACTGCAATAATCGATTATGGAATGTCAATAATCGATTATCACAGAGTCATACAGGAATAATCGATTATCACATCATATAATCGATTATCACATTTTGAAAACCCTGTAACGGACTTGAATAATCGATTATCACTTACAATAATCGATTATTCGTGGCAGTTGAAACTTAACCTTAGATATTCAGAGCAGTTGGCTATATAGTGGTTTTTCTGTGAAGATTAGTAGAGGAAGAACACAAAGCTTTTGAGAATACAGTGTGATCTGAGGAAGTTCCAAAAGCTAGTTCATTGCATTGCCTGGTCTTGTGAAAAGGAGAAGCTCGCGCTTTGTGGGTCAAAGGTCAGAGCGGTTCTCTTCAAGTTGGCAAAGTTGCTGTTCTTCCGATTCGTTCGTTCGAAGGAAGGTTTTATCTTTTTTCCTGTTTCATTTACTCTATTGTAAACTTGTGAAACTATTTTTAGTGAAAACGTTAATCACTTTTTATAGTGATTAACAACTGGACGTAGATTCTTTTGAATCGAACCAGGATAAAAATTGCTTGTGTGATTTTTTCTATTCTCTGTACTGATTACTGTTTTATGCACATCAACTGTTTGGAAATTTGTCTCTAAGAAAATTAAATTTCTAAAACGGACCATCTTATTAAGAGCTTGACCGAACACGCTTTTCGCTTTATAAATTATTCCGCTGCGAAATTCTATAACGGTACCGATTGTTCCAACACATACTCCAACCCCAATATTTTGTTGTGCCAAAACACAAACGATAATATACATAACGAAAAAAGTCATCGAACAATAAGTTATAAAATCACAATAGAAGAACATTTACTCACCTTCAATGCCTTTCAATAGTTAAGAACTCACAATTCAAACAAAACAGCTCCAAAGAATGACACAAATTTTCATTGAATGAACCCTATAATTGCATTTTGAATCCCTAAACTTCCTCAATGAATATTGAGTTGAATCCCTAATTTTTATGCAAAGTCTGTTTTATAAAATATTCACCAATTTTCAATTTCTAAGAAACCAAATTCCACATCATAAACTTCTTTATTAAGCCACATCATTTAAAAAATCCACAACAATATGCTTATTCACTGTTTATTTTATGGAAAGGGCTAGATTGCATCAATTTTTCATAATTAGGGACCAAATTGAGAAAAAAATAATCGAAAGACTAATTTGCAACTTTGATACAAAAATGGGGACCATTAGAATGATTTAACCTTTTACTAACTACATTTTTAAATCAAATAATTATTTATATAATAAAAATCTATTTCATTTTATAATTATTTGTAATAAAAATTATTTTATAATTTAATAAAGTTTTGCTACAATAAAAATAAGGTCGTCTCAATTTGGTCTTGACTTTTTTAAAAGTGATTCAATTTAGTTATTTCCATTAGCACGGTTCAAACAGTGTTGAAGTCAATCTCACGTGTTAATTTGTGGTTAAACTAAAATAAATAAATTTATTTATATTTTTTAATTTTTTTTCATGTGTGAATTCAAAGTTGTGTCACATGACATTGTTAGTATGACATGATACTAACAATGTGAGGTGACAATGCCACAAAACAAAGTCTCAATTTACTCTATTTATTTGTTTTCATATTAAATTTAGTCTCAATTTTTATAAATATGGAACAATGTTGGTCATATTTGAACAAAAAAAAATTATGCTGCTATTTTTTATTAAAATTAATACTTTTATTAAATATTTTTAAGAATATTTTTAAACCAACTTCAAAATCTATATAAATTTATTTAAAATCACGTTTGTTGGAGCTTGAATGTGATTATTCACGTTAAACCAAACATAAATCACAAGAAAACATGAAAATATTGAAATTAATAAGTTGAATAGTCTAATTTCATAAAGATAAAGATCAACTCAATTATTTATATATATATATATATATATATATATATATATATATATAATTTAATTTCTTAATTATTGTCCCTTTCAAAAATTATTCTTAGTTTCGATTTCGTACAGATTATAAAGTTAGTTGAATTTTTTCTCAAAAATATTTATAAAAATGTTAATTTTAATAAAATTTATAAAAAAAGAAATTTTGTCTTAATTGGAAGAGTAACAACACTGTTTCATTTTTATAAAATTTTGAAGTGACACGTAGAAAAAAAAATTGTTGTTAAGGAACCGAACGTACCTTGTGAAATCACTTTCTACTCACTCGACCTCTCCTCATGGTTTCATCCTCTAAGTCTCCTTCATCCACTACCGAATGATGGGATGTTTGTAAAAGATTCTCTAATGCTTAGGTCAGCACTTTGTGAGATATTTTGGTCAAATTTTGAATTAAACGCGAAGATGTCAAACTATGATTATAATAATATTTATAGGTTTACCTCGTTGAGCATGGATCCCAACTCGAATGGGCTATAATTATTGGTCAACTTCCTTGTGAGAAACTAGAGTGGTTCTTTAGCTAAGTTATTCAACAAGAGAATGCCCTTGATAGGCATGATGATAGTCCATATTGGTAGGTGATATCTTGCTCGATTGGCCACGTATTTATAGAAGTAGATGCCATCTTTGGTGTAGAAAGTATAGTTCTCGGCATTCGGTACGTGATGTTCTACTAAGTGATTCATTCATGGAGCATTTGTAGAAAACGCACGGCTGAATGTTTAAAGTTTATAGACAAAACCAAGAGGGCAGGTAAATTGGTTCATGTGAAAGATCGCTTCTTTTTAACAAATTTTTGCTTTTAAAAATTTCTTTAATAAATTTGAAAAATTACTTTGAATAAAAGCAAATAAATAAAAGAGAGTAAAGAAAAAAATATTCCACAAGTATTTTATACTGGTTAAGATAAAAAAGATCGTACGTCCAATTGTTAATCTCTTTAAAGAAGAAATAATTAAACACTAAAAATAAACTAGAATTTACCGTACAGAGTAGAGTAAAGGTTTAGGGTTCACCTCTCTTCACAAACAAGAGATGATAGACACTTCCTTTTGACACACAAAAGGATGAATAAACTTAACCTTGGAACAATAGATATGCACTTACAAGTTATGCACACTTTTTGCATAGAGAATTTCTTAAGACAAACTTTTAAACTTCTTAGCAAAAAGCTTTTTGTAAATGTTCAGGGACGAGGTATTTATAGACCAAACTTAAAAAACAGGTTAGAATATGAAAGGTCTCTTCACAACTACCACAAATAATTGATTATTCTAAGTTGGTAATTAATTATTCTAAAGACATTTAAAAAATAATTTTTTTCTGAGATAATTAATTATCAAAGAAAATAATCAATTATTCTTGAGGCACTTTGTCAATTCTGAATATTTACTGAGATAATTAAGTCTAATATACAACTTGTTGATTGATTTGATAGATGCTTCTAGGGTTCACTTCGAGTTTATAAATGTTGTAGAGTTCCACACGTAATACAAAACGCTACTGGTTCCTAAAGGCTGCAGAGTTATAGATGCTACAATATCAGACGCTTCAGGTTTCTAGACGCTTCAGGTTCCTAGACGCTTCAGGTTCCTAAACGCTGTAGAGTTTCAAATGCTGTAGTACCAATCGCTTCAATCCAGACATTGTAACTCTCCAGCCACGGTAAAGCTCTGGACGTTGTAACTCTCTAGACACTGTAATTACAAGTCTTCAACAACTTAATTTTCTCTTTTAAACCAAATCATTTTTAAGTCTTTAATCTTTCTCCAAGATATCATCGTCAAAATTCATCTTCTACTTTTAAATTCATCTTCTACTTTTGCCAACAGGATTCAGTAATTGTTTTATTGGCTGCAAACTATCCGACATTGGATGCGCGGTAAGCAGTATGATTGAGTAACTCAAAAGGATGTATTTGACAAAACCAAGAAGTCTTCGACCATATGAGGTACAATTTCGAAAAAGAAATTAAAAAATAAATAAATTCAAAAAAACTATAAATTGTCACGTAATACTAACTTTATCACTGTTCGTATAGTACTAACGAAAATATCAAATTAAATTAATTTTATAAAAGTCAAACCAATTTTTTTAAAAAAAAAAAAGCTGAAAATTTAAGTTGAGAATTTTTTTTTGACAAAAATAAAAAACAAATGAATAATTATACCTAAATATAAATAACAAACATCACATACGTTTCCATTAATCTTCACACAAACAAAAAAATCAATAAAAATCATATGTGCAATGTGCAGGTGTCATAAAGTAGTTACGTGGGTGAGTGGAAATAGTTTAACTAACAGACAACATACTTTCTTAAGTTAAAAACGAAAAACGAAAAGGAACACATAAATTCTTTAAACTTTGAGGGAGTTTGAATGGTTTACTCCATAAACTTTTATCCTCATAAAAAGTTAGTAAGAGAAGATTTTTTCCAATTGATACTATATTAATAACCAATACAATAAACATAGATTAATTATTATTAGTATTATTATTATTCATATTTTAATTTATTTGCCATTTATATACATTTAGTTCAGTGAGAAAGATCGTTAATTTACTGTTTGAAATGGTTTTGGACCGTATTTTGGATTTTCTTTAAAAGTTAGAAATCGAAGTCCAATAAATCAATTGAAAAATAAAGTCAGATTTCAATACGATTAGATGGAGCCTAACAATACAAACAGAAGCAAAAGGCATGCCCTTTGCTATTTACATTCCCCGTATTACTAAATACATTTCATTTTCTATTTTTTACTATAAAAATATCCTTTGATATAAAAATATTCAAAATCGTACTTTTGCATCTTTTTAATTTTTTTAAAACTATATTTTTTCATATATTATCTTCATTATCCTTTAAACATAGTTTTGGACCCATCACTATTGTTCTTTAAAGTTCTCATAGCTATATCTCTATCTTTTTTTAGCTCAAAATGTTAAAGTTTTATTATGTACAATAGAACGTCAATTTTAAATTGGATGGTCCAAACAATTAGTTATATCATAAAAATGATAATGTAGTATTCTTGAGATTATAAGATTGTGACTAGCAGATCAAATTATCAGTCTATAAAAAAAATACCGCTATTAATGTTTTTGTTTTGTAATCAAATGCTCCTAAGAGCAACATTCAATGTTTTAGGGTTTTTAATTTTAGGAATTTAATTTTCTGTTAGTAATTCTAACTAATTTTCTTTTCTCTACACTTCATCGGAACCCTATATAATCAGGTTCCAGCTCTTGTCTTTGTAAGAAGAAACAAATACAATATCAGAAAATTCATACTTTCACACAATAAAAGAAACATTCCTTTTACTTACCTCTGTTGCAAGCCTTTGTCTTCTTCCCTTTTTAGTCTTCGCTTCACATCTTTGTCCGGCAACCACCACTGCAAGCTCTGCTGGTGAATCGCCATGGAGAGCTTTCGCCTCTCTCTCTCTCTCTCTCTCTCTCTCTCTCTCTCTCTCTCTCTCTCTCTCTCTCTCTCTCTCTCTCTCTCTCTCTCTCTCGGACGTCTCACAACACTCAGTCTCACCTGTCATCTGATGCAAGAGAAGTCTTTGTATAAAGTGATATTTTGCACTTCTGGGCCAGAGACCTTTGGGCCTCAGTTATAATGACTGTGGGCTTATTTTAATATGGTACCAGAGCAGGTCTTGTACCTGTTCTGCCTCTGTTTCCGCTGCATCTATCTTTTCTTGCTTTGTTAGTGCTGAGTGTTTCTAAAAACTATTCTTGCTATCATGGAAAGCATGGATCAATCCAACAATCCTTCCAGCCCCTTTTATCTTCATCCAGGAGAGAACCCAATTATACTTCTTAGAACAAAAATATGAGAAGAGCTCTTCTCTCCAAGAACAAGCTAAAATTCATAGATGGAGGGATCAAGAAACCTCAAAGAGATGATCCCATTTTTTATTCTTGGGAAAGAAGTAACATAATGGTGTTGTCTTGGATCATCAAGACGTTTTCACCCAAAATAGCATAAAGTGTTATATACGTGGAAGATGCTCAAGAATTATGGGAAGAATTGAAGGAAAGGTTTTCCAAAGGAGACTACTTTAAATTTTCTGACTTGCTCCAAGAAATTCATTCTATTAAGCAAGGAGAAAGGAGTGTGAGTCAGTATTTTACTGATTTGAAGATTCTATGGGAGGAATTGGAATTTTTTAGACTCATCCCACGTTGTAGTTGTAAGATTCCTTACAGTTGTGATCTATCTAAAGCCTCTCATAAATATAGAGAAATGGAGCATGGCATCTGCTTCTTAAAAGGCCTAAATGAATGTTACAACACTGTGAGAACACAAATATTGCTGATGGAACCTCGACCCAACATTAATCGTGTGTTTTCTCTCATTATACAGCAGGAAAGACAAGAGAAACATGATTCTGGTCTCACCAACCAGAATGACATCAAGATCCTTGCAAACACCATTGAAAAATAGAGTCACTGGAAGAGTGACCAGGGTTGGAAAACCCATGGATGTGGATTCACATCTCGTGGTCAAGGAAGAGGGAAAGGAAGAAATGTTAATCATGGGAAGCAATGTTCCTACTGTCATAAAATGAATCACACGGTTGATGAATGTTACTCTAAACATGGATATCCATCATGGTTCAAGAAAAACGACAGTAACAGTCAAAATAGTGTGGGACAGAATGAATGAGGATTTGCAAATGCTTGCACTACCTCTACTGTATCACAGACCAGTCAACAGAACACTGCCAACATTGTCCAAAACTCCTTCACCCCAGAACAAACGTAGAAAATCATGGAAATGCTTGAAAAGACTAACAACTCTTCCCATAACATTAGCCAAATGCACAAAGATACTATAGAGGACAGACAAGGTATGTTCTCATGGATTATAGACACAAGGGTCACTGACGATGTGACCCATGACAGAAATTTATTCCTAACATTCAATAAAATCAAACCTCTATTTGTTAAATTGTCAAACAACTCCATTGTTACAACCCACTATGCAGGAACTATACAATTTCCAAAGATTTCATTATTTTTAATGTTTTATACATACCAGATTTTTCTTTCAATCTTATATTTGTTCAAAGTTTAACTAGAGATATAAACTGCACACTAAATTTTTCCTCTAAGATGTGTAAAATCCAGGACAATTCTACATTGAGATGATTGGATGTGCTAATGTATATAAAGGGCTCTACTACTTGCAGTCTGTTGGAAGGGATCTGACACCTAGTTTTGTTTCTCTTATGAGAATGAAAATATAAATTTGTGGCATTATAGGCTAGGCCACCATGGACATAAAACTGTTGAAAGAATGTGCAAAATTTTTCCTTATATACAAATTGTTTCTAATAGTGCTTGTGATATCTGCCATTATGCAAAGCAACACAAATTGTCTTTTTCCTAAAAATAATTCTTTGTCTACTAATTGTTTTGATATTATACATTGTGACATATGGGGTCCTATCTCCATCCCATCTGTGCATGGGCATAGATACTTTCTTACTATTGTTAACGATTGTAGTAGGCATACTTGGGCCTTTCTTATGCATAATAAAAGCCAAACCAGAGAACTTCTGCAATCTTTTATTATGAAAATCAAAACCCAGTTTAATAAAACTGTTAAAACTATTAGGACTGACAATGGTCCTGAATTTAATTGTTCCTGCATATACAATTCTTATGGAATTGAACATCAAAATAGCTGTGTTGAAACTCCACAACAAAATTCTCTTGTGGAGCGTAAACATCAACACATATTGAATGTTACCTATAGCTTGGTTTTCCAATCTAATGTTCCCTATGCTTATTGGTCTTATGCCCTATCTCATGCTACATACTTGATTAATAGGCTGCCTTCCCCTGTTATTAAGAATACAACCTCTTATGATGTAATGCATAATAATCCACCCACCTATCTTGACCTAAAAGTTTTTGGGTGCTTATGTTTTGCTTCCACTTTGGAAAGTAACAAAAATAAACTAGACTCTAGAGTTAGAAAGGAAATATTTCTAGGGTACAAGAGTGGAGTAAAAGGATACATTGTTCTTGACATCAACACTAGGGAAATTTTCATTAGTAGAAATGTCATCTTTTATGAAGATATATTTCCCATTAAGAATGAACAAGGAAATAAAAATAAATGCAATAACAGTGAAGACAACACATTTTTTCTTAATAATCCACCTTGCAGCTATGATGAGGTTTTAGCCGAGGATGGAAGAGATAATCAAAATCTTGCTGACAGCACTGATACCAGTGCTGACATCACTAATCTTGTGGAAGAGGAACAAAGAAATAATCAGAGGAGGTCAACAGAGTGAAGAAAACTCCTGAGTATTTAAAAGATTACATACATAAAACAGATCAGTCATCATCTACATCTTTGTGTGTCAAGAATGGTGTGAGAACTCCTTACCCTATCACTAATACTTTATCTTATGAATCTCTGTCTGATAAACATTTAAGTTACACTCTTGCCATAACTGGTAGCAAAGAACCCAACTCCTATGATGAGGCCATAAATAGTCTTGAATGGGTTGATGCTATGCAGAAGGAGATCAAGGCCCTACAAGACAATGGTACATGGTTTTTTACTCAACTCCCCTGGAAAGAAACCCATTGGGTGTAGATGGGTTTACAAAATAAAACACAAAGCTGATGGTACTGTGGAAAGGTATATAGCCCGATTGATG
This sequence comes from Vigna umbellata, assembly GCF_029865625.1. NCBI lineage: Eukaryota > Viridiplantae > Streptophyta > Magnoliopsida > Fabales > Fabaceae > Vigna > Vigna umbellata. The sequence goes on along the minus strand of NC_142165.1, from coordinate 53,109,958 downwards.
GCCAAATGCTACACTCAATAAGAGGGAATAGATTTTTTAGACACCTTTTCTCCTGTTGCAAAGCTCACATCTGTAAGACTATTACTTGCTCTTGCTGCCTCAAGGAATTGGTTTCTACATCAACTTGATGTAGACAATGCTTTCTTGCATGGGGACCTAAATGAGGATGTTTACATGGATCCTCTACCTGGTTTAAACAGTGATACAAAGGGACATATGTGTAAACTCACTAAATCTCTATATGGTATGAAATAGGCCAGCAGACAATGGTTTGAAAAAATGTCCAGCTTTCTTATTTCTGCTAATTATATTCAGTCTAAATCTGATCACTCCCTATTTGTAAAGAAAACTCCCACAAATTTTACAACTTTGCTTTTGTATGTAGATGACATTGTTTTAACAGGAAATTCCATGAGTGAGATCACTCACTTAAAGGCCTTTCTACATCGCCAATTCCAGATAAAGGATCTTGGGGAACTCAAATATTTTCTAGGATTTGAGGTTGCTAGATCTAAGAAAGGGATACATCTTTGTCAAAGAAAGTATGCTCGTGATATCCTTGAAGAAACAGGAATGCTAGGAAGCAAACCATGCTCTACACCTTTTCTAAACAGCAATAACTCCTTATACAAAACAGAGAATTATATGGATGACCCTAGTGTTTATTGTAGATTGATAGGGAAGCTTTTCTATCTCACTAATACTAGGCCCGATTTATGTTTTACTGTTAATATTTTAAACCAGTTTATGCAAGAACCCATTAACTATCATTATCAGGCCTTGCAGCATGTCCTTAGATATGTCAAGTATAGCCCTTCTGAAGGTCTCTTCTTTGCTGCAGATTTTGACATACAGATAAAAGGATTCAGTGACTCGGATTGGGCCACTTGCCTTAACACAAGAAGATCAACTACTGGTTACTGTGTTTTCCTAGGGACCTCTCTTGTTTCATGGAAATCAAAGAAACAAAGCACTGTCTGAAGGTCCTCTACTGAAACAGAGTATCGTGCCCTAGCTGCCACTGTTTGTGAGATGTAGTGGCTTCACTAGATTCTCCAAGATCACCAAGTTCAACCCACTGCTACTGTAGTACTTTACTGTGACAACAAATCTGCTAGGCATATTGCTCACAACCAAAGCTTTCATGAGCGGACCAAGCATAAAGAGTTGGATTGCCACGTGGTACGCGAGAAAATTCAAGCCAAGTTTCTGCGTCTTCTTCCCATTCAATGGGAGGAGGAGCTCGTCGATGTCTTCACCAAATTTTCTCACCGTACTCGATTCAAATCTATCATCCCCAAGCTTGGATTAATAAATATTCACCATCCAGCTTGAGGGGATGCTATTAATGTTTCTGTTTTGTAATCAATGCTCCTAAGAGCAACATTTAATGTTTTAGGGTTTTTAGTTTTAGGAATTTAATTTTCTGTTAGGGATTCTAACTAATCCTCCTTTCTCTACACTTCACCGGAGCCCTATATAATTAGGGTTCCAGCTCTTGTCTTTGTAAGAAGAAACAAACATAATATCAGAAAATTCATACTTTCACACAATAAAAGAAACGTTCCTTTTACTTACCTCTGTTGCAAGCCTTTATCTTCTTCCCTCTTTAATCTTTGCTTCACATCTCCGTCCGATAATCACCGCTGCAAGCTCTGTTGGTGAATCGCCATGGAGTGTGTTCGCCTTTCTCTCTCTCGGACGTCTCACAACACTCGGTCTCACCTGCCATCTCATGCAAGAGAAGTCTCTGGATAAAGTGATATTTTGCACTTATGGGCCAGAGACCTTTGGGCCTCAGTTATAATGACTATGGGCTTATTTAATAACCTCTATTGATGAATTTAAAAAAAATAAATAAAAATTTAGGTGATGACATTTAATACTCGTTAGTAACTTAAACTATCAATTTTTTACTAAAATATGTAGTACATTTCATTTCATTGGTAACCTTTAAATATAACTATAGGAACAAATGATAATAAGAGAATAAACATTTAAATAGCAAGCAACTTGTATTACAATTTACTGTTGAACTCGATTCCATACCTAAAACATATCATAATCAAACAAACGTGAATTTTAACTCGTTTCAGCCAGTAAAATTTTATTTCAATTTTTCAAACATTTATTCTTAAATCTTTTTAAGTAGCATAGGAGATTGTTTCTGCAAATATTTCTGGGACCGAGAGACTAACTGTTGACGTGTCTGGGCCACTCGCTCGCTTCCAAACTCCTGCTATTGGTCGATCGGTGTTGGCACAAACCGATCGGTCTCCTTCTTGACAAGGGAGGATGTACCTGCAAAAAGACAGTCTGACGCTCAAGTTAGGCGTGTGGTTGAAGAGTGTTTACTCTTAATGAGATAATCAGTGCCTGATTGACACCGTTTGTATATATGGAGAGTAAAGGGAGAATATATAATGCTTAAGTGAAAAACCTAGGTAAATAATGCGTAAGTGAACGTACCTGTCTTTCGACTCTGGCTTTGTATTTATAATTTACTTCATGGATCCTGAGCTGATATAAGCCCAATAAAATATAAACAGAATAAGATATAAACAAATTACCTAAAAATCCGATTAGTTGTTTATAACCTGCTTTATCAATATCTTTAATTAAATATTCTTAATCGCTCGATTAATATTTTATACGACAAAGAGATTATTGTATATTTCTTACGTTTTCAAAGTCTCGTATTAAGAGAGAGAATGTCTCTCAATTTTTATATTAATACCTAGCTTGTCTCTTTAAGATAGCTTCAATGCAATGAATTTGTACATGTAAAGGTTTGGGCTACTTCTTTAATAAATCTGTTCCCTTAGAAAAAAAATTTATTCATAAAAAAGTATTTTAAATTTTAAAATTATTTTATTTATAAATGCTTCTATTTTTCAGACTTTCCGGAATGTTTAGAATTTTGATCTTTAATTATACAACTTTGTTCCTAATAATTTTTTAACATGGATTGTTATTAATATTATTGTTATCATCTTTTATTTATTTTATTATTATTATTATTATTATTATTATTATTATTATTATTATCCTTAAGCAATATTTTTAACTATCTCATTACTTGTAAATTCAGCAATTATTGTACATGTACACTCTCAATTTGTTGTATCTTAGTATTTTCTTAAGTTTGTTTTTGCTTACAAAAAGAATTGCCACTTTTTTGTTCTTTTCACTTTTTGTGTACTCTTTTATTTCCTTTCCCACTAAGAGAACTTTTTTTGTCAGCTGAAATTTTTTTATAAAAGTCTGTTATAACACACACGATTAAGTTTCATGTTGGTAGGTGTAAATGATAAATTTTTGCATATATTTTTTTACTTCCTTATTTTTTAAAGAATCTAATTAACTTATCAAGTTGAACCATTGTCCTAGTGCTTAATTTTTATAAATGAAATAAAATTTACTCAAATCCCTTATTAATTTAATTCTTTCTGTAAACTTTCCATGAAGTACTGTTTGTAATATATTTGGCATTTACTTTTTCAACATTAACTATAATTTGATTCTATATAATAAATTATGTAATATAATTGCTAAAAAGCTGTTAACATATTTTTTTTAAATGACAATGTCAAAGTTTATAACTAAATATTACTATTAATATTTCACAAAAATAAATAAATAGTTAAACATTGTTAGAATTAAGACAAATTGACGTAATATTCCTATAATCAATGATCATATATGATATATGATGTCTTGTTTGTTTTACAATTTGAAGATATACAATAATTTTGTTTTTAAAAATATTCCAGAAGACTAAAAGTAGAAATATCATTTACATTCAAGTTTAGATAAATCAAAATTATTGAAAGTATCAAAATAATTATCAATAATAAATTATATAAATTAAAAACCGTATTAGTTTCTTATGACTTTTTTAATTTTAAAATATTAAATAATTAAATATGTAACCAATTTTTTATAAAGATTAGTATGCATAATGCATGTGTATTGTTTTCTTATAATAATAAAAATTAATGAAATTAATAATAATATTATTATTATGATTATTATTAAACTTCTAAAATTAAATATAAATAATTTCTATAATTTTGTTATAAATAATTTTTATACATTTTGTATATAGTTTTATAATTAAAAATATTTTAAAAAAATACTAAAATCCAAAAAAAACTGTTAAATTTAAAAGAAAAACAGTTATTTAAAGGAAAAAATTAATAAAATAATTATTTTAATTTTAAAATTTATTAAAGGTAAAATTATAAAATAAATGTGAACACCAAAAAATATTTCTTTTTATATATAGACCAAAACACAAACTATATCATATTTTTTTGTGTTCATGCATTTATACATATTTATAATATTATATTAATAGATAATGATATTATAATGTTATTAAGTTAATATATGAAGTAAATTTATATTTATTAAATTATATGTATTCATAACTTATGTATTATTATAGATAATGTTTTAAATTTTATAAATAATTAAAAGGATAACATTTAAAAAATCAAAGATATAATTATTGATATACGATAAAATAAATTTTAGTTATTAAAATAAAAAATATTATAAGTAATATTATGTAAATAACTTTTTTATTATGAATAATTATGTCAACTTGAAATTGTAGTTACTAAAATCATAAAAAAAAGTGTAAATAATTATTTTATAATGAATAATCATTTAAATTTAGAAAAAATAATAAAATTAAAAAATTAAAAATAATTTATTATTATGAATAATTATTTAAATTTTAAAAGTAGTAATTGAAATAATAAAATAATAAAATGTAAGAAAATAGAGTTTCAATATGCCACAGTGTATTTAAATAACGAGATTCTATTCTTTTTTATTTTTAAATAAAAAGTAAGGTGTAAATAAAAATTTTATAGATAAGTTTCATTTATTAAGACATATTCCATTTCTCTATACTCAATCCTAAAACATTTGTTTGGCTTTTTTTCAAACAATTCTTCTTATTAGGTCATATGTTTGATAATCAGAAAGTTCTTAAATGTACAGGGTGACAAGATCTTCATATCCAACCGATAAATTTGTCAAAAAGAATAAGTAAATTTATGCTCTTTTCTAGGGTTCCACATTTCTTCTCTACATGTGGTTATTTTTCAGTTACATGCCTCCTTTAAGCTTTATTTTATGTTCTCTATTGATCATTAGTTGCAATTGTATACCCTAATCATGTTTCTGTTGTATGTAGATGCAAGTAGTATCCTTAGAATTGTGAGAGCAACTTTTGGCCTACAGCAGTTGAACTTCCATTAGGTAAGGGAAACTAATTTATTTGATTTGTATTTAGTAAACATGTTATATTTGATGTTTGTATGATAATGTGATTATTGATTTGTGAAATTTAATTGAATTGGTATGTTTAGTTACTTGAAAAAGTGGTATGTTGAATTGAAACTTATGGATGCTGGTGCGTAGTTGGTTTACTGATGTGAAAGTTGTTTATCGATGAATTAATGAATGTAGATTTGGCAACGCAAGTGGATGAAGTGTTACAGAACTTTGATTTGAAATAAATTAGAAGAAATGTGAGTTTTAGGCATAAAATAGGGGTTTTGACCGGTTAAGTTCTAAAGTCATGGTTTTTGGGAAATTCTACAGTTTCGGGAACTGTCTTTGGACCATTTAAGACTTAGTTGGTCTTTTATTTTGCTAAAACCTGGTGGTAAGTGTTTTGTAGTAAGTGTCTAGTAATAAGCATCTAGTAGTAAGCGTCTAGTAGTAATCGACTGGTGATAATAGTCTGATAGTAAGCGTCTGGTGGTAAACGTTAGGTAGTAAGTGTTTGGTGATAAGCGTCTGGTGATAAGCATCTCATAGTAAGCATATGGTGATAAGCGGCTGGTGATAAGCGGCTGGTGATAAGCGGTTGGTGATAAGCGTCTAGTGGTAAGCGTCTGATAGTAAGCATCTTATGATAAGCGTCTGATGATAAGCATTTGATGATAGGCGTCTGATGATAAGCATTTGATGATAGGCGTCTGATGATAAGCGCCTGGTAGTAAGCGACTGGTGATAAGCGGTTGGTGATTAGCGGTTGGTGGTAAGCGTCTGGTAGTAAGCGTCTGGTGCTAAGCGTCTGGTGCTAAGCGTCTGGTAGTGAGTGTCTGGTGATAAACTTCTGATAGTAATCATCTGGTAGTAAGTGTGGTGGTATGTGTCTAGTGGTACAAGTTGTCCAACAATAACTAAGTTATTGGGAATCTCTAATCTGGGGTTTTGAACATCAGTTTTTGATGTTCTTTAGGTCGTTTTTAGTGTTTTAGACCCTTTCAGAGCTGTTGGTAAGGGTTTCTAAACTGTTTTCCTTGCCTAGTGTATATATCGAAAATGTGTCATTTTTTTTATCAAAACTTAATATATGTCTAATATAATAACAAATAAATAATAAATTAAAAAAATGACATATATATTACGTCTTAGTTAAAATATTTATTTTTATAATATATATATATATATATATATATATATATATATGAATTTTTTAAATGATTTAATTTTTGTTTACTTATTTTTCATATGTGCATACAAGAATTATGTGCTATTAGAAGAATACGTTAGATATATTATCATCATAAACCGTAACGTTTACTATGAAAGAATCAATTTAATGAATTTTGACTACAATGACAATTAAAATAATAAAAAATATACAAAAGTAAACAACTTAAATTTTGTAAAGATGTTTTTCAAAATAGATTTGTCAAAGAGAAGGGGGAGAAGGTTGAAACTAGAAACGTGTGAAACATTTTTCTTTATATATTAATGAATAAAATATTTATTTTAATTTTTAAAATGAAATCTTATTTGGTAGAAGAATTAAAATAACTTAATAAGATGAAAAAGGGTGAAAGAAGTCAACCCATAACGTGTAAGAGACACTAACTACTACTCGCGTTGCTTAAAAAAGGATCCCACCATGTTTTCTGCTCTCTTGGCTTCACGTTTTTCACTCTTCCACTTATTACACTGTCCAAACCAACCAAACAAACAAACGGTTAAAGAAGAAAAAAAAGAAACAAAAACGCGTGGACGTCAAACGCTTTTCTCCACCACAATTCATAATTTTCCTTACATCCGCGTCTGTAACACTTTTCACATTTTGAAAACAGAGCCACAAAAGAAGAGAAGACGGAGTAAACGACGGTGTTTCCAACCTTTAACTCTGTCATCTTTGAACTCAAAGTCAATCCCTCTTCTTTTTTTCTCCAGTTCATATCGGCACGATTACCGTTTCCGAACCGGAGAGGACGAGAGCATGGCCGTAGCTGATCCCAAGCCTCACTCCGAACCCAAGGTCTGGAACTTCTTCAAGCTTCCCTTTCGCCATTCCACCTCTGCCACCTCTACGACTTCGTCTTCTGCTAACCTTCACCTCCATCACCACCATCACCACCACAATCCTAACAATCTTCCCCTCGAGGGCTCCACCTCCCATACCTCCAATTCCGTTTCCTCCGTCGCCAGATCGCTTCTCCTAACACGACGTCGTCTCAAGCTCGATCCCTCCAACAAGCTTTACTTCCCCTGTATAAATTCGTCTCCCCCTTGAATCTTTTTATATGGTGGCTTTTTTATGGGTTTCTGCTTGCATGCAATAATTGCTTTCATCGTGATCTAATTTGGATATTTGGCTTTAATTTCTATTTACTGTTTTTAATTGCAATTTAGTAAAGGTGGTTTAATGCTCTAATTGGACTCTGCCATATATGGAAGTCTTTGGTTTGAGCGAAAATCATTGTCCCCGTACTCTCGGCATCGCGCAAAAGATGACGTTTATTTATTCTGTGTTGCATGTAGTTTTTAATGATGTACTTTCCTTTCTTGCTCGTTCATTTCTGGCTTGTTAGGTAACAGTGTTAGTAATCACAGTCCATTTCTTTCCGAAATTGAAAGCGGGCTGGAGATGAAATTTGGGGAAGGCCTTGTTTGGATAAATTTTTACGTGGACACGTAAGGAAGTCATGAAATTAAGAATGTAAATGAATCGAGTTTCTTTCTTGAGAAATCAACTTGTGTATTTTTATTTTGGGACTTGAAAGTAGTAAAATGAGATAGCTTATATAAAAGGAATTATGTACATAAATTGGTTTTTAGGTTAGGGGCATAGATGGAAGTTCAGTCCATTTTACTTATTTATTCCCCTCTCGTAAAGACTTTTGGAAAAGTTCTTTCAAACAGGACGATAGTAACAAAGGTAATTATTCAATGTTGATGGTTTTTGAGTATGCTTACCATCTTTGATTAAGTGCTAGTGGTATTCTAGGGATGGAAACTGTATATCTATAGTTTATTGCTTAGGTGGAAAGTCAAAAGGTGAAAGAATGTCCAAGAAAATGTTTGACATTAGTTCCAGGGCTAGTTTTGTTGATTTCAGTGTTGAAGATACTTATGATGGAAAGGAAAGTGATCCTTTTTCCTAATTTCAATTTTTGGTCCTTTATAATTGTTAAGTCGTTTTCCTTCAAATTGGTTGGACAACAATAGACTAGACTAGAGAAGTGTTCATCTTGAATTCACAAGTCTTGCAAACAAAATAGATGTGAGATGAATTGCTTTCTGAAGATTAATTATTTATTAGTTTTTTGCTGCTCTGAGTTTTGCATTTTCTCTGTATTAAGCATTTCATTTTTAATTGTAGCAACAATCTTAATTTCCTTGCAATGGAAGTTATTAAGTGCTGCTACTGTGCTACCAAACATTTTCCTCTCTTGAAAATGTTTCTTTTTTGCATGAAGATGTCAAATTTAACCACGTTAAATTTGCTAAGCTTTGATACCAATCACAAGTTACATGTAGTGGAAAGTATCAATGGTGTGAGAATCACAAAGTTTGAATGTAATTGGTCAAATTATGGAGATACAGGAGAAAATAAGTTTGCAATTCTCTTTGGCTCTCTTGGCTTCTCATGTGACTGCCCTAGTGGGTGCAGAAAGATGGACACACAGACTTCTCTTTGCTTTGGTGGCTTTTTATTCTATTTTTTTATATAATCGTTTCATTCCAATATTCAATATGATTAGTTGACTTACCTATTCTTATATTACATAACTCATTTCTTAGTTTCTTACTATCTTCTGCAGATGAGCCGGGCAAACAAGTTAGGAGTGCCATCAGGATTAAAAACACCAGTAAATCTCATGTAGCTTTCAAGGTATGAGGAAAACATGTCCAGCTATTATTTATTCCTGTTTTTATAATTTTATTTTCTCCATTTGCAATTTCTGAATTCTTGTTGTTTGAGGTAACTTCCATGATGTCTTGAACTAAACTATTTGCAAGAATCTTTTACTAAGTTACAGTTTTGCAGGAGAATAAGTCAGTAACTTATTGAGTCCCCCTATTATTCTATTAGTAATAGAATTAGGCTATCTGTTTTAACAAAAATTCTTTGTTTTCCATTTAAAATATGCATGTTTAGTTTCAAACAACTGCTCCCAAAAGCTGTTTCATGCGTCCTCCTGGAGCCATCCTTGCCCCTGGTGAGAGTATCATAGCCACAGGTAAATAATATTTTATTTCTGTCTATATCCATTCTTAAAACAAAAGATCATCATAAATACAAGGCCTATCTCACTATTTGTGTTTTTGCTATCTAGTGTTTAAGTTTGTAGAGCAACCAGAAAATAATGAAAAGCCGGAGAAAACTGGACTCAAATTTAAAATCATGAGCTTGAAGGTGAAAGGATCAATTGATTACGTCCCTGAACTGGTTAGTTAATTTTGTTTTGGCTGAAAACTTACTATTGCCATGCATAAGATAAAATGTTGTTGCTATTGATTTTAGTTTCATTACTACTGTTGTATGTATTTATTTTACTGCAATAAATTCTTTGTTCTTTTGGCTTAGTTATATAAAAATGGAGAAGGACAAGGTTGTCAAACTCTCAAGTTTACTCTTAAACTCTTGCAAGCTTTAGATCCTAGGTAGATGAAATGAGTTAACTCACTATCAAACTCTTTTGTGAGTTCACTCGGGTAAATTCTGTAAACTCATATCAACTCACATAAATAATCTTTCGAGTCAAGTAAGAATTAACTTTAAAATCAATGGAATTTTCCTATGGGGACAATATTTTATTTGGACTAAGTATCTGAAGAAATTTGAAATGTTTTCTCTTTAAGAACTTTTTTATGAATTTATACATGTAGATTCTCAAGTCTGAGTGTATGAGCATTCCATGAGTTTATATAGATTCTCAAGTTTAGCAACCTTGGAAAAGGATGTATATTCTCTTGTTTTTGTTAATTACTCTATGCATATAAGTTTTGTCCTTTTAATCATTAAAACTTTATAGCCTTTCAATAGATTCATGTAGATCCATGTTTGTCTCTCTCTCTCTCACATGTCATACAATTCTGCACAATCAAAATTGAAGTTCTTCTGTTGTATTTGCTCATTTCATTTCAGTCACTCTAGCGGCTTAAAATCTCTGCTGGGTGAACACTGTTGTGCCTTCAAAATACACTGATTCCCTGTCCTTTGCCTGATCCCTTTCTCACTGTCTGTCCTGATCCCTTGTGCCTTCAAAATAAAAAATAAACTGATGGACACTGATTTTGGTGTTTTAAAATATATTAAAAAGATTTTTGAAAGACCAACATCAGTGCATTGTTAATGTTCAGCAAAAAACAACACGGAAAAATCTAGTAGAGAATCTGGAGTCAGATATCTTCTACACTGTTTGAACTTATTCATTTGTTTCTAAAATGATTTACTTTTTCTCCCTGGAATCAGTTTGATGAGCAGAAGGACCAAGTAGCAGTGGAGCAGATTCTGCGAGTTGTTTTTCTAGATCCAGAGCGTCCTTGTCCTGTGAGCACCGAATTTATTTTCCTCACTGTTCATTTTTGTATTTTGAGCCAATGTTAATACTAGTTATACATTTCCCTTTTTCTTCACTTGTTTCTTAATATATCCGTTGCTTTACTTGGATGAGACATACAGTATCAACTATTGACGTTGGTATTTATGGGATGTCTGCATAGAATGTAATAAACTGATTGCATGCTAACAAGGATCGATTTTTTTCTTGTTAAGGCTTTGGAAAAACTGAACAGACAACTAGCTGATGCGGATGCTGCCCTTGAGGCACGTAAGAAACCTGTGGAAGATGCAGGTCCAAAAATTATCGGGGAAGGGCTCGTCATAGACGAATGGGTATGTTTACATAGCTTTCTATTAGAAGTTTTCCTTCGGTTATGTTACTTTTGGTAAATGCTTCATCTGTTAATAACCTATGATTATGTTTTCAGAAAGAGAGGAGAGAAAGATACCTCGCAAAGCAGCAGGGTGAAGTGGTTGTAGATTCTGTATAGGGCGTTGGTCTGAATACCTATAGGAAATGATATTGCCGCCAAGGAAAATGTTATATTAAGAGAAACAATTATCAAAATTACAGCTTTTTCTTAGAAAATTTTCAGGTGAATCGCAAATGTACTTTGGTGAAAACTATGCGTGTGTGTGTGTGATCTGATCATTATCTATGTAGATAAATGTCATTTTGTTTTTAGGCTCTCTTTTTTTCGTGGGAATAATTTTGATGGATTGATGTGAAATAGTTCTGTTCAATTTCTCATGTGATCATATTTGCTCTTAGCCTGTTTTGCTACAATTTCATTCAGATGTAGATGTGGCTGAGATTCTCGACAACTGAAGATAGTAAGATATTGATTTTAGTATTTTCGTATTAGCCATAAAGTAGGTAATAATGTTTCATCATATCTATCTTATTTACTTCGTATTAGCCAAAGGGGGAGCAATTTCTTTTCTTAATCATGTTGAACTTTTTGGCAGTTAATACTTGTAGTTGGCAGTTTTTCGTGTTTTTCTTTCAAAATTACATTTTTGAAAATAAAAATGACCCTTTGAGTATGCCTCTTCGCCTGTTAAAGACATTAGTCCTGTGTACCCTTCTAGGCTGGATGTTGCTGGTTGACACATCTTGGGACATTGGTGGACCTCGTACATGAACCTTTATAAGTATTAGACAATGCTTCGATGGATAAAGGGGCTGTAATGGTTTGAATATGATTATAATTTCTTGAGTTTAGAGTTAGTTCATACTTTATTCCTCAAATTTAAAATTGGTCCTTTTAATTTTTATAATTTGAAAATTGTTTATGAACTTTTCTATCCTAAGTATAGTCTAAAAAAGTTTTATTCTATGAGCAACAATTACTGAATGATTTTATGATAACTTATTTTGATTTTACATTTTTATCATTAAATATCTTATTGTGCATTTATTTTCCTTGTGAAGTTTTCATGTAAATACCATCAAGTATTGGTCATCTTCATATGTACTTGTTATGTTTGGAAGCACTTAAAGGATGATAGTTGGACCTTTTCTTCATGGCCTTTGAGATTTGTAATGTCATCATCATAGATTGGAAGTAATATTCCTATCATCAATGTCAGGGGAATTTGTTTCCCAAAGAGTCCCAGATTGATTTCGCAATGTTGGCCTGGGTGGGTTATAATCCCTAATCTAAACCCTAGAAGGACAAAACATAGGTAGAGTGTTTTGATCTTAGTTTGCAAGATGATGATAGTTTAACCCTACAATAATTAATCACATAGAACAAGTTGAATAAGCAGAACAAAAATGCTTAGAGGAAGGCCAAAAGGGCTTATTGGAGAAAGAAAGAGGAAGGTTATTGGAGAAACACTAAAACTCAATTAGATGGCAGGGAGGCACACGTAGGGTTGAGAGCCTAGTCATAACTTTTAGGAGGTTGTGGAGGATGATGTGCAGGTTTAGAGAGATTTTCCAATCATTCTTAAAAGAGATTAATGGTGGGTCTATCCCACTGAAGTTCCTAGATGTTAAATTTATTTGCAGAGGATTTATGTATAGTATCTTAGATGAACCGTCTCACTTTCATGCATTCTGTACTTTTATGCATAGAAACATAAGCTTTATACATCCTTTCTTAAAATAATTAGCATTTGTAAAGGGCTGTTAGTTTAAAATTGATCACTTCTCTATAAATCATCTTGCATAGTCACTCTGACAAAACAATTTTTACAACGATATTGGTGGATTTAATTTGAAATATGGTCGATAAATGCTTGTCCGAACTTAGTTTTGTTTGATTAATTTTATCATATCAAGGTGAAGAGTATTTACTATACATGCTCTTAACACTTTTTTTAATACATTATATTGTTAAATTTATTAAAAATTATAAAATCAAGAAGGAGGCGTATATTTGTGTATATATAGTTTGATGATAGTGTATACATACTTAAAATCAAGAATTTTTCAGCTTTTGGGTTAGAATGCTTTTACCTGGGCCATGTTTAAGATTCATGAGGCCTTAGACAAAATTTGTGTTTTGAATTCTGCTACAATATAGTTTATGAAATTTAAAGCAAGTAGTCTGAACTTCTCAGCAAGAAAAAATAAAATTATTGCTAACAGAATCTCTCAATAATAATAAAAATCATTCGAAAAATCAAAATTAATGATGATTTACCAATTATTAAAATCTGAAGTGTTTGTTTATAAATTTTATTAAAAATAATTATTAATAAATACTTATTAATAATTATCGATGAATTTGTAATTATTAATAAATTTTTTTAATAAATCTTGTAGTTTAGTTCTTTATAAACATATTTTGTCAAATTTTATGAGAATTTGACTCTCATTTTATAAATAGATTTATAAAGAATGCTAGAAAATTAAGTTATGGAAGAATTTTCAAAAACTCATTTACCGGATAAAATTCAATTGAAATATTGGTTGATAATAAAAATTATGAACTACCCATAAATTATATTGATAAATTTTTTCGAAAAATAAATATTTTTATCAATAATTTAAATTTATTGATAAAAAAAAAATCTGTAAAATTTTTTTATCAGTAGTATAATAACTTCTTATAATATATCCTTGTACTGTAGTTTACCGTATCAAGTTAAATATAGAAGTTTTTATTTTTTTTTAAATGGACAATGTCAATAATTACAAGTTCTATTATTTTATAGTCATTCGAAACATTTAAAAAATAATCAAATGTCAATTTAGTTTAGATATTGAAATTATTTTATCTGTATTTTAGTAACTTGTAGAAAAGAAGTCAATACTACTAAAAGACATAAACTTATTATCTTTTTCATTCATTCTCCTTTCAAATTATCAAATATTGGGAATCAGATAAACAAACTTAAAAGTGATTTATATATTAATTTTTTGAGCAAGTTGTGCATGAAACAAAATGAAACCCATTTATAAATAAATAATCAAAATAAAAACAGTTAATCTTTAACCGAACGTGTGATTTTTTTTTTTCACTATACCTTTTATAAAAATATATTATCATTAATCATATAACTTTTTATGAATTTTAATCTCAATGTTTATTTTGTTAACTTGAATCAATTATAAAAATGTATACTTTTATTCTCAACACCTTCTAAACGAGCTATTAGAAAACTCTTCAAATAATTTATAGTAATATATTTGAGTATATACATAATTATAAATCACATAATCTTATTAGTAAACAATTATTGCTTAATATATTACAAAATAATTTAATAAAATATATTACTTAATATTTTTAATTATTTTTAGAATATTAATAATTAAAACTTTGAAAGTAATCTGTGATTTTACTTCTTAATTATAAGAAAAGTTGTGGAAAATATTACGGGCCGTTACGTATATTTTCAGATTACATAATTTAGAAACATGTTACAAATTACATGATTCTGAACTGATGATATCTGTATACATAATTTGAAAATACATTTTAAATAATAAAACTAAAAATGCAATTTTAGATTATATAATTCAAAAACATATTATAAATTATGCAATCTATAATACATTTAGGAATTATGCAAGTTACAATATATTTTCAAATTAAAAAATATATTCCAAATTAGAATAAATTTTTGAATGATTTGGCCTTTTCCCACACTTACAGAGGCCGCAGGCAGAAAATGTCTTTTGAGTTTATTTCTGGGCTTTCATTAATGGGCTTCCATTTGAATCAAATCCACTTAGAAGGCCTGTCAAAAAGTTAAAAGTGGGCTCACCCAATTTCTTACGTACACTCATATTTTTATTTTTTATTTTTGCATGATTTTTTTAAGTTTAGCATATGTACAGTCATATTTTGCCAGTTTAGTAAACAAAATTTTTTTATTTAAAAAATATATTTTTTATTATAAATATAATATTTATCATCTTAAAACTGTATTTTATCACATTAAAATGTTTAATTAAACAAAATATCATCCTAATATTTTTTGTTTATTAACTTACTTAACGTACAAATAATTTAAGGTAATAAACTAAAAGTAATCAATTGCAAATTTTGAAGTTGGGTTTAAAAATGGAAACTAGATTTGAAAAATCTAATATAATAAAGTTATATTTCTTATTTATTTATTATTTTAAAATTTTAAAAATAATTTTAGGTTAGGGTTGAAATAAAATTATATTATATGAAATGTGTATGTATGACTTACCTTAGTATTTATTAACAATGTTGACAATGTATTTTAAATGATAATTTATTAGTTCTAAAAATAAGAAATATTTTTTTGTTATTTTTTACATGTATTTAAGAAGTTTTGTTAATGAAATTAGGTTATGATGTAGATTTAAACATTGGTTACAATTAAAAGAAAACCTTTTTTTTTTCAAGGAATTTTAAGGCATGATAGAGTGAAATTACTTTTCTAATGATTTATTTGAGAAACACATTAGGTATGGACTTAAGCTTAATTCACACACACAATAATAACTAGAAACACTTACCATCCCTCACTCTATAACTCATTTATTTTTATTAATACGATAAATAATAGAGAGTTTGATAATGAAAAGAAGCATCTTAAGGGAGATTTCATCTCATTCCCCATTCACATCCATGTCACGATATTATTCTCACGGGACGTAAGATATTTTTATTAATTAAGTGTAATTGCTACCGTCAAAGATGCATTACACACTTGAAAAATAAGTCACCAAAGTTGTTACATAACTATAATATATAATGTTGAAAATTGAATACTTTCTTTGATTTTTTCATGAGGTAAATTGCTAATCATCATTTTGATGGAATCATTACATTCCAGGGAGCAGTTCTAGTTCAACCATTAGGAAATAATATTTATTTACACATATATTGAACAATGGGTGATTTTATTCATAAAATATTAATAGCTTTTAAAATTTATTTTAAGACTAATTCAATTTTATAAAACTGGTTTATAAAATAAGATTTAAATATATTAAATTGATCTAAAATATTTAGTCACAAGACTTTCAACATTTAACATTATGTATGTTTTTTTTTAAGTTATTATGAGAAATATCCATCTTTTTATGTTTTAGGTTGTATAGAGTCACTCACTAGTGCAATTTTAGAGCTTTAACTTGAGTGATATGCATCAATTTTTATGTTGGGACATTTTTTAAAATTTCACATACTTACATATTTCGATTGTAAAAGAATTGAAGTCGTATATTGCTTATGGCGTCATTAATAGTGAATTAAGGCCTAACGGTATGTTAAAAATTTAAAAAAAAATCGTATTATTTGTTTATTTATCTGAAAAGGACATTTGGCTTTGGTTGCAAAAGAACCAAAATCATATACACCTTTTGGTATCGATTAATAGAGAATCGAAACCTAAAAATACATTAAAATTTTCAAAATTTTTAAAAAATGTCGTTATTGTTTTATTCTAAAGAGGACATATGGCTTCGAGTTTTGCATAACCGAAACCATTTGTCCTTTCTGCCTCGGTTCTATGAACAACTAAGGTTACAAGGTAATTAAAAATTTAAAATTGTCACTCTCATATATCTAGGTAAGGATGAGACTGATGGAGCTCGGCCAAGGTTAGATATAGCTCGACCAAGACCAGATCCAACTCAACCAAGGTCGGATACAACTCGGTCAATGTCAGTTATAACTCTTTTTTATTTTTTTTTTCTGAACGGGACATATGACATCGATTATATCAATAAGTGATGTCATATCTACTTTCTGCTTCGGTTTTCAGAACAATTGAGGCCAATAGGTTGGTTCAATTTTAAAATTGTCATTTTTTTATTTATTTTTGTTTGAACAGGACATATGGCTCAGTTTTCTGAACAACTGATGTCGTATCCACTTTCTACTTTAGTTTTTTGAACAACCAAGGCCAAAAGATTGATTAAAATTTCAAAATTGTCATTGAAAATTATAATTTTTTTTTATTTTATTACAAACCTTTAAGCTTAAGTTTTACAACTAACCAATGCCATATATTAGATATTGCTTCGGTTATTCGAATAACCTAGGCCATATGTCTTTCTAAGGTTAAATTCACAAAAGAAACAAAGGTTACCACTTCTACAAATTTTTTTTCTTCCTTCCTTTACGAACTAACGTCGCCATCACTGTGTCAATTCCATACTTGTTTGAATGTCATCATCACTGCTCTGCCACCACGATGAATGCGATTCTTGTAGTTTTTTTTTTTTTTGCATTTTTATGCTTGCATTATTGATGTTTTGCTCGTGTCTTGTTTTGTTCATTTTTTACTTTGCGTTATTCATGCTTTAAGAGCATAGATGAATATCTTGTTTGAGATGAGTATGATGTTAGGAGAAAAGATGAATATAATGTTTGAGATTAATATGTTGTTAATATTTTCGTCTAGGTACTGTAGCATTGTGGTGGAATTGTGTAGCTCTCCAAAATGCATGTACTGTTGCATCCTTCTTAATTGTTGCTCGTCTTTCACGCTCCTAGGTTTCTATTATTATCTTGAAACAAATATATTTTGTCCCTTATATTGTTGCGTAAGTGTAGTTTGTTAACTTAAGTATAATTTGTGATTTTAGGGTATAACAATTATAAGTTAGTATCAATGCAGGCATAAGTGACAACTACTTGTGGTTTTTCTAACTGACAACATTGTTGTCTGGTTTTTCTCCTTACACAAGTCTCTCCCAAACCATCTCAAAAAAGTAATAGATTGCTAAGAACATTAATGTTATGTTAATGTTATGAACTTTCTTTGTTATATAAATATATCCTAAATCATTCCATTTTTCATAATTTAATTGCAGGACATATGATGTCTTCAAGAAATAAACCCCTAAGGCGAAAAAGCTTACATGGTTGACCCTCAAGGTTTGACATTTTGGTCCATATATTTATAATTATTTTATTCCAATGATCTTTCTCGATTATTTATAATTATTATGATGATATATTGTAGTGTAATAAACAAATAAACTCATATGGGTTACTATGTAATGCATTGGATGACAAATGTTAATTGTTTGTATTACAAGTAGGAAACACTAATAATTACGTTGAATTAAATATTTTTTCATTGTCTTTTTATATATTAATGCATAAATTCAAAAATATGTAATAGAAATATAATATAATATATAATTGTTATAACGATATCATAATTTGTAAGCATTTATCAGATTTACAACTATCTAGATTTTTACTTATAAGAATATCTACTTGTTTTTGTTCTAGATATCATATTTTGTTTCTATTATGAGTATTTTGTTTGACACTTTGTTCATATGTAAGATGAAACAGAAAAAAAGAAAGATATTTAGAGAAAAAAAAGCATAAATATTAAACTTTGATTATAGTTAAAACTGAAGTGATTCATACATATAACCGAAGCCATAATATCATTTCATAAAAAATATATTTGAAAAAAGCAAAAAAGAAACTAACATCTATTTTTTCTATAATTTTATTTTAATTATAGTAAGAATTTATCTTTAAAATTAACTAATTATTTTAAATAAAAAATGTTATATGACATGGTTATTCTTAAAATCAAATAAAGAAAAAAGAATTTTAACCTTCGTTACGAACGAAACCGAGGTCAAATAACCAAAAAAATTTTAATGCTGCAAAAAATTTTAACCAAAACAAATTACTTTTTATTTTATTTTATTTTAATATGTTTCCATTATATACTGAAATAACTATTATAAAAAAAAATGACGATAAAGAAATAATCATTGCCGAAGCGTGCACTAGTGATTAGTAGAACTAAGAGTTTAGGTGCCCAGATGGAATAGTTTTAACTTATGTTGATATTTGATTTTTTAAAATTGTATCTAAAAGTGAACATAAATTTGAGTGACGATTGATGAAGCATTTGATTTTTAATAAAAATAAAAAGACATAAGGAAGAATTTGTATAAGGCAACTAAAGTTGTGGGAGGGCCCTTAAAAAAGAAGGCATATGATACCCACATTAGATAATATCTATTAATTCCATTCCATAATAAATTCCATATCTTATCCAAAACCATATCCTTTCAAACATAAAACTTTAACGAAAAAGAAGAAGAAAGTGTTGGAGTTTCATGCTTTTCTCCTTCTCATAGAGCAAAAATCGTGACTCAATTGACTCATACCTTTCCTTTTTCTGTTCCAAGATTTTGTTCCTTCTCATGACTTCCGAATATGTTGCATCATTTCACACTTCTCCACCCAAACATCTTTCAATCTCATCATTATTATTATATAAAATATTGAAATAAAAAATAAAAAAGTCCTCAAAAAGCATGTGAAACCTTTATTCCTGCTGCTCCCTCTGTCGCATTTCAGATCTTAATAAATAGGTTTGAAGAAAGAAATACATATAACAAAATTATTTCTCCTTTTCTACCAAAATGTGAAAAAACAAAATGTCGAACTTTTTAATGCTTTGTAATTTTCGAAACATTAATCAATTGTGCTCAAACTTGTATCATATGCGAATAAAATATCTAAATTAGTCTATGATCTCGATTGTGTTTTATTGATGAGTTTTCTATTACATGCTTATGTTTATTTAAAACTATTAATCTATTCATATATTAACTATTATGTATCAAACATATATATAAAAAAAAACAATCTGTCACTTTGAATGTGAAATTACATCGTTATTCCGTTCTTTGTGTTCAGAAAGTCTGATTTTAAAAAGGAGAAGAAAAACTAATTCAATGTCAATAAAACCCGTAAGAAATTTTGTCTTCAAATTGTAGGAATGAGGTTATAAACCAAATCCATCTAGATTAATTAATTAAGCGGTGATTAAGTTTAAAACATGTGTCAAAGATTTTGAGAATGTACAGTGTATTTTCTGGATGAATAGATTATAAAGTTATCATCATATACAATATACAATAAGCACAATACACTCATCAAGTTATCTCCTTACTTTATATATCATCCTCTTAAAATTATTATTATATTTCCATTATAACTGTAATATCCCAATTTTTATAATATTCCAATACTATTAAATATGTTACATATTCAATAATACAAAGAAGTTAATTCAAAGAAATTATATAAAATGTTATTGCAAATATTCACATAATACTTATAATAACAAAATATAAAAATATACAAGATTTTGCACTACTATCAGATATTGCAGTAAATCAAACGTGTAATAGGTCATTATAAAAATCGATGAAAACACAACAAAATCCTTAGTCTATGTCTTAGTTTCATATCTCCTAGCACCTGCTCACTAGAGACATTCGCATAAATTCAATATATCAATAAGGTGATGATTGCAAAAGATAAAACAAGCACATACAAACAGACAAAGACAAAATAGTAAGGTAAAGTACCAAAGAACATTCACACAATTTAAATCATTAATATCTTAATAATTGTTCAAATCAAACAATACAAAAATAAACATGTTCACTCTAGACTTCAACCATTTGGATACATGTATTGATGTCGGACTCATGGGGAGCCTGCCTCGTATGTGGTGAAGCAACTCGTCCACAATCAACTATCACTCCATCAAACCACCACACATCAAGGTTAATTCGTCAAACATCTATGACCAATACATGACCATCAGACTAAGGACCTCCTCCTACTCTCCATGACATACCCATTCATCTCTTCTTGAGATTGAGATTTATTAAGAGTGTCAAAATCATCTCAATCCCAAAGTCCCTACTTCAATACATCACATTATATAACAACAATAAGGAGTTCCCTGTGGAATTCCTTCCACAACATATTTAATCCATACACCTATCCATATTTATCATCTATAAAACATCCATTAATTCCACACAAATAAGTATTAAACTTATATAAACCACTCAACCAAACAAGGAAAAGAAAAGGAAACAACACAAGAACTTGAAATAGGGCGCCTGGGGTTAAATACTGGTGCCCAGCGAACAATTGTTCTCACCCAGTGAATTAAAGAGAAAAAAAATCATACTTGTAGAGGAAAACGACGCTCAACACCCAAAAGCGTCGCTCAACGCCTAGATACTAGAGGCTCACTACCTTCGACAACACTTAACTTCCAAAAATATTACTCAGCGTCCAAAAACCAGTGACTCACTGAATTGAGCAATGCTTTTATATCAGTATCGCTCAACCCTATACCAGAAATAAAAAAACTTTGAATTTTGATTTGGTTGCACCTAAGACCCATTCAAATGACCAAATTGGTATCTATGACACTAAAATTGATTCAAAAATATGTTTATGACCAAAATTAATACCATTTTGCTCTTTTGATCAAGAATATGGTACACCAAATTAACCCAACACTCCAAAAAAAGACTCACATACCCAAAAATAAGCAAATTCTAAGCCAATTTATCACCATCTTTCTAACCTATTAACAAAACACAATTCAATAGCAAAAGACCAACCCAAAAATAGATTTTTGTATCATGCTCAAGTGATCCAAACCAATTTTAATTCAACAAGCTCTCTATAATTAAAACTCACCATACCAAACCATCAATTTGACATGTCATACAATACACTATCATATAATTCAACAAACCAAACCAAGATTCATTCTTACTATAGGTATCAGCGAGTCGCGTGGCAGAATAGTAAAAGCAATCAAAGAGTGTTATACGTGTAGCGGTCAATAAACAAGATAAAATAGTCCGTTTAAAAATCTTGGTTTTCTTAGAGAACTTTTATCAAACAGTTGGTATGTTAAAACTGCAGAGAGTGTAGGATTCAAGAAAATCAACACAAAAATTTTTATCCTACTTCGAATCAAAAGATTCTACATCCAGTCGGTAATCACTATGAATAGTGATTAACCTTCTTCACTAAAACTATAGTTGTACAAATTACAAGATAATGAAATAATCAAAGAGTAGAAAACACGTTCCTTTGACAAACGAACGGAAGAACCTTCCTTCGACAAACGAACCGGAAGTAAATTGCTCAGCCAACTTGAAGAGAACCGTTCTGACCTTAGATACACTAAGCGCGAGTTTCTTCTATTCACAAGACTTGACAAGAACACAATATCACTTGAGAACTTCCTCAAACAAATTGTATTCTCAAATGGCACAGATTCCTTTTCACTCACAGAGAGCTTCCCTTAGGCACACAACTCTAATACTCTCAAATGAAAAGTTATTTTCTAAGAGCTGTGAAAACCTCTATTTATAAGCCCAGGGTCAAAAACTGAAAAGACAACTCCCAACTACCAAATATAATTAATTATCATAAGTGATAATTGATTATTTGTGTCCGTTATGCGGTTTTCAAAACGTGATAATTGATTATCAGGAGGAATAATTGATTATTTGCATGACCTGGGCAATACTGAATCAAACATTGATAATCGATTATTTTGTGCAATATTTGATTATTTGCGCGAGCAACTCTTTTCCAAATAGGCTCTTGATAATCAATTATTATACCAAATAATCAATTATCTGCACAAAGACTCTCTAAATAGGAAAACTTCTAAGTGTTCTTACATTAACAAAGTAATTCCTATACAATTAATTCTTCAAAATGCTTTTAAATAAATACAACAAAAGTCTTCACATTCTTCATCTTGTAGTATCATCAAAACCATAATATCTTCAAGACACCAATGCTCCTCATTGGTAACAATCTCCCCCTTTTTGATGATGATAAAAAATATCTTGTTTAAAAGGATTTCTAATTTCCTGCATAGATTTCAAACTTACAGACGGATAAACATGTTAGTAATAGTTGTACTAATTAGAATTTTTTCTCCCCCTTTTTTTATCATAAGAAAAAAGTAAAAATAAATACTTCCCCTCAAATGTTGCATCCTCTCAACAAAAGAATAGATGCAATTCAAATATTATAAAATTGTTGAGTACGAGATGTTCTTCAAATATTATAAGGAGAAAAGAGTAATTGATCTAGAGTAGAGATAAATAATAAGATATCAAACAAACTCATATATCTCTGCCTCATATATGTACCATTTATCACAATATTATGACATAAGATGTTAATAAAAAAATTCTCCTCTTTTTATCATAAGCAGAAAAGATCATTAACAAAAATTCCCCCTCAAATGATTTTCTCCCTCAATAAAAGAATAGATGCATTTCTTTCAAAACAGAATAAAATTTAAATTTTCAAAACATGAAAGAGCAAAATACATCATGAATTACAAAATGGAAATTCAACTCTAATAAAAAAATACAATTAAGACTTAGAAAGAAGGGGTTAGAGGATAATCCGAAGGTTAAAGATGTCAATAAAAAATCTCTTTTTTTTTATCATATTCAAAAGATAATCTAATCTTGATGCTCTCCCTAAATTAATTAAATCAAAAAGAATTTAGGTCCTTTTAATTCATTCCAAATTACTCCCCTAAAAGTAGTATTCCCCTTAAAATAAAATAAAAATTCCCAAAAAAAAAATTAAAAAAAAAGTTTTTTTTTTACGTTTTAATTTAAGATAATCGATTATTACACCAAATAATTGATTATTTGCTAACCAAATTGTCAAAATTCATATTTTGAGACCGAGATAATCGATTATTACCCTTGATAATCGATTATTTACGTTAATTTTCGAAAAATGCAAATTTAGGCCAAATTTTCAACTTAAGATTCATCTAGCATTCATAAATTATTTAAAAACTCTTACAAATTACCAGGATACCATAGAACTTTCTTTTCCTTTTGAAAATTTAACCTGCAAAACAAAACAATAGAGTTTTGGTCCCCATAATCTCATTTGAGGTTAGAGGAAAATTACTTTATAACAGGAATCCAAACATATTTTTCATTTGGAACATCAAAATGTTTAATTCTACATTTGTTAGAAGTGTGCCTCTTTTTCATACAGTAAAAACATGTGACAACATTTGGGTTTCTATAACAGTTTCTTTTTCAACCCATACCCTACGGGTTCTTCTAAATTGATTATTCTTTTTATGTACACTTTTTGTTTTTATAAACCTTTTTAACAAATATAGGTGTTTCAACATTATTATTTGTGGTTTTGCCACTTCAAGAAGATTTTCTAGAATATCAATATCAAGCATGTGACTCTTACATGAAAGACATTCAACAAGATGTTCAACATTTGAAGACTCTTTCCTTTCTAAATTGCAGATTTTATTCCTTAAAATAACTTCTTCATCCAATGCCTTCTCATATTTAATTTTCAAATCCTTAAACTCATTTTTCAAAGTTTTATAAGCAGCATTTAATTTCTCAGATTCATCAAGTAATTCAAGAAAATCTTTTGTACATCAAATTCACTAGTATCAAGGCTAGAGAAACTTACTTGGCTTGCAGTCTCATCAATATTAGTTGTCAAACACAAGTTTGCTTCTTCACTAGAAACACTTGAACTAGTTGAGCTTGAGTCATTATCATCCCAAGCTATATAGGCCTTCTTCTTCTCGTGAAATTTCTCTTCTTTTGTTTCTTGATTTTTCTTGTTGTTTGGACAATCGACTTTCACATGGCCTCTTTTACCACATGTATAACATTTGTATCTTGTTGAGGAGCCTTGATTGTCATTCTTTTTCTTCAAGAGTTGGCTTCTACATGATTCATTGTTGGCCATTGAGCATAGATTTTCTTGGTCATTTGAATCGTTTGAGCTTGAGGAGTTTGATGTAGATCTTGAATTATACAACGTCAACTTAACCACATCTGTAACTTTACCATGAGTAACTCTTAAGAATTCCCACATTTCTTGAGCACTTTCATAAACAGAAACTTTGAAGAAATCATCAAGGGTTAGTGCATATAAAATTATATTCCTAGCCCTAACATCATATTGTGTCATTCTGTTTTCATCCAAAGTCCACTGTAAATAAGGTTTTTCTACCTGTATATCATTTACAAAAATGGTGGGTACAATGGGTCCATTCAAAACAGCTTCCCAAATACCCATGTCAATAGACTCTAAAGTAGGTGCATTCTTATTTTCCAAAATGCATAATTTTTCCCTATAAACAAAGGAAGTCTATCAATTGAAGCACCCTCAGCATACATTTTGTTATGACCGCCCATTTTCGAAAAATTTGAAAAACTATCAAAGCAAGCTCTGATACTAATTGTTGGTACCGGCGAGTCGCGCAACGGAGTAGTAAAAGTGATCAAAGAGCGTTAAGCATGTAGCAGTCAATAAACAAGATAAAATACTCCGTTTAAAAATCTTGATTTTCTTAGAGAACTTTTATCAAACAGTTGGTATGCTAAAAGTGCAGAGAGTGTAGGATTCAAGAAAATCAACACAAAATTTTTTATCCTCCTTCGAATCAAAAGATTCTATGTCCAATCATTAATCACTATGAATAATAATTAACCTTCTTCACTAAAAATATAGTTGTACAGATTACAAGATAATGAAATAATCAAAGAGTATAGAAAACACCTTCCTTCGACAAACGAACCGAAAGTAAACTACTCAGCCAACTTGAAGAGAACCGCTCCGACCTTAGACACACTAAACACGAGTTTCTCATATTCACAAGACTTGACAAGAGCACACTATCACTTGAGAAATTCTTCAGACAAATTGTATTCTCAAATGACATAGATTTCTTTTCACTCACAGAGAGCTTCCCTTAGGCACACAACTCTAATACTCTCAAATGAAAAGTTATTTTCTAAGAGCTGTGAAGACCTCTATTTATAAGCCCAGGGTCAGAAACTGAAAATACAACCCCCAACTGCAAATATAATTAATTATTATAAGTGATAATCGATTATTTGTGTCCATTATGGAGTTTTCAAAAGATGATAATCGATTATCTGAGGAATAATCGATTATTTGTGTGGCCAAGGCAATACTGAATCAGATAGTGATAATTGATTATCTTGAGCAATAACCAATTATTTGCGCGAGAAACTCTTTTCCAAATAGGCTCGTGATAATCGATTATTATACCAAATAATCGATTATCTGCGCAAAGACTCTCTAAATAGGAAAACTTCTAAGTGTTTTTACATCAACAAAGTAATTCCTATACAATTAATTCTTCAAAATGCTTTAAAATAAATACAACAAAAGTCTTCACATTCTTTATCTTGTAGCATTATCAAAACCATAATATCTTCAAGACAGCAATTCTTCTCATTGGTAACACTTACTTCAAATTTCGATAGTATTTGGTCTTAAAACTTTAGAAATAAAAGATATAAAACTAGTTATTAAATAGCTTAAAAGATTTATTAATATGACTAACAATGTTATTATATATATGTTTATGTGTTAACACGTATGTGTATGACAATATTGTTTATTATCTATATCTATTAATAAAGTTTGGAAGAATAAAAATGATTCAAAAATTGAATAGAAATTATATTCAATTTGACATAAAAATTATGAAACTATGTGTTTAAAATAATAAAAAAATTATATTTTGTAGAATGATGAATATTTTGAAATAAATTAAAAATATATTTATTCTTCTTAATGTTTTTTGTATTAATTGTTTTTATACTGGATATTTTTAATTAAAGAAAAGTTATAATAACTAATCATTATGAAACGTGTATTAAAATGCAAAACGTATTTTCTATTTATGTTGTAAATAAGAAAAAAAAAAGTTATAACAGGAGTAACGACTAACTCCACCTAAAGTGTGTATAAATACGTATGATATACTTTTTAAGTACTTTACTACAAATAATTTATCGTAGTTGTTGAGTGCAAAAAGATTAAGAAGATCACTTGACTATATATCAAAACATTAAACTTATTTTTATTATATTAACAATAATGCTTATTAACTGGACTATTTGATTTAAGTTTTAGTAATAAGTTCAATTTATAAATAATTATATGATTTAGGAGTTAATAATCAATATTGTATTGCATCGTTTTAATAGATATAAGAAAACATTTTTTTATTTATATATATATATATAACTAATTAATATATTTTAATATTAGTACTTAAATTATTATGTGAATTTAAATTTTATCTATGTTTCAAATTTTAAAAATAAATTAACTTAGTCTTCTTCATTAAATAATGTTAAAAGTTTATTGATGTGACAAAGATGTTGTAAAGTATGTCACCTATTGACATAAACACACACGTGTTAACACGTGAACATAATATAATAATATCATTAGCCATGATAATAAATTATTAATATCATTTAGTAATGATGATTATTTTTTAAAGTTTAAGATCAAACACTATCAAAATTTAACAAAAACGAGATACAATTTTACAATATAGGGATTAAATAAATATTTAATCCTCACATAAAAAAAAAGTATTTTTGGTCAATAATATTTATATAAGTTTTTAATTCACTCTAACTAAAAAAGTGCATTGACATAATATACATTTATATTATTTTGTTAAATATTTTACGGCTATAAATTATGCTTTAGATTTGTGACGAACAAATTCTATTATGATAAAAGATATTTCTTTTAGTTATTGATAATTTTGTAAAGTATTATAATATAATTTAGAAACAAAGGTGAAAATAATGGATTGAAAGAAATAATATAAGAAGAAAATTATTTAATATTATAAAAATTATTTATTTATAAAAAATTATTTAAAGAAAATTATTAACAAATTAAGTTGTATATTTTTTCTATTAAGAAATCTTATATTTTTCAATAGTTTAAATTTATATTTTTTAATAAAACGTTTTTTGAAAGAATTTTATAATTTTTTAATATTTTCCTTGGATAATTATTTTATAAATAAACCTAAATATTTTAGATTCATATTACTAATTTTTAATTTTACATTAAATTCGTTTTTCAAATATTTCCACTTACAATCATATTATTATTATTATTTTATTTTTTTTAACTTATTACACATACAAAATTATTGCATAAATTATATTAACTAAATAAATATATATTTATCAAAATTAATTTTACAAAAAACAACCATTATAATAATTTTTTATTATCATAATTACAATATATGTTAATTAGTATCTTATTTATTGTAATTATGGTAATAGAAAAATTATATATCGGAGTCCTTGTCTTCCAGCTAATCTAGTTTGATTTAAAATAAAATAAGTGATATTTTTTGTCCAAAATATTTATATAAGTTGATAATGCACTCTAACTGAACAAAGTGAGTGCATTAGCATAAGACACATTTATATTATTTTGTTAAACATTTTAAGCCTATAAATCATGTTTTAGATGTATGACAAACAAATTATCCTATGATAAAGTGCATTTTTTTAGTTATTGATAATTTTGTAAAGAATTAAATTATAATATAGAACGAAAGGTAAAAACGATGGATTAAGAGAAATAATAAAAGAAAATTATTTAAAAAAAATATTTGTTAAACTGTTTCACATGGGAGTTACTCTCATTTGGAGTCTAATGAGTATAATTTAAGAGATTTTGGTTAGATTAAGAAGATTAAGAAGAAAGCCGTTGTTTTTGGATGCAAAGAAGGCAACGGAAAGCTTTTAGGAAAATGTTCTTTTAAGCTTTTAACGTCTCTTATAACATTTGAATAAGACAGATAACTGAAGGGGGCATATGTGTAGGAGATCATTATTTTAATGTGATTCTGTGATCCCTGTCTGCACACAAAAATTGCTTTCAAGGGTCAATGATGATGAATCCATGGTATTCCCCATTTTTCATTTATTCCTAAACTATTGGACCATTGTCACTGACATATCATATGCATAGTTTCCAACACTGATGAATAATCCTATTGGATGAAGATACATGAGAGAGAAACAAAGTTGATGTTTTCAAAGCGTATACCAATTTGTGCAATTGCATTGGTATTAAAAAAAATGTTTAATATTTAGAAGCTGGGAACTTATAAGACAAATAGCCCTTTAATATTTAGAAACAATTCCAAACATGGACATTCACATTGACACTACACCAATAGTATGATTTTCCAACAAAAGAAAAAAAATTAGAGTAGCGATTCAGAAAAATAAACAGTTCATGAAGAAGAACTACACTTTAGGCCCTTTGCCCATTTCAACACCATTGCCATGATCATCATGTTCAACGAATCTGGACCAGAACGGGTGTGCCCTCCAAACTTGGCCCATTTCTTCAATTGGAATGCCCTTGGTTTCAGGCAAGAAGAAGGAAATGAAGATTGTCATCACGAACACAAAGAAGGCAAAGAAGATGAACAAACCAAACTTCATGTGGCAAAGCATTGTCAGGAAGACTTGCGCTATCACAAAAGTGAAGAACATGTTCACGGAAACGTTGATACTTTGAGCTGCCGAACGAATCTCTAATGGAAAGATCTCACTGGGCACCAACCACCCTAGGGGACCCCATGACCAGGCAAATGCTGCTACGTAAATGCAGATGAAGAGAACCACAACAATTGCATACCACTTTGGCAAATCACCAGGGTGCCCGTCAACTCCAAACTTGGCTCCAATTGCAGCTGCAACCACGACCTACACACACCAACATACACAACATCAGCATTTCTTAAGCAATAAGCTAACTTACTTTAATACAAACGCTAAAGTCAACAATTTTCATTCAATAAACCATGCAATTAGAGGGTACCTGACAAATGAGCATTTGAACACCACCTTCAAGGAAAAGGGCTCTCCTACCCCACTTATCAACACCATAAATTGAGACACAAGTTGCAACAACGTTGACAACACCAGTGATCACAGCTGACATTAGAGCAGCATCGTCCTTAAACCCAATGGAGCTGAACAGGACAGGAGCGTAAAACATGATGACATTGATTCCAGTAAGTTGCTGGAAAAACGGAATCAACACTGCCATAGTGAGGTGGGGTCTGTACTTTCTTTGCAACAAGTTCCTCCACGGGTGCTCCACTAGGAGTGAAGATTCACTAGCTTCAACTAAATCATTGAACTCTTCATCAACATCACTCACACCACGAACTTTCTGAAGCTGGGCCCTGGCTTTCTCACGATCACCCCTTTCAATCATGGAATTGGGAGTGTCTGGAAGGACTAGTGATCCAACTGTGATTATAAGGGCAGGGACCATAGCTCCACCCAAACTCAACCTCCATCCCCAACCACCACTGATTTTGGCAAAGAAGTAGTTCAACACATTGGCCACAAGTATTCCAACCGTGATTGACAATTGGAAGCCAATGTTCAATGCTCCTCTGTACTTGTATGGAGCCATCTCAGACAGGTAGAGCGGCACAGACTGGTAAATTTAAATAAACTTTCATCAGTAAAAGCTTAAATAAAATAACAACATTGATATACAAACATTTTTACTGATAAACAAGTAACAGTTCGTTTACTTGTTGTAATGGAATTTAATTAAAAAAAAGTGTGGGACCACGGGTTCTTCTCAACTTGCAAAGTTTATTTGTTGGAAAAGTAACTTGGAAAACAAAACCTAGCAATGGAAAACTGGAGTACGATTTCTATTTCGTAAATTCAATATTTTTTAAAATTCAACGCCGTGGAAAATAATGCAAAAGAACGTGGGAACAAGAAGCGAGCATGACACTGGCGAAGAAAAAAGGGGGCCAATAATTAAGCCACTATTAGTAAATTAGTGGAACCAAGCTCCATTTGTGTCATCCTAATTCAGCCATCCCACCACTCTCAATAACACATGCTAAGTAAGATTCTTTGGTTATCATTCAAACAAGTCCAATCTGCTAAGTTTCAAAAGGGATTAGTAAAAACAAAAACAGAGTCAGAACTAGCCGAAATAATTGGCAGTTTCATACGTAGAGTAGAAAAATAGCCCCAAAAGAGAGTAAAGTAGGGAAATGAATAGTTGCGAATTGGACGACTGACTTTTTGAGTCAATAAAAAACTATAATCACATCCAATGAATGCCTGAAAATTGAGAAAACTTATATTAACTAGTTGTCAGCAACTTTCTTTTCTAGAAAAGGTTTCCTCTTTCTGTCAGAGTAAATAAGACGTATAGATAGATAGATACATTCATACGGAGTTCCATTTTTTATAATAATTATTGCCCCTTCTCCAGTGGTAAGTCAGCATGAAAAATGAATCAAAATAAATACTTATCAGATCTGGGAAAAGGGTTCTTTTCAGAATCAAGTAAAACAGTGCACAACGGACAAATTAAACGACAAGACGTCATAATACTCAATTATCAAGCAAAGAAATGCACAAAACGACGACGGCAACGAAGGAATAGTATCTGGGACATTATCAGAATGGTTTAGTGTCTTAAAATTCGAAAAAGCAGATATTTTGACTTTTCTTCACCCAAGAGAGAGAATATCGGAGACATGCCCTTCCCCCGTGTTAAATTTCAGCAAAACCAAAATTAAAAAGAAAAATATTTTTGCTAGAACAAAAGAGGAAAAAAAAGAGTCTGTTGGGTAAATAATGGAAGTTTTTAATTAAAAGGGGTTTGAATTGACAGTGACTCATTTACTTAAAAAGTGAAGAAGAGCGTAGACATTGAGAATACCTGATTGGCGAAGCCGATACCGAACCCGAGCAAGATCCGACCCACGATGAGCATCCACACGCGTTGGGCGAAACCGTTTATGAGAGCACCGACAAGGAAAAGCAGGCCACCGAAAAGCATGGAGAGTTTCCGACCGAACCGCCGCGTGATGGTGGAGGCAACCAGCGACGACAACAGCGCCGCCAGGTACAGCGACGAGGTGAACATCGTGAGTGTCGCGCTGTCGTATTGGCAGTACTCGTTCGACGTTTTGTCCTTGTTCTTCTTATCGAACACCGACGGGAAAAACTTCTTCAGAAACGGATCCATGGACGTGACCCCACCTGATCATAGTCCAACACGTTAAAACAAAGAACGTTACGCACTGACACGCAGACATAAATCATGAGCCACAACAAACCACTACCGCTAACAGAAAAAGTGTCGACATGTGACTTATGCGTACCTGAAATTCCGATGTCGTAACCGAAGATCAAACCACCCATGGCTGCAACTATGCATGTTACTGTCACGAAAGGAGTGAGGCTCCCAGGGTAAGCCTTACTCCCTCCGCTGCTTATTCCTCCCACCGCCGGCATTCTTTTCCTATCTCTTTCCGAACAATGATAGAAAAGACTGAGAAAAAGTGAGGAAGAAGAAGAAGAAGAAACAGAGGCAATAGAAAGAAGATGGAGCTTTTGATTTGAGACTTGGAAGTGTTTATATAGCAAATTTCCTTACTTTTAATCATCGGATGAGCTGTCAATGATGATGATATAATATTAACAAATGTTTATCTATAAAATAAATATTTTATTAAATTTTTATTCAAGATAGGGAAGTTTTAAGAAACTGTTAAGGTAAGTGGCCTCGGGACAATTAATAAATACTTATTATTTCATTTATATCATCTATTTTATATACTAATTAGGGATATTTTCTACTTTTTTTATTAATTCATTGTTGATTACATTTGACAGGGATATATTATTGTTACTGAATGAAATTAAATTTGTTATAAGTCAATTATGTTTCAGTGATTCAAAACTTTTTTCAATTTTTGCTGGTATTTCTTAGCAGGATATGTTAAAAAATAATTAAAGCATTCAATACAAATGGAAAAATATTTAATACTTGCTCTGCTATCAAATTTGCTTTCCATAAATACTGACAAAAACCGACATTTTTAAATGAAACACACAAAGTAAATGTATTATATTAAATAGTTATTAAAAACGTTTAAGAGCGTAGGTAGGCTCACCAAAAAAAAAAAACAGCCATACCCTATTTAAATCTCCCACATAAACTATATCGTATTGATTTTAAAATGATAAGATTATAATTATTATTATCTATATTCTTGGTTTAATAGATAAAAAATAAAAAGATGAACATATCTTTTTCTTTTTATTTCACGTGGATACTAGGATATCTAAAATTTCCTTAGAGCCAGAGATATAAAGACATCGCGAAGTGTTAATTATTCTCTTGAATCAAAATAGATATCTTTTTGGATTGTAAAAATGAGTTTAAGTCAAATACATTGAATAAATGCTTTTTTGTTTTTATTTTTATTTTAATCAAATCAGAAATTGTTATTATTTACACAAAGTTTTGTTTTACATTTCTAATAACTGTTTTGAAGTTGACTATATCTAAGACCATTTTCAGCATAAAACAATTAAATATTTGTAAATGGATTTTGCGTAAATGCTATGGTAGTTTTGATTATTTTACGATGTTTATACATAAAGATGATATTTATATTTAAATTTTAGAACTTAATGTATGAAGAAAATAGCTTGTTGAGAAGAGCATTCTTAAATTATGTTGGATTCGTTAACAAATATTGAAAAAGAACAGCAGTGGATGAGGCAGAAGTGTTGAAACAGAAGGAAGATTTAAAAGCTTATCGAGAAAATATTGATTTCCTATTAAAGAAAACTCTTTCTCCGAAATGCAATTCCGAATGAAGTTTTGAAAATTGTAAGTCGAGAGTTGGTGAATTTCACACGTCAGATAATACTCAGAATCTTGGAAGGGCTTCAGTCAGCTGAATGCGTGTAATAAATGGATTGTATTCATTAAAGGTATGTTGATTAATTTCATTTTATCTGCTTTTAAATATAGAATAAATTTACTAAAACGTTAGTTTGAATGATGGAGAGTATAATTTTTTTTAAAGGAATTGTACAATATATGTTCAATGTATAAGTATACTGGTGGTTGAAACAACCTGTAAGAATAACTTACAAGATATCTTATATTTATAGATTTTCTTTAATTCATAGATATATTAAACATATTTCTAAGATATTATTTGTAAATATCTTAAATAAAAATGTCAAAAATATTTTGTAGTATCTACCAATAAAATGAATAATTAATATTCGTAAGTAGTTATTATTTACATATAGCATGTATTTTTTAATATTTATTTATAAATAATTCAAGAATGGATATTATATTATTTGTATTTGAGTATTTATTATTAGTAAAATATTAGAATTAAAAATTAATTTATATTTTTATTAAGTTAAATTTAATTAAAATTAAAATTAATTTATATTTTTTGTATTTAAATTTAATTAAAATTAAAATTTAATTTATGCTATATTTTATGTTTTTATAATGTGTTTTAGATTTCATTCTTTAATTTTATAAAATATTTTTTAAAAGTATATGAAAGTATTTACAGATACTCATAATTTGAAAATATTTATAAATATTTTTTAAATGAATATTAAAAACAAATAATGAGTAAATTTGTTTTCTTAGAATAGGATTAAAAGTCAAATACTTGAAAAAGAAAATGAAAGAGTAAATGTTTGTGTGGATAATGTTGGATTAATGGAACGGCAGTTGGTGTTGGTGGGAACAGTGATAGTTTATAGTAAAAGTGAGGATTAGGATGCGTGACTTCATTGCCTTTACAGCAATGTTAGACCAATGAATCTTCTTCCCACACTGCAAACATGAGAATAGTGTGGCCTTATTAATTAATTCATATCTTATATAACTGTTTGAATTTTCGGAGATAATTTTAATTAAATTATATAAATATAATAAATAAGGTCCAAAAGATAAGAATAAATTAAAGTGAGATAATTTAGTTTTAAAGGGATAAAAAAATTAGAATATGAATAAATTAAGTCCAAAAGGATAAATAAATTGAACTATGAGATAAAAAAGAAACCGAAATAACTGCACTCTTAATAAACAAACTTAACAATGGTACATTTATATGAAATGAATGTATTGCCTTTTATGGTTCTCATTTTCCAATATCGTATGCATTTTCCTTTTATGGTTTTCATTCCATAATAATTTTGAACCTACATTTTCAACTTACAAATTCATTACAAAATCAAACCTTTTCACTGTGCAACCAAGTAGTAAATATATGTTTTCTTTCATTCCTTTTTATAAAACCAATTTACTAAATTACAATTGTTAACAAGTCGGATCATTTAGACAGCTCAGACTAAACTTATAATATTAATTAAAAAAATTATCCATTTTCTTATTATTATTATTATTATATTTATTAAAATTTAATTAATTCCTTTAATATTTGTCGTCATTAATGCATTGACTTTTGTCATTTTTATTTGCAATGAAAATAAGACTTAGCGGACATAACTGATATCGTTAACTGGGTGAGGAAAGCATTTTGGGTACTTTAGCAAAAGAAAAAGAAAACGAGAATCTGTGTTGGAAAAAGAAATTCTCTTAGGAAGCATCTAAAAAATAAGATGTGTACAAAACAAAAGTAGATTCAAAAGAAAAAGAAACCGATCCCAACGAAGGAAACACAGAAAATCGAAATAGATAATGGTAGAGTGAGACATTTTTAAATATATTTGACATACAATACAAAAATAAAATAATCATAAAAAAATAACTTTTACATTTAAAAAAATAAAATAAAAATAATAATATTAAATAAATATAAAAAATCTATGTATATTAAAAAAAAATTTCTTTTTATTTTTAACGCTCTCCCTCTTCAAGACAACCTT
Source organism: Vigna umbellata (assembly GCF_029865625.1). Lineage (NCBI taxonomy): Eukaryota > Viridiplantae > Streptophyta > Magnoliopsida > Fabales > Fabaceae > Vigna > Vigna umbellata. Next base: position 53,074,247 of record NC_142165.1, on the reverse strand, counting down.
CTCTTTAAGCCTTCTTCACTTTGTAGCTTCCCTTCTATTTCCTATCACATTTTCTCTTTTTTGCTTTCTTCTTCTTCTTGTGAATTCATTTTTAAATAACATTATCCATTCAAACACGGAAGGCACAAAGATAGTATGTAAGCGTTTGTAGCCATTTTGAGTCTTCAAGTCATATTTGGAGTGCATGGGTCCACTTTCACAGTTCCATTTTTCATCCGTTTCACACGTGTGTCATTGAATATTGTTCATTTTAAATAATATATACTCATTTACTCTTAAAATGACATTTAAATTGTTTCTTTATATTATAAATAAAAGTAATTAGCGCTCATTGTTAAGAAAAAAATTAATCTGTGTGATTAGTGGGATGGTATAGAGACAACCGCGTCATCTGATAAGGTTAATGCAGTTGAAGGACAGCATTGAGATATTGGTGACAGGGATAAGCTCGAAAAAGGTCAACGGCCTAAAAATATCCTACAAAGCCACACAGAATAAAATAAAATAAAATAAAAATGTAACAACGAAAGTATGAGGAAATAAATTTAAGAAATGTAGTAATGCAAAATGTCAAAGTGCAGCTTTCGTATGATTGAAACAATTACTCGTAATGAAATAACAATACAGATATTATGGAGGAGGATAGGTCATAGAACATGGACCTGTAGCTGGAAATTCGTAATAATGTATCAAGATGGAGGATTAAATATAATTCATGCTTTGACATCTTAAATTGGATATATAATTTATCAATTGTCATAGACTTCGTTGATTTATAATTCAAAATTTTCGGTTTAGAACAACAACGGTTTTTTTAATGATTAAGTGATAATAATGATTCTTTTTATCTTAATATATGCATAAGGTTTGTATGATGTGGATTTTGACACTTGCTACTCTGTTTTTCTTTTATTTTATTTATGATACACTATACTTTGTTTTCAATGTAAATTCACGCTGAGAGACATAACAGATTGTGACATAATCACAAACTGACACTATGATAATGTCATGTTCACAAGAGACGCAATTTATTTATAATAGATATCATTTTAAGTATTTATATAAAATATTTACTAAATATTGACAAATAGGTCTATTTTTTATTCAATACTAAAAATATGGTTGCATTGTAAATAAAACATGTTATTACTTTTTATCAAAAAATTTATTTAATGTTAAATATCGTTAATGCGGAATAAGTATTTCATGTTTCAATTTCAAAATAAAATAGTCAATGTTAAAAATACAGGTAACATTGTTATAAATAAATATTTAAGTTAGACATTGAAAATTCACTTTATTAATGTTATATTATCACAACTTGAATATAAATAACATTTAGGCGGTCTATGAATTAGATGTCAGAAAACTCAAATTACACTTCCATTAACATTGGAAACTTACTTCTTTTTTACGTTATATCTCCCTGGAAATTTGGTGAATTCACTAAAATGTTTGGAGTGTAAAATTTACTCACATGAGATGTCTTATAACTTAAATTTGTATAGAAGTTCAACACACACACATACACATATATCTCCACACTGGTAAGATGTTGTCTGCTTTGGGCCAAGTCCTCACAGATTTGCTTTTGGTACCACTTCAAAAAGCTTTTTACCAATGAAAGTATCTTATGTGTATATAAACTCATGTTCATCACTTATTTTATCCGATGTGGGACTTTGTTTGTACCCAACATGATTCTCATGTTAAATGCCTATAAGACATTAGATTCTACGTTTTCTGACTTATATGTCCTGTAAAAAAATTGTAAAAACAGAATCTATGCATGTTTCTTCGCGCTTTCACTCCTACTTGAACCAACATCTTCGTTGGTGAGTGCAAGGAAAAACAAATGTTAGTTGTGTCACTTACCTCTAGCAAAAATGTTTCTATTGTCTTGGTTGGGATATTTTATCAGTTTTGATCGATTTATATCGTTTTTTTCATTTAACATTGACTCCTTTTGCATATGTATGCGAGTTGAAACTCCACCACTTCAAAGTGAACTAACTGCTTTGTTCACGAGTGTAAGGAAGAACAAATGTCAATTTTGGATTATTTACCACAAATGTATGTTTTTTCAGTACTTGGTTACGATTTTGTTTATGTTTTTATGGATTCATTTTGTATTTTCATGTTCCATTGAAGGTTCACCACAACGAACAACAACATCAAGAAGTTCTCCACTCTCAATTGCTGCCAACGACTCCCTTTTATCAAGGTTAGTTTCTTAGTTTTGATAAGTTATTGATGTATTATTCGATACGTGATTTTTAGTTTCTCTTATTGTATTTTGTGTGTTGTTTCTCGTACGTGTCATTGGTTTTTGTATATTTCTTGTAAGTTAGATAATTTTTTTAATGTGATTTTTGGCATATTATTTTTTATTCACTTTTTAAAAATAGTAGGGATCAAAGATAGATGAATGAACGTCATATAAAAGTCAAGAGTATGAAAAAGGAATTTTCGAGTTCCTATAATATGTTCGAGAACATGCAAACTCTGTGAATAAAACATATTTTTGTCTTAGTGTTTGTTGTCTTAATTAAATATGTTAAGACTTGGGCAATATGCATGATTATCTATTCATCTATGGTATAATAAGAGTTATATAGTTTGGACTTGACATGAATAAGTACTACATACAATGCCAAGAGAAACATATTATGTGGATGAATGAATGAATGATCATTTAGAGGACACAGTACGTGATGTTGGTGAATTTGTTTTTGGAAGAGCTTATTTATATAATTCTCTTGGGAACAATTTAGATGAATAATTGTATCTAGGATGTACTAACTTTACACGTTTGTCGACAACTTTGAGATTGTTTAGTTTAAAACCAAGGAATGAATAGATCGATAAAAGTTTCACAAAATTGTTGAAGTTGTTGAAGGAGATGCTTGTAGAAAATAACATATTACCTATTTGTAACTATGAAGTGAAGAAAATTCTATGTCCAATGGGTTTTGAATACCAAACATACATGTATTCCCCAATGATTGTGTATTATGTAGAGATGAATATGCTTCATTGAAGGTGTACCCAACATGTTATTTATCACGGTTTAAGAAGAAAGTTAATGGAAATAATGGTGATGAAGACTATGATGGTCTACCTGTTAAGGTAATGTGGTACTTGTCTATAATACCTTGATTGAAATAATTGTTTTCCGTTAAAAAATATGCAAATAACCTTAAATGACATGTTGATGGAAGAAAATGTGATAACCTTCTTCGACACTCGGTTGATTCCCCACAATGGAAGAAGATTGATGAAAAGTTTCCAGAATTGGTGTAGAGTCAAGAAACTTAAGACTTCTACTTGCTATCGATATGAATCATTATAGGAACTTAAGTAACAAACATAGTTCATGATCAATTTTGTTAATGATTTACAATATACACTAGTAAAAAAATAAGGATTTTAACTCGTGCATTAGACATCGGTTTAGTTGTAACCGAAGCAAAAAATGGTGCGGTGGCGTTTTGGTAATTATCGCAAACATATATGACTTGGTTCAAAAAGAACCGATGCCTAAAACTGACGCGGTGGCATTTCTGTAATGATCAGAAACGTATATGCCTCGGTTCATAAGGAACCGATGCTTAAAACTAACGCGATGGCATTTTTGTAATTATCTCAAAGGTCTATTACCTCGGTTGTTTAAAGAACCGAGACATAAAATAGCTAAAAGTTTTTATTTTATTTTTTTAAAAGGGTTTAGGCATCGGTTCTTTATAGAACCGAGGCCGTAGACCCTGCTGAAATTTTTTTTAAAGGGTTTAGGCATCGGTTCTTTATAGAACCGAGGCCGTAGACCCTTATTGCCTCGGTTAAAAAAGAACCGAGGTAATAACATCTGTTTAGGGTTAAATTTCGTGAACAGGCATGGTATTCCGCCGCTCCTCTTGTTTGTGGTGTTGCGCCACTCCTCTTGTTCTCCCATTTTCTTTCACGTTGCCAAGAGGGAGGCTTCCTTCCTCTTCTCTGTTCCTTCATCCTCTTGTTCCAATCAACCTAGCCTTGGGTTCTTCGTCTCGCGCGGACAACCAACTTGGAGGGATCATCAATGGCGCGATGGAAACGCGACGGGGGCGCAGCCGGGGCACAAGGGCGCAGTGGCCACTCTTCTTCTTCTTCTTCTCTCTGTTCTGATTTGCAGCGAAGGAGGAAGCCTCCTTCCCTCCCCTTTTTCTGATTTTGAATGGGTTGTTTTCAATTTGATTGATTCTCTACAGGTGGTGGTGGGAGCACGATGTCCTTGTTCTTGTAGTGATTTGGAGGTTGCATCGTTGTCCTTGTTCTTGTAGTGATTTGGAGGTTGCATTTCAGTGGACGTTGATGGATTGCGGCCAAGGACTAATGTCTGACCTAGCAAATCGCAAAAAAAAAAAACACAAAAAAAAGAAAAAACCCCTATACTGCCTCGGTTGGATTTGAACCGAGGCAAAAGCACACACCTCTTTGCCTCGGTTCAGAACCGAGGCAAAAAGCCTACCCCTTTTTACCTCGCCTGTATATGCCTCGGTTGTAGAACCGCTGCATATAAGCGAAAATAACCTTTGTCGTTTCTCTGTATTGTACTAGTGATATCTCCTTTGTTGTGCATGAAGAGAAAACATATAATATTGTCTATGATGATATCGGATCCTAAACAACCTGAAAATGACATTGATGTGTATTTGAAACTGTTAATTGATTATTTGAAAATGTTGTGGGAAGAGGGTGTCAAGGTCTTCTATTCATAAACTGAAGAAACTTTCCATTTATGTGCAATGTTGTTTGCACCATAAATATCATCTTCATTTCTAGAAATATGTGTTAGTTTCTCACCCTAAAGATTCCATATAACATAACTTAGGAAATTGTTTTGAAATCAAGTGCTCCTCAACTATATCTCTAGTTTTCCATTTCATGAACCCATATTTGGGACATGGCATCAAATTCTATTTCTAGTAACCCTATTCTCAAAAACAGAATCTAAGAAATTTTCTACTCCAATTGAGTATTCAACTGTATTTCAAGGCTTAGCAATCCAAGATTTATCCATTATAAAATATTCCTAAACAAAATAGAAATATGATTTTTTATAAAATACATTGAAAAAGAAAACATATTCATGAATATACAAATGAAGATTGAATTAAAAAATAAAATACTTGTTTCTCAATGAATTTCAATTTATTCACCTTGAAATATTCTATTTCACAAAGAGATTTATGGTTGTTAAAGTAAAACTTTCTCTTGTAATGACACACATAATACATTCATTTGAGCAAGGGACCTCCCATGTAAGGTATTGTTGAACCATTTTAAGTGGTAAAGGTGACAAATAAGATATCATATGTAACATTGATGGCATACTAAGTAAAACAGAGATAAGGGATGATACGTACCCTTTGTATGATGTTGCACCTTGGTGATTCTCGAATACTCACAAGCACTACACATCACAGACAAAGAAAATCTTCAAGGAAATACTCAAAATAAATAAAAATTATAGGAAATATATATACAATGTATGATCGTCTGATTAATCATAACCTTAATGGTCAACCATAAGTCATCTGGTCAATCACAACCCAAACAATTAACCATAAAGTCACTCGGTCGATCACAATCCTGACGGTTAACCATCATGCCACCTAGGTTTTGAGTATTTCCCACATTTTTTTATTTTAAATTATGAGTATTCCTTGAACATTTTCTTTGTTTGTGAAGTGTAATGCTTGTGCGTATTCGATGAATCACCAAGAGACAACATCATGCAAATGGTACGTATCATCCTTTATCTTTGTTTTCACTTAGTATGCCATCAATGTTACATTTGATATGTTATCTATCACATTCACTCCTTAAAATTATTACAAGACAAAGTTTAACTTCAAACATCATAAATATATGTGAAATAAAAGTTTTTCAATGAGTAAATTTAATTTAATAGAGAAACAAGTATTTTATTTTTTAATTCAATCTTCAATTGTATGTTTCATTAATACTATTTTCTTTTTCAATATATTTTATAAAAAGTCATATTTTTATTTTGTTCAAGAATATTTTATAATTAATAAATATTGAATTTCTAAGCCTTGAAATACAAATGAGTGTTTAATTAGTATAGAAAAATTGTTAGATTTTACTTTTTTTTAGAATGTGCCTGCTAGATATATATCTATATATATATATATATATATATATATATATATATATATATATATATATATATATATATATATATATACACACATATATATACACACATATATATATACACACATATATACACATATATACACACATATATACACATATATACATATACGTATATATACATATACGTATATATACATATATATATATATTATCCATGATAACGTCAAAGTGGAACAGTCCAAGGAGACCATTTTTGTGTTCGGAATGGACAACACCTCCTTCAAACTTCTTACCTTCTTTCGGACTCAAGGGCACTAGTACAATATTTGCTTTTAAACTCGCACAATATACCTCATTTCATACAAAACCACTGTCTATCAAAACGCGGTGGCAGATTTGAAAATAAGGGAACCTTATATGCCTCGGTTGCATGCAGGATCGAAGCAGAACAACGTTACGATCTCGGTTACAGGCAGAACCGGTGCCTAAAACCCAAGGCTTTTGGGCTGACAGCTTTTTAAAAATTGATACTACCTCGGGTACAAGCAGAACCGAGGCATAAAGTCTCTGCCACACCTGCAACTCACTGACACGCTTCTTTCACACGACAAGTCATCCTTATGGCATCAGGTGCTATTTTTAATGGAAGCATATAGTGCTTTATTGCCTCTGGCAAAGGTAGAAATGAGGTATAATATGCTTTCCAAACCCGTACCTTTCCCGTGTTCTTCTCCTCTCTGCCCCAAAATGAAGCTTCTTTCTTCCTCTTTCTATAGTTCACATCATTAACATTTTATTAAACATGGTTATAAGCTAACAGATACCACCAAGAAACCCTCTCAGGGACGAAGAAGTTCCTTCGATCCTAATCTCATCTCCCATTCTTCCTCTGTAGTTTCGTCCACCACTATCACTCCTTGCCTCGCCACGCCGCTCCTGTGCTGCCAATGCCCGTGCCTGCCTCGCCGTGCCGCTACCTCTACGCTCGTCTCCTCTGTTTCTGTTCTTGCCCGCGCCTCGTCCTTGCGCTGTTACGCCATTGGTTCCCTACCGCCTACGTCCGCCACTGCTGCCTTTGATTTAGGGTTGAACGGGGTTGCGCGAAGTGAGATTGGGGGAGTTTGATTTAGGGTTTGCTGACGGTATCATTGACAGTGAAGATTGGGGGAAAGATGGTGCTCTGCCACGAAGGAAAGATGGTGCTCTGTGGTGCGAAGGAGATCGAGAGATTGGTGAAGTCGCGGTGGTTTAATGCGAAGGAGAGAAAGAGATTGGGGGAAATATTGCAAGTTGCACGAAGGATAGAGAGGGCTCTCGCGGTGGTTCTGTGGTGGTCCGATAATGGTTTCTTTTCTGGTTCCCTCCTTTCTGATCTGTAGTCGCGGCGGCGTCTTGATTTTCTGGTTTGGTTTCTTGCAGGTTGCCTTGGAAGCAGCGTGATTCTGGAGAATGTTGTTGGAGAAGAAGACTTCGCGTGGTAGTTTGTGGTGGTGCGGTAAAGGTGGCACGGTTGTTGGGTGGTGGTCCGAACGGTTGTTGGGTGGTGATCCGAACGGTTGTTGGGTGGTGGGGACCTTTCTCGAGAGTGAAGATACCTTGCTTGCTTGCTTGGAGAACTCGAAGCTTGAGAAACAACTTTTCATAGACGAAACCAAAGAAAATAAATTATAACCTTTTCACAGACAAAACCAAAAAAAAAAAATTATAACCAAACTACTGCCTCAGTTCCTTCTGGACAGAAAGTGAAAGGTGCTTGGAAAAAAGTAACCCTACTGCTTCGGTTCCCTGTGAACCGGGGCAAAATCGTACCTCTTTTTGACTCGGTTGTAAACCGAGGCCAAAAACTTATCCCTTTCTACCTCGTCTGTATATGCATCGGTTCAAGAACCGCGGTCTATGAGCGAAAAGAATCGGTGCCGTTTTCGTTAACTGCACTAGTGGGGGCACCCCTTTTAAAAAAAATTGATTCTATAGAGAACTAGGAAAAAAAATATTTAAAGAAGTGGAATTGGAGAAATTCTTACTAAGCATGAACAAGATGCATTTAAGTGCACATGCTGTCAAAAGTTAATAAAATCGTTCTAGTGGCTTTAAAATATTCTAACACAATGTTAATTTTTAAGCCTTACAATTATAATAAGTTACATTAAAATTCACAATTATATATTTAACCCGATCTATCTACCATAGATTATAGTTGTTGTAATGTGCAAGTATATTTAAGTTCAACAAGTGTTTCCAGATTAGCTAGATTTAATTTGTGTTAGCGTAACATTAACATTATGTTGAATGTAAACGCGAGGTAGTTATCTTGATAACGCTCACGTGTATGCCAAACAGGAGAAACAAGGAGAAAACAATTACGAAAATGTTACCTTTTTTATATTATACTTCATTGATGTATACCATTATTTCTTCTTTCTCCATTCAGCAAACGGTGCTTTCACGCTGTTGTATCGAATAACATTTAATTTTTTAGGGAGAAGGATTACGACTACAACATTTCAGAGATACCTCAGAAATCCTATCGTTACTGACTAGTTATTCAAAAGTCACGTGCAGATATATCCGACTAATACCAAACTATTCCAACTTTATTATAGCGTATGCTCTCAACTTTTATTTATTCAAGTCTTTATCGGTTTCCCTACTAAGATAAGTTCTTAAAAAGGAAAGAATATATATAATATAAAATAAGTTTTTCATATACAATATTTAAAACATTATTGAACTAAATTGTAAGTCTTCATATCCATAGAAATAATTTTTTTTTTCATAAAATTACCAATAAAAGCATCATCTCAGTGCATAGCCAAACACAACAAAAACGAAAATTTGCAAAAATGACATACCTTGGAATTAGGGTTTACATTTGACTCTTCTTAACTCAATGGAGCTTATATTCAAATGATATTTGAAAATAATGGGGTGTATTGCTTAAAATTTCTCCTAAAGAAAACAAAAAATTATGAACTGAAGAGAATTTAGAAAGAAAATATAGTCTAAATAAAGTAAAATAAGCATAATTTTTGTATTACTTCTATGCTAATCCAATCCGTCCTGATCTTATATGTGACAAATGCTTTCATATATTTACAATAAAACCTTATTCCAGTTCCGAGTCCTTAGGGAATTCAGGACCAAACATTAAAAGAATTAAGGTGATGTACATGATGAAATTAACAGGTCACATTTACATTACAACAACAGTACAACATGGGCATTGAAACCACAATAACTACAAAATAATCATATTGCATTGAATTTCTTCAACATACTATTCAGAATGACGTCATGGATGGTACAAGGTAATTGTAGGGTCCATACTGACAAGAATAAAATTGCATTGGGCCACCCTCAGATTCTTTCAGACCAGATGAATCAATGCCCTCTGAAATTTCTCTGCATTTCCAAAATTAGACCAAGCCTTAATCTTCTTCTTCCATCCTCACTTGTCATAACTCTTGCAAACCTATCACAATCCACCATATTTGACTGCTTAATTTTCTCAAAAACAAATTCAAATCTCATCAAGTCCATTAGAGACAACATTAGATAATCTGGTACTAAAGTCTTTCTTATGTACACGAGATTATGTGGTTTTTATAATTAAGGTTTTGAGTGAAACAAACTTACTTTGTCAGATGATTCTACTTTAATATATATATAGAAAGGCCAACATTTCCAAATGCTGCAAAACCAAATAAAAGTTTTTTTCTGCTAACTTTTACATGCCTTTCTTCTGTGTTCATAATTGGGTCACCCTTTGCACAGCTTCTCTGTTGACTTCAAAACTTGCAACATGCAGTGCAAGTGGAGATGCCCCACCATAATGTGGAAAATACATATTGACTTGTGATTATAGTACTTTATTGCTAATTGACTATGATTTCCACTGCAAGTTTTAAATTTATCATTTCCAGAAGGACTTTTTCTCGCAACTAACACACTCATTAAGCATAATTATGCAAAAAAACAAATTCACTTCGGCTATTTTTTAAATTTTTTACAGCTAACTTCCAATAGACATTGAAAATGTATAAAATTATGAACGTAGCTTCACAAAACGATGGGAAAAGAATTATATATGCAACTACTGATGAAATATATACGAGACGCAACACAAGAGAAAAGTAAACACAGATTCCGAAAAGGATATTTTTAATTAACGCCAGCAAGATTTGTTTGTGATTGTGGAATATTGGGTTGTTAACAATTTTTCTAATAACATATAGTTCAAATGGACCAGCTTTGATTACTATGATGTTTCTAGTTTTCTTTTTAAAGTTGTCTTTTCAGCAAGTAAGAGTATTGAAAAGAAAAAAAATCAAGAATAGTTGAAAAGTAAGCAGTGTTTAATAAATTTGTATTGATTGAATATTTTATTAATCAATGTATAAAACTATTAAGACTATAATATTATTTTAAAACGGAGATATTACTGATGTACAAAAATGTGATTCTCTTTAATAATTTGATTTGTAAGATACAAATATATTATTACACCATTAGATATATTCGATTAATAGATATATTATATATTTTATTTATTTTTTATTTTTAATTAATTTATTATTATTATTTATTTATATTTTTAGTTTAATTTATATTTTTTATTATAAATAGAATATCCTATATATATATATTTAATATAATAATTTTCACTATATTAACATAGTATCAAAGTTAGGTTAAAGTCTATTTAACAAGAGGTTTAATACTTATTTTGATCCTTCAATAGGTCTGTTCATAGCTGTCCTTCTTTTTCTCAAAAGTTCATTAATATCCTATATTTTGCAAAAACGATTCACGTTAATCCTTTTTGCTTACGGCGTTAAAAACACTAACGACAGACTTGCCCCCATGGCGAAAACTGAATGACTTGTACACTTCTTAATGATGTGGCACGGTGAGTCATTTGAAGTGTTAATGTTGAGAATAAAAGTAAATAACGTGGAAATGTTATATCAGAGGGTTAAAATCAATTGAGGGATTAAAGACGTGAAATTACATTTAGAGTAAAATCAATTGGCGATTTGGGGTTCAACAATCTGCTTCTTCACCAATTTGTGAATTGGGCCAATTTGCGATTTAGGGTAACATCAACAATTTGGGGGTAAATGATGTGAACTAGGGTTTGCTTCTTCACCCAGGAACCAAGGAGCATCGCCAATACCAGCCACTACACCGCTGCGGTGCAATTGAAGACGTTGTCGGCGCCGTTTTTGGCGTCATTTTAGTGACACTTCCATCTCGTTCTTCTTCTTTGTGTCTTGTTCTCTCATTTCTTATTGTTCATCTTTGAAAATGGAGCTGCTGATATTGGTAAAATGACATAAAGAATCCGAAAAATTATATACATGAGATCATTAAGTCAAGTCTCGGGTAAACTCCTCTGTCAAAACGAAAAATCACAAACAGAAAAATTTGAAAAACAAAATTGAATGTATAGGTTAGGAAGGAAAAAAAGAGATAAACATGTATTGATGGAAAAGAGTGATGTGTATGGGTTAGGAGTTGTACTTCTAGAACTTTTAACAGGAAAGAGAGCTATATTCAAGTGGAATTAGTGGTCTATACAGTTATCCATTGTGTGAATTTGAAGGGAAAGATAGATCAACCATGGCTGGCATTGTGGTCAATTTAGAGAAGGCTTTAGCTATTTGTGATACAATTTTCAGTGGCTCTATCTCTATTCTTTTAGAATGATAAAAGTTCAGTTACAGGAAATGGGACAAAATATTGAAAATTCTGTGAATTCTTATTCATTGTTTCCAATATAGGTTGAATAATGCATATTAATTCCTTTTTTATTACACGACAATAATTTTGTAATATAAATGAAACACCCATCAAACGACCTTTGAATTCACTTCTTTGCCTCTGCTTTTCTCATATACCCTTTATCTTCTATATCTCCCGTGCTTGGTCTCACATTTTGGTCTTTTTCATTTATCACACTACAAATTCAACTTTGATTTTATCTCTTCCTACTCCTCCCTGATCAACTTATTTCCATTTTGGAAGCTACAGGACTCAACTTTCTTAAAAGAACAAGTTAAGTTTAAGCTCAATCAACTTATTTCCATTTCGTTCAACCTCTATTTCCTCTTTCTTCAACCTCAATCACATAACTTGCATAGAAAATCCTAAAATCCTAAATCAGAAAACTCTTAATGTGCAAAAACCCAAATCGCAACATCACTCCACCATATTCGTTTTCTACACCTCGAAACAACCTTGTCCTTCATCGCGAGCAACACCTGCAAATACGGGTTATCCCACCTCCCCTTGAACCACCACCATGTGAAGAATGCAAAAATCCTTTGCCCCATGTCTTCGAACAAGAAGAACAACTTTGTGAAGAAGTCATTCCTAACCTTAACCCTTTTTGTCACTATACCACGAATCACCAACAATCCTAACCCTTTGCTTTTAAATTTGGAAACAACAATTTGCCCACTCTAGCACGAATCACTTTGCTCACATGATGAATCAACAATTGATTTTAACACGTCAACCATAATTGTACAAGTCATCAACTTTTTGTAAGCTGGGCAACTCTGTCGTTAGCCCTTTTAACGTCGTAAGCAAAAAGGACTAACATGAACCGTTTTTTCAAAATATAGGATGTTAGTGAACTTTTGAAAAAAATGAGGACAACTTTGAACAAACCCTACAAACCGAGGGACCAAAATAGGTATTAAACCTTAACCAGATTTGTGTTTATTAGTTTGTGTTTGTAAGCATATTATTTCATCGGTTATTGAGTGGTTATCGAATCATTCATTAATGTCTAATCTCATGTTGTATATATCTCGATACAGGAAGATACATTGAAAATCCTACATCGACTAAAAATAAGATCATTCTACAGTATATATGTTTAGACCTCACATTATAAATTAATTTTGTGAGTTTGAATTAAATTTAAAATTCACTCTTTAACACACCACTTATATTATATGATAATTTTTTTAAGTGACATTCGTAAAGTTAAAACTAAAATGAGTTTTAACCAACCAATGTCATTAATAATAAATGAAAAAATTCAAGATTTAGAAAATTGTAAAACAAAATCATAAAAACTATTTTTTTTCTTCATAAAGAACAATTATGAATTCGTTTTATTTTTCTTATTAAATAATTTAATATATAATATTATTTTTTAAACTTATTTGTTGGTGTTTTTTTTTCTTTGATAAAATCATCCAAATAACTAATTAGTAAAGCAATACGCGACTGGCCAGTAATAGAGAGAAAGAAAAGTATCGTGGTCTTCAAAGCCGTACTTTCACATGCTTCCAACTAATTGTTAAACCTACAAGTTTGATTGAAACCGTCAAAAGAATATTTTATTTGCAAACAAAATATTATTTTCATTATTATCAAATTTGTTTTATTTTTCGTATTTTTACTTTTCTATTTTATTTTTTCTCAAACAAAATACTCTTAGAATAAATTATATTTCCCATTTCTTATTTATTTCTATCTATCTTATTTTCTCTCTTGTACCAAATAGGGTGTGAAGTGTTTTTGTCCGGAAAATAATAATTCAAAACTATTAAATTTAAAGAAAAAAATTTCATCATAATTATTTAAATCATACGGCTAAATCTCTTTAAAATTAGGGTTAAATATGTTTTTAGTCCCTAAACTATTGACCGTTTCTGGTTTTCGTCCCTCTTCCAAAGTAAGGTACAATTTAGTCCTCAATCTTTAAAAAACGTTCGTTTTAGTCGAAAAAACCAAAATTTTGAGGACTAAAACGAACGTTTTTCTAAAGAATGAGGACCAAATTGTACCTTACTTTGGAAGAGGGACGAAAACCAGAAACGACCAATAGTTTAGGGACTAAAAACATATTTAACCCTTAAAATTATTGATTTTTTAGTTCTTTAAAAGAAATATTAATAAATTAGTCAATCTAGAAAAGCATAGTCATTTTTCAGTTATTTTAAAAAATCTCAAACCAAATTCATTCTTTTTTTAGTATATAAAACTTATGTTACTGGTACAACATCAACATAATCTAGCCAATTGAAAAGATGATTTTTGCACTTTTTCTCTAATTTAACAAATTTCATTTTTCCTAAAAGAAATAAACTTGTAATCCTTTAATATTTAATAAATTATATATTCTAATTTACACAGACACACACAAATGTTGAGCAGAGTTAATGCACAATTAAATGTGGTAACGGTTACCGTTAGACAATTAAAGTTTGCATTAATGACCATTAAGAGGTAAATTAATTGGTCAGATTTCTTTATGTCGGAACAATCGGTACCGTTATAGAGTCGCGCAGCGGAATAAAATATAGATAGCGAAAAGCGTGTAACGGTCACAACACAAGTTAAAATAGTTGGTTTCAAAAATTGATTTTCTTAGCGAACTTTTATCGAACAGTTGATGTGCTAAGAGTTTAGGGATCAAGAAAATGAACACAGAATTTTTATCCTGGTTCGAATCAAAAGATTCTACGTCCAGTCGTTAATCACTATAAATAGTGATTAACCTTTTTCACTAAAATATGGTTTGAAGATTACAATCATATAATCAAAATAAGCAAAGAATAGAAAACACCTTCCTTCGACCAATGAACGGAAGAACCTGCTCAGCCAACTTGAAGAGAACCGCTCCGACCTTTGACACACCAAACGCGAGCTTCTCCTATTCACAAGACCAGGCAAGAGCACTCTATCACTTTGAGAACTTCCTCAGACAAACTGTATTCTCAAAATGGCATAGATCCTTTTCACTCACAGAGAGCTTCCCTTAGGCACAAAGCTCTAATACTCTCAATTGAAAAGTTTTTCCTAAGAGCTGTGAAGACCTCTATTTATAAGCCTAGTTTCGTGCAGAGTCAAAAACAGAAAAGACATCTCCCAACTGCCACTGATAATCGATTATCATAAGTGATAATCGATTATTTGTGTCCGTTATGGGGTTTTCAAAATGGTGATAATCGATTATCCTGAGCAATAATCGATTATTCCAGAGACTTGGACAGAATTAAATGAAACATTGATAATCGATTATTCTGTGTAATAATCGATTATTTGCGCAAGCAACTCTCTTCTAAACTGGCTCGTGATAATCGATTATTCCTCTTGATAATCGATTATTTGTGCAATGACTCACTACATACGAAAACTTCTAAGAGTTTTTACATCATTACATTTTATCCTATACATTTGATTCTACAAAATGCGTTTAACAAAGATGCATTTAGAGTCTTCAATTCTTCAGCTTTTATCATCATCAAAACTTTACAGTAGCTCTCAAGATACCAATGCTCCTCATTGGTAACACTTTAAACTCTATAAATAGAGTTTAGGTTTGAGGTAAACTGAGGTTCAACTCACACTCCACTATGCCCTACTTATGTCCGATCAGGACTTAAATATTTAACTATAACAAATAGTTCATAAAACTGCTCCTAACTTGAGCGTCAGAGTGCTTTACCTCCCTCCTTTTGCACGAGGGTGACCGAGCGGTCAAGACTGAAGTTCACCGAGCGGTCAATACGGAAGAGGACCGATCGGTCTAAACTGGAAGCATACAAGCGGAGTACACAAGTCAAAGGTTAGTGTCTTGGTCTCACAAAATCCCTACCAAAACAATATGCATGTGTTGAAACATTAAACTACATATCCTATTAATCTAATCAAACAAACACATATATGCACACATTCAAATTATATGAAATGTAAAAGTAAAAAAATCAACCTTCAGTTAGTCATTGTTGTTGTTGCTTACCTAATTTCTTATAGAGTTATCAAAATGGATTAGAACTCGCAGCCCAACCCAACCTACCACGAGTTCAGGTCGAGTTAAGTTTAAAAAAAATGAAATTTTTTCATACGGGTCAATTTTCAACCCAGCTCACTTAGAAGATTGGCTTACCAACCCACCTAGTTTAATTTAATTATTTATTATTTTGTGTTTTAATATTATTAGTTAACATTTTTTTTATTATATTGTAAATGAGAATAAAGAAAAATATTTTTTAAGAAAGCAAAATATTATAAATTTATCCATTCACGTCTGTAATCTTATAAATGGATAAATGAAAAAAATTAACAATATTATAAACTTATTTATTCACTTTTTGGGTTTGTTTCTGGATTATATTTGAGTTGTATTTTAATTTTTTATTTTGAATTGTCTTTAGAGTTTAACATCATTTTAGAGTGAAATTATTTAAATTTGAATTACAAAAAAAAATTGTAATTTGTTTTAGATTTAAAAAAAAACTTGTAATTAAGTCAGCCAGTGAGAAAACTCATTTAACCCACCAACTCGTGGTGGGTCGAGTCTGGTTTGAATTTTTTTGACTTACTAATAAATGAGTCAGGTTGGGTTGGCTCACTAAGTGTCCAACCCATGGTGGATCGGGCCGGGTTGGGCCGGACGACCCGTTTTGACAGCACTAGTTTCTTATTTCTGAACTCTTGCTCTCAAAACACAATTGTGATGTAAATTAAGTAAAGATTAGGTTCACATGCCAAAGTAGAGAAGAATATTTAATTTAAAGAACTCCAAGACCATCACAGAGTTTTGAACGTTAGAGGAATTTTCTGTGGGAATCACGACACTTATCCACGCACGTTTGAAACAGTTTGAAAAATGGACCACATTCAAAGAAGATGGTAACTAAAACTAAAGAGAAAATTAAGGGAGAGTATATGCCATAAAAATCAAAGGCCAACGCTCTGTTATAACCTCTATACTACATAAATGCTAACATTCTCCCACTTGGTTCATTTTATCCAACCATCAAACGTAATAAGAGACCAAATATATAAATCATGGTGATAGTTCCTTAGATAATGAGTATTATCTAACAATATCACAATGTATTAAGTCTAACACCATAAGCTCTTAACACTAACAAATGATTTTTCTCAAAGTAACTAGTTATGTGCACAAAATAATTTAGAAAGTTAAACCAAATAAGAGTTTTATCAAAATAAAAGTACTTACAATGATTATCAAATCATGGAACCAAGTCCCATTCGCGTTATATGATCCTTAAAATTCTTTGATGGCATGCCTTTAGTTAAAGATCAACAATCATCAACTCAATTGTCATCAACGACCACTTTCTTTTCTTTAACATGTTCTCTTATGGCTAAATAGCTAATATAGATGTGCTTACTTCGACTTCCACTTTTATTATTCTTAGCCATAAAAACAATAGTAGAGTTATCACAATACAACTTCAACAACCTAGCAAAAAAGTCCATAACTCTAAGCCCAAATATAAGACTCTTAAACCATACACCATTTGAAGTAGCCTCAAAACAAGAAACGAACTTAGCCCATTGTAGAAGTAGCAACAGTCAAGGTTTGATTTTTGCTACTCCAAGATACAGCTCCATAAGCTAGAATGAAAACATAGTCAGATTTAGATTTTCTAGTATCAACACAACCAACAAAGATTGAATCAGAATAGGTTATCACTTCCAAATTATCAGTTCGTGTATAGATGAGCTTGAAATCTTTTGTTCCTTGAAGATATCTCATTAATTTCTTTGCATTTTTCCAATGGTCAACACCCAGATTACTCTAACATCTTTTTGAAACTCCAACTACAAATGCAATTTTAGGTCTAGTACAAACTTGAGCATACATAAGACTTATAACAGCAGAAGTATATGAAATAACCGCTTAAGATCATTTTCGGGCATTGGCTTATTTTAAGTTTGTCATCCTTTACAATGGGAGCTACACTTGGTGAACAATCTTTCATGTTAAACCTCTTTAAAACTTTGTTGATATAGGTCTCTTGAGACAAACCCAGAATACCTCAAGATCTTTCTCTATGGATCTTAATGCCTATGACATAAGATGCCACACCCATATCCCTCATATCAAAGTTCTTTGAGAGAAATTGTTTCACCTCATATAACATACCCATGTCATTGGTTGCAAGAAAAAAAAATGTCATCCACATATAAAATAAGAAAACAAATTTTGCTCCCACTAACCTTCTGGTATATACATTGATCCATGATGTTTTCTTCAAAACCAAAAGAAGAGATAACTTCGTGAAGTTTTAAATACCATTGGCGTGAAGCTTGTTTTAATCCATATATGGACTTATTAAGCTTACATACCAAGTGTTCACTATTTCTAGAGAAAAATTCTTCAGGTTGTTTCATGTAAATCTCTTCCTCTAGATCACCATTAAGTAATGTTATTTTCACATCTATTTGATGTAACTCAAAGTCAAAATGAACTACCAATTCCATGATTATTCGTAAAGAATCCTTCTTAGATACAGGAGAAAATGTCTCCATATAATCAATTCCTTCTCTTTGAGTGAATCCTTTGGCAACAAGTCTTGTTTTATGTCTTTCAAAGTTATCTTGTGAGTCCTTATTAGTTTTGAAGACCCATCTACATGCAATGGGTTTTACATAATTAGGCAACTCAATAAGATCCAAGACTTGATTAGATCTCATAGAATTCATCTCATCTTTCATAGCATTATACCACAAATTCGATTCTTAGAACTCATGGCTTATGAAAATGTTTCAAGATCCTTTTCGACTCTAATGTTATAATACGGTTCTTGCAAATACACTTCATAATCAGTAGAAATCACTGGTCTTTTGATTTTAATAGATCTTCTTAATGTTGTCTTAACATCTTGATGAGAAATTTGTTGTTCAAAATTTACTTGTTGCTCATCGTCAATAACTTGATCTATATTATCATTCCCATCAATTTATGGAACTTCAATTATTGATTGTCTAATATGCTTTTGAATTGGAGGGGCATGAATAACTACTAATATATCATTTGATTGAGAGGTTTGAGCTTCATAGTGATCCTTTTCAAGATCAACATCTTGAATTAAATCACTCCCACTAATCAAGTCATTTTCAAGAAACTTTGCATTTCTTGATTCCACAATCCTAGTGTTATGAATTGGACAATAGAATTGATACCCTTTGGACTTTTCAACATATCCAATGAAATACCGACCAATAGTCCTTGGCTTTAGTTTATTCTCTTGTGGTTTATAAACAAACGAACATTCTCAAACGCGTACATGTCATAAACTAGGTTTCCAACCTTTGAATAACTCAAAGGGTGTTTTTAAATCATCCTTAGTTGGGACCTGGTTTACTATATTTACAGTCATTTTAAGTGCTTCAGTCCACAAAAACTGAGGAAGTTTTGCATTACTCCTTATACTTCTCACCATATCCATTAAGGTTTGATTTCTTCTTTTTGTCACACTATTTTTATTTAGAGAGCCATACATGGTGTATTGGGCAACAATCCTATGTTCTTGAAGAAATCTAGCAAATGGACTAGGTGCTTGTTCATTCTCCATATATTTACCATAGTACTCTCCACCTCTATCTTATCTCACAATCTTAATTTGCTTTCCACATTGTAATTCTACTTCGACCTTAAAAACTTTAAAGACATCTAAAGCTTTATCCTTAGAACGAAGTAGGTAAATATATATGTATCATGAGTAATCATCTATAAAGGTGATAAAGTATTTTGGACTACTTGCATTTATATCTGGACAACAAATATATGCATGCATAATTTCTAGTAAACTTGAACTCCTCTTAGCACCTCTTTTGGACTTGTTAGTTTGCTTACAATCGATGCAATCCACATAAGTCCTAAAACCAGCAAAATCTAAAGTACCAAGTACTCTGTCATTTATTAATCGTTAATTCTCTCAATGGAGATATGTCCCAATCTTGGGTGCTATAATATAGAAGAATCCTTATTCATAACACATCATTTAACCCAACAGAAACATGCATAAAACTATAAGCAGCGTGAAGTAAGAGTAGACTTAATGACCAAACCAGAGAATAATATCCAATTTAAAGAACTCCAAAACCATCACAGAGTTTTTAACCTTGAAAGAATTTGTTGTGAGAATTATGACACTTAACCATGCACATTTGAAACAATTTGAAAAATGAACCGCATTCAAAAAAAGATATCACTGGAAAGAAAATTAAGAGAGAAGATATGACCATAAAAATCGGAGGTCATGACTCTCTTATAACTTCTCTCTGCTGCATAAATGCTAACATTTGTAATTTTAAAATATCAACTTATTTTATTTTATGTATAAATGATATTTTAGAAAAAAAAAATCTAAACATAGATAAACCAAGGAAATATATATATATATATATAGTTATAAATATTTTATGAGAAAAAGATATTTTAAAGAGGATTTACAATTGTTTTGTATTTAATGCGAAAAGAATTTATATATGAATAAGATAAATTTTTGAATAACTTGATATAAAAGTTTTTATGAGTGCATTGACCTTTTAAGAAATATAAATTTCTAGTAGAAAATTAATGTGAATTGGGCCCGAGAGACAGTGGAGATTTGAAAGTGAAAAATAAAAGCATGCGTACAAAATGGCTGAATGAAAGACGAGACGAAGTTTCCTTTGTTCCCCACTCGGATTAGCGGATTAGCCATGTGATGCAAAATCACAAAAGAAGGAACCACAGAATAAAGCTTAACAAACACGTCACCACGCTGATGCAGACAACCTGTGCATTACTTCAGTCATAAAAAATTTATATATAAATTAAAAATTTATTTGTTTGTTTTTCCCGTTATTTTTAACATTTTTTTTTATAGTTTTACCTATTAATAATACCTAGTATAATAAACACGTTTTTTTTTCACGAGAGTAAAAGTATAGTACGACGTTTTCTAACTTACTTGTCAATGTTTCATTGATGAAACACAATGTGTAATAGCGAAATAAGCCATATAATTTCTATACCAAAAATCCAAACTATTTCATTGATGAAACACAATTTAGAAGTGAGAAACGAATTGAATGTTTTTAGATAAAAGTGAAAAGTTCATTAGAAATAAGAAAAAAATTATAAGAGAAAGATGTTTAAAAAAATTATATATTTTAAAATAATAAAATTCAATTATAAAAATTATATTTATATTTTAAATTTTTATTAATAAAATAACCAAATCTTCTTATTTTAAACAAATTATGAATTATAAGATACGATTTTTTAATTCTTACAATTGTATTAGATCTCCGACATCTAGTCCCTCTCATCTATCTATTTTCATCATTACTGCTATCGATTTTCTCTATGATATAACCTATCACACCATGATACATGGAATGTCAAAATCGTGTTTTGAAAACAGAAAATGGGATGAACGTATGTGACCTTCACATTGGAATTCTTTTGTTGTTCTCCAGCTCCGGCGCATTGTTCACATTAGGCACAAAACCATTAATTAATATTGTTCACATATTCTAAATATTGTATAGTTTATTTACAATAGATGACAGAGACTGAAGAACCTGAAAAAGAAAGAAAAGATGAAAAAAGTCATAGAAATGAATACAAAATAAAATGCTTGAATTACAATTTTATTATAAGTAATTTTATTTCAGTTTTTATTATAATATTATAACTATTTAGTTTTATCATAATTACTAAAAACAAATATTAGGAAAATATTTACTATGTAATTAATAATATAACGTAAATATATATAAATAATAGTAAAATATTTATAACGTTATATAATAATTTATTATGTAAAATATATTATTAATTATATTAACTTTAACTTTCTTTGTAAGTTTTCTATTGTTTTCTCTCTTTTTAGTAAAGATGTTAAAATGATTTTTTCCCTGTATGTCAAACTGGTTTATTATGGATTTCGAAACTAAAAAATAAGTTTCTTATGTAGTTTAAATTATGGATTACTTAATCCGTTGGTTAAATGATTTTTAACTTGTTGAAAGTTGATTGATTTGTAACCATCGACAATTTTACTGATTTTTTATATTTTTTCATAATTTATTTTATTATAAGTATGTATTATTTTTAATTATGCATATTGATAATTTGATATTTTTGAGATACTAAAATATTATTCAATAATATTTAAATAGTTTTAATATTTAATTTATACGTTTGAGTTATAAATATTGATATTTTAATTTTTAACTATTATGTTTAAAATAATTTTATAATAATGTTTAGTTAAATATGTAACAGTGTGCCTTCATTCTCACAGAACTCTCCTCCTTTTGGTTTGGTGGTTGTCCGTGGTGGTGGCGCCTTCTCATAGCTCACTTCAAATTTGCTTGGCGTCCAGGTTGTTTGCTGTGTTGTGTGATTAAGATGCATTTCTAGTAGGGACGAAGATCTGTTGCAGGGACGAAGTTAGAGACCTTAACTGCACCCGTACTTGGAAGTGCGGTTATGGTCTCGACGTAGTTGGAAGTGCGGTTTAGTGTTTGCCGCACTTGGAAGTGTAGTTGTGCAGTTGCCGCAGTTGGAAATGCGAGTCTCGCTTAGAGTGTGCCACACTGGAAGTGCAGTTATGTTGAGGAGGAGGATTGATCCATTTGTTCCACTTCCAGAACAAGCACGAAGTCAACATTGGATGCAAGTATGATGGTGAGTAATATCTGAAGAGTAGAGGCAGTGAGCGTGGAGACGATGACCAAAGCACAGTCGTTTTGCTAGGAAAAGGGTGTGCTTTTCGGGTGTTGGCTTCCGATACTTCCACACATTGGTTTCAACTTGGTGAGGAAAAAATTAGAAAGATGGCAGAGAGATCATTTCGATTAGGTTATGGCAATATAGAGAGAGTGAGAGAGAGATTAAACTTCATAATAAGCTTCCTTCACTGACCTACCTAATTAAATTATTTGGACATCACCAGAAAAATCAAATATATATATATATATATATATATATATATATATATATATATAAAAGCAACTTTAAAAACAATGTAACCAATATAATTTGTATGAAAAATAATTTAAAAATAGCAAAGTTAAATAGGGTAAAATTAATCGTTTTGCTTATACTATATTTTATTTTATTGCTTAATTAAAATTAATCATGTCTATTTTAATTTAAGTCAATAACATATTTAAAATCAAATAATCTCAGGTTTGTTGTCAATCTTCTAATCTTATAACACCAATTTACAAAACCTTTCATTAATTACTATATAAAAAAAATTCTACAAAGTTACCTAATACACGATAAATAACAAAAAATTTATAAAACAAAATAATAAAAATAAATATCATTAACAGATAAATAATTCAATTTAAATAATAAATATAAAAACATTAAATGAATAATAAAAAAAATCATAATATATATATATATATATATATATATATATATATATATATATATATATATATATATATATATATATATATATATATTAAAAACAATTCGCGCAATACATAGCATAATATACAATAGTGAAAAAAAAGTTTTTTATACCTGTTAAAAAGACTTTTTATACCGGTTTTTGAGCAGATATAGAAACATCGATATAGAAAGTTTTTGATTTCTCACACCGATTCTAGAACTGAACTTTTTACACCAGTTTTGTCTATAGCAGGTGTGAAAGTTCTAAAAAAAACACTTTTTTATACCTGATGGTTCCACAACAAGTATAAAAGAATTTAACAGTTATAAAAGTGACGTTTTGTTTATGAATATTTGATTTGTATGTACTGTTATCCATATCCAGATAAAATTCTATTCTATAATACAGTCTAAATAATCAATAACAAACAAAATAATCAATATTGTTTCTATTAACACATCAAAATGTAATATTTATCTTACAAAGTTTCTAAATATATTTACTTAACATAGTTACATATAAAATTGTTCCTAAACTCAAAATGTAATATTGAAACATTTAATCATTTATAAATGGTTAAAAGAAATGCAGTCCACTGCTCCCGAACATCCTTTATGGTATGTTGCACCATTGGAAACGTGTCATCAAATATTTACACAATGAATAGTTTGAATCAAGTTATAATATTAATGGCTTAAGATCTTAGTTATAAAATGTTCACATTATCAAATTCTATGAGTCAACGACATTTGCAGATATAATTTTCTACATGTGCCTTATAACATAATATTTTTTTTATAAATTACTTGTAAATACATTAAGAGTACTCTTAATGTATTTACATCCATCAAAGTATGGATTAACAAGAAAACTTCTTAAAATTTTATTAATAATTCATTACAAGGTATGTTTAAGGAATGTGTGAAAATGTAAAAACACTCTATATATGTAATAAATAATAATAATAATAATAATATAAATAAGAAAAAACATGAATACTTCTAGATTTTTGAATTCATTGTTCTCAACCAATTCTATATTTTTGAAATTGAATATTTTGTATTATTTTGTATCATGTGAGAAAATTTCAAGAAAAATATCAAGTTTTAGGCTTCACAAAACAACAGCTCAGAAAAGGAACAGAAACCCGACCCGAACCTTCATATATAGTCCTTGCAAATTTTACATAATCAGGTATTAGACCTCTGTATATGCTTCCATAAGGACTAGCATCCAGCACTACCAGAACACCTGTGCAATTGATATTATTAAGCCAGTGATTAATTATCAACGCCTAAAAAAGTTTATCAACGGTAAAAATGGATCAGAATGAGTGAAAAAAATGCATTATTAATTATAAATGAAGTTCATTAGTCCAGATCGAGCCCAAATGTGGTGCAACTCAGAATGGGAAGAGGTTACAAAAAGGATCCAGCCTCTCCCAATTCAAATTTTGATCTCCAAGACGCCGCAATCTAGTTTCCCTAATTTTTCTTACACAACTCATCTCTTAACAATTACAACCTCGCCTAGTGTTCCTTGGCTTATTTCACTTCCTTTATAAGCTAGTTATTGAAGGTCTGTTGGTTGTTTTGCATCCAGTTTGTATTGAAAAATAAACCAAAGAAAAAAGAAAAAAGAGACAAACAGGTAGATATAATTAGATATAAAACCATTTGTGTAGAACACATGTGAAAGTAAAAAAATAATTAGATATAAAACTACACCAGAAATGAACACAGAGCCAGTCCATCATCAAATAACCAAAGCTCTTCCAAAGAGTCAATAGAAATGCAATCTCATTTGAATAATGCAGTAATAATTGGGAGGACTTTCTGCAAGTAACCATAAGGACTATGCATTATTGTAATACCGTAACAGAAATGCTACAAAGTCTACATAAACCAATTACTGAATGAATTTAACGCAGGAAAATATCCATACCAAATTATCAAAAGCCAAAAGGAACATATCATTTTAAAGCATTGTTTACCACCATGCTTCAGGATCTAAAGAATCGCTTTAAGGATTATTATTAAAGTTTCAAAATCACAATAGTCCAAATTTTTTATTGAACAGATTGATAACTTACCGTGTTAAACATTTATAATTATAAAAATGTAGTGTGAAACTTGAGAGTATGTGCCATATGAAAAAGCATTTAAACTTTGTACAGTCAGGATGTTGTTGTGAGGTGTTAATGTGCTGAACTTAAGAGAATCCAGCCAGGATGAAGTCACGTGACAACAGTTCATTTAAACTGGTTTGATTAGCTTTGACTTGAAGAAAACTTTCATGAGAAACTAAACTTGAATGAAAGAAGTTGAACTAGAAATTAAACAATTGGTAAGTTAACCTGCACCAACCAGTCAAGAGCTCTAAAAGTTGGATTCTTATATTTCATGCTTCGCACTAGCTTTTCTTCTTCTAAAACAGATTTTAGATTTTCATTCCTTGTTTCAAGTGATTCTTGATTTTGTTACCTTACTAGACGCAATTATGGAATCGTGTTAAGTTCTAGTGAATCCAAAGGATTATTTACATTCCAAGATACTCAGAAATGAACCTTAGCAAATCAAGGGAACAAGAAATTGAAATTTTATTTTTTTGGTTTAGAAACAACCTTGACAACTTCACGTTGATATTGCTTTACATATCAATTATCGAATTCTGAGTTGTTTGTCTTTAAATTTGTGTTTACTTGCTTTCATGATTACAAACCTTCTCTATGACAGGTTTAGGGAAAAAAAGTATATGTTAGAAGGAATAAAGGCATCAAACATTGTCTAGAGTGGATTGTTGTAAATATATTATTATATATAGTCTATATAGGGATTGTTTCTAGTAGTATTTTCGGAGAAGAAGGAAGGAAGATATAAGTACTCTCAAAAGACCTAGGATTTGTGTGTACCAGTCACTAGATACAGACTAAGTTGTCTAGTTTTCATAGGAAGATTGGATGGGATGGAGAAAATAGTGCAAGAACAGGACAATAAGAATCATAGAAGGTTCCAATGGTTAGAGATGATTAAAGGATTGACGATGGAGGTAGAAAGATTAGCGTCCTCTAATAAACATATAAAAAATTCCTCTTTGTTTGCATTTCTATGATGACAATCAGGACCATGTAAAGCAAGACCAAAAACTCTGGCCACACCATTGACAACTCTAATTCTTCTGAGTTAACAGTTCCATCTCTGGACTTGGATGATAAAGAAGCATTTGAGAAAGAAGATAAAGAAGATCCACAACATGTAATACTACTTATATATCATTAAATATCATGAGAAAACCAATTTGTTAAGAATAAACAATGCATAAAATTTCATGGAAAGGCATAAGCATATCTCCCGCTTTTAGATAATAAGACAGGAAATGTAGCTTCTACTGGAAGAACTCAAAAATGTAATTATGTGAATCTGGCTTATCAAGCATACCTTTCTTTTCATATCTTTAAGCATATCTTCAAGACCAGCCCTTTGAGCTCCGAGAGTTTCTAGTTGCCTCTGCATTAGTTAACACAATTGCAACAAGAATCATACATAGCAAATGGAATATTGTAACTTCATTTAACATTACATCTTGCCAAACAATTAAAATATTTACCACAAGAATCTGAATGTACATTAAAGTGCCTTCTATTGCTAGCTCTAACTAAACAATACTCATTCAGATTGACTTTTCAAATTCGCCATTGGATTTCTTAAATTTAATAAGCTCTCCTCACTAAGAGTATAGCCACAAAGAAACCATCCAGCACTCGGTTCATTGGTAAATTTTATAATCACGGCATACTAACAAATACGAGCAGTGCATGTTACACAGTGAAGAAATGCCAGTGGAAGATAAAATAGTTACTGTGGAAATAAGTTACTCTAATATTGTCGCGAAACCCTAATCGTCCAAACATAGTAAAAGAGAGGATCTAAGCTTCTAGAGGAGTCGCGGTCCAAGAGCGTTAGCTGTTTTGACAAGCAAACAATCTGTAAAGAATCGCGGCGTTGGCGGTTTTGAACTCTACCCTCAATGCAGGAGCTTGTGGAGGAGAAGAAGACACGCCAGAGAGAACTACCGAGAGAACTAAGAGAAGACGTGAAGCAAAGGAGAAGAAGTCTCAAAGAATTAAGAGAAAAGAGAAGATGCACCCAGAGAGAGAGTGAAGCGTGAATCAAGGGTAGAATATTTAATATTCCATACTGGTTCAAAGTAAAATAGGTATAAAAATTATTTTTTACACCGGTTTTGATTGTAACGGGTGTAGAATTTATTACGATTTTGCGATTGTATTATTTTTATATCTATTTTTAATGTAATCCGTGTAAAAAAGTATAATAAGTAGTTATAAAAAGTCTATTTCCTACTAGTGATATATGAAAGTTAAAATGCGCAAGTACATAATCGGCGTTGGAACGCTGGTGTCGAACTACGAAGTTCGACAGCCGCACTTCTAACTGCGACATTTCATAATCGGTGTTTGAATGCTGGTGTACCTTTAACCGAGGTGTTAATGTGTATTAATTATCCTATACTAACCTCAATGAAAAACTTTAGAACCAGCGAATATCTTTCAGCACCTTTCTCTTTCAAGAACCACCATAACATGGACATCGCGGTCATCACCACCAATGTATCACTACCTTCACAATATAACCTCTTACAAATAAAACTCAATGAAACAAGGAAGGAAGAAATGAAATAGTGGAGAAATGAGACAGGACTAAATGCACAAGCTTATAGTACAATGTTAACAATGGAGAAACGAGATGGGGTGCATGTAAGGGTTATAGTACAATAATATAGAATTAAGAGGGTGGTTGATAGTTGAAAAATCATTAAAAATTACATTTTTCAAATTTTATTAAATAAAAAGCATAATTATCAATTGAGAGGTACACGATGGATGAAACGGATGAGGTGTAGGGAGGAAGACTCTCTTGATCAAAATATTAATGTAATATGCTTGTGCAGTTTACTCTTCCTTCAGTCAGATGATCTGTAATCTACAATCATTTCTAGCTTACACAAAATCCAACACTTAAACAATATTCTGTGGAGAATCATTACTAGAATAACTGCACTATCAATAAAAAGGTGAAGTCAGACATTAAAATTAAAAAACAAATAAAGAAGATAATGTAATAGTTAAAATAACTTCACTAACTTATAATATGTTCCTAAGGTCATGTTGTTTTGAGTGGATTTGAGAGGATGGATTTGAGGGGATTTGAGAGGATTTGAAGATAATTTTTTTTGTCGTTTATTTGAGTTAATTTGGAGGTAAATGATAGTGAATTTGAAAATAAATTTTGTGAGAATTAGTATAGAATTGTATTGACATGACAAATTAAAAAAAATTATTTCCAAATTCACTCTCATTTACCTTCAAATTCACTCAAATAAACGACAAAAAAAAAATTATCTTCAAATCCTCTCAAATCCATCCTCTTAAATCCACTCAAAAGAAGAGGGCCTAAATGGCATATTTAATTTAAATACAAACTATGCATCGCACCTGCTGACAATATATATTATGCAGACTCCATATGCTTTTATTATAAATCAAATCCAAAAACAATAATAGTCCTATTCATTTTAGGCTTTTGGAAAAGTAAGGCCTGAAAAATAATTTCTTTTAACACCTACTATACCTTTTTTCTTCTTCTTATATGTGGAAAAGTCTATAATTCATCGCTCACAAATAAAAAAATCTATACTAGATTATAGTCTAAAATTCAAAAATGTAATTCAGATTATGCAATTAAAAAATATATTTTAATTGTTCAATTTTAAATATATTTCTAAATAATTTTTTCATTATGGTTATGTAATTTAGAAACCTCTTCGAATTGTATAATAAAAAAAATGCCTTTTTATTTAATTATACAATCCAAAAACATATTTGAAATAATATAATCTGAAATATATTTCTAAATGACAATCTATAAATATGTTCTATATTATGTAATTTAAAAATTTAGAATATATTTTTAAATCTTAAATTTTTTTTGTATTATATAAAGCAAAATGCATTAATAGAGTATTTTAAGATCTAAATATATATTTTGAATTGTACAATTCATATAATTATAGATTACGAAATCCATAAATCTAAGGCACAGACATTTTCATCATTTCTAACACCTTCACCGATATGCTGGAAGAAATCATAAGGTGCAAAAAGAAATTGCTTAAAATAAAATGTAATAACTATTTAGTTTTTTTTTTCTTTTTTGGTTAAACAGTAATCGGAGTCCATAAGAACTCAATACAAATGTTTTTTTTTTTGTTTTAAAACAAAATAAAATATTTGGGAAGCAGAAAGCCCAAATATTGAAGATGTTGAGTCCTGGTAGTGAAATTTTCATTTTTAGTTGTATACTGTAATTTTTATAATACAAAAGTGGAATAATTTAATTTAGCAACTTTTTAACAGGACTGGTTCTATGATTGAACTTTGCATCACTGCACTTATTTTTATTGTCTAAATCTAACAGTATGGTCCAGATTTTGTTAAACAAATAACATACACTGAAAATACATAATTTGTTTTATAATTTTTAAAGATAGCAAACAAATTGAATTCAATACAATGTAAAATTTATATTTTTAAAGATTAAAAAAATATACAAAATAAGAAAATCATTTTTGTCTTGTATTTGAATAAGGGATTTTAAGAATTCCAAAAAATTAAAATGCATTTGAATTACGACTAACCAAATTCTCTTCATTTTCTAAATATTTTATTTAGATAGAGTAAGTAAAATATCTTACATCACATTTTTTTTTGTTTGAAAAAGTAATTGAATTTCTTAGACTTCAAATTAAAAATATGTATTTTAAAGTTAAATTTTATAAAAAATATTAGTTAAATTTAAATATTAAATAATATTTAACAATTTAGCTTTTTTGATGTGTATAAATATACAAAGAGTAGAGTTGTTAATTTGGTCTAACGCACAAGGTTAAACCTTGATCCACATAAAAAAATCCTAAAGTCAAAATATTCACATTATGCCTAGTGTGAAGGGAAGCAACTTAGCTGTGTTGAGAGTATGCATGGACGAGTTGTCCCTGCTTGCTCTCGTGCTACCTTCATGGACGATCATCAACTTGGCCTGGTCGGGGTAAGATGGGTTGGTGCAAGGGGCATCAATTTCTAGGCATTCTACTCTTGTCGTATAATTGTATTCTCAGCCTAAGAGTCATCAACTCCTCCTTGTACATGCATTGCATTTCCTCCATTTGCCTCTTCATGTTCCTAAGCATCTCAAGCTTATTAGCTTGGTTTTTTTTATTTCTTTGTTGTTACGTTGCTCGTCATGTTTCTCGTGATCACCATAGGGTTTAGTTGTTGATTACTCTTTCTTATGGTGGATGTCAAAATATTTCAGGTATAGGGTCAAGGTCAATGATCCAAGTTGTATGACGTCATTCAAAGTTTGAATGCGATCCAAAAGTCAAAGTGTATCAAATCATTCAAAGGGTACTTGTTACGATACTAAAGTCAATTCAACGTTGATAGTTAGCAATTAAGTTAATGGTAAATGCAAGAAACCAACCTATTTACTTGAAACCTCTATTTATAAATTTTGGGATGAACATTTGATTAATGTTGGTCTAATTACGTCCCAGTTACGTGCAATCATACTTTATTCTTAAGTTTATGACCATTAAGGTTAATGTTTTCTAATTCATAACTAATTGATTTATTTGATGACTGATCAAATTCATTAGTAACTTGCTAGATTATCTAAGCTATGGTTGACGGTCTGGCTAAAATTGAGTCTTGCTATTAATTGATAATTGAAGGGCTTTAAATAGCCGTAACACTTACAATATTACAGGGAATAAAAATAAAATATCTACTATCTTAAAAGTAAAATCTGCTTAATCTATCATAAAATAATATTGTACCTAGATAAACCGAAAATCATAACTACATATCCCTATTTTATCTCTATCAAATCAAATTAAATATTACTAGACCCAAAAACTAATAAAATAATATTTAAACAAAATTATTAATAAAACCCTAAAATTTAAGTTTATCCCAATAAACTCCCCCATAAACTTAAATTCTTCCTTCCTTCATTCGGCTTTCCATGTGCATCATCCCACACCGTGTTTGTTTCTTTCAATCAGATTTGACTTCTTCTTTTTTCTTATGGCCCTCCTGTCTTTTACCTTGGTTGACCTCTTTAATGCTTTGACTGACTTTGTTATGTTCGACTTCTCAATAACCTTGACCAACTCGTTTCTGACCTTAGGCGATTTCTGAACAATCTTGGTCGACACCTTCATCGGATTATTCTCAACATCTTCATCTTCCTCTTCGTTTGGTTCAAGAACATTAGATGCTTTCTCTTCTTTTTCAAGAGTCACCTTCTTCAGCTCCTCAAGCTCAATCCTCTGTTTATTCATAATTTCATTAGTTTCATCTAGAAGCCTCCCTATCTGTTGAATCTCTTCATCTTTTTGTTTGAGTTCTTTCACCAGGTTTTCCTTCTCCACAATTGTTGCATCCTTTACCGAGATCATTTCATCCATTGTTAGGATTGGGCTCTCCATGTCCACTGCATCCGAGCTCTTTGCCATCAACAAAATTCCATTATTTTCTTCATCTTCTTCTTTCGTAAGAAGGTTTCTCTCACTTTTCTTCTCAGCTCGACAAAATTTAGTAATGTGACCGAGCTTACCACAATTGTAGCACTTCATTGATCTACATTCATTTGCATATTGTCCATACTTGCCACACTTAAAACACTCAACTCTTGACCGATCACCTCGGCCTTTTCCTTGTCCTTGGTCACGCCAATTTTGCTGACCGATTTGCTCTTCATTACCATTCTCAAAATTACCTCGGCCACGTCCACCTCGTCCTCGGCCTCCTCACCCTCTGCCGCCAGGACCTCGGCTTTGAGTAATCCGAGTTTTATTCGAGGCAAATTGTACCTGTAGTGCTTGGTCGTCAAGTTCAACCTGATCAACCCAACTCCTTCTCCTTTGTTCGTGGGCTTCTAATGACCCAACAAGTTCATCCACTGTGAGAACCGACAAGCCTTTCGATTCTTCGATGGCGCACACGATACTTTCGAAATCTTTTGTAAGAGATCTCAAAATTTTTCCCACAACCCGACTAGATGGCATTTGTTCTCCATTCCTACCGAGTTGGTTGGCCACCTTCTCCACCCGAGTTATGTACTCGGTTATATGCTCTTTGGGCTCCATCTTCAACTGTTCGAACTCTCCTCTAAGAGCTTGTATTCGGACTTGTTTAACGCGATTGTCACCTTTATACGCAACCTCCAATATCTCCCAAACTTCCTTTGCTGATTTAGCATTCACTATTTTTTTGAATCCCGACTCATCTATTGCATTGTAGAGGAAATACAATGTTGACCCATCTCTTGCACGTGATTTCTTTAACGTGGTTATCTATGCCACCGTCTGATGTTCGTCTTCATCAGGTTCACCGTACCCGTCTTCCACCATATCCCAAATGTCTTCGGATCTCAATAACACCTTCATTTGTAGGCACTAATTATCATAATTGATTTTTCTCGTCAATTGTGACACACTCATACTATTGACAACCTTTACCACATCTCTCACAAAAAAATCAAACACTCACTTTTTCTCTCACAGTGTTTGACTCTCTCCTCTCTTTCTTTTTCTCTCTCTCGGTACTCAGAGCATAAAGCTCTGATACCACTATAAAGGAAAATCTCACGTTACACACACTCAGATATTTTTCTAAAATCGAGTCTTGCTATTAATATATAATTGAAGGACTTTAAATAGTCGTAGCACTTATAATATTACAGAGAATAAAAATAAAATATCAACTATCTTAAAAATAAAATATGTTTAATCTATCATTGTACCTAGATAAACCAAAAATCATAACTATGTATCCCTATTTTATCTCTATCAAATCAAATTAAACATTATTAAATTAAAAAAATTAATAAAATAATATTTAAACCAAATTATTAATAAAACTCTAAAATTTAATTTATCCCAACATGTGTTATCAAACACAATATTTATACTTTAATCATACGCATACTCGATAGAAACTACTCATTACCTGTCAAAATTGCAAGTAAATCTCCTAATCTGTTACAGTTTTAACAAATACAGGCATACATGAGTGATAATTGGTCCACAAAAAATACCTTTATTTTTGTGAATTACATGTCTTGCTTTTGATGTAAAAAAAGGTAAAACCTTATGAGCTGGCCTAGCAAGCCGAAAATGGTTCCCTCTAGGACTATTTTTGTGTACAACTACCTGCACAAAGAAACCAATTGTGAAACACTGCAACAATGATAGAGAACCCTATCTACTAAAAGCTGAAAATTCAATAAGCTGTTGCACAATTGTATCATCCACATTCACATAATATTGCCTGAGGAATAAAAAATTATCCAACTTAGTTCACAATTCATTCTGGAACATTCCAACAATGACTACACGACACAGTAAATATGAAATCGAAAATACAACTTGAAGGATTACAAAATAAACCAACAAAAACCTGAATCCCAAAAAGTTACCTGATTAATGACAAACCTTTTACCTCAACCAAAATCCAAGCACCAAATGTAGAGCTTCCTGGAGATATATGATGCCAGACACCTCCGCTGCATGAAAGCCAAACTGTACTACAAAAAAGAAAAACTAAACTAAACACCATCAAATAGGAAGAAGAAAAAGAAGAGCAACGAAGAAGCAACTAAAAAGTCAAGAACTTCAATAAATAGAAAAAAATGCATTCATCAAATCAAACAATAAATTGTAAAATATACCTTCTATTTGCTATTTTAATTTAACCCAAACATCATCTCCCTGGGGTTTCAAATAGCTAGAGAAGAAATGAAAATATTTCTTCCAGAGGTTTAAGATACCGGAGAAATTAAAAACATTTCTTGGAGAGACAAGGTTGTTTTCTAAAGAAATATATTTTGATATAAATTTTTTAACATTTTAACACAATATACATATTCATTTTTCACTTATTCACTATTTATTTGTCGTTATGTTGTCCTATTCGAACCCAATGAAAAAATAATATATATATATATTTTGTCAAAATATTATAAAAGAATATGTATTAACATATCACTGCCCTCTCTACAAAGTTAGACATTTGAAAGCAGAACGGGAAAAAACAGTGGAAAAGTTGAAAATACCTAAAACCCAAGACATGATGCGACGTAACTGTAAAAGGGTAAGGACAGAGTTCGGATTTCACAAACGAAGAAATGGCATGACTAAAAAACTTAATTGTCGACACATGTCAGACATGTTTGACAATAGAAGAGGGACAATAAAGGAACACAAAAAATAAAACACGAAAATTAAAAGACCAAATAACCAATGGAACTGGTGTAAGTAATTTAGATACAGGTATGTGGATCAATTTACTACAAGTTTGTTTATATTATACAATTTAGAATATCTCTAGATTATACAATCCAATATGAACTCCAACAAAACACCTACAATATTGGAAACTAAAAATCAAAACTTAAACAGCTACTCACATTCATATGTAATATGTAAGGATCTTTACTCCAACTCAAATAGTGTATCAAAATCTACCTCTAAACACCTTCACCTTCAAAAACCAACAGAAGGGTAATTTGGGTATTTTGAATTTTATGACGGTGAAGATAGAAGTTATGGAGGTGAAAAAAAACCCTCCTCTTCTCTTCTGAACATATCTAATAGCGTGCATCATAATTTCTATGTTAGTTTTGTTTTTCTGCATAACTATAACTATAGCTCTCTGATATGCTCTTCAATAACAATAAAAAGAACAAATGTATCCTTTGGGTTAGGGAGGAGGGGCCACTTCCTTTTACATTACGAAAACACATTTTTCCTAAGATGCTATTTAATCTTCTGATTTTTGGCATGACAAAACTTTATAATTTTTCTGTTAATCATATGGGAAAAAGTTAAAAGAAAAAAGATAACTTTGTGCGTTTGGTGTAACGGTTGGCAAACTTTTTATTTATTTACTTATAATCCTTTCAAGTAAAGTCACAATGATATTTTCACCCAAAAATAATGTTCCCCGACAAAGAAGAACCTCCAATATATGCAATTAACTCTTTAACACAACACAATTTGCAACTGTCATAATCCAACACTTCAGCTAAACGTGAATATTGCCCGTAATTGAATTTAGAACAAGTCAAAGTCTATAAAAAAGTAACAACATGTAACATTCAGTACTACAATGTTGTTAATTCCATATTTATTAGTTCAAATAATTTATTCAAGTTTGAATATTGAACCAAATAGCGTTCCGAGGCTTCCATTAACACTTTCCAAGATCAGCTTACATAGTGATTTAGCATTGGTTGGCACAAACAACATGAGAAATAGAGCCAAAACTTCCAACCACCACCACAACTAAACCAAGATCGTAGATTTCCATTCATTCACGGAACTCCAGTTTTAGGAACTTGCACTTTCACTGTGTCACTATTTTATAACTTGAAAGTACTAAAAACGGAAGAATAAACAAAGGGGGGATGATGGGG
Organism: Vigna umbellata; assembly: GCF_029865625.1. Classification (NCBI taxonomy): domain Eukaryota; kingdom Viridiplantae; phylum Streptophyta; class Magnoliopsida; order Fabales; family Fabaceae; genus Vigna; species Vigna umbellata. Next base: position 53,038,342 of record NC_142165.1, on the reverse strand, counting down.
GATCATTTTGTTCCCTTATCTAGAAGAGTTATCGGGCATCATGATTAATAACAATTGGCACTTGCCACGTGCAAATTCTTCATCGACAACTATGAAGTAGCTATAGCCAAAAGACAGTGCATGCTACAAGACAAAGCAATACAGATGGAAACTTCATCTATCACTATCTTCTTTATATAAATGCCGGATAGAGAAAAGAAAGGCTTACACTACTACTCACATGCTTGCCAAAGATTGACGTCTTCGCCATGTGGTACCACACACTTCACAAATGCACACACTTATGTTTTTGGAACTTTGCCAAACAAAAACTGAGGTAGGTTGGTAGGTATGTGAATGAGAAATTAAGAATAACAGTATGTAACTAGTAATTAATTACATTCTTCCTTTTCTTCCATATAATATATAATTCTTTACTTCTTTGGTACAATCTGCCATAGCCATTGGCCTAACAGCAGTGGCAGAGTATCCTCAAGGAAATCTACAACAACGCTTTTATTGTATCACTTATCACTACACCTGGTTACAATCTCAACATAAAGCTGTGCTATTCTTTTTTAAGGTAAGGCCAATGAAATAAAACAGAAAGCATACCAATAAGGTGAACACAAATTAGCAAAACTTGTAAGGCACTTATGTAAATATACAGTTAGAAAAAGGGTGAAGGAAAAAAAATGAATTACATTCACGAGTGCCAGATTCCATTCAACATACTTCGGAACCGGTTTGTGGATAGCTTCTTGACAAGTTTCTTGGCTTCAGAAGAAACTTCAGCGAGTTTTTCTATGTTTTTTGCATATTCAGAACTAACAATCTTTTTCCTCCCACTAGTGCAACTCGTTAAGGACATTAATATAGAGATTAAGAACTTTTTATTACCGGAATTCCCCTCCTCTGGATCAAGCAACTGCAGAAGAAGGGCAATATTATGGTCATCCTGCACGAATCGCTTTCTATTTCTAGGCACCGTAACCATGCCAGAGAGTGCCTCGGCTGCCATTTCTCGAGCCTCAAAGGACTTTGCATTAAGAAACTTAACAAACTCTGGCATAAACCCTGCGTCCCCCATTGCTTTCTTGGCCTCCTCAGATGTTCCAGACAACCTAAACGCCACTTTCAATGCCAACTCCTGAATCGAAACCTCCCCATTTCGAATGTAATATGTCAGTTGATCCACAAAGCCATAACTCATCAACACACCCACAGAACTAGGTGAACAGAAACACAAATCCTCAACAGCCCTCATTGCTACCTCCCTTGTTTTACATGAATAAGACCACTTAGGATGCAAAACACGCAACAAAGCACGAATCCCTCCCTCTCTCATCACCATCTGCCTAACCAACTCATCCCCAGAGGCAATACTCAAAATGAACCCAATCGAATTCACCTGAATCGCTTCCTCCTTCGATCTCACGAGCTTAATGAAAGTTGACACAGCACCCTCATCAACCATAAACCTCTTAATCTCCTCAACGCCAACGAGATTCCTCAACACCCCACAAGCAGGTGCCACCAAATCACCTCCACAATCACCACCACCACAAATCTTCAACAGCACACTGACCCCCCCATGAGCCGAAACACACCAAGCATTGTCCGAATTTTCAGTCAACTTCACCAAACACCTCGCCGCCGCAACCTTCCCCGAATCACTCCCACAATCCAGAACCTTAACCAAAGGAGCAATCACCCCCGCCCCAACCAAAACCCCTTTGTAAGAATCAAATCCAGCAACCACAGAAACCACCTTAGCACTCTCCTCCTGGATTTCCGCCTCATTAGAACCCAAAAACCCCACCAACAAATGAACCACGTCACCCATGCCAACAACCACCTTCACATACTTTTCATCCTCCAGCACAACTTCTAGGAGGTTCCGCAACGCCTGTCGTTTCATCCCCAAATCTCCAATCTTCATCCTCGTCGTTAAGTCCCTCACGTAGAACCTCATGTCCTCTTTCGAACCGCCAAGAGTCGGCTTTGACACAACCAGCGCAAACCCATTTGTTAAAATCCCCCTTTTGTATATCTCAGAGAGCTTCCTCGCGTGCGCATCGAGCTTCGCGAACGCCACGTCCAAATCGCTCTGCATCAGAAGCTTCCCACTGTAGGAAACATCCACGCAGCGCCGACACAGATCGTGGCATTCCGTCGCGGTGGCCGCCACCGCCCCCACCAGCCGTGAAAGCGACGGGCTCTCCCCGGGGTCGCAGTTCTCGGCGGCAACTAAACCTCCGTGAAGCTCCTCCAGCTTGTTACGAATGAGCTGCCATTTCCCCGCGAAGACACGAATCGAGTGCGAGAGAGAGAGCACGGCAAGGATGAGCTCCACCGCTCGCCGCAGACCCGAAGCTCCGACGAATTCTTCTCCATCACCCATCTTTGTTAATCCTCAGTGGCTATTGAGAAACCCCATTTCCCGGAGGAATATTCCGGCGAAATACGTTACAAGTTCGGACTCCAAGTAACCAACGATCTTGTGATATCAGACCAAAGAGAAAGAAAGAAAGAAAGAGAATTTCACTGTGACACTGTTGCTGCAAATGTATGCTTATCCTTGGATTGCAGTTGAGTTGATACAGAACTGGTCCAATTGGACTGTAGTATGTGAAATGACGGAAATACCCTTGGGGTTGAGTGTGGTTTATGTAGTGTTAATGTGCAATTGTGACATTGCAGTTGGCACAGTGTTGGGAAGTTATAAGTGTGTTGAAGGGAGACAAAGGAGGCCCAGAGAAGTTGGATCTAGGAATGGCTATTTAGACGGAATCATGTAGGTGGTAGTTCGTGTTTCTGAACATAGTTTTGTCCGTATCTGTACATTCACAAAATTATAATACTTCAACATAGGACAAACAAAAGGTGAGGTAGAAGCAAGACATGAATTACAGAACTTAGTTATTATGGTTAACTGTTACTTTGTGTTAGCATATCCATAACCCATCCTTTGCTGCAGCTACTCTCATCATCTTCTCTTACTTTCTGTAATTAAAACTTTAACATAATTAATGCACTCTATTATGTTATGATGGCATTCAAACTCAAACTTCTGGAGTTTGTATGAACTTAAGCCTTTTGGTTTTGATCTCTATTTTAAACCTGTTCCAGTGGTAGAGGTGGAGGGATCATGAACTAGGTTCTTTGTACTAATAAAATAAAGTGTTGAATAGTATAGGAAATTACAAATCAGCAATAATGAACCAAAGTCTTAATGGTATATTCATGCTCATAAGCTTCGTTAACCATTATTATAAAGTAGGTCTCATCTTTTTCAATTGGTGGACCCGGTACAATAACCATGATGCAATTTCAACTTTGGGTGCACTACTAATTAAACACAACGTCAACAATATAAATTAATCAACCAACTTTTCAGTTCGGCTTACGAGTCCAATTAATAAGATTTTGGAGGGGGGCCCTGGCATTATCTTGCAATTATTATACCCAGGATAGTCAGTTTCTAACAATTTCAAAACTACTTAAAGATAACATAATAATTTTGAAAAATGCAGAAGACATTCAATTTTAATTCAAACATGATTCATAACTAAATTCTGCTCCTTCCGACCTCAAAAGGTATATTCCTCTGATTTATTATTACCCTTTTAAATGTATTATATGACTTTTTATCGGCCAGTGTTCATTTCTATTGAAAACCGCAGAATTTCTTACAATTTAGACCATGCGTCAGCTAAAAAATATGGATAGACTTTTAGTATACAAGGACAAAGTTTACTATTTTTCTGTCTAACTTCAGATACTGGAATTTCTTTTACTGCGTTTTCCCAGAAGATTGATGAGTGAGTATAAAGGATAGTGTTTGTATTTCATGTTGCAGAATTGGTAGCAACTGGGCGAAGAAAATAAGCAATGAGAGAGGTATAGGAATGTTGTTTGAGGTGTAGTTGATAGTAAATAAGAGAGGAAAAGCGAGTGAATTAGTAGTGAAAGAGTAGATGAAAGTGCAGATGAAAGTGCAGATGGACCACCGTTTATTTAGGACAGAGCTTTAATTACGTGAAGAAAATAAAAGGTGATAGCTTTGAATGTCCTTGGAATGGAAATGACAAGGCCACACATGACACACCCCACCATGTGAAACCCTTTGGTGGATGCCTTGAGCAAGCAGTGACCTTTAGAATAGTAAGTGGGGGAGTGAATCAAATAACTAATTGAGAAAAAAGTTGCTTTCTTTTCCAACACTTTTGGCTTGTGAACTCATACAAGAGAAGAGTCCAACAAAAGCCAATGAGGGGAACCACTACCATACATGCAACTCCACATTGCAATCAAATCCTTCCCACTCCATCACCTCTAAATCAAATGGTGCTCGTATATCTCAAAAAATGTGCACAGTTTCGAGACACAAAAGAGGGTTCACGAGAAACCATGATCAGTAAAAGGTCCCAATGGTAATAACCACTACACAACTCAGGCTCAAAGCAAAAGAGTAAAGCTGTCCCTTGTCATGACAATCCAGACTAAAAGCATTAAAATATTGACTTTCACTACGTAGAATATGAACTTTCGCAGAATTTATGGGTGTGTGTTGGAAAAGACAAGAAGGGTAAAGATGATCAAGGTGAATTTTTAAATCCTAGTACAAGACAAATAAGATATTAGCACTAAAACAAGATAGAATGATCCATCAGACAATTGGTGTCTAATTTTTTACAAACACTGTTAGATTAAAGGTCAAAATAGCATTATTCTGCTGGTCACGGATTTTTATCTTCTGGAATGTGACCCCGCATAATAATCCAAAACAGTTCACCTTGGCTGTTTTACAAAGCTAAGTAATTAATTTTAGGACCAACATGAACAATGCATTGGAAACTATGTGTTCATTACTTTATATATTGCTTCATATTGTTTATAATTGCAATATGTAATCTGCAATCAGCACATGCCTCAATTCAGGGGTCAGCATCCCTTATCATGCATGTATGTCACTCCATTAATGGAAGCATGTGGCATATTTTTCTAAAAATGTTGTTGTTTTGTTGATTTCTGCACTCCTACTTAAGTTACTTTTAATGAAACTAAATGGATCTAGATTCTAATTCAGTTTTAGCTTCCCACATCCACTTTTAAGTTGTAATCATGATCACTTTCATAAGTTTTGTCTCAAAATTACTGTGGAGTGAAAAGGGGTTCTTCATTTGAATCAAAAAGCACAGTACCATTCTTTTTTTTTTCCGGCCCTTATAGCCATGTTAGGTGTAAAATGCCATGGTGGTGCCTTTGAGTAGGGAAGAAGGGAAATTCTAGACAGTAGAAAATTCTGAAAATGTCTTAGCTTTCAAGAGAAAAGTAAACATAAAAAAAAAATTAATGTCGAGTCCTAACCAATATAACAAATTGGGAAACAGCAATGCTACAGAAGATTGCTTGCTGTGGCTACTATAAATTCTTTACAATACGAACAATATGTCAATAATCATTCCACGTATCATGGAACATGGATTATACAAAACTACGTTAATTATTATCATGATGAATCTGTTTTAGGGTTCAAGCAATCGAATTTGGTTTGAAGAAAACGCCAATGATTTGTAAAACAATAAAAATTCCTTTTCTTAAGGGTGTTGCTCAAAGCTTTATAATTTGAGCAGAATTCCGTGTTTCTTTTGTAATATGATAGCGTAAGTATGTTGTCTCTTCGGCATTACAGTTTCTGTATCCCATCACTTTCGATCAATGAATATTTTGGGGATAGGAGAACAATTATGAAAAAACAGCGTACAAGGTTGTTGACAGCAACATTCTTTAAATCCATTAACGGAAAATTTTTCAAAACTCTCTCAGAAACATTAAACAGAGACAATAACAACCTCATCATCATTTCCTACTTTAGTTTTGCTTACACAAAGTCTACAGTTAGAAGTAACAAGCTTTAATATATAGTAGATACTGACGCATATTATGTGCGTTGATCCCCAGATGAATCAACATACATTTTCATAATTTACTCCACAAAGTTTGCGACTTCTTCCAATTTCATTGCACAAAGCGTTACAGAGATAAAATTTGACTCAACTATAGTTTAAGAATTTTGCTCAACACTTCTGATGTGTACATGGCTAATGGCTAATAGTAATAGATTATAGTTTTTAGGTAAAATTGAGACGATTTGATTTGTTTGTATGAAGATGCACCAATTTAAAATAGTATAATTTACAGTTTCTATATTCATTCACTTTCACATGTACCAAATATTATTTTAGCATAAAAGGAAACGTCTATTGTTGTCCACTTTAACCCCCACATTATCAAAATATAATGCATTTCCATATTTTAATAACTCTACTTTTTCACTTGGTAATTACTCTATTAGGGGTGTCGGTGTGTTTTGGATTGGCCAGGTGGTTAAATATCTTAATCTGTCTTGTCAGAGAATAGACAAAAAGCTTTTAATTTTTTTAATTTTATTTTTTAAAAGTAATTTAATTTTATATATATTTGTTAATTTATTTAACTGATTAATTAATATTTTTAATTAAGTAAATTAAAATAATTATTACTTATCTTAAATTATTGTATTATATTTAATGATTAAAAGGTAATTTGTAAGTGGTAATAATGTTATAATGTTATTACATATATTTATCGTTCAAATTATATGATAAAAATAATATCTTTTACTTTAATTTTTAAAAGAAAATGAAGTTAGTAGGTATATTTTATCTAATAAATAAGATAAAACAAATATGAGCATCAAGTTTGACGAATTTATCATAACACATAATTTTTTTAACTTCATATTCCTTTTTTTATTGGGTGTGTTTGTTTCTAAGTGTATACTATTTACACAATTGAAAATAGTAAATGTGTGATGTTTTTTTCTACTAATTTGAAATGATGTAAGGTGCGATAATGAAAAAACAGATGATGATTTTAGATTTCTCGAACATAAACATCAAGAAAGTCAATTATACAATCATTGTTTGACATTTTTAGCCTTATTTTCACTCTACTTGTGATATAAGAGAGAAATAAATGTTAGCTTTCATGCATACATCATGTTTGGTTAGTTATCTTCATTGAAGTGTGAAGTTGCTTATGCTGAAACAATTGTTGGCTTTGCCTTAGTAGGAACATTTGTTAGTGACAAAGTTTAGAAACATTATTGGAGGCCTTGGTCCCCTAATTTTTTTTTATATGTATGTTTATTAATATATACATAAGTTTTTTTTTTAATTTTAATGTATTTTCCACTTCCAAAATTTTTACACATTTATCTTGGCATCTCCAAAATATTGTGTGAAGATTTGCCACATATGAGGTAAGATTTTATTTGCTCCCACGCATGCATGATTGGTTGAGACGTGCAAAGGAGACCATGATTGTGTTTGTGTGGAAGATAATAAGGTATGAAGACACGAACAACACATAATTAAGATGAATGAATCAATTTTGGCCTAAACGTAATCAATTCTCTAAATGCAAAAATCTATTCTCTACTAGGTAGAACCAATTCTCTACTGGCTAAAATCAATTTCTTGGTGGACATAATTGATTCTTTACTTGTTTTGAAGTAGAATCAATTATGTGGTTCAATTATGACTTTACAACATTGTTTAGAACACACATGATATTAGTGGAAAACAGACTACATGAAAAGTGTACCTGTCGCACATAGCAAATGATAAATATTTGTTGATAGGGGGAGCTTTACTCCTTATATATCTTTGTTTTTTATGATGAACAAAAGAATGATTTTATGGTTTCTTGCACAACAAATGATTCATTATTGTTAAATGAATCATGCTTAAAACAGATTAATAATCATATTTCTGGTTGAAATAATCGATTCAACTTATGTTTAACAAGGGCAAATTGTTATATAGTAATCGATTATACATGGTATCTAATCGATTAAAACAAAAAGTATGCCATAAAATGTTTCATGAGTGAGATAATCTATTTGGAATAGAAATTGGATAGACAATTTAGCTAAGTGTTTGAATAATCGATTACATAAGTTGTCTAATCGATTAAATTTATTTACTTTATCTATTCCTTTGCATTTATAGTTTGATATGTTATAACAGTCAAATAAATCAATAAATGGCTTATATGATTAAATAATCGATTAGATGTTGAGGACAATCTATTAAAATAGAAGCAAAAACTTAACATATTACATAAAAATCTTAATCCATTATAATGCGCGGGATAAAAAAATCATATATATATATATATATATATATATATATATATATATATATATATATATATATATGCGTCTTGAGACTTGTTTCAAAACAATAAATCATTATCATTTTCAAATAATAACGTTTTCACTAAGTTTTAATTACAGGAGCGTTCAAGAAGTGATCTTGGAGAATCAAGGCTTCATTGGTTGATTACCCATCAAGATTCTTTCAAGAAAGTGTGCTTAAGCTATTTTGATTTGATCTATATTAGAGGAGTGTGAATTGGAGATCCGATTCATCATAAACAATTTGTGATTGTGTACTTGTGCGAGTTTTTGAGAGCTGTGATTGTTCTCGGTTGTGTAAGAGAATGAGGTTATTCATCTCTTGTATTACTATATTGATTTTGAGTGTGGAGAGGAGTGCATTGAGAGGGGTATCTATGTCTTTTTGTAAACTCAATCAATTATAGTGGAATCCCTTCAACTAAGGAGGACTGGATGTAGGTTTGTGATTAGCCGAACTAGTATAGATTGTTTGTGTTGATCTTTCTATACTCTTTATCTCTTGTTGTTGATTCATCACATTTTGTTTATTGATTTCAAGAAAGCCAAAGAACTCAAAGATTTTGAAAATATCATTTTAAAAGGCCTAATCCAATTCACCCCCTATTGGCTTGAGATATAAGGCATTACTTTTCTTACAATATCGTTCTCTTCCAAAGGACTTGTGTAACATTTGACAACTCTTACACTTAATAACTCAATTAAGCCACAAAATTAAAAAAAAAACACAAACGAAACTTTTTTTGTATTTTTATCAAATAGTTGGTGTGCAACAAGAAATTTAACAGATTATTTACAATTATCAATATTAGATTTCATCAACTTCATTCTCATGCATTTATGACGATCTCAATTTCGTATTCAAGTAAAAATCAATTCACCAGTATACTCAAATCCTATCTCTAGTGACTTGGAGTCTATGATAACTCATCAAATTTCAATTTCTTGAATCCTTAAGAAACAATCATGCATTAAGTTCAAGAGTCTTAAGATTATAAATGAGTCATGTTATATCCCTAGATACAAGCTCTATTAGGTATTCAATTTCAATTCTAGGTTTAAGAGATATTTTCAAACACCTTAAGAACCAACAATTAATCCATGAATGATCAAGCCATACATAAAATTAAATACTAACTTTGAAATGGAAAAGCATATGTATTAACATTACAAAATACACAAGATTCAATTTATTACATTTAATCTCAACAAAATAGGGTTAGCTCTCCATGGTGGAGAACTTAGGATTTATATATTGAAGAGATAAGGAAGGAATTGAAACCAAATTGATATGCACACCCTTCCTCAAGATTCTTTGCCTCTACTTCATGCTTCAATCACGTTTCCTTTTCACATTTTCATCTTCAATTTGTGACTCATCTTCCTCTTCAACCCAATAAAGGAAAAATCACCATTGATGAAGATTAAAGCCCAGTAGGAGGGGAAGGGAGAGCTTCCCAACACCCTAAATAGTCTCTAAGGGCCACTTCTAGTCGCTCTAAGTGAAGAATGGAGTATGGGAGGAGAGAATCCCTAAAGATCTCTTGAAAACATGATTAAATACCCACTTTTGCGTGTCAGGACCTAAAAATCAATGCTCTTTGACTTGTAACTCGCTAGGTGAGTAATATTTTCGCCCAGCGACTCAAAGATTTGGGTTGTCATTTTCGCCTAGTGAGCAACCAGCTTGGTCAGCGAGTCAACCTGGTACCTAATTGTGACTGTTTTTTTTTCGTCCGGGGTTCATGGCAATATAACCCTACATGTAATTCTTTTCTTCAAGTTTGCAGCGCTGGATGCGATTCTAGTACCCTTGGAGTGGGTATTTGTTTAAAAATCATTCTTTCTTGTCCAATTATGCTTTCTTAAGTTTTAATTTGTTTTCTTCTATCGAAATTTCTTCCTATTGCCTTATTTTACACATTCAAAATAGAGATTAAAGGTAAACAAACATAAAATAACTAAAATAAAAAAAAAATGTAAAACAAGATAAACTTGAAGATTAAACAAGATAGAAGTTGATTTTATTAATTAATTTGTACAAACACACAATAGATAAAAATAGATGTTATCACATTGATCAAATTTGGGTGAAATTTCATTATTAGAATTGTTGTTTTATTGTATATTATCTAGTGAAGGAATTTTTTGGTTTGGTGGTTACTGGTTTTTTACGTGGATCAGGTTACCTCATTCATAAATAATTAACAAGTAAGTCTCAAATACATATGTTGTGCATATTGGTGTGGTGGTTTGGTTAGTTCATGACTGAGATGTATTTACTTATAATGAGGCATTAAGTCATTTGGGGTTAAGTCAAAATCGATTATAAAGTTTATGCTTTAACAAACTACATTAATAATTTATGTTTTTAGAGAATGTAAATTGTGACACTTAAAAAGTAGTTAAGTATAAGAGGTTAGCATTTATAAATGGTCATTAATTAAAATTAAAATTAAATTTTATTTAAAATAATCACTCTAAATTATTTTAACTTAATTCTACCAATCACATTTTTTCTAAACCTAACTTCATCAATTAAAACTTTTTTATTTTAAATAATAATTCATATTTTATTTTAATATAGTTTAAACTAATTAACCTTTATTTTAAATTAATTTTAACAACAAAAATAAAATTATATTCTTAAAATTTTATAATTAAAATATTTTTTTATATATCATACCCATTGTACTTACACACTTTTATAAAATTTTCTATATTTTTTATTTTGAACTCTTTTATCTCCTAATCAAATAAATTTACTTTCTACTTTCTTTTGTAAGGGCCAAAAAATATATGGCAGTTGGGCCTTATGTTGAAGCAGCCAAACCCATAACACTAAGGACACTAAGACCTTAGGAAGGACTTTTCAGATCTGAGTTCATTATCTCAGCTTCTCATTCTCTCTCTAAAAAGCTTGTTCCTCCATTCCTCTTTGCCTTCTCTCTACCATTCCCTCACGTTTAGTGGTTGCATGTTGGATTAGGTGGTGCCCAAGTGACCGCAGCGTAGAGACCTTTGGGAAGTAGCTCTTCACTGTCCGAATAGATTTTCATTCTTCAGCGGGTAAGTAGCTCTTCACTGTTCTCTGCTGTTTGGGACCTAGGGCAAGTTGCATGTGCCTAGTGTACCCTCCTTTACGTTTTCCTTCGTTCATTCTAGCTTTAAGAGCTGTTCTTGATCACCGCATTTCGGGTTGTAGGGTGTTGTCTAGATTATTCGCGTGTGGGGTACTGGAGCTGCGGGTCTTTGAGCTGAGCAAAGAAGTTTCAAGGTAAGGGGAGCTAGGTTTTCTTAAAGTTTATTATTATGAAATGTGCAAATGTGCTGATCTCTGTGTGACTATGTTGTTTGGGTTGAAATTGTGTTTTTGAGATTTGTTGTATGAACTGTATGCTGGAAATTTGTGACTGTGGATTTGGTTGGGCTGAGGTGATATTTGAGATTGATATGTTTGATGTATGTATTCTGTTGGAGGGGTGATCAAGTGGAAGGTAAGGAAAGTATGCACTGTTTTGAGTAAACTGGTAGTGTTTTGGGGTCACTTGAGAGGAAGTGAGGTAGTGATTTTGGGAAGTAGGGGCTCTGGGCACATTTGGGCTGTTGGGACATCTTAGGCAAGTCATTTGTGACTTGTTAGAATCATAAAACTGGACTAGAACATGTTAGAAGTGGTAAAATCGAAATTGGGTCCTAAAGTTGTGGAAATTGATGTTTCAAAAGACAAAACTTGATCTTAATCACTTTAGAATGGTAGTAGGAATGTTCAAAATCATTTAGATGAGTTTAATGAAGTATAAAACAAGTATTAAGGGTGTTAGAAGTTAGTAAAATTGGTTAGGAATGGTTGTGTTAGGTGTTGTTCATAATTCTGCATAAATTCAGCAAAATTATGCAGTTTCACGACTGATAACCGTTCGGCCATACGCTGTTGAGCGTTCGGTCTTGACGTTCGATCGTAATGGCGTTCGGCCTTGGTGCTCGGTCTTAAGTGGAGTTCAGCCTTAGTGCTCGGTCTTGTTGGAGTTCGGCCTTAGTGCTCGGTCTTGTTGGCGTTCGGCCTTAGTGCTTGGCCTTGTTAGCGTTCGGTCTTGGTGCTCGGTCTTAAGTAGAGTTCGATGTTAGCGCTCAGTCTTAGGTAGCATTCAGTCTTAATAGTGCTCGGTCTCAGTTAGCGTTCGGTCTATGGTAGCGTTCGGTCTTAGTGGATGGTCCCTTAAGTAGCGTACGGTCTTAGTGGGTGGTCTTGGTAGCGTTCGGTCTTAGTGGATGGTCTCTTAAGTAGCGTACGGTCTTAGTGGATGGTCTCTTAAGTGGAGTTCGGTCTCAGGTAGCGTTCGGTCTCTTAGGTAGCGTTTGGTCTCCCTTAATGAGCGGTCCTAAATAGTGTTCGACCACTTCTTCAGTCTTACCATGTATGGACCGTTCGGTCTTGTCCTTTGGGAAGTGAGATATCGTTCGGTCTCCCCCATTCACAGGGTGTTCGGTCTTTCCCTTTAGGTGTTGATGTTTTCTGTTCGGCCTTTATTCCTATTTATTCCAGTATGCTATTTTACTTAATTGTTCCAGTTGATTTAAAGGTTTATGTGTGCATTAGTATGTTGGTGTTAAAGTGGAAAGTATTAGTATTGGACGTAATTCCATGATCCTCAAGGGGATACATGGTGGTTCCCTTTTAATGTGTTTAGAATGATTTGCACGGTAGCTCAGTCTTGGGGGTTTTCCTGACGCTCCAATGGTCTTTCATTCTCAAGTAGAGAGGATTGATCCATGTGGTGAGGAGTAGCAGGAGGTCCTAGTCTTGGGTGCTTCCATTATGGCCCAAGGTGAGTGATAACGGACTAACCTCGTGAGTGTGGTAGGGTGAAACCCATTAGCAATGGCTTTGCAAAGCAGTAGAAGCCACCACGAGTGCATAACCCGTCATAGCTCGACAATCATTCTATGTCCGGACGAGTCAAGTTTAAGCGCAACAAGTCATGTTTGTATAGTATAGTATATCCGTCTTTACTTGCATGTTGCCTATGACTATTATAACATGATTTTTATATCTAGCTCACCCTTGCTTGTGTGTTTGTGTTTGCTTGGGTATGCTTTCTTTTGCAATGATCATCCACTTGGATGTGAATAGAGGTGGATAAGGTGCCTCTAGAGCAGGTTTTGGGGGAAAACGATGTTGTTGCTTAGTCTCCTTAGAATTCTCTTAGTATTTCTTGTATTTTGAATTACTATTTAGTACTTGAGGATTTCCCAATGATTCCTATCCTTTTGAAATACTCTATTTGCGTTTAAGTTTTAAATTATGTTCATTCTGGAATGACTGTAAGCTTAACTACTTTATTTACAATCTACTCTAAATATTCTCTTTTATTTAAACGTGAACTTATGTTATATGCTTCTATATAATCTCTGGGATATTACATCTTTTCTCTTAAATTTATTCCTTTGTTTTACTCTCTCAAATCCATTATCATATCCAAACAAATATTCTTTTCTCGTAAATTTGTTCCTTTTTACTCCCTCAAATCTATCATCATATCCAAACAGAGTATAGATTGGGTTCAAATTTTGAACTTTTTATACATGCATTTAAATTTTAAGCATGTCAAATAACCATAGCCAGTTGATGTCACAGTTAATTACTTTTGATATGACATATAAATAAGTGTTATTAATTCTTTTTATATGTCAGATAAAATGATACACGTGTAATGAGTGAAAACTATATAATAATTTACGATGAACAACACATATTGGTGGTATTTAAATAATTTATATCACTGTCATTTTAGCTAAAAGAACAAATAGAAAGAACCCTTTTTCTATTATTTTTCTTTGTTGATTTACTTGGGCTATTTTGGCATATGCGTGAAGCAAGCATGATGTCCAACCACTAAAAGTTGAGAAATAGTGAGTCGATTGGAAGAACAGCAAGTGGAGTAATGTGATTGAGACCCCTATTCACTTTTACTATCTTCACCAATTACTTTGCTTTGATGAGCATGACTGCAAGAAAACGATGGTCCTATGCATAACCCTATAAGGTCAATATACTTAATTATTAGCTATATCTTACCTCAACTTTGCACACCATCTCATGATTCACAAAACTGGAAACCTATTTGCACAAAATTTTTCTTGTTAAAGATATTACAGAAACAAAAATGGTGTATATGATCTGTGAAAGAAAATATGTAGTAGGGTTTCTATTTAGTTTAATAAACTAAACAGAAATTCTAAATAGGCCTGTGCTTGTTGTAGTTAAAATGTAATTTAGAACTATATTTGCAGATTCATTTGTATTTTAGTAATAATATATTGAATTGTATTTTAATAATAATATAGAATAATTTATTTGAAATAAAAGATGAAAACTAGTTTATATTATTTTTTTTATAAAAGATATGAGTTTAGAAACTAGTTTTAGTCATCTTACAGTCAAAATAAATTAACTTAAATTTAGACATTAACTTATGCATCTCCCTTAAACAAACCCTTCATATATAAACTGAGTTGGTGCATGATCAAATGCAAATGCATGTATAGAAAACAAAAATCTAAAAAATAGACCTCTTACCAAACATCAGTTTCAAGTTATGATAGCCTTACATTTAGTTGGAGAATGGGAGCTGTGAAGGGATAAATATGGGACAGACCATTCGAGATATACATCAAACATCACAAATAATAAAAGGTCACTAGTACATTAAAAACTGTTTATCTTCTATATTGGTTTTTAGAATCGATATAAATAACATCCATATGAAAACTTTTTACTTTTTATGTCGATTCTGAATCTATCATAAACATTTCACATTCTATATCAATTTTGAATTATCATAAAAAAATCCATATAAAATTATAAAAGTATGTAATAAAAATCACTCTTTACACTGTTTCTAGCCACAAATTGCATAAAAAGTAATATTCTCTTTTATCACAACATTATTTTATTTCCAATTACTCACATAATAAAACCTGCATTACTATTTACCATACCAAATCAGAATTACAAGAGAGCTTTTCAGATCAATCCTAATAATATATATATATATATATATATATATATATATATATATATATATATATATATATATATATATATATATATATATATATATATATATGCCTAAACATTTATATATAAAAATAGAATCTTGAAGAGAGAGATAAAACTATGATCGTCTCTTGAGTTGAACTGTAGGCTTCTTACCTTTTGAGAACCCTATTCTCTATTGTTCTGTATCTCTCTATTCTTGGTATTTTTGTTATCTTTTTCTTTTTGGATTCCTCATGTGGACACCCTCCTTTGTTCAATCCATTAAAACTTTAATGTGTCTATCACAGGGATAAAAATATTGATTTATTTTTAAAATTTTAATGATGGAATAATTATTAAATGATAATAAAAATATTGGAATTTAAGAATACACCATGATCAATATTCCTTTCAAGTTTTTTCTTTTTAATGTGAGTAAGTATACTTTAAAAGATAAAAAATAAATAATTTTAAAAATGTATTTACGAATAAATATTAAAACAAACTTCTTTTAATAATGTAGATAGTCTAAACTGGAAGTGCTTGATGCACCTAGTGTTCTAATGCCAACTAGTGTTTGAAGATATAGACTCAACAAATTGATTTTTTATCTAATAAATATCGATGCGCATATTGAATATGATGAAGCATTGTTATGTTAATTGACTAAGATGCTTAATCATTTTAAAGCAAGCTTGTCGTATAGAGGAGAAATGTTTTCTCTTGAAAAAGTTCAGTTGTTTTTAATTTAGACAAACAAAACGAAAAGTTTGGATTGAAGCCCTATAGAAGAGAGATGGACTAATAATAAGTGAAAAACCGCAGCTACTTCCTGCATCCTTTTTTTCTTCCAAATCTGAAAATATATTCCAAAACATTAATTCCTAAAAATAAAAAACATATTCCGAAATATGTTTACATGAAAAAAGGGAGTTCTAAGATATATTAATGGTAACGTTTCTTTTTGACACTTTATGCATGTTTAATGGCATCTCTGATAAGAAAAAAAAAACATGAATTAAATCTGTTCAGTAGTTAAAGTCAACATAAAATGGAACCTATCCTTATTGAAGTCATTCATCGAATCAGGAACAAACAAATTACTCACCATATTGCATGTCTTACTATTTTCCGCAACCATTCTTTAACTTTAAAGCTGGTCAAAAATTTTCTTCACTATTGCTCTTAGTCTATAAAATGACAGAATTAAATATGTTAATTCAAACTTGTGTTTTTTATTCACAAATCAAATCCTTAAATTATTTATTTTGCTTTTTAGATTTTTTATTATCTATTATACTATTCAACTTTATTTTAAAAAATCCAATCGAATTTAAAATATAATAAAACTTCGTACTTTTAAATAGAAATCGTACTTTCATTATATTAATCCATATAGTAGTTGAAAAGTATATATAAAAAACTATCATCTATCAATATCTTGAAGTTTATATTGTAGACAATCTAATGATTAAAATAAATGTAATATATAAAAAAAAAGTAATTTATTATATATCCTTATATAGTCAAAAGTAAAACTAAAAAAGTTATCTCACAGAAAAAACAACAGAAGTAAATTAAAGAAAACCACAAGCTAATAAAAAAAACCCTAGTATACCAAAGATTGATAACAAGATCACACAAGTTTTTCAGCCAGAAAAAAAAGAAAAAGTAAATTAACCGAAAAGTCTTACCAAACATAGCCGACACCTTTAATGATCAAAATCCAAATAAACTGATTTGCGAGTCAATAATAATGCTGCAAAAAATTATCCAATCAAACATGAATCTATTTCTGTTAACCTCATTTATTGCCATGGTTTCCTCCATTTTCAGATGGGAATGTTGGTCTTGAATAGATATTACAATGAGAACAAAAATAATGTCTTCAGTAAGGAGAAAAAGAGCACAGATAAGTATATAGACTTCCGCCACGATCCTCTGCATTTATAAACTGTCTTTAATCAATGCTCATATTTGTTGTGACTTGGTCGATAGTTTCATTATTTATCTCAGTGGGTCCAGCTAGTATATCATTAAGCCAAGTATTGCAATTATAGGGTGTCAAAAGAAGCTGGATTTATGATATACCAAGAGAAAAATCAAGCATTGGAAACATGATTGAAGTTTGTTTGAATCATGCACAGTCTCCCTTTTTTCCTCCCACCTTCCATATTGTTGAGTCTCGAATAACAAACAGTAGAGGTTTTGCCATCTGCTATGGAGGCAACCAAAGGCTGCACATCAAAACGATTTAACATAAATATTAGTAGAAAATACAAACTTCAAAAGGACTGAATCACAGAAGCATGTGTGATAGAGAGAGTGTTA
Organism: Vigna umbellata; assembly: GCF_029865625.1. Classification (NCBI taxonomy): domain Eukaryota; kingdom Viridiplantae; phylum Streptophyta; class Magnoliopsida; order Fabales; family Fabaceae; genus Vigna; species Vigna umbellata. The sequence goes on along the minus strand of NC_142165.1, from coordinate 53,020,742 downwards.
CCAAGGACATTTTGAGCTTCAAAGTAGGAGTGGAGATGGCATTTCAGAGAGTGAGAACAAAAGGAGGGGCATCCCTTCTAGGCCCAGCAACAGAACGATAGACATAAACCTTTTTAGCCTGTTGATTGTCGTAGGTTTCTTCGTTTATGACTTCAACATTCAACCTAGGCTTTTCCTTGGCCAACTCTCTAACCCCATTCATTGTCACTTCACAGTCTGACATCCACAGCGACCTCATTGACTCGTACTTCCCCAAACCTGCCAGAAGAGCATCGTTGCCGAATGGGCAGTCCCTTACCTCGAGTTTCCTCAGCTTTGGACAGCCCTCGAGCACACAACGCATGCCCCAATCACTGCTTCCGGCAAATGCGACTGAAAGAGTTTCCAAGTTTTTTCCATACTTTCCTATGTACTCAAAAGTCAGGTCAGTCAGATAACCTGATAATGCAAGCCTCTGGAGTTTCCTGCAAGTCTTAACAACAGATCCAAAGGCCTCGTCCATAGGATCTTGTGTCAAGTAATCTCGCTGGCCAGGGTGCATGATGCACAGTCGAAAATGAGTGAAGTCAGGGCAGTTTTGTACAACGGTAGCAACAGCAGCATTGGTCATTTGACGGCAAAAGTAGAGAACATAGTGAAGTCTAGGGCACCCTTGAGAGACTGCTATAAACCCTGATTCAGTAACCCCATGAGCAATGCCCTCATCAAAGGGATCTGCAGGAAAAACACGCAGTTCCTCAAGCAACGGACAGTGTGATCCAACAGCTTCTAGCCCCTTGTCTTCAACTGTGTCCACAACCTGTCAATTATTTAATGAGTAAAATGCGTGTCCCAATACATTTTCATTAGCAGGCAAAGGAAATTTGAAAAACATCTGCCACCCCATGCACCATCAACTTGGAATCACCACCATGTTAAATTTTACATGCATTTTGCATAATTTGACAAGTATCTATTATGATCTTTGTTCACATATGGTGACCATGATAAAAAAAGACAATAAAAACTCAAGCTTTTGGGCTTCTGTTCGTGAAAATTTCAATATCAATGAAACCATGCGATGAAGAACACAATAAAAAGACATACCCATAGACGCTCAAGCTTAGGGCAGTGAACAAGGAGCTTAGCAAGATCATCACTGTTAAGAGGAGCATAACTAAAATTCAAGAAAGTTAGATTTGTGCAAGCAGAGTACAGAACTGGGAGATATTGTGCTGTAGCTACCCATAACCCCGAAAGGGTGTGAAGATTTTTACAATTTTTGAATGCACTTCCAAGCTCTGAGGACTGCTGTGCCGTCAGCTCTTGTGAAAATGAGCCAGTACCAAGCTCACCTAACTGAGGAGCATGAACAAGAAGCCTTTGCAATTGTTCCAGTGTTACACTTTTGTTAACCTTCAAAGTCTTTAATGATTTGCATCTACTGACAAGTTTCTCAAGTGCATCAAAATTTACATCGTTGTGAAGATTGGCAAAGTTCAGTACTTCCAATGATGTGAAGCTTTCAGGAAAACAGCTCAACCAATTGCCGTTCTTATCTTCAATACCATTCTCTTGTATGTCAAGTTCAGTTAAATTCCTGCATTCACGTAGAATGCAGAAGATTATGTATGGTCAAAGGAAAGAGTAGGCAAAGAAAGTGATCATAATGAAAACAATACCTATTTTCCATTACTCAGATATGGAAGTACCATGAGTTGAGATTTTGAAATACATAACAAAGATTATTAAGGTACCAAAAAGGATATAGTTTTAATTAATGTAATCAACAATTTTCACACTTTGTATGCTCCCAGTCATAAATTAAATCCAGCCAACTTATAAATAATTGTAGTTTTCAGCAGCTGAACATACAACTTGAGGGCCGCCCTATCACTTCATAATATACGTATGTAATAGAGCAAACACAAATTCTACAGGGTATTTAGAATTGCATTATAATTTTTAAAATGAAAAGAAAATATTATTTACTCAACACTAATGAATTCCAATAAACCAATCCATGAATTAATGGGAAATTCCCATTCTTGAACATGCATTATAGAATTTCGCATAGTGAAATAGTCATATCAACTTTTCTCCAGCTAAAGAATAAATAGCATCTCAGGCATACAACTATAACCAATCTTAGAAAAGGTCTATTCTCATACTGGGCAGCACAAATCAGAAGGCCACCTTCTAGAGAAATAAAAGTCCATTGATTCCCTGTGTCTTACCTGCTTTTTTTATGGTATATATAAGGAATATTACCATGCTACCACTCAATTGATGCTTAAATGTTAATTTCGTCATACAAAAAAAGAAGTGGCCCTCGTAAAAAACAGTTCTGTAGTGGGATTCTGTTTCCAATCGCAACAAAATTCACAAACATCTCACTACTAATATTTCGTAACAAAGCCGCACAACATACGAAAATGCCAAACAAGAAGCCAATCATGAGGGGAAAAATGTAAAAGAATCAATTAAGTAAAGGTTAGATAAAACTTGAAGGCTAAAACTGAGAAAATAGCTTCAACAGCCTGACCTATTATTAGAATTGGTTAAAAGAGGCAATCTAAACTGGAGAATCAAATCAAATTTTTAAAACTGTTAAAAAGTAAACTCAAATTAACTGTATAACATCATCCAAAAGTTAAAAGCAGAGATCTCATATTTAAACAGTAACATCACCAGATGAATAGAAAGTGATAAGAGAAACACAAGCATTAACAGAAAACATGCCACTTCACCTGTGATTCGTTACAAGAACACGATTCTCTCCAGCAAACCAATCCAACCATGTATTCAAACAAAATATTAACAAAAGAAAAATGTAAAATTAAAATCCTCAAAGAATCCCAAATTGATTGCATTTACTGGATAGGACCAAACTCACACAAGAGTTTAGAGACAAATAACTCTTACTTGCAATTAGTGGCGATTGAAGCCAACCCATCAGTGCTGAATCCGTCACAACTGAGAAGGGAAAGGGCCTTGAAATTGGGGAAAGAGAGAGCCAGATACTCCAAGCTCTCATCAGTAACAGTCATCCTCTTGAGCCTCAACTCTTCAAGCCAAGGGTACTTCTCAGCAAACACCACCAGCCATGAATGAATATTAGCACCCCAATTTGCAGGAACCAAGTTGAAGTCAGAAAAACGAGGTTTCCCTTTCAGTGTGACACTTCGAATGTTAGGAAACCTGCGAGTTAGGATCTCAGGAGACACAGAATAGCAGTTACCTATGAACACACTCCTTCTTGACCATCTCTCGGCGTTATACCACTCTTTGCAAACCAAAGAAACCGAGCTTTTGTCCTTTCGAGATTTTAACATCCCTAGAATTCTTTCCAATACCTCATCAGGAAAAGTGGAGTTTGATTTTGGATTATCCCTCTTTCTCCTACACTCCATCTTCAACTCAAGAATAGAGAGACAAAAAAAGAGCCAAATTTTCCGACACCGTGTGGATCAACAATGAGATTTTTAAGCAGCCACCTTGTCAAATTATGGTAAAGCAACCAATGAAAAAGGAAGACTCAAACAAAGTGAACTTAAGGAGTAGAAAAAGAAAAGGGTACAAGGAAAAGGGTTTGCAGAGAGCAGCAAATTGTCAATGACAATAAATAATTCCCAAAAAGAAAGTGTAAAAGCAGTGAAAGAAAAGAAAGAAATTTGCTGAGTGAACTCTCCAAAGTTGAAAAAGAACCTGCTGCTATGTACCCTTCACTGTTGACTACAAAGGTACCTGCTTTCAGCCATGTTTTCTCTTTGAACACAAGAAAACAACAAAATTTAAGAGCATTCGGAACTGAAACAAAAATTTGGAGACCCAAATGAGCTTGATGGAATCTGCGATCCGTTAAGAGGTGGAAGGAGATCCAGAAGGTATATATTTATATGGGTGTATGTGAGAGGAGGAAGGAGAGAGAAAAGGTTAGGTCACTGAAAATTGGGATGTTTTTCCCTGTACAGAAACTCTCAAATCACTTCTACCTTATGATGAGTGATGAGGCCAACGACCATAGGCACTGATCACCCACGGCGTATTATAACAAAAGTAGAGGATCAGAAAAAGACGGAAGAAATAAAGTTTTCATCTTTGAAGAAGATTGGTTGCAGTTAAGAAGAGGATAGAGAAAAGGAAAAAGATAAGAGGCAAGTGATTGAGATAATTAGTGATAAAATATTGATAAAAGTAGAAAGATACTCAGGATGTTTCTACTGTTCAGTGTGGGGTTTATTTATAGTAATCCCTCTTTCGTTTTTAATGATATTTTGGAGGAATAAAAGATATAATCATGAAGATACTTTTTAGTTTTATGCATAAATTACCTAAATGTTAATATAGAATTTAAAGATGTAATAAAAAGATGGTGGTCTCAAGGTCTTGACACATTTTATTAAAAATTATTTCTAATGTCATATTTTATATATTTATTAGGTGTTAAAGCAACTTATAAGTATCTTTTTATATTATTTATTGTTTCTGACTTTTTATTTCCTTTATTATTTATTAATATAATAACTTATTTAGGAGTTTTGCTTATAAACTATTTAAATTGATAGAAATTAGTGTAAAATAATGAAAAAGTAATATAAAAATTAAAATTAATATTTTTAATTATAAAATACTTGCTCACATGAGAAATGAATTTAAAAATAATATTTAATCTATTCTTATATTTATAACTATATATAAAAGGAATTTTTCATTGTTTATATTTATTTTCTAATTTTAATTTTTAAATAAATATTTTCTTTTAAACTAAAATAATTAATTTATTAATTCTATTTTTTAAGTGATATTTTTGTAAAAACTTGAAAAATAGAATATTAGAAGGTTTAATTGCTTCCTTTGTCCCCAGTTTGGTTGAATTGTGTCAAATTCATCCTCATTTTTAAAAAAGTTTCATTGTCGTCCTCACGTGGTATAAAAGTGTCAATTGAATCCAAACATAGAAAAAATTTGTGTCAAAGTAGTCATTTTTCCTATATCTCTGTGTCTTCCTTTCATATGTCACTTCTCTGGAGCTATGAAAAGCCTTAAATTGGATAAGGTAAAATGAATATCTGTACTTGATTGTATGAAAGGAAGACACAGATATATAGGAAAAATGACTACTTTGACACAAATTTTTTCTATGTTTGGATTCAATTGACACTTTTACACCACGTGAGGACGACAATGAAACTTTTACACCACGTGAGGATGACAATGAAACTTTTTTAAAAATGAGGATGAATTTGACACAATTCAACCAAACTGGGGACAAAGGAAGCAATTAAACCATATTAGAATTGATAAATGTTTTAATATTAAAATAATTCAATAATATAAATAGAATTTCATAAACACATCTCATTATCTAAAATAATCATTATCTTTCTAAAACTCAATTTTTGGGTTCTTTATCCTTTCTTCTAAGATTTATGATTTTTGAGACATTTATTTGATAATGAGGAAGGACTTAGGAGATCACAACATTGAGTTATCCATTATCTACCGATCAATTTCCCTTTTTTCTTAATTGTTAGTTTAAACACATGCATATAGAATTTCTCGCATGTGTCATCTGATCTCTTTTACTAGATCCTTGTTTATCAGTTGTCCTAAGGACTTACTCTAATCACGATTCTGTGGTTTGTAGGCGTTTTTAGAGTTTTTGAGCTGAGACAAGGATAATATGTTGTTTAAAACTATGGTAGCTTTCTCAATCAGGTAAGGAAAGCTAGTGATTTTCATTAATTTTTTAATTAATAAGTACGGTTAGTGATTGCTAGGATGTTATGTTGATTTAGTGGTAATTGAAATAACTGTTTTAGTGTAAATTGTTTTTTTGATGAGTGTACTTAGTTATTTGATGCATGATATCATAAATGATTATATTTTGGACTTGATTAATCTTGTGAATGTTGTTGTTGTGAGGTGTAATGATAGAAAATTTATGTTATATTATGAATTAGGGAGGAGGCTGAGTTATTATAGGTAGTTTTTAGGCTAAAATGAGGTTTTTAAAGGTGAAAAGTTGAGGTGATGGTTATTTGGAGAAAATTGTGTTTTTGGATCTATTTAAGGGTCATTTGAAACTTGTTTGAGCTTTAAATTAGTAGAAATGTGTTGTAGAACTGGTTGGTAGCTAATAAGGTGTGTTTTGTATGATTATTAATATTTTAAGGATTATGACTAGTGAGATTCTAAAGTAAAAGGTCTGTGTTAAAATAGAGAATTTGAGGTCTGTTGTTGGGTCATTTCTAACTTGTTTAGGCCCCTAAATTGCTAAGTTATGTGTTAGAAGGGGTGGAGATTGAGTTTAGACCCTTGTGAGTAGTTAAGTTGGTTTAGTACACCTAGTTTCTTGTTTAATGAGCAAAGTGGTACTTCATTTCAATTATACACATGTTTTAGCATCAATTCTAGTGTTTAAAGAACCCATTTGGTCTGTTGGATGAGTCACATGTGCACTCTAATTAGAAAACATAGTTGTTGTCATTTGTTATGGTATTGAGTGATCTTGTGTGACACTCGGCGTTGCCAAACCTGAGAGTCCTTGAGTTACAGGATGCTGAGCGCCACTTTTGGGTGTTGAGCACCCCAAAGTCAGTGAGCTCTCTAACTTTGGGGCGCTGAGCACCATTCTTCCAGTGGCATTGGCGCTGAACATTGGTTATTTGGTGTTGGGCACCCTGTTACTAATGATGTTGTGCTTTTGTTTTCTTGGTTCATGATTGATCTTAAGTTTTTTTCAGTACTTTATTGTATTTAGAGTAATATATATGGATTTGTATGATGAGTTTACATGACTTTATGTACATATGGATAAATGTGTTTGGAAATGAATTCTAAGGAAGAAATTCTTAATGGTAGTATTGGATTTAATTTATTTTCCGTTCATATCTGTGCATTTATCTTCATATATTTATATTTTATTTTTATATTTATATTCCGTTTATATATTGTTTCAAACAATTATATATATGTAAAATTGTACTCTCTTCTCATGGAATAAGAAATACAATTCCTATCCTTTCTTTTCTCATAACATGGTATTAGAAGAAAATTAATTTTTTATCACGTTCTTCCGCATCCAATTCTTTTCCTGTCCAGATCTTCATTTTCTACCTTTCGTTCTTGGCTTTTCTGCCTTTTTCTTCTCCTTTTATGGCTACTCCCTCTGTTACTCTCGCATCGTTGCAAGATACAACACATGACTATTACATTCATCCTAATGAGAATCCTTCATTGGTGCTTGTTTCCCCGATTCTTGAAGGTCACAATTATCATGGATGGGCTCGCTCGATGTCTATGGCACTACAAATGAAGAATAAATTTGGCTTTGTTGATGGTTCCATTCCTTGTCCAGCTGGTACAGATCCAATGGTTCAAGCATGGAAGCGTTGCAATAATCTAGTTTTATCTTGGATCAATCATTCTGTTTCTCATGAGATTGCTACAAGTATTATTTGGATTGACTCTGCTGCTACGACATGGAAGGATCTCAAAGATCGTTTCTCCCAAGGTGATTCTGTTCGAATTTCACAATTGCATCAAGATCTTTATTCAATGCATCAGTCTGATCTAAGTGTTACTGCATATTACACTAAAATGAAGATTCTCTGGGATGAACTTTGCAATTTTCGCCCTATTCCTGAATGCCAATCTTCTGCTTCTTGTTGTGTTGTTTCTAAGACAATGAAGGAATATCGTGAAAATGATTGTGTTCTTTGTTTTCTTAGAGGCTTGAATGATAATTACTTTGTTGTTCGCTCTCAGATCCTTCTCATGGATCCCTTGCCTTCTTTACCCAAAATTTTTTCGATGATAATTCAACATGAGCGACAATTACAATCAGGAATTCTTTCTCAACCTCCAGTCATGGCGTCACAAGTTTCTCAATCTAAACCTTCTTTTTCTACCTTCAATGGCAGAGGTAAACCCTCTCCTGCCAATGATTATGGCCGGGGAAGATCTTCATATCAAGGTTCTCAGGCTCGTTATCAAGGTTCTCAGGCTCGTTCCTCAGGGGGAAGGTTTGGTGCACCTCGACAATGCACTCACTGTGGCAGGACAAACCACACCATTGATACTTGCTTTCTAATACATGGATTACCACCTGATCTCAAATCCAAAAGAGTCCACAATGTTACAACAGATTCTTCTACAGTAGTTCCTTCTTATAATAATTCTCCGGCACAGTCACATTCCGCAATTTTGGGACTTTCTCAAGAGCAAATTCATGGTTTATTGGCACTTCTTCCTCAATCTAATCCCACAATCCCACATTCTACTAATCTAGTGAGCTCTCATAATGCTTCCACTTCTTCCCAGGCTCAAGGTAATATCTATTCCAAATGGATTCTAGATACAGGTGCTACTGATCATATATCTAATTCTTTGTCTCATTTTATTTCTTATCATAGAATCTCACCAATTACAGTATCACTACCCAACAAGAACTCTTCATTTGCTCATTTTTCTGGCACTGTTTCACTTAGCCCACACCTTACGTTACATAATGTCTTGTTTATTCCTAATTTTTCTGTCAATCTTATTTCGGTCACAAAGTTAACTAAATCTCTATCTTGTAAACTTAACCTTTCTGAATTTTCCTGTGAAATACAGGACAAGTCAACCCTGCAGATGATTGGCAAAGCTGAAGAAAGAGATGGCTTGTATGTCATGATAGTTCCTGCACCCACACCCCTTGGTTCACCAGCTGCTATTACTTCTGAGAATTCTATTGCTTGTTCTACAATAAGACATAACTCTATAGATATTTGGCACTATAGACTAGGGCATCCTTCTTTTTCTTGTTATACCAAATTACGCAACATGTATGCCACTTTACCCAATACAAAATACACGCATTGTGATGCTTGTCATTATTCTAAGCAAAGAAAATTACCTTTTCAATTAAGTACTACTGTTTCAAAAGCTCCTTTTGATTTAATTCATGTTGATATTTGGGGGCCCTATAGTACTTCTTCTGTTGATGGTTTCAAATATTTCTTAACTATAGTGGATGATATGTCTAGATACACATGGATTAAATTAATGACAAGTAAATCAGATACAAGATCACAACTTATTGGCTTTGTTTCTTATATAAAAACACAATTTGGCATTGATGTAAAAGCTGTTAGATCAGATAATGGTAATGAGTTTGCAATGACAGATTTTTATAGACAAAAAGGGATACAACATCAATTATCATGTGTTGAAACACCTCAACAAAATGGAGTCGTTGAGAGAAAACATCAACACATTCTCAATGTTGCTAGATCTTTAATGTTTCAATCCCATTTGCCCATAATTTTCTGGTCTTTTGCTGTTCGTTATGCTGTGCAACTCATTAATATTTTACCTTCCAAAGTTTTGACATATTTTTCTCCATCTCAGCTGTTACACAATGTTAAACCTGACATTACTTACTTACGAGTTTTTGGCTCACTTTGCTATGCTTCAACTCTTCAAACTCATAGAACAAAATTTCAACCTCGTGCAAGAAAATATGTTTTACTGGGTTTTAAAACAGGAGTGAAAGGCTACCTTTTGTTAGATTTCAATTCTAGGGAAATTTTTCTATCAAGGAATGTAGTATTTTATGAAAATATATTTCCTTTTCTTACTAGTGACAAGCACTCACCTATTAATACACAAAATTCCTTGGATTTTGTCACCAAAATTATTTCACCTCCATCACCTCTTTTCTCAGAAGTTACTGATCAACCCTCTTTACCACTTACATCTCCTCCTTCTATTGTTTCCGACCCTGTTATTTTCTCTTCTCAGCCTGTTTCTGTTGAACCTGTCATTGCTACTCCACAAAGGAAATCAATTAGGCCAAAACATACACCATCTTATCTGCAGGACTATCATTGCAACATGTCATCTGCTTCTTCCGCCACTCAGTCATCCACAGGTACCTTATATCCTATCTCTTCATATCTATCATATGATGCATTATCATCTCTTCATAAATCATATGTCCTTAATCTTTCCCAAGTTAGTGAACCTAAAACCTATAACCAAGCCATCAAACATGATTGTTGGAGAAATGCCATGGATCAAGAAATTGCAGCTTTAGAAAATACCAAAACTTGGGTTTTGACTGATCTACCTAATGGAAAGCAACCTATCGGATGTAAATGGGTATACAAAATAAAGAGGCATGCTGATGGGAGTATTGAACGATACAAGGCAAGACTTGTAGCCAAAGGCTACACACAACAACAAGGTTTAGATTACTTTGAGACTTTTTCACCTGTTGTCAAACTCACAACAGTAAGATTGGTTCTAGCTTTAGCAGCTTCCAAACATTGGTATTTACATCAACTAGATGTAACTAATGCCTTTTTACATGGGGATCTAGATGAAGAAGTATACATGTCTCTTCCTCTTGGTTATAAATCTGAAAAACCAGGACAAGTTTGCAAGTTGTTGAAGTCTTTATATGGACTCAAACAAGCCTCTAGACAATGGAATTACAAGTTGACAACTACTTTACTTTCTTTGGGCTACACGCAATCAAAATCAGATTATTCACTTTTTGTCAAAAGTGATTCTGCTCATATTACCATCTTACTTGTTTATGTAGATGATATAGTTTTGGCAGGTGATGACATCCAGGAAATCCAAACTGTGAAGGCTCTATTGAATGCAAAGTTCAAGATTAAAGACTTAGGCCAACTCAAGTATTTTCTAGGCTTAGAAATTGCAAGATCTCAACAGGGCATTAATTTGTCACAAAGGAAGTATGCTCTAGAGTTACTAGAAGATGCAGGATTGTTGGGGTGTCAACCTGTTTCTACTCCTATACAGCCAGACACAAAATTTTCCAAGACAGAAGGGAAACCCTATTCAGATGTGCAGGCCTATAGACGACTTCTTGGCAGGTTACTATATCTAACCAACACAAGACCAGATTTATGTTTCGCTGTTAGTACTCTCAGTCAATTTCTTTCCAATCCTTTGAAAGATCATTATGCAGCAGTAATAAGAATCCTGAGATATATCAAGAACAATCCAGGACAAGGATTATTCTTTCCCTCAAACACAGAACATGCTCTCAAGGCTTTTAGTGATTCTGATTGGGCTGCTTGCCCTGACACTAGAAGGTCTGTGACTGGTTTTAATGTGTTCTATGGTGCATCATTAATTAGCTGGAAATCCAATAAGCAAGGTACTATATCTAGATCATCAACCGAAGCAGAATATAGAGCTTTAGCTTCCACAACATGTGAAATTCAATGGCTTCTGTATTTGCTCCATGATTTGAAACAACCTCTACCACAACCTGTTTCTCTGTTTTGTGACAATCAATCTGCTATACAAATTGCACAAAATCCAGCCATGCATGAAAGAACAAAGCATATTGAAATTGATTGTCATCTCATAAGAGATAAAGTTCAAGCTGGTGTAATTAAGCTCCTGTCCATTCCTACTTCAGCACAACTTGCAGACATTCATACTAAAGCTTTGCATCCAGCACAATTTCAATCTTTGTTGTCCAAGCTGAGCATTAAGGATATATATGCTGCAGCTTGAGGGGGATATTGGATTTAATTTATTTTCCGTTCATATCTGTGCATTTATCTTCATATATTTATATTCTATTTTTATATTTATATTCCGTTTATATATTGTTTCAAACAATTATATATATGTAAAATTGTACTCTCTTCTCATGGAATAAGAAATACAATTCCTATCCTTTCTTTTCTCATAACAGGTAGTTTCAAGTAGTTTATGTATTGTTATAGGAGCTCGGTTTTGGAGGTTATCCTGACACTCTAATGATCATTCATTCTCAATAGAGAGAGGTGAGTCATGCGGTGAAAGTAGTAAGGATCCTAGTTTGAGGGTTTTTCTCCATTTGGCAAAGGATGTTTTAACGGACTATCTTGTGTGGTAACGTGGGGTCAGATGTTCCACCACTAGAAGTGTACAACCCACCATAGCTTAACAATAACGCATGTATCTAAATTTTTGTGTATAGGTCTTATTTGTTTAGGAGTTTTTTTTAATTTGAAATTAAAGATAATATGTCATTTTGAGTGATTATTATGTATTATTTTTTTTTATATTAGTTTACCTTTTTTTGTTGTATTGTATTTTATTGTGTTTGTTATATGTTTTTGAATGATCACTATGAGCATACAAAAATGATCTTAATGGAGAACAAGCCTGAGGTAGAGATGATCTTAACTCTTTTAAATACTTTAGACCGTGTTCCAATTTTATTAATGTGTATAGTTTATGTTACAGTTTTTTAAAATTTAACATTTTTTTATTTAATTTTTTTTAAACTTAGCTATTTTATTACAAAATTATATACAACAATTTTACAAAATTTATTTTAATTTTATGATTGTTATAACAATAATAATAATAATTTTATTACTTTTTAATATCATAAAAAATGTGAAGATGCACATATCTTTTCACTTGTATTATTTTTAAGTAATTTTTATAATCTTCTTAAAATTTAACAATTTTTTTAAATTAACTAATTAAAAATTATATATAAAAAGATAAAAACTATCTATAATCAAATTGTAAAAATTATTTATAATTTTTATAATCATAATTTCATTATATTTTATTATTATAAAAAATGTACGTGTTTTTTCTGTGGTACTTATTAAAGTGTGCTGAAGACACATTTGAAAAACTGAATGAAAAGTACAATATCATTAAAATTTTAGAGTGATATACGAAAATAATATTTATATTTAAATTGAGAAATAAACAGAGTTAATGGGAAAGGGTAAGGTTTAATCATTCACTAAGTCCCTATTTTCGCATGGAATCTCAATTTCGTCCCTTTCTTTCTGAAAATATCAATTGGATCCCAATTTTATGAAAATTGCAACAAATCGATCCTTTCCGTTAAATAGTGTCAAACGGCGTTAAAAAAATTGATGAGTGGATGCTGAGATGACGAACAAACGCTCGTCCACCTCCGAACGAACGCTCGTTCACCAGCGAACGAACGCTCGTCCACCAGCGAACGAACGCTCGTCGACCACCGAACGAACGGTAGTCCAGTGTGGAACGAACGGTCGTCCAGCAGTAAGAGGTCGACGAGCGTTCGTTCACTGGTGGACGAGCGTTCGTTCGCTGGTGGACGAGCGTTCGTTCGGAGGTGGACGAGCGTTCGTTCGTCATCACAGCATCCACTCATAATTTTTTTAACGCCGTCCAGCCAATTTAACGGAAAGGATCGATTTGTTGCAATTTTCCTAAAATTGGGACCCAATTGATATTTTCAGAAAGAAAGAGACGAAATTGAGATTCCATGCGAAAATAGAGACTTAGTGAATGATTAAACCAAAGGGTAACTAACATTTAGTGTCATCATTGTAGAAGTATTAAAAGTTGTCAGTTCGTTAAACAGAAACTCCATAACTAATATCATTTTTTTGTGTGAGCAATTCTAATACTTGAATTCTGACAAATAATTACAAAACTAAGTTTTGCCCTATTCATTTATGGGTATATGTCTAAAACTATAGCTTTTTAAGTTGCTAGTTGATAAGCTCACCATTTATAACTTTTTAAGTTAATAAATGAATTTATTAAATTATACATAAAATTATAATTATATGTGTTTTATTGTTAAATAAAATTTTTCTCTTTCAAAAAATTTGAAATGATTAAATTTGTACTGAATCTTTTAATATTTCTATTTATTTTATAAAACTTATATAGATTTTTTTATTTGATCAAGTTATTTTATTTAATTCGGTTTATCTGATTTTTTTATTTTAAAAATTTGTTATTTTATTTCTCCATTTAAACTACTATTACATGTTATCTCTAATGAAAATATATTAAATATAATGAAAATACATGTTATCTCTAAATATATTAATCATAAAAAATAGAATAACTTTTGAAGTTACCCTATTTTAAAAACTGAAATATTAATTATTTAAATTTATATATTTTTTTCATTTGAACTACATAAAAAACTAAAATAATTGCTCAATTTATACTAAAATGATGTTATACTTGTAACATTTCAGATTATATAAAAATTATATAATATAGTAGTCCACATTTTAATATAATAGAACAGTTAAAAAAAGACTTGCAAATAAAGTCTCAAGGTTACAGTCATTCCAAAATGGCTATAATTTAAAACTTTACACATATAAGAATATTTCAAAATACAAGAATGTCTTTGAATACTATCTAGGTTAAGCAGCGACGTCATCTTCCTTCAAGGCCTACTCTAGAGGCACTTCACCTACCTCTGCTCACATCCAAATGGATGATCATTGCAAAAAGGACACACCACACACAAGCAGACACAAAACAAGCAGAAGGGTGAGCTAGATATACAAAAATCATGTTACAACAGTCACACACAACATGCAATTTAATTCACATATACATAGTCACTTAATACAACTTGTTAGACTTTTAAACTTGACTCATCCAGACTTAGAATGATTGCCGAGCTATGGTAGGTTGTGCACTCGTGGTGACTTCTACTGCTTTGCAAAGCCATTGTCAATGAGTTTCACTCTACCACACTCACGAGGTTAGTCCGTTATCACTCACCTTAGGCCATACTAGAAGCACCCAAGACTAGGACCTCCTGCTACTCCTCATGACATGGATCAATCCTCTCTACTTGAGAATGAAAGACCATTGGAGTTTTAGGATAACCCCCAAGATTGAGCTCCTGCATTCATTCTAAACATACTAAGGGCACCACCATGGATTCCCTCCTTGAGGATCATGGAATTACGTCCAACAACATAGGGCACCACCATGTAACCTCCCTTTGAGATCCATGGAATTACGTCCATGAACCATACTGTCACTTTGCAACTTAACTCAAGACATGAACAACCAAATACCATAATACTATCACATTGAATCCAAACATATAACCTCATTGATCATACACTATCATAGATACTTATACACCATTCTAATAATCAAAACATAGTTCAAGGTTATTAGAAAACAAGAATAAAAAGAATAAAAAGAATAAAAAGAATAAAAAGAATAAAAAGAATAAAAACAGGTTCTGGGCAAGCCGCTCAGCGCACCAAGCTTGTGCGCTCAGCTAAAGTCCATTCGCTCAGCGCACCAAGTCTGTGCGCTTAGCTAAACTGAAAATTCTGCTACACATTATGAGACCCTAAACCCTCGCATAGCGCCCCAAATTCGCTATTCGAATTAAACTAGCATTTTCCCAAGCAACCACCTTTTGCACAACGCCTAGATTCACTATGCGAATCAGCAAACATAGAGCAGTACCCTCTAGTCATTCGCATAACGCACCAGCTCGCACAACGAATGACTCAAACAGAGAGCATCCTTTGCAGGGACTCGCTATACGAGACAATTCGCATAGCGACTCTGCATCATCTGCAAAACGCGAATTCTGCAGAATTATGCACTCACACAAACCCTTACCATTTCTAGGCCTTTTCTAAAATTTCTAACACTTATAATTCATGTCTTACACCTAATTAAACTTGTTTAGATGATTATAAACGTTCCTACTACAATTCTAAAGTGATTTAGACTCAATTTCTACTCTAGAACACCAAAATCAACAACTTAGTGACCCAAATTCAATTTTACCACTTGTAACTCGTTTAAGACCAGTTTGATGTTCCTAACAAGTCAAAATTGACCTATTTGAGCTGCCCAAACAACCCAATTGCACTCAAGACCTCCAATGCTCAAAATCACTGCCTCACTTCCTCTCAAGGTGGCTTAAAACCCTAATAGTTCACTCAACATAATGTATATTCCCTCACCTTCCATCTGAACCCTCATTTAACAAAACCCGTACCTCAAACATATTAGATTTCAAATATCACTTCAGCACAACCAAATCCACAGTCACAATTTCCAGCATGCAGTTCAATTCATACAAAAAATCTCTTTAAAACATAAGTTCAACCCAAACAACATGTCCACACAAAGTTCAGCACATCTACACATTTCATAAAAAATAAATTTTAAGAAAGACCTAGCTCCCCTTACCTTGGAGTTGAACAGCCCAACTCACCACACCGCTTCCACAGTACCCTACTCGGTGAAGAACCTAAAGAGTGCCCTACAACCACCAAAACGGTGATGAAAACAGCTCATAAAGATAAGATTGAGTAGAAAAGGAAAAACGAGAAAGCACAAGGCACATGCAACCAACAATAATGCATGTCCCAGTTTTAGAACAACGGAGAACTGCATGTAATGACTTACCAGCCTAGGACCCGAAATGAATCGATCAGTTGTGAAGCCCTCTATGTTGCGGATGTTTGGGCGCCACCTGATCGGAGATCCAATGGCTCGGTGAAGAGAAATGGAAGAGAGAAGGCAGAGAACTTTGAAGATCTGAGTTTTAGAGAGAGATAGAAGGATTGAGCTAATGAACCAGAGTGTTATGAAAGTTATTTATACTGGTGATTAAAGAAAAATCTAGTTTCATTAACATGATACACCTATCAGCTTTCTAATTTCTAATTTTCAGGTTCTCACATTCTCCCACACATAAAAAATTTTCGACCTCGAAAATTAGACTTACCAGAGAACATGTGAGGATAAGACTCTCATCTCTCCCTCTAACTCCCAAGTAGAGTCACTAGTCCTACTATCCGAGACAACTTTGACTAGGCTGATGATTTTTTTTTGCCTCTATGCTAAAATTCTCTAGTGTTCAATAATGTAGATTGGTTAGCCATTATTCTCAAAACAAATTTGAACCCCAAGACCTCAGCTTTTAAGAATTCTCTCCTTCGGCTAACCAACCATGTTGTGTTAGCCACATTGCCAACCCCTCACCTATCCTTCGCCACTTCTTGTAAACCTATTCTAAAACCTCTACTTTTAAATCTTTATCAACACTCGGCTAAACTTTAATAAACTATTAAAAAAATCAAACAAGCCAGTCATCATTAAATACACATGAAAACAATGGTTTATTTATATTTCTTTGATAAATTAATATATTCTAAGAAAACAATTAATAATATTTATATATATAATTTAGTTAAAATGTATTCATTGTTTAAAAATTTACATTTTTGGATAACATATATATATATATATATATATATATATATATATATATATAATTATAAAAGACATTTTTCTACTTTTACTATAATTTGAGAAGTTATTTTAATTTTTTTTTAATTTTTTATATATTTTATATTAACACGTACGTGTTATCTTATCTAGGTATTGAAAACTAAAGAGCGATGCTCCATGCACCTCATCTCTTTCATCATGTACTCTTAATTTTACATATTTGTCTTTCATTTATTAAAGTCAAAACACAATTAATGATTACTTAATGATATCCAAACCACCAACAATTTTCCTAACTATCAACAATCCAAATATTTTTCTGATTGTATAAACCTAACATGCACCCCCTTCGTGGTTCCCATTCTTTCACTCACAGTAGTATTTTGCTAAGTTCACTTTTACTAGCCTTTTGTTCACTTTACTGGTTGTTGTTTTAAGTTGAGAGGTTATACATAGGTGGTTCTTATCCGTGGTGGTGGTGATCCATGGTGGTGGTGATCGTTGGTGGTGGTGTTGTGGACATTGGAGGAGAGAAAGAAGGTCGTCACAGAGAGCTCGTATAGGTTAGTTGAAGATTTCAATTAAACACACTTAACTATACTTGGAGCTGCGATTTAAATTGTCGTCGTTCGAACGCCGGTTATACACAACCACACTTCGATTTTCGGCTGCCCCCAACTGCACTTCAAACTGCGATTTTGAGGGGTTGCACTTCCAAGTGCGTTTGCACTGTGTAGACTAATTTTGTTTGAATATTTTGTATTTTATGTATTATGTTGTATGATTTTTGATTTAATATGTGTTATTTATGGATTATGCTTTGTTAGATGTATTAGTTATGAGTCAGGTTGGGTAGTTTTAGTTATGAATGACCTCCATTTCTGGAAGTGTTACTTCAAGGTTGGGGAAAACCTCTTGGGTAGAAGTTTTGATCTTATGGTCGATTTTCAACTTTTATCTGGATATGAGAAAAATTGTGTGTCTGCTTTCATGTTGCAAGTATTTTTAGAATATCCTCCATTTGGTAGATCTTTGTGCTTAGTGACGGGAGAATTCAAAGCTGCTATAATCCAGGATGCTTGCAAAGCCACTTGTCTGACAACCTGCATGAGTGTGCATAACAAGATATAATTTATGTCGTTGTTGTTTGTCAGTTACGTAAAATCAACTACTTTTTTGTGTAAGCCTGAGTTGGGTAGGTTATGAAGTTCCTAATAGTGAAAATGTTACTGGTCATTCTTCATACGTTGTGCCCTAGATAGGTCCTTTAATTCTTCTCCACGCATGTCTCACCATTTTTTTGCCTTCTCCATCATCCCAATGTCCTTCTCTAATTATCTTTATCTTACCCGTTAGAAGAAGCTAAAAGTATGGTCCTTTTCTAATTCTTTTTTATTTTTGTATTACACTTATTTGTTATTTATTTTTGAACTGCTTCACTAATTTAACAATCCAACCATATTGGGTGCTCAAAATGTCTATGCCAATGTATCAACAAGACCAACTTCTATTGAGTCTGACGCTGCAATCACCTTCTAGTTTTAACAGATTACAAGGTAATGAACAGGAATAAAATGAAAAGAACCACTCTACCAACTTGAAGAGAACCGCTTCAGCAATCGACCAACGATTCACAAGCTTCTCCTTTCACAAGACCAGGCAGAGCACCTTGCTAACTTGAAGAGAGTCTGCTCCGACTATCGACACACGATACGCGAGCCTCTCCTTTCACAAGACCAAGCAAGGGAACAATGAACAAAAAGCTCTATAAGAACGTTCCTCTGAAACACAGTGTTCTAAGCTTTCTCAGTTCAAAAACGTTACTTTCTAATTTCTCCAAAACAAAATATATAGCCAAGTACACTGAGTGCCAAAGGTCAGCTCCCAACTGCCATGAATAATCGATTATTGTAAGTGATAATCGATTATTCAAGTCCGTTATAGGTTTTCAAAAATGTGATAATCGATTATATGAAGTGATAATCGATTATTCAAGTATGACTTGTGATAATCGATTATTGCTTAATCATAATCGATTATTGTAGTTAAAAATGCAAGTTTACAAGGTTTACAAGAATTTCCTACTACATTTAATTTCTACAAATTGCTTTTAACTAATTCTAATATCTTCTGCAACTAAAACTTCTTGTAGCATCATCAAAACAAATTTCTTCAAGATTTACCAATACTCCTTATTGGTTACAATCTCCCCCTTTTTGATGATGATCAAAAATTCAATTTTAAAAGCAAGTTTGGCTTACCTGCAAAACATACAAGCTAACAAACAACAACAAGGTTAGCAATACCTGTAATAATTTATACTTCTCCCCTTGTATTATTCTTCTCCCCCTTTTTGATCAGAAGCAAAAAGATCGGATGTTAAAGGCTCCCCCTAAATATGATCTCCCCCTCAATTAATCAAAGGATGCATATAATCAAGAGATCATTTTATTTATGAAAATAAAGATTACATTATAAGAAGACACATAACAGACATAATTATAACATAGATGAAATGGCAAGTAAACAACAAAACAGTCTAACATAGAACCTATATCTAAAACTCAGGACTAGGAGATCTCTCAGGAGGTTGAATGTTGAGATGATTCTCGATGTTAGATAGACGAACATCAAGATCAAGAAATTGATCAACCATGTACTCATCAACAGATCGTTGCCACTCATAAATCTCCTCAAAGTGAGTCTTTTGTGCAAGACTCATATCCTCCAATTGTTTAGATAACCTTGCAAAATGTTCTTCCATAGAAGTTGAGGAAGAGGAGGGTATGTTGGATGGTCCAGCATCAGACGGAGCAGCAGCACTTACTGGGTCAGCCATATGAGTGTCCATGTCATCATCTTCATCTACATCAGGATGATCATCGTCTTTGTGAATAAGGACTCTTCCTCTAGTAATGAATCCCATTTGACGAAAGGTTGTATCTCCAATTTCTGATCCCACAGCTTCAATATTTTGAACTAGTTCTCCTTCAACAGGTACACCTTTGAATTCTAAAATCCTAGAGATAAGAAGAGCATAGGGAAGTTGATATGAATGGGATTTTTTGGCTTTTACCATTGTGTCAGCAATGAGAGCAGGCCAGTCGATGTGTATGTGATTTAGAATCCCGTACAATAGAAGTAAATCCTGCTCAGAGCATTGAGCATGGTTGGTTGCTCTAGGACATAAAATCCAGACAATCAAGTAGTGGATCATCCTTTCTTCAACTTTAAAACCTCCAACCAGTAATTGCCTTCTATTTGTTTGTCGTTCAGGATGACGTAGGAAGGATTGAAAAGTCATCATCCTGTTGAAATCTTCAAGTCCTAAGTGGACTTTGACAGCATCATCCCAGATGGGAAGTTGAGCAACATTGGTCCATATGTCATCATCTAAAATGATGCGTACTCCCTTGACCTTAGTAGATATTATCCCATCTCGATAGCGCAAGTTGAAGTAGAAGACTCTTATCAGATCAGGATAAATGCAGCCTTTTTGTTCTAACAGATGCGTTAACCCCTGCTCAGCAAAAGTGTTTGGAAATTGAAAGCCATAGAAGCGGAAAAAGTCAAGACGAATAAACTTTACCGCCATGATCTTCCTTTCTTGCCAAGAATTAACAAAGTCTGCGTGTTTCCCTTGATCTGAAATCCATCCATCTATGTTTGCAAGACGTGGTTGAGAAGAAGAGGAGGCTCCAGCTGTTCTGCGACGGTGCCTTCTTGAGTCAGCCATGGAGGAAGAATGGGAAAATGAGATTTTGAGAAGGTGAAGGGAAATGAAGAAGATTGGAGCTCTAGATTTGATTTCAGCAGTATTTGGGTGCAAAGGAGTGTCTAATAATCGATTATGGGGGGCTATTTATAAGAAAAATGGACAAACTAGCCGTTTATGGTCGTTTATAGCCGTTATGGGATGCTCCAACGGCTCTATTTTTGAAACTGTCAGCGTGATAATCGATTATGGCTCGTGATAATCGATTATCAGTTCAATAATTACTGCCCAAAATTGCATGATAATCGATTATGCATAATGATAATCGATTATCTGCTCAAGATTTTCCAGAATTGAAATTTATGCATGAATAATCGATTATAACTTAGTGATAATCGATTATGAAGCGTTAAGTTTACGAAAAATGCAAAAATTCGCATAGATTTTGATTCTAAGATATGTCTAACACTCCTAACTCTCTTCTAAGCTCAAAAAATCTATTTTTAGGTAGAGCCTTGGTAAAGATATCAGCTAATTGATGTAAAGTATCAACATATTCAATTTGACAATCCCCTTTTTGAATATGATCTCTTAAGAAATGATGCCTAATTTCTATATGCTTAGTTCTTGAATGCATTATGGGGTTCTTGGTCAAATTTATCGCACTGGTATTATCACATTTTAGAGGAATTTTGTCAAGGAAGATATCAAAGTCTTCCAATTGTTGTTTCATCCACAAAATTTGGGCACAACAGTTTCCAACTACAATATATTCAGCTTCGGTGGTAGACAAAGCTACACATGCTTGTTTCTTTGAGTGCCATGACACTAAAGAACATCCCAAGAAATGACAGGTTCCACTAGTACTTTTTCTATCAATTTTACAGCCACCATAATCTGCATCAGAGTATCCTATTAAACTAGGTGAGGCATCAGAGGGATACCAAAGTCCAAATGAAGTAGTTCCCTTAAGATATTTTAGAATTCTCTTAACTACAGTCAAATGAGATTCTTTAGGATTGGCTTGGTATCTAGCACATACACAAACACTCTGCATAATATCTGGTCTACTAGCAGTTAAGTATAGCAAGGATCCTATCATGCCTCTAAACATGGTTTCATTCACTCCTTTTCCAATTTCATCCTTATCTAAATAACATGAAGTACCCATGGGTGTACTAGCTTCTTTGCAGCTATCCATACCAAATTTCTTAAGAATTTCTCTACAGTATTTAGTTTGGGAGATGAATGTTCCACCATTCATTTGTTTTATCTGTAGTCCTAAGAAAAAGTTTAACTCACCCATCATAGACATCTCAAATTCACCTTGCATTATTTTTGCAAACTCTTCACACAAAGAATCATCAGTTGACCCAAAAATGATATCATCTACATAAACTTGCACGATTAAAATGTGTTTTCCTACTTTCTTAATGAATAAGGTTGAATCAACCTTTCCTCTAGAAAATTCATTTTCAATTAAAAAAGTACTAAGTCTTTCATACCAAGACCTAGGTGCTTGTTTAAGACCATAAAGGGCCTTTTTCAATTTGTAAACATTATCAGGAAATTTAAAATCTTCAAAGCCAGGAGGTTGACTAACATACACTTCTTCTTTTATAAAACCATTCAAGAAAGCACTTTTTACATCCATTTGATACAGTTTAAATTTCATCAAAGATGCATATGCAAGTAATAATCTAATTGCTTCTAACCTGGCTACCGGTGCATACGTTTCATCATAATCTATACCTTCCTCTTGACAGTATCCCTTAGCAACTAGCCTTGCTTTATTCTTTGTAATGTTTCCATCCTCATCCAACTTGTTCCTGAATACCCATTTTGTTCCTATGACTTGGAATTCTTCTTGTTTTGGAATAAGTTCCCAAACTTCATTCCTTTCAAATTGATTTAGCTCTTCTTGCATAGCAATGCACCACTTGTCATCTTGAAGAGCTTCCTTTATATTTTTAGGTTCTACCTGAGACACAAAAGCAACAGTTAGACAAAAATTATTTAAATTATTTCTAGTAGTTACCCCTTTTGATATATCTCCTATGATGTTGTCCAAAGATAGTCCTCTTGGTTGTTGATAGCTTTTGGAATCAACGACTTGTGGTGTTTCTTGAAGCTCCGGAGGATAATTTTCATTTAGATACATCTCCTCAAGGGCTTCTTTTAAGTAATCCTCATCACCTGCAATGGGTCTTGAGACCTTTGTCGCATAATTGACTTATGCTTAAGAGGTTATGCTTGAGGCCTTCAACATATAGCACATCTCTTATTGTTAATGTATTTCCTCCTCCAATGTCTCCGGTACCCTTGATTCTACCTTTGTTGTTATCCCCATAAGTCACAAATCCTTGCTTTTTCTTCTCAAAAGAAATGAATCTTTTCTTGTCACCGGTCATGTGTCTTGAACATCCACTGTCAAGATACCACAATGACTTCTTTGACTTAATAGATTCTTGGCTTCCAGTATCTTCTGATTCAGCCATTAGACAAATATTGGCTTCTTCTTCTGTGTCACTTGAACTTGTTGAACTAGAGGCATTATCCTCCCAAGCTATGTATGCTTTCTTTTTCTTTTGAAATTTTCTCTCCTTCTTGTCTTCACTTTTCCTGCTTTTTGGACACTCAGATTTTACGTGCCCTCTTTCTCCACAACCAAAGCACTTTACGTTTGATGGAGATTCTTGACTTTCTTTCCTATCTTTGTGAAACTTGTCCTTTCCCTTTGCTTTCATGAACTTTGCAAATTTCTTTATCATCAAGCTCATATTTTCTTCATCATCAGAATCATATTCTTCGATCCTCTTAGAGCTTTTTCCTTTAGAAATTTCAGACTTGAAAGCTAGAGTTTTCCTTTTGCCTTGATCCTCAGCTCAAGTTCATGCTCACGGAGCTTTCCAAACAAGATTGGCATTGACATCTGAGTAAGATTTTGAGATTCCGAGATGGTAGTCACCTTTGGTTGCCAAGACCTGTCCAGAGATTTCAGAATTTTCACATTAAGTTCATCAGTATCAAAAGTCTTACCCAACCCTGTTAAATGATTCACAATATGAGTGAATCGTTTTTGAACATCAGAGATCGTTTCTCCAGGTTGCATTCTGAACATCTCATATTCCTGAATGAGAGTGTTATTCCTAGCACGCTTTACGTCCTCTGTTCCTTCATGAGTGACTCTGAGGACTTCCCACATTTCCTGTGCTGTCTTACACACTGAAATTCTATAAAATTCATCAAGTACAACAGCAGATGAAATTATATTGCGAGCTTTAATATCAAACTGAGCTCGTCTATTTTCTTCAGCAGTCCAATTAAAATAAGGTTTTTCAGTCTCTACACCATCAACAGTATTCATAGGAATATAAGGGCCATTTTGTACAGCTTCCCAAATACCTCTATCAACAGACCCCATAAAAATCTCCATTCTAACTTTCCAAAAAGCATAGTTATCACCAGTAAACAATGGAGGTCTGTTAATGGAAGCACCCTCAGCATATACATGGTTTTGATTGTGACCAGCCATTTTCGCAAATTTTGAAAAACTATCAAAGCAAGCTCTGATACCAATTGATGGTATCGGAGGGGGTATTTTTCGAAGAGTATAGCGCAGCGGAATTAACACTCAGAGAGCGGAAAGCGTGTTCGATCACAATTAAACTTAATTTGGTCCTTTTAGTAAAAATAATTTTCTTTCAGAAAATTAATCAAACAGTTGATATACGTAAAATAAAATGAGTGTAGGGAATAAGAAGATCAACACAGAATTTTTATCCTGGTTCGAATCAAAAGATTCTACGTCCAGTCGTTAATCACTATAAATAGTGATTAACCTTTTTCACTAACAATGGTTTAACAGATTACAAGGTAATGAACAGGAATAAAATGAAAAGAACCACTCTACCAACTTGAAGAGAACCGCTTCAGCAATCGACCAACGATTCACAAGCTTCTCCTTTCACAAGACCAGGCAGAGCACCTTGCTAACTTGAAGAGAGTCTGCTCCGACTATCGACACACGATACGCGAGCCTCTCCTTTCACAAGACCAAGCAAGGGAACAATGAACAAAAAGCTCTCTAAGAACGTTCCTCTGAAACACAGTGTTCTAAGCTTTCTCAGTTCAAAAACGTTACTTTCTAATTTCTCCAAAACAAAATATATAGCCAAGTACACTGAGTGCCAAAGGTCAGCTCCCAACTGCCATGAATAATCGATTATTGTAAGTGATAATCGATTATTCAAGTCCGTTATAGGTTTTCAAAAATGTGATAATCGATTATATGAAGTGATAATCGATTATTCAAGTATGACTTGTGATAATCGATTATTCAAGTATGACTTGTGATAATCGATTATTGCTTAATCATAATCGATTATTGTAGTTAAAAATGCAAGTTTTCAAGGTTTACAAGAATTTCCTACTACATTTAATTTCTACAAATTGCTTTTAACTAATTCTAATATCTTCTGCAACTAAAACTTCTTGTAGCATCATCAAAACAAATTTCTTCAAGATTTACCAATACTCCTTATTGGTAACAATCTCCCCCTTTTTGAAACTCTTACTATTAGTCGTTAAAATTGGACGACATTAACTTTTAGTAGATGTGGCAAATGGCGAGGCCACGTTTTATGCCAGTTGCCCTCTTCACTCTCTGCCACATTGGTTTTCTTTTTATTCATTGTACTTTTGGATATTTGCAGGATGCGCTCAAGTGGTTGGATCCACACTTGCTAGCTTTATTATATTCAATGGCAAGAATGACCCTTTCGTAGGAATACTCCCCTCCGGTTCTGACTTGAAATCTTTGGCCCCGCAGCTCCCAAACAAATATCGCGTCCAGGTTCAACAAATGCAAAGGAAGGTGAAGGAGGGATATTAGGGAAGAAATAAATAGAGAAGGGAAGTCTTGTCGTCTCTACTATCTATCTTTTCCCCAATCTAATTTATCTCTATCTCTCTCCCCCGTTCGTTTCCGATTATCATGGTTGAAAACGTGGTGGCCAATAGGAAGCGTTGCGGCACCAATGATGTAGTTTTAGACGGTGGTGCTAAGAGGAAGAACGCGACACGCGACATGGGCCCGACTGCCGCATTGGCCCTCACGTGTCACGACTTTGGGGAGCACGGCGGCGTCAACCTGTCCATCGAGGCCTCCGCCGCGTTCACAGACATGGAGCCAAAAATCTTTCGCCAAATGTTCGCAATTCTTGGAGTACAATGCTTTGAGTAAAACTACATTTCCCTAATTGAAAAAAAAACTTTGCCCAATTAATAACCCTAATTTTTAATCTGATTTCAATCAACAACATGTGCCAATCACTTAATGTCATGAATAAAAAGAAAACCAATGTGGCAGAGAGTGAAGAAGGCAGCTGGCATAAAACGTGGTCTCGCCGTTTGTCACATCTACTAAAAGTTAACGTTGTCCAATTTTAAGGACTAATAGTAAGAGTTTCAAAACTATGAGGACTAAAAACCATCAAAGTTTCGAGTAGGGACTAAAACCAAAATCGTGTGATACTTGAGGGATGAAAAACATATTTAATCCTATATAAAATCTAAAGCATATAATAATCCTTAAAAATAAATTATTTTAAAATGCATCAAAATAATTTATATATTATTTTTAAAGTAAATGTTATTAAATAATTATGTATTATTGGTGCAGCTTTAAGAAGAGAAATGTAATATGTTTTGATTATGGAAATTGGACTCAAGGTCCAGTTGGGAAAGAAAGATCGTCTATCTCCTTACGGGAGCATACATAATAATTATTTCTAGGTCTATAAATATAAGTTGTCACTAAGAACATTGAATACTTTTAGCTTAAACAACTTCTCTGTAGTTTGATTTTAATTTTAAAAGTTTTCCTTAATTTTTTAATTGTTATTTATTATTTATTAAATTTTAATATTGTAATGTTTATTGTAGGTCGTATTTAATTATATAAGATGGATAACTATCCATTTTTCGATTCTCAAATAAATTCTAATTTTTTATCAGAGTTTTCTTCTTTTCTAAATGAAGTGGGTGATGGTGATTACACAGATAAGTTTTCCATTGATCAAATCTTCCCATCACGCGTCGATTTAATTGAATGGGTTCGAAAGATTGCATTTGACCTTGGATTTGTTGTCGTCATTATAAGATCTGACACAACAACTGGTGAAGTTGGAAGAAAGACATTTATTTTGTTAGGTTGTGAAAGAAGTGAGAAGTATAGGAGGTACAAGACTCGAATTAGAGTGACACTCTTATTCGTAAAAATTGTGCATCCAAGCAGATGCAACAAGTAGGCTCGAGCAGCGCACTCCCAATGCTCCTGCTCAATTCACTTTTGGTAGACCTCGTGGAGCTAGCTGAGCCTAACTTTTGGACCGCATGACTGTTTCATCTCAACTGAAGCTTTGGCGCGTCCACGCTAAGCAGCTCCATAATATGAGATTGAGCCTCATCATATTCTAACTCCTCGACCTCACAAAATTGATCCATGACGGGTATGTGGAGCAGATTGAGAACTTTATCTAATGTGACGCTCATCTCACCTATCGGGAGGTGGAAAGTATTCGTCTCCAGGTGCCACCTCTCTGAGAGGGAAACAATCAATCCATGATCGACATACTCGTATGATAGGTTCACTAAAGAACCCAACCCCGACATGGAGATATAAGGCTCAAAGGCCTCATCGTACATTCCAAAATGCATTAATTTTTTGTCGTGGGAGATCACCTTGATCCCCCTTCAATCCTACATAAAAACACAAAATTATATAACAGAAATAAATTAACAATTAATAAACAATTAACATTTAGGTTGATGACTAACACGGCCTTGCCATATGAAAAATGCAACATGCTGGGTATAATGGGTAAGTAAGGAGGTGTCATGTGGACCTCTTGGAAATCCATCATCTTCATCTTCATCTTCATGTTCTTCCTCACTAGAGTCATCCTGCTGCTGAACATCCTCCTGCTTAACATAATCATCCTCACCATGTTCCTACTATAGCCGGATTTAGAAAAGTTATTTTAATCTCTTTAATTTTTTATTATATTTTGTAGAAATAATATGCATTATCTTATAGGTATTGAAAACTAAATCAGCCGAATTTAAAAAAAAAAAACAAATTAAAAGATGACAAATATTGTTTACCAAATAACTCCTCTAGACTAAGATGTAGAGATGCAAGATTTATAATCATTAATCAATCCTTTTCTCGTTGAGAAGATAATTGTCTGTTGATTAAGATTATACTCTTTTTCTTCTAGCTTTTTTAATTGATCATTAGTAGTGTTCTAAATAATTTTTTGTTGGCTTATAAAATTTAGCAATGGTCCTTCTCTCTCTACTTCTTGAATGAATTTATACATATTCTTGAAATACTCATTGTAAAACCATTTCTGGTAGTTGAATAACTTCAACCATTTTGAATGTCTTTTCCTTTGTCTAAGAAGCCTCAAAGTGATGGATGCAATTAATGCACTCCATGTAGTAATAAATGTTCTTTCTTTCCTTGTATCAACATCTAATAGTTGGATGTATTTATCTCTTTATAGGATAATGTTCATTTTCTAGATTCATCTTAAATTGAAGTGTCTTATGAGATGGAAAGTTCTTTTAGACAACTTTAACTTTTTGTCAAATGGAAGAGGTAGACATTTTCTACAACATATAATAACCTTTTATTTTTCGTAGTAGTACAAGGTTAGTTTACTTATATTCGTTTTATATTATTTTAAAACAATTTTTATTTTATCATACATGAACTAAGACTATACATAACATTTTATTGGCTCAATTAATTTCTATTTATGGACTACTATGCATTAACTTATCATTTTTTAAACAAAAACATAATCATATTTTCATACTTAACTATTTTTAGTACGTAATTAAAATAATAAGGTGTTAGATTTTTCTTTAACAATATTCATAAACAAAATACTTCCTTCGTAATAGTAAACAAATTCTAATCTTTGTTCCCTTTTTCTCTTCTATTCTTATCTTGAAATTATATTTTAAAATAAATACAAAGGTATTTTAAATTGACTTATCATTAATATTTTTTAAGTAGAATATTCAACAAATAATATGTAGCAATATTATTTTAATATAGCAAAACTTGACATAATTCAAAACTTCAAAATTTTGATTCTTTCAATTATATATATATATATATATATATATATATATATATATATATATATATATATATATATATATATATATATATATATATATATATATATTTCAATCAATTAAATCAAGTTATACCACATACTTTTCTATTGAAATAAGTAAATCTTTTAGACTAAAATAATCCAAATTATATCTCAAATATCTTAATCATATTTATAAGAGAGAGAAAAAAATCCTAATTATATGATTGGTATACATAAGAAACTTAAATAATATAACCACACTGTAAAAGAGAGTTTTTATTTATCATAATTTACATTTTATTTATAACTCTAAAAAATTATATATATATATATATATATATATATATATATATATATATATATATATATATATATATACACACTCTAACCTCAATCATAAGTCAAACTTGACTCTAAACATAATCATTAATCTCATACTCTTGCCACTACAAAAAAAACCTTATTTAGAGGAGGTTATTTTGGGGAGGTTATAAAAAACCCCCTCAAATTAACATACTTTAAGATGTTTAATTTAAATTATCTAACTAACAATATTTGTGGGGGTTTTAATTCCTTTCAAGAGAAGTTTATAACCTCTTCAAATAAAAATATATTTTTATTCATCATCTTCTAATTCTTTTACATTTTTCCCTCTAAAAATTTTAGACTAAGTTTCATTTTAACAATTCTAAAATTTTATTCCCTCCAGATTTAAAACCCATCTGTGCCTAAAACCATTATTTTTCTAAAAGTTAATTTTTCTCTAAAAATCTTCTTACAATTCACCTGAACCCTAGCTCACTCTGCTCTCTGCTCACTCCTCTCACTCCGCTCACTCCGCTCACCTGAACCCTAGGTTCTGCAAAATCCCCAATTCCTAAGGTTTCATCTCCAACATCATCCGCACCTGTGAAATCAGTGGTTCCCAAGGTCTCATCTCCAACATCATCTGCACCTGTGAAATCAGCGGTTCCCAAGGTCTCATCTCCAACATCATCTCCACCAGCTGACTCACCACTATTACCTACTCCAACAGCATCCCCCACACCAGCCGAAGCACCAACAGCGCCAGCACCAGCACCGGCAACACCTAGGTTCTGCAGAATCCCCAATTCCTAAGGTTTAACTCTAACACCAATTGCTTTGGTCGTTTACTCCTAGTTAATTGCTATAAACCTTATCCCAATGATTATGGGTGTACATACCTTGAATTGCCTTACATAAAGCTCACCGATTCTAGTTGAGGAGTGTAGACTAAATTTCTCTTGGTTATCCGTATAGTAATGAAATTCTGTATTTGTGTAAGTGCATTGTTAGCAAAATGATATTCTCCAGTGGTGGCAGTGCTAGTGTCAGTGGGTGGAGAGAGATTAAACTTAGTGAGAATGATAAGAACGTTGTCTTTAGTTCCAACCTAATGGTAAATTTTTGGTGGGGTAATTGTAAATTGTCTCTGATAAAATACGCTGCAGTAACAACGACCAATTCAAGAAAAGAAAACAGCAGAATATTTCTTGACTTTTATGCTCATAAGTATTTGCAAAATCCCATTAACTGCATGCAAGTTATTTCTCTTGAATTGAATATTTCATCATGGTGTTCGTCTTTCCAACGCTTCTGTACATGAAGCTAAAACCTTTATCGATGCTTGTTGTATTGTTTTGTGCATTTCCACATTATGATGCTGCCAGTTCTTCTGATTCGGAAGCAAATGCTTTGTTGAAGTGGAAAAGCAGCCTTGACAGCCACAGTCAAGCTTCTCTCTCTCATGGAATGGCACTAATCCTTGCATCTGGCTGGGAATAGAATGTGATGATTCCCGTTCTGTTTCTCACATAAATCTTACACGTGTTGGATTAAAAGGTACACTTCAAACTTTTCCTTGTCTGGAAGTATTCCTCCACACATTAAACTGTTGTAAAACCATTTGTAATCTTTCCAAACTAAAGTATCTGAATCTTAGTGTCAATAGTCTCTCTGGTTCTATTCCTAATGAAGTGGATCATCTCCAGTCTCTTCTCACATTCAATATATTTACCAACAACCTCTCTGGGTCAATCCCTCCTACCTTAGGAACCTTGATCCTTTTAGAATCCATTCACCTTTTCGAAAATAAACTCTCTGGATCCATTCCTGCCAGTATTGGGAATTTGTCCAGGCTCACCCTGTTATCTTTATCTTCAAATCAACTCACCGGATCCATCCCTCCCCATATAGGAAATTTAACAAACGCCAAGGTCATATGTGTTATTGAGAATGAACTTACTGGCGAGATTCCAATAGAAATGGAGAAGCTTACTGATGAGAAAATTAAGTAAATTAGGCACGCCTTAATCTTAAGATGTCTTATCAATGCCCATTGCCATTTCTCTTTTCTTGGACTGTAGTGTAGCATGCATCATACACGACTAGCTACTCAGTCTTTCAGAGACAACCCCATTTTACATTTCCACACATCACCCAAATCTACATTCTTAATTTCCTTCATGTCCCAATTTTTTATTCAAAAACAGTTATTATAACACAATTTTTCCTTCAAATTTTATATTCCTTTTACAAATTTCTTATCCATTTTAATTCATGTCGTGGAAATAGGCTCAACTATTAAATTTTAAGTTTTACAGAAATTGTGAAAAGTTAGCACAATTTTATTGGATTTTAATTTTTACGAAAGTCGTCTAAAGCTGAAATAAACTGTGTAAATTGATTGCAACTGAAGTTGTATGTGGAAAGCATGACTTCAATGTAACTTGAATTGGATTGAAATTTGTAGGTTGACAAGACTTTGTCTAATAATATCTATCTTTGAAATAAAAACTATTTTATGTAAAAATTGATGTCATATATTATTACTAATTGTGTATATAAACTTATAATTTATTAAATTTAAAAATTATTTAGTGCAATTAAAAAAATACATAGGGTTTAGGAATACCGTGTAAATTATATAAGATAACATATTTTAAGATATAGTAAAAATTACTGGGGATATAACAAACTTTTTTTATTTCCTTCCAGACTTGAACTACATTGATCTCAGTCAAAATAATCTTCACGGTTATATGATTGTGTATTTTTTGTTATATTTCGGAATGAAATTGGTTTAATAGATGTTAATAAGTCGTGTTTTTCCAATATATTTTTCATTATTCAAGTTTTGAGTACGATGGTTGCAGTAAGATTTATATGCATAGTGTGAGAATTAGGTAGTTAGTTATTGTCTGTATCTGTGTTGTAGTTAGCTTTATTGATTGTTGTAGTAAGATTTATATGCAGTGTGAGAAGTACTGGTCCATTGCCTTTTATATATGGTGTAAAGTAGTAACTGCTGAGACTATATGTTCTTTTCATGGAGAACAAGCCATGAAAAGAAACGAAGGATCCTTCTAGGAATTAAGAGTAGGAAGAATATGGATTCTATTCACATTATTTATGACGTTGATTTTCGAAAATAGATTCTAATAAATTAATATATATTATTTTACATTTTACTGTTTGTGAGATGTGAATCTGACACTGTTTACTGAGTAGTGTTAGTTTTTGTTTGTTAGAGTATACTTTTATCAAATATTAAGTATGAATTTTCTTATAGTTTGGAAGTATTTATGAGTGAGAAATAGTTGGGGATGAAATGCAGGGTTTATTCTTCTGGTAATTATTAAAGCTGCTATTCTGAGAGACATGGGCTTGCTTGTTGCAGCTGAAGCCCTAATGAAAATGATATTCGAAAAGCAGGAGTGATTTGACCAATAAGTTATTATTTGTCTTAACAAAATTGTGAATGATGAATAATGATATATTCAAAATTTTATCTAAACATCCAATCTTGATAACTCATCTAACTTTTTCGTTCTTAACAAGTCTTCTTTGATAAATACTGATTCTATTATGATTTGTGGTACTTTCAGTAGGACAAGGATTATATATAGGCTGGATTGTCCTTTATGATGTTGTGAAATTATACCATTTGCTTTTTAGAAACCCCTTTTTTTATGGGTTTGGTCTGATTGTAGTTCTAATATCAACAAACATTGGCCCAGACATTGTCACTACTTTAACTTGAATTCTATTGTTTATTATATATAACATCGTTCTTTCACTTTCAACTTAGATTACATAAGGACTTGGTTCATGCCACTCCCCTACATCGATCTCACTAACCCTCACTTATTTAATTGGTGCATTATTGTACTTCACAGAATGATCCAAACTAACTGACACATTATTGTACCTTGTGCATGAGCTACACGTCTTGAATTCTATTGTTTATATATTATTTTCAAAATGTGAGCACATGTAATTAAGTTTATTTTATTAATATTTTTTATATTATTTCAGCAAGCTCGTGATGCAAATGAGTCAGAGTCTCCTTTGGGAACAAGACAATCATCTGATGGAAGTAATCTTTAGGAAATTTATGATATTGATTTAGGATCAAAGTATACTTAGTTTATTATGAATTGGGATCACATTTCTTTCTTTGTAACTATTTCTGCAATAGGATTACATTGACTTCTAGTTTATCCTTATGTAACATACAATTGTCTCTCAATTTATTTTTCTAAATTCCTTCCTACTCAGGGGTTTTTGTTCTATGATATCAATTTTTTATTCAGAGAAATCATATTTGTTTGGTATTTAATAATTTTAAAAAAATAAATTTATTTAATTTTCAAATTAAAAAAAAAGAAGAAAAGAAAGAAATTGGTGAAAATAGGTAGTTATTATATATGTTAATAATCATTAAACAAAAAACAATATTATATATTTTAATAATCATTAAATAAAAAAACTGACAAAAATATAGAAAACTTTTGTGATCAAATAGTTGAAAATAAAAGAGGTTAAAACCCCCCACAAAATAATAGTCAGTAATAGAGGAGGTTTTTAACCTCTGCAGAAAAACCTCCGCAAATTGAACATGATACCAGGGGTCGCAAAAAACCCCCGCAGATAGTTTGTGGCGACTCAAACTTCGGCGGTTTGAAAAACTCCCGGAATTTATTTTGCGGAGGGTGAAAACCTCCGCAAATCGAAAAAAAAACCTCCTCTAAATAACCTTTTTTTTGTAGTGTGCTCATTATGATGTTCTACAACTCATCAGGCTTGACCCACGTTAATTCTTCATTAAATTCTTCACTTTTAACAAAAATGCACTGGGATAGTCAATTATCATCAGTAATAATCGATTATTCTCGAGAATTTCTCAAGTACACAAAATATACTATAATAATCGGTTATCACTAGTGATAATTAATTATTCCAGTGGCTCTAACACATCAAAATTTCCATATTCAACTCACATGAAAGGATAATCAATTATCATCCTAGATAATAGATTATTTTCAAGATAAAACTCAAAACCAACGTGTACATAATTGATTATAACTAGTGATAATAAATTATTTCCGAATCAAAACACGTCCTGGATATAATTTAAGTGTTCAAAACACACATACATCAATCCTAGACCACAAGGGAACATACCCAACACATCATGCATGCATTCAAGTCTCACAAACCCTTATGAACAGACCCTATACATTACATCACTTGAATCAACCAAAACACATCCTTATGTTGATTACAACCCAAACAAACTCAACATACTGCATATGATAATCATACTACTCTTTACAACATATATTTGTATGATAAAAACCCCCCAAACAACATCGTTGATAGGGGAGCCTAACTTCTATACATTTTGGTTTTTGATGATAAATAAGTTTAAATGATTAGAAATGTTTTTAATCATTCTTGAATAACAAAATGATATAACAAGTGTTTATATCTTTAACATGTTAGTGCTAGTTGTTTGAATCCATTCATGTTTAATGAAATAGGCCTAAAACAAATTAAAAATCTAGTTTCTGGTAATAATAATCGATTACATAAGTTGTATAATCTGTTAGATTAACCAAAACACTTAGAAAGCTAAATTGGAGCAAATCATTATGTTATAATCGATTACATAAGTTACATAACCGATTAAAACATAGAGATAGGCATAATCTATTATATAAGTAACATAATTTGTTAAGAAAGACAAATGGATGACTAATGAGGCTAAGTGTCAATATAATCGATTACATAAGTTCAATAATCAGTTAAAACAAAAAACAAGGTCTAATCCATTATACAGAGAGCCTAATATGTTAAGACTGTTAGAAGAAGCAATTATAGGCATAAGTGTTGAATTAATTGATTATACATGTGTAATAATTTGTTAAAATAGAGGCAAAAGCATAATAGATTATGCTAATAATATAATCGATTAAACTACTTCAGGATTTGAATTTTTTATATAAACTTGACTTGAGACCTATTTCAATAACGTTCTAATTTTCATATACTAACAGATTTTGAGTTTTGAATGTAGGGGCTCTCAAGAATTGTTCTTGGAGAAATTCATGCTTCATTAGTGATCATACATCAAGATTTCTTTCAAGACATTTGGACTTCACTATTTCTGATTCATCTACACTTTGGAGAGTGTGATTCGATTAGGTTCTTTTACAATCTATGATATTAGATACCTGTGCGAGGATAACTAGGGTTGAGAATTGGTGTTTGCTCTTGTGATTTGTAAAAGATTAAGTGATTCATCTCTTTGTTCTTTGAGAGTGAGATATTCCTCTCTTGTATTTGCTATTTCTGATTTGAGTGGTGTGAGGAGTGAAATTGAGAGTTTCATTGTATTCTTGTAAACTTAAATCTTTATTAGTGGATTTCCCTTCAACTAAGGTTGTTGAAGGAGGACTAAATGTAGGCTTGTGATAGCCGAACCACTATAAATTGTTGTGTTTTGATCTTTCTCTTCTCCTTCTTTACTTAGTTGATTCATCTATCTTTGATTATTGATTTCAAGATTCAAGAACTCATTAAGATTTGAAAAAGATTTCGAAAAAGATTAAATCCACTTCATCTCGCTCTTGGATTGAGATATAAGGCCTCACATTTCTAACAAAAATACCTTTGTCCTTGCTTAGCATCAATACATATTATTATGGGATAACCCAACAAAGTATTACATACTTTCATAGGGAAAACCCAATGTTGAGATTGGTATCGCCTAACAGAACGTTTTAAAGGGCCTATTAAGGTCAATAATCAAGAGGGGAGGAGTGAATTGGTTCTTTTAAAAATTACGATTTTCTTTAAGAACTTTTATCAAACAGTTTAAGTGCTAAAGTTATAAAGTCAAAGAAAATCAACACAAAGGATTTTATCCTGATTTGAATAAAAAGATTCTACATCCAGTCGTTAATCACTATAAACAATGATTAACCTTTTCCACTAAAATATTGTTTCAGATTACAAACAAATTATACAAATAATAAGAAACAGAAAACACCTTCCTTCACACACGATGGAAGAACCCTGCTCAATCAACTTGAAGAGAACCGCTTCGACTTTAGACGCACTAAACACAAGCTTCTCCTATTCATAAGACTTTATTTAAGCACTCTAAGATTTGAGAACTTCCTCAAAACAAATTTGTATTCTCAAAATGGCTTACCTTCCCTTTCACACACAGAGAGTTTCCCTTAGGCACACAACTTTAATACTCTCAAGTGAAAAGTTTTTTTCTAAGAGTTGTGGAGAACTCTATTTATAAGCCAAGGTTCGTGCAGGGTCAAATACTGAAAAGACATCTGCCAACTTCTAGTGATAATCGATTATCAAAAGTGATAATTGATTTTCAAGTTGTTATGGGTTTTGAAAAACGTGATAATCGATTATCCTTAGTGATAATCGATTATTGCTGAACCCTGGACAATATTAAACTTGATGTGATAATCGATTATTTCCTGTGATTATCGATTATTTGCGCGAGCAACCCTTTTTTATTTTAGCATGTGATAATCGATTATGTCTTGAGATAATTGATTATTGGCGCAACATAACTATTAGATATATTATATATTTATCTTTATTTTTAGTTAGTTTGTTATTATTTCTTATTTGTGTTTTGGGCTTAATCCATATTTCTTCTATTATAAATAAATGACCCTATGTGTGTATTCAACACAAGAGAGATTAATCTCACATATAATTTTCACTATATTTAACTTGGTATGAGAACGGGTTGATCCCACTTTGGTTTCTATCTCGTTGGTGCCATTGTTTGCCACTATTCGCCGCCGTCCACCATCGGCTGTCGTCTCCGGCCACAGTCGTCGGCCACTGTCACTGGCCATCATCGTCGACCGCCATCACCAACTGTCAATCGACGATCGTCCATATCCTTGGAACTTAGAAGTGGAATGAGTACCTTTTCTGCATACAAATTGCATCGATCTCTATACGGCCTCAAGCAATCACCACGTGCTTGGTTTGGAAAGTTTAACTCCATTATTCAAAAATTTGGCTAAACCACAGTGAAGCAGACCATTTGGTTTTTTATTGTCATTCTTCTCTTGGGAAATGTGTTTACTTAATAGTATATGTTGATGATATTGTCATTACAAGAAATGATATTGTTGGAATATCTCAACTGAAAGAGTACTTGTGTAGACATTTTCAAACCAAGGATCTTGGAAGTCTCAAATACTTCTTAGGCATTGAAGTAGTGAAATCAAAAGATGGAGTTGTAATCTCCCAAAGGAAGTATGTTGTTGATATATTACAAGAAACAGACATGCTTGATTGCAAACAGGTAGACAGTCTCATGGACCCAAACCATAAATTAAGGGCAAAAGAAGGTGAATTATTCTCCAATCTAGAGAGGTATAGGAGGCTGGTTGGAAAACTGATTTATCTCACTATTACAAGGCCAGACCTATCCTTTGTAGTTGAGTTTGTTAGTCAGTTCATGCAGGCTCCATGTGTTGACCATTGGAACGCTCTCATTCGCATTCTAAGGTATATAAAAAAGGCTCCCGAGCAATGATTTTTATATGAAGATAAAGGAAACATTCAGGTCTTTGGGTATTGTGATGCAAATTGGGTAAATTCGTCTATTGATAGACGGTCCACTATAGGATATTGTGTTTTTCTGGGAGGAAACATTATTTCATGGAAAAGTAAGAAACATAATGTAATAGCTCGATCAACAGCCGAAGCCGAGTATAAGGCGATGGCGTCACTCACATGTGAACTTATATGGGTGAAACAATTCCTTCAATAGCTTAACTTTTGTGACATCCATACGATGAAGATGTATTGCGATAATCAAACTGCTCTCCACATTGAATCAAATCTCGTGTTTCACGAGAGGACTAAACATATAGAAATTGATTGTCATTTTGTATGTACTGAGTTGGTTGGGTCAAACGATCAACTCGCAGACGTTTTGACCAAGTCTTTAAGGGGTCCTCAGATTGATTTTATTTGTTCTAAGCTTGATACATACAATTTGTATGCTCCAGCTTGAGGGGGAGTATTATATATATTATATATTTATCTTTATCTTTAATTAGTTTGTTATTAATTATTTCTTATTTGTATTTTGGGCTTAGTCCATATTTCTTCTATTATAAACAGATCATATGTGTGTATCCAACACAAAGGGGATTAATCTCACATATAGTTTTCACTATATTTAACTATAGCTATACTAAAAAGGAGTTTTCAATTATTTTTATGATGTACAAGTGAAAGAAAAAGCCTAATACAAGGTTTTCTATAAAAATGCTTTAACTATGTAAGTAAATAATTCTTCAAGACTTCAAGTGCATCATCATCAAAATCTCTTCAAAGCATCAATGTTTCTCATTGGTAACAATCTCCCTCTTTTTGATGATGATCAAAAACTTGTTGAAGGCTTGTGATATGTCATGTTCTTAAAGATCTTGTTCTTAATTGACAACTAAGGGGAAAATAGTAATTAATCCAAAATAGAGATAAATAACAAGATATCTAACAAACTTATATATCTCCCCCTCAAATAGGTACCTATTATCACAAGATTATCACATAAGATGTCAATCAAAAATTTCTTCCCCTTTTTTATCATAATAAAAAAATCATCTAATTTTTATGCAACCCCTAAATTAGTTAAATTAAAAAGAATTTAGGTCCCTTAAAATTATTACTCCCCCTATACCCCTTAAAATAAAAAAACACATTCTTAAAATTTAATTTTTTTTTTTACGTTTTAACTTAATAATCAACTATCACTTTTGATAATTGATTATTTGCGAGCCAAATTGTCAAAATTAAAATTTTGAGACCGTGATAATCAATTATGGTCCCTGGTAATCGATTATTGCACGTTAATTTTCAAAACCGCAAATTTGGGCCAAATTTCCATTCTAAGACATATCTAACATTCATAAATTATTTCAAAACTCTTAAAAATTACCAAGATACCATAGAGCTTTCTTTTCGTTTTGAAAATTTAACCTGCAAAACAAAAAAATAGAGTTTTGGTCCCTAAAATTTTATTTGGGTCCTTTAAGGTTATATGCAAGTTACTTTATAACAGGAATCCAAAAACATATTTTCCATTAGGAACATCAAAATGTTTGATTCTACATTTGTTAGAAGTGTGCTCCTTTTTCATACAGTAAAAACATGTGACACCATTTGAATTTCTATAAACGAAAATTCCTTTTTCAACTCATACCATACGAGTTCTTTTAATTTGGTTCCTACTTTTAAGAACATTTTTATTTTTATAAACTCTTTTAACAGGTATAGACATTTCAACATTATTATTTCTTGTTATCACTTCAAGCATATTTTCAAGAATATCAATATCAAGCATGTGACTTTTACATGAAATACATTCAACATTTGAAGACTCTTTCAATTCTAAATTGTAGAAGTTTCAGAACTAAAACAACTTACTTGGCTTGTAGTGTCATCAATATTAGCTGTCAAACATAAGTTTGCTTCTTCAACATAATCACTTGAACTAGAGGTGCTTGATGCATTATCCTCCCAAGCAATGTAAGCTCTTTTCTTCTTTTCTTCACCATTTTTGATGTTTGGACAATCCGCATTAACGTGCCCTTTTTTCTCCGCAACCATAACACCTGTAATTTGAAAAAGATCTTTGTTTCTTCTTTCTGTCCTTTTTAATTTGTTCCTTGCCTCTAGATTTCATGAACTTGTTGAATTTTCTAAACATGTGAATCATATTTTCATCATCTGAGTCTCCATTTTTAGATTCCTAATCCTTTTCTAAACTCTTACTTTATTAAAGTTCAGATTTGAAGACCAATGTTTTCTTCTTTCCTTGGTCTTCCTCAGCTTAGTTTATTAACCTCAAGCTCATGCTCTCTTAACTTTCCAAAAATCACAGTCATAGACATAGACGTCAAGTTCTGAGACTCAGTTATCGCATTAACCTTTGGCTGCCACGTCCTATTCAATGATTTCATAATTTTAACATTTAATTCGTTAGTGTCAAATTTTTTACCTAAACCAAAAAGATGGTTGACGATATGTGTGAAGCATTTTTGCACATCAACGATGGTTTCACCCTGTTGCATCCTGAACATCTCATACTCCTGTATCAGGGTGTTCTTCCTAACACACTTCACATTGTCAGTTCCTTCATGGGTTACTTGAAGAACTTCCCACATCTCCTACGATGTCTTAAACACTGAAATTCTATAGAATTCATTAAGTACAACAACAGAAGATATAATATTGCGAGGTTTAAAATCAAATTGAGCTCTTTTATTTTCTTTAGCAATCTAATTTAAATATGGTTTTTCTTTGTTCAATACCATGAAGTTCTAATTGGAATGTAAGGACCATTTTCAACCGTTTCCCAGATGCCTCTATCAACAGACTCCATAAAAATTTCCATTCTAACTTTTCAGAAGGCATAATTATCACCCGTAAAAAGTACTGGTTTGTTGATGGAAGCACCCTTAGGATAAACTTGGTTATGACTGAAGGGAACCGCTTTGACTTTAGACACACTAAACGCAAGTTTCTCCTATTCACAAGACTTTATTTGAGCACTCTAAGATTTGAGAACTTCCTCAGAACAAATATGTATTCTCAAAATGGCTTAGTTCCTTTTTCACACAGAGAGTTTCCCTTAGGCACACAACTCTAATACTCTCAAGTGAAAAGTTTTTTTCTAAGAGTTGTGGAGAATTCTATTTATAAGCCAAGGTTTGTGTAGGGTCAGAAACTGAAAAGACATCTCCCAACTGTTAGTGATAATCGATCGTTATGGGTTTTGAAAAATGTGATAATCGATTATCCTTAGTGGTAATCAATTATCCTTAGTGGTAATCAATTATTGTCGAACCCTGGACAATACTAAACTTACAGTGATAATCGATTATCCCCTGTGATAATCGATTATTTGTGCGAGCAACCCTTTTCTATTTTAGCATGTGATAATCGATTATGCCTTGAGATAATCGATTATTGTAGCAACATAGTTATACTAGAAAGCAGTTTTCAAGTCTTCTTCTGATGTACAAGTCAAAGCAAAAGCCTAGTACAAGGTTTTCTATAAAAAGGCTTTAACTATGTATGTAAATAATTCTTCAAGACTTCAAGTGCATCATCATCAAAATCTCTACAAAGCATCAATGTTTCTCATTGTTAACACCCAACACAAACATGATATAAACCCTATCGTGTATACACAAACCCTTAGCCAACAATAACAACATATAATCATAATCAAGTGCACATGTATCAAAACAAGGATTTCCATGCAAGAAAATCGATAATATATAGCATACAACAAACAATAAGAACAAGGTAAGTTTCCCCATACATTAACCAATACTAGGATTTTATCTACAACCCCAAAACACCACAAATCTTCCTTTGCATTAAGGTTTTCTACAACTCCTTTTCTTCTTTTCAAGAAAACATCTCTTCCTCTCTCTCTTTTTCATGTTAGCTTTTAGGGTTCTAAGGTTTCTAAAAAATTCTCTCTTTCTTTCTTCTATTCTCTATTTTTATTTTTCAGGCCTCCATACATACATACATACATACATATACATACATACATACATATACATACATACATACATACATACATACATATACATACATACATACATACATACATACATATACATACATACATACATACATACATACATATATATATATATATATATATAT
Organism: Vigna umbellata; assembly: GCF_029865625.1. Classification (NCBI taxonomy): domain Eukaryota; kingdom Viridiplantae; phylum Streptophyta; class Magnoliopsida; order Fabales; family Fabaceae; genus Vigna; species Vigna umbellata. Next base: position 52,978,751 of record NC_142165.1, on the reverse strand, counting down.
CTTATTTAATTCCACCAAACATAATCTCCTATCTTCTCTTAACCAATTTTTAAAATTAATAACAACTCAATCTTCTCAAGATTCACATAATCTTTTTATTAAATCTTCATATTATTTAATTTGCATGTCTTCTCTTCCTACACCCCTTTATTTAATTTCTACACTGATTAAAAAAGATTAAAAGACCAATTTACCCCTAGGCTAAAATACAAATAAAACAAAGGTTTTTCTTAACTCTCTCTCCTTAGAATTGAACTCAATCATTCAATCATAGATCATCCTTCTATCAACAAGTCAACCCATCACATTGTACTATCAAACACACAAGTATTACAATCCAACAAACATACCAAAACATGTTTTACATACTATATTAAAATAACATCAAAGAAATAAGGTAATTATGTTTTAACAAAGATATACACACACAACACCTTATTAGACACATAAACTCTTTATAAAAAGCATATTCAAAGTCTTAACAAAACTTTATTCCTAAAACCTCTATTTTCCTCAGGTTTTACAATCACCACATGTAAAATTATCATTCGGCGACTGGACCAATAGACCCATATCCAGATCCATTCAGGTAAGGACCCACAGTTAAATAAATATTCTTATAAATACAACCATAATCGAGTTTTTCATTTTACTTTTCGCGTTAATCATCGTTTTGACTACTATCTGACTTTGAACATTTACTTTAACTTCGGAGAATATTTTGCAAGCACAAACACCAATTTATTTTGTAGATGAAGAGTACGAGGAGGATGAATGAAAGTTAAAGGACGAAAATCGAATAGAAATAGTGTGTGAAGTGGAAGACTCGTACGTATTTAAGTACAATTTGTATACATACAAGTATACAAATTTCTTTGAAGGCAAACAAGTGAGATGAGATGAATCTCTATTAAGCGACATTGATTTGGTGTAACACATGCAGTTGTGATGAATATGAGAAAAAGGAAAATGAAATTCGTTTTGGATATATATATTCTCATCCACCTTAATCTCGAACGCATACCGAAGAAGAAAAATAGTAAAACTTAGAAACATGGCCAGCTGAACTTGAAAAAGGTTGACGTCATGTATCGAAATATAAAAGATTAGGGTACTGAAAGTTGAATATTCTTCCATTAAAGAAAGAAAAAGGGTAATGAAGAACTGTGGCATATGCAATGTGAGTTCATGTGGGTGTGGTGGGGACTTCCCTCTCAATTGGATCCCCCATTGAATTAGGTAGGGTTAGGTTAAGAAAGCACATGCGCCCAACCTTCTTTCGAATTCTAGGTTCTTTCCCCATGGAAACATCCATATCATAATTCATATATGTATTTATTTAGGGTAAATTTTTAGTGCTGTCAGCGATCTTGAAGCTAAAATCATTAGCACTTACTCATCACTTAACCAAATGCTATCTCTGCCCATTTTGCAAGTTGAACCTCCACCATTATGGTGGTCAATATACTGCTATATCAAATCATTCTTCTGACTTGTTCTAAGGATTATTTAATTCATTGAAGCACTATAGGCAACAACGCAAGTGGTGACAAAAAAGCCTGTGTTCTCTTCATTGAGGGATTGGAATTGGCGTCATGTTTTGTTGTTATCATGTGTAGGTTTGAGAGAGAGAAATAGGTAACAATGGAATAACATCTTCACCAACACAACGGGATAAGGTTGAAAACTAATTGAGTTGTAATGGCAAGTCTAATTCCAAATCACTAATGTTTGTTTGCAATCTTGGTGGTTGGAGAGTCTCCACTGCTTTTTGAGTTTGGTGTAAAAGATAAGGTATGAAAGGGTTTATTGGATCAATTTCTTGACCTTAGCCATAAACACCAATAAGCTTGAAAACAGTAGCACGTACAAATTATTGAAAAGTAAAGGATATGGTTCACTTTCAATTGAATGGACCCCTACCCATTTGTTCCCCAAAGCTTAAGAACCCCATGTTCTTATACTTCTGCCCAACTATCCCTCTTTCTTTCAATCCATATCATATCCAATCTCTCTCTGTTGCCTACAATGTGATTTAGTTTCAGGGATAACACGTGGACATTCCTCCATCTCCACCTTTGTAATTGCTGTTCATTCACACGTCTACTTTCTCTGCTCTTTTTTCAATTTCAAAAGCCCAGTTGCATAATAACAAATATGTTGTGTGCAATTATGTGACAGTGCTTATGGGAAGAATGTCTTAATCATTACTAGAAATTTATGTAAGGTATAAAACAATAACTACCAAAGTTCTGGTTTGGTGAATCTTGTGTCACTAGTTGCTTGAGGTTTATCTGACAATCTGAAGTCATCATAAGGAAAAGAGTGAAATATTTGGAAGGTTTTGTATGAAAAATGCTGTGTGTGCGTGTCTCTGGTTTTTAGCCTATGTAGCCAGCCATGTAGCCTCCAAGATTTTATGTTTGATTTGACGTGAAATTTCAAAATACATGCGTTGGAAACTCAATCCAAACACACGTGTTTTCCAAAACTGTTCATTTCACATTTAAATTTGGCAGATACCAAATAATTACTACTTTTGTCTTCTTTTTTTAAAGAAAAATAGTGTGAATTCATTCCCTAATGTGTTTTTTAGGGGCTGAAGTATTTTTCGTTGAAAGTGACAGTGTAAAACTCTTATTTTGAATATTTTTTTTATTATAATTACATATTTTACTTAAATTTGAAATTCTTACATAAAGTCATACAAGTTAATTTATACACATGATAATTTGATTTAATATATTTAAAAAACAAGAAAGTTGTGAAGGCATATAGTTTTCAAAGTTTAAGTCATTTTAAATCAGAAGCTTTTGAGTTGTTCAGACTTTTGGATAATCTTTCTATTAATAAGGTTGTAGATTGAACAACAATTTATATACCTATGAATATATTAAGATATAAAAATGTATGAAATTCTGAAAAGATGATTCAGGTTACAAGATGGAAGCATTTTATCTTATCCTATAATAGTTTCGAGAGTATCGGGAATTTGTTACAATTTATGTATTAATTAGTCAAAAATCTACTTTAAGAGGTTTTCACCCACATTCCAAATCAAAAGTTTTATTCTCTGTGCTTAATTGAGGTTGGTCAATATTTGATATAGTCTCAAATTGATCGATACCTGGACATTCTTTAAGGTTGCGACAGTATACAACCCTTAGCCTAAAACTCTGTATAAAGATATTCGTCCACATTCCAAACCAAAAACTTCATCTCCTATATTTAGATGTTATACAAGATTATCACGATACAACTTTATATTATCTTATGTATTTCTAAAAGCAATTATATATATATATATATATATATATATATATATATATATATATATATATATATATATATATATATATATATATATATATATAAAAGAAAGTAGTTAGCATTATACGATTTAATTTTTGTTTATTCTATAGTATTTAGGCAGTAAAATGACTTATTAATATTTATTAATTTCTGATTTTAATATTCAAATTATAATTTATGTTTAATTTTTTTTATACAAAATTAAATTGCATAACATCTCTTATGTTTAGTGCTGTCAAAATGGATCAATCGGCTCGACCGAGCCTAACCCACCACAGATTGATCATTTAGTGGTCTACTCAACCTGACTCACTCATTAACAAGTCTAAAAAATTTGAACTTAACCCGACTCAGTCATAAAGGTTGGCTCACTAATTCACTTAATTACAAGTTTTTTTCTTCAATAAAAAAGACATTTTCTAATTGAAATCTAAATAAATTTCAATACAAATAATGTTAACAATATAACTTCAAAATAACAAATTGGGAGGGTTGATGAGCTAATCTGACTCACCACAGGTTCAACTCGAGTGAGTCAGATTCTTAGTGGATCAGACTTAAAATTGACTCGTATCAAATTATTTTTTTTAAAACCCAATTCAGTTTGAAACTATGGTGAATTAATTGACTGACAGGTTCGAACTCGTTTTAACAACACTACTTATGTTAATTATTTAGATACTAAAATACCTCATATTAAAAAAAGGAAATTATATTAATAAATATTGTAAAAGAAGTTTTTCTCAACGGTTAAAAGTTTCATTTAATGACATATAAACAATATTCTTAGAAATATAATTAAAAAATGGTTTAATGGTGTCATACATGGAAGAAAACCACGTTATTATCTAACTATTATCATAAGGTACATTACAATACAACAACATTATATGCCAGGATGACTTTCCTATTGTAAGATATTGAAAAGAGGATCTAAATTTTTAAACTTCCTCTTGCTACATCGTTAGATTAGACCACAACGATTAAAAAATCATTACTTAAAAGAAGAATATATCGTAGTCTTTTATTGTTGGTTATATATTGAATTTTATTTGTTTTTAAGACAAAATATACACTAAAAAGTTGTTTATTTGTTTTAAGCAATGAGTTAGAAGATGTAGATATTTATAGACAATAGTTGTTAAAACGTGGATAATTTTACTAGTTTAAAAATTACTTTTTATATTAATTATATAAGACATATTACATCGGTTATAGAACTGATGTAACTTAAACTTATATAAAAAGTTTGAGATATTTTATATTATTTATTGAACAACTTATATACAATTTTTGTGATTTATTAAAGAAGAAAAAAAAAACTTATAGGAACATTGGTCGTCATGAACAGAGAAATGGTGGTACTGACGTACTTTATATGAGTTTTGACGTCTATTAAATTTTATCTTTAATGTTTGTTAAAATACTGACGTCATATTAAGATACGTCAATTTAATGTTGAAAGAAAAAAATGACATTGATTGACTTTGAAAAACATGCATTACAGACGTCTTTAAACGCTTCTGAGAAGGTCTGTAGAATATGCAATGGAGGGTGTTTAGTCTTTCCTCCATTTGGAGGTCCAACTTCCTCAACACCTCATAACTTAAGGATTTTGTATTTTTTTTTTAGAGCCAAAGTAGTCTTTATGCCAATAATTCCTTAAACGCCACGTACACGACCTTCAATGGAGAACGAAAACATGAAATGAATTCATAAACACAAACAAAATTGTAACATTCACTTGCGGAAACACATACATTTATGGTAAATAACACAAAATTGACTTTTATTCTTCCTTGCATTCGTGAACGAAGCAGTTGGTTCACTCGGGATGATGGAGATTCAACTTGCATAAAGGACGTCAATACTAAATGCAAATACAATATAAATCGATCAAAACTAACAAAATATCCCAACAAAGGCAAGAGAAACACTTTCGCAAGAGGTAAGTGAAAAAAAACTAAGATTTATTCTTCCTTGCACGTCTTTGAAAATGCAGATTCAAGCATAAATGAAAGCGTGAAGAAACAATGTGTGTGGGTTATGTTAATAAATTTTACAATTGTCAACCAAACATTTAATGAATTCACCAAATTTGAAAGATATATAATGTCCAAAAAGTAAAACTCCAACGTTAATTGATGTCGAAATTTTACCATCAAGATGTCTAATTGCTTCCTTGACAACCCAAGATAATTTCTGTGCAGGTTGAAATGATTCATGCAACTATATAATGTCCAAGGATTTACTTTCCAACCTTAATTGATGTCAAAATCTAACAATTCTGACGTTAATTAATGAATCGCATGACATCGGAATAGGGGCATTTTCAATGTCTAAATAAATGAATTATTTACAACAATGTCATCAGTTGTTTTTAACGTTGACTCTTTTCAATATTGTTGAACGATATACGTGAAAGGCTTATTTCGCACTACTTAGAGAACACCACAACATAGTCACCAACAGTCTCCTACATATGGCTCCTACATATGGGTATTTTAAATCACATTTAAAATTGTGGATGATTTAACTTTAAATTATATATTATAATGTGACCTAATAATAATTAAATTCTTGTAGGGTGCACTATCAAGTTACAATTGAATCATGACGCTTATGCTATTATGTTCTTAAGTAAAAAGAATCACACCTTGTCTATCATTTATAACTTTTGGCTCAATGATAAGTGCTTGATATAACAATTGGTATTAAAGACCAGATCACGAGTTTGATTTGATTGTTATTGTTCAAGATTTTCAAAAACATCTTTGACTTTTTTATGGCAAATCCCTTAGCCATGGTTAAGACTTTCAAGAGAGTGAAAGTCATCCTTGAAGATGGTGTCAAATCTATCTTGTGGACTATTATTGGATCCATCATGAAGCATGGATTGAAGAGTAGTGTAGAAATTTAGATCGTTGTATTCGGCTATGTAGTGTGGGTTTATTTAAGATTTGTATTAAGGGTTAAGTAGCATAGGATTTTTCTTAAGTTAGACATCCAAAACAAGTGAAAAGTGTGTGTCATGTGTCATGCTTCCATTGGAGAGGATTTACTTTTTAGAAGGGGTCACATGACACCCTAGGAGTGGAGATGATTTCTTTTTGGTAGTGGTCACATGTCCCTCCACCATTGGAGAGGATTTTCTTTTAGTAGTACCACATGACACTCTTGGAATGGAGAGGATTGTGTTTTGTAAGTGGCCACATGTCCTCCCATCATTAGAAAGGATTTGTGGACACTTTTCCACTCCTTAGAAGACCTCATTTTTTGTCAATGAGAACAAAGGTGGGAGATCATGCTTTTAGGGTTAGAAGGAGACACATTTGGCCTATAAATAGAGGTGTCTCCACCCTTGTATTTCATATTGGATTATTGTAATGTTATGCTGTCAAATTATGACCATACACTTCCTAGATCAAGACTAGAGCAACCCTAGAGGCCTCTTTAGTCACCTTCCTCCTTGAGTTGGCCTCATCTCTTGGAGCCATCAAAGACCACTTCACCATCACTATATACACCAAAGCCGTGAGCATATCACCTTGTCCAGCCCTAACTACGTAACCTTAGACCTTCTCTCACTCCATTTTTGCATTCATCATCAAAGGAAACACTCTCTCCAAGCATATCTCCTAGTTTTGATCAAACATATATAAGGAGGTTGCTATCATTTTGTTTAGGTAACAATTTTTTTAAATTGTCTAAATTAAAACAATGGTGTAGTATATATATCCTTCAATTTTTATTATTAGTTATTGTAGAGAGGGAAAATATTGTTTAAACTTAAGTTTATGATTTTTTTTAATTTAAACAAACTTTTAAGTTATTATCTAAGCTAAAAAGTTGTGTATTTATATATATTTATCGACTAATATTTTGTTAAGATAATTTTTTTAATTTTATTATTAATTATTGTTGATAAAAAAATTGTGTGCATATTAATTATTGAATACTCATTCACTTTGAACGAGAGTTCTTTTAAAACTAATTCTCTTTTTCTTAAGTGTTATATATCCTACATGCATTACTTCATAATTCTAAAACCACAAATAATGAACCATGACATATAATAAAATACTCCAACACCAAAAAAATGAAAAAAGAAAAAAAAAATATATATATATATATACACATATATATATATATATATATATAATAAATTTAACATAATAAAAAGTCAATTACAACTTAAATTCATTAAAATCCTAAACTTATTCGAAATATTTGACAAAGAAAATTCACTTTAAATCAATCTAAAAATGTAGATATAATAAATATTAAGCAATTAAACATAGTGGCTGTAACAGCAGGATCGGACGCCGTACGGAAAGACATCCGCGATCAGTTAACGGACCTGCCGCCCATGTCATCCTCCTTGTTGTCGAGAAGGTATGGCAGGGCGGACGCCCTTATGTACCAGCAGGACCGGATGCCGTACGGAAAGACATCTGCGATCAGTTAACGGACCGGCCGCCCATGTCATCCTCCTTGTTGTCGAGAAGGTATGGTAGGGCGGACGCCCATATGTACTAGCAGGACCGGACGCCGTACGGAAAGACATCCGCGATCAGTTAACGGACCAGCCGCCCATGTCATCCTCCTTATTGTCGAGAAGGTATGGCAGGGCGGACGCCCATGTACCAGCAGGATAGGACCGGACGCCAAGACATCCGCGAGCGGTTAACACAATGCCGCCCGCCAAAGGTCATGACCGTCCGGGCGTACAAACTAACGTTATGTACCGACCGATACTCAGCAATCATGAACCGAACGTCCACCCGGGTCGAGCACCAAGACCGAACGTCCGCCCAAGTGAGCAAACAGGACCGAGCGTCCAGTGCTTGGTTAACTACACGGTTAAATACTAATGACCCATTAAGGCGCGACTAGACCGTTATCAGGCCCACTAAAGGTAAAAGGGTCGTTATCAGGCCCACTAAAGGTAAAAGCCCATTACAATCAGTATAAATAAAGGTTCCAGGTATGAGTTCTGGAGGAACTTTCCTTAGGATGCAATGCATACATGCATCACAGATTGCTCTATCATATTACTGACTTGAGCGTCGGAGTGCCTTTGGCAGGTACCCGACCACCCGTCTTGGAGTAGGAGGACCACCACCGAGAGCGCAGAGGGAGAAAACCGTCCGGCCTCCAACCAGAAGCGTGGAGTAGCGTCAAGCTGTCGCCATACCGTCCGCCACCCGCACGGCCCGGCCTTCTCCAGTTCTGGGGATTCAGCAGCGACCGTCCGGTTGGCATCTGCTTCCAGCGCATCCGGCGCCTGAACTGCCCGATCTGCATCAGCTAGTGAGAAAGCGTCCGCCCGGCTCATGACAGCTTCGTCGTTCGCCCGTCTGCCTTTACCGTTCGTGATCGCTCGTCCGCTCTTCGACAAGCAAGTTTGTGTTTTAACAGGATCCTCACGGAAAATGTCGAAACAGTGGCTAAATATCATTTAGTCACATATTATGAAAACAATATATTTTGTAAATAATTTAATGTTCAATTATGAGAGAAAATTCTTCAAACCAACTACAGTTTTGTTTTTCTCCGCTGAGACCAATTATAGTGATATAGAAGATTGAGTTCATGACATAAAGACGGAAATTGAAAAGCTATAAGTATTGATAATTAAATTTGAAAATTTTGATGTTCAATGCTTTATATTATTAAGATTAGTATTGCATTTGAGTGCACACCGTGGCCATGAGCTAAACTTGTTGATGCCCCAAGAAAAACAAAAAATGTTGGCATTGTTTTCTGGATGACTCTAATTAATTGTCTTATTGGTTATTTCATAGCACATGGGATGTTCAGTATCATTGTTGTGCATCCAGTGTTTCTGACATAAAATATCTATAAATCAATGGAAATCCCCATCCTCATCAATCACTTTTAAGAGTCAAATAATGCCATCAAATTAAACATGCTTAGAAATTAGAATTTTATAATATTAGAAACACTTTATTAGGCAGTTAATTATTGAAGATTGTGATACATTATTTTAGAAATATAGAATTTGTTCACTTAAATGAATTTGGAGGAGAGTGATTGAGGGAATTTGAGAAGATTTGAAAGTAAATTTTTTTTGTTGTTTATTTGAATGGATTTAGAGGTAGGTGGAAGTGAATTTGAAAGTAAATTTTTTTAATCTGTCACATCAATCAAATTTTACACTAATTTTCACAAATTTTACTTCCAAATTCACTCTCACTTATCTCCAAATTCACTCAAATAAACAACAAAAATTTACTTTCAAATTTTCTCAAATCTTTTTCATTATTCTCTTTCAAATCCATTCAAGAGAACACAACCTAAGTAACTCTATCATGATGGAGGAATTATGGGCTGATCCGTTGCATCCCTTATCGGCATGGATTCATGCCATTGGGCTGCTGCACTATTCTCCATTGACACGTTTGTCTCCCAAATCAAACCACACATAATATATTACCCCCTAATGTATATTTGGGTTTTTTCTTTCCTTTTTCAATCACTAAACCCAACAAATAGGTTAGCACAACCAGTTTTCAAAAATTATCCAACTTATGCGATTTTGGTTACTAACATTTTGAAATTCTTCAATTTAGTATCCATATAAAATATATCACTTGTACTGTCTTATAGAGAGAAAAAGGTTTATCGAAAAAATTGAAACATCAATAAAATTTGGGTTCAGTCACATCAAAAATTGACATCAACTTTTATTCAAAACAATATATTAACGAATCTCTAACCTTAATATCACATTTAAAAAAGAATTATATATAAAAAAGTGATCGAAACAGTTTTAATATTAATTTTTAAGTTTGACTTAATTTTTATAAAAATAATTTTCTCTAAGGTCTCCTAGCCATAGAGATATCTTTAAGTATATATAGTTGTTTATGATTTGTGATGAGCATGATATTTGTGATTGACAAGACCCCATTTATGAAGGTGAATTATTTTGAAAATTGGGGTTACATTAGGAGTGGATTTATGTACGAAGATAGCACAACATATTTCATGGTTTACGGGAGATGTATCCTTTGTCGGCAACGCCATACTTTCTTTTGTTGGCACCTTTAAGGATCACAGAACTATATTGTTCTCTATCTTATCATCGATGCACCAACCACACAATCTACCATTACCACCCACTTTACTACGTAGGAACCAACTTTTTATTTATGTTTTACCATGCACTGTTCATGTGTGGCTTCACCATCTTTACATCATCCATTCGACATCACGTCAAAGCTTTTCGGTTCCCAGAATTTTCACGGATATTATTATTTGTGACATTATGTAAATCATTTTAATAAAACTGACGAGAATTTGATTAAAAAAGACTGATATCATCACTCAATAAATAATTTTCACGGATATTATTATTTGTTACATTATGTATATGAAAATTTTGTACAGCTAACTTCTTCCTAATAATATGGGACAGGATCACGAATCAGAGTCCTGAAGAATCTCGTCAGATTTTATGAATTTTCTGATTATTTTTGAAATCAATAGCTTGAGTTTTTTTCTGGATATGTTTTATTTGTTTTCACGTTAATTTGAGGACTGTAAACGAATATTTAAAAAATAGTTTTAAAGTACAAATTTTTACAATCAACACATTGTAATGCTGTCGTCGACTAAATTTATGGATTTATTATAAATAGATTATATAATGTTTTTATATAACTATATTATTCATTGACAAATTTGTACGAATGTATATTTGTTTTATAAATAGGACCATGACATGAAAACGAATGGGATGGAATAGGGTAGTGTGATTATGATGAATATTTTTCTTTTTATATTAAACACCTTTGAATTGACTTTCATGCCATAATTTTGAACAACTTTTACTATAAAAATGTTGAATTGGGGAAAAACTATTTTTAGTAATGTAATTTTGTTTTATTGATTTTTAAATATTAAAAAATATATTTAATATTTGATAACAAAAGGTCAATATACAAAATAATTATAAGGATTATTAGTTGGAAGGAGGATTTGGAATTATTGAAAGATTTTTAGATGGAGATAAAAATGGAGGAATAATATGGTCAAAAAAGGGTCTTCGAAGATCAAATTTAAATTGTACGAGATTTGGTTAAAATTTTATAATTCTTGTAAACCAGTATTAATTAGTAATTTTTAATGGATGCAAAGAAAAGATGATGTTTGATGAAGTCCAATCTAAACTTGAACCTAAGTAATTTTTTTGCGTTCCAAAAATAGATGAAAAAAATACATCACAATAGCCAAATAAAAAAAATTACAAGAAAATATACTGCATAAAATAAGACTTCGATAATCTTTTCTCATTTTCTTAAATTAAAATCTACTGCTAACAGAATTTGATTGAAAATTTTGGGAAAAAACTTGAAATAATCTTAGAAGAACCAAGTCCTTGAAATAAAATTCTAAAGAGACAAAATTATATATAAAATTTTACTTTGAAATATTTAGAGAAAAAGAAAAGTTTTGAAAAACCATGACCCTTAAAAAAAGATCAACCAATGATTCCAACCACACTTTATTTTTTCTTAAGAAGTAGTTTAAGTATTGGATATATTGTTCCTTAATCAAAGCTATGCAATAAGTAAGTTGAAATTAAAAGTTATTTCTTATCCCACCTGCTTGTGTACATATTTGTGTTCCCAGTAAAACAATAACAAGTATTTCCCTTTATCATGACAAAAGCATGACCACACCAACAAATATACAAAATAGAAAGCACACAAAATTGTAATAGTACATCTTATATATATATATATATATATATATATATATATATATATATATATATATTATTCAATAAATTTAAAATTTGGAACTGAATTTTTGTTCATTATAAATCCACAGATGGAAATTCAATTACGGTATAAAATATATCATGTTAATTATTAGGAGACGTAATTTATGAAAAAAAAAAACATTATTTTTATGGTATAATTTTTTTTAGTGATATTGCTATGTTTTATAGTCTTCTTATTTATTAGTGGAGAAAAATTCATTAAAATCTGTTATGATGAGATAAAATTTGATAAATTAATTTATAGAGAGGGTGTATATTGTATGACATTGAAGATTAAATTAAATGAATTAAATTGAGTCCAGTCTGTTGAGTTTTTTTGGTATTATTATTTGATGAACATGGAAAATACAATTATATTAGTATATTATTTTTTTAATATATTTTAAAACATTAAAATGAGTGTTAATTAGTATACTTTGAAGATACTGGAAAGTGACAACAACAAAATATTATAGCAGAAAATCCAAATTAAATTTTTACATAATTCTTTTACAGTTGGATTAAGTTTATCAATAATTATTTTCTATTTATGTATCTGATTAATTTTTCTAAAGAATAATACACAACTGAGGATCAATTTTGAATTAACTAGTAATCATAACAGAATTAATAATCTTTACATTCTGAGTAACATGATCAACATACCCTTCAATTTTAAGTCAAAGTTTACTTTTGATGTCCAAATTACATAATCAATGTTATCTAATTTATCAATAGATAAATCCACATTGACATAGTTAATATATATGGATGGGTCAGACATACTAGTGATAAAAGAGAGGTCAGAAAGAGGAAGAAGCCATGAACAAGTAAGGGAGAGAGAAAATTTAAAACCTGCACTAGTACAAAAATATCGTATAACGTCGTTGTTTTTTGGCCTTTCACGTCGAATTCGAGGTTGACGTCATATCGGGAGACGTTAAATTGACGTCGAATTTAAAAAATTCGACGTTAATCAAATTGACATCGAATTTTGTTAATATTCGACGTTAAGCAATTTTTTGTTTTTTTAATTAATTATAATCTTTTTTTACAACTCTAAGAGACCTGAAAAGCATAAAAACAACAAATTTCAGTATTTTGTATTTTATAAACCATGAACTATGAATGTGTAGTATAATATCAACAATTAACAACAATAACAAACAATAAACAAGTTCAATCAAACAACAACAACAATAAACAAGTTCAATCAAACAACAACAACAAACAAGTTCAACAAAAAACAATAAACAAACAAGTTCAACAAATAAGTTCTTCAAAACGAAAACGAAAACGAAAACTAACCTTCAAAAGGTGGGTTCGTCGGAATATAGTGTTTCCACCAGTGAGAGAGAAAACAGAATGCGTCTATAAAGGACAAGAACACGAAAATAATTCGTCAAAACAAACGAAAATTATACATAAAGTAGTTAATTAACATGCATTTGTATCAAATGAAAGAAAGATTACATGTGATGGTCATCAAGCTTCGTTCGAGAAAAGTTTGAGAAGAGAAAAGGGTCTCGCGCGCTAAGATAAAGTGAATGAATTTTCAATCTCACGCTCAAATTAAAAAGGGGAAACTTTTGGCTGACAAATAATATGTCGAAGCTCCTACAAAATTCGACGTATTATATGTGGTTTAAAAGAAAAAAGAAAAAAAGAATTAAAAAGGGGTTCCTTTTTAGCTTCTGGCTGACAAATAATACGTCGAAGCCCTTACAGAATTCAAAGTATTATTTGCTGTTTAAAAGATAAAAGAAAAAAGAATTAAAAAGGGTGACTATTTGGCTTCTAACTGACAAATATTACGTCGAACCCCTACAGGATTCGACATACTATTGGTGGTTTAAAAGAAAGAAGAAAGAGAATGACGCGCTGGTTTAAATAATTACCATCATAGAACGTCGAATTGAATGAGGCTTCGACGTTCTACAATTGCATTTATTTACAAAAATGTCACCGGTCATTTTTAACGTTGGCTATTCAGTGGTTAGACGTTGAACACGTGACATTATACGCTATTTTTGCACTAGTGTCGAAAGAGGTCTAATGAACTTATCGATGCGTGAGAGCGCATTTAGACTCTATGGTAGTGATCTCGACAACATTGTGGTCGTCTGGCCGAGACAAGTAAAACTGTGTGGTCGTCGATCGAAACTAATGCTCTGACAATGATGACAATGACAATGGTAATTCTACCGACGAGGACGGTTGTAGTGGGTAGGGGCAACAAAAAGTTTTCCAAAGAACCTTAAGCTCTAGATACCATGAATTAATAAAGTGCAAGTTATTTCAATAAGATGTCTAGTTTTGCACTCAATCATCCAATTTTGTTGAGGTGTAAAAACACATGAAGTTTAATGGAGAATACCATGAGAAGCCATAAATTGTTTAATAGAATGGGAAAAATATTCACGGTCATTATCACTTCGCAAATTTTGAATAGAAACACCGAATCCGATTTTAATTTCATTATAAAAGGTTAATCATAACAATTTTTCTTTGAAAATAGCCAAGTGCATCTGGTCATCCCAGATTTTGTAGAACTATATAATCTAGTAGTCCACATTTATAATATAATAGAACAATTAGAAGAAGACTTGTAGATAAAGTCTTAAGGTTACAGTCATCCCAAATTTGGTTGTAATTTAAAACTTTAACACAATAGAGTATTTCAAAATAAACAGAAGCCTATGGATCCTAACTAGCCTAAGCAGCGGTGTCATCTCCCTCTAAGGCCTGCTCCAGAAGCACCTCATCTACCTCTGCTCACATACAAATGGATGATCATTGCAACAGAAAACACACACAAACAAAAGACAAACACAAGCAGAAGGGTGAGCTAGATATACAAAAATCATGTTATAACAATCACACCCAACATGCAAGTTTAATTCATATATACTGGGTCACTTAGCACAACTTGTTACACTTTAAACTTGACTCGTCCGGACTTAAAATGATTGTCGAGCTATGGCGGGTCATGCACTAGTGGTGGCCTCTACTGCTTTACAAAGTCATTGCCAATGAGTTTCACCCTACCACAATCACGAGGTTAGTCCGTTATCACTCACCTTGGGCCATACTGGAAGCACCCAAGACTATGACCTCTTACTACTACTCACGACATGGTTCAATCCCCTCTACTTGAGAATGATTGACCATTGTAGTTTCAGGATAACCCCCAAGACTGAGCTTCCATGCAAATCATTCTAAAACACACCAAGGGCACCACCATGGATCTTCTCCTTGAAGATCATGGAATTACGTCCAATAAAATAGGGCATCACCATGTAACCTCCCTTTGAGATCCATGGAATTACGTCCATCAACCATACTTTTAAAACCACATACTTTGAATCACCAATCATACCTTTGAATCACATACACTTTCACTTTAACAATATACAACATGTTTGAATCACATCATGCAATACAATCTGCTTTGACACATATTTCACAAACCATACAACATTCAACTCTATGTGAAACAATACAAAAGAGAAGATAGAGAATAAAACTCTGAACGTCTCGCACAGCGCACCCCTTCGCACATCGAGACTAAGAGCGTTTCGCACAGCTCAACCTATTCGCATGGCGGATTAACTCACAGAGGTGTCATACATCATGCCTCTCGCGTAGCGTACCCTAGTCGTTATGCGAGAGCTCAGACAGAGACCAACCCCCTTAAAACTCTCGCTTTGCGCCCAATTCGCCTTTCGAATTAAACTGGCAGTGACTCCAGGTCACCACCAGTCGCATCCAAATTCACTATACGAATCACCATACAGAGAGTAGCACCCTCCAATCATTCGCACAGCGCACCAGTTTGCACAGCGAATTACTCAAAAAGAGAGCACCCTCTGCAGGGACTCGCTATGCGAGATAATTCGCATAACGACTTTGCACCATCTACAGAACGCAAATTCTGCAGAATTATGCACTTAGACGCCCCCTTATCATTTCTAGGCCTTTTCTTCAATTTCTAACACCCCTAATTCATGTTTTACACCTAATTAAACTTGTCTAGATGTTCCTAAACCCTTCTAATACAATTTAAAGGTGATTACAACTCAACTTGTACTCCTCAACATCAATTATCACCACTTGAGGACCCCAAACTCAATTCTAACACTTTGGACTTATTTGGACCACTTTGGTGACTCCAACAAGTTACAATATACTTGTTAAGACAGCCCCAACAGACCACAATAGCCCCTGACCTCTAACTCTCAAAATCACTACCTCACTTCCTCTATAATAACCTAAAACACTACCAATCCTCTTTACTTTCAACATAACAGTTGCTATCTCGGAATACACCCATCTAACATCCTCAATTGCAGTTACACAACACGTTTAAATCAATTCACAAGCATCATTTCACAGATTCACAGATGAACATACCAATACATATTATTTCATCTACTCAGAACTTAACATACAACCCAAACAGCAGAATTAATACATAACTCAGTATATACACATACATGCAACTAATTATAAAGAAGTATTCTAGCTCCCCTTACCTTGGAGTTGAACAGCCCAGCTCACAACACCGCTTCCACAGTACCCTACTCGGCGAAGAACCTAAACAGTGCCCTACAACCACCGAAACAGTGATGGAAACAACTCTTAGAGCTAGGATTGAGTGGAAAATGATAAACAGAAAAGCACAAGACACATGCAACCAGCAAAGATTTCATGTGCTAGGTTTTAGAACGGAGAAGAAACTACATGTAAGGACTTACCAGCCTAGGACCCAAAATGAATCGGTTCGTTGTGAAGCCCTCTACGTTGCGGACGTTTGGGCGCCACCTGATCGGAAATTCACTAGCTTAGTGAAGAGAAATGGTAGAGAGAAGGCAGAGAAAATATGAAAACTGAGTTTTTAGAGAGAGATAGAATGCTTAAGCTAATGGACCAAGATGTTTGAAAAATCTATTTAAAGTCTGGTTTCATTAACTTAATGCACCTTTTTGCTCTTTTAACTCTATTTTTCAGGTCCTCACATCTGGAATAATCATCAATAAAAGTAATGAAATATTGAAAACCTAAATTAGACTTAATACGACTAAGTCCCCAAATGTCAGAATGGACTAAGGCAAAAGGAGACGAAGCACATTATGTTTTCCTAATTGACATGACTCACATACTAAATTAGACAACTTAGATAAGCTAGGAATAAGTTGTTGCAATTTGACAAGACTCTAATGACCTAACTAAGCATGAAGAAGAGATGGAGACTCCATAACCATGCCAACATGTGTAGAAGAACAAAGATGATAAAGACCATGAGACTTAGATTTAGGGTCAATCACTTGTCTCAAACTTCGTTCCTATAAACAAAGAGAATTTTTGTTAAAAGAAAAAACATAATTAAGAGAACAAGTTAATTAATGGATAATAAGCTAAAAGGAGACCCAGGTACATAAAGAACATTACCAATAACAATAAAAAAAAATGTTAGCATTCCTCAAGGCACATTTTATTAAAATCAGCCACATTGCTTGTTTGTTGGTTTCTTTATTTTTTTCTTATGTATAAAACAAAGACCCTTTATATTCCAAAGATAATGAGAATTGATGTTTTCTCAATAGTATTTCCTTTTCATGGTATTAGAGTCAGGTTCTTTGGAAGCTTTGATATTATAAATTCTAACTATTTTGCTTAAGAAAGATGTAACAATTTGGTGCACTCTTGGATAGTGAATTCCACCTTTCCCTTAATAAGAGAAATTATTTTTCATGGAAAATGCTATAAATGTTTGATCTTATTTAAAGGAACATTTCTCCTAAGGGGGTTTAATTCGTGTTTCAAAACTTCAACAAGAAATTTAAAATTTCAAGCAATGATCTCTAAGTGTAACTGAATTTTTTTTATTAAGCTCAAAAGACTCTATAACGAGCTTGAATGTTACGGTCAATTCTTACCTACACTTGTCCTATTCGATGCAATTTCCAAGCCATGGGTAATGAAAAAAATTAACATCAAGATATAATTATTCAATTTCTAAATGGTTTAAATGACTATGTAGTGTTGTCAAATCCCAAATATTGTTGTCAATTATACGTTGTTCCTTGACATTATTCCATACCCTTCATCAAATTAAACATGTTATTGGACATAAAACTTTGGCCAAACTTTCTAGTATTGCAGTTTTCACTCGTTCCTTCATTTTGACAAATGTGTTATTTCTCCCAAAATTCAATTTTAACCTTATTTATATATCTAAATTATCAAAATTATAATTGTCTTGCAAGTTTTTCGATTGAAAAATGCAAAATATAAGTCCATGAGGATGATTGGTTTGGCTAAAAAAGTAGAAGGTTTATACTTGTTGACAACTGAAGTTCAAAAGATGGTAGAGCTCGATTCAACAATGTTACAACAGAAAACATTCCATAGTCAAGTTTGTGGCAATTTTGGTTGAAGCACCTTTGATGTGAGAGATTCAAAACTATGTCTAAGAAAATCCTAACGTTTTTACAAATAAGGATGTTGTTGTGACATTTTCCACTAGGCAAAACAAAAGAAATTACCATATTTGATTAACAAATTTGTAACCTATTTCATTTGTAAACTATTTAATTTTGACATATTGAAGGTCACAAGTACTTTCTTACTGTTATAGATGACTATAACATATTTTTGTGGGTTATTTTGATGAAATCCAAATCTGAAGTAAGTACACACTTGCAAAACCTTGTTCACAATTTGAAAAAAGAGTAAACAAAGTCCGATCTGATAATGATCCAGAATTTACCTTGACATTTTTTTATGGAAAAGAAAAAATTATATATACATCAAACCTCTTATGTTAAGTGTCTTGAACAAAATAAAATAGTAGAAAGGAAAGATCAACACATTTTAAATGTGGTTAGATCTTTGTTGTACCAAGCTCATCTTCCTAAGTGTTGAGAAATTTAGCCGAATTTTCTTAATCAGATTTGTGAGAGAAAGTATAAATGCGGAATAATAACACTCAAAATAGAACTCTTTAAATTATTATGCAAATATATTATTGATAAAAATAAAATTACAATGTCATTTTTCTCTATCTTTATTTATTGCTTCTCTACGTTGAAATTTAATCTCAATTTCTTTTTCTTCTCTACATCATTTTGTTATCTATTTCTTTCTCTTATATATTAACTTATTTTTTATTTAATTTGTTGATTTTCTTAATCTTCTCCCCTTCATTGATTTTTATTGGATAAAATCTTTTCGACAAATTTTAACACTAAGCAATATTAGGGATATGTAGTGACACATGTTGAATACATTATAAATAGAATTCCAAGAAAATTTTTACAAAACCATTCCCTTTGTTTTTTGGAAGTAAACCAGATGTGGAAAATTTGAGTTTTTAGGTGTTTGTGTTTTGTTAGCCCTTTATAGGTTCAGAGAAAAAAATTTGACTCAATGTTCCGTAAGTCTGCTTTCTTATGATATAAACCAACTACCAAGGGCTATGTTGTTATGGATGTTAACTCTAAAGGTTTGTTTGTGTCTCAAAATGTTATTTTTCATTAATTGGTTATTGCTTATCAGTCCCAAAATTCACCAAACTGGACTTACACTGAAACACAAACAAAACCAAATATATCACCTTAATTTTCACCACACACATATAATCATAATTCTCTACTTGTTGAGTTAGATCCATCACCACTTCATTCACCTTCAGATACAACCATCTTTTTTTCACCTAATAAAAATGTTGTCCAAATAAAGTGCGAACTCAGAAAATCATCTAGGATCACGCATCCACCATCTTACTTGGTTAACTACATTTGTGCAACAAATCAATCTTCCTCAAGTATGTCTCATTTCTTATCTAGATTCTCTTCTCTTTGTTATTTATCTCCTTCACATCATTCTTTTAATTTTTCTTTATTATTTGAGACTAAACCCAAAACCTTTGAAGAGGCTTCGAAATTCCCTTGTTGGATTGATGTTATGCAAGCTGAAATATAAGCTCTTGAGGATAAGAAAACATGGTTCCTAGTTAACTTACATTTGAATAATACCCATTGAAAATAAATGAGTATTCAAAATCAAGATACGTGATGATGGCATTGTTGAGCATTACAAAGCATGCTTAATATCAAAAGGATATACACAAATTGAAGGAGTGAATTATTTAGATACTTTTTCTTCTATTGCTAAGATTACAACTATGAAAACTCTTCTTGTTATTTCATCTATAAAAGGGTGGTTTTTTCATCAATTAGATCTTCTTACATGGAGAGTTAGAATATACGTTTATATGTTGGTTCCTCAAGGTGTTCCTAAATCTCATTCTAAGCAAGTGTGCAAGCTCACCAAAAGTTTATATGAGTTGAAATAAGCAAGAAGACATTGGTATGAAAGGCTTACTACCTTGTTATTATCTTGTGGATTTTATCAAGCACACTTAGATAGTTCACTCTTTGTTAAGAAGACTTCTCACACTTTTACAACATGTTAGTACATGTTGATGATATTATACTAGTTGGGGTTTACTTATAGAATTTAACCATGTTAAGAAAATTATAAATGATCCCTTCAAGATCAAAGACTTGGGTCAACTGAAATATTTTTTAGGTGTCCAAGTTCTCATTCTCAATTGGGAATATTTGTTTATCAATATAAATATTTTCTTGACCCCTTAAAGGATTATGGTATATATTCTTAGTTCAAAATCAGCCTAAACTTCTTTAGACCTTTTACTGAAACTTCATCAAGATGAAGGCAAGCAGTATGATGATGTGCCTTTGTATAGTTGACTAATCAGACATTTATTCTATTTAACCATTACAAGACCTTTGTTACACAACAACTCAGTCAATTCTTGTCAAGACCAACATATACTCACTTTTATGTTGTCGAAAGAGTCCTTAGATATTTAAAAACTTCCCCAGGTCATCCTACAAAAAAAAATTGATATTACCGATAGCCAAAATCCGTCGATAATACATAAAATTTGTCGGTAAAATAAAATTACTGAAAATCAAGAATCCATTTGTAAAACTATTGTCGGTAAATTTTTAACGACGAAAATTTGTTTCGTCTGTAATTATCGATAGAAGAATCTGTTGATAGTTACCAACGAAAGAATCTGTCAATAATTATCGATGGAAAAATCCATCAATAAATGTCGCAATATGTTTCATCTTCTTCTCCACTCTCCCTCTCTTTCTTCTTCTTTCTTTCATTTTTACTGCACCAAAAGAATTAACACATTCCAGACAACGACGTTGATAAATTTTTTGGGCAAAAATTATTAAGATTCATGTTAAACAATGGCGTTGCACGGTGGTGAAAAACGTTGTATGATGGTGGAAAATGTTACATGGTGGTGGAAAAAAATGGCGTTACAATGGACAATAGCGGCTTTACATGGTGGTGGCAGTGGTTGGAGCGTGAAACAGGAATAAAATAGGCATTATTCCTCTCCTATGTGTGTTAGAGAAGAAAAAGATGAAGTGAAATACCTCAATAACGTTGGTGGAGACGAAGATGGCGACTTGGCTGAATGGAAATGGAGGCTTGTAACTATAGTGGCTAAGTTAAGATGGAGAGGTGAGGGAATGGAGAGGCTGCATACCGATCGAGAATGAGAGGTGGGGGAATGAAGACCTGAGAGAATGAGAAAAAATGGACGGAAAAGTTTCCGCTCTTTTTATCAATAGATTTTACCTACGAATTTTTCGTTAGTAAATGAAATATGTATTATCGACAGACTTTTTCGATCGAAAAATTTGTCGATATGTGAAAAGAATGGGCGGGAAATTTCTGTTCTTTTTATCGATAGTTTTTCTGTCGATAAGAGAAATATACATTACCAACGAATGTTACTGAAGAATTTTTCCGTCGATAAGAAAAATATGCATTATCTATAAATTTTTTTGTCGCTATTGAATCTGTCTGTAACATCCATCAGTAGAAAAAATTCAAAATTTATCGATAATTCAAAATTATCAACAGATTTATCTCTGTCGATAAAATTCCATTAGTAATTAAAAAAATTTGTAATAATCTTGATAGATCTTTTGTTATTGGGATGTAGATTGGGCATGCTATATTGATACCTGTAAATCCATTTCGGGCCAATGCTTCTTTCTTGATTCATCTCTTATTTCCTATCTTATTTCCTGGTGGAGTAAAAAACAAAGTACAATCCTTAAATCTTCATCTAGACAGAATATCGTGCTTTATCTATAGGTAATTATGAATAACAATGGATTGTTTATTTATTTCAACACTTGCATGAGGAATGTTGTATGACACTAATACTATATTGTGACAATCAAAAGCGTTATTCATATCAATTCGATCTTTTATAAACGTACCAAACACCTTGACATAACTATCATTTAGTTTAAGAGAAGTCACAAGTTGGATTGATGCGACCAATTTCTTCACAAAACTAGATAACAAATTTATTTACTAACCAAAACCTTTTTACGAGCTACTGACTAAGTTGGGATTGTTTGACATTTTCTATCCTTCAACTTGCAAGGCGGTTTACATGATTCTCTACCATGAGTCGACATATGAAGAGTTTGTTACACGGTGACACATAAGAAGTTTGTTACACAATGACACATAAAGAGTTTGTCACACATAAAGTTTGTTATACGGTGACGTATGATGATTTTGTGACATAGTTATTAAAATCAGCCATGTTACTTGTTTTTCGGTTTCTTTTTTTTTTTCTTGTGTATAAAAGAAAGACCCTTTGTATTTCAAAGATAATGAAAATTGATGTTTTCTCAATAATATTTCCGTCTCATCAATTAAGCCACATTGTGAAATGGCTAATAAGATTTAGTTATCAGAATTTTAAAAGGAATTTTATCATATCAGTTTAAAAATTGGTTCACTGTCTTTCAATTATAAACACCATATAGTACTTTTATCCTAATGTTTATTTTCACCAGTAATTGATTACCAAATGAATTATATGTATAAGATTTTTTACATTCTAACCAAATTCTTTTTGTTTCGTTAAAGTGTCGAGCAGCTCTTTGATCCTGTTAATCACAATATGTTAATAAACATATACAATTTTGTATAAGAATGTAGATGAAATATATATACACACACGCAACTTAATGGACAATTTACACACTTAATTACGAGTCACTAAGCTATTGTTGAGAAAAACCCAGATTATAAAATCAGTCATCAAGAGATTAACGAGTTACTAAGGTATTCTTTTCTATAGCATGCTTAAATACGATTATGTTAACAAATCCCATCTGGATATTCGCCTTGGGTGTCCGTTTGTGTTATTCAAATAATTAGAAGTTGGAAAAAGAATTCGTATACAAATTTCAACTGAAAATTGACAAGGCAACACTTGTGCAGAATATTTAAACTCTTTCATATTTGACTTGAATCTCTCCCAAAAATAAAGCGCCTTGTCCAGTCTGATACTACTAACGCTCTTGTGCGCCAGCTTACTTGCTTGCTGTCAAAACATTGGATGAAGCTTTATTAACTTTATACTCATAATGCATTATGAGTCTTTTTAGTTTTAATTTTTAAAAATATACTATAATATTTAGCAAAAGGAAAACTCATTACCTTGCATAGACGGAATACCACAGCCATTGACTGCTGTGTCCAATTGAAACCCAATCGCCCGGAAGCTGTGCAGCGGTTTGCTCTCCTCCTAGAGGAGCGAATTGACCTAAATGCTTGTACCTTAGGAACAATCAACCACGTAGTAATGAGGAAAACATGGACCAACCAATGAAAAACCTTGAATCATATTCATCCTTTCATTATCATGTCAAGGTACAGAGCCCATAAAACTAAAGCTATTAAATTAAAATGATCATGTTACCTAAAGGGTTTGAAGCGATGGCGCCCTTCTCCCCTGAATCTGATGGGACCCTCTGGATTTTTCTCACACTCTTCCATCCGATTAAAGCACTGGGCCAGGTAGGTGCCTTGCTGAGATGCGACCTGATTTGCGGTTTAAGAAACCTGACGTCATATCATTAAAGAAACATAAGCAGAAAATGGAATACAACTTTCAGATAACATGATGTGCACCTGCGCTGTAGCAGGAAGAAATTTCATCTGAGAATCCACTTTAGAGAGTGCGGTTTTGAGTTCTTCGATATTCAGTTCAATAGATTCTTTTTCAACATCTCCCTTGGACTCTTTCAACAAATCAGCAAGGTCGTGCATCTGGTTACTCTTTAGATATAGCCCCACCTGAGGGTATCTCTCACAGATGTCATCCAATACCTCCTGAAATTCCTTGACAGTAAGAGTTCCTGAATTGTCCTTGTCAGCCTTCTTAAATATTGCCGCAATATCTTCCTAAAATGCCAAAACCCAATATATTGATCAAAAACAGGAAAAAAAAATAATCTGAATTCCAATAGTGTCATTCGGTCCCAGATTGTCGATATGTTTAGCTTAATGCAACATTCAGCTAGCTTGGTAAGGCAAGAAGTAGAACTATTAACCAAGATGTGTGATAAGTGTATGAACAACATAATAAATATTTTACTATTTCATCAAAATTAAATAAATTTATTAATCTAATGGAAGACAATGAAGAAACTAAAAACAAATTCAGTTGTAATGTTACAGACTTTACAGTATGGATACGAACAATTCTCTGTAAGAATAGCATATAGCCGTGTTGCACACAGCTGAAAACATGCAGTAGTAACAATGTTCAATATTAATTAAATGAAGGATGGAGAATATACCATGACTTTTCGCTGGTTTATTGTAGCACAGTCACCAAGTGCATACACGTTGCTAGTTGATTCAACTCTCAACCACTCATCAGTAGCTATGGCCCGTCTATTAGTCTGTTCAGGATAATCAATTTCAAGTAAATAAAATAAATGAAAATTTTATTTGGTGAAAAATAAATAAAACTAACCGAGAAACATGATTTGGAATATTAATCAGAACAACTAATATGGAAAATTTCCCAATGACACACCTGACCAATTTGTGACATAAAATCTTTTATAAATGGACGAGTGCCGATACCAGTTGACCAGACAGCCATTCCATATGGGATTGTGGTAATTTCTCCTCCATTTTTCATTTCCTTAGTAGAAATTTCTTTATCAGAAACCTTCACAACCATGGACCCTGTTTTGACATCAATACCATCTCTTCTAAACTTGTCTTCAGCGAAAGTAGTGATTCTTTTGTCAAACCTGAAAAAGAGCTCAATAATGAAAATGTATATGCTCATAGTAAGCTCTTATTTTAAACAATAGAACCGCAAAACCACCAACCTGCATAGTAGAATCGATGATTGAATCTAATACTGCGCTACTCATAAACACAAATAAGGGACTAGAAAGCATCATTAAACAAGTTATGAGCAAGGAGAGGTGTAATGAGAGTTTGACGCTTACATGCTCAAAATATGATCTCCAGCCTCCAGAAGCGTAATTTTAACTAAATCTTTTATCCCAGGGTATAAGTTGACCAAATCCTCAGTGACAAAGTCATGTAGTGAGGCTGCAAACTCAACTCCAGTTGGACCACCTCCAACAATAGCAAAGTGAAGAATTCTCTTCTTTTCTTCCTCACTTAAACTTGGCAAACTTGCTCTCTCGAAGCAGTCAATAACGGTTCTTCTAATCTTCTGCGCATCTTCAACTTCCTGCACAGTATACACACATGTCCATAAGATAACAAAAAGCCACAAACATGTCATCTGCAAAATTTATATCCATCACACCTGAGACATCATTGGATTTTCCCACGTCTCCTCAGAACTTCTTTTTTCCCTTTTAGAGAAAAAAATTACACCAAAATACATGATAATATGATGCACAATAATGAAGTGATAAAAAAGTTACCTTCAAGAAATGGCAATTCTCAGTCACTCCCGGAGTATTAAATGTGTTGACATTTGCTCCTACGGCTATGATTAGGTAGTCATAGTCCACCACAAATTCTTCTTTCTCGTTGTTACTTATATTAGACCGACAGTATACCTTCCTGTTTGCTGAGTCAATCTTAAGACATTCTGCTTCACTGAATTGAATGTCCACCATTTTCTGCGTGGATGATAGATAACAAGGAGTTAAGCCAAATTCTATTCTGGCAATCTAATTACCAGAATATGTATCTCCTAGTGGTAAGTAGCATTTCGTTATCAATCTAATATATGTTTTCATTCACTACGCGGTGCAATCTCATAAATGGGATCCAGATAAACCCATTCTTAAATAAAACAGAAATTCATTGTTTCAACTTAGACCTGATCCATGACATGAGAACAAACCTCTGTTTCACGGAAAATATAACACAGTGGATGCAAGCTCGTTACCATATAGTTCCCATAGTGCTTATTGTACATACAACATGAGATCGACAAATCCAACAATTTATGATTAACTGTTAACAGTAATCAACCATTGCAAATAACGTCACAGGTAAATGGCATGAAATTGTTACAAGTACATAAGTCAATAAATCAAAAACATTTTTTTAATCTAATAATATTATTCATGTAATTAAAAGTAATAATTACTTTAAAATAAGCTTTCTATTTTTAATTGATAGAAAAATCATTAAAGGAAAAAGAGGAGTTATCTTATCAAGTCCAACTGACAGGACAACTACAACTTATTCCCAAGTATCCTTAAAAATTAATCAGCAGTTACATGACAAAAGTAACAACCCCTAAAATGAATATTATGAAATAGGAAGCAAGTGTGTTATTTTTCATTTGATTATCACCTTCCGAAAAATATTGCGGACAGGTTCGACAATGCTGCGGGCTTCCACGGTGCCGCAGGTAACACTGGGCAGCAAAGGAGTGAATGCAAAGTAATTGCGAGGAGAGACCACATGAACCTCATATCTGGGATTGTTCAGATTCTTCAAGAAACTCGTGCCAGCCCACCCTGTTCCCAGCACCACTACCTTTTTTTTCTCCGGCACCGCCGCTTCAGATGCCCCTACAGCCTCTCCGTAAGCCAGAACCCCTCCACCACTGCATCAACCAAACCATTATCCTCTTCACACATCACACAAATATGCAGTGCTATTTGTATATATTTTATTAAAATCCATTCCATCGCAACTGTCTCTAAATTATAATCTTTCTAGTAACATTATTAATTTTAATATATGATAATTATTTTAATACCGTATTTAACCGAATGTGTCAAAATTCAGAAATTATTAGTGAATTCAGACCACGGCCCTAAATTCCCGCATGCTAAATCAAGATTTTCAATTTACAAGAAAAAGTTTGCATGTTCAATAGAATGAGAAGATTATTACATCATAATATAAACAATGCAATAGTTTCTTATCACAGTTAATCACAACTTTCATCTTGGCACATCAGAACACATTATACATGTTTCTAAACCGGGTGTATATAATTAAATTGTAGAATATAAGTGTGTCAACTCTACCATTGTGCATAAGCCTTCACAGGTTTATGAACTCATGTAATACCTATATATTAAAAGTAAGTTGCAAGTTGACTACAGAATAAAGTTGGAAACAGAGGATCGGATAAAAATTTTGAAGATATTTTTGCCTTCAAATGTTGTTTTATATTGCAATACAGATCTGATTTGCAAGATAAGTGAAAAGGAAATTGTGTTGGTGGAAAAGAAGAAAGTGAAGTATGGGAAGTTTGAAGTTGATGGTACCTTAGGGTGGTGCAGAGAATCAGAAGCTTGAAGTTGGAACCATGGTCATGGAAAGCTCTGGAAACTCGCTCGAAGAAAGTGAAACTCCACATTTTTTGTTGGAAATGAATTGTTAATTGAAATGAATTGGGTCAAAGAGAATAAGAGAAGAGAAAGAGAGAGACAGTTATAACACAGGAACAGCGTGAATTATAGGCTGATACTTTCCCTGGTCACCCCGCCTTCTACTTTTCTTTTTTTTTCTTTTTTAATTTAAATGAAACCAAACAAAGAAGATTAAAAAAATAAAGTAGGTGAAGTTCTAAGGTAGCAGCCATCAGATTCATGTATAAATGGAGGAATATCTTAATACCACTATTATGTCTTTATATCAATTATTCTATTTTCTTTATATTATACTGTATTCACTTTTTAAAATTATATAATAAAAAATAAAAAATAAAAAAAGTAATATTATTAAATTTTAGAAAAATATATTTATAAAAGATAGTAAACTTTTTTTATAATTTTACTAGACTATCTTTTATGATAGAAAAATATATTAAAAATGAGTCATTCTCCCTGCACCTCACCACCCTCGTCCTGCACCTCCAAAAAAAATTATAATTCAAAAGTGTACCCCTTGTCACTCAACGAAGAGAGAGAAAAATATTGTGGTTAAAAAGTTTAGTAAAACTTTAAACCCTAAAACTTTAACTCCTCTTCTTCTTCCTCCGCATCTCACTCTCTGCCGCATCTCACTCCCTGCCGCATCTCACACAGCAGTCAAACCCTACACCTACACCCCCTCCTTCCTCCTTCTTTTTCTCTCCGTCCTTTGTCTCTGCCATCCCACGGTGCTTTGCTCGCGTTCCTCGTTTGTTTTCCTCACAGATCTGAGCCGGTTCGGTTCGTGGGTCGTGTTCGGAGAGCTAGCTGGAGAAAGGATCAGAACCAAGGATAAACGCAGTTCGAACTGCGGTAAGCACAAACCGTAGTTCGATCTGCGGCACACATATAACCGGGGCACACCGGACTTCGATCTGCGGCAGCAAGAGGCCGGACTTCGATCTGCGGCAGCAAGGGGCCAGACTTCGATCTGCGGCACCGGACTTCGATCTGCAGAGGCCTTTTTTGAGACTTAGTTTTTTAATATTGGTTATGATATTTTTTTTTCAATTGTTTATTTTTTTTTCAAATATTTTTTTTTTCAATTGTTTATAACCAACAAATATTTTTGTGGTTGGGAGTTAGGAAAATGGTTGGAGGTTAAAAAAATTAAATTCATTAATTAACGTTTTGACTTTTTATTAAATGAAGGGCAAACAGGTAAATTTGGGGGTGCAGGATGAGGTGAGGGAGGTGTAGGAAGATTCACTCTAAACACAATTACTATCATATCTTTATGTACTCATTTTTAAATATTTATAAATTATTTAAATTTTAAAATCAATAACTAAAATGATAAAATTAGAAAAATAAAACATATATAATTATAAATATAACTATAGATAAAATAAATTTTAGTTATTGAAATAAAAATATTATAAATAATATTATACAGATAATTTTTTTATTATGATAGTTATTTAAATTTAAAAATTGGTTGACAAAAGAGTAATTAATTATGGTATAATAAATAATTATTTAAATTCAAAAAAGTAATAATTAAAATGATAAAACTGAAAAGTATTTTTTATTACGAATTATTATTTAATTTTAAAAAATAATAATTAAGAGTGTAAAATTAGAAAAACAAACAAACAAATATATATATATATATATATATATATATATATATATATATATATATTATGGCTTTGTAAAAGTAATATTAAGAAATTTATGTAACGGTTAAAATAAAAAAGTATAAATATATTAATAATCTTTACCTTCAGCTCATAAATAATATAGAATTTTTAGCTCACAAAAACAATGATTAAAACTCTAACTTATATATTCATAAACAACTTCAAATTTTATTTTATCTACTATACAACTTTATCTACATTATTCACACATTATATATAAATTGCATCCAGTAATAGTAATTTACTCCAACCTATTTTACCAAGACAGTATATGTGTAAGTTACTAACTTCTCTACATGAGAAAAACAATAAATAAAATATTTACAATTTATGAATTAATTTTAAGGAAAGGGGAAAGATGATTGTTTTAAAAAATGAACCGAATAGATCACCGATCTTTAGTTTATGATTTGATTATTACAAGATGTTAGACTAAAAAATAGGCAGCCAAGAGAGGGAGCAGGTGTCACATGACACACGTGTGCGGTTTATGCTTCCTACCCTCTTTTATTTTATTTTAATAAAAAAATATTTTAATTTTGATGATCAATTCATCAAGGTTTAGATCATTTGACAGAGTGGTCCAACTCTGTACAATAATTCCTTTATTCTATTTCCTTACATAATGTGATCCTGATGTATGACTCAGATTTATAACATTACTTAATGAGATTGTATTCTATTTATTTTAAGTGGCACTTCTTTTAGTACATATTTTAAAGATTGTTTTTTATTATAAAAATATTACAATATCTAATTTTTATATATTCTTTATACTTTAGTTATTTACAATGTAAAAAACTAATTTATTTGGTTTTTGCACTCCTATAATTTTTCCTCGCACTCTTATAATTACGTATTGTTTCGATGGAATTTGTTAGACTGAGACACTAACCTTCGACTTGTGTGTTCCGCTTGTACGTTCCAGTTCAGATCGATGAGTTGTTCCTTTGGACATGAGGGGGAGGTACCTGCAAAAGGCACTCCGATGCTTAAGTTATGAGCGGTTTAATGGATTGGACTATATTTTATTATCATAGTTCGCTGTCCCTTTACCTAGGCATTAACTCTATATTTATAGGGTTTATAGCAATCAAGCTCATTAATTCATATTTGATATGGCAATAAATCCAATAATACTTGCTAACATACCTGTTATCCATTAATATCATATTCTTGTGCAATATGACCTGTCAATCAGTCATAAATAGCGTATATTTGCATTTAATATGACCATTAAACGTATTAATTGGCCATTAATGATATTTACCTTTCCTGATTGGTGTATCTGACAGTCGATCGGTCACTAGGTATAGTACATTAAGTCCCTCAAGTCCGAGTTAACCGTGCGGCTTTAGCCGAGGTTAACTACAGGACTTATGAGTTTGAGGTAGGTTGTTGTATCTTTTTGGGTCGAACGGTTTCACGTATTGAATCTTTGTCATTTATACTATACAGCTGACTAGCTGCATACTTGACGCTTAGTCCTTGTTATCAGAGCTTCCTGGTTGATGAGAGTGTAAACGCTCGGTCTTTGTCTTCAATCTTGACGAGAGGGATTTACCTCTCGGGCAAGAGGGATTTACCTCTTGATCTTTAACTTCAACGAGAGGAGTTTACCTCTCGGCCGAGTGGGATTTACCACTCGGTCTTTGTCTTCAATCTTGACGAGAGGGATTTACCTCTCGGCCAAGAGGGATTTACCTCTTGGTCTTTAACTTCAACGAGAGGAGTTTACCTCTCGGCCGAGTGGGATTTACCGCTCGGTCTTTGTCTTCAATCTTGACGAGAGGGATTTACCTCTTGGCCAAAGGGATTTACCTCTTGGTCTTTAACTTCAACGAGAGGAGTTTACCTCTCGGCCGAGTGGGATTTACCGCTCGGTCTTTGTCTTCATTCTTGACAAGAGGGATTTACCTCTTGGCCAAGAGGGATTTACCTCTTGGTCTTTAACTTCAAACTCTTCTTGAGAGACTTCGTCATCGAATACGAGCTTTAACAAAGTTAGCAACCAGTGACTGAGCATGAATTACTAGGCTTAATTTATTCCGTAATGAAAACATAAGACAAGAACAAGAGTCTAAATCAAATGAAATTGAATTTAAACATGACATTGATAAAGTTTTGGATGCTTCTCCTCAGTTGATAAATCCACGGACCGTTCACGATGACGACTTGGACTGCGGCTATAGCTCCGCCTTCGCTCGTCCTTCCTATATGTCCACTCGGGACTTCTTTGCAAATATCCTTCCCTAGGGAGGCTTCTTGTTTCCTTTACAAACCTACGGAGGTGTCCCGCCCGAACGAGACTCTATATTTCCATTTTTAGTGTGATGTAGTCTTTTGTAGTGTGTCCATGATTCTGATGGTACCGGTAACTCTTCCTTTCATCTGCGTTCTTTGGAGATGGTTTCCTTCAAAGTGTGAGAAGTTTCGCGTTTAGGGCTTCTTCAAGAACTTTTCCCTTAGGTGCATTGAGGGCGGTATAATGGTGAAACTTGAACGTTCGGGGAAGCTCCCCACTTTTATCATTGCTGCCGAACGGTCGCTTGTCGTCCCTTCTACTCCCGCCTACATCAGCCTCTTGTTGCCGCTTCCTTTGTGACAATCGCATATCCTCCATACGGATGAACTTAGTTGCTCTCTCTTGGAGCTCTTCCATCGTTTTTGGTGGTCGTGCATACAATTTTTCAGCAAAGTATCCTAGCCTTAAGCATGTAGGCAAATTGTTAATGATAAAAGAGTGATTGACCTCTTTAACTCGTCGTGCAGTTTCAGTATACCTTTTCATAAAGGCCTTCAAAGTTTCCCCTTTCTCTTATTTAGTATTTACCAATTCTGTCGGTGTTATCTCCTGTTTTCGATTGGAGGCGTATTGCCTTCTAAAGAGGGTTTCCACAGTGGTGAAGCAATCCACTGTGTTTGGAGGAAGAGTGTTGTACCATTCCAATGCCTCTTCCTTGAGTGATAATGAGAAGGCTCTGCACATAACCGGATCGCTATTTGTATAGAATGACATTGCATTATCGAACGTCCTTAGGTGATCATCCAGATCAGTTGAACCATCATATTTATCCAATGCGGCGGAGTTTTTCCTAGCATTGGAGTTTGCATGATGGTCACCGTAAAGGGAAGTAATGATAAACTGGTAGGTCGAGCGGTCTGCGGGGGTGTTGGTTCCCTTCTACCCTGACCGTTCGGGTTGACGTGATTATGGCTTGCTTCGTTGTCATTCTCTCGATTTGACGCGGACCGCTCGGGAGGAACCCGTTCGGCCCTTAGCGCCGCCATCTCCTGTGCATGCCTCCGCTGCATCTCTTGTTGTGCATGCGCCTGCGCTTGTATGGTCTACGCTTGTGCCTCAATCTGGGCTTGTAACTCTTTGATTAAATCTCTAGTGCTCTGCTCTTCCATATTTCTTGTGGTTACCATTGGGTATCTTCAGCTTGCTCTCGGCCCCACAGTGGGCACCAAAATGTTTCGGTGGGGTTTGTGAGACCGAGACACAGCCTTCGACTTGTGTGTTCCGCTTGTACGTTCCAGTTTAGATTGATGAGTTGTCCCTTTGGGCAGGAGGGGGAGGTACCTACAAAAGACACTCTGACGCTCAAGTTAGGAGCGGTTTAATGAATTGGACTATATTTTATTATCATAGGTCATTGTCCCTTTACTTGGGCATTAACTCTATATTTATAGGGTTTATAACAATTAAGCTCATTAATTCATATTTAATATGTCACTAAATCCTATAATACTTGCTAACATACATGCTAATTGTCCATTAATATCATATTCTTGTGTAATATGACCTCTCAATCAGTCATAAATAGCATATATTCGCATTTAATATGGTCATTAAACGTATTAATTGACCATTAATGATATTTACCTTTCCTGATTGGTGTATCTGACAGTCGGTCGGTCACTAGGTATAATACACATATTCTGAACAAATTTTCAAAACAATATTTTCTAAAAATATTTGAATCTTTTTCTAATATTATGAGTGCAGCTAGTAGATGTGAGAGTGCAGCTAGGACTTAAAAGCACGAATAATATGCAGATCGATATTGTTTTATATTCAAATTTACTTGTTTTTTATTCAATAACAGTCCTGAAACTTCTGATACACTATTATGAACTATTTGCAAAATCTCTAAATCGACTTCATCTGTGTTATGGTGCTAAAGATATGAGGTCATTCAGCTATGACCTTGTTTTTAGAGGCTGTAAATCTGTCTCTCCCTCACGTATTGAGCGGCACACGGTTTGTTTCCATAACAGGAGACACCTCATTTTCATGTTAAGGAAGAGTTCATAAATCTAATTCTAAAAAAAATTAATTAATTATTCATCAACAATATCGAAACCATTAAAGAAAATCAGGTTCACAGAATTTATGTACCTAAAAGAATAAAATATTTCGTCATTTGATTTGTTTAAGCAAAAAGTTAGTATCTTCTAGCTATTTGTAGATGTGCTAGTTCAACAACTCCACAATCATATATGTCATATGTGTGTAAGTTTCTGAACAACAATAATTAAGACACGGGGATGGATGTAACACTCATATTAACAAAGATAGTGCATCCAACTAGATGTAACAAATATATTCGGGCAGCGTACTCTCATTGTTGTGGCTCACACACTCATCATAGATGTTTCTTAGCTAGCTCAGTCTCACTTTTAAAACACGTGCTTCTGTGCTCTCAACACCAACCCTCCCACGATCCATGCTTACAAGCTATAACTTCTCGATATTATAAAATTGTTCTATAACCGAGAGGTGCTACAACAACGACATTTCATCTAGTGTCACCGAAATCTCACCCACAGAGAGATTAAAAGTGTAAGTGTTATCTCTCAGCGAATGCCAACAATTAACCCTTGTTGGCGTAGTCATACCAAATATCGACGAAAGGCATCAAATCAAAATTCAACACAAATTGTTGAATTCTCTTGTCTTATGGTCCAAATCTATTTAACTTTTTACATTGAGAGATTAACTTATATTTCCTCAATCCTACACAATAACATTTATTATAAATTTTATTGAAAATAAACAATAGCCATTAAAATTCAAGTTTTGCATTAACTTAGCTCTTCCATAAGACATAAGTAACATGTTCACCATAATGGGTCAATAGGAAAGTATCTGTTAGATCTCCTGTAAATTTTTGACAAAAGTGACAAGAATCAAAGGTGCATCTACTTATTGGGGAAAGAGTTCTTCATAGGGTGAAGGGAGGAGAAGATCTAAAGCTTCAGTGAAGAAGCTGATATTGGTGTTCATGTAGAGGAACATCCAGTTGAGCAGCATCATGTTAAAGAGGAAAAGTATGAAAACGTTCCTCAAGTAAAAGAGGAAGTTGGTGGATTTGTAGGAGGCCTACATGATACTTCCCTACTGATGCATTATGTTGAACATGTTGCTTATGCCTTATGGTAGAGTCAATTTAGTGCAAAACTTGAATTTTAATAACTATTGTTTAGTTTCAATAAATTTTATATTAAATATTATTGTTCCATGGTGAGAAGATAGTATAATTCTTATAGACAGTCTAAGATGACCTTATATCGATTAGCAATTGCATAGTCAATGTCTAATATAGTCATCTACTTGTTTACATTAGATTGGAAGGAATAAAAGAAAGTGTTACGAAAGAAGAAGAAAAGAAATAATAAAAACTACTTCAATATAAGAACATGTATTGCTGATTGTGACTTGATTAGCAAAGAACTCATCAGTTCTTCTAGTGGATCATAGTTTTCGACTAGTATTGTGTATTCATCACGTCATTAACTAATTTCTTTGTAGAGGTCATGTCAGATAAAAGGTCATGACTCTTCCTCCAACCCTAATGATGCAGTAATACATCTATACCCACAATGACCATCAACCATGACATCAACAATATCGACAATGTAGAGGTGACATATAGGAGGAAACTACTCTATCACGGGTACTCTCCTTTGCACAAATTTTGCCTTTGATTGTAATTGTTTTTTTAGATGAAGATTCATTTGTTAAGTGCAAGGCATCTACGTGCACAAAATATGTCGGCTCATGCTTTGTAGACCTGTTCGTTGAAGTTTACTCTTTTGTGTATCCTTTGTTTTCACTGTATGAAATGGAGGTACCATAAATGTCATTACAGGATAAGCAATGTCAAGTAACTTTTGCTTAATGGTGACTTTACCTCCTATGTCAACCTCATTGAATTGTTCCTAAAACATATGAAGTTCATGTTCAATGGATAACTCTGGTTAGGATTCATTTAATTCAATATTTGAAAAACTTATTCTCCTCCACATTATACGAATTTCAGCCAAAAAGATTACCCGATGGTCATATCGTGCTAATTCATAAGCACAAGGCTCATATGAATTGGTCAATACACCTACTGTAATGAATGTAGTTATCATGATCCAACATCATCATAAACTGTTGCAATTCAATTCTCGACCCTCTCAATGATCGTTTGCACACACACCTTGCATTATAGATTTGTTTAATCGTTGTGACATTACGATCATTAATTTCTTTTAAACTTGATAAAATATTTACAGATGTAACTTGAGTCTTAGTCATATCAGTAAGTAATGATTGTTCACTGAGATTTAACCTCCCAGCAAAAGAGTGGCTAATTAAACTTTTAGCCAAATCCTAGTTGTGACATATGACTTTTAAGAATTATTTGTCACCATTAGAAGATTTGCCCTTTAACTGAAAAGGACAATCACATTTTCGAGTGTTGTATATAGTAGACTACACATCAGGTTTTTATTTCCTATACTTTCCACCTCTTTCACATCCAAGCAAGACAAATTGTCTTCCTTCCTCGTTCACTAGTAACTTTGTCGGATCTTATAGTTATCACAACAAAACCAAGATTATGTGCAATCCTTCTAGTCCATTGAATTAAGTCGTCATGAGAGGGAAATATTTCATTTGTTTAAAATTATTTGTTAAATCTCCTTCCGCCACTTCATTTATGAAAAATGAAAAATCTGATATAAAACAAAAATTTACTTGAGAATCCATACCATAAAGATATTCTTCCATTTTAAACAATATTCACCTATATCATAATATGCACCCGTTACTATCAAACATCATTGATAATAATATAATAATTAAATAATATTAATATGAAAAATCACCTAAAAAGTTATTCACAAATCTAAAATAATAAAACTTTTAATTACTAACAATTCATTACATTAATAATAAATTGAAATTAAAAAGAAACGTAAAATACTAAAAATTTAAAAATAATAATCGAAGTCCTTAAACGGATTTCAAAATTCGTTGAAAGCCTTCAAAATATCTATTAATAGATTTCAAAATTCATTTATGTCTTCAACGAATTTCAAAATTCGTTAGTTTTTTCAACGGATTTCAAAATCCGTTGAAGCCTGCAATTTAAACATCATACACCTATTAACGCGATTATCTTTCTCTACTTCTCTATGAGACGATCACAAATCGTGGGACCATGACCTCCCTCTACCACCAAAGATGAAATGAGGCCTCCTACACACTCACTTTTCACCACAAACACAACAAATTCTGAATCACAAACACAACCACACTCGAAGAGAAAAAATAGTGAATAAAAACAAGTGAACAAGAAGATTTAATAATGAACAATGATAGGAAGAGCACAAGGTGCAGTTATACAAAGAAGTCAATAAATATGAAAGTGGTTAGGATAGAATAAATGAACTTTTTTCCAACTTTATTTATTTATTTTTTAAAATTAACCGGGAATATTTAGGGAAAGTAGAGGTGTTGAGAGAAATTAGTGGAGGTGCAGATAGAAACGTCCACTTTGTAATTAATCACTCCACGTAGGAGTGGGCCAAAAATGTTATTGGTCCAATCTTATCCTCTTCTACACTAATTTAGTCTATTAAAAATCCATTTAATTAAATATAATTTTTATTTTTGATCTATATTTAATATTTTTTTCTAATCAGGTTTTTATTTTAGTTGTATAAATTTTAAAAGTTGAAAAATCCAAATTATATTCATATCAAAATTATCTGTACCCTAAACCTAATTTCAAGCACCACAACCCCAAACCTTCTTCACTATTCTCTGTTTTAAGATTTTGAGATAAACCCTAAACCTTCTTCACTATTTCTTCTTTTTGATTCACTCGAAATTTCAGTGGTCAACCAAAGATAAATCTAATTGGTAATCTTAAATCTTTAATATATGTTTATGTATGTGTTTCTCTTTCCATTCATTCTTTTGTTGGAATTTGTTTCAGAAAACGCACGTTGTTGCCACTATTGCGCTGGTGGGTGTGGTGGGGTTCGCCGGAGATTAAGATCGAGGCTAGTGCACTGCGTGTTAGGAAGGTTGTTGTTGTTACAAGGTATGTTTCGTTCTTTCACCGTTAGAAACTCCTGTATCTGGGGCTGACATGAACTTGCTTGATATTACCAGCATCATTAAGAAGCTTAATCGAGATGGATGAATAGAACTTGCTTGATATTACAAATTTAGCGTGTCACAAACCAACTGATATTAGTAATGGATGAAAGTTGCATCCTGATGCTACTTGAGTGAGATGATTATACAATAACTAAATGGAGCTCTAAAGTATTCAGAACATTGTATAAGATACTGAATGCCTCCTGCTTCTAAATGGGGACATGGATGCTGATATTTTAGAAGCACTTTTCTCGTAGTTCAATCTATAAATAATAACTTTTTTCTTTTCTTTTTGAAGCTTTGTCTAATTGTACCTTCTACAATTAAACCGATGATTAACAGATATGGATTAAAAATATGGTGTATTTTAGGTGATGATAAACTCTTTACCCTGATATCTTCGTGGCAAAGTGAAAGCAAGCACCAGACCACCTCACACTGTGCTAAAGGTTTGTAACTAAGTTAGCTTGCTGTCCAACTCTAGTGTCTTCAAATAATTGCTGTGAAGTTAAACTACATGTTTGTTGCTTTAAATCAAGTGTTTCCCTCATGTCCAATCAATTAAGCTTTTATCTACTACCATAAACATTTTTAAAGACTTTATCTGATTTCATATTTAATGTTCTGGCACACAATAGTCTCTAGGACTTAAAGCAAGAATAATATGCAGATCGATCTTGTTTTATATTCAAATTTACTTGTTTTTTATTCAATAAGAATTAGTGCTGAATAACAGTCCTAAAACTTCTGATACATTGTTATGAACTAATGGCAAAATCTTAAAATCAAGTTCATTTCTGTTATGGTGCACATGAAAACTAAGGGGGTGGAGAAAAAAAATTCTCTGCTTTATTTTATGTTTTTTCAATACCAACAGGGTGCCTATAGTTATTAGGGCCTGGGCTTTAGTTATAAAATCAAAGCCCAAATCTCTCCGATAAACCCAAGGGCAAGTCCCTCTATGTAGGATTTATCATCTACTTTCTCCGTTCTGCATTCCTTTTGGGGTATCAAAATCTGCAGCTTCAACTACGCAGGTGTTTGCATAGAATGGGGAAAACGGCATACAAGAGGTTGCTGGGAAGCCAGAGCTTCCGGCAACGCCTTCTTCTTGCTACTCTCTCTTCAACTCCCATTCTCATTGAAGACATTCGTGGTGACGAGACATGGCCAGGTCTCCGCAACCACGAGATTTCGCTTCTCCGTCTCTTCGAAACTGTCTGCGATGATTGCCACGTAGAAATCAACGAAACTGGTATTTTTTTTTAATTTCGTTTTATTTTTATTTTTCAATCAGGTTTAGTTGCAGTAACACAACCACCACCACAACCAGAGGATTGCTTATTCATTTTATTTGGGTTGAACAGGTACCAAATTAAAGTACAAACCTGGAACTATTATCGGTGGCAGGCAACACAGTGCGCACGATTGTGGCGTCTCGCGCTCCATTGGCTATTTTTTGGAGCCACTCATTGTGTTGTGTTTGTTTGCCAAACATCCCCTCACAATTAGGCTCAAAGGTATAGTAGTTATAATAATTAGATTCTATTTTGAAACCTATCTCTGAAGGACCATTTACAAGATATTTTGATGGTTTAAATTATAACGTTTTTTGAATATTGTTTATCAGGAATTACAAATGATTCTAAGGATCCATCGGTTGATACCTTCAAGTCTACTGCTTTACCCATATTGAAGCGCTTTGGAGTTCCCTCTGAAGGCATGGAGCTTAAAATAGAGAGTCGTGGATTACCTCCCAATGGTGGTGGCGAAGTTATTTTATCACTTCCTGTTGTTCAGAGTCTATCTGTAAGTTTCTGATTCTTTTGATGATTTCGATTATTTAAACTTTGTTGTTATCTTATATTTTCTTCCTGGCAGGCTGTTAGTTGGATTGATGAAGGTTTTGTGAAGAAAATTAGAGGAACTACCTTTTCAACCAGAGTGTCTGTTCAGTTTGAAAATAGCATGATTAAAGCTACCCGTGGAATAATCAATCCACTGGTTTCTGATGTGCACATTTTCTCTGATCACAGATCAGGTCCTCAGGCTGGAAAGTATGATTCCTTCCACTCAGTGGAATTTGTTAAATATTGAATTTCAATTTTGGAAATATATTGGTAGTAATTGGGTAAGTCATAGTATTGTAACTCCTTTTGTTGGGCATTCTCTCGTTCAGTTCGCCTGGCTATGGGATTTCTCTTGTTGCGGAAACAACTTCTGGTTGCTTCATCTCTGCAGACACCGCCGTTTCTCATGCGAGGGATGATGATACTTCTAGTCTTGCAGATGACGTAAAAGGAGACCTGATGCCTCCAGAGGATATTGGTGTGGCGACTGCCAATTCTTTACTTGGTGAGATAGGTCAAAGTGGGGTGGTAGATTCAACACACCAGGTTAGTATGTAGGCAGTTTCTTTCTTCCCTTTTAACGTTTTTATATCAAGTGATAGGTACTGGTATTAAACGCGTAGAAATATGGACAGAAACTTCTTACTGATATGGAA
This sequence comes from Vigna umbellata, assembly GCF_029865625.1. Taxonomy (NCBI): domain Eukaryota; kingdom Viridiplantae; phylum Streptophyta; class Magnoliopsida; order Fabales; family Fabaceae; genus Vigna; species Vigna umbellata. The sequence continues at coordinate 52,938,241 of NC_142165.1, read as the reverse complement.
GTTTTGATTCTAGTCGACTGATGGTAATAGATAGAATGTAGAAGTAGACTCCTACAATAGAGAGAAAAAGATATGGAACCTAAAAAAAGTAAAGAAAATGCATCAGGAATGCACTCTCCCAGGAAGTGTGCTGACTCAAATGTTATGGTGCTAGAATACGTAGCTACTAGTTAAATTTTATTGTCTTGCACGTGGGTTTGTAGGGCTCGTGTATATGATGAAGTTTAATTCCTTTTTGGAATTTTGGATTCCCCTAATATTTTTTTTATTGTTTTGGTTTATAGGGCTTGCTTTTTCTTCTTTGTGCACTATGCCCTCAAGATGTTTCAAAGGTTCGCGTTGGAAAACTTTCCCAGCACGGGGTTGAAACTCTGAGAAATATAAGGGATTTTCTAAATTTGAAGTTCATTATCAAACCAGAGCCGAACTCACAGTCAGTTTTTCTCAAGTGTGTTGGTTATGGCATGAAGAACCTTTCTCGAAAGGTATCATAAAGTCGTTCAATAGTGTTATAAATCCAAAATACCAAGTCTGAAAGAATTATAATTTTGAAGCCTGGAAAAGATCTTATATAAGATTCAAATTAATTTTAAAACCTTCATCATGTTAAGTGTTCTATAAAATTTGAGTCTTAAATTAATATCTCCTTGTCAATACAATGATTGGATAGGAGATGCTGTAAGATGTTTCGATTGTAGCAAAAGAATGTCCTTTTTTGTTGTGTAATCGATCTTCTATGAAATTGGTTTAGAGCTAGTACATTTAGTTAGAATTGATTCGTGACCAGTTGGATTTCATGCTTTGTATTGACTACATTTCAAGCTAAATGAGAGCATTCAATCAAATTTCTTTACCTGTTTTATTTATAGCATGATTCCTTATTTATTTGAACTCTACTATGGATTACAGCATGGCATTAGAGATCACCAGACTTAAAAACACGTGAATGCAGTGCAAAAGAAAATATCTTTTATGTAGTAATTTTTTTATTTTTCTATTAAAATATTGACATGTTATTTTGTAAATTTCTTGAATAATTTTTAAATATTTTATTTACTTGAAATCTTTATTCTTTTAAGAGAAGACTCGTTATTTAATATTTTAAGTATTTTAGCTATATTTCTTGTCCCATTGCTATTACTTGTGAAAGTCACCTGAGATTATCTCCATTATCTATTTTATTAAGCTAACATTTTATACTAAAATTAATTATAGTAATAAATTATGTGAAAGGGTTTGGATCTCATTCCCTTAGAAGGTAGTTAATATGTTTGGAGTAAGTATTTAATTGGATTTCAAAATCTCATTAACACAACTTTTACCAATTCAATAAAGCTCATCTCTTTTAATGCATCTCAATTTCCTTCATCACATTAGGCTGGAACAAGTGTCTCTCTACATATTTACTCAGTCTGGTTCATATCCTTGCCTTTGGTGAACATAATTACAAAATTTTAACTTTTTAATTAGATAAAGTATTTTAATCATTCGTAAATATAAAAAAATATTTTAGTGTCTAATAATTCAAAAACATTACCTAGTGATTTTTTAATGGATGTTAGTTGAAATTATTTTTCAGTCAAAATTTATTAATATTTTTATATTTAATGCAATCAAAATTTTTTTTAATTTACATTAATTAAGATTATTTTTAATTCACATTTACCATAAATATTTTGTTGTCATATGTTAAGTTATCTTTTAATAATATTGATTAATATTTTTTTTGGCTAACGTATCAACCAATGTAGGCTGAAAATCTTTCTTGAGTGACTAATAAAAAATAATTTTAATAACGGTGGATTGAAAGTTTTTCTTATCAACATTTTAATGACTTTGGATAAAAAATAATACATAACACAAGTGACATTGACAAAACAATCTCTGTAACTAATGTAGATTATATCAGTTGCATTGGCTACTACTTAACCAATGTAGATTGAAAATAAATTTAATATAAATTGATAAAGAAAAAACAATTCCAACAATATTAATAGAAAAATAACTCATATTTACATTGACAGAAAAATTCTAACTTATATCGACTAAAAAATAGTTATATTATAAAAAATATTTAGATTGGCATTAATTAAAATACAATCTTGTCAACGTTCCACATGATCTCTATGAAGATCAACTCAATGATGTGTTAGTTACTAGAGGTCAAAATGACAATATTCTAAACGAAACCAAATCTTAAAAATAATAAAATAAAAAATATAGATAAAAGAAATAAAAGAACTAATTAGAAATTTAACCTTTTTAAATACAATTTCAATTTTCATGATTTTAAATAATTAAATTATTCTGAATTTTTTTTTTAATTTTTTTAATTTTCATTTCAAACAATATATTTTACAATATAACTAGAATTACTCGAGCATGATAATGGTATGTTGTTTTTTCACGCACCTTCAATTGTTTTGTCTTGCACTTTTAATTTTCGAAAATAGTTTTCAGTAAATAAGATTATGTTTCTCTTCATAAAAAACAAGTGCGTGAAATCTATATTCTTCGCAAGCTTCAACGAACTTTGAAACTCGTTGAAAGACAAGTAAGTGAATTTCAATATCCGTTTCGATTTTCAACAAATTTTAAAATTCGTTAAAACTTTTAAAAATTCTTTTAACAGATTTCAAAATATGTGGAAGCCTTTAAAAAATATCTTTCAACAAAATTCGAAATTTATTAAAGCCTTTGAAAAATTCTTTAACGAATTTCGAAATATGATGAAATCTTCAAAAAATACTTCAACGAATTTTGAAATCTGTTGAAGCACAAAAGATAGTGGTGTAGGATTTTTTGAATTGTAGAGAGAGAAAAACTTTAAAAAGAGTTACTTTAAATTAAGGTTTAATCATTTGTTACGTCTTTTTTTTTTTCTGGAAATATCAAATAAGTTTCTTAGTTTTTTTTGTCTCAATTAGATCCTTATTTTTATAAAATTGTTCTAATTAGACCCCTACTGTTAAATTAAATTGAGCTAACAGTGTTAGAATCTTGTTAAGGTGACATGCTAATTTTAGGTTTTTTAAATGACGTGGCAAGTTATTAGATAGTTATATCTCTGACGTGAATTTTTGTTTTTTCAAAATTAAAAGATTCAGAAAAGTTAATTGAACTTAATTATTTCTAAAAGTTAGGGATTTCCACCTTGCACCAGCCATCATCCTCCTCCATTAACCCTTTTGTGCCACCATTTCCACCTTGCACCAGCCACCATTAACACTGTTCAGCCACAAAACCAAAATTGCAAAAACCCAGAAACTAGGAAGCCATTATCAAACTCGCATTTTCCCACCAGAATCGCGAAACTCAGTTCGTATCGCCATGGAGATCACAACAACAACCTAAATCGAAACCACAAATCCACCATCCATCTCCACCTGAACCACTGAAACGCAATAATCCAAGACACAAAGCTCAAACCCAACCTCTGAAAACTCGATTCACACATCCTAGTTCAATCTTCGAACAACGCCGTCGTGAAATCGTGCCTTCTTCATGGCAATCTGCACCCAAATCGTGATTAGGGACAACCATCTTCTCAATGCGACAGAACCCCAAATCGTGCAGCCATGGAACCCTCAGACGCGAGTTCTCCATCGCGCATCTTCGCAGCACATCACCATCGTCAATCTTCCTACATATGCAATCCAAAATCATGCAACCATCTTCTCCAGGGAACCCTTGTGTCTTCTCCTTCTACAAACAAAAGTCACACAAAACGCAAAATCCCCTTCATCTCGCGCATCAGACCTGCAAAAAGGCCCAAGCAATAGAACCAGAAAATCCCCAATCTCCATCGTGTGCTGCAGTGCTGTGAGCATTTGCATTAATCAACTACGACCCAGATCGCGCTACCACCATGAAACCATATTCAAACCACCAAGTGAAACCCAGAAACCCAAATCGCAGCTTTACCAAGACATAGAAACCACTTGCAGCAACACCTTCATTTTCCCAACTTCCAACGACACAAGGTTCCACACTCACCAAAAAGACCAAAGCCCTAATTTCTTCGAAACCTCACGCTCAAATTCAAACTATTGCAAGCCTTAATTTTCACTTTCTCCAATTGATTCACAGTTCGAACAAACTAACATTTTTTTCGCCAATGAACCCAAATTCAAAGAAACACTCATTTTTTTCTCAATTTCATTATGTATTTCCTAATTCGAAGAAAGCGACTGAATTTAAATAAATTTTCCCCAATTTTTTTAATTAAAAATTATTAATTTCCACGTCACAATCACCTTATTAACATATTACCTAGACCATGTAATTTAAAAAACTCTATCAACACACCACGATACGTTAGTCTAACAGCGTTGCTCCAATTTAACGACAAACCTTTAATTGTACCAATTTTACAAAAATTAGAACCTAATTGAGATGAAAAAAAAGTAAAAGGACCTACATGATATTCTCATAAAAAAAGATATGACAAATGATTAAACCTTAATGTTGTGTTCTTTTGGATGGATTTGAGGGAGATGATTTGAATGGATTTAAGTGAATTTGAGGATAATTTTTTTGTTATTTTTTTGAGTAGATTTGTGGGTAATTGAGAGTGGATTTGAGTGTAAAGTTTGTGAAAATTAGTGTAGGATTTGATTGATGTGAGACATTTAAAAAATTAGTATAATTGGTAGAAATTAAAGATTACCAAAATGCCCCTATCTATTAAAGTAATATAAAATGTTAATTTTTAATGTTATATTTAAATGTATAAATGTTAATAAAGAGAGGAAATTAATTAATAATAATTAAAATTAATTTTAAAATATTAAAAAAATTATAATGTAGTAAAATAAATTTATTTTTAAATGTAATATTTGTTTGTAATATAATTTCTTACCGAATACTATCAATTTATTTGTCTACGACAGTGAGATTCATTAATTTTAAACAAACATATAATTAAACGGAGTTATTATATTACATGATCTAAAAAAAAGTCCCAACATAATAACATACAAATATATTAATAGTTCATGATGACCTTGCTTCAGTGAGGTATCATTGCAATGCATTGAAACGATATTGTTGCGGCATCCCTATTAGACGTCTTGTATGGGATGGATGCGAAGATAAAAAGTCGAAGCACTGTCTGAATAAATTCTGATCTTCAATGTTCATAGTCTGTAATAAGTTTTCAATTTCTTCTGTTGTTAGATTAGATGGTTCAATCCTAGCATTTAACAGGGAATTTCGACACTCCATGGCCTGTGTTTGTCGTTCAAGAGCAATAGATAGTCTTCTTCCTTGATTAATTATTTCTTGCAGTTCATCTGTAATTCAAGAATCCATCTGATTTCCATTTAATTTCATTGAGCAATAAATAAAAGTATGAAAATTGATGTCATGCAATCATATATTCATTAAACATATAATACAAGATATTCAAAATATTTATGATAAAGAATAATTTCATGTGAACTTTTATTTTTTAATAAAATAAAAATAATAATTATGACATTAAATAATATAAATAATCAATAATGATTAAATAATCAATATTAAACAATTTATGTTGTCATATAAAAAACCTAAATACAAGTATAGATGAAAATTATTTTGTCAGGTAAGTAATATTTCAAAATTATAATTATAAGATTAAATAAAATATGTATAACAATATATTATATCTCTTTATACATTTATATACATAATACAATTTTTAATTTATAGATAATGTCTAAATAATAATTAAAGATAGTTATTTAATCAACAAAAAATGTAAACCCCCTTATACGATCAATTAGAACACAAAAAATACTAATGCTAATATAGTCATTAATAATGAGTGTTCACTTATCAGTTTACAAACTTCACTGAAAAACAAATACAATTAAGAAAATGATATAAGACTTACCAGATTTGAAGACGAATGAAGATTACTATATGCTGGTTTGAGCAAAAACTTGGAGTCCAAATTATAATGTAGAGTCCAAATTATAATGCAATGGCAGTGAGGTGAGTCACAGATTCTGCAATAACAATAACACTTTCTCCTTTTCTGTAGAAGATATATTCAAATCTGAATTTTCCTAAGCCTAAACCAAACGTGAAAAATATATCAAATTATTATAAAAAATGATTCAACAATGCACACAAACCATAAATAATGTTTCCAACTTACATAAAAATGGATCAGCTTGCCACTTAAGTCAATGATGCAGCTCTATCCACCAACTTCACAAGCAACCAGCCACCATATCTTGTTTTCTAAGAATGCAAATGGTATCAAAACATGTTAACATCAGTTTCTTACACTGCTAACCAGAGAAGAACTTCTTTCACTATCAACAAAAAAAATTACACATAATACCAATTAAACAGAATGATCTTGATCAATGTCCACCACCTTGCCTAGGCTACACAGCACAGAAATGGTCCACCACCTTGCGAAATCTCCACCACCTGCATGCACCTTCACGTAGCTTGCTGCCAATACCTCCAAGCACTACATCACAAACATAGGGTTAGGGGTGCTCATCTTTTTATACCTACATGGACTCTAATGCATGCAAGAGGATGATTCACTCCAGCTTGGTCTCCTTCTCCAACGTCTCCTTCTCCAGCTTCGTGGAATGCTTAAACAACCATGGCAGCTCTCTGCAATGCCTGGAAAGCCTGAATACTACTGGCTGAAACCGGATACAACTGATGTGTCAATGGTTCCAAGTTCTGGAACCGAATACTCGAGGTATGGAACCGGATCCACCTCGTCTGTCAATGCTTCCAACCTCTCCACCTCCGTCTCTGTCTGCGACGACTGCTGCTCATAAGAACACACCCTCCACCATCTGCGCCCTTCTCGTCAACACCAAAGGCACCATCGCTTCCATGGATGAAGGTACGCTGGAGCTAACCAATGAATGCGAGGGACGGAGGAACGCAGTTATTGATGTCCAAACCACTCACAGACCACAACGAACCGGAAACGACGCCGGCAAAACCGAATAAACCCGCGCACACCTTGGCTGGAACCGGATACAATAATGTGTATCCGAATACGCCTTCGTTGGAAGTTCTTCGACAAGCTGGAACCGGATACGTGAAGTTGCTAGAGAAGCTGGATCCGGATACGTCTCCCCATGGAAGTTGTTGGAGAAGCTGGATCCGGATACACCAACCTTGTATCCGGATACGCCTGCTTTGGAACTCCTTCAAAATGCTCGAACCGGATACCCTCTTCTTCAAACCGAATACGCAGCCTGCTTCTTCACTTCTTCAATCCCTCCTTCCACGTTTGGTCATCTGTATCCACTCCGTCATCATCATCAACAGCGTTCTTGCTCCTCCATTAATGATTGTCTTGCTCTTCCTTTAAATCCCAGACCTTCTACCTACAACAACCACATCAAAAATGGAAAGAAACATTACCTCTACTCCACCGCTGGTCACTTTCAAGCCAATACTTATGGGATCTGTTATTAAGCATCCAATTCGAATAAGGTTTGTATTGGAATTTTATTTTTCGTACGGGGCATATAAGTCTTTATCCAGTAAATCAGCGTAAATCTTCTCAAATCAGCGAGATGAGTTCAGCACTAATATCTCGCAAATCAGCGGATTTATTTCTTCGCGAATCATCGCAAATCATCCTATGCGAACAACACCCATTTCTCAAATCCATCCTCACATATCAGCCTGAACAGTTTTTTCCTTTCAAACGAACACAGCCTAAATTATTTTTTTTAGGGAAGACAATTTTGAAATTTTAAAATTATTTGGAATGCAAAAAGAAATTGTTGGAGGTGCAGGGAGAAATGCTCCCACGGTAGTTGTTTATTTTTGTTTTTCAAATTTGTATTAAAAAATTATACAATTATTATTATATTTAAATAAATTATTTGTTTATAAATTATTTGTTTATATAATTACATTTAAGTATTATAATTGTGTATAATTATAAATATAATATTTAAATAAAAAGTTAAATAATATGAAAAAATTAAATAATTAATTATAGGTGTTTCTTATAACAAATTAATTAAAAATTAATAATATTATTTTAATATTGATTTTTCATGTTAAAGTAATAGGTTATAAAAAATACCACTAATAATACCAATAGATTATATTTATATTAATAATAATAATAATAATAATAACAAAATTAAAAATAATAATAAAAGATTAAAAAATAATATTTAGATATCAATTTGTTAGTAAAACAATAGTAATATTATTTTATGATTAAAGTTTATAATTAAACTTTTTGAGTTATATATTATATTAAAATGATATATATATATATATATATATATATATATATATATATATATATTTATTTATTTATGATTGATAATATTAACAATAAACAATAATATTTGGATCCATAAGTGAATTATCATCAAGACCAAACAGTCATGTAAATGAATTGGCGGATCATGGATCATAACAATTAATCTTAATGCTGATGAATTTAGATAAAGTGTGATTATCTACTATTGTACGTAATTAAGTCGGTGTTAATAAAAAGCTCACTCCAAAACTTATAAATATATATTTGAGGTAAGAAAGTATGTGATCTGCATTTACTATGTTATTGTTGTCTGAACTACCAACGTTTAACTAACTTTGGCATCAGAATGCCTTCTAGAGGTACCCTCCGAACGATTCGGAGAAGCGGTAACACTAGACTTGGACTTTAGGACTCTTTTGAACCGTAGACGACTCACTTGACTTTGGATCGTTGACCTTGACCCTACATTCCGAAATATTTTGGCGTCCACCATGGGGTTGAGTATTCAAAACCAACAAATCTTATGGTGACTATAAGGAACATGACGAGTAATGTCGCATTAAAAGAAACAAAGAATCAACCCAACTAGTTGAGGATGATTGAGAACATGCAAAGTCAAATGAAAGAAATGAAACGAAGATATGAATAGGAACTAATGGCCCTTGGGGCTAAGAATGTAGTCATATGCCAAGAGCAAAGTGCTCGGAAGTCGGTGCCTCATGCACCAACCCAACCACAACATCAGTTTGCTCCGATCAGACCTAGAGAACACCCATGTAGGACAATCCACGAGGATAGTAGGAAACACCCGTATGTGTAGACGATCAACACAATTAGTTTGTTGCCTTTCACACCGGCCATCATAGAGACTCTTATCCTCCTAGTTCCTCTGACCTTCGAGAAGTATGATGAATCAATTAATCCAAACAAGCATTTGAGAATGTTCGTGAATTAAATGACATTTTACATCGCAAGTAACCTAGTGTGGTGTATAGCTTTCTCCCCCTCCCTCGAAGGAGAAGCTTTGGCATTGTTCAACTTGTTGTTACTCAACTTTGTAAATAACTTTGTGGTCGTTCGTTCGTTGTTTGAAACTTATTTTGCCACGAGTCGGTTGCATCATCTAACAACTCATGCCTTGGTGAATCTTAGGCAAGAAAAAGAAGAGTTCCTTCATGCCATCATGGATCATTTCAAGAAGATCGCACGACAAATCACAAATCTCAACCATGAGATAGCTTTACACCATATGCTAACATCCTTGAGGATTGGGTCGTTCGCCGACAACCTGTGCATGAGACCAACCAATACCATGAATGAGTTAAGAGAAGGCGTCATAGAGTGCATGTGGGTGAAGGACAAGCGAGACTTTTGTAGACATATGAAGTATGAGGCTTCGTCAAGTGAGAATAAGGAAGGAAAAAAAAATCAAACAGTGGCAAGGAAAAGGGAGAGAGTCTCAACCAAAGAACCTACCCAGAGCACCACAGTTCCACTAATATACTCTCGTCAACACGACTAGAGCCAATATATTAGAAGAGGCTCTAAGAGCTTACTTGATTCCCTTCAAAGAAGGAGGGCTACACCCTAAGGTGATGATTGCAATAAGAATTGCCTATACCATAAAAATATGGGGCATCCTATAAAGGACTATGTCACCCTTCGTGACAAAATTGAGGAGTTGATCCGTGTAAATCACCTCAACAAATACATCAAAATCGAGCGAGAGGATAGGTGTGCTCCCCGCAAGAGAAGTCCCTTGAGGACGAGAGAGTGCTCTCGTCACTCCTTGAGAATTGAGTGATGACAAGACTCCAAGCATAGGAGCAGAAGCAGTAGTAGAGAATGCCCCTTCCGCGACTACATCAATACCATCTAGGGAAGGTTCACGGAAGGCAGATCCTCATCGTCAACGTGCAAGTACCATATCCAAGCATTGAAGATTGTCCATTTGGTGGACAAGAAGCCAAAGTTTATGCCTCCCATCACTTTTACTAATGAAGACTTCAAAGCACCTGATCCCGATTAGAATGACTCCATTTGTCATAACAACTGAGATAACTCGTTATGGGATGAGTAAAGTGTTGATCGACCAAGGGAGCTCGGTTAACATCCTGTATTGGAAGACCTTCTTCAAGATGAACCTCTTAAAAGATCTCATTATGTCATACAATGAGAAAATAGTTGGCTTTGTAAGAGAGAGATTAAATAATCATGGCTACGTGGACTTGAGGATAAGGTTAGGGATCGATTGAGACAATAAGGAGATGTGGATGAGGTATATCCGGTACGGTCGCCCGATTGAGCGCCCTTAATCGACGCAAAACCGCCAGCTCCCGTCCTTCTTCTTTACCAAAATGACTGGGCTCGAATACGGGCTGTGGCTCGGCCGGATCACCCCAATTCGAAGCATTTCTGCAACTTGTCGTTCGATCTCACCCTTCATGACATGCGGATACTGATAAGGCCGGACGTTCACTGGGTCCATTCCCTCCTTCAGCTTTATCTGGTGCACCCTCTCTCTTTCAGGTGGAAGACTAGTGGGCTCTGCGAACACCTTGTGATACCGGCCCAATAATTTTTCCAGTTTCTCCCTCTGTCTTTCAAAAAGGTCCTTGCCATTCTGATTCACGTTCTGGGCGTCCCGCAAGCCCAACTCCCAAATCAGTAAGCAGACTTCCACGTCATCTACTTTTGATGAAGTTCTGGGTCCCACTATCTTTCTTTCTAATGTGGGGTCACCTTTAATGGTGATCTCCTCTTCTCCTTGTCGGTAAGTCATGATTAAGGTTCCCCAGTCCACCGTCACCTTCCCCAATTTCCTCAACCAGTCTATCCCTAGAATCAACTCTACCCCTCCTAACTTGAACAAATAAAACCGTTCAACGATATTAGCTTCTCCGACCTTTACTGCCACCTGTTCAAAACACCCCCTAATCTTCTTCCGTTGACCATCCCCCAAGCACACGAGATACGATTGGGTATCCTCCACCTTCAACCCCAGTTCCTCCACTACTCTGCGACTAATGAAATTGTTGCTCGCGCCACTGTCGATCAGCACCAAGACCTCTCGCCGACCTATCCGCCCCCACAACTTCATCGTTTTGGGGGACGACAATCCCCTGCTGACAAAGCCGACAGTTCCATTTGAGCGATGTTCACTTCTGTTTCCGTCTCGCCGCTGTCTTCCTCCTCCTCAGCTACCACGATCAACATGCGAAGTCCTCGTTCTGGACACCGATGACCTGAACCAAACGGCCCTCCGCAGCGGAAACATTTGCCCTCCTCTCTCCTTTTCAAGTACTCCGCATAAGGTAGGTTTCGTAGGCCTCGATCTCTCCCGTCACCGGTGGTTCTAGCAACGCCTCCTCCTTGGGCCGTCTCCCTCTTAACCAACCCGACACTCTCGATGGCTCCCCTTTGGTTCTGTGTTTCTCTCGGTGGGTCCACCCGCGCGACTGTTCCCGCTGACCGCCCCCACGAACTTAGATTTTTGTAACCCGATCCTCCTCCCGTCTTCAACGGCGCACAAAACTTTTCAACGTCCCTCGCGACCCGCATCGCGGTCATAAGGTCTAGCGGATCATGCGGTCTCACCTGGTCGCTCACCTCTTCCCTGAGACCCGCCATAAAATAACCCAGGATTTGCTCCTCTGGAATTTGAGTCGTCTGACCCACTAACACCTCAAAATCCCTGGTGTAGTCTTCCACCGGCCCCATCTGTCTGATCGTCGATAGCTTCTCATAGACGGTTCCCCGAGTTCCTCCTCCGAAGCGAATTCCCAACGCTCTTTTCAACCCCTCCCACGAGTAGTTCTTAGTCTTCTCCCGCCAGAATCGGAACCAGCTTCCGGCATACCCTTCCATGCTAATAAACGCCAGTTGCATCCTCTCCTCTTCTTCCACTTTCTGTACCTCGAAAAAATTTTCCGCCCGACTCATCCAATTCCAGTGTTCGCCACCTTCAAACACGAGCAATTCCACCCGCTTCCGCCAATTGATCATCGCCCCCGTACGTCCTGCTCCGGTTTGGCCCCCATCGTCTCCTGATCCTCCGGCGTTATCATTTACAAACGATTCACTCCCATCCCGTCGCACCCCTCTATTGTCGATCTTGCGGTCTTTCAAGATCGTCAAAATCGCTTGGATATCTTAGCGCATCATCTCACAGTTCTGCCTCAGCGTCCCAATTTCATGTCGCAGGTACACTGTTTCCGCTTTCGTTTCTGCCAACGCCACCTCCACCGCTTCCATCTGTTCCGCAACCGTCACCACTCTTCCCTCCATCACGTTCGGCTATCTATGGATCCGGCAGGTCGGACCAATTTGATAGAATCCTCCACAACGAACCTAATCAAGACTCCAAACTCACACCCAGCACACCAGGTAATGAAGAAAGATCTCTTTTATTCACAAAAGAATATCTGTATACAATGAACAATAGAGGCCTAACCCTCTCCCCAGGATAGAACCTGTCTAACAAACAATTAACCAAAAGTCCCCTCTCCTACACTAACTCTCCTATTTATAATGGTTTCCCTCCTCACTTAACTGCTAAAGGCAGTTAAGTGCCAGACCGTTAGTTAGTTAATCGCATCAGTTGTGCCTCTTCCTTCTCTCGTATACTATCCACTTCCCCTTATTCCTTTCAGGTCTATCAGTTTATGATTCACATTACATTAGTCAAATGTCACCTCATGTAACTAATTCAGAGTAGTTAAGCAATTTAATACTAGATTATGATCTTGTTATCTATCCTTACCCCAGACAAACATCCAAAGCATACATGTATCTAGAACATCAGCATTGAAACCTTATGCATACCGTTTTAGAAGAATTTGATACCAATTGTTACAGTCAATTAATTCATTAACTTAATCAAAACCATTAAACTAAACAAAATAGCTATTTACTCATTCCAGAATGTCGTAATATTACAACAGCCATAAACAATTTCATACCTAATCCACACAGAAAACCATTTTCTCTCTTCTCCAAACATAGCACACATGATCAATTAATATGGCTTGTATCCAGAGAACCAGAGTAAAAAATGTGGACACGTATATCAGTTCACAGTGTTTATTCAGCATTGAAATTTAATAAATTCTTGTTAAGCCTTTATCCTGAACATAGTACATCTTTTACAATTTTCAAAAACCTATTTTTAATCCAAACAGAGTCAACCATCATCGACCAAGTCCGTACACTATATTCATTGAAATCGGAAATTAGTATAGTCCAAAGTAAACAGGAAAAAAATGTTTACAAAACTGCATCCTACTTAACATATTCACCTAAACACCAACCATACATAATCTGGAATTAACTCAGCAAAAATTATAATATCTATTATTTTAACTAAGTTCATGCACTTTTACTTCCAGTATCCTATCATTTATGCCACATACCCGCAAAAAGCCTGAACACTAACATACATGCAATCAGATTTAATATCATAATATGTGGTTTCATGTCAGATACACATTCAGGCATCACAGCAAGTAGATAATTTCTGAAACCATATCTACTCATCCAACAAATTTCACTTACTTATAATCATCAAACCAAGACCAAATGTCATTTATAATATACAGATCTACCATTCCTTACACTACTTATCTCACGCAACTTAACCCCCACTTATCCTCTGCAATCCAAAACAGAGGAATGGATGACATACAAGTAATTCCAGTCATAAACAAATTAAGTACCTCTAATTTTTTTTTAAAACATATACCAACAAAATTATAGTCAATTTATCCATTAACAAAGTTCTATCAGACCTGTAGACACATACTAAGCCTTTATATTACTTTATAAACAATATACATAATGTCATAGTATTCTAGTCTAGCACGAAGAATTCTGTCATCCCAATGTAAATAATTATCATTGATTCCATTCAATCATCCAAGCAAATTTCAGATTTTAACAACATAATACTAATTTTCACGTGTGCCTCTATAATCTGACATTTTAACATACTCAATCCAACATGTAGGGCAAAAACACAACAGTGTTGTAACCGCTTCACTAAGAACTAGAAATTAACATTAGACACGAAAAGAATTATTTGAAATCCAATAACTATCCGCATATCATGTCTCAACAAAGCATAACAATTACCATAACATCTAAATTGACTATGCAACATCTACCATTCATCATTCGTAGAAGTGACTGAAAAGTCTAATTAATTGCTTCCAAATACAAATATTTACTGATTCTAAATTATCTCAACAGCTATAGCAATTCATACCCATCCGACATGAACAAAAACAGAATATTGAACAAACCATTCACACCGCAGAACATTATTCACCACGCATCCAGACCAAAACCACAATTAAAAGCAAGCCAAGTTAGCTCCCCATACCTGGAAACGTGCTCTACTCCACTCAAACCCTCACTCTTAGGTTTCTAAAATGCTTTCTCGGTGTGTCCCTAACCCTCTCTTGCTCGTCCTATTTATAGGCTTCTCCATCACCTCGAATTGAATTCTCGAACCCTAGAAATTAAACCCCTCACTTTGGATTCTTCTTCTTCTGTACTCCTTGTAACTGACCCTCGCTCTATTAATTTCGTTCTTGTCCGTTAATCCTCTAAGCATTGGATTCTTTCTCACGCCACTCTCTCTCATGCATTAAAAATCCCCCTTTGCCCTAGGGTTTTCGGAAAAATAAGAAAAAAGAAGGGAAGAAAAGAAGAGAGAAGCTTTTACGAAAAAGAAAGAAGAGGAGAAATGAGCTTCTGATCCTGACTACCCCTCTTTGATTAATGGGCTTCGTAAGCCAGCCCAAAAAACCCACCTCAGATGCATAAAAGCCACACAAACAAGCACGCAGCACATTACCACTAGACCAAGATGATTTTGCTGATATTATACTCATTTAATAACTATTTTAGTCATCTTATTTTGCACATTCCCATTTTAACTTCAACAATTCTTATTTTATTTTATTTTCCACTAAACGTAGGCATGTCCACGAGTCTTTTTATCCCACCATACTAGACTTTGACCTATTAAATAACATGACACTTTTATTAATATACTATAAAACATACAAGCTTCCCAGAGAACTCAAACATTCAATGACGTCTACAACCAGGTCTTACAGCTCAGTATTATACAGAAACTTCCTTGAATATTTGCTCTCTGATCTCACATCCACTGAGCAAACTCAAATTCTTTTCCTCCCTAGGAATTTCTATATCTTGCTCTTGGTTTTCATCCAATTATAACTGTGATTCCTAGGATTCCTATCATTCTAAATTACAACAATGTCATCCCACTCCACTTAACAAAAAAAGAAAAGAGAAAAATTAAAGACACGCGACAAAACTAAAAAAGGGCTTTATGAATATAGAAGCATAATCAAATATAACCCTAATTTCACTCAAATTTCAAAAAGCTTAATATTATTTCACCAATATTTTATAAAAGAAGTTCAAAAATACTAGCGCAAGATAAAGCTCTGCAGGTAGCTAGCAGAGCTTATCCACATCAATACTAAAAGGAAGAGTAAGAGCAATCCATGCCAACACATTTTTCCTTGTCTCAGAAACTAAAAAAACTTATTTTCTAGATATGCAAATTATAACTGTTTTCAAAATGGAAATCCCCAAAAACTACTGAAACTCATCAAATTTAGGTTCATATGTTACTCAACCAACAAATTCGAAGAGCAATTAATAATCTAAAGCACACTTCAGGCAAAGAAGGAGTTACAATTGATAGCAAGTAGTTGCAGAGAGAGAACCTAAAGAGACCCGCACACAGGGATGTGCCTGCAATTGAAACAACCACAGCTACCCAAAGCCTCCGAGGGTCTCCTTTACATCCCTATATTCTATCCCTTGTAAAATATTATCAGTTTTTTATTCACGTATTAATATGTTTATTTATTCACCAAAAGACAATATGTTTATTTTAGCGTAATCATATGAAACTCTTCTGAATTCCTTTCTTTAGTTTTTATTAAGTAAATTCAAGTATGTCTGATGTAATCATCTACTACACTGAAAAAATAACAATAATCATATAAAGAGGGGATACTTAAAGCGTGTCAATGTGAACAGGATTGTAAATTGTTTTTATGTGATTTTCGTCTTTTACATTAGGAACCTAGGCATCAAGTTTAAAGCAGCAAAACCATCTATCATTCGGGAACATGACAAGGATATGAATCAAA
This sequence comes from Vigna umbellata, assembly GCF_029865625.1. Classification (NCBI taxonomy): domain Eukaryota; kingdom Viridiplantae; phylum Streptophyta; class Magnoliopsida; order Fabales; family Fabaceae; genus Vigna; species Vigna umbellata. The sequence continues at coordinate 52,921,789 of NC_142165.1, read as the reverse complement.
CTGACGAGAAGAAGCTGAAAACCGGAGAAACCCTATACGGGAAAAAAATCTTAAGAATACCCGAACAGGGCAGCCTATTAACAAGACCCGATTCACAAAATCTTTCTCAAATAACCGAATAAAACCCAAACCCCAAAATATTGGACACAAAACAAAAAGCAATAAAATCAATTCAAACAAATGAACCAAAACAACAGGACAACCCTGAAATTCGTAGGTTAGATAACGAGATACTAACCTGTATTCAAGAACTTCACCTCTTATGTAGAGAGGAGGGAGATGCGCAGATGTGAGACGGTGGTGTTGACGGAGAGGAGACGAAGAAGTGGGGCGGTGCGGTGGTGATGAGAGGGAGAGGCAGAACTGGGTTGAAATGGATGAAGATTCAGTATAGTGAAATTGAGAGGGAAAACGAAAATGTGAAAATTGTTGAAGTTCGTAACTGAAAAAAAAAGCATAAACTTTGGAAAGCTATTAAACAATTACCATGTTTTAATATTAAACTTTTAAAAGCTGTCAATTTGATATTTATCAATTTTTGTATGCGTTTAAATTGAGATTTCAAATAATATTACCATATTATTAAAATCTGTAAGTTAGTATTTTCATCGTTTTACTCCAACTATTTGATATGTTTACTTTTATAGTTATTTGAACATAATAAAATCATATCCGGATTGGTTTATGCTAAATATTAAGTACTGAATATCTAATCAGTTTATTTATTCGAGAGATTAGAGATGACAAAAAAAACTCCAGATATTCGGAGATAAAATTCGTGACGAATAATTGATATTCGTAAATATTCATTACTGTGAGTTGTGGTTAGTAGATTTTTTAATAATCACTTATAAACGAGTCGGGTATGGGTCTCATATTATTCGTATCTACGGATATCCCCTACCCATGAAAAATAAAAGTAAAACTTTAATTTATATTTTATTAAGTTAAATTTAATTAAAATTAAAATTAATTTATATTTTACAAAGTTAAATATAAATAAAATTAAAATTTAATTTATATTTAATTTCATTAATATTATACTTTATATATTTTTTGTAATTTTATTTAAATTTTATTATAATATTTTATAAAAATATACTTTTTAAATATTTGCGGGTATCCGCAAGTATCCATGGATATCCACGGATTTTAAAATATCCACAGATATTTTTTAAGCGGGTGCGGGTGGCGGATTGGCAAGCGGGTATATTTGTTTTGTCGGATAGGATTGAGGGTAGGCATTATCCATGCCTGACCCGATCCGTTGTCATTCCTACACAGGGATGTTATAAATGGTTAATTCATTAACTCTTCAACTCTTCAGTTAATTTTCATGGGATGTTATAAATGGTTAATTCATTAACTCTTTAGTTAATTTTGATGTTATACGTTTTTTTTTACTTTGATTCTGAAGTTTATCCAATTGAATATTTTTTTTTATGTTTTTATCATATTTTTTAGTATGGTCTTTGAGGTGGCAGTATGTGTTTGAATGTAAGAAATTCATATATGTGTTTTTGAGGTTGATTTATTTATAAAATATTTTCATATGTTAAAGAGCATGATTTTTATGTATAAAAAAGTATGAGATTTAGTGTTCTTTTCTTATTAAATTTGTGTGTATTTATAAGTTCACACAATCTATGTCATAATTATGTGGATTAGAGATATGCTATGAAAAAATATTTAATGACTATTTTAAAGATATAATAAAATTGTCGAAATTTTAATAATGGGTCCTTGTTAGGTCGCATCATCTAGCATATTTGGTAGGGTATGCATATAAGTCATTTCAATCTTGGAAGTTTGATTTTTAGTCTTAGGAATGTTTGTGAATGTCCTTCTGGTCGAGCTTTGTCGACTTGTAGACTTTTCAGGTGGATTTGGATGTTCGTCCAAACTCTTATATCATTTGGTCATTCGACTGAGCTTGTAAGTGGATTCACCATTCAATCGAGCGCTTATATTGTTTGGTCGTTCGACCAAACTTGTAGGTGGATTGACCATTCGTTCTAGCTCTTATATCGTTTGGTTGTTCAGGCGAGCTTGTAGATGGCAGTCGAGCTTTTATATAGGTGGATTGATCATTAGGCCAAACTCATATATCACTTAGTCGTTCGGTCAAGCTTGCTTGTAAGTTCATCATTTGGGTGAGCCTGCTTTTAAGTTGATCATTCGGCTAGGCTTGCTTGTAAGTTGATAATTCGGTCGGGCCTTTTGCTTTTTGTTGTTTGGTCGTCCCATATATTGGCGAGTTTTCCTTTTGCTTTGTTTTTGTGGACTTCGACTTTCTTTGCTTTGGTTTTCCTTTCTTTATGGTTATTTTTTTGAAAAGTTATGTGGTGTGTGTGGCACTACTAGTCAGTAGACATTGCTAGCATAAAAAAGTGGAAGCGAATAACTAAACAAATAAAAAAATTCAGAAATACGACCAAACCCAATGCAAGATTTTTTTACTGAACAGGTGATACATTGGTAACCAACAAGAACCGACCCATGTACAAACCTAGTTTACATAATTATACCTGATCGCTTTGATAATGGAAAGAAATGAGCTAAAAACATGAGAATCCTTCCACAAAAGACCACGTCATTTGCCTATAACATAAAAAAACAACACATCTAATTACAACTATCATCAGAAAAACAAAATACAGTAATTTCTTCACACATAAATATGGATCCTCTGCAAACCTGACTTAAAACAATACTTATTCAATACTATAAAGCCCACGAAAAGAATAGCTTATCCTATAACTACAGCTTTTGATGGAGATCTTGATTTTCCTTTCTTTTTATTCAGAATTTATCCTTTTTTTTTGCTCTCATGAACTTAACAAACTTCTTTATCACGAGGCTCATGTTTTCCTCATTATCAAAGCCATCATCATCATTTCTTCTTGAACTTTTCATTTGAGAGTATTAGAATTGTGTGCCTAAGAAAAGCTTTCTGTGAGTGAAAAGGATCTATGTCATTTGAGAATACAATTTATCTGAGGAAGTTCTCAAGTGATAATGTTGCTCTTGTCAAGTCTTGTGAATAAGAGAAGCTCGTGCTTAGTGTGTCTAAGGTCGGAGCGATTCTCTTCAAGTTGGCTGAGTAGTTTTCTTCTGGTTCGTTTGTCAAAGGAAGGTTCTTCCATTCGTTTGTCGAAGGAAGGTGTTTTCTGTTCTTACTCTTTATTCCATATTATTGTAATCTGTGAAACAATATTTTAGTGAAAAGGTTAATCATTATTCATAGTTATTAGCGACTAAACATAGAATATTTTGATTCGAACGAGGATAAAAATCATTTGTGTGATTTTTCTCTTTCCTACACTCTCTAAACCTTTAGCACATCAACTGTTTGTTAAAAGTTTTACAAAAAAAATTAAAGGAACCATTTTATTGACCAAACACACTTTTTCGCTCTTAACAAAAGAATCTGTTTTAACTTCGTTGCGCAAAATCGGTACCGGTTGTTCCAATACTTAGTTCTTGAGTGATTCAAGAATCATTGGCTGTATCAAAGGACTTTCCATCCTTTGTATGTTGCCTCCTTTGGAAGAGTGACTATTTGCTTTTGTTTATCTTTGTCTCTTTGTTTTTCTTTCTTCTTGATTTATAGAATCTCAATTTCTGTCCAATTTTATCTCTTATTCATAACTTTTGTTATGTACATCTAAATTGAGTGTTTCTTGAGCCTAATTTGTAATTCAGAACGTGATCTTTTACACTATTTTGGAAACGCCCCAATCGAAGTTTGTAGCTCAAGATGTTGACGTTTTGAAATTTTTGTTCCTAATTTTTTTACTAAATTTCGAAATTTCTTTTAAGGTTCCTAAAGATCCTCAATCAACCTTTTTGTAAATGTGGTTCACATCATCTTGTAGCTCGCTGGCCAAGCTTTGCGATTGAGGTTGGGGAGATGATTTCTCAAATCCTTTCGCTAGTGATGGTGACAAATCGGTTGTGATATTTTGATTATCGTCTTTTGAATAAAGGAGATGAATAGATTCTTCTTTTGAAACATATTCTTGGGCCCTAGTTTTCGGTGGGCTGGATAAAATCTTTTGTTGGACGACTTTTATTATCTACTTGCTGACCTGCTCAGTCATGTTACAACTGACCTTTGTGACTTGGGAAGGAGAGGTTCCCAAGGAGCAAAGTTGCATTGGCCTATCAAAGGAAGGTCAAGTATCGTCTGGGGACTCGACTCTAGGTCCAGATCTAAGGTGTCATTATCGGGCACAACTTCAACAACTTGAACAATGGTCGATCTTGCCTCAGCTCCATATTGTATGTTTCTTTATCTAAGGAAGTGTAGCATTCGTGCCAGGTTGACATACTTTGGTGGTGTTGGTCGCCATGGGCGTGGTGAGAACACCCTTGGGCTCCTGTCGCTTTATGCTCGGTCGACTTGTTCCATTCTTCCTGAGTTCAGTGCTAAGAGGGACGCAAATCTTGTCAAATTGGCAGGTTGTCCCTTGTTCGGGTGTTACATTAGTCCTCTTCTTGAAGATCATGGTAAGGTTGGAGGGGTGACCCTTTATTGTCGAGGTCGATCATGTCAGAACAATCGGTACCGTTATAGAGTCGCGCAACGGAATAAATTAATAAAGCGGAAAGCGTGTAACGGTCACAACTCAAGTTAAAATAGTCGATTTCAAAAATTGATTTTCTTAGTGAACTTTTATCAAACAGTTGATGTGCTAAAAGTTTAAAGAGTGTAGAGTCCAAGAAAATCAACACAAAAAATTTATCCTGGTTCGAATCAAAAGATTCTACGTCCAGTTCTTAATCACTATGAATAATGATTAACTTTTTTTTCACTAAAATATGGTTTGAAGATTACAATCAGATAATCAAAATAAGCAAAGAATAGAAAACACCTTCCTTCGACAAATGAACGGAAGAACCTGCTCAGCCAACTTGAAGAGAACCGCTCCGACCTTTGACACACAAAACGCGAGCTTCTCCTATTCACAAGACCAGGCAAGAGCACTCTATCACTTTGAGAACTTCCTCAGACAAACTGTATTATCAAAATGGCATAGATCCTTTTCACTCACAGAGAGCTTCCCTTAGGCACAAAGCTCTAATACTCTCAATTGAAAAGTTCTTTCTAAGAGCTGTGAAGACCTCTATTTCTAAGCCTAGTTTCGTGCAGGGTCAAAAACTGAAAAGACATCTCCCAACTGCCATTGATAATCGATTATCATAAGTGATAATCGATTATTTGTGTCCATTATGGGGTTTTCAAAATGGTGATAATCGATTATCCTGAGCAATAATCGATTATTCCAGAGACTTGGACAGAATTAAATGAAACCGTGATAATCGATTATTCTGTGTAATAATCGATTATTTGCGCAAGCAACTCTCTTTTAAACTGGCTCGTGATAATCGATTATTCCTCTTGATAATCGATTATTTGTGCAATGACTCACTAAATACGAAAACTTCTAAGAGTTTTTACATCATTACATTTTATCCTATACATTTGTTTCTACAAAATGCGTTTAATAAAGATGCATTTAGAGTCTTCAATTCTTCAGCTTTTATCATCATCAAAATTTCACAGTAGCTTCAAGATACCAATGCTCCTCATTGGTAACAGATCATTCATTGTTGAAGTCCATGCAAGTCAACCTACTACTGGTGCGTCAGGCCTCAAGCATGGCGTTGTGCTATCTACTGTTCATCTTGTTGATAAATGAGCGTCAGCGTTTGATGTTGTATGTCGCCATTGGGTAGTTGTGTGTGGTGACCATGGGAATGTGAGGATGGGGAAGTGTTTTAATAGGCCCCATGGTGGGCACCAATGTTTTTTCTTAGATCTTGAGCATAGACCTATGGAGAGGTGGTGAGATCCTAACGGTGGTCTAAATGTTCCTTTTGTTTGGAAAGGGCCTCCTTGCTATTGAGAGAAGGAATATCCATCTGCGAAGACTTTTCGATGCTCAAAACAATAAGAGAGTTAAGATGTATAAGGGAGAGTCAGAGTGATTATAAAGTGAGTATTCCTTGAAGAATACTAGTTGTATTTATAGAATCAACATGAGTCATGAGCCTATATTCCTATTAGAATAATACTTAATTGTGGAGTATAATAACAACATAATAAATAGTAAGATAATGGTAAATAATAAATAACGTACCAAATTACTGATGTCGCCACCGGAATCGCGACGGGACGGCGAGCCGAAAAACAAACGGGTTTGAGAAAAAAGGTTTTGTGGAGTCACCACCATAATTTATATGGAAAAACTATGGAAAACCAAAGATAAGACATGGTCCGCGGAAAGTAGATTTTTAGGTTCGGGAATCGGTTACGCGTAAGGAAGGTGTTAGCACCCTATCGTGCCTGCCTAAAGGCAGTACCTTTAATTAAATGTAAAAAGGTTGATGTGGTTTTTTTAATGTTTAATTTTCCCTAAAAAAATAAGATAAAGAAACTATTAAGAGACAAAAAAAAATTTGTTTTATGAACCCGACAAGAATTGACCTTGGTCCTACGTACACCCATTTAATGGACAATCAGACACGTAGTTCTTTATGTAGAAAAAGGTTTGTGAGTTTGTGTAAAAAAAATATTATAGATTGATTTGGATTTTTGAAGAATGAACCCGAAAAAAGATTTGGTTTAACAAGATTGATATTTTTTTATTTTAAAGATTTTTGTATTTTTTATTTTTAAGAACGGTGGGAAAGAGAAAAGAAACCGACCATAGGTCGACGCGTACTTATACTTCAAAAATCATGATTTTTAAAAGAACGTCATTTATGGATAAAAAAAAATAAAACCTTTAGAAAAAAAACCTTCAAATTGCAACAAAAAGATAAAAAAAAAAGGCGTGAAGATGACGTACCTTTTCTGCTTTCAATACTCCCTAATTCTTCCTTGGTAATTTCTGTTGGCAGAGTTCCTCTAGCGTGATAATTTGCTTTTCTCTATACTCTCTCCTACCTTTTCTATCTCCATTATTTCATAGTGTCTCCCTCCCCTTCTTTTCTTTACAGAGTGCGTATTTATATACACACATCATAATATTATGGCCTTAATTGTGAATTAATTGACAATAAAACAAAATAGGGAAAGAAATGGTCTTCGTTGCCAGAAAACAAATTAAATAATATTCAAAACATTGATTATCATTATTATCAGAAAATCATATTTTCCTCTTTAAAAGCAACTGATGCAACAAATTATATTAATATACTATTTTAATTACTGTTTATAATTATTAGCATAATATTAATTCAAATTATTACTATATTAAACTAACATTTCAAAAATATTGTATTAAAGTCATTATTTTATCCCTTTTTACCCACCATTAATTATTATTCTCTTATTCTTTATTATTTTAAATATTTACTTACCCGGACGAAATTGGGTGTTGACAGTTGTCCCTCTTTATTTGGATTTTGCTGGATAACATGAAACTTAGAGTTTTTGTGTTATCATACTAAAAGCTAAATAAAGATAAAGACACTAATTTCGTTCGGGTCAAAAGAAAAAGAAAGAGATTACCTCGAAGCGTACCTAGAAGAGCATGTAGCAACCTTGTGGATCTTGCTGAAGAGCCGTGACACCTGTGGAGGGTGTGTCATACCCTATGAACTTTGTTCGTAAGATTGGCTGGTGAGGCGCACGAACCTCGTAAAACTTGACGATGAGGCGCATGAACCTCGTAAAATTAAATGGAGAGGCGCACAAACCTCGTAAAAATAAATGGAGAGGCGCATGAACCTCGTATAACTTGATGGTGAGGCGCACGAACCTCGTAGAATTAAGAGAAGAGGCGCACGAACCTCATAAAATTAAATGAAGAGGCGAACGAACCTCATATAACTTTTTTTTTTTGAGTTCTCTGGTGCCAGAATGAAAACTGGACTTTGGTGCCAGAATGAAAACTGGGATTTGGTGCCAAAATGAAAACTGGGCTTTAGTGCCAGAATGAAAACTGGGCTTTCGTTCCAGGATGAAAACTGGGCTTTAGTGCCAGGATGGAAACTGGGCTTTGGTGCCAGGATGGAAACTGGGCTTTGGTGCCAGGATGGAAACTGGGCTTTGGTGCCAGGATGAAAACTGGGCTTTGGTGCCAGGATGAAAACTGGGCTTTGGTGCCAGGATGGAAACTGGGCTTTGGTGCCAGGATGGAAACTGGGCTTTGGTGCCAGGATGGAAACTGGGCTTTGGTGCCAGGATGAAAACTGGGCTTTGGTGCCAGGATGAAAACTGGGCTTTGGTGCCAGGATGAAAACTGGGCTTTGGTGCCAGGATGAAAACTGGGCTTTGGTGCCAGGATGAAAACTGGGCTATGGTGCCAAGATGAAAACTGGGCTTAGGTGTTAGGATGAAAACTGGGCTTAGGTGTCAGGATGAAAACTGGGCTTAGGTGCCAGGATGAAAACTGGGCTTTAATGCCAGGATGAAAACTGGGCTTTGGTGCTAGGATGAAAACTGGGCTTAGGTGCCAGGATGAAAACTGGGCTTTGGTGCCAGGATGAAAACTGGGCTTTGGTGCCAGGATGAAAACTGGGCTTTGGTGCCAGGATGAAAACTGGGCTTTGGTGCCAGGATGAAAACTGGGTTTTGGTGCCAGGATGAAAACTGGGCTTTGGTGCCAGGATGAAAACTGGGCTTAGGTGTCAGGATGAAAACTGGGCTTAGGTGTCAGGATGAAAACTGGGCTTAGGTGCCAGGATGAAAACTGGGCTTTAATGCCAGGATGAAAACTGGGCTTTGGTGCCAGGATGAAAACTGGACTTAGGTGCTAGGATGAAAACTGGGCTTTGACAATCTTGAAACAAATATTTTTTCTTTTGTTCTTTTTTTTATTTGAAAATTCTGAATTTTGTCACTGATGTCTTTTTCCTTGAACTGTATGCTATCGAAATTACGAATTCCTGTTGAATGTTGGCGATGCATGGTGTGCCATGTTTTTCCTATGATGATGCCTACACTATGATGAATGTATGAATGTATGGGTGAAAATTCATGTGAGTCTCAAATATTGTATTATATATTTTGTTTTGTTTTAAATCCACGACATCCCTTAAGGACAAGCTCGCACCCTGTGAATGTGCCTGTGATGCTTATTATTTTCGGGAGGGATTTTGAAAGTTAAGAACGACCTTATGGAAGAGATGAAAAAAGATTTATTGAATAATATAATATTGTCAATTCCACTTTAAAAGCATTCCCTATCATGGAATCATTAGAAATTTTTGATTGCGCCAGAATTAACTGGCAAAGGTAACCCCTCTCCATCCATTCTGGTGAGAGTAAGTGCACCACCACCAAGAGTCCTCTTTACTACATACGGACCTTCATAATTTGGAGTCCACTTGCCCCTATGATCCTTTAGTATTGGCAAAATCTTTTTTTTTAGGACCAATTCACCTTCTTGGAATTCCTTTTGCTGGTATAGTTGCCCATTGCATGTTGCGGTCAATCTTTTTTTCAATGAGATTGAGCTGATCAAACCGGTTTTGAACTCCATCTGCTTCTTCTAACTGGTTTCCACTAACACTTGTAGGGATGGGATTTCTACCTCAAAGTGTAGTGCTGCTTCTGTTCCATATGCCAAAGAAAAAGGTATTGCCCCAGTCGATATGCGTACCGATGTGAGGTAACTGAAGGTATATTCCTCTTGATATCTTTTTATTATCGGCCTTGACTGTCCCATTCATCTTTGGACGACGATGGGAAGTTTGATTGTTCAGGTTTGCGGCAATGAGAAATTGTCTTTAAATCATGATAGTCGACATGCATTTGCTCATTATAGTCCTTCTTCAACACGATACTTGCCACCTATTGGGAGTATCTTGCCCCAGCTAGAAATCTCGCATCGAACTGCTTTTTGTACTTCATCTTTGATTCTGAAGACATTCTGGCTTGAGTAATAACTCGTGTTGAACTCTTTCTTCGTGCTAGTGTCGACTTTTACCTTTTCTCTCTCGCTTTCTTCTCTTACACTAAAGATTTCAACCTTTACTTGATGGGGTTTTATTTCTTTAGAATCTTGCTTCACAAATATCATTAACTCTGGAGAGGGTTCCGGGTCAGTCATAATCATCTTCCATCTTATTGATAGGGTGCTCAAAATTAGGAAAAACAACATTATTGTTTTCAAAACATTCATTGTCATATCCATGTTATTCGATTTTTTAAAAAAAAAAAAATATTTAAGACACGAGATGATGATAAAAAAAAAACGAAACAAACATGATTTAATGTTAAACCAAATGCAAAAGAAAGTGTCAACCCTAAAATAGGAAACCCCAAGGCTCCGAGCAAAGCAGTGAGGTTAATTAAAAATGATTACATTTCAATAAGCATCACAGGCAAATTTTTTTTATCTTTCAGTTCTTGGGTTTGCAGATACTTCTTCTTCTTTATTCTCGTAGTATATTTGTAGGAAACTTCTGTCAATCAGATCTTGGAGAAAGTTCCTAAACTTGGTACACTCATTAATGATATGTTCGGCTCTTGGACAGATTCCACATGCCTCACCGAGGCCATCTCCCCCCCTTAACAAACCCAATCTTATCAGCGTTTCAAAAATGACCTTTTTAGAACTACAAATTTTACTAACATCCCGCACTAGCCGGTATCGTCCAACCTCGATGGCATTTGTTGAGGTATTTCCATGCTCGGCAAGGGGATTGACTTCAACACTAGGTTCGTCTTCTTGGAACTTCAGCCATCCTGCATCAATTAGAGATTGTACTTTGAATTTAAGAGAGGTGCATCCTTCGGTCGAATGGCCAATGGCTCCCCCATGAAAATCGCATCTCGCATTTGCATCAAAACTTTTAGAGTATGGAGGCTATAAGGGTTTCACTAGACGAATAGCGGCCAAATCCTTCTTAAGGAGTTGAGGTAACAAATCTGTATACGTCATAGGAATGGGAGTGAAAATTTTCAATTGGTTCCTCCTGACATTAGCACTTTGACCAACATTCTGATTTGGACCTAAACCAGCTCCCGTGCCCCTGGCATTAGCTTGTTGTGGTTGATAATATCCTGGTTGTCGAGGTCTCGTTTGGGGACCAGACACTGTATTGTTCACATAAGGAGGATAACTCGGGCTTGGTTGATAGCTATGTGTGGATGCATGACTTCCCCACATGGGTATTGCTGATGTTGCATGCACTCCCCCTTCTTTCTCTTTCCCTGGATTAAAAATAGATTTCTTCGGAGTGGTGGCTTGAGATATAATTTTCCCGCTTTTCAGTCCGATTTCGATTCTTTCGCCTATGATGATGATATCAGCGAAATTGGAAGACACGTTGCCAATCATATGCTCATAAAAAGGTGGTTGTAGTGTGCTTACAAACATTGCAACCATCTCCTTGTCATATAGAGGTGGTTAAACCTGCGCTGCCAGCTCTCTCCATCGTTGTGCGTATTCTTTAAAAGACTCCTCATCTTTCTTTGCCATATGGTGTAATTGTAACCTGTCTGGCGCGACATGCATGTTGTATTTGTACTGTCTTACAAAGGCATCCGCCAAATCTGTCCAAGAAAGGATATGAGAGGATTCCAGATGCGTATACCAACTCAACGTTGCTTCAGCCAAACTATCTTGAAAGAAATGAATAAGTAGTTTATCATCGTATGCGTAGGCAGCCATTTTTCGACAATACATGGTCAAATGGTTCTTAGGGAATGTGTTTCCCTTGTATTTCTCAAATTCTGGCACCTTAAACTTGTGTGGAATGGTCACTCCTGGAGCCAAACTCAACCTTGCCACGTCACCAAACCCGTAACTTTCAAACCCTTCTATGGCTCTCAGTCTACCTTCTAGAACTTCAAGTTTATCCTTCGCTCCTTCTACGTTCGCATGCAAAGTAGCATCTTGCGCGACAATTGTGTGGGGAAGCTTGGACGTTTTTCATTCAGTTTTGCCTCAGTTGTGTGGATAGGCCCTTGGGTACTAATGGCAAGTACATTGCTAGTTACAGGAAAAGCCAAAGAAGTATGCTCTACCTCTGAATGATCTCCAATAGGCAGTGTGTAACCTGGTGGTAAACCATACATTGGAAATGTGAATTGTGTGCCCACAGCGTCAAGTACTGGAGTGTGAGCATTATCATCAGCCTTTGCAAACGAAGTCTCTCCTACGATTTTCATAGCTTTCAACGCTTCTAAAATTTGACTGACTTGATCCTTTAGCTGACTAATATCGACCCTTACAGTTTCACGTTCCTCTTCCCAATCTACCATAGCTTTGGAGTTTGATCAGTCTTATAAGGATGTCGTGGAAGTTTCGCCGTTGTTTTTTTCTTAAACTTTATACTGTTTTTAATAACTTTGATTAGATGAAAACAAATTATGCGAAAATACAGAAATGATGCATACTAAAAATAAACGGAAATCACAGAAAAGTTGAAAGTGGTAAGAATTTAAAGGACACTGGATAGCCACATTGGCGTGTAATATGCGAATATGAGGTACAACACACCAAAAGGATGTTGGTGTTTGGTAAAATAAGTATGGAGATATGTATTCATGAATGTCAAAGCTGCCCTAGTTTTTTAGGTATGGGTTTTGTTCATGATAGGAAACGAGTATGGAAAGGGTTTTACTGAAAAAGGATTGCCCCAAATGGTTTGATTTTCTTTTGCATGGCTAGTTAGGGAGTTCTCAAATAACACAAGCGAGAATAACTTTGGCAAGACAAATATGCTCTAGTATATGGTAGCGTTATTGTTTGTTAGAGTCAATCTCTTTTCTTTTGGGGAAGGCTGGAAAATGAGTGTTTTCAAGCAATGCACACACACATGTCAACAGAAAATGCTATTGTTTATTTAAAATATTTGGTCACAAAAGCGTATAAATTACTCAAAATGTAATGATTTCCCTTTCTATGTTTTTTTTTTGCGAAATGAAAATGATAGAACTTTTTGAGAAATATTTTTTTTTATATTTTTCTCTTATCGCATTCGTTTGCCTTTTTTTTTAAGAAATTGAATTTGAAGAAAACTATCAACTGGGCCCAATGGGCTTAAAAAATAAAAGCTCTCGTTATAGTGAAATGAAAATTAAGTTTGCCGTTTTCAATTTTTCCTTGTGCTTTGAAATTTTGACTTTTTTTTTGTAAAAACAATTCTTTCTTAAATAACATGATGTCAATCTGACTTGTTCAAAAACATTTTTATTTTTATTTTTAAGACTCAAAATAGGTTACAAAGATAATTTTTTTTATGAAGAAACATATCTTCCTATTAAATTATGATCGCCTTATTTTTCGAAAATCTTAACTTAGATAAGTTGCCCCTGTTTTTTTTTATTTTTTTATTTTTTTGCTAAAAAGATTGTTTGCGATCACTTTAAGATAATGCCTCTTATAAACTGATTTTTTTATGGATAAAATGGATGATAGAAAATGATGAAGAAGATTTCATGTTAATAAATGTTTCAAAAAAAATGAAAGTTTTATTAATTCATTTGACTAAAAAGTGTTTATTTTTCCTTATTAATTTATTCATTAAAGCATGATATTTTTGTTTTTGTTATTTTATTTAAAGAAAAACATGACACATTTATTTATTGTTATGTATAAAGAAAATGAAGGAAAAAGGATGAAAATGTTGCTAACGCATATGATGTATGAAGATGTTTATGCCAAAAAAAAATAATTAAAAAACATGTTTTTATTATGCTTTTAATGTAGGTCCAATGTCTTAAGGTCTAAGCATTGTGTATGCAATCTCACAAGGAAAGCTTCCTAAACCTAAAATTAAGGCCACCAGAGCTATGGTCCTTTTCACAGCATCTTCCACAACAGTTGAGATGCAACTAGGTGTGAAATTACATGTGAAGAGAACAAAAACTGGCTGGAATTCTCACGATAGCCAAACTGGAAGTAGTCCAAACGTGACACCGCTACGCAACCCCTCTAATTCTATGTTGCACTCAGACCCGGGTATAGGGTCTCACTCATGATATGCACAATGATAATAATAATAATAATGAATATAAATAAATTACCAAAATAAATAAAGACAATCATATATAATAAATAAAGGGAAAATAAATAAATAAAATAAAATAAAAACCACATCAATTTTGCACATTTAATTAAGAAGGCCTGATTCTCTAGTATCCTCAGTGGAGTCGCCATCTGTCGCAACCGGGATCGCGACGGGACGGCGAGCCGAAAAACAAACGGGTTTGAGAAAAAAGGTTTTGTGGAGTCGCCACCATAATTTATATGGAAAAACTATGGAAAACCAAAAATAAGACATGGTCCGCGGAAAGTAGATTTTTAGGTTCGGGAATCGGTTACGCGTAAGGAAGCTGTTAGCACCCTATCGCGCCTGCCTAAAGGCAGTACCTTTAATTAAATGTAAAAAGGTTGATGTGGTTTTTTTAATGTTTAATTTTCCCTAAAAAAATAAGATAAAGAAACTATTAAGAGACAAAAAAAGAATTTTGTTTTATGAACCCGACAAGAATTGACCTTAGTCCTACGTACATCCATTTAATGGACAATCAGAGATCACGTAGTTCTTTATGTAGAAAAAGGTTTGTGAGTTTGTGTAAAAAAAATATTATAGATTGATTTGGATTTTTGAAGAGTGAACCCGAAAAAAGATTTGGTTTAACAAGATTGATATTTTTTTATTTTAAAGATTTTTGTATTTTTTATTTTTAAGAACGGTGGGAAAGAGGAAAGAAACCGACCACAGGTCGACGCGTACTTATACTTCAAAAATCATGATTTTTAAAAGAACGTCATTTATGGATAAAAAAATAAAACCTTTAGAAAAAAACCTTCAAATTGCAACAAAAAGATAAAAAAAAAGGCGTGAAGATGACGTACCTTTTCTGCTTTCAATACTCCCTAATTCTTAATTTCTGTTGGCAGAGTTCCTCTAGCGTGATAATTTACTTCTCTCTATACTCTCTCCTACCTTTTCTATCTCCATTATTTCATAGTGTCTCCCTCCCCTTTTTTTCTTTACAGAATGCGTATTTATATACACACATCATAATATTATGGCCTTAATTGTGATTCGTTACCAGAAAACAAATTAAATAATATTCAAAACATTGATTATCATTATTATCAGAAAATCATATTTTCCTCTTTAAAAGCAACTGATGCAACAAATTATATTAATATACTATTTTAATTACTGTTTATAATTATTAGCATAATATTAATTCAAATTATTACTATATTAAACTAACATTTCAAAAATATTGTATTAAATTCATTATTTTATCCCTTTTTACCCACCATTAATTATTATTCTCTTATTCTTTATTATTTTAAATATTTACTTATCCAGACGAAATTGGGTGTTGACAACTGAGATTTAATTATAATATATAAATATGTCTCAAATAGGTGTAGGTTTGAACTTCTCCATAATTAAGAGGCTTAAAAGATCTTATTGGGTCACATTACTTAATATGTCTATTGGACTTGGTAGGAATACATCAAATGTTTATCTTTAAAAAAACCATGCATAATGTGTTATTATAATACTTTTACACAAGATGTCTTAAGGGTGTTGCAAGTTTTAACTAGAGATAAAGACTAATTTATAATATATAAATGGGTGCAAACTTTATCTTACAACTCAATTTTGTATTTAAGATTGAGTTAGAGTTAAACTTTATTTCTTAACATGGTATGAAAGTATGGATTAAAGTATAATAATGAAGTTTATTGTTTGTTAGGTCTATTGTTACACTCGTTACATGTTTTAGTGTGAGAGGTGTGTTTGAAGTTCTACATCAACTAGAGATAAAAACAATTTATAATTTATAAATAAATACAAACCTCATCTTAGAAATCAATTATGTATTTTGAGTTAGACTTAAATTTAACTTCTTAACATATCCTCACACAAAGAATTAAAGAGTTCTTGTTCACTTAGCTTTAAAAAAAATGTCTTTATTTACACTTGGATCTTGAAAGAAAATATTTAATAAAAGCTTAATTCACCGTACAAAAATATCCATAAGAAAATATACTACATCATTTTATGAGAAAATATCACATCATCATTAAGTTTTTAAGTTTTGTAGATTAGTCAAACTACCAATGGTCCTGGAGATGAAGACAAAGTATACCTAAATGAAAAAAGTTAAATATTATTCATATACATATTCACACTCATTTATTACAGAAATTTTATGTCAAAACGGAAACATAATTAAAAAATGTTCATGAGGACAAATTTTTTTTGTCATCTTTATCTACTTTATACTCTACACCTTAAATATATAAATTATATTTTGAATTTAAAAAAACAAATATAAATTTATTTTTATACATAAAAAATTTTCTTAAAAAAATTGTTGAAAGTAAACTTTAAAATAAAGATAAAATAATAATAATTGAAGACATGGTCGAATACGAATTTTAATTGCGATGATATTGGAATGTAATTTAAAAAAATAAAAGAAAATATTAAGAAATTAAGAAAAATGAGAATCTTATTCTTTATTTTATTAATTTATACTTTGAAAATGATTAAAAATATAATCCTAACGAAGAAAATATATTTTGTAATAGGAAAAACTTTAGAGTTTATGATTAAAATCTAAATGTTTTTAGCTAGCTTTTGTTTTACGTCTTATAATCAACAATTAATCCTTTTGAATATTAAACCAGCTACTAAAAATAAATTTATGCACAGCTTTTTTTATCATCAACAATGATTCTTTAAATCATACAAATAAATCTTAAAACTACTTTCTATCTAACATGTTTTAACATAAAACTTATTTCATCATATAACTGATTACACTGAACTTACCTAATTTTGACATTTAGTTTAAACACGGAGAACCTATTAATATATATATATATATATATATATATATATATATATATATATATATATATATATATAAATTAAGGTTTCCTTCTTCCTTATTTTAAGCAAGATAAGAAAAAAAAAATCAGTTTTTAATTTCCTTTCACAAATCTATCTTTGCTTTTTCTCTCATTTTCTTTTTGTATTCAGCTGAAACAGAACTATTAGACAATTAGCTTTGAGTTTTACTCTCTCTCTTTTTTTTTTATCTTCTAAGAAATAGACATATTTGCAAAATCATGAGGGTTTGGGTTCATGATATGGATAGTTGAGAAAGCCTCACTCATGTTACAGTTCAGATGAACTTAGATGAGATGGAGCTTCATAGAGATAAGTTAAATTCACAAAAGAGAAAATGACCACTTTTAATGCATCGCTTTTCGTACCACATAACTACACTTAATTTGCTATGTACATATGCTCATAAACTTTTATACAAATCCACTTCATGAACATGCAAAACACTTCAATTAGAGGGAGGAGTTTCATGCTTGAACAGTTGAATACCTTCAAATTTGGCTGCAACATATTAATATTATTGTTTGGGTGTGGAAGGATCCAGGAAGAGGAAGAACCCTACACAAGAATACATCATTAAAGAAGTCTTTGAAGTTTGGGTTTAGTAAATTATTCTACAGGATCAGGATCATGAAATTTAATAAAAATGTAACAACGTCAACAGAAGCTTCAAAACCCTACTTTAAAAAAAGAAAACACAGATTTCTATTCTCCGGTTTCCCTTTTCACCGACCCCAAAAAACACAATAATCCACTACGTCAATCTCGAATTAGTGTCACACTAGTTGCAACTTATCTCACCGGAAAACACTTCGTCGTCGCCGGAAAGTTCTCTGTACCTTGATGGAGAAATATCAATCTCAATCAAATTCTCTTCATCGAAATGAAACTCCATCCCCCTCTTCCTCTTGAATCCATCAAGTGCTATCTCAATCAACCCTTCTCTGTCTTCTTCCTCCTCCTCTTCTTCTCCTTCTTGGCCCCACCTGAACTCAACGTCCTCCGGTGAGTCCCAATCTCCGATCGCCGGAAAATCACTATCCGATTCGCTATCCGAATCCGATTCTGGGTAAAACCGCGACAACGAAGGGTACCTTACGATACCCACGCTCTCGTTTGCATCATCACCTGCATCTTCACCTTCACCATACTCCTCATATATCACCTCCAACGGCGCTTTAACGTTCCACTCCTTAAAACACGAACTTGGCTCAAAACCCACGTCGGAATCGACCTCGGTTTCCGAATGAACCCGTCGGTGCACTTGTTCTGTCGTCTCTGTTTCGTTGGGTTCGATGGGACTCGAACTCTGTTTCTCTCCCCTGCATTTGCTTCCTCTGTTTTCTTCATAAATGATGGATTCTTCGTCGTGCTTCCTTTGATTTTCCCTCGTATCGTGTCTTGACTTCTGAATTGCACCGAGGCGGAGAATGGAGAGAAGGAGAATCGAAGTGAGAATGAGAACCGGCGATAACACTACCTTCAAGAAAAGGTTCGGCAAATAGAGGAAAACCAAGGTACAAAACGTCACGACGCAATGAAACAGGGGATCCGAAGAGAAGACGGAGAGAAAGGACACTGTTTCTTGACATAGAAGATTCAAGAAGTTATGAAGGCACAAGGAAGAAACGAACTTGAACTCGAAGAGAAAGTTAGTTTGATCCATTGTTTCTTTCTCTTCTGGTTAGCTATGGTTGAGAGGGGAATGAAAATAGAAAAACGAAGGGCATGATGGAAGAGAAAGCATGAAGCTTTAGGCAGGCAGTGTTTGGATGATAAGAAAAAGGAGAAGAAATTGATGGGATTTAAAGGGCCACCACCATGCATAAGGGCTTAAGAAAGAGTGTTCTTGTGGGGTTTATGGCGTGAGAAGAAGGCATGGAATAATAAAGCTAATGGGGTGTGGACCTAGAAGGACAGGGTACAGTGACCTAAACGATCTTCTCTGCACCAAAAACATTAAAAAATTGCTTTTGCCTTAACTAAAGAATTATCTTATAAAAACTATTAAAAGAATTTTTGAAACTTTTAAGAGAAATTATTAAAAGTTATTATTTTGTTAAAAGAATTTAGGAAGAAGGTGATTGGAACAGTGGGTAATTTGACAGAGTGATCCATATCCATGCAATGGAAGACGTTAATTTAAGGTGGAAATGGCGTTAAGGTGTTGAGAACTTTTTAGTTGTATTTCACTTTTCGGATTGAGAAACTTCACCTGGCATGAGATGCAGGTTGGACTGTTCATTTAGGGTAAGTCGGTCAGTAAGTGCTCACACATGTATCAATTACTTCCTCAACTTTGGCTTTTTTTCTTTTTTTCTCCTTCTCTCCACCCATGAGCATATAGCTTACGTGGAAAGATGCTAAAACCTAATCACCATTAGTTTTCCTTTCTTTTTATTCATTTTCTCAATAAAAACAATACTTCATTTTCTTAACAACAAGGTAATGACTCATTTAATTCAAAAGTTTGGATTATAACATCAAGTAAGTTGCAATTATTTTATAATAGAAAAAAGTGAGAATAAAAATTAAAATTAGCTTTTTACAAGTTAAAACTAGTATTTATAATATGATTTATATAAATTTTTATTTTCTTTTAACTTAACTTATGAAGAATTTTTTTATTTTATTTTACGAGTACCTGTAAAGAAATCTACCTAACATCCTTTTTGGTGTTTAAGTGTGTCGGAACATTAAGTAGTATTTTTTCTCTTTTATGTTTTTAAAATAACGTAATAATATATATATTTTTTTATTTTATTTTACGAATATACACTCGTAATAATAGTTTTACTAGCCAATTACAAATTATTATTAATATAACTTTTAAATTAGTTATTGTGAAAGTGATGATATAAAGTGTCAATATTGAAATTTTTTACTATTGATGTAAAGTGTCATTTAATTTTTTCATTTGTACTCAAGTGAGACTTTTAATTTATATTTGAATTTTTAACCGTCTTTTTTTATTAGTGAGTTGAATTTTATCTCAATTTTTTATCGCAATATGACGTACTTGTCTCATTCATTTGTTCTAAAACACTTTCATTGACTATTAACCTTAAGTGTAGTCGGGTCTTACCACATATATAAATGTCTCTGACGGAGACACATAGATAAATAATTCATTTTGATAACTATTATATATTTTTTAGTAAAATAAATTGAGAAGATTAACTACCTTTTAAAACACGAGTTGTATGTATAAAAAATTTAATATCACTTTCATAGTAAAACTTTAAAACTTTAAAACTTAAAAGATTTATATATTTTTATTTTTTTTATGTATTTTTCAATTTTTTTCATTATTTATATTTAATGTGAGACTTTGAAAATACATTTAAATTGCTAACAAATATGTTCTTTTATTTTAATACCAACAAATTCGTGATTGTCAATATTATGTATTATTTAGTTATATACTCACTAATTTATTTGTTTATTTAAGCGCACAATATATAACGAAGCTAACTCGATACGAAACCTATATTAGTACATGATTATTTAGTAAAAAAAATAGTTTGTTGAATATTTTTACGTTAAATAAATTAGTTAATTAAAAATAGACGATATGTTATGGGTACTATCATTTTCTGACCTTTTCTAGAGAAACACATTTCGTTTTTCTCCTTTTCATCCACTATCATAATAAAGAGATCTATGATTTGTAATATTATGTTTCACTCATTTAGATTTTTATTTTATTTTATTTTGTTCGTTACTTCAATTCGTTATGTATCCAATTAATTCGATGGGGTGGTACCAAAGTACGCTAGACGTTATAAACAATTAAATTAAAATGGTTCCATAATCTATATAAATTTAGTAAAAGTAATTTACTATAAAACAGTTTACTGTCGTATCAATTATTTGTTTATGAACATAATTCAACAATAATATCGATGTACAAATATCCTTTTATTTTTACATTTAATTGTAAACTGCAATATATATGACACACATGTTGACTCCTATAATTATTATTTCAGAAATTATATCCAGAAATTGTTACCATTGATTACTAGTGTAATTTTTCATTTTCTAATTATATAGAAATTATATTCATTAAAATTAGGATAGTTTACCGAATAGTTTTGAAGTATAAGAAATATCCAACAAATATTAAACTAATACATATATATTTCGTAATTCTCATAATATATATTAGATAACAAGTGATGTGAGTTGATATTGGAAATGTAAGCCAAATTGAAGAACCCTAATAGCTGCACAAATCAACACCTCAACGAATGTTCTCTTTCACCTTCCTCCACAAACAATTGCATTTGTTTTTCTTCTATTGATAAGTGTCCTTTTCCTCTTTTTGATTCCTCTTTTCTTTCATTGTTCCCTCAAATTTGTATTCTACTGCCTTGTTTATTTATTTCATAATCTCTCTCACAATGTTTGTTATAAGCATTGGTTTCACATTTTTTTCCATGTGATTGATATATATTTTGACATTTTGCTTCTACATTTTGTATTTTATGTCTATATTTCGTATTTTAAAACGAAGGGAATCGGATTATGCAAATGGTGAAATTCTACATCTGCATTTTACAAATGGAATAATTCGTTTATAATTTATTTGTATTAAATTATCTACAAAATTAAGGTTGTTAGTAACAAGTATTTTGTTGTTCATAGTTATAAATTTTTTTATTGATAAAATTTACTAACAATTTTTTTTAACAAATTTTAATTTATTGATATCTCATTTAACATTATAAGAAAATCATTAAAAGACAATTAATTTAAAGTCAAAAATAATTAATCATTACATTAACTAAGTTAAAATTATTTTATAAATAAAAAACTATTACATAGTCTTTATTATTAATAAATTTATAATTAATTTACTAATTAGAGCGTAAATTGATCTTAACATTAACTGTGAATATTTTATTTGCTTATTATTATTTGATTCGAATTATTTTTTTGTGTTTAAATTAGTTATTATATAATAATTTTCTTGTAATATAAAAAAAAGTTAATTATGTAAATAAAATTATCATTATTGACGAGTTTTGATTGTTCAATTATAATTTTTTCTAATACTTTCTTCAATAAGCTAATTTAAACTAAAATTGACCAAACTCAAACTCCAAATCAATCCAACATATTAAACCATATTTCATGCTATTCTAATTCAACAGAAGTCCAACTTCAATCCACAACATTCGTACAATTTCGACACATCTAAATTAATTTAATTTAATTTATTAGATGTAAGTTAATGACTCCTCTTATATGAAGGCAATATATCATATAAGAAAAATGTCTTCGAATATCAAAAGCTTTAATGTAGGTCATAATTTTTTGCCAACTTGAGCCTTATATATTCCCCTTCTTCAATTGATTACAACTTTCCAATGTAAAAAGAAAAAAAAAATAGAATAAATTACACACGGAATATAAAAACTTCCCTTAATTATGACTTTGATTGGGGATATCTTAATCTATTTACAACTGTCTCCTTAAAAATATAATTTGTTGGTAGAAAATTATTGATTAATCAATAACTTAAAAAACGCTGGAGTTTAATTATTAAAGATGAAATCTTGTTTGAAGTAAAATATATATATATATATATTCCAATTATCACCGAATGATTTCTTTGTCTATATTTCTATTCTTTGAAACAAAAACATATAATTTCATATGCTTTCACGCGTTGAATTAAATGAACAAATGGTGATATTCTTAATTTTACAATGGAGAGATTAAAACTAAAAAAATATAAATATTAGCAACACATTTTTATCACCATTTAGAATTTTAAAGTTAAATCAAATTAATCAATATTCCATGAAAAATCACTAGCAATAAAACAAAGCAGTATTTTTATACGTAAGAATATTTATTAACTTTTTTATTGGAATAGAATCTTATTTTTTAATAATTTTTTTATCTACAAAATCAGAATAAAAAAAATCACTTATAAGTAGTATGACTTCAGCCATTGCAATTTTTTTACGTAGTTTGATGTGTCTTTTTTTTTTTTTTTTGAAAATGATCTATATTATAGTTTGTAGGTTATGCTTAGATGTTATAGAAATGTAACCTTAAAGTGGAAAGTGAGTTTGGCATTCTCCACTCTACTCGGATGGAAAGCACTCATAATCTTTAGTTGGAAATAGTAATTGAATTTCTGAGGTAAAAACAAAAGGATAAAAAAATCCTATGGAGTGATGGAGATATACAATAGTGGTTTGTTAGTAACAATCAAAGTGTTATCTTTACAAAAATGATGTCTCGCTTTTCTGTCATATACTTTTGTGTGAAAAAACCTTTTATCAAATATCAATGTTCATTATGGGCACAGCTTCTGTCTCCTTTTTGTAGTGGGATGGAAATGTCTTTGTTGAGTGATTATTAATTAGATATTATAAGGAAAAAGTTGGATTGGAAGTCCCTATTTATAGGAATACTTTTATGTGTTGAGAGGTTGCATTTGCTGACTTTCTTCATCTACGGACATGTCCATGTCAATAATCATCAATTAATAGATCCATAAATGAGGGAGAAATAAACAATTTTAATATCTTTAATGCTTAAAGCTGCATCACAAATATGTATTACTTTTCTCTCAAATATTTCAATACTACCTTCCACACTTGTCCATGGTTACGTAAAAAACATATTAACTTTAATTTTTAATTAAGTTATAAGTTTCTCACAAATTTTGAATATGTTTAATTTCTATTAAATTTGGTCGTCTACGAGTAATTAAACATTTTATATATTTTTATTGAATTATTTTTGTCTAATTTTTCTGTTAAATAGATTATATGGTTGTTATTTTTAGAATTGTTAATTTGACTTATAATTTATATTCAGTCTAATCCATTATTCGATAAGTTCTTTTCCGTAGACTACCAATTAAGTAGCAAAAATAAAAAATCTTAACTTTCAACTTGTTTCTTAAATTGGGTTAGACCAAAGTAGACTTGACTCATTACAAAATTTTAATTAATTTCTAATACACTACCTAGGTCAAAATGTCAAATTGAGTCGTCTCGATTTCAAGGTTGACTTGAGTTTGTCCAAATTAAAGCTTGGGTCAAGTCAGTCCAAACTAAAAGTTGAATCGAGTTAGCTCAACTCAAAGTTTGAGAAGATGAGACCGCCAAGTCGAAGGTCAATACAAGCAGTCTTAGGTTAAAGGTCGATATAGGCAGACTTAGACCACAAATTGTGACATGCTGACACTGCTCAAAGGTCGAGACATATTTGTCCTATCAAAAATGGTGATAGACCGACATAAACCAAAAGTCTAAAAGAATCAACCTGAGCAAAGTGTCAAGACGTGTTAATTCAGGTTGAAAGTTGAGATAGGCTATTTAGTGTCGAAGTTTGAGAGTGTCCAACTCAGATGGAGGATAAAGTGAGTCGGCCATAATGAATCAAGTCAACCCAAACACACAGTGAAGTTGAGTTTATCCATTCCCATATAAAAAAATAGTTATATAATTTTACTATTGAAAATTATGACGATTATTCAGTAGATTAAAAACACCAGAAAAATTAATTATATTTATAAAATATTACTCAAAATATTAAAACTAATGTCTTGATCAAACACTACTGTTAGTCAAGGTATAACTCTTTTTACTTAAGAGCGTAAAATTCAAGGGACATGATTTGATTGTGATTTGGCTCACTTGGATTTTAGGAATCAAACTCATAACCTTAACTCTAATATCAATTGTTTGATCGAACGCTTATCACTAAACTAAAATGTTATAGTTGTTAGTCAAGATACATCTCTTTCTAATTAAAAGCATAACAATTCAAATGTCATGATTGGATTGTGACCTAACTCTCCTAACCTTCACATGAAACAATTCTATATTAAGTCAACTTTATTTATATGTCAAACTAGTAAAAACTACTACTTTAATAATATATGAATTAGATGAATTAGTTATTTGTTTTATAGGTGTTCACCTGTTAATAACCGTTTAAGGTTAACCTATTAACATGTTAGTATATCATTATATAAACAATTCATTTGTGTAACCATTTATAGTGTTATCTTTTATTTAATAATTTTATCTTTCAACAAAAAGAGAGTTGTATTTCTTTTAGCTACCTTTGTTCTGATTTTTAATTAAACAATTTTACTTTAAATAAATAAAAATTTGTTTTAATACTGTACAATTATTCTCTCCAACTACAAGACTTCTGCACTTTAAATAACTAACACATATTTTCCTTTAATTTTTAAATCGTTCTTTTAAAATTATACTTTTTTTCTAAAATTATATTATTTAAATTAAAAAAATACTGATATACAGCTACGTGTTTCGACGATTAAATTAGAACATATACTGAAGTAGCTTTTTACCATAATTACTTTTAACACGAAATTTAAAGATCTTTCGTAACCTCGTATTGTTGAATTTATTTGGTTTATCATATTTATTGAATTATATTATTTTAAAAATTATCAATAATTAAAAATCTTACTATAAGAAAATATCTAAATAGTGACCAATATTAAAAAATAATTAGTCATTATAATGATAAATTTAAATACCAATCTATAAACCAAAAAATATTAATGACTAAAATAGTTTCTAAATTCATCAATTAATCTCTAAAATGGTCACTAACATTAACTATCAAGGTTTGGATTATCAAAAGATTGGTTTCTAAATTTGTCTTAATTAGGGACCAATTTAGAGACAAATTCCTTCGGTAGTTAAAACTTTTGTAGCTAATGTTAATAACCAATTTAGAACATATTTTGATTACCAATAACTTTTAGTTTACAAATTGGTATCTAAATTGGTCACTATATCTATTAATTATTTTTTTCCACTTATAATTGGTCATTATTTAGGAATTTTCTTATAGATCTCTTTTTAACATCTCATTTAATAGTGTAAAACTGCTAAATAGGACATTATAAATGTGATAATCAACAAGGAGGTGTGGCAAACATACAACTACTATATCATAGTCATTCAAAAAACATGTATTGAGAGTTATATATACACATTAACAAAAAACTAGAGTTTTATAAAAGAAAAAAGATTTTGCAACCAAGATTACATCTTAAACTAGGCTGCAACATTATCCTCACCCTACATTGGATCATTTGAAACATCTTCATCTGCTTATACCATTAAAATGATCATTGAAAAGCAAAGACCAAATAGACAAACAAACACAGAAGAAAGGATAAGCTAATGCACTAAAAAGATCAATCATACAACACATATGAAGATATTAACACATAAAAACAATATCAATAAACCTAGCACATACAATCATTCATACTAGACTTTTTCATCTGAATATATGTATTGATATCAAACTCTAGCAAGTTATGCACTTGTGGTGGCCTTTACTTCTTCGTAGAGTCATTGTTATTGGGTTTCACTCTACTACACATAAGGTTAATTCGTTAACATCTTTGGTCAATGTGAAGCCCCTAGATTATGACTTCCTGCTTATGTCACCACATACCTCATCCTTCTCTACTTTAGAATGGATCATCATTAGAGTGACATGATAACTCACAATACAAAATCCATATCAATACATACATTACTGAAATCACTACATGAAACTTCTTCTTGAAACATCGTCCGCAACATTTAGCAAGCATACTCACAACCATGTTACCAATCCATAAAACATTATAAATACATATTAACCATACGTCATATCCATGGTAATTCATCTCAAACAAATCAAAACATCAGAAAATCACAGCATATACATTAATGCTCAAAAGTGGCGCTCAACAGTAGACCTTTTGCAAAAGATGACGCTCAACGATAGTTTTGGTGCTCAACGCTAAACCTTTCGCAAAAGGTGGTGCTTACGGCAGTTTTGGCGCTTAGTGTCATTCTTCTCGCAAAACGTCAAGCTCAACGACACCCTTTGTTGCCCAACGACCTGGAATTAAATTGTTAGACCTATAGTGAAAAGTGACGCTTAGCAGTGCATTGCCACTGCTCACCGTCAAAGTATTTGTAATTTATGGCGCTCAGCGGTACAAGTATGGTGTTCAATGGCTTGAAGCTAAGTTGCTCCCAAACCTACACAATGAAATGGCACTCAATGTCAGCTTGCCACTGTTTAACGCGATATCAGATATCAACAGATGAAAATGTAGTGATTTGTAAATATGGAACCTACTCAAGTGATCAAATTTGTATTCCCTTCTCAATACTTGGTTCAAAAAATAGTTTTTAATGTCAGAGCATATACCAATGGCTCAATTGATTCGACCCTCATTTTTGGAATTCAACTCAACTCAACCAAATCAACAAAATAATATTTAAAACAACCAACATCAGCAAATCAACCAATTTCAAACATATTAAACATGCTATTTAACATTCTCTCAAAACATCTATACTTTAAAACAAAGTAATTAACTTCTTTAACTTGAGAGACAACCAAATAACTCAAAAAACCTCGAACACATCTTTTAAAGCAGAAGAACCTATATCTGGCCCTAAGAATCACACAAACACGATCACAACACCATTAGGATCTCTGATTAGTAGAGACTTTTAAACAAAGCTTATATCCCACATGTGAACTAAGACAGTCCACATGCATAGAGAAACGTATAAACGAAGAAAAAGGACAAAAGATCAATTACTCTATGGGGAAACTGATCGAATGGAGAGTTCGCCTCAAAGATCACCTAACGGTCTTTAATCTTCAACCAGATACACAAAAGGTTAGAAACTCTAAAGAAAAGTGAGAGAGCTTTAGAGAAAATTGTTTAAAGAGATGGTGTAATTTAAAATTATGAAATTTGTTTATAAAAATTCTATTTATATTTTAAATTTTTAATATTAAAATAATCAAATCTTGTTACATAATACATATTATCAATTCTAAAACACGATTTTTCATGCTTTGCATAATTATTTCATTATATAATCTTTAAACGAGATCTTCGTAATTTTTCAATTTGTATCCAACACTTTACCCTACCAATAACTCATATTGGATCACCACCAAAGAAATATATAATAATGTTAATGCTTGAGAATTATTCAGTTATAACGTTAATATTCTCAAATACAATAATGGTACTATTGTTGTAAGGTAGCGCGTAAAGTCGATTAGGAAATAAAGTAGATCACAATGATCGAAAAAAAGCCATGCAAATTATATAACCAATTGGTTCCACTTAGTTCAGGCAAAGAAGAATTAAACAAACTTTGAAGTTCCATAATTCTTCATGCACAAAGATTCACTTCATTATTAACTAATGAACGTTATATATGTTAAAGTTTTTGGATTTTCTCGACCTTATTCAACCGCACCCTTTATGCTAAACATGTGACATTGAAATTTACCTTTCCATGCCACCCTAAGTAATTTAAACTTGAGAAATCAACTAAAAAACCATTAATTCGAATAAAACTAAATTTTATCCTCTTAGTCATGATTTAAGATAAAACCATATTTTTCGAACATATACACGCATGCATCCACAATCTTTATATATTTAACTCTTGTAGTCCTACCATTTGTCTCTCTTAGTTAACTTTCTTTCAAGAATAACAACTCATTTAAAGTAACAAAATTATAGATAATGCACTCACATTATCTATAGTATTTGTCATTATTTATGAGTTATTTCCCTTGAGAAAAATCATAAATTTCATGCATAATTACCAGATCTCATCATAAAATTGATTTTAATTTATTATAGTTTAAGTGACATTTCAATTTGAACAAAGTCTAGTGTATAATATTTTTGTGTGAATATGAGCTTTTTCTTTTTTTAAAGATTAACCATTTTGAGATATGAGTTGTCCATCACTAGGGCAAAACTGACTTATAACATTATCATTTCCATATTGTATGATCCAACTTTTGATGTTAAAAATGTGGTGACATTTTTGTTAATATTTAGTTCAGATTGATGTTGAGGACTTTCTTAACCGACATCAAATTGAAAATTAGTGTCGGTCCTAGGACCAACATACGTTCAATAATGTTGGATTACTCTAGGTTTGATGTCAATTTCCAATTTAACGTCTGTTGCGAAGAAGCCCGGCATCAATTTGTGTTTTAAAATTTCAGAAACAACTTGAGCGCCCTCATATTTCTCTTTCTCAATTGCTTGAAACCTATGAGGAAGTTCTTAAACCCATTTCACTTCATCTTGACATTGTAGTGTTCATTGGGCTCAAGCTTTCATTCTCTCCAATGACATTTCACATTAAGGTTGGTGTTTAGTCATTGTTGTGTGCTTTAAAGGTTGCATTTTTGGATTAACTTTGATTTTGTAAAATTCATTAAAAATAGTTAAAAAAATATTTTTGACACAAATTTTTTTATAGAGACTACTATTAGGTTTTATTTGAATGTAGAGTGTTCAAATCTGGGATATTGGTCAGAAATTCAGAGTTGTGAAGATTTGATGGTGAGAAACTTTAAATGGTCATAACTTTTACTACATGTGAAATAAGGTGACGAATACACTGGCTCCGAAAGGGATTGAGGTTTTAGAATTTTTCAATACGTTTGAGCTATATATGAGATAGTACTTAGAAAATTGTAAAAATTATTGTGATGTATTCTTGGTTTGTATATTGATTTTTTATGATTTCAATAGGAAAAGAATATTAACAATTTAAAAAAAAACGTCACAAATTACCATTTGTTGTTTGTGCAACATGCCTTAATTAACATCTGTTATAAATGCAACAAACATTAATTAACGTCTGTTGAAGAACAATAGACAAATTTGACATATTCTACTATGACATCGAAACTTCAACTAGGTTAAAAATCCAAATAACAAACGTTAAATTTCTTTTAAATTAATACATATAAGAAACCTCACGTCAGTTTTGACATAAAACCTTAAATCTATAAACTATGTTTTTCTTATTTAACTTTCTTATTTAATTAAAGATGAGACTTTATACTTAAATTCTCAACAAATAAATAAGAATGGAAGATTCCAGTGGCTATCCCATTTCCGATCACAAAAATGGGAACATGGATGTACCAGGATATCCCAACTTTGCTTCCAAGAAAGTAGAACATTGTTGAATTAATGTCACAATGTTAGCTAGATCTTATGGGGAGATGTAACAAAGGATGATATGGATGAAAGTAAAAAGAACCAAGGATTGGACAGAGTTAACTCATGACTTTTGTCTCCTAATTCATGCCCCTTGCGATCTTTGTTTTTAATCCTTCAAGTTGTCTTCGGAATAAGAGAAACTTGTACGAGGGAAAGGACCTAGAAGGACAGAACATTAGGTGAGAGTAATAATCTACTTGTTGGAAGGAAGCCCCTGCCTCAAAGACAGAGTAGATGGATAGGTTGCCACATTAGTTGTCAACAGTTTATGTATCTTTTCAATGCTTTAAGCTATGAAGGTGCTGGAGGGAACTTCCCTTGCAAAGCTTTAGTCACATGGTTTGGGACCCCTTTTGCTTCTCAAAATCCAAGCTTAGATCTTGGGTTCTTCGTTCTACAGGTAGTATTAGGGTTACCTAAATCTTCAAATCAAAAACATGCACATGCATGTCAAATCAAAAACCATACACACGGACCCTCATCAACTTTCATGTATATTTTCTTTTTCGGACTTGTGCATTTATGTAGTTTAAACGTGGCTTACTGTGTCCATCACCATGTTCATAAATGAGCCAAACTACGGCCAACATGTAGTAGGAAAAAGAAATAATGAAGGTGGACATAGGCATCACCTCTTTGGATTGAAAAACAAATAGACCAAATTATAGAGTAAATAAAACAGCATGCTATAGCGTAAAACATCCACCAAAATAAAAAACTTATTAAAATATATATTTTTCTACATTTGTAATCTATATTTTAATTTAATGGGTTGATTTAAATTTTATATTAAAATTTAAGAACCAAAGTAAGTTATTTCTTATACACAAATTATATTATATTTATACTCGTTAAAAGATTATATCAAATTTGTATTATAATTTTAAGTATATATGAAATCATGTATTTATTACTTACTAAAATATGATATCAAAATAGTATTGTAATTTTTAAGAGTGAAATCATGTAATTTATTTATGAGTAAGAGATAACATGTATATATCTTTTTATTTGATAGATTTTTGCTGTAAAATTACAATAATAAAAAAAATCAATTCAACCGAAATGTAAAAAATTGTTTGTCGTATTTATTTATTGTGTTTTGGTTCAAGTAATCTTTTAATAAAAATAAAAGCAGATCATCAAGCCGCTGATACTCTCACCATATATATGAATGAGAACGTTGAAAAATATTGGGTGAGTGAGACAAAGACAAAAGAGAAATAAAAATAAACGTAGTTTGTGAATTAAAATATAATAGCATAAAATGTTTATTTTATTATTTAAATAGGTCATAATCAAATTGATCAAATTTTTCATTCTCTCATTTGAATAATAAATAGAAACTTTTGTCGTCATACTATTCTTATTTTAAATAACAACATTCTTTTACTATGTTTTAACTAGTGATCATCATTAATTCATATTGTTACATGTTTAGCTATATTATTTAATAAAATAAAATGTGTTAATTCCATTCTTAATCAGGTATAATTTTATTTTGAAAAAGTGAAATAGATTGAATATTTTGTTTAATATTTATTAACTTAAGATTTAATACGAGAATTTTATCATATAGTCACGAGTATAGTAAAAATAAAAGTTGTCGGTGTGTGCCCCTTTCTCTATATAAACATATGGTAAGTGACATATAACTATAGATGTATAAATGAGGTTGGACAGCGTAAAACAAGGTTAAAGTTCCATGTTTGTGATCGAGGAAGATTTAATTCCTTACTAGACGTGTGTGTTCAATATGTTTAAAACCAAATTAACAAAGATAATTGTAAAACACTTGAATACAATATGATTATCAATGTTCCACTTTATCATTTATATTTGTTGTAGTGGTGAATTTGAAATATAAGTCACTAGAATTTTCTCTTTCCATTGTTGGCAAGTACTCTATTGCCACTGTTGTGTTGTCATCGTCATTGTGTCCATTTTAGTTGCATGCTTGAACCTTGCCCCTCATGTGATTTGCCTTCTCAATAACCGTCCTTCTAAAGCTTTTGTTAGTAAACTTATAAACTTATTATTATTCTGAGGTTTAGAGATATAACTGACATTAATTAGCGTTTTATGTGACTTTGATTCAGATTTTATTAACGTTATTTATCTTTTCAAAAAAACCTTTATTAAATTGAAAAACGGTTAACAATTAAACTTTTTAATTTATTTAACAATTCCTAATATTTTCACAGAACAGTATGTAAAAGTGTACATGAATTAACCATTAGAAACAAGTAGATGGAAAAATGGTATATGATCTCCCAACTGTGAAGTAACTTAGGTTTTTTTTCTTGATTTTTTCTTAGGATGGGATGAATAGAAATAATATGTACGTGCTTATAAATAGAACTATAACTAACTTTTTTTTAGTTTTAATATTTTTAATTAGACTCCTCATCAAATTAAAATATTGTTTAATTTCTATATAATTAATATTTTATGATATATATATATATATATATATATATATATATATATATATATATATATATATATATATATATATATATATATATGTGTGTGTGTGTGTAATATAATCAATATATTACATTACACACACACATATATATATATATATATATATATATATATATATATATATATATATATATATATATAAATTGTAACTAAATCTATTAATGATCATTAATGCTAATAGAACCAAATGACATAACTCATCAGGAAATGTGTAGTATGAAAATGATGTGAAAGTAATATGTACATGTCTATTTTCAATTGGTATTTACTTTATCTAAATAAAATCAATATAATAATCTTAATATACAAAGCATACACCAGTGCAAAATAGACTTTTTATATCAACATTTTATACCGATTGATATCTACTAAGTTTAGGAAATGGCGGTGGCAATATCGTAATTATGAGAAGTTTTTCTATATCGATTGGACCAAGAACCAGCATAGAAAGTAGTGCAGTGACAAAAATGTAATAAATTATAAACTTTTCTATACTGGTTGCACTCAGAACATGTATAGAAAATCACTTTTCTTTATTGATTAGACTTAGAATCGGTATAAAAAAAGGTATGGTGGTAAAACTGTAATAAATTACAAACATTTTTTTGTCTTCCTTTTACGCTTCACTTTCTCTCTTCTATATGCTTCTCTTTCTCCTTTGTTTCTTGTTCTTTATGTTCCAACTTGAGCCTCATTAACTAAAGTTCTATTGTGGCGTTTATCATTGCCCTTTTGTGTCACGGGTTGTTGCGTTCGATGGTTGTTGTCGCTGGGGCAAATCACTATGGTAGGTGAAGCTCTCGTCATGGTGGGTCAAGCTCTCGTTTGTCGTTGTCGTCATTGGTTGCTCCTACAGTGCATCGCTGGTATGTTGGGTTTTTATTGTTGCTCAAGCTGCAGTGCGTGGTAGTGTGGTTGGTCACGCTCCTACTATCGCGCTTAAGTTGTCGTGATGTGGTGGGTTGGTGGCGTTAATCGTCCTGCTCATGGTGTTTTGCTGATCATCTTGTTTTACTTATAAGTAAGTTTAGAACCTGTATTTACTGTGGTCATATTGTGTTAGTTGGAGATGGACTTTCCTCCATCATTCTTTGATATTATGGTGCACTTGATTATTTATCTAGTAAGAGAAATTAGAATTTACAGTCCAGTATTCTTAAAATTGATGAACCTTATTGAGCGATACATGAAGATATTAAAAGGCAATGTAAAAGAATCAATATCATCTTAAAACATCAATTGTTGAAAGATATATTGTTGAGGAAGTTATTGAGTTTGGTGTAGATTACTTATAAAATGTTGAAGTTATAAAAATCTTTATAAACCAAAACTCATCCACTAGTAATTAGATTTTCATCGTATAATTCTTTTAAAAATAACTAATAGAAACTAAAACTTAAATTATTTCTACCAAACACATGCAATATTTAATATAAAAAATTAGATTTAAATTACAAGAAAATAAATGAAAATATAAAAATCGTAAATTATTATTGACTTCTTTATCCTTTCATGAGTTCTTCATGCCTGCAAACAAAGGCTAAAGGCAAGACAATAAATGAATTTTATGATAACAACTCTTTTGCACTTGACAAAGTTATTTAGTAACCCATCAATGAAAAATGATAAATTTCCTAACATATGTCTCGATACCACATTATATTTTAGACTTAATTAACCACTTATTCCAATTTGGTTGAAAATTTCAAATAAGTTTTTATTTTTGTTTCTGTTTCAATTAAATCTCAAGTTTTGAAAAATTGATTTAATCAGTTATTTTTCATTAGGCTTAAATGCTTACTTCGTCCCCATGTTAAGAGTTGAATTTATGTTTAGTACCCGGTTTTAAAAATGAAGACATTCGGTCACCATGTTGCGAAAATTTTATGACTTTAGTCCTATCCGTTTAACGGCGTTAAAATGAAAAACGTTGAACTGACTGTGGATGTGAGGTGTGCAAGAAATGTGGTCGTGACAATGAGTTTGGCTACATTAGTTGACGTGGCAACCAACAGAATACATTACATGTTTTTAAATTGGAGAAATTAAATAATTAGGGTTTTTAATCGTGGATATTAAAACATTACGCAAGTTAGGTCATAAATTGGGGATTTTTCAATTGTTGAATTGGTTGATAGTATGGAAGGATTGACGTTCTCGAAGGATTCACGTTCTCGAAAGATTAACGTTCTCGAAGGAAATTGTTGAGCGAAAAGGGTTGGTGAAGGAGATTGTTGAGCAAAAAGCATTCACGTTGCGGTGATATTTCTTCAAAGCGAAAAGGTGGAAGATGCGCTTTTTATCACTTCTTTTATGTGGTTGCTTTCCCCCATGGAAGTATCTTGTCTTCTTGTCCCCTTAGTATGTTCTGTTGCGATCCCCCTTTGTTATGTTGTGGTCCCCGTAATAACGTTGGATTTGTAGTGGTTTCCTTCTTCACTGCTTTTCGTTTTGTTGTGCGTACTATTTGTATGGTTTTGGTCCCCAATTAGTGCAGACTGTTTTGTGCTATTGTCTCCTTAGTGCGTAATACTATTTTGTCTTTCGTATTGTTGAATCTGTGGTTGTTGTTTAAGTTGTGGTTCATGCATATTGATTTAAGCTTTAAGACAAAATGGAATGTTGTAGGTGAAACAATGATTGCGTGTGATTAAGTTTGTATGCCTACACGTGTAATAGTTGTTACTAACGTAGCATATTTAAAATGTAGATGCATGTAAAGGTCATTAACCAACTGCATGTAGTCTAACACTTACTTTTATATAGCCATATAATAGTTGACAATTAAAGAAAATGTCTGACTCTGATATTGAGGTGGTGTTTCACCATGAGGGTAAGTTTATGAATGATGGGTCATTTAGATACCATGGAGGTGATACCAGTACCTTGATCGTTGACAAAGACAAATGGAGTTATTTTGAAATCTTAGCCATACTGAAAGAGATGGGATATAGATGTTATGAAGGTGTATGTTATGAAGGGGATGTTGAAGATGATGTTGGTGGTGGTGAATGGGATGTGCAGGATGATATTGGTGGTGGTGAAGGGGATGTGCAGGAGGAGTTTGATGTTAGTAGTTTGATAGGGTCTGATGAAGAGACTTTTGTCAATGAAGATGATTTTGTGGATGTTAGTGTGCATGCAGATGAACAACTTCAAGAGCTTGATTGCGAAGGTAGTGTGTTTGTTAAAATGGGTATAGGAAGTGAATGCACTACCTCAAATTGCATGTACAAGCCAGGGACTTATATGATATTGAGTGAGAATCTAATAGTTGTGGCAGTATTTATGCAAGTGATAACTGTAAGATCCTTGAAAATATTTGTTAGTTACTAAAAAAAAAAAAAAAAAAAAAAAAAAAAAAAAAAAAATTAGTGAATAGTAAATTGTGAATAGTAAAAAGTGAATAGTAAAAAAAAAAAAAAAAATTATTTTTGGAAAGGATAAGTGTTACACGTAGCTTTGAGATCAGAATTCACCAATTTGCAAATAAAAAATTATTTTTGCAATAGTAAAATGAATAAAAAAATGAATAGTAAAAATGAATAGTAAAAATGAATAGTAAATTTTTTTACTATAAATAGCCAAGGGGAGGAGGCTGGAAATTTACACCAAAATTCTAGAGAAATTGTGAGAGAAGAGAGTTGGAGTAAATTCTAGTTGAAGAGGGGAAATTCTAGAAGTTTCTGGAGAACGGTTTGAGAAGAGGAAACTAAGTCTGGAATAGAGGTAAGGGGAGCTAACTTTGAGTATTTCCCTTTGTATTATCTTGAGTCTTGAATATGCTATATTTTGCTTTTGTCTGATCTTAAATCTTGAATATGGAGTATTTTGTTTCTGTATGATCTTGAATTTAAATGAGAGTATGCTTTTGTGTTGATATCCAAGTGTGATAGTTGTAAAATGTGATGTTGATTATGTTATGCCCTTTGTATGTTATTAGTTGTTTATTTTTGTATTTTGGAAGGATTAGAAATTGTCTAACCGGCTCTGCCAGATTCAATTTCTTGTTTCCCCAAACATGTTAATGTTCGTGTTATTTAATTATATTGTATTTTTGGATGGATTAGAAGTTGTCTAACCGGCTCTGCCAGATTCAACTTCTTGTTTCCCCAGACATGTTAATGTTCGTGTTATCTAATTATATTGTATTTTTGGATGGATTAGAAGTTGTCTAACCGGCTCTGCCAGATTCAACTTCTTGTTTCCCCAGACCTGTTAATGTTCGTGTTATTTAATTATATTGTATTTTTGGATGGATTAGAAGTTGTCTAACCGGCTCTGCCAGATTCAACTTCTTGTTTCCCCAGACATGTTAATGTTAGTGTTATTTAATTATATTGTATTTTTGGATGGATTAGAAGTTGTCTAACCGGCTCTGCCAGATTCAACTTCTTGTTTCCCCAGAAATTTTATTGTCTTATCTATTTTTTTTTTTTTGCATCTTTGTGGAAGGATGAGAAGTTGTCTAACCGGCTCTGCCAGATTCAACTTCTTGTTTCCTCTGAATTTTTATATTAATATTATTTTGATGGTAAGGGCAACTAATTATTTTTGTATGAATTTATAAATATACGAATGTTGAACTGGTGTTCTCTTGCGAAACTGTTTTATGACTTTTATTATATTGGGTGTTATAACTGAAACTGTTAAATTGTACATGTTGAGATGTGATGAATTTATTGAATGAGTTTGTTGGCTGAAATTGATCTTATTGGAAGGTCTGGAGTAAGGGTTCTATAATTGCTTATATATGAGTATTAAATAGATATACAGATACTGTTTGAGGTTGTTGTGAGAGGAAGTAAAAATATTAAAATTAGGCATTTTAGATTTAGAGCATAAGACAACAAGGTAGATAAATTAAATAAATAAATTGATTAATTATTGAGGGCCTCCGTTTGTTGGTAGGATAGAGGAACCTTAAAAACCTGAGTTGGCACATCCCTGATCATAGAGCAGCCCTGGCCTGGTCCAGTCAGTTGTGACTAGTCATATGTGCTGGCGTCGAAGGTGAGTTTGATGCGTTCAGACATCTGTGTCCTCTCCGGTGACCAAGTGGAGTAAAGAAAAATTTCTACTAGGATGAAAATAAAATAAAACAAGTTGATTGTAGATGCATAATATTATCATGGTAAAAATTTCATATATATTTTATTTATTATTACATTGAGCCCAGACTTTAATATGTAGTTCCTACGATATGTTGATATATTTTGGTTGATCCATGATCTTTGTTTGGCGAAAATATGTTGAGTCATACTCGTTATGGGCAAAATGAGTTTATAATATGAAGCATAATATATGGTAATATGTTTAATTTATTGATACCAAAACGGGTTATTATGAATTCTTGATTAAAGAATGAACATGATTGAGTTAGGTGGATAAGAGGGTATGAATTGTTGGTTTTATGAAATGTTGGAGTGGATATGAGAAATCATTACTTATGAAATGATGTTTACTACCGGGAGTAGTATGTTCGAGTTATACCATGAGAGTTTGGTATGAGCAAAGTAACACCTGAGGTTTATGAAAGCAGGCAGAAAGTAGTCTGACCATAAGGCTTTGACATAAACATATGATTCGTAAGTTATATAGAAGCAGGCAGAGAGGGGTCTGACCATAAGGCTTCAGAAAGTAAGACATAGTATATAAGTGAGGCTTAAGGAAGCAGGCAGAGAGCGGTCTGACCATAAGGCTTCATGAGTAAGCATGGTACACTTGTAAGATTTATGGAAATGGGAAAGATGACTTTGATAATGACGAATTAATGACATCAGAATAATGATATTTTATCAATTGCAGAAATACGTGATTAAAATATTTTTATTACAAGTTTAATGATTTTATGATAAGGTTGGCTTACCCTTATTTGTTTGTACTATGATCATATAACTCATGTTATATGTGATTAGATAATGCTGCAGATGCGGTTGAACAAGCTTAGAGATGAGAGAGATGCGGGGAAAAACTTTCAGGGATTTTTGTAAAAAGAATAAATTTGTATTGGGAAGATTATGTTGTGTAAAACTTATAAGTTGAAATTTCAATGGTGAAGACTATATTGTTTAAAGTTTGTAAGTTTGGCATTGTACTTTGGATTAAATGAAATAAAGTTTGATTGTTTATAAGAGATATCAAATTAATTTAGTCTCTACTATCAGTAATACCCCTTAAAATAGTAGGGTGTTACATTTTGGTATCAGAGCAATGGTTTTCGAAAATATTTTGGGACTCTGGGGAGTGAAATTATTATTCTTAGTAAAATATCAATTGAGTTGATTCTTATTTTATTGGAAACTAGATTCAAAGAGCTTCAATTTGACTACTCATACGCATATTTTGGACTTCGGGAAGGGGTCTAACCGAGCTGGGGAAAACGTGACAGTTTTGCTGTCTAGGGGCTAGCATCCAACCTTAATTTTAGGTGTATTGTTTTACAAGTTGCAACTTTTTGGAGTGAGTAAGTTGTGTTCTGCACTAGGAGAACATTTTGGGACCCTTTGGAGACTTTCCTACCATGTTTTAGGGCTGGAAAATGGTTTAGAATGGTCCATTGGTTGTTTATTATTGTTAAGTGCCAAGTGCATAGGTCCTTAGTTGTCTAAGGCATCTTCTTTTAATTCCAAATCATATTTAGAGTTTTGGAGGAGAGTAGAGAGGTCCTTGGTGGGAGGTGAACGAAATCCTAAGTGTCCTAAGTGTGGAGGCTGACTTGGTCTAGCAAGGAGGAGAGGAGTTGCTCTCTTTGAAGAAGAATTTAAGGTGTTTGAGCCTTCAAGAGGTAAGGGGAGCTAACTCAACTTAATTTCTAGAATTTTGTAGTTAGAAATATGGTTCCAATTGCTTGACTTTGATGTAGGGGAGCTAATCCTTTCTTGATTATGATCATGAATATGAGTATGCATGTGTTAAAATTGGTAATGGTAGTTATATATTGACTTGTGTAAAATTTGGTTTTTCAAGATTATAATTTCTCATTTTCGAGTTACTGTGGTGACAAATTTCTATTAATTGTTTTCACCGTTGGATTTAGCTAAAAATTTAGTATGTGAATCCTAAGACCTATTACTAAACTTTGACCGTTCGGATTTGAAAATAAAAGTCTGTGCTTGGAGAAATAAATACTGCAAGTTTG
Organism: Vigna umbellata; assembly: GCF_029865625.1. Classification (NCBI taxonomy): domain Eukaryota; kingdom Viridiplantae; phylum Streptophyta; class Magnoliopsida; order Fabales; family Fabaceae; genus Vigna; species Vigna umbellata. The sequence goes on along the minus strand of NC_142165.1, from coordinate 52,882,217 downwards.
AGTAAATTAGTTACCCCTGTAGTTCTGTTACTGAGTTATCTCGGTATAATATTGATTCTGACCTATTGGACCGTTTGATCCACCTCAAAATTTGATATATGATCCCTAAGACATATTAATACACTTTTACCGTTCGGATTTGTAATTAGTAGTCGGTACTTGGAGATATATATCCTGCATGTTTGAGTGAGTTAATTACCCCTACAGTTCTATTACTGAGTTCCCTTGGTAAAGTATAGATTCTGACTCATGGGACTGTTAGATCAACCTCAAAATTGGATATATGATTTTTAGGACATATTAATACAATTTGACCGATCGGATTGGTAATTGAAGGTCTATGTTTAGAGGAAGAAATTTCGAAAGTGTGAAACAATCGGATGAACACTGTATTGCTGTTCTTAAGCTATCATGGTAAATATTTCATATATATTTCATCTACCGTTAGATTGAGCCCAAACTTTAGTATGTAGTTCATAAGACATATTAGGTGATTTTGACCGTTCAGATTTGGAATTGGATATCTGTGCTTAGAGGAATTAATTCCGCATTTTGAGTTAAACCGAGAACCACTTAAATTTCTGTCTCTGAGTTGCCTCGGTAAAACCTCCATAGCTACTTAGTTAGCCGTTGGATTACCCTGAATTTTTAGTATGTTGTTCCTAAGAGATAGTGGAATACTTCGACCGTTCGGATTCTAGATCGGAGGTACAGATTTAGAGATATTAATTTCGTATCTTCTCAGGGATCTCAATACTGCTTAATTTATGTTTTTGGATCATTTATACAAAAATTATGATTTTTGCCTCATTAACCGTTGGATTGGACTGAAAATCTTACCATATAATCTAAACATGTTGTTGACTAGTTTGATTGGTTCAGATTGTCGATAAATAATATGTTGAAAAAGGTAATTTGGTTAATTTGTGCTACTTTGATAAGTAGACAGGATGAGATGATGAAGGAAGAGATAAAGAGAATGATATAAATCGGGCTACTTTGATAAGTAGGCAGATTAACTATACTGTGCTACTTTGTAAGTAGACAGTATTGTCTTGTTGCGCTACTTTGGTAAGTAGGCAGAAGATCTTGTTTCATGCTACTTTGGTAAGTAGGCAAATTAATTATACCGTACTGCTTTGGTAAGTAGACAATAATGTCTTGCGGTGCTACTTTGATAAGTAGAGAGAATAACTTGGTTTGTACTACTTTGGTAAGTAAGTCAGATGAGGTGAAGTTGTAACACTTTGATAAGTGGAATTTTAAATTTCAGAAGTTTATGAACTGTGTGAAATTTTATTTTAGAAGACTTGTGTTGTAATAAATCACTGAATATTTTGTTGGTGTTGAAAATTGTTAAAGAAAAGTAGTATATGTATTTTTGTGGAAAAATAAATTGTAACGCCTAAATTGGGGTATTACACTATTGGGTATCAAAGCAATGGTTTTCGAAAATCCATATTTCTTTTGTAAGTAATCTTTTGTTAAATAGTCTTTGTTTAAATAAATAATTTTCGAGGACGAAAATAAATGTTGTTGGGGAGATTGTAAGATCCTTGAAAATATTTGTTAGTTACTAAAAAAAAAAAAAAAATTAGTGAATAGTAAATTGTGAATAGTAAAAAGTGAATAGTAAAAAGTGAATAGTAAAAAAAAAAAAAAAATTATTTTTGGAAAGGATAAGTGTTACACGTAGCTTTGAGATCAGAATTCACCAATTTGCAAATAAAAAATTATTTTTGCAATAGTAAAATGAATAAAAAAATGAATAGTAAAAATGAATAGTAAAAATGAATAGTAAATTTTTTTACTATAAATAGCCAAGGGGAGGAGGCTGGAAATTTACACCAAAATTCTAGAGAAATTGTGAGAGAAGAGAGTTGGAGTAAATTCTAGTTGAAGAGGGGAAATTCTAGAAGTTTCTGGAGAACGGTTTGAGAAGAGGAAACTAAGTCTGGAATAGAGGTAAGGGGAGCTAACTTTGAGTATTTCCCTTTGTATTATCTTGAGTCTTGAATATGCTATATTTTGCTTTTGTCTGATCTTAAATCTTGAATATGGAGTATTTTGTTTCTGTATGATCTTGAATTTAAATGAGAGTATGCTTTTGTGTTGATATCCAAGTGTGATAGTTGTAAAATGTGATGTTGATTATGTTATGCCCTTTGTATGTTATTAGTTGTTTATTTTTGTATTTTGGAAGGATTAGAAATTGTCTAACCGGCTCTGCCAGATTCAATTTCTTGTTTCCCCAAACATGTTAATGTTCGTGTTATTTAATTATATTGTATTTTTGGATGGATTAGAAGTTGTCTAACCGGCTCTGCCAGATTCAACTTCTTGTTTCCCCAGACATGTTAATGTTCGTGTTATCTAATTATATTGTATTTTTGGATGGATTAGAAGTTGTCTAACCGGCTCTGCCAGATTCAACTTCTTGTTTCCCCAGACCTGTTAATGTTCGTGTTATTTAATTATATTGTATTTTTGGATGGATTAGAAGTTGTCTAACCGGCTCTGCCAGATTCAACTTCTTGTTTCCCCAGACATGTTAATGTTAGTGTTATTTAATTATATTGTATTTTTGGATGGATTAGAAGTTGTCTAACCGGCTCTGCCAGATTCAACTTCTTGTTTCCCCAGAAATTTTATTGTCTTATCTATTTTTTTTTTTTTGCATCTTTGTGGAAGGATGAGAAGTTGTCTAACCGGCTCTGCCAGATTCAACTTCTTGTTTCCTCTGAATTTTTATATTAATATTATTTTGATGGTAAGGGCAACTAATTATTTTTGTATGAATTTATAAATATACGAATGTTGAACTGGTGTTCTCTTGCGAAACTGTTTTATGACTTTTATTATATTGGGTGTTATAACTGAAACTGTTAAATTGTACATGTTGAGATGTGATGAATTTATTGAATGAGTTTGTTGGCTGAAATTGATCTTATTGGAAGGTCTGGAGTAAGGGTTCTATAATTGCTTATATATGAGTATTAAATAGATATACAGATACTGTTTGAGGTTGTTGTGAGAGGAAGTAAAAATATTAAAATTAGGCATTTTAGATTTAGAGCATAAGACAACAAGGTAGATAAATTAAATAAATAAATTGATTAATTATTGAGGGCCTCCGTTTGTTGGTAGGATAGAGGAACCTTAAAAACCTGAGTTGGCACATCCCTGATCATAGAGCAGCCCTGGCCTGGTCCAGTCAGTTGTGACTAGTCATATGTGCTGGCGTCGAAGGTGAGTTTGATGCGTTCAGACATCTGTGTCCTCTCCGGTGACCAATTGGAGTAAAGAAAAATTTCTACTAGGATGAAAATAAAATAAAACAAGTTGATTGTAGATGCATAATATTATCATGGTAAAAATTTCATATATATTTTATTTATTATTACATTGAGCCCAGACTTTAATATGTAGTTCCTACGATATGTTGATATATTTTGGTTGATCCATGATCTTTGTTTGGCGAAAATATGTTGAGTCATACTCGTTATGGGCAAAATGAGTTTATAATATGAAGCATAATATATGGTAATATGTTTAATTTATTGATACCAAAACGGGTTATTATGAATTCTTGATTAAAGAATGAACATGATTGAGTTAGGTGGATAAGAGGGTATGAATTGTTGGTTTTATGAAATGTTGGAGTGGATATGAGAAATCATTACTTATGAAATGATGTTTACTACCGGGAGTAGTATGTTCGAGTTATACCATGAGAGTTTGGTATGAGCAAAGTAACACCTGAGGTTTATGAAAGCAGGCAGAAAGTAGTCTGACCATAAGGCTTTGACATAAACATATGATTCGTAAGTTATATAGAAGCAGGCAGAGAGGGGTCTGACCATAAGGCTTCAGAAAGTAAGACATAGTATATAAGTGAGGCTTAAGGAAGCAGGCAGAGAGCGGTCTGACCATAAGGCTTCATGAGTAAGCATGGTACACTTGTAAGATTTATGGAAATGGGAAAGATGACTTTGATAATGACGAATTAATGACATCAGAATAATGATATTTTATCAATTGCAGAAATACGTGATTAAAATATTTTTATTACAAGTTTAATGATTTTATGATAAGGTTGGCTTACCCTTATTTGTTTGTACTATGATCATATAACTCATGTTATATGTGATTAGATAATGCTGCAGATGCGGTTGAACAAGCTTAGAGATGAGAGAGATGCGGGGAAAAACTTTCAGGGATTTTTGTAAAAAGAATAAATTTGTATTGGGAAGATTATGTTGTGTAAAACTTATAAGTTGAAATTTCAATGGTGAAGACTATATTGTTTAAAGTTTGTAAGTTTGGCATTGTACTTTGGATTAAATGAAATAAAGTTTGATTGTTTATAAGAGATATCAAATTAATTTAGTCTCTACTATCAGTAATACCCCTTAAAATAGTAGGGTGTTACAATAACGCAGATGATGAAACACTCCGAAATAGAGATTTTGGGATCTTGTCAGAGCCCGTAACTATGAAAGAATATAAATGGCAACTGGGGACATACTTCCCTGAAAAAAAAAATCACTGATGCAATTAGAACTTATGGAGTACATAATGGTAAGAAGTTAAAGATTTCTAAGAATGAAAAGAGAAGAATATGTGTTAAATGTTGTGGCTCACAAGGGAAATGTCCATGGTACGCATATTATGCATATAAGAGTAGCCAAAGTACATGGCAACTAAGTAAGATCATAGATAGGAATACATTTGGATGGATTTTTTTAAAAGGCAAATATGGAGGTGAGCTTTTAACTGTCTTTGGAAGAGATGGTAATGACCATATGTGTTCGTTAACATATGTTGTTGTTGAAGTAGAGAATAAGGAAACATGGACTTCGTTTTTAGAATGGTTAATTGATGATCTTGGAGGTGGGGGATTATGTTCAAGGTGTACCTTTGTGTCAGATCAACAGAAAGTAAGTAAATGTGTACCTTTCATTCATTACTTTGTTGACCATGCCAATTTAAGACTCATAGCTTCATTCATTACTGTCATAGGGACTTCTGCCCACTATACAACAACTTTTACTTGGTGTGGACCAACGTTTATGTGTAAGGCACATTTATGCAAATTTTAGAAAGAAATTTCCTAGCATAAATCTGAGACAATTACTATGGAAGACAGCAGCAACAACACACCCCCAAGCCTGAGAATCAGTCATGAGACAAATCAAGGACGTCAACAAAGACGCCTTTAAACACTTGATAGTTATTCCACCATGGCAAGTACATTTGAAGTTTATATATTCCAAAGGCTTATTTAAATGTTTATTTCTTTTCCAAATACTTAACTTTCACTTGTTGCAGATTTTGGTCTAGGTCAAGATTTTCAAGAAGACCTGTTTGTGACACACTTGTGAATAACATATCTGAAGCTTTTAACAGCGTCATCTTAGATGCAAGGGGGAAACCAATCATAACAATGTTGGAAGAGATTCGTAGCTACCTGATGAAGAGGTTGGTATCCAATAGAGAGAAGATAGGTAAGTTTCATGGTGCCATTTGCCCCAAAATTCACAAGAGACTACAAAAGGAGTTACAAAAGACACAATATTAGATACCTAAGTAAGTAAACTACACAAGGAGTTACTCATTTTCCCTTTTACTATTTCCATTATAAATTTGTTGTTAATATTCATTTTTCATGCTTTGGCAGTTGGTCAAGTATTTGAGATCTGCCATACATCCAATATTGCTGAAAAGTTTGTGGTTGATGTAGAGAAAAGAGATTGTAACTACAGGAAGTGGATTGTAACAGGAATCCCTTGTTGTCATGCACTCACACCCATCAGGTTTTTAAACATCAATCTAGAAGACTACATCCCAAATTGGTTTAGAACCTCCACTTATGAATAAACTTACATTCCAATGATTTTCCCTCTGAATGGACCTGAACTATGGCAAAGGACTTCATATGCTGATATTTTGCCTCCTCCGAATAGAGTGTTGCCAGGTAGACCAAGAAAAAAAAGAAGACTGGAGAGTTGGGAGCAAAAAAGGGATGATACACAACTTGGACAAACCGGAATCCCAAAGAGATGTGGCATTTATAGACAACTAGGGCATAGAAGAACTAATTGCCCTCAAGCAAGTCAACAACAACACCAGCAAGTTACACCAAACCCCACTCAAGCAAGTGAACAACAACACCAACAAGCTACACCAGACCCTACACAAGCAAGTGAACAACAACACCAGGAACCTACACCACACCTCACTCAAGCAAGTCAACAACAAGACCACGAAGCTACACCACAACCCACTCAAACAAGTCAGATTACTCAAGAACCCCAGACCGATCACACTACAACACCACTTTAAAAATTGTTGACATTTCTGTTGTATTTTGGATATGTACTTTGAACTTTAAGTATTGTTGCTTGGAAATATTGAGATCATGTTTCACCTTCAATATTATTTTGGATATGATGTATTTTGCACTTAATAACTTTGACATTTTCGATCATGTGTGATATATTTTGTTAAGTGATGTTTAATCATCAATATCATATTATTTTGGGTTTTTCAAGTTCTATTGTCATAGTCATATTACTTTTGCCTTCTATTTTCATTTAGAAGTTCATGAAACCAAAATCTTATTTCATTAATATCACAAACACTTGAAGAATAACACAAACACTCTGATACCAGTAACAACTTCTTCATTAAGTATAATTTCATTACACCTTCTCCCTTTTTTGACAAACCAAAAGTGATTTTTCCAAAGGAATAATCTTTCTCCTTTGCCATCCAATTGTACTATCCCTTTCATCTATATAATCTTTAGTGCGCCATTTGAAGAAATTACATCATTGCACTTCTTCGTTTCGACTCCTTTATTCAAAACATCCAACCAAAAACATCTCAGGATAAAGCAAACTAATGTACCCCAAAATAAAAACACAACGAAGAAAACAAATCTTGTAATTAGGGCAGCCCCAAAAATGCTTCCTCTCATTCTTAATAGTTTTTGCGGCTCTTAATACGGCAAGCTCTCCACAATAGCATATTTGGTTATCAACCATTCCTCTTGATGAACCAGCACGCGAGGTCCCCCATGAGCAAGACGAACACTGAATCATTGACATTACCTCGAGGAAGGACACAATACTGCTTCGTCGAGACCTACAAAACAACCTCAATGCCAAGAATAACGAACTTTAGAAACTGTGTTAGAACGAAGAACTTAGGGCACCCCACCTCAACTCACCTACTTCACATGAGCTCCTTCAACTAAGCTCCTTGGAGATTAATATGTTAGGGCAAATCCCTATGCATTTGCTTTTCCAAATTAAAAGGAAATTTTCATATCTGTCATTGCTAAAAAATGTGTTTTTGCCACGTTGGATATGTAATTTGCCACATCCTTTAACATTTTAACGTTGTTCCTACCACCTTAACAGATAGGATTGAAGTCATAAAATTTTCGTAACACGGGAATCAAATGTCTTCCTTTTTAAAACCGGGTACTAAACAGAAATTCACCTCTTAACATGAGGACGAAGTAAACATTTAAGTCTTTCCATTATTACTGTCCTAGTGATTTTAACATGTTTTTTTATTTTTTTATTTTTTATTTTTTGTAAAAAAAAAATTGTCCTTTTGTTAGGTTTATGGCATGTTGACAGTGTTTCAAGTCAATGTTGGTGTTTTCTCATATTCAATTTTTTTTAGTATGTTTTTTTTATTTAATTTAGTCTTAATTTTTTTAAAAAGTAAAATAATATGATCTCTTTATAAGACTAAGTTAGTTATTTATATAAATGTTAAATTGATATTTGTATTAAAACTTATTTTTTAACATATTAAATTAAAACAATTTCATATTAAATTTCTTTATTATTATTATAATAATAATAATTAAAACTTAATTTGTATTTATTCTTTAATTATATAATAAAATTTATTTTTTATATTATTTTGATTTTAAATTTCTTTTTAAGTCAAACAAATGTTTATTATATATTTTATTTTATTTTAAGTCACACAATACTTTATAATTTATCATATAAATACTATTATATTTATTAAATAAAAATAAGTTTCATTTAAAAAATATTTAAAACTACTATGTTATTGGTCCATATTTTTTATAAGATTAAAAATAATTTATTTAAATAGAATATAATAATATTTAATAAAAGTGATAATTTTAATATAAATATCAGTATATTATTTTTATAAATAATAAATTTGGTCCAATTGGAGGTAGACAACATTCTTCCATTTGAAAAAAAAACTTTAAGTGAATTGAATAAAAAGAACATATAGAGGAGCTAAATTGAATATAAGATAATGATAGTTGAAACTTAGGTTAACATGAGATACTCAAAATGACACGTGATATTATTCTTGCCACATGACACTAACATTGTCACACCATAAACATGACACGTGGATAACAAAACTTTTACAAAAAAATATTAAAAATTAAAAAAAACTACAAATTGATTGTGACATGTCCTTAATGTTGATGATACATTACTATTGAAAAGCACTTAATTGAATTTTTTTTTCAAAAATTAAGATTTAATTGAAACAAAAACAACAATATTTGAAAATTTTCAACCAAAATTGAGATGAAATGATTAAATAAACATAAATTTTCAACCATTAAATATGCTTTTAGTCGCTTAACTTTTAGTGAAAATTGAAATTAGTTCATCTTCCAAACTTTTTGACTAATTTAGTCCTCCATCTTTAGAACGGCTTGAATTTAGTTATCATAAACAAATTTTGTTAAGTTTATATGATGTTTCTAACATGTTTTGCAATTAATATTGAAGGAAAAATGTGTCAAACAAGATAAATAGCTCAAATGTTATCATGAAATTCATTTGAAATATCAAATAAATCTAACAAAATTTAGTTTAAAAGACTAAATCTACACATTTCTAAAATTGAAGAACTAAATTGGATCAAAATTTTGAAAATGAACCATTTTTAATTTTCACTTAAAACTAAAGGAACAAAAATGATATTTAACTCAATAAATAAATAAATAAATAAAGATGTTAGATTCAAATATTACCTTTGGCCAATTCTTATGTCCTTATATTCTTATAGGAAAATAGACTTAACTTTTCTAGGAAGAGAAGGCAAATTCCTACACCCCATATTTTCATCATGCATTCCTTGAATATAAACTTCCTTTGCCCTTTCTTGATTGTATAAAGGCTTTTGGAATTTAGAGTTAGAAATGACTCATGAATTATATAATTTAGAAAGTTTTTGGATTGTATAGTTTAAAATTAATTTTTTACTTTTAAATTATATAATTTTTTAAAATGACTTTGGGGAATTGAAAATGATTAAGATAAAACAGCTTTCCGATCACATAATTTGAAAATTATTTTTAGTTTCCAAATTATACAATCCTTAAAAACTACTTTTTTAATTATATAATTTAGAAAAAGAAAAAAAAATTTAACATGCATGGAGGTGGAGGACGAAAAGTATGAAGGAGTCAGAAGGAAGAATTTGCCCAAAGAGAAAGCAAGATGGATGAGACTTGGGGGCTTCTTATTGCACTCCATAGTTTTCTTTCTGCACCCCAAAATTTTTCCTTTTTCTCATTTTGCCTCTCCAATAATATATTAAATAATTGAATATATATATAAAAAAAAAAAAAATTCTTTCATGCATGCATGTAATTCCTTTAACCCTGTTTCTCGGAATTTGAAATCCATTATAAAGTCCCGGATCTGGTGGGAACAAACCAAATAATAAGTAATCCATAGAGAGAAACAAAATCAGAGAACGAAATCCAATTAACTATGAGGGTTGCAGAGTTTATAATTCGACGTGTCAGACATACTGCCAATTGTATTTTGAACTTACACGTTCCTGATATTGCATAATATAATTTTTTCCGTTAGTTTTTTACAACAACCTTTTCACAGTAAATTATATGAACTATTTTTTTAGTCCGGATTAATCATAAATTATCACATAAACAAAAATATTATTAAAATAATTATTAAAAAAAAAAATTCTTCTGTTAATGTTGTTCAATAATTTGATATGTTTCAAATGTTATATCCAATGCTAGAGTGGTCTGGTGAAGTTCGTAATATAACCTACTTTATACTCTACAAACAAATTCATTATTCAATATTCTACATTTCTTTTACGAGATACCCAATGAGTTAACCCAAATATGAAATCCGAGAAGCCTTAAGGGACTTTGAAAATCAACTCTAAAGGGCACAGGGTTTGGACTTGGAAATCCGGAAAGTCTTACCGCAATTGAAAATCCAGGGGGATGTGTTTCCGCATGGATTTTGTAGGACCGAGACACTAACTTTTCTGACGTGACTTTAACGTAGTGGAGTCTCAGTTAAACATAAGTGGAATGTATTTGACTTTTAGCCCTGACCTTATATTTATAAGTGTCTCATAGACGGAATAATAACAAACTTACTTGGAGATTCAGTTAGTTATTCATCAACAACTTTATCAATATCTCTAATAAGATGTATTTGGTTATTTTAACCGTATGCTGGACTTTTGGCCCAATAATAAAATAAGCGGTAGTCAAATTGTGGCCCAACATTCATAGAATCGCTTGCCCTGGTTGGCCATAGTGGTGATCGATCGGTGCTGAGTGGATGACTGTTCGGTATACACTATAAGACTTATGAGTTTGAGGGAGTCTGTTTTTAGTCGTTGCTCGTTGTTGCCGAAACGGTGGACTTTATAACTTTCCTTCTGAACTTTTAAATAGGCCGAGTAGCTTATGATGGGAGTTCTTTTTAGAACTTGTTTTTCTTTTCTGAAGAAAAATAACGATCGAATTTGAAGTGTCAAAAGAATGTAAATAATTAGACTAACCCATTTTATAAGGTTGAATGGCCAACCAGGCGAGAGTGCTTTATTGAAGACGCTCGGTTGAGAATGACTATTCCTTAGCTCTTGGTGTTCGACCTAGGAGTTCCTAGAGAACTTCCTAGTGAAAAGGCTTTACTTCTCGGCTTTGACCTAGGAGTTCACTTGGGAACTTCTTAGGAAACGAGCTTTACCGTTCGACTTTGCACTACGAGTTCCTGGAGAACTTCCTAGTGAGAGGGCTTTACCTTTTGGCTTTGTGACTTTGACCTAGGAGTTCTTCCTAGGGAACGGGCCTTACTGTTCGGCTTTGCACTAGGAATTCCTGGAGATCTTCCTAGTGAGAGGGCTTTACCTCTCAACCGAGAGGGATTTACCTCTCGATCTTCGTCATCAACTTTTTAGTTGACGAGAGGGCTTTACCTCTCGGCCGAGAGGGATTTACCTCTCATTCTTTGACATCAGAACCTTTTGGTGGACGAGAGGGATTTACCTCTCGGTCTTCAACATCATCAGAGGGATTTACCTCTTGGTCCTTGACATCAGAGCCTTTTGGTGGACGAGAGGAATTTACCTCTCGATCTTCAACATCATCGAGAAGGATTTACCTCTCGGCCGAGAGGGATTTACCTCTCGGTCTTTGAGCTAGGAGTTCTTCCTAGTGAATGGGCTTTACCGTTCGTCTTTGACCTAGGAGTTCCTGGAGAACTTCCTAGGGAGAGAGCTTTACCTCTCGGCTTTGAACTAGGAGTTCTTCCTAGTGAACGAGCTTCACCGTTTCGTTTTGAGAGGGCTTTGCCTCTCGGCTTTGAGCTAGGAGTTCTTCCTAGTGAACGAGCTTTACCGTTCCGGTTTGAGAGGGTTTTACCTCTCTGTTTTGAGTTACGAGTTCTTCCTAGTGAACGGGCTTTACCGTTCGGCTTTGTGACTTTGACCTAGGAGTTCTTCCTAAGGAACGGGCTTTACCGTTCGGCTTTGCATTAGGAGTTCCTAGAGAACTTCCTAGTGAGAGGGCTTTACCTCTCGGCATTATGACTTTGACCTAGGAGTTCTTCCTAGAGAAGAGACTTTACCGTTCGACTTAGAACTTCCTAGTGAGAGGGCTTTACCTCTTGGCGTTGTGATTTGCAGGATCCTATACCTACACTAAAGAAATATAACAACTCAAATTTTACATGGTAAGAAAAATAGTAGCCTAACAAACCAATGCATTAATGTCAAAATAGGTTGTTTTAAGGCCGGTCGGCCAAGCAAATAAGACCGTTCGGTCTTTTGTTGAATGTTTGACTGTCAACGACGAGGAATCCGTATTAAGATGTCTTGAATGAGCTGTGGGTGCTTTATGCTTTATGACCAAACGGGAGAGAGAGACCAAGGTCTGCTCGAGCTATACCTGAGGCCATGGAAGGACGAGCGGTTGAAGCCGAATGATTGAAGACCTGTGAGGTCGAATAACTGTGATTGAATGGAAACTGTCCGGTTGGTAAGTCGAACGGTTAACAGGGGTTAGATTCCATTCTATTTTGATCGTTCGGGTTGGTGTGATTATGGCTTGCTTCATTGCAATTCTATTAGTTTGAGGCAAACTACTCGGGAGGTACTCGTTCTGCCCTTAGCGCCGCAATCTCCTATGTGTGCTTCGCTACTCCTTCATGTTTCTCGCGGTCACCATTGGGTTTCTTCAGCTTGCTCTCGGTCCCACGGTGGGCGCCAAAATGTTTCGGTATGGATTTTGTAGGACCGAGAGACTAACCTTTCTGATGTGGCTTTACTGCTTTCCAATGCTTGAGTTGCGTGTGCCACTCAGTTGGACTCTAGATGTCGTTCGGTTGGACTCTGGATGTCATTCGGTTGGACTCTGGATGGGGGAGTGCACTCCGGCGCTCACGTTAGGAGCGGTTTTATGAACTGTTTATCACAATTTAATATTTAAGTCTTGATCGGACGTAAGTAGCACATAACGGAGTCTTAGTTAAACATAAGTTGAACGTACCTGGCTTTTAGCTCTGACCTTATATTTTTAAGTGTCTCATAGACGAAATAATAACAAACTTACTTGAAAATTGAGTTAGTTATTCATCAATAACTTTATCAATATCTCTAATTAGATATTTTTGATTATTCTGTACTTTTAGCCAAATAATAAAATAAGCGTTGACTCAATTGTGACCTATCATTAATAGAACCGCTTGTCCTGATTGGTCATAGTGGTGAACAATCGATATTGAGTGGATGACCGTTTGGTATCCACTATATCCAATACACAATGCAACTTGTATAATACGTAATGAAAACAGTAATCTAATATTTTTCCTAGAGCTTGTGATCTAAAATTAAATACATTAGTGACATTTATTCTATAACTCTTTCTTCTTTTCGATAGTATATATAATGTTTGTTAATAACAAGACTGAAATATGAGATTTTGTTGCATAAACAAACATATACTATAATGTTCTTTAATCTACTGTGTATGTTATGTGTTGTATATTATTCTTAATTAACATTACTGGTTCGTATACTTAATATCTCTTGTACAAATTTCTAACTCATGAATAACCTATATCGAATATTTTTTAAAATATTTCTCATGAAACTTTTAACATTTAAAGAAAATTAACTACCTGATTTTTTTTATTCTTATTGTCAATTTTCTTATGAATAAAAATTAATAAATAATATATTTATAAATTAGATATTTTTTATTAAATATGTTTTTGATCTGTATACTATTAAGTAACTTTGGTTTTAATTTCTCTTTCTAAGTTTAGATCCTTATTCTTTCAAAATTTATGTAATCAGTGTTCAATATTTTCTTCGTGACAAAAAATAACACATGTTAATAATCATTTAATTTAAAAAATATTTTTTATGTTTCATTTTATCTTCTTCTTTTATGTGAAGCTAGGGCGCACATCCCAAATCTCCATTTTCTCTAGCAGCACCACGCTCCATGATCCCCCACAAAGCCAATTCCATTGTCGAGCCACTCTTTTCCATCTTTGTTCTCCATTTGAAACAACACAGTGATAAGTCGTCATGTCTCCATCTTTGTTGAGCTCAGCGCACTACTGTTGTTGCTACATCCATGATAATGGATGATATCGATGTCATCACTCTTGTGGCTTACATTTTACCTCTTCAGATTTACAACAAGTATTATCTATCACTTTTGATTTATCTAATCAACATGATTAATCCAAATTTAATCAGTCCTGATTTATAAATATTTTAACCATTTCTGATTCACCTAATCAACAAGACTAGTCTGAATTTAATCACTCCTGGTTTATAGGTATTCTAACCACTTCTGGTTCACTTAGCAGTACGACTAGTCTGAGTTTAATCACTCTTGATTTACAAGTATTCTAACCACTTATAGTTCACCAAGTCAACACGACTAGTTCGAGTTTAATCACTCTTGATTTACAAGTATTCTAATAACTTCAAATAAAGTATTCAATCCTTCATCAAAACCAAGTTATCCTTCTACATTATGTGACCCATGCTTAGTATGTTACTCTTGAGCTTAGGAATATAATAAACATCTCTTATCTCTCCAACTTGTTCATCCTTCTATAAGTATCGGATTGTTCCATTTCCTTTCACTGTCACCTTGAAGTCGTCTCGAAAAGATACATGTTTGGCCTCCACCTTGTTGAGTTCTTTGAAGAAACTCTAATCTCCATACATATGATTACTCGCACCTGTGTCTAGGTATCAGACTGAGTTGTTTGAGTAGCTTGACAACTCAACATGCTACAAATAGCAGAACTTCACAATGTGATTGGCATTGCCACAGTTGTAGCATTTCACTTATCTGTACTCGTTTAGATAGTGATCGTGTTTTCCACACTTGAAGCACTCCAGATCTCCTTGGCCTCTTCCTTGACCATGGCCACACAAGTTCTAAAGGTCGATATATTCTCTACCATTCTTAAAATCACCTTGGACACGTCAATCTCGTCCTCAACCACCTCGACCTCTCCAAGACCTCAACCTTGAGTTCTCTAAACTCTCTCCTTCAAGTCACACTTTTCTTACATTACTTGATCGAATGACACCTTCTTCTTCCTTCTCCTCTTCAACTAAAAGGGTTGATAGGTCCTTGAATTCTTCAATAGTACAAACTATGCTTTCAAAATCATATGTTAATGATCTCAAATGACACTGACTATACAATTTACAATATTTGTCATCTTACTCATTTTTTCTTTCTCAAGCAGTCGGTTTTACTCTCTCTTTTTTGTTCTCTCATAGACTAAGAGCATAAAATCTCTTATGTCAATTTGTAAAATATGACACACACGTACACATTGATATTTGCACTGTGTATATTTCATTCCACTGCGCAAACCCTTAAATAGCTGTGCATTAAAATCGAGTACAAAAAATAGAAACAGAAACAAAATAATAATGATCGACTCTACAACAACTGGTTACAACAAAATAAAAACCATACACAGACAAATGGCAAACTAAAAACAACAATAAATAAAACAAAATCAGACTCAAACGAAATTACAATTAAACCCTCCTGATTTAAATTTATCCAACACATCCCAGTGGTCAATGTTGTAACAATTCGGGATAGTTTGTCTCTTGTTGTTTCCAACAAATGGTCTGTACACCACCTTGACGTGAATAATGTTTTCTTGAACCGTGATCGCAATGAGCTTGTATATAAGCATCAACCTTTAGGCTTCACCTCTTCTTCCAAGCAGGTTTGTCATCTCATGGCTTAAAACAAGCACATATTGGTATCACAAGTTCAGCAACACTTCAGTTCAACTGGGTTTCAAATCTACTATTTTTTATCCCTCATTTATAATAAATACCACAAATACTACTTTTGTGCTTGTTCTCATATACGTTGATGATATTTTTTATTACAGGTTCGTCGCCCATGGCCATAAAAGCTCTTATCTCCACCATTAGCCAAACCTTCATTCTTAAAAGACCTTGGAAAACTCCATTACTTCCTCAGCATAGAAGCTCATTGGAAGCCTGATGGGTCTCTTTTCCTCACTCAGACTAAATGTTCAGCAGCTTTTACAAAAGGCTAACATGATTGATGTTAAACCTCAACCTTTTCCAATGGTGTTGTCGCTCAAGCTCACTGTCAATGGCTCAACAGCATTTCAAGATCCCACGCTTTATCGTTAGATTGTGGAGTGCTCTTCAGTAGTTGACTTTCACTCGTCCATTCATTACGTATGCATGCGGTCAACAAAGTCTCAATATATGTATAACTCACAATAATATCGTCCCTTGGTCGTTCAGAAAGCAACATATTATTTCCAAAAGTAGCACTGACGCTGAGTCCAAAAGCATTGCTTCAGTTACTATCGAAATCTCCTGGACTCATTCTATACTTCATGAGCTAGCTCTTCGTCATTCTCTTCTAATAGTCTACTCAGATAATTTTTTTTCTTATGTTCTTCTCACCGCTAACCCCGTCATGCACTAAAAAACCAAACACTTTACTCTTGATGTGCAATATGTTCGTGATTTCTTTCAAAAACCTCATTTACTCGTTCATCATATTCCAGTTCGTTTCCAGATAGCTGATGCGCTCACCAAATCCATTTTTAGCTCGTCTCGTTTACGCTTTTCAAGGATACTGTTAATTAGGTTTTTTCCTTGCAGCCTCCACCCTAAGTCTAAGGGCATGTTGGGAAGTACTCTTATACCCTTGCATGCTTATTCATTTAGGATTCTTGTATTAGTTTCTTATCAGCTTTTCATAATAAAATCCATTCTTAGTTTTCTCTCTCTTCCCTCTTGCTATCTCAACATAGGGTGCTAAAAAAAATACTATCTATCAATGTAAAAAAAACTTAAATCCACTTTTGTTTAGATTTTGTAAAATTTTAATTGTGGATTTAGTATTTCGATTTTGTAAAATAAAAGAAGTGTTGGTTCAAATGTCGAGACATTGGTTAGATTTATATTTAACAATCATCTAAGCCAAAGCGAAATCTTCTTTCATCTTATATTACCGAAGAGCATATTATTTTCAATAAATTTTTTAAATGGTATAAGGATCAACAATCTTCTAGTTCCAGTGTATTTGTAGCACACATAGATACAACTTTTGTTGGTCTGACTCCATCTTCTTCTCTTGACTCTTGGGTTCTTGACTCAGGAGTCACAGACAAATCTTTGTTTTCCTCTTTGTCCTCTCTGAATCATTTACCTTTTGTTACAATACCTGGTTAATTTAGAGTTTTAGCTCATGATACTGGGATTGTTAACATTTTTCTTTTTTTATCTATTGATCTTTATGTCTTTTTTTAATTTATTATCCATTAGTCATCTAATCCATTCTCTTGATCGAGGCATGTCTTTCGAAAAAGATTTTGTTTGTTTACAGGATCGGATTTCGAGACAGGTGATTAGCACCAGATGTAAGTCTCACGGTCTTTATCATCTACTTCCTTTTACACATGTTGGCGTGATTATGGAGTCTTTACCTCTTCTTCATGCTCGGTTCAGTCATGTCAGTCTTTCCGAATTGCAGCAGCTTGTTCTTTATAAGTTAGCTCCTCGATCACACATATATGCTTTTTTAGGCTTTACTAGATCAAAAAGAAGGGATACAATTGTTTTTCTCCTTCTCTTAACCGCTATTTTGTTTTTGCAGATGTCACCTTCAATGAGTCTTCCTTTTATTTTAACAATCTTTCTTCTTCTGATATGTCTGTTTCTAACACAGGCAATATTTCTAATTAATACAGTTAATATTCCTGTTATTTGTGCTCTTCTAATTGTTCCTAGTCCACCAGGTGTCTCTCAACAACCACCAAGTGACTTAATTCAAGTGTCAACTACTTTGTCTCCTCTAACTCTGACAACTGAGTCTCTGCCCTTCCAATTGTACTCTGAAAAGGTATATGTTTTACCCGTAATCCCTCTCTACATTATATTGCTTTAAGTTATCATATATTGTCTTCACATTTTTATACTTGTATTTAGTCTATTTCTTCTATGACCATCCAATCCCAATATAAAATGTAGAATCTGAGTTGAAATATAAATATTTTATTTTTAAATGAAATATTTAACTATTTAAACTTTATATACAAAAAATGATTGTTTCTTCAAATGAACAATTTCTTTTCTAAATTCATAGAAAAATGTGCTCCATCTTTATAAATTTTGGTGAAAAATATAATGAGTTTACTCGACCAACTTTTTAATTTATTTCTTTTAAAATTATTAGTATTATTATTATTACAATTATTATTATTATTAGTATAAAATATTATGAATATATATTATCATACAATTAATTTCATTTTTTTATCTTAAAATATGTAAAATAATAATAATAAATATAAACATAACTGTTTTCTTTAAAAATCTAATATTGTCTGTGTTAGGTTACATTGTTTAGTAAAAGAAAAGTTTTTGAATAAGTAAATTATTAAACTTTAAATATTAGCATCGTTGCATAATATTCATGAAATAATATAAAAGTTTGTATTTGAAGCAATGATAGGTGCATGAGCATAGGAGAGAGAAGAAAGTGACATACTTATTTTGCCACATTAGTAAGACGTTAACTTAACGTGATTGATACCATTTATATTACTTTGAGGCAAAATAGAGAAATTTTAAAAATGAGTAGTAACTAGAAAAAAAAATCTATGAACGTAAAGATCGAGTAAGCAATTAAACCAACAATAAATGAAGAAAACAAAAGACCGTCGAAGTATGAGTCAAAAATGAAAATACCGCAAGTATAGAGAAACACAGCCAAACAATTTGATCTTATTAATTATTGAAATTAGCATCTACAAATGGGCAGATTTAGGTGGTATACTCTGTTCATAGGTGAAGAAATTGGAAGGATCAACAGTGGTTTTCACACTCACTAATCTATCAAAGTTTTCCTTGAAGAACTTGGTTCCATATACTTGAGCATCTTTCAAGCTTGTTGAAGAACTTGGATGTTTTTCACCAATATCA
Source organism: Vigna umbellata (assembly GCF_029865625.1). NCBI lineage: Eukaryota > Viridiplantae > Streptophyta > Magnoliopsida > Fabales > Fabaceae > Vigna > Vigna umbellata. The sequence continues at coordinate 52,863,392 of NC_142165.1, read as the reverse complement.
TTATCCCTGTAATTGAGAAATGCTTCCCTTGGATACCTAGAAACAAAAGAAGTCATAAACTCATAAATCAACTTGGAAAATTTCATGTTACGATCATAGGCCGCAGCACTGTCTTCATTCCAAAACACAAAGTACTGAATCAGGAACAAGTTTCCTTTCCTGTGAGGAAAAGGGGTTGCTGATGCTGAAATCTCATCCATTACCCCTCCATAAGGGTTCCACTGCATCCAAACGTTGTTACATTTAATCATCAAATCCCAAACGCCTTTGAGGGCCGTTTTTGGGATTGGCGTTTTCACATAATCTGATCTACTCTTAAAGTACATTGTAGATGGCTCCTGAGAAGTTGGTAGCAAAGCTTGAATAGGGGTACCAATTGGGCTATCATCCCAAAAAAGAGTGGAATTTACCCAAGGCATTGCTATGCAATCACTCTTTTTCAAACCCAATTCAGGGAAGGATTTACTCACCATAGGAACAAGCTTTTCGATTGGGCCTAAAAACATGCCAATGAAAGAGATTAAAACGGTTCCATTCACCACATTAGGTTCCACTCTTATGAAAAGATCTCTGTCTAGTTTTGGTGCAACCAGTTGCCATTTGTAAGCAACATCAGTTCCATCTTCTTTGATAGATCTTTTCACATTGAACACAGTCACTTGTGGGGGTACAGGGACCAATTTGATCCTCCATGAAAGAATAGCCGCAAAACTGGCTCCACCACCTCCTCTAATAGCCCAAAACAGGTCCTCCCCCATTGATTTCCTATCCCGGATAACACCATTGGCATCGACCAATCTGGCATCAATGATGTTATCAACAGAAAGACCATATTTTCTCATCAAATTGCCATACCCACCACCAGAAATGTGGCCACCAGCACCCAGAGTGGGACACACTCCTGCTGGGAACGCAAGCACATTGCTTTTCTTTGCTATTTCATAATAAACTTGACCAATAGTGGCTCCAGCCTGAACCCACGCAGTGGCACTTTTTACGTCCACATCAACAGACTGAAGAGGAAACATGTCGAGAATCACAAACGGCACGTCTGAGACATATGAAGCAGCCTCATAGTCATGGCCACCGCTTCGGATTCTGATCTGAATTCGGCTTGATTTGGCGCATGTAACTGTTGCCTGGACATGATTCTCGCTTTTGGCAGTTACGATGGCAAGAGGTTTTGGAGTGTTTTTTGTCTTGTATCGTTTGCTTTGAACGTGCAAGTTCAAGATAGAAGTGTAAGAGGCGTTTTGTGGGGTGTATACGGCTTCAGGTATTGTTTTGCTTGAATGAGCTGAGAGACAAGAGAGGAATTGTTTGATATCTGGGCTTTGATTCTGTGAATTTCCCAGAGAAACAGGCAGCATTATCGTTAGAGATGCTACGAAAAAACAGAGCAACCCCATTGTTTTCATGTTTTCCTATGTATCTTTTTCGTTTAGCATTGGACTCAATATATAATAATCATGCCACCTCTCTGTTACCAGTGTCATGTGAGGATCTCAAAAATTTAATTAGGAAAAAAAAAAACTAAAAAGCAAAATGTAGAAGTTTCCATCAGTGCAGAAATATTAAATTTCATTGAATAAAAAAACAACAGAGAAGTAATAAATATTTCTCTTAAATATGTTACACTTATATTTATTATACATGAGTTAAATATTTTATTAATTCCAAAACATTGTTGTAAAATTTGTATATATTTTGATTACCAATTTTTAAAAATGAATTAATATTATACTTTTAAGCAAATTATGTTAAATCTTTTTATATGTGAGTCATATTTTTTAACTAATAATAAAATTAAAATATATAAAATAATATAATCAATTTTATACATAAATAATTTTAATTTCGAATCAAATTTCAATACTACAAACATATTAAACTTTTTTATTTTTTTTTAATTATTTAGTGTGAATACTTGAATAGCCTAGTCCTTTTCAAGATAATAAATGTCCCAAAAAAAACTTTTTGAAGAATTTAAATTATGAATATTATTTAAAAAAAGTAACATTTATGATTATTTAAATTTAAAGAATTTCAGATCTCATATTTAGAAAAGTAAAATTTTAAAAAATTTCATATTTTATGGTAACCTTTAACATTTAAATAATAAATAAGAATAATCACATTTTTACATTAAAAAGAATAATTAAAAAAATTTAATTTGTTTGCTCTCGCTATATTATGTTTAAATGAAAAAATGACCACCCAACAATATTTTGAACATACTATATATTTAAAATAAAAAATTAATATCTTAATATTCATACAAACTTAAAATCTATTTTATTTAATATTTTTTGGTGTTACAATTTTATTTTAATATATTTAATTACATAAGTAAAAGAATAGTTCATTCTAATTTGAAAAGTCCAACGAAGGTTTGATTCAACCTTTAATATTCTATTACATCTATTTTAATTGGCGTTTAACAAAGTCAGTTTATTTTAATAGTATAATGATAAATACTTACATGAATATTCAAATAAAATTTAATTATACATTTAATGTTTGTTTGTATTTGACTTCATTTTGTTTAATTAAATCTGTAATTATTTAATAATATAATTTAATACTTTAAAATTCAAATGGGTTTTTATTAATATAATTTATTTAATAATTAACGTAGCAAATTAGTTAATAAGTTAAATGGAGCTTATAATAATATGAAAATTTAAATTCATTCTAAAATTAATGAATTAAATATAAATTTAATGTTGTCAAAATGAATTATTTAGCTTGACTCGATACAACCTACTTGAATTACTCATAAATTTTAATTCGTTTTCACAACACTAATAAATTTCATATATTCAAAATTTTTAAACATTTCATTAAAATTGTATTTAAATTACAAATGTACCTATATTAAAATTATTTAAAATATCATTAATTGTAATTTATCTGTTAAAACCATTAACATTTGTAACTAAAGTTCTCAAAACGGGTAATCTAGATCGACCCGACCCGGCCTATCACGAGTTGATCACTTAGTGAGTCAACTCAATCCGGCTCATCTATTAGCAAGCTAAAAATTTCAAACCTGACTCGACCCACCACGGGTTGGTGGGTTAAACGGTTTGGCTCACTAACTCATTTAGTTATAAGTTTTCTAAAATAAAAAAATACAATTTTTTTTAATTTAGATCTAAATAAATTTAACACTAAAATGATGTTAAATTCCAAAAACAATTCAAAATAAATAAAAAAGTATCACACAATCGTAATCCAAAAACATGTAAAAAAACCAAACAAATAAATTTTTAATATTGATAATTTTTGTATCACTTGTCCATTTATAATATTAGAGTATTGAATAGATAAATCTATAATATTTTTCTCTCTTGAAACATTTTTTTATCACCATCTACAATGTAATAAAAAAATACTAACTAATAATATTGAAACATAAAATAATAAATAATTAAATTAAATTAGGTGGGTTGGTGAGCCAACCCAGTCCACTACGGGTTCAACCCGGTAATCCGGGTTCTAAGTGAGCCAGGTTGAAAACTAACCCACATAAAAAAAATTATATTTTTTTCAACCAAACCCAGTTCAAACTCATGGTTAGAGCTGTCAAAACGAGCCACCCGACCCGACCTGACCCACCACGGGTTGGTCACTTAGTGAGCCAACTCAACCCGGCTCATTTATTAGCGAGCCAGAAAAATTCGAACCCGGTTTAACCCACCACAGGTTGGTGGGTAAATGGGTTGGCTCACTGGCTCACTTAATTACATTTTTTTTAAAATAAAAAAAATTACAAACTTTCTATAATACAAATTTAAACAAACTTCACTCCCAACATGGGTGTTTAATTAATTTTGAAAACAAGGAACTTAAATAATTTTTTCAAGCAAAAACAAAATAATAAATATTTTTTTATAAAATTAAAATTAAATTTTAATAAAATAAAATTAGGTAGGTGAATTGATGAGTCAACCCGGTCCACCACGGGTTCAACCCGCATGAGCCGGGTTTAAACGAACCGGGTTGAAATCTGACCCACATAAAAAAATATAATTTTTTCTAACCCAACCTGGTTCAAACCCGTGTGGGCCGAATTGACTCGCAGATTGTGACCCATTTTGACAGCTCTACTCATGGTGTGTCGTGTTGATCCGGGTTATAACTCATTCTAACAACACCATTTGTAACCATGTTTAAGAAATTTAATATCAAAGATTTAAATTAAGGGAAGCTGAAATTAATTTAATGCGAATATTAAAAAGGTTTCCTCGCTGAGAAAACCGCAATAAGTATATTGGAGAGTAATATTAACTAGTAACATTAAATAAATAAAAAGCAATATCTTAAAACAGAGAAATTAATGTCTATTATAATGGTCACATTAGACATGGCAGCAAAAGGATTTATTTATACTCGGCTCTCACCAAACTAAAAAGGAAAACTTATAATTTTTTATTTTAATATTCCATATTAAATTTGCGTCTCATTGTTTTAATTACTTAAATATTTATTAAATAATTTATTTATAAAATATAAAAAAGACAATATTTTTAAGAATTTAAAGCCGAAAAGACATACATCTCTTTTTCTGATCAATATTATTTAATAATAAAGTTATAAATTTAAAAAAGTAAAATATTAAATGAATTAATAATGTTCTAGTAATTTAGATATGAGACAAACATGTGATTAGAATAGAATTAATATTATATGTAAGCATCTAAATATTCTATGTAAGCATTATAATAAATTAAAAAGTCAAATGTTATTTACACTTATTAGTACATCTAAATATTCTATGTAAGCATTATAATAAATTAAATAATATCTACTTTTTTGTAAAACAAAGAAGAATGTGAACTATAAAAAGTTAAATCAATTTAAATTACTTATTTTTTTTATTCTCTCACTTATATGCAATATTTTTCCTCTTTTCTTTAGATTTTTTTATACCCTTTCTCTTTATGTTTTTTTTTATACAAATTACTGTTCTTTTCATAAATAAGCAATTAGTTCACCTGAACAAATTATTGTTAGAGTCGTTAGAGCTTTTTAGTGTTCACATTTTCTCATTCGATCTAATACCTTTTGAAAAAGTAAAGTCTACGTAGGGAAAAATAATCTTAGTTAAGTTTTAGTTAGTAAATTTAAAATAAAGTTTTTCCTTTGTAAATATTGTGAGTACTGGAATGATTAATGATTAACGTGAACATTAAACTAAGAGTGAATGTGTTTCTTATTATAAATTCTTGTTTTTAATAATTTTTTAATATTTTAATTTTTTTAACAATTAATTAAAATAGTAAAGAGAATAATAAAGAGAGAAAATTACTCAGATAATTTTTACACTAGTTTAAATCACAAAGATCCTATGTTCAGTTGTTAATCCCAAATGGAGATTAACTTTTCACTAGCATAAAACTAACAAATTATTGCAATCACAAAGAAAAACAAATTTAAGGTTCAGAAAACATCTCTCTTGTTACCACAAAAGATGAAACTTACTTTTGTAGTCGGAGACACTTAGAAGTGAGAAAAAGGTCATAAATGGTATGGAAAGGCATTGTCAGGGGTAGATTTTACCAGTTTCATTCTTGTGCACATACAAAAATAATCTCATCTCCATCAAACACTAAATTCAACCCACAAGAACACTTAAACTCCAATCCCTTAGGTGAAAGAGCCTAGGTTTCCTCACTAAAAGTCAATCCCTTAAACACTTAAGAAGAAAACTTGCCTTAAGTCTAAGGTTTAAGACAACTAATGAATCAAGTTCCATCCTAGATACAAACTCCATTAGATTTATTGTTTCAAGTCTAGGTTTCATATGATTCTTTCAAAAATCCCATGAACCACAAATTGAGATAAGAACATCCCCATTCAAGCAAGCATTTAACACAGAAACAAGAAACTAACATTCAAAGGAAGAGGCATATATATAATAAAAGCATTCATAAGGTACACGAAAATTCAATGGCCACAAATATCTGTAACAAGATGGGTTTGACTCTCCCTTTCCATGGAGAGCCTCAAGCTTACAAAATGGAAGATGGAAAAAGAAGGAAACACAAAGAGGAAGAAGAGGTTGTTCCTACAAGCCCTAAGCAGCCTCTATGAGCTTCAAACAGCGAAAATAAAGGGTTTCATTTACCACATCACCACACATCTCTCAATGCAAAGACTCTACCTCTCAGCACTGGTCTTTAGGATGGTCTAGGTTGCCCTTTGTAAACCAATTTTCTCCTTCGTTTCAACCATAATAAACATATTCACAAGCAAGTTAGCATCTCAAGGACTTTTATGGCTTGTATTGTGGCTGGGATAAGAAGAAAATTTGGTTTTTCTAGATAACAAAGAAACTTGAGCTAAGATATCAAACAAAACAAAACTTGGTATAACATTAGTCTCTCTTTTGCTTCAAAAATTGAATAAATCATTCCCCAACTTATTTCCCAACTTTCATTTATTGAACTCATTTTTCTTTCTCTTCTTCTTCTTTCTTATTTTTCTTTCTTTTTCTTATTTCTTTTTGTTATATTTCTCAATGCTCCCTTATGACATGAACTCTCTCAAACTTTTAATCATTCTCCTAAACCTGAAATGTATGATTTTCTCAACTCAAGGTAAAGAAGTCAAAAATCTTTCATTAAACTTAAGGTTTTAAGAATGAGAAATCTTTTCTTTAAGGTTCAAAGGGTTTGCATTGGCTTATTTGACTTAAAATGTCTAAGAGGAAAGAGAAAAGATGGTCTTAATCATATGTAACAAGCAAAAATGAGAAACTCAGGCAAAGTCAATTGTGAGTGCTTTTAACAAGCATTTTGAGGCACAACATCTCATAGGTTTACTCAAGGTTCCAAAATTTATCAAACACAATTCCATGAATATTGACCAAAATTAAAACAATGCATTTATCTAAACAAATGAGAGCAACCACAATTTATGCTCAACAACCTCAACCAACATCATCTTAATCAAATTTTCAAAGTAATTCATATAGATAAAGAGCAAGCACAAGAGATTTTCAGTCAAGTCAAACACAAAAAATTATTCACTCAAGTCACCAAACCAATTACATAAGAACTATCTAACTAGGCAAGTTCAAAATTAATAACTAGAACTAAAACTAGAATTTCAAGAGTAAAAACAATTAAAGCATGAATTTCAAACTCAGGACTATCCACAAAAAGAGTCATGCAAAAGGTTGACACTTTGTAGCTCCAACAGGCAGATTTTTAAGAAAGCAATGAATAGTTAGACGTATGAAGAGAAGACAAGAAGGGTAACAAAGTGAGTACATTTTCTTGCTTTGATTTATGGGCTTGCAATTCGTAAATCATCTGAAGCTTTCAAGCAAAAAAAGAGTGAAACACCATCAAGATTTACAAATTATATTGTAATTAAAAACATATTCTTTCGTAGAGAGTCATCCATATGTATCTTGTTGTATATCCCGCTATGGATTTTTAGTGACCAGAAGTGATTAAAATACTTATAAACTAGAAGTGGTTTGAAAACTTGTAAACCAGGAGTGGTCAGAATACTTAGAAACCAAAAGTGGTGAAACTTGACTAGGCAGCGTATCAGGAAGATATCAAAATTGTCTATGAAACCAGGAGTGGTGAGAATACTCATTGTAAACTAGAAGTGGTAAGAATACTTGTGTAATCTTCAAGATTAGTGGAACCTCTCAAGAGTTCATGAGAGAGAACTGGAAGTAGCTTAGTTTGAGTGAACCAGTATAAAAATACTCTTTGCACATTGTTTTGTTTTACATATCTTTTCTTGAAAAGCTTCTCATAAAACCTAGTCTATGCACAACTCTTCTAAAAGATCTTCACATATCATTTTCCAGACGTTGAATCAAGAAATACATTTCTTCATGCTTACTACATTCTTTTATTGATTATATCTTTTTACAAGTTTTGCAAAACAACATATAAATAAATCCTATTGATCAACTTACTTCATAACACTCATTAGATACTACATTACGAAAAAATTTGAAAACATTATTCAACTCTTTTATTGTTATCCTGGTTTTAAGAAAAACAAGAAAAACTAAACTTACTGGTATAACACTTAGAGCTCAAACCACATTGACAAACGCTTACTTTTATTAACATAAGAAATTACAACATCCTTATAATTGAATTCTTGTAAACACAAACCATCAAACCAAGTACAAAAATCCTAAATGCACAAGTTTATTTTTATTATTATTATTATTATTATTTTATTATTATTATTATTATTATTATTTCCATTATTATTATTATTACCATTATTGTTATTATTGTTATTTTCATTAGTATTATTATTATTATTATTACTATTATTACTATTATTACTATTGTTGTTAATAATAATAATAACATTATTATTATTAGTATTATTATTTTTATTATTTTTATTTTTATTATTATTATTATTAATATTAATGTTATTATTATTATTATTATTATTTTTTGGTGCATAGAAAAAAAACATTTTTAGGTGATGCATAATAATCGTGAGTCAGTAACTTATTTGGAAAATATAAGAGTAATATAAAAAAAAAAAAAAAAAAAAAACGAGTCTATGAGTGACCAATCTCACAAATCTTTCCGCGATATCACTTTGAAACGAGTCTATGCAAATGAAAAATGTCTATAATTTTTTCTTTGCCAATGTACATGCACAATACTATTAGCTCAAACCAACATAACCTAAATGGCCTTCAATGTTGAAGGGGCTAGAATGGTTTGAAATTCAATGGAGAAAAGTTTCAAAGGGTGCTGAATCCAAAATGCTGTAATGGTTGTCATCAGGGTTATTGTGATTGGCATTGGAAAATACATATCATTCTGTCATCAATATTCATTTACAACTTCAATAACTTTTTCACTGGTTAAATTTAATTTTATAAAATTTATTAAATATATATAATTTGACTAACTTTTATATTTGATAAAATGGATCTAAATATATAATTTTATATCGGTTGCATTACGTGTAAAATGTTATATATTTATCAAATGGATATAAATATATAATTTTATATTCTTATTAATTGGACCTGTACCTATGCAAAAAAGTTATATATAATACAGGGATTAAGATAAAAAAAAAGTTATATATAATACAGGCATTAAGACGAGTTTATACTATAAAAATTAGTGAAAGTACAATTTAAAGAAAGTTTTGCAAGATATAAATTATGTATATTTATTTTCTTATTTACACACAAGGGAGAATATGGAATCTTCTTACATATATGAAGTATTTACAATCTGATTACCTAAATATTTATAATAATATGCTCATTGATTGTTTTGGATCAAATGGTTTTAAGTGCAATTAATGGAACCATGATTTCCGAAATCTCAAAACAACTTTCAACTTCACCATTGTTTTCTTCTTTCTTTCCCGTGGTTTCTTTTTTATGAAAGAAAATGTTATTTATTAGCCACTAGGACCTGCACTGCACTAAACAAAAACCAATACTACAATGAATAGTTATAACAAAAGTGCTAAAAACAATGTTTATAATATTTTCTATTATATATTCTAAGAATAGTCAACATGCTCTTCTTGAACACATCGACTGCACTACCATTCATTTTCTTGCTTAGAATCATCCCAGTTAATTAATTTACTAAATATTTTCTATTATTAAGCATAAAAGGTATAGCTAAAATTAATCTATTAAACTTTTTTTAGATGAGTGTTGCCTTCTTATTTTTTGTCAACTATTGAATTTGTTTTTTACCTGCACAAATTTAATTTACAATATCAATATATAAATAAAAGTTACCTGATCAAATTATTTATCACATCAAAATAAGAAAATTTAAAAAGCTAAAATCTATGTGAGATTATTTATTTATAACATATTTTAAAATGGTAAAAGAAAATGTGTCTGATAAAGACATTTATTTATTTTTTGAATAGAGTATTTTGACATAAATAGTAAATTTGGTATATTGATGATGTATAAATTTAATGTACTTTTTTTCATTGCATGTTTCATTATTTTCTTTTGGTAAAAAAACATTTCTCAAATAAAAATCACTTTTAAAGTTAATGTGTATACTGATGTATAATTTAAGATGTGTGTCAGTTTGGACAAGTGTTCATTTCCAATTATAAGAACTAATGATGTAATATCAGTCAACTTTGAAAAACTTAAAGATGGAATTAAGTTTTGTGATACTAAAGAGATTATATTTAAAAATCTAAATAAAAGTGAACAAAGAATGATTTTTTTTTATTTATTTATTTATTTGATATTGTTTTATTTTCCAATTAATTTAACGTTAAGAATTTGACCTATTATTGTTTCCTTCTGATTTTGTTTTATTATCTATCTTAATGTTAACAATCGGACCTTATTTTAATAGTAAGAATAATTATAATATATTATTATCGTTGTTGTTTTCTTGTTTGATTTAATTTTATTGGCTAGTTCTCATGTTAAGAATTTGACCTCCATTTTAATACTTTAATTTCGTTATATCATGTTACAAATTTGACCATTTTTTATCATTGATATTTATTTGACCTTCAATTTCTATCATTATTATTATCATTATCTTTATTTCATTTTATTTTATTTTCTAATTTCATGTTAAGAATTTCATCATTGTCTTAGTTGATCGATTAACTAGTTATCTTCAAAAAAGACTGAACTAGTAGAGAAACTTGGTCTAACATTATTGAACGATCAAACTTAAATCCTTCATTAATGTAAATCAACAATTATATTAATTTACTTATCTTTATTTATAACCACTAATTGCTATGACTAAATGTGATTATTTAGCAGAGTACAAAATCAAACACTTGAATACATGATAAACCTCAATCCTATGCATCCATTATAGAATCTCTTTGTTGTTTCGAATCTTTTGTTTCTCTCCCCTTCAACTGTGAAATGGTGTCTTTGAGAAACAATTATTTCCCTCCTTTTCTTTGGAAAATTGCTTGCACCATTCAACTTTATTCCTCAGGAAACTACACCTTGAAGGTTTATAAACAGCTTACTGACATTCTCAATATTACAAAAGAAAATCTGCTCCTATTTTGCAGAAATATTGAATTCACCCCAAAACTAAAGTGAAAGAAACAGCATGTTAAACTGAATATGATTCATGTAGAAGTTTTCTCCTACCATGCTTAACCACCAAGTTATCAATTTGCTTAGATAATGGGAAGCTCCCATCATCAAATAGTTAATTTACAACTTTCTGACATCACTTGGGAATCAACAAAAAAAGTCTCAGTATCTCTTTTTCAGAGTCAAACGAAGGAAATCCACTCTTACGAGTTGAAAATCAGAAAAATCAAAGTATTTAATTGTTTCTGATACCAAGGACACCTTAGTTGTGTGGCTAAGTATCTCAAACGAAATTCCCTCTAATTTTGGTGGACCAGGATGGATGTTGATATGTCTAATTGCTTCCCCCACTTTATGATAACTAGTGGATACCACTAATAACATTTGCCATGCTAAAAAGAGAAACATACCCCACAATTCTACCCAATTCGTGAATATTTAATACATGAAAGACCAGAATGAATAAAACAACAAATTTAATCAAATCATGAAAGTCGAAACTTTACTCATTCTTATGTCCCAACAACTTGTGAGGACAGTTAAATTTATCATACAGAAGGACATAGGATTTCCCTCCAAACAATGACTAGAATTTCTAGCACTTTCTACTAGCCTGTGCATGTACATAAAGATTGCAAACAAGCCAAAGCAATCTTCAATGAAGGATTTGAAGATATATGACTTGTATAAAGATTAATCAGATAGTAAGTTCTTCTATGTATGTATCAAGTCACTCTGAATCTACTTACTAATATACACACGTGGCAATCACAATCTATTCACAAAACTATCCGAATCAAGAGAAACTATTTGGTCCTGTAATCAGTTGCCACTTGTCCTTGGCCCACTCACTGGTCTTCTTTGGTAGGTGAAGCAAACAATGCCATTGTGATGCTACTCAGATTCTTACCAATAAGCTTGGAATTTGGTTTCCTCAATGGTGCATTAGGAGCTTCAATTTCCTCACCCTCTACACCATAGGGTACAGAAATAGCAAAAGTTTTCTTCTTAGGAGTTCTGTACTCAAAATTCGTCTTCCTAGCAATCTCAGTCTACAAAAGCAAAACCAAACAGTTCACAAATTAGAACAAAAAACAGAACTTGAAACAGAACTGAACAACATTGAATACTACTCCAAAACTTACAGCTTCTCTGACAGTTTTTGAGACACGAACAAGTTGCTCCAAATCCTCATGATCCACACCACACAAGACCTTCACCTACAATTAGTCCAGAAAAGAACAGAAAAACCCATATTTCAGAACAACTATTTCAGACATGAAAATTTAGGAAGGAAAAAAAAAATACAAAACTGAAATTTGCAACACTCACCAGAATCTCAAGAGGAAGGGCCTCAAGCGGAGACGTTTCAGAATCGAAGGTGATTTTCTCGCTGCGCGTTCTCTTCAACGGAGACAAAACTTCCACATTATGTAATAACACGACCCTCTTCCTTCCAAGGGCAGTTGTATAACTATAACCCTCAAACCCTAATGCCATATTCAAATTCACCAAAACTTCACAGATACAACCTTTTCTTCTAATCTGTAAAACCCAAACAAACAAACTATTAGTTTTTCAGAAAGGGACGCAAAAAGTTCAATATTTAAAAAAAAAAAATCTTATGGGAAACTGAAAAGGATACCAGAACAGAAAACGCAGAAGAAAATAGAAAAATGAGACAACTCACCAAGTGTTACAAGAGAGTTTCTATTTGCAGTCGTGATGCTAAACAGGTAAAGCAAGGACTGAAATTGACACTTGCTGATCAAACTCAACTACAAGCTGTTTAAGAATTTAGGAACAAATTGGGGAGTTAATGAACTGCTTTATATATAAAGCTAAAAAGTGAAAAAGGCTTTTCTAGTTATTAGTAGATATTAAATAATTTAATAGTGAATACCGCGTGAGAAAATTACGCGAAACTTCGAGGGAAGTGTGTGGGTTACTTTTCTCTCTCTCTACAACATGGCGGGCGGTTAAAAAACTAGAAGAGGGAGGGGAAAAACTAGCCGTTGGAAAAGAACACGTGGCAACGTGACAGAAGATAGGGAGAGAGGGCGGTGACGTGGTGCTTGGTCGGCTTTGTCGGTAGCTTCTGGAGAAGTTCCGTGTACGTAAGTAAACGCGTGGTATGGTAGACCGTCGCTGCAGTGGATCACACCTGTGCAACACACGTTTGTGATGGCTTAATCAACGGTGAGTGGTTAACCGAACTGGAATGGGACCCACTGAAACAACCTTTGTGCTTCGACGGAGTTTACATAGGTGGCTGGCTGCTTTATTGTTGGAGGGCCTTTTGGTCTTTTCCTCCTATTGGAGTTTTCCTCAACCATGGTCTCAGTTGAGTCAAACCGGAGTTAGTTAATTCGGCAAATATAAACAACGCAACATGTTTGTTGTAAACACGAGGGCTGTTTTGGTCTTTTCACCTTTTGCTGTTTTCTCAACCATGGTCTTTCTTTGGTCAAAACCTTAGTTAGTGAATCTGGTATATAAAAAACACAGCATGTTTGTTTTTCCTTTACAAAATGATTAGCAAAGTGTCCAACAGTTTAGGCGAGCAGTTCTCACATTTTTCACGAAAATTTCAGGAAGAAAACAGCATATTTATCCCCAATATTTTATTGATATCAAATAAGCGCGTGGAATTCGGGAGATATAAATCTTAATATTCTCAAGTGTGGTAGTTTTACCTTTTATTTTTTTTTAAGTTTTCGACGTATAATGTAAACATTTAAATAATTTAGTAAAGTTTCGAATTTTTATTTTAATATTGATACTAATTATTTATCATTACAAATATAAAGTAGTACTGAACCAACGAATGGAAGTGATGCCAGTATCATGAATCGATAATCTGAGTAACGATTGAGACCTTCTCTGATCAAGGACTACTCGACCATAACCTTAAAGAAGCGATTATCTTAAACACTAACAAAATATGATAAAGATCAAGAAAGTGAAGGTTAAGAACCTTATTGAGCCTTCACTAATAGAGGCCGAACAACTTTTCCTGTAAATAGAAGAGAAGGTAATGGTTTAAAAGGTATGATTATATGGTAACTAGGAGAAATATGACCGGGGAGGAAGGGAAAACACGTAGTAGGAAATGAGACAACCAAACGGCCAAGTTCATGCGACAGGAGTTAAGAAAAGATTTTGAAATAATGAAGCAGAAGAATAAACGAGGAGATGAGATTAGCTTTGATAAAGAGTTCAAATTGATATGAGATGCTTTATACTTGAAAGTTACTCAAAATTTCACTATGAGTTCAAAATTTCAGAAAATAGATTTACGGTTTTATTTTTTATTAGTTTTATCTACTTTTTTACATTTTAAACTATGTTTGTTTGAGCATACTTTATCCTTCAAGAACAATGATGAAGATGGATTTAAAAATTTGTTATGTTCACTTGAACTGATATGAAAGGAATGGAAAGTGATAAATTGTGAAATGTATTATTTTTTTTATCATCTGCCGAAGAAATGTGAGGAAATCTCATATTTGCTCTCTTCAAATTTTATAATGACCAAATTTAATTTGAAATGTAACATTTGTAATCAATTCTGAATTTCATGCAATCCATTTTATTCCATGAGTATTGTGAAGAAAATATGGAATTGATTCCAATGACTTAAGTAATCAATTTCAACTTGGTCAGTAAAAATATTAACACATTAATAATGAAATTAAACCATACCAAATTAATTCTAACTCATAATAGTAATAGTATTAATATTGAAATGAAATAATTGTAATGGAAATGTTATGCAAAAACTAACACATTATTTCTTATTTCTTATTTTTTTAGAGTCATGAGTAACTTGAGGAGTTACTTTTGTGTTCCTTTCGTTAGTCTTATGTAGAAATTCTTGAACTTTACTTTCACACAAAGACCATAACAAAGATTCCTAAGCCAACAGTGTTATCTTTTAAAAAAGTTTGACACGTTGAGAACCCAACAACCATTAAATAACCCTATGTGTGATTAGTATTTGGTTGGTGGTATATTAAGTTTCCTACAAAACTAGAAGCTCATATCATTTGTCCTTTGTACGTGTGAAAGACTCTCTTGGAGTTTTGAGTGTTGACTGCATTGAAGGAGAAGCTAAGATCAGTTTAGTTTGAGTGATTCATTGGTCACAATGTTTGTCTTGTTATGCAGCTTTCAGGCTTACACATAAGGTTGGTTGGAGATGAAGACAAAGAATGAAGCAGTCCCCACTGTAAGAGTTGCATGGGTTGATGCAACAACATGCAACGAGGTTGAAGATGAATACCAAAGAAAAATGAGAAGTAACTGATTCCACTACAAGTTGGAATTGATTCCAACGTCCACATATTTGATTCCACGGTGAAGCATAACTGATTCCAATTACATTGTAACTTACTCCATGCCCATCATAAGTGGTTGAAGTTAGTTCATTCTTTAACAAACTCTGTTTTTTATTCTTTGTTGCTTGAAATTAGTTATTTTTTTGCAAGGTAAAGAAGGTTGGTTGAAATTGGTTATCTTTTTCCAAAGTGAAGAAGGTTGCTTGAAATTGGTTATTTTTTGACAAGGTGAAGAAGGTTAAAGTTTAAAATAAAAGCATTCCTTACCTATAATACTTGTTTTAGCATTGGATTGAAGTTCAGGTAGGATTGAAAGATGTAGGCATGTAATTGCATTATGTTCTTTTTGATAGGGCATATATTTGTTAACCATCAACATCGGGTGTTGAACCCTCAATGTATATCTCACTTCGTGGTATTTCTTTGAAATTTGACTTAATATCATAAGGGTTTTTTCCAATTAGGTTTGAAATGAACAAGGGAAAGAGTGTTGTAATGGACCAAGGACATGGACTAACAACTTCTTAATGCAATGTTAGATGAATATTGTATGGGAAACAGGGTTAACGGCAGCTAGACAACCCAGGCATATAATACTATCGTCGACAATCGTCATCAGTTCGGGTATGTTGCAGTTACAAAAAATAATGTCAAAAATAGACAAAAAGTATTGAAGGACGCGAGGTTCATGACTTGTTTGGCTCACTTAGTGGGTTTTCATGGAATGCAACATCCAAAAGATTTGAAGCAGAGGATGAAGTTTGGGACGACCTAATAAAGGAATTAAAGACATAACTTAAGTAATGGATTTATTATTCAAATGTTAAGCATTTGGTTATTTATGATTTGGGTGTACGTTGTATTTTAGGCAAAGCCTACTGCAGTTTAGTAGAGGGTTACTACCATTAGACATTGCGATCTAATGGTCGAGTTTTAGGCCTTTGATTGGGCTATTGGGAATGGAGTGCGCACAGCTTGTCAAGCACGTCGTCTTTAGCAGGAAGCTTGTTTACAAGTTGATCTCAACGAGTAAATGGAATACATACTCGAAGAGTCTGTCTTTCAAGGGTACAATGACCCAACTCCACCATCCCCTCCACCTATGGACGACTATAGTCTAGAGGCTACTCAATTTGTGCCTTTTATCCCATCTAGGAGCATGTCATCTTCATGGTCGACTTAATGGACTCACAATTTGATAAGTTGACTATAAGGCTTGATGACTTCATGATGTCATGGGATCCAGTAATGTTCACTTTGAGGAAATATCATCCATGGTTGAGCACCAAGTGGTTACCATTGAGAAGTGTAATCAAATTCTCAGTGGAGTTCATGCGTCGTAACTCAACATTTTAATACACTGAGGGCGATATATAAGAAATGTTATTTGCCATGAATATACAAAAAGATATCGTTATGGAGTAGTGTTATGATTTCTTATGTACAAACCCAGTATACACGAAAAGGTTAATGGGAATGCCTCATATCGTCGATGGAATAAGTTATGTAACATGATGATGGATGGTAATTGAGTCCTTGTATATGTTTCATAATCTTAAGTTGATTTCTATTGTACGATTTTGACTCTTCCTTCGTTGGTTGCATTATTTTGAGCAATGTTAATTATGATCACTTAATATATGTATGAATGTTTCAATAGCTATTAATCTTTTATTATTGTTATGAAATTGTTATTTTTATCTTTTTTAAGTTATTGTTCAATGGGGTCATCATTGTCAAAAAGGACCTGAAAAAGTCTTAAGGGAAAAGAAACAACAATTGAGACAAATACTCCTGCATAGAGGAGGCCATACGTGGAAGAAGTATTAGATCAACGACCTTCCTTTAGTGGTAGTCATCATGTGGAACACTATGCAACTGATTTTTATACAAGAAACCTTGTGGTGCCAAAGATTATGAATTTTGATTCATTTTCCACATCTAGTCTATATTTTCATCATCACCTTATCTTTCAAGGCCTATCAGACTTTATATCATTGGACCATCCATTCTATTCGGATTCGATAAAAGTCTTCTATTCAAATCTAAGGATCTCAGCCAATGGATATCTTCAGAGTGAGGTGAATAAAAAAAGAATTAAGTTTAGATCAAATGATTGGTTCAATGTTGCCCATTTGAAATACAAGGGTCAAAAATTCTCCTTCGAAAGTTTACCAAATGACTTTCCCTTTGACTGCGAGATGGATTCTAGAATAATTGACAAAAAGGAGAAAGCAAACACTGAAACAGGAAGACTGGCTAGCATTGTTGAATGACAACTTGCAGCCATGGAACGTCGAGATGTCTTGCTAACCGTCATAAACAATCAAATTGTTGGAACTCGTTCATCTCATCATTCCTTTGAAGGAATTAGTAACTTATTAAGAAGAGTTAACATTCAAGATGACAATTTATTCGAACAATGCTTTGATTTTTTGTTTTCACACTGATCTCATACACAATGTATAATAGGAGTGCCAACACAATATTGTTTGAATAAGTTGCTTACATACCTAAACAAAATAACTTCGTTATGAATTATGATAAATATAATTGTACGTAATTATGTGCATACAATTTGTATCTCATGTAATATTTTAACTTGATTTTATTGTTTGATTGATCATCAATATTTTATTTTACTATAAAACCAAAAAGGTATACCACTTATGACTAAATTATATTTCTAAAAAAATAAATTTTAAACAACATAAATTGAGTTTACTTAAATACATTTTATTTATTTTTTAAACTAATTTTTATTTTTTCTACTTATAATATTTTTTTACCAATAAATGTTATTAATAAATATAATTTTATATTATTTTTTACATTCTAATTATCTTCACTTTTTATTAATTAAAACATTTTTTATTTATCACATCGTTCCAATAAAAACACAATTTACTCTAAATCTTCAACACACAATTTACTCTAAATCTTTTCAAATTTATCAACTCCTCCCTCAAATGAACACACCTTTAATCTTTTAGTTGATATATTTATATTTGTTAAAAAAAATTGAAAACTTTTGTAATATGTCCTTATATCAAATAAAGATTTATTAAATATTTACATTTTAAAATTTTCATACTTTCATTCCAAAACATTTTATTCTAATTTTTTAAATTTGTATTAAAATAATACACAATTAAAATTAAAATTGCGTATCATTACACGTTTTTATCCCAATACAGTAAAGTCACCATACAAATACAACTTCAATTAAAATTTAAAAAAATACAATAAATTAAAGTCATGCTATGAAAATATGATTTTACTTCATTGAATCATAAGTAATGACAAACTAACTCAACTTTTTCACAATAAAATTATACTAAATTGACATAACTTTTTCACAATAATATTATACTAGATTGACACAACTTTTTCACAATAAAATCATACTACTAGACTTGTCCATTTTCATAATTTTTTTAAATCTGTCCATTTCAATAATTTTGAAATAAAAAATTACACCAATTTGGTTCTTTCGGTGAAATCAACATCATTAAAAATTACAACTATTATTTAGATATTAACAAGTTAAAGTGAGTCTGTAAGAAAAACTAGTCATACTTTCAGGTCCATGTTTGTCGAGACACGAAAATCAGAGTTTCACTGTTGTATATTATAATCGAAGATTACTTCAAATCCCAAGTATAACAGACCGCTTTTTACGTGGGATGAAAAGTATTGCCGGCCAGAACGCGGCTGAAACTTCAATAGCAAGTAAAAGACAGTAGCAAATATCTCACCAACTAAATAACAACCAAACAAGTCCAAATCCTTGCTACAACTAGAAATTTACAATTTTACACGTATAAGACATATGCAAAACTTCGCTCAGTGTTTTGGTCAAACAAGGAATAGTTAAACGGTGAACCATTATGATCATTGGCAACAAGCCTACAACACACTAGTGTTGAATTAACGAATTTCAGTCCAAGTAACCACTTTCAGACTGATTGTTGAAACTGCCATTGCTTTTCATGTCAATCTCCATTGAATCATAACAGAAAGTCCATACTGAGACGCAATTTTCACGACCTATATTTATATTAAACACGATTGAAGTTAGTAAAGTTTGCAAAATTACTTTTAGTAGCACAAAATACATAATGTTTTTTCATAACTTCCTCAAAATTTAGTTCATAGATAATATAAATTAGGTTACTTCCGTAAAACCATGCCAATAATAAACCTGACCAATGATGAAATAATAGAAATAGAAAACCATTGGCAAGGGGAGTGGGAGGTCTGCATGTTTATAATATTATAACAATACCACTCAAGCGCAATTCTTCATTGCCGTCGTCTGGAATTACGAATCTTCGATGGCCCGAGGATGACACAGCATGGGGTAGAAATGGATGGAATGAGAAACCACTAACTGTGTCTGCACAACAAACAGTAAAAGATAAAGCTTAAAGCAGTTAAAAATTGAAAAATAATTTACAGCCAACTGCTGATTAGTAACACGCAATAGCTCAAAAATTTGAATTCTAATTAATGGAAGGAAAGATATTTCAAGAAAAAAAAAGGTCCCTGCTTTAATGTCTGTCCAATATAATACAACAATGAATATAAATAAACGTGGTAAAAACGTTCCCTCTTTATGTTACAAAGGACTAAACTTATGATCAGAATCTGAAGATAGAGACGAAGAGAGAGAGTGTAGGGTATGTGCAGATCAGAAAATTGTAAAGGAACTGGGATATATAGGCCAACAACACAAGCAGATCTATGCATCATTACGTTGCATAAACATGAGGGTGAGGATAACAACACAAGCATAAGAATGTGGAAAATTGAATTTGGAGGTAAACTAGAGGCAACCTGAAGAAAAACTAAAACATAAGGATATTATCAAAATGATAAGATAAGCAAAGTTGAAACAAAAATGAATTGACAATTGGGATGGTGTCAAAATTGCAGCATTACAAGAGTTTAAATAGTTTAACTATGGCCTTCAAGAAATAGTAAGATGAAGTGAAATAATTTGAAGTACTAAAGAAACAAACTGAGAATAAATGTGTAGTAGAGGTTGTTCTGGAAAGGCAAAATACTTGAGAAATTAATGGATAAGGACAAAGGGGCATGAAAAAAAGGAGATCAAAGCCAGGACGGAGAAAAAATACAAGCATCAATACAGAACTTGAGTACCTAAAGCAGCCTCGAAACTTGACACCCACTGCCCAGTTTGAAGATTATATATGTGTACTAAACCATCCTGAAACCAAAAAAAAAAAATTAATCATTTAAAAACAAACTTAATATTATTGAGGATAATTGATGTTGCAAGATAATACGAATGCTCAACATACCTGGCCCCCTGTACCAAGATGCTGTCCAGAAGGGTCAATATCGAACAGTATCCGCTGATTGGTGTTTTCTGATGATCTGTATAACCTAGTAGCAAGGTGAAAAGATGCAACCATTCAACTCCCAACATTTGTACTTATAGAATAAATAGTAAAAGTGTCTTTACAATAAAAAAAAAAATGATAAAACGAGAGATAATATGATTGGAACCAGTCAACCTCTCATACCAATGGAAATACACAAAAACACATGATAGCAAACAGCAACCTAACCATGCAAAGAAAGAGGACCTTTGGATTAACTATGTAGTGCATGCATCAGCAGTTAGTAAGAGATATAGGAATTTAGCTTTGGAATTTACTGGTTCTACTATAATATCCAAAACGGAAAGTCTGAAAAATTCAATTAGGAACTCAAATTCTTCATTTTGAGGGCAAAATGTAGTATACAGTAGGTTATGTATTTTCTTTATTCTCTTGAACCACAGCTTGCATCAGTTTTGTTCATCATAAAGTACGCTTCCACTTAAATGCATGTTAGTATTATCTTGTTTGAACAAAAGCTTTTGCAGTTTCCTTACTTCAGAAACAATATTTTCTACAATTTAAGTTTTCCAAAACATCGTATATAATACTTATCTTCAATTCATAGATAAATCAAGGTCAAGGGAAGAGATAGAATAGTACTTGTAAACACAATCAACAGACTTGCGCACATCCCAGCAGAGTATATAAGGGTCCTTCAAGAAACAGTGAATGTTAGAAACTGACCTTCAAGTAACAATAAGCTGGGTAACAAGAATATGATTCGTAGTCCAGTCCAAACTCTAGAACTAGAAAAGAAAATGTGAAAATCTCACCTTCCGACCTCCAGTGTACAAATAATTTCCATCTTTGGAAAACTGGACCTGAAGAAGAGAAAAACTTAGGATTTCTTCTCAATGATGTAATGTGAATAAATTATTTACAGGAAACCCTAACTTACATGGGTAATTCCACCTTCTTGACCATGCAAAAGGTACAAGAGTTCCATGTTGTCCTCCCTATAAATAGCAGCAGTTTGATTGTAAGAACCCAAAGCTAGCATCCCAGAATGAAATGGAGAAAAAGCCATTGCAGATATAATACCTGCATTCATATAAACTGAATTATGTGCATCTCTTTGTACCATAAAATCTTTCCCAGACATTTCATTCATAGATGTTACTGCTGCTGTCACCCCAACCTTCCCGGCAAAAAAGAAAAAACTTCAGCAGCCCTGATGAAAATTACCTGTTTGGCCTTCTTTTTTATCTTTTACTGTTGAATACAATTCAAAATCCCTACCCGGTCGATGTAAATCAAATATCCTAATACATTTGTTGTATCCAGCAAATATCCTACAAGACAAGACAAACAGTTTAAATAACTTTTACAAAGACACATTCATCGCTTGAAGTCAAGTAAACCAAAAATCATTCCGTATTTTGAAAAACACCTCCTAAGCATTACATATCTTCTAAAATTTTAATAGTGTGCAACTCACTTAGTATGGTAAGGTTATTTGCCGATAACATATGAACATAAAAACCCAAGGGATGCCTGTATATTCAAATGTCCTGGTTAATATGTTTTAGTGATTATAAATATAGTTAAATTTGTTTTTCATCCTCCAAGATATTTTATTTGGGTCTGGTCCCTATAAAGTTTATGTTCCTTATCATCACACATGTGACGTTACAATGGGCATTGATGTAACATGGCTACATCATCACTGAATGGCAACAGTCTGGCACAGACAATTTTTAGAACTAAAACCAACAAAAAAAGAAATGGAAGACTGCAAACAATTTTAGCCATATTTGCAAGGATTAAAAACATATAGGTAAGCCTAAATGTCCTAGAGAAAGTTTATGAAAGTTAAATGAGGAAAAACTATGGGACCTGTGAGCATGAAATATGAGTTATTCTCATAGAAACATTGTGTTGTGCATCTACAATTTGCAAATTGTTGGTCCTTAAAGAAATAGCTTACTTAGTCCCTGCCGGATTAAAAGCAATAGAAAAAGCAGCTGTAATTTCATCCATTGCATCATATGCCCGATATGTGCAACGTAACTGCAAGTTTCACCAAAAGCAATGGTCAGAAATCACCATAGCAGCACAAAAACTATAATGTACCTTCAAAGCTGCCAATAATGTTAGTTCTTAGCAATAACATTTGAGATTTTAAAAAACGTTCCTCGACTGGGATTTTATTTGCAACATCAATGTTTATAGTGTCCTCTATTTCATGCAATACCAAGAAACGACGAAATCACAACTGTCATGGTGACCATTTTTTAAAACCTTGGTAACACTATTAGCACTTCAAGAAAAACTATATCCCCATTCAACCAGTGCTACATTTATCCGTTCCCTTAATATTCCACTCCATTTAAACTTTGATAGTTCCGAAAATCATTCAATGGCTCTAGGATGACAAACAGTTTAAGCACAAAACTAAAACGAGAAACAATGAAAGTACCTGGCCCGAGGTAGCATCCCATAAATGAATCGGATGGTCTCGAGTAGTAGTCGCAAAAACATTGGTCACTAGATCTGCAAATATCCAATATCATAGACCAATAGACACCATCAGTATCAGTTACTAAAACGCATACAAAACAAAACATTTCTTACCAGAGGAAGACATGTAAGGATACCAACAGAAATCGTGTATAGACTCTCCTTCATTCATGACTACGTTTGCAGCAAAGGAATCTGTAGACAACAACAGCAACAGCATACAATGAACACCCGAACTTCATATAGCAATTAATAGCGTTCACTTGTTTATATATTCGAAACGGCGCATTACCGTCGTCGGAAGCAGCAACGGAAGCGTCGCTTTCAGTTCCCGGTCTGCTAGGGAAAAGCGAAGTGAATTATTTGTACAGAATTACATTATTAGATAGAGCGAAATCGGAATGGAGGTCGCGAAGAGAAGGCTTACGGCGCGAAGAGGCGGAGAGTGTTGTCGTCGGAAGAGGTGAGGAAGCAGGAACCGTCAGGTGACCTAAGAAAGAAGCAGAACTTAAATTAGGAATTGAGAACGGTAGTAGAAGATAAAAGAGAGTGAAAGTGAGAGTTTAGCGTACCATTTAACGGCCTTGTGGAAATTGTTAGGGTTGGAGGGAGTGATGAACTGACGGTGGAAATGGTAGGTTCTGTGAGGAGAGACATCGAAACGAAGCGCGGGGAAGGAGTACTCTTCTTTGGTATTGGTGTTTGCTACATCGGATTCTGATTGAAGCACCTCTTCTTCTCCCATCGCCACTGCACAACCACCCTGTTTGTGCTGCCGCCGGATTTGCTGGAAGCTTTTGCTATAAGCGCCAAAACTCGCTCACTCACACTTCCAATTTTATTTTAATTTTTTAATTAAAAATTTATATAAAAAGTATATTTGTCAATATCTTATACCTAATAAAGGGTTCAAAACAACTTCTATAATTACATTTCATGATGAGAACAAGGAATTTGAGGTGATTAATGATTTCACTGTTATTTTTACACTAATTTATTAATTTGACTATATAATTTTATTTATAAATGGATGTTTATTTCCTTATCATTTATATTACATTAATACTCATAGAAACTCTATATAAGTTGTTCAAATTATAGTAAAAGTATTTAATATTACTATATGAGACTTTGATAAAAATATTTTTAGGTTATACACGTTAATGATTTTCATAAGAACTCCAATTTTAACAAATTTATCAATCAACGAGATTGGACAAATTTTTAATTACTAACAACCTTAAAGCTCACTTGAAAGATATGCAAAGTAAAGAACAAGCACACTCGAGATGAAAAAAAATGTAAATAAGGGGTGTAACTTCTAGATTTCATGAAAGTTCAGAAAAAAAAAACGTAAGTCAGAGTTTATTTACTAAGAAAGTAAATTCAAATTCAATTGAGAAAAACATAGAATCTTAATTAAAAAAACCATAATGGTACACTAATTAGTCATTAGTGGTGATGATGCACAATTTGACCATAATTGTTTTTTCTATAATTAAAAATTGATAATCGATATGTGATTACACTTCCAAACAAATAATAAAAGATAAGCTCCAATATCAAGAGATAGTTATAAAGTTTTATGCATTTTCATATCATTAACACAAAATGACTCTTAAACATGACTTGTAAGAGAAAGAGGGAGATCATCTTCTCATAAAGAATACTATATGAATATATCTCTCTTTTTGGTTGTAAAACTCTAACCATAAAGAGGTTTAGTGATTAAAAAAAGTTTGACAAACTTGTTAAACCATACAAAATGTAAGTCAACTTCTGCACCAACAATAGTGCAACTCTATGAAAAGTTTTCCATCACTATCAAAGTACCATCTCTAAAATGATACTTCAACTTGTTCACAAATTCAATTAACTAATTTCCTACATTTGTCTCAAAGTTCAAAGTTAAATTTTCAACAAGCTAACCTCGTATTACAACTTCAATGTATGGCATTGGAAAACCTCAAGCAAGGTGTCAGAAAATAATTGGTGGCTTAGTTAAGTCAAAAGGAAGTAAAATCTTTTTCAAAAGATTTTATTTTTATTTAAGTTCTTTTAAAACAAATTTAAATTGAAAAATAATGTTAAATATAATAAAAATTATGTATGAGATTAATCTCCCTTATGTTAAATATACATATAAGGTATTGTATTTATAATAGAATAAATATGGACTAAATCTAAAATACAAATAAGAAATAATAACAAACTAACTAAAGATAGAATGCACATAAATCACATGTATCAAACTTGTTATTAATATAATCAATAAAGATTTAGTGAAAATACATGTTTCTACACTCAAGTGACACCAAATTGTTAATGATTTGTGAAAACGACATAGAAGCCGAAATATCAACCTAGAAAACTCCCTTAAACAAGAAATTTGAGAGGTTACTCCATCTAAATCTCTTCTTGCAAATTATCATTAAGGAATGCATTGTTGACATCCAGTTGATTAAAAGGACATTGTTGAAGAGCCACCATGGCTATAAATAAATTAACAAAAGTCATCTTTGCCATTGAAGAAAAAACAAATATGGATGGATCCAACTCACTAGTGATAAAAGAAAGGTTAAAAGAAACAACAGTGGAAGAAACCATGGGCGAATAGGAGAGAAACCCTAAAAATCCAAGATTCTCCAATCAAGGCACTTGAAAGAGGAAAAAGAGCAACATCGACACTCTAAATCGCTGCCTAAGAGGAGACAAGGGACGTCACCACACACGAATGAAAAGGGAGTAAATCCAAAACTTCTAAAGGCCTTAAGAGCGCGTATGAAGGTAACATTAATGGCACGGTGGTTGTCTGGTCGAGACAATCAAAATCATTTGGTCACTGGTTAAAACTAGAACTACGACAGTGCAATAGATGGCGTCTTCACCGATAGTGTCGCCACGGTAGCAATTATAATGGGTAGGGACGACATATTTTTTTCCAAAAAACCTTACGTTCAAGATATCATGCCTTTAAATACAAATAAGAAATAATAATAATAAAATAACTAAAGATAAAAAATAAAGATAATATACCTAACAATCAGAATCTAATTAATTTTGAAATCAAGATGAATAAAAAATTGGTTGAGAATGGTATATAGAAGATAAAGGAAGAAAGAGACAAGACAACAAAAATTAGACTGATTTAAATCACAATAAAATAATTAGATTTCATTATCTTTTAAAAGCTTATACAAGTACCACAGAAGCAAGCAACTTACAAAAGACAACAAGCAAAGACTAGATCGACTTTTAAACACACTCCAAGAGGATATTACACAAAATGATATATTTACAAAAATTAAAGAGTGTACTAAAGTTCATTTTATAAACAAAATAGAAGATTGATACAATTAACACAACACAACCTTTTCAGTTCTCAAAAAATTGAAAGCACTATTTTAAAAGAATTTGTATTTCTCAATAGTAATAGTTATGTAAAATAGAGAGACCAAGACTCTACTTATAGAACTAATAAAATGTTAATTTAAAGAAAGTTCAAAACCATTTAATCAATTATTTCAAGCATTTAATTTATTACTTTTGTAAAAGTTTGAAAAACTATTGCAATGCTTTCTATGTTAATCTATTACAACATGTTAATTGATTATCTGAACTTTGTATTTCATTTAGAGAAAGGAGTTAATTTGTTATAAAAGATTTACAAGAATTTCTATTTTAATCTATCAAGACACTGTTCATACATAGGACACAACAGACACCTAGGATATATGAAAATTTGTGGCAAATGTAGTGAAAGAAATGTCAGGGACTTAATTAAAGATCTAAAATTCTCCAAAATAGGTTTAAGTATTCCAAATCACATTGAATTGTGTCACTGATGAATATAAACCATAGGGAAATAAGGGTATAATGCAAACTTAACGAGTGGAATAACTCGCTTATGCGCTTACAACAATTAACACCTGGGATTGCCTAGACTGTGAGATAAAAAAGAGGGAGTACTAAGAGCTTCTCAGATACAAATCATTCTTAAAAGTTGAATATAAGGGAAGATCAAGAGCCCCTTCAGCAACTCTGCGATCTTCATGAATTTTAGCTACCAAGCTTTCAAGGGATGGAAAATTGGCCTGTTATGCACAATGCCCAATTTTAGTGAAACTTTATAAGTATACGAGGGACAGTTCAAGGATGACAAAGAAAAATTGTAGGCGAAATATTCATTCGGCTAATACCTCGGGACGTATGTAACCAACTATAACAAGCCGCAGTTCTTCCCCATAGAAATCCTCGTTAAAGTCATGAAGTAACCACGGTTCCTACAGTAAAAAAGCAGAAGATAATATGAAAATTGATTGGTAAATAGTTATAGTTGGGGGTGAATAATAACACTTACTATAGTCTTTTCTTTGTTGTTAAAATATGGATTCCAACCAATGCTCATCACCATTTTAAAAACACCTCTTGCTGCCAATCCCGCCCAACCAAAATAAACTCCCGCAGGATGTTCTGAAAGGAGATCTGAATATCCCTTTGCCGATAAATTTGCTGGAAGAAAATAGAGCACATGTTACTATTAATATAAAAATACACCAAAGATTGTTTAAGACAGTATAATAGACCAGCAGTTCTTTAAGAAATAAGTTGAAACAATGTACAAACCTGTAGGGATCCCAAGTACCTTCGAGCCACGACCAAATCCCTTGACAACAGGACCACCAATATACCAAGGATCTAAGGGCAAAGTTCCCTCCACCCCTACAATAATTTAGAATACTAGTTCAAATACAAGAAACACTAACAAATGAAAAGAGGATTATCTTAAAGTATTTGGGGTTTACAATCTTCAAAGGGAGGCAGACCCCACTTTTCGAGTTGCAAATCAAGTAGGGAATTGATCACCTCATCTGCTGCAGTGTAGAGATGCGACTGTTTTGGAAGTGATGGTACAGCAACTACTTCCATTTCAGCAGTTTTACCTGCAGTAACCCCAGGTCTGAAGCAGCCAAGTATACATGTTTTTAGAAAGATACGGAGGACAAGAAGTATCCCTAAGGGATAGAGAAAAAAATATAAGATAAAAATCATCATTTATTTATAGAAACCTAGTAGGAAATAGGCAAGCAATCTTTGGCTATTATAAATTATGCAATGATGTTTACAACATGTCAATCACTGTGGACGATAGGGAGAGGGGTAATCATAATGTAGTGAAAGTTAAACAGTGATGGAGACATGTCTATATTGTCAAAGATACAAATAACTTGGAAGTGAAGAAAAATCCTTTAAAATTAATATGTTAAACTAAATTCCCAGTCCAGCTTGTATGAAAGGATAAATTTGTGGGATGGAGACAAGGTTATAGAAAGTGGTAACAAGTGAAGACGTCAAACAATTAAGCAAGGAGATATCACAGAAATAAGTTTTAATCACAATAGAGAAATGCTAATTCAACCTGAGCACAGATGACTATTATGAAGGAATCTTATTGGGAAGAAACAATAGAAGCAGAGTTACAATACAACCTTTTGTTTAGTCCATGTTTCCATATAATTTTGGAGGCTGATCATAGGATTGCATTGGGTATGAGTCCAATTAGGTGTTAATTGTTGTTCTGCATTAGCATTAATTGGGGTATAGCCAAACTGAAGGGTATTTTTTACTTTTGAGTAGTGTTGTGCTGGGACAAAAAGTTGTCTCATTCCCATGGTTTATTGAGAACCAAATATTTAGAATATTATCCTATATCTATTTTCATCGTTTGTTTTGTTCTTTCCCATGACCATTTTTAAAATCAAACATAGAACAAGCACTTGTGTGTTTCCAGTCCAGTCCCCCTTTCTTAGCTAATAAAGGCACTCACATTCACTGCACCTGGTTAAGTAAGCACTAACTACTGTCATCAAACACAGTAACTGTGTTTAACTTCCTCAAAACTAATCGCCATCCCTAGGTAAAATGCATGCAATTTTGGCTGGCAGATATATCAAAATAACAGTCATCCTCAGACAAAGGGGATTCTTTTACTTCAAAACCATACACTAATTACAAACTCAAAATTGTAATCCTCTTAGGCTACAAAACCCAAACAGAATCTCTAGTGAAGGAAAGATATTTAGAGATTCCCAAAAAGTGTTTGAAATCTTTTTTTTTTCCACAAAGAGACCAAAAGGAAAAGGGGTTATCTTTATATTTTACAAATATAATTAATAGGATTCCAATAATTTTAAAAAGTTTCTCTTCTGAAATTTATTGGGGATAAAAACAAATAGCATCCCATCTGAAAGCTTAACCTTCAAAGAAGACTTAGAACTGACACATGAAGTCATATGAAAGATTAGTACCGGGAGAAAGACAGGAATCAAGGAACTCACACAGAATCTTCAATGACAAGACAGCTGGAGGGCTCAATGTTTAACCTCCTAGCAGCTTCAAGGAATCTAACATCACAACACACGATATAAAAGTTTTAGGAGACGGAGAACTTTCAAATGTAGAAATCAGGTCACCTTCATTAATCAAAGCTAGAGAATACATCACTGCATCTCACATTTCGGGGGACGGTTTCCCTGTTCTTACTTCATCTCCACCGATTATAAAAGAGAAAGAATTCTTCCATCCTGCACGTAAAGAAATTAAAAGAACAAACAACACCATACTTAAATTAACACACAAAACCAAAGGCAAAGGCAACACAAGAAGCCAAAGGTTCCTGAAATTGACCAACCATCATGATATGATATCTTGGCTTCAACGCTTTCCCTTGGAGAGTTTGACGCCAAGGCCATCGGAACGCCATGACTCTTCAAATGTTTAATCAATCGATTAGCACCAGGAAGTGCTTTGATGTTGTGCCACCTAAAATGACAATAGAGCACAAAACTTAAGAGAAAAATCCCCTCAGAAATTGGAAATACAAGCTCGGTATCTCCAACTCGAACAAAAATTTCAGACAATTGTTTCATTTCAAGACATTATGTGTTAATAAATTTCCAGAAGTCTATCTCGTGTGAAACTCCACTTTCGCAAAATAAGATATGACGCAACAGACTATTACTGGTCAGAGAAGAGAGGCGAAATTTCAGAGAGAAATTCAGTCGTCGAGCAGGAAAGTTCATAATCCTGCACAACCGCAGCGGCAGCTTCAAACGGTGTCGTTCCTATTATTTTATGAGCTTCTCTGCCGTCCCATTCCTTTCCGTACTTTCCTAACAAAACCTTCAAAACGTTGCCTACGATGCCATCTGCATCAAAACATTCGCAATCGCCAACGTTATAGAATATAGCCCCAATTAGGAAGAAAAAAAATGCAAATACTCGATTATATGCTTCAACTGTGTGAGCAAAGACGAATATTCTGTGTTGACGAAATTAAACAAACCTGTATTGAGAAGCGTGCCGTCCAAGTCAAGGATAACACATCTAATCAACTTCTTTGCAACAGACATTTTCTCAATGGAATTGAGCTCAGAGAATCCTTATTTGAATCGAACGAGAACGAAGAGAGTGAAGGAGACGCGCCAAAGAGACTGTTGAAAAGCGTGGTTAGAGTTCACAGTGGAAGCCTGTTCGCTGCAATTGCGCTTTGTGTGACAGAGCGAGATAACCTTTGGAGTTCTCCAGAGAGCAGGAAGAACATGGTTGTTTACACACCATTATGACAATGCCGGCACGTTAGCTTTTCTTTTGGCATTACTGCTTGCTTATTTCTTTCACCAACTAAATTAACAATTGCTTTGTTTTATTAATTTTTTTTATCTTTCTTTTTTAAAAATTATAATAACTTCTAACTGAATATATTTAAATTTAAATTATCAACCAAGTTAATTTAAGTTATGAAAGAATAAAGATAACCATAGTGGTTAGATTTATTAATTTAATACTAAATGGTTTTGATTAACTGTAACCTAAAATGAATAACAGGGACAGACATTATAAAGTGTTTTTTTCACTCATTCACGATGGAAATTCTTGAAGAGAAATTAATCTGTATATTGAATTTCAATTTTTTTTTATAATAATATGTTGTAGGAATAAAAAACTATAAAGAAATAATAGAATTTTAAGAATCTACAATTGTAAATTACTTAAGATTTTATTAAGAAAAAAAATTTAAAAATTCTAAATGTAAATTAAGAGGATTTTAAGTTTTGTCAAAAAAGTAAAAATCTCTTACTCTTTATTTTTTATTTAAAGATATTTTTTTTATTTTAACATATAGGGTAGGGATGACAACGGGTCGGGTCGAGTCGGGTCGAGTACGGATAGTGTCTACTCGCAATCCGACTTGACAAGAAAAAATCAACCCACTATCCGACCCGTTACTCGCACGGATACCGGTTTAAAAAATATTTGCGGTATTTTAAAACCCTCGGATACCCATAGATACCCGCAAATATTTAAAAATATATATTTTTATAAATTATTAAAATAAAATTACAAAAAATATATAAAATATAATATAAATTAAATTAAACATAAAGTAAAATTTAATTTTAATTAAATTTAACCTTATAAAATATAAATTAATGTTAATTTTAATTAAAGTTAATTTAATAGATATAAATTAAATCTTTATTTTTGTTTTTTGCGGGTAGCGGATATCCGCAGATACGGATAGTATAATACCTGCATCCGACCCGTTTATAAGTAGATATTAAAATACCTACTACCCGCAGTCCGTAGATAGTAAATATCTGTAGATACCAACTATTTATTGCGTATTTTATCTGCGAATATGGGCGCGAATTTTTTTCTTCCATGATAAAAATACACTATAGATACTTCACAATAAATTCCTTTTTCTAATTTTCGATCTTTAATATAAATTGTTCAGGTTCAAGTATTATTTGAGTATGAGAAAAGACTAATAAACATTTTATTAATATGTACGTAATTAGTTCTTAACAATATCATTTATATTAGGGTTTATGGGTTTTTACTTTATTAAATTTGAACCACATAAATTATTACCTTAATTAACTTGTTATGTTATGTTTTAACTTTTATTTTTTTCCAATTTCACTTGATAATCGCTAAGCTTAACCACCGTGTTCTTGCCAACATGATGTGGTGTTGTCTAGGAGATCTTAGTCATTTGTTAGACAATTTGAGATGATATCAAGCATGTACTCATAATAGTTTGAGATGTATGGGTCGAAATAATCTTAAATAAGATGTTAGATATATATAGTACATATGTTATATGTTTGTCATCGTATTTTCATCGATACTAAAAAACAGATTAATTTTGATTGATTGTTAGTCTTTACAATTAAATTAAAGGTGTTTCTCAACTAACATTAATATAAAGTAACTATTGCTTAATAAATATTAGTTAGAATTTTTTTATCAATGCTAATATGACAATTTTTTATTTAAGGGTTAAATATCTTTTTAATATCTAAACTTGTACGTAAAAGTAGAATTCGTTTTTGTCTCAAACTTTTATATAATCTGATCTCATAACTTAAAAAATGAATAGTTATAGTTATTTTAATCTATGCTTAATAATTTACTTGGTCCCTATGGTAAGTGATTTTTTTTCAGTTTAGTACTCGGTTTTAAAAGTGTATACATTGGGTCCCAAAGTTGTATGAATCAAGTCCTTTCCGTTAAATTGACAGAAAAGAAGTTAACTCTCAACTAACGTGGCGAAAGAATATGCATATTTTCTTCTCTCTCCTCTGCTTTTTCCTGTAATGCTCCAACTTTTTCTCTCTTTTCTATATCTTTAAGAAATACTTTTTTTCTCTCTCCTTTTTTTTCACCAAACTCATCCTCCACTTCCTCAAACTCTCTTATTTCCTTTCAGTCCACAATCAATCCCGTGAGTTTCCATGAGTTTGTCTCAATTCTATTTTAAATTTTCAATTGAAATTTGTTTTGGAGATTTCCTTTGATCATTGCAATTAATAAGTTGAAGAAGATTTCCAGTTTTGAAGGTTGGGAAATAAGACCCGAGTTTTGTTTTTTCCTTATTTCGTTCTTCTATTCCTTCCTTTGGTGTCTATGCTAAGTTATTCCTGATTTTTGTTGCCTCCGCAGATACATTTTTATGAGGAAAAAGGGGTTTTGAAGCTCTAAACTTTCTGCTTGTCCTGTAATTATAGAGATGATCGTTGCTTGCTTAGTGTAAAGACTGAGTTTATAGATGCTTTGAAATGTCATTATTACTTGAATTTTCAACATAGATTTACATTTTTCATAGCTTCATAACTAAAAATCTCGGCAATTTTCCTACAGCCATAAACAATGTTTTGGTCGAACCTGATTTAGGTGAGAGAAACTAATGTACTTAATCAAAATTAGAACTGAATAAATTGATTCTAATCACAACCTTGCAATCTTGGTCGGAACAATTAATTTAGTTTTGATGTTCGTATGTTCTTGCTATTGTTCTCTGATTTCTCTCTTCATAATTTCCTACAGGAAAACGAAAAATCCCCTTGGTTTCAGAAGGAATTGATTCATGTTCTAGTTAGTGTTAATTTTATAAGGTAAACATCCAGTTTTTTTGGATCTTTTTAGCCTAACTCGTGTTTTTGGTGCTCTTCATAATCTCAACCGCTCACAATACAATCTTAGTATGGCTTTTGAAGAGACGAGGCATTGAGCAAAATCGCCCTAGACCAGTTGAATTGAATCGATTGATGCCTTGTTTTCACATTATCCTAACTGTCTTTTGGAAATATTGAATTTAAACCTCTTTTTTCCTTGTGCATCGAACATTTCCACTATCTTCGGTTCCTTTCCCTCTTGTTATTGTTATCGTCCATTTTTGTCTAGACCCAAATATAGAAGATGCTCACAATGTATTTTTTTTGTTCAGAATCCATGGACCATTTGATGCACAAATCCTGTTAAATAGTGTAGTAACCTCAGTTAATTGAGATGTGGACGAGAGATTCGTTGTCTAGGTTTCTGAAGGAACACAAATCCAATTTCAATTTTAATTTAAAAATGTAGCAATTTGAAGGACTAAATCTTAATTTTAATTATTTTTATGGTAGCTAGTAGTTAAATTAACCTAGTATGGTGATGATGACGATGATGATGGCAGGCAAAGGTTAAAGAAATGGAGAAAGATTCAAGTATTTGAAGCAATAACACATTGTCTGGTGCTAGAGATAAAAACGGAGGGGATAGGTCGTTGTTATTGAGGGCGAGTTCCGATGGCGCTAGACAGGGAACGACGTCGGATTTGGTCGTTGCTGTTAAGTGGACGATGTGTTTGGTGAAAAAAAGGAGAGTGAGAAAAAAAAGTATTTCATAAAGATATAAAAAAGAGAAAAAGTTGGGTCATGGCAGGAAAAGGAGAGGAGAGAGAAGAAAAAGTGCAGATTCCTTCGTCGCGTCAGCTAGGAGTTAACTCTGTTTCTGCCAATTTAACGGAAGAGACTTGATTCATATTGTTCCTGCATATAATGTGTAGGATCGAGAGACGTACCTTTCTGACGTGACTTTCCTGCTTTCTAATGCTTGAGTTGCTTGCTCCGCTTGGTTGCACTCTTGACCGGGGGAAGGTACCTGCAAAAGGAACTCTGACGCTCAAGTTAGGAGTGGTTTAGTGAATTATTTATCACAATTGAGTATTTGAGTTCTGGTCAAACGTAAGTAGAACGTACCTGACTTTGGGCCTTGACCTTATATTTATAAGTGTCTCATGGATACTAAACTAGCACAAATTCAATAAAATAAAAATAGACTTACCTTTAGATTCGATTAGCTATTGATAAACAACTCACCAATATCTCTAATCAGGTATCTTTGATTACTTTATCGTTTGCTGGACTATTGGCCCAATAATAACTTAAACATTGGCCCAATTATGACCCAACATTTGTTGTAGCAGATGGACCGAACGACCCTGAGTGGATGAACCGAGCGGCATTGATTGGATGGACCGAACGACTCATATTGTATACCATACATATGTCCCCAAAGTCTGAGTTAACTATTCGACTTTAGCCAAGGTTAAGTATAAGAATTATATGCGCTTGGGAGAGGTGTTTCCTGTTGTATTGGGGAGGTTATTTTGATTGTAGTTTAAGTCGTTGCTTTTTAGAACTTTTTCTTGTGAGGCCATGGAAGGCTGAGTAGTATAGGCCGAATGACTGAATATCGCTCGGTCTTTGACTTAGGAGTTCTTGAAGAACTTCCTAGTGAGAGGGCTTTATCTCTCGGCTTTGACCTAGGAGTTCCTAGAGAACTTCCTAGTGAGAGAGTTTTACGTGTCGACTTTGACCCAAGAGTTCCTTGAGAACTTCCTAGTGAGAGGGCTTTACCTCTCAGCTTTGACCTAGGAATTCATTGAAAATGATCTTTAGGTTTCTTGGACGAGAACGAGAGTTCACTCAGAACATTCATCACCACTCGGTTTAGGACCAAGAGTTTGTCGGACAATATTCCCTGGGTTTTGATGAGACTTTTCCGGTCGGATTAGGACAAGAGTGAGAGTTCACGGAGAGCGTTCCTCAACGCTTGATGTATGACGAGAGTGAGAGTTCACGGAGAAAGTTCCTCACCGCTCGAATTAGGACCAGGGGTTCTCGAAGAGCGTTCCCTAGCTTTTGTGGACAAGAGTGAGAGTTCACTCATAAAGTTCCTCACTGCTCGATTTAAGACCAGAAGTTTGTCAGACAACATTCCTTGGGTTTTGATGAGACTTTGTCGGTCGAATTAGGACGAGAGTGAGAGTTAACGGAGAGTGTTCCTCACCGTTCAGGTTATGACGAAAGTGAGAGTTCACAGAGAACGTTTCTCACTGCTCGGTTTAGAACTAGGGGTTCTCAGAGAGCATTCCCTAGGTTTTGTGGATGAGAGTGAGAGTTAACAAAGAACGTTCCTCACCACTCGGTTTATGACGAGAGTGAGAGTTCACGGAGAATGTTCGTCACCGCTCGGTTTAGGACCAAGGGTTCTCGGAGAACGTTTCCTGGGTTTTGTTTGTACCGCTATGCAACCTGTGATTAAATGGAAATTGTCTGGCTATATTCATTCCAAAAGTGTAAGCACGTAAGTCTTGTCAAAAGAATTTATTCGAAACAAAACATCGCATCAAAATTCAACTAAAGTAAACGTGCGATAAGTCGCATTCCAAGTGTTAGGAAGGACTCTTTATTATATTTTCTAGTTGATATGTCCCCGAACCGAGCGGTCAGGGTTGCGATTGTGGCTGCGGCTTCGCCTATGTCTCCGTTCTTCTTTTCTATATTGTCGTTCGGTACTTCTCCGTGGAGATCTTCTTGATGAGCTTCTTATCTGCGGTCGTTCCTCCTTCACGTACCTATGGAGATGTCCCGCATGAATAAGTGCTTCGATCTTATCTTTGAGTGTTACACACTCTTCGGTAGTATGTCCCAAGTTTTGATGATATTGACAGTGCTTTCCTCCATCAGTATTTTTAGGTGAATGAAGCTTTCTTACCGAAAGAAGTTCATCACTAACGGCTTCCTCAAGGATTTTTCCTTGGGTTCATTAACAGTTGTGTAATGATCAAATTTAGGTGTTCGGGGGGAAGTCATAGTCGAACGCTCATCTGTCGTCCTTTCTAATTCCGCCTACAGAAGCTTCTTGCTGTTGTTTTCCCTTGAGCTCCTCATGTCCTCAATACAAATAAACTTAGCCACCCTTTCTTGAGGTTCGTCCATAGTTCTTGGTGGACGGGCGTATAACTTTTCAGCAAAATATCCTAGTTTTAAGCATGAAGGCAAATTGCTGATGATAAAAGTGTGATTAACATCTTTAACTCCCTATGCGGTTTCATTATACCTTTTCATGAAGGCTTTCAAGGTATCGTCCTTCTCCTGTTTGGTGTTTACCAATTCTGTCGGTGTCATCTCTTGTCTCCGATTGGAGGTGTATTGCC
The DNA here is from genome assembly GCF_029865625.1 of Vigna umbellata. Taxonomy (NCBI): domain Eukaryota; kingdom Viridiplantae; phylum Streptophyta; class Magnoliopsida; order Fabales; family Fabaceae; genus Vigna; species Vigna umbellata. Next base: position 52,826,267 of record NC_142165.1, on the reverse strand, counting down.
TCCTGAAGAGAGTTTCCCCGGTAGTGAAACAATCTACCGTGTTCGGGGGAAGAGTGTTGTACCATTCCAATGCCTCCTCCTTGAGTGATAACGAGAATACTCTACATATGACTGGATCACTGTCCATGTAGAACGTCATTGCGTTGGTGAAGATTATGAGATGATCATCCGGGTCAGTCGAGCCATCATACTTCTCTAATGCCAAAGGAGTTTTTTCTGGCATAGGAGTTTCCATGATGGTCGTCGTGAACGGAAGTAAACTGGTAGGTCGAACGGTTTGCAAGGGCATTGGTTCCCTTCCACGATCGATCGGGATGGTGTGATTATGGCTTGCATCTACGCTTGTGATTCCGGTTGGCATTCGACACCAAATGCTGGGCAGATTGCTCATGACGACCTCGTTCGACCCTCAGTGATGCAATCTCCTTTTCGTGCTTCCGTTGCATCTCCAACAACTGTGCTTGCATCTGCGCTTGCAGTTATGCCTGTATCTCTTTGATCAACTCTCTAGTGCTTTGTTGCTTCGACATATTTCTCGTGGTCACCATTGGGTTTCTTCTGCTTGCTCTCGGCCACACGGTGGGCAACAAAATTTTTCGGTAGGAATTTGTAGGACCGAGAAACATACATTTCCTGATGTGACTTTCCTGTTTTCCAATGCTTGAGTCGCTTGCTCCGCTCGCTTGCACTCTTGACCGGGGGGAGGTACCTACAAAAGGCACTCCGACGCATAAGTTAGGAGCGGTTTCGTGAATTGTTTATTACAATTGAGTATTTGAGTTATAGTCGAGCGGAAGTAGAACGTACCTGACTTTTGACCTTGACTTTATATTTATAAGTGTCTCATGGATCCTAAACTAGCACAGATCCAATAAAATAAAAACAGTTTTACCTATAGATTTGGTTAGCTACTGATAAACAACTCACCAATATTTTTAATTAGATATCTTTGATTACTTTAACGTCTGTTAGACTATTGGCCCAATAATAACTTAAACGCTGGCCCAATTATGGTCCAACATTTGTTGTAGCGGATGGACCGAACGACCTTGAGTGGATGAACCGAGGGACCTTGATTGGATAGACCGAACGTCCCATATTGTATACCATACACATACAATTTTGACAACTTTGGGACCCAATGTATGCACTTTTAAAACCGGGTACTAAACTAAAAAAAAATCACTTAACATAGGGACCAAGTAAGCTATTAAACCTTTAATCTAATTATGTTATTTTTTTTTTGTTTTAACACATTAAAAATTGTATTCATTAAATTAAGGGTTAAATATGTTTTTAGTCCCTAAACTATTGGTCGTTTCTGGTTTTCGTCCCTCTTTCAAAGTAAGGTACAATTTGGTCCTCATTCTTTTCGAAAACGTTCGTTTTAGTCCTCGAAAACTAACACCGTTTTAAAATTTGGTCCTCATTTAGCAACAAAATGAGGACTAAAACCAAAATTCCGAGGACTAAAACGAACGTTTCGAAAAGAATGAGGACCAAATTGTACCTTATTTTAAAAGAGGGACGAAAACTAGAAACGGCCAATAGTTTAGGGACTAAAAACATATTTAACCCTTAAATTAATATGACTATATCTATTCATTTTTCAAATTTAGATACCAAAATTTAGGACAAGGATAAATTCTAATTTCATATCTAAATTTAGAAATTAAAAAATATTTAACCCTTTAATTAATATAAATTAAAGTTTCTCAATCAATATTAATAATATTTATTTTAAAACTAATATCATTAAACTCTACTTATATCCAACTAAATTTTACTTTATGATTTTTGTCAATATTCCTTTCTACTAATATGGATGATAGTTCATATCTCAAGATATTAATTCATTGAAATTTACGAACATTATTTACATGTTGTAAAAAATAATAAAGACAACATTTTAAGGGTTAAAGTATGCATTTATATTAAAAAAATTGGATTTATCTACAACAAAAATCCATAAATAATGGTAAAAACTTGTGAATAATTAATATTTGTTCACGAATTATACACTATATGTAAGTAATTTTGGTATAGGTAAAATTTTTATGGGTTTTTTATCCGTTAAAAGCATTAATCTATTGGTAATACATACGAACAACAATTTTTGGATAACTTTCCACCATTCACATTTCGTAGGTAATACATATGGAATCCATCCATGAGTTTTTAAGATCAAACTCAATGAACATGGTTATGTAGAGTAATACAAAGCCAAATTGGTGGCCAATGGTATGGAATAAATTACATAGAGGTATTTACACCCGTTGCTAGACTTGACACAATGAGATTGCTATTAGCATTGGCGACTCAAAATGCATGAGATGTATTTCAACACTATGTAAAGAATGCCTTCTTGCATGGTGATCTTCAAGAAGAGGTATATGTATAACAATCAATAGGTTTCATACAAAAAGGTAGATAAACTCAAATTACCAACTCCAGAAAGCTCTGTATGGATTGAAACAGGCCCCACGAGCTTGGTATAGTAAAATTGACACATATTTTTCCAAAGAACAATTCAACCGATGTTGAACACACTTTGTTCACCAAAAGAATTTAAGATAATATTTTAGTAGTTAGTCTTTATGTTGATGGTTTAATCTTTATTGGAAATAACAAACAAATATGTGAAGAATTTAAAAGTTCAATGAAACTAGAATTTGACATGATTGATCTTGAGAAAATGAGATATTTTCTTGGAATAGAAGTTGCACAACAAAATGTAGGAATCTTTATATGTCAAAGACGATATGCTCGAGAGATATTGGCTCGGTTCAATATAACAGAAAGTAACTAAGTACGAAATCCTATTGTACCATATATCTAAAGATGATGAAGGAGTCTCAATAGATGCTACAAAATTTAAATAAGCAATTAATAGTCTCATGTACCTCGCAGTTACTTGGCCAGATCTCATGTATATGGTAAGCTTAATTAGTAGATACATGACTAATCCAAATGAGTCACATATGGCTGCAATCAAGAGAACCTTAAGACATCTCAAAGGCACTACTGATTATGGCATCTTATATCAACAAGGAATAAAGGCAAGTCTTACAACTTATAGTGACAACAATTATGCAAGAGGCTTAAATGACAAAAGAAGTACATTTGGTGCAGTTTTTTTTATAATAGACACTAGAGTTGTCTCATGAGCCTCAAAGAAACAACCTATGGTGAGTCTGTCTACAACAAAGGTCGAGTATATTGCTGCATCATTTTGCACATGTCCCTCTATTTGTTTCGTAGAATTTTAGAACATCTGATATTAGTAGAAAAGGATGCCATATAAATTCTATGTGATAATAAGTCTACTATTCAGTTATCTAAAAATCTTGTCTTCCATAGAAGAAATATATATTTTTCATTTTCTTAAAGATTTAGTGAAAGATCAATTTGTTTGTCTTAATTATAGTTCCTCTAAAGAACAATTAGTTAATGATGACAACAACATTGAAGCTTGAGCAGTTTGAACAGTTTTGACGTATGCTTAGAATGGTGGAAATCAATGCAATAAGCTATAATGCAATTATTGCATCTAGCTTAAGGGAGGAAATGTTAGTTAGAATTTTTCCAACGTGTTTGCATTTTAATAAATCTCCTATATTAAAGGAAGAATTAGTCTTTATTAGTTCCAGTTGTTTCTCCTAAGTAAGTGGCATTTATATATATATATATATATATATATATATATATATATATATATAATTGTTTAGCACGTTGTAGCATTACAAATTCTTTTATTAAAGGTTATATATGCCTTGTTTTCCTTTGAATAAAGGACACTTTCTCTCAAAATTCAAATACGCATACCTTGATTTCAAATACAAGGGAATGTAGTGTATCATAGAGTATATGATTCGCACTGATCATAAAATATAATATATTTTGTGGATGATTTTAATTGTTAGAATATTATAAAAGATATATAAAAAAAGCAAAATGTTGTGATGGATTTTAACTTTTAAATTTCTTTTTAATAAAAGTACCAATTGTACAATATACCTGTATGAATAGGAGAGAGGACGACCGAACAAGGACAAGTGGAAAGATGGTCTCAAACCATACGTATCTTTAAACATTGTCTCTAATCAAGTTTACGGTTAAGAGTTACTTATTAGGTATTGGGTTGTCATTACAACTTGTTAATCATAAACCCAAATCAAAATCTATAAATACTTTGAGAGGTAAAAAGGTATGTAAGTTCATTGAATGAAATATATTTATATCTTTGATATTTATTATAAGTTTTAATTCATTTCCAACGGGGTTAGATATAAGAAAGCAAATACTCGTCGAAATGACATAACACACAATTTAATTTTGCAATGTGGGTTACTTTATTTTGTAGTGTATAAGGGAGGGTGTTGGTGTTGCAGTTGAAGTGGATCATGTAGGTTTGTGCACCTCCGTTGAGAAGGTATGTATTTTTTGTGAAAGTTATCTTCATTTAGCCTTGTAGAGATTGACATGAGTTATTGTGAAATTTGTTTGTCCTATGATGTACAGTGAATTATACTATGAATATAATTATAGTGAATAGTTTTGTCTTACGAAAATTGATTAAGGTATGTATGTAAGACGAGGTTCATTATCAGAGTAAATAACATGTTAACGTCAATGTAAAAAGGTGCGAATTATTTTGATACCGTTTAAGTATTTACTTAGCATGGGAAAAGAGATGAATATATATCTATTTCATTTATAATGAATCTTGTAGAATGTAGCTTTATTTTTCAATTTTAGCTCTCTTGTTATCACGGTCTTTAAATTGATATCAGCTATATATTTCCATGAGAGCTACAATAGTTACTCAAATTCTGTGTATCAGTTTTTAAAAATGGATCAGCCAATATGACATGAAGCCAGTTAGCTCACTAAATCAGTTAAAAACTGGGGGCTAAAATCCAGTTCAAAAATCTGTATATTTAAAGGTGGTGGTTTATTACTATTTTTATTCAAAAACATTTTTTAAATAATCAAAGATTGAGTTTTACGTATGTATTTCTATTAACAGTTTATTATGAGTTTTTTATGTGTAGGACTTGTAATATGACCCTTAAAATTTTGCATAGCTTATTTTTTTTTTATAATTCTTTATTTTAGTTTATCATTTAATATGTTACATAAAATTAAAAATATATTTTAATTATTTCTTAACCAGTGGTTATTGAATTGTGTTCATCGGTTTAATAATTGGTCTAGTTTTAAAACATTGCTGTTTGTGGTTCTATTATAAAAAATATAATAATTGACTTCTAATATCTAATTATTAGGAGAAATTTGGTGGACACTCAGGAAAAAAAATGGACAAAGGAAAGAATTCAAATGTCAATATTTCCGTTACTCTCCAAGTTTTAATTGGTGTTAAATAATAATAAGATATGATATATTTTTATAATGGTTTTTAACGGTCAACATATGATAAACTATTATATAATAAAAGTAATTTTTGTAGCAATTTTTAATGATTAGTAATTTTTATTTATGATGATTTTCAACTGTTAAAATGTACAATTTTAACATTTAGAAATACATTTTTTTAATGCATCTCACTATATATCATATAAAATTTCGATTACTTGTTTTCGTATTATTACTTTTAAAAATAATGTGTTTCATATTATAATTTTTTTTTCTTACAAAATATTCATTCAACTCCCTAATATTTATGACACATTAAAATCATTTAAAAAAAAAACATAACTAATATATACAATAATCCGCATAAATGAATCACGTCGACATCTGCTACGGTTAAAATTTAAAAACTTATTATAAAATATAACGTTATATTTTTTTCCCAATTTGTTATGTAAAAAAAGTGTATAAATATAACTGAAAGTCCTGAGGGTTAGGATGTTTAACAAGTTATATTAGTGATAAAGATCAAAGTACTCATCTTATTCATTAAGTTATTTCAAACATGCAACACGGATTGTATTGATAGAATAACATAAAATACTAGTTTCTCCTTATTTCTTCATAGGTTTATTCACTTATAGAATTGGATGAAATCTCATGGTGCAACTCCATTCACGCACACCCATTGACCAACAAAGATAAAGTTACAGTTTATATTGGGATTGATAAGAAGGAAGTCACGCTCTTGCAGATTGAAACCTTGAAAGATGCTCGTGCAAGTTTCACCTTCTTCCACGCCATGAACAGCCTTGCATGTTACACCTCCAACTGCATGCACATTAAATTCAAAACAATTTTTCCATAATGATTTATTCAAAAAATTGTGTTATCCCTGATCATACGTACCCTCACCTAGAGTGCCAATTATTTAAACTTATTAGCAATTAAAACAGTTGAAGATTTACCCGCTGGAGTTACCACAAGAAGGAACACAACGAGAAGAGATAAGAGTATAAGAGCAAAGCTGGTGACTGTGGACTTCATTCTTGCTCTTCCAAGCTCCTTTTCAATTATCTGACTCTGATGTTATAAGAGGTGTGATTTTAGAATGTGTGGATATTAGTTTATATAGAGGAGAGATTAGGAGTTCAATCTGCATTTAAAATGAAAGCCGGTTTATTAGTGTTAATTTCTAGGCATAAACATATATAATATTGGATGTAATTGACATTGGTGGATACGTCTGACATGGATGTTGTCTGTGGCTGGCCACGCGGTTCAAAATCTCACCCACTACATGATACGCTTGAAACAGTTTCTCTTTAGTGTAATATAATATGAAAAATAAAATAGGCTTGAATTTTGTTTTTATTATTGTAAAATTAGGGATTTTCTTTTTATTTTACTTTATATATTTTTAATTTGCTCATTTAATCCTCATAACTATATAACTATATAACTATATCCTTTTGGTTTTAATGAAAAATTCATTAAGTTCTCGTACATACATTCTTTTGCTAACAATAGAATAACACATTTTTATATTTATTTAACACATAATATAAAAATAAAATAGTTATAAAAGAATAAATATTTTATATTTTTATAAAATAAAAAATAAAAAATAAAAAATTGTGTAAAATGAATATAAAAAGCTTTTATATGTTAAATTATATTTCTTTTTTTAGTTTTTTTATGAAAAGTAATTTTGTTCTTTACATTCAAATGACACGTGCTATGTGTGGGTTCCAAGATGACAGTAAGTAAAAAAGAGTAATTTGGGAAGTTGAAAATTGATAGAATAATAAGGAAAAGAAAAAGAAGATTGCATTGAAATGGGAGAGCCCGAAGGGAATTTTCCGAGTTCGATATTTGGAAGAAGGGGATATAATTTTTTTCGCAACCAGAATGGGGTTAGGGTTCTTGGTGGGAGTTCGCATTGCGATTTGAAGGTTGGTTTTGGAAAGAAATTTGAAGGCAACAGAGTGCACTGAAATTTCGTCTGGTATAGTTGGTGCACTTGGAAGAAGGGGAAGTGGTGTGGATCTTCGATTTCGGTGGTGCATTGGCGAGGTTTTTGTTCGTCTGGTCTTAACCACCCTCACTTCACTGCTCAGGGTTTTCTTCACTCGCGCCGTTCACACTTTACTTCAGTTAATTTTGTTGAATCAGTATACATTTTGAACTTTCTCGGAAGCTCAGTGTTTCCGTTGGACATGGAAACTGATGAATCCTCTCGCATGCTTCCCTTCCAGCTTCAATTTGATAAACCCCTCGCATCTCAGGTTTTGTCAATTTAACTTTCACATTTGGGTCACTGTTAAGCTATCTCCATGCCGTTTTAAAAGTTTGTTAGATTTTATGAACGACTTCTGAATCATAGATCACGATTGCGGAGTGGAATCCGGAGAAGGACTTGCTCGCTATGGTTACTGACGACTCCAAGATCCTGCTCCATCGTTTCAATTGGCAACGGTTATGGACCATAGCTCCAGGTCTCTCTTTCTCTCACTTGTTTTCTTCTGTTTATTTGCTTTTAAATAGACAGTGAAAATTGCTATACTTGAGTGTTCGGTGTTTTTGATGCCTTGTGAAGTGCTTACAATTTGCAAATGTGTTGAAACGATAAGCCACGCGTTGTTCTGGCTTTTCTTTTGGAATTCGAAGTTATAGTCGCGTACTAAATGCTGCTTCAATTGCTTGCTTCGGTGGTCATGGAATGTTTCTTTGCCTTGTAGGAAAATGCATCACATCCTTGTGTTGGCGTCCTGATGGAAAAGCAATTGCTGTTGGGCTTGACGACGGGATGGTGTCACTGCATGATGTTGAGGTGGGTGCTTTGTTTTTGGTTTTTTATAAGTAATCTTTTTAGTCCGTTGTTCTTGATTGCTTTGATTTTTCTTTTGTAATACTTCTGGTTATGTTATGTGTTAATAAATGTTTTATTTGATATGACACATCTAAAGAAAAAAATGTACGTGTGGAACTTCTAAGAGTTCCAGGACTGAGTTTTTATTATTAGGCGTGCGGGTTAAGCAAGCTACTTAACGTTTAGTCTCACTTATAATTCATGTAGCATTGATCATCTTGCTCTGTGCTTTTACCATTTTGAGACATTGTTGAATATCTCTACTAATACTGATCTTAACTGAGGATCAAGGCTTCTACTTGTTCAAGATTACTTTGGTAATATGGTTTTTGAAATTTTCTAGTCTAACAAGTAAGTGATTGGATATTCTTCTATCTGAGGAAGAGTTATCAATAAAAGGCCAACCATGGTTAGTATTAGTAATTCTGTTGGTTTCTTAGCAGGATGGGATAAAAGCTTAGAATCATGTTTATCTGATATATAAAGTGTCTGCAGGTTTCAAAGTTGGGTAGAATAAATTTTGGTAGATTTGATTGTAAACGGTGGAATGTAATTGAAATAGTGTCCAAATTAATCTTAGTCATATATTTTGCATTTGAACATCTTTATGGTGAAAGGATTTTGAACATTAAAAATACAGGCCCTAAGTGGATCTGTTCATTTTTAATGGTGCTTTTATTTCTCTGTCTGCGTGTGGATAGAGTCTGTGGTTTATTTCCTTTTCTTTTTTCTGTAACATAACTAATTTTTATATTTCCTATAAGCAGAATGGAAAGCTGCTAAGAAGCTTAAAATCACATTGCGCAGCCATTATATGTCTCAACTGGGAGGAGGAAAGTCAGCTCATTACAGTATGTTTTTTTCTATGTGATGGCCACTCTTGGTATTTAGTTTGGTTGATCAATTTTGATTCAGAGGAATGTCTTGAAGATACTTGTTATCTACTATAATATGGTTTCTATGTGTACCTTTATTTAGCAAAATCGAAGTGAGATATGATGCTTAGGCATGTGTTAAAACTATGGATATTATTTTTTACTTTGTTGATTCAATTGTCGTATGCTCTAAATAGAAAATAGTTAGTTCTTGTGATTTAGTTGGTAGTATTAGAGTTAAGAATTGGAAGAATCTGTAAAATAAATGGTGGAATTAAATACACAAGATGCAAGAGGTACACAATGTCAACTTTAAACATCAATTCCATTCTTTTGGTTTATTGTTTCTCATATTCCTGCATGATTATTAAAACTTATGTTCCAAACTAAAACACGGACACATTATATTTGGAAAGAAAATATACCTGAGTACCATCCCACATCAATGCTTCTTATATTGGTGCTGTTGAGAGGGAGGAAAATTGAGAGGACCTGGGAATGAATGTGTCTTGACTGTACTGTGAAGATCTTGTATATGATGAGTCTGGATGTTTTGACTGGATGTTCTACTTTATTTTTCTTTTCGTCCTCTATCTTAATCTTTCCTCCTTAAATTTTCTTCTAGGATGACCATGGTTATACTTCTAAGTATGAAGATAGAACCTCTCGTTTCTTTCCTCCTGCTCCAAGAGTTCCTCGGATGCCTGGGTTGGTTTCTGGCGATAATGGGTTCATGGATGATAGTGAAGATTCATTTCAGGAGCTGTCAAATTCTTCTCACCAACGATTCAACATCCTATGCAGTGCAGATAAAGATGGAAATATTTGTTTTAGTATATTTGGAATCTTCCCTATAGGGAAAGTTGTAAGTCGTTGTCTCTCAGAAATTAGCATTTTTTTTATTATATAAATTAATTATGAGGTGTGATGGGGAATGACATCCTAGGCTTTTGGGCTTGTGTTAGTTAATATATTAAGTTAATATATCATTTATTTACCGGTTCTTCTTCCAAGCAGTTTAGCTTTTGTTTTAAATCCTAGTGTATGGGGACCTACATGATTGTCTGTCAAGATCGGAAGATTATGATTTAATTGTGGTTTAATCTGCAGCATAACTAATATTCGATTACTAAAGTGACTAAAATGATCTCTTAATTAGTTACTATTGTGGTGTTATTGATTCATGTGGACCCAAGTCCTGTTATATACTGTTTTCTGTTCATATATTTTCCTTATTGGTTAGTAAGCTTAACATGCGTTTTTACTGTGAGAAATTTATTACATGGTTGAGATTTTAGGGATTGACAGATAGACTTGACAAAGGTGGGGGTACATATTTTATTAGCGGGATTTTGAATAATTTTGTATGGTGTTAAAAAGCAACTTTGCTTTGGTGTAGTATTAGATATTACTTAATTAACTAAGAAGATATTGCTAATAACATTGGAAGATAGGATACATTACCTTTTGTTGATGTTTCTTCTGTTAAAGCCAATACAATATTCAGAGAGAAACACTCGTAAAATAATTAATACTAAACATTAATATCAAGTTAGACTTGTCTGTTTCTCTGTTACCTTTATATTTTTTGCCTTTTTTAGTTAATATTAGAACATCTTGTGGTTATTGCCTTTCAGAACATACACAACCTCACTTTTCCTACTTGCCATGATGGTGCAGAAACAACTAACAGAGTTTCAAATGCTTCTATACAGAAGGTAGATTCTCTTTTGTTTTGATCACTGAACTTCATTTGCCTTCCAGTTCCATTTAGTTGGTGACCAAATTTGGAAAACCCTAAACTATATCTTGATGCTTAAAATTAACTAGTTGATTAATTAACATCCTGATGCGCATTTTAAAATTTTGAAATATGAGAAGGGCAAATTAAAATACAATCAAAGAAGCAGAAGAACTACATCAAAAACTTTTTATGGATGAATGCAATGATGTTTGAAATTCTGCCAAAAGATTAATGGTAAATAAATTAGTCAATCTAGTTCTGCTGTCTCGATCTTATGGTCAAAGAGGAGATTCCATGTTCAAAATATTGATGCATCACTCATGAATGAATCAGTGAAGAAAAAAATATGGTTTATATATATTTTTGGTCTCTGTAAAATTAACAAGTTTTTAATAGTTTTTTTTTCATTTCTGTAGAATTTGAAATCAGTCTTTATAATTTCTGTGAATTTTGTGTTCGTCCCTGTAGAATATTTTATTTCATTTTATTTTCATCCCTTTAAAATTTTAAATCACTGATTTTAAGAGTTTTTTGAGGTGATACATGTAGCCATTATATTTCAACACTAGTATGTGTAATTGGGAATGGTGATTTTCAATTTCAAAGGGAGCAAAAACAAAGAATTTTTTTTTGGAGAGCAAAATCGAAACTCAGTTTATGGGACTAAAAACTTATTTAAGTAAAAAATTATTGAGCCTTCAACTTGCATAAGTTAATTAATGCCGGTCATGAACCAAATCCTGAAAAAGGCTTGAGCTTTAGGTGAAGCAACGTGAATGGTTCTATATTTCATTACTAATTCCGCCTTAAATGTGAGAGCCTTTTGTGCTTTAAGTGTAGATAATGCATAAGCCTCCCTACCTTGTGTCAAAACGGAGCTTTTTATCAGAAGAATGAAGGTAGCTAGGATCAAATTCTAGTTTACCCAACATAGAGGTTCTAATATAATGCAGAAAATAACTCTCCCAAAAGCATAAGCTGATAGATAAAGGACATGACTGGTTTTGTTATGTTCCCCCTGGGAACTTACTCATGGAAGCTGTGTTGTTACATGTCACTAGGTTGCATTATCAAAAGATCTCTGTCGTTTGATAGTCATGTGCTCAGGGGATCTTGTTAAAGTTGGTGCTGACTTGGGAGAAACTAACATGGCTGGGTACAATGAGCATGGTCTGCATTGCTTAGCCCTGAACACTACTATATTTTGGAATAGGTAAAAATTCTTTGAGAAATGGATGCTTTGCTATTACATTCTTTTTTCTTTGTAACATTTAAAACCTTTTCCCTTAATGACAATTGCAAATGAAATTTGGCATCTTATTTCTGCAATTTGATCCCTTCTATCTTTTTTACAGGAAAAATGAGCTTCATCAAGTAGCTCAACAAGCTTCTAACATTGAGGATTTGACTGAGGTTGTTCGCACATCATTATCAGTTATGTGTAGGCAGTGGTCTGATGCCATGAACACATTCCAGGAGAAATTTAGCTCTTTGTCTACTCTGATTATAAATCATGGTAACTGAATAAGACTTATGGAATTTGTTTTAGTCATTACACTCACTTTAATTTACTTGTTCCTGTCTTGGATTACTAGGACTTGATTCCTCACCCCAAGAGGAGCTTCTGAGCCTTTTGGGTGGTGCAAGGACTAGCCCACCAGTTCATCAATTTCTCGTTAACACTCTGGGAGAAGTGGTATACTTACAGTCTTATATAGTTGCATTCCTCTTTGTGGATGTAGTTTTCATTCAGCAACATATTTTCTTTACAGGGTGTCAAGCGTATTTCAAAGGTTCTCTCTGGTGCAGGCAAAGAACTTCAACGTATTGTCTTGGACCACCTCCAGGTACAATATACATCAATGTTTACCAATAAGGAGAAACATATTGTTTGAAAGCAAATATTTTAAAATTTGTCATGGAAAACAACTTCCTGTTACACCCTGTTGTAGTCTTTTTTCAAAGACAATGAAATTTTTTTTTTTCTTTCTTCTATAACTTTTCTCCAAACCTCATTAATGGGTTTGAGCTACGTCATTATTTCATTCCTACCATGTATTAACAAAGTAGGCATTGTAGGCAAGTCTGCTCCTATCACAATGATTTAGGTCTTCAGAGGCTGTCCCCTGTGGCCAGCTTGAAGGGGCTTAAGTTCGATGTTGTCCGGAAGAATTGGGGTAGCAATTATAGTTATAAAGTTCTAGTTTTGTTGTCACACAGGGTCCTTCATATAATTGGCTGACCTTTCTAGAAGAAAATGGGTAGCTTCACTTACTTTAATAACATTGACAGGGAATTACCATGAGATTAAAACACAAAAGGTGAAATGGTAGGGTATTGAATAAATTGTTAGGTGATATAAAAATTCCTGCGTATTCATGCAATCTCCTGAACTTTTACTGTTCCATTCTTGACATGGGATTAGAAGTTCATTTACTTTTGAGTTTATTCAGTATTTGTACACACTTCACTTAAGCTCTCATGGAAGTTTAAATGTATTTTTCAGCCTGCTGTAGAAGTTATTGGATTCAGAATAGGAGAACTAAGAGGGCTTTCAAGATGGCGAGCACGCTATCACAGCATTGGCTTGGATGAATCACTTATTAACAATGCAACAGAAAAGGCTGGTACGCTACTTGTACAAGTTGAACGATTTATGAGGGTTCTTTCATCTGTTGTGCAGCAGGTGTGCCTTTTTTGTTTAAAATGAATCTTGTAGAATATAGCTTTATTTTTCAATTTTAGCTCTGTTGTTATCATGCTCTTTAAATTGTTATCAGCTATATATTTCCATGAGAGCTACAATAGTTAAATTCCATATATCATAGTTTGTAAAAATGGATCAGCTAATATGACCTGAAGCTAGTTAGATCATTAGATCAGTCAAAAACTGGTGGCTAAAATTCCAGTTCAGAAATCTGGATTTTGAAAAGGTGATGGTTTATTATTATTTTTATTCAAAACCTTTTTCTAAATAATCAAAGATTGAGTTTTACGTATGTATTTCTATTAAGTATTTACTATGAATTTTTTATGTTGTAGGACTTGTAATATGATCCTTAAAATTTTGCATAACTTAATCTGTGACAATTCTATATTTTAGTTCATCACTTAATATATTATATAAGAATAAAAATATATTTGAATTATTTCGTAATGAACTGTGGTTCAACCATTGAATTGTCTTTATCGGTTTCATAATTGATCTAGCTTTAAAACATTGCTGCTTGTGGTTCTATTATAAAAAATGTATTGATTGACTTCTAATATTTAATTATTAGGATAAATTTGGTGGAAACTCAGGGAAAAAATGTTGCTTCCTTGTCAGAAGCAACATTTTTTACGGAAATGAGTGCATGTGTTTGAAGTGGTGAAAATCTATGTATGTTATCACATTTTTACTTTGATTATGATACCATTTCTTATACTGTGCTTTATGAGCATGTAATATTGTGGAGGATAGGATCCGATGATAAGCTTGTGATTGGATGTTTTGGGAATGATGGAACACTTATTTGGATTTCGCATGTCTGCACAGAAAATAATGTTTGAAATATATCAACGAATGCGTTTTTATAAAAGCCTATTGTATCTATTATTTTGATATTATTTTTTTTCCTCTTTATGTTTTTTCAACCAGTACTCAAACTTCTTCAACTGGCTATTAAAGTGTATAAAATTACTCATGTCAGAACCAAGTGACCAGCTTCTACCGTATAACAGGTTCATTTAAACATTCCTTAATGTTATGAATTATTCTAAAAGCTGATTTTTGTCTGAATTTATTTTTGGTTTTGGCAGTGAACTTGTTATTATATTCTTGAAGTTTCTATACGAGCAAGATCCAGTTAAACAATTGCTGGAAATATCTGAAATAGAATATGAAGTTGAAATTGATTTGTAAGTTGTTTTCTACTCCAATTTCTCTTATATTTTTCCGTTTATTATCAATTTGTGTGAGAATTAAACCGGCAGTTTTTTCTACACGTAAATAACCATAGTCTTTGTTTCTAAAACAACTGATTTCTGAAGAAGTTATTTTCTACGTATAACTAGCCTATCTGTCCCTGACTATCAGTTCATATTGTTGCTGTCAGCTGAAGAATCAGTTTTTTTTCCAAGGCTGACAGTTGGAATTTGGTTTTTCCACTCCACCATCTTTATCCACTGCAATAACAATTTCTTCATTTTTGTTTAGTGATTCATTGGATCACTTTTTTTTTAAACTTAAAATAAGTATTTCTGATCTGAAATAATCATTTAAAAAAAAAAATCACTTATTTAAGAATCCCATGGGTTTTGCTTCTCTAAAAAAGCTGAGAAATACATCTAAAATAATCAGATTAGACAAACACATAAAAATAAATAGAAATCTGTTTATTATAGTTTTTTTAAATTAAACAAAAAAATTCACCCACATTTCCCTAAATTAATTGTTCTTTTGCCCATTGATGTTAGGGGTGAAAGTTTTCTCCAAGCTTAAAGCATAAACACTTCTTGTTTTTCCTTTCTATCAATTATTGATATGTTAAATGGTGCAGGCCTTTATTGCTCTCTGCTGAATTTCAGTGTTCACCCTCTGTTCTTCTCCCTGAGAACATCACAGATGAAGTTCCTTTGTTTTGGCTATATTGATTCATATTTGAGTTTGAAACTGGTCTGAAATTACACTATCGTTCCTCTTTGTTGTAATAATTGATCCTGCACGATCATGTGGACAACAGAACCCTTTGATGGTTTTGAAACACTGCTAAAAGATCCCATTTTTTCTTGCCTACTTTTTTTGGGACACAAGTGCATTTCTACCTCTTTACTCTGTGCAGCAACAGCCCAAATTCTTGTTTTTGGGCTGAAAAGTTTGGACCTGATGTATCAGGTCGCAACTCACCTTAAAAACACTCCAAATATTGTTGTAAAGGTAAATACTTATCTCGTGATGAAAGAAGTTCCAGTACTTTTGTAAACTCCGCTATTGATCCCTCGTGTTTCAACTTGGTTAATTCCCTGCTTTATTTCTCTGAATAGATTAACCCAATGGATTGTATAATTCACTGATATTCTGTATTTCAAAATAAGTTTCTTCCTTTATGATCAACCAAATAAGGCCATCTCCATTGTTTCACCTTCTTGATTGCAGTATGGTACTCCTTGATGTCCAAATTGACCTGTACTTGAGTCTCAGTTCTGTCTTCTAGTCCCAAGTAATACGTATCATGCATGCCTGTACTGAGATGCCATGTAGACAGTGTTACATAATCATTCAAAACAATGTACATTTTATATATGCTTAAATATTTCTTAGTCCCTGTAAAATAATTGAGTTTTAATTTTGGTTCGTGTAAATTTTTTCTTTATTTTTGGCTCCTCTATAATTGAAAATTAGGCTTTTGATTCCTAGTATTTTATGATACTAATCAACTACTTATGTGTTGGACAAAAGGTTAATGACCATTCCAAGTGACACATCATTATTGTAATATAATGTCGACTTGTGTCACCTAAAAACCTCTTAATCTTAAAACGAATACATAAGGGACAAAAAACAGTTATTGAAAATTTTTGGGGGATGAAAATCAAAGATAAACATTTTACATTGACTACTATCAAAATTTACACAGTTTATATAGACTAGAAAGAGTTATTTCAAATTTTATGGGGAGAAAAAATAGAAAAAAATTTATAGACCAAAATAAGTTGTTAACTTTACATAGACTAAAAAGATGTTTAAGCCTTATATATTAGTCTGTGTTCCTGAGATTAATCTCATTTTAATTTGATTTTTTCTTTTTCTTCAGGGAAACAATGCAAAGAGTTAGAGAATTGGTTCAATTTGGGGGATTTTCAGACATTGAGTATCTAAGGAGAACATTGGCTAAAGAATTTCAGTTGATGGAACTAAGGTTTTTCTTTTTGCCCTTTTATTCCGTCTAATTAGACAATACCTTTTTTCTGTTTATCTTGACCTTCCATTACACTCATGAACCAAATTGGTGATTATAGTGCTTAAATTGTTATGAATGAAATTGCAAAAATATTGAGAAATGTCATGAACAAAACTATCTGTTTTTTCCCGTGTAAATTTTTTCTTATTCCATAGTGTAAAGAAATAATGAATTATTCATAGTTATACAACTTTGGGAGGTTAGCGTAGATGAACAATGAAGCATCATGAAGCATTATGACTCATACAATTTATCGCTCTACTGGTTTAGACCTGAGCTTGAATGCATACCATCTTAAAATAGTTTCAACAAAAAGGGATCTCTTTTCAAAAATTGATTTACCTAAAAGCTTCCACTTATCGCATGGACTCAGCAGATAAGATAATATCACTGTATTTTTAAATTGCAAACATATCTTTTTCAGATTGTTCTAGCCATATCACTGTATTTCTGTCAGATTTACATTGTGACGTCATTGTCTTTCAGCTTTAAAGAGGCTTTTCAAATGCCTTTTACCACAATATCAAGAAAGATACTCTGCGAGGATATACTACCATTGTTTCCTGTACCAACTTTGCCAAAATCATCTTCATTCATGAGAATTCCCACTTCAGTATCATATTATGAGGTACTTCTCGATGATTCCTATTAATCTAGTCAGTAAGAACTAGAGGCCTTTTTCTTCCTTATGTCTGTGGTCATTTGAATTTGATGTCGGTTGGTTTCTAATTCTATTATAGTGTTGTATTATTTTATTCACTTCGTGCTTTTTGATGTAGGATTCTTCTGGAGCTTCTGTGACACCTCAAACTGGTCAAAACCAGTTTATTGATTATGTATCTTTCCAAGTACCTGATGAGTGTTTCTCGGATATTATAAATTGCCTATGCATAGTTAGAGGATTCATGCATGATTCACACTGCCTAAAGAAGGGGTGCAGTACGTTGGAAGCGGTGCTGTTACATGTTCCTGTTGATTATCAATGTGTGGATCTGTCTTTGTATAAGGTAACGAGAAAGTTAGAAGTATTTCATCATACAGCTTTTATGGTCTCAATTTTATTGTTCACAAATCTCAACATTTATCCTTTCATTTTTTGATGTTTAAAACAGGATAGTCAAATTGTCTTGTTACTAAACAAAGTTACTAACACATCAGAAAGTGCTGGTGATGGTTGTATGGTGATTCTGCAAGCAAGTGATCTACCGTATATCTCTATATCAAGATCTGCTCATATAGATGTCTGGAGATTACCAGAACTTAAGGTAAGCTGTCCTAGTTGTCTCATGTCCCTTGTTTTCATTGTCTATGGTATACATTCGTGATTTATGTAACCAATACTCTTTTTTCTATTAACACTTATTGTTATCTTTGTTAGTTAAGGTCCCCTGTATCTTTGGTGCCAAGGCTTTTCACATTATCTTTTTAATCATCCTGACTGAATATATCCCTAGAAAGCTTACCCTTGGTTTTGGGTCATTAATACTAAATAGAATTTATGAAAATAAGAGGATCAGACAAAGTAAAACATCTCTAAATTCAAAGTGAAAGGGGATGTAAATATTTCATTTACGTATACTGCATATAACTCCTTAGTTGTATAGAAATTACAATTAACCAAGCCTAGGAGGCAATAGAGATATTTTAGAAATCAATGATCAAGCGTGTGATGTCCAAAGAAATTTCCTCCTAAGGTACAAAAAATTCCCTTGTTCTGAATGTCTTTTCTTTATAGCTCTTTTACTCATCAAAAAGGCAAAAATGAAAACGAAAGAATAAAAGAAATTAAGGGTCTGGTTGATTAAAAAAAAATATTTTGTTTTCATTTTCTGTTTGTATAAATAATTATGAACATGTTACACGGAGAAGAGAAATTATTTAAGATAGTTAGAATATTTATGAGTTAGTTAGTTGAGGTGTTAGTTAGATATAAACACGAAAGGAGAGGAGGAAGGGGCTGAATTTTGTAGACTGTTAGTTTTTTGTGAAGGGGAAGCGTTTGAAGGGGAGAGTGCTCTCCTATTTCTTGTTCTTTTCACTCTATTCCACAAAAACTTTTCGTCTCTCTTTTCAATTCTTGGTTCCTAACAGGCTAAGGCATTGGATATTTGTATATCATTTGAATAAACATTCGACAATTTTGGATCAATGGACTGCTGTGAGATACTAGTGGCAGTTTCCTTATTCCCAATCTTCTCACCTATCTTGATTAGGGGTGGGCAAACTGTCCTACAGTGTACTGCACTGTTACAATCTATAGATAATTATAAACTATTTCAACAAAACTGCACTGAACTAAAAAATAGTTCAGGATAACTGAACTAAACTATTTTTTTAGTTTATACTGCAGTACAGTTCAGTTTGCATCAAAAACACTCTTCTTGGTATATTTCTCTTTCACGTTCAGTAATGGAAATAGACAAATGCAATGGTCAATTTATGCTTCAAACTAGCGGTGCAGAAAAACTCACAAAACTCTTCAATCTAATAATTCATCAAATCAAATTACTTACTGTTTTCTTTCAATCTTCTCGATTTTCTATAAGGAATACAAAAAATGTTCAAAAAAGGAATCTGATCAAACCAAGTTTTTGGAGAAAAGAACAGAGCAGTGAGTGAATGAGACAGTGAGCTCAGCTGAATCCCGAGAATGACAGCTTCGGAGGAAGTACTGCCGTGGCTGAAGTCGCTGCCGGTGGCTCCGGAGTACCGCCCAACCGAGGCGGAGTTTCAAAACCCGATCGTCTATATCTTTAAAATTGAGAAAGAAGCCTCTCAGTACGGAATATGCAAGATCATTCCCCCGCTTCCCCCTTCTCCTAAGAAAACAGCAACTGCCAACCTCACCGCTCCCAGCCCACCTTTACCACGCGCCAACAGCAGATCGGCTTCTGCCCCCGACGTGTGCAGCCAGTGCGCCGCCGCGTATGGTACAGCGGTCATCACTACTCTCTTCGGGAATTCGAAGCCAAGGCTAAGGCCTTCCACAAAACCTACCTCAAGAAAAGCAAACCCTAGAGGGCTAATAGAGGGAGATGGGCGACAGCGGGATGGTCGACGGCGGGATGGGCGACGGCGGGATGGACGACGGCGGGATGGGCGACGGTAGGAAGGAAGAGAGCAACGAACCTTGGCAAAATCTGTGTGAGGTGCAGTGGTGATAAAGAGAGATTCCGATGAAGAAAGATGAAGAGACGAAAGATGAAGAGACACATGTGTTAACTAGTTAACCATACTAAAATTATTAAGTTTCAGTTTTTTTAATCTGAACTGTAAAATAGTTTAATTAGTTTTTAGTAAAAACAGTTTAGTTTTTTTAAGTATAAAACAATACAGTTAACTGCAGTTCAAGTTCAGTTAGATAAACTATGCCCACCCCTAATCTTGATCAATATTCTGAGAATTCTTTCTTATAAGACGATCATAAACTCTTGATTATGGAACCTTGTCATGACAGCGCCTGCCCGATTCAAATAGTTTTTCCATCAAGTTTTACTGATACTACTGTAGGATTTCCATAAGAAAAAAAAGACACCAAACCCTTATTTTAGAATTCAGAACTGCTGGATTATGTGTTGTTACTAGCCATTGTAGACGTGAGATCAAGAAGATATCATATGGTGAAAACAAGAAAAACAGTCACAATATGCCCAAAAGCAAACGAGATATCATAGGTAAAAACAACCAAATGCAGCATCCAAACCAAGAGAGGAACAACGTACAAAGTAAGGCGGCAACCAAACAGTAGAATGCCACAGCCAATGAGATGACCAACAGTTAAACTGGGTCAGATTGGGACTATATAACACTGATGGAGAGCAATCTGAGGAAGATAAACTCGATGACGGGAACACCAAGGACTGATAACAAACAGCGGTTGCACTATTTGGATGACTAATTTTCGTTGAATTTTATCAAATCCACTTGTAATGGGCTGTATGAGATAAACACAGTCGTGGAACAAGTATTTGACTGAAAACCTGCTTAGAGCAGGCTCCTAGGCCTATCTTATAAACAGAAACGTTGTCAAGAGTTTTCCCATAATTTTGAAAAAAGTAAATTATAAGAGCTACAAGATATTAAACCCAATTACCCTAATTATATAATAAAAGGAAATCATTACTGTGAAATCAATCCAATTGTATCACAATTTCAGACTCTCGTAAAATCTCAAATCTTATCATAAACTTAAAAATTACCATTATCTGTATTTATATTCTGTATAGATGTCTCCTTAAGGAAGGAATTTATAATTTTTATATTTCATTATAGTCATATTTTTGTTATTATGTGTCTAGGATTCTGTTGCTTACTTGCATATTGAGGATGAGAAAGCTCGCACCATCCCACATTCTGTAGTTGCTCCCTTGGCAGTTAGTGGTGAGTACTGTCTCTATCTATCTCTATCTCTCTGCCGATGGTTAAAATGCATTAAATTTTGTAAATAAACCGATTCTACTTAACCGCAGAGTATCTACCCTAAATTTAATTTCATGCAGCGTATTTGATTTATGAATCACCATGTAGTGCGTGTTGATCTTTTGGTGCAAATATCAGGGGTACATTACAATAATCAAATTTAGGAAATTAACTAAATGTGTTTCAGTTCTGATACAAAAATTAATCATGTTCCTGGAGAATGTTTATTTGTAATCAGTCTTTCGTTAACATTTGACAACATTCAGAGGTACAAAAGTTAAGACGATAAAATTGGTAATGAATATAGGTTGGATCTACATGTTATATTTAAGGATCACCCAAACGCTTCTTCAACATAAATGCCTTTTGAAAGCGAAACTTGTGATTTATATAATGATTATCGTTGCTAATGTTTTCCTCCCTTAAAGATATGTTTGATTTCTACCCTCCAATTGGTTATTGTGTTAATCTGGGTATAAACTTCACTGAACCCTTGTATCCTGGACAGCATCTAGAGGCGTGGCTTGTGTATTTGCTGCAAGAAAGCGTGCTCTGGTCTACATTTTGGAAGAAGATGAAGATGAGGTCTCGGATGCAGAATAATTCGCCAATTCATTTTTCCTTCGTAACCATTTTGTGCTTTTGTTTCGGCCAGGTTGTAATCATTTTCCATTTTCTTAATGGTCCGAATATTGTTGTAGAATGTCCATGTGTTATTAGCGTTCATTTTAAAAACACGAAATTAATTATTTATTTTTTGTGATAAAAGTAAACAGTTCAGCCCAAAAAGTAGAATAAGAGGGAACAACAGAGTAAATAATCGACAGTACCGGTTCGTGAGTGGTAAGTATTGCTCCATTTTCATCTGGGCAGTTTCTTCATGCGTCTTACCAAATTTCTTCCAATATTTTATCATTTCAGATTATTATTTTTTGGAATACACTAAATTAATTCCGGAAACATTTTTCTAGAAGACATTTATAAACATTCATCCACTTTTATTCCGGATAGAGTATAAATTTTTTTGAAATTTATTGTATTCCGAGAAATGAAATCTAGAAGGATGAAGTGGATGGAGAAATTTGATAGAGTAATGGAAGAAATTAATTTTTATCTGTCATATTCGTAGATGAATTAAATGTTAGGCGATGGAACAAAAATTAAACTTAAATATGACATATTTAAATGCAATAATTGACTGGCTTTCGTGAAGTAATGCTTTCAATTGTTAAATAGATTTAACTACGCTTTTGCGTTATTTTCCTTGCCATTACATTGATAAATGTATCAAATATTTTCATGCGATATTTTGAGTTGATTTTTTTTATCTATCAAAACATGATATTTTCTTTTTAAGTTTGTAATTCTGTAAGTATTTGTCTCTTAATATTTATTGTCAAGACATTTAATCTTTACATTTACCTCTAGAGATGATGTGAGAAAATGTTTACACGTCATCCTGTTATGTTCATTAATAAGATTAGTGAAAACCATGTCCACGTTTACTTTATAATAATAAATACAAATTAATTCTTTTAACTATTATTAAAGTAAAAAATATTATTAAATTTATAAAATTACATTTTACAAAAAATAGTTATAATTAAAAAGTAGTTACAAAATCTGGAAAATAATTAATAAAATAAATTAATTATTATGATAGTAAATGGATTAACTTTGTGAATGGTAGAATAAAATTTATTGACAATAGATTTGTAAAGTACTAGTAATCACAAGTGTAAAAATTATCAAGAATTTTGCGTAGATTTAGATAATTGAGTGTAGAGTTGTTTTTGTGTGTGATTTGTTAAGTGATATTGTTTAATTTGATTTGTGTGTGATTTGTTAAGTGATATTGTTTAATTTGATGTGTTTAGCACGTTTTGAAACTCTAATTAATAATATGTGTAGCTTGCTCTTTTGTGTACCCTTTTGTGTGTTCATGTTTTAGTGCGAGGAGACTAGGAATTAAGTATTGGTCTATCATAAAATGGTGATGAAGCTGCAACTGTTTACATTTTATATTAGTACTTCGTTATTCGTTTTTTTTTTTAAATCCTATAGTTTTATCTTCTTATAGTTGTTATTGGGATTGTATATGAATTTATCTTGGTTACAACAATGCCTTTTAACCAATGCCTTTTGGGATGACGGTAATGAAATAATTATATACTTTGTTTATCTGTTTACAGTTGGATGACAAAATATAGTGTTCTGATTTATTGTTTTGCACTATGAGGATGTTACAAGTTAACACAATGTAAAAAGAAGAAATTAAAACATTGAAGTAGAAAAAGGAAAAAAAGATTAGTAGAGAATCTCGCTCCACCTACAGTATAAGGATAACTGTTCACATTTTATACGTAATTATTTATTCTGTAAATACTTATCATGTTTGATTTTATATAATTGAAATATTTTTTCATAGCTTAACTTCAATCGTTAATAAATTTAATTTTTTATTTTTTATATAATAAAAAACTGCATAAAATAAGAATTATATTATATAATATATATATATATATAATATGATATGAAATAATAAAAATATGCAATAAAGATTATTTGACGTACACAATTCTTTTAAAATCATCTTTGGCGATGTATTCTCCTTGACATGACTTTTCTGCAATTGTTTCATTTAATTTTTTTAATATATTTTGAAAAATAATTTAAAGTATATATTTTAGCATTTGGTTTTTATATTTTTTTAATTATAACATTTAATAATGACTCAAATTAGCTCTTAAAATTTAAAAAATAATTACTAACATGCAGCTCTGCTCTCGCTAGTTTATGTACTTCAGATTAAATTATGATGTATGGAATCCTTCCCCAGATATTAGAATTTCGTTTGTGTTTCTGATCTCTTTCATTATTTGAAAAAAAAAAGACAAACTATTTACTATTGGAAGGTGTTGTCTGGTTCAGAAAAGAAAATCGGGAATTTTGGGAGGAAGAATTTGGGAAGATTACTGTAAGGAAGGGATTCAGCGTTGGAGTGTTTAACTACACGACACGCGCCTCTTTTATGAAATTTTCTTCCTTCTGATATGAACTTCATCACTGAAGATGGAATCAAATACTCTTGCAAATCGATTTCTCAGTTGAATCAGAAAAGGTTTTGATGCAGTTCGAAGCTTTAAAAGCTGAAAAAAAGGAGGGGGCAATGATTCTTACGTTGACCTTCATCTTTATCTAGAACTAGAGTATGCTGAGCAGAGGAAGCTAAGCATTGCCTTTTATAGATATTGCAGTAGATCAATGTGGGAAGTGAGATCGAGGAGAATTGTTGAGATCAAGGTTTGTTACAAGTCTGATTGGAAACTTCAGCTTTTTAGTTACATGGAATATCTGTTTATCCTCTACCAAAATCATGAGGCAAGATATTGATTCTTGCAATAACTAAGTACCACCATCAAGCCTATTAAAAAACTTAAAATAACAAAAATAGTTTTAGAAAGCATGTCTATTCATCATGTAAACCCTCCCCAGTAAATCATATCATCAGAACAAATATCAAAATCAAATTGGAAATTTTATTATTAAATCCCTGTGCTTGCAACTTTTGTTGCCAAATAATTGAGACAAGTACTTTTCTATTGCTGAGAGATTTAGATCTGTTTATATGTCAATCCCCAGATATCTAATAAATAAACTCATTGTCATTTCTTAAGAAAACCGAATGCGATCTTTTATCAAATTGCTCATAATTTTTCTAGAGACATACTAATTCACGAGACATTTTGGTAGTCATCAAATTACAAATTACAAAGGGGCATATTTTGTAATCACAATTTGTTTTCCTAAGATGATTTTTTTAATTAATTAATCATGTTTAAATACTATCTTTGGAATTTAAGATAGGCTAAAAGTTTCAAATTAAAAATAAGTAAAATAAACAATATTTAAGTAAAAAAAATTCAAAAATTTATTATCTTTATGGTTTAGATTGAAAATAATATCTTAATCTTTCGTGTGAATTTGTTATGCCTAATGTTCAATCTGCCTGTGTCTCTCTCAAAGAACCCACACATATTACACTAATAAACTCAATGTATTATCTCTGTTTATAATGATACTTCTTCACATGTATTACAAGCAGTCAAATCTAGCATCCTTTTCAATTCATATTTTGATAGAGTATCACGGACTACGTCACGTCAATATGCGAAGTTATACAGATGCCGAAACAACCATAAAGTACACAGGCAGCAAACAGAGGTATTCGAAGCACATTGCAGATGGAATTAATTATAATTATAATGCCACAGAGCATTAACTTTCAGTTAGGATGAACATATCTAGCTAGCTTTACTTACATAATTGAATACAGCCCGGTAAATGTAGTAAAGATTGTAGCTTCTTGAAATTTCACTTGGAGCTTTGCCGGGTTTAAGCGGATTGCAGCAGACTCTTCAGTTTAAAAACAAGCAGACTCTCAAGCCTCTACAAATTGGGCGTAAGAATGCTCAAGTAAACATCACAAGGAAAGCAGTTAAAGAAGAGATGTTGCATAGTGATATTCTTCTACAGGCAGAGGTCTATGCGCAACAGTTATTATATATATCAAGGCACATTGGAATCTTTGAGTTAAGTCTGCACCATATAGTTCAATCCAGATTTCATATCCTTTCTCATGCTGTGAAATTTTAGCATGAGAACAATTCGGAATGTCAGCAAAGAAGCCATGAATGCTATAACTAGAAAAAACTATCGGTCAGTTCATTAAAGATCTCTATGGGTCGTCCAATTCAACAAGTTGTGCCCGTCTCTCAGCAGCTTGTTTCCGAATAAAAATCCCCCATCTTAATGCTGCCTTCAGCTTGAGCCAGCCTACAACAGCTTTGCCTGAGGAACGATTTGGTTCATCATCAAAATTGTAGCCCATGGGGTTTGCAGAAATGTATGTAGATGAGCTAGGGTACCCATCATTATGGCCATTAAAGGTAGGATTTGGTTGGCCCCCCATGTTAAACATACGGAGTAGATGCTGCATATCTTCATTTTCTAGCATCTCGTGACTTCTAATACGAATTTCTTCCTCAGGGAAGTATTCTTCAACTCCTCTATAAGTAGGATTTGAAATGCTGACAGGCTCAAAGCCATGTGTAGATGATTGTTCAGGACCAACAGTTAGTCCATTCTCATTTCTTGGAAGTTGGGCATGGTGTGGAACACTCATCAACTGGTTTTGTAGAGAAAATGCGTTATCATCAAACTGAATGGAAGAGTTAAGACTAGGATTCTGTGGTTGCAAGGAGAATCTAGAAGTTGTAACATCATGATAACCTGCAGACATTCATGTGTGGTCAGTCAGCAACCAAAATAATCCCACGGGCTCACCAATTTTTTAGGCCAATTATGAGCAAGACAATCTACAAAGATTGATTTGGAACGAGTGTAGCTTACATATGATACGATCAACAAATAATAAATATTATTAACATAAGTTTGGAATGACTTCGATACCATTTTACATAGTGCTAATTGATTTTATGACGAAAACTGACATAGTATCAAAGCTTGTAGCTCATAGTGGTAATTGTCTATTCTATTAGAATTGTCTGGTTTGGCAAACATCTATGGAGGGGAAAGGTGTTAGACAGTCTGACATCGTTTGCCTCATTCTTGTCATGAGACTTTATATATGTGCTGAAAAACTTTATTTAATGTCATTTGGTTTTGAGAAGAAATCTGACGCTAGAATTTGCTATTATATATCAATTAGGTTATTAGGTTATTAGGTTATAACTTAAAGATGAAATAGTTCATACTGCTAATTATTTTTTATTATTTTTATATTTGTAGTTTAAAGTTTAGTTATTTCCTTTATTAGAATAAAAAAATATCAAATGCAATAACTAATCCAGTCCAAATCGTTTTTCACCGAATTAGCTTGGTTTTGAATTTAGAACTAAAATGATCGAATGATAAAGTAATAAAATTAATGGGATTAGATTTAATGAATTTTCTCTTAAAACCCGATTTAATCTCGCAGAAGATACACTCTTTCCATCTTGACGATATAAGTTGGGTTTTGAAGAGAAAAATATCATTAGTACTGGGTCTATGAACAAAGGGAAGAAAAAAATCGAGAAAATAATACAGAAAAAAAAAACTGCATGGAAAGATATAAAGAAAAAAAAAAAGTAGCGGGATTCAGAAAATAATTTAAACCAAAAATAACTGCAAAAAACCTTTTGCTTTTGTTGCTAATAATATTATTTTTGCTAGGAAATACGTACCTCCAACTGTTACTCCTGAATCCATTGAAGGCTGGCCAGCATGTCCTGGAAGTGGCAAAGCTGGGATGGACATCTGTTGAAGGGAGTTTGAATATTCATGGGAAGTCATTGGTGCCTGAGGATGAGCGGTGTCCAAAGTCTTATCCTCAATGTCATTTACCAGAGACTTCCCATCATACTCGATAACGTGCATCCAATTATCATATGCTTTCTTCACCAACGTGTCTACATAAACCTACGACAGATATTGTTGGCATTATCAGAAAACCTGTCATTTTCCATGCCCATCGTTTGGAAGAACTCTTAACATCTTTATAATCTCCAATTTTTTCTTTTTGGAAGCACAAATGCCCCACCTTATCTTTGTAACACTTGTAAGCCTAGTGCTAAGCCGATTTATTTTCATTTTCTTTATCAGCGATTTATTCCCATAGTTCCAGGAACAACAATAATTATAGATACTATGAGTGTCTAAGTACAAAGTTAAAGACTAGAAAAATTTTCCAGAACACAATAAAGACTCCAAAAATAAAACAAAACTAAGCAAAAATATTGCAGCCAAGCAAAAGATTATATGCATAATAATTTGGTTAAATGCTTTCAGCATGAAGTATTGCTCGTGCCAATATCCAGATTGCAAGAAAAAACAACTTTCCTTATGTGGCATCAGAAATCAGGTTAAAAACTCAGCAGTTTGGTCTGAATTCAACATAAAAAGAAAATATTATGTAGTACTTACCTTTTGATTCTCAGAGAGAGAATCAGCTGAGTAAAATTGATCGTTGGCAATTAAGCCACTTAATTCATAAATATTGTTGAAAACAACACCCACATTTCTTGCATCTTCAGGATAGTACACATAATGTTTTCCACTGAGAACGCAAGTCTTGGCATGTTCAACAAGAATATCCCACATCTTATTTGACATGCCGCTTCCAAGGATCTACATTAAGAAGGATAGTTAACCTATAAAATCCTTTGACAGTTAAATAATTTTATATGATCAATTCAAATGCAAAACCAAAGAAATTGAAAATTTGAACAATTGGCATTAAAATGATAAATGGACAAAAATCTGGATTCTTACATTCCGCAATCTCTGAGGGTCTCTGACCACAAGTCTTAAGAAGTCTTCAACAGTATATACTCCAGCTTTATTTAGCCTTTTGTGAAATGACCCATCCTTGCCAATTTTCTCCAGTCTCCAGACCTCGTCATTCAAGGCAGGAGGGTAGTGCTTCTTGTATACTATAATTCAATTAATGATTTGTTACAACCATTTTCCAGGAATTATAAAACAAACATAAGTTATGAACTTACATTCTCCGCGATGATCCTTAACGGTGAAAGGTTCTGATTTGGCTTCACGGATACGCATTCCCTCACAGCAACCCAAGGCAACTTTCAGGCCCAACCTGAACTTCCTACTCCTTATCCAGCTAGAGTTGTCCGTAAATGTAAGCTCACCCAGTGTTCCTACACCTTCCTTCAGTGTGATTTGCAAATCACCTGTTAGAAGAGGCCTTTTTCCTTCCCGCTCTTTCACAATATGACTATCAAATTCTTCTTCAGTCCAATTATCATCATCCTCGTTATTGAAATCTCCCTCCAGTACAATAACATCTAGCCTGACACATGACTCCGGCCCGGATGTGACAATATTGCCAGTGTTTGCATCAATCAAAACAATATGAACAGCTGAACCTTGCTCTCCCTCCACCTTTCCACCTGTGAAGAGGGGAAGGGACAGCCTGGTCTTGAACTGCAATTGTAAATTTGTGCCATCAGGACCTTCTATTCGCTTTGGGGAAGACCTGAATTTTACATTGAGTAAAAGAGACAAATTATATATATTATAAACTCACGGT
This sequence comes from Vigna umbellata, assembly GCF_029865625.1. NCBI lineage: Eukaryota > Viridiplantae > Streptophyta > Magnoliopsida > Fabales > Fabaceae > Vigna > Vigna umbellata. The sequence continues at coordinate 52,796,926 of NC_142165.1, read as the reverse complement.
GATAAATAATATAAGCTGAACCTAAAATTTAACACACTAATCACTACAGATTTGGATCACTGGATTTTTTACTTTAAAACGTAACAGAATCTACACTAACATGGACTATCTGTCTAATTTTATCATTCCAACCTCTAGCAAAGCAAGTTATTGCAGGATATATTCATACTAATTGCCATGAAAGTATAAGCAGCAAAAGATCAGGGGAACCATGTCTCATGTACATTCATCTGACATAAAATTTATCTTTAGCAAGAGGGAACAAAAAAATTACCTGCCAGCAAGCTTGGAGGGGCATAGTTTTGCCAAAGCACGCTCGACTTCTTCACTAACCTGTTCGGCAACAAGCATAAAAATAAGAAACAAAACACATATTCTTGATTAAACATTATTCATGCAAACAAATCACTTCCTTTATAGAGCAATTTCATTAAATTATGGTTGATAACACTCAGACATACACGCTGCAGGCCAACTTATTCCAGAAAGCCTCTAATAGATGAATAAAATGGGTGACCTATTGCATAAGGCTGCCACATAATGAGGCTCCGAAGGGGTATAAGTAACCAGCCAGCCGGTCCCTCAAGAAGAGAGACTTGGAAGGACTCGAAAGTCCGTTTCCTCTACTAACGAGTAAATTAAAAAAAAAAAAAAACTACAACAACTTCTACAGTTTTGAATACAACATCACTAATTTCCTACCCAATTCTTTCTAAGCCTCAGATCAAACAAAGGCCTCTCAGCTTGAAGTAGAATAAATTTTAGCAACAGGCCAGCAGCCTGAGAGGTTGTGCTTATGTCGCTGATTACGTGAGCAGTAGAATATACAAGTGATAACTTAAGGTACTATTGACCAGTAAATCAAATAAAAATTTCAGAAAATTATCAGATCAATATATGAAGAATCAATACCACAATGAACGTAATTTTCTTACAACTCTGCGTAGAATAGGCTCCAGTGATGAGCAAAGTTTCTGCAGACTGTCAACCTTCAGGGCTTCAACAATTACACTGCAAATTAACATAAATAAACTAATAAAGCAAACAAACACACTCATAACCAAGTTTAAGAAACCAAAGTAAGCTTTAACATTTGAAAACATAACAGCCTCCACACGGACTGCTTTGTTAGTTGCATGCTCGTTAATTAGTGAGGCATATACTCGATCGAAATCGGTCTCTTTCCTTCTTTGCTTCTTAGAACCATTCTTCCACACGAGTTTCAGACTCGTGCAGAAACGACACATTGCATAAAATTTTCCTTTTAAAAATAAATAAGCTGCCAATAAAATCAGAAAGGTGACAATTCTACTTCTCAATCAATTCTCATGCAAACACAGCAACCTAAACCTCGAGATTTTGAAAAACAGTCAGTAACTGCGATTTTCGCCGCAATGTCAAGATATTTCAAGTATCCACAACCGCAATCATAAGCACATTTGTCCGCAATTCTCACAATATCAACAAATGCAACAAAACATAACCACGAAGAAGGAACAACACAATCCATTTAAGAGAAGCAAAAGACTCCGAAGGAAATGCAATTAGAATTACCTAGCCAAAGCAGGTCGTTTCCGATCAGGTTGGCCTTCTTCGGCCGAAGCCGAATCCAAACCTCGCTTCTCTCGCGCCGCGCCGCTCGATCTCTCCCCATACCTTCCGTGCATTGTTCCAATCCCAGCCCTGTTAGGTTGCGGAGAAAACGAGAGAAAGATAAAAAAGAAGAAAACACGGCGGCGGCGGCGGCACACAACGCAGGTAAGTAGGTTTTCTCAGTCACGTAAGCTTCAACAGTTCAGTTGACTGAGCAACAAGTAAATAAATAAGCGGCAAAATAGAAAACGGAAAATGAGAGTTAGCGCCACTTTTGGATCGCTTTTAGAGCATCCAAACGGGGCGTGGTGTGGGGACTGAAAAGAAAGAGAAAGGGAAAAAAAAATAAAGGAGAAATTGGAAAAGTACGGAGATGGAAACTTCGGGGAAACGTCTCAGAATTTTCTTTTTCGGCCACAGACGCTATTTTGCACTCTGACGCTTATTTTGTCGCACGCCTCAAAACAAACGTGTCACTCGCATATCTCCTTTTATTGTTCTCTCCTTTTGGGCTCACCTTTGATGGGAATCTCTTTCTTTATTTTACGATTCCGCCACGTGGCGTGATTTGGGTTGGTCAGGTCTGCCAGGCGTTGGGGTTCGTAGCCGTCAGATTTCAGATCGTTCTGTAACTCTGTTTTAACTCGTCCTAGGTTTGTTTTCAGTTTCACGCTTTCACTGCCATAAAAGTATATTACACCCTTTATTCTTTCTCCTTTTCTTTTTCCTTTTTCTTTTTCTGGGATTCCGAATTGCAAGATGCTCAATATCTACTTTATTTTAGGGTGATTTAAAATGAAAAAAAAATATTACAAGAATAATAAGTGATGCTAGGAAAGTAAAAGAATTAGAATGCAATGCAAGAGCATGAGAATGAAAATTGAAAGATCCTTAAATCTCTTAATTAGAAAACAGAAAGGGCCTACAAGGCGATAGGTGATAATCATGGTGAACTCAAACGCGCATAAAGGGTCAGAACAAATTCGATTCTGAAATGGCTTTTAGTGGAAAGCTGTAGGGTAGGAATACCAATAAATAAGATACGGGGACGGATTTTCTTTACAAATATTTATCATCAAGATTATTAGAATCTACGACTTTGTTTGTGTATATTACTACCTTTTAAACCCTTGCAATAAAGTGATAACTTATCACCAATATCAATGAAAATATAATACTATATTTAAATAAGAAAATGATACAATCATCATTCACATTATCTGTTAAATTTGAAATACACGTAAAAGTATTAAATATTAATGTCTATAAAAATTAAATTAGATCTTAATAATTTTCCATTATCTCAAAGTTTTAGATTGATTTAATAAGAACTGTATTTATAATGAAAACTTATATCGATATCTTCCATCTACGATTAATCTATAAAGTAATTCAAAACGTAATTTTGATAAACATACTTTTATAATATAAATAAAACTTCAAATAAGATGAAGTTGTATACCTTTTTGTATTCTAAATGTTGTTTGACTTTTTTAAAAAGTTTTAAAGATTTCTTTGTAGACAATACTTTTAATTGTGGTACTCAAATTTTCATCTTCTTCCAAAATTAAGATTTTTAGTTATTTCTTTGGTTTGACAGTAAAAACAATAATATATATTTGTCCATGTGAATATTTGACAAACTTAAACTTTCGTAAGAAATTGTCCTTGACTCTTATTGATTTTCATAGCAAAACAAAACGATAATAAGATTTAAAATTTAAAATGCAATCATAAACCAAAAGACACGAAATTCATTCTTAGTATTTGATCACAGCAACATAAATCATATTTTTGTTTCATTTGACATTATCATTTGTTACTTTTTACTTTCTTCTTTCTTGAAAAAATACAAAAAAATTACACTTTTATGATCATTTTACCCTTATGTTTTGTATCAAATGAATGTAAAAGTGTGTCATGGTACCATTACTCTTTCAATCAATGATTTGGTTTCCCTTAACATTTTACTTCATTTAAGAATTCATTTAAGAATTTAGATGTAAACCACTCAGTTTGAATTTTTTAGTTCACATTTGATTGACAAGGTGCATATGAACTTAAATAAGCACTAGTGGAAAAATAGGTTTCTGGAACGACATGTTATGACGAGTGAAAACCACCAGTCATAATAGGTTGATCGATGATAGTTTCGTAATAAACATAAGATTTATTATGACGGAGTTATGGACACCAATCATAAAAACCAACGCGATGACAAACTTGTAAATCAACTGAAAACATATTATGATAGGTATATGATGATGTCATAATATACACTTTTTGTGACGGTTAGCTGGACACCTGTCATAATACACGAGACAGGACGAAATGTATTATGACTGATTTTGAAAAACCTATCATAATATCTCTCTAAATCCATTTTTTCATTTCCCTCTTCAATTTCACTCACGGTTATCTTTTACTTTAGAGGTTTTTTTTCAAGTTTATGTTTCCAATCCTTAATTCTTCCCTTTTGCATCCTGTGTTCATTGCTCAGTCGTTCATCACTCATTCATCACTCACTCTCATTCATCCCTAATTCCTAAATGAATTGATTTTCGGGACATCAAATCCATCCTTTGACTCATTTTTTGGCACTTGAAATCAAGCATCCAAAACAAGCTCATTGGTTTGTACAACATCAACATTTTTTCCTTCAACTTGTAACTTTACAAATGCATGCAATGTGAGCTCAGTTATGTAACACTAGGAGCCAATGTGCATGCTAATGACAAGTCGTTGGTTGCAGACGGATTATAAGAAATATTAATATTGTTTATTAGCCTGTGTGAAGAAAAGATGAAAATGAGCATTAGTCAACATTATGTGAGAAATAATATATTATGGTTATAATAAAAGGTTTAGGCAATCATCATAACATCATAGCAGAGAGACGAAAAGGATAGCTTAATTAGAACTTGTCCTACATGTGGTCATCATATCAAATGCCAAGAACAAGATTTTTTTTATTATTATTATTAATAAACATGTTATGCATATATATATCATTATCCTTTTGGTTAGTTTTTACCTAACATCATTTGATCTGGAGGACTTGATCTGTTAAACCAAGACATTACAATAACAAGTATTTCCATAGAATAATCAGTAACCACTATGATTAACTTCAGCGATGCTGACAAAAAAATGGGAATGAGGTGTGTAATCATTGTTAAATTTGAATCCATCAAAAACAATCTTGTACGCAATGAAGCAGAGGAAAATGATAAACCCAAAACAAATGATCAAGTAAGCTAACAGGCAATGAATCTCAACAACAGTGACAGGACTCATACAAGTGAATTGCCAAAGTTGCGATCCATATTACAGGTTCCTCAATTCTAACAAGGTGATGTGAGAATGAAACAGAAACCGTGTAAATGTTTTCTTTTCACCCCCTCACCTTTGTCTTTATTTCATCTACAAACACGAACAAGATTTACCACATTTTAATTAACTCTTCTTTCTAAAAACTACTTTTATCAAAGAGCGAGAAGGATTGAATATTACAGTATATGTATATATAATTTACACCTATTCCGTACATACATCACTTTACCTTTTTGGCCATTTCCGTAAAAGAGTGAAATTAGAAGATAAAATGAAAAAGAAAGAGGGAAAATGATTATGTCTATGTGTGCTCGGACATATATGAATAACGAACTAATAATAAATTTCAATGAATTCAGTTTTGCATGTGGGACTGACTAAACAAAAACAAAAATGCCTGTACTCCGTTTAACAGGAAACTAAACATGTTCAAATGACTAAACAAAATCGCATATGTGTACTAAGTTTTGCATTTCCTTCGTTTGATTTAAAACCACAAAAAAAATTACCTGCGACGGCGTAGTTGAAGTGAAAGGCAAGATTTATAGAGTTTTTAAACAAAAGTCAATACTCTAAATTAGAAGTTTATCTATTAAACTTATCACTAAAAGGGTTGTCGATTCCGATTTGGAAATGCAAGAGTCAACATCAGACAATGGAAGGGATGAGCGGTTTTCAGACAGCGAAATTGCGAGATGGTAAGAGAAACTAAGTTTTATCTTTCAAATGTCCTCACACGCCCTTCAATTTTCCAATTCCGGCGTGGACCTTCCAAGTGTCATCCTGCCAAAATAAACGAAAACTTGAAAAAAAGAAACACCCACGTAGGTGTGTCAAAAGTGGGCAGCATGTAACATCCCGTTTTTACCAAAAGTTATATAAAATTTAAGAATAGAAATCTTTTTTAGTTGAAACATCATTATTTTCCAAAATTTAGAACTAATTTTAAATATCACAAACTTAAAATATTTTTTCAAATGTTTTTCAAAAGCTTCTAAAATTTATCACTGCGTCCCCTATCACATTTATACATTAATAGTTATATCGGTAAATTTGTTCTCGTATAACAAACATGTTGTAAGATTATTACACAAACAAGTAAGGATAAAATAACATCCAAAAGATCAATACTAAAACATGCATAAATATATACTACACATAACAATAATCATATTATCATGCAATAATCATACTAGACTCGATCGTCCGATGAAAGGTTAATATGAAATATCAAGGGGCTGTATACTTGTGGAGTCTCCACTACAATTACAGACTCATTGCTAATGCAATACATCATGTCATCCATAAGATTAGTCAATCAACACCTATGTCCAAAACTGGCACATAGACTAGGACTCACATAACTCATCATTTTCTACTTGAGACTGAATGGTTATTAGAGTATCAGGATAACCTCCAATGTTAGGACTCCTAACATCAATGTGTACACTAATCGATTACAAACACAAAATCTCTCCGTGAGACCCTTGGTCAATCTCATATCATGTTCATATTCATCAATCAATTCATCATGTAATACATACTTAGAATAGTGTTTAGGTCAATTATACAACCATACATATAAATCAATTACACAATCACTTAATACTTAACCCAATATGATAAAAGATTATTAACCACTTAAGCAATTGGAATATTACGTGAAAAAATTGTTCCAACGCTTAATGAAACGGAAATATTAATGTTTTTCCTAGATGATCCAAAAACATAATTAAGGTGGTGTTGAGTTCCCTAAGAAACAAGAAACTAATTTCTCTAAATATAGACATCTAACTAAAAATTCGAGTGGTCAAAGTAAATCAATATGTCTTAGGAATTACATATCTAAATTTTAGGTTAATCTAATATTTAACTATATAATAATTGAGGTTTTACCAAGACCTTAAGGACAAAATTCAAGTGTTTTTCAGCTCCACCAAAAATACGAAATTAATTTCTCTAAGTATAAACTTTAAATTAATAATTTGAGCGATTAAGATAAATTGATATCTCTTATGAATCATATATCAAAATTTTAGGTCAATCTAACGGTAAACGAAATGGAAATTGAAGTTTTACCGAGATAACGTAAGGATAGAATTTAGTGGTTTTCATATCTACCCAAAATGATAAATTATTTCCTCTAAGCACAGATATCCAATTAAAAATCTGAGCAGTCAAGATGAATCAATATACTACATATCAAAATTTAAAGTCAATATAACTGTAAATGAAGTAGAAATTGAAGTTTTATCGAGGTAATTTAAAGATAAAAATAAAGTGTTAATCAAGTTACTCAAAAATGTTAAATTAATTCCTCTGATAACATACCTGAAATTAATAACTCGGCCGTTAAAAATAAATTAATATATCTTATAAATTATATATCAAAATTTTAGTTTAATATATTGGTAAACGAAGTAAAAATTGATGTTTTATCGAGATAACCCAAAAAATAGAAAATAAGAAAAATATAGTCTAGAAAACCAAAATGTTACTTTGGTTCTTGGCTTCCTTGTTTACTTTAGAAGTTTCCTATCATTTTATAGGCTAACTTAGGGTTCCATAATTCTTATTTTGTTCATTATTCAATGTCAACACCGAAATGTATGCCTACACATTAATTTGAACATTTGACCCTGCTATCACTAGTACATAGTTACCATTTGAGCTACCACAATTCTTTATTTAGCTTACCACTTTTCTTTTATATAAATCTATTAAATGTTTCTAATCATAAAAAAATTTATTACTACTAATAATAAAAATTATTTACTATTTATTAAGATAGATATTTTCAAAAATCTTACACAACATTTTACTATATTTAAAAAAATATCATTTCGTTCTTGTGATCCTCGTATATATATAGGATAAATTAATTGTTTTCTTTAAATTTGGTTACAATAGATATATCATGTGATGATGATAAGTTCCTTATCATATGTAATGACGAAAGCTCCTTATCACAATGACATAAATATTGATGTAACAAATAACAAAATGTTGATGTATTGCATATTTCAAGATAATACGTAAAAATAAAATAAAATAAATTAATGAATCTTGAAAATGTCAAGCATTGGATTAGAACCCCATTTAACCTATATATATATATATATATATATATATATATATATATATATATATATATATATATATATACATATATATATATATATACATATATATACATATATATATACTAGTTTCCATATGATAAATCGTTTAAAAAAATTGTTAAATTTGTATTAGAGTGTGACAAAATTCTACAATTGTGTTATACAAGAAATCTAATTCATTCAATTAAAATATCAGATACCAAAATCGTACGACTACATTGTATTTAAATATTTTTAGATATAAAGATAATTAAAACAGGTTGTCTTCTCTTTTCAACAAGTTCTTTCCCGTCAACGAGGTTAAATTCAACTAATTTCAATTGTCAATTTGATTAAATTGTGGACAGAGATAATATGATCAAATCCAATTGATATCAACTTAATTAAATTTGACTAAATTTTAGTTTGAGGTCAACTCATTCAAATTCGATCAAATTTTGGTTATGGTTGACCTAGTCAAATTTGGCTTAATTTCAATCAAAGTGGACTCAGGCAAATTCGAGCATAATCAACTTGGCCGAATTCAGTTAGAGTCGACTAAACTAAATTCTAGTCATGACCGACTCAATTGAATTTGGTCAAATTTTGATCGAAGATGACTTAACTGAATTCAGTTGAATTTCAATCAGGGTCAACTGGGTCAAGTTCAAATGAATTTCAACCCCTTGATTAAATTTGACCAAATTTCAATTAGGGATGACTTAATCAAATTCAAAAAAATGTCAATTGTGGCCTACTCTATCAAATTTGATCAAATTTCAATCGTCAAATGTAGCCAAATTTTTATCGTGGCCCGGCCTGACCCATTTCAACTTTCAACTTGGTTTGGTTCATCATCTCGACCTTCAACTCAAGCTAATTGATGTCGACTTTTGGTCTGCATTAACTCATCTTGACCTTCAACTCAGACTAGCACTTCTCAATCTTCGATTCAAGTTGACTCGTCTCAACCTCCAACATATGTGACTAATGTGTATTTATCAACAAAGTAGTTTTAAATTAATGCACAATTAACTAAATTATAACTTTAGAACTAACTAAATTATAAAATAGTTCAATTCAATTTTTGTTATAAATAATTCAATTTTTTAGTCTAATATGATAGAAATATTTGATAATTCATATCAATTAGCATAATTTTACCCACCTCTACTAACATGTATTTGTTCAATACTAACTTTTTACAAAGAAAATTTGCAAGAATAAATGCAAATAATAATTATAAAAAAAGACAATTTCATAAACTTAATATTTAATTATAATAATCAAAGTAATCCTTTTAAGTTGTAAAAAATAAATGCAAATAAAAAACTATGAAAGTGAGAATCTCAGAATCCTATCAATTGGTGTAAAACTTGTAAGAATTTCTTAAAAATAACGTATGGTAAAATTTTCTTAAGGTTAGCACCAGAGGGAGAGTTTCTTATAATACCATTTTTATTATAAATACCCTAATTCTTAGTTCTTTTTTCTTTCATATTATTGCACTACAATTTTTTTACAATAATTAGAATTTATTTATTTCTGCTCCTGTCCCCTTAACTTCCTTTTCTTGGATTTGTTCTTAGTAAAAAAGACTAGCCAATTAATCATCGGCCACATGCATTTCACTGGGTAGATAACTCTTTTACTCCGTTCCTGCAAAATTGAAGACAATTCTTTCTTTAATTGAAACATTATTTTTTCTCATAAGGAACAGCTAGCCATTTGCTACCAATTGTAAAATCTTGCTCATTAAATACCAATAGATGTGCATTTTAGACCAGGCATGGGTAACAGATGCTGTCATGCCTTGTCGATAATGCAACTCCCAATTTGAAAAGAGCCCTATATGTTAATAGCAAATATATTTTAATATTAGTCCAACATCCGCACAATTTCACCAAATTTTCAGTCAAGTCGCTTATGGCTAAGAAGCTTTCAACTAAATTTTGATTGCTTCAAAGTTTTTGCAACTGAATCCCAATATGGCAGCAGTCATTTGACCTGTTTTAATTTTTGGAGACACGGCTGTAAATATTCTTGATTAAGGTTTAAATAGAACTAACAACTGCAACAGCTTAATCTTGAAACCCGCGTCAAGTTGCTATTAGCCTTGGCTGAGTACATACATTCCCTAACTCCTCAACTTTACCAAGGATTTTTCTTAAGGTTGTCACAGGATTAAGGGCTTGATTCATTATGTGTCTTCATATAACATGAACCATAGCACCCAGAAAAGGAAAAAAGATAAAACTAAAACCCTTCTTTGACCTGAAACTAAAAATTTAGACATAAAATAAGAGAAAAGAAAATCTAGAAAGTTAAATATGTAAATTAATTAAATGTACAATACACAATACCGTTACCGATTAACCAAACAAGAGAAAAAGTAGGTGCTTCTTCCTTAACTCTCGAATCCCCCAAATTAAAAAGTCGGCAATGACCCCGCTGGAGAAAATCCTGTCATGAACATTAGGTACCAGGTAACCAACTAGAACAAATATTAAAAATGAAACAAGTCCAAATCCTTCAATAAGCAAGCACGAGTTCTCACTTCTAGGTGGCCAAGTTACTGCACTTAACAAACACCTCAAATAAACGCAGTTCATTGTAGACTTAGGATTGTCCTGAAGATGCACGGTGCTTAGCTACCATTACTTCTTGCCCCGCTTCTTTCCTTTCTTCTTGTCTCTCTTATTTGATGTCTTGGGTCGTGACTTCTGTTTTGCAACCTTCTTAAAAGATTTCTTGTTCCTTATAGGTACCCCTTGCCCTTTATCAGCCACAACGGAATGAGGGGTCACCGTCTCCTCCTTCCTCTCACTATGATAACTTTCTTCTTCAGGGTTGATCTCACTTGTCACAACAGTAACTTTCAAATCAGCGTTCTCGTATGTTTTTGTTTCTTTCAACAACAAAAGGTAAACCCAATCACCAAATGAGTCAACCCACAAGCACAAAAGAAATCAATCACACATCATACACTAAAAAGAGCCTCAGATTCATTAGTAAATAAACTTTGGACAGGTTTTACTTCAAACTTTCAGGTTACACTTTTTTGTTTTCCATATCTCCTCTGAAAAAAAAAATCTTGTTCAAGGCACAGTTAAACATTAAATGTGAGCACTCCTTCAAGGGGGGATTCAACCTTTATTTTCCACGTTTAGGCCTCTTCCACTAGACCTCACCCCCGATGATAAACTTTTAAGTTACATGTGTCCTAGTATCACATCAGGCTCAAACACAACACGAATGCCAGAGTAAAAAGGAATGCTGATATGACTAAGGTTTTGTTTGGATAATCTCTAGTTAAGCTCATGTGTAACCAACTTTATACAAACTCTACTCTATTGTTTAGCTTCTTCAAAAAAATAAAAAAGATAACTCAAGATAATTTCAAGTGCTATTAAGAAAAAAATAACTCATTTCACCCTCTTTTTTTCTCTCAATTGTGCACACTGAAAAGAAGCTAGTCTAATTCAACAAGTGAATAAACAAACAATGCAACTGCGAGGAATATTCCAATTGAGAAAATGTACCGGCAATAGATTCAACTTGGTCTGCAACTTCTTCTTGGCGCTCCTCATTCTGATCAGGTGGCACGCCTCCATACAGAACGAATTCTCTTTCCAACTTCCTCTGAAAGACGAGTACAATCAAATAGATATGATAACAAAATCCATAACAAAAAAATTAACACAAACCAAACCCTCCATTGGTTGTAAAAGAATGTAATCTCTTAGTAATAATAAAGCACATAAAGAAGTAAAATGGAAAAGTGAATACCTTTTTGCGTTCTTCGCAGCGTTTGCGGCGCAGTGCCTCGTTCTGTTGCTTCTGCGCTTCCTTTCTTCTCTTCTTCTTGCGCTTGTGAAAACCAGTGACGTAGTCTTTGAGGTCTTTCTCGTTGAAATTGATGCCCAAAGCTTTGTTCTTCAGAGCCCTCTTCTTCAGGTGCGTGCCTTTGCGCTGCACTGTCTCCTCCATCCGGTAATCAACCAAAACCTAGAATGCACACAAATCCTTCCATACGATGCAGTTAAAACATGGCTTAAATACAACCTTTATTTTTTTCTTTTCTATTTTTGTCTATGTTTAATTTGATTTTTTTAATAGGTCTAAATTTTATTTAATTTTGGTCACTTAGTCTTTTTTTTTAATGACATTTAAATACTTAGAGGGTGATGAATAGTATAAATTGTTTTTTATTTAATTATTTATAAAAAATTAATTTTTAAAAAAATTGTTTACATGGGAGATTAACATTGTATCATGTGCCAATATAGTATTTTATATCAAGTCAATATCAGTATTACATGTTAGTGTTATATTCAATTAAATTTCAATTTTTAATAATGTTATTCAATTTAATTTTAATTTTTGATAATTTTGTTTATTTTAGTCTTGATTACTCTCCAAAATGATCATATTTAATCTTATATAAATGTTATATGAATTTTTTATTAAAATTTACATTTTTATTAAATATACTTTTCATTATTTTTAAATCAACTCTAACTATATTATTAGAAGGAAATTATTAGATTTAGGTTTGATTTTTGTTATATGTAAATGGTAGAGTTAGAGTTAGTTTAAAATTAGAAGAAAATTTTTTCATTATTTTCAAAATTAAAAAAAAAGTCTTTATTTTTTTTAAATTAGAAAAAGAATTTTCATTATTTTTAAACTTAAAAAGAAAATTCTTCATTATGTTTTAGACGAACTCTAACCCTATTTTTTATCGGTAGCAAAAATCAATCATAAATTTCATAATTATATTCCAATAATAAAGTTAGAATTGGTTTTAAAACAATAAAAGAAATATTTAATAAAAATATAAATTTTAATAAAAACTTTAGTCTAATGTTTATATAAAAATTAAATTTGTTCTTAATTGGGAGAGGGACAAAATTGAAATTGAATTGAATTGAATAAAATTAACAAAAATTGAGATGAGATTAAACAAAATTAACAAAAATTGAGACTAAATTGAATATAGAACGATGTCATTCATACTGACTTGAGTAACTAATTTGACAGGACAGATCATCATCAGACAGAATGTTGACTTGACATGTAGAGAATTATTTTTAATTAAGAAAAATTAATAAAATTACAAAAAACAGATTAATGAACAAGTTTCGTTAACAATTTAAACGAAGTTAAAAAAATAACATATTAACCAAAATTAACAAAAAAAAATGAAACTTTATTAGAAAAACAAATTAAAGAAAAATAAATGAAGAAAAAAAACAAAAATTGAGAATTTTTTTAGAAGAACAAATTAAAGAAAATGGATGAAAATATGAACAAGCTATATTTAAGCCTTAAAAAAGTATGTCAAATACCATATTTTAAAATATAAATACAGTATTCAAGAATAAGGATTGTGTAAAATGTTAATTCTTTGGTTATAATAGTGTTAGAAAAAAACACATGCCAACAACATTAGAAAAACGGAAATTCAAAATTTTAATAATTTTGATGAAAAAGTTATTACTTCGATGAGGTATTTCTATAGGGTTTTTTTTCTTCAAATTATTTGTTTTCTATGTTAATTTATTTGTTAAAAAAATAAGAAATATTGTTTCATAAGAATTTTTTAACTGACTTTTGTATAAAAAATATTTTCATGTAAAGAAAAAAAGATTATAACTTCTGTTGAAAATAGAATTTTATATCGGGCAAAATATAAACGTCTTTTTTATTAGAACATTTAACGTGGTGAAATATTAAAAAAAAAATTAAATTCGTGAAAAAAAAGTTATATTTAAATTCTTTACAAGTTTGTAACTTTTTATTTATTTTTCGATTGGTTAAATTTAAATTGTTTAATAGTTATATTAGCAAGTCATTTTTATGGAATTGATAGCATCTGTAGAGAGGTTCAACACACACATACACATAGATCTCCATACTGGTAAGATATTGTCTACTTTAAGCTAAGCCTTCACGAATTTGCTTTTGGTACCACTCCAAAAGCCTCTTTGGAGATATCTAATGTGTATATAAATCCATGTTCATCTCTTATTTTATCTGATGTAAGACTTTGTTTGTCCCCAATAGGTTGATCTATATATTATGCTTGATGATTATATTTGAATATTGTGATTTTTTGGTATATAGAACATGTTTATTGGTTTTGTATCTCAATTAGTCACATTTTATAAAACACATTAGAATAATAATAAAAAAAACACTAATCATATCTTGTGTACGAGGATCGTCACCTAGGTGAATCTAGATATCATGCTTCTTATAATTATAGTTGTACTTGTATGTTATTATATTTATCTTATGAAACATTGTCATAAATTTTTTAGTATGTATAATATACCATTTCTTTTAAAAAAAACATAACATAATTTCATTGATGTTTCCATTGTCATTTAGGTTGTGAATATATTTTTTATAAGTTTATTGAGATATTTGCTTCTAATGAAAATGTACGTCAAACATCTTATATTAATATTCGTGAATAAAAGGAAGTTGGACATTATCAACATACAATTAAAATTAGTTCTTTTTTATTTGTTTATATTCCAAGTGAGTTATCAAGAGAAGTTGTCCTTATTGCTTTTTATGTGATTAAAAAATTTATTTTATGTTACTCGAGGTTTGTCTTATTTTAAAAAATTCAATGGTTGTGTTTGTGACTATTTTGTATTGAGAGTTTTTTTTTTTTACTTTCCTTACTTTGTCTTTTATTCATATGTAAAATCTAACTTATTATAGGTTATGATGATGGTATAAAGAATATCATTTTATTATATGATCCTATCCATAACAAATTTTATATATCACATCGTATCATTTTAGTTATTCTATCCGTTTTCACAATATCATAACATTTAAACTCAATTGTATTAATTCCTTTGTCATATATGTTGTCTTTGAATAAATTCAAGAGGCTCATAACTGATGTATTCTAATATTGAATTTGAAATGCTCAATATAAATGGTTATTTAAATTCATATATATCTTCTATGTTTATGGCTCCTAGAGAATCTTTGTTGAAATTATATGTCTAATAAGTTATTAGATTTTGTTTATTTCGTTTCATTTTAATTCTTTTGTTATCTTGTTAACCATTATTCACATTTTATTTAAGTCATCTTTTTATCAAGAAATTATTTTTTATCACACTTTACATATGATAAATACTTGGAATAAGGTTTATCTTCTTTGGAGAAACGGTGCAATTGGATCTCGTTAGGTCCAAAATATAAAAACCAACTTTGGTGAATTTGTTTAAAAATACAAAATTCACTTGGTTGCCAAAGAGGTTTTCTTAATATATGATATATGACATGATTGTATAATCTTTTGCTTAAATTTCCAAAAATGGGTATTATTCATATATGAAAATGTATTCTAGAATGATGATCTTTAAATATATATATATATATATATATATATATATATATATATATATATATATATATATATATATATATATATATATATATATATATATATATATATGATTCATCCTTTTAGGTATTTATCTATAATTACAGTGATAGTTGCTTAGTATTATTTGATTATTTAGATATATGGGTAGATTTATCAATTTGATCCAACCCACAAGATTTTACCTTAATCCATGCGGGTCAAAAAATTTACAAGGCTAGAAAGTTCACAAAAAAAAAAACATTGAACCAAAATGACAACAAAAGCCTCATGCGTCAAGCTATGAGCCATTTTTTAAAGTAAAAATCTTATTTAAAAATGAAAATGAAAAAATATTAATTAAAATCATCTTTATAAAGACATTTACTCAATCTAAATCCTAACTCAATATAAGCAAAGTTAGCTCAAAATTAGGTCAAGTTAGACCAGATTGACACCATCTCAAGTTGGTTGACATGAGTCTAGGTCAAGTTGAGACAAAGTAGGTCCAAGTCAGACCAATGTGTTGAGCAAAATAGAGCATGAATTAGGACAAGTTAGGTCGAATTAAGTCCAGTTTGCCAAATTTAGTTTCAAGTAAGTAAGGTCAAGTTAAGATGACTTATGTTGGGTTAAGTTGAGTTGGACTAATGTTGACAAAGTCAAGTCACACCTAGGTCAAGAAAATTAGGTAAAGAAACAGTATGTGTGGGTTTGTCCCAGACCAAGATAGACAGGATTAGGTCAGACACAAGTTAAGTAGGTTGTTAGGATCATGCCAAGTTAGAGTGGATCCAACTAACCAAAATTGATACGGTTCTGCATCATGTCGAGTTGAATTGTAAGACCATAAATTATAATAATTATGAAAATAAATAAAGTTAAATAAATGTTTTAAATAAAAGATAAGTGGGTGTAATAGTTGTTTAATTAAAAAGATAATAGATATTGTTATATATTAATAAGTGATAACTAAATATTAAAAAAAATATTTAAAAATTAATTAGGAGATATATAATAATTTATTAAATATCTATTTTATTAAAAAGATTATGGAAGGAGATATAATGGTTTATTAATTTAAAATATTTATTGTATTTAAAATATTTTCTAGAAAATAAAAGATTTGGTGTGTGATAATTATTTCTTAAACATATTTATTAAAAATATATAAGATTAATTATGTGTGTGATTATGTTTATCTTCTAGAGATTTAAAAATATTTTATAAACAATAAAATAAGTGATAAAGATTATGGGAGATATATCTTGAATGATAGTTTTTATTTTTAAGAATGATATAAATATGAGAAGAGTAGGTGAAGGTTATGGTTTTTTTAGAGAATATGTTGTTGGTTATACTTAAAAGAGAAGAACAAGAGATAACTATGAAGTTAAATAAGGAACATGATGAGAATCTACTTCATGAAAGTTGAAGTTGATTCCATGGATATGATTCGTGCAAAAGCCTAAAATAATGAATGAGAATATGTTTAGAGAGAGTGATTTGGGTGTGATTCTTGAAGGAGGTTGGGCTAATCCTTGAGGAAAAGATCTAGGATAAGTCAAGAAGACAAGTTATCCTTTGAACTCAGAAAAAGAAGAACTGCAAATTTGATAGAATTTCTCTATATTATTTTCAAGTTGTTCTTTACCATGCTTGAGCACTCCTATTTATATATTTGAGGAGTTGACTCAAGTCTCCACAAAAAGAAAAAAGATACAAAGAATCTAAAACTGAAAAGCTTTATAACTTTCTTAGTGATTAGTCAATTGTCAAATGCGTATTCACCTTTCTTTGCTTCATGTGCAAGCTAGTGGATGTTTTAACCCATAAATAATGTTCTAAGATTACTGGAGGCCCAATCTTTCCAAAAAAACACCTTAGTTTGTATGGTCACTCAAGAATCAAGTTAAAAAGCCAAAACTACATGACTACATAACACACTCTGATTGAATCAATTATGGTACTTATATAATTGATTCAATTAGAGATGTTGTACTTCTTTGCTGAACATGCTCTATTTTAATTGATTTTTTTTTATCTTTTTAATCGATTAATCTATAGACTTTTATACTAAAAATGAGCAAAATACACCGTCCTAAATAAACATCTGTTTGGCTTAAATGCAAGGCCTAAAGAAAAGACTTGTTTACAAATAAAGGACTAATCCTATACAAAAATATATTACTCCTAATCACATATTCACAAACAAAGAAAAATGCTTAGGTCTTGCCACTAGCTCATGTTGCAACACCCTAGATAGGTTTGCACGAGCACAAGTAAAAATGTGGTGAGAAGCTTTTGGAATGTTACATACTAGAACTAAGTTAGGGAATTTAATTTTTCATGTGATTGTGTGATGAGTATCAATATGTATTGTCGTATTTTGTGTTAATGATCAGATTGCTCATAGACATCTAAGTAAGTATGATTGTTATGGTTTGGATAGGTCTACGATTTAGACAAGTTCCCGTGACTACTATGGTTTGGGAAGGTCCCCATGATTGCTATGGTTTGAGTAGGTCCTCATGACTGTTATGGTTTGGGTAGGTCCCCATGATTGCTACGGTTGGACAACTCCCCATATCTGTTACAAGTTAGGCAAGTCCCCATGATTGTTATGAGTTAGAGAAATCTTCATGACTACTACTAAATGATAGGTTGTGATATATGTGATATTGATATTTCTTTAATTATAATTATTGTTATATTAATTTACCCTTATGTTTCTGGTTATGGTTTCCACTTGCGATGATTGTGTATGTTGTTTATGAGTAGATGATGAAGCAAGGTTGGATGCATAGCAAGGATAAATGTGGAGAGTGGGATGAGTGTCGTCTAACAATTTATAGTTTATAATTTTTTTTATTCATGTTACTCAATATTATGTAAAGACACTTAATTATTGTTTTCTCCATTTTAATAAAGGTCTTAAGGTTATTTATTTTAAGTATTTTTACAATAAGATTTTGGAAGTGATTATTGTATACTTAAGCATTAGATAACTCAATTTTTTTAAAACAAAATATTATTTTCGAAAATCAAGTTTTTGAGAGGATTTATTAGAAATCATTGGTTCTTTATAACTAAATGACTTTAAAAGTGTTAAGAAAATTAGGGATGTTATAAAGATCACACTGCACAAAGTTAAGTTAGATTCATGTTAGACCAAATCAAATTGGGTCCATGTCAAGCCAGTCAAATTAAGGCCACAAATGGTCGAGTAGACCTCGAGCTAAGGCAAGTCGAATATGCACCTTAAACTGAGTTGAGTAAGACCCAATCAAGTTGAGTCAAGTCAAGTTTGACCTATGCTAAGTCCAATCAAGTTGGACCTATGTTAGGTCCAATCAAATTGGTTCCACATTAGGCTAAGTATAGTTAAACATACATTGCATTAAGTCAAGTTAGGTCCACATTGACCCTCTCCAAACTAGTTCAAGTCGAGTTCACATGGATTGAGTCATTTTGTATCCACCTTGGGTCGAGGTATGCCCACCTTAAGCCAAGTTAAGTAAACTTACCTATTGCCAAGTTATTTTGATCCACCTTTGATTAAGTCGAGTTAAAGGCAACCTCTACCAAATTTCAGTTTGACTCAACTTGAATTGAGTCGAGTCAGTCTCACCTTAGAATGAGTCGAGTCCGACCACCTTGGCCTAGTCAAGTTTGACTTACATCAAATTGTACAAATTGATATTCATGTTAGTTCAAGTAAAGTCATATCATATAAAGTGAGTCAAATCAAGTTTATATTAAGTCGAGACAAGTTAAGCAACAACTAAATCAAATTCAAATTATTTATATTAATTCAAACTGAGATAAACTAACTATAATTAATATAAAATATTTGAAAATTAATTCACTAAAAAAAGTCATGTTATTATAAAAAATATTAAAAATTAATTAAAATATTGTGACGAAGACTTACGTATTCTTAACTCACTTTTAAGTAGAAAACAAAAAACACTTTTCAACCCACTCATTCAACAAAAAATGTAAGAAAAATATTTATAAGCACATAGAGTTTGACCCATGGTTAGATTTACATAATTCCAAAATAATTTATGCATATAATTGCTATCTCATTCTGTTCACCTATTGTTGTAGTGAGGACTGTTTCCTATTGTTGACACAGTAACATACAAAACCACAGTTCCAAAAAAGCACCATACAGCCCTCACATTCCCTCCATTTCATATTTATCTATTTTTCTTATAATCCAACTATTCATGTCCCAACACATGTCCTTTTCTATCTCTTATTGCCTACAATCTTCACAATTTTAACTAATTTTATTTGGTGAATGCAGTTATCATACGTTATTTGATCTTATCATTATAAATGATATATGGTACTATATATGTTTTTAATTTTTTATATTATCTAATTCTTATTATGATAAGGTAATAAATGCCTGACATGTATTTTTAATACTTATTATATAGCAATATCTGTACCAATATAATAACAATATCTCATTATTGTAAAGATGAGGAACCTCTCTATGTTCTCCCTAAATATTTTGTTTTGTTATTTAAATAGGACCATAAATAATTGTACACATACGACACTCTTGTAATAATATTACATTCTACAAAATTAAAATAATATAATTTTTTTATTTTTAATTTTGAATTTATTTTTCTTCCTTAATTCTATAATGATGACGTAATCCTAATCGCAATGTGAAAAGGAGAACTCTGATAACCCATGCTCGTTTCGACACTGACTAATTCATATTTAAATGTAAAGTATATAAATTAAAATTATAACCATTAACATAATACCTTTTTAAATAAATTTCAAAAGGTAAGAAATCATTTCATTTAATTTTTTTTATCAAAGTACACGTTTAGGAACAAGTTTAAAAAGGCGGTAAAATTTATAAAAAAAATTGACTAATTTAATTCCCAAAATAAATTAATCTAAATATAATACGTATTACTGAATACTTATTCTTGGAATGTGTGTAAATATATTAAAAACGAATTTATTAGTTAAAAACACTGCTAGTCTACTTTTAAAAATTAAGCCTTTTGTTATATATTAAAATTTGTTCGGTAAGATTGAGAAAAAGAAATCAACAAATTAATCAATTGTATTCCTCCTAACTCAAGTCATTACCTTTCGCTCTGGCGGTTTAATTTGCAACCAAACCGGTTCTCGCAGGAAATGGACCGAACCGCCGCCATAATCTCCGATCAGGTCAACGTTGACGGAACTGTGACGCAGTTATCCCTGCTTGCCGATGGGAAGCTGTGGTGGCCGGATGGAGGTAAACGGAATTTGACCATCGAAAAAGAGGTTATCGGGTTCGCCACCGATGGTTTGAACATTAGGCTGAAAACCGTGGTGGAGGGAGCAGATGGATGCTGTGGTTGCGGGAGCAGGGGAAAAGTGGTCCGAAACGACGTCGTGTTTCGGCCATCGTCGGAGGAATCGCACGGGCTCTGGTGCCGCAAGCTTAAAGAATTCATCGATTCCCTGGGTAACTAATTCGAAGCTTTTTTGGAGCTTATGTGATTAATTTTGTGCTGCGGATTCTGATTTTTATTGGAACAGGACGCCCCAAGAGGCTCTTTGTTTTTGTTAATCCTTTCGGGGGAAGGAAATTTGCTGCCAATATTTTTCGAGATCATGTTAAACCTCTTTTGGAAGACGCACAAGTCCATCTTACTGTTCAAGGTTTTGATCTTTTCCTTAGGTTTTCTTTCTTTTACCATTATTGTTATTGTAAAAAATGTGTGATTGATATTAACAATCTATAAAGACCAATCAAACATTAATATTCCTAAATATTAAAAGAGCCAAAGATTCAAAGTATATATATATATATATACACACACACAAATATCTATCTCCACTCAAGGACGTGTAATAGTTATATAGAGTGTGAAAACAAAATGTGGGATATTGGTGGAGATAAATAGGATGTACTTGAAAGGGTAAGAATCTTGAAGTTTCTAAGCTTCTAGTGCTGACTTGATTTGGAGTCAGTTCTTTTGAGAGACGATGAAGAAGAGAAGGAACTATAATGACATTGATACTTATTCAAGGATTTAATTTCATTTTAAATTATAAATAGTGTTCATTTTTTTTTTCATCATTTATAAAATTTAATTATATTTATATTGATTATATTGACGCCCTATCCTAAGTTTATGGAAATGTAGTATTCATGCACTATACGTAAAAACTAAAATATAAAAATTTGTTGTAGGTATAAAATCCAAATAAATAGTAAATGTTATTATAATAATTATTATTAGTTTAATGTTTATAAGTGTACAGATTTTTTTACGGTGAATAATAAAAATTACTTTTTTAAAATACTATTATTAAAGGTTAAATATTTTATTATTAATGCATTCTATCATAGTCTATAACATAATAAAAAAATTATAGTACTATCTATAAGTTGGAATTATTCTTTTTGTTATTATATATCAGAAACCAAGCATCAGCTCCATGCAAAGCAAGTTGTTCAGTCACTTGATTTTTCCAAATACGATGGAATAGTTTGTGTCAGTGGAGATGGGATTTTGGTTGAGGTTAGTTCACTGAAATTATTGTTGTTAATTGGTTACAGTTCGTACCAAGTGCTACCATTATGATTGTGAAATTGGCTGTGTGAACTAATGATTGTTTGAGTTTCTTTTGTACACATGGTTGCCTATGTTTCTATTTAATTATCTTACTAACGTCACGCATTTTTAGTAGGTTGTAAATGGACTGCTTCAGAGGGAGGACTGGGACACTGCAATAAAGATACCCCTTGGAGTAGTTCCTGCAGGTTTTGTTCCTTTTTCTTCAATGAATTTAGTCAATAAATTTTGTTATGTTAACCTTCCAATTATCTCCTCTGTGATGTACGTTCGTATAAAATGAATGAAGGTACGGGGAATGGCATGGCAAAGTCTCTTCTCGATTCAGTGGGTGATCCCTGTACAATAACCAATTCTGTTCTTGCCATTATAAGAGGTTTCGAACTTGTGACAATTGTGACCATATATATGATTTCTTTTTACTGTGTTGATATAAATATTAACTTGGCATTAAATGCTGTCAGGCCATAAGCAATCACTTGATGTGGCCACCATCACACAAGGGGAAACCAGATTTTTCAGTGTGTTGATGCTTGCATGGGGTAACTATAAATTAACGTCACCATATATTGGATTTTGAAAAAGAGGTGGTTGTGAGGAAGCATGTGGTTGTGGCCATGTTATTTGATGTAACATTTGATAATTTTATTTCAGGTCTGGTGGCTGACATTGATATCGAGTCTGAAAAGTATAGGTGGATGGGAAGTGCACGAATAGATTTTTATGTAAGTAAGCCATAATAAGTAGGAAGACATGTTTGTTTATGATGCTTTCTTTAGTTGCTGAGTCTTTTTATATGAATTATTGTTGCATGAGTTTTCTTATACTTTGGTTGAAGGCAAGAACATAAATCAAAAAGCCGTTAATCATCAAAGTATTGATCACCTACAAAGTTTACAAAAAAGGTAATCGTGTTTATGTAGAAGCCAAAGTACCAAATTTAAGAGTCTCTCGATTTCTTGCGCCAGAATTATGTGTACCTAGTAGTGACCCACACTTCAGTGCCAGTCTAGTTTGGTGATATGTTCTCGTTGTTATACAGTAATTTCCTTGACTTAAAAGGATTGAGGTTATTTTTACTTTGTTTGCATTACCTATTGTTGTAGGCTCTCACTCGAATCTTCCATTTGAGGCATTATGAAGGATGTCTTTATTTTGTGCCTGCACCTGGATTTGAAGCTTACGGGGAGACCATAAGTTACCCTGGCAGTTCTGCCAGCAAACGCATAATTAGTGATCAAATGGATGGGGAACCAGGGAAGTTAAAAAGGCTAGGCTATCAGGGACCTGAAATTGACTTGGAGAATCTGAGTTGGAGGGTCTTAAATGGACCATTTATTTCTGTCTGGCTTCACAATGTGCCTTGGGGTGCTGAAAATACCAAGGCTGCACCAAATGCAGAGGTTGGTTGTATGCGTAAAAGTTCTTTTGTGTATCATTGCTCTCTCGTACTCTTTCACCTGTTGTGTGATGTCATAGCTAGAACTGATTCGTATTGCAACATTAAAAATAGAATTAGAAGATGAATCCATATAAATTAGTATCCGAACTGGTCCCATGGAGGCTAATATACAACTAAACGAGGAATGGCTATTGGTATATTTTGCTTCATTTTAATGACTATTAGACATCAATGTTCATTATAAGTATCATGCAGAATAGATCATAGAGACACTCCAATTGTTGACATCATTGACATAACTGCTAGCTGACACCACACCCGAAATTTTCTCCCTCTATTCTGTGACATCTTAACTATTTATTGCTGATAGTTGCCATGAACTTGACAAGTCTTTTGTTAATTTAATTTGGTAAATGCAGTTCTCAGATGGTTATCTGGACTTGATCATTATGAAGAATTGCCCCAAATTACCGTTGCTGTCATTGATGTCAGAAATGAATAATGGAGGTCATGTAAAATCGCCACATGTCATGTACCTAAAGGTGTGGACATCACTACTGTTATACTTTTCCTGCACTGATTTATTTGCACGACAAGAATTGTTACTTTCTATATCTTTTGAAACAAACCATAGGTGAAAGCTTTGGTCTTGGAACCTGGACCGCGCTTGGGGGACCAGGAGAAGGAAGGGATCATAGATGCAGATGGTGAGGTTCTGGCAAGGGGTAAAGGATCGTACCACTGTGAGCAGAAGGCTTTGATGGCCTATGATAAACTTCAAATAACAGTGGATCAAGGTTTAGCTACTCTTTTTACTCCTATCTAAAATCCTTCATCTTTACAACAAAAGTGAGAAACAGATAAAGAATGAATACTCTGGGTTTTAAGAATTTTGGACGAAGATTGATGTATACACCAAACCTTATTTTACACTTAGCTTTGTTTGCTTCCGAACCTCCTCTGTTACAAAGATGGAAAGCGAGGATGAGAGAAGATATCCCCTGCTTTTCTCGAGCTGATTGGCATGGAAAAGCCAAGATTAGAACAACTTCTTCAGCAATGAGAGAGAAAGAAGAAAAACAAAGAACAAAAGAGGTGGACAAAGATGTACCATTGCTAGAAAATGTGTTTTAAGGGTATTTGAATAATAAAATTAATAAATAATAAAAATAATATTAGAATAATAGGTAAAATTATTTTATATTTTACTCTTCTTCAACTCATTTAAACAGTTTTACTTTTTTATTTTAACTTTTTTCTTTATTCCATACTGTCCAAACAAAATATTAGTGGGAAGTATGTATATCATTAAATGTGATCTCTAACTGCTGTGGAAATGTTCGTTGTTCTATGATTTCTTCGGAAATGTTCAACAACCAATAATTTTTGTGATTAATTATATTTAGTCTTATTTAGTTTATTTGATTGAAAAGGATCAATCCGATTTGAATAATTACATTTAATTGAATTTTAATTATTAAGTTTAATTGGATTTTAATCATTAAGTTGAATTTCTAATTGCATAAATTATTTATTTGTTAAACATGATTTACAAATTGTACCTAAAATATAAACATCCAATTTTTTATACATTAATTAGTTAAGCCAACATAGAAGGACGCGCAAATATATTATTTAGAATTTCTTGTCATCGTAATTGACAGGCATCACTTCTTAATGTGTTAACCAATGTTCCTCACTAATATTAGACGAAATAGTAACAATTAATAACGTAGATCATTTTTATAATATATTTCTGTACATATTATGTTGATTTTATTCTTATTAACAACTACTTTTTATTTTCTTTTATTATCAGTAAAATATCACCTATAATAAATAGGAATTATCGTAAAGTTTTCTTATTTTGATTATAATGTTATAAAAGTTAATGTAATATTTATTTTTTATTTTTAATATAAATTATATTTTTCATTTTAATAATTGTCATAATATCTATTTTTTAATTTTATTTTTTGTTTTTATTTTTTATTATTTATTATCAGTAGATACACCTGCACTTATAACATGCATGAATAACAAAGACCACAATTTACAACGAATAACACAAGTAAAAAACCCACTAATCCATTCAACAAGAGAGCCTACAAATCTAATATGAGCAAACAAGATAAAATTTAAATTATATTACTATCAATTAAAATAACTAGTTCAATTATTTTATGTTGATTTTAATAAGTTATTTATGTATTTATTATGTAAAGACTAGAAGTACAACAACAATAATGCTAATTAAAGATTAAAAATACCAGTCATGATTATTATCTACCATTATTTGTCAATAATGTACATGTATATATAAATACTAATTCAATACTTGTATATTACAAAGTATAAACATGTTTAACATACAACATTATTGTTTGATTGAAGATTGATTACACTGAACAGTTATTGTTAGAGAGAAATATTTCATCTTACTTATACAACATTACTTTATTTAATTTCTTTAGTTTCATTATGTTAGATATTTAACGTGAAAGATGAAAATGAATTGAGCCGCCATGGATTTTCCTTTCAAAAATAGAATGTGTGAAAGAGGGAAGACTGGCTGCTAAGTTCCATCTATTATAGGCTTCATCATTTCTAGCTTAAGCTCTGTTAGGTTCCAAACACAATTGCATAAACATCCAATTTGTTTTTGTTTTAGATAGTATCAAAATGGAACATCTAATTAAACAAACAATATATAATTTAAGCTCTAAAATCGATCTTCCTAAAAATAAAAAAGAGCAGAAGCTTTGAAAGGACACAAACCATCTTAAGATTCCATTCAAAAAAAGGCAAACACAAATCTTGTTTCGTCATCCATCATTAATTACCATAAGCCAATGAGACCAGCACCATAAAAACAAGAACAAGAAAAAAAACATCCTCAAAAATTAAACCTTGCGTTGGTGGCAATTACTCGCTTCTGTCAATTGTCACCTTCTGGGTTCTCTCCATTGTTGGTTTTGCAGAGGAGGATGAGTTCAGCACATGCTCCTCAAGATTTTGATCATAGCATGCAAGATATCCCACGTTAGAAAAAGAACAAAAAAAGGTTTTAGGTAGTTGGGGAAGAAAGAAGGAAGAAAAATGAACGACCTTTTCTCAAACTCGTTCAAGAAATACAGTGACCTGAAAGAGCAGGCATACCTGGATGATGTGGAGGCGGGGAAAGAAAGCGTGAACCTTGATAAGTTCTTCGAGGAAGTGGAGGAGGTGAAAGAGGACATGAGGAGTGTCGAGATGCTGTACAGAAGGCTGCAAGAGGCGAACGAAGAGAGCAAAACGGCGCACACGGCCAAGGCGATGAAGGAGGTTCGGGCGCGAATGGATAAGGACGTGGCGCTGGTGCTGAAGCGCGTGAAGGTGATAAAGGGGAAGCTGGAGGCGCTGGAGCGGTCGAACGCGGCCAACCGGAGCTTGCCGGGGTGCGGGCCGGGGTCGTCGGCGGACCGGACGAGGACGTCGGTGGTGAGCGGGTTGGGGAAGAAGCTGAAGGACATGATGGACGATTTCCAGGGGCTTCGGGCGCGCATACAGATGGAGTACAAGGAGACGGTGGAGAGGAGGTACTTCACGATCACGGGGGAGAAGGCGGAGGAGGAAACGATCGAGAATTTGATATCGAGTGGGGAGAGCGAGAGCTTTCTGCAGAGGGCGATTCAGGAGCAGGGGAGGGGTCAGATAATGGACACGATTTCGGAGATTCAGGAGCGGCACGACGCCGTTAAGGAGATTGAGAAGAACTTGATGGAACTGCACCAGGTTTTTCTGGACATGGCGGCGATGGTGGAGGCGCAGGGACAGCAGCTGAACAACATCGAGAGCCACGTGGCGCATGCGAGTTCGTTTGTGCGACGGGGCACCGAGCAGCTTCAGGATGCGAAAGAGATTCAGAAGAGTTCGAGGAAGTGGACCTGCTATGCCATCATTCTCGGCGCTATCCTCATTGTTTTGCTTCTCTTCCCTCTCCTCTCCTCGCTCTTGCCTCATCTCTTGATGAGGTGAACCACAACACCTCCATACAACACAACATGCTTTTTCTCCATTTACGATTCCAGTAGATTAGGAATCTACCTGCTATTCTTCTCATCTAATGTAAATATATAGCTTTGTTTCATTTCATTTCATTTCGCCTCTTTTCTATTCAAAACACTAAGTACACTTTCATGTCACAGGCTCAAAATGTGTTAACCCTTTTAAAAACATACCTGTTGGAGAATGAGAAAAAAAAAAAAACTCGTGTTTTTAATCTGCAGAAAATATGAATTCAGTATATTCTCTAATTTTACAAAATGGTCGTTTTATTTGTTTTACACCAGCTCCATTGTCATTTTCCCAAGCTAAGGATACGAGTGAATAACGTTCTACAGATTAGAAATAAGTTAGAACTTTGAGTGGTCTGAATAATTAATTAATGCTTAGAATTTGAAAGTGAAACTGAAATTCAGTCAATCTGAATTCCTCCTAAAAATGGATCTGTACTCAATATTCATGTTAGAAAGGATCAGACCTTAATTTTGCGACAAAGCCTGATGTCGTTCATGCTTCTCCTAGCAGCATTTCTACTTGCTGCAGCCATTTTCTTGCTACATAGATTCCAGACAGCAAACCTCATTGTAAGCATGGCTCCTAAGTCCTAAATGATTTCTTCTGCAGAATGCTACTTAGCTTCTCGTCCCTAACGTCAGTGTCCTTAAAATGTTATACGCAATGATAGTACAATTCCTTTAGGTACTAATACTACTAATTATTAGAATTTATTTTTAGGAGATAAATGAAAGGAAATTGCTTGTCACTGGCAGTACAAACAGTTTTTGGTCATAACAGAATAAATTGTTTTAGTATTAATTTAGTAACAGTCTTTTGTTGAAAATTGACTATTTATTTTGTAAGAATGGATTAAAGTAGTGTCAATTTTCGTACTCACAACCAAACAAGTGATCCAGTTAAATATCATACAGTTAAACTGTACTCTAACCATTAAATAACAGGTATACCAAATCTTTTTGACTTTCAATTTACCAAACAAATTCTAGGTAACTGTCTTTTTCCTTCTAATATTATAGTGTCCAAACTATCCCACTTTTTTCTTGAACTTCTGAACACCAGAAGTTCATAGATTGAGATGAAGTGCACCAATTTTAATCAATTTACCCAGTCTCATTCTAACATGCAGTGGATAATGGCTGTAATTTATGGCAGAGAACCATTTTTATACAGATAACCTTTGCACACGGGAATCACTTGTACCAGTGTCCACCACAGCGCACCCTCTTCATGCAATACTTGTCAATTAATTAATATGATCAAAGCAAAACTATAGCATCCCAATAAAAAATTTCCAAACAAAAATTATAGAGCACGACGCTAACGATTTTTTCAGTAATTTTGTGCATCTGAGCCTACTGGCATGCAGTGTGTTTTTTATAAGGAAAAAAAAGTTATTCAGTGAATACAAATAGGGAAGAAAGAAATAATATAACACGAAATAAAATGAAATGAAATAAAATAAAGTAGCAAGGTTTAAAGAAAAACAAGGCACAACATGAAAAGAGACAGAAAAAAAATAAAATTTCTAGTTAAACGACTTTTACAATGGACTCTGCATAATTTCTAGTGGTTTCTCACCCCAAATCATGAAAATGTGTCTTCCAAGCTGCATTCCTCCACATACTAGAGGAGAAATGAAAAGACACAGGTCTCTCCTTTTTTTATCCCCCATACGGAACACATCCAAACAACCTTTCTGATTTTCACCTATTAGTTCACGCTCTTCCCTGTTTCCTCGCATCTCCACCCAATAATTGCATAACTACTTATGATAAGCATAGTTCATGCACATCAAAAGCTATCAATCATGTCAATTTTTTGAAAGATATACCTCTGAATGATATAGATTAGGGGTAGTTCTGAAACACATCTATCGGTACAAAGACAAAGATAATACAGCTGTAAACTCAACAATCGAGTTTATGTGAGATTCCACCCCCGCTAGGAGGACATAGAAACTCAAATCAAACCCAAACAATCAACTGCAGGTAAGAAAACAAAAGCTGGAAACTAGTCCACAATATAAAATGAAACTTCAATGATCAGCACAAAGCCATCATTAGTAAATATCCAAGGAGCCAGCATTTAAAATGTATAAGCTGTAACCAAATAGAAAATTCATTTCCTCCAATCAACAAGATTAATTAGCAAAGCAAATACAAAAAAAAAACGAGGGAAATTCTGATTTAATGTACAAGCACGCTGGCCACTCAATCATGTACCAGCATTGGGTAGGGCTGCCATAAAGGAATTGTAAGAAGACTCAAGATCAAAGTGAAGCTGCCGCGCCTGTTGTTCTGTCAATTCATCAGCTGCACCCATCTTGGATAACCTTGCAATCCATTCTTTCATTTTGGTTTTACCCTCAAAATCGGGCGGCAGGATTGTCAACTTATTGAGTGAAGCATTAAGGTCCGAGAGCAATGGATGCACCTGATCCACAGCCACCATGTTAAGTTTCAAGGAATCCATTGATGTAATAAAATTCTGCACACACTCAGCAACAGCAGCAGCCGAAGTGGAAGCAGAGGCAGCCGCAGTCGCGCGATGCTCCACGGTAGCAGGCACACCAGACACCACAAGGCGGTTAAGTGCAGCCGGGCACTCCATCTTATAAGTGTCTGCAAACCGCTCAATGCTAGGCACAGTGTCTTTAAGGGTGGAAGCTAAGGTTTTGAAATGAGCAATGAGCTTCTGGCACTCCAACTCATATTCCTGGGGTGAGATTATGTCTCTAACATAGGCTTTCTCAAGCCTCTCGGTGGCCTTAATGATGGCATAAAGCTCGGCAAAGTTATCAAACATTTCTCTCTCGCGCTTGTCATTCCAGAGCTTAACCTCCATGGTACTCATGAGTATGTGAACACGCTATATTCAAACCAATCACACAGTGGGGATGGAGGAAAATTGGAGAAGAGAACGGGACACGCGCAAAGAGAAGGGCCTTCTTCGCTGAAAGTAAACCCACAAAACCCAAAACATAGCATGTTAACTGCTGCTAAGATCACAACGCCACAAAGGGGATCTAACAACTAACACCATTATTTCATCACACCAAACATAAAAATGCATACAAAACAGTGACCAAAGTACTCACAGACCCATCAGAAGAAAAACAGTAAAAAACGAAAAATCTCAACTTTGTCTAAAATAAATCAAAACTAATCCAAGACAGTGAACTAATCTCAACTTTCTCTCAAATATACACTCTGGGTATCAGAAAACGTTTCTCCTAAAGCTGAAAAATCAAGGTAAAACGCGGTTTCAACGATAACAACAAAAAAATAAAACAATGGACGTTATAGGTTTCCGAAATTTCCCTTAAATTTCTCAGAAACCAAACATCAAGGGAGCATAAACACAAACGAAAACAAAGAAATCAGCAGACAGGCATGAAAAAAGGAAAGAAAACCCATGTAAAAGTTCATCACAAAAAACCCCAAATCAAAAGAAATTGCAAAGGCGAAAAGCAATAATCAAGACAGACAGAGACAAAGAAAGAGCAAGAGAGAGAAAGAGAAAGAGAGAGAAGGGCTTACAAGAAGCAGAAGACGTTATGGAATGGTTGGGAGAGAGGTGGCTTCCATATGATTAAGAAGGGAACGGATTGCATGAAATAAATCGGGTGCGGTACGGTCCACGGGGAAAGAGAAAGGGGTTGCGTGTGGGTTCCCACATATTATTATTGCTGCACGCCACGGCTTACGGCATCGACGTGTAGCAGTTGAAAACCAAATAACTACTAATAAGAAACCAAACGCAATGCTCAAATCTCAATGCATTTCGCCTACTATTTTCCCTCCTTCTCCCTTCTCTCCAACACGTTACCCACCAAATCACACATTTTCCCCTTTTCAATTTCATTATGTTTCAACCTAACCCTGACCTAACTATTTTCAACTAAACTTTTTTTTTTCTCACCCTTAATCACATTCAATAAATCTTTTTTATTTTTCTATTATTATCTTTTAATTCTTTGCTAACAATTACAATAGATAAAACATTACTTCTTGTCATTCATAAGGTCTACAAAATGTTTAAATTGTATACATAGATAATATATGTTTAGTTTTTTAAACATTTAATACTTTACACAGTTTGTTCTAAAATATGCTAATGCAATTGTGAATTTGGGACACGTGGCTTATTTTCAACTAATACGAATTTGGGACCATCTTAACCAAAAAAATCAATAATTCAATCTTAGAAGTCCCTCAAATGATTTGATGATTACACAAATAAGATTATTATTTGCATTATTGCTTAGTGACATGCCACTGTCAACTTCGTCTATTTGGATTTGTAGGTTGTAATTTCTTTTTGACAGCATTTGAAGCTTCTAATTAAGACAGTAAACCAATTAAATTTTTGAGAAAATAAACTCACCCATTGTGAGCTAAACTTTTTTCAATACTTTTCGAAATTGTAGTTATTTAAACATACAACTCCGAATAAATAACTATTTAACAACTGATGACTTCTACAAAAAAATTTTGTTGCTTTTACATCAAAATTGATTTTATTTCAAAAAAATAAGAAAAACTTAATTAAAGTTTCCATCGTGTAAAATATTCTATACGTTATTGTGATAGAAATTTCTGGAGTCTATAATAATTACCTAGTATAGATTATATTATTGAATAGTTTGTATGAATATCTAAGCATTATTATAGCTACTACAACAAGTAAACAAATATTACAATATATATAGTGACATTTATGATACCCAAAATATTAGTTACAAAATTATGTTGGAGGAAGCTATGCTCCTTTTGCAAGCAAGCTTGGATTTGCCAAAATTCACCTTGAATCTAAAAGATTCTATAGAGAACTTCTCTAGAGTGGAAGATACCACCAAAAATAGATGTACCTTTGCTTTGTTATTATAGCATTTTCTTATGTAAGACATGAAAAATATCTTTAGGAGTAAATCTAATGAAATTGGCCATTCCTATAATGAATGTTAGGTTTTTATCAAGTATATCACAATAGTGTTAAGATTAATGTTATATTATATAAGGTAATCCGCATAGACTTTGTGGTCTGCTTTTGAAATTATATATCTCTAATATTATTTGAAAACATAAGCATACTAATTATAAAAGTTTTTAACAACGTATACTATTAAATTTTTACAAAATATTTTCTTTGAGAATAAAGTATCTATCATCAATAATAAATGTATACCAATATTAATTAGTCAATCATAAGTTAATACTAATGCAATTTTTATCATAGTATTTCTGTCGTGTAGAATCATAAGTTAATACTAGTATGATTATATTATAGTATCTCTATCAAGTAGGTTACGGATTTTACTGTTAGAGTAAAGTTAAACTTAAGTTAATTTTCTTTGTATTATATTAGAATTATTTACAATTTATTGATTATTAAATCTACCATGCAACTGTTATTGAATCATTCTTATATCACCTATTATATTATCTGTTATCTTATCACTATCAAATCTTCTATAAATATCTATTAGATACAAATGTTTTGGCCTCTTTCTCATTTTATATGAAAAAATTGACCCTAACATACGATTTTAAGAGATGTATAATATATATATATATATATATATATATATATATATATATATATATATATATATATATTTTTAAATTATTCTACCTTAAGTAGTAATGTTTATGTTTTATTTAAAAAATAGCATATTCAGAAAATTGAATTATCATAAATATTTTTTACCTATTCGCTATAAAATGAAAGTAAGAATCCATTGTTCAAATTGGGATGAAAGTTTTGATGTTACAAAAATGTCAAATTACAGTTTTTTTTTTTCTAGAATAATGTTATCTTTTACTACTTCCTTTAATATAATCGTATAAAATTGTGAAATAATTTCTTTGATTTTAGAGAAAGATATAAATTATTCTTAAGAGTATTATAGTGAATTAAATAGTTTCAGTAATTTTTTAAAATTGAAATCTCTAAAATTTAAAATGTTTTCTGAACATGAAAAAGGAAAATCTGAATTTATAATGTTTCCTCTTGGTAAATGACAGTTTAGGAAGTTACTTTCTGGTTGGGGTTTGGGGATTTACATAGTATTTAGGCTTAGCACCAAACTCATTCATGTCTATGATTCCATCTTATTGCTGTTGATTGTGTAATATTAACATTAACATGATGCATACGGAAGATGAGAGAGTAAGAATGTTGTTTCTTCTGTTGCTGATGCCACTGCCAATTGTTCTGGGTTGGGGAAAGGAGGGCCACTATGTCATTTGCAAGATTGCACAGGTAAAGTAACAATACCACACTACATCTCTTTCTAGATTCATTATCAATGTCTCAATTATTCCTAAATTGGTTTCAATGTATAACAAATGATAACAGATCCAGTGTAGTGTAGAACAAGCTGTGAAAGCAATAAAGTATAAATGAAGGGTTTGTTAGAAGTTTAGTTGTTTTGGGAGTATAAGTGGTTTTGGGGTTTTACCGTGTGTATGTGTTGGTAAAGTATTCTTGGAAGGTTTGAATTGCAGGGGTATCTTAGTGAAGGTGCTCTGTTTTCTGTGAAACAATTGCTTCCAGATTCTGCTGAAGGTGATCTTGCTGCAGTGTGCTCTTGGGCTGACGAGGTTAGGTTTAATTACCACTATCGTTGGAGTAGTGCTTTACATTATGTTGACACGCCGGATTTCAAGTGTAACTACGAATACTGCAGTGAGTATGTTTGGCCCTTTGGTACATAGGCTTTGATGGAATTTTTGTATATGGAGGTTCTCTTTTTTGGATAAACTCATCAACACATTCTTAAATGAATAGAGAATAAGAAGCTAAAATGAATTATACTTCTTCCATAAGTTAAACTGTCAACTTCTGGAAAAGTCCAATAAGACTTGGATAACACACTATAAGTTCATTTTACTTTCTTATTTTATTTATTGTATTAGTATTTCCCGAGAAGTTTATCCAATAAGACTTTAGACTGTTCAATGACCACGCACTTTCCAAGTTACTATGATGCGACTCTCATGATTCTTGAAGGAGACTGCCATGATTCTTCCAAGCATAAACATAGGTGTGTAACGGGAGGAATATACAACTATACAATGCAACTTAAATCAGCTGATGCTGGATCTGAACTAAACTGTATGTGCATGCATTCATAGAGTGCATTCTTAATGTTTTTAGTTACGTACGAAGACATGCCCTTTAATTTTCTGTTCTGATTTTATCAAGTGCAGATAATTTGACTGAGGCACTTCTGTTCTTGTCACATTTTGTTGGGGATGTTCATCAGGTTTCTTCTTGTATCCTATTTAAATATTATCAAAAACACAACTTATTATTGGTTCAAAAAGTAACTATGGCTTTCAAATCTTTTGTCTTGCATGAGTGGAAAATTAGAGTTTGAGTTTATCTATGGGTAGGTAAGTTGAGAAATGAGAACTTGAAACTCTAAAACAAGCATTGGTGGAAATTAGTCAACATATTATTTCCTATGTATTGTGTGAAAATTACAATCGCGTGGTTAAATGTCTTTTTTTCTTCAGCTAACTTGTGCTTGAAAGGATATGTTTTTTCATTCCTGATTTCTGGTGCAGCCCCTACATGTTGGTTTCATTGGAGACCTAGGTGGAAATTCAATTACAGTTCGTTGGTACAGAAGGAAAACAAATCTCCATCATGTAAGTGAAATTCCCTTCTGTGACTTAACTGTATTAAGTAACTGAAATTGTTTTTTCCCCTTTTCTCAGTGTAATTTAACGAAGATTTATAGTTTTCTGAGGGAAACTTGACTTGTAGTGGAACTCTAAATTGTTTTTTATTCAGTATCTTGTTGCTTTCTTCATTGTGTTTGGGAGAAACAGGTAATATGGTCAAGGAAGAGATTTAGGATCCCAGTCCATTTTTAAGGAAAAAACATACGAGTTGTAATTTTAATTCTATTTATTCTTCGCAGTTTGAACTGATACCTACACTTAGCATTTGATGCCAAAGTTAAAGAAACCTTATTGTATACTCACACGCTGTAGGTAACAGATGCACCCACTTTTGCAAGTGATTCTTAATTTCTTTGACACTAAGATCTTCTACATAATCCTTCGGTTTTTATCTGTTGGTCATCATGCTCGTCCAATCTGTCCCCGTCAATAATGCAGTAAATCGACTAAATTCAGTGGTTTCGGTTTTGGTCCAGGTGTGGGATGACATGATTATTCAGTCTGCTCTAAAAACATTCTATAATTCAGATCTTTCTATTATGATACAAGCTATTCAAAGGAATATTACAGTGAGTTTTATTTTTCTAATTTTTTTAATGTATTTATTCAAATGATGAAGACACCCAGCATAGGTAAACTGAAACTTTTTCTTTGGTCATCATGGTCATTGCTATGCTGGGACTTGTACATATACGTTTAGGTCAAAGTGGCTAACTATTGTTTTTACTCGTTTTCTGCAGGATAATTGGTCATATGATGTATCAAATTGGGAACATTGTGCACACAACTACACTGCCTGTCCAGATCGGTATCAGCATAAAACACAGCCTTTTTCATTATACTCTCTAGTTTTGTCTCATTGGCTGCTTTGTATTAAACCGGTTACAGTATTCATTGCTTGATAGTCAATATTTTTATATGCATATTGACAGATTTATATTCATTTCTTGTGCCTCATTGTCATAACTCTGCACCTTGAAGACTTTGAATTGATTAAGTTGAAATAATTATCCTAATCAAATTACCAATTACTACCTGTAACTTTCCTAGTAAGGTTACAATTGTTGTTGCATATTCAGATAGCCAGGGACTCCCCTTGGTTTGCCACATCATATTCTTGCACACAACTTATATAATTTGAAATTGCATATTCTGATTTTATTGGTTTCAATTCAGGTATGCTTCTGAAAGCATTAGTTTAGCATGCAAATTTGCATACAAGAATGCTACACCAGGAAGCACTTTAGAAGGTATTATTTCCTATTTCTCATGGACAAATAAACCATTAGAGGAACTCCATAATCGTCAGCTAGAGCTTTTTCCTCTTTTCCTTCTACTGTGGGTAGTGTTTCTTTTTTCAGAATCCTTGTTTTCCTTAGCTTCAATTCAAGATGTTTGATATGAAAAAAGACCGGAGGGACTCATTTTTTGTTTATCTGTGTTGTGTTCTTTTCTACTTCGATTGTGCGAATCCATTTTCTTCCAAGTCATCTTCTTCTTTTATCAAATATATTAATAGAATAAAATCTGAAGTGTGTATCACAATTTTCTCTGTACCTGATCATGACCGATGGAACGCACCAACTTATTCAAAGTTCAATGATTGCCACCCGTGTGCAATAGTTTATTTGGTTTCATAATATGTGGAGGATTCCCTTCATTCTTTATTGTGAAAAATGTAGATGAGTACTTCCTTTCTCGATTGCCTATTGTGGAAAAAAGGCTGGCTCAAGGTGGTGTGCGACTTGCAGCTGTCCTCAACAATATCTTTGCTTCTA
Source organism: Vigna umbellata (assembly GCF_029865625.1). Lineage (NCBI taxonomy): Eukaryota > Viridiplantae > Streptophyta > Magnoliopsida > Fabales > Fabaceae > Vigna > Vigna umbellata. Next base: position 52,759,956 of record NC_142165.1, on the reverse strand, counting down.
AGACCAGAACTGCTCAAGCTTGAAGACATCTTCAGGAGTTCAGCATCCATGATAAATATTGCTGTCACTTGTGTATCTCTACTACCAAAAGGAGAGACCTTGAGTACTCTTCTCTTGCCAACTCTTTTAATATAAAGTAGCACAGTTCTTCTTGATTTGCTGATATGCCCGTTCACTGATGCTAAAGGTCAATTTGCTTGATTTGGACTATAAGCACATTACCTAAAACATTATAAAGAGTTTCTATGTTGTTTGTGATTTTTGTGCTTAATCACACATGTAAATACTTATCATTCAAAATATAATACAAGAAAACTTAATAATGGAGAATATTACTAAGATAAAAACATATGTTTTACACCACCATCATTCTTACTTATGAGGTCTTTACTTTGCATTTATCAATGAAATTAACTTTGGACCACTGTAGAAGCTACATGTACCTAATAGAGGTGGTGTGATTGCATCATGAGGTGAGAAATCTTGCTTCACCGTATTATTTTGTATATTCACTTCCATACAGCAGAAGGGTCAACATGGGTCATTTGCCTCAACATGGAACATCTCATACTTTTTCTCAATGGCTGAAAAAAATGCAATATGAACATAGTGAAAAACTTAAAAAGCTAGTCTGGAAAGTCATCAATAATTCACCTAAGGTGGTTGGTTGCATCTTGCTCCACCTTTTTTTCAAGTAATGATATGCATAAATACCTATAAAAAAAACACCTAATTTAATCTTCACCTTTTCTATATCTTTCTCTACTTATCAAGTCAGATTACTTATCAAATCTACACTTTTATCGTTTTTCTTTCTTTCTATATAGCTTATGATGATTTGAGCAAACTAACCATAAAAAACTATATTTGGATTTACTTCAACACTCCCCCTTATTCAAACACTCACAAGTAACAAATCCTAACTCTTTTAAGTTTCACAAATCTATCAGGCTTAATTGTCTTAGGATGCCTGTCAAATCAACTTCTGTTGAGCAATAAACCAATTGAAGCTCACCATTATTCACTTGTTTATAGTCTTAATGCATTTGTTTCTCCCATGAGAAACTGGATTCTTGACCAGATAGATAGCTAATTTCTTGTCAACTAACATTTTTACAGGTTTTTCCACTTCAAACTTCAATCCATTTAGAAATGAATCTATTAAAAATAAAATTGATTTTTACATCAGACAAAATGCACTGTAGTTTTAATCATTTCAAGCACAATGATTTAACATTTTTTGTTTTGTTTCGTTATTTTCATTATTTTTAATCAAGTAGCTTTTATATTATTACTTGTATTAATAATAACTCATTAGAAGTATTCATTAGAGGCTTTAATTTTTTAATTTTTTAAATATGGTTATTTTCTTGCTATGGATTTATTTATTTTCATTATTTTTAATCAAGTAGCTTTTATATTATTACTTGTATTAATAATAACTCAGTAGAAGTATTCATTAGAGGCTTTAATTTTTTAATTTTTTAAATATGGTTATTTTCTTTAAGGATTTATTTATTTTCATTATTTTTAATCAAGTAGCTTTTATATTATTACTTGTATTAATAATAACTCAGTAGAAGTATTCATTAGAGGCTTTAATTTTTTAATTTTTAAATATGCTTATTTTCTTGCTATGGATTTATTTTATACAATAAATATCTATCTTATAATGCATAAAATTATCCTAAGATTCATACAGGCGTTTTTTTATAGATATGTCCAAATATATGATTTCTTTAAACATAAGGATAACATGATAAGTTATTATATATATAAATGAACTACTGAAACATATAAAAGAAAATTAATAACTATGTAAGAAAAGAATAAGAGTAAATAATATATTTTTAACTTATAATAACGTTATTTTATAGTTAAGTAAAATAAAGAGAAGAAAATTATTAAATCTTTTAAATATGTATACTCTTAAACAAAATCAATTTAAGTGATGTTTAAGTACTTATAAAATTTAGTTTTTAAAAATAAAATAAAATAGTTTGATAGAGGAAAAAAATAATATTGTTTTAGTTTAATTTTACACTATAAGTTTTTGAAGTAATGAAAAATACTTTAATTGTAGTTTTGACTCTAACCATACTGATGTTGAGAACTTTCTAATCTTTAAAATTTTAAAAAAATACTATTTTTCTAATAACTTGAAAATTAAAACCATTATCAACTTATTTGATCTACTTTTGTCATTTTAAAATAAAATATTGGTTAAATAAAAAATTATAAGATAAGGTTCTTATTGTTCGTCCAAACTTTCAATTATTCTTAACTAATATAGATGAAGTTACATGTATTATGGAATAATATTTTATATTTTATATTTAATTTGACAGAGAATGTCGGCAATGTGGTGCTCATTCCCTCTTATAAATAAAGTAGTTATAACATCAATTTCTTCCTCTATATAGCTAAATTGCTTACTCAGATTTTCTCTTTTCTACACTTTTTTAAGTTTTAAGTTTTCAATTCCAAGTTATAACTATAATAAGTAGAATTCTAAGTTATAACTTTATAATTAACAGGTAAATCAATTTCTCTTATGCTTATTTTAATGGTAGAAATAACAACCAATCTACCTCGGATTTTGTATTACATTCTTTTACTGCTAAAAATATATTAAAAAAAGAAAGAAAGACTTGAACACAATCAAACCAAAATTAAAAAAAAAAAACTGATATTCTGATAACTTAAAAATGATAATAATAGTGGTTTATAAAATTAGAATTCACTTCAAGATTGACTTTGTTAAAAAACCTCCAAAATCACTTGTAAAATCCCATTTAATCTTCATAGGATGTCCATCTCTCCCCCTCTCCAAACTGTAAGTTTTGTTCTGTATAGGGTTCTTTTTTAGAGTGGTTATAAAAGGTAAAGGAGTCAAACAAAATAATGAAAAATAATTAAAGTAAAAATAATGAGATAATGTGGATAAGATTATATTTCTACCAAATTGTTTTTAACAGTATTCACACAGAATTTCAATACATGAATACTAATAAAGCAATATTAACTCATAATATAACAGTTTAGAAGGGTTAGCTCCCCTACCTCTTCTCCAGAATTATTTTCCTATTAGAAGTTGTTCCCCGAAAACTCTTCAGAACCTCTACTCTTTGTGCAACTAAAAATTTCTTCCTAATTCTTTCTTCTCTATTTCTCAAGCTCTCACTTGATTCTTCTTCTCTTGGTCCAGAATACCCTTCCCTCACATGGCTATTTATAGGTAAAAAATTTTACTATTCATTAATTTTTTAATATTATTTATTATTTTAATATTATTTAAAAATAATATTTTAATCATCCACTTGATCAAATATGATCCTAATTCCTTCCATGCTAAGGAATTCTTATACTAATTCCTTCCATGCTAAGGAATTCTTATCTTTTTTTTTTTTCACTATTCACTATTCACTTTTTACTATTCATTATTCACTTTTTACTATTCAATTTTCTAAAAAAAAAATCCTAAATAAGTTATCAAAAATTTGAACCTCTCCTTCTAGAATTACTATAATTTTATATCTAAAATTTACATTTTTCTATCCATTAAAATAATTATTACTAATAAAATGCTAAAATTTACTATTATAAATATTTTTCATGAATCTTACAAATTAAGCTACCAAAATTTCTTATTAATCTTTCCACATTTTATAAACTTATTATATTTTCCATTCACAAAGAAATTTATTACTACTAGTAATAAAATTATTACTATTAAGGTAAATATTTTTCATGGGTCTTACATCTAAGCCTTTTCATCTTTATTTCCTTTCTACTAACAACCATTAGAGGTGTCGTCAGAAAAGGAAGGAAGAAGTGTGCCTTGCTTGCCACTAAAGTTTCCTTGCGAACTTGCCACCATCATTGTGACAAATATGGAAAGAGGACGCACACCACCACACCACTCAAGCCACCGAGAACCACCCACATCGAAGCTATTGTGCCTATTAGAAGCGTTCATGACTAAGGAACCTCCCTTGTCAGAAACACTGCTCCATAACAACCACACATCGCTGCTCACCAAAACGGAGTAGATGGTTACACTTGAGCACAACAAAGAGGATGACAAAGAACCAACCTATGACTCCATTAAACCTAGTCACCACCGCAACACTGTCTCAAAATCAACAACAATCGACATTTTGTTATGTCCATCGGTATGATCGAGAATATTCAAAATTCAATGTGCAGAAGATACCAACTCCTACCAATATCGCCCTTAACCAATTTCATATAATGTCAGATTAAAAGAATGGTGGTATGATTGTGGTCACTTTCAAGAAAATCGTCTCCCTTGTCATCATGTCATAACTGTGAAAGGCTTGATGAATTTGGTATGGTGTATATGGTGGTAGAATAATCTAGATATACTAACCTAGTTAGGAAAGAAGGCTAGAGGAGGCTATGAATGTCTTTGAATGGTGAATTTTAAGTAGAAAAATGGGTTGGAGTGATCTCAACAACATTTTTTTAGTATATTCTCAAAAGTGATTTACATGATGGAGAAACACTCCATTTATGGGGACGAGAATCGCTTCCTACACTGCCTCTTGGTGCTTAATAGACTCCTCATGTCACATATCACAAACCATGTGGAGTGCCACGTTTTAAAAAGCTAATTAAACATATGAAAATAAATGCACAAATTAGCAACAACTTCATGTATGTCGTTGGGCGCATATCAGTGGGTGTTAGGCATTGAGTGGCATGTCGTTAGGCACTAAGAGAAGCTCGTTGGGTGAGCTTTGGCTGGCTCCTCTTTTTTGGCCACACTCCTTCTATTTAAAAAAAAGGTTAATTTTTTATCCTCCCGGGAGGACCAAAAATTAAGGTTTTTTTTTAAGGAGGAGGACTAAAATGTACCTCACTTTGAAAGAGAGACTAAAAACAAATTCGCTTAATAGTTTAGGGACTAAAAACATATTTAACCCTTTTTTTCTTAATAAAAACATATTCATGCATTGAATCGTCATTGTCTTTTTTTTTCTTTTTATTTTACTTTCTTACCTTTCCCCTTTGTTATTTTTATTAATTCTAAATTTTGCTATATAATAATTTTTATTATACACATGTTTTAACTTAATTTATATTTTATTCAATTTTTTATTTTTTCTTTTGATTCATTTATTATTATTATTATATTCTTTTAATACCTAAAATACTTATTTTATTTATTTATTTTTTTGAAATCATTTTATATTTTATCCGAATGAAATTAAGTGTTGATAGAAAGTTGAGTCCATATAAGAGTAGACCATCAATATCTAAAAGACATTAATATTGTTCTTAAAGAAAATCAACAACAATCAAAATTTTATCATGTTTATTGGTATGATTGAGAAAATTCAGAATTTGACATGTAAGAAATATTAACCCCCACCAATATCGTCCTCAACCAATTTTATATAACATCAGAATAAAAAAAATTGTGGTGTGATTGTCATCACTTTCAAGTAAATGTCATAATTATTTGTACATATTATCATATATTACTAACAAAATCTAATCGAACCTGTGTACAATCGACACCATAATACCAAATTTTCAATTTCGATATAAGGCATTAGAAAGACCAACTACTATTGGAATCCATAACAAAATGGATCAACCAATTTTGGATTAACCTAAAACATATTTTTAGTGTCGCAATGAAAGTCATCATAGGAACATGTCCATTTCATCATTAACTTTTACATATCTATATTGTTCATTAATTTGTATTATTAATTTACTCTTGTATCTTCTATTCTTAATACATTATCATTAATATACACCACAAATTATTTAATCAATTGTGATTTTCAACAATTACAAGATTTCTTCTACGATAACAATCAAAACACTCTATTAATCGATTATAGGGAAGTGTAATCGATTACAGTTCGTCATTTTACAAATATATTTTCCTGGTAATCAATTATAATTCACTCATAATCGATTATAATGCGTATTATCCATTGGAAGTCGTCTTATCCTAAGACGACTTTTAATTTACAATTGAAAGTCATCATGTCCCCAACACCTTCAGATCAATTACAACATGTTGAAATTGTTGAGAGACTTGACAAGTTTTACTATCTAGTTCTATCCATTCGAAAGTTAATTGAAAATACACAATTTCTTCATTTGAAGTTGTGTAGTCTCATACTAATTATCTATTCTCATAATTTTTAAAAGGTTTGTCTATTATGGTAATTTATGAATGAGAATTGCTATACAGGTAAAAGAAAACTCCACTAGAAGATAAGACTCTAAATACCATCTTAGATTCAAATAATAATGAATGTTTTCATTGTATTCGACACACCAAAAGTAAAGGACAAAAAGGAACATTTATAGTAACTATCCTTGTTAAACAAGTTGTCTATGACTAATAACAGACACTACTGCAGTCAAGGGAAATGACAACGGTTATTTTCACTTATAGGCATCGGTTTTGCAACCAAGGCATATACAGGTGAAGTAAAAAGGGATCAACTTTTTGCCTCGGTTCTGAACCGAGTCAAAAAGGTTCGGATTCTGCCTCGATTCACAGACAACCGAGACAGTAACGTGTTTTTAATTTTTTTTAATCTCAACCTAGATCACTTGTTGGTTCCTCATTCTGTTCTATTTTTCTATGTTCTTTTACTTTCTCTTCTCCTTCTCTTTGTGCCTTAAACTTCTCTCTCTATTTTTTAATCTCAAGCTTATCCTGCAATTTTATTTCATCCATGTTTTTATACAAATGGGGGCAAAAATACTTGATCCTTTGAGGAAGAAAATTACTTTTTACAAACTCAAAGGACAGTGTCCTGTTGAATATTTAACTTCATTGCATCCATTGCAATCACACATCTGTGCATCATTGCATCCACAAACATTCTGCACAAATTGTGGTTTACATTATTTATTTAACTCTCAAACAAGTTACAAAGAGATCAATTGCGAAATGAACTTAGTTTATACTTGGAGCCCAACTTTGCATAACAAACCATGTATCTACAGGCAATGGTGGCAAAGAATCTTTTAACCCATACATTCTCTAGAAGCAAACCTTCGCTCAAACACAAGAAGCTCCAAAAGTCGTGATCAGAAACCTTCGCTCAAACCACAATTTCTTTCCAGGTAAACTCCAACCTGCACTAACAACCCAGATTTTCAACCTCAATCATCATCATCCACCTTAAGACCTTTCCCAGCGAGCAATCAGAAGCCGCAAAGAAAACTAAGAAGCAAAATCCCCAATTCAAGAGGCGAATCCAAACTACAAACACTATCCATTTTGCCATCCACCTGCCGAGAAACAGAACCAAAAACCCAAGGGAGAGAAACGTAGATCCACCGGCTACGTCCTCGTCGCATCGTCGATGCGCTCTCACCGCCATCGCAGCACCGTCAGTGCTCTCTCGCTGCACCATCGCAGCATCGTCGAGAAGAAGGAGAAGAGGAGATGATGACCCCCTGGTCATAGTAGATCAGATAAGAATCTGAGAACTGGAGTTGAACGCGTGGTTGGAGAAGATGAGGCAACGGAAGAAGCACACAGATCTATAAACTCTAGGTTTCGGTGTTGAAGAGGAAAAGGAACGAGCAAACCCTAGATCCGAAGGATTATTTGGTGAAGGTTAGAGATCGGGGTTATATGGTGGTTTAATCAGTGAAATGGTCCGATTAAATGGTGGAAAAGGCTAGAAACAAAGATTTAACTGGTGTAAATGGCTAGAACCTAATTTTAATCGGTAAGAATGAAGGAAAGGTAAAATGGTGGATCTGACTTACGGTGAAGGTTCTGTGATGGTGGATCTGTGAAGTTGAGGACAACGAAGTTATGGCTGGTGCGGGTGAAGCGCGAGAGAATGAGGGAGACTCGTGTGCAAAGGAGAGGAGAAGAGGCATTTGGGGAAAAGGTTTTGCTACCCAGAGGCTGACTTGAAGGTTCCGCGGTCCAAGTCCAAGACTTATCAGAGGCTTATATGCCTCGGTCCATCCTGCCAACCGAGGCAGTATCTCTGCCCTGTGAGATTTATGCTTCGGTTCATCCTGCCAACCGAGACAGTATTCTCTTTAGACATCGGTTGCTTAACAATCGAGACATAATGTTTTAAAAATTACGAGAATATCACTGCGTTTTGATACATTTCGGTTTCAGAAAAACTGAAACGTAATGTGCGAGTTAAAATACGATTTTTTACTAGTGAGACTATTACATATGGCAAAAGAGAGTATTATTCTGTTGTAACAAAGAGAAAAAAAAAACAAAAATACATTGAGAATAATTTTCATATTCTATTCTAATACTAACCGATCTTCTAATTACTTTTAAATGTTATTTTATCATTTCATGTGTATAATGTTAGCGTAATAACTTTTTATCTATCATTTGCTTTTATACAATATAATTTAGTTTAATTTAGACATTAGTTTTCAATAGATCTATCGTACTATTTTATAAACATAACACAACATTTATCTTAATTATAAGAAAACAAAATTTCCTCCATGTGACCATAAATGGCAGAGTTGCTAAATTGCGAAGCCGTATCATGTGACAATTATTGACGAGTCGGCAGCTGGAAGAGATTACAGTATACGTAGTTAAGTGACAACTGTAAGCAAAACACAAGGGTCTAAAAATATCTGCTTCATTACACGCGATTTGCTGAAAGATTATGCTTTTATGTCCTTCAGGCTTAGGGTATCCCACAACATTTTGTGCTTTTGGTTATCTATATATAAGGGTGCTCCACCTTTGCTTAAAAGGCACATGTTGTGAAAAATGGGGTTAGGGGCACTATTTCTTGGGTTCTTCTTCCTTTCTTGTGTGGTGTCTGTGAAGAGTGTGGAGCCAAAACCCTCACCCACTTGTACATTTCCTGCAATCTACAACTTTGGGGACTCCAATTCAGACACTGGAGGCATATCAGCTTCATTTGTGCCAATTCCTGCACCTTATGGCGAGGGTTTTTTTCATAAACCTTCAGGAAGGGACTGTGATGGCCGTCTCATTATAGATTTCATAGGTATAATGAACTTTCAAATACCCTTATCTCTTTCTGTTATGCTGTTTCCAACTTTGCATTTTAAAAACTTAGGCACTGCAATGTTCATTAGTTGTCAGTGAAAAGTAGTTTTAGTTTTAATTTGCCTCAAAATCTGCTATTTATACTCTATTGTGCAGCTGAGAAGCTAAATTTGCCTTACTTAAGTGCCTATCTGAATTCCCTTGGAACCAATTACCGGCATGGGGCAAATTTTGCCACTGGGGGGTCCACCATTAGGAAGCAGAATGAAACTATATTTCAATATGGGATAAGTCCTTTCTCGCTTGACATCCAGATTGTGCAATTTAACCAGTTCAAAGCACGCACCAAACAACTCTACGAAGAAGGTAATTGTGCCTAGAAAGAAGTTTTAGTTCAACAAACTCAAACCTTGTTGTTATGTTGGTTCTTTGTTGTTCATGTGTTTTTGTTGGTATTTGCTTGCTGGAAATTTAGCCAAAACCCCACTTGAAAGGAGCAAGCTTCCGGTGCCTGAGGAGTTCTCTAAGGCTCTCTACACTTTCGACATTGGTCAAAATGATCTCTCAGTTGGATTCAGAAAGATGAATTTTGACCAAATACGTGAATCCATGCCAGATATTGTCAACCAACTAGCCAATGCAGTCAAAGTAAGTAGCCACCTGGTTCACTTGAAAAGTTGGATTTGATGTTCTTTTCAGAAACAAAAACAATAAAGTAAAATGAATTTTGAAGTTAAAATCAACTTATGAGTTGAATTTTAAGAAAGTTTATTCGAATAGAATCTTACTGAAAAAAAAAGGTCTAAAATAAATCTTACTGATAAACTGTTTGCAGAATATTTACGAACAAGGAGGGAGGTCATTCTGGATACACAACACTAGCCCCTTTGGGTGCATGCCGGTACAACTATTTTACAAGCACAATATAGCAGCCGGCTATCTTGATCAGTATGGATGTGTGAAGGATCAAAATGAGATGGCTACTGAATTCAACAAGCAGCTCAAAGACCGAATCATCAAACTCAGGACAGAGCTTCCACTGGCTGCAATTACTTATGTAGATGTCTATGCTGCAAAGTATGCACTGATCAGTAACACCAAAACTGAAGGTAACTTGTATACTATTTTTACAAGATTCAGTTAACCCCTGGTTCCTTTCACCTAAAACTAACGCAAAGATAGATGTTTGATAATGATTTTTCTAGTTCCTAATCATTTTAGGCAAAGCTGTTTAACAGCACATCAACTGTTCTTAATTTTCAGGATTTGTGGATCCTATGAAGATTTGTTGTGGCTATCATGTGAATGATACACATATTTGGTGTGGAAATTTGGGGAGTGCAAATGGGAAAGACGTGTTTGGTACTGCTTGTGAAAACCCTTCACAGTATATAAGTTGGGACAGTGTTCATTATGCTGAGGCTGCTAACCACTGGGTTGCTAACCGTATCCTCAATGGCTCTTTCACGGACCCACCAACACCTATCATCCAAGCATGTTACACTCAAAGAAAGCTATATCACAAGTTACAAAACTGAAGCAGACTTTATTCCTGTACTAGATAATTGAGAACCACATACTTGGTGTTCCTTGAATGTTCCAATACACAACATTCTGGAGATAGGCAAATTCATTGGCCTATTAGTGTTTTTCAAACATTGTTTGCAACCGTCAATTTGGAATTTGACAATGCACTTTTGACCTTAATTCTCTCAAAGCATTTTATTTCTTAATATGTGCATGTTCTGGAAATTTATAGTATGCATTGATTAAATAAATTCATCACTTAGGGTGTGTTCTTTTGGGTGTACTTGGGGAGATGATTTGAATGGATTTGAGTGGATTTGAGGGTAATTTTTTAGTTATTTTTTTGAGTGGATTTGTGGTTAATTGAGAATGGATTTAGAAGTAAAGTTTGTGAGAATTAGTGTAGGATTTGATTGAAGTGATAGATTTTAAAAATTAGTTTAATTAGTAGAAATGAAAGATTACCAAAATGTCCCTAGCTATATATTAATATAAAATGTTATTTTTTAATGTAAAAAAGTTTATAAAGAGACCAAAACTATTAATAATTATTAAAATTAATTTTTAAATATTATAAAAATTATAATGTGATAAAATGAAATTATTTTTAAATAGGGAGTGTGAAAATGAAACAGGAGCTGCAAGAGGTAATCAAAAAGAGAAAAAAAAAGAAAACAAGAAAAAAAAACAAATAAAAAAACAAAAATGGCCCCTCACCCAGGCCCAAACATTTTCTTTTGCTTCCAATTCAGAAAACCCTAGGGTTAAGTTACATCCCCTCCATTTCGCCCAAAGAGGCTACAAGACCCAGGGTCTCTTCTCTAATCTGAAGAGCCTTAGGAAGATCACACACATCACCGCCTCTGCCACTTACGCCCCACTCTGCCACTCACTTCTTCATAACAGACATCTCCCTACTGTCCCTCCTTCCTTCCTCCACTGCATGTGTCTATGCTGCCATTCTCCTCAACCCGAACCCACCATTGCCTCCATGGGGGATCTACGTTTGACAGTGAGGCGAGGAAGATGATGACCGCATCACCCATGCACTAAGGTTAAGACAGTTCTGGTAACCCGTTTTTGTTGCGACGGAGCAAGGAATCAAGGTATGGCATCCCTGCAACCGGAAAAAAGACATATCGGCCATCCAAAGAAAGCAAATACGTGTGGTGGATACGGGATACAAGAAGCCTGTATCCGGATACGCTTCCTTCGAAAAAAATGAAAAACGTGTATCCGGATATGCTGTTTACTGGAATCGGATACAACAACATGTCTTCTGCTTTAATATTAACGTTAATATTATGATTTTTTTAATATTATAAAGGGTTGCACATGGAGTCGGAGTTTTGAACAATCGTACAGGGCATGTAAGTCTTTTACTTATAAATCAGCGCAAATCCTTCCATTTTGGCGAGATGGTGTAAACAGTGCAATCCACGCTAAATCTACGTAAATCATCGCTTTTCCATCGTCTCAAATCAACATATGAGAACACGATTTCGAAATCATTCTTCGCTCGCAAATTCGCTTGAACAGTACAATCTGTTCAAGCGAACATAGCCTTATTGTTGTAAAAGCTGACAATTAAAGAATAAAGATCACGAACAAGAATTTGCTAAGGCGTGTAAATCACTGTCCTAGGACTTATCCGCGCGGGGTATTGCGCAAGCTCCCAAGATACAACAGGAACTTCTCGGAATTTCTGAGGATCTCAAAACTAGCAAGGATCTCTTAAAAAGAGAATAAATTAAACCCAGAATATTTTTAGGGAAAGAAGAAAGAATGAAATTAATAGAAGAGAGAAATAAAGAAGAGGTTCTGACGATGATTTTCAGAATGGATGAAAGGCTCTATTTATAGAGCAAGAAAGGAGATGGGAAAAAGCCCATGGACCAGATTTGGTGGAAATTGCCCCTGGAGTTCGCACCTCACCTCGCGGTCAAAGTTGTTCTCGAGATCTTTATCCCGAAACTTGGGGAAAAGGAAATTTGAACGTGCAGAGCAGAATGTTCATCACGCAACGTTCGTGGGTGCTTTCGGAAGCAATTTGCAATATAAGTTTATAACACTTGCCTTTGTTTTTATAATCAATTTGCAATACATTATCTAGTTTTTCATGCCACTGTTTTGGTGCTTGTTTCAACCCATACAAAGATTTTAAAAGTTTACAAACTTTATTCTCTTGACATGGTACAACACACCCTTCAGGTTGAGTCATATAAATTTCCTCCTCTAAATCACCATTCAAAAAGGCAGTTTTAACATCCATTTGGTGTATCACTAGCTTATGGATGGCTGCTAAGGCTAACAAAACTCGAATAGAGGAAATCCTAGTCACAGGGGCAAAAGTATCAAAGTAATCTATGTTGGGTTTTTGAGTAAAACCTTTTGCTACTAATCTTGCCTTATACTTATCTATAGATCCATCAAGATGATACTTTTTCTTAAAGATCCACTTACAACCAATGGGTTTTGCTCCTTTAGACAAATCTATTAAGGTCCAAGTATTATTTTTCTCAATTGATTCAATTTCACTCTTAATGGCTTTATCCCACTGCATCAGGAGCACTAATGGCTTCTACAAAGTTACTTGGATCATTATCAACTAGATAGGTATAGAAATCATTACCAAATGAAGTTTCCTTCCTTTGTCTTTTACTTCTTCTTAATTCCTCACACAAGGCATCACTATTATTATTATTTTCTATAGGTTGAGACGTCTCACTAACCTTTAAAGGAAACACATGTTCAAAAAACTCAGCATTTTTCGTCTCCATTATAGAATTTCTTTCAAGTGTATCACTTTTAAGAACTAGAAACCTATAGGCAGCACTATGTTCAGCATAGCCTAAGAACATACATTCATAGGTTTTAGAGCCTATTTTCCTTTTCTTAGGATCGGGTAACATCACCTTAGCTAGAGACCCCCACACTCTTAAATATTTAAGGTTAGGTTGATAACCTCTCCACAACTTATAGGGAGTTTTACCAGTTTTCTTATAAGGTATTCTATTTTGTAAAAAACACGCAGTAAGCAAGGCTTCTCCCCAAAGGTTATCAGGTGCACTAGAACTAATAAGCATAGCATTCATCATCTCCTTAAGAGTTCTATTCTTTCTCTCAGCTACTCCATTAGACTCAGGTGAATATGGTGGAGTTACCTCATGGATGATACCTTCTTTAACACAAAAGTCATTAAACAAAACATATTCACCACCTTTATCTGATCTAATTCTTTTAATTTTCTTATTTAATTGATTTTCTACTTCTGCTTTATAGGTTAAAAACACATCAAAGGCTTCATCTTTATGTTTGATTAAGTATACTTTGGTGTATCTAGAATAATTATCTATAAAGGTCACAAAATAATTTTTACCTCCTCTAGACATGGTTTGTTTCATATCAGCTAGATTAGTATGAATTAACCTAACAGTTCAGTTTGACGTTCTACAGAAAAACAAGTTTTCTTTGTTATTTTAGATTCTACACATATATCACATTTACTACTTTGTTTATCATGCATATTAATTAATCCTAGTTGTTTTAATTTCATAACATAGGAAGAATTCAGATGTCCTAATCTAGCATGCCGTATATCATATGAGTCAACAATATAAGCAGAAGAAGATGATTCATTAATATTTTCATAAATGTTAAGTACAAAGAGACCCTGATCACAATATCCCTTCCCCACAAAACATTATTTTTGTCATTATAATCTTGTCAGACTCGAATGACACTTTAACCCCCACTTTTCCGAGTAGAGCTACAGAGATTAAATTAACTCTGATTGATGGCACATGTAGCACATCACTCAAGGCCAGAGTCTTTCTAGATGTGAGTATGAGAAGAACTTTCCCTTTTCCCAGAACAGGAGTGGTCCTGGAATCACCGAGGTAGACGTGTTCTTCTCCATCCCCTACATTAATGTAAGAGGTAAAGGCACTTCTGTTTGCACAGATATGCCTTGTAGCACCAGAGTCTACCACCCACTTGCTCACATTTGTCATCAGATTTACTTGAGAAACGACTGCAACAATAATGTCATCTCCTTCGACTATATTGGCCTTAGGAGGATTGTCGTTTCTTGCTCTGCGCCTACACTGTGGTGCATGATGGCCCGACTTCCCACATACGAAGCAATTTCCTTTCTTCTTAAAGGTGGGGTTAGATGCGTTGGGGGGATATTTTCGAAAATTATTTTCTTATTGTGATCAGGTTTGTGTTCGTACCTTTTTGGAGCATGTTTGTCTTCTACCATGTTTGCTTTTGCAGACAATGCTTTGGCCCTCACAACAACACATTCTTTCCTGTTGGTAACTTTAATAATTATGTGAGTGATCAGCTCTGAAAGTGACATTTGCTTGTGCCTGTGTTTTAGTTGTTGCTTGTAATCAGTCCAAGAAGGCGGCAGTTTCTCGATCAGAAGCTCTGAAAAAAATCATCTGGTAGAAGAACGTTCTCCGCTTTGATATCTTCGAGCAGCTTGTGGTACTCATTAATTTGCGACTTTATGTCCTTGTCTTCAAGGATTTCCCAGCGATAGTAATGCCCAATGATGAATCTTTGTCTGACTATATCTTCAGCAGTGTATTTGAGAATCAACGAATCCCAAATGTCTTTCGCTTCCTTGTAGGAAGCGTACACATCGAACAAATCGTTAGAGAGTGCACTAAGTAAAGTATGACGACATACCTTGTTTGCATGAACCCAGTCTTCAACTTGTTTTGAATTTGGAGGGAGACTGGAGTCGAGTTTTGAAGATGAAAGAGCATAAGCGACTCCGTACATGTCTAAGAGGGTTGACACGCGTTCTTGCCAGCGTCGGAAATTCTGACCGGAGAAGACTTCAATTTTTGATACATCTGGGAAAGGTTTCGCGAAGACCGTTTGAGTTCCGGAAACAATATTCCGATTCTCCGGGATTGAGTTGTTGTTGTCAGCCATAAGTCCTTAAGATTGTTGTAAAAGCTGATAATAAAGAATAAAGATCACGAACAAGAATTTTCTGAGGTGTGTAAATCATTGTCCTTAAGGACTTATTCGCGGTGTATTGCGCAAGGCCTCAAGATAGAACATGAACTTCTCATAATTTCTGAGTATCTCAGAACTAGCAAGGATCTCTTAAAAAGAGAATAAATTAAACCCAGAATATTTTTAGGAAAAGAAGAAAGAATGAAATTAATAGAAGAGAGAAATAAAGAAAATGTTGTGATGATGATTTTCATAATGGATGAAAGACTCTGTTTATAGAAAAAAAAAAAGATGGGAAAAAGCTCACGGACCAGATTTGGTAGAAACTGCCCTTGGAGCTCGCACCTCACCTCGTGGTCAAAGTTGTTCACGAGATCTTTATCCCGAAACTTGGGAAAAAGGAAATTCGAACGTGCATAGCAGAATGTTCATCACGCAACGTTCGGGCGTTGCTCTCGGAAGCAATTTGCAATACAAGTTTATAACACTTATTACCTGTCTGATTCATCCACCATGTCTTGGACTGCTCAGTAGTTCATATTTCTGCCTTTGTTTTTAGACCTTGGGGCTCTTGTTAGTGATGATTTGTCTACTTTCTTCATACAGAGAAGAAATTGGTTGAAACAAAAAACAGTAATGTTTCTATATTTAACAAAGAAGTTCTCATTGTTCTCGAGTTCTTCTTCTCTTCTGTTCTTGGAGGGTCTTCAAGAAAGAGCTCAATAATCATTATGTTTCTTCTGGCCATGTTCTGATGAAATCCACAAAACAATATGATGTAAAATGAGCACAAATTTAAACAGAACCTGTATGTAATTCTGTCCTAGGGTCCCAAATTTAGATGCATAAATAAGATTCCATCAACATAAATATTATGATTGACTTGAAAATTACAATAATCTTTTTTCAACTTGAATTAATTCGGTTTTCTAACTGTATAGTGGTTAGAAATACAATTTTATCCCTCTCTTAAATCAATATGGATTGAAAGTTCACAGGTAAGGTCTTCTACATCAGCATACTATTAATAATGCTCTATAGTAATAATAGCTATCCCAATAAATATTAAAATAATTACCATTTATTTAAAATTGATAAAATTAAATAGTTTTTTGTTGACTATATTTTGACATCCAATTAGTATTAATTTTCGGAAAATAACAGCTGATGTTAAATTAAATACTTCCATTTTCTTGTCATCGAAGTTTATAAAACATGAAAATTACTAAAGAAGTAAAACTATAATTGTTTCAGGTGTGGGTTAAGGTTTTATCCAATTTTTTATGTGTCATTCAAAGTTAAAATTTTATTCGGAAAGGAATCTCAGGTGCTTAGAAGTTACTTCTATACCAAATTAATTTAGACAAATAGTAATTAATGTTGTAATTAATATATAATTTATTTTCTTATCTCAAACTTTTATTTATATATTTTATAATAAATTTTTAATTTAATTTGGCCTAGTTATTATATAAACCTAAATAATTATACTTTAATCTTGAGTTAATCACTTTTATGATTGATCTATTTTGATGTTGTTTAGATCATTTGGTCTAATGAACTGTTGCTTGGTTTGTCAGATAACCAATCATCCAGGCTTTTTTTCATCTTGCTAAGACCATTTGGTTTTATGAACCACGATATATCTGTCTAGACTTAACGACTTGTAATTGTGATATTTGGTTGATCATCCAGACTTGCAATTTTTTACTAGCTTAATGGTTGGTAGTCCGACTTGTGATTGATCATATAATCATGCAATAAAATAATTATAAAATTTAAAAACATTTTTTGTTTTTGATAAAATTGGGACTCAACATTGAAAGCCAACCAAAATTACGTTAACTTTGGAAACAAACTCTTTTGTTCAAATTACTCTACTACTTTTATCTTTGGAAATAAACTAGTCCATTCAAAATTTATTTAAGCCTAACCAATATAATCAATACATCATCATTTTATGGTTTACGAGTGTTAGTAGCATGAATTTAATAAAATGCTTATTCTGTTTGAAATTTTTAAAAGTTTATATTTTATGAATATCTTGACCATGACCCAATAACATAAGAGAAAAGATTGGGTCAATTCAAACAGTTAACACATAGCATAGTCACGGCATATTATATAATTCAAATTAAAAGAAAAAAAAGTTTCTCTTCAGAATCAAATATAAATGAAATAATTGTTATTGGTCGAGTTTTAACTAATTTAATGGAACTGATCTCTAGTATTTTCATTTAATTATTGTTTTATTTGTAATGACTCCAGAGTCTCTATTCAATGTCTAATTTTAGTTAACATCATTTAATGCCCACAAGGTCTCTACGTTTCTCAAACTCTTCCTCTTTTGAAATTGGATTATTTTCTCTTCCTTTTTAAAATTTAGGTTAAAATATAAAAGAAATTGAATGGTTCGAATATAATCATTAATTTTTTAATTTTTTCTAGATCGAATTAACGAAAATAATTTTTTTTTTATTTTCCTTATATCACTCCACATTTTTTTCCTGCATTCCATATTTTTTAAAAATTCAAAAAACTATTCTCTACATTTTAAAAAATTCTAAATCTCACTTTTTTTTCTTTAATTGATTTTAAAATATCAAAACAGATTTTGAAATTTGTTAAAACAAATTTTAAGTTGTCAAGAAATTTTGAAATTCGTTAAAACTTTTAACGGATTTTGAAATTTGTTAAAGAATTTTTTTAATAGATTTTAAAATTCGTTGAAATTTTTTTCAAACATCTTAATGAATTTTAAAATTTTATTTTTGAAATGAGGAAGTGGAGAGAGAAATGTAAAGAAATGCTCGAAGAAATACTGTAGTTTCATTAGAGAGAGTTGCTCCCTCCATCACTTCAATCCTCCCTACACTTTTTCATTAGTTTTTTATTCCAAAAATACCTATGTTAATTAAACTTTATTTATCTTTTTTAAAAATCCTAAATCTCTTTACACCCCCTTCACTTTTATCTTCTCCCTGATTGCATTTAATTGCACCACCAAAAAGACGAAGATGACTGTTGGGAGGAATATTTAATATTAGAAACATATATTTATGTGGTAGGAATATTTATAAGGGAAATGATATTTGAACAACAAATTTTGACAACATTTTGACACGGGACAGGTGTCAAAATGCTAGTGGTCCACATGAAAAATTGAATTGAAAATTTTAAATGACGTGGAAAGGGAGTGCAGAAGGGGTTTCAAGTTTGGCGGTTCAAATTTCACTTTTCAGATTTTCAATTTGGGACATTCGTAGAGAGAGAAGAGAAGCTTGAGAGAGAGAGAGTCGAACTTAGAGAGAGAGTTCGAGAGAGCTCCGACGGAGTGCTCGCCGGAGTGCCGTCGGACAACGTTGAACGCCGTCGTCTTTCTTCCACCCCTCCAGCCAGTTCCGATTCAGGGCCGCCGCAGCTCCGGCGTTGGCCGACGAAACGAAGACGACATCGTCTTCCCTCCGACCCAGCCAACTAAGGGCGTGTTCTGAGTCTCGATTCCTCGCACCCAGCCAACTAAGGGAACAATTACTTAAGATTTTATTAACAAATTCGTGCCACAAAAACCACAATTTGTAAGACTCATGGTGTAGGAATAGATCTGGTACCAAAGGCAAAATAAGTGAGTACTTGGGTTGAAGTTTTTGCACAGCAAGGTCAACTACGTCCACCACACTCATTTTGGGGTACCTTATTTTTTTGTGGGATGACATTGAGAAATACGAAAGAAACACAATGCTCACTTACACAACTATAAGTTGTAAAAATTTATATGTTGTGGATCTTTCATACAAATGTTGCATTTGATTCATATGTTGTGCATTATTGTCTTTCTAGGAAGAACTACAACAAGTTAGGGAGCAATATGTTTGTCAATGGATTTTGGATGTCGACAATGTGCGGAGGAATCAAGTGTTGCAAGATTTAGGCATTTTGTAGAATGTTGGGGAATATTGATGAAAGAACAATTGTTCTTACATTTCAAATTTTTCTATTGGTTGCACATCACTTTTTATTTCAGAAATTGTTGACAAATATATTTGGCAGTTCAAATTCAGTTTGTAGTACTTAATTGACTTAAGTACCCACTTATATATGTGCTAAAATTTTAACTTAAGTATCCACTTATATTGCCCTTGGAATTTATGTGTCTGCACCATGACTGTTACTAAATATGGTTTGTTTGTAATTTTTTTTAATAAATTCTTAAATAATTGTTCCAAAATTACTTTGAAGTAGAACAAATGAGGGAAAATAAATAAGGCACCCCAAAATGAGTGTGGTGGACGTAGTTGGTCTTGTTGTGCAAAAACTTCAACCAAAGTACCCACTTATTTTGCCTTTGGTACCAGATCTGTTACTGCACCATGAGTCTTACAAATTGTGGTTTTTGTTGCAAGAATTTGTTAATAAAATCTTAAATAATTGTTCCAAAATTACTTAGAAGTAGAACAAATGAGGGAAAATAACTAAGGCACCCCAAAATGAGTGTGGTGGACGTAGTTGACCTTGCTGTGCAAAAACTTCAACCCACGTACCCACTTATTTTGCCTTTGGTACCAGATCTGTTCCTGCACCATGAGTCTTACAAATTGTGGTTTTTGTGGCACGAATTTGTTAATAAAATCTTAAATAATTGTTCCAAAATTACTTAGAAGTAGAACAAATGAGGAAAAATAAATAAGGCACCCCAAAATGAGTGTGGTGGACGTAGTTGGCCTTGCTGTGCAAAAAATTCAACCCAAGTACCCACTTATTTTGTCTTTGGTACCAAATTTGTTCCTGCACCATGAGTCTTACAAATTGTGGTTTTCGTGGCACGAATTTGTTAATAAAATCTTAAGTAATTGTTCCAAAGTTACTTACAATTAGAACAAATCAGGGGAAAAAAATAAGCACCCTAAAATGAGTGTGGTGGACGTAGTTGGCCTTGCTGTGCAAAAACTTCAACCAAAGTACCCACTTATTTTGCCTTTGGTACCAGATCTGTTCCTGCACCATGAGTCTTACAAATTGTGGTTTTTGTGGCACAAATTTGTTAATAAAATCTTAAGTAATTGTTCCAAAATTACTTAGAATTAGAACAAATCAGGGAAAAAAAATAAGGCACCCCAAAATGAGTGTGGTGGACATAGTTGGCCTTGTTGTGCAAAAACTTCAACCCAAGTACCCACTTATTTTGCCTTTGGTACCAGATCTGTTCCTGCACCATGAGTCTTACAAATTGTGGTTTTTGTGGCACAAATTTGTTAATAAAATCTTAAGTAATTGTTCCAAAATTACTTAGAATTAGAACAAATCAGGGAAAAAAAATAAGACACCCCAAAATGAGTGTGGTGGACGTAGTTGACCTTGCTGTGCAAAAACTTCAACCCAAGTACTCACTTATTTTGCCTTTGGTACCAGATCTGTTCCTGTACCATGAGTCTTACAAATTGTGGTTTTTGTGGCACGAATTTGTTAATAAAATCTTAAGTAATTGTTCCCTTAGTTGGCTGGGTGGGAGGAATCGAGACTCAGAACGCGCCCTTAGTTGGCTGGGTCGGAGGGAAGACGATGTCGTCTTCGTTTCGTCGGCCAATGCCTGAGCTGCGGCGGCCCTAAATCGGAACTGGCTGGAGGGGTGGAAGAAAGACGATGGCATTCAACGTTGTCCGACGGCACTTCGGCGGGCACTCCGTCGGAGCTCTCTCTCTCGAACTCTCTCTCTAGGTTCGACTCTCTCTCTCAAGCTTCTCTTCTCTCTCTACGAATGTCTCAAATTGAAAATTTGAAAAGTGAAATTTGAACCGCCAAACGTGAAACTCCTTCTGCACTTCCTTTCCACGTCATTTAAAATTTTCAATTCAATTTTCCATGTGGACCACTAGCATTTTGACACTTGTCCCGTGTCAAAATGTTGTCAAAATTTGTTGTTCAAATATCATTTCCCTATTTATAATGAAGATTTAGAATAAATATAGCTTCCATCCCATCACCTGTTGTCTTCTCGGGACACTACTTGTAGTGTTGATGATAAAGAGATGTCTTTGAGGTGTGGAAGGGAAGGATATTTAGGAAATTTTAATAAAGTGTGTGCTCATCCCTCCAGTTCCACTTCTTCCTACAAAACCCATCTCAGATTCATTCTTCCCTCGCTCCCTTCGCTGCACCCTTTACATCACCGGTTGCCTTCGCCCCTCTCCGCTCTCTCCTCCCCTCAAACCCAAACTAGGTCATTCTCTCTCTCTCTCTCTCTCTCTCTCTCTCTCTAATGCTTCATATTTATTGCTTACTCCTTCCGAGTGATTACTTCCGTCAATGTCAGGGACCAAGAACAAGAAGAAGGAAACAACAATCCTTCTTCCGTCTCCATGGACTGCAAAGTTCGTCTACAAGGTCGATTAGATCACAAAGTTTAATTTAGCGATCACGTAGTTATCCGATGATCCGCCAAAGAATTAGGATCATGGAACAAGAATGTTCCCTTGAACTGGATCGAAAATGGATGAGTGTGTCACTTGGAATTTAAAGGGACTGGTCACATTCAAATTAAATTCGTCACTATAAAAAAAGACTCGACTTTAGTCTGGGAAGCGGGGAAAAACAGAGACTTGAAGTTGCGGCAGGTAATTTTGCCACCATCGCTGCATGGGACACATTCCAAGAAAATTTGGAGCTGCACCCTTTGGATGAACCTTCACTCTTTTCTCCATCTCCTCCTAATTTTCCTAATTTTCCCTTGCACTCTAGATTCTTGGGCGGACGTTAACATCCGTAATCGGATATCGACATCCGTTTACCTTTCAATTAATGTTGATATCCGTCGATGAATGTTATATCCGTTTAAGAATCAACACATATTTACATCTGTTTTAATATTATTGAAGGACAAAAGTGGTGGCGGAGGGAGTAACTCTCTTCGTTAGAATGCCCATTAAACTATGGATCGGTCCAATTTCCTTGGGCTTAAAAGCCCAATGCGCATCTAAAAAAGATCTTCCGCCATAAGCGGAGCTTATTGAGCGGTGCAGAAACACATTTCATTTGACACGGAACCTCAATGACCATCATTTTCAACCGTTGATCAAAGTTCAACACTGCGTCCCTTCCATACCTTGGGACGGAACTTTCTATGTACGGTCAAAGATGGAATGGCACAACGTTTTATCTGTCTTCCACTTTCTGCATACAAACGCCATTTTACAGGGATACAATCGTCTTTGTCTCAAGAATATGAAAGAAACACGTTTAAATTGATATACAATAAACACGTGCTTCTTGCCCTCCAAGAACCTGGGCACTTCACCGCCATTTTAAATTTTCCATATCAAATGTTATTAAAGAAAGAAAACCTTCTTTTACAAGCAATTTTTTTCTTAAATAACTATCTAACAGTCTTATTTTGATAATAAATATTATATTTGGTGAGTGAACAAACATGGGAGAATTCAAAAATAAATTGAACTCTTGTCGGTGACAAGTCCACTTAGATGTGTGGGAATGATGTATAACAGTGGCATTAGCGTTACAACTTCAGTACGAGAATTTGGCAACTGAGGGTGAAAAGGTTCTTGAATCTTTGTCCCCAAAAGCTTCATAACCCAACCGAAGGTTACCTTTCTTTCACATGATGGATCATTAACGTTATTTGTTTTTTTTTTTATTTCCATTTGCTCATGTATATTTGTTGAGTTTCTTCAAGATTTGTATAGTAAAAGTATTTACATTTCTTTGTTCACAAGGTTAATTGCGGAGTGGCTGATTATTAAATAATGTGATCTATCTGTCTTCTAATGTATGATATATTTGTTTGGGCATGCTTTTCCTGTGACTTTATGTGTTTGTTATAAGCTTTTTAGGGGATTCTCACATTGACAAATCCAGTAAATGATATTTTTTCTATTCTTTTACTTCTGATTATAAGCAGGTATTCGATTTTCAATGATCAGTCATACTTTCTTCCATGAAATTTCTATTCCTCTCAATTTTATGTTCTTTATTTTCAATGCAACGTCATTAGCTGATTTATAATCTCGCATGAAAGAGCTTCGATGAATTCTTTCGACTCCCACCATCTTCACAGCATTTTGATAACAGATAATTTTTTGCACACAATATGTTTGATGGATCAAGCGAAAAAGGAACACTTGATTTTAGTGTCCATCATATTCCATATTTTGTCATATTCAATGGTCACTTACTTTACGTTATTGTAAAACTGTAAAATTGGAATTTCTAGTTTTATGGGGTTCTCCGCAACTACTAAAGACTGATGAGCAAAGCTATATTAACTTTTGTTTTGTTGTGGTCCTATTTTCTTGGAACTAATTGCTGTGATTTCTTTGCAACCCTCGAACTCTCATTTGTCTCTGCTTCGTACTCTGAAGCACCTGATCTGCGTACCTTGTATACATATATCTTGTAGAACATTTCATTCTTCAGTTCAAAGTTGAAAGCGCTTAAACCTCTGAGCTTTGATCTTTTCAGAAAGCTTATAAAGTGTAAAAGGTTTGTTCTCTTACAATGGCATTGGCAAGGATTGCTAGGGCCAACTTCAGAAAATCAAGAGGTGCTTATGGTAGTTATGCGAGTGAGAAGGATTTATTCAAAGTGGGAGGATACACAAGCATACGGGACACAACTTCCCATGTAAATTTCAATTCAGATGAGAAGTTTTCATATGTTCCAACAAATAAGGAACATAACTGCGTGAACTTTGCAATGAGGGGAATATCAGGAACTCCATACCATCAGTTTCCTTCTGCTAACGCACAGACGGTTGTTGAGGAGTCAGAGTCAGAGTTGGAGAATGATCAGCGTAGATATGCAGGACTAGAGGCAACAAAGCCAGGTGAAAAGCCTAGGGTGGTTGTTCTTGGTACGGGTTGGGCTTCGTGTCGCTTCCTCAAAGAGCTTGACACCAAAATCTATGATGTTGTGTGCATATCACCAAGAAATCACATGGTTTTTACTCCTTTGCTTGCTTCAACATGTGTTGGAACCCTGGAATTCAGAACTGTTGCCGAGCCTGTCACCAGAATACAAGATGCATTAGCGAAAGACCCCAACTCCTTCTTCTTTCTAGCTTCTTGCACGGGCATCGACACTGGAAAACATGAAGTGAGTAGAATGATATTCAACCTTTGCCCTCTGTGTATATATTTTTACGTTTTCTGCTCAAATGTGAGATATAAAAAGTTGTTTGAAAAAAAAAAACACTAGTATAAAATGCCTACTCATTTTTTACATCATGCAAACAGGTCTATTGTGAGGCAGTCAACAATGGGGAATTGCCCCGAGAGCCTTACGAATTTAAAGTTGCGTATGACAAGCTTGTCATTGCAGCCGGGGCCGAGGCTTTGACTTTTGGTATCAAGGGAGTAGAGGAAAATGCCTTTTTTCTTCGTGATGTTAACCATGCTCAAGAAATAAGGAAGAGACTTCTCCTTAATCTGATGCTTTCGGAAAATCCAGGTGGGTATTTCATTTCCATCGTAGTTTATTTTGGAGTATTCCAGTATAGTTTTGTCATTTTAACGGAAAACAAACCTTGGCAATGCAACACTACTCTGTGTCAGTCGCATGTTCTGTCCTGAGTTATTTTTCTTTCCACTTCAACTCACCTTTATCACTTCACCTGAAAAAGAGCGTGGGCTTTATTTTCTAGTATTGTTCTTTAGCAAGAGCCAGTTAAATTTGTTATACAACCTTATATTTTAATTTATTCACTTTGCTTTAATAATTATGCACTCGTCAATTTGTACCAAAGAGCAAAGAACATATTCGTGTAACAGGCATATCGGAACAAGAAAAGAAACGCCTTCTACACTGTGTAGTTATTGGAGGTGGCCCTACAGGAGTGGAGTTTAGTGGTGAATTGAGTGATTTCATCACCAGGGATGTTCATGAGCGTTATACTCATGTCAAAGATTACATTCACGTTACACTGATTGAGGTAACTGGATGAATTTACTTCCATTCATTTTAGCCTATTTTGTGAGTGAGATTAATATTTAGTGTACCTAACCATCATACTGACTTTTTTATGATTAGGCAAATGAGATACTGTCATCCTTTGATGTTAGCCTACGGCAATATGCAACAAAGCACTTAACAAAGGTGAACCTTTTTAGTTTTTATCATATACTTTAATCTGTCTAGATTAGCCACTAGTTCATGGTTTCAACATTCAAATTTAAGCCTGAGACATTCAATGTTCTATCAGTCTGGTGTCCGTCTTAAGCGTGGTGTAGTGAAGGAAGTGCATAGCAAAGAGATAATTCTGAGTGATGGAACAAAAGTTCCTTATGGCCTCTTGGTCTGGTCCACAGGAGTTGGTCCTTCAAAGTTTGTGAAAGCCTTAAATCTTCCTAAATCTCCAGGCGGAAGGTATGTACAGCCCAAAAGGAGAATAAGAATAGTGTTACTCGTTCACAATATGTGATCTCCATTTAATTGTTCTCTTTGATTGATACAGAATAGGTGTAGATGAATGGTTGCGTGTTCCTTCTGTGGAAGATGTCTTTGCCCTTGGAGATTGTGCTGGTTTTCTTCAACAAACTGGAAGGCCTGTGCTTCCAGCTCTAGCTCAGGTTAGCCTTTATCCATTTCGATTTGCCAAATGATATGGATAAAGTGACCAAGTAAACAGCCAAACGAAGTTAAACTTATGCTGATGTATGATGTCCTTCTATCCAATGAGAAAAATCTCAAAGAGCGTATTTTGCATTTGAAGTTGACTTTTATTATGTTTAAGCATGGAATTTTACAAATTCACTTCCTGATGACCCTTACGGCAGCTTCTAAGGAGGCACAATGAAGAACATCTATTGATATGCACTATCTATGTGTGGAGATCGAACTGTAATTGTTCACATTACTGAAATAGAACATAATTTTTCTATGAATAAGCTAGGCTTAGTCATTCCCTGCATTGCAGATAACAAGGCTCATGAATCAGTAATGTCACTGTGCACATGAAAATAGTAGTTACAATCAACAAGGGTTTCTTGTAATACACTCCATAAAAGTATATTCCATTAGATGCTGGAAAAGCAAGCATCAAGAGGGGTTTATGTACTATGCACTTACCAATGGCTAATTATAGGTTGCTGAAAGGGAAGGGAAGTTTCTTGTGGAGCTGTTCAACAAAATTGGGAAGCAGAATGGAGGCAAGGCTTTCTCTGCAAAAGGGACGCCACTGGGAGAGCCTTTTGTGTATAAGCATATTGGGAGCATGGCATCTGTAGGTGGCTATAAAGCACTGGTTGATCTACGGCAGACAAAGGTATAATATAGGATTTTTTTTTCTAATTCTATCTTAAATCTTACCAACTTCAAGAGTGTAGTTATATATGCAAAGAAGAAAAAAGTCAAAAACTAGTTTCTGATTTTGTTCTGCATATATATGTTGTGTAGGATGCAAAGGGGTTGTCACTTGCTGGTTTTGTTAGCTGGATGATATGGCGCTCTGCATATCTTACACGTGTCCTTAGCTGGAGGAACAGGCTTTACGTGGCAGTAAACTGGGCCACCACATTAGTCTTTGGCAGAGACAATAGTAGGATAGGTTGAAAATTCATTGTCAGCAAAACCAGATGTTATTTTTTCCTCGTTATTTTGGCTTAGTCTTTGGTCCATGCATTGCTTTTTGGGAAAATTACAATTTCTTCACAAAATTATCATTATTGACAAATTAAAAAAAAAATACAGCAACAATGAAATGATTGGATGGTATTGAAAAAAAACACCAATCTATCTCTATAGAATTAAGTAATTATGAGCTTTGTACAATTGATTTTTTCACAAAATAGAAGCAATCCTTGATCACAATCCTCTCTTTTAACAGTTCCTCAAAATGGTCAAAAAATCATTGAAGGAAAAACTCAAGTTAAATGAACAACACATCGTGTAGTAATGGCGGAGAAGACAGAAGAAACAGTATGAAACAAGCCCACCATAATTCCCAACTTCACTTGGCCCCTCTTGGGAATCAAACGGCCAGAAATATTGCTCTTGGACAAATAATTCTTGTTCATCAAATCCCTTCTCTTAATCACCACCACTTGCACACCCATCACTTTCTTTTTCTTTCTTGTTTAGCCTCTTTGCCCACAACAATAAACACTCAACACAACACAACACAACACAAAGCTTAGTAGCACAGTTGTACAAGTGATTCTAAGAGTTTCCACTTATATAGAGGATGAAGTGAAGTTTAGTTACAAAAAAGCCCCTTCTTTTCTACTAAACTACCACTTTTTTTCCATATATTTCTTTTGGGTTGTTTGATTTCAATTCGTGATACTCCCTCTCTCTATACTCTTGTGGGTATAAAATAATCGATCATTTATTGACAATTTTGACCTTCCTTTTCTTCATTACGTGGGGTCGTAGAGCACCTCTTTTCCTTTGTTTGATTTTGACCCATGAACGTGTTAGTCAAACCACTCCTTGTCGTTTTGTGTTATTCAACATCTCCTTCTTCGCCTTATTTTTAGACTTTAACGTTCATTTCAATTGTTAATTTTTGCTGATAAAGTTTGTAACTTTCATTATTCCTCTCCATATAATGCATCAATTAAAAAACTAAAATGAATCAAACAACATTTGATATTTTCTTAAGCAATATTTAATATCTATAACGTGTTATTTATAAGGATTGCAGAAGAAGTACAAGAACACTAGTACTATTTGTCCTCTCATACTGGAAATACATAAAAATAATACGTATAAAACTGTGTGTAAGTGATGAATGTAATAAAATAAATTGAGTTTGCTTGTTCATATTATAACAGGGTCAACAGTCAAATATCATCATTACCAAAGCTTTGAATCGTATACAAGAGAACAAAGTAACAAAGAAAGTGAATGGTCAACAGTAGTTACCAGGAGCAAATGCCTCTGGACTTTGAATGTTTTATAAAAGCCAACATAGAAAAGGGAAATCGGCAAATAGTCAAAATGCTAATATGTACTCATCACCAAGTAAACAAAATTCTTCACTTCATGTAAGATTTAAAAAGTGTTTCTTCAATTAGTAAATCACTGAAAGAAAAAAAAAAAACTATCTTTTAGATTGAAGCTTAAACAGATACACAGTTTCACATAAAAAAAAAGTGCACTAGATTTGTCGTGATTTAAATGAAGAATAGTTGGAAGAAATTAACATTTTTGTTATAATAATTTTGCTAATTATTTGGTTTTAATTCTGTACCGTTTACTATGACCGTGCGTGACAAGAAATTTGACAAAAAATAACGTTGTCATTGTTCAAAGAATCTGATTAAGAAAAAACTTGGAGGAGAAGATATGGTTTAGGGAAGACGACAAGATAAAGATGGTCCCACGCGCCGGCTATATTTTAAAAGCCCACTCCATGCTGCGGTATAAAAAATGTAATTTAATCTGAGAAGGTTAAGAATAAGATAAGCATTAATAATAAACCTATGTATTAAAAAAAAACATGAAGCTTTTTTCCACGCATTAAAATCACGTGCCCGATCCCTTCAATTAGAAAAGAAAGAAAAACGATAATGATATTGCAGAATCCAAACACTTTTAGGTGTCACTTTGTCGCTTAGCTACCATTATTTTCATCACTTCCTCATCCAAACCAAACATAATGCTCCATATGCAACCCACCTCACTAATTTCAACTCTCGTCACTCATAATTAAACTCAAAAAGACATTATACGATGATTTTTTTTAGTGTCTGAAAGTTAGTGAACGAAAGGTATTAAAAAAATGAGAATGAAAGAGAAGGTGGGTACTAAGTGGACTTAAAAAGGATGCGTGGATTTATTGATTTGTATTCAGAGGTTAATTTCGGTGCTCTGAATCTTGCAAAGCGAAAGCCCTTGATACAATGCACTGAAAGCATTAATATTCAAATAGGTAGGTTTTAGATCGTGTTGGATTGTGTTGAGGGAACAATAGATTCGTAGAATAAAAAAATACTACTAGTAGTAAGATATAACAGTATAAATGACAGTTGTTAATCCATCGTTAATCGCAATTATTGACTGATAGCATAGTTAACACCACTTGTGCTTTGTCGCTTTGCTCTGCCTAGTCATACATACCCTTAATTTTCACTGAAATCAGAACACTTCATCTTCAACATGACCACGTTTTGACATGACCTTTCTCCTACCTCTAGAAAATCTGAAAAGTGCACATTTACTAAATAATGGATGAAAATTAGTTCAGAAGACAAAAAAATTGGAGGGCACGTGCGGATGAGTCAATATTACAGTACCCTGTTTTTCGTCTGCTGATTTTCAAATCACTCTGTAATTTGTGGTAATCATGCATATAATTATCTAAGATTAAGAGTTCCATTGCCTACAGTTCAGAAACCAACCCTATGCAGTACAGCTTGTTGTACTTTGATAATTCAGATTTCCTCAACTATTTGTAAGAAAATTAAATAATTTATTTAGATACCATTCTGTATGACGCAGTACTTGTATTTCTATTTTTATCTTCTTCTTTTAAGTTATTCTTCCAGTTTTAGATTTTATTTCTCAGAAAAATAAACTCTCGTCTCAGAGACCAGAGCATGGTGATTGAAGTTAATGTATTCTAAACTATTAATTATTATTTTTGTAGTAGTGATCAATAAATTAATCTGGGTGTTTATAAAGTAAATTCCTTTTGCTTGCTTTCGAGAATCTAAGATTCATCCATTGTTGCAGATCCAAGAAGAGAATTATACTGAGCAGGAGATAAGCAAGAAACGATGGGTTGATTTCATTAGCATGAAAGAAAACAAGAGATTTACATATGAACATATGGTAGAAGGGAATAAAAAGACCCCAATTTGTACATAAAAAAGGATCAAAATTTTGGTAGCTCATCGATTGGTGTGAAAGGGTTGAATCCTAGTGTGCGAGGTGAGAAAGTGTAGCAGAGGCTCTGATTCTGTTGCGAGAGAAGATTGAAGCAACAGAGCTTGCGAGGCCCAGAACAATTCCAACCTTGACTTGTCCACGCTTTGGAATTGGACGCCCAGAGAACCTTCTGGGGATGCTTCTTCCATTGATCATGCTACCAGCTCTTGCACCTGCCATTTCTGTTTTCTCTGTTTGGTGAAGAAGAGAAGAGTGAGAAGTGAGAGCAGAGAAACTCCTAGATCCCAAGACAAAATGTGCTTGTGGTTTGGTTTGTGTTGTGTGAGTTTCTGACGAAGGATTGGATTATATAGTACTATGTTGTGAAAATGATCCTTGTTTTGGAAAAGATTTACAGGAGTACCACTGATTTTGACCGTTTTGACCCTGTCTTGGTGCGGTCTTTTCTTGCTGCCCAAGGGATGGACACGACACAAAAACAGTGATCCGTGCACAGTCCAACCATGTTTCTTTAAGGAAAAATAAATAAAATATACGAATAATATTTTTAAATGTGAAGAAAATAAAATTAGCTTTACGAAGTTAAATTATATATAAAAAATTATTTATCTTGTAATTATACATTTTTTATTTCTTTTTAAAGGAATTAGTAAAAAAGAAACTCTTGAAGGGCATGGATTCCTCTAGGTTTTAAAAGTAAAATTCTATATGAAGTTAAATCCGAATTTCTTTTAAGTGCATACATAATTATGATTAATTTAATAAAGATAACGAGTGTCCACATAGAAGAATTCTATGTAATGAGTTTTTTTAATACAACAACAATTCACATTTAATCTCATTGTTATATGTTTAATGTAAAATCCCATAAAATAATATTTTTGAGATAGTGGTAGTTTAAAAATAACAAAATTCGATTATTTTAATATTAAATGATTTATTTATAAATGTTTTTGTTATAAACAAGTTTCATTATTTTAAAATACATTTTTAAGGTTCTTTACCTCAGAGTTTTAACTCTTGAGTCATTTATTTGACGATTAGGAAGTATTTAAACGATCATGACAACGATGTCTACATTTCTACACGATTAGTCTCTTTAATAGAACAAGTAAATTTCAGATCATTTTTCTCTTTACGTTCTTAATTGAGATCATTCTTGATGATCTCTTGTTGCATGTGAGTTGTAATGTTTGTTCCTAATTTTTTGTTGATCAGAGGTCCTAAGAACTCTCTCTGATATATGTTTGGTGTTTTTATAGGTGTTTCTAGAGTTCCTTGAACTCTAAGAAAGGGTTCGATGTTTATAGAGCTATGTTGCTCTAGTATAAGGTAAGGGAAACTAGATGTCTTATAATTAACTATAATTGTCTTGCAAGTTTAATGATTGTTTACTTATTAACTGGATTGAGTATTAATTTGAGTAATTATGATATGTTAATTCAATTAGATGTGTATGTTATTGTATTGTATGATCTATGTTTGATATGATGAAATTAGATGTTTGATATGTTAAGAGCTAGTTTAAGTTGGATGATACACATTTTTTTAGGTCGATTTTAGTTTATAATACAATCTAGGAGTATTAGAAGTTGAGAAAGATGCATAAGATAGGTCATGAGTGGTTGAAGGTGCAAATTCTACAATTTTGGTGCTGTAGAATTATGCAGTCTAGCTGAGCGAGTGTATCCGCTGAGTGAGCATAACACTTCTAGCTGAATGAGTGTAGTCGCTGAGCGAGCAGAAGACATCATTTCTGTATTCCCAGAGCAAGTGAGCTAGCATACACTTTTAGATGAGCGAGCAGACTTGGTGGCTGAGTGAAAATATTATATTTTCAACTAAGTTTTTATATACTTCTTAAGGTGTATTCAGTGTATGTGATTGTTTGAATGATTGGTTTATAATACTTATTGTGAAGTATGCCTTGATTTATAATATGAATTAGAAACAATATTATGTATAAGATCATGTATGATATATGATGATGATGAATTTTGTGTTCTCTTCTCTTATTTTCTTAATGAAGGATAATTACCTTGATACTTTAAGGTGTGATTGGTATATGATGCAATGTGAAAGTTAAGGGATATATGTATATGATTTCAAATGGATTCAATGTAAAGGTGAAGTGATATCAATGGTTTTAAAGTTGTAAAAATGAGTTCCAAGGAGGAACTTCTTGGTGGTGATTTCAAGTATTGTTTGTATGAATGACCGAAGTTACATTAGCTCGACATTTATAAACGTTATTTAACTTGTCTTGTATCTAACTTGCCCTTTCTTTTTTCTTTGTTTATCTGTCTGCATTTTTTCTTTTGCGATGATCACCTTAAAATGGCGTGAGCTTAGGGAGGATGTCTTTTCAGTCGTTTCAACATGAATTGAGGGTGCAACAACAACATAGATAGAGTTTTTTTTCTCCAAGTGTAAAATCTTCTTCATCGGTAGTAGTTTATAGTTTCTTGCAAGTTATCATTGTTATAAAATGTTTTTATTTTAGTAGTTTTATACTACTAAAGTGGAATGTTACATTTAAGTAAACAAAAAACACTTAATACCACTTTTGGTCCCTATTTTCGTCAACTTTGTTCGATGTGAGACTCATTTTTTTCTAATGTTTAATGTAGTCCCTTATATCGTAATTTATGTTCAATTTTGTCCTTTTGACTAACAATGTTTAAATCGTTAATGGCAAAATGTCAACAGCAACAATCAGTGACACATCACCCTTGACACGTCATCATCATCTCTTACCTCCATAAACATTAATTTCCCCTTATGCAGAAACCCTAACCATCACCTAACCTTAACCGCTACCGCCACGCTCAAGGCTAACCACCATCTTCGCACCTCCATCATCAGACATTTCGAAACCCTAACCAGAAAACTTTCATGAACATATCAGGCAATACCCGCGTCGCTGTTCCAAACGCTCTGCCACAAGCATCGCAAAACCGAATCGCGAGTTTCTCGCGCCTTTGAGTAACATTGTCATGAAGCTTCTTCATTCTCCATCAACCACCATCAACCTAAAACACAGAAGATCAAAACCCACAAAACCAGAAATCTCCTTCAAACCAAAAGCGTTATTCACGCCACAATGATGAAGAGCCACCAACATCATCACCAACCTCTCGCAACCAAAACCCAAATCGTAGAAACGCAAAACCGAATCACACAATCATCTTTAATTATCGCCTCAGTGCCTCTCCGCAAGCTTCTCACTACGTCTTCTCGCGTGACGACACTAGAGCAAACTTTTCCCCAATTTGCAGATGCAAATCTAAAACCCTAAGTTTTGGGTGAAGAAAAGGGTTGCCACATGTCAAGCCCTCATTAGCGCGACCAATCAACTCTGGTCCTAGCCACGTTAGCCCATAACTACCATGTAATTCACTGATTGGTGATGTGTCGTTAACGATTTAAACATTGTTAGTCAAAAGGACAAAATTGAACATAAATTATGATATAAGAGACTACATTGAACCTTCGAAAAAAATAAATCTGACATCAAACAAAACTGATGAAACTAAAGACCAAAATGGTATTAAGAAAAAAAATATATAAAGTAAAACGATTATAAGAAACTAAAACATCATTTCCTTCTAGAAAAGATTTAAAGATATATACCTAAAAACTAACTAAAAGCTACAACACAAACAAATTAATCAAACACAACTTCAACCGATAGTTAAATAAAGCAACAACTACAAATAATAATATTCTTTTACCTTAAATAATTCAAAATTTATGAGTAATTATACTTTAGAGTATAATCGTATTTTCATGTTAAAATTTGAAAATAAAAAGTCATACAAATATATATTGAAATATATTAACACGTGGAATTATAGATATGGTTACTTTTTTAATTGTTAATATTAAGATTAAAAATATAGATGTGAATCTTTTGGTGCTAAATTGATATAATAAATTATTAGTGACATAATGATATGACAAAAATTTTGAATTATATTTTTTAATTAAATAATATATTAAATTAAATATTTTAACTTATCTTTCAGCGTTGTTCCTAAATTTATGGTATAGGAATGATTTGTTATTAATAATAATAATAATAATAATAATAATAATAATAATAATAATAATAATAGTAATGCTAATAAGTTAATTTAAATGCTAATGTTAATCATAATGACAATAATATTGATAATATCTAGAATGTTAATAATTATAATAATAAAAAGATAACACTGTTAATAATAATAAATAAATTATTATTATTATTATTATACTAATAATAATAATATTAAAAAACAATATTTGAATACGGATTTGATTGTGTTAAATTATAAAATTAATATAATAATTGGTTAGTGATGTGTAATAAAATAATATGGTTTTATGATTAAAATTTATAATCAAAGTTTTTAGTTATATATTATATTAAAATGATATGTGTATGTAAAGGTAATTGTTAAAGTAAAATGTAGATATATTATGAAATATGATCCTTCTAATAAAACAAATACAACACAAAGTTATTATTAAAATTTGTAAATAGAAACACGTGCAAATATTAAAATATATTAGCATGTGAAATAATAGATATTTTGTTGTTTATTTATCATAAATATTAAGATTAAAAATTAACATTTGATGTGAATTTATTTGTGCCCAATTATAAAATTAATATAATAATTGATTAATACATGTAATGATAGGACTAAAATTTCAAATTAGACATATTAAATCAAATGTTTTAGCTTGCTTTTTTATTGGTGTTGTTCCTTACACAGACTTCTAATATTTTATTATAATAATAGTAATAACACGAAAATTATCACTACAAAAATCTGTATTTTTACCGGGGGATTTTAAAATATTATCGGCGGTTTTAACCCCCGCAAATCATATTTCCCGTGGTTGGAAAAAACGGTGGGAAAATGTCCGTCGCCAAGCAAGTACCGGCGGTTCTGAAAAAAACCGCCGGTATTAGCGGGGGTTCCCAGAAACTGCCGGAATTTCCAGGGGTTTTGTAGAAACCGCCGGAATTTCCAGGGGTTTTGTAGAAACCGCCGGAATTTCAGGGGTTTTGTCGAAACCGCCGGGAATAGCGGGGCTACTCAAAAACCGCCGGAACTAGCCGGGGTTATCTCAAAACCGCCCCTACTTTTGATGGTTTAGTTTACCGGGGTTTTAAAACCGCTGGGAATTTGTATAGTTCATTTTTTTTTATTATAATAAAATTAGATTATAATAAAAATTGTTTTATTGACAAAACAAACAATAAATTAATATGAACTAAAATTTAATAATATTGTATAAAATAAACTACATTGTTCAACCTAATATCATTCATACAACTAACTGTTCATACATAAAAATTAAAAAGAAAGAGGTTCATTACATATGTTCAATATAGATGTTCAATACTAAAAGTATGACTCATAAAAGTATTCAATAACAATATCTAATTTTTTTCTTCATTACATCCATTGTTTGGCCCACTCCCTTGATCAGATACCTACAATATAACATAATAGTTAGTCGATAATATATTTAATAAAAAAATCATACAAATAAATTTAACAATTATTACCGATGATCTTTGAAATACTGCAAATTGTGAAGGCAATGGACCTTGATGATTTTGCAACAAAAGTGTCATGATTGCCTTCATTTCATTGACTTGTGATGTCAATGAAGATACCTATAACAGAAAAATTTATTTAAAAAGTTAGAAATATGATACCTAACATGTTAATCTTAATAGAAACAAACCAAGTAAGTATTCATTAACCTGAGATTCTAATTTAACATTAGAAGAAGTCAATGAAGATACCTATAACAGAAAAATTTATTTAAAAAGTGAGAAATATGATACCTAACATGTTAATTTTAAAAGGAACAAACCAAATAAATATTTAAATATTCATTAACCTGAGATTGTAATTCAACATTAGAAGGAGTAGATGAAGATGATCCAATATGAGAACGAGCATGGACTCCAAAGACTTTAGATGGGCAAGGACCCAAACCTAGACCGCGAACACGTCCACAATGCTCTTGGCTTCCTAAAACATGAGCCAATGAATCTAAACTTGATATTTCTTTTGATTGAGACGATGTTGTAGATTCATACGTTTGAATTTTTTTCCTACATACAACGTAATCAATGATGCCAACATTAAAAACATTGCATTTGTATAAAGAGACAAACTATTGAGTTGGCAACAATATACTTATATTTAAACTTAAGATGTTTGCAAAAACAGTAGCAAGAATTGCCAATCATATCACTAAATCAGATCAAACAACTCATAACGTATGATTGATGTAATTATTTTTTCTTCCAATTGTCTTTTAAGTACATAAAAAGCTATACCAATAATGTACGTTGGTGGATTGTAATAAAGTATTGTTTTAAGAATAAACAATGAAAGAGTTATAGCTTTATTTTTAATTTTAAAAATATTTCTAGGGGTTACAAGGTGTTAGCAACAATAAAAATTCCCAAATAGTATTAACAAAAATTAAATATAAAGAAGATCCCAAATGGCATCTATTTTTATTCGCCCCTAAAAAATTGTTGCACATCTATTTTTCATCTCCAAACTACTCTTTTGAAGATCCAAGAATCCCCACTGTTCTTGACAAATTAGCAGTTGTTGATGAACATACAAAACCAGTTAGTCATTAGTCCATGAAGCTTTGGTCTTGTCCAGTGCTACTGCACATGGTGGATTGAGATTGTTGAGTACTGGTGGCCGACCAGTTTGTTTCAACAACCATTTGAACTATAGTAAAACCTAATTTTTTTAGTAAGATTGAGGGTGCAAGGGTTCTTTGATATTTGACATTTTGTATAAAAGCACTTGTATTCAGAGTGATCAATAAATTTTCCCTCATCTGCCACTCCTTTCTTTTTCAAAAAATGGTAAGTTGTGGGTAAAATTACATTGACTAGCTAGCTAGGCCTCAAATCACTTTTTGCA
The DNA here is from genome assembly GCF_029865625.1 of Vigna umbellata. Lineage (NCBI taxonomy): Eukaryota > Viridiplantae > Streptophyta > Magnoliopsida > Fabales > Fabaceae > Vigna > Vigna umbellata. The sequence goes on along the minus strand of NC_142165.1, from coordinate 52,722,627 downwards.
CCAAAAGTATAGAGGTGGCACCTAATTAATCTGATTCAAGTTAGTATCTCATAAATCTGCAATCCATATGAATGTATGCAACTATATATATTTATGGTGTTATCTTTGCAGAGTAAACATTTATACTTTGCCATGTCCGTGGCAGCCAACATATCATCAATGGCGAAGCAAATTCCATCAGTGACCACTCTGCTCCTTCTCTTCTTCTTCTTCATTTTAATAGGTACACATCACATCACATCACAATCAAGAGGGTTTCATTTTTTTTGGTTGTTGACATATATAGTTGTTATATTGTTGTAGAAGTCGAAGGAGCTGAAGTCGAAAGATTAGAAGTACTAAAATAGTAAGCACTAAAATAACAACAACTAAAATAACACCAATTTTTGCAAGAGGTGTGTTCATCACAAAGTCACCTTATGAAACAATATGCCGAAATACAACAATTATAGGAAATACTAAAAAGATTGGAACTTACACCAATTTCCCTTGCCTCATCACTGACAAAAGCTCCATTGGTCGTCTTATGAGTAGCTATCCAAACTTCTCCTCTGCTAACTTTGTGCCCACACTCTTTTTCCTATGAAAAATAACAAATGCTTATTAGGTATGTTATAAATATTATGAGAAATAGAAAATTGAAGATAAATAACAATGTTCTTTTCTTACTCAGATGCTAAGTGGTCTATTGGTGACAATATTAAATTCGACTTGGAGATGGGGCTTTTGACCTCCAAAGTTTGCTGTCTTATAGACTCTATACTTGATTACAGGTTATACTTATATTCATGGATATGTTCCTTTCTTATTGTTTCCATCGTGGTTCTGAAATCATTTAATGTGTTGCCATTATTATGGACGTGCCCCTGGACTCTCCTTCTCCTTATTAGACTGTTTAAGTTTCTTATGAGATGAGAAGGTTGTAACACCCGAATATTTTAAAGGGTATTACTGATAGTAGAGACTAAATTAATTTGATATCTCATATAAACAATCAAACTTTATTTCAATTACTCCAAAGTACAATACCAAACTTACAAACTTTAAACAATATAGTCTTCACCATTGAAATTTCAACTTATAAATTTTACACAACATAATCTTCCCAATACAAATTTATTCTTTTTACAAAAATCCCTGAAAGTTTTTCCCCGCATCTCTCTCATCTCTAAGCTTTTTCAACCGCATCTGCAACATTATCTAATCACATATAACATGAGTTATATGATCATAGTACAAACAAATAAGGGTAAGCCAACCATATCATAAAATCATTAAACTTGTAACAAAAATATTAAAATCAGGTATTTCTGCAATTGATAAAATATCATTATTCCGATGTCATTAATTCATCATTATCAAAATCATCTTTCTCATTTCCATAAATCTTACAAGTGTACCATGCTTACTCATGAAGCCTTATGGTCAGACCGCTCTCTGCCTGCTTCCTTAAGCCTCACTTACATACTATGTCTTACTTTCTGAAGCCTTATGGTCAGACCCCTCTCTGCCTGCTTCCATAAATCTCAGGTGTTACTTTGCTCATACCAAACTCTCATGGTATAACTCGAACATACTACTCCCGGTAGTAAACATCATTTCATAAGTAATGATTTCTCATATCCACTCCAACATTTCATAAAAACCAACAATTCATACCCTCTTATCCACCTAACTCAATCATGTTCATTCTTTAATCATGAATTCATAATAACCCGTTTTGGTATCGATAAATTAAACACATTGACAGATATCATGCTTCATATTATAAACTCATTTTGCCCATAACGAGTATAACTCAACATATTTTCACCAAACAAAGATCATGGATCAGCCAAAATACATCAACATATCTTAGGAACTACATATTAAAGTCTGGGCTCAATGTAATGATAAATAAAATATATATGAAATTTTTACCATGATAATATTATGCATCTACAATCAACTTGTTTTATTTTATTTTCATCCTAGTAGAGATTTTTCTTTACCCCAATTGGTCACCGGAGAGGACCCAGATGTCTGAACGCATCAAACTCACCTTCGACGCCAGCACATATGACTAGTCACAACTGACTGGACCAGGCCAGGGCTGCTCTATGATCAGGGATGTGCCAACTCAGGTTTTTAAGGTTCCTCTATCCTACCAACAAAGGGAGGCCTTCAATAATTAACAATTTATTTATTTAATTTATCTACCTTGTTTTCTTATGCTCTAAATCTTAAAATGCCTATTTTTACTTCCTCTCACAACAACCTCAAACACTGTATATATATTTAATACCCATATACAAGCTATTATAGAACCCTTATTCCAAACCTTCCAACAAGATTAATTTCAGCCAACAAACTCATTCAATAAAATCATCACAATAAACATCCATAATAGAATTCATACAAGATAATTATAAACAATTAACAATAATAAAACATTACTATAAATGGTCATAGAAGAATACAATATTTGACAATCATAAAAATAATCTTAATATAAAAATTCATGGGGAAACAAGAAGTTGAATCTGGCAGAGCCGGTTAGACAACTTCTAATCCATCCATCAATACAATATAATTAAATAACAAGAACAATACATGTCTGGGGAAATAAGAAGTTGAATCTGGCAGAGCCGGTTAGACAACTTCTAATCCTTCCAAAAATGCAATAAAATAAATAAGTAAAGAAATAAATAGTTTGGGGAAACAAGAAGTTGAATCTGGCAGAGCCGGTTAGACAACTTCTAATCCTTCCAAAAATGTAATAAAATAAATACGGAAGGAAATAAAAAAAAGTTTGGGGAATCAAGAAATTGAATCTGGCAGAGCCGGTTAGACAATTTCTAATCCTTCCAAAATACAATAAAAATAAATAAGGAAAACAATAAAATGTTTGGGAAAACAAGAAATTGAATCTGGCAGAGCCGGTTAGACAATTTCTAATCCTTCCAAAATAAAAATATAAACCACTAATAACATACAATTGACATAACATAATCAGTATCACATTTTACAATTATCACACTTGGATATTAACACACAAAAAAAACATATTCTCATTTAAAATTCAAAATCATACAGAAACAAAATACTCCATATTTAAGATTTAAAATCAGACAAAAGAAAAATATAGCATATTCAAGACTCAAGATAATACAAAAAGAAATACTCAAAGTTAGCTTCCCTTACCTCTATTCCAGACTTAGTTTCCTCTTCTCAAACCGTTCTCCGGAAACTTCCAGAATTTCCCCTCTTTAACTAGAATTTCCTCTAACTCTCTTCTCTCACAATTTCTCTAGAATTTTGGTGTAAATCTTCAGCCTCCCCCCCTTGGCTATTTATAGCCAAAAATTTTACTATTCATTTTTACTATTCATTTTTACTATTCACTTTTACTATTCATTTTTACTATTCAAAAATTATTTTTTATTCACCATTCTTATCTCTGAATGATTAATTCTACGTGGAGTGTTCTCTTCCATAATTTATTTTAATATTTTTTTTTTAACTATTCACTATTCACTATTCACTATTTACTATTTACTATTCACTATTCACTATTCACATTTCTAAAAAAATCCTAAATAAGTTATCAAAAATTTGAAGCTCTCCCTCCAAAATTACTATAACTTTATATCCAAAAATTTACATTTTTCTATCCATTAAAATTATTATTACTAATAAAATGTTAAAATTTACTATTATAAATATTTTTTTTTTCATGGATCTTACATTTTAACATACAAATATTTTCAAGGATCTTACAAAGGTGCCTTAGAAAATATAATGTATTCTACAAATTATAGCAACATCTTAATGCTAGCCTAGATTCCAGGCTAATGAAGGATGTTTTTGGCTATAACTCAGCATTGTTTGTGCTAGCCACCATTATTTAAATCCACCACTCACTTATACTTTGAAGAAAGACATAAAGTGCAAAACTAATTCAAATAGAAAGCAGCTTCAATTATACACATGACCATCTAGAGATAAGTTATACTATTGAATTGTGGTTGAGAAGATGGGATTATACACAGTAGGAAAATCTCTTTAAAATTAGTTTTTCACCGAGACCGAATGTGTTTTGAAATTCAAATTTGAGAGCCACTCATGCTCAGCCTTAAATCAATGTTGAGTTCACTTTGTTAACATATTCTAGAGTCAATTGCAATACTGTTTTGCTCCTTTAATCTTGCTTTCACAAAATTAGTAGTTTAGTTGTGGTTAGTTTTCTACACTTTTACTGGTTTGAGTATGAATATTCCAAAAATTGTTCTATCCTTTTAGTTTTGTCACTTCAGTGAGCCTAACAAAGTTTAATTTTCCTACTTAAGGCCCTGTTATGGTCAGAATTGGCTAATTGTTTATCAAATTAGAAGTCACTTTCAAAACCACAAATCTATGTGCATTTTCTTTCTCCTTGAACCATTTAGTTGTTGATTACTGAATCTGTTTTGCGTCTTGACCTATTTTGATCTGTAGTAAAAGTTAAAAGTCATTATATTTGATTCAATTAAGTTTTTCATGATTATATGACAAAGAAAAAAGCATTACAGACGTAGCATAGTTTAAGGCTAATTTAACATGAATATTATCGAAATCAATTCAACATGTTTAAGGCTAATTTAAAGCACATCCAGCATTTCAAAATTAACTGCTGAAATATACTATTACACACGTAGCATTAGTTCTAGGAAGCAAGATACAACAACATTCAAAAGTGAGATTGGGAAGAGGAACAAGAACAAAAGTGAGAGAATAGTTACAAAAATATTATTGTACTTATGAGAAAGTAAGCAATGGGGTAGGTGAGGGTTCCACCTAGGCAGAAAAGAAAGTGGAAAGGAACATAGAGATACCTTGAAAACATCGTCAAACTCGTCAGAAGGAGAGATTGGTGGACTGTCCGTTCCAGTTAAAGAAGCACCACCGTTCAAAGGTTCACTGCTGTGAGACAGTCTCCCTGACGTTAATGGAGACACTCCTGTGTCACACATTACGGTCATGTTCAAACCAAAACAGGGTGGTATAAAGAAAAACAAAAAACAAAACAAAATAAAGCAAAATGAGAAAATCCCTTAGAACCAAAACAAATTAATTGGGTTTTCTTAAAATTTCTGAAGTGTAACAAGATCCGTGAAGAAAATCTTCCTCTGCTTCCAACAGTGCAGACATGGTTCCAAAAGGCTTCCTCGCTGTCTGTGTTGGAACAGAGCTCAAGAGATTCATCATTCTCACCCCTTGCCTTGCCTCGCCTCTCACCTCCTCATACTTCACACCCTTCTCATACATTAATATAGAAAACACAAGACTAATCATAAACCTAAAACGTGCTTTTCTACTGTTTCAATTCCGAAAGTAATCATAAGTTCAAACGCAGAGTGAAAATGAACAGAAAGAAAAACGAATCAATGAATGAACTAAAAATAAAGTAACCTACGCAGCTGCGAGGAATTCCGAGAGCGAACACAACCTACGCAATCACAACGTCTCGACGCCTCGACGACGAACACAACGCAAGGGAAGACCAACAAGAAGATGGTGCGGGGCTTGGAGGAAAATGATTATGGTGAACTTTTTGGAGGAAAATGTACGAAGGCAGAAATGAATTGAGAGAGAGAATTAGGGTCCAGGGAAAATTAGAAGCATAAATGTGTCACGAAGTATTTTAGGAAAAGGGAGTCAGGTAGATATTTTTGAAAAATTATTTAAAAAATAAAAAAAAAACAATTTAGGGGCGGTTTTTATTCTAAACCGCCGAAAATTTCCTGGGTTTTCAAAACCGCCGGAAAATAACCCCTTCTAAAATTCAATATTTTTGTAGTGTATTATGTCTTTATAATACTAATTATACTAATAATAATCAAAATAATACCAAATAATAATAATAAGACTTCTGATACTACTAATACCAATACTATTGTTACTAATACCAATATTAATTCAAATAATAATACTAAAACTAATACTAATACTAACACCAACAATAATATCAATGCTAATAATATTAACACTAATATTTCTAATTAATAATACTAACAATCCTATTAATACTAATACTAATAGTAATAATACCAATGATAATTATAATAATATAAAGAATAATAGTAAAAAAAACTAATATCACCAATAATCATAATTATACTAATAATAAACATAATACAGTATAATAATAAAAACTTGTAATATTCATTCTACAAATATTAATACTGCTAAAACTTATATTAATCCAAATAATAATACTAAAATTAATACTAATACTGCCAATTGATAAATATAATCATATAAATAACAATAGTAAAAAAAATTAATAATAATAATAACAATAATAATATAAATACTAATACTAATACTATTAATACCAATACAAATAAAAATAAGCCAATAATATTAATAATACTATATTTAATATTTATAATTACAATTATAAAAATAATTAAACTAATAACAATAAAAATAATACTAAATAATAATAATAACAAAACTTCTAATACTCATACTACTAATACCAATACTATTAATACTACTAATACATTCAAATAATAATACTAATACTAACACCAGAAATAATACTGATGCTAATAATAATAACACTATAATATTACTAATGATACTAACAATCATATTAATACTAATAGTAATAGTAATAATACAAATAATAATTATAACAATATAAATGATAATAGTAAAATAATAATATCACCAATAATAATAATTATGCTAATTATGAAACTAATACTAATACTACACCAACAATGATAATTATAATAATATAAATAATAGTAGTAAAAATAATAATAATAATAATATTAATACTAATACTATTAATACTAATATTAATAATATTATCCTTAATATTAATAATAATAAGGGTTAAATATTTTTTTGTCTCTTAACTTTCAGTGAAAATTAGAATTAGTCTTTCTTCAAAACTTTGACCTAATTTAGTCTCCAAATTTTAGAAATGTGTGAATTTAGTTTTTTTAACTAAATTTTGTTAGGTTTATTTGATGTTTCTAAGTGCGTTTCATGATAGTATTTAAGTTGTTTACATCGTTTGACGCATTTTTATTTCAATGTTAACTAAGAAATGCGTTTAAAACATCAAATAAAGTTAACAAAATTTAGTTAAAAGAACTAAATTCACACATTTCTAAAGTTTGGGGACTAAATTGGTCCAAAGTTTCAAAGATGGACTAATTCCAATTTTCAATGAAAGTTAAGGGACCAAAAACATATTTAACCCTAATAATTATAATAATAATAATAAGGTTTAAACCTTTGGTTGGTCCTCACTTTTGTATGGTAATCTCAGTTGAGTCCTCATTTTGCAACTGTCTCAATTGGGTCATATTTTTTTGTAAAAATAAGCCAATTTAAACCTAAAAGTTAAGTGCTCTCAAACGGTGTTAAATTTAGCTGATGTGTTTATGCTTATGTGCATTGTTTGATTAGATAGAATATTTATTTAAATTAAAAAATTATGAGGTGGCAAAATTGAATTGGTTTATGTTAAAATAATATGTTAGGGATTGAAAGGGTCAGAAAAGGAAAGAGTGAATTGAAAAGGGAATTAGGGATCTGGATTATAACCACCGAGCGTTCTTCATCAAGTTAAGCCATGTGCCTCCCTGCCGGCCGCCAGTCACTGTTGGAGCTTCACCAGCGGCAATCTTTCTCTGTCTCTCTGTCTCTCTCTGAAGTTCAGATTCTCTCTTTCGCTCTCTGTTGGAATTGGGTATCTCCCATCGTTGTTGGTGTTCTGAGTGATGGGTATGCCCTACCGCTGTTCCCACACCTCACACATCACCAAAATCATCATCACCAGTCAAATGATAATATATAATCCATTAAAACCAAATAGAATTTGCCATAGTCAAATAATCTTAACTTCAGATTTTAATGAACCAAGGAATTCATTCGAAATAACATCAATGATATACTTTCATGTCTAAAGTTGAGCAGATTATTTCAGAGGCAGTTTTGTTCTGTTAGTATTTAAAATGTCATTAATTGACCTTTCAATCACTGACCAAGTTAAAATATTGGAGTAAAACATAATTCTCAAACCAAAATACTGTCACGGAAATTGTAAAAGAAAGGAGTCAATGAGTTATTTTGAAGATTTCCAAAATCCAAATTCAAATATAGCAGATGCAATAGTATGTCAGAAAGTAAGACAAGATCAAACTAACAAATGTTAGTGGTATATCATTCATCGTAGACATATCAGAAGAATGACAGTATCTCTTTCGGTTTCGCGGGCACCACATCAAACATGACTAATTGCATTGAGAAAAAAACATCTCCCATGGAAGTCATAGGCCAATCCTGTACTTTAGAGCAAATTGCTTTTAATTTGAGACACCATTAGAGGTGGCATAAATAAAAAAAGGAAAGGAAAATCCCAAAAATCTCGCTCTGTCTCTCCTTTCGAACCTCTTCTCAGACTGCTACAAAATGATACAGTTCTGTTGTCCACGCCAAACGCTTTCTCTATTAGGGCTTTTCCATATCAACAAATTGTGCATCACCCAAGTGTCAAACTCGTAATCGTTGGTGACGGTAGTCTCGAACTCGAAGAAGAGGGAAAGGGTTTCCCTGTTTGCGAGTGAGTAGGAGGAGTCAGCGTTGGTGACGTTGACGCGGTGACCGGCGGTGAGCTTGGTGGTGACCGGTGGCGCTGGTGGCACCTTGGCTCATGCCTCGCGGCGGCCGAGCTCGCACAAGAGGGGATTGACAGAGGAATGAGAGAGCTTCTCTCTCATGCGCAAAGAGAAGAAGGAGAAGGGAGGACCTGACGCCATGGCCGACGATGCCTCCGATGGTCAACAACGGTGCTGGCGATGCCTTGGACCACGACTCGCGACGGCCGATTGGGTGGAGGTTGAGGCGGACGCGCATGAGCGAAGGAGATGAGCGCTTATGGGGTTCCTCTAGTTCCCTTTTGGTTTCAAGTGGAGGATGCAGACACCAATTGGTCTGGTGGGAGAGGCGAAAAACCCTAATGGGTTTCGAATTGGTAGAATGCAGTTGATTGTCTTCGTCTTCTCTAGGATTCCAATTCCTCTTCTCCCATTGACCAAATCCCTAATTCTCTTTCTCTAATCTTATTTCAGTAAAAATATTTTAATATGAAGAATTTTACCCTCGGTTGAGGGAGAAAGGGTGTGTGTATGTAGAGTGAGGGTTTGAGGGTGGAAGTTGGAAGGAAGCAGTTTGGACGGAGGAGCGGAAGAGGTGAAAGGTGATCAGTGGTTGGAGGGAAGAAGAAGCACCATCGCCACGCGGATTTGATGATTATAAAACACATCACCCGTTCAATTTAATGCACAATGCCACATCATCAAAACATAAAATACAGCTAAGCTAAATTTAACGCCGTTTGAGAGTACTTAACGGTTAGGGTAAAATTGGCTCATTTTTACAAAAAAATATGACCCAATTGAGACAGTTGCAAAAATAAAGACCCAACTGAGATTACCATACAAAATTGAGGACTAACCAAGGGTTTGAACCTAATAATAATAACACAATACTACAACAATGACAATTACTACTAATAATAATAATAATAATAATAATAATAATAATAATAATAATAATAATAATAATAATAATAAGGGTTAAATATGTTTTTGGTCCCTTAACTTTCAGCGAAAATTGGAATTAGTCCCTCTTCAAAACTTTGGCCTAATTTAGTCCCCAAACTTTAGAAATGTGTGAATTTAGTCCTTTTAACTAAATTTTGTTAAGTTTATTTGATGTTTCAAGTGCGTTTCATGATAGCATTTGAGTTGTTTACACCGTTTGACACATTTTTGCTTCAATGTTCACTGAGAAATGCGTTTGAAACATCAAAAAAAGTTAACAAAATTTGGTTAAAAGGACTAAATTCACACATTTTTAAAGTTTGGGGACTAAATTAGTCCAAAGTTTTGAAGAGGGACTAATTCCAATTTTCGCTGAAAGTTAAGGGACCAAAAACATATTTAACCCTAATAATAATAACACCTATAACAATAATTGTACTAATAATAAAATAATACTAAATAATAATAAATAATAATAAATAATAATAAAAAATCTAATACTCATACAACCGAATACCAATATTAATAATACTAATATTAATTCAAATAATGATACTAACACTGATACTAAGTTAACACCAACAATAATACTAATGCTAAAAATACTAACACTAACATTACTAAAAAACAATCATACTAATACTAATACTAATAATACTAATAATAATAATACCAATAATCATTATAATAACAATAAATACATATGCTTATACTAATATTACTAATACTAATACTATTATTAATATAAATAATAACACTAATTATAAATAATGCTAATAGTAATAGTAATAATACTAATAGCAATAATGTTAATTCTAATTCTAATGGCAATAAAAATAATAAGAATAATAATTATAATATAAGTGTAAAAAGGATAAGTCTGAAAATGGGAAATTTGATAGTACTTAATTTAGTTTTATAGATACAGTAGAAGATAGATGCGATGTTGATGCCATGAGAAGCAAGAGAGTGTTTGGGGAGCCCACGGTGTCCCTTAGATAAGGATCGATGGGTCCCACGGATTAGATACATTGCTTCTGGACATTCCAAAGGCTGCTCCAACATAAATCTTCAAATCAATTCTTCCACTCTCCAAAAACAGATTGGGAAATGAGGGCATTAAAAGCACGTTTGCCCTCATTCAATACATCATTTTCAATTGCATTTGCTTCATCCACTCACTATCTTTTCTACCATTTCCTTTCTTTACTTCATTCATGGATTATAAATAACATATTTCTCATTTAAAGCTATTTTTAAATAACTTATTTTAATACCATGCTCTTTTTTTTATATGTTCTTGCAATGATGCCTTGTCCCACTCACCTTTTCTCATTTTCATAAACTATTTATAGTTCATTGCACAAATAATCGTATACCCAAAAATGTATTTTTTTTTTTTTATAAAAGAACTTTTATTGAATTTCTTATCACTTGATATTTTAATCTATATGATGTATATTATCGGTGAAATAAGGATATCTCCTTTTAGCAATAAGTTTATATTATTAAACAGTGAAAACAATATGTAATCTCAAATAATTCAATAATTATAGTATACAATAATTAAACACATTTTCAGATAATTATTCTTATACAAGATCAAGTATATTAATCAAGAAATTGTAAAAAAAATTATAATAATACAACTAAGTGAATAAAAATATACATCAACTTCATTAATTTGGTTACATGTAGAACTTGATCAATCTCTATCATATAAAATAGGAGAGTATCATACAATGTAATCTCTTGAATAATATTTCAGATAGCTTAAGCATTGTATTAATTTTTTAGGAACTAAAAAGACTTTATCCACTTTCATCTTCATTTGAAATACAAGTAATTTATTGGACTGATATAACACATAATTTAAGGGACATGAACATTGTTTAAACGGTACACCATGCTAATACTTATGATATATATACTCATTTATTTTATGGTTAAATATGTTTTTAGTCCTTAAACTATTGGTCGTTTCTGGTTTTCGTCCCTCTTTCAAAGTAAGGTACAATTTGGTCCTCATTCTTTTCGAAACGTTCGTTTTAGTCCTCGAAAACTAAACACTGTTTAAAAATTTGGTCCTCATTTAGCAACAAATGAGGACTAAAACCAAAATTCCGAAGACTAAAACGAACGTTTCAAAAAGAATGAGGACTAAATTGTACCTTACTTTGAAAGAGGGACGAAAACCAGAAACGGCCAATAGTTTAGGGACTAAAAACATATTTAACCCTTTATTTTATCATTTGAAAAATCTTTTGTCACTCAACCCATGATTTAAGTGAAAAGTGTTAGACTCTCTTCACATCCAATGAATTATTATTTTAGCAGATGAATTTGTGATACTTTATGCTATTCACTTTAAACAATTTGCAAGCCAGTGATGTTAGTGTTTTGATTTAGTCCCACATTGCTTAGTATTGTGAGATGGAACTCTTCATTTTTCTATATAAGCAACCTTATGTAAAGTTTACAAATGCACCAAATAAACATACTTTCTTGTGTAGTGTGGACGTAGGAATACACATTGTAGTCAAACCACTTTAAACGCTTGTGTTGTTTATTTCTTTTCTTCCTCTCCTTTATTGTTTTATTCCTAACAGTTGGTATCAAGAGTCAATTTCTTACTATGCTTTGTGGTTGCATTTGTATGTGATCTTCCACATAAAAAAAAATATTTGGTCAGAGTCAATTTCTTAGTATGCTCTGTGGTTGCAACTGTGTCTGATCTTCCACATCAAATAAGATTTTTTTTTCTTTTGTTCTTGGGAATCTCACTTTAGAGAAGCAGTGGGAGCTTTCTTCAAAAGTGATCTTGGAGTCATCTCATTGACGTTATCTCGTAATGTTGCTTTCAACATTGCAAAAGAAAATACTACAGATAGTCTTATGATGACTCTTTCCATTATGTATGAAAAGCCATTTGTCTCACAAAGTTCATTTGATGAGGCGATTGTTCAACTTACGAATGACAAAAAGGTGCATCAACAACGCAACATCTAAATGAACTCAACACAGTTACAATCCAGTTGAATTTAGTTGGAATCAATTCCGATGAAGAAGTACTAGCTTTGATATTTCTTTCTTTCATACTAGAAAGTTGGAATGCTACTCTCACAATTGTGAGTAGTTCATCAGGAAGCAACAAGTTAAAATTTGATGATGTTTGTGACTTGGTCCTTAGTGAAGAACTCCACCGAAGAGAGATGGGTTAATCATCAACCTCTTCAATGTTGCATACAAAGTCAAGAGGTAGGAGTTCAACTAGAGGAAGCGGACACAGTAAATCAAAGGAGAAATTTTCCAAATCTAGAAATTGTTATAGTTCTAACAAATCGAAGACTATTGAATGTTAAAATTGTGGGAGTTCCCTGAAGAAACATAAGGTGAGAGATGAGGCAAACATTTCTTTGACCTCAAGTGGAGGAGATGCGTTGATACATTCTTTGGAAAACAAGGAAAAGTCTTGGGTGTTAGATTCTGGAGCATCCTTTCATACAACCTCACAAAAAGAACTCTTCGAAAATTATGTCTTTGAAAATCTCGATAAAGTTTACCTTGGAAATGAACAGTCTTGTGAGATTGTGGGAAATGTGTAGTGAAGATCAAATTGAATGGATGTGTTTAGCTACACAACAATCTTTCATGGAGATCAGTGGAAAGTTTCGAAGGGTGTAATGATGATAACTCGCGACAAAAAAAGTGGTACTCTTTACAAGACAGAAGGATCATATAATTTTATTATAGTTGCAGTAAATGAAACTCCCAATCTATGACACCAAAGACTTGGTCATATGAGTGAGAAGGGGATGAAGTTTATGAACTCAAAGGGCAAACTTCCAGGTCTTCAGTTAGTAGAAATTGACATGTGTGAAGACTATATATTTGGAAAGCAGAAGAGAGTCAACTTTTAGAAAAATGGAAGAACCCCAAAGAAGGAGAGACTCAAGTTGTTAACAGATGGAGGAGATCCTGAAGACAATTCAGAAGCATGTTAAACTACATATGTGAACAATTGGGAACTTGCCATGTAAGACCAAATGAAGTCTTTGATCTCCAATCAAACATGAGAGCTAACAAAGTTACCTATGAGGAAGAAGGAACTTCACAACAAATGGGTGTATCAAGGACGAACATAATGGCTCTAAGAGATATAAATCCTAACTAGTTGTAAAAGGATTTTAACAAAAGGATGAAGTTGATTACACCGAGATATTTGCTTTAGTTGTGAAGCTCAATACTATCAAGTCTGTGTTAAGTATTGTTGCTAGTTAAATGCTCTACCTAGAGCAATTGGATGTGAAGACCACATTTCTTCACGGAGATTTGGATGAAGAAATCTACATGCATCAACCTCAAGGTTTCTTAGAGAAAGGGAAGGAAAATATGGTGTGCAGATTACAAAAGAGCTTGTGTGGCTTGAAACAAGTTCCACGACAGTGGTATATGAAGTTTGAGAGCTTCATGCACAAGGAAGGTTTTAAGAAGTGCAATGTTGACTACTATTGTTTCTTCAAGGGGCACAACTCCAATTATGTAATTTTGCCACTTTATGTCAATGATATGCTACTTACAAATTCATATATGATCAAGATCAGAAACTTGAAGGAGCAGTTGTCAAAAGAATTTGACATGAAAGATTTGGGACCAGCGAAGAAGATCCTTGAAATGCAAATCATGAGAGATAAGCAAAAGGAAACTTTGTAGTTATCTTAGGTGGTGTACATCAACTGTGTTTTTCAATATTCAACATGAACAATGTCAAACCAGTTAGCACACTTTTGGCTAGTCATTTTAGCCTATCAATGGACCAATCCCCTAAGACTGAGGCAAAAGAGATTAATGGCTAAGATTTTGTATGTTTCGGCCATTGGTAGTTTGATGTCTGTGATGGTATGCATAATGCCAAACATTGGCCATGTAGTGAGAATTGTTAGCAGGTTTATGTCAAATCTAGATAAAGCTCATTGTAAAGTTGTGAAATGAATTTTGAGATATCTACGAGGCACTAAGGAGAAGTGTTTGTGCTTTAGTAAAGGTTAATTAAAAGTACAAGGCTATGTAGATGTAAATTTTGCAAGAGAAATTAATCATCGAAGAAGTGTTACATATTTATGGTCGGAACTACAACTAATAGTTGGATGTCACGGATACAAAAGATCATTGCTCTATCTACTACAAAGGATGAGTATCTAACAATAACAAAAGCTAGCAAAGAATTGATATGGCTTCAAGGATTGGTAATAGTCACTTCATCATATTTCACCGAGGAAAACAGTGTTTTGTACAGTAATAGACAGAGTGCAATACATTTGGCCAAAAATTCAACATTTCAGGCAAAAAGCTAAGTTAGAAAAAGGTGTGAAGGAGTAAACTGATGACAGGGAAAAAGTAATGTGGGAGTGATGACAGTGATGAAAGTAAAATATAATACAGCTCACCACTTCAGGATAAAGATCTTGGGGAACAAGTTTGGTAGTCATAAAATCTATCATAATGCATCATAACTTATAACATTTTAAATATTTTTCATAGAAAATCCAACACTCTTATTGTTTTATATACTAAGTTGGTGCATATTATTCACGTGCAGAATCTCATTTTTAGTGCTTATTTCCACTGTCTTATTCTTATCTCAATTAATTGCTAATTCATGCTTTCTTTTTCTTCTGAAAGCCTTCTCTTTGATGTGACAACCAAAGATAGCGACCCAAAGGCTACAAGTTCAGTGCTCTACATTCAATTTTTCTTTCAACAAGCTTTTTTTATAAGGACATGTGAAAAAATAGAAAAATAAATAAAAGTCAAAATTAACTTTTCTTGTAAAAATTCTCTTTATATTTCTTGAAGTTTTATTTTTTGGAATATTTTATTTTATTTTATTTTTCATATTTTTATGTCTTAGAAAACTTTATAAAAAAATACCTATGACCCTTTTGTTAGGCTAAGGAACTACCTGAATAAATGCGAAAACTGCCTCGATTAATTAATACATTGTCTTACATGCTTTTACGAAAACATTGCATATAGACATGTTTCTTTTGCAGCCATACACAGTCATCTTATTGGATGATTTTGTTTTTCATTTACTCTTTTATTTTATATTTTTCAAAGAAAATTGTATGCTTATATGTTTAATAACTTTAAAATAATATTAGTTTGTGTTTAATAATATCCTTTTTATTATTTCTGAATTTCTAAATTGGTTTGGAGTTATATAATCAATGAAATGGATGAATATAGAATGAAAATACTTTCTGGGTTGATTGAAATTAGTATAAAATTTAATTTTTAAATAATTTTGGACTCGATGGTTGACTAAGATTAGGTAAAAGTTTTCTAACACAAAGTATATATATTTTGACAGGGATACGTATAGAAACTACATTATATATTTAATCAAAAAAATTATGAATACCCTTCAAGTATAAAAATTTAAACATGGAATGCATGTAAAACTTTGTGAAAATTTTTGTAACTTCATTTCATCAATTAAAAATTGACTATAATTTTCAGGGGAATTTTCTTCGTAATAAACCTAATTTTATTTAATAATAATTGTTGTAACTTTGTTAAGGCTATTTCTTCTAGCATCTCCATTTTTGTTTTTCTTCCTCCATCATGTAATATCCATAAACCATAAATTATCCAAAAAAAAAGTAAAAATATATCTGCGCCTCTTTCACTTTCATCTCCACTCATTAACCCTCAACACTTCCTTCATTTCCTTTTAATAAAATCTACCTCACATATTCACTGAGTGATGAATGAGAAGCCTCCATGACCAATAATCCGGATTATAAAACACTTTTGGATTAAGAAAATTATCAAAGAAAACAAAGTTTCCAATTCACCAATCCCAAATTTTTTTTTTTCAATCATCAAATGGAAAGTATTTATATATACAATCTAAAATATATTTTTAAAAAATATATTATAAAATATATAGTTTTCAAAGTACTTTCAGAATTAAAATATATTCTAAATTATATAATTTGAAAGGTATTTTCAAATTTAGAAATGGTTTTCAAATTCGGAATGTATTTTGAATTATACATTTTAAAAGAAATTTTTAAATTTTGAAATATCTTTCATAATACCTATTTCAAAATGTATTTTTTTAATATATAATTTGAAATTTGAAAATATCTTTCAAATTGTATATTTTAAAATGTATATTTTGAATATATTGTAGATTATACAATCTAAAAAGTATATTTAAGTTTAGAAATACTTTTTAGATTCTACAATCCGGAATACATTAAAAAAATATGAAGGTGTAGAGATGATTTTTTATCTTTTTATTATAATTTGGGGCTTTATGAGTTTTATGAGGTCCAGAAAAAAAATGTGCAGAGAGAAACGGCCCGTTGTTCATATTAACATGATCATGTAGATGAAGGCCCAAATTGTAGCGGGCTTTGTCAGTTCTGTTTAACTTTTGGGTTTGCTATAAATGAAATAAGAGGGTTACTCACTCCACTGTCCCGGGTTGCTCCCTGCACCTCTCTATTCCTATTTTATCCTGTAATTCAAAGTTTTTCTTACGAGAATTGACTTAAATCAAGATCCGTTGAATAACGTATCTCCCACCTCTCACTTTTTTAAAATCTTAATTCTGCAGCATCCATCCCTTCACTTTTCTCTTTCAACGATTTGTTTTACCTTTTAACAATTTTCTTTATACATATAAAATATTACAAAAATGATTAAATTATGTAAAATTTACACAAATAAACATTTAAAATGTTCAGAAATTAAAATCAAAAAAAAAATTAATAAAATAAAAACAAAAATAAAAATTAAAAGAGTTGAAATGTGAAGGCTTGAAGGGATGTGGAAAATCCGTTCACCCTTCAACGGATCTCGACATCCGTAGATGGATCTTAAGATCCGTTGAAGGCGGAATAGATTTCTCACATCCATTCAAGCTTTCGTGTTTCTCTTTTTCTTTCTCTTACACAGCTCGTATACAAAAAGAAAAAAAAGGAAACTTTAACCACAAAAATGTATAAAAAAAAAATAAACGAAGAGAAAAAAGGTGGGAGTGAGACTCTCTTTATGTGAAGAAGAAAGGAAGAGAAAAAGTGAGGGGCTGAGATTTGTGTGTAATTAGATAAAGAGAAAAGTGAAGTGGTGGAGGTTACAAAATTAGGGTTTTAAAAAAAATAAAATTAAATGATAAAAGTTAAAAAATTTAATTTAAATATTTTTGAAATAAAAAAAGATTTGGAAAGATACATGGAGCCGTTGGGACGGTGGAGTAAGTAACTCTCATGAAATAAAAATACGCAAATCCCGTTATTCTATTCTTCAACAAAAAAAGATAACTACTTGTGTTGTTCTTTCTCAGAATATTTTTACTGGAATTATAAATTCATTATTACGTAGAAAAGAATAATCTCATCTTCCAATAGTTTTATGTGATTGCAGAGTTTTGGATAAAAGAAAATAACCTTTTGCTTTAGACCAAAATTCAATTCTTTCTATGTTGTAATGTATTGAGATTAATTTGATAATACTCTGTTTACGCTTAATTTTTAAAATCAATTTTATTAAAATTATCTTTACCAATTTGACACCAATACTGTCCATTATGAGATTTGAGGATCAATATATGAGATCTAATATCTCATTTAACTTTTGTAATTCTACAAACTTTATCCTGAAATTTTAGACGTAGAAATCATTCCTTTAAATTCTTATACGTACTATTTTAATATTTTGTAGTTCCAATAAATTTAATGACAGAAAAGAATAAAAAATTCTGTGAATAATAGATTTTTAAGATAAAACATATATTTCTGTTTCATAATACTTTGATGAATAATACGGAGGTGATAAGAATGTAATTCGTATAACTATTATTAATAAAATAATTTGTATTTACTTACACATAATTTATGTTGGTATAAAATTCTTAATTTATGTTATTGTTATTATTTGTGATAATTATTTATTAAAGATTTTTATCTAACTTTTCTTATATTTTTATAATAGAATATTGTGATGTTTTGATTAAATTCTTGTTTTGAAGAGTATGTTCTTATTCTGGAAGAGTGTATATTTGGAGTCAAAAGACATGAAAAGTTAAAGACAAGATAGAGTTAAATTCTTATTTTGAAGAGTGTGTACTAGGA
Organism: Vigna umbellata; assembly: GCF_029865625.1. Classification (NCBI taxonomy): domain Eukaryota; kingdom Viridiplantae; phylum Streptophyta; class Magnoliopsida; order Fabales; family Fabaceae; genus Vigna; species Vigna umbellata. The sequence continues at coordinate 52,703,894 of NC_142165.1, read as the reverse complement.
ATTAAAGGATATGTATAAGAAAATTGTTTATGTGTTATAAATATTTTCACATATTGTTATTATTTGATTGTTAACACATAATCATTGTAATTTTTTTCGACTGTGAAGTTTTGATTTTTGTGTTAATCTTACTTTGGGTGTTGCTCCCTCCACCACCACAGCCTTCTCCCTCCACCTCCCCTTTACTATTTTGCCCCTCAGTAAAATTTTATTTTTAGAATTATTGTTTTTTAATTTTACTCATTTATAACATATTTCACTGATAACCTACGTAGTTCCTTGTATGAGTAAAATATTTTTCTGCAAAGCTCAGTGATCGTGAAAAGAATTATCAAGCAATCTTCCTCTTGCTTTCGGTGCAGTACGTGGTGCAGTGCGTTTGTGGTGTAATGTGCTTGTCGTGGTTCCTCTCCAGGTACGTAGTCATAATCCTTCCAATAATCCTAAACCCTAAACCCTAAACCCTTCCAATAATCCTTCCAATAATCTTTCCAATAATCCTTCCAATAATCTTTCCAATAATCCTTCCAATAATCTTTCCAATAATCCTTCCAATAATCTTTCCAATAATCCTTTAACCCTAAAACGTAAAATGAAAATGAAACCTAAACGGATGACATCCTTCAACGGATGTCAACATCCGTTTAAGGCAAAACGGATGTCGACATCCGTTTCGCCTTAAACGGATGTTGACATCCGTTGAAGGATGTCATCCGTTTAAGCTTTGTTTTAATTTTATGTTTCTGTTATTATTTTATTAGATATTTTAATATTTTGATTTATTATTTTTGAATATTTTTTTAATGTATTTTAATAATGTATATTTATATTAGTTTATATTTAAATATTAAAATATTAAAATAATAAAATAATAAAAATAAAAAATTTTAACTTTAAGGATATAATTGGAATTAAAGATAATTGGAGAGGTGGAGGGAGAAAGCTGTGGAGGTGGAGGGAGCAACAAGTACTGTACTTATAAGTACGGTACTTATCGGGAATAAAGATGTTGATCTTTTTTATTATGATTTTTTTTTCATGAACAAGTAGCATTATAAACATGTAAAATTTTTAAAATATGACGTTCATCGTAAGACTTTAATATCACTCATTCAACCTTATTAAATATTTGTTCTTTCACTTTTTTTTTACTAAAGAGTTCATTGAATATTTTCAATGTGTTGTTTGTCAAATCTCAAAGTGTCATCGTGCATCATGTCTTGTAATCTTCAATTTGACTCATTTCATATTATGTTTGGGGACTTGTTTTAGTATATAATTCTAGAAAGAAATATTTTTCTACTTTTATTATTGATGGTAATTTATGTTGGAAGTTGTAACAACCGAAATTTCTTCTAATATTTGCATTCATTAAATACAGAATAATCGTAAGGTCTTTGTGATAATAATTGGAGATAATCTGATTAATCTTCCAGTTCTTAAAGCTAGACAACATTATGCTTCAAAATACATTCAAAATAAATCATAAGTACTAAAACATAAAATAGGAACTTAATATAATTTTTAAAAAAAGTTAAACAAATTTTCTAAGATATTCCTAATCTAATACTTTAGTTTCTTGTTCTAGTTCCCGTGCTAATATCACTACCAGCTTCAATCTTTGTTGGTCATATAAAATATATATGATTATTGCATAAGAAAAGAAACAAATTTTTCAAAAGAATAAACACAATTAAAAAGAGATCATATTTTATATAAAAAAAAGAGAGTCGTCGAACTAAAACTTTGAAATAGAATAAAATTAAAAAGACACAAAGATAAGCTAATGCATTTAAAAAAAATGATGAGAAATAAAATACTAACAATATTAACCCATCAAAATTAATATGAAGAATATGAAAATATATTTGAGAGAAAAAAATAAGTTCTTGTCTCATTTCTCCATATACCACAACTTAATTATCCACTCAATGAACATTATCTTTAAAAGCCAACATTAAAAAAAAGAAAAGAAAAAAACTCACCTAATGCATTTATAGAAGAAGCTTAATATAAAAAAAGCAATAATAACTTATAATAAAGATTATAAAAATAAAATTATGATGGAACTCAATCTTTAACTTAGTCATTCTCCTTTTATCATTTAAACCAATCCATTACTTTAGCTTAATAACTAATTTAACAATAAAATTTCAGTACATGAACTGTCCAAAAACACATACAATTCATATTCATCAAATCAAATATTAGGTATCAACCCATATATTTCTAGACAATGAATTAAACAACTTCTAGCCTAAAGGCTAAAACAACTAAAAACATATAAACTACCCTTAAAGTCCCCTTCGATACACTTGGGCTCAACCTAAATTGGCATTTTCTTGTAAAAATACTAATTTGACCACCACACATTAAAACTTTACATATATATACATACATTAGGAAACATAAATTCATACAATCATAATTATCTTAAGTAACATACAAAGAAACTATTTAGCAACGCTATAAATTACTTCTAATTCACACTTTATAACAATTATATAGGCATACCACAAATTTAATCATATAAATACCATGCCACATTTAATACTACATTATTGTAATACAAACATCCAGTCAAACATACTCACAACTTATGCAACAATAATCCAAATTCACATGTTTTTATTCTCTTTAAACTAAAGTGTTCAATTACTTTAAGGCTTGTAAAGAAAATTATTACACCACACTAAAAACATCCAATCGCACAAATCCAAAAAATTCTTTTACCATAATAATATCAAAGTCACTCCAATTCCTTTCTCATTTTATAGACAAGCTCTTCCATACATACTTATGAAATTTCATACTAATATATTATCAACCACACTTAACTATCATAGTGGAAAGTGGTTGCAAAAGTTCATGAAAATATTATGTAACTATAACACCAGAATATCTAGCTATACTAGCATACTTCCTGGTTGATGACATTCAGTCTTTGGTTTCTATCTTACACTTATATTATGTTTCTACACCTTCGTGTCCGACCCGACCTTTTGCTACCCCTATTTGTACTTAATTATAACAAATAAATTTAAGATTGAATATACGTGTATTGTTTCTTATTCCTCATTTATATATATATATATATATATATATATATATATATATATATATATATATATATATATATATATTAGTTTTCATATTTTATTCATTTTATTTTTTTAATTATTTGATCAAGTTGTATTTTAGAAAACTTCTGGAAAAAAGTTAGTTGATCATCAATCGACAAAAGATCATTTTAAACTATTTTAAAAGCTTAAAGAAATAAGCTTATTTAAAAAAAAATTAAGAAATCAAATTAATCAAAGAGCATAAGCAAATAAAATATAAATATACTTGGGACTAATATTCTGTCAACAAGTCTTTCGATCGCCCATGAACTGGTAGGTTGGATTATAAACAAAGATAGCGCTAAAAATAATTACATCAATTCTGGGTCGGAATTAGGCCATCACTAATCAAAAGTTCATCGAAAAATTTATAAATACATGTTTGATATTCAAACGTTGGTTACTTTTTACTGTGCATTTATTGCTAATACTTTTGGACAAACACTAACTTTAATATCAGAATACCTTTTGTATGTAGGATCCAGTTCAACCAAACAGTGAAGAAAATATTAAAAATAAAACATTGAACTAAACTTAGAAATCAATCTTAACCACGATTCCATAAATAGAAATACATCTTTTTCTAGATATATTTTTCCAAAACCTAATGAATGGAAGTTATTTTTAAGTGTTACATACCCCGTATGTACCTTTACGATAACTTCTTTAGAAAAGAAAAAGTACTTTTGCAAGGCAAAAAGGAAGAAGAACTTGCATGAAAAGATATTCCATCTGGATTCGATGATAATAATATTATATCATCCTTCCATATGCTTAACGTCATGAAAAATAAGAAGCTTTTCACATCAACGTTACTATAAGCCCCGAGGACCACCACTTCCTAATCTTCGAGTTATGCGTCTTTTTGGGTTATTTTTTTCACCTTTTTTCTGTGTTCAGACTCATAATGTCATTATGCTTATGCATGGCTGCATCAGACTCTTATTCCTGCACGCAATAACGAATGACAATGCTGTTAAATCAAAACCTAGGACAAACATATTTAGTACTGATCATTGTTTGTTTTAGGATTAATTAATTAAAACAAAAGCTTAATTAGGCTTTATAAGTAAACATAAATATTGATTTTAGATAGAGAAGCCTTTATAAAGCTTCTATCTTTTGTCAATTTGTGATGGGCCATGGGCCACAAATATTGACCCAATGGGCTCACTGATTAGTCATGCTTCTGGTTGCGGCTAAAGATAGGTTGATTAATAAGACGGAGTTATGATTGAAGTTACGAATTATAAAAGTAGATTGGGAATATATGTTTATTTTATACTATGACCTCATTATGACTCAAATCTTACACAACACAATGGTATATACATATTAGAGTAATTATTATATATATATATATATATATATATATATATATATATATATATATATATATATATATATACATACATATAAATTATAATTAATTAAAATCTTGAAATTTATATTTTTTAATTATAGTAGTGCTGGTTAAAAGAATATTTAGGCGTCTAATTTTCTTAAGATGTAATTAGTTTTTTGAAGATGATAAATTGATTACGTGAATAAGGTGAATTTTTATCATTTAATTTAATAGACAGAGAAAATTGAAATCAATTATGACAAATATTTTAAAATATATATTTTTAAAAGTATGAGCTTATTTTAAAACATATTCTAATTTTAAAAAATAACGTATATGATAATTAGTGAGATTAAAATTGTTCATGTAATTAACTAAAATTTATTAACTTAGTTATTTATTTAAAATTGATTGAAATGTATATATATATTTACTGTTTCGCCATGTAAACTATAAAATCACCTATATCAGCATTTTAGATAATAATCATAAATATCTAGACACTAAAATAGAAATTAATTTACAAAACAAAATGTATTTACTGTTTCATTAAAAATATTACTTATATACTTAATAATATTTCTACTTAATTTAAAATATTACAATAATTTTATTTCAAATTTATTTTACTCTTTAAATTATATGACAATATTTACTTCAATCACATAATCAATTTAAGACTTATAAAGACCTATAAATGATATTTTAGAAGTGACAGTGATTTAAAAATAGTGAGACTCAACTAATTTAATATTAAACTTTTTTAATATAAATAGTTTTGTTATGAACGATTTTTATTATTTTAAAACACATCATCTCTAGAAACCACTTTTCAAGAGTTTTCTAGACTATTCTCTAGGATTTCTTATCATTTATTCGTCTAGTTGAAGAACCAGACCGTAGGACTGATCGTAGCAGTGAGTTCTTCAATTTAGACCGATCAGTTTCTCAAATAAAGTAAGTTGGTTTTCTACTTTTCTTTTTGGTCTGTTTTGTCTTTCTTTGCATGCGAGTTATATGGGGTTACATGTGGCGTTTGAGTCTTATATAAAACTCTTTGTTGATTAGTGGTCTTAATGGTATTCCCTAATCATGTTTTTATTTTTAGTAGTAGCATATAGGACTTCCTATGCCTTTGGTCATCTATCAGGAGAAACTAATTACATTGATTTTAACTAATAGACAATTTATAATAGTTGATTGTATGTTTGTATGATAATTAGTTTATATAATTGAGTAATCTGATGAGATATGATTTGTTGAGTTGAGTTAGGGGTTTTGAATCGTCTTTAGTGATTATATGTTGAAATGTTGATATTTTGTGTGTTTGAGATTGTATTTGAGGTGAATTAAGTCCTTGAATTGTGTATAATTTAATAGTTGGTTGATTTGGTATATAGGGTTAGTGTTATATTAATTTTGCAGTGCTAGTGGCATAATTCGCTAGGCGAGTATATACTCGCTAGGCGAAGTCAAAGTCAGAGAGTTACTGGCTTGATAGTCGCTAGGTGAGGTCAAAATCAGAAAGTTCATTGACTTGACAATCACTAGACGAGAATATACTCGCTAGGCAACTTTTAGGAGACTTTAAATCTATAAGTTCCAGTGGTATTCTCTCTTGGCGAGCTATTTGATCATTGAATGACTATGTTGTTAAACACTATTCACTGAGCAAGCAAATCTGGTGGTTGAGCGAGTGTGCAGTTAGGCACTACTCACTGAGTAAGCAGATCTGGTGGTTGAGCGAGAATATCTAGTGGTTGACCGAGTGTATTTCCAAATGTCGCAACCAGGATCGCGACGAGGTGACCGGCGAGACTCTTTAAAAAATAATTAAAGGTTATTTGAAAATCAGAGTTTTGAGTCGCCACCATAGTTTATTCTGAAAAGCTACGGAAAAACCGTAAAATAAAGACATGGCCTACGAAACAAGAGATTATGGATTCGGGAGTCGGTTACGCGTAAGGAAGGTATTAGCACCCTACAGCACTTGCCCAAAAGCAGTACCTTTAATTAAATGTGCAAAGATGATGTGGTTTTCAAAATGTCATTTTTTTTCCCGAAAATAACAATGCAAGACAACACAAATAAAAGAAAAATATTATTTTTTAATTTTTAGGAAGCCCGACAAGGATTAACCTTACTCCTACGTATTCTTATGTGAGAAATCAAGGGTACGTAGTTCTTTTTGAAAATTTGGTTTAGAAAGTTGAGAAATTATTTGAAAAATGGTTTGGAAATCTGTTTGAGAATGATCATGGTAATTTTGGAGTTTTTTTGGAGAATGAGACTAATAAGGATGATTTGAAAGAGATTGATAATTTTTATTTGAAGATTTTATGATTTTTTTTTATTTTTGTATTATTAGAAAAGTGTCATGACATGGACAATGAACTAGATAAGAAACAATGAGAAAAGATAAAATTATTTTTGCGATTTTGAGAAGTTATATACTTTTTATGATTTTTGACTTGATTATGAAAATTTAAGATAACAAAAAGAAACCAATCATGTGAATGTTTATATTTAATTCAAAGAAAACTATTTTTTAACTTTAATTATCAAGCAAATCCGAGACTTGACATGACAATCAAAGTGATTATGAAAAATGTAATTATCAAGCAAGTCCGAGACTTGACATGACAATAATTATTATTATGAAAAATTGAATTATCAAGAAAGTCCGAGACTTGACATGATAATTGATATTTTTGTGATTTTTTTATTAGAGATAAAAAAACAAAATGGTTTATAAATGAAAACTTATAATAAAAGAAAACAACAAAAATAATTATGGAACAATAAAACAAAATTTAACAAGATAATTAAAAATAAAAAGAAGATGTGAAGGGACAAGAACCTGGATGAGAGAATAAAAATAGTTCAATTGAGATGTAGGTGAGAATGGAAACTTTATGAGATGAAAATGATGATAAGGAGGAGAAGATGTTGTGTTGAAGTGTTGGATAATGGTTGAGTATGGAGAAGATATGTATTGTGTAAGAGAAAAATGAAGTAGAGTTTTGGGATGGAAATGAAGAGGTTTGGTGTGAGAGAGAAGAGATGAATATTGTGTAATTGTTTGTGTGTAAAATGGAATGAAGAGAATGTGGATATTTATAGAGTTAAGGACGAAAAAAGTGTTAAATAAAATATAATTTTTTTTAAAAATGAGTGGAAAAATAAAAAAAAGTTAAGGTGGAAAATAAGTAAAAGAAATAATATAAAAAGTTGGTGGAGAAATTAGGTGAAATAAAATATAGTAAATAGTAAAAATTAATGTGAAAATTAAGTTAAAGAAATAATATAAAAAGTGGGTGAAGAAAATATATGAAATAAAATATAGTGAATAGTAAAAGTTAATGTGAAAAATAAGTGAAAGAAATAATATAAAAAGTGGGTGGAGAAAGTAGGTGAAATAAAATATAGTAAATAGTAAAAGTTAATGTGGAAAATAAGTGAAAGAAATAATATAAAAAGTTGGTGGAGAAAGTAGGAGAAATAAAATATAGGAAATAGTCAAAGTTAATGTGGAAAATAAGTGAAAGAAATAATATAAAAAGTGGGTGGAAAAAGTAGGTGAAATAAAATATAGTAAATAGTAAAAGTTAACGTGGAAAATAAATGAAAGAAATAATATAAAAAGTTTGTGGAAAGGTAGGTGAAATAAAATATAGTAAATAGTAAAAATTAATGTGGAAAATAAGTGAAAAAAATAATATAAATGTTGGCGAAAAAGTAGATGGAGAAAAATGAATAAAGGAAATAATAAAAAATGTTGATGAGAAGATATAATTAAAAAATGTAAGTGGAATAATTAGAAAAGTTGGTATATAAAAATTAATATGGAAATAAGGTGGAAAAAGTAAATGAAAAAGGTAGATGATGTGGAATGCGATATGGAGAGTGATGTGGATGGTGATGTGGATGGTGATGTGGAGAGTGGGGTGTGATAAGAGAAAAGGGGTGGTGAGAAAGTAAAAAAGTGTGAGATTATTTTGGGCCACTGAATTAAGGAATAACAATTTAATTTAGGGGTGCAAATAGTAAAACAAATAATTTTTTTTATTCATTTGTTCTTTTATTTATTTATTTTTGTGATGAATTTTATTTATCCGAACAAAATTGGGTGTTGACACCAAACACTACTTGTTGAGTGAACAAATTTGGTGGTTGAGCAAGTATGTTGTCAAAAACTACTAGTTAAGCGAGCATATCTTATGACTGAGTGAAAATATCAAGATTTTAACTAAATTTTCATATGTTTCTTATGATGTGTTTAATGTGTGTGATTCTGTTAATGCTAATGTAATAATTAGTTTGTTATGTTCATTTGAGAATTGTTAGAATCGATCCAAGGAGGAATTGATTGTAGTTTTGTTTGTGTATGCTTTGACATATGAGCGTTCTAAAAGTGGTATCTTAATATTCTACCTGTCATTCAACTCAGAGATGAATCAGGTGGGAGAGAGAATAACAAGAAGTCGTTTCTCTAGACTTTGGTTTAGGCATGAAGAGATTAACCTCGTGAGTAGTAGGGTGATAACCCTTGTGTTTAGGACTCTATAAAATATAAATACTACTACGAGTACACATTTACATTGAATACTTGTCAAAAGTATGAATATGAATAATTGAGTCTCGTGGCAATATTTTTGTGTGTTGATATGAGTTATTGTATTTTTATAAATGTTTAACTTATATTTGATATGGTTTAATTGTTTTAGAAAATCTTTTTGTACATTAGCTTATTCTGTCATTTTCTTTTTAGTGTTTTCTTGTATTTTTTGTGTTTTTTTTTGTGATAATCATCTTATTAACATAAACAAATGAGAGATAAGTGTTAAAGTGTCTTTGAATCAAAACGATGATGCAATAGAGTTTTCCTTTGTGGAAATCTAATAGTTTTTCATAATAATTTTAAATATATTTTGTCATTACAATTATTTAACTTGATAGCTGTATTAATAATTTATATTTGTTTGTTTATAACATTTCATTTTATTAGGTAAATTATTAAAATTGGAATGTTATAAGACTAAATTATTTTCTTTTTATAAAAATGAAATCTTTTTATAACTAATGACATTTTAGAAAAATTAAATATCTGATCTTTTAAAAAAATGCTATTATAATTAAAATGTATAAGCAGTCCTTTTAATTAATAACATAAATAAAAGGTTTAAAATAAAATAATTGCAACTTAAATCAAGACTTCATTAAAATTAAAATAAAATTATCTCTTAAAGAAGCACTTTGATTGAAAAAAAATAAATTCAAGTGACCAAATTTTGAAAAAGTAAAATGGTTAATTAAGTGATGATTTCTTAATCCAATAATAGAGTACATAATTTATTTTTATTTTATTTTTGTGAAAAAGTTGCAGCTTGAAATAACCATCATTACTTTCATGGTTATTACGTCTCACACATTTCAGAATTATGGGCCCATTGTTGATGAATTTTGGAGTATCTTTTTTGAAGTGTTCAGGATAAGGATACTAAAGATTCAAGGTCGTATCATTAATTACAAAATAGATTTTACATTTTATTTTTTTCTCTTTGGACTTTTTTATGATTTTGACAATGAATCTTATTTGGGATTTATTTACTTATTTTAAGATTTTTCTTAAAAGAATATATTCTTTAATTCTCTTATAACTTAAAATAATGTATGAAAGAGGACACAGTTGTTGTTGACTTTTTTTTTCCTAGTAAATCGTTGTTAAATAATTCATAGTTTGTTGTTGAGTTGAGATAAGTGTTAAATATAGTAAATTTAACCTCAAACAATACCATTTATCCCCATTTAATAGTTTTTTTTCTTAACATTATTACATTTTTATTTATTTTAATTATGTTTATTTAGTGGAAAACTAAAAAGAAAAAAGAAAAATCTACTGAGTATTCTCACCTCATTAAAAGCGACATATTAATTATTCTACAAAGATACAGTGCTTCAAGTGCTCAATCAAAACGAGAATGATAAGGTTATTGTAGCTAAAGATACTAATTTATATTTGTGATTAAACTTTAGCTTTCACTTCAACTATCACGTTAGCAAGCTTCTTTTTACGGTATTTTTTTTTTTGTTGCAATCTTTTTTATCAATTATGTGTTATCAATAAAAAGAAATTTGCTGAAACAAGGAGAATAAATAATTCTAGATTATTTGAATAAAGAACATTTGATTAATTTGGTAAAGAAAATTATTTTTTGAGGAAATTGAAGTTAGAGTAATTATTGGTGTGACACCCCAAAATATAACAACCACATCATATAATTTAGGAGTCAACATCCCCAATAAAGAGAACAGTTAGAATATGACTTGCAATTTGAACACGAAAATTACAGTCATCTAAAACATAATACATAGTTAAACTTAAACAATTTAGAGTATTTAATATCCAACGGTCTAAATATCTAAATCCTAAGTAGACTGTGCAGCAGCATCATTCTCCTCTAGCTCTTGCTCCAAAGGTATCTCCTCAACAACATCTGCTCCCATCCAAGCGGATGATCATCGCAAAGAAAACATACACAAGCAACACACAACACAGAAGCAAGGGTGAGCTAAATAAACAAGCAATAATCATACTATTGAATCACTTAGTAATCATCATGCTTAGTACATATAAAACAGTTAATACATAACACTGTAAACCATGACTCCAACACTTACACGACTCAATCCGGATTAGTATAACTGTCGAACTATTGGTCGTCTTTGCACTTGCGTAGTTCAGTTGGCACTCCCCAACACTATGCAAGGTAAATCCCCCAATCTGTCTATGTCTAAACTCTAAGACTATAGACGAGGACCTCCCTCTACTCTCACCACTTACACTGCTCTCCTCTATCTGAGTATGAACAATGCTTCGAGTGTAGGGATAGACATACCAGTTCAAAGCTCCATACAGTTATACAGAACATCAACAACACCCCACATATCACTTTCATCCATCTCTCCCCGAGATGTCCAACTCACACTCAAATTCAACATTTACATTCACAAGCATATTATCACAACAATTTAAACATATCTCATGCACTCACATACTGTCACATAAATCAAATTAAAGTATGCATTCCAAACATGTTACGCATTTAACTCAACCCAAGAGCAAGGAACCTGGAACCGAACACTACTTGCACGAACTCTGTGAGATCAACCATGCTAGGACGAACGCCAAAACCGAACATCATTAGGGATCGCGTACTCTTTGGACGAACGCTCAAATATCAAGCCCAATCGTGACCGAACGCTAACTATGAAGAGTACCTGAGGACGAACGTCATCGTTACTAACCCATGCTCACGGACGAACACTAATTGACCACTGACATCTGCTCAAGGGCGAACGCTAAATTATCGCTAACGCATGCCAAGGACGAACGCTAACCGATCACTAACACAGGCTCGAGGACGAACGATAAATCATGACCAACACCTTCCAAAGGACGAACACTAACTGATCCCTGACGCACACCCAAGGACGAACGCTGACGCTTACTCGCAGGGCACAAGACCGAACGCTCAAGACATTTTGGCCGAACGCTAATTTGGTCTAGCAAAAGGACGAACGCTCATTCTGCAGAATTCTGCAGAATTATGCAGAATCGCATCAGACTTTCAGAAAACCCAGAAACCCCATTTTTTCATCCCCTTCTTCTTAAGACTTCATTCTCCTTTTCTTCTACCGTAACACAGTGACCCGATTTTTCTTCCTCTGGTTCAACTTCACTCTACAATTGTACCACCCAATCTTCTCACCTAAATTTACGTAACCTCTACTTAGGAGAAAGGAACCCATTTTTCTTCCTATTTTCTCTAACCCGAGACCCTTTCCACTCTCTCTTTCTTAATCCATTTTTTTTTTACAGAGCTCCTTACTCTCTACTACACCTCCTTATCCACATAAACCAGTAACCACTTCTATCAAAAATACGTTTTCTTCCCTTTTCTTTTTCTTCAGGTTAATACTTCCACTAAACACAACACAAGTATATATATTTCCTCACTAAAATTTGGTCTAACAGCCTCCACACGCGTAACTACTTCCAAGAGTGAATTATTGCAGTCAATCAATATACCCAACAGAACATACAACACATCACATTATAGTTCATCCAACTCAGTACCCAAACACATTCAATTTAATTTATAGGAATCCAACTCAAGCATACTGACATACTTACTTCAAAAATTCATCCATCCTACACACATCATACAAATAATATATATAAAAACATAGTTAGCTCCCCTTACCTTGAAGATGAGCAGTATATCCTACTGAAGTTCCCTAACAGTACCCTCCACACAGAGCGGAACTTGACAGAACCTACAAATCACCATATTGGTGATAAAACATAGCTCTTAGAGCCCAAATAGACAGAGAATGGAAGGAAAACGTACAAGGTACGTGAACCCAGCAAATTCACATGCCCTATGTTCTAGAACAGTGAAAGAGAAGGGGAAAAGGAAACTTACCGATTGGAACAGGAAATTGTTCCCTGGAAACGAAACCCCCTACTCCACAAACACTTAGGCAGCACCAGAATCAACTTTCTATGGTTCCAAGTTCAGAGTATCTAGAGAGAAGGCAGAGAAAACCTTTAGGGCAAAAGTTTCTTTTTAGAGTGAGAAAGGAAAATAGAAAGAAGAATCTGACTTTTGGGGAAAGACCCTTGCTAAGGTCATGTTCCCTTAGTTTGGGCCTGGCTGCCTCCAACTGGGCCCAATGGCCTTATAATTTTCTAGGCCTTTACATTCTCCCCAACAATTTAAAATTTTCGTCCTCGAAAATTAGACTTACCAGAGAATAGGTGGGGATAGGATTCCTTCATCTTGTCTTCTAGCTCCCAGGTAGAATCGCCTGTCCTGGCATCCCAAATTACCTTGACGAGTCTGACCGTCTTCCCCCTGGGCTGTTTGGTTTGGGTTTCCTCAACTCTAACTGGCTGCACCTTCACAGACAAGTCTTCACTAACTTGAACATCTTCAACCTCTAATACATGGGAAGGGTCCGGCACATACTTCCTGAGTTGAGAAACGTGAAATACTGGATGAAGATTAGCTAGCTGGGGTGGCATGGCTATCTCATAAGCAACCGGTCCTATACGCCTCAGAATCTGGTAAGGACCAAGGTACCTAGGAGATAGTTTCCTAGCACGAATGGCCCTTCCCACGCCAGTGGTAGGGGTCACTCGTAGGAACACATGGTCCCCAACTATAAATTCTAGCGGCCTGCGCCTCCGATCAGAATAGGACTTCTGCCTACTCTGAGATGCCCGCATCCTCTCTTGTATGAGTTTCACCTTCTCCGTAGTTTGCTGCACAAGTTCTGGCCCAGTCAACACTGCTTCTCCATCCTGAAACCAACAAAGGAGTGTTCTACAACGCCTCCCATACAAAGCTTCAAATGGAGCCATACCAATACTGGCCTGATAGCTGTTATTATAAGTGAACTCGACCAGTGGCAATACCTCATCCCATACCCCTAGGTGGTCCAAAATACAAGTCCTCAACAAGTCTTCAAGCGATTGGATTGTCCGCTCAGACTGTCCATCCGTTTGGGGATGATAAGCCGAGCTCATCTGTAGTCTGCTTCCCATCTCACTCTGCAGTGTTTGCCAAAACCTGGAAGTAAACCTAGGGTCTCAGTCTGACACAATACTGGAAGGTACTCCATGAAGCCTCACAATCTCCTTAACATAAAGTTGTGCCAGCTTTGCCATAGACATCCTCAGGTTGATTGCCAAGAAATGAGCGCTCTTGGTCAACCAGTCTACAATCACCCACACCGCATCATGACTTCTCACTGTGCGTGGTAAATGAGTAACAAAATCCATGGCTATGCTATCCCATTTCCACTCCGGAATCTCCAAAGGCTGTAACAAACCTCCAGGTCTTTGATGCTCCACCTTAGCTTTCTGACAGGTTAAGCAAGAAGCCACAAATTGGGCTACATCTCTCTTCATCCCAGACCACCAAAAAGATTCTTTTAGGTCTTGATACATTTTAGTCATGCCAGGATGCATGCTAAAACGACTTTTATGACCTTCCTCCATGATCAACTTCTTTAATCCCGAATTGCTAGGGATACAGACTCTGCCTTTGAACCTCAAAATGCCATCAGCCCCCAAAACGAAATCTTTACCTTGTTCAGTCCCAATCAAACTGGCTGACGTTTGAAGCTCAACATCTTTCAATTGCTCTTCTTGAACGCTCTTCAACAAGTCATTGGACACCACCAAATTACCGCATCTAATACTATCAGCTTCAAACTCCACCTGCAATCCCAAATTTCTGAAGCTCTCTACTAATTCCAACTCTCTAATCATCAAGCAAGAAACATGCACCAATTTCTGACTCAGAGCGTCAGCTACTACATTTGCTTTCCCCGGGTGGTACAAGAGTTCAAATTCATAATCTTTGAGGAACTCCATCCATCTCCTTTGCCTCATATTCAGTTCCTTCTGATCAAACAGATACTTCAAACTCTTGTGGTCGCTGAACACCTGAAATTGAGCTCCATACAAGTAATGTCTCCAGATCTTCAATGCAAAAACAACCGCAGCCAACTCCAAGTCATGAGTGGGATAATTCTTCTCATGCACCTTGAGTTGTCTGGAGGCATAAGCGACCACTCTCTTCTCTTGCATCAATACACACCTTAAACCCTGGTAGGAGGCATCACAGTAAACCTCAAAAGGCTTCCCTGTGTCAGGAATAATCAACACCGGTGCACTCGTCAACTTCTGCTTTAGCTTTTGGAAATTAGCCTCACACCTATCAGTCCAAACAAAGGGCTGATCCTTCCTGGTCAATTGGGTCAGCGGCGCTACTATCCGAGCAAAGTTCTCAATGAAGCGACGATAATAGCCTGCTAAGCCCACAAAACTCCTGACCTCTATAACTGTCTTAGGCCTCTCCCACTCCATCACTGCTCGTACTTTGGCTGGATCAACAGCAATTCCACCAGCTGAGATAACATGCCCCAAGAAAGGCACTTCACCCATCCAGAACTCACACTTAGACAGCTTTGCATATAACTTTCTCTCTCTCAAGATTCCAAGGACTGTTCTAAGGTGATCTTCATGCTCTTCTCGAGTCTTAGAATAAACCAAGATGTCATCTATGAAAACAACCACGAATTTATCTAAGAAAGGTCTGAAGATCCTGTTCATGTAATCCATGAAGATGGCGGGAGCATTAGTCACCCCAAAAGGCATGACTACATACTCGTAATGGCCATATCTGGATCTGAAGGCTGTCTTCTGTACGTCATCCGCCTTCACCAAGATCTGATGGTAGCCTGATCTCAAGTCAATCTTGGAAAACACAGTGGCTCCATGCAATTGATCCAACAGATCATCAATCCTAGGCAACGGATACTTGTTCTTGATCGTGAGTTTGTTCAGTTGCCTATAATCAACACATAATCTGGAGCTGCCATCCTTCTTCTTCACCAACAAGACTGGTGCACCCCAAGGTGAGACACTGGGCCTAATGAACTGCTTCTCTAGCAGCTCCTCAATCTGTTTCTTCAATTCTGCTAACTCTGCTGGCGCCATTCGGTACGGGGCTATAGAAATTGGTCCTGATCCGGAGACCAAGTCTATAGAAAACTCTACCTCTCTCGGAGGAGGTAGGCCAGGAACTTCTTCAGGGAATACGTCCATAAAATCCTCCACAACCCGAAGATCCACACTCTGATTTCCCGGAGTTGAAAGGTTTGGATCCTGAACTCCGTCCATGTAAGACATGATTAGGAAACAACAAGCACCCTCTATAAGGTCTTGTCTCAACACCCCAAGTGACAGGGGCATGTTCTCGTCTTCATCGGGGAATATCAGCTCCTTATTACCGCAGTCGATGAGTATGCGATTAGCAGATAGCCAATCCATTCCCAAGATCACCTCTAACCCCTACAAAGGTAAACAGATGAGGTTTACCTTGAATCGACGTCCCTCTACGACGATCGAACAACGGACACACATAGAAGACGTCCTGACTAACCCTGATGCTGGTGTAGACACCACTAGATCGACGTCTAACTCTTCTACCGACATACCCAATTTCTCAACACATGCCTCCGATATGAAGGAGTGTGTTGCCCCCGAATCAAAAAGCACTACACAAGGTACACCAAGAAGCAAACAACCACCGATGATGAGGTTACCTGAGCTGACTGCCTCTGATCCTGTCATGGCGTATACTCTGCCCACTGCCTGAGGTCTACCACCTCCCCTTGGTGGAGGCAAACGAGTCCTCTGCGCCTGCGGTCCTGACCCTGCTGTAGAGGTACAATTAGCAGCAATGTGTCCCTCTTTTCCGCAATTGAAACACTTCCTTGCACCATTAGTCAGAGGGCAGTTGTTCCGGTAATGAGGCCCTCCACAACCGAAACATTTAATGGTACTAGATGACCTCACTGGTCCTGGCTGCACTGATGACTGAGAGGATGAACCCCTAGACCCAGAAGAAAGAGATGGTCTAGTGTAAGGGGTCTTCCTAGTGCTAAGTCCACCACGTGACCCAGATGATCCCCCACTCTTAGCAGGCTGACTCTGTTGTCCCTCAGATTCCCTCTTCGTCTTCTCTAGATCACGGGCCATCTCCACCAGAGTCGGGAACTCTCTGATGCGTAACCCCTTCACAAGCAGCTTGATATCACTCCTCAAGCCATTTTCAAACTTCCTGCATTGCCACACCTCATCTACCGCCATAGTGTTGAAGCGGAGTAGATGTTTGAAACGGTCAGCATATTCTGATACTGTTTTGTTGCCCTGTACCAGCTCCAAGAATTCTACCTCTTTAGCAAATCTGACACTGTCAGGGAAGTACTCAGTGTAGAACTTGACCCTAAACAGCTCCCAAGTAATAGGAGTCTCACTCCCTTCCAATATCATCTTCATGCTGCTCCACCAGTGGCCAGCTTCCCCGGTCAACAGATATTGAGTGTAGGCCAGCTTCCTCTCATCAGGACACCCCTTAGCCTCATAGATTCTCTCCATGTCCCTAAACCAATGGTCAGCTTCATCAGGGCTGCATTTCCCAGTGAATCTGGCTGGGTGATGTTGGAGGAAATTTTCCAAACTCCACTCTTGTACAGGCACAGCGGAGGAGGAAGCACCTGGAGTGGCCCTGCCACTAGTCAACAATTCCATTAACTGCCTTTGAGTGTTCTCAGATGACACTCTAGCATTCTCAGCCGATATCTTAGCGACTTCCAGGTTTTGTAGTGCAATGGTGTTTTGCTGCACCAAAGAAGCATTTTGTTGCTGTAACGCCTGAAGCACCGCATTTAACATCTGATTAGAGTCAGATGGATCGGCCTGTGGGGGAGGAGGAGGAGGAGGAGGATGCCTAGGTGCCATCTTTTGTTCACACAGAGGGGGAAAAATTAGCCCATCTCAAATAAATAAGGACAACGATTTAGACATTTCTCAGAGTACACAAGCATAAGCAAGGCACACACATACCCTACAGGATTTTCTAAAGACAGAAACTGCTCTGATACCATAAATGTGACACCCCAAAATATAACAACCACATCATATAATTTAGGAGTCAACATCCCCAATAAAGAGAACAGTTAGAATATGACTTGCAATTTGAACACGAAAATTACAGTCATCTAAAACATAATACATAGTTAAACTTAAACAATTTAGAGTATTTAATATCCAACGGTCTAAATATCTAAATCCTAAGTAGACTGTGCAGCAGCATCATTCTCCTCTAGCTCTTGCTCCAAAGGTATCTCCTCAACAACATCTGCTCCCATCCAAGCGGATGATCATCGCAAAGAAAACATACACAAGCAACACACAACACAGAAGCAAGGGTAAGCTAAATAAACAAGCAATAATCATACTATTGAATCACTTAGTAATCATCATGCTTAGTACATATAAAACAGTTAATACATAACACTTTAAACCATGACTCCAACACTTACGCGACTCAATCCGGATTAGTATAACTGTCGAACTATTGGTCGTCTTTGCACTTGTGTAGTTCAGTTGGCACTCCCCAACACTATGCAAGGTAAATCCCCCAATCTGTCTATGTCTAAACTCTAAGACTATAGACGAGGACCTCCCTCTACTCTCACCACTTACACTGCTCTCCTCTATCTGAGTATGAACAATGCTTCGAGTGTAGGGATAGACATACCAGTTCAAAGCTCCATACAGTTATACAGAACATCAACAACACCCCACATATCACTTTCATCCATCTCTCCCCGAGATGTCCAACTCACACTCAAATTCAACATTTACATTCACAAGCATATTATCACAACAATTTAAACATATCTCATGCACTCACATACTGTCACATAAATCAAATTAAAGTATGCATTCCAAACATGTTACGCATTTAACTCAACCCAAGAGCAAGGAACCTGGAACCGAACACTACTTGCACGAACTCTGTGAGATCAACCATGCTAGGACGAACGCTCAAACCGCACACCATTAGATTGGACACAATTGGCCGATCGCTAAAACCGAACGCCATATTAAACTGGGCACAATTGGCCGAACGCTAAAACCGAACGCCATATTAAACTGGGCACAATTGGCCGAACGCCAAAACCGAACATCATTAGGGATCGCGTACTCTTTGGACGAACGCTCAAATATCAAGCCCAATCGTGACCGAACGCTAACTATGAAGAGTACCTGAGGACGAACGTCATCGTTACTAACCCATGCTCACGGACGAACACTAATTGACCACTGACATCTGCTCAAGGGCGAACGCTAAATTATCGCTAACGCATGCCAAGGACGAACGCTAACCGATCACTAACACAGGCTCGAGGACGAACGATAAATCATGACCAACACCTTCCAAAGGACGAACACTAACTGATCCCTGACGCACACCCAAGGACGAACGCTGACGCTTACTCGCAGGGCACAAGACCGAACGCTCAAGACATTTTGGCCGAACGCTAATTTGGTCTAGCAAAAGGACGAACGCTCATTCTGCAGAATTCTGCAGAATTATGCAGAATCGCATCAGACTTTCAGAAAACCCAGAAACCCCATTTTTTCATCCCCTTCTTCTTAAGACTTCATTCTCCTTTTCTTCTACCGTAACACAGTGACCCGATTTTTCTTCCTCTGGTTCAACTTCACTCTACAATTGTACCACCCAATCTTCTCACCTAAATTTACGTAACCTCTACTTAGGAGAAAGGAACCCATTTTTCTTCCTATTTTCTCTAACCCGAGACCCTTTCCACTCTCTCTTTCTTAATCCATTTTTTTTTACAGAGCTCCTTACTCTCTACTACACCTCCTTATCCACATAAACCAGTAACCACTTCTATCAAAAATACGTTTTCTTCCCTTTTCTTTTTCTTCAGGTTAATACTTCCACTAAACACAACACAAGTATATATATTTCCTCACTAAAATTTGGTCTAACAGCCTCCACACGCGTAACTACTTCCAAGAGTGAATTATTGCAGTCAATCAATATACCCAACAGAACATACAACACATCACATTATAGTTCATCCAACTCAGTACCCAAACACATTCAATTTAATTTATAGGAATCCAACTCAAGCATACTGACATACTTACTTCAAAAATTCATCCATCCTACACACATCATACAAATAATATATATAAAAACATAGTTAGCTCCCCTTACCTTGAAGATGAGCAGTATATCCTACTGAAGTTCCCTAACAGTACCCTCCACACAGAGCGGAACTTGACAGAACCTACAAATCACCATATTGGTGATAAAACATAGCTCTTAGAGCCCAAATAGACAGAGAATGGAAGGAAAACGTACAAGGTACGTGAACCCAGCAAATTCACATGCCCTATGTTCTAGAACAGTGAAAGAGAAGGGGAAAAGGAAACTTACCGATTGGAACAGGAAATTGTTCCCTGGAAACGAAACCCCCTACTCCACAAACACTTAGGCAGCACCAGAATCAACTTTCTATGGTTCCAAGTTCAGAGTATCTAGAGAGAAGGCAGAGAAAACCTTTAGGGCAAAAGTTTCTTTTTAGAGTGAGAAAGGAAAATAGAAAGAAGAATCTGACTTTTGGGGAAAGACCCTTGCTAAGGTCATGTTCCCTTAGTTTGGGCCTGGCTGCCTCCAACTGGGCCCAATGGCCTTATAATTTTCTAGGCCTTTACAATTGGTATTTCTGATAAATAAAAATAAAATTAACAAAACATTTGCAAAAACAAGATGTATTAGAGAATAATTACCAATTATCAAAATTCTCTGGAATATTTCTCTAGATAGATTATTGCAAGTTAGTAAACGTAATTAATTCTTGATATAGTCTAAGATGTTATATGCATATAGATTAATAATGATCAATGAGTCTAAATATAGATAGTTTGAGTATAACTTTAGAATATAGTAAACCGTGTTATATATACGCAGGTTTATTTGGTAAAATTAGGTAATAAATTCTTTAATAACGTACAAAGTTAGCTTCAAATTTAGAATGTTAAGTTTCTTAAAGAGAAGGTTCACAAGATTTAATAGAACATAACATTAATAAAATCTAGGCTAAATACATAAGAGATTGATACAACTCTCTATCCAAAATGTTAAACAAGTTAATAGATCTTTAACCTTTTATATATATATATATATATATATATATATATATATATATATAATACTTTATTTTCTCATTTTTATCCAATATATGACTTAAACTCATATTTGGAATTCTAACATAGAATTCATAAATATATTTATTAAATTAAAATTATTTGATAAATTAGTTAATAAATATAAAATTACACAAAAAAAGTTATAACATTCATAATTAATATTTTTCAACCTTTGTCATTTTTATTTATTTTTGAAAATTTGTACACATTTATTTATGTGTTCAAGTTAATATTAATATAACTCACTTATAAGATATCTTCTCGAAGTTATAATTTCTTGTACCTTCTATTACACTTCTTGTTTATCTTTTATTTGCATTAGTGTTCTCCATTATTTCAAAGTTTCTTACTTAATATATTTCTAAATTGTTTTTATTTCATGTTATTTAGATCGAGCCTTGTGTTTTTGTTGAATTATTTTACTTTTTCAATAAATTAGTTTCATGTTATTTAGTTCGTGCAAATTTTAAAATTTTCATTAACTAAACTATTTTAATGTTATGTACATTTTCTATAAATGGTTGTTTTTCAAATTAGCTGTCATTCATTAGAATAAAGTTTATTCATTTAAGTATGAATGTTTTTTTCTTTAATTTATGAGAACTTTATTAGTAAAACTTACAAAAAGGTGTAAATTTAGTTTTTGTATTTTAAATTATGAAAATGAAGTTTTAATAACTATGAATGTTAGATTTAATCTTTGGAATGATGAGTTTTACTCTGAAATTATGTATTATATGTGAAATTTGTTAGTGTTATCACCATCTAAGTTAAAAACTAAAAAGAATTTACGAAGTATATTTATTTTGAATAACTTAAATTTATAGAATTATTTTCACTCAAATCAATTAGAGATTAGATTGGCATGATCACTTATTCTTCCTAAAATTTAGTAAAGATAATTAGTTAATGATAGGAATTTTTGTAATTATATGATAATTTAACATTAAATAACTAATCACAACATAAACAAATGTGTTTAAATGGAATACTATCACGATAGAACCAAAACTCTTCTTAATTTAAAAGTATAAACCTAAGGTTTTAAATTTAATTTACAAAATCTTAATTTTTTTTTAACAATATGCATATACCATTAATTCTTTTTATATATGTAAAAGTTATTATATAATAATATAATTGATGTTTTAACTCATGTATTTATTTAGATTTTTCTTTCATAATTAGTATAATTTATTTATATTTCGTGAGTATAATTTTTACATGAATTTAGTCTGTTATCTCATATTGTATTAATATTTTTTTATTTAATAAAATTTAATGTGATGAAAAATTATTCAAAAGGTATCAGACTATCTTAAGATGTGAAAGTTTATAATAATACTTAAGATAAGTTTATTTACATTATAAAATTTGATCCCTGACTTAAAATATTAAAAGGTAAAATTTTAGTTTAATTTAATATTACAAATTAACTTCTTAACTTACTTATGTATTATAATTTACCTTTCCTTATCACGTACAAGGAATAACAAAGGCTAGTCTTCTTCACAAATGATAGGTTTATGACTTCAACCTTTGTCCATTATCCTTGTTCTTTCTGTTTTTTTGTTTGTTTTGTCCTTTCTCCTTGTTTAATAGCATAATGTCTATCAATACAAAAGATCCCATCCTAATGCAATTTACTTTTCTTTAATACGTATATACAAAAAAGAAGTGATGAATTTGTGTTTTGCTTGTAAAATTGCCTATAAATACTCTCATAGGCAGATCAATGTTATTCCCATAGTAAATTTAGCAAAGCTTTCCCATTTTGCAGTTTCTCCTATCAAACGTTACATAACCAAATTAAGAAAGGGTGAAATTGTGCACTCACATGCCTTTATATTGTTCCACTTTGTGTGCAAACATGGCACATACCTTAAAACTTGGGAAGAGAAATGAAAACTTCATATGCAGCCATGCACAAACAAAAGATTCCTGCTTTATGTCTCAACACCATAAACCCACCAATACTCTCCCAACCCACATTGCTTCTGTGTCAAAATCTGATCAAAGCTTTTCTTCTCCTGTGATGGAGGAGGACCAAAAAGTACTGGGTCTTGTCTCAGAACCAGAGGAATATTGCAGGGAGTTAGATGTTGCTGTTAGAGCAGTTCAGATGTCATGCTTCCTCTGTCAGAAACTGCAAGACACTTGGATTTCGAGTTCTCAGATCAGCCATCCCTATTCACCGCTCACAGTAGCAGGTGAATCTTCCTATTTGATCTGTGTAATTTCTTCAACATTTTTCTTTTCATTGTTAAATAATCTCTGTTAAGAATGAGTTAGGGAAATAAATATACATGCCTTTGTTTATACTGAAAACTTGTTAAGTTGGATACTGCATATACATTTTCTATGCATGGTGTCTCACAAGTTATGAGGGTGATTAATGTAATGAAACAACACTCTTTGATGTACTATGTTGTTGATTGTAAAATATAAAACGTTTTTATAGGCTTTGTCAGTTTAAACATGCAATATAGGGTAAACAAATATTAAGATAATATCTATTATATTAAATATTTAATGTTAATTCATTAATAATTCAAAAGATACAGTAATATCAAACCCTATGAATTGGAATATAGCAGTAATAGAGTGCTAACATGTAAGCACCGTTATGGTCCTGCTCTGTTCCATAAGCAAACTGATTTGACTGAATTCAATTGTTTACCTTAAGATCTACTAATTGTAAATATCATTCTCCAGATTAATAAATATGAGATTTTCTTTTGTATTTCACTGCTCTCTTGCCCTCTACGTGAAGAAGTAAAGATATATATTAAAGCTATTTATTATTTCTAATTTTGTTGAGAAAAGAAGATTTTTTAAAGCGCGATTGATGATTATATGTGGTACAGGTTTGAGTGTCAACACAATTGTCAGCTGGATATTGTCTAAGTGTTTAGGGAGTGAAAATGTCTCAATTGTAACTGAAAAGGATGTTCAGACACTATCCAATACTAATAAATCAGAACTGTTGGAAGATGTGGTTAAAACTGTGAATGAATGTCTAGCTGAAGCACCACGGTTTGGGGTTGAAGAGCCAAAATCAGCTCTGGGAACTTCAGAGGTTCTTGAAATCATTAGTTGCAGCAACTTAGTTGGAAGTGCTTCAGGAAGATTTTGGGCACTTAGCCCTCTTGATGGCAAAATGGGGTCTGCATGTGGCGATCAATATGCTGTAGGTTTATCACTGATAGAGGATGGTGAAGTGGTGCTTGGAGTTCTTGGCTGTCCAAACTACCCTATGAGAAAGGACTGGTTTAGCTACCATCTCAGCTATCAAAGGATGATATCTATGTTGACTCCTCCAACCTCAGAAACTTGGAATAAAGGTTGTATAATTTATGCTGAGAGAGGTGGTAGGAAAGCTTGGATCCAACCACTGCTTCATGTCAATAAGAAGTATGTGTGGCCAAACCATGCAAAACAAGTTTCTGTGTCTTCCGTTGACAACCTAGCGTTGGCCACTTTCTGCCAACCAATTGAAAAGGCCAATTCAAGCCACACTTTTACTGAGGGATTGGCTCAGAGTGTTGGTCTCAGGTGTGTTTTTATTTCAGTATCAGTCTCCCTCTCTGTCGTTAAAACTTTAAGCTTCTATGGCTGTAGTTTCTCTAGACATTCAAACATAGGATTTCTGCCATTGCCAACGCATTTAATTTTTTCTGTGTGCAGATTTTCTTTGTGCTAATTTAATAACACTGCAATGTAGGGATAAAGAGGTTCTTAGAATATGCAAACAAGATAAATAGTGTTGTGTTTAGCAGCACATTCCTTACTATTAAATATCTAGAATATCATTTGACAAATGTCACCAAAGGCAACATGAACTTTCTAGGTAGTTTATAATGTAACTAGTATTCATCATTTATATGCAGTAATCAGCCACTAAGAGTATACAACATGATGAAATATGCCGCAATAGCTTGTGGGCATGCTGAGGTTTTCATGAAGTTTGCAAGGGCTGGTTACAAGGAAAAAATATGGGATCATGCTGCTGGTGCTATCATCATACAAGAGGCTGGAGGCATGGTAACAGATGCTAAGGGGAACCCCCTTGACTTCTCAGAAGGTTTAAACTTAGAAAGCCTTGATCGTGGTATAGTTGCTTGTGCTGGAACCACACTACATGAAAAGATCATCGATGCAGTTGATGCTAGTTGGGTCTCTTCTTGTCTTTGAGACTGCTGTAATAACTTACAAGCATATGGGATATGTACTGAGATTATGTGAATAATGTATAATCTTTTCCTTTCTGTTTTACACAGTATCACACAAATCTCTTTGCTTATGTACATGTTATAGTTTATGCATTGGTGCCGACTTGCTAAGCTGAAATTACTATCGTTTGAAATGTTATGATAAAAGTTTAAGGCTGTTACTTTGTACTCTGCATGAAATTTACTAGGACACGCATGACTCATCTTGAAGAGGGTTTCATATACCTATAAGGCTAAAACTAATATGAATATGCACTGAGAATCCTTGATGGATAGAGATGAATGTCAAAATGGTGTAACTTTATGTCAAAAATTTTAAATGAATAAGATGAAAAAGCCGTGTTTAAAATTATTATTTTAGTTAGATTTATGTAATTTTAATGAAGTTGTATTTAGAATCAACTTTTGACTTTAAATTTTCTTTTTAATTTTAACGAAGAACTCATGTATGAAAATTCAACTTTTGGAATAAGAAATGAAACGTTAAATATGTATAGAGGATCAACTTCAATAAATTATAGCACGTTTCTACCAGCCACTAGTATGTCCATGCTCTCAGCATATACACTAACAAACCACAACAATAGATAGCATGTTAAACAACATAAAAATAAATAAATAAAATTACAGGTGTAAGCAAAAATCATGCTCAGTGGAATAATTTTTGTTCAAATTCAAGAGTGTGGCTTAAATATACAACATTGATCCATAATGTATCCGTAGTGTCTTCTGCAGAAGATTGATAAATCATATAGCAGCCCTCAATGCTCCCCTAGCAGCCTCCCGTTTCATCTCAGC
This sequence comes from Vigna umbellata, assembly GCF_029865625.1. NCBI lineage: Eukaryota > Viridiplantae > Streptophyta > Magnoliopsida > Fabales > Fabaceae > Vigna > Vigna umbellata. The sequence continues at coordinate 52,677,722 of NC_142165.1, read as the reverse complement.
AGCCTTACCACTGCCACGGAAGTACATGTATACTTGCTGTATGGTAACCAATGAAATAGTGAGTAGGTAAGTTGCGTAGCATGTGCTTAAAATGATTTGAAACTTCAGCAAGTGTAATCAGACCTGAATAACCCAAATGCTGATCAACGTTTCAATGCAGAATAATCCAAACCCGATGAAGTAGAAAATCTGCAAGGCAATGGATAAAAACATGATAAAAAAATAATCATTCAGAAGCATCATGTTGTCTAGGTTGCATTCTGTAGTATTTGCAAAAAGATGGTGCATAACATAAGGTGTAATGCTTATAAATACAACTTTGACTACTAAATAGTATGTTTTTGGAACAAGAAATAACTCATGACAAACCCTCTTACCCCAATCAAAGCATGGTCGCCCAGCACATCTATGGCAGACAGAATACCCCTGAACAAATGAATAGACAGTGTCAGTCACTATATTAAAAGGCTGGAAACAACTTCGGCATCTTGAGAAATGAAACACACCCATTAAATCCTAAAATATAACACACTTAGCAACGCCCCAAAGCCCCAAATTCATCACCATTCTCAGGTCTTAACCCACCCTCTTATTTATGGGTAATATGCGTTAATTTTCTTCTCAATGTCAGCCAACCAACTAACATGTTTCTAGAAGATTTCAAATCAGGTTATTCATCATTTACTCCTATTTCTGACAAGGGAAAGAAAAAAAGAAATCTATCTTCTCAGCAAGGAAAGAGAATTTGAATACTTAGTCTCCTTGTAACATAAATAAAGTCATATGAGCAATATTGTGTAAAATAGAGAACATATATGAAGTGGACATACGTCAGGGATTTGCCTTTGAAAACTATAGGAGGAGCAACTGCAGCTAAGATGCAGAATCCTATGTGAAGCTGTCAGGAAAACAAGGAATGAATATCATTAGATTTCTTCCATTTTTTGAAGCATAGCTTATGCAAAAGTATAATCCATTTACCAGATAAAGCATGAAAAACCATCCAAATTTCAAAGCACTTTCAGTCCTGCAAAATCAAGAAGCATATTCAAGACGCATATTTTAAAGCATATTCAAAGAAGTATGGCCACATAAAAAGATAAAAGGCTTAATTCCTAATTTGGTTCTCTAGTTTCATTCAAATTTTCAAAAAGACCCGTAGTTATTGGTTTTTCCAGTTTAGTTATTTAGTTTTTTAAAAACATCAAATTTAGTCCTTTTTTCCAATTTGGCTGCTCGCTAGTTTCCTGTTTGACCATGAATGGTAGTCTAAGACGAATAAACCTAAGATCCTAATGGATGGAAAATAGAAATAGAAGATGGTTTGTTGAAAATTAAAGGATCAGTGAGCATCCAACAGGACCAAATTGGATGTCTTTAAAAAACTAAAAGACTATAAATTTGATGTTTTTAAAAAATAAAGGACTAAATTTTATGTTTTTAAAAAACTAAAGGACTAAATTGGAAAAACCAATAACTAGGGGTCTTTTTGAAAATTCAAATAAAATTAGAGGACCAAATTAGAAATTAAGCCAAGATAAAAATATGCATGCATATTATATTTTCCTATTTTTCACATGAATGCTTCAGAGCATAAGGTAAAATTTTCAGTAGGCGCAGAGCATCTCATCAAAATTCGTCAGCATCAACAATAGCCAGACACTAAGATGAAAAACCCATTAATTGATATGAAAAGAAGGAAAAATAAATAATAACCTGACACTAAGATGAACAACCCATTAATTGATATGAAAACAAGGAAAAATAAATGGAAAAAGGTGTTCAACTAAATTAAATTTATTGTCGAAAAGTCAACTTAATTGTTGAAAAGTCAACTTAATTGTTGAAAAGTCAACTTAATTGCTTACTTCTATTCTAGATCGTTTAAATTACAACGTGAGCTTTGAGGATTGAGTTAGGTTCTAAAGTCCAAATTCTAATATTTATTTACTTCAGGAATTCAAGTCTTTTGCAGCTCAGATTAACCATATGGACACAACACAACCAAATGTGATAAAATATGATAACACTCATACAGTCCCAATGTTGAACCATTAAGCCTAGATATGACTGTGGTCACCAAAACAAGTTCAAGTGACTACACAAGTTATAAACAAATAATTGTAGTTGCATAATACATTAATGTACATTAAAAATTTACCTAAAAGCACGATATAATGGGCGATACCACAGAACATATGCCCCAGGAACCCCTGCTATGAAGTAGATAATGGCAAGAAACCATATTTTTACACCTACAACAAACAAGGCCAAGTTCCACGTGCATGGAATTTAGATGTCAGATTTGTAATTTGGGCTATATATAATAACCTAAGTAAATATTCAATATAGCTAAACTCACCTTCACCCTTAATCCAAGCTGCAGTAACAGCTATGACATTCCAAAAAAGGCACAACACTAATCCTGCATAACAAATGTTTTTTAATCACAGTGAACCAATCTCATGTTTGCATTGGTTAGGGGTATGAAATTATATTATATACAGATAACTTACAATAGAAACATTTATTATGACCATAATTAATTCAAAACATGTGATTATGATGGAACAAATAAGTACAGAATGCCTTTATCTTAATCAACAAACCAGATTAGTTCCAAGAATCCAGTTTAATGCTTTCAAATTAATCATTCAGGCAAAGCTAGTTATTCAGAGTATTTCACCTCGTTTCAAGGCTTCAATTTCTTTTATCTTTCATTTTAAAAATTCTGGGAGTAGAAAAGAAAATCTTCCCAATTGCTACTTTCTAGTATAAGGTGTAAAAAACTTGTCATTGATGCCAATTAAAATATAACAGATTAATTATTTAGTTTAACACTCAACTATCATCATTTCACAAATTTTACCATCCAAATTTTATCACACATTTTACTATCATGTTCTTCAATTTTTATATAATGGCATGCTAACAAATCACCAAAAAAGGTAAAAAAATAAAAAAAATACTTTTATGCCATTTTTTTAACTTTTTTTCACTGACACATCAATGTGTTTCTAGATATTTTAACAATTCAGTAAAATGTGTGAAAATTAAAAAATAATGATGATAAAATGCATGAAACGAAAAAACTTGGATGTTAAATTTCGAAAAATGATGGTAATTGAGTAACGCAAGGTGGAATTGAGCCAAAGATAATTACGTAAGAAAATCAAAGGGACCAAGGTCCTTGAAATAGAAAACACAAATGATCTTTGAAATAGAATGTACTAACAAAATTGAAAAATAAAAGATCGAAATGATAATACTCACTGCATTCCCAAAAAATAAATAAAGGGAATAATGTACCTAACAGTGTAGTAAATGCAACATATTGCAATTTCTGTAGATGAATAGGAATTTCATTAGCAATGTCGTGATGGATTATTGGGAAAAACGGTGGCCAATTCTTCTCCTCAAGAACAATTCCAGCTGCAAAACAAAATGTAAGTACCTACTACAATAATTAAGCAGAACTTAAGTTAGTGCATCAAATTCGGAGACATCTAAAGAACCCTGCAATATTACCATTCCTCCACTATTCAATGGTATGAGACAGCAAACAGAAATCTCAACCTGCCTCCAGGCCAAAGACCAAAAATACTTGCAAACAATTATTTTTATAGCAAACTTCAAATAGAGAATCGGGAAATGTAAATCACCTCTTGCAGCAGCTTCTTCTTTCCGCCTGACATCCTGAATTTGATACATAAAAACAAATAAAATGCATGTGAATTTCCAAGAAGTTGCAGTTGACAGAAAAGTCAGAAGACAAACCTTTATGTACATAAGGTTAATTGAAAAAATATCAGTGCAAAAATTATAAATATTAAATAGAGGATAACATGATTTGATGAGGAGGCCTTTGTTAAGAAGATCCATATTTCCATAGACCAACCTATTATCAATCATAACATTTTCAGATGCCTTCATCATTTTCATATCCAAACTTCAGGTAATATAATCAATCAGATTCAGTTAAAATTCTTAACGTTTGTGGGGACACAAAAATGTAGAGGAAACTACTCACTTACTCTAGGAGTAAGCGTTGGACACCATCAACTTAATAAATTATATAGAATACAAATTCAACAAAGCAAACTATTAAATCATATGATATTCGTATTGTCTTGGTAATCATGCATATCAAATTTTAGATTAATTGAAATCCCATTCTATACCTGTTCCCTTCGTCTCAATTCAGCTTCCTTAGATTGAAGTTCCTTCTCCTTCTTCTTCAAATCCTACAGTATAAGGAGATCATAATTAGAAAAACCATGATTAATACTTGCAACAACACATTAGAAATAAGAAAAGAACTGAGGATTTCATCAACCTCAATTTTATACATACCGTTGATGAATCAAGGGGTATATCAACTGTTGCACCAAAGCCGTAATTATAATCAACAGGCTCTGGCTTAAGAGGTGAGAGCCTTGAATTTGTGGCTGCAGGAACACTTCCGGGATTCTAACAGTTTAAAAACATTACAACACTGTAAGTCACAGAAGATTTATAGCCTTTTATCATCAGATGATACATAATTTACTTCATAATAAATAAATAAATCTGGCCGTGAACCTAGACTCTAGAGTTAAGCTAGAAAAGGGTGTTCCCAAGACAAGGTAGTAAAAAGTCGATTGCCCTCCCATTAAATGGATAAGATTACTCCGTAATGAATTATCACAACACAATGAATGTAGGAGAAGCCAGAAGGGTCATGCTCCCTCCCACCAACCCCCAACACACATCTTCCTTTTCCTCGATAATTATGCTCTCAAATGATTCACTAGTAATCACAACATCTAAATTTCCCTCTCATATATCTGTCCCTTCCACATTAAGAAAAAATGTCAATATCACAATCATGCACCTTCATACAACTTAGTTTTCATATCATAATCATTATTACACTTCTAGTTATTTTGTGATATGTAGAGAGAGTAGAGACCTTCGCGGGCTTATAATACTTCTTAAATCTTCACAAACCTAAAATATATCAACTAAAAACAAGATATATTTGGTATTACCTTTTCCTTTTGCAATGTCCATTACTATAATTAAATACAATTTTAAAACCCTGAATTATAAGTTCAGAATATTCTAAAAATAAAAATGTTCGGATACACCCACATCACATCACTGATATTCTGAGAGCTCAGTGACAAAATGATGTACAATTAAGTAATCCTTTCTAAGCTCTACTTCCATAATCTTTTACCCTTCCCTATCTTGCAGTTGGTTTAATTATAGTTTTGGTTCCTTGATTAGACATAAAATTCAATTTTGATCCCCCTTATTTCCGTGGCAACAATGTTGCCTGGTTAATAGCTTTCAAATTGGTGCAATTATATCCGAGTCAGATTGATCTTGCCATGTCAAAAAAGCATTAATTTAGTTAGTGTTGCATTGTGCCTCACCATTTCCACGCCAGAACTAAAAAAAAAAAAAAGAGGAGAAACTCATCATCAATTTGTCACCTAAAAGGGGGCATTCCCACATCACCATCAAACTAACAGAAAGACTTAACTGCACCAATTTCAAAATTCTGCAGTAAACATTTCTATAATTGAATTGAGGGACCAGAAAGAAAATTCGTAGAATATTACAGGAAAACCAATAATTGTAATTTATCCTCCCCATTCTTCATTTTCTTAGTTTCTAGTTTTTCATTTGATAATTGAAAAACTGCTACAGGTCCATTTAAGATACACATAACTGTCTAGGGCCATCCTTAGTTGAACTTAAACGCAATAAATTTGTTAACAGAAGTCCTTCACTAGTCACTACTGAAATTTTCAAGGATCAAATTGCATTTGTGTGTGTTTGTATGTACACACACACGAGCATTTGAAACAACTTAATATAACCAGTACTTTTCCAATTATACTTACACCAAAACCACTATTTATCCTCCATCAAAGGGAAGATGTCTCTCAATATCTCTTTCAAATAAACCGTTATCAGATCTTCCAGTCCCTAGTTAACATTTAATCCTATGTGGTCAGGACGCATGAGTTCCACATCTTTATTTTTGTTTTAAAAAAAAATGGATTTGAAAACTTCTTGATTTCCGCCACCACCAGCGGAGCGGCACGGTTACTTCATGTTAATTCATTAAGAAGTTATTAGGCACACTGACTTTGAGAAACACAGTATCAGCATATGTGTCTGCATCTGCAAGTAAATCTCAAGGACATCTAAAAAATTCGTCCAGACATGTTCAGCTTAATTATAAGGGTAAACTTCTTAAGGTCAAAACATCATGAAAAACACACACACACACACACACACACACACAAAACCCAACATGAAGAAGCAAGAGAGAACAAAATCTACAACTACCTTAAAACAGAAACACAAGACATTAACACAAACAACCCCAAAATCGGTTTCTTTGACCATAAATTATAGTATTAAAGAAGTCAACAGAAAACCGACAACAGAAACAACAATTCGCAAACAAGAATTGACCAAAATCTCACGCTGAAACATCCCCAGAACAGGATCAAATCAATTTCCACACAAAAACTGCAAACCCAGTTCACAAAATCCCAACTTTAAGAGGGAAAATAATAACAACCGTGAAAAGACTTACCGCGAAGGGGTTCACTTCTTCCTCGTCGAAGGGGTTACTATCATAACGACCAGCCATGGGAATTGGAATGCAGGGATCTGATCTCTCCAGAAACTAAGGTCAAATGGGTATTAAAAAGAGAAGATTTCTAGAGCGGTGATATTTGAAAGTAAGAAACTTCTTTAAAGAATTAGAAGATAAAGTAAGAAGCGTTGCATATGGGGAAATTCCAGCTACAGGCACAAAGAATTGTCTTTGGTCAGCGTAATACAGAAGAAAATAAAGACAGAAGACTCTGTTTTCAACTAAGCTTTCTCATTGTATATATAATCGGAAAATTTGAAATTTGAAAGAAAAAAACACAGAAGATTAGAAGTTTAAAGTTGGTATATTTGGATTTTTTTCATTAATGCGACAATTGATAATATTATAAAAGTTTTTTTATTCACTTTAGTTAGATACTTAAAATAAATTTGATGTTCTTTAAGTGAAAATTTTAAAATTTAGATTTAAACTAATATTTTGTTAGTTGACAAATAAAATTTTATGCTCGTAGTGTTTGAAGATTTTTTTAAAAAAAAAAACAAAAAACCTTTTAATTTTTTTTAAAAAATATGTAACAGTGTGTAAGATTCTTTTCAAATAACAAACAACTCGTTTGATTTTTTATTTTTTTATTTTCTCTTGGTGGTTGATTTAGTGAGACAAGACTTTAAAAGATTTTAATCTAGTGACGGAATTTAATTTGCATTGATATTTTTATTCATTTTATTGAAATTTAATTAATTTTTATTTACTTTTAGCGAAATAAAAAATGAATTGGGTGGATTAGTTGTTGGTGTAGTGTAATATCTTGTGAATGGAACTACATTTCACGACAAAGGCATAATGAAATGAAGTTTTGAAACAATTGCACTTACTCATGGTTAAAGAGAAAAGGTAATCAATCTATTTTGTCCGAACATGTTATGTTGCAAACAAGACAAAATTTTCAAATTGTGTAGTTGGCATTTTTCTGTTAGAAACAACCCAACATTTCAAATTACGCTTCTCTCTCATCTAACTCTAATTCAAACTTATGTCAATTTCTAAGTGGGGTAGTGCTAGTTACTATTTACACGGACGGAGTGTCAATGTTTATTGTCAATATAATTTTATAATTAATTAATAATCACTCTGTTTTACTACTGTTATATTTAAAATGGTGGATGATTAAACATATTTCAAATACCCAAATAAAAAAGTTGTAAAATTTAATAAGAATGCAACGTATGAACAAATAATTTTGAAAATTTTATTTCTGTATTTTTTAAGTTGTTACTTTAGATAAATTATAGAATGGATACGCTTGTTATTGGCCTCACGATATATCTCAAATTTCACAAGAGTAAGCTATTCAAGTTTTTATATCTCAAATTTTATTCTCAAAAAACATCATCTTCTTAAAGTTAAAACTTCTCAAAACTCAAAAGTAATTAACGTTGTTCAAATCCAATAGAAATGAAAAATGAGAAAAAATATAAAAATAAAGACTCATTAATAAAAACTCATTAATTTAAAATTTTGGATAGAAAGTAATATTAATCTTAAGTATTTTCTTTTCCCTCAGCTCACAATCATAATCAAAACTGCAAATTACTTGATCCATCGTAAAATTGTATCATCAATTTTTTCTTTAATAAAAATGTTCATTATAACATTAAAGTTATTTAATACAACACGCTTACATTTTTTAAAATTTCAGATGCAAATGGAAAATATTAATTCAAAATCAAACTAACATTTATAATCTAAATTAATATTTAAAGTAAAACTTCTAACTTGGATTTATTCTGTTGCATGTGTCATTAATGATATCTTAATAGAGGTTAGGTGGGCTAATCAAACTATGACATTTTGGTTATTACAATATTAAGTAAAAAAAAATTGTATGAGACTATCAATTTTAATTTTTGGTTTAGTTTTAAGTACTCCATCTAATAATTGATATTAGAGATAAGGTTATGAATTCAATTTCCAAAAACTATTGACAAAAAAAATGTGTAAATTATTTAGACGTTAAATGATTTATTTTTCTAGTTCATAGAAGCTTATGTTACCTAAAGTTATTTAGTACTTTAATTCCAGTGTAGTATTTATTTTGTTATTAGAAGATACCTTATTTAACTTTTTATTGTTTTAAAGTTTAATAGTATTTATGATATGAAAACATATAGTGCAAGTGTCATTCAATATGTATAGGTTATTTGGGACTAAATCATTTAAGTTTTTATAATGTCTTTCTTTTTTATGATGACAAACATTATTTAATTTTGGTGAGTTTATGACAAACATTATATGATGTGTCCTATATGTTAAGATAAAGTAAACACTTTTATCATTAATAAAATAGTATATCGCCTCAAATAACTTTTCCTGTTCACGAATGAAAATTTAGTTTTACGTAAGCTTTACACTATCAACCAATAAAAAATGACAGATGTCTTTCAAAATAATTATCATTAAAACACTTTATCATAAATGAATGATATATAAAATTGTTTACACTATTAATATATTCATTATTTGCTTTTGTTACAGTTATAGTCTGTTACTTTAAGGAAAACAGTCACTACCTGCTCCTACATTCTACACAGTATGTTGAGAATGGTTGAGTTAACAAACTTAGACCACCAAAATAAAAGCACTACAAAAAGAATGGAAGCTTCTTCATTATAGCTGAAATGATGAAACAAGGTTTGCATATATGAGAATTACATCTAAAAAATATGAAGAAAAGAACAAAAGAATATAAAGAAATATGTTGAGATTCCAAAACTTGAATGAAGTGTTTATTCTTTCAGCTACAACAACTAAATTGTGCCTATTGCCCTGTGAATGAAATGGCTAACAAATCAAACCTAGTAAAAAGAAAGTTAAGAAAAGTGATTTTTTTTCTTCCTATGTCTCAAGCGTTTTCTATCACTGGTAAATGGATCAACCCAGTTTTTGTCTGCAGCTATAGCTTTATTCCACCGGCCTTTGAACACTTCAAATTCCCACGTTGACTGCCTTCTTATCTGATCACTCATGTTAGTGTAAACAAGGTCATTTGCAAGCAACTTTGTGATCAATACAAGACTTGGTTTCAAAAGCAGTTAAAAAGTAAAAAGATCATTTGTAAAATGCTTTGTGATCAACAAATGCTGTTCAAAAGCCTCACCTCAATTCGCTCATCAAACACCGAGGCACCGTGTCTCTGATTATGAAACAAAACCAACAAAAAAATGAAGTTAGGATTTGATTTGTTAGTAAATGAAATATGATTACAGGGAATAACTGTGAATGTCATTAGAATCTGTACCGGAGTTGGCCTTCCACGACTCAAAACCTGAAAAATGAACGACAACTGGTAAAAAGGACACCTTTTGTAAAAAAGAAAAGGAATGACAAAATACATGTGGCTGACAGTGCTGTTCCTGTGAATTTTTCTTGTAAAAAAGGAAAGGGGTGTTCATTGAACAAAGTTTCGCTATCAACTCAGTGTGCTCAAGCTATTGGCACAGGTTCTAGTGTGGCGTGTGATCAGACCAATAAATTTCAACAGACAAAATGAATATAGTTAAAAATGTTCTAATATAACGATGCTTGTTCCTGAGGGCTGTCCCTATGTACAATTCCATGGATTTGGCGAAGAACCGAAAGAGAAGGCGAATTTAGGTATTTGCAACCGTTGATTATACACACACACACAGAGATTACAATGATAAATTTTGTGTATTAAAGCCCATTTTAGGGAGCAAAGATCGCACACAAAATTAATTCACCAATGTTGAGAGAAAGGAACACAATACTTTAGCTGTTTCATCCCCACTGCCACCCAGACTTGGTATTCCCTTGTGAACAACATATTCCTCATCAACAACTCCCACATTTTGTGTGCGATCTCCCTGAAAAATGACATTGATTTCAACAGTTAATGATACCTATCATGAAGACAAAGTTAAAATAGAGACAAGTGGAAATTAGTTACTATAATGACAGCCAACCCCGTTGATATGCAAGTTGAATAGAAAACTAGTCCAGAAAATGTGTAATTCTCACCTGAGCACAATATCCTATTTTCATATCCAATCCCCATCCATGGACAAGGTCATTCTGAGAAAATGAAAATGACAATGACGTTACCAAACTATGAACTATTTTAATCTATTATAAGCAATCAAATAAAAAATTAAATACTAAAAATTCAGAATGACAAAGTCAAACTCAATACGGATGTTAACCAAAAAATAAGTGAAGAAATCTAAGTTTATTGGAATAAGTTTTACTTTCAATTGTAAGAGAAGAGAGTAGAAAGTTAATCCACCGAAAATTACCTGTATAAGATGCCAAGTACAATCCCAGGCAGACCGAGAGAAAACAGGAGCCATACCTTCCACAAACCTGCCAAGTTTCAATGAAATTTCTATCATTCATAACATGATTATAGATGCAAAAAATAAAACTATCATAAAACTCCAAAAAAAAAGAGGAAATGTTATTTTCATTTTGTTAAGTTCCTTTTTCAATGCATTGACTTGACTGGTCAAATTTAAAGATCTATGATATCTTGATGGCCACAAAGAAGGAGGATAACACCACAGGAATAAGAATCAGAATGAACATCATAAGAAAAAATTGGCATATTTAGGTTCAAATAAAGTAGCAGTTACCCAGTGCATGGAGGCCCTGTACTTGCCTCTGAACACCTAGTATTGCCTCTGAGTTCATAGACTCTTCTGCATGCATGAAAACTCAAGCTAAGTTTGAAATTGATTAGCAAGTGCATGTATCAATAGCCTCAAACAAAAAGTCACCTATGAACTTTTTTTGTTCTAGCTCTAACTGTAATTTTATGATGTATCTGTCCAGAATCTGGGTCAAGTGCTGGTTGAGATATCTCCAATCCTTCTTCCTTCACAATTTCAATGTATCTGAAAAAAAAAAGGAAAAGGAACATGTTAATTCATTCTTTCTTTGATGAGAGCATAAAAAGCTTGTCATGAGGTGATTGACTAGTCTTTGAAATAACAAGACAATAAAAGATTACTAAGAGATCTAATGTGACTTTATTAATCTAATAAGGATACTTTAGAGCTTATTTTGCGTGCAAGTTCAATTAAACAACAGAAAGGCAGAGAATCATTATAGAGTTTGAAAAGAATTTCAATATTTCCTTGCGTTTTATCTAAAATTAAAAAATTATCAATACTGCAATAATGTATAGGTGTATAAATTGAAAATGCGGCATTCAACAAATATGAAATCATTGAAACACATGCATGTAGAAATGAATTGGCACTGCATCACCAGCCATGGGCATAAATAATCAAGTGAACTACTGATATCATGAGCAGATGAAGCAGGTTGTGAGCTGATTTGGTGAAGCAAAAGTTGACATAAAATAAAATAAATTTAATTTCAAAAATATGTGCTACAATAGAAAGAGAGAGAATTCATTTTTTTCTGAAAAGCCATGATCTAGCTTTTCATAGTAATTTTAAACAGATGGGAAATACCTCTTTAACAAATTGATTATACAGGCTCGCCTCTTAAAGTGTTCACTATAAAGAACTTTATCTTGAAAATTATTTTCTACAACTTACAGTTTTAAGTGGGTTTTATTTTCTAAAAGATTTTCATTTTATATAGCAGCCGAGGCATCCAAGATGCCATTTTAATGAAACATGGTCCTATTTTATTCAATTATCATGTCATATAATTGAATAAAATAGGATCACTTTCATTGTAATTGTATCATGGGTCCCTTAACTGCTAAAATGAAAAGCTTCATATTAGAAGCAAAAAAGCAGACAAATGTAAAAGTATAGCACAAGAGTGGAACAAAACCACCAGTAGTACCTTGATGGAGAAAAATGCTCCACCCCTAAGTCCTCGTCCCAAAGAAAGATGTAATCATAAATAGAAACTATATCTGGATGTAGAAATCTTTTAGCAAACCACCTGTGGAAACACTCAAGAATTGATATCTAGACAGGTAAAAAACAAACCATTGAAATATAGACATTCAGCATATATTTAAAACAAAAGCATATGTTAGGCAACAAAAGTAAGAGGACCGTTATCTGGCATGCACAGAAATGCCACAGACTGAAAAGAGATACATAACCAAGCAATAGTAACAGAGCCAAGGTCAAGCACATCACCCAACTCATCTACAACTAGAAGGTTAACATGGATACAGTGAGGTACTTAGTTGTTCTGTAATGTTTATTGATTCGAATGGTTGTTCCCAGGAATAAAAACGGATGTAAATCATGACCTTGATTCTAATACATTGACAGAAACAAAAATATCTTCCCTACTTCTAATGATATTTGGAAGCCTTCTTGACTCATTATTTTCAATAAATCCTTGATAAAAGCATGACATGTTCCCAGAAATGTTTGAAGAAAAACCTCTCTAATTAACACACATTAAACAATATAAGGATTCCAGACAGAAAGAAAAAACATATATGGTTGGTCTAGTAATATACCACTTTGTTTGGTTTTGAGCAATTATGTGTATGGCCTTGCTACTCCAACTAAGATCCCACCATCCATCCATATTGGCATCATAATGGAATAAAATAATTGTAAAATTTTCTGGAAGAAACTGAAATCAATGAAATTAGATCAGGAGTACTGACAAACAATTTCGATAGCCTAATGAATCAACAAAATACCTTTTGCACCATGGCATCTACATTATGTTTTTGTTTCATACCAACTGGAATTGCAAGCAAGTGGCGATCGGAGTAAACACTAACCTGCAATCAAATAACCACCACCAAGAAATCAGTAAATCAGCTAGCTCAGGTGAAGCAGCTTGATAATTGATGGCATGCTAATTGCAGTTTCCCAAATCCAGCCCTCATCTGTCAGTTTAAATAAAACCACAATATAAAAGATATAAAACTTCAAAGATGCTTACCTTTGACCTCAAACTACTTGGCGACCATAAAGGCCTCAACTCAAAATCTGAAGTATCTTGTATTATACCTCGGGGTAAGCCCTTCAGATTTCCTGAAGTACCAGGATATGCCTGCAAAGTGGCATCAAAAGCACCAATATGAAAACGAATATGCATCCAAGTTAGATTATCAGAAAAATGAAAGTATTGCAAAGTAGGGACGTGCATCCAAAATTTTGAAAGTTGCCATCATTCACCATCTAAATGCACCAAGGCTTAAATTCAGAAAAAATCATGATTAGCGCCATAATATACCTCTTGTTCTCCCAGGAAACTCCACCTTTTGTCTATCTGATGATAATATAAATGAAACACAGAAGGAAATTTCAAATTAGAACAGGAAGTACCAGAATATAATGTCATGTATTGGTGCATTATAGTAAGGGTAAGGCTGGGCAATGTAGCTGCCACCTGCTACGAAGGGTAAAGCTCAGGCCATGTAAATGTACACCATACTAGGAACTGGAAATAACGTTCAAGGAAGGCTATAGAATTTTATGAAGATTTACTTTTTCAATATCACTTAATGACAAAAGAGTTGATTGTTTAATGATTGAGAACCACTTCACAAGTTTCCTAACTAAAATGCACATTTACATTGTTATACTACTCTGGATAAACAGCGCTTCAACAGTAAATGATCCCCAACCTGATGCAGAATATAAGTTTAATCAACATTTTTGGCCTAAAGTCATGACATGCGATCTCATACCTCTTCTTCGTAATATTGATACTTTAAAGTCCTATACACAACAAACAACATTACTGTACAAACAACTACCATAAAAGGAAGTTGCTTCATCTTCAAAATTGATTTCCCCTGGTTCAAGAAAATTCAGAATTAGAATAGCGGAGTTACAAACACATAACTCAATAAAAATCTGTTTACGAGATATTCTCCTTCGAAATATCATAAGCAATGACTTCAAAGAAAACAAGACAAACCATTAGGCAAGACACTCCTTTTTCCCGTCGGCCACCTCCATGATTCGATTGACCTCATAGAAGAAATGGATCTCTTATTCAGTCTTCATCGCAAACTGTTTGCTCTGATAGAAAGTATCAGAAATTATTAAATCTTATAAAACACAAAGGGTCAAAAGGAAAAGTACTGCTTTAGAATTGTCAGCTAAATCACAAGCCAACTCAAACCCCAGGTTCCAAAACACGGAGAAATTTGCATATAACTGAATGGCATATAAGCTATTGTGAATTATATTTACTTATGTGAGAGAGATTGGGACTAACAAGGGGATTGGTGAGATGTTCATGCACATGTTACAGTGCGACAAGAAAGAGGTAATGCATGTGAATTTCAGAAACATGCTTAGAGCATATGCAATGATCACAAGTTGTTTAATCCACACTCGTTACCAACAACAGCCAAACCTCCACTTAAAACGGCACTAAAATTCATATAAAAGTTATCTAAAAACTAACACCACATACTCCAACACATAAGCACCCCCCAGGAACACGAAACAGAGCTGCATGCATTGGATTTAACCGACACAAGGATCATATGAAAAACAAAAAGAAAAGGGAGAGGAAATACAAAGCTGGCCAAAACATTGGTCAACACATGAAAAAAAAAACGCTGCCCTTTACAGAAAAAGTCCAATTGCTTAATAAATTAAAACAAAAAACATTTTACAGAAAAGGAAAAACGGGTCACTCTTCAAAATTGTCATACATAAAAAACATTGAAAACAACTCCCTGAGATTTTTAATTAGATCCAACCCTTAGAGACTTTCATTCATCATCGCCACATAGAGAAGAGTAAAGTTATACTTCCACCCCAAAATTAAATAAAGAGCAAAAACCTTCATTTGATTGGCATCACAAATCGAAACAACATTTTCATGAGATAGGACAGATTCCAAACTTTCCAACACTTGGAGATTCTCCCCAGAATTAAGCAATAGGACCCAGAAGAGGAAACCGGGAAAAGAGACATGAAAGGCAATGGGATGGATAATAAAACAGGGGGGAAAAAAAGGTATGCATGAAAATGGAAAAGGATAAAGCTTTGAAGATCACTGGACATACCCAGATGCAGAAGAATCTCAGTGAAGAGGGAAACAAAGGTCAGAGCCAGAAATATGGAAGAATGAAAGGCGAGGACAATGGAACAAGAGTTACGAGTGAAGTGAGAGAGGGAGAGAGGTGAAAGGAATATATTATTATATGCATGCGTTGTTACGGAGAACTGTGGGTATTTGTGGTATTATGGAAGCTTGCACCAAGCTTGGCTCATGGTTAATGAATGAGAAACTGTGATCTACAATGCAACATTTATAACGTGATTTATTATTTTTTTTTAAGAATTATGCTGTATTATTTTTAAGATTTTATATTTCAATGTAAGAATTTTATTAATATTTATGAGTTACACAATGATATTTTTAGGTAAAAAATAATTACTTTATTATTATAAATAAGGTTTTATATTGTATAAAATATTAACACATTTTACTGAAAAATATTTATAAAATTTACAATTCTAAATATAACTCGTGTATTGAAAAACAAATTAAGATAAATTCATTAATGTGGTGAGTGGATAATAATGACAAACGTTAATTAATATAAACATTAATTAGTATAATTATGATATCAACAAGATTACTCCTTTCAATTAATTGAAATTAGTTACTCTTAATTTTTAAATTTTACCTTATTTATATTCTAAGTTTTAAATTAGTTATGATAATTTATTTTCATTTTATTAATACATAAGTTATTATTTCCTTTTTGGTCATCAATATATTACATATATTAAAATAATAATCATAATATATAATAATAATAATAATAAACAAAAATAAGAACAAAGGAAAATTATTTCTATTCATATACATGTTTCTTTTCTTCGAAATTACACTCATCTGTGACTTTTTTTCATATAAAAATTTAATTTCTGTATTACTATTTTTATTTTTTCATATAAATGAATATTTTTTTTACTAAAAGAAGAGTTGGACAGAAAATAATATGCGACCCTAGGGCTCTATAGAAGCTAGACAACAAAATATTTCCAAAAAATAATTAATTATTAAAATAAAAGTTAACATTAAATCATAATTTACTTAAATAATACATAATATACATTTTCTTATGTGTATCTCATATATTCATACTTATATTTAGTTATATTTTAAAATTATACTATTTTCAATATTTATCTTATTAATCTAAACCAATGTATAAAACATTATTCTTTTTAGTGTCCTATTTTTTTTAAAACTACTATTTTAATAAAAATATTTTAAAATTAAAATAATTATTTTATCATTTCTTAAAATTAACTGTTTTTTTAATATGATCAATTTTTAAATATATTTATCTTCTAAATTACATATAAAATAAATAAAAATTATTTATATTTAATTTCATAATAAGAATAATAATTTTATTATTTTTTATTATCATAAAAAAAATTAAAACACATGTATAATTCATGTGCTTTCACTGTATATAATAAAGAAAATAAGGAAAAGTAGATACATAATTTTTTTTCTTTAATCTTAATTTTTAATATATTAATAACGACACAAGAAAGAATTGCACGACACGTTTAACAATAAGACCGTTACTGTTTGTATATGAAAGAGCATTAATGTTTCGGCAATAACTCATTAATGATAATTATTAGGCTAAAATACATTTTGTTTGTGAATTTTTGTTGAAATTATTCCTTTTAGTTTCTTTATTTAATTACGTTATAATTTTTGTTAAAATTATATATATATATATATATATATATATATATATATGAATTTCTCCTTTTTTTTAGTCAATATTTATTTTTCAAAATTATTTTTTAAATAGGTAATTTTTAATAAAATAATTATTTTATTAATTTTATCATTTTCTTTAAGTTTTATCGATTTTTCAATTTGCTACCGTCTTAAATTTAACCATTTTTTAAATTATAAAACTACTTATAAAATAAATAAAATCATACATTAAAATTATAAAAATTACTTATATTTAATTTAATAATAGTAATAAGAATAATAATTATATTATTTTTTTATTATGGTAAAAAAGTAAAAGCACATAATTTCACTAAGGATAATGATACTTTGACAATATTGCTTGATAACATTTTGACACGAGTCACGTGTCAAAATATGATTGGTACACATGAAAATGAAATTTCAAAATGAAAAATGACGTGAAAAGATAATTGGAGGCAAAGATTCAAGTTGTTGGTTTCATTTTTCAAATTTCAGAATTTGAATATGAAGCAAGGTTAGAAAGAGAACCCAAGCTTAGAGAGAGAACCTGAACCCTAGAGAGAGTGTTGCTTCCTCCCACCCACCACCCAATCTATGAGAGAAGGACTTCCCTCCCACCCACTCATTGTCGCCGGAGTGTTGCCGTTTACATCTACCCACCCACCAACCCATTTTCGTGCGTCTTCCTTAAAGCGTCGCGCTCCGTTGTCCGCCAGAGTGTCGTCGTTGACGTATACTCACCCACTGATATTCCTCCCTCCCAGCCACCGAGAAGCGTTGGTATTGGTCGGACTGTCGCCATTGCAATGTTGTAGGCGGCAAACTTTAGGCGTTTTTGAACCAACGTACTTGGATACCGCCATTGGAAGTGTTTTTTGAAGGTTTCCTCCATTGTTTTTGGTAATGCATTTTTTGTGTTGGGTTGGTTTAGTTTGTTTAAATTTGTTTGGGCATTTATGAGTTGTTGTGTTATTTGGGTGTTTTTCGTGGTATGGTTTAGTGTTGCATGAAGTGTGTAGAACATATAGTGGTTGATGTGGTTTTTGGGAGGAAAGTATGAATTTATTTGGTTTGTGGTTGTTGTTGGGTTCTTTATACTATGGTTTTGTATTATGATTGGATTTTTTCGTTGTTGTTGGGTTAAATTTACATTATTTTTTTGTAATGTTTGGTTTGACAGTGATGGATTGCACAAAAGAAGAAGGTCATAACAATGTAAGTACATTTCATGTTTTCAAATTTGATTAGTTTGTTTGAAAAAAGTTGTGTAATGGTAGTTTGTTTGCACTGGACTCTTTTGTGCACAAAAGAAAAGAACGTAAAAAGATTGACAATGTCATTGTAAGTGTTGTAATTGATGTGTACTTTGTAATTATAAATTTGTTTAGTAGTTTCGATAGTGAAGGGGACTATGTTGTTTTGCAAGCACAAAATCTTACATTGTTTTTTGGACATTTGTTTAGTAGTTCCAAAGACAACAAACTGTTGTTGGAGGTACAACAGTTGCAGACTCCAATCCAACCAAACTTGTATGTGATGTTTATTTTTGTAAATATAATTTTGTATTGTTTCATTGATATGTTAAATATCATTATTTTGTTGTTTGAACTTTGTTTGTTGTAGATTTGATTATGGAGTAATTGTTTTTGAAACTTATGGAATTGTGGGATGAAATTGAGAAATACGAAGACAACATAATGTCCAGTTACACAACTGTAAGTTGTAAAAATTTTCATGTTGTGGAGCTTTGATAGAAATGGTGCATTTTATTCATATGTTGTGCATTTTTGTCTTTGTAGGAGGAACTGCAAGAGGTTAGGGAGAAGTATGTTTGTGATTGGATTTTGGATGTGGACAATGTGCGAAGGGATGAAGTGTTGCAAGATTTAGGCATTGTGTAGATGTTGGTGAAAAGAATTTTTGCAATGTTATTGATGAATTGTTTAGAACTTTTTCAATATGTATTGATGATGACTGAATGTACATATTTGTTGTTAAAAATGTTCAAAGAAAAGTACTGGTTACATTTATTTTTAATGAAATTTGAAGATCAGAATGATCAATGTTTTAAATGTTTCCACTGCAGTCCCCACTAAATTTGGAAGTGATTATTTAGGAAACCTTGTATGTACAGGGTTCTATGTAGAAAAAATGATGAAAATAAATTGGGTTAAGTGGCAACGAATGCATGAACATGACTTTTAAGTTGAAAAAAGGATGAGAAATAAATTAGGCACTCCAAAATGAGTGTCATGTTCGTAATTGACCTTCCTGTGCAAAACCTTAGCCTGAAGTACCCCCTTATTTTTCCTTTGCTACCACTCCTGTTTCTGCACCATGAGTTTGACTAAATATGGTTCCTAGGTCACAAAATTCTTCATAAATGACATAATATTTGGTTCCACGTGACTTTTAAGTTGAAAAAAGGATGAGAAAGAAATTAGGCACTCCAAAATGAAGTTGACCTTTCTGTGCAAAACCTTGGCCTGAAGTACCCACTTATTTTGCCTTTGCTACCACTCCTATTTATGCACCATGAGTATGACTTATGCACACCAGGGTAGACTAACTTTTACATCAAGGTCTTAAACTTCTAGTATTGACTAATATGTACAAAAACCTATGATTTCAACAAGGATGTTGTATCACGACCAATTTAATCCAATTTAATGCCTTTGTAATCATTTGTGGTCTTCAAAAATGAAGTACCAAATTCAAAATCTATTCATTTCAACAACCATGTGCTAACATCAATAAAACATGGTTCAAATACACTATCTAGTCCGTGTTCAAATAAGTATGTATCATGTCCATACAAACATCATTTAAACTTCCTTGGTCTATCATCAACAATAACATACACCTTAAGTCACATTTCGTCCTTCATAATAATTTTCCAATATTTTCAAAATCAACCAATTTTTTCAACAGGATAACAAACATCATCATATTAACTAACATTTACATTTCCTATTCTACAATAATTTATTGAACTACTCATTTTTTTCTTCTACCATCTGCAGTAAAGGGAATTCTTTTTGCCCGACTCTTAATCTGTCTTTGTGGTTCAGCCTTCATACGATCGTATATTGTGCTTTGTTTGATTTCATCACCTCCTTTAAACACCGGGGTTTGGTGCTGATGTTGAACCAGCGTACTTTGACAAGGATCTTCACTTCCCCAAAACGGTTCCTCCACATAATCTTCACCCTTATCTTCATTTATGGCTTCAACCAACTTTCTTAAATCATGAATACTACTTTGCATGTCCGATATAACCTGTGTTTGTTCTTCTACAACAAGAATTAATTTCTCTTTATCTCCTCTATTTTTCCTCTTAAACAGAACACCATATTTATGAATACCCTCTTTGACCATACCATAACAAAGCTCTTCTTTGGACACACCAACATCAACAACAACCTGCAATGTCATTATCAAATTTCAATACATAAAACACCAAATATAAAATACATTGCACTACCACATTCATCAAATGACTAACTACTTATCGATCCCTTAGCCAACGCACTTCTGATGAACTTCTCCCCAATATTGATGTCAATCCAGTTCAACAACCTTTGGAATTTTGTTACCCGGGTGTTGTACATTGAGTTTGATGTCACAAAATGGTGACAAAACCAAACCTATAAATTTTAATTCAAACAACATTCACATTCAAAATTATCTAAAACAATAACAAACCATTGTCTTTCAAAAACAATTACATAACAAACCTCTACCTACAATAGGTAAGCACATCCTTCAAGATGAAAATGGCTTTTGTTTGTTTCATTCTTCACTGTTGTTGAAGCAGTTGACACACTTTCAACAAAGTACTCAAAAACTAAATTGCCCCAATTGTACTTACCCACACACTCCAACTCCGAAAGAAGGTCAAAAATATTTGGGAAAACTACTCCACTTCAATTGGGAAGCAAGAACTCTGATATCCCTACCAATATATACAAGCTACAAAAATGTTTTATGCAAATCAAATTAAACCATACATACCTTCTTCCTCGTATGACAAGCTTTGCTTGGTTCACCAAATTCCTCCATAACACTACACCAAAACCAAACAAAGATAAACAATATATCAATAACACCCATAAAATAATAAAACCAATATATGGTGGAAAAAAGTAGAAAAGAAATAACACACACCGAACAACACCTAAAGAGTTCCCAAACGAAAGGTGAAACCACTACAGAATGGCGAAAACGCTCCTTTTTTCGGTGGCCGATGCAGTCACACCTTCGAACGCCAAACGATGTTCACCCGGTGAACAACACCGGTGAACGACACCAATGAACGGATAATACTTTCCTCAATAGCGGGACTCCGGCAAAAACCGTCCCTTTTTTGGTGGTCGATGCAATCAAAGCTTCGAACGTTGACCAATATTCACCCAGTGAACGACGACGGTGAAGACGGTGAACGAACAATACTTTCGTCAACAACGACACTACGACGACGCTTTTGGGAAGAAGCATGAAAATGGGTAGGTGGAAGGGAAGTCCTTTTCTCTAGGGTTCGGGTTCTCTCCGCCACTCTGACTAAGATTGCATGGGTGGGTGGGTAGACGTAAACGGTGGCACTTCGACAGCAATTGGTAGGTAAGAGGGAAGTCTTTCTCTCGTAGCTTCGATGGTGGGTGGGAGAAAGCGACTCTCTCGACTTCTCTCTCTAACATTGAAAATTTGAAATTTGAAAAATGAAACCCGCAACTTGAAATTATGCCTCCAATTATCTTTCCACATCATTTTTCATTTTGAAATTTCATTTCCATGTGGGCCAAGTCACATTTTGACACGTAGTTTGTGTCAAAATGTTGTCAAACAATGTTGTCAAAGTATCCTTATCCATATTTAATATAGGATAATGATATTTTGACAACATTTTTTTGACAACGTTTTAACACCATCTACCTGTTATTCTGTGATTGGTCTATGTTGGTATTTATGATTATTATTATTATTGATTGTGGAGTAATTTTGGACCAATCACAGAATGACATGTAGACAATGTTAAAATGTTATCAAAAAAATATTGTCAAAGTATCATTATCCTTTAATATATCAATAAAGATAAAAAGAATTACAAGGCACATTTAACAATAAAATCGTTACTTTATATTAAAGAGCATTAATGTTCTGTTATAACTCATTAACTATTAGGCTAAAATAAAAAAAAAATTCTTGGAGTTTTTAAAAATTATTTTTTATTTTTTTATTTAATTGATTCTATATTTTGTTAAAATGAATAATTAGGTCTTTTTCTTTTATATTTGTATAAATGACTTTTTTGCGTATGCTATGTATTAGTTTATACTATTTTTTTAATGGTTTAACAGCCTATTTTGTCCCCAGTTTTATTGAATAATATCAATTCTGTCCCTCGTTTTAAAAGTGTTTGAAATTAATGCTCACTTATTAAATTTTGGGTCAACATCGTCCCTTCCGTTAAATATCACAAACGGCGTTAACATTTTCTTTCTTTCTCTTCTACTTTTATGTGGGATGCAGCCTTTTGTCAGTGTTTGTACCATTAATTACGTGAGCCCCTCACCTAAAAGTGAGCCTTCAAAGATTATTTAAATCGCAATGGGATTCACCCAAAAATTTCTCTTAAAAAAGACCATGTAAATTTTTTATTAGTGATTGTACTACTAAATATTTAATAAAACCTTTAAAGGAAAAAAGTAAGACTCTGCACATTTTTATTAAACCCCATTATTCCTTACTTACATCATGGGTCTCATACTCAATCAAAGTTTCAAAGCAAATTCACCCGTATATGTTGCATTCAGGAAGTTCTTCACCATGAATAATCTTTATTTCTTTTCTTCCAAAATCTCACAGCCACTCGCGTCTTTGCCTTCCAAGCCTAACTGAGAGGATGGGTTGTCTCCTGCATGCAAATTCAAAACTAGTGGATGTTCAATGAAACCCAACACCCCTCTATGACCATTCTCCCCTGCACTCTCTTTTAAATTCACGTTTCACCCTACCCTCTTTATTCTCTATTCTTTCTTTTTATTTAAACCACATCTATTTCACTTTCTCCTTTCTTATAAAACTAGTCAATCCCAACCTTATTTATTTTACAAAACCCCACTCACTCCACTGCACACGTGAAGCTCTTGCAATGATCCCCTCCATTTTTCTTCTCGTATAAAATCATGGTGCCCAAAGAAGAAACATTGGTTTCCAATTTCACGTGCAGGTTTTTCTCCCATATCTACCATTTTACTACACAAACCTATGCTCTCGAAATTCACGAATCCGTTCCTGCAACCCTTCAACCATTAATTACGTATAAATTTGAATAAACAATGTATTTTTTCCTTTTAAAAAGCACACAAATGTTTAAAGCTAGTTAACCACAATTTCAGACTATAGTGATAAAGTTCTTTGTCAAACTTACAGAGAAACACTTAGCATATACATACACATACACCATGCATGTTTAAGGCATTGTTTTGTTCGTGTGGTGACATACTTGAACCAAAGTCACATACATCACTTGGTAAGAATTACATTATGATGAGATAAAAAAAATAACAAATTCAATCACATGACTTAAAACTATATCTAAGAAATAAAGTACTACATTTTTAAAATAAATAATAATTATTCACTATATATTAACAATATTAGAATGGGGTGAAAAATTGGAACGGGGTGAAAAATTGTTACTGCATGGGAGTGTTCTTTTGTTACGTAATTAGTGATAGGGGGAGAAAAAATTTAAGAAGAATAAAAGAAAAATAAAGGAAGAAAATAAAAGAAGAGTAGAATGATTGGTAAATAAGAAAAGAAGAATGAAGGTTGCATGAAGGAAGGTTCATAAAGGGTTATTAGGAAAAAGTGGTTCATATTTGGGTGAAATTAAAAGTGTGGGTCCCATTTTGTATATAAAAAGAAAAAAAATGTTTGGTTAGGTAGTACATTTAGTAGGAAGAGTGATACGTGATGTGACATTAAAAAGCTGACAATTAATTTGATGCACTTAAAGTGAAAAGTCTACTATTATATAAAGGAGCATAGGAGAGAAAAAAAAAGTTAACATTGTTTCTTCGTATTTGACGAAAGGGACGATGTTGACGCAATATTTACCAAGTAACGACCAATTTTAAACACTTTTAAAACGAGAGACTGAATTGACATTATTCAGCAAAACTAGGGACAAAATAGGCTATTAAACCTTTTTCAATTGATGATTCTTTTAATTGATGAAAAATGACCGTGTCAACCTCACTTAAGAATATTAAATACCAATTCTCAATATCAATACCAAATATTATTATTTTATATTCAATTTAATTCTTTTATATCACAATTTTTTTAAGATGTAGAATAATGATGTTCTCTCCAAAATATAATTAAATTCAGTTTATTTACCAATATAAATAAATAAATTATAAATTTTTATTATTATTATATATATTATTTATTTACAAAGTTGATTTAAATAGACAAATAAAGTTAGAAGATGTCAAAATATTAATAAGTTAGTTTAAATTTCATGTCAAAATTAACTTTTTTTTGTTAGTCAATAATCAACTTGATTGACATATTAAACTCAAAACATTGTAGTCAAACTTAAAAATAGTACAACTTTAAAATTGGTAATTTTTAAATTTTAAATTAAAAATAAATTTAATTTTAATGTATATATTCTAAAAAAAAATATTTTAACATAAATATATAAATATGTAAGTTGTAATTAAACTTAATTATTAATTTAGTCTCTAAGACCTTACTTAATTTAAAAAAAAAGTTAAAGATCAATTGAATAAAACAATTAAATATAAGGACTTAATTGAATTGATACGTGTTAATATTAACATGATACTCACATTGAAATCTAATATTGGTATTGTCCCATCACATAATAAGGACATTTTACGTGAAAAAAAGTTAAAAAAAACCATTAAAAATTTTAAAAATAAAAATAAATAAAAATAAAAATATCATAAATTAAGAAGTGACATAACAACGTTAATATTTTTAAATAAACTTAACTGGAATTGATCGTTTAAAAAATTAAAATTTAATTGAAAAAAAAGAGAGACCAAATTAAATAATTTCAATAAAAGTTATAAAAACAATATTTTAACCTAATTATTAATATAAAATAAAATAGAAAACTAAAATGAACCGTGATCGTTATTTATTACATATGAATATAATAACTAGAAATGACAAAGTGAAGTGGGTCAAGTCGTAGGCCAATAACAAAAAATGCGAGAATACTGAGATTTTGAACCCAAAAGTCTTTTTCTATTTCCTTTCCTTCCATTCCAAACGTGCAGACAACAACTCCTTTCTCTTCTCTTGTTTATCTTAAAGATTAGCGACTTCTTGATATTAAGGAATGTCAAATATGAAAATCAACGCCTCGGTTCGTAAAATTTGTGAAAAATGTCGATTGATTCGAAGACGAGGACGAATTATAGTAATTTGTTTCAATCCAAAACATAAACAAAGACAAGGATAATATTTGAACAAACAGAAGCTTTCTAAAAAAATAGACTAGATAAAAAAAGAGAGAAAATTCTGAAATTTTTTATAATATATCTATATATTATTCTATGAAAATGAAAAATCCATACATATTTTGAAATATTATTGATATTTCAACTTTTAACTTTGATTTCAAAAATTGTATTTGATAGTAATCGAAAGCAAATAAATAGAATATAGAAAAAATCGAATATAAAATTAGAAAAGAATTTTAATTAAAAGAGTTTAAATCCTACATTAGATAAAAATAAGAAAGTAAAACGTTATATAAAGGTAAAAATTTCATTAATTTATTGTCTTAAAATTTTTTATAGAAAATAATGTCAAATTTTTATATGATTGAATTCAAATCTTATTAGTATTGTGTTTTCTGAATAAACCTCCTTTTCGATAGACTCACCACTTCTCGCATCATCGCATTGCCAACTATCACCAACATGCATGTCGTTACATAAAACAGATCCTAGATGTTTGCATTTTAATTTTTGTGTAGTGGTGTATGTGACTATTTGCTTATTGTTAGTTAAATGGTGCAATTTGGTTCGCCATAAACATTTGAGAATGTTGGTTTTGCAAAGGGTAACACAATATGTAAATTGAAATGCTCATTTTAATTTTAAATGTCTTGAGAAAAACCTGTTTAATACTAAGTACGTGAGGAAAAAAATGTCTTAGAACTCAAACTCATAACTGTATTGCACAGAAAACTAAATCATGTATCTAAAATTCGGGTCAGCCCTCAAACATTTAATTTTACAAAAAATTGTAGTTAATTATAATATAAATGATTTTTAATTTTAATAATTATCAATACAAATTTATTTTATTTAAAAGACAAATATTCATAAGTATTATATAATTGATAATTTATTTAGTTCATATAAAAAAACTAAAAATAATTACATAATAAAATAATTTTAACGTTGTTGTATTATTTTTTTGTTTTTAATGATTTATCTTTTATTCTAATGTTGTTAAAAATTAAAATATAATTAAATATATAATTGAAAAAAAAATATTCACTCTATTTATCATTCACATATGTTCAAAACAAATAAGAAAAATTAATTTAAAAGAGTGGCAAAAAGTAGTACGAAGAAAGAAATTTTTTCTAGAAAAAAGTATAATCTTTTTATCACAAAAAGAATTTGGAAAAAGGCTACAAATTTTAAAGAGATTATTTTTTTTTACAAAAAATAAACACTATACCTTTCAAATGTTTCAAGTCTCTATCTTTTAAACTTTCACTTGGGGGAGATGATTTGGGGAGACTAACTGAATGAATTTGAAGGAATTTGAGAGTGAATTAGATGTTGTTTATTTGAATGGATTTGAAGGTAAATGAGAGTAGATTTGAAAGTAAAGTTTATGAAAATTAGTGTAAGATTTAGTTGATGTGACAGATAAAAAATTTATTTTAATTGATAAAAATTAAATATTACCAAAATGCCCTAGTTATTAAAGTAATATAAAATGATAATTGTTAATGTTAAATTTAATTGTAAAAATGTTTATAAGGAGAAAAAAAAATGGAAATTTAGTAAATTGAATATAAAAAATACTTTAAAGTTTATAAATATAATTTTAAAGAAAATTAATAAAATACTTTTTGATAAAAATAATTTTAAATAATAGAATAAAATAATTAAAAGAATATTTTTTAGAAAATTATTATTTTTAATTTAAATATTATTTTTGTTTAAATATTATTTTTTAAGAATATAATTTAATCGTGGTATAATAATAATAATAATTATTATTATTTATTACTAATTAAAACATATTAGTTACGTTTTTGGATTACAAGATTACGTTTTCACATGAAATAGAATACTTTTAATTTGAAATTTGTTATAATATGGTTACATTTAGTATCAAAGTTGGAATTATGAAATTATACAAGGGTAGAAAGGATATTTAGTGTGAAATACCTTCAAATATGAGCACATAAGCTATGATAAAAAAAAGTATGTATCCCATAAATCAGCTCTTTAAGTTGCTTCTAAATCCTCGTAACGAACATGATTTAATTCTTTAATCCGTTTGCTTAATTCCTCGTGAACTTGAAGTGAACACATCATAAAAGATGTTATTTAAGTGTTAGAGTCACATTTTTATTTATTTATTGACAAATACGTTTGAAATTCTAAAATATTTGTTTTGTATTTAGAAAATAATTATAAACATAAAATAATGAGTCATGTTAAGAACGAGACAATAAAAGAAGAGAAATAAATGACACAAGAATTTAAAGTGATTCAAGATACAAATGGCTTTGAATTGTACGCTTACATCCACGCTACACCAGAAAATATATTTATTTTGGTGTCAAGCTTTACACAGAGTTGTTTATATATCTAAATAGAGAATAATATCTCAAAGTACTAAATATGATTGTAGAGTCTGACGAGTCTATTCCATATATTAGTCTTCCAGAAATAACGTTTATATGTATTTTTTTGTTTGAGTCATTTGGACTTAATTGTGCTTGAGATTTTGGATAAAGTAGTATGGATTAATGTTAGATAGTTGATTTTTATGATTTGAAGTTTATGGTTGATTTATATAATGAAACTTTTATAGAATGAGTTATTCGACGGAAGTATGTGGAAGAATGATGAAAGTTGAGGGTTGATTGCATCTTAAATAGAAGTATAAAATTCTTTTTGTGTCTATACACTTTTAAAATACCCTAAGCTTTTCTTGTGTATCAGCTTAACTTACCCTTAGATTCTTTTCTTCTGTGTTTGTTTTGTTTTCGTCTTATGCAATAATAATAGTATGATAATACGTTACAAAAAATACATATATAATTGTAATAATAGTACAGGATTTAAGAAAAGTCACTGAAAACTTAAATGATTAGTTAAACCAAATGATAATTTATATATAAATTTTGAAAATTGTATAAATTATGGTTATATATATATATATATATATATATATATATATATATATATTTAATATTTCTTGTTGAGTGATTTTGAATTCCTTGCAATGGACTGCAATTACACATTAACATAAATATATAATTATTAATTAACTTTGTTATCAAGTAACTAAGCTTAGTATATCGTTATTAATTTTGGTATGTTGCAGACTACATTAAAATATTTGATTTTAACAAAATAAATTCACATTTTTTAAATTTATTTTTTAAAATTTATCATACTCAAACAAGCCTGACGTTTAATTACAATATAAATGTCAATAATATATCACATTTTTATTTAAAAAATAATAATAAAACAATAATTTTCATTTACTTATGGAATTAGTATAAAATAATATTAAAAATATTTTATAGTTTACAAATATTTTGGATTCTCTTTTGTCATCGACCTTGGGTTGAAGTTAAGAGAATAGAAAACTGTTATTAAAACATTCCTATATATTTTTCTGTTTTATTTTCGTTATTATTATAATTTAAAAACAAACAATTAATACATCTTCTTTTACAAGCATATTTACGGATACCAGTATTCTAACCTGCTTTGGTTATCGTTAATAATAAAATAACTTAGATTAGTGTGAGTGTTTCTTTAGGTATGTTTATTGCAGAAGATATAATTTTTTCTTTTTTTAAGTTTTATCAAGTCATTATTTTTAAGATTTTATATCTACTTTTCATCAATGTAAATTTTTTATAAGATGTAGTTTAATAACATGTTATTTACATAAATATTTATTATCATGAAATATTTAGTTTAAATAAAAATTGTTTTTTAATTTTAAAAAATAATATTTTTATTTTATGATGTAGAGTCTTATTTAAGGTCCAAGATTTTAAACTTTTGTGATATAAACATACTTAGACGATCCACATCTTAAATGTTTTAGCATAACTTTTACTATAAAGACAACCTTGGAGCAATATTAAAAAAATTATAATTATCATATTAAAATATATAAATGACAATCAACTAGAAAATTCAGTAGTTATATGAAAATTTTCATTTATCGTCATAATTAAAGTGATTAAATTAAATTAACTTATGGAAATAGTTTGAGTAAAATTTAAGAAGAGAGAAGAACAGTTTTTGTTTGAAGCTCAGTTAGCTTTTGTCCAGAGTTGATATTTATTATTATGTTGACTTTAAATTGGTTCCTCCAACCGATGCACCTTAAATGCTTATTAAATTTAATCACGACATGGCTACATTTATTCCAAGATAGCAACATGAATGTGTTACTTTTTATCTTTCCAATGCCTTATCTTTTTAATGATTTTTATTTTTATTTAATTGTTCTTTTTAAAATTTAAGATATAATATTAATAATTTTTTCTTTATACTTTTATCTTTCAATTAATTTTTAATATATATATATATATATATATATATATATATATATATATATATATATATATTGTGTGTTTTGGTTGATATTGTCCGAGAGTCGATCGTCCTTTCTTGTTATGTTATCTTTCGATTGTTCAATCCTTTCCGAGAACACAATCCACTCTGATGGGTTGTTGACCTGCAGAAGACACTCTGACGCTCAAGTCAGATATCTTTTTCAAAGAGGTCTTTAGTTATTAAGATAGATCAAGGGGATTTTATCTGAACATCAATTGTATATTTATAGGGCTTGTGGCAGTCAAACACATTGATTAATCATTAACGCAGTATATTTTTAGGCAATCAAACCCATTAATACCTGCTAATATTCTTGTTAACTGTCCATAAATGACCATTAATTTCTTGTGCTTAAGAGAGGTCGCTCACATTATATTTAGGGAGTCTATTTCGATGCGCTTTAAGTCTTCATTCCTCTCTGTACCGAGCGACAGACTCTAGGAGTTCTCTTTGGAACTTTTTCCTAGGTTGAGCAGTAAACGCCCGAAGTTCTTTTGCAACTTTTTCCTGTGAAAGATATTTTCATTCACAAAAATATGCGTTTAAAAAATATTAAATATTTTATTTTTATAATGAGAAGCCATCAGAACCTGACAAGGTTGGACTTTGGTGGTCCAACTACTGATGGAAGTTCTTTTTAGAACTTTTTCCTATGTTGATAGGAGTTCTTTTCAGAACTTTTTCCCATGTTGAGCGGCGACTGATGAGAGTTCTTTTTAGAACTTTTTCCTGTGTTGATAAGAGTTCTTTTTAGAACTTTTTTCCATGTTAAGGGCGACTGATGGAAGTTTTTTTAGAACTTTTTCCTATGTTAATAGGAGTTCTTTTTAGAACTTTTTCCCATGTTAAGCGGCGAATGATGGTAGTTCTTTTTAAAACTTTTTCCTATGTTGATAGGAGTTCTTTTTAGAACTTTTTCCCATGTTGAGTGGCGACTGATGAGAGTTCTTTTTAGAACTTTTTCCTATGTTGATAGGAGTTCTTTTTAGAACTTTTTCCTATGTTGATAGGAGTTCTTTTTAGAACTTTTTCCTATGTTGATAGGAGTTCTTTTCAGAACTTTTTCCCATGTTGAGCGGCGACTGATGAGAGTTCTTTTTAGAACTTTTTCCTGTGTTGATAAGAGTTCTTTTTAGAACTTTTTTCCATGTTGAGGGCGACTGATGGAAGTTTTTTTAGAACTTTTTCCTGTGTTAATAGGAGTTCTTTTTAGAACTTTTTCCCATGTTAAGCGGCGAATGATGGTAGTTCTTTTTAAAACTTTTTCCTATGTTGATAGGAGTTCTTTTTAGAACTTTTTCCCATGTTGAGTGGCGACTGATGAGAGTTCTTTTTAGAACTTTTTCCTATGTTGATAGGAGTTCTTTTTAGAACTTTTTCCTATGTTGATAGGAGTTCTTTTTAGAACTTTTTCCTATGTTGATAGGAGTTCTTTTTAGAACTTTTTCCTATGTTGATAGGAGTTCTTTTTAGAACTTTTTCCTATGTTGATAGGACTTCTTTTTAGAACTTTTTCCTATGTTGATAGGAGTTCTTTTTAGAACTTTCTCCAATGTTAAGCGGCGACTATGAAAGTTCTTTTCAGAACTTTTTCCTATGTTGATAGGAGTTCTTTTTATAACTTTTTCCCATGTTGAGCGTCGACTAACGAGAGTTCTTTTTAGAACTTTTTTCCATGTTGAGTAGCGATTGATGAGAGTTCTTTTTAGAACTTTTTCCTATGTTGATAGAAGTTCTTTTTAGAACTGTTTCCTATGTTGATAGAAGTTCTTTTTAGAACTTTTTCCATTGTTGAACGACGACTGATGAAAGTTCTTTTTAGAACTTTTTCGTATGTTGATAGGAGTTCTTTTTATAACTTTTTCCCATGTTGAGCGGCGACTAATGGAATTTCTTTTAAAATTTTTTTTCCTATGTTGATAGGAGTTCTTTTTAGAACTTTTTCCCATGTTGAGTGGTGACTGATGAAAGTTCTTTCTAGAACTTTTTCCTATGTTAATAGAAGTTCCTTTTAGAACTTTTCTCATGTTGAGTGGCGACTGATGAGAGTTCTTTTTAGAACTTTTTCCTATGTAGATAGGAGTTCTTTTTAGAACTTTTTCCAATGTTGAGCGGTGATTGATGAAAGTTCTTTTTAGAACTTTTTCCTATGTTGATAGGAGTTCTTTTTATAACTTTTTCCCCATGTTGAGCGACGACTAATGAGAGTTCCTTTTAAAACTTTTTTCTATGTTGATAGGAGTTCTTTTTAGAACTTTTTCCCGTGTTGAGTGGCGACTGATGAAAGTTCTTTTTAGAACTTTTTCTCATGTTGGGTAGTAGACGCTAGGATCCTGTTATCTGCACTGAAGAAAAATAACAATTCAAATTTGAACTTGTCAAGAAAAGTATTGCCAATCAAACCAACACACTTATGAGGTTAGACAATTAATATCAAAATAACTTATGCTATAAGGCCAAACGGCCAAGCAAATAACACAGGTTGGGCGACGACTTATAAGAGTTCTTTTTTAGAACTTTTTCCTATGTTGACCAGAGGCTCTAGAAGTTCTTTTTGAAACTTTTTCTCTAGGTCGAGCGACGACTGATAGGAGTACCTATTTAGAACTTTTTCCTATGTTGAGCAGTAGACGCTAGGAGTTTTCTTTGAAACTTTTTCCTATGCAAGATATTTTCATTCACAAAAATATGCGTTAAACAAAATATTCAACATTTTATTTTTATAATGAGACGCTATTAAAACCTGACAAGGTTGAACTTTGTGGTCCAATTGACCAAGCGGTAAGGGATTGAACCTTCCTGTGTAGGATATTTTTACTAACAAAAATATGCGTTAAATAAAATATTCAACATTTTGTTTTTATAATGAGATGGCATTAAAACTTGATAAGGTTGAATGTTGATGGTCCAATCGACCAAGCGGTAAGGGATTGAACCTTCTTGAAAGTTCTTAAAACAAAAGACATGCCTTTAGAAATTATTATGAAATCTTTTGCTCTTGTTGCAAAACCTAGTATTGATCTGAAGTAGCGAAATTGAGACCGAGCGCGCGTCTGGTTCCTCGTGGTTTCATGGGAATGTCGCTTGGTCCCATGATGGGCTCCAAATGTTTCGGTTGAAATTGTCCGAGGGTCGGTCTTCCTTACTTGCTCTGCTCTCTTTCAATTGTCCAATCCTCTCCGAGAACGCAATTCACTCCGATGGGTTGTTGACTTACAGAAGACACTCTGACGCTCAAGTCAGATATCTTTTTCAAAGAAGTCTTTATTTTATTAGGATATATCAAGTAGATATTATCTCAACATCAATCGTATATTTATAGGGCTTGTAGCAGTCAAGCACATTGATTAACCATTAACGCAATATATTTTAGGCAATCAAACCCATTAATACCTGCTAATATGCTTGTTAACTGTCCATAAATAATCATTAACTCCAATCATATTTTTCATAAAGTACAGTATGTATGTTATAAGAAACTAAATATTTAATTTAATATATGACTGTAAGTAGTATGAGAAATTTGATATCAAACCTATCAAAGGCCACACTTAATTTAGGGACTAACACTTGCCACAATTTCTTAATTGCTTTATAATAGTCACTCTGATGCATTTCTTCTAACTACAATTTCCTATACCATGTGATTTCTTACATGCCTCATTAAGTATCAAAATTAAATAAGAAACTGATAAAATAATAAGATTAAATATTTAAATTATTAAAATCTTTTAATAAACAAAATTATAAAATAAAAATTTAAGATCAACTTAAAAACATGTAAAGTAATATAATAAATGTAACTAAATCATTAAAGAAAACATTATATATATATATATATATATATATATATATATATATATATATATATATATATATATATATATATATATATATATATATATATATATATATATATATATATATATATATATATATGCTTAGATGCTTACTTCGCCCTCATGTTAAGAGACAAATTTCTATTTAGTACTCGGTTTTAAAATTGAATCTATTGAGTCCCAAAGTTGTAAAAATTATATAAATAAAGTCCCCTCCGTTAAATTAATATAAACGAAGTTAAGTCCGTGCTGACCTGACTGCACTTTTTTTCTCTTTCCTCTACTATTGCTGCCATCTTTTTCTCTCTCTCTTTTTCTCTCCCCAATCAAGGTTTTTTTATTTTCCTTTGTATCTTTATCACCCAAAGAGCCTTCCTGAAACATTCAACCCCAACCATTAATTCAACCAATTCATCACAATTTTTCAATTCCAATACCCATGCCCATATTGGAATCCCTACTAAATCAAAATTCCAGACCCTCCATAAACTACAAATTACTTTTGACTCAACCACTTCCATCATCATCACTCTAAGTCCATCATCATGAGGACGCGACTTGGTTGAGGCAATATTCAATAAAACTATTACGTTTCAGTCGGTGGTGTCCTGGTTACGTGAAGCCATGTAGGTTTTTGGTGAAGAAGATGAGTGTGACAACTTTGTAGTGGCTTCGCGATTGGGGTTTTTCTGATTGCAGGTCTGTGTTGATGGTGGTGAGGCGAAATAGGGTTTGATGGCGGTGAAGATGATCAACGATGGTGCTAGGTTGCAGTGGTGGCTTGTGGTGCACTAGTGTAGTGAAGGGAAACAACCGCGGTTGTTTTTTAATATACGCTTCAGTTTTAGAACCGCGACATATACGGACGAGGTAAAAAGGTTTGGGACTTTTAGCCACGGTTCCAACCGAGGTAATATCCTGAAGGATACTGCCTCGGTTCTTTAGTAACCGAAGTAGTAAAGAAGAGAAAAAAAGGGGGGAGGGGTTATTACCTCAGTTCAACAGAGGTAATAACGTGGGGATATGACAGCGGTTCTAGCTTGAACCGCGGCCAAAGCCATATTTTTATTTTAAAAATCACGTGCACCCCATGGCTTCAGTTTTGACCACAACCACGACTTATTCTCCTACAATTTTTTTTAATAGCAGGTATGTTTTTGTGATATCCATTATCACAAAAACAAACCTGCATATCAAACAATATTATAACAACACAGATTCAACATATTCAACACAATAGTCAATATTTACATCACATAATGTACAAAGTCTAATAAATATAAATCAACATGTCTAATGTATTTTAAATCTTGTTACCAATGAGGAGCATTGGTAAACTTGAAGATAAATGATTTTGATGATGCTGAAAGACGATAGATTGTGATAATTGTTTTAAAAGTACTTTGTAGATTATAAATGTATTAGGAAAAGCCTTAAACATGTAATACTTAGAAAATTTCGTATTTCTAGAATTGTTACGCATTTAATCGATTATTAGAAGCTATAATCGATTATCCTGAGTCCTTCTGGAAAACCTCGTTGCTCTGGAATAATCGATTATTACTCCAAATAATCGATTATCACTAGTTCTGATGAGAACTGTCAAAGTCTCTGGAATAATCGGTTATTCCTCAGGATAATCGATTATCACTTTTGAAAAACCTTGTAACGGACTCAAATAATCGATTATCACTAACAATAATCGATTATCTGTGGCAGTTATAGTTCATCTCTACGAACTTAGACCAGTTGGCTATATAAGTTATTTCCAGAACTCTTAGAAAAGAACTCTGAGCTTTTGAGAATACAGTGTGATATGAGGAAGTTCCATAAGCTTGTTCATTGCACTGCCTAGTCTCGTGAAAAGGAGAAGCTCACGCTTTGTGGGTCAAAGGTCGGAGCGATTCTCTTCGAGTTGGCAACGCTACTGTTCTTCCGGTTCGTTGGTCGAAGGAAGAACTGTTCTGCACTGTTCCGGTTCGTCAGTCGAAGGAAAGTGTAGATTGCTTGTTTCCATTTTGTTGGTCGAAGGAAGGTTTTATCTTTCTATTTTTATTCACTCTTAATTGTATTTTGTTGAAACTGATTTTAGTGAAATCGTTAATCACTTTTTATAGTGATTAACAACTGGACGTAGATTCTTTTGAATCGAACCAGGATAAAAATCCAGTGTGTCAACTTTTTTATTCCTTACACTCGTTACTGTTTTATGCACATCAATTGTTTGTTAAATTTTCTCTAAGAAAATTGATTTTCTAAAACGGACCATCATAACTTGATTTGTGACCGTAACACGCTTTTCGAGTATTTTATTCCGATGCGCGACTCTATAACGGTACCGATTGTTCCGACAAATCTAATAACTGTGAACTATTATATAATCTAACTAAATGTTTTGCAATTGCCTTCCTCAAGAATGTAAGTGGCTTCTCAGGAATTGGAGTAGGAGTCTTGAATCTCTGTACAAGACAATTGATATTAATTAGTGTATATGAATTCCAAATGTTGGAGAAAATCAAGATTCATTAAATTTAGATATTACCGTTTCCCAGCCTCTTGTGATATGGGCACGAATAATGTAGGTCATCCAATACATTACATAGTATCCGCACTCATATGACCCGCTCTGTCTGTTACACTACAATATATCATCACAGTTGTAAATAGTTAGTGAAAATCATTATAACAAAATAACTATAAGAAAGTATGGCTTTAGCATATGTCAAACCTTGAGAGCAATCCATGCAAGCTTTCTACGGTTAGCATTTGATCTCCTAACCAACATCATACTTGCTGAAATAGAACTATATAAA
Source organism: Vigna umbellata (assembly GCF_029865625.1). Classification (NCBI taxonomy): domain Eukaryota; kingdom Viridiplantae; phylum Streptophyta; class Magnoliopsida; order Fabales; family Fabaceae; genus Vigna; species Vigna umbellata. The sequence continues at coordinate 52,640,863 of NC_142165.1, read as the reverse complement.
AAAAACGTTTAATGTCTCGGTAGGTCCCCATTTTGGTCAGGAATTTCAAATAGGTCCCCTTTCTTTTTTTCGTCTCAATTGGGTCCTTTTTTGTGTAAAATTTGAGCAATTAAAGGCCTACCTTCAAATTGGGCAAACGACCGCTTAAATGTTGGTTACGTGGCATGATCAGAGTTCACATTAATGAGACGTGTCATTATAAACGAATTTTGTATTAAAAGTTATGAATGCATAATGGTGTAATCAGCTTTTTGGAAGGGTAAAGTGAGAATAATAGAAAACTTTAAGTGTAGACCCCTTTAATTGACAAATGTAATTGAGATTGGGGAAAAAATTAGGGGTAGGGTTCGTGTGAGGAACAAATTAGCGTTGGAAGTTGGAAGAAGGCCTTCCTTCCTGCGCCGCGAATTGGATTCTGTGTGTTTTTGATTCACAAGTTGATGGAGACGATGGAGAAAGTGGCGGTGCGATGGTGGTCGAGGCGATTTAGGCTTCAACAGCGGCGACGGTGATGCTTGGTGATGGTGGAGAAGATTCTGGGTTGGTTTCTGGTGGTGCGCCTCTTGTGGTTTTCTGCTTGCAAGTTGACGATGAAGATGCGAGGGAGATGGATGCACCACGGCGGAGGTTCGGTGAGAGACCGACATTTTTGTTCTTCTCTGGATTTTGCTTTGCAGGTCCGATGATGTAGATGACAAACTCGCGAGGAGTGGCGCGATTCGCGATTCTGCTGGGTGCCATGGAGGACTTGCAACTCGGTGTTAATGAGATTTATGATGGCGCGCGCAGGAAAAAGCTTACGGTGCTCTGACGATGGTGGATGGAGAAGATTTCGCTCCCTGGTGGCTGCCATGGAGGCACTGCAGATCTACGTTTCTGGTGGAGATGATGAAGATGCGAACTTGGCTTGCAGCATTAGGGAGGTCGAGGACGAGGGAGGCTTCACATGACGGTCATGGAGGTTGCGGTGATGGCTGCACTTAAAGTTTTTTATTATTTCCACTGTGTCCTTCCAAAAAGCTGATTACACCACTATGCATTCATAATTTTTAATACAAAATTTGTTTATAATGCCACGTCTCATTAACGTGAACTCTGACCATACCACGTAACCAACATTCAAATGGTCGTTTACCCAATTTGATGGTAGGCCTTTAATTGCTCAAATTTTACACAAAAAGGGACCCAATTGAGACAAAAAAAAGAAAGGGGACCTATTTGAAAATTTTGACCAAAATGGGGACCTACCGCGACATTGAACCTAAAAAAAAGGTTTTAGCATTCATTTATATAACAAAGAAAGTCCAAACATTGAGGTTCTTACCAATCAACTGCTTGTCTGAGATGTTTGGGAAGAGACTTGTGCAATGAGCAGAACCACAAAGCATAGCTCTCCGGTACAAAAATAATAAGTAGCTGCCAATGGTGCCTGAAATTGATAATAACTTAATTGTTATATATTAAAATCACATATGGAACTTTATTAAGTCAACAAAATTCACTTACCCAGATATATAAGGAATAAAATGTATGTCCTTCCCGCTTGCAAATCTACTTGTGAGATATGTTGTGGTCTCATCAAAATCATTTGCTTCGTGAATGACTTGGGGATCAATGAACCCATAGACATCATTGTACCCCAAGTTGTTACTGACACCAAACATATACCTGAAATAAAAAATTACCTTTGATATAAGTATACTTGATATATAAATCAATTTTATATAAATAATTTCTCATAGACTTACATTATCCATAGCTGAACTAATGTAATATTCAAATCTTCTCTTCCCGACACAAGTTCTCTGACATCTTGGCTATGCAGGTATATTAGGAACTCATAGCCTCTCCCAAATACATTAGTATCATATTCAACCTCCAAAGGCTCATTTGCAATGATGTCACAAAGTTGCTGCAATGCACCAAGAGGATCATCCTCAGATAAACGAATCTTCTCCTATGCTTGCGTCTATTGTTACATGAAAAAATAAAATAAGTTTTGACATCAATAACATGTAAACTTTAAAATTGAGAAGTGTAAAGTAGATTTCCATACTGGGGGGTCAGAAACCGAACCAACCAAGTGTTTAGGCCAAGCGATAAAAGACTGGAATGCATGTGCCACAGTGAAAATCTCATTTGTGGGCAGAGGAATCGAGGCATCTGGTATGATAATGTCGTCTATTGAGACCTTCACCTCATCCTCTGATAGCTCCATACCATGAACAATAGTCGCTAGCTGAAACAATGTTCCACGAGCTACCAGCATCGTTTCGGTACCATCTAAAACGTATAGCAGACATGGACTAACATCGTCCATGTCATCCCCTGGGACGGCTGGTGCTGAGCAACATGTTAATACAAAAAATAGAAATTATTGAACATGAATGTTTATTAATTTTACCTATGGGAGGTACAACATGTTCTTGTTCCTGTACAGGAGATGGCTGCGGGTGCATGCCATAACTCTCAAACTGCTGTTGGAACTGGCACATAACTCTGTCAGTCACTTTTGTAGTGACCTCCTTATACAATTCTGCCCTAAGCTCCTCCCTAAGGTCCGCACTAAGTTTTTTTCAGATCTCTTGTGGCAGCCTTTGTTCTTGTGCTTTGCTATATGCATAAGAAGTCTGACAAGAAGAACTCCCAAAATAATCTCGAATGCCTACTCCAGTTCCAGCAGCACGCACACATCTAGGGTGCTTAGGTTGTCCAATTGCAATGGTAAGAATATCCTGGCGACCCTCTGGAGTGAATTGACCTTGGGAGCTCTGTCTAACCAAGGAGTCTTGTAACATAACAAAACACCATTATTCTTAAAAAAGTTCAAGATAGTATGTATAATGAAACTATTATTATTTTAGGAACAGTGATAACTTACAATTGTTTCAGCTATTTCCCGTGCAGTATCAAAAGAGTAGGCGCCCGATGATCTTAAACGAGCCAACTTCCATTTCTCATGTCGAGAAGGTGGAGAAGGAAGCTGGGGGCTACCACCCTCAAATGATGGTCTACCTTATGCCTTTTGCTTGAGTATTTTCTCCTCAAGCTTCCTATGCCCACCACGAGATAATAGGTGGGGGTTTTTATTTTGAGCACTTATTCCTTGTGCTTTGCTTCTTTTTGCCTGTCACATAATTGAATTAATTAGTTCATATGATATATATTTGTTAATGAGGAATTGAATAATATCAACTATACTAACCTGCCATTCCTCTTATGTCCGACTCTGTACAAAGAGGCGCCAAGTCTCCTCATCAATGGCCTTATATTTTGTACATGGAGTCTCATTTTTTTTGGCCTCCAAATATATATCTCGAGGTCAACTTACTCTTAAAACCCCAAAAGTTTTCAGCAATAGTTGATAAATACTTATTTCTAAGTGTTGCGACATTTGGAATATCAAATGTCATCTGCAATAAACATAATAAAGTTGTATCAGTACAAAATTATCAATATAAACAAATTGTAATTCAAATGATATTAATTAACTTACAAATATATCGTTCCATATAATGTTCCGATCAACCTCGGACACATGGTCAAAAGATGGAGTAAGTATACTAATCCTATCACGCGCAACTACTCCAAGGTATGATCGGAAGTCATCTGCATTTGGGCCAGATGCCACACCCGTGATCACATTAACATCCATGGGTGTTCTTTCATCACTATTTTTTCTGACCAAAAGTTGTTTCATTCTGGTGGGTCCTCTAGTAAGTCTGGATGAGGGAGCCTCATCCCCTTATGAATGTGGATGGTCAGCCATATATCTGTCAAAATAAATAACAACATGTAATATTAATAAAAGACTTATGTAATATCATATAATTTAACAAAACATGTAATAGTAGTTATATGAAATATTAATAACAAACTTATGTAATATTAATAAAAAACTTATACACAAATTTGAAATTCATACATAAAGATATGGATTGATCATATGTATATTCCCTCATTATGATTTGACTGAATTGCATGTACATCGTCAACTAGAGGTTGGTCATCCAAATTTGTCGTAGTTTGAAATGAATGGTTGTTAGGAATATGAATATTAATCAGATTGCCTTTGTTAACTTCAATTTATTTTTTGCCTTGAAGAGCGACATACCAATGGTCAGACGCAGGATCTTTAACATAAAAAAACCTGAGATTCTTGATGTACCATGATAAACGGTTTGTCTCGAGAACCCACCTTTCGAAAATGAACTAGTGTCTTACCCGATTCATCTATTTTCACACCACTCTTATCGTCAAACCACTTACATTTGAACAATGGAACAAAAAAGTTGGTGTAATCAACCTCCCATATCTCTTCTATTATACCATAATATCTCATTGATGCAAGTACAGGAGTTTGATCTTTTGATGTGGAAAATTGAAGCGACTCAGCTTCTAAACTGACTCTATTATTTTGTATTGTGCTTTTATCATCCAAAGTCTTCGTAAAAAATGTGCAATTATTGACTTCATAACCTGTACAACATACGACATCAAACTTTAAACCATTTGCAAGCCACAACAAAGTATGAGAAGAATGTATATCCTTTTATACTCCATACCCATCGGACAAAGAATTTTCTTCGCATCATAATTACAAGTGGGTAGTGTATTTCCATCTGGCAGCATTTCATTCAACTTTGTGAAACTCTTATCAGTCCATCCATTAGTCGCCTTCAAATTCATGAGCCTTAACACCGCTGACAAACGTGTAAACTTAGTTGAACCATTTTCGCATCAGTCGACATCGTCTCATGCACATTAGCTTTGGCAAAATTTTCTGCGCCAACATCGCGGATCATGTCCTCTAATTTGTCTTCATCCGGTCGATCTTCTTTCATGGTGGAATCAATAACATTTTCAGTTTGGGAGTCAGTCGGAAAGTGCATTTCTTCGTCGTGCCATATTCATGTTGTATAGCATCTTAGGGAACCATCACAGATAAGATGTTCTCTAATTTGGGTTGCGTTCAACTTTCTCGCATTCAAACAGTTCACACAGGGACATCTAAATTTCACTTCATCATCACTTCTACTCTCATTACGTTGCGCAAATTGTATAAATTTCTCTACCACTCTCTCATACTCAGCACTAATGCGTGGTAAATTAATCCAATTTCAATCCATACGTAAATATTTTGAAATATTCTACAAAATTATATTACAAAAATTAATTTTGTAGTGAACATTTAATGACAAATTAAGATTAATTCAATTCAATCATATAATCATATAATTAATAAGTATTGAAATAATCACATATTCAACATAACAAATTTTAAAATAACATTGTAAAATTAAAAAAATAAACTTTAAAATCATACCATCATACAAAAAATTATACGATCATACAAAATTTTTCAATCCTAAATATTATACACATATTATATGATCATCCAATCACATATTCAATCACACAATCATACAAAATTATATAATCTTATTAAAAAGTAAACTTTAAATATTAATATAAGAACCTGATAGTGTGAAAAGCCTATAACAAAGAACAACCCGCGATCCAAAAGGTAGAAAATTGAACTCTGCAAAATTCAAACATACAACAATATACAAAATAATATTAGTTTTAGAAACAAAATCAAACATCAAAATGCAAAAAAAAAAAAAAAAACATCGAAAATTTACCTCTAAGGGGGAATCGAAAACACCAAATCAAAGAGACGTTTGGAACGATTTTGATCGGCTAAAAAGCTTCCTAAACCTTGAAGATGGCCACAGCAACAAGAAAAATCAAGATTAAACGGTGAAAATTGCAAAAAAATTGGCAAAGAAGGAGCGCGACACAGTGTTGTGTCGAGAGAGAATGCAAAAATTGTTTCAATCGCGAGAAAGATGACATTGTTCCTCTCTTGCTTTCTTTTTTTTAACCTACGAAAGGATATTACCTCGGTTCTCAGTAAAACCGCGGTAATATCAAGGATATGGCCTCGGTTACACACACAACCGATGCCTATTCTCTTAAAAAAAAAATTCAAAATCAATCTGAAATGACAATTTTGAAAATTTTTAAACCTTTTTGTCACGGTTCCCCGCCGAACTGAGGCCAAATCCTAATCTAAAAATTATATTTTACTTAAATATTTAGATTTTGTTAAGATCAGGTCTATGGCCGCAGTTCGGAGGGGAACCGAAGCCATATCCCTGACAGTCTGACTTCAACCTTTATGACAACAGACTAAAAATGTGAACTGTCAGGGTTTTAGGCCGCGGTTCTGCAGACAACAACAGCCATATCTCCTGCACAGGGATTTTCAATAACCAGGAGACTAGACTGTCAGATTATTGCAAGGGTTTTTGGCCGTGGTTCTGCATACAACCGTGGTCATATACCCTCTTTAGCATCGGTTCAATGGCAACCGAGGCCTATACTGTCGAGAAAATTTCAAAAATGCCACCGCGCCATTTTATGCTTCGGTTTCTGGTGAACCGATGCATAACGGGCACGGTAATATCCCATTTTTTTACTAGTGGTGGTCCATTTCCCACAAAACACCTATCTCCATTCCCATCCTCTCCCTATTCCTCCTCCTCCACTTCTACATCCTTATCACTACCGTTCAGGACCACTTCTCCGTCACCACCAAACTGCAAAAAGAGAAAAAGAAAAAAAAAATGTTCGCTTATAAAAATCATTAATATAGAAAGAGAAAAAGTTAAACATTGTAGAAAGAACATATGAGAGAGAAGAAAAAAGTCAGATTTTATAGCCACGTCAGCACAGACTTAACTTTGTTTATACTAACTTAACAGAGGAGACTTTATTTATATAATTTTTACAACTTTGAGAGTCAATAGATTCAATTTTAAAATCAAGTACTAAACAGAAATTCACCTTTTAACATAGAGATAAAGTAAGCATTTAAATATATATATATATATATATATATATATATATATATATATGTGTGTGTGTGTGTGAATTCAATCATCGTCAAATGCATCTAAAGAATAAAACATCTTCAATTAAACTTCAATTGCAACATTTTCTTACATTTGTTTTCATAAAAAAATATATCTCGTTAACAATTAATTATGCCATGTAAAAAAATTCATTACAAGTGCAATAATTAATCAGACTTAATATCAAAGCTAGTGGTGCAAGTAGAAAAAATTATAAAAATATATAAATATATTAATCAATGTAATTGAGAAACTAAACAAAAATAAAGGTGAAATCTAATGTAAAAATTGAACTGCTCGTCCTTAAAAAATATCAACACAATAAAGAGGAAGGTCTCCGTAGAGGACGTGCTTCAGCCCTTCATTGACCCAGTTTTTCTAAAACGATTAACTTTAGAAACTATAGGGCTGTTTCTTCATGCACCCCGTCAAATTTCTCCCTTCACCCCATCATTTCGGATTTTATTTTTCCAAACACTCTAAATCAATTACGAAAATATTTTTCCAAAAGAGACTCACCCACTCATATTTCGGATAAAATTTTCCGAAAACTTTGATGGGGTTCGATTTTGATTGCAAATTCCCCTCTAGAGAACTAGATAACAGTCTCGTTGTTGAGCCCAAAATACTTGAATCTAAAACACCAGTAATTTGCAGAGTTGCATCAATTCAAAGCTACAGCAGTTGAGCAGGAAAAAATGGCATAATAGATTAATTCAAAAATAAGGTAGAAGCTACAGAACATTTTACATGTGCACAAAGACATTTTTGTTGTCTAATAAACTATTAGCTTCGTGAAAATCATATAAAAGACGATAAATGGAAATGTGTATAATGTACATACATACACAATCATTTACAAGCTCAAATGCACATCTTTGATGAGCATTACTGCACATGCTTCAAAGATTACCTGCATGCGTACAATATTTTACGTGTATGTGTTTCCTTGGCGCTGGAAGTTGATCTGCATTAATTTAGTTGTGCTCCACAAGTTAATCTGCATGAAGATGATGCTTCCTCTTTTGACAGCGATTAACATACCATCTGGCATGCTTCTGTAGAACCATGCCAATTAGAACCTTGAGGCTTGTTAGCATAATGTAGGTTATTGCCGAAAATAACAGAATCCAAGATAGCCTCCATGAAAGGGAATTGTAAGGAAGGTTAGCGGCATAAACTGGAGCCAGAACTCGAATGACCTAAGAACGAAAAAAATTGGTGGGGGAAATAGACAGACATCCATCAGCAGCCATAAACCAAGGAGAAAAAGGACATTACATTAAATTCGTGCTTACCACACACGCTGGAGCAAGAGGGACAAAAGTCAACTTTTTTTTTGCATCCTCGGTTTGAATATGTAGAGTCTACAAAACAAAAGCAGCAGTCAATCGTATATTCTAAAACGTCCATCAAAGAAAATAGACAATAAGTTACTCCAAAATACAACACATTAACACAAAACAAAAGATTCAAAATATGGTTTTTCTTGACATATAAATAGAAGGATAAATACTGTTCTCTTGTTCTCTTCTTGTAACACAAAAGTACAAGCCTATACACACTCCAATGAAACTAACAAAGTACAGATAACTAATTTTCACGATGAATTCATTAAGAGATTGTTATGCATCAGCGAGCACCAATAACTAATGAGTAAAAGGCTTTGGTGGCTTATCCTAGCAGCATGTTGGAATAATTATGTACTATAGGCATCATTGGGTAGACATGGAGCATACTAGCACTGGACTATTGAGAAAATTTGTTTGATAAGAGCCATAAAATATTAACTTTCTTTTTATCCAAGGTACAAGCCGCTTGGCATCAACAGCCTTTCTAAATTACATATGCGGATAAATAATACGACTACGAAATGAGAGAAATAGTGAATTGCAAGTTGGGGGGAGCCAAAACGTGGAACTCGATTATGTTTCTGTTCGTCCATGTTGCCCAATAAAAAAGTTAGGGACACAGGAATACAACCCTTTTCTCAACAGAACATTCTGCAGGCTGCAGCTAATGATTTCAAAAGCATTTGCAATTGAGTATAGAAAGTGTTCTTGCTTTCGAGTACAATTCGAATTTAAGCAGTAAGTACTAATCATATTGCAGAGCTAACACGCACATGAAATCAAATTAATACCTGTTTACATAGGACTTCAAGAAACTCAGAATATGCAATGGGTGAAATGTTGTTAAATTTGGAAATGAATGAATGCTTGATCACATCTATAGCCATCTCAAATAGATAAACCAAGAGGATATTCTGCACCACACAAAATAACTGTGATACGAGCAAGACCGAACCAAGCAATGACATTTATTTCCCCTTAATAAACACATACAATATATCTTAGGTGCTATAAAGTTAAATAAACTTACATTGATAAAGCTTATAAACCAGGGTCCTTCTGCTTCCAGAATATTTTGAGCCAAAACAAATAAGATAAATGCTGATATATGGAATCTCTCTATGGAATCTGCTAGTCAGCAATAAGATCAATGGACAAAGAAAATAACGAAAGAATATAAGAGCACATAAAAGAGGAAAACACAACGCAATCAAAGAAAAAACAACTACAAGAAGAAAGATAACTCACCAGAGTACACCATACTGTGAACGTTATCCTTACTATATCCCTTAAACACATAGCTTTTTATCTCAGCAAAATTATTGGACACCAGCAGGGCTGGCAGGGCATTGTAGTGAGAAACAATACAGGCTGATAAAGTGATTGCCTGAACTAATAAGATAACAGAATGAACAAGTACAGGTAGTCAAGGAAAATAACCAGCACTTTTGTTTTATCCCTTGACTTCATATGATGAAACAATTAAACATAAAAAAATTATCAACTCAAAGAAAAAGGATATTTGAAGTAACAACGGCTAAAACTTGGTCAGAAATAAATCTCCATATCCAGAATCTCATACTTTGTGTTTCAGGGGGGCATCTTGCAAGCTCTTCTGCTGAATGAAATAGCATTTGCAGCACATCCCCAATAAAATTTTGACATAATTTATCAAATATCTGCAAGAAGGTTCAAGGACCAGTCACTATAAGTTTCAGTTCAGAAGTCAAGATAATTATGACCAATATGCAATAAACAGAATGTAGGAGACAGAAAAAACTTATATTTTTTAGTAGTGTGATTAGTGAAATGAATTGTTCAAAAACCAAAAGGCCGTTTTATACATATATATTACACCATTTATACATTCATGATTCACATACAAAATAGACATCTTTCGTATCATGGCATATCCACTTGATCACACAAGTTCTGGCCACTATCTATTGAAAAAATGCCAAACAATGATCTAATTACATTCAGAAGTCCAGAAATTTAGCATGTGTGGAGAGCTAATTAATCAGTACAACTTACGTTCAAAGATTAATTCATACTCACCTCTAACACATTGTAGATCACATACAACTTGATTGTTGCTTGACCACGGATCATATGATATATTAAGCTGATATCTAAGATAGCAAAATTTTTAAAGCAGGGAGCTTAAAATAAATTTATTATAGCAACAAAGTAATAAACAGAACGTGATCAATGGAAAAAGGAAACATAAAAGATAAAACTATGGAAGCATACTATCGTTATACCTATTTGCTGCAAAACAGTGACTCCACAAGCCAAAATAAGAAAACAGCTAAAATCTGAAAACTCAATTGTAGATGGCCTTTTGAACTTCCTGCCATGAGCATGATAAGGTCAGAGTGTAAAACTGAAAAATCTTGAACTGTAACCACAATTCTTAAAACAGAACACGAGCATTGTATAAAAGCATATAAATCAAAGCACAAAAATTAGCATATTGTACCATAAAATCGGAGATTGGTTCCAACTCTTCAGTAAACACAGACCACGGTAATCCACTTATAATTTTTAAAAAAATCAGGTATATATTATTGTGTCGTTAAATGAACTATTTAATCTGAGTGACGGGGGTAAAAAAAATCACCCTGTTCTCTTTCCCCTAAAGAAATTTTTGATTTATGAAACTGAATACTAAAAACATTGCTTTAGAGTATTAGTCCATCATCTAAATCACAACAACAATGCAAGATTAATCCGTCATCAAAATCCTCACAAATCTAAGCATACTTAGCAAACACTAAAGTACTAAACGAGAAAATTGAAGAACAGCAATGAACCTTGTTTTCAGAAGCCTCCAAACGACCATCAGCATCCTAGTGGGCATGACAGTTAACAATGACAGAAACGAATTGAAGCAGACAAAGAAACCAACGTCTATAAGCTGCAATAATGCACTCCAAGTTTGAGAAATCATAATACAAAGGGTAGAATATCTTAATAAAACTACCCAGACATAAATTAAGTATAGTAGGTGAACAGTTTAAGGTTACATCTACAGCATGAACACTGGACTGAAGTCCACCTCTAGACGACATTGTCAACGGCATACAAAGTTCCTTTTATTAATCTTATTTTTCAACGAATTAAACAAAAGTATACCAAATACCAATTCGCATCTCCATGGCAAGCGGAAGATAGTGTCATAAACTCTTTCTCGTCCCTTTTCATCCCCAATAGTTGTTGTGCTCCACACAGAATTTCCATAGTACACTCTCTCAAAAAAGTATGACATGGGTGACTTGTTCGCTGAAAACACGTTGTAAAGCATAAATGCCTTAATAAAACAAGACAAATGGTAAGGAACGCAACAAACTTCTAGAAATAATCAAATTACAGATTGACTACTGATTAATGAACAGATGAAACATAGGAAGAAAACAGGGATACAGGCCAGAACTTGATATTTTCACTCTCACGTTCAACATTATATGCACTCACATATATTATTAGTTAAAATAGTAAATAATCAATGCACTATCATACGATTGTCCATTCACAAATTAGTATAGGATAAGTTTGTTGACTTTTACAATACCATAAAAGTTCTTAACAATCACATGATGATTTTCTCAACTAGGATGTGTTGATTTAGGAATGTAATGTTTACGCGGTGAAGAAAAAAATTAAAAACAAATGTATTGGAAAACTTAAAACACCAAAATCAAACACTACTTTAACTTATTGATATTTAGTAAAATACTTTACTACATTATAATAAAATAAATAATTAAAATATAAAATATAAAATAATTAATAAAATAAAATAAATTTAATATTTTGTAAATATATGTTTTATATTATAAAAGTAAATAATTACGATAAAAAATATTTAAATAATTAATTTAAATTTGATATCTTATAAATGATTTATTTTATATATTTGTATTTTAAAACATAATTTTTTGTTAAAGTTTTGTAATAATTTTTTATTCAATTTAAAATTTATTTTAATTTTAATTTATATTTTTATGTCAAGAAAGAACTAAGACAAGCCAGTTTGAAAATCTACAATAATATTTAAAACACTATTGGGTTTTCCACATCACATCATGATGTTGGCAAGCAAGAATAAAATAACTTAAAAGATAGAAAACAAATAAAAAGATTAGTTATCAAATAAATATAAGAGATAGAAAATATGGTCATTTTTAATCCCCTCTCAATTTACCAATTGCAAGAAACTAATTTTATACCATGGCATATATAATTTACAATTAAATTGACTATTTTTGTCCAAAAAAGTATTAGCCAGATTGTACTCACAGATCGAATCATCTTCCAAAACACGCTTTAACTCCAACGACTCCGCCGTCTCCGATGTTGCCGCTGCAATCGAACAAACTTCCTTAGCATCACCTGCATCGACGGCCGTAACCACCGAATTTCCCAAACTCTCGCCAACTTTCACACTTCTCTGCCTTAGCTCCAGCAAAGGATAAGAGGATATACCCTGTTCCCCTTTAGGTTCCTGCTCGAACTCAACAGCAGCGTCATGAATGCGATTCTTGAGCTGGTCGGGATCATTGGCGAAGCTGGTTTCAGAGGAAACGGAAGTGGAAGTGGCGGGACCGGGGACTCTGCGCTTGCGCTTCTTCTTGCGGTGAGGAAGCGAATTGGACAGTGAAGGTTGGGGTTGCGGTGGTTCCGCTGCGAGTGGCGCGGCGCTGCGGTGTCTCATATTGACTTAAAGGATTTTGGTCAAGAATGATTCCAAGTTTTAATATGGGTATCAGACAGAACCCGTATCTATTACAAGTGGCGGTTGGGTAGATAAAATGTCCAAGTTATCCCTCATCTATTACAAGATTATATTAAAATACATACAAATAAACATATTTAAATATAAATTATTTATATAATTAATTCATTCATTCATTGTGGAAAAAAAAGATCAATTTTGGATAGCAAAATTGCAAAATGATACAAAATATAAAGATGTTTTAATTATTATCAACTATTTAATTTTAAAAAAAATCTAGTTGTCATACTAATATGTAAAATGAAGAAAAAGGAAAAAATATATAGAAATATTAAATTATAAAAATAACGAAAACAAAAATTTAAATTGTATATTTTAATTTGTAATGATATTTTAATAATCTTGTTAAGCCTTATAGCCTCAGAGCCCCCGCGGCGACGATGGCAGGGCCATCCTCTAGGCTCAAATCGCAAGCCTCCTCCCACGGCCATGGACCAAGCTTTTAAATTCTGTTTGTGATTTCACTGGTGGTGTTGATGAACAAACCCTCTTCCACCTTTCTTAATATTCTTCTGTTCTTATTTTGGGATGCTTTATTCTTACTGACCAATGAGAAGAGGATGAATGGAGATGTGAAAATGAAGGGTTTAATAATGGAGTTGAAAAACGGAAATGGAGTTGTGATGATTGTTCCAGGTAATTGATAAGAAAAGATGATAATAACGATGGCGTTGAGGCGGAGGAAGAAGAAACATTTTTTTTAATGTTAAAATTTTGGACCTAAAATAAAATAAAATGATTTTTTTATTTATGAAAAATAAAATAACAGTGGTAGAGACTTGCCAGCATATGTATTAGAATAGAAATGATATTTTAATACACAAATTTTTTATATTTATTTAATATTTTGTTTTCCTTTAAAAGTCAAAAACTTATTTTTTATGATATTTTACTTTTATAACTTGTCTCAAAATGAAGGTAAATATATCTTATTTTACATTATTTATTTAGATATTAAAGTATAAAAATAAATATAAACAGTATTAAATACATCTCATTTTATTTTATCATACGTGAAATATTAAAATATAAAATTATTTGTTACCTGGACAAATTTTATCGTGGTCAAAGATCAATACTAAAGTAATTGTTTTTTAAAATACGAGAAATAAAATGTCATAAAGTTTAAGAATCGTTTTCAATTTTGTATAATAATACAAAAATAAAAGGAAGTGTAAATAAATAACGTTAGTAACCATATGTATACAACTAGGTTAGATTTGAAGGTTATCATCACTACAAGTTTATTCAGTAAACTTCCATTTTGTGCTACACGTTTCTCTCCAATGTTTTTATAGTACCATACAAATTTAATTAAAATCAAGTTTGGTTATCTCATGAACTTCAAATTAAAATGTTTCTTTAGTCAAAACATATTTTTTAACCTTTCAAAAAATAATTTCTAAAATACCCTTTTAACTTTATTAAATACTCATGAGGACCTAGAAAATAATATTTTAGAAGTGACACTGGATGAAAAATAATAAAACTTATTTATTTTAATATTAAAAAGTTTTAATATAAATAGATTTGTTATAAACGGATTTCATTATTTTAAAGCATATTATCTCTCTAGAAATCATTATTTTAGAGTTATGCGTCTTTTCTATAAGAGTTATTGCATTTTGTTCATCTGTTTAAAGATCAGAGGTTGTGTGATTATCGGGTGACATATTCAAGTCTACTCGACCAGTTTCTCAAAAAGAGTAAGTTAATTTTCTACTATTTTATTTGATTTCACATTTTTCATTGCATGTGATGTTTCGCTTTGTCGCATGTATGGTTTGAGTATTTTTAGTTTAGGTTTTTTACTGATCAGTGGATGTAACGGTGTACCCTGATCATGATTCTATTGTCTGTAGGTGTAGATAGAGCTTTTTGAACTGTAAAAGCAGTATAGGGTCTTCTAAGATAATTTGGTCTTTTAAAATGGTAAAGGAGGCTAATTATCATTTGTTTTATGTTATTGATGCTTTGATAAATTGTGTTGTATGATTGCTTTAATTAGAAATTGATGATTTGGTATGTGAAGTTGTTTATGTGATTTTAGTTAAAAGTGTGTTATCGGTCGGTGATTTGATGCATATGAATGTGAATGTTGGTGGATTGTGAATTGTTTGGATATGTGATGCTGTTTTCTAGTGAAGGAAAAACTCATATGGTATTGGTTATAATAAAATGGAAGGGTGTTGGGCTAGTTTTTGGTCTAATTTGGGTGTTTTAATAGATGAATTTATATATGAGTGGTTTTAGGGAGAAATCTAATGTTTGGGGTTGGTGTCTAGGTCATTTAAGACTTGTGTCGCCTTTTAGTTCAACAAAATCTAAGGTGAAATGTTTAGAATTTGATATATGAGTTTTAGAGTTTTGATTTTGGTCAATAAGTTAGTGTAGCTATCAGTCTTAGTCAAGAAAGGGAGGGTTTTGATCGATGAAATCTAGAAGAATGATTTTGTGAGTAAAGTTGTTGTTTGGTGTTTACGTTGAGGTCATTTAGAACTTAGTTGGCTAGTCAATACTTTAAAAATTCTGGTTTAAAGCATTTGAATCGATTGAACCTTGATTCCTAACCAAATCACCAAATTGGTATTTAATTTAAGTTATAAACCTGTTTTTGGATCATTCCCACTGTCTACGATGCCATTTTGATAATTTGGATAGGTATTAAGGTCAACCAAAACTAGTTTTAGAGTTGTTGATTTTCTGATATAGGGCTAAGCGCCAGGATAATAGGGCTGAGCGCTACTTTTTCAGTGGTGTTGAGGCTGAGCGCCAGGAAAGTATCGTTGAGCGCCACTTTTCCAATGGTGTTGGGGCTGAGCGCTAGGGTAGTAGCGCTAAGCACCTGTTAGTGGGTTAGTTCTTTTGATTCTTTTCTTTAGTTTTCTCATAAAGGAGTGCTATATTGATAATGGAATGTTTGTTTGGTATATTATATGGAATGTTTGAAAGGTTTATGAATTGATTTATAATACGAAATGAAAATAAGGTTATGTCTATGATTATGTATGATATATGATGATGATGAATATGTTGTTGATCATGTGCATAGTAGATGGATGGAATTCCATGATTCTCGTGGAGAGGTTCCATGGTGGTGCCCTTTAGTGTTGGTGTTGATGTAGGAGCTCAGTCTTGGGGATTATCTTGACGCTCCAATAATTGTTTTATCTCAAGTAGAGGAGGAGATTATGTGGTGAGGAGTAGCAAAAGGTCCTAGTCTGAGGGACCTTCTTCATTTGGCAAAAGGGTGCTTTATCGGACTAATCTTGTGTGTGGTAGGGTGAAACCCATTGGCAATGGCTCTGCAGAACAGTAGAGGCTATCATAAGTGCATGACCCGCCATAACTTGACATCAATACCTGTATCCAGATAGTCCATCTAGAACTATATGCTTAGGATTGTTTGATTCATTTGTGGTAGGTAATATTTACGCTTTAATTATATGTAGGTTTTTTGATATATTAGTTTACCCTTATTTTTGTGTTGTTTGTTTGTGTGTTTTGTTTTTTCTTTTGCAATAGTCAGCTAAATGATGTTTGTTTGGGGTATTACAATACTTTCCACTAAAATGGAAAAGAATATGCTAATAAAAATATGGTTTTTCCAAAACACTAAAATAATAAAACTTCCAAAATAATTTCTAAAATTTTCAAAAATAAAATATGTTCAAGAAGGTATTTCAAAAAATATTTCTTTGAATACTCTCCTCGTTTTTTATATTCTGAAATATACTTTATTTTTCAATTAATTTAACTTAAATGTTTCACTTCAATAAATATCATACAACTATGCCTATTTATGTAAAAATAAAAATAAAAAAACTAACATTTTGTTGAAAAAAAAGGTCTTCAACATTTGATTTTGATTTTTTTTTTCATGTGAATTTCTTTTCACCTATGCTTCCTTTATTGCTATTTCGAATTGTTTTCTCCGCCATTGTAAGGGTTAAAGCCATTTCAAAGTTTCTTTCATAATATGGTTTGGTTGGAGTAATCCACAAGGGAATATATACTAAAATAAGTGTCACATGAAAGAATGATTCATGAGGAACACTTTGATACTATTGTGGACGTGGGACAAAATATATATATATAAAATGGTTGTTAGCATATTTTCAAAGTGTTTTTGAAAAAACAAAATGGCATATTCATCAAGTGGAAACTCTCTTGGTAATGGATGCACGATCTATGAATCTATGCTAAAAACGTTAAAATTAGGGTGAGAAACACTTTATTCTCTCTAAGTGATTAATCTAGTTGTTCTATTTTATACATCAAATTAAGCACAAGACACCCTAAATTATAACAATTATTGTCATTTTTTCCCTTTACATTATCAATGTACTGTGCATTTGACTTTGACTGCATAAAATATATTTAAAAGCCAAAAAAGTCCACATGGAAAATCTTATCAACAAGGCATGGCATATCTTGTTAAACAAAAGATGAATAAAATACAAATCACAAAATGGAAGGGTTAAATCGATACCAGTTGTTAGAGACAACCACAAAGACAAAATCAAGTGGTTTATTGCCATTGGGTCATGTTAACTCTTCAAATTGCATTAGAATCCAACACAATCATGATTTTAAAATTAAAAATATTAACACGTGTTATATAAATTTGACAGAAGAAACCTTTTAGATAATGACAATAGGGACCAAGAAAACATCTAGCATATGCTAATTTATAACTTTCTGTCTATTTAAATTAGTATACTTCTCTTTTGTTGAAAACAAAATCTGGATTTACAACTTACAAAAGATTTACTAGAAGTACCTAGTACAGTTTGAAATGTTGTCTAGCTTGGTTACTGTAATTTATAGCTACTTTTTTTTTATTCATAATTCAGGGATATTTATAATATAATATACTTGAACTAGCCAGCTCATTGCCTGGTGCTGCAGCTCCTTCTGGTTTGCATGAAAGTTAATCCTTTTGGATGCAAAAAAAAAGGTAAACAAACCTTTGTACACAGAGCCTTTAAGATGGTCAAATCCTCACTTTGTTTTCCCTCTTTTCCTTCCCTTCCTTGGAGTTGCATGTCTCTGACCTGCACTTTCACGTACAACGTTTTTTGTTCTACCTCCAAAAGCCTTCTTGATGGGTAAGGATTCGATTGAAGATGGAGATTCTACTTTATTAGCTTCTTTCTTAGCTCTAAGTGAGACCCTTTCGGCAGAGCTGCTGCCACCAACTACCTTTGCAACAATCTTGCGGTTACCGGGGCGCATGCTTCTGACTTTCATTGAAGGATCATGCACAGGTGATGTGGTAATGCTTTTGGCTTTCACTGGAGGATCATGCACATGTGATGTGCTCATGCTTCTGACTTTCACTTGAGGATCAGGCACAGGTGATGATGTGGAGGCACTGCTGCTCAAAAACTTAAGTTTCTCTGCCGATGTTTTGATGGCAAGGTCTCTCAGTTTTAGAGCAATTTTGTATTCACGAGTGATCTTGGAGTAGAATAATATAGCATTGTTGGTCAATAGTAGCAAGTCTCTTATAAGTTCCAACATGGACTTGATTGTTCCATTGCTGATTCTAGACCTTATAGTGTCAAAATCCATGTGTTGCCGGATCGTTTTCTTGTATCTTCCTCGCTTCTGTTGTAAAAAAGTGGTGCTTAAGTAATGAACCACATCATTGCCTATTCCTTGCCTCAAGTTTTAAAAACTATATACCTATCTGTCATTCATTGCTAAACAGTTTCAAAAGGAAAGGAAACTATGAAACTTTCGCTTGTAAGATCTAGAGCATGCGCGTCTAAGAAACTGGTGGACCTTTGATTAAAAGCATTACAAGGTGAAAAAAAGTTGCTAAATTATTGAGTAGAATGAGATCTCTTACTTTGCACATACCTGACTATCATGCCTACGACAGAAGGCAGAAGCACCTTGAACTGACAAAAAAGAATCCAAGAGCTCCATCAGTTCTTTTATTTCATCCTTTTTCAAGTTTGCTTTTGCCTCATCCATACCAGAAGATTTTGCGATCTCATCACAGTTGCTGGTAGAACTTTCTTTACACACATCAGCTGATAAATCACTTTCTCTTACACTGGCTTCATTTGTATTTCTGCCACAATCCTTCCTCTTTCTCTTCCCTCTTCGTTTTTTCAAACACCCTCCCTGTCCTTCATATATAGTGTGAGTCGACTTATCTACATTCAAAACTTTCTCCTGCACAGTAGACTCTGAAACTTCAGGTTTGGTCTCCACATCTTCACATGACATTGCTGGAACCTTACATTCATGAGACCAGTTTGTCTGGCTTTCATGTGTGAAACTCCCAGCAGATAGTCCATCCTTTGACATCTCTTTTGCAGAAGGAACAACTCTATCCAATTTCTCCAACGGAACATGTAATTCGGGTCCGACTGAGCCATCATCAACATGGCAATCAACTCTTTTCTCGTCCATTCCAGTCTTAAGGGATTCAAGCTTCAACTCAAGGGATCTGAAACAAAGATATTGAATATAATTATACCCCAAATGCTGGTAATTACGACAGTGAAAAGATATATCTACACTAGTTCCTGTAGTCAGAATTTCACACTGCCCTACGCCAGGGGCTCAATAAGGTGTAGAATGTGCAAGCTAAACTGAGTTTTTTTTGGACATTTAAGTAAACAAAAAGCTTGAAGAAATCGAGATTTGTTGTGTCTCATAATATTACTTAGCTGTCTTACAAATTCGCAGACAGAGAAATATGGCCATGTAACTGACCCGATTAATTCTTCAGATAGCTCCAAGTCTCTCTTAAGCTCTGCCACTCTTTTCTTCTTAAGCTCCTCAAACCAAGCCCTGATAAAGTCATGTAAACATAATATGCTGAGATACAATACAACTTCAATGCCATCTTCAAGATGCATTTCAGTAAATCTAACTCAGAAAACAATTATTACTTAATGCACCCAGAATACTGCTGTCGCAACTCTTCATATTTGGCTTTACAAACCTGTAAAAAGAAAGTCCCCTATCAAATGAAGGTTCATCAAATGTTTTTCCTTCACACTTAACAATAAAAGCATGAAGAGCAGCAATATAGCGAGCCACATGTTTGACATGTAAACATGCTAGAAGTAACCAATGTAAAAAAAATGTAAGATTTACTACTCAGCCATCTCCAACATTCAGCCCAACAAGGTGAGCATACTAAATTCACATTGCTCAGGATTCTAATTTAAACAAGACTCTCAATACAAATATTAACTACTACAAGGCATGGTACTAGACTTCTTGTGCACCATCTTTAAAGGTTAAGTTTTACAACCAAACATAATGCAACTCTAGGGATGTGCAAAAGGTCCAAATAATTGAAACAAATCTGTAACCACTCAATCCAAATCACTTTAAGTCAATATTAATGGATTGTTTAGACATCTTTAGTTGGTCTACACTAAATAACATTTGCCTCAATCCCAGATGGAGAAGTTTTTACTCGACCACCTTAGTTAAGACATTCCCCACGGATTACATCTAATTCAAAACCAAACCAAATTTGATAGAGAAAATGGTTTTAAAACCAAATTTAAGCCAGTGTCAAAAACTCAAACAAGTCTTGTTCAATTAAACGTACGAGGATTTCAAATTTTAAATTTGAATATAGGATTTTTAAAATTTCATATCCACCCCCATCTAATTTCACTGAATGTTATAGGTTATATAAACGCAACACGGAGCAAATTTTACGCACAAAATAAGTGTACTAAAACATTATTATAATTGTTGAAACTTAATATCAACATAATTTGGTACGGAAATTATTAGGACGCGTTAAAGTTGGTAGGTCCACGAATTCAATTGAGGGCTTTCGTTCAATTCAAAGTTGAAAAGAAATGAAAAGCTATAATCACAGGTCCTAATGATTCATTTCACAATTTCTAATACATAAACCAAAATTGAAAGATGTGAGTTATTATCAGCAAACAAATTGAGCTATAGGGTTAACGCCGTCTCAATCACCATATGCGGGTGGATGATATAAGCAGCGTAACGAAATCGATAAAGCGAACAAAAGGAATTGCACGTAAAACAGCACCCAGTCCCCGAAAAACACGTTAGCAAAATCCAATACACAAACAAAGGTTTTAGGCGTCACAATCGATGTTTGTTGGGATACTATACAATACAATGCAAGAAAAACCCCATCAAAAGCTCCAGTCTAGCCCCACGTTCACTATAAAACATATAAATAATTAAATATAATAAAGTCATTTCGTTTCATTTAATACTATATTAATAAAAATAAAAATAATAATAATCACATGTAGGCAATGAGATTAGGTCAGTGGGTCGGTCAATAATGACCTGTAACGGTTTTGAAACCGAAGCGAAATTAATTCACTAGTCTTTTTTATACTTAAGAAAGAAGGAAAGAGAATAAAATAAAAAATAATAATAAATAAATACAATAAAATATTATACATACCTCGGGACTGAAACTAAATGGTGAAACGGTTCGGGTCTTGAGTTCCGCGGCAACGACGGTCCAATCTCGGGTCCCGTGCCGGAGAATAGCTCCACCGAGGAGAAGCTCCTCCCAGGTGTTCCACGTGACCACCAACTCTGCTCCCATGGCCGTACACGTGTACGTTCGAGATTGAAGCAAACACGACTGCCTTTTTTGTTTTGTAAGTTCCTAATCCTACGCTCGCGGCTCACGTTAGCAAAGTCGTAAAAAAAAACGCTACTGCCCCGACTAACCCCACGGCAACGGAGAATAAATAACAGACACAACGGAAATGGAACGAGAATGGCTCGAGGGGCGAGAAAAAAGGTTTTGGGCAGCGGAAAACGGGTTTTGGAGATGTGGCACGGAGGAAATAAGGGATAGGAGGTTGGTTTCCCGGCGGAGGGTGGCGGTTTTGGGTGGTTGGTTTGTTCAGGAAATGAAATAAAAATTAATTAAATGTGAGAAGATGATGGATTGAGAGAAGAAGGAACATGGGGTAAAATGAAAAAATAAAAAAAGAATAAAATGAAGGTACACATCATACAACAACAATGGACGACAATCAGGAATGTCGTGTAGACTCGTATTTTCAATTTCTCAACT
Source organism: Vigna umbellata (assembly GCF_029865625.1). NCBI lineage: Eukaryota > Viridiplantae > Streptophyta > Magnoliopsida > Fabales > Fabaceae > Vigna > Vigna umbellata. Next base: position 52,618,726 of record NC_142165.1, on the reverse strand, counting down.
ATGTATTCTTCTGTCTTATAAATTTGGGGGATTTTTCTGTGAAATCACCCTTTTACCCTTTTTCTGCTTTTTAGTTCTTCCTCCTCTTCTTTTATTATTTTCGCCGTTTCTCTTTCGAGATTGCGCGCTTTTGCCCCCTGGCAAATTTGGATGTCTGAAATTTGAATTTCTGTGCTTGAATAATGACAAATTCGTGGTCGATAGTGTAATTATGGTTTTTATTTCTTAAGTTCAGTTTTATTGTTTTGTATTTGTTATTTTTTTATTTATGATATTTTTTGGTAATATTGTTTATACTATGTGTTTGAATGGTGATTTCTATTTTTTTTTATATAAAATTTTGTTATTATTATAAAAAATTGTGGAAGAATCTTTCATTTTTTCATGATGTTGTGTTATTAATATAAAGTAAGTTAGAACAAGTTCATCCACCTACATGCTTAAGTACTCCTCCCTTAATATCACGTATATAGGATTGATTAACCCATAGATCTCGGTAATAACTAAATAAGATAATGATAGAATAATAACTAAATAATAATAATATCAGATAATATTTTTAACGAATTTGGATCTAATCAACTTATCGGACTCTCCATATTTTACGAAGTAAGGCCCTTCACATAACTTACTGATTGGACTAAGTATGTATATTTATTTTTTTATAAAGTAAAACATCAAATAAAATGCGAAGTATTTTTTTAAATATTAATTATATTAAATGTTGGCTGCATAAATATTAAAAAAAATATTTTCTATATTTAAAATATAAATTATAATTGAAATTAAAGTAATGTTAGAGATACAAGATATACATAGATAGATTTGGATTGTTATTGTAAGGGAATGGATAATTTATTTTTATGATTAAATATGTTTTTAGTTTTTAAATTTTGATGAAAATTGAAAATTATTTTTATCTTAAACTTCAATGTATTTTGATCTTCAAATTTTAAAAATAAATAAATATAATTATTTTAATTTAATAATATTTACTTTTATAGATATGTTAAATAATATTTTAAAATAACATTTGAACTAAAATATGTTAAAAATTAAAAATAAGTCAAACATAATTCTATAAAAAATTTATTCATTTTGAAAATTTAAAAATTAAAAAATATCAAAATTTAAAATAGAAACAAATTTTAATTTTGTACATAAAGATCAGATACTAAGATTATACTTAACTAATATTTTTATTACTACTGTTTAGTGAATACAATATCCTACAAATTACTAAATATATTTATATTTCCTCATAAGAAGAATCCAAATACAATATAATTACTTTTTATCCATACATCAACTTTTTCTTATATTTGTATTCTGTGAAGTCAATTTATTTAAGATATAATTAAATGCTAATACACATTTTGTTCAAATAAGTTAGATGTGTTACATTCAAAATTTATCAAAGACCTAAACAAACATCCAAACTCAAAGCACATCTGAAAAGCATCTATAAACAAAATTTTTATATCAATAACTAAAGTCAATTCACGTATTTAATGTATGATATATGAAATTACACGTTAACATCTCTTTTAAGCACTTAAATAATGATTTATTAGGTTGTGTTAAGGAATAATCACTAAAACCTATCCCAATCGCAATTACCTTTGTGCATTTTCTCAACATAGGATCGTGGGGTGATGTGGATTTTGTACTTTTGTAATGCCACGTGTTGGAGCACACGAGTAAATTATACATTTATACATTATATTTAGACACTTTTATGTTCATAAATTTATTATCAATTTCTATGAAAATAATTAAATAACACTTGAATGAAATTATTTTTAAGAAAATAATGGATTTATAATTAGTATAAAGAATAATTATTTTTTTAATATCAAAATTTGTTTTAAAACTTCAGTTACAGATAATAATTTAAAAAATTGAAAATTGTTTGACAATTTCATTTAGTTTGGCATCACCGAACGAAGAATTAGTTTCCAATAATATATTTAAATAATGTGTATTTTAGTCAATTTAATATTTACATTAAATGTTTGTCTTTAATGTTATTTAATGAAAAATTATATTTTCAATTAAGCTTATTAATTGTTACGATAATTTCTTATCAGTTCAGAATATATAATTCCATTGCCATAACAGTGCATAAATATTATTAGAGTTAATGTAATGACATAATTATTCATTCAATTTATCTAGAATTTAATGTCGAATTACCATGCTGTCCAGAGATTTGAATGAACAAAAATACAGTTGGAGGATATGGATAATCTGTTAAATACAATATGATTTGCATAAATTAAAATTAATAAAGAAATTAAAGCAAAAACTTCAATGTTTTATATGTCAGCTTTTGTATGATGTATTAAATATTATCATTTATCATTATGATATCTCTAATATTCATAAGTAATTCAAATTGGTTAATAAATATCCGCCTTATCCATGTAAAGTATACTGAAATTTGCAAGAAGTATCCACATAATGCTTACAATACATTAATATGGCAATAATTTCGAAACATGGGTCATTCCTTCTGCATTTTTTAATCATAGATATTTGACTTCGAATGGTATATCATTATATGCATGCTACTTTTTGTTTAGACGATAAAAATTAGATTGATCAATTGAATTTTTTTAATGATATAACTAGATCAGTATAGTTCAAATGAATTGGAAAAAACGAGAATCCAAAAAAAAAATAGAGAAACTTCTAAAAAGTTTAATAGATTAAATAATTAAGAAAAGATGAAAAAAATAGGTTTTTTGTTTTATATGGAATATTGTTTTTAATTTCTATTACCATGTTAACAATAATGTTTAAATAAGAAATGAAAGCTAGACTTGTATATTTTAATTTATTCTAAAATTTTTAACTTTTTAAGAAAATGCGTTCTCTCAATATATTAATATATCAAGAACAATTTCTTATATAGTAAGAATTTTATTAAATTGAAGTGTCGATAAGGATTAAGAATTTAGAAAATAAAATATTAGAATTTATATGGTTTTAAAATAATAAGATAAAGTATTTTAATTTTAAAAATAATTCAATAATATAAATATAATTTATTAAACTCGTCTCATTACTTAAAACATAAATCATCTCTAAAACTCTTCCTGCCAGTTCTCTCTCCCTTAATCTCTAAAAAATCTAACTCCTTGATCTTCTGTTTGACAATCAAGAAGTGTCTAGGAGATCACAACAGAGTAATATTCATTCCTATTTGATCAATTTCTGGTTTAGAGCAAGTAAATTTTTACCCCGTTTTGCTTTTAGTTTTCTGTCTATGACCATGAGTAAGAACCCCCTTTGCATGTATTATTGGTCTTTATTGGTCTTCTATTCCTGGTTCTCTGTTAATCTGAGGTTCCAAGGACTCACTCTGATCTCAATTTGGTGATTTATAAACATTTCTAAAGTTCATTGCATTTGAAGCAACATGTGTGCATGTTAGAGCGTGGTAGCATTTCTGTTTAAGGCAAGGAAAACTAGTGTTTTTTCTTTAATTTAAATTATGAAATATGATTGGTGATTGATATAATGATATGATTAGAAACTTGTAAATAAATTAAGATGATTATTTTGGTGAGAGTGGTGTTTGAAGGAGAATAATTAATTGTATGATTGCTTGATGCTTTGTATAAATTCTATGTTGGCTTGTAGAACTCTTGTGAATGTTGTTGATACAATTGTATTGGTGTAAATTATGCTTTAAATGTTAAAGAGGAAGCAATTAGTAAAGTTATAGGTCATTTATAGGTAAAAGTGGAGGTTTGATAGGTCATATTTAGAATTTATGGTCTAAAGTGAGAATTGGTGGTTTAGAACATGTCATGTGGTCATTTGGAACTTGTTTAGACTTTTAGTTAAGCAAAAATCTTATGTTGAGTAGGTAAAGTTGCTAATAGGTTGAGTTCAAGTTGTTTTTGGTTTATTTTAGAGGTTTTGAGTAGTCAGTTTTCAAAGTAAGTGGGTTGAGGTCGAGTGGAGTGTTCAGGGTTTGCTATTGGGTCATCTGTGACTTGATCAGACCCCTAAATGACTAAGTTACAGGTTAAAAGTGGTAGATTTGAGTTATGGTCTATAAGTTGAAGTTTTAGTTGGTTTAAGTTATAATTTCATTTCAAAATGAGTTTAGTTTTTGTTTTAGTTGAATCATACATTCTTAGATAGGTAAAATTGTAGATTAGGATATCAAATGGAAGTGGTAAAAGTTGGTAGAAGTACCTAAGAGAGATCAGGTAAGGTTGAAAGGGTTCTTATGGTGAAGTTTTAGTGTCCTGCAGATTATGCAAAGTCACTGAGCAAGCAAATTGCTCACTAGAGAATAAGTGGAGTGTTTTTTAGAGAGTTTTCAAGGTTGGGCGAGTTAGCTCGCTTGGCCCGTAAAACTCACCGTTTTTGGACTTGTTAGGCGAGTTGGTGAGTTTTTGGACGAGTTGTTAGGGGGTTTTGGTAGTGGGTTGTAGGGGTTGGGTGAGCCAGCTCGCTGAGTTGTTGAAGCTCTCTGTTTGAGCCCTCGTTGGGCGAGTGGTCTTTGGTCGTTGGGTGAGTGTTTTGGGATTGTTTGGTTATTTTGCTTTCTATTTCTCATTTGTGCTTGGATTTATATGATGTAACGTTTTATAAGATACTTAGTGATAATGAATTGTTATAAAGGAGTTTCATTCTTTTAAAACGCAATCTCTCTATAAACTACTTTTCTAGAGTCCTTTGTCTTCTCCGTAAGGGTTCTTGCACCATGTTCATCTGATTGAAGATCGAAGAATGCCTATGTGATCCTCACGGTGAGATATTCAACTCTACCTGATCAGTTTCTCAAATAGAGTAAGTCAATTTTCTACCTTTTCTCTAGTTTCACGTTCTTCCATGCATGTGAGTTTTTTTCTCTGTCGTATGATCGTCTGAGATTTTTCTTAGGTTCCCTACTGATCAGTGGTTTTAATGGTATACCTTGATCATGTTTTCATGGTCTATAGGTGTCATATAGTCTCTTTGAGCTAAGGGAGCAGACTAGAGTTCTCTAGAGCCAATTGGAGTTTCTAGCAAGTAAGGGAAGCTAGTGTTTTATCTTAGTTAAATTATGATGCATGAATTGTTATTTAATGGTGTGTATAACTAATCAATGTTGTTGGTTGTGTTAAAGATGATTATCATTAAGTATCGAGTGTTTGGAATGATGGAATTTGGTTGAATGATGTAGTGTAATTTGTTGTTTTTGTTTGGAATTGATTAATTTTATGAATGCTTCTGTTGATGGTATCAATTTGGTTAGGAAATTGAGAAGAAGAATTTTGGACTAAGTTATAAGTCATTTTTTGTAGTAAAAATGGAGGTTTGATAGGTGAATTTTAGAATTAATGGTCTAAGGTAAGAATTTGTGGTTAGGACATGTTATTTTGGTCATTTGAAACTTGTTAGACTTTTAATTGAGTAAAAATATGTTGTTGAGTTGGTAAAACTACAAATAGGTTTTGTTCTAGTTGTTTTTAGACAATTTTAGAGGTTTTGAGTTGTGAGTTTTCAAAGTAAGTGAATTTAGGTCAAGTGGAGTGTTTGGGGTTTGTTATTGGATCATTTGAGACTTGGTTAGACCCCTAAATGGCTAAGTTATGGGCTAAAAGTGGTAGATTTAAGTTATGGTTTATAGGTTGAAATTTTAGTTGGTTTAAGTTTATAAAATGAGTTTAGTTTTGGTTTTAGTTGAATTATACATGCTTGGATGGGTCCAATTAGGTTTACAATATCAAATGGAAGCTGTAGATGTTAATAGAAGTGTGAAAGTTAGATAGGTGTAGTTGAAGAGTGCAAATTATGCTGTTTTGGTGCTGTAGAATTATGCAGTCTCGCTGAGCGAGTGTATCTGCTGAACGAGTAAAACACTTATAGTTGAGCGAGTAGAACACTTGTAGCTGAGCGAACAAAACTCACTGTTTCTGTATTTGTAGAGCGAGTCATGGTGGCTGAGCGAGTGGGCTGGTAGACACTTTTAGTTGAGCAAACAAATTTGGTGGCTGAGCGAAAATATCATATTTTCAACAAAGTTTTTATATATTTCTTAAGGTGTGTTCAATATATGTGATTGTTTGAATGATTGATTTATAATATTTATTGTGAAGTATAAATTGATTTATAATATGAATTGGAAACAAGATTTTGTATAATTATATATGATGTATAATGATAATGAGTTTTGTATTCTTTTCTCTTATTTACTTATTAAAGATAATTACACTGAAGGTGTGTTTAGTATATAATTATATAATTATTCACACTCAATTAAGGTAGATGGTTGTTGTTATTAATAAAAAAAAATATGCATTGACTTTTCAACTTCTCGTACTTTCATATACATTATTATTAAGTAAAATTTAGATATGATATACTTGAGTCGCGATCTTTTATTAATATTTTTTTTTGTGTTTTTCACTGTTACACGTTAAAAATACATTGTATTATTAAAATTATTTTTAATGTATTTTAAAACATGTGCATTTTGAAGAAAAAAAAAATACAGGAAAATCTAGTAGAGAATCTAAATTCGTCATATTCATAGTAGTTTTAATACTTAATACTTACGCTCTACTCAAGTTAATGATTATCTAGGTAACTAATATTTACATCATTCATATCTCGATTTTGAATAATCAATTACCACAAAAGCTATTTTGCCATAGAATAAAGATAAAAGTACAATATAATAATACAACTATTTATATATGTTAGTAGTATTCAAATGTACTTTAAAATCATTAAAAAAAAAAGAGATATCAATTGAAAATACATATTTGAGTGACATTATTTAGTTAAGAGTCAAAATCAATATGCTTTTGTCCTTACTCAAATGATGTGGTGAGACTTATTGGTTGAATAACCTTAAACACTTAAACAATATTCATCCAAAAAGAGAGAATATTGATATGAATTCGTCTACAGTTGCTTGAGAGACCAAACTTGTATTTTGAACAATATTGCCCTCGCATAAATGATAGACTATCATATCTGATGAGATTTATCACTATTCAAATTCTTTCAACATAAAATCATCAACATTTAAATTCAATTTATACTTAATAACCTTTCTACTAATTTCTTTTCTACTCTCATAATTAAATTCAAATTTCAATATTAGTTTCTCTTACTGGAAAACACCTCGATCTTTATAAATATAATCTTAAAACAAGAGAGTAATAGGAAAATGTTCACACACCCTCTATTTTGCTCTTAAGAAGTCAAACCTAATAAAAGAAAATAATAACACCATAGATTTAAACTAATAATGATTCATCTTTTCTTAGTTGATCATACACGTGTCACACTGAAAACAACATGCAACAAAGAAAGTTTAAAATCCTAATAAAACAGAGAAACTTACCCAAAAATAAGGTTATGTTTCTAACTATTTATTCGCATGGGATTAAAAAGAAAAGAAAAAGAATTGTTCAAAGTATTTAGGATTTCAAATCTTCAAATTTTAGTGAGATAATGAATTTAAAGAAGTGAATAATACAATTATTTTTATTTTTTATTTATAGAATTTAGAATTAACTTAAAAGAGTTATCAGTCTTCTTCAACTTAAAATTCTCCCCTCTAAATACTCATAAAAACATCTATTTACAATATAATGTTCTTTAACCTTCAACATGTTGAAAAAAAAAATTCAATTTAATTATCAATATGCAAGAATAAAAATTCAGTTGTACAAAATGAATTAAAAAGAAATTAGGAAATTAACTATTGCTTTTCATATATTTTAATCCTAGATATTACGACAGCCAAAACTTCATAAAATCTTCGAATCTGATTCTAATATTAAAATTGAAAATAAGATTAAAATCAATTGTTTTATAAATACCGTCTAAATTAATTCCAAACTTTTATTTGATATTTTTATATCTAGTGTTCATTAATCAATATAAACTACAACCATCAATATGTTTAAAAGTATAAAATTACAAAAAAGTAAAAACTAAGAGAAGTTAAAATTGCAGATATTTAAAATACTGTGACTGAAAATACAATTGAACCCATTTTTTCATATATTAATCTGATTTGAATTTAATAAAATAAATATAAAAATTATATATCTATAATTTGAACTTAAAATTACTAATTAAATCGAATTAATATTAATGCATGTAACAGTGGAACTGATTCATTAATTATTAGAGGAGACAAACAAACTAGACAATTGCTTCCTGCATCCCGTCAAATTTCTTCCCACACCTCATCAAATATATGAAATGTCTTAACTAACCTTATGAGTTATTTAATTTAATCATAATTTTTCACCCAGCATGTTGCATTTTTTGTGTGTCCAAAATGATGGCTTGATGGTCTTATTCAGGTAGTTGTAATGTAAAAGGGAAAATTGATGTTTACCAACTCAGAAAACTCCGTTCAACAAAGAAAAAAACCTTTTCATCAAACTCTTAGACTTCAAACCTTTTCACCTTCATTCCAATATTCTTCTAAATTCTTCCAAACGGTTCATTTTAAAGTATTAAAATGATAAACTCTACAAGTCTACAATTATCACCAAGCTTAAAATAGAATTCAAGACAATATTAGCTTTGGTAATTGGTTTCACAATGTAAATCTGCCTAGCATTCAATAAATTGAGCATGCTAAGATGTAAATCTAGTTAGCATCACATTTTGTAATTTCTGATCACTCCATTTTTGAATACAGATGAAGCTTGAGTACTTGGTTCATGAAAATGACACATTTCACTTCACTAATATTGCATACATATAGAATTTTGCACAGCTACTAAATACAGTAGACTGCTACATATACTCATGTTGCACTAGGTCATGCCAAGGTTCATCAAAGCCCAGTTGAGAAAGAAAACATAAAGGTGAAGACCAGCACATGTTAAGAACAAAAAGCTAGAGCAGAGCTGAAGAACAAATTACTTAGATGACTGCTTCCCTTCCACCTTCAAGGATCTAAACACAAGGTCAAACAGTTTATTCAGAAATCCCACACATGTCATTTGTTAGAATTTTCTGCCACTAAAACAGATCTGATGACAACCACTACTTTAATGTTTTGTACACAGTCCAGCTAACGATCATGTTGAGTCAAATCGATCATTCATATGTTGGTTGAAGTTCATATGACTGCACCTTTAGTTAAGGTTGTTGAAGAATTAAATTTAGCTCTTGAGCAGTCTTGGCCAATACGCCACCCCTCCTGCAACCATAAACACCAGGGGAAAGAAAAAACCATGACTCTAGATAGATTGCTGAATGTAGATGTAAATAAATGTGTACCAATAAGTCATGAGTTGATCCATGTAGGAATTAAAAACTATCTTCAATTCATAATCTTAAGACAATGGATTTGTAAGTCCGACACTTAATTTTTTCCTTTTTACTTAATGTGTGACTCAAACTCATATCAGAATTCTTGAGAGTCTTTGATGACACAAATTAAGAATCAAAAACATTGAGTTGATTAATAAAACTGAGGGATTGATGCTTAATAAAATCTGTGCCATGAAAGGACGAGTTTAAAATACAGAACTAGAAACTCGCAAGACTTTTTTGTTCTTTTCTGTCAAGCCATCAGTATGCAACAATGGCTATAACATATGTATGTCTCTGCAACATTAAAGTTTACATTATTACCTTACTAATATTGGAAGAATCATTCGGATCTTTTGCAGTTGCATGAAGCACTGATTGGAGCATTCCCGCCTGTTCTCAACATTTTCTATGTCAATTAGGTTCACTCACATAGAAACTTTATGAGATAATGAAAGCGACATTATAGTTGATGATGAAGGTCACCTTTGTTCCGCATGTAGATCAACCCCAACAGAGGGAGGAGCTGAAATAGTTGAACGTATTGTTGGACCGAAAACAACAACAAGCTTCAACAGCATATCCAATGACACTTTCACATGTCTGCACTGAGAGAATAGAGTTAGCTTTCGTTTGGACAGCAATTTCACATCTTTTAAGACATGCAAATGCATTGAATTTGAATTAAGCTCATTTCTTGTTATATTTTTCAAATGCTTTCTTTGTTTAGACAAGAATTCAAATTTTTTGGTTTTGGCTAATGTACGAAGTTATTTGAATATCAAACAATTGTTAATAAATAAAATATCAATATTCAAAATTGACAATCTCTTTTAGTCGTTCATGGTTGATCTTATTTTTTTAGTCAACAAAGCTTTTACTCATTTGTCATCAACCAAAATTGCTTTGAATGGATGTCATTACAGTTATTTAGGTTAACAAGGATCAAAGTTAATTTTACAACATTGTTGATTGTTTGACTTTTCGGTCAACTTAGCTGAAAGATTATCTCAGCTAATGTTAGACCAAAAACAATCTAAGTTAATATTGATCAAGACTTAGTCAATATCAATTGAAAAGTAGTCCTCCCAACAACGTCTGGATTCTACTAAAATTTAATTTTCCTAACACCATGTTAATAAAGAATTACCTTTCTGTCTTGCTATCCAGCAAACCTGTGAGCACCGGAAGTAAGCAAGAAAATAAATCTAAGGTGAGAATCTCCATCTTCACAACAAGGACACTGATAACATCAGCTTGAACCTACATCCAGAGGAAATTATCTTCAATGCTATATATTCAATAACAAAGCCATAAATAACTAGTTAAAGCATTTGATACAGAACAGACAAAGAGCGAAATAGTGACACATGTGCACTTAAAAAAAAAATACGCACAGATTGATCAGGCAGCTTTTCCAAAGCATTGATGGCACCTTTAGTATCATTGCGCTCCCAAAAATGTCGCACTACCTGCAAGTGCACATTGACAACTTGGTGAACGACATTGTTCCACTGATGGCACCTTAAGCATCATTTCTTTCTAGATTTGGCTTCTTTAAAGCATGGGTAAAGTAAGTATTTTCTAGCTGATATTAGTGCATATGTTTAAGAATTCACATCCACTATAGATAAAACCAAATTATAATATATAAGTAGATGTAAACTTCATCTTACTAAACTGATTTGATAGGATTTAGGTTTAAAGTTTGTTGGGTCTCGAGTCACATACTATCGAGTTCTCCCTACTCCATTCTAACTCAAGCTTGGTCTAAAAGAAAATGATATTAATATCTAACTATCTGAACTCACCTGTAATTTTGTCAAACGTGACCGGAGATTGCTTAATGTTACATCATGAGTTTGCAACAGATATTCAATTATTTCTCCATCATTTGCAGGATTTGAATCCCTTCCAAACTCTGCTTTCTAACATTATATAACAAGATATAGTTGAAAACCATTGCAACAATTTGTAAAATGTGATAATAGCATGACCCAAAAACCAGTGAGTGTGAACTACCCCATTCTTTCAATATATAAGTTTCATAGTTAGACCCAAAAACCAGGAAACCAACACGAATAGAATAAAAAATATTAATCAATGGTCCAAACTTCCGAGGACAAAGAGATGGTCAAGAAGAGGTTCAATTCCAGAGAAAAAAAATCAGAAGCCAAATTACTAAAATTGTAATGCCATGTATACTTTCAGAGCCTTCCTCTAGTAATATCAAATCATGCTAATAGCAGATGCATAACTCAAACAAATGCGTGAAAAAAAGAAATCAAATTTTTAGATTTTTTGATTTCTTGATAAATTAAAGATTTCTAAACCTTCAACACTATTCTTAAAAGAGAAGATTTGTATTAGAAAAGAAAACAGATGGCTTGCAGGTTTGGGCCAGGTGGATGCCAAACGTACGAACAATTTCCTTTCTTTTCCACTGAGATCTTTGCCACTGAACATGTCTGAGGGAGAAAAATAAGCAACAGATACATGCATCTCAAGTCTAGCATCCTATTCCAATTTATAAGTCATAAAATAGACAACCACACATAAGGTTTTGGCTAAAAAAATTAAGCTAGAGAGAAGAGGCCTGTTTCTAGAGTTCCATAAAGCTTGTTTTTTGTCAAGCTAGAATTTTACCATGAAGTTCATATGCTTATCAGTTTCACTAGTTGTGTTGGGAACAGTGGGCATATTGTTTTTATCTTCGCTGAAAGGAATTATTTCCCCCTTTTCAGATGTTGAGGTGGTAGTGATGGGGGATGCATTAGTTTGATCTTCTTTGAGAAAAATTTCCCTATTTTCAACTGTTGTCGTGGGAGTTGCATTATCTTGATCTTCCTTGGTTGGAGTTATTTCCTTTCTTTCAAACCTCTTAACCAAAGAACGTGTCCTTCCTTGTACAACAGCAACTGCCAAAGGAGAATTTTAATATATTCAGTTTCCAGGAGTTTTCTTAGTGCAATAAACTACATTGATGGGCTATGGCAAACCTCCATTGGCATATTTAACTGGATTAATGGCGTTGCTGTAAGAAGAGGATTGACTACCTGAAAGATAATAACATATTAATCATGGATGACCATATGGTATTTTCCCATGCTAATAATGACCTAATACACAAGGCATGCCAAGTTTTCAAGAAAAAGTATCAACAAGCTCAATGTCAGGATCACTTTATTAAAACACATAAAAGAGTTTATCTGTCAAGACTTGAGAGTGTTGTCTAACAGTTTACTCAATATTTTTCAGGAGATTGAAGTCAGAAAATAAGAAGCTTATCATAGACATAATGAATGGAAGAGAAACAAAAGATTATTAGATTTGGCTTATTTGAGTATATAAGTCTGGAATCAGAGCGACTAGTTGTTATTCAACCAATGAGAAGTCAAATATAGTTCAGGGCAATGATGTCAGACACTAATTTAGCCCATGATATAACCAAGAGAATGGTGGGTAAGTTAACTCATTTTTTGTTGAAATAGAAACATAGACTAGAGAAAGGACATTGCAAGAATAAGATTAAAGAAATATAGGATTTGGCTCCACTAAGGGGAGCTCTTGCTTTAGAGGGAAGAGAGAGGAACCCAATTAATTGATGAGAAAATAAATTGTTGCTACATGCACATATATAACAAATGGTGGACATGTTAAATCTATCCCTGGATTTTATTAACAGTTGATAACTTGAGATGTCACACTTCTCTCTACAGTGAACTACCCCACTTTAGAGGATCCAAATCCAGAAATAGAATCAGTAACGACATGTATTTGACCTACATAGTGATTTGACAGAAAAAAAAACTTACATTTCTCTTGTTCAGAAAATCCATCTGGTGTTAAAGTTTTTTCAAACTTCTCTGCGACACTCTCAATAGGATGTTTATCATCAATAGAGTCTCTGACTTCATTCATTTCGAAGTTAGGATTTGTTGCACTGTCAGAGTTCCTTATAGTATCAACAAATTCTCTAAAATCAATATCTGATGAAAGCCCATCAAAACATCAAATATATCAGTGGATGCTCCCTGAACATGAACTGACTTAAGCAACATCACGACTTCAAAAGCTTTGTTGAGTCCTTACCATTGAGAATGTCCAGAGGTGCAACGTTTGACACGATATAAGACTTTCTAAGAGTTTGTTCATTTGATTTTGCTCGAACTCTTGTTGCAGAACTCAAGTTTAACATTTCTTTAGATTCCTCAAGATGATCCATTTTTGGAGAATTATAGGACCTGGATCTTAGTAAGTGATCAGGATTCCCTTCAGAAGCTTTATATACGAAAAAAAATTGAAAATACATTAGTTGGGGAGCATTCAGAATTACAAAGAAAAAGGAAAAACTGACATGGAAGTTTTATATAATCTTACTAAAAAGCTCCTCAAAAAGCTTATATATACTTCATGGTGCAAACTTTATTTTGAAAGCTTTATTCATTCATAATTTTGAAGAAGCTATGGGAAGACAAGAAGGTCTATGGCTTACAGTCTATATATATATTCTTTATCTCTTTTGACTCGTTGTCCACACCATATTCTACTTTCTCCATTTGTCTTCCCTGGAGACTGAGCTTCTGCTCTGTGCTTTCTTTGTTCTCAGTTTCCAAGCCATCACCATATGGCTTGATAAGCTGATGCATTAAAAATAACAATCAGAATGATAGACTACATATTAGCTTATTGTGTTGTTTGCAGACTAACAAGGATGGAATGACATTTATCATTGAGATAGACACAACAGGAAACGATGGCTTTGCATTTAAAACTAGCAATTAAAACATCATAAAATTCATAACAGCAGCCAGCCAGCCACATAGTAGGAATTCTACAATCATAGTGTTTTAGTTAAATAGCATACAGATCATGTTTCAACATTGACAAGAAAAAACATATAAACTAATCTATTGAGGGTGAGTCCCACCGAAATATCTGACACCCATACTCCAACAGAATTACTGTAGAATGAGCAACCCAAAAGCTTTTCATCATGAATACATAAGTCACCAAGTGTTGTCCATCCCATGTCAACAGCATCATGGCATATGACAGGTTCCCATGAATACACCTACAGTAAATGAGAATTAGATATGAAATCTTTAACCTGTTCAAGCTGTTTACCATTATAATCTAATTATTGGAACAAAAAATACGTACCTTCAAACTATCCTCAAGTCCAGCAAAAAGGGTCCATCCATCCGGATGAAAAGTTAGTGAGCATACCCCTGAAACCTAACACAAGGTACTTTATATTTATTAGAAATTAGTATTTTGTATAAATTTTTGTGAGTCTGTTCATGTCCATGCATATCTTGGAAATAAATGTACAGGCTTACACTAGAAGAAAGAAAAAACCAACAAATACATCTACCATACTACAATTGCAACTAAGTTACATCACAGAATATGACTTAAAACACAAAACACAATACATTACGCACATCTATAGGATTAACAACTGGGCATGATACACTACAAATTTCAAGTTACAGAAACAAATTAACTTTGAAGTTTGAAGAGTATAAAAAAATTGGGGAAATATTCTAGGTTACAACTAAAGGAATCATTTAGTAGTATTTAGAAACCACCCACAACAATGTTATGGCAAACTGGTAAAAAATGTGCCAAGCACGTTAACCATTGAAACAGGTTATCTAGGAGTTTCCACTTTCCATGAATGATAGCAGTGGTATGACACTGATTTACAGCAAAAAACTCAATTGATAAGAGGCAGATTTGGAACCAGAATTTATGATTTATAAATTGGTATAACTGATTCCCTTGAAACAGAAGAAAAACACTTTGGCAAGATTAGATACCTCATGTCTACTGGATCCAATCAATTCAAAGGTTTCTAAATCCCAAAATTTCACTGTTCTGTCTGCCGAACCTGTAAATAAAATTATGAACTCTTAATTTTTTGCCCAACTTTATGACTTCAATGAATAGTTTCAATATAAATGATTTGGTCAATATAACAGCTTATATCCTTCAAGGTCAAGTCACATGGTTCAATGAACCATGACAAGAGAACATACATTTTCGTATAGATGTCAAATTCAATTACATAATTTCAGGAACAGCGATAGGGATAATTGAGAAATATAATAAAATAATAGCAGTTCAGCAAAGATGAAGATGAAAGTAAGGTAATAGCTGTGGCAACAAAGACAGATCCCTGTCAATAGTGATTGTGGTCATGATGACACTATGAAAGAAGGAAGATTTTTATTCAAATTGATTTCTATGAAAAATTACATCAGCATCTATGAAACAGTACATCAGTATGTTTTGAATAGTAAATTACATTTGGATGTAACATTTCTAGAATGGAAACAGTGCTTTCTGTTTTGTATAAATATACATACTTCATTACATCCATATTAGTCACACTGAAAATGAAGTTCCCCAAGAACGCATTTACACAGTACTTTTAACTTTTTTTTTTCAAAATGCACTCTTGACCCAAGCTTGTGTTTTGAGTTGTTAACGAAACTAGATCCGACACCACCCAAAACATGTTATGGGGGCTAGACCAGAATGCATTCTGGGTAATCCTAATTGAGTTTTTGAAGAGGCTCAAATATGTTATCGGTCCCTCTACATACGAGAATTAGTTGCCTAAATTTCCATTATGTTTGAACAGCCATCTAGCCTAAGTAGATTATCATTTGGTGCACTTGAAACAACATTATAATTACAAAACAGGGAACCTTATAATTTTTTGTGCACATGTATGATTATCTACTGTTCCAAGCTGCTTTAAGACACACCAACACACCTGTAGCCAGAAGAAACTCAAGAGGATGGAAGTCTAGGGACCTAATGTGTCCTTCATGGAACTTGAAGTCATGCAAGAGCTTTCCACCGGTTAGATCCCAGACCTGTATATTTAATAAGTTAGATATGTAACTTATTCATAGAACAGTAGTAAGAGTTATACAATTATAAGGTCTGCCACAGAAAACTTCAAGATATTACCTTCACAACATTATCAAATCCACCAGAAACAACCCAACGACCATCTGGACTGAATTTGATAGTACTAATGGCCTGGCTATGGCCCTTGTATGTATGAATACATCCTTTTTTTCGGATATCCCAAATATTTAGATTAGTGTCTGAGGAGCCTGATGCAAAAAATTCTCCAAAGGGATGAAACTCAACAGCAGTGCAATTGGTTCTGTGTCCGGTAAGAGTGCGAAGCACTATACTTCAAGAACAATTGCACACATATTACTAGATTGTTGAGAAATTGGTAAATGCATGAACCTTACATTTCACCCATCAATTCATAAAACTCAACTTGGACTGATAATAGTTCTTCTAGATGCCAGTATAATCCTATGCATGCAAATTAGATAGTGTAACTCAATTCTTCAATCAAATAATTGCCTGTTTATGATCAGCAAGTTTGCCCTTTTTCTCTAGCATAAAAGTCTGATGCTCTATAAATAATATCACTATAAAGTATACAGTCCATGGATTCAGAATATACTAATTAACTTACTCTTTGCTTCCTGTAAATCCCAAAGCTTTATAACCCCCGATGATGCTCCAGAAAGAACCAAAATTTCTGCTGAGTCAAAAGTCACAGATTCTACTGTAGTAGAGTGACCACACAAACTCTGCATGTATTTACATTAAGATAAGACTGTCACGTTTAAAGCTCTAATTGTTATGCTGCTATCATAAGAAACTCAGACCCATATTACAAAGGGAATCCAATCAGAGAAAAAAACGCAGATGATAGATTACTATGATCAATGTATGGTTTGAAGTTTGAAGTTACTACCACGAAATCTGTTCGGATAGCCCAAAACTAAGATAAATCAAACCCAACATTCCCTATTTCAAGGATATTACACTTTCAGGCTTAAAGTTCAGTTTACTCTCAAGAACTTTTTTTCACTTTTCCCTACCTGCACGTTTGAGATCATACAGTTCAGTCTTCATTCATCTTGGTTTGATTCAATTTCTCATTTGCAACTTTCAAGCTAGTCATTTGGCAAAAAACAAAACTTGCATCAGACTTGTACAATGATCATTGAATTGACCATTAAGGAAAGTCCCTGTTTTGGTGAAAAGGGCATCTTGGCATTATGTACAATCCCACATGCCCACACTATCATTGAATCCCATAAATGTACAAGATGAGATGAAAAAAAAAGTGATAATATTGGTAAATAGATTTAAAGGATCCTGATTTTGGTAAAAAAATTGTAAAGATGCATTACTTGAGTAAAAATCTTGCTTTCTATCATACTCCATCATTGTTTTACCATGCCAGTTTCAGTCCAAATGTAAGCTTCTAAGTTTATATGAACTGAAAGCAAGTCCTCAGTCAGAGCAATAATGCTTCAGACACTACCATTACAATAACATAACTTGCAAGTTTCAACAAAGAGCACATAAGAAATAGATCTTCATTACTGCTTAGCAATCCTGATTCCTACCTTAGTCAAATTGCAATTAAATGATAAAATATAAAGGCAACAATCAACTGACCATTAAAGAGGTTGCTTTTCCAATCATCCATAGATTGACATTGTGATCATCCCCTCCTGTAATGAAAAGGCGGCTCGCCTTCCTTCCAATCTTTAAACAGTTTACATTCCCTGAATGAGCCACAAATTCCTCTACAGTTGATTGGCTAAGGAAAGCACATTATCAAAACAACCTAACATCTACACTCCATAGACTTAATAACAGACTGGTATTGAAAAAAATAATACAATCGAAGAACCTCAAAAAATTACAAAATCAGCGTTTGGAGCCAAACCATCAAAAATCAATTTTTGAAATACCCTTTTCTTCTAGAAAAGCACTTTCATCAAAAGTAAGACAGAAAATAAACCCAACATTTCCTCAGCCACTAAAACAAGGAAAAAAAAGGTAAAATTATGAACTTTTTTCAATAACTTCCAAATGGCTGATGAGCATCCAACATTTGCATCACCTCCCCTAGAGCTAATAAAACATAAAACATACACCTGACCTTGCTATTATAACAATGTACCATTTAAAACAATTTGGATGTTCCAAGAACACAACTCACCCACATTTCAACAGAAACTAAGTCACTGAATGGTAACAGCAACCTTAATGGTGGAACCAGAAAGCATGTTCTGAGGCACATATATTAATCAAAAAGAGAAATAAAAACAACAAAGGATACGTAGCTTGTATCCTGTCTTTGCCATTAGTGTTGTCTGGAAATCGCAAAGGCAGCTGGTGAAGTAGAAATGAAGTTCCTTTCCTCACAAATGAAGCAATTGAGGAGTTGGGTGAGCTTCTTCAGAAGCAAACTGAGAAATTTATCATGCTCAGTTTTAGCTGGGAACTACTCTCAACAAACCAACAAAAGAAAGAAGAACAGCAATCATTAAACACGCAGAAATAAACTTTTTTTTAATTGTAATTTAATAATAGTTTCAATGTTGTTGTGAACTTGTCTTATGTGGGGAACACGTCGAGTAAAGAAAAACAGTTGTCACCCTGTTCGGACCAGAATGTCCTTGCAGTTGCCAGTTTACCAAAAGCACCCTCTGTTACATCTTCAGATATATTCCTCACTGCTGAACACTTCTTTTGGGATCCTCTGCTTTTTATGAAGGGATATAATATAAGATCTATTTTTCAATTCCATAAAGATCCTTCAACCAGTACTGTTTCAAAGTTTCAATCAATACTATTAACAAATGAATTTCTAAGCTAATAAATGTAAAAAATATATTAAAATTTTGTTATGTACTTTTATACCCTTGGAACATTAATATTGTTTGCAAATTTATTTGTTCATTTAACAAGTTATAAATATAAAATATTCTTCCGTAAACTATTTATTAAGTATTTTTATTAACAAAAAATAATTATATTTATTGGTTAAGTAATTGAAAATACAATTTTATATTTTTTTCTTAAAACACAGTTGTATTATATATATATATATATATATATATATATATATATATATATATATATATATATATATATATTCTCGTGAGTCCATATAATATTTTAGGGTTAAATATGTTTTTCGTCCCTTAAGTATCACACTATTTTGGTTTTAGTCCCTACTCGAAACTTTGATGGTTTTTAGTCCTCATAGTATTGAAACTATTAGTATTAGTCCTTAAAAATGGACGGCGTCAACTTTTAGTTGATCTGGCAACCGGCGAGACCACGTCTTCTTCTTAAGTATCTGCCACGTCATCTCAGTTGGGGCAAAACTGAGTTCTTCTTTTTCGTCATCTCAGATTAACCAATGTCACGCAGAGCTGAAAACCAAAGTCCATCAAGTCCAAACGCACCCATCATGCTAACACCCTCCACACAAACACACATTCCAAGCGCACGTTAGCAGTCTCCGCCATCTTCGCCACCACGCTAGCGCCGTCGATGGAGTCTCTCTTCGAAAATATCAACTTTTGCGACCTTCTCTCGGCGCAGGACCTCTCGGACCCAACCTCCCCTCTATCAGCGCCCGATCTGCACCTTCTGATCCAGCGCCTCGAGTCGTATCCCTCCAGATCCGCTCTCAGGTCCAATCCTACCTCGTCTCACACCGTGAAGACTTCACGCGCCTCTTCTCTCTCTGCAACGATGCCGTTTCGCAGACTCGCGAGGTCTCCGACGACGTCGCCGCCATTATCCGACTCCTCTCTGACCGACCGATCGATGCCGAGGTGCGCGAGGTTGTGTCTACCCTGTACGTAGTCTATGTCTGGGGAGCATACTTGACAGGAGATAGACACAGGCGGTAGAACAAGAGGTTAGAAAGTGTGAAGGAAGCGTTGAGGAGTGAAAGGTTCGAATTTGCAGCACAAGGGTTGAAGGAGTTGAAAGTGGCGTTGAGGATTGACGAGAAGGATGATAGGGAGCTTTAGTGAATTGGTTAATCTCAGATGACGAAAAAGAAGAACTCAGCTTTGCCCCCAACTGAGATGACGAAGAAGCAACGTGGCAGAGAAGACGTGGTCTCGCCGTTTGCCAGATCAACTAAAAGTTGACGCCGTCCATTTTTAAGGACTAATACTAATAGTTTCAATACTATGAGGACTAAAAACCATCAAAGTTTCGAGTAGGGACTAAAATCAAAATCGTGTGATACTTAAGTGACGAAAAACATATTTAACCCAATATTTTATTCAAAATTATTTCCTTTTAAACATATTTTATAAGGATCGAAGGAATTTACTCCATATAACAAGAAAATATATTTTAGAAAAATGTAAACAAAATAAGAAAGACCAAAATAAAATAAATAGTTTTAACAGATCAAATGTGGAGAAAAAGAATTTACTTACCAAAATAAAATATAGCTATATTTCATAAATAAAAAATAAATACAACAATTTTTTTGGATAGAAATAAATTTAAATCTTGAAAATATTAATTAAATTAATCATAAATTATAATACATTATTCGGAGAAAATGTTCACTCTCGTTTTTGTCCACTCGAAGCTCCTTCTTCCTCTCCAAATCATCAAAGACCGAAGTTGATTTGATTCGGTGCAAGTGGTTGGCAAGCTCTTGAGTAGGTGTATGGAACGATGTACGGAATATTGAAGGAAGCACATGATTCGATTTCCGTGGCAAATCAGCAAGCCACTTTTGCGGTTCAATTTTTGCTTTTAGAAATCCTGTCAATGTCTATTTTAAAGCATATCTTTAGCGTTCATTCATGATTGCTTTGGAATCAATCGGCGCACGTTAATTGAACATGGCGAAATCTTGAATTGAATCAACTATTGCCTTATTTCCGGTGCAATTGAAGGGCTGCATGGACGTTCTCGAAGAATCCAGATTTGGCGTGAGAAACGAATTTGAACAAGAAATTGCGTGCAAGAATTGTGGGGTCGGTGGCGTGATGAATTAAAGAAATTGAATCGAGCTGTTGATTTCAATTCGTGGCTATTTGATGTTGGTGAGAGGTATTTTGATTTCACTTTTTTTTTATCGCTGGTAGATCATAAAGGCATTAACGTACGGGATTATTGACGGTTTAGTTTCTATGCAGCAAACTGGTGATATGTGAATTAAAGACAAGGCGATCGAGAGATTCAAGTACAAGAAGTTCTGTGGCAAAGCAATGAAGCATGAGGTGGCATACATTTCGATCCATTCATGTTGCATTTCGTAAAATAGTGCATGGTTTACTGTGTTTGATACTTTTTCAAACATGATGTGGTGCTGCAGATTTGAAGCGGTTATATTCTTTTGCACGTTGAAGCAGTACAATCAAGCTTGAATTCCAGCAGCTGTAAATTATGAGGCGAACAGGTCGAGATGTTGATCAATCAAGGTCTGTCGCGCGCATGCAATTGAATGTTGTTGATGCAAGTATCAGTTAAGTGCATTCAAGAAGAGCTATGTATTATGTCGAGCACAAGGTATGCATATTGTGATTTCAAGTACTTCTGTTCAAACATTTCATCTACCAGTTTGATGACATTGAAATTCGGTGATCATCCGTGGTGTAATTTTAGGCAAAGTTTGTGGAGAAGGCAAGCCACTGAATCAAAATTTGAAATCCATTTTCTTGAGGAATGGGAAGATGATATGATTCTATAGTTAAAATTATGATTAAATCTTTTAATATAGGTATTTGTAAAGTTTTAATATTCTAAATTGTATATAATAAACCAAAAAAATAATAAATAAATAACTAGACAGACAAAGGGTAAAAGAAACAAAAGGATTGTAACATCCCAAAAATACAGTAATAAACTATATCATAGAATTAATTACATTTAATAATATATCAGTGCAGTTTTTCACTAACAACGCACGCTTACGGCCGAACGACCTTACATAAAATTTCCAGCTAAACTGTTCAAGATAAGAGAAATCATAACCGAACGGTTTACAAAAGACAATTACCGAACGGTCAGATAACAACAAAAGGGAGGAGGTGACCGAACGATCACCTCCTAAAAAAACTACTATCTACTAACCGAACATACTACGGTTCGGCCTTTACTTCCACTTCGATCAAATTTTCTTCTTCCAGCGCCTCTTCCAGCAGCGCGTCTCCTTCTGCTCACATCCACACGGATGATCATTGCAACGACAAGACGAACGCACCAAAACGAGACAACACAAGGAAAACACAAGGTAAACTTATGTAATTTAATTCATACATACACATACATTTCAATCAATCCAACACCCAAGATAAAACTTCAACGTACGTAACATACAAAGCCTATCACTAGACTGACTGTCCGGACTGTATGAAATCTGTGTATCTACAGGCGTTCGTGCACCCGGGTGATGTAGTAATTGGGATACACTCAACAGCTGCCACCCGAGGTTAGCCCTATCTGTCCAAAGTACCCCTAAGGACTAGGACCTCCTGCCGTTCCCACACATGACTTACCCTCCTCTACGTGAAGACGAGTACTCACGGAACATCAGGATGAACGGCCAGCTTAGCATGCCCACAGTCATACTTTACAAATTCCAATATTCATACATGAGTCGTTCCTCCCCGGAACGCTCGTCCATAATCCACAACATTTCTAAATCATATTTTCTTCATCTTTCATTAATAAATATCTTAGTGAACTATCTCGAACAAAGATTCCAATAAACTCTAAAATGACGAACGTTCAACCCGAACTGAGAACAAGATCGAACACGTGGAATGAAAATGAGAGATAACGAGTACAATATTATATTCCAAGGACCAATGGGACGAACGTCAATTTTAACCTTTAGTCAATTAGATGAACTGACTCTTGAGAACTCACTCAGAATATTAAAAGAAAATCGAATCAAGGACGTGGACTCTAGTGTGCAAACAATGAATAAGGATATTTCTAGGTATTCAAAAACTGGTACTCAGAGTGATTCACATGAAGAAATCCGAATGTTGGGGTTTAATTGAGTTTAGTATCAAGGAAATCCAAAATGTCAGTCAAAGACTGAACGCTATAGAGAGCGAACCCTAGAGGGCTTAAACGAACGCTCGTATATAAAAATTTAGCTTACGGAAATGGAACGAGTGCCTGGTATAAGACCAAACATTTTATTAGGACGAACACTTGATATAAAACCAGGTGTTACTAACAGGATATCGAGACAGAACTATGCTTGGTCGAACGCTCAAGCACAGTCTTTCGAAGTGAAGACGCTCGTCCTCAACTAGGATTCTTCCCAAATGAAAAAATTCACTACAAATTCAAATTCACTAGAAAACCGAACGGTTAAGGACCGTTCAGTAACGTACGTACTCTTTCTTAGGGAAATTTCATATTAAAATTCATATATATTCAAACTCATTTCTTAACATATAACTTCATAACTTTCCACATTCATATCATAATTACTTTCATATTTCATAACATCCAAACATAGAGATTTCATATATTTCATGCATCAGAATATAACACAGACATATTTCATTTCTAGTCATCAAATCAACGAACGTTCATACAGCACAGTAAACATCCAGATTAAATTAAATAAGCTTCCCTTACCTAGATATGTGATTAACGTCCTAAGAGTAGGTTTTTGGGTTCGTCCGACTACAATCTTTATACCCTCAACAATCAATAGTTCTTCAAACTAAATCAAACATCAAGAAACCAAAAATAACTTAGACTACACCCCCGCATGCAACCAGAACTTGGTTTGCATGCAACAAAAGACGAATGACCAAGGACAGATACACTTACCCGTTCAAATTTGAAACTTGTTCGGTTCAAGGTGAAGCTTGGGACGTCGGGAATGCTCCTACGGTGCCTGGACGGTGATCGAAGCAGAGAAAAAGTGAGTTTCAGTAGAGAAAAGGGAGAGTTTCTAGAGAGAAGAAGGAGAAATGGAAGGTCAGAGTTTGGAAAGAAGAAGGTGCATGCAGAAGAGAGTGACGCGGATTTCAGAAAAATCAATTTTGTTTCAAACGAACGTCCGCTCTCCTGCTGACACCTGCATTCCACTATCTGATTTTCGGATCCTCGTTTTTTGACACCTGGCGTCGAGGGGTTTTGAATGCGTTTTAATGATTCTGACAAAGGGTTTTGGATGCGTTTAACGAAGTCTGACAAGGATAAAAATAAATAAATAGAATTTCAATAGAGATTATAACATCAGTGATTTCTATATCAATATACGTCATAGTACATTACAGAGAACATACATAAAAGGATCAACCGTTTTTATAGTCATTAGAATTAGAAAATTATGAAAAATTTAGTTTGAATCACATTTGAACAAAACTAGTTCGTGGAAGAAACTTGAAAAAGGAGTGATTAGATAAAGGCATTATTTTTCTTCCACTTTGATGGATGGTGGGACTAAATTTTTATTGGGAAGAGTTCGAGCATTGAAGGAGGAACACTACTCATCCAACAAGAAATTATAATATATATATATATATATCACTATTTTTAGTTGTGATCCTCATTCCAAGAACTAATGTAACCATGGATGAAGAGAAAACATATCTCAAATAAAGTTATGAAGATATAGACTTAAAAGAGTTTGAAAAGAAAATTATAAAACATTTAATATTTCTTTTTCTAACTTTTTACAAGTTTCTAAAATTTTCTAGTAGTTTCTAAAAGATTATAGATGAGAGCAAGAAATAAGTTATATGAACTCACTTAATATCTCATTAAAGAGGAGGTTAAGTAAGTTTTCTCTAACCACTTCATGAAAAAGTTATGATTTTATTCATGTCACCATCATAAACTCATAAATAGAAGTCATTTTCACTTGTATTTATTTGTTTTGTTTGTATCTTTTTAGCATTTCTTTATATGACTCTTCAACTCTCCTCACTTATAAATGAAGGATTTCTATATATTATTCACACTAATGAAATTAATAAGTTTTGTGAGAATTTTAATGTTTTAAAAATAAGATATTATTTTCTTAAATTTTTATATTGGAAAATTTCTTCAAGTGATAAACCTTTTCAATTTATCCTTGAGAAACCATAGATGATATGCTATATGTCTAGTGATTGTTTTCCATAAACCCAATGCTCACCAAGAATGTGTGTCTTGCTAAGCTCATCCCATTCCATGCTCACTCATGGGATTAGCATTGGTTGCACTGGATTGGATTTAGATCAAACTTGATCAATCTATAATAATCCAAATTTAATATTTTAAAACTTATATCCAGCCATTTAATTTGTCAGGTTAGTAGATACCCTCACTCATGTGGTTTAACATCATATACCACAAACAAGTTTAATTGGTAAAGTTTTGAAATAGAAAGAACTGATGTTGCACCTACCATTATCCTGTCCTGCAATATTTATAGTCCATTTTTTCAACTTTCTTTTTCACAACTAACATGTCATCTTAGAGACTCTTTAAGACTCTCCTTTTAGTTCGATATGAACAACCAAGAAATTTTAATGTGCCAAAAAAATATTAATTTCTTTTGAAGTTTAGGAACTTACCTCACATTGTTCTAGCAATACCATCACCAATCTTAATTATACATTTACTAGCTATACTACAAGCACCGTCATTTCCCATTAGAACTTCACCACCATCAATGTCTTTGTACACAGCAAACTAGTATCTATTATTAGTCATGTTAAAAATACGTGTGGAATAAAGAATCTAGTCATCATCATTTACATTAGATGAGACAGAAAACATTTCTACCAATTTGATTCTTCAAAGGCCTAAGCTACTATCCACCAATATACTCTCAAGTACTTGCCTTATCTTTCTTGAGCTTGAGACATGCTCTTCCAAAAAGTCCTTCTTTTCCTGTAATAGTTATGACATTTATTTTTCTATTACTTTTGTTGCATGATTTTGGGCGTTTTCCTTGAAAATTCTTATTTCTTTCCGTTATTCTTTCTCCTACCATTGAACTATTCCCTCAGCGAGTTTTATTACATGAATAATAATACGCCTTTTCAATTCTTAGAATTGTAAGATTAACTTAACTCACTCCATCCATAAAGAACTTCTATCAAAAAGTATTGTGTCCACAAAATTTTCATAAGCTCTTGGCAAGGAACTAAGAAGAACGACTTGGTGGAAATTATGAGTATGTTGATGAATGAAATCACCTTCATGCATTTGCAATTATATAAACTTTGTCTTGTATATCGATTTTGAAATTTTGCTCAAAGCTTGTCGATAATCTTTTCTTTAGAGACTTCTTCAAAAACTTAATCATTAGCAACTATCACATTCTTCTATGTAGATGTAACTTTCATTCCAACACCAACTCACATTCATGTTGTATGAGAGTGAACATTTTGCACCCATCATAGATTGAAGTCAGGATTGCCCATAAATTCTTTAATGTCAGAAATCACAAATGTTATAGCTATGATACTAAATTGTTATAATAAAATTGTATTTAACGTGGAAACAAAAACTATAAGAAAGCTAATTAGCTAAAAGAAGAATCTCTATTATTATGAAAAAAATAAATCTACGAAAAGGAATTATCAATTTATTATTAATTTCTCATGACATAAGAATGTTTTGACTTTTCAGCTTAAAGTTTTTCACAATTTTTACATCTATTTATATTAAAATGTTAGCAACACAAGTCTTTTATTACGAATAGTTTATATTAACTTGATGAATGGTTTATAACTATTAAGTATATATTATGTACAATATTTTATGGAGATATAAGGTTCGATTTATTGATAAAGTTAGAAGAAAAGATGAAAAAGATTTTGAGTTTAACTAAGTAAAATGTTAGCATATAGTACAATATGATCCGTAAAAAAAAATACAACTCAAAGTTGATGTTAAAATTTGTAAATAATAATTATTTTAGTGACTTTTTGTAAATTGAGAAATGTATGGGGTATTTTTTTAATGACATTTTTGTTTATAAAAAAAGATAGTAGAGATATTTTGGTAAATGAAATTATTGGGATGAAATGACAAAAAAAATAAAAGTAAAAAAAAATGAAAATTATAAATGAGAGTTAATGGTTAAGATAATTAGTAGTTTGTTTTCATTTAGAATGTAAGTACCCGCAGAAATCAAAAGCGAACAACGTAACCAATAGAATAACTTGTATTTTTGTAGGTATAGAATGATATTACCATAATTGTAAAGTGAATAAAGAGAAGAGAATATTACTAATATTAATG
The DNA here is from genome assembly GCF_029865625.1 of Vigna umbellata. NCBI lineage: Eukaryota > Viridiplantae > Streptophyta > Magnoliopsida > Fabales > Fabaceae > Vigna > Vigna umbellata. Next base: position 52,591,324 of record NC_142165.1, on the reverse strand, counting down.
ATTGTCATGTGATATAGTACGTAGAAGATGATTTTTAATGACTATCTGTTTACTGTTCGTAGTTGGGAAGTGAGAACACTGTTACGACATAGCATGTGTTTGGGTCCATTAGTTAGTTGCTTAACGTGGATTCAACTTATATTATCACCAACCATACCTTAACTACTTAAAGCTTTCCTTTTCAATTCTTAACTATATATGTATCCCCAAACCCTAGCTCTATAATATATATTTTAGTTAAGACATTTTTATGTGTTAAACTATTTCAAAAACTTCACGCGATATTATCTTTTTAGCCTGTTTTTCAAACAATTTTATATATTAATTGTTAATATATTAATAAGTTTATATCACCATGACCGATCAATTCTCAATACATTATCTGATTTTTCATTTTCTTTAAATATTTTTGTAGTGACATTTTAAAGAAGCTTTTAGGTCTAATTAAAATTTAAGTACCTATATAAAATATAGGGTGCTTTGGTTTAATTTCCTATTTTATTTTATTTCCAGATTTTTGACCTTTTTCTTTTTTATTTTTAATATAGGACAACTATATCTATGTAAATATCATTTTTTTTATTTTATAATTTTTTAAATATCTTGTTTTTTATTTTTATTCTTTACAAATATCTTACTTTTATTACTGATATTTGTTAATATTTTAATTTTAATTTTAGTTCCCACAAATGATATATTTTCTATTTTAGTCCCATAAATATATATTTTTTATTTTAACTATTAGTGAAATCATATGTCTAAGTCTAACATGATATTTGATGATGTTAATAATAATGAATTAATAAAAGTGGGATGTGAAAATGTCATAATGGTATTATGATGGTGTTATGATGCATAGTTAGATTTAATGCAGAAAATAGTCTATGGACGTTAAAAAAAATTAAATACGAATAAAAACCAAAATGTCACGTTCATTAAGTAAAACACAACTATGATGTTAGAATTCCGTTTCAATCTACCATTTGAAGGTAAATTTTAAAATAATTTAATTTTGTCAATTTAATGTTAATAAATAAAATTTTATTTAAGTACGCACTTACATTTTTGTTTGGCACATCTGTCTCTAATTGATATTTTTAATTCAATATATTATATAATCAACATTTTAAGGCGTTATATTTAATATAAATCTATTATGAATTTTCTTATGACTATGTAACTAGTAAAAATCGTATTCCTTTGATATAATAATTTCATTCATATATATATATATATATATATATATATATATATATATATATATATATATATATATATATATATATATTTACAACTTATTTACATCATTACTATAAAAAAAAGTGAAATATCTCACTACATACATAATTTAAATTTTTACTTCTATAAATATAGTTAGATATAAGGTAAAATAAAAATCAACTTATCAAAGTGAAACAATACTTAATCCAAGTAGAATAATAAGGTTTGAAACACTCCACTTAACTAAAATTATATTTCAAATAATATACATATATAAAATGATAATTATCTTATTCTCATACTTAAATAATTAAAATTTTAAATACTTAAATAATTAAAATTTTAAATTTTAGTTATATGACTATGATGTTTTCATTATTTTTTTTTTGTTCTTTTATTTGGAGAGTGTAAGTACCTCTCACTTTAATATTCTTATTTATAATTGTAAGATCTTATTATTTTCAATTAAACTCTAATTTCATTAGTAAAAATTGGATTTTATGACCGTTTTTTATGGATGTTATAATTCATTCATCATTCATCATACTAAGTGATGTATGATAACATTATAAATATGATGAGACTTTATATGTCGATTATACATAGAACTAACATAAAAAATGGGAGCACTAGCTCAAGTCAAGTGTACTCACACCTAAGTCGGTCTAAGTCTAAATCGAGCCAAGTCAACTTGTAGGTTGAGTCAAGTCGGACAAAGTTCACATTCAATTGAGTCAAGGGGGTCCATGTTCATCTAAGTTGTAAGAGCCGAGAGGTTTAAAGAAGTTTGGAGCAGACAGGTGTAAGCAAAAGATGAAACCAAGTGGTTTAGATTAAAATAAGAGTCATATATAAATGAAAGTTTCAAAAGTCTCGTCCTATTATCTGAATACAACTATATCTCTCCAAATTCTTTTAATCTTTTCTTTTCTCCTCCTTTTCTCTAGATTCTTTCAATCTCACTTCATTTGTTCAACAATCAGACCATGCCTCAACAATCTTGGTGTCAAGAGCTTTCCACTTCACCGATCGGTTTAGTGTTTAGAGTTGGTAAGTTTTGTTCCTTTAATTCTCGTGAATTTCTGGAATTTCTGGCACATGCAAGTAGGTCTTACTGTTTACATGTGTTCATCAGCCTTCTCTTCCCCTTTCTAACTTCATTTTTGGTACTTTGATTGGTCTCTTCTCACAAATCAGTGAGCTACAGGTGTTTTTAGGATTTTTTAGAGGTGTGAGCAAATTTCTAGAAGGGTAGAAGCCGTTCGATTCGGTTAAGAGGTAAGGGAAGCTAGTTAGTTTAATTGATTGCTTAATGATGTATGAAAATGTTGTTTGATGGTTTTGCATGCGTATGAAATTGAATGTTTGTGTATTCGTCATTGTTTGTGTGGGATGTTAAATGCTGTGGTCATTGAGTTGTGGATTATGCAAATTTTGGAGTGAATTCTGGTTTGGGATTCTTTGAAATGATGTTAGAAAGATTTAGGTACCTTTGGATAGGTGTAAATGGGTATATGATTCAGGTTTGGAGGATTAAAGTTGGGAAAAATGTTTAGTTTGGATAAAGGCTAGCATGTTCATCATTCTGCAGAATTATGCAGAAAGTTGGGCACATGAAGATTAATTGCTCGGCCATATTCAAGTGTTCGGTCCTTAACTAGGTTTGATCTCTTTAGAGTCTTCCTAGTTCATGACCATTCGGTCTTAGTAGTGCTCGGTATTGTACTAGCACTCGGTCTTAGTAGTACTCGATCTTGTACTAACACTCGGTCTTAGTAGTGTTTGGTCTTATACTAGCACTCAGTCTTAGTAGTGTTAGGTCTTGTACTAACACTTGGTCTTAGTAGTGCTCAATCTTGTACTAGCACTCGGTCTTAGTAGTGCTCGATCTTGTACTAGCGTTCGGTCTAGTTATAACTTTCGGTCTTAACCTTGTATTCAGTCTAGATAAAGTATCCGGTATAGTATAGATTCTCGGTCTTACACTAGTACTCGGTTTGTATTGGTGTTCGGTCTTAACTACGTTCGGCCTCCTATGGGCCTTACCTGTTAATAATCGTTCGTTCATGCTTTAGTGATTGGTCTTACCTGAGTATTCGGTCTAAGTTCTTAGTTTTCGGCCTAAGTTCTTAGTTTTCAGCCTAAGTTTTAGGTGTTTGGTCTAAGCTAAAAGTGTTTGGTTGTTTTAGCGTTCGACCCTCGAACTATGTTCGGCTCACACTGAAGCCTCACTCGTTAAAAGACTGATTGGTCATGTTTACATGTTATGAGTGTGTTTTGTTCGGTTTTGTTCATAGGCTAAGTTGTTCTTTCTCATTCGGTAGTGTTCATGGGTAGTGGTGGTTTTACCGTTCGGTTTGACCTTATTAGGAAGCAATCAGTCTTTTAAAAAGGTTGTGATTATGTTGTACTATGAGTGTTTGTTCCAGTTATTTAAATGTATGATGAGTGAGAAATAATTTTGATATTAAAGTCTGGTATGTGATTTCTAATGTGGTTATGAAAGGGAATTCCAAGGAGGAATGTCTTAGTGATTGGTTATCAAGGTGGTAAAGTATGAATATGGACAGCGAAATCCACGGCGTTCGTCCTAAGATTCTAATGATTACCAATTCTCAAGTAGAGATAGGTAAGTCATGTCATGAGAATAACAGGAGGTCCTAGCCTAAAGATATTTAGGTGAGTTATAACGGATTAACCTCAGGCGACACCTGAGGGTGTTCCAGTTACTACACTCCCGAGCGCATGAGCAGCTTCAAGCTACATATTCATACTAGTCCAAACGGTCAAGTTAAAGTGGTCGGTCAATATGTGTTTATATGTTTTATACATGTGTATGATTATCTGATCTATTTGTTTGAATCGTATGCTCACATGACTATTAAATTACACTAGCTTACCCTTCTTTTATGTCTTGTATATGTTGTCCGTTCGGTATTTCTTCTTTGCAATGATCATCCTGTGGGTGTGAGCAGAGGATGTCGAGTGTTCTCTAGAGCAGGCGTTGGATGGAGAGGACCCAACTACTTAGACTAGGGCCGATCGGTTGTGTGTATAGTTTTGGTAGGGACCGTTCGGTCATGTATATAGTTTTGTATTAGGATAGAATTTTGTAAAGTCTAAAATTTATGGTTATTTTAAGATAACTGTAAGTTAACTTTATTCTCAGAAACTGGTCTACATTATTATTATGTCATGACTCTTATATATATTGTTCAACTATATTTTTGGGATGTTACATAAGTTGCCATAGGTCCAAGTAGTTTGATCAAAATCAAGTCAATCCAGGTTGTGCTAAGTTTGTTTTAGTCTAGGTCAAGTTGGGTTGACCCAGACTCGATTGAGTTGAGTTGAATATAGTTGAGTCAGTTTGGGCTAAGGTCGATGAGTCGGCCAGAGCTAAGGTTGTGTCTAGTCAAGGTGGGTCCATGTTCATCTAAGTCAAGGTCGACAAACATTCAACCGAGTTAGACTAAGTCTTATTCAATCCTAAGTTGACCGATACTAGATTGGTCCTAGCCTGATTAACACTAGGTAAAATTGGATAAGTCGAGTTTGTTTGAGCCTATGTTGAACCAAGTTAGGTCATTTTAAGAAATATATATGTTTTAGTTTCTTAACTAATTTCATTGTGTTAAATATTTATGTGACTAATAGATTAATAAATATGAACTCTTACATGTCATCTTTGTTTCATGTTAGTAACATTTTATGAGAATGTATGTTTTTATTCATATATAAAAAAATTATTTTATTTTAAAAGCATAAAAAAATTGAACTTAATTTTTCTCCAATATATAACATGACTAATGGTCAACATTCAACTTTAGGAAACTAAAAACCTAAACAAGTATATTTTTTGAAAACGAGAGACTACAAAAGTTACGTTTTAAATGTGCTCTATCAAGGGAAGAGACTCTTGTGCATTGAGCTACATTTGTCACAAGAATGTTGTGGAAACAAAATATCTTCTACAAGCTTTTCCAAATATTGAATTTTAAAGTACAAAAATATCACTTTGGAAGATTCTTATCAAGCAATTAGTCTTTGGAGGGATGAATCTTGATAGATGCACATAAGTTTAGATATGAGGAACCACTTATCTTTAAACTCAACGAGTATGCTAATCATCACTGTGACCAAATTGAAAAGATTAACACACTTAAAGTGCGTTTCACGAAGGCATTGATCACTGATCTATAATATTGTATGTTTCTCCAATAATATTTTAATGTTTTCAAACAAAAAAAAAAGATAATTGTACCAGAGGTGCCGGATGCCGTACGGAAGGACGCCCACATAGACGGCGCCATATGTACCAATAGAGGACGTCTACCCAAAGTAGAACGTCCGCCCAAGAGCTGGGCGTCCGCCCAAAGAGCGGACGACCGCCCATGAAGTGGACGTCCGCCTTAGTTGGCCTGTCCGCCCTATAAACCGGACGTCCGCCAAACTGTCTGGACCGAGCGTCCTTAGGAACCGGACGTCCGTCCAAGGACGTCCGTCATCCGCCAGTCCGCCCAAAAATCTAATATGCGTTCACGAGCTGGGCGTCCACCCAAGGAGTGGACGACCGCCCAAGAGCTGGACGTCCGCCCAAAGAGTGGACGTCCGCCCAAGGAGTGGACGACCGCCCAAGAGCTGGACGTCCGCCCAAGGATTGGACGTCCGCCCGAGAGCAGGACGCCCACCTAAGGTAACATCCCTGACCGACCATCATTCCCAACCGACGCACGTTGCTGATTACACGGTTAAATGCTAATGACACATTAAAGTCCTTAACGAAGATTAAGGTATTATTGGGCCGTCCCCAGGCCCCCAAAAGGTAAAAGCCCATTACAATTCGCTATAAATAAAGGTCTCAGGTATGAACTCTGGACTGAACTTGATAACGATGCATACACGCATCACAATCGCTCTGTCATATTACTGACTTGAGCGTCGGAGTGCCTTTAGCAGGTACCCGGCCCCTCCCCAACTGGGAGGTTGGAGCAATGCCGAGGAGAGGAAGGACGCCCGCCCAGCTTGGAGCTGAAAGCAAGGATCATCCGCCAGGAGTGGAGGACGCCCGTCCAGCTTGGTGCAGAGAGCGAGCGTCCGGATTGGAGGACGTCCGCCCGCTTTGGAGCACAAAGTAATCGTCCATATTGATGTCGCCCGCCAGTGAAGCTTGCTTCGGTTCGTGGGATCCAGCGGAAAGTGTCCGCCCGTTTCCGACGTTCGTGATCGTCGTCCGCCCGGCGTTCGAGACCATTCATCCGTTCGGCCTCAGTATTCGTCGTCCGCCTTCAACAGCAAGCTCGTGTGTTTTTGCAGGGTCCGCCCGGATCCGGCCGGAACATTTGGCGCCCACCGTGGGGCCGTGTAACTTCGGTTACCCAAAGGTGACCACGAGAAATGAGCACGGACCACCCCATCACCAGTACTTCATAGCCGCACGACATATGTCCTCGGCCATTCGGCCTCCACATATTTAAGAACGTTCGGCCTCAGCATAGTCCCGGACGTTCGGCCTCGACCATAAGGACGTTCGGCCTCGTCCATAAGGACGTTCGGCCTTTGCGGTCTCGCTCGTTCGGCCTCGTCATTTTTGAGGACTCGGCCCATTTCGCCATTCGGCCTCCACCTGATTAAGAGCGTTCGGCCTCAGTACAGTCTCGGCCAGTCGGCCTCAACCTTTTCTCGGCCTTTTGGCCATAGCATATTTTCGACCTTACAAGGTACGAACACACCCTTTAGGCTAGAAATACGATCATGTTTCCCTTACACTGCAGGTGACCAACCAAGCCGGACTGAAGCGTTCGTCCAAGCCGGACCTAAGCGCTCGTCCGCCCGGATTCAAAGAGCGTTCGTCCAAACCGGGACTCAAGCGCTCGTCCGTCCAGCTTCAAAAAGCGTCCATCCACTTGGCCGAAGCGCTCGTCCATCACGCCTCATCAGGCACTCGTCCATGAGGCCTTAACTCTCGGCCTCAACATATTATCGGCCCGCTCGGCCTCAGCGTATTGTTGACCGTTCGGACTCCGTATTTAAGGACGCTCGGTCTCAGCATTGTCTCGGCCGTTCGGCCTCAACCTATCTTCGGCCGTTCGGCCTCGTCGTGATTTCGGCCATTCGGCCTCCACATATTTAAGGACGTTCGGCCTCAGCAGGCTCAGCCGTTCGCCCTCAACCTTTACTCGGCCACTTGGCCATAGCATATTTTCGGCCTTACAAGGTACGGACACATCTTTCTTTAAACTTGAAATTCGCTATGTTCCCTTCATAGTGCAGGTAACCGTCAACAATGGCGAGAAAGCGGAGGACCGTCCACCCCAGTAAGACCAAGCTGGTGAAAAAGAGTGTTCCGACGAGAACAACTCTCAGCTTGGCCGGGCAAGAAAGCGAAGGACCGTCCGCCCTACCAAACTCCAAGCTGGTGAAAAAGAGTGTTCCAACGAGAACAACTCTCAGCTTGGTTGGGCGACGGAGCAAAGGACCGTTCGCCCTACCAAACTCCAAGCTGGTGAAAAAGAGTGTTCCAACGAGAACAACTCTCAGCTTGGTTGGGCGACGGAGCAAAGGACCGTCCGCCCTACCAAACTCCAAGCTGGTGAAAGAGTGTTCCAACGAGAACAACTCTCAGCTTGGTTGGGCGACGGAACAAATGACCGGCCATCCACAACTTAGCCAAATCTGGCACTCAGCAAAGAGCCGGCCATCCATAACTTAGCCAAATCTGGCATTCATCAAAGAGCCGGCCATCCATAACTTAGCCAAATCTGGCATTCATCAAAGAGCCGGCCACCCATAACTTAGCCAAATATGGCACTCAGAAAAGAGCCGGCCATCCGTAACTTAGCCGAATCTGGCATTCAGGAAAGAGCCGGCCATCCATAACTTAGCCAAATATGGCATTCAGGAATAAGCCGGCCATCCGTAACTTAGCCGAATCTGGCATTCAGGAAAGAGCCGGCCGTCCATAACTTAGCCAAATATGGCACTCAGAAAAGAGCCGGCCATCCGTAACTTAGCCGAATCTGGCATTCAGGAAAGAGCCGGTCATCCATAACTTAGCCAAATATGGCATTCAGGAATAAGCCGGCCATCCGTAACTTAGCCGAATCTGGCATTCAGGAAAGAGCCGGCCGTCCATAACTTAGCCAAATATGGCACTCAGAAAAGAGCCGGCCATCCGTAACTTAGCCGAATCTGGCATTCAGGAAAGAGCCGGCCATCCATAACTTAGCCAAATATGGCATTCAGGAATAAGCCGGCCATCCGTAACTTAGCCGAATCTGGCATTCAGGAAAGAGCCGGCCGTCCATAACTTAGCCAAATATGGCACTCAGAAAAGAGCCGGCCATCCGTAACTTAGCCGAATCTGGCATTCAGGAAAGAGCCGGCCGTCCATAACTTAGCCAAATATGGCATTCAGGAATAAGCCGGCCATCCGTAACTTAGCCGAATCTGGCATTCATCGCCAATCTGGAGTAGGAGGACGTCAATCAACATTCCGGCCATTTGTCCTCCATATGGAGGGCACGCCAAGTCGACCTCCACATGGACCCAACAATTCGGGGACCATCTAAAAAATCCCTTCGCACAATCAAATTATGCTCGGGCTTGGGGGGCTTATGTAATAACAGGACCTCCCGGCATAGGACGAGCATCCAGCCATGTGGACGACCGCCCAAGATGGAACGCCCGTCCAATGTGGCGAGCGTCCAAGGACGTCCGCCCAAGATGGCATGCCCGTCCAAAATGACGAGCGTCCGCCCAAGATGGCGAGCCTCCAGCCATTTGGACGTCCGCCCAAGATGGAACGCCCGTCCAATGTGGCGAGCGTCCAAGGACGTCCGCCCAAGATGGCATGCCCGTCCAAAATGACGAGCGTCCGCCCAAGATGGCGAGCCTCCAGCCATTTGGACGTCCGCCCAAGATGGAACGCCCGTCCAATGTGGCGAGCGTCCAAGGACGTCCGCCCAAGATGGCATGCCCGTCCAAAATGACGAGCGTCCGCCCAAGATGGCGAGCCTCCAGCCATTTGGACGTCCGCCCAAGATGGAACGCCCGTCCAATGTGGCGAGCGTCCAAGGACGTCCGCCCAAGATGGCATGCCCGTCCAAAATGACGAGCGTCCGCCCAAGATGGCGAGCCTCCAGCCATTTGGACGTCCGCCCAAGATGGAACGCCCGTCCAATGTGGCGAGCGTCCAAGGACGTCCGCCCAAGGACGTCCGCCCAAGATGGAACGCCCGTCCAATGTGGCGAGCGTCCGCCCAAGATGGCGAGCCTCCAGCCATTTGGACGTCCGCCCAAGATGGAACGCCCGTCCAATGTGGCGAGCGTCCAAGGACGTCCGCCCAAGATGGCATGCCCGTCCAAAATGACGAGCGTCCGCCCAAGATGGCGAGCCTCCAGCCATTTGGACGTCCGCCCAATATGGAACGCCCGTCCAATGTGGCGAGCGTCCAAGGACGTCCGCCCAAGATGGAACGCCCGTCCAATGTGGCGAGCGTCCAAGGACGTCCGCCCAAGATGGCGAGCATCCAGCCAACCAAGGCAGAGCGTATGTACCAGGGAGTGCAGAGCGTCACCTAAATGGCCAAATGCACATCCGCCAACCGGGTAGAACCCCTGTTTGTAAGAGAAAATTTGAAGAACTCACATGGAATTTTATCACCACAAGATAGCACCGCACTCTCTATACTCACAAAAAATGTTCTTCAGGAAAATGCCGAGGGACGAAACGTCTGGGAAATATGTATAACCACGACGTCAAATCTTTTCTTATCTTAGATGCTTATTCATAATCCTATGCACACTACGTGCACTAGGACTTGGGGGGCTTATGTACCAGAGGTGCCGGATGCCATACGGAAGGACGCCCACATAGACGGCGCCATATGTACCAATAGAGGACGTCTACCCAAAGTAGAACGTCCGCCCAAGAGCTGGGCGTCCGCCCAAAGAGCGGACGACCGCCCATGAAGTGGACGTCCGCCTTAGTTGGCCTGTCCGCCCTATAAACCGGACGTCCGCCAAACTGTCTGGACCGAGCGTCCTTAGGAACCGGACGTCCGTCCAAGGACGTCCGTCATCCGCCAGTCCGCCCAAAAATCTAATATGCGTTCACGAGCTGGGCGTCCACCCAAGGAGTGGACGACCGCCCAAGAGCTGGACGTCCGCCCAAAGAGTGGACGTCCGCCCAAGGAGTGGACGACCGCCCAAGAGCTGGACGTCCGCCCAAGGATTGGACGTCCGCCCGAGAGCAGGACGCCCACCTAAGGTAACATCCCTGACCGACCATCATTCCCAACCGACGCACGTTGCTGATTACACGGTTAAATGCTAATGACACATTAAAGTCCTTAACGAAGATTAAGGTATTATTGGGCCGTCCCCAGGCCCCCAAAAGGTAAAAGCCCATTACAATTCGCTATAAATAAAGGTCTCAGGTATGAACTCTGGACTGAACTTGATAACGATGCATACACGCATCACAATCGCTCTGTCATATTACTGACTTGAGCGTCGGAGTGCCTTTAGCAGGTACCCGGCCCCTCCCCAACTGGGAGGTTGGAGCAATGCCGAGGAGAGGAAGGACGCCCGCCCAGCTTGGAGCTGAAAGCAAGGATCATCCGCCAGGAGTGGAGGACGCCCGTCCAGCTTGGTGCAGAGAGCGAGCGTCCGGATTGGAGGACGTCCGCCCGCTTTGGAGCACAAAGTAATCGTCCATATTGATGTCGCCCGCCAGTGAAGCTTGCTTCGGTTCGTGGGATCCAGCGGAAAGTGTCCGCCCGTTTCCGACGTTCGTGATCGTCGTCCGCCCGGCGTTCGAGACCATTCATCCGTTCGGCCTCAGTATTCGTCGTCCGCCTTCAACAGCAAGCTCGTGTGTTTTTGCAGGGTCCGCCCGGATCCGGCCGGAACAATAATTATTTACATTTTGACTTGTTTAGAAGTTAAAACTACAAAGTTCAAACTAAATTGTGATTTATTTGTTTTTCTTTTGTGTCGTATGAACTTAAATATCAAGATAGAGAAACTTAAATACCAAGATAGAAAACAATTGAAAATTTATAGCAAGAGATGAGGAAGAAATTGAAGATAATATACCTAGAGAAGAGCTTTTGTTAGAAGATGAAGATAACTTCAGAAATGCAAATAATGTAGAGAAAGTTCATGAAATATACATTTTCTTGAATTAAATATTTTGTATTATGACATTTTAGTATGTGTAGCAACAACATACTAGTATGAAGTAACAACAATAATAGAATTCTTTAAGTTATAGAAATTTTATATAACATAAATTTTATATAACAACAATAACTATTTTTTTATAATGTGGTTTTTATTAATTGTATATTTGTTTGTATGTTTTGTATAATTTTACAACTTATGATACGAAACTCTTCAAAATAAAATTTCCTTGATAAATCATTTGTATCTCAATTCAGTTATCATGATGCTGAACAAAGTGTCATGACATATTTTATTTGTGTCACTAATCATTAATATATTTAGTAAACACAATAAAGTTCATATATGTTAACATGGTTGAAATTCTCTTGCCACGGTCAACAATTTTTATTAGTAGAAACTTCAATTTTAAAACGTTTAAAAGAATTTGCATAGATAGTTTGTATATTTTAGCCAGAAATCCTTAATATTGTAAGATAAATAATTAATTATATGAACAATATAGTTATATAAGTTCCTAAAGCGCAATAAAATACTATTTTTAAGAACTATATCGCGCAAGTTCTTTAGAGCATAAGAATTTTTCAAGTGGTATATTGATGCTACAGTTTTTTTTTTAAAGTATAAAACTCAAAATAAAAGAAAAAGAGAAGTTACAAATATATATAACATGCCTAAAATGATTATAAAGTTTTAAAAAAAAAATACAAAATTTCGGATCTTTAAAAAATATGACTATATTTGGTGAAGATAAATTATCTTCAATATGAATCAAGAGAATAAACCCATATTCTATTTTTTCCATAGAAATGATACTTTCATAAGGGTAATGATAAAAGACAACTCGTCTTTCTTAACCTCCAGTTATTATTTTGATAGATTGAATCTCATGAATTTTTGAGAATAATACAACAATTTTTTTCGAAAAAATCCCCAGAAAAGAAAACATAATTCTTTTTTTAATTTTTTTGTATAATACATCATAACCATCACCCATATCCCACAAAATAACCCACCATAAATAAAAACTAGTAGAGAACCCAATTTCATAAAGAAAAAACCATCGTGGTCCATTGTGGAATAAATGAAAAACTACTAATTTTCTCATTAAAAAATGAAAAACATTCCCATGAATATAAAAATTCTCATTTCGTCTGTCAGACCCATTAAAAATCCACCCAAAACCCAACTGACTGGAAGACAAGTGTCGGGAAAGGGGAGCTGGAAAACAGAAAGTGGAAGACAGGTGTAAGCACTGGAGTGGCCGTTCGGTTTTAACGGTAGGAGTAAAACTCTGAGTTTTCAAAAATTCACGCCACTCTCTGCATGCAACCATCTTCTTCAACCTTCTGAAACTCCATTCTTCTCCTCCTTCTCTCTAAGATTTCTTAATCTTCTCTCTACAAAATCTTACTCTTTTCTTCCTCCGATCATCAAACAGACGACACCTGAGCATTCCCGGCGTCGAGGGCATTCATTTGAACCGATCAGTTTTCGATTCCGAGCTATTTCGGAAGTTGTCGAGCGTTGAGGGTAGAAGGATTTGTAGAGGTGAACCAGTAACCATATATGTGAGCGTTCGGTCACGTTAAGAGGTATGGGAAGCTTATATAATTTCATTTTTATTCTCGTTTTTGAATGCTGGCATGCTTGTTTGATTGTTGGATGAAATATGAAGTATGATTGTTACTATGTTTTGGCTGTATGAATGATGAAGATAAATAGTGAGGAATGTATTAATAAGAGTATGAATTCTAAGTCTGTATTTCTATGTGAAAATTGATGTTCGTCACTGAAGGTCATTGACCATTCGGTTTTCTTGTGGACTCGGTTGGAACTGGATTCTGTCATTTGGAGAGAATTCCAGTTGAGGACCGAGCGTTTTCATTTTGGTTATAAACTTCAGTATATCTATATGTATTTGTATATTTCGTTCATTCTTGAAACTAGATAAATGGTATCTTATATTTATCAAGCCTTTATTCTATAAGTTTAGTAGTGCTCAGTCTTACACAAAGCACTCGTACTAAGTAGTGCTCGGTCTTACACCAAGTGCTCGTACTAAGTGGTGCTCGGTCTTAAACCAAGCGCTTAACCTTGATTCTGTAATTTAATTTTTAAATAAGAGCATTCGGCCAAAACCAATAGCGTTCGGTCTCTACAGTGCTCGGTCTTCGACTAGCACTCGTTCTCCTTGATGTTAAACTCATAAATAAGCTAAGTATTTATAACATTCGGTTTCTTCATATAATTCCGTCACTTATTATTATTCGATGTCCTACAGTATCAGTTTCTATGGTGTTCGGCCTAGAGTCTTAGTACTCGGCCTAGGCTTATTGGCATTCGGTCTAAACTCTCATGAGTGAGTTCATTAAATTGGCTCACCTTGTAAATAACGTTCGATTATATTAGTCTTTGAGAAATATTATTGTAATCGGTCTCTTTCTCAACCCCGATAGTAACTCTCTCGGTTTTGATCTGTTTTGGAACTGGAGACCTCTCGGTCTCACTCCAAGTGTTCGGTCTCGTTCAGGGCTGAAGATTAACGGTCGGTATTTGGTATCCTATGGGATCTGTATTCAAATTGGTTCGATTTGAGGTTTTGAAAATGAAAGATGATGGAATATGATGTAGATGAAATGAGTATGAATATGAAAGAGTGTTCCGGGGAGGAATATCTCATGAATGAATATTGAAATGGTAAAGTATGAATGTGGATAAAGTTAAGCTAGCGGTTCATCCTGATATTCCGTGATTACTCGTTCTCACGTAGAGAAGGGTAAGTCATGTGTGGGAATGGCAAGAGGTCCTAGTCCTTATGGTTAATTTGGATAGATAGGACTAACCTCGGGTGGCAGCTGATGAGGGTATCCCAGTTACTACATCACCCGGGTGCGCGAACGTCGTAACTACACAGAATTCATACAGTCCGGACAGTCAGAGTCTAGTATTAGGCTTTGCATGAAGGAGTTAATGATTTATCTTGTTTAGTTGATTGTGTGAAATATATGTTGATACATGAATTAAATTACATAAGCTTACCCTATTTTCCTGTCTTGTCCGTTTGGTACGTTCAGTTATTTTCCTGTCGCAATGAACATCCGTGTGGATGTGAGCAGAAGGAGAAAAGCTGCTGGAAGAAGCGCTAGAAGAAGAAAGTTTGGTCGAGGTAGAAGTTAAGACCGAACAATAGAATCGTTCGGTCAGTAGTTAGTTTATTTATACGATGACCGTTCGATCATCTTTTACCTTTTTCTTTTGTATGACCGTTCGGTATAGATCTTTTGTAAACCGTTCGGTCTAGATTGCTTATTTGTACAGTTTTAACTTTCTCTTTATTCTGTAAGGTCGTTCGGCCATGAGCGTACGTCCTATCTTTTGTAAGACTGATATGTAGTATTATTAACATGTGATTATTCTATTATATAGTTTTATACTGTATTTTTGGGATGTTACATCGTCCTTTTCAGATTGTACAATGTAGGAGTCAAAAATATTCTCATGAGTCTGAGTTGTGTTCAGAAGATCTAATATTATGCTGGAAGGTCATGTGCATGAGTCACACCTCTTGTCTTAATATTAGAAACATATTGGTATATGAAGTACTTGAAAAAACTAGATAATGTAACACATTTTTGCTTTTGGATAATACATACACAACAAAACAGATTCACAAATTAAAAAACGATTAATGACAATGAAAAAAAAAATAAGATAAAAGAATGGATATGTAACATCCACAAAAATTGTTAACCATAGCTTCTTTTACCAGCTATGGCAGTTCATCTCATCAACAGCTACACCACATCTACATCATTCGCAAGAGATCCTGAACAATTTCTGACATTGCTGGTCGAAATTCAGGTCCATGCTGGAAGAAAAACAATTGAAAAAAAAATAATGGGCCATAAGAAAGTGATATCATATTATATCATTCAAATAGAAAGAACTTGTAAATAGTAGCTACAACCATGATAAAGATACTGATTATCATTGCCACAGATAAAGTAGATAAACTGCATCAACCAGCATTATAAAAAATATGAAATGATATCCATAAAATGTGATTACATAAAATGTGACCTGAGTTCAACCCACATAAAGGATTGGCAATACCATTTTCAACCTATAAACCTTAAAGACAATGTGTTTATGGATCTTCTTTCTTATACGGTGCTCAAGTTTGAATTCCGTACGGAATTCAAACTTGAGCACAGTATAAGAAAGAAGACCCATAAACACATTGTCTTAGGTTGAAAATGGTATCCTTTATGTGGGTTGATCTCAGGTCACATTTTATGTAATCACATTTTATGTAATCTTTCCCTGATGAACCCATTATCCTAGTATATTGACACTTAATTTTATGGTTCGCACATTTCCATTTAAACTAAACAAATGAGAATTTTTAGACTACAAATGACAGGGCTAAAATGTAAACCAACCCTCGTTAATTGGTTGAAGTCATTGGTTTTCTGGTGATAAGCAGGCTCAATATTTAATTATTGAAGATTAAATTTGTGCAATGAATCATGAGACAAGTTGAGTGACTTCAACATCTCTTATTGGATTTGGCATAAAAGTAGACAGAAAATTACCTGTATACATGAGGAAATAATGTCTGCAAAACGTGACAAGGATTTCTTAGGATATTCTGCATTTAAAGAAGGGTCAACCATTTTTGACAATGCATCTATGTCATGGAGTTGAGGGACTGCCCATCTCACCAAAAACTGCTCTCCACGAGCCAGTGAGCTACAAACACACATAATTAATGGTGCCTTAGCCAAATCCAACTCTTCAATTACGACTTTATCAAACACAAGTATTTAATAACTATAAGGATTGCTAACCTGTCATAGGATTTTCGTCCAGTGAGGAGCTCTAGCATTACAACTCCAAAGCTAAAGACATCACTTTGAAGTGTATAACTTCCATTCTCGTATTCTGGGGCACTGTAACCATTAGCTGTGAGTTGGTGTCCCGACAACTGAAAATAGATGCACTAGTGTTAGCCATAGATGAACAAAAATGGAGAAAAAGTTAACTTTTAGTTGCTCCTGTGAGCTATCTGACGAGCATAACAATCCCCACATGCATATGTGAAGTGAATTTTCAGAAATTGAGTGTAGGGACAATTTGGAATTTAAGTAATTTAGTTGCGTATGTATCCTTCATATAGTTTGTAGAGCAGACCGATCATCCATTTGATTTAGGCTTTACCTAATTTTTAAAGTCAAATTTGGTTAGCAGCCATCATGATGTACCTAGAAAGAGGGTGTGGAATGAACAATATCTCTTTGAATCCTTTCAAACCTAAACAAGTCTCATAACTACATCCAGTTTTTTGGTATATGCAATATAAGGGGAAGGTAAGGTTGACCCATTCCAAAGTTTGTGCATGCCAAAAGCCTCAGGAAAGCGCTTACTGCGATTTGGCTCCTCCAAAGTGAATCATTACTTTGGAATTCATAGGTAAACAACATTGTGATAGTTGTTGGCTAACAAATCAACAGGTGAAATTATAATAAAATACATGCTACTTGATACTGCCAGTTAAGTCAATTGCCTTTGGCCAATAACTGCATCTTATTATTTCTCAAAACTACTTCCTTTAGCAGTTTGATTTATAAACATAAAATGAAATACAAACACTTGTTCCTATTCTTTCATATTTATTAACAATACAAGAATGTCACAAAGCATATTTAAAAAGCACAGAAGAATCAAAACTCCAAATCCCCGAATTATGTATGTATCAGTTTGAAATTAAGTGAAAAAATTAAAGCTGAAGAGTTACCCGACTTGCGGAGCCTGAAGATAGTAAAGAACCTAATCCACAATCCGAGACCTGAACTTCCAACTTGTCATTGAGTAGTACGTTAGCAGATGTAAAGTTTCCGTGCACAATAGGTGGCTGAAAGTACTCATGCAAATACCTTTTTAATGAGAAGAAAGAAGATGATCAAAATTAATGCTGTCAAGAAAATGACAACACTATTGTTAGCTGTCAAAAACATAAGTTCTTTATATGTGGATATAGAGATCCAACTTGTCTTTATATTCTTAAAAACTACCTTGCAAGGATTGCATATATTGCATGACTTAAGATATTATTTTTAATACATGACATAAAAATATGTTTCCAACCTCCAGAAAAGATGGCATTGTTCACTAACAATATTGAGTTTATCAAGTTACAAGAAGGAGTTAATGATTTGTGACTAAATTCTAAACTTACTCTAAAGCTCTTGCCGCTCCAAGTGACACTTGAATGCGATCATCCCATGAAAGGTTAATCTGAAGTTTAGCATCTGTATGCAATGCATCATGAAGGGTGCCATTACTACAATACTCATATACAAGTAAGTGTTGGCTATGCTCGGCACAGTAGCCCATAAACTTTACAATATTAGCATGTTGAATTTTGGAGACACTGGAAGCTAATTGAAGAAACTGTTCGTGGTTTAGGTCAATCAAAGCAGTAGCATTCAACTTCCTGACTGCCAGTAACTACAATGAAGATAGTTTGAATGATGTGAGCATATGAAGCTCCACTTGAATAACTGAAACTAGTAAAATAATTAGCAACTTATCATGTCAAGTGAGCACAATAGAAAAAATCTTCAAAAATTACAAAGCATCAGATTCGTTACAAAAAATAATGTCTGTCAAGTATGAAACTGCGATGCATCTTTGAGACTATGGAAGATTGAACTGACTAACAAGGGATCTACAAGCATGTCTTTATTTCGACATTGAGAAATGCAGTTTAAACTTGAAACTAATCTTCTGAATTTAAGTGTAGTAGAGGAAAAGAAATACTGTTCAAACTATTAAGAGGGAGCAAAAAAGATGAACAAATAACTGGTGTTTCCCTTTACTTTTAAATAATGCTGTTTAAATAAATAAAAAATTAACTCAAATCGAATATTTAACTCTTTTTCCCTTTCCTTCCATTGACATAAGAATGCCCAATTATGATAAACTAGAAAAAACATTACCTTTCCATCAGGGAGTTCAGCCCTATAAACAGGGCCAAGCATGCCTTCGCCAATATAATTTTCTAGGGAAAAACTATTTGTGTATTGCTGAAGTGATGCAACAGTATAAACTTTGATGGAATTTGTTACAATTTGTCTTTTGGTTTCTTCACCAAAGATAGCTCGATTAATGATTAAATTCTCTCCAGGAATGATTGGGAGTTTATGTGGTGGCGCTGGCTGCAAGGCTGGAAGTTTTGAACCCCATCCTACATTGTTTAATACATAAATGTTATTGCATTCTGAAATTGAAGAAATTCTTTTGCCATGTACTTCACCCAGAGTTTGATTTTTTGAATTGAAAATAGAGTTTAAGAAGCTATATTACAATAGGTAACACGCTAAAAGAATAAAAGATTCGTCGTCAGATTTACCTTTCTCCTCATCATCAGTTGCTTCAAAAGGGGAGTCACTGCTTGTACGTTTATGCAAAGATCTTTTATACACGTTCATGTTGTGTTTCTTATAACTCCTGTTCTCTGGTCTTCTCTTAAAGCACCACAACATAAGAAGACAAACTCCTAATGCAATAAATATTAAAAAGCCTGCACCAACAATCCAAACTAATTTCTTGGTTCTGAAAGACCTCTCAGCAGTTGCAGGTATTGGAGCTTTTATGGTGGTAGCAGATGGACTATTGGCCACTTTCCAAGGTGATATTTCTGGGGAGGGAGCCATAGCAAGAGGTGCAGGGGAAGCAGCTGGAGGTGATGGAATGATAGTAGTATTAAACGGATTCCCATCTTTTCTGCAAGGAAAATGCTACTATAACTAACATGTATGAGAGATCTGGTGATGGGGATTTGAATGAATTTATTTTACCACAAGGCCTTATGCAAAGAAACTAAGCCAAAAGTAAAAAGGCTTCAATGATCTGTAAAAGGATAATCTTAGCATATGGCTTTACATTTGATGGATATAAAACTAAA
This sequence comes from Vigna umbellata, assembly GCF_029865625.1. Lineage (NCBI taxonomy): Eukaryota > Viridiplantae > Streptophyta > Magnoliopsida > Fabales > Fabaceae > Vigna > Vigna umbellata. The sequence continues at coordinate 52,571,944 of NC_142165.1, read as the reverse complement.
GTACAAAATTTCGAATGTAACATCTCCATGAAGGACAAAATAATAATACTTGAACAAAGATTTCAGTTTAGCCAGAGAAAGAAAGGAGTTTGACTAAAATACCATTTAGAGCAGAAAAATGAATGCTCAAAGAGTAAGCCATGACTCACCTGAAATTAGGGATACTCAACAACTCCGGAGGAATTGGCCCAGAGAATATATTGTTCTCTATATTCCTATATCATTATAAATTCACAGTGTAACTTAAACACAGTTTAAACTCCCTAAGCATAAATAGTAGATAGGTATATGGACAACAGTCATTTGACTCATTTCTATGTCTACAAAGAGATTATGGTTTATGAGAAATATACAGATCCTGAAGAGGGAGGTCCTGCAAAACAAAAAGGGTCCCAGAAAGTTGATTGTTCTGCAAATGTCTGCAAAATAAATAAAATTTTAAAAAGATGCATTCATTTCATTTAGCAAGTACGAAAGCACAAGCTCTTAGTTGGTAAGAGTTACTCACAATGTGTTAAGAGATGACAAATTCCCCATTGAGGGAGGCAGCTGACCACTCAAGTTGTTTCCAGACAGATCCCTGTAGCAAGGAGCAGGCAGGATTTGTTATGGTGCAAAAAGTAAAGACACTGAAATATCAATGTTGTGATTTAAGACATTTTCTTACATATTTATCAAATCAGTAAAGTGTAGAAATGCATCTGGAATTTCTCCATTCAGATGGTTATCTTTTAATGACCTAAAGGTGGCATCATATTCAAAATTAAGAGACAGATTATGTAAAAATATAACAACTTAGCATGGAGACAAGCAATGCTATAAACTCACAAGTCTGACAATTGAGTTAATGAGGACAAGGCATCTGGAATGCTTCCATTTAATTTATTAGCTGAGAGTGACCTAAATTTATAAAAAGAAACATAGAAACTAGCATAACGATAATCAATTATGGATATGAATACAAATGATTTAGCAATAGCCAGGACAATAAAACAAGTCGCGAATTTGGTGATTAAAGAAAACTTACAAGTTCCTTAAAGTAGGGGACAAACTGGATGGAATGGCCCCTCCAATCTGGTTGTTGCTAAGATCCCTGCCCAATTGAGGAATAGAAAGCTTCTTGAGGATTTTATGAAAATGAAAGCACAATTGCAGAACCAAAAATAAGAAAGTATATAAAAGAAATGCAACAATTTCAATATTCCATATTTGAAAGCAATGCAAAACAAAGTTATTACTTGTTAGTCAAGATCTATCAGCTTCTAAACAGAGTTTTACCCTCTTAAGCAGTCCAACGAATCACTGTTTTACTTCCTCCTTCAACAGAGGCTACTGAAGATAAAATGGTTTGGGCAGGCAACAAAAAAGGGGAATTTACAGCAGCAAATGCTTACAAAATGTTAAATAATTTTCAAAATTTGCAGGTTAATGATATTAGGAACAAGATTTGGAGAATTAAAGCACCCTGAAAGAATTAAAAATTTTATTTGGCAGATCATACATGATAGAAATCTTACTAATCTACAGATATCCAAATGGAAAGCAACAAACTCAGCATACAAACATTATTTATAGATGGAGGAGACAACTTTACACGCTTTGAGAGATTGTCCAACAGCCTTTCAAATATGGTAACCACATCATAGATGCCGAAAATATGAGCAAGTTTTTAACTAAAAGTTGCAGAATTGGATAAAATAAAATCTGGCCCAGTCTATGAACAGTAGCAAGCTTGATGACGGAGAAATTGGCAACTACATGACCCTAATTTTGTAAGACACTTCAAGCCATGAGAGGCAATTTATCAGCATTGGGAATTGTACAAAGCCAACATGGAAAAATTAAGCCCCTCAAGTCCCTCTGTCACGCAGAATAAGCCGCAGATCTCAGTCAAAGGGGAAGCTCCTACAGCTGTATGACATTGTTTAAATACAGATGGACCTGTGCAAGGATTAAATGGCTTGGCAAGATGTGCTGAAGTTGTAAGGGATGAACAAGCCTCTAACCACAATTTCAGAATCAAACTATGGAGGTCAAAGTTGATTCTGAAATTGTGGTTACAGGCTTTATTGCAGGTTGTAGTCTTGATAAAAACAGTTGTAAGGTTATAATCAAACATATTTACCCAGAAGCCAATCATTCTCGTCAAGGCAAATGGACATGGCATACAGAAGTTCATAATTTCAACGGGGAAAAAAAATAATACTCTGGATTGCCTCATTCAAATATATAATACTGAACTCATTGGTTTTGAAACAAATGATAATGGTCTTTACCGTTTCCTGAAAAATCAAACACACTTACAATTCTATGATGGATGGGAAATCCAAATTACTTCCCAGTTGTCCACTTAAACTCATGCCTCCCAGTAGCCTGTCAACCCAAATTTAAATTTTAGAGAGCCGTATCCCAAGGGATCACATTCATCTTCATCAATTAAACAATTCAAGAACACCAAGCAAAAGATAAAAAAAAGTGTATTTTTTAAGAAAATAGAACACAAAACAAGACTGAACAACCAGTAATAGTTTAAGGAAGTGAGGAGAGACATACAAAGCAGTTATGTTGGAGAAGACACAACGCACACCTTGCCATTGTTCCAAGCAGGGATCTCCTCCTATGGCTTTCCACCCCTCAAGGGGTGGTGAGCCAAGAGCCACATACAGACTATTTATTGCCGCAACTGTGAAGTGTGAAAAATAATCACATTCAAAGAAAACGTCTAGCTAACACATGCAAACAGAATTCGGGTGAAGCTTTAATCTGACCGAAACAGAGCATCATAAAATTAGAAACGAAACTACAAAATCAGAACCCTGAATTATACTATACCATCAAGTGGATCAGTGTCCGCAACACAGAAAGTTGCACCGAAAGTCAACATTGAAAACAAGAAAATTTGCAAATTCATGTCTGAATTCCAACAACCCATTTCTTCCGAAGAAACTGTTTTCCACTACTAACAGCACCTTTTTCCACAGCCTTCAGACACAAGCCTCAAAAACGTTACTAAACTCAGAATTGAAAATCGAAACAACAGAGTAAGCCAAAGGCGCAGACTTTGATGAGAATGAGGATAATTACGAGAAATGAAACATACCCTTTGGCAATCAGAGGAAAATAAAGTTGAAGTGAGGGAAGATTGGAAGATGGTTGTGAGAGTGTAAAAAGAAGAGATGGTTCCAATTGTCCAAAGTGCATACAGATGGAGACAGACACACTCTGTTCTGCTGCTTTGTTTTCCTTTCCAAAAGTATGAGCTCTCAACTACTACAACAACACTGACACTGCTTTGTGTTGAACGTTCGATTCAAATACCCTTTCAATAAAAAGAATAAAAATTCAGATTCTTGGGTCCACCAACCTTGGACCATCACTGTTCCCTTTATGCTTAGTCAGTGCTCATTGTAATTGTATCTCCTTACCGTTAAAACAAAAAACACAGAATTATAATAAGAGGATTTTTAATGATATAATAATAGTTTGGTATAACTATCTAATTTATTAAAAATAATTATTTTTTATAATCAATTTAAAGCTTTTAGAATCCGTTCAAAACTTGTATCAAAATATGTTATATTTTTATAATGAAAGTTTAAAATAAACATAACGACAAGTATTCACGAAATCAATTGTACTACTACTTAGGCTTTCTTTTTTGGTCAAGAGGCGTTTTAAATTTAACATTTACTTAGAAATATAAAAATACTATTATTAATCATTTTTGGAAACTGAAAATAGAAAACTTATTACATCTTTTCAACTCTGTGTATTGATAATATTATTTGCACTGTTTAGTGCACAATTTTTAAATCAAATTTCATAACTAATAGCATTTTTTTTAATCTTGTAGTTAATGTTTTCTTTCAAGATTTAAATTCATAATGGCGTTACTTAATATTTTTTTTTTGGTGTTTTTTATACTTTACTTGTTTTAAGCATTCTTTTATTTAAATAAATTTAAATAGAAGAGAGTAAAAAATTATGTGAATAACTTGTCTTTTCAAAAGACACGGTTGGTCTTAACAAATGTCTACATTTATTAAACTTATGCATACACATGTATTTATTAGAAGTGTTGTAAATTTGATGAAACTACTTAAGTGAAAAGCATTACTTTGTTGTTGTAGCCTAACCAAAGATCGTAATCAAAGATCATGACCAAGAGTGTTTGAACAAATTTTTTACTCTTGTTAAATACTTGGAAACATGCACAACAAACCACACTTGTCTCTTCTTAATGTTTAACTATTTTGAGTAGTTGTTATTCTACTAAAGTTAACATTCATTCCTTCATTTTTATGTTTGTGGTGGTGATAGCATTGATATTTGTTGAAAATTCAAAATGCAGGTCTAAATTTTATATTAAATAAAAATGAAAAGTTGAACAACATATAAGGTAAAAGACTAATAAGTTCGTTACCTTAAATTTTTTGGTTATAAATGATATCAACTTTTTATGTGGGTTGGATTTAAGTTTTCTTAGTGTTATGTTTGTCTAGTGAATCCCCACTTTAAAGACTCATCAATGTTAGATTTGGAGATTTCTAAAAATTCCCTTGTGCTCTTTTGATTGGGCAAGCTCTTGAATCATCCTAGGTTATTGTATTTGGTGATTGTGAGATCTAACCCTTAGTTATTGTATCGTGGTTTCCTCTTTTGTATGTGGAGATGATGACTTGTCTTGGTTGGAGGTTGTAGAGTGAAGAAGCTTCCTTGAAAGCAAAAGTTGTTGATAACACAATGTAATCTTTACACACTTGAATGTTGTTTTTTTTTTCCGCTTCATACACACTTGAAGAATAACATGTTATTGATTGTGATTGATTGACACTAAAACTTGTTACCATGTTGAACATGCACGTTTAGGACATAACAAAAGGAGTCATAATCCATTATACAATGGAGCATTAAAGTGAAATATGAATGGAAAAGTTAATATTAATGGAAGGGAAAATTTTATTTGTTTAAACAAATTGCATCTATTTTGGTATGCTAGAAGGAAAGTCTTAGGGTTAGACATAAATTTTATCTTACATGTAAGAGAAAAAAAAATTACAAATGTGTATAAAAGTAGAAACACTTACAATCACTTATTTTGTTGTTCATGGATTACATTTGTTATTTATGTTTAGTGGTATGAAAATGCACATTTCAAATGTGATTATGAAAAGAAAAATTATAGGGGTGAGTTGATATTGTATATCGTTCATATTAATCAACATTTTAATATTAGTCGCACAATAGAAATTTATTAACTTTTGTCAAGGTTAAAAGTAAGTGGTATGGTGAAGGATGTTTTTAGATCCATAATTAAAGAACAAATGGCCAAAATGTTGTATATTATAGGATATAACGTAAAAAGTTGAACAATGAGTTTCTTTATTCATCAATATAGTAAAATTGTTAGTAGTCACTTTAATAATGGTTGAATAAAGTATGCATTGGAAACAACTTTTTTAGCTCAAATAATGTGAGAGTTAACTATTTTTTTGTGACACTGATGAAAATCGTGTCCAAGTAAAGGTCTCAAGGTCGGATGGTCCTCACTTTTAAAAGACTACCCAACATATTTTTGTTATTTTTTTTTTGCATGAAAATCACATGTATTCTTGATGGTAAGAACAACATTTGATTCTATGATATTGAAGGATATTCTTATAAGAGAAGATCCACTTAATATACCTAAAGGTTATCTAATTTTGTTTAAGTATAAGTTGTATGCTAAGATATAATTATAACATTCTTGTTGGGTCTATCAACGAGGAGGTTCACCGGGGAGACACAAACACCAATAACATCTAAGTCCAACCATTAAAGGATTGACATCACTCTCTATCCAAAACATGGGTTAATGAGTTTTTGACCTTTATATAGTGTTCTACTTTCTCATTTCTATCCAATGTGGGATTTTAGACTCATACTTGGATTTCCAACAATTCTAATTACCATGCTTTTGTATTGTGTAGGAACGTATTATCTTGAAAATGTTAGATTCATGTAAGAGGAACAAATTGTTACACCATATCAAAATACCACCTTAAAGAATGTTTGTAAATAAGTTTACAAAACCTATAAGAATTTTTTTAATTATTGAGAAATGTCATTAAAAGAACATTTTCTGGTATAGAAAAAGAATTCCACCATACTTAGTGGAATGAAATCTCATTATTATTTTAAGAGAATGAGAACTATGGTTTTAGCATATTATATTCTTCACAATTTTATGCAAGGAATGAACAATTATGAAAAAACTTAATTATTATTTTTGTCCTTATACTTTTAGTTTTGATATGCAATGGTTCTAATATTTTATTTTTGTTCAATCAAATCTCATTATGTGTTAACTTGATTCAGTGTGGTCCCTTCTCTTAAATTGACCATTAATGTCAGTTGGAAGGTGGCATTCCACATAAGTCGAATAAAAGGCTTAATTAGTAATTTGGTTCTATATTTTTTTTCTGACTTAATTGAGTCACTAATTTTTTTTTTCAAGGAGATAGTGTGCTCCATTTTTTGTTAGCATCATCCTTCATGGATCTGCTAACAAATTTGAAAGCCACAATTGGGTTCATGTGTTCATCTTTTATGATGTAATAGACAAAAACAAAGATCTTGGATTTGAAAGATGTGATTTTGATGAGATTGTGTTGTCGAAGAAGAAGTTAAAGGGAGAAAAAAGGTTTGGACTCATACGTGACCACCTCCTAACAATGTTAACGTTGATTTCATGAAATAAATCACATTGTCTCTATTTAAACAATATAAACACTCAATTGAGGTTCAAAAAGGAATATAGGGATCAAATTAATAACTAAAATTTTTATTAGATTGATACATGATCATCTTTCAAATGATGTTAAGGTTAATTTAACAGAAAAAAACCACGTTGAATCAATTTAACACACAATAGAACTTAATTGAACCAAAAACAAGTAAGGGGCAAACTTGAGAGGTATTATACCCAATCATATATGAAAAAATTATCAAAGGAGTTAAGTTTGTGATTAGTTATATCATTAATTATAAACTTTTATTGCAAAATTATAATTTCAAAATGATTTAATTATTTAAGTAAAATTTTTATTTTTGAAATAAATTTGTTAAAATTTTTACATTAATACTCCAATAACTAAAGTTTTTTACATGTTAGTGTTTAATACGTGGATAGTTCCAAAATTTGGACAATAAATTGAAATTCATTTTTATTCAAAACTTTGATTGATCTTAAACTTTGAAAATTAATAAATCAATTTTGGTTCTTATTGCAATCTTATTATTTTAAAATGTTTTAATTATTAAAGTACAATTTTTATTTTTGAATTAAATAGAGTTTTTTACATATTAGTGTTTTAATCATATGTTTTTAGGTTTACTACGTGCTAGTTAACACAAAATTGAAATTCGTCTCGTCTATAATTTTGATATATTTTGGTTTTTAAACTTTTAAAATTAAAAAATATAATTCTTTTAACCTAATAATTTTTTTATATGTTAAACCCTTGGACATTTGAGTTAGAATATATCAAACATTTAAAAATATCAAAAAGATTTAATTCAATTGCATTAAAGAAACATCGGTTCATTTTCAAATTCAAAAACCAAACTATATTAAAATTTGAAGAGAGATACAAATTCTCATTAAAGTTTAATTAAGACTAAAAATATTTTTAACCATATTTTTTATCTTAAACAAATTACTTATTTATTCAAAATCATTAAAATTAATGTAAATAATTTTTATTTGACTAAGATTGTTGTTCGAGAAAGACTCATACTTTTTTTTATTTGGATTAGTTGAAATTATCCTTGTATCATTCCTATAATCAGGATCATTTTCTAGAAATAATAGAGGAAATAAAAAATGTTAAAAATTATAAAAGTTTATCATATTTTTTTTGTCTGTTTGTGTGTTTTTAGTAATCATGTTATTATTAATATGTGTAGTTATTTAGTCATGTAATTAAATTGCAATTATTTATTTATGGTGTATTATTAGAATAACATTTCTTTGACATTCTATAAGTGTTGGTGGATATTTTTAAATAATAATATATTAAAAAAATGTATAACAAACTTATAATTTATTATCACGAAGATTTCCCAATGTATTATTATTATTTAAAGGTGTTTAAGGATATCTTCATTGCAAAAGTTATACACATGGTTATAAGTTTAAGATTTAAGTTTTATACGATTTTTTTAATAACGTATGCCGACATAAAATAAAATTCCAATTTTACGTCTTAAATAACACATTAGATCATAAGAATAATTTTCTTTTATTTTAAAAATATATATTTCTACCAATAACTAAATAAAACATTGCTTAAAATGTAAGTATTATAAGACTCTTGCATTATAATAAAAGTTGAATAACCGTCTTAAAAGTAATATAATGTAATGGAACCTGAAAAAATAAATTAAAACATCATAAATTAATCTTTGAATATTTAAGGCAATTTAAAACTTGGCTTAAAATCCCTATATTAAGTGGTTTTTTTAGTGTATACATTAGATGCTAAAGTTATAAAAATTGTATGAATAAGTCCGTTAAGTTAGAAATAACGGCGTTAAATTCGTCACGCGTCAAACACTTTTTTTTCTCTCTCTCATCTGCTTTTCCTGTAACACCTAACTTTTTCTCTCTCCTCTCTCTTCTCTCTCTTCTCTCTTCTCTCTTCTCTCTCCTCATTCCGCCACCAACCCATCAGAGGTTTCCCTCGTTCGACAAATCTAACAAATTTTCAGGTTCTTTTGTTTTCTTCTCTTTAATGCTCTATTCCTTCCCTCCGATTCCTAACCGCATCTCACCTATTCGATTAGGGTCGCCATTGAGTCTCACTCTCCCTCTGCTAAGAATAACAAGGAGCGGCAGGAGAAGCTTCTCGTCGTTGTCCTCAGAGCCTCAACGATGGCATCAACACTATCATTCGCAGACAAGAAACCCTACGCTTCCCTTTCTCCCCAACCTCTTTCGAAGGTTCCCCTCCACCACTCCCACCTCCACACGCTCCTCCTCCAACTCTCACCCACCTCGCATTAACCCCTCAAGGCTAGGGACTCCTCTCCTCTGTATTTTGAAATCACAGATCCAACCATTGCTCCGTCTATTCATTCACCGCCGGTGACCGCCATTGCAATACCCTCTATCGGAGACGAGGAACGCAGGGGTCCGAATCCTAGGGTTTCGAAACTCGATCAGCCTTCCAGGGCTGATGAGGTGGACAATTAGGCCTCCATGAAGAAATTTGTCCCCGCGTTTTGGTGGTTTTGGTGGTGCGGTGGCAGTGGTTTTGGTGGTGCGTTTAAGGCTGATGGTTTGGAAAATTGGGCGGTTGGTAAGAAGGCTGCTCTTGTTAGATCTTCCAATTTTGGTTAAAGTTTTCGTGATTCGGGTGTTTGGGGATGCTGTATTTTGTATCCATTTTCAATTACGATATTACACTTTATTCTTCTCCTTCTTTCACTGAACAAGAAAAGGTGCAACTTTACTTACTGGGTAACTGACAAAGGAAGACGACCCAAATGCTTTAGTAGACATTGAAATTCAGTTGCCTCTCCTCTCTTCTCCGATTGTCTCCATCTTTAACCCAAACTCATCTTTTAAGAAACGTTATTAATTATAATATTACCTTAAAAAAGATTCATATGTTCCTATTTACCTTTTTTCTTATCTTTTTTTTTGCGTAGAATCTAAGTACCCTTTTTTTTCTTTCTTTGTTTTGGTTCCAGGGTATATACACTACTTTACTCTAATCCCTTCGTGATTGTTTTTCGTTACTTATTAAATCATGATTCATCAGAATCCATTATTACCAAAGATTCTTAATCTCTTCCTGTTCACTTCTCACTTCATTCTACTAACTCACTATTTTTCCTTTTTTTATTGCTTTCGCTATCTTTAATCGTGGGTGTGGTGCAATTTTTTTTTCTGAAGTAATTTGACTTGGGTTTGAATTATTCATCAAACGTTCTATTGTGGAAGTGAAATGAATTCGACAAACAAGGGGTCGATGTTGTGCTGAACTCGAGACCCAAGTCGAATCCATTTGGGATGCCATGCCTCGGGAGATTCTGTTTGACAGAGGAAAATTGATCTCTAAAAGCCCTTGAACTTTTGAAAACCATTAACAAGGAAGAGAGAGAAAAATATGAGATGAGAGATAAAAATATGGCAGAAAGAGCATAAGAGAGAGAAAAAAAGTGCAGCCACGTCAGCACAGAGTTAACGCCGTTATTTCCAACTTAACGCCGTTATTTTCAACTTAACGGATAGGACTTGATTGATACAATTTTTACAACTTTAGAATCTAATGGATACACTTTTAAAACTGGGTACTAAACTGAAAAAAACAACTTAACATAGGGACCAAGTAAGCAGTTAAGCCTAAAACTTCAATTCAAAATCTTTAATTAATCTAAGAATAAATCTGCATCAATTGAAACAAAATATTATTCAGCACCCTATTTATTATTAACTTAATTAATTAGAAAAACAAAAATTTATGAATTTTCTTTTTATTTAGTGTGTTTTACTCATGATTTTATAAATTTTAACTGATAGTAAAAAGAGAGTTACTCCTTCCAGCACTACACACTGTTCGTTGCACCTTCTCATTCTTCTTTTGACCTTCACTAACATTTAAAACAGATGTAAACATCGGATATCAGAACAAACGAATGTCAATATCCGTTGACATCCGTTTAAGAATCAAGGTTCCACGATTGATATCCATCCTACCAAATATTTTACATCATTGTTAGTAATTAGGTGGGATGTTGTCTAGGGCCATCCCCTGCATTGATTACAGGAATGCTAGCTGTTGCTACTGCTCTTTTTACACCACCACTTTCAAAGTGTCTCATCACAATTATATCAGAGTAACCTTCAACAGTTCTTATAGTATCTGCAAGAAGTAAAGTTCCACAAAACTCCAATTTTAGATAAAACAACAATGAAATGCACCAACTAAAAAAACATTGCATCGTTAACCGACAAGACATACATTTGAGTGTTTCTCCTTTAGTAGCAGATGAAAACTCCCTTGCATTCTCAGTTGCGAGAACGTCCCCTCCTAATATTTTCATGGCGGATTCAAACGAAAGCCTGGTTCTAGTGGATGGCTCATAAAACAAGGTAGCCATGAGGTAACCCTTAAGCATTTGGCTCCCAAATGAATTGCTTTCAATCCTCTCCATCCTCCTTGCAACTTCAAAAATGGCATTAAGAGTCTCTCTATCAAATTGTTGGGCCTCAATGACACCATCAAATTGAAATTTTTGCCTCACAAAGGAGGGAGCACTTTCAACTTGAAGAGCCCCTGCCCTCCGCAACGAAACCAGATCTACCTCCTCCTCTACGCTCCTCCACACCAAGAATCAACACCAATGGTAACAATGAAAGGAAAATGGGGAAGAGAAGAATGAACGAAAAAGAAAGAGAAGGAAGAAGAAAAACTGAAACGGAAATGAAAGAAAAGAGAGAATGTGGTGGTGGGGGTCAGAGAGATGTGGTGGTGGAGTCAACTACGAGAGTAAATAAGTTAGGTTAAATTAGGATTTTGAAATATATTAAAAAATTGGTTAAAGTAAAAAAGTTTTAACAGAAGGATAATTTTGGAAATAAAATAAATTGGAGAGGTGGAGGGAGCAAGGGGTGGTGGTGGAAGGAGCACCGCCCTAATAAAAACTGCGTGAAAAGATAAGTTAAAGAAGAGTCATTGACTTACTAACACTAATATTTTATATATTTTCTTTTTTTAGTACTTCCAAATTTATTGTTTAAAATATATTTTAGTACAATATATTTTAGTACAATGGCTGCTTTGCCCCCCTTAAATTAGTCCCTCTCAAAAACACTTTATATCTAGTTGAAGGGCATTTCTTCCCGTACCCCCTTTTTCTCTTCCTGTACCCTATAAATAATCATATCCTTATTTTACCCTTCTTTAAAAATGTATTAAAAGTTCTACAATCGTAGCTTCACATCTCCTTCTTCCTTCCTTACATCAAATATTCCCCTGCTTCTTCCTTGTGCACTGTTTGGGGGGTTTTAAAAATACTTAAGGATTTGGTCAATTCGAATAACATTGCTATGTTTCGGAACATCTAGTTCGGGAGAGTTGCTCCCTCCATCACCTCAAATACTCTCTTCATAGAAGGTTTAGGGAGCATTTGGGGTGGTGGAAGAAGCAACTCTCCTAATCCATATAGAATGTGATCTCAATGTCCATGCATGAAATGAATCTTTCTCTTCCCAAGCTTCGTATTTAGCCTAAAGAAGAAAGGGCTATTAGCCACTATCATGGTGGAAAACCTTTCTTGCTATGCATAAATTAGTATTAATTTCTTATGTGAAGAGAGCATAAAAAGCATGGCCAAGCAAAGAATGTATGCTCCTCAATTTTTGTTCAATTAATGGAGCTTTTCCTTCATTTTGTTTTGAATTTTTAATTACAAACTTTCCTCCATGGTTTAATTTCAGCCAAAGTTTATAGGTTAATGGGTTTTAATATAGATTTAATTTTAAGACACATGTACATTTCATTTAGATGTAAATTCCATATGCTTTAACTATAAATAGTTTTTTTTAAAGGAATTTCGTTAATTGAATGAAAGATTGATTTTCTAAAAAGAACCTTAATCAAGTTTCATAATAATCTTTATCATTTAATATGTTTCTCTTTTCCATTCCTATTTTGTATTCATTTATTTTTCCTTAATTGTATCTTTGTCTTCTTACTTTATCAATGCTTATTATAACGGAGCTTCTCCAAGTGGCATGACAATATTCATCATTTTATAAGTTTTTCTCTTACATTCTCATGTTATATTCATTTATTTATCATCTTACTTCGTTGTCACCTTTTTTTTTTTTAATTTTTCTTCTTCTTTTTATTTATTTTTAAGTTATTTATAAGACATATTTTGTTAGATTTATTAAAAAATTTGACACTCATAATACCAATGAATCTACTGATGAATTTTAAAAAATTAATTACTGAACAAATTTACTAATAAATTTAAAAAATCAATTACATTTTTAAAAAATTCAATTGTCCAAAATTTTAAAAATTTAATTATCGATAAATTTTAAAAATAATTAATTATAAAATAATTTTAAATAATTTAATTACCTCAACAAATTTTAAAATATATATATATATATATATATATATATATATATATATATATATATATATATATATATATATATGTATCAAAGATTTATTGACAGACATTAAAATATTTAATTATTAAAAAATATTGTCATGAATGGTCAAAAACTAAGACAAATTTTAACTCTCATTTTACTAATAAATCTATTACCAACAAAAACAATGTTAAAATAAAAAATTTATTTTAGTAATCGATGTATTACCGATATTAATATCCATCCATTATAAAAATTCAAAAATTTATTGATAAAATTCATTTTATCAATTAATGTTTTTGTCAATAACATTTCGCCAATAATAATATAATTTTTTGTTTTAAATTCTTAAAAAGATAAACAAAATTTAAATTCTGACACTAATTTAAGCTAATCAATAAGTAGACTTTTATGTTATAAAGAAAATTCACCAAATTTTGGAGTAAAAGCAATCTACAATATATATCGATTTCAATGAAAGAGTTATAATGAGATAGTTATATATAGTTGCATTGAGATTTGGAAAGCTAAAGAAGGTAAGATATGTTTGTTTCCTAATTAAGGTAAATTAAGCTGTATACAAACATAAGTTAGGTTATTTTAGGAAGCTATAACATCCTTTCCTATTTTTCCTATTTATCATGATCTTGGGACCAAATAAAAACTCAGTTGTAGAAATACGGAAGAAAGATAATGACTCATTTTTTATGTACAAATAAGGATTTCCAACACTAAGAAGGCAAATTATTTCAAATATTTTCTCCAAAGTCCGTTTGTCATCATTGTAGTAATCCTTCCTTGTTGTTATACTTCTTTTATGAATTATTTGTGATTTGATTTTATAGTTTTAACTCCCTCTCCAATCTCTTGGATGGATTCCTTTGTTCATGTACTTGTCAATGATTAAAACTTGGGAAATAAAGACAACACACAAGAGTGTTTCATAATCATTCTGGGTTATAGATAAGAACCGGATAACAAAAAGACACATTAAATACTCTAAATTTTGAGAGTCATTTCCTACATTTTGAATATAACTGTATTAATGTGATATTTTGATTTGACATATCTTTAGGACATGAAATAGTTTTGAACATAAGGGTAATCCTTTTGATTTTTTTACATGAAAAAGTTGTGATTGATTTTGAAATTTTAATTTTGTTTTTATTTAATTTATTCTTGTTTGATTTTTGTACTCTTAACAAATCATTTGATTTTAGGTGTGAATTTAATTCTTTGTGGTCATTTTCAACCCATTCATAAATAAATCTCCATTTAGTGGTTAATCAAATGAGGAATTTTAAAATATTTCAGTTTTTAAAATTATCTTTTTTGGTATTAGAGTTAAGGTTGGATTTAATCTCACTATAAGATTTTAATAATTCATAAATATAAGATATTTAGTCTGAGCTGAAAGTTAAGAAAAGTTTGTTTGGATCTAAAGTTAAATAGAGTAACCTCAAGTAATTTAATTTTTAATTTGAAATGAGTTGACTCTACCTTTTAACTAACTCAGTTAACCTTTAACTTAAGTTGACTTGACTGAGTTCTTCAACCTAGCCAACTTGGATCAACCTTTTATCAGAGTTGACTTAATTCGACCTACATCCTAGATGATTTGGTTCGAGTTTTGACTAGGGTCAACTAAGTTTGACTTATAACCTAGATTGACTTATCTCTATCTACGACTTAAGCTAACTTATCTTGACATTTGATTCGAATCAATTTGTCTTAACTTTTGATTCAATGTGACTTAGTTCAACCTTCAACTTAACATAATTGTATTTGAATTATCTTTAATCCTATCAACCTTAACTTAACCTAACCTAAAGATAGTCTAATTTGGATCCTACCTTGATTGATCTACTTGACTTGGTTTGAATTCAATCATATTTATCTTAATGTAAGACCCACTTGCACAACATGTGAAAAATGTGAACTTTTTTGAGTTCTATGGACCCAAACCGTAAAGCTTTTATTGCTAATTTGACCCTTTCTTTTGTGGATTATTTGGTTTTATGAGTTTTTCAGCACCGATTCACGTGGATATAAAGCAAACCATGTGTACTAGACCAAATTAACAAATTTATTGTTGACAAATATTTCGGGTATAAAGGTTTATAAATACAAACTGAGTTTTGAATAATAATTTTCTGATGGAAAGTTGATTCTTACTCATGGATGAAGTCAATTAATAATCACGAATGAGAATATGCAATTTGTATTTTTAGTTATTTTAAAACTTTTATTATTATTAATGCTTTACAGATCTAATGCCCTTGTTGTTTTCGTAGACTATGATGAGTAGAAAAGAAAAAGAAGAATTATTAGTCTGGTCCATGCCCTTCTCAGATCTGAAGTGGTAATTAATTCTTAATTTCATGTTGATTGAAATATATGTATATGTGTTGATTCCACCGGTTTTCAAGTTTCATGTTAGTCTAAGATAATATATTTATTACTATACTTAAATATGTAAATCGAAATATTATATATATTTAACATTTAGTTCAGAAGAAATAAATAGGGGAAAAGAATGAAAAATAGTTGTAAGAAATATTTTATTTGACTTTTTCTGCATTGAACTAGAAAAAAGTATCATTAACCTTTGTACAAAGAGAAGTTCTACTGTAGAAAAATATTTTAATACGGAAATTGTAAAATAAAAAGGAAAACTTGTGGTTTGTATTGAAAGTGTGACAGATTTATTGTCATAACTTACAGGCATGACAAATCGAAAAAACAGACATAAAACATTGGCAGTTTTGTTCTTGATTGTCAGGTTATGAAATTCCTTGTTACCACAGGCTGCAGGCAACACACATGCAAAATGTTTCGTGTTGTTTTCTTCCTCCAAGAAGAATCCAATGCACCCATCAGCTTTACTGGTTATAACTGTGTATCGAGTTACTTCTAGTACCAGATAAAACAAAATTAATTAATCACTATTCTTATTCATCAAAGTTTTGGTTCCAAATAAATTAGTAATTAATTTAAATTATATACTAATTTATAATTAATAAATAATTAGTTAAAAACTTGGTAAATAATATTAGAGACAAAATGAGATTTCATTTTATAAAATAATTTTAACTTTTTATTTATAATAGAACTTATTTTAGATATTTATATAATTTTTAGTTCATAAAATCATATCTAACTTAATTAATATATAGTGACTGATTATTTTAGTTTTTAAAATTAGTTCTTAAAGTATATGTTTACCAGTAATTATATTAAAAAAAATATTGGCAACAAAATTAAAGTTTGATTTTAATTAACGACCTAAAATTTATAAGATTTCATTAGAAAACCCTTCATTACAATTTTTATTTTAATATGCTACTTAGTAAAATATTTACATGAATGAATGTAGTAATTTTTTTTAAACATATAGCATAACATATAGCATAACATATAGGTTTTTTCCCCATTAGGTTTTAATTATAATTTATTTTAAAATAAACTTAAGAATTAATTATTCATCCTTTTCAACATATTAACCTTTTAAAAATTAGTTTTTATACTTAAAAGTATCTTTTTCATTTAATTTTTTTTAAAATAATTAGTAGAAACATATGCGCAATGCATACTTTTACTTTATGATAATAAATAAAAATTAATTCTTTTAATTATTATTAAAATAAAAAATGTTATTGAATTTATAAAAAAGTATATTTTTAAAAAGTAATCATAAAAAGGATAGTATAAAATATAAAGATATAATGATTAATAAAGTAATTTATATTAATAATGACAAAATAAAATATTTACATAAAAAAGTGGTTACCAAATAGTTTCCAACAAATTTTTTTATTTATTAATAGTTATAGATTATTATAGATTATAGATACATAAATTAACATTAAAAGATAAAAAAATACATATGAAATTTGAAAAGTATTTTGTGTTAAAAAAACTAAAGTAAATATTTAGCATGAATTGAATAGGGAATTAGATATAAAATAAATTATTTTAAGCCAACACAATCTTCTTCGTGTTATACAAAAATATATTTCATTAACTTTTGAAATTTAAAGAGAGTAGTACGCATATGCTAATAGTAACTTTAAATTCTTACTACAAATTTAAAAGTAAAAACTAATTAAATATACTTTTGTTATAGTCTATTTATGCTAAGTTATAAATTTAAGAAATGAAATATATTTATAATTATAATAAGACTAACTGACATTAATTCATAAACTTTAACAATTAATTATTTTTTTATTTGGACAAGTTAGCGCTAACTCTTGAATTTGAATATATTTAATAGTTAAAATAAGTTATATCAACGCGATAAAAATTATATTTTGTCTCACTTCTAAATTTTCTCAAATTTGAATATATTTAATTTTTAAATTTGATATAAATTATTCTGAGGTATACCAATTCTTACGTAAAAGAGGTTAAATAAATAAAAATATAATAAAATAGTTTATATTGTGCTTTTGACTCATTTTTAATTTTGAAAATTGAATATATTTTATTTTTAGAATCTCATAATTGTTACCCTTTCCTTCAATTACCATATGTACAAAAATATGATAAATTAAGATATAACGTGATATGTCATTGAATAATATAAAATTATTAAATAAAACATTATAATGTATGATAATTCATATAAATATACAAACAATTAACTCCAAACTCAATTATCCAAATATATATTTTGATATAAGACTTCACTATAAGTATGTAGCAATAGTAGTATTTATGTTTTGCAGATTATAAACCTTACGAGGCTAATCTTTTACGTTTAAGACTAAAATTTTAGGGTAAAGATCTCTTATCATTCTCTTCTCACTTTATTAATCTCTATATGAGTTAAATGACTTGAAATATAGCACGATACCTTCTTTTTAAACTCTCATATGTCAAACATACACTAAAAATCACCAAAACATAATTTTTTTTTTCTTAAAATTCTCTAACAATCATATCACGCATAAACATATCAAAGGTTCTCATATTTCTTCTTCAAATTCTCTCAAAAATCATATCACACATAAACATATCAAAAGTTCTCATATGATTATCACAAACTAACCATCACATTAACATTCATAAATAGAAATATACATAAACCAGAAAAGCACATGTGAAAGGTTGTGTTGGACTTTGTTAATCTCGCCTAACAAGAATATATATACGCTTAGGGAATAGTGCTTAAAAGTACTCTCACCCAATAACTAGATAACTCGCCCAACAAGATCGTCACTGGATCCCATAGACTAAATGTATCATGAAAGTCGTCCAACGAGACTTGTCTTGCCCAACCACATTCAAGTCAGTAGCTCTCTAACTTGAGCTCGCCCAATGACCATATTCTTGCTCAACGAAAGTCAAATCAGTGATTTATCTGACTTTGGTTTTGCCTAGAGAGTATACTCTCGTTTAACGACCACCTAGTCAGTAAGTCTCTAACGTTGACCTCAACAAGTATATGCCCACCCAACGAATTTGCATAATTCTACATATTTATGCGACTAGTGCAAAAACAGCGTATAACGTTACGCGTTCAACGTCCAACCATTGAATAGCCAACGTTAAAAATGATCGGTGACATTTTTGTAAATAAATGCAATTGTAGAACGTCGAAGCCCCATTCAATTTGACATTCTATGATGGTAATTATTTAAACCAGTACGTCATTCTCTTTCTTCTTTCTTTTAAACCACCAATAGTACTTCGAATCATGTAGGGGTTCGACGTAATATTTGTCGGTCAGAAGCCAAAGAGTCACCCTTTTTAATTCTTTTTTCTTTTTTCTTTTAAACCACATATAATACGTCGAATTTTGTAGGAGCTTAGACATATTATTTGTCAGCCAAAAGTTTTCCCTTTTTAATTTGAGCGAGAGATTGAAAATTCATTCACTTTATCTTAGTGCGCGAGGCCCTATTCTCTTCTCAAACTTTTCTCGAACGAAGTTTGACGATCATCACATGTAATATTTCTTACATTTGATACAAATGCGTGTTAATTAACTACTTTATGTATAATTTTCGTTTGTTTTGACCGATTATTTTCGTGTTCTTGTCCTTCATAGGCGCATTCTGCTTTCTCTCTCACCGGTGGAATTTATTCCAACGAACCCACCTTTTAAAGGTTAGTTTTTGTTTTCGTTTTCGTTTTGAAGAACTTATTTGTTGAACTTCTTTGTTGTTGCTTTTTGTTGAACTTGTTTGTTGTTGTTATTTGGTTAAACTTGTTTGTTATTGTTGTTGTTTGATTGAACTTGTTTGTTATTGTTATTTGTTGTTGATACTATACTGCACGTTCATAGTTCATGCTTTATAAAATACCAAAAATTAAAATTTGTTGTTTTTATGCTTTTCAGGTCTCGTAGAGTTGTAAAAAATGATTACAATTAATTAAAAAAAAAACAAAGAAATTGCTTAGCGTCAAATATTAACAAAATTCGATGTCAATTTGATTAAAGTTGAATTTTTTAAATTCGACGTCAATTTAACGTCTCCCGATATGACGTCGACCTTGAATTCGATGTGAAAGGTCAAAAAATAACGACATTATACGATATTTTGGTACTAGTATAAATCTCTGCAATTTAGTCTAACACTAGCCACAAACGCTAAAATAATCAACCATCAAATTATGCATAATTCAATAACTTAATTTACTTCAATTACAAGATTAACAATTCAACACATCAAATTTCAATCCCTTTATTCTAAAGATAATTCAAACTTCTTAATCTCAACTCAGCATATCAAATTTCATCAGACAATTCAATTACACAAATCAACTATCATACAAGTCTACAATCAACAATAACTTGTCTATAAGTTAAAATTATTAACTAACTTCTCTTACTTAATAATAAACAAATGACTCTAAAGATTTTAAAACAGCTTCAGAAACACATAAAACTTTACATGTTTATAAGTATTAATAAAATTCAAACAAAAATTACTTCTTTAAGTTTACGAATTAAAAATATAATGTTGTTTATTATCTAAAAAATATATATTAATATTGAAACTCACTCTATCCATAATATATTTACAAATAATATTTTTCTATAGTAATTATCCAAAAATTACTTTATCTTATTCTACTTATTACATGAAGAAGCATGTGTAAAGAGAAATGACTAAAACTTTATAATGGTGTTAAAATAATTAGCTTTCTGTCATTTTAAAGCAATAACCATTATCACATGACTCATACTTTTGACATATTACACATCATTTGATATTTTGAGAAACATAAATTTTTTATATCAATTAACACAATTTTTTTATTTCTTTAAATATACAAAAAATCATTTCTTTTATAATTATTTTATCTTATAATATCTATCAAATAAATATAAATATATATATATCTACTTATCATTATTCATCCCATATATATCATACCTTAAGATTCACGACACCTAATACAAAAGCCCCATATCACCATCATCCTACGCAACACCTTTTATTCCCTCTTTTCCAATATGTACGAGCACTTTCATCAGATCAGGGACGAATACCACATAAAACACACTTGTTTAAACTTACCTTACAACTCTATTTTTCCAAGGTTAAAAGGGATAATTAGTTGGCTAAATGAATCTACCCCATTTCATGTGCATTTTAACTTTTCCTCATTGCTTCTTGTCTTTTCCAAATAAAATGTTTTACATATCCCCCAACAATAAATGCATCCTTCCTTTGACCCCAACATTCACTCTGTTCCTTAACTAACATTAGCTGTGCAAGACCAACTTCACTCATGGAACCACCAAAAAGACCTTTGAGCCTTCCCTCAGCAATAATGTTTCTTCTTTGAAGAACCAAATACTTGGTTTCCAACTGTGTAGAATCCAACGTAGCAATGGGTTGTTGTGTGAGTTCTAGTCACAAAACCTCCACCTCGCCACTAAGAAAGTTCCGTGGTTCACCGCAACCTCTCACTCATCGAGAGAAACCTCAAGAAAGCAGCAGAGAGGAAGAAAGTGAGACAGTGAAGCAAGTTCTCTTGGAAGCCCGGAAACGGAATCCAACAACCTTTGCCAAACCAAAACCTCAAAAGCCACTCCAATACAAGGTCAGAGATGAACAGAGCAAAGTTCAGAAAAAGTCTTTGCCCATTTATAAAGCGGAAGACCCCTCGGATGAAGTTTGCAGCTTGAGCGAAACCGTGTCCACAACTACTTCAATCACCGAGCCAGGACAAGAAACGCGCAAAAGGGTCGATGTATCTCAGGCCAAATTGCTGAAAAATCGTTCCTTTCCCGGTGAGAGAAGAGAGAGAACAGTGCATGGTCCAAGGAACAATGTTAGGTCTGTGAGGCTGGTTCAGTGCAGAGACCAAACGGCTCAGAAAACGGGCAGCGGTGGAACACTTCGCCGGCAAGATCCAGCCGAGAAATCTTTCCGGCAGTCAAGGTCGCCGGCTACCGGAGGATCTAGGTCCGTTGTGGGTCGAAACCCATCTGTGAGAAAAACTAACCGTTGCCCGGCAAGGGTAATAACAAGCACGGCGGGAAACGATTGCCGGAGAAAGGAGAATCTGGCGACGGCAAGGAAATGGGTTTCTGGCGGCGAGTCACTGGAGAATCCACTTGTGTCACTGGAATGCTTCATATTTATATAGGATGTTGTGATTGTGCAGCAACGGTGGTGGGTGGCGCCACCAGTGAGCCACCGTTGAGTGGGTGAGCTAAGTGTGAAGTGATGTTATGAGTACTCGTCATTTATTATTTCTGTACTTTCTTGAATCTTCTTAATTACTTGTGCAGTGTGGGTGTAAATATGGTAAGTCAAAGGTCTGAAATAGTACATTGTCTTAACTTTTGGACTGTGACAATGGCAAGGTCCAAAAACAAAACAAAAAAAGGTAAAAAATTCCTGCAGAAGAATTTAAAAAACAACTGAATTTGTTGGTAGAATAGACCCAATGGATGGAGTGGCAGGTTTTGGAAATTAGCCTCTGCAGGAAGATTTTGGAAATTGTTTGATACGATAGAAAGAGTTTAAAAAGTTGGTGGATATTATTTTCCTGCAGCGGCAGCAGCAGCACAGTTCTTTTTTAATTACCTTAGGTAATATTTGCCTACATAACACATAACACAGTTTTGATTACAGGTGGGAATTCGGTTTCCATGCACATTAACGGGGTTAGTTCAATTTCTTTTTTTTTCCTGAAAACCAGTTAAAATTCAGTTATCTAGAAATTGAATTCTGAATTAGTTTTTTTATTTTTGTTTTTTTAAAAAAATATAACTTTTTATTTAACATTCGTGTAGTTTTGAATTAGAGTTTAAAAAAGAGTTAGATGTTTATTAGATGAATAATATATTTATTTATCTAATATATTATTTATTTTATTTTCAATTTTTTTTAAAAAAGAGGAAAATAAAGTAAAAAAGATTATATGTTTATTAGATGGAATTATATTTATCTATATGGTTGGATTTTATTAAATATTTTTTTAAATGTATTATTTTATATTTTTGAATTTGAAACACAGTAGGAGATGGAAAAAATTAATCAAGAAATGGAATATATATATATATACATATATATATATATATATATATATATATATATATATATGTGTGTGTGTGTGTGTGTAAGGTAAGTTATTAATATTTTATAATTAGTGTAATTTTTTGAGATAATAATATTGAAAAATGTATAAATATATGGTTAAGTAATTTAAGTTTATTATTATTACTTTGTTGTTGAAAGTTTATAAAGTAGGAATTGATGATTAGTGCATTTTATTGAAAATTAGAAAATTAAATTCAATGTATAGGTTATTAAATTATAGCTTAAAAGGTTAAAGGAAAAAATAACTTAGTGAATATTAGTATTGTTAATTAAAAGTGAAATTAATTTTGCAATATATATTTAAAATCGTAATGAAAATGGACAGTAGTGAAGTAGGTGAAATCTAACCCCAATATTACCATTCCATTATTTTTATTCTCATTCATTTCCAAGTGTTTTTGGATACAAAAGATCACTTTACTATTCACGCGAGTTGTTTACTTTAAGTACATTCAACCTTGCTAAATGAAATCATTCTTAGTCTTAATTAGTTAAACAATTATACGATCGTTTAGTGTTCCACGAGTCTCTTGAGAAACGATATTCGATCTTACCGGTTTTATTACTTGAATGATTCAGTACGCTTATCGAGGTCTTAACACTTGTCTTTGTGGCAAAGGACATGTGAGAGCATTCTTTGAGAGACTGAGTCATTGGAACATCTCCCAAGTGATGTCAGATTTAAGGGTACTAAAAGAAAATATGTGTTTGGCAAGCTTACCTAATAAAGTTATAAAGTCTTGTCTTTGTGTGAAGTGCATGTGAGAGCATTCATTGAGAGACTGAGTCATTGGAACATCTCCTAAGTAATGTTATATTAAAGTGTACTAAAAGCAAAAATGTTTCTGGCATGCTTACCAAATACAATTGTAAAGTAGCATAGACTGAGTCATTAGAGCATATACCAATGTCAGAGTATTGATTAAAAGGTTGTGTCTTTGTCACGATTACCTAATAAAGGTGACAAGTCAAGCCAAGTTCATAGTGAAGTCTAATCAAAATTGAATCATCTAATGAGAAATTTTCAAAGAAGGGTTAGTAGGCTTGTGATGGTGGATAGTTCAGTACTAAGTATGTTTAAAAATTGTGGAGTTGTTTAGTAGTAAGCTTCTAACTTCATTTTTTTACGAAATGATGAAGATGTTCAACATTTGTTTCATTGACATTCAGTAATGGTTTCAATGGAGACAATAATGTTAAGAAGTTTGACTATGGTTGTGGTCCATCATCCACCGATGATGGTGGAGTTACTATAATGTTAGTCTTTGAGATGTTTTATAAGTAAGCTAATGTAATCTTGTTTTCTTTATTTATTTGAGTTTTATAGCAAGCTTTGTAATGGTTTAAGATAGAGTAATGGAATGTTATACACATTTTATGTGAATTATTTATTTAAAAAATTATTTTGTTAACAAGCTTAATAAAAACTAAGACACAACTATAATTTTTGCACCTTTAATCTTGGTGTTATGAATGTTATAAAAATATGATAACCAATACTTTTAAGTATTTTTTTCCACTTAACACAATGGAACAGAGTTCAGAAATTTTATAAAATTCATCTATCATGTTGCCGTATCTTAACAATTTACAAACATATATTCATTACAACTTCAATATGTAAATGAGTTTCTATTATAAGTTAAATGTCATCATAAAAATATATATAACCTTGACGTATGGTTTGTACAAATTATTTGGAACTAACATTCAGTAATATCATTTTTAACTACATATGTACTTAATTATTTTCTACACCTATTAATAACTTTTACTACCTATTCTTAATAATAAAAAAATATAACTAAACCAACATTTTTCAATATTTAAATAATCATTTCTAAATTATAAATTATTATTATAAATTATTTCATTTTTTTAACTCGTCGATACAAATTAATCTTCCAAAAATTAAAAAAAAACACTACAAATATATTTTTCTATCTTAAAATATTATATTTATTTATTTAAATTATCCTATTTTTTATTTAAACGAACAACAAAACAAAAATAAAATTCGAGCTCAAAATTTGATTTTCTCGAAATTGAATATTGACTGGTTTTTGGGTCAAAACAAACAAAATCGAAGGTGAGAATTCGATTATTCGGAATCGAATTCTGACCTGTGCCAAAATATTGCTATGCTGGTAATTTCAAAACACAATTTCAAAAAATGATTGATGATTGCCACAGGCGCCAAAGTCTGCTATCAATTTTATCATCCTCTTCGCTAGTACTCCCACACACCATTCTATTTCTTACGTTTCTTTGTCCACTTTTTTTCAGAATGTATCGTTATGAAGAAAATTAATATAACTACTATTAGCATGACAACATAACATGCCAAAGATCTCAAACTTTTTACATTTACAAGAAACTGTTTTATCAACATAGTTCAAGAACACTTCGAACTCTTTCACTAGCACCATAATTAAGCCTACAAACAACACAAAAAGTAATAACATTACCAAAACAGCTATAATATAGTCAAAATCATCCTAGCATCTCCCGAAAAATGTTTGATTTATGTTCTTTCCTCGCTAGTTGCTCTACGTAGTAATATTCTTGCTTGTCTAAGTTTGCTCTTCCACCATGCCTGTTCATTATCTCAAACTATGCCTTTTTTTTTTCTTCTTCTTGATGGGCCAACTCAATCTCAGAAGCCTGCCCTTGAGATCCTTTTCTTTGACATGCTAATATGTGAATTATCTCTTGGAAATTTAAAATACATATGATTATTAATAAAATTTTGTACTTTATATTTTTTACTTTTTCTAACAAGTGTGACACCTAATATGACAGGAAGACTTTCAGTTTCTAGTTAGGATTTAAATAATCTCTTCTTCTTCTTTTTACATGCATTCTCTTTATAGTACATATAAATATAGTCTTTCCATCATTTTTACATTTTGTATGACATTATCTTCAAACACCAAATCCCAATTTAGTACTTTTCATTTTGTATTTTCTTTTAAAAAATCTTCTCGTTATGTCATGTGTTCAAACTTTCTTTTTTGTGTTCTTTCATTGTATATAATTTATATATTTATAGATTTCACACTCGCTTGAAACTTATCAATGAATTTACTAAATAAAGGAGTCCTATTAATTACTTGCAATACAAAATCATCATGTATTCTTCTCAAGAATAAACAACTTACGTATATAATATAATATTCTAAACTTAATATATGGATTCATCATTAGTAAAAAATCGCATTTTTAACTCGCACATTACGCTTCGGTTTTTCCATAACCGAAGTCTATCAAAACGCGGTGGTAGTTTTGTAATTTTCAAACCACTATATGCCTCGGTTGTTAAGCAACCGGTGTCTAAACCGAATACTGCCTCAGTTGGAAGAATGGACCGAGGTATATACCTCAGGTGAAAGAGATACTGCCTCGGTTGACAGATCGACCGAGGCATATAAGGCTATTAAAACTTGGGCTTGGACCGTGCAAATCTTCAGAAAACCTACAGAAAACCTAGCCCCTCTCCCATTTCCCTTTTATTTTTCTTGCTTCTCTCTCTTCTGTATACGCTCCACTGCTGCCTGCGCTAAGTGCCCCCTGCCGCTGCCCCGCCGCTGCCGGGAGCCACCACCACCTCATCATGTGCGACGGCTCGAGCGCAACTTCCACCTCACCTGCCAGTGCGTGGCCTTTGGCGTGAAGAGCAAGCGGCCCCGCCGCTGCCCCACCGCTGCCGGGAGCCACCACCACCTCGTCTTAGATCCGAAGCCGATGCCTCTTCGTAGATTCGCGCCTGGGGAAGTGTCGTTCGCAACCTCACTCAGATCCAGCCCATTTTCATGATCAATCGACCCCATCTGAATGATGGGTCCAACAGGGTAAATCCCGGGCTTCCCTTTCATGTGTTCATGCAAAGTTGTTATGGCCTCTGATTCCAGTCCGAGGAAGGTATTCATAAAGATACCATCGGGAATATGAAACATTTTGGAGCGTTCCAGAAACCCCTTGTAACCTATGCCAGAGAGATTTTGAAAAGGAAGAGGAAAATCTTTTCTGAGAACAGGTACACAACTCAGAAGAAAGTATCTCATCTTTATACTGCTTACCTTTAGATTTGAGATGAAAGGTTGTGTGTTATTTGGAATACTTGTACCTTAATTATCACCCATGTGATTTGCACTTTGAAATAACTCCAACTCATGACAATCCAACACAAATAATTTGTTTAATGTAAGGCACTCAAGAGTGAACGTGTCAGGGTATAAGTAAGTGAGACGTGGCAAGTCACAAAGATCCAACTTCTTTAAGCTCGGGAACACAAATTTTTGTACTAAGTTTGCTGTGCCTAATTCCTTTGCAACGATTTCTTCAAGTTCATAACAAGATTCTATTTCAAGTTTCTCAAGCTTCTCAAGGGTTTTAGCTAGGGAAGCAGGAAGTAAAGTTCTAAGTTTTTCACAACCACTGACAACGATTTCTTTCAAATTGGAAACCTCAGAACTTCTTGACTGTTATTTTTCCAAATATGTGTCAGCTCCGATAGCTCTTTCAAAACCAGTATCAGTAGTTGGGATGGTGCTTCCAATATGTCAGTCTCATTCATGTAAAAGATACTTCTACCTTGTTGGAATCAAGTACTTCCAACTCTTTTAACTTGTTTAAATGTGGAAGAATGCTAGAGGGAATTCCATACGGTAGTGTACAGTTGTGTAGCTTCAATGTTACCGCCTCGGTTCATCAGAACCCGAAACCAAAAGTTTCCCCCTCTATCGCCTCGGTTTCATTTTAACCGAGGCAAAAGCATACATCTTTTTTACTCGGTTCAGAACCGAGGCAAAAAGACTTTTTGCCTCGCCTATATATACCTCGGTTGTAGAACCGGTGCGAATAAGCGAAAATAACCGTTGTCTTTTCCCTTTACTGCACTAGTGCATCCATTGACTTGAACTCAATACGTAACATCTCATCTTTAATAGTAAAATACTACTAAAATGAATATTACATATATGATAAACTAATTAATATAAGAAATAAACCTAAGAAAGACAATATCTACACCTGTAGATTCGTCCGACTTCTTTACTGAATCCCCTCGATCGCCTATCGTTGAAGTAACTGAAACAGATGTCTCCCTAAGTTCACACCATTAAGGTGATCATCGCAAAAGAGAAAACAATACATAGAAGCAAGGGTGAGCTAGTTTAAACAAAGATTAATCATACATCAATTTATTTAACTTCATACAATCATATTATTCATTCACATCACCTAAACTCTTCACACATAACACCACAATGACTTTGATTGTCCGGACTTAGAATGATTGTCGAGCTATGGCGGGTCGTGCACTCGTGGTGACTTCTACTGCTTTGCAAAGCCATTGCCAATGGGTTTCACCCTACCACACTCACGAGGTTAATCTGTTATCACTCACCTAGGGCCATACTAGAAGCACCCAAGACTAGGACCTCCTGCTACTCCTCACGACATGGATCAATCATCTCTACTTGAGAATGAAAGACCATTGGAGTTCCAGGATAACCCCCAAGACTGAGCTCTTGCATTCATTCTAAACATACTTGAATTTCAACAAGAGAATTCACTTTGAATCACAACATGAGGCACCACCATGTAACCTCCCTGTGAGATCCATGGAATTACTTCCATAACATAGGGCACCACCATGTAATCTCCCTGTGATATCCATGGAATTACATCCATAACATAGGGCACCACCATGTAATCTCCCTTTGAGATCCATGGAATTACGTCCATCAATCATACTTTGAACTTTACACTTTGAAATCACCAACTTACACTTTGAACTACAACATACATCAATAACCAATGATATTACATAACACAACTTCAACTTACTTCATTCAACACTCAATGTTTCATTTAGAACAACTTAAAGATCACAAGAAAAGTGAACTAGAACAGAGCCCCTCGCACAGCGTACACATTCGCATAGCGAAACTACAGGCTTCTCGCACAACGACTTAACTCGCTGTGCGAATCCTCAGACAGAGACCCAACCCTCTAAACCATTCGCATAGCGGTTAGACTCGCTATGCGAATAAACCGCGACTTGAATCAAACCCAGACCCCTCGCATAGCGTCCCAGCTCACTATTCGAGAACCTCAGACAGTGGCTCATGCTCCTCAAGCACTCGCATAGCGAAACCCATTCGTTGTTTGAATAAAAAGAATAATAACCCCAGATCCCAACCAGTAGCATAGCGACTTCATTCGCTATGTGAATCATCAAATAGAGAGCAACCTTCTCAATCCATTCGCACAGCGAGTCTGCATAATCTGCAAAACGAAATTCTGTAGAATTATTCAACTCAACCACAACTTACCAATTCTACTAAATTTTTCCAACTTCTAACACTCCTATATTGTTGTACAAACTTAATTAGACTAGACTAAGTGATTCTAAACATTCCTAACATCAATCTAAAGTGTTTATGCACCAAATCCTACTCTTAAACCTCAATTTCATCAACTTAGAGACTCAGATCCAATTTTACCACTTTGAACCTGTTTTTTATCATTTTGATGACTCAAACAAGTCACACATGACTTATCTAGAATGCCCCAGCAGAGCCTAACAACACTTGACCTCAAATACTCAAATTCACTACCTCACTTCCTCCAAATTTACTTTAAAGAAGCATCATTCACTTCACTTCCTATCTCATTACTATCACAACAGATTACTCAACCAGTACCTCAAACATGCACAATTATAACAATTAGATCCATTCAAACCAGTTCATAATCATCATTTTACCGTTTACAGAATTTGGCGTTCAATTAACAATTAAATCTACTCAACAACTAATGTTCAACTCAAACCGCACCATAACACAAATTTTATCATACACATGCCAAACTACTAATTAAATTAATAATCTAGCTTCCCTTACCTTAGCTTAAGTTCTACATCGATTATAAAACCCCGACTGAAGCTTGCACCACAAGGAAACTCAACAGAAAGCTACAACTCACCGATTGGTGATACGAAAACAACCTTAGAACCTAATTTGAGTTAG
Organism: Vigna umbellata; assembly: GCF_029865625.1. NCBI lineage: Eukaryota > Viridiplantae > Streptophyta > Magnoliopsida > Fabales > Fabaceae > Vigna > Vigna umbellata. Next base: position 52,542,185 of record NC_142165.1, on the reverse strand, counting down.
AAATTGAAGAAGACAACAACTCAACACATGCAACCAGAACTCTTTGCATGATTACGGTTAAAGACGTACGAGAAAAGAGGAGAAACAACTTACCGACTCAGAACAAGAAATTGATCGGTAAAGATTGTTGCCCTTGACGCCAGGATCGTCTAGGTACTTCCTGATCGTCAAACAGATAACTCAGTAGAGAGAAAATCTAGAGAGAAGGTACAGAACTCTAGGAAAGTGGTTTCTAGAGAGATGGTACGTTTTAAAATAATGAAACTCGTTTAGAACAAAATTATTTATAATAAGACCGTTTAATATTAAAATAATCGAGTCTCACTATTTTTAGACTATCACTACTTATTAAACACCATTTTCTAGGGTTTTACACAATAAGCATGACACCTAATTGAAAGTGAATTATAACAAAAGTCCTAACTCCACATTATCTAACCTAACCAATCAAGTTCCTCTTGAGAGAGTAAGTTACTTATGATATCGTGAGACTAAGTCTCACCCTTATTCTCGTTTCAAAAATCTTCTTCAATTTTCACTACCTAAACTACAACACATTATGTAAATTTATAAATCTAGTAGAGTATACGATGACTTTTGCCAAATACATACTCCTAATTAAATACATAAAACTAAAGCTTTTAAAATATTTTATAACCTTAACATTTTATCATTGAAATGTTTTAGTGTTATCTTTTGAAACCATCACTATTCTTAGACCATTTTTTAAATTCTCACAATGATTAGATGGAAAAATTATTTCAGATATATTAAGTATACAAAATGTTATATAAGTTAAAAAAAAGTTGTGTTATACATACATTAAAATACGAGTCATTTAATTATTATTTTTTTAATCATAATAAAATTTAAAATAATAGTTATGAGAACATAAAACTATAATTTACTAGTTGGATTAACGATATAATAATTAGTAATGTTATACTCTTCAGATTATTAATGATGATAATATGCATCAAGACTATTTCCAATTTTAATTAACCATCTTATGTTCTTTATTGTTCAATGACAAATTTAACCCTAAACAAGAACAAAAGATTGTAATAATAGTAATAATAATATACCTTTATCTAATATAACACATAATAACTACAACTCAACTTTCAATACGAAATATAATATTAATAAGATTTAATTAAAAAAAAAGGTGTTTGAAATTATAATGAAGTTGTATAAAAAGTCTTAGTCGATTTCTTTTAATATTCTTCAGCTAATTATTTCAAGCATAGTTGGTAGTATATGTTTTATTTTCCTCCCAAACTTTATTATCTTTGGATCCAAGTTTCATCCTAAAACTAAAGTGAGTTAAGCACATGGTTTTTGCATCTCGAGGCCTCCTAGCCCCAATGCTTCCCTTTCATGACAAATTTCATACACCATCAACCTACACTTTTACAAGCAACTATCCACAAACTTTATAAACGTTCTTGAACTTCGTGTTGATAAAATTTTATTACCACAATATGATATATAAGGGTGATGATATGATAACATGGAGACAACATCAGCGTATGATAACAAATTTAAGTAAAAAAAACAAATAAACAATGAGTAAAAAAATGACCCGTATACTATGTCAAAATATTATTAAAAAAATATATAAAAACATTTTTTTTTCATATAATAAAGAGAAAAGCAAACAATGTTGCATGTTAAATTATGTTTGTTTTAGCAATGTAACAAGAGTATATATTGAAATAACTTTAGTGAATGATTGAGCTAGATATAGGTGCAATGGTTGAAAACTTATAAAAACAACAGGAAGAGTGCATTAACTATATGTAATTAATGTACATCTTTTAATAAAGAAAGCTATGATTCTAATTGTTTGGTAGCAAAAGAATATTGAATTTGATTTGAGAAAGGAGGGAAAAGCATTATAACGGTGGTCCTCATTTTTTTACTCTGCAAATTGTTTTATGGTGCTTTGGATATAAACCATTTTGGACACTTTTGTTTTGCTTTCATCCTCTGAAGCACAAGAGACAAAGAGCAACAAAGTGAAGAAGGAAAATAATTATTAAACATTTTTAAGTGCTTTCCAGAATCCTCAATATCTGCCTCCACTCAAATTCAAAAGGCTCAGCTTTTTATTTCTCTTCAAATGCACCCCAAGAATAGAAGGGCTTGAAAATATACTTTTTCTTTAGTACTTGAAAATCAGAAGAATAAAAAAATTATAGTTTCAAATTAATTTATACATCAATTATTTCCAGCTTATTCGTCTTTATTCCTTATGCTTAGTATCTCAACTTTTTTTCACTATTATTTTCATTTTCACTCACATTTATTTCTTGAATAAATATTTAAATAGTAAATATGTAAGAACATAAAACAAATAAAACACCAAGTGTTTTGAAAGTAAAACTAACATGGAAATGGAAATGGAAAGGTAATGGCTCATTTGGTAACAATGAATGAAGTTTTTTTTTATATATATATATAATATTAAAATAATGAAATGGCATTTGTACTTATTCTGCAATATCATCCGATTCTATGCCACCAATTGAAACAAAGTTCAATTATCTATCTCAAGCTATCTAAATGTAAATTCTTCATTTATAGCTTAGATACTATTCTTTCAAATATTAAATTACTCTATACTTTCGCAAAAACCTCTTTTAAGTTCTCTTTTAGTGCTTATGTAGTGTAAATCAATCAAATTAAACTAAATTACAATAACACTTTGAAAGAAAAAGAGCATGTCTACGTCGACGTGTTTATTTGTTTGGCTCAAGCTTGGCAAATTCAACCGTTCATCACTCATTATTATAACTTTTAAGAAATTTATCACTAAGATACACCTTAATTTCTTCAATATTAAATCTTCTTTCTATTAAAAAATTCATATAAGGGCACTTAGGGTGTGTTCTTTTGAAAGAATTTGGGGGAGATGATTTGGGGGAGATAATTTGAATGGATTTGAGGATAATTTTTTTGTTGTTTTTTTGAGTGGATTTGTGGTTAATTGAGAGTGGATTTGGAAGTAAAGTTTGTGAGAATTAGTGTAGGATTTGATTGATGTGATAGATTTAAAAAATTAGTTTAATTGGTATAAATTAAAGATTACCAAAATGCCCCTAGTTATAAAAGTAATATAAAATGTTATTTATTAATGTTATATTTAATTATAAAAATGTTTATAAAGAGAAAAAAATTATAAATAATTTTTAAAATTAAATTTTTAAAATTATAAAAATTATAATGTAGTAAAATAAATTTATTTTTAAATGTAGTATTTGTTTATAACATATTTTTTTGTTTTGTTTTTATAATAAAATGTTTCTTTTTTTTCATAAAAATAACTTAGCTTTTATATTTATAATAATTTATTTCTGTCCAAATAAATAGAATCAAAAAATATTTCTTAAAGTAACTTTGTAATATAAAGAGCATTTTATTATTTTTATTTGAATTTTTAAAAAATGAAGATTTATCCCATAAACTTTGAATTAAAAACCTATAATTAAGAAAGAAAATTTATCCCCCCACACATCCCCAACCTCCTGCCGACACCCCCCCCTCTTCAACTTTCATCACCACTGCATCCGCAGTAATACTCAAGAAAATTTATCCCACATCCCCAACCTCCCCCCACCCCCCAACTTCCATCACCATTGCATCCGCATCTCTGTAATACTCACCACTGCATCCGCATCTCTGTAATACTCATTCACCAGAAAAATATTCCTCAACCGCCGTACCCTCCCACCACCCAGAACTCCCTCCCCTCCCCGCCTACAAACCCCACACACCCAGCCCGAAACCCGGTCCACATGCAGTAAGTAGCTGCCGGGACTCCCTCCAATTCATCCGCCTCCGACGAAGACGACGAATCCGACAACGGAACCTGTAACAGATCGTGCTCGCTCCGGTGAAGATCGTCTCCGGTGATAGGGAACCGGAGGACTGCCGCGCCCGAATCGCGTCCGCCGGCGATGCTGCTCCCTTGCGTACTTGGTATCTTGTGGTTGAAAATGGGGAAAAACGCGTCGTCGAAACAGGCTTCCAGTTTCAACGTAATACCCCTCCAAGTAACCAAAACAACGAAGTTCTGTAATCGGTTACCACGTAGACGTAACCGATTACAGAAATGCTCACATTCCTTCACACCACTGTAACCGATAAACCAAAGGCTGTAACCGGTTACGGCTGAGACTGGCAATGTTCATCATCTTCTCAAACACGCGGTGGTGCTCCTCCCGCCTCCCTGCCGCAAGTGGAGGTCCACCACGGAAACGGCGAGATGGCGGCTAAGCTCCAGGAGGTCGATTTGTTGGCAAAAATTGTGGCGAGAAACAACAACATCGCGGCGGCAGATTTGGCAGCACCAGGACGAGGAAGAGAGACGTGGACAGAGAATAATGTGCAGACAGTTTAGAGGGCACATATGTCATTTGTGAACAAATCAGCGCAAATCTCCTCTTGATAGCGAGATAAAAAGAAGAGCTTCATCCCGCAAATGATCGCTTTTCTTCGCTCACAAATCAGCACAAACGAACAGCTTGTGCCTCGCAAATCATCGCTCTCTTTTCTTCATAAACAGTGTTTCACCTTCAAGCGAACAGAGGCTTAAATTTGCATGAATCAACTTAAATTTTCATGAATCAACAGTAGAAAAAGACGTTACCTTTTGCAATTGTAGAAATTATTCAACTCTTCTATCATTCTAATTTATTATGTGTGCTAAATTAATCCAAACTTTGATGCATGATATCATTTTGTACTTATTTATGATATCCGCGTCTAAATTTTCTCATCATGTATCCCAGTTTCACTTTTTTAAAATAAAGATGTGACCTTATTTCATTTAGGAAGATTTATGTTTTTATTTGATTAGTTCGAAAATATTAATCAACTTATTATATATCTCAAAATTTTGGTAGCAATTCACATCAATTTTCAAGTCACTCAAATATGAAAGTGGTGATATGAAATTAATCGCAATCAAATATTTTAAAAAAAATCAAAACAAAGGGAAAATGTTAGGAAAAACAAAAGGATTTGTACCTTGGGCTTGATCAAATTTTTTTATAACGAAAAATAAGCTCAAAAGAATTTTACATCTCTAAAAATAAAAATTGGATTGGTAGAAAAAGATCAAGAAGTTTGTAACCTTTTTATCCTTTGGGACGTCCTAAACAAATAGTAAGAGTGGCCCTATGAGTAAATTTGTGCCTACTACTAGATAACTCTCGAAGAAGGTTGGCACAACTAAGCAAAATGTCAGGTTACTTTTCCTTGATTTTCTTAACTCTCGTTCTTGTAATCTTGTTACGTACGATACCTGATATAAACAACGGATAAAGATATTTCAACACCATTTTTTAGCAAATTTTTTACTCTGCTCATGTGTCAGCCTATGATTAGTCTAAGTGGAGAAGATTTTAAAAAACTAAAAATGATATGGAAATGGAAGTGACAGAAGATTGTAGGGTTTTTATTTGGCAGGGGTTTTAAAAATTGGAAGCTCATTTATGTGAGAGCCTTCAGAGAACGTCCTGTCACTCACAGACTTCTCATTTGTAGAAGTTCTCGTTCACTCCCTTTGCATTATTTACTGGACCGTCGTCATTCATTAGAGTCTTGTCCGTTATCATTCCACTGTTTTAAAGTATTAACGTACGTCAAAAATCACAATTGAAGAGGAAGAAATATTGTGTACAGGATAATGGTACTTTGACAACATTTTTTTGATAATATTTTAATATTATTTACGTGTTATTTTGTGATTGGTCCATGTTAGTGTTTATGATTATTATTATCGATTGTAGAGTAATTTTGGACCAATCATAGAATGACACGTAGATGATGTTAAAATATTGTCAAAAAAATATTGTTAAAGTATCATTATCCTTGTTTATAAGTTTGTGTGGTTCGTTATCTTTATCTTTTATTGTTTTTGTTTGGTGATTTTGAGTTGAAAAATTTGAACTTTTGGTTTTGGGGTTTTTCTGCTTCTTAGGTGTAAAGTTACAATTTTTTAGGTGTGTGATTGTTGTTGGGTTATTTTAACATATCTTTCTGGTTGATGTTTGTTGCACAAGTAATTTGATTGTGTTTTTTAACTTTGTTTCATTGTAGGGTATACTTATTCTAACTGAAGGGAATCAAGGTCATTTGGCTCGACCCGGCCCACTATAGGTTGACCACTTAGTGAGCCAACCCAACTCGACTTACTTATTAGCAAGCTAAAAAAATTCGAACCTGACCCGACCCACCACGGGTTAGTGGGTTAAACGGGTTGGCTAACTAGTTCATTTAATTATAATTTTTTTTTAAAATAAAAAAATTACAATTTTTTTTAATTCAAATCTAAATAAACGTTACACTAAAATGATGTTAAATTTCAAAACACAATTCAAAATAAAAAAGTATCATACAATCCAAGTGTAATCCAAAAACATATACAAAAACCGAACAAATAAATTTTTAATATTGATAACTTTTGTATCACTTTCCCATTTATAAGATTAGAGTCTTAATAGATAAATCTATAATATTTTTCTGTCTTGAAACATCTTCTTTATCATCATCTACAATATAATGAAAAAAATGCTAACTAATAATATTGAAACACCAAATAATAAATAATTAAATGAAATTAAGTGGATTGGTGATCCAACCTAGCTCACCACGAATTCAACTCGGTGAATCGGATTCTATGTGAGTCGGATTGAAAACTAACCCACATAAAAAATTACATCTTTTTCAAACCCAACCCGGCTCAACCCTGTGGTGAGCCGGATTGGTCGTGGATTATAATTCATTTTAACAGACTAATTTTTAACTCTTATATTACTTTTTTCTAAAAGGAAACTCATATATTATTTTTTAATGCTTATAAGTTACAATTGGTAATATTTGAAAAAAATATAGAATTTCATAAATAAAAATTTTACGTATTTGTTGAGCGTGACAATAGGTTAACGTATATTTTTCATGATGATTTTAATTTCTTATACAAAGGAAATCATAAGTACCAATTACTTTTCTCGATATTTACTTACTATTTAAAATTCACTTTATGATTTATCCATTCAATTACTAGTTACAAGTTTGTATTAAATTTAGTTAAAGTTAAAGTATAATAATAAAATGATAAAATTATTAACATTTTTATACATTTAAAAACTTATACGTTATATTAGTTTTAATCTATAAAGTAGACCTGAGGTAACTTTTAAAGTAATATAAAATCCATGATTATATGTCATTAATATGTAAATAATTATTATTTTTTTAAATCTATCATAATCACTTCTCCTATTTATTAGTTTATTTTTCATTTTTTTCCCTTATCTTTCAATTTTTTATTATTTTTTACATCAGTTTTTTATTATATATTTTGTATTATAATTTTTAAATGTTATTAAAGGCAAAACAAGATTTCTATACTCTTTCCTCTCAATAATTTTTAAGTGATAACATTACTCTTTTAAAAGTAATTTAAATATATTATACCTCTTCTTTAAAGTAACATATTTGACAAATTTATTGATGTTCTAGTCATAATTAGTGCTTCTCAAAAAGTCTAGAATGGTGACCTCAATATATTATTTATTCACTTGCAGGTATTTCTATGCAATAAACTATTCAAAAACAATCTTGTCTATTAAGATGATCACAAGCACGGTCAAATAGCATATCCATAAATAAATACAAGAGTTTAATAAATACAAGAGTTTAGTTAATAATCGATAGATATTGAGAAGGAGATATAATATCAATAAGATATGAATTCAACTGTAATGAAATCAACAACTTTACTAAATATTCAGTTCAATAAAAACAATTATAACTAGTATGTTAGTTAAGCAAAGTTAATTTATCATGGACATAATTAGAATAGTTGTAATCTATTTTCTAAGAAATTGAAATTTTGAGAGCAGTGATGTCCACAATACAAGTGAATTATAATTTATACACCATTTGTCTTCCAAACTTAAATGTAAGAGAATGCAAGAAACCAATATAAGCGTTATGTTTTGGCTACTGTAGGAAATAATGTTCAAGAAATATTTCTTTTTATAGGTACCATTTTTAACAATCAAATGAAATTAATTTCCTTCAGTCGCAATAAGTATATCCTACAATGAAACAAACAAAGTTAGAAAACAAAATCAAATTATTTGTGCAACAAACATCAACTAGAAAGATATGTTAAAATAATCTAACAACAATCACACACCTAAAAAATTATAGCTTTGCATCCAAGAAACACAAAAACATCAAAATATCAAAAGTTCAAATATTTCTAACAACTCAAAATAAGTGAACAAAAACAACAAAAGATAACGATAATGAACCACGCAAACTTACAAACGGTGTTTCTTCCTCTTGATTGGTGGTTTTCGCCACACCTTGGTGTTTCGAAACGGTGGAATGACGGTGGACAACGTTCTGATGAATGACTTTAAAATGGTAGAACGGCAAAACGACAGCAGACAAGGCTCAGGTGAACGTTGGTAGTTCGGTGAATGGTGTAAAGTGGTTGAACGTCGGCTTCTATGAATGGGAGGTATGTGGGTGGAAGGACGTTTTCTTTTTTGGAGGTTTCTCTCGCGCAAATGAACTTCCAATTTTTGAAACCCCAAAATGAAGCCCACCAAATCAAAACCCCTCCAACCCTCTCTCACTTCCATTTCCACGTCATTTCCAGTTTTTTAAAATTTTCTCCACCTAGACCAATCACAAGTGATACATGGACTGAGTCAAAAGTTTATTAAAAAGTAGTGTTAAAATATCATTATCCATAAACAATTAAGTCATGCTTCTCCAAATGTTTAGAAACTGTTTTTGGTATAGGGTTGAAGTCCCTTACTCAAAGCACTCCAGGTTGTCTTGAAGACCGGACGGACGTTGCCCAAAGCACTCCAGGTTGTCTTGAAGACCTGATGGACGTAGCTCAAAGCACTCTAGGTTGTCTTGAAGACGGGACGGACGTAGCTCAAAGCACTCCAGGTTGTGTCGAAGGTCGGACGAGTTGCCTAGTAGTCCTCCAGTTGGCACGTAGGCCGGATGGGCTCCCTAGTGGTCGTCCAGTTGACACATAGGGCAGACGAGCTCCTTGGTGGTCCTCCTTCCTCCAAGTTACGTCGTTCATTCTCCCTCCTCCTTGTCTAAGCTGTGTGGGCGATGTTAAAGGCACTCTGACACTCAAGTTAGTAATATAACCGAGCAGTTGGAAAAGTAGGTAATGCATGTATATTGTGCATCGTTGGTTCCAAAGTCATACTTGAGACCTTTATTTATACTAGTTGATGATGAACCTTTACCTTTCGCTGGCCTAATGATGGCCTAATCACACATTAACCTGCTTTAGGATTTTAATGAGTTATCATGTTTATAATCTAACTATTCGGTTGGCTTGGGTGGTTGGTCAGCCTGAATGGTCGGTCTGGGTGATCAGTCGACCTGGATGGTTGGCTTGAACGATCAGTCTGGGTGATTGATTGGTTTGGATGATCGGTTTGATAGTGCCCAAAAGACTGTACGATATACATAAATGATCAATCTAATGATGTCCAAGAGACTTTACGGTACAAAAACTAATTGCAAGTTACTTTGTCTTATGTCGATTATACTTTTCATTGCAATACTATGATTTTTTGGGATCAATAACATGACTCGACTTTTTCTTAAAACTGTAATTAGGATGGTATCTACAAGTCTATAACATTTATCTTTTTGTATTACCTAGGATACCACATTTTGGGTCTTTCCTTTCTGTATTTATTAGAATAAACAAAACATTTGTTTGTAGAGTTAACAAGAAAAGGTCATACTCTCATAATTAATAAAGGAAGTTGAAGAAGAAGTTAACCCAATTTTATGATGCTCTTCTTCTTGAAAGACTAAGGAGAAGATAATAATAAAAATTCAAATAGTAAATTTTTTCCACAAATCTGGGAAAAAGAATCATTCAAGTCCACCAGAAAAGAAATTATATACTCTTGTTCGTTATAATTTTGAAAATGTTGTAAGCCACCAACATAGGTAAGAAAAAGTAGGTCTGTATCCTGATAAATGTCGGTAATTACGCAATAGAAAAATATTCTTGTCTATACCCATAAATAAAAATACAACATAAATTTAATATGGTTTAGCACTTTAGGATCTATATTTACCAATATTTATAAAAATATTATTATTTAACATGTAATTTATTTTGACAAAAAACTATAAATTTTTATATAATTTTTATAATAAAAACTGCAAATCTTTTCGTACAATTTTTGTGGTACAAAATCACAAACCATTTCTTACAATCATGACTCGACTTTTATTTAACATGACTCGACTTTTTCTTAAAATTGTAACTAGGATGGTATATACAAGTCTATAACATTTATCTTTTTGTATTACCTAGGATACCACATTTTGGGTCTTTTCTTTTGTTGGGTATCATTCATACAGCACAAGCACACACAACTTAAATAGAGAAGAGAAAATACTGACAATAGGCAAAAGTAGAAATTTTATACTGGTGGAAGAAATTTACAGCACCTCTCTCTTACAATACAAAACTTCTCAAAATTATGAGAATACAAGAAATGAGAGAATATGAGAGAATGTGATATATAACAAAGGGGGCAAGGGGTTTCTTTTATAGCCACCAAGCCATACCCCTTTACAAGTTCCCACCAATGTGGGACTTCATTCCTCACAATCTCCCACTTGAAGATTTTGATGAAACTAATCAAATCTTCACACCATCTTTGCCTTCGTGTTGCTTGTTCTTCTGATAAACTTCAGTAAAATCGAATTAACGTAAATATGCCAATAACCTTTGACACCTAATTCTGATTCTCCGAAACGCAATGTAACACCTGATCAATATTTTACTATTCTCCACCTAAACCTACCATGAACATACTAACCACTCTCATTGCTTGTGCAATGTCTGGTCTTGTACGCATCATAGCAATTATAAGGTTGCCCACCACTGATGCATACTGTACTCGAGACTTTTCCATCCTCTCCACTTCAATGCTAGGACTCATACTTAAGGATAATTGAGAAGAGATGGGGTAAAACTGGCTTGCACTCTCGCATGTTGAAGTGCCGCAAGACTTTCAGTAAGTTTTACTTCTGAGAAAGCCAAATCTTCCTATATTTTTCTATCTCAGTGGATTTGCATCCCTAAAATCTTGTTTACCGGTTTCAAGTCCTTTAATATCAAACTCCCTACCCAATTGTGCCTTCAGTTCTTGGATTAGAGCTTTGTTGGGGCCTACCACCAACATGTCATCCGCATACAACAACAAAATGATAAATCATTATCCTCAAACCTCTTGTAGTATATACAATGGTCTGAACTTAGTTTGTTGTATCTGAGGCTAATGATAAATGAATCAAATCTCTTATACCAACACCTTGGGGCCTGCTTTAAACCGTATAGAGATTTGTTCAACCTGTAAACCAAGTTTTCTTGTTCTTCAAAGCCTTCTGGTTGGAGCATCATTTCATTCCTGCTTAACAATAACCTTGTGAGTGGTGGAACTCACAGGCAATAACCCTTCACATTGTTAGCATAACCCAAGCACTTAATTCTTTCCCCAATTTCAAGCTCTACTAGTGCTTTGGTTTCCTTGAACTGGTAATAACAACACATTTGACTTCCTCTTGATGTGATACACCCACAAACTCCTGGAATAAATTTCGCTCCTCCTAGGAATAACTCCGGTGATTCTCTTACATTAGAATGAACCAAGTCTTCTTGTGTTTTCTTTTCTGGTATTCAAACTTGCAAACTTCGATCTATGTTGTTGGCTTATCACATAATGCTCGCATAAAGGTAAAACAACCTTCTTAAGCCCGAGTACAGATTACGTTCCGCCTTGCAAACTTCACTTTGACATATGTCCAAGTACGATGTCACGTCAACACCGTTTCTTCTTGACTTGTCAATGCAACCATTGCATTAACTTTCTACAACGTATCTCCCATAAGCACATGTCATGATCTTCTGAGCTTTTATGACTTACCAAATCTCCCCTCTTTCTCACAAGAATATTCTTGTGTGGAGAGACTTCACCTTATATAATTTTATGAGGGGATCATTTCTGCGGGTTTTCCTTCAATTACAGCTATGCAATTGTCCTTTCTCAAAATTGCCTTTATCTTCAATTTCCACAATGAGAAATTGTTCCCGTTGAACCTCTCTATCTCGTGTTTTGTTGTCATAATTTCTAAAATATGGGCTTATGCACTTCTCACTATGAATAGTATTGTCTACTGGAACAACACAGGTAAACCGTGAAGTAACACACCAAGAAGTTCCCAGGAAATAGAGGTGGGTCACAAATGGACACTCTTAAGTACCAAATATTTCCTTGCCAGAACTTTCCTAGACAGGACTTTCACACTACCAAACGTTTCCAGTAATAACTCTTTTCTAATACGGAAGATCGGATTAAACCGCAACCACAGTGCATACTCAGATTTTTATCAACACTATTCTAATGACAATAGCAACGGAATACAAACCTATAGCTCTGATACCATTGTTGGGTATCATCCATACAGCACAAACACACACAACTAAAATAGAGAAAAGAAAATACTAATAATAGGCAAAAATGGAAATTTTATACTGGTGGAACCTCTCTCTTTCAATACAAAACTTCTCTAAATTATGAGAATACAAGAAAGGAGAGAACAAAGGAGAGAATGAGATATATAACAAAGGGGACAAGGGTTTCTTTTATAACCACCAAACCATACCCCTTCACAAGTTCCCAATGTGGGACTTCATTCCTCACACCTTTGTGTATTTATTAGAATTATTTATTAGAATAAACAAAACATTTGTTTGTAGAGTTAACAAGAAAATGTCATACTATCATAATTAATAAAGGAAGTTGAAGAAAAAGTTAACCCAATTTTATGATGCTCTTCTTCTTGAAGGACTAAGGAGAAGACAATAATAAAAATTCAAATAGTAAATTTTTTCCACAAATCTAGGAAAAAGAATCATTCAAGTCCACCAGAAAAGAAATTATATACTCTTGTTCGTTATAATTTTGAAAATGTTGTAAGCCACCAACATGGGTAAGCAAAAGTAGGTCTGTATCCTGATAAATGTCGGTAATTACGCAATAGAAAAATATTCTTGTATTTACAAAATAAAAATATGGTTTAGCACTTTAGGATCTATATTTACAAATATTTATAAAAATATTATTATTTAACATGTAATTTATTTTGACAAAAAACTATAAATTTTTATATAATTTTTATAATAAAAACTGCAAATCTTTTCGTACAATTTTTGTGGTACAAAATCACAAACCATTTCTTACAATCATACTAAAGAAAAAGCATATATTAATATTTAAAAACTAATTTAAACAACTAAACCTAAACTAATTTAAGTCTTTAAAAAAATGAAAAATTACACGACTAGGAGTAAAACATAAAGTCCCTTATCTATATTAATACCTATTAGTTATTGAAAATAATAAATCTTGAAAAAGAAAACAAATAAATATATTAAATGTTGAGCACTTAAAATCAGAAGTCAAATAATTGAGAGTTGTAAATTATCTTAACGGATGTTTAGGAAGTAACGTGATAATAAATGGTTAAGTTTAAGAATTTATTTGACATTACTAAAATTTGTTTTGAAATTTTCAATTTTACAGATTAACGCGATAAACATTTTAAATTTTTAAAGACTTGTATCATTTTGCTTGATTTGAAAGTGATAATGAAATAATAAACGAGAGAAATCAAATAAAATAGGACAAAACTTGTGAAAAAAAAACACTATTAGTACCAAACCAAGAGACAACTTTTTCTATCCCCACAAGATTACCATCACGATGATTATTATTACTATTAGTAATGGTATCATTCTTGTCATTTATATACCACCACGGATATAACAAAGAATTGAACTTTGCATTGTTATATTTAACACTTACATGTAACAAACTTCGCACTGTCAGTCACTAAACCAAAAGTCAGTTGAACAGTATTGACTTTTGCTTACTCTTTGTGATTTTTGCTTACTCACTTTCTATTATTAATCAAAGTGATATGTTTCTAACATTACTGCATAATATGAAGATCTCATGTGGAAGAAGCAGAGAGAGGATTTACCCAGTTGATGGGCACAATGTTCAATCTATAGATAATTGATTTACACGGGAAAACCCCCCTGAAAGCTTCATGATGGGTGGACAAGAATTGGGAAGAAATATGAACAGAATTTGATGTTTTACTTCAATGATGGAAATGATATCCAAGTGCCAAACCCGGTTTGCCTAAAACTAAATCCTATTTTACATGTCATAAACTGTAAGGAGAGCTCCAGAGGTAAAAACGGCTGAAAGGCAAACCCCAAGAAATAGTCTACTCTTCACAGAAAATGAATCAAGCCCTTGATGCAGTATGCAGAACTTTGCTATGTTCATATCTCTCAGCCTTAATTGATGGAAGTAGGGAGGGTGTTGGAAGAGGAACATGGTAATGTGTTTTGCTGATGAGAAGGCCAAGAAATCCGTTCTGGACAACATGGAGCAGGATGGGCAATAAATGTAGGAATTTCATCTCCCGGCATAAGAACTGAAACCCCACTTGCATATACACTCATCTGCAAAATTTACAGAAAACCAGGATGAAATTCATGTGTAACTAAAACAAAAGAGTAAGTTATCTCCAGCAATAGATGAATTAAAGAGTTGTATTATTGCCACAACATAAGTTAATAAACCAAGTTTGACAAACCATTGTACATTGTGAACCTCGGAGAAAAGCACCAAATGCTTATTTGTTGCTCCATTTATGTCTAAAAATGTGTTTGGATACACAACTAAATTGAGTACAAATATAACAAGTCTTTTTACATGATAGCTTATGTCACAAACTTGACTTGTAAGAATCTCTGGTTACTTTTACAGTTAAAACTCTTTCAAACAACCATTAATAGCATTAGTTTTGACAGCATAAATGAATAAAATGTATATCAATGAACATGTGAATTCTTTCAGGGCTTGGCTATTTAGAGTATGCAATAGTCTAGTGGCGTTTAGACACATTATTTATGCAGATATAGTAATACAATAGCTGCAGCACTATTTTCTAGTTAGACTTCTCAACACAAAAAGCAAATTCACCAAAGGGCCAAGTCCAGAAAATCAGAAAGGAGAAAACAATTGATTAGTACTTGACATTATCACCCATTTTAAACTGAAAATTCGACCAGGTTAGTTGATTGTGACAGCTTTACGATGGAAAGAAAAGAACGCTATCAGTTAGACACACAATGTCAGACACACAGCCAGGCAGGTATGGTTGATGCAAGCACACAGGGAAAGTGAATTGGTCAGTGTCATGCACAACGTTTTATAGAAAAAGTGGCTAAAACAATCGTAGGTAAAACACCATAAAGCCACCCATATTGACTATTGCTGAACAGAATTTTACTGTGAAGTTGTTTGCATCCGATGCTAAACTTATAAACCAAGATCTAGCTAGTGAAACACATCCCATCACTCGGCAAAGTGATTAAATTTTACTGTATAAGATTCACTGGTACAAAGAATCTTTTCCTAGACACCTAGTGGCCCTCACTTCTGTGTAAGAGTAAATGAAATAAAGTGACAAAAACAAAAGCATTTATATCATAAATTTGACAACAATACGCAAGACAGTGAAATAAACATACAGAAGAGACATTGATACACAGAAAACAAAGCATAGTAATTGCCTTCATTTTAAAAGTCAATGTTCTGCACTGTGTATAACATGTTGATACCTTTCAATAGTTAGTTACCATTAAAGGACACTAGTTAAAGAATCAATATACAATACTTTTTTAATTAAAAATCACGATAAGATAACATTACAAAATACTTTTTATTCTTTGTTTATTAACAGGTTATTTGAGTGTCTCAGATAGATTAACAGTTAAAGAATCACATGCTATATTTCTACCCTTCTGTGTGATTAGTCTCTAATCCAATTTCCTTCTGCGCATGGTTTGTTACAGAAATGTGAAGTTTACTTTTATGTAAAGAAAATTCCAAAACGGTCTCTGACCACTATCATTACCATAAACAAAAAAAAGAATCCCAGTCAGAAGCCAAAGTGCGGGGAGCATTTTCACCAAAGTCCATATTCTGTTATCTATATTCCATTAACACAATACTGAGATCCTCTGAGCTGATGAAAATGCCAAAAAAGTAAGCTATTAAATTCTGGATTAGTTCCTTTCAAAATAAAAATTTGAATTGTGTGATGAGAGAGCTTTTCTGTCTAAAATCTCATTGGCCACTACTAGAGAATCATTTAATAGTTTTTGATAAAGGTGAAAGAAACAAATCCATCGGAGACAGCGTCTCAATCAAGTTGTGCCCTACTACCGAACTGAGATTGGATAAGTAGGTGGGTCCAGCGTGTTCCACCGAAGGAATGGCACAAGGCAGACAACACAATTGTTACATGGTACTGGTTCATCATAGGATACTACACTATACTACATTAAAAACTAAATATTAAAGTGGTATAAGCCAAGAAGATATATATGTAGAATAAAATACAATATACCATGTGGTTACTTTATTTATCTATTAGCATACAAGACTAGCATTTAAACGTTGACCAACTGTCTGAGACCACAGACACCGGCCACACACGGTTTCATCAAAGATTTTGGAGATGCTGGAGAGGATGAACAGCAAGGACAATGTGGGTCTCAACTTTAATCACAAAGATTTACAAAGACTCGTGGCAAGGGACCAAGTGTTGAGTAGAATGCTTCCAAGCAGGACCATCTTCACATAAAACTTACAAGACAATACAGTTCGCTCACGAATCATAACGAAGATAATTGACAGAACGTGCAAATGCAGAATGAAATCAAACCAAAAAAAAAATGGTAGGGTTAGCTAAAAGCTATAGAGTTCACTTTCCAATGAAGATTAAGAAAAAGGGTTTGTCAGAGCTAAATTGATATTTGACTGAAGGGAAGTTGAGGATTAATATTAACCACCACAGTAAAATAGCAAAGCATGTTTTTATCAAAGAAAAGGCATAAACATAAAACATTTGAAGACGGGAACAGAAGAGTAGAGCCGCTAGGAAAACCTCTTATGGAAGACCAAGACAGTTAGAGATCTAACATTCGTTGCAGATATATATAACCAAACTGGTATATGTAAGTGGGAGAACTTCTGAAATTGAGTTAGACTCAGGTCCAAGAATGAACAAGAAAACATAGAAGGTGGTGGTGATTAAGATGACAGGCACAATCACAAAACGTGTAACAATCAAACAGCCCAGAAGAAATTTATTAAAAAAAAATAGCAAGAAGACTGTAAAATTTCAAAAAATCCCAAGATCCAGCAGTCTTTGAGCAATTAAGTGAGGAAATTATGAGAATTTAAAATTACATAAAAAAACTAGAAAATGAGAAAACCCACCAAAGAAAAACAACTTTTGGCACGAAAAGGTGGAGGCTTTATCATCGGGACGAGAGAATTTTACTTTTCTTTTATTGATTTTACTTACTTTTGGTGAAGGGTGAGCGAGCTTGGCGGGGAAGCCGATCTGGGCTTCGACGTCGCGGGGGGCAGGGCGAGCAGCGGGAGAGAGGGGCGGCGAGGTGGGGCGGAGAAACCTCTCGAAAATGGCCATGACTAGGAACATGGAGATGAGAATGGCGGTGGCGACGAAGCCGAAGGAGACGGCGTTGACGGAGCTGTCAAAGTTGGTCCAATGCTCGTCTCTGTGGACGTTGAGTGGAGCCTGAATTGGTGGCCACCCGTTCGCAATGGCGTGGTCCCCCACCACCATTTTTGGTGCCGATGAAGCCTCTCTTCTCTTCTGCTATGCTGTTTCAACCATTCTTTTTTTGTTGGCCGAGAAAGAGAGAGTGAAATAAGAACAGTGTGGGAGAGTTCAGTGAAGTTTGGCAATGGAGAGAGTTTGACTGTGTTAAGCAATGCAGAGAGAGTGAGGGAGAGAGAAAGGAAGAACTGAAGTGAACATTGGAATTTGGATGAACCTCTCTCTCTCTCCTTTTCTTTATATTTCACACACATACGATAAAAACAGAACCATAAACCTCTTTACCATCATTATTCATATTTTTTTCCTTAAAGAAGCTGTTTAGTTATTTATGATGTCTTCCCTCTCTCACAACCTTCTCATTCATGTTTATTAAGATTAAAACAATAGTTCATAAATAACAATATAATAATATTATTAGAAGTATAATAAAAATTAATTAACACCAAATTAAAGACAGAAGCTCTTAATTAATATTAAGCACACTAGTTCTTAATTAATATTAAACACACTTAGAGAAAAAAAGTAGGTCAAGATAATATTTTTAATGAGAGTTTGAATCAATTTGGTTTTGATAGATCAATCCAACGGATCAGTCGAGTGATATAATTCGATCCAGATATAATATAGTTCGATCTTGAAATAGTTCAAACGATATTCTTTTCAAATAGTCCATAATCAATTTGTTTTTATGTAAAAATTCAAAAATTTCAAGTTGTTTTCCCTATAAAATTACAATTTTCAATAATAGAAGAAAAGAAAAATCAAATTAATCTTATAACTCAACGAATCAAATTGTAAAAATTAATTTATTCTGAACCAATTCAACCCAACTTATTTTTTACTGGTCAAAGTTTGGTCGAACATAATCAAGCTAGATTTGCCATTTTGCAACTCCTAATTATCATTATTTAAAAATAGGATATATTTTAACTAAAACTCTTATTTATACTATACTTACTCTAAAACAGACAGAAATAAGAAAATCTGTCCAGACTATTTTATCATGCCAGTCTTATTTAAAAGTGTTTTTTTTTATTTGTTTATTAGCATTTGATATAAGAATACAATAGCGCAGAAGAAAATAAAATCTTCATTTGATTAAATAAAGTAAAATTAATTTATAGTTCATAATATTATTCATACGGCAACCAGTACAAAAGAGTTATTTTATTCTATTAAAAATAGGTATAGTGTTTTTAATATACTTTTATCAGGATTTTGCAAATAAGTGTTATTAAGGCTAACAAATTAAAAAATAATTTTTAATAAAATTGCATGATGATGTTTTATAAAAAAAAATTGAGTAATTTTTTTCTTTTAATTTCTTATAGAGACATTAGTTAACATTTGCGTTAAACTTTACTAACGGTTGACTTAGTTTAGAAAATTTTGAGCATGAATAAGGTCATAAGTAATAGACTTACTATAGCCAATTTTGATATTTCAAACTCAATTTAACAAACAAATAAATACCACACCCAATTCATATCTAACTTTGTACAATATTAAACCCTTTTAATGAGTAAGGAAAAAAGTCAAATCAATGTAAGTTGATTTTTTAATTGAGTAGTGATATTTTTTAGATGTACTAAATAAAAACCATTCACTTTATATTATTAAAGTGGGTGGTAACGTTGCTTGTACTTCTTTAAGTATAAAAATAAAATAAAATAAATATTTTTAACTTCAGTAATGAACTCTTGTTTTATTCGGCAAGTGGAAATTGGCTTTGTAGACATAATATATAAATGAAATTTTTATAATTAAATTTATTTAATTAATAATTTTTTTAAGATTGCCAAAATTTAATATAATATAATAATATAAATAATATCACAACAATAACACCTAATATATTTTAATAAATTAAAAAGTATACATAAAATTAAAAATATAGAAATTATTTTTAAAAATATAAAATATTTCGAATTTATAAGTAATATTAAAAAAATAAATAAAATACACTTACTGATAATAATTTGTAATTATTTTAAAATCAAGTTAATATAAAATGAATAAAAGTTAATTATAATTATTAGTATTATTATAACAGTATTCTAACATACAAATAATAAAAGAATTAACATTAATAACTAATGTGAATATAAAATTAATTTCAATATAAAATATTAATAACTTAAATTTATTAATAAGTCATTAATCAGTTTATGATTATTTTATATTAAAATATTGGATAATTGGATGATTAAAATGGTCTCTTTGAATTCGATTTTTATGTGCAGATTTAATTTTTTTTTTCTTAATTTCATATTGTTCATAGGGGTGTAAAAAAATCAGTGTCCGCGGATATCCGCAGATGAAATCCGTGACGAATAGTTGATATCCGTGGATATTTACTACCCGTAACCCACGGGTAGCGGATATTTTAATACCCGCTTATAAACGGGTTGGGTGCGGGTATTATACTATCCGTACCCGTGGATACCCGCTACCCGCAAAAATTAAAAATAAAAATTTAATTTATATTTTATAAAGTTATATTTAATTAAAATTAACATTAATTTATATTTTACAAGATTAAATTTAATTAAAATTGAATTTAAATTTATATTTAATTTAATTTATATTATATTTTATATATTTTTTGTAATTCTATTTTAAAATACCCGCGGATATTCACGATCCGCGGGTTTTAAAATACCCGCGGATATTTTTTAAGCGGGTATCCGTGCGGGTAGCGGATCGGGTAGCGGGTGGATTTTTTTTTATCGGGTCGGGTTGCGGATAG
Organism: Vigna umbellata; assembly: GCF_029865625.1. NCBI lineage: Eukaryota > Viridiplantae > Streptophyta > Magnoliopsida > Fabales > Fabaceae > Vigna > Vigna umbellata. The sequence goes on along the minus strand of NC_142165.1, from coordinate 52,521,610 downwards.
ACACTATCCGTGCCCGACCCGACCCGTTATCATCCCTAATTGTTCCTTACAATAAGCGCGAAGTTGTTCCTTATATAATTTTTCTAATAACAACAACGTATCCTCTTTGTTAAATACGATAGTTTTATGTTGGAAATTAGTTAAGTAAACAAAAACATATTAAACTTATTGTTGTATAATTAATGTAAACTTGTGTTTGTGTTGTTTTAACCACAACATCTTCAACTTACAATTATAAGATCAACTTACAATTTATCATAAATATCATATAGTTCCAAAATTTATCAATTTACTTACATATATAAGATTTTTCAAACAAACTCCAACTTAAAATATCATGTATAAGCAAAAGGAATTGTAGAATGATATCAACTTCTCTTAGCTTAAGTTTCTTACACTAAGAAAGATAAGTGAAAATGGAATAAGAAATTATTGAATCACATTACTCCCTTATTAGCTCAATATTCTAATTCTTACAACATCTCAATATAGAATAAAACCACATGATTCCTTTTTATCCAATAGTTCCAGATATATACATATTCATTAATTAATAGAAAGAATTTGAAGAAGGAAACAAACTTACATTGAGCACTTTAGAGTGAGGTTTTTCATAAAGAAGAATGTACAAGATATTGATGGAAAACTTGGATATTTTTAGAAGATGGTTTTTTTTTCCTTAATTTTTAGTGAAAATTAAAATTAATTTATCTTTGAAATTTTAATCAAATTTAGTTTCTTAGTATAGATTTAATTTTCTTAACCAAAATTTGTTAAGTTTATTTAACGTTTCTAATATATTTCATGTTAACATTTGAATTGTTTATACTATTTTATATATTTTTTATTTAATTTTAATTAAAAAACGCATTTAAAACCTCAAATAAATTAAACAAAATTTTGTTAAAAAAATTTAATTTACACCGTTCTAAAGACGAGAAACTAAATTAGTTCAAAGTTTTGAAAATAATTTTAACTTTTATTAAAAGTTAAAGAGACAAAAAATACATATTTAATTATTACAGAAAAGGAGGGATAGTGGAAGAGTAAACTTTGTAAGATGAGAATGTGTTCTTTCTTCTTTTAACAGAAAAAAGAAAGAAAGACTTAGATTTCTAATGGCACACTCTCATTTTCTACGTTCACCCCTTGCTGGCTAACTACCCTTCCACTTTCATTTTTTCTAACTTTAAACCGTTCTAAACCCACTTAAAGCCGAATCAAGCCCAAATCTTCAGGTCCATTTTCTCTTCACTATTTGTAACTACCTTATAATCACACACACCATCGAATAAGTTAAAACTTCAATAAGTTTTAAATTTATTTTTCACTTAGAGATTATTTCGCACACTTATATCAATGGCTAGTTACAGAATGATAGGATGCTAAAAATACTTTTACCAATGTAAATTTACTTTTTGTAAGGACTTGGATTTGAGTCAGCAAAAAGGGGATGACAAGTGGCAAAGGATGAGAGGTTGAGTACTTTAAAATAAAATTACATTAGTTTGGAAACAGTGGGTTTTAACTCATTCCTCTTGTCTGAGAAACCATTCCCCTTCCAGCAAGCTCTCTCCTCCTCCTACATCTTCTCCCTTTCCATCCTTCACACTGAACCATTAAAATCTTGATTAGGTGCTGCCCCAACGATCACAAAGTAGCGGGTGTTGCTCTTAGTCGGTCAATTTTCCCAAATCTGAACCGGTAAGAAAACCCCCTTTCTCATGTGCCCTAGGGTTGTAAGCATGTGATTGAACTTGGTGCATGCAACCCATTTCGTTTTCTTCCATAATCTAGCTTCTATTTGGTGCTAAGATTCGTTTTCTATCATCAATTGATGATTTATAGGTGATTCTAACCTTTTGAAAGTGCAAGCAAGTGGTCTAGGGTTTCTACTTGAGCTTGATTGTCTACACTAGAGGTAAGGGGAGCTAGTTCTCTTTTTGATTTTACTGTATGACGTGATTACATAATGATTTTCAAATTGGTATGTTGTTGGAAGCATAATTTTGAATTTTGCTAACTTGAAATGCATGTATGAAAGTGTGAGTGCTACGTGAATGTGGTGATTGATGGATGTGAACTGTTTGGGATGATTTTGAGTGATGAATTATGTATGTTGGAACTGTTTTGGTGTGTAAAATTTGTTATGGTGTTGATAGGAAGGAAAATCAAGTGTCTTAGGGTCACTTTTTGGTCATTTTAGAGGAAGTGAGGTAGGGATTTTGAGTAAATGAAGGCTGCAGTGTTCCTGGACTGTTTGGGCAGCCTAGACAAGTCCATTGTGACTTGTTAGAAGCATAACAGTAGTTGAAAACAGGTTCCAAGTAGTGGAATCGAATTTGGGTCCCTAAGTTGTTGAAATTAGTGTTTTGGATGCTGAAAGTGAACTTTAATCACTTAAAAATGGTGGTAGAAATGTTTAGAATCATTTGGATAAGTTTAATTAAGTCTAAAATGAGAATTAAGAGTCTAAGAAGTTGGGAAAAGTGGTTAGAAATGGTTAAGGGAGGTTCTGTTACCATTCTGCAGAGTTCTGAGAATTCTGCAGAATTAAATTCTGCAGAACGCGCAAACTGAGCGTTCGTCCATGGCGGAGCTGAACGCTCGGCCATGCATGTGCTGAGTGACGTTCGGTCAAATGTTGGTTGGATGAACGTTCGGTCTTAGGAGATGATAGTAATAGCGTTCGTCCATGGGAATGTGTTAGTGATTAGCGTTCGTCCTTGTCTGGGGACGTTCGGTCAAAGGTTGGAGTGATTAGCGTTCGTCCTTGTCTGGGGACGTTCGGTCAAAGGTTGGTGTGATTAGCGTTCGTCCTTGTCTGGGGACGTTCGGTCAAAGGTTGGTGTGATTAGCGTTCGTCCTTGTCTGGGGACGTTCGGTCAAATGTTGGGGGATTAGCGTTCGTCCTTGAGCCGGTGTTAGTAATCAGTTAGCGTTCGGTCATGATGAGGCTTGATATTGAAGCGTTCGTCCTAGTTATAACAGCGTTCGTCCAAATTGGGTTCGTCCAAGTGCTTTTGGCGTTCGTCCAAATAGGGATCGTCCAAGATGTTAGGACGTTCGTCCAACAGGGTCCGTCCAAGGACTTTTGGGCGCTCGTCCAAGCAGTTCGTCCAAGCGGTTAGGACGTTCGTCCAAACAGGGTCCGTCCAAGGACTTTTGGGCGCTCGTCCAAGTAGTTCGTCCAATGGTGTTAGGACGTTCGTCCAAACAGTGTCCGCCCAAGGGCTTTTGGACGCTCGTCCAAACAGTGTTCGTCCAGTGATATTTTCTTTTGTGCTTTCTCTCATTCCAGTAAGCTTTGTTAATTAAATATTTCGGTTACAATTTATGAATGCATCTTCATGTGATCCAGATTGGTTGAAAGTGTATGATTATAAGTGGTTTATGATGTACATTGTTGATTCAAAAGGAATATTATGAGATTTAAAATGGTCGGATTAAATCGGAAATTTAGATCTCTCGGTGAGATCAGTTAGTGTATTGAATGAATGTAAGAGGCTTCCATATGGGGGGTTATCCCTAACACTCCAACGGTCTTTCATTCTCACTTAGAGAGGATCGACGCGTGTGGTGGGAGTAGTGGGAGGTCCTAGGGTAGATGCTATCACTGGAGGTCTATTCCGCGGTAACGGATTAGCCTTGTGTATGGTCGGGTGGAACCCCTCGGCAATGGCTTTGCAAAGCAGTAGAGGTCATCACAAGTGCACAACCCGCCCCAGCTCTACATACATTCTATGTCCGGACGTGTCTAGAGTCTTAACATGATAGGATACTTGTCTTGATGAGTGTTATTAAATAAATGCTTATGTTTATGATGACTTATGTGTATGGATATTCTGGTAAATGCTAGATTGGTTGAAAATGAATTGTATGATTGTTTGAGATCTAGCTCACCCTTGCATTTGTGTGTGTTGCATGTGTTTGATTTCCCTCTTGCGATGATCATCCAATCCTTTGGATGTGAGCAGTAGGTGATGATGTACCCTTGGAGCAAGCGTTGGAGAATGAGGAAGACCCAGCTCCTAGTGCTTAGGATTTCTTCTAGCTATGATGTTCAATAGCTTTTTATTTTGAAAAACTTCTAGCCTTCATTTTAGCATGATCTGTATTTTGGAGAATTATGAGCTTGTACTTATATTTTAAAGTTTTCCAGTCAGACTTGGATAACTGTACTCCTAATTCCATCTATTGCGTACTCCTAACTGTTTCTATTATTATAATTGATGCATTCTATGTATATACTTTGTTATATATTTTGGGATGTCACATTTATGGTATCAGAGCAGTTTTTATCCTTAAAGAACCTGTAGGGTGTGTGCATCCTTTGTTTGTGCTTATGTGCATTAATTGTACGGAAGCATTCTAAATTCTTGAGTAAGACTAATTGTTTTACTCTCTGCTCTTAAACAGAATATGGCACCTAGGCTTCCTCCTCCTCCCCCACAGGCCGATCCGTCTGACTCTAATCAGATGCTGAATGAGGTGCTGCAAGCATTACAGCAACAGAATGCTAATTTGGTGCAACAGAATACCATTGCACTACAAAACCTGGAAGCTGCTAGGATGTCGGCTGAGAATGCTAGAGTGGCATCTGAGAACACTCAAAGACAGCTCATTGAAGTGTTGACTAGCGGCAGGGCCACTCCAGGTGCTTCTTCCTCTGCTACTCCTGCCCAGGAGTGGAGTCTGGAGAGTTTTCTCCAACATCATCCAGCCCGATTCACTGGGAAATGTAGCCCTGATGAAGCAGACCATTGGTTTAGGGACATGGAGAGAATCTATGAGGCTAAGGGGTGTCCTGATGAGAGGAAGCTGGCCTACACTCAATATCTGTTGACCGGGGAAGCTGGCCACTGGTGGAGCAGTACACGGTTGATCTTGGAGGGAGCTAGAACCCCTGTCACATGGGACTTATTTAAGAGGAAGTTCTATAGGGAATACTTCCCTGACACTCTTAGATATGCTAAGGAAGTGGAGTTTTTGGAGCTAGTGCAGGGGAATATGTCGGTATCTGAGTATACTGACCGCTTCAAACATCTTCTTAGATTTAACACCATGACAGTGGATGAAGAGTGGCAATGCCGCAAGTTTGAAAACGGGTTGCGTGGCGACATCAAGCTCTTGGTGAGAGGTCATCGTCTGAGGGAGTTTCCAGCTCTTGTGGAGATGGCTAGGGATATGGAGAAGACAAAGAAAGAAGCTGAGGGATACTCGAGCCGTCAGGCCCAGCCCCTGAGGGTTGGGGGACCAGCCATGTCTAGAGGCGGGTCCAGTTCCAGGAAGACACCATACTCCAGATCTTCTTCTTCTCGTAGTTCTGGAGGATCTTCTCAGCCTTCCGTTCAGCCGAGCCAGTCCTCATCTCAGAGTGGCGTGAGATGCTATGGATGTGGCGGTTCGCACTACTTGTCTTCATGTCCCCAGAGGACTAATTTTCGGAGGTGCAACCGATGCCACAAGGAGGGCCACTATGAGCGTGATTGCCCTATGGGAAGGAGAGCTACTTCCCAGCCACAGCATGCAGGGAGATCTCAGCACAGAGGTGGCATCAGACCTCAGGCCACTGGACGTGTTTATGCACTGACAGGGACAGAAGCAGCTAGCTCAGGTGATTTGATTTTCGGTACATGTGTATTGGGTGGTAGATCTTGCATGGTGTTGTTTGACTCTGGAGCGACACACTCATTTGTGTCTGAGACTTGTGCTAGAGAGTTGGGGTTACCAGTGAGAGAGCTACAGTATGACTTGACTGTATCTACTCCTACTTCTGGGATAGTGAAGACATCTACAGTTTGTGTTAGATGTTCAGTAGTGGTTGAGGGGCGTCAGTACAAGGTAAACTTGATATGTTTGCCTTTGCAGGGTTTGGATGTCATCCTAGGGATGGATTGGCTGTCTGTCAATCGTATTCTCATTGATTGTGGAGAGAAGAAGCTAGTATTTCTCAATGAGGAGGATTACACACCTCTGACTCTTGGTGTGTTGAGGCAAGACCTAATAGAAGGTGCATGTTGTTTCCTGATACTATCACACATGGAAGTAAAGCAAGGAGATGCTGACGTAGACCTCTCGGTAGTCAGTGAATTTCTTGATGTGTTTCCTGAGGAGATTCCTGGCTTACCTCCTCCAAGAGAGGTAGAGTTTTCTATAGACCTTGTATCTGGAGCAGGGCCTATCTCTATAGCCCCATATCGCATGGCGCCAGCCGAATTGGCCGAATTGAAAAAGCAGATTGAAGAGTTGTTGGAGAAACAGTTCATCCGGCCTAGTGTTTCTCCTTGGGGTGCGCCGGTATTACTGGTAAAGAAGAAGGATGGCAGTTCGAGATTGTGTGTGGATTACAGGCAACTTAACAAATTAACCATCAAGAATAAGTACCCTTTGCCTAGAATTGATGATCTGATGGACCAGCTACATGGGGCAGTTGTGTTTTCCAAGATTGATCTACGGTCCGGCTATCACCAAATATTAGTTAAGGCTGATGATGTTCAGAAGACAGCCTTTAGATCCAGATATGGCCATTACGAGTATGTGGTCATGCCCTTTGGTGTGACTAATGCCCCTGCCATATTCATGGATTACATGAATAGGATTTTTCGACCTTTCCTAGATAAATTCGTTGTCGTCTTCATAGATGACATTCTAATATATTCTAAGAGTGAAGAAGAACACGCCGATCATCTTAGAACAGTGCTGAGGATATTGAGAGAAAGAAAGTTGTATGCCAAGCTCTCAAAATGTGAGTTCTGGATGAGAGAAGTGCAGTTCCTTGGTCATATTATATCAGCTGATGGGATTTCTGTAGATCCGGCCAAGGTTCAAGCCGTGTTGCAATGGGAAAGACCAAAGTCAGTCACTGAGGTCAGAAGCTTTGTTGGGTTAGCAGGCTACTACCGTCGCTTCATTGAAGATTTCTCTAAGATTGTAGCCCCTTTGACACAGCTAACTAGGAAAGACACTCCATTTGCATGGACAGACCGTTGTGAGGCTAGCTTTCAGGAGTTGAAGCAGAGATTGACTAGCGCTCCAGTATTGGCCATTCCTGACACAGGTAAACCTTTTGAGGTTTTCTGTGATGCTTCCTATCAGGGATTAGGATGTGTCTTGATGCAAGAAAGAAGAGTTGTTGCATATGCCTCAAGACAACTAAAGATTCATGAGAGAAACTACTCTACACATGACCTGGAATTAGCTGCAGTGGTGTTTGCTCTCAAGATATGGAGACATTATTTGTATGGAGCTCAATTTCAGGTGTTCAGTGATCACAAGAGCCTGAAGTATCTCTTTGATCAGAAGGAGCTTAATATGAGACAGAGAAGGTGGATGGAATTCTTGAAGGATTACGATTTTGACCTTCTTTATCATCCCGGGAAGGCAAATGTAGTTGCTGATGCCTTAAGCAGAAAGTCAGTACATGTTTCTGCATTGATGGTTAAAGAGTTGGAGCTAGTTGAGAGCTTCAGTGATTTAAAGCTGGATGTAGAATTTGAACCTGATGGCATTAGATGTTGCAAATTGGTTATATCAAGTAGTATCTTTGAAAGAATTAAGGAGGGACAACTAGTAGACCCCGAGCTTCAGAAGTCAAGGGCTTTAATTGGTAAAGAACAAGGAAAAGATTTTAACACTGGGACAGACGGTCTTCTACGATTCAGAGGAAGAACATGTATACCAAATGATGGAGAGCTGAAAAGAGTGATTTTAGAAGAAGGACATCGCAGTCGTTTTAGCATGCATCCCGGCATGACTAAAATGTACCAGGACCTCAAGGAGTCATTTTGGTGGTCAGGAATGAAAAGTGATATAGCTAAATTTGTTTCCTCTTGCCTTACCTGTCAGAAGGCTAAGATAGAACACCAGAGGCCAGGTGGTATGTTACAACAACCTGAGGTTCCTGAGTGGAAATGGGACAGCATTGCCATGGATTTCGTAACCCATTTGCCACACACTGTCAGAAAGCATGATGCCATCTGGGTAATAGTTGATAGATTGACCAAGAGTGCCCACTTCTTAGCAATTAATTTGAAGATGTCTATGCAGAAGTTAGCTCAGTTGTACATCAAGGAAATAGTTAGATTGCATGGTGTGCCTTCCAGCATCATATCGGACAGAGACCCCCGCTTCACTTCGCGTTTCTGGCAGACTTTACAGAATGAGATGGGCAGTAAACTCCAGATGAGTTCTGCTTACCATCCTCAGACTGATGGTCAGTCAGAACGGACTATACAGTCATTGGAGGATTTGCTTAGGACGTGTGTACTTGATCATCTGGGAGTCTGGGATGAAGTGCTACCATTGGTGGAGTTCACATATAATAACAGCTTTCAAACCAGTATTGGAATGGCACCGTTCGAAGCTCTGTATGGGAGGCGCTGCAGGACACCTTTATGCTGGTTCCAGGATGGGGAGTTTGTGTTGGCTGGGCCAGAAATAGTGCAACAAACGACTGAGAAAGTGAGAGTAATTCAAGAGAGAATGAGAGCCTCACAGAGTAGGCAGAAATCATATGCTGACAGGAGACGCAGGCCTTTGGAGTTCGAGGCCGATGACCATGTGTTTATTCGTGTGACACCTACTACTGGAGTAGGGAGGGCTATCCGTGCTAAGAAGCTTTCTCCCAGATACCTTGGGCCATATCAGATTACTAGACGCATCGGACCAGTCGCATATGAGATAGCTATGCCGCCCCAGCTAGCTAATCTCCATCCAGTCTTTCATGTTTCTCAGCTTCGGAAGTATGTCCCCGACCCTTCTCATGTGTTGGAAGCTGACACTGTACGAGTCAAGGAAGATCTCTCTATAGAGATGCAACCGGTCAAAGTAGATGAGAGGCTATCCAAACGACCAGATGGGAAAGCTACCAGACTGATCAAAGTCATTTGGGACAGTAGAACCGGCGATTCTACCTGGGAGAAAGAGGAAGAGATGAAGAAGTCATATCCTCACTTGTTTTCTGGTAAGTCCTAATTTTCGAGGACGAAAATTCTTGTTGTTGGGGAGAATGTAAGGACTTGGATTTGAGTCAGCAAAAAGGGGATGACAAGTGGCAAAGGATGAGAGGTTGAGTACTTTAAAATAAAATTACATTAGTTTGGAAACAGTGGGTTTTAACTCATTCCTCTTGTCTGAGAAACCATTCCCCTTCCAGCAAGCTCTCTCCTCCTCCTACATCTTCTCCCTTTCCATCCTTCACACTGAACCATTAAAATCTTGATTAGGTGCTGCCCCAACGATCACAAAGTAGCGGGTGTTGCTCTTAGTCGGTCAATTTTCCCAAATCTGAACCGGTAAGAAAACCCCCTTTCTCATGTGCCCTAGGGTTGTAAGCATGTGATTGAACTTGGTGCATGCAACCCATTTCGTTTTCTTCCATAATCTAGCTTCTATTTGGTGCTAAGATTCGTTTTCTATCATCAATTGATGATTTATAGGTGATTCTAACCTTTTGAAAGTGCAAGCAAGTGGTCTAGGGTTTCTACTTGAGCTTGGTTGTCTACACTAGAGGTAAGGGGAGCTAGTTCTCTTTTTGATTTTACTGTATGACGTGATTACATAATGATTTTCAAATTGGTATGTTGTTGGAAGCATAATTTTGAATTTTGCTAACTTGAAATGCATGTATGAAAGTGTGAGTGCTACGTGAATGTGGTGATTGATGGATGTGAACTGTTTGGGATGATTTTGAGTGATGAATTATGTATGTTGGAAACTGTTTTGGTGTGTAAAATTTGTTATGGTGTTGATAGGAAGGAAAATCAAGTGTCTTAGGGTCACTTTTTGGTCATTTTAGAGGAAGTGAGGTAGGGATTTTGAGTAAATGAAGGCTGCAGTGTTCCTGGACTGTTTGGGCAGCCTAGACAAGTCCATTGTGACTTGTTAGAAGCATAACAGTAGTTGAAAACAGGTTCCAAGTAGTGGAATCGAATTTGGGTCCCTAAGTTGTTGAAATTAGTGTTTTGGATGCTGAAAGTGAACTTTAATCACTTAAAAATGGTGGTAGAAATGTTTAGAATCATTTGGATAAGTTTAATTAAGTCTAAAATGAGAATTAAGAGTCTAAGAAGTTGGGAAAAGTGGTTAGAAATGGTTAAGGGAGGTTCTGTTACCATTCTGCAGAGTTCTGAGAATTCTGCAGAATTAAATTCTGCAGAACGCGCAAACTGAGCGTTCGTCCATGGCGGAGCTGAACGCTCGGCCATGCATGTGCTGAGTGACGTTCGGTCAAATGTTGGTTGGATGAACGTTCGGTCTTAGGAGATGATAGTAATAGCGTTCGTCCATGGGAATGTGTTAGTGATTAGCGTTCGTCCTTGTCTGGGGACGTTCGGTCAAAGGTTGGAGTGATTAGCGTTCGTCCTTGTCTGGGGACGTTCGGTCAAAGGTTGGTGTGATTAGCGTTCGTCCTTGTCTGGGGACGTTCGGTCAAAGGTTGGTGTGATTAGCGTTCGTCCTTGTCTGGGGACGTTCGGTCAAATGTTGGGGGATTAGCGTTCGTCCTTGAGCCGGTGTTAGTAATCAGTTAGCGTTCGGTCATGATGAGGCTTGATATTGAAGCGTTCGTCCTAGTTATAACAGCGTTCGTCCAAATTGGGTTCGTCCAAGTGCTTTTGGCGTTCGTCCAAATAGGGATCGTCCAAGATGTTAGGACGTTCGTCCAACAGGGTCCGTCCAAGGACTTTTGGGCGCTCGTCCAAGCAGTTCGTCCAAGCGGTTAGGACGTTCGTCCAAACAGGGTCCGTCCAAGGACTTTTGGGTGCTCGTCCAAGTAGTTCGTCCAATGGTGTTAGGACGTTCGTCCAAACAGTGTCCGCCCAAGGGCTTTTGGACGCTCGTCCAAACAGTGTTCGTCCAGTGATATTTTCTTTTGTGCTTTCTCTCATTCCAGTAAGCTTTGTTAATTAAATATTTCGGTTACAATTTATGAATGCATCTTCATGTGATCCAGATTGGTTGAAAGTGTATGATTATAAGTGGTTTATGATGTACATTGTTGATTCAAAAGGAATATTATGAGATTTAAAATGGTCGGATTAAATCGGAAATTTAGATCTCTCGGTGAGATCAGTTAGTGTATTGAATGAATGTAAGAGGCTTCCATATGGGGGGTTATCCCTAACACTCCAACGGTCTTTCATTCTCACTTAGAGAGGATCGACGCGTGTGGTGGGAGTAGTGGGAGGTCCTAGGGTAGACGCTATCACTGGAGGTCTATTCCGCGGTAACGGATTAGCCTTGTGTATGGTCGGGTGGAACCCCTCGGCAATGGCTTTGCAAAGCAGTAGAGGTCATCACAAGTGCACAACCCGCCCCAGCTCTACATACATTCTATGTCCGGACGTGTCTAGAGTCTTAACATGATAGGATACTTGTCTTGATGAGTGTTATTAAATAAATGCTTATGTTTATGATGACTTATGTGTATGGATATTCTGGTAAATGCTAGATTGGTTGAAAATGAATTGTATGATTGTTTGAGATCTAGCTCACCCTTGCATTTGTGTGTGTTGCATGTGTTTGATTTCCCTCTTGCGATGATCATCCAATCCTTTGGATGTGAGCAGTAGGTGATGATGTACCCTTGGAGCAAGCGTTGGAGAATGAGGAAGACCCAGCTCCTAGTGCTTAGGATTTCTTCTAGCTATGATGTTCAATAGCTTTTTATTTTGAAAAACTTCTAGCCTTCATTTTAGCATGATCTGTATTTTGGAGAATTATGAGCTTGTACTTATATTTTAAAGTTTTCCAGTCAGACTTGGATAACTGTACTCCTAATTCCATCTATTGCGTACTCCTAACTGTTTCTATTATTATAATTGATGCATTCTACGTATATACTTTGTTATATATTTTGGGATGTCACACTTTTCATAAAATATAGTATTATTGTTATTTAAAATTCATTTTAATATTTTAAAACATAAATAATTAAATAATTATAAAATATTCATGTATTTTATAAATTTCATTTCTTTAGTTTTTTTAAAGTATGTAGTTCCTAATTTTTACGTAAAAACATTTTGTCTCAAAGTTTAGCTGATAATTCAGATTTAAGTTCAAATCACTTTAAATAATTTTCCTTTTTTAAATATGAAACGTATTTTTTAGACTCCAAATCTCAAATTAAATATATATTAAATTATTGCTTTGAGAATGTATTGTAACATATTTTTAACTACAGAACTTTTTCATTTAATACTTTTTAATATATCTTAAAATAAATTGTAAATATTTTAAAAATCAATAATTTTTTTGTCTCAGCTATCGTTTTTTTAGAATAAACTCGGTCTTTTGGATTATTTTATTCAATATGATTTTTAATGAAAAATGTCACTAAATAATAATATGGGACATTTTACTGTTTTCGTGTTTTAACTACTTATTATTATAAATTATAATCAATAAGTAATTAAATATTAGTAGTTAATGTTATATATTATTTTAGTTTTTCATTCATAAATAAGTTATAATTTTCTATTAATTATAGAAATTATTTCAGATATGATAACTTTTATTTTATAAATAGTGTCTAACTTAGTTAATATAATGATTAATTATTTTTTTCCTAAATTGATTGTTATTTTTGAAGTAAGCGAGGCTTTAACAGGTGGAATTAAAGTTTCAATCAACATACATATTTTTTGAAAACAATAGAATTATCAGTTATGTTCTACTACAACAAAAATTAAATTTATTGTCGAAAATTTGTCCGTAAAGTAAAATATTAATGACTTACCGACAGACAAAATTTAATGATAAAATGTTTATAAATAAATTTTATAGATGTCATTGAAAAATAATTATCTAAATTCGTCAGAAATTATTTATATAAATATTTGTTAATAAATAAATATTTGATTTGTTTTTTTTTCTTCTCCTTTTCTTTTTATTGTGTTTTTCTTTTTTTTCTCTTCTGTTATCATTTTCCTATGTTACACTACCATTCATCATTACAGCCATCATTGGTTGTTGTTATTATTCATTATCCTCATTGTGAGTGAGAACTTCACATTTGACTTTTCTTCCTCCTCCTCTTCCTTCCCTTCTTCATCTTATTGTGCCACCTTTTCTTTTCTTCCTTTTATTCGCACTCATCTCCATTTTATTTATAATATATATTGTTATATTTAACTAAAAAATTGACGATTATTTTACCGATGAATTTATTGATTAATTATAAAAAATATATATAATTATTGATGAATTTATCAATAAATTATTAAAAATATATAAATATTAATGGATCTATCAATAAATTTATCACGATCAAAACTAAAACAGAAACTTTCACTCATATTTTACTAATGAAATTTATGAATAAAAGTATTCGTTTTTTATAATAAGAAATATGTATTTTAGACATATCTTATTAATTAATTTTACCAAAAGATCCATTTGTAAAGACTAAGAAATTCAAATAAAGTGGAGAAGGACAAGTGTATGCAGTTGTTGATTGGATCGACCGGTTTTGGCAGTGAGTGTGTGTGTGTGTGTGTGTGTGTGTGTGTGTGTGTGTGTGTGTGTGTGTGTGTGTGTGTGTGTGTGTGTGTGTGTGTGTGTGTGTGTGTGTGTGTGTGTGTGTGTGTGTGTGTGTGTGTGTGTGTGTGTGTGTGTGTGTGTGTGTGTGTGTGTGTGTGTGTGTGTGTGTGTGTAGAGCTGGTAAGTTTCATTCCTTTAATTTTTGTGAATTTCTAGAATTTCTGACACATGCAAGTAAACTTTGTTGTTTGCATGTGTTCATTAGCCTTTTCTTTCTCTTTCTAACTTCCTTTTTGGTACTTTGGTGGGTCTCTTCTCACCAATCAGTGAGTTATAGGTGTCATTAGGATTTTCTGGAAGTGATCAAATTTCTGGAAGGATACAAGTCTTTCGGTTTGGTTAAGAGGTAAGAGAAGCTAGTTAACTTAATTGTTTGGTTGGTGATGTATGAAAATGTTGTTTGATGGTTTTGCATGTGAGTGAAATTGAATGTTTGGGTGATCGACATTGTTGTTTGACATGTTAAATGTTGTGATTGTTAAGTTGTAGACTATACCGATCTTGGGGTGAATTCTGGGTTGGGAAAAATATTCAGTTTTGGGAAATTCTAGTGTGTATTTCATTCTGTAGAAGTTCTGCAGAATTATGCAAAAAGTCGAGCGCTCGTTGTTGAACGCTCGGTCAGGTTAGGTAATCGGTCTTAGCAGTATTCAGTTTCGTAGTACTATTATGTTTTAGTGTTGCTCGGTTTAGTACAAACGATTAGTTTTAACAGTATTCGTTTTCGGCCTTGATAGTATTCGGTTTGGTATTAGCGTTCGTTCTTAGTCGTACTAGGTGTTAGCGATCATTCTTAATTGTACTAGGTATTAACGTTCGTTCTTAGTCGTACTAGGTGTTAGCGATCATTCTTAATTGTACTAGGTATTAGCGTTTGTTATTAGTCGTACTATGTATTCGAGTTCAGTTTAGTAGTGCCAGGTTTCATATAAGTGTTAGGCTTTGTATTCATGATCAATATTATCAGTGTTCGATCTGAGTAGTGCTTAGTGTTGTATTAACGTTCAGTTTTAGTAGTATTCAGTCTTGTCATAACGTTCGTTTTCGTACTAGTATAAGGTTTATCTATCGCGTTCGTTCTCACACTAGTGTTTGGTCTCTTATTAGCGCTCGTTCTTATACTAGTACTCGACCTTGTACTTGTATTCGGCTTAATTGCATTCGGTCTAAGTTATAGGTGTTCGACTTCTCATGGGCTTTTCATGTTCATGAATATTCAGTTATGATTGGATAGTAGTTCTTGTATACAGTTTGGTTATATTGTTGTAACGCTCGGTCTCTCAGTAGTGCTAGGTTTTATGAATGGTATTTAGTATCAATCTTAAGTGTTCGAACTAAGTTGTAGATGTTCGTCTTATGTCATAGCGTTCGGTCTCGTATTAGTATTTTGTTTAGTGCTAGCGTTCGGCCTTGTACTGGTACACGATTTTTTAATGATGTTCGGTTTTGTCGTAGTTAGTGAGTTTCCATTCGGTTGTATTCCGGGTTGTGTTGTTATCATTCGATCTTCTTCTATGAAAAATTATTTAGTCTTTAAATGTTGATCTCACTGTATGGTTTTGATTGCTTGTTATAGCTGCATTGATCTACTATGTATTAGAAATTATATTGATGTTCAAATGAGGTATAATGTTTCTATTGGTATGAAAGAGAATTCCAAGGAGGGATGTCTCGGTGCTGGTTATCAAAGTGGTAAAGTATGAGTATGGACAGCAAAATCCACGGAGTTCATCCTGAAATTCTGATGGTTACAAATTCTCAAGTAGAGATGAGTAATGCATTGTGTGAGAATGACAGGAGGTTCTAGCCCATAGGTTCTTGGGTGAGTTATAACGGACTAACCTCGGGTGGCAACTATGGGGTTTCCAGTTACTACACCACTCGAGTGCATGAACGGTCTCAAGCTACATATTCATACAATCCGGATAGTCAAGTTAAGTGGTCGGTCTTTGCCTGAAATAATGTGTTTTGTTTGCATGAGTAGTATGATTAATTAAATTACACTAGCTTACCTTTTTTCTTTTGTTGTTGTCTATTTTGTTATGTCTTCCGTTTAGTATTCTTTATTTTGGAATGATCACCATGTGGGTGTGAGCAGAGGGAGAAAAGTGTTCGTTGGAGCAAGCGTTGGATGTCGAGTACCCTACTGTTTAGATTAGGATCGTTCATTATACATCAAATGGTAGTTTTGTATTGACCGTTCGGTTATAACTCTAGCTTTGTAATAATCGCTCGGTTATGTACATAGTTTTGTAGTAGTATAGGAACTTTGTAAAGTTTTAAATTTTATGGTATTTTGTGATAACTATAAAGTTACAAACTTTATTTCCAATAATTGTCCTATTGTATTATTATATGATAACTCTTTTATATATAGTTTATTGCTATATTTTTGGGATGCTACATCATTAACAACAGAACTGTTTTCTAGTAATTAAAATCATAAAATTCTTTGATGAAAAATAGGAGGGAATTTTTTGCATTACTAAATGTTATTTTTTTCCATAAAATTTATTAATAAATGTTAGTTTACTGACAATATTTTTTATCAATAATATAGTATTTTTCTTTTATTGTAGTAATGATTTGTAATCTAACAAGTTGTCGAGAAGATTGCACTAAATACAACATAAAATAGGTTTGGATAATTTTTTGCCTCCATGTATTTCTACTGATATTTTAAAAAGAAAAAGAAAAATATAGAATAAGAGAGTGAGAACGAATATAACGTAAAATAATATCACTTACTTTTTTTTTCAATTAGTATATTCCTTTTATTCTATAAAGATTTGAATATAAATATATAAATGTAATTGAAGATAAATGTAAAAATGAATAAATAAATAGAATAATAACTTTCAGGAAGGGTAATGTGGAGATAAATTGACACTTAGTAAATAGAGAAGACTGTATTTGGTATCCTTATCCATTATATATTTAGATAATTTTTACCATAATATATTTCATCTTTTTATGTTCAGAAATATATAGTTTTGTTTTTGGAAAGATTCATTTGTTTATTTATATGAGTTTGATTTAGTCTCATACTCATATTTTTTTATTTTTTTTAGTAAATATTTATATAATGACGAATAATATTTATAATGCCCGACTTGCTTTTTGAGGTGTTAATTAGATGTCAAAATACATATAATAATACCTAACACTAATTTTATAAAACAAATAGAAAAAACAACACAAATATAATATAAATATGAATAAATAAATAAAATAAAATTATAGATACTTCACTAAACAATTATAGATAAATAAATGAAATAAATAAGATAATATAGAATAGATAGAAAATAGAAAATGAAATGTTTATGTATCATCACTAGTTCTAATGTATTATATATGAGAAATATTGTATTATAAATTTTTAAATATTAAAATGAGTTAAAAAAGAAATAAACAAATACTTGTTTTATCCCTTAAAAAGTTATGATGCCCAAACTATTTTCGAAAGATATAAATTAAAATGAGAAAAGAAATAAGTGTTTCACCTGTATAATATAATTTTGAGAGACTATATTGTGACATTTAAGAATCAAATTAGGCCGAGTAATACTTTGAGAATAAAATTCGATTGATTTACATTTTTAAGCTTTTAGTTTTATTAAAAAAAATACTAAGTTGCATAAGATATTTATTATAATTTTAAAAAATGTCATTTTCTTGTTCCAATTTAAACTCTGTAATTTTATATTCAAGTTAATACTACATATATTTTTTATAATTTTATATTTATTTAAATTAAAAATAGAAACAGAACTCACATTTTAATTAGTGTGTATTACACAAGAGATATATTTATTTTGTTACAGTTAAAAATTGTTATATAAGTTAGAGTTACTATATATATTTTTATTATAAAGATTTATAAATTGGTTACCTTTTACCTTCCAATTTTGTTTTATCATTGATGACAGAGACTGGAAAGTGTGGGACATCGAAGGTCAGTAGCCAGTGGCCAGTATATGAAGATTAAGCTATCTTTCATATTGATAATGACGTGTATATCAATGATGGACTTAGCTTTTTATTATTTTTCGGTGGAAAGCTTATTTATATAATCATCCATCCATTCAATATTTAAAGATTTTTATCATTGATTTTCTTTAAATTATTTTTAAATGATATCTTTTTATAAAAATAATATGTTTCATGTTTCTCCTAGGATGACAAAAATCCTTTGATGCGTTGGTATGTGTATGGAGATGGTTGATATATATAAATAACGACATTTTTAAATAGATTCAAAATATTATTATATTATAAATACACGTAGATATTTATCATTTATAATTTATATTTAATTTATATTTTATATTTTATTTAAAATTTTATAAAATATTTTTTTAAACATTTGTAGATATATATCTTTTTGAGTTTTTAAATATTTACAAATATTTTCTAAACAAGTATTTCATAAATAACATAATCAATGAATTTCTTTTATTATCAATAAAAACAGTTCATATTTAACTTGACTTGTTATCGTCTTAAATTATCATTCTTAATTTTAACGTTAAATATATTAATATGATATCGTTTTGAAATTTGAAATTACTATTACAGTTTTATTTTTAAAATATTGTAAAAACTAAAAAAAGAATATAATATATTTAAATTATGAATAAAAATATTAAATTGATTCTCTTATTTCTCAACGTCTCAATTTAATTTTTAATTTTTAAAATTACAACAACTATACTTATGTTAAATCAAACCCAATGATTAACGTAGGTTTGACGTGCTACAGTAAATATATTTTTAATTGCCGTAATGGTCTACGTAATTTTGACATAAATTTTTAAATAAAAGAAATTGAAAAGAAAAAAGAATGAAATATTGGTATTGGGATAACAAATGTTGCAAAAGTATGGAATTTTTGTAACATTTTTCATATCAAGTTCTAAATAATGTAAAAATATTGAGTATATTGAAAAATAATTAAATATGATATATTTTGCCCAATAAAAGTTTTTTTCAGTAATGTGGTGTTGTAAAAAATAATATTGGAACGCATTAACTTAAACTCTAATACGAAAAAAAAATATCGCTCATTTCAAGTTGCGTTTAAAAATTATATTTTTCTTGGTCGTTGAATAAATGTATAGGAAATAAGAAAAAAAAAGGAAAACATATTAACCCTTTTAATATATAAAGTTTTTGTAGCGGGTGGAAAAATAAAATAATTAAAGGTTGTGTTTCACTTTTTACTTTTGATGATGATTTGGAGCTTTCCCTTTGTATTAGAGAAAAATAACATTTTTGATGTCTAACTCCTTTGTGTATGATTGAAGTTTTGCATGCAAGAGATGCCTCACCATTTTCCCATTAAAATTTCTTCCTTTCAAAGTTTCAATTATTTAAACTTTGTGTCTAATCAGAATTCGACAAACTTTAATAAAACTTAGTGCCTAATTTCTTAATCATATCCAACAAAAATATGTCACTTGCATCTTCCTCTAATCTATTCAAATAAAAAAGAGGACAGGGATCGCCTTATCTGTGACTTCCCAATACTCTTTTAAAATAATATTTCTTTAAAATAATTGAAAAAAAAAAGGAAGAAATGAACAGAATAGAAACACAAGTTTTTAATTATTATTCTTATTTTGATTCTTAAAAGTTATTGTTTAATAGTAACATATTACTTAACAAAATTATTAAATAACAATTAAATTTAAATATCAAAATAACTTAGTTAAACATCGTTTTATAAATTAAAAATTATTGATATTTAAAATAATTTTTTTATTAATAAAAAATAACAATTAACTTGTAAATTAAAGTTTAAATTTGTCTCTAAAAATTATAACTATTATATATTATTGAAAAATGATAATAATAAGTCAGGTAGTATTTATTCACTACTCATTTCATATAAAAATTTATATTTCATTACCCATCTCATTACCTGTTAATCATAAGATTAAAAGATTAATATTTTATAAAGTAATTTCAATTTTATAAGTATGAATAAAAAATAAAAATATATGAAGTCAATTTTTAAATAATTACTTCAATATTAATATTTCTTTTACTAAAAAATATATATATACTTGAATTTTAATACTTGAATTTTAAAAAATATATATTAAATAATTTTTTTTAAGTATTCACAAGTTAAATGGCATAATATATATACTCGTATCATTAACAAATAAATAATTAAATACTATTATCTATGTATCTATTAAAGATATTTATAGTATAAATCTAAAATATGGTATTTTAAAATTGACAGTAATTTAAAAATGGTGAGACTCAATTATTTTAATAATAAAATATTTTAATATAAATAATTTTGTTATAAATGAGTTCTCTGACTTCTCTTTATGAGTTTCTTTTTCTATACTCTTTTGATAGAAGAACCAAGACAATAGAATTTATCATTGCGACAAATTCTTCAATTTGAACTAATTACTTTCGTTATTAACGAAAGTTGAGTTTTAATCTTTTTTATTCTTGGTCTTTTTTTGTTATATGTTGCAAGTGAGTCTTCTTTTACTTTCATGTGTTTTTTTAGTAATCTATATGAGTCTTTGTTGATCAGTGATCAAAACAGTATGTTTAGGTTGTTCTTGTGATGTTTCTATGTGTAGATAAAACATTTTACAAGTTGGAAAGAGTTTCGCTGGTTAGGGTCTTGTGATTTGTCTGGTCAGGTAAGGGAACCTAATTATTTTGGTATATGTGAGATTGATAAATTTGATGTTTTACATGTTGATGATTGATTTTATTTTAAAAATGGAATTGGTATGATGATTTTTATTGGTGTGTATGATTGTTTTAAATTGAAAGTTTGATTCATGCATGGGTAATTTTGTTGGTTTTGTGATTAAGGGAAGTTAAAATAAGAGCAATTGAGAAAATTGATACGAGCTCAATTTAAAATTATTTGAACCAATACACTAAGAGGGTACCAAGTTGAGCAATTGAACAAATCCAAGTTCCCTTAGAAGACAATCATTGAGCGCCAACTTAATTATGTTAGTTTGGGAACATTTTAACTTCAGACCCTTAAAAATTCATTTTAGTAATACTCAGTTTCATTATTTTAAAACACATATTTACTCTATTATTCTATTTTTTAAGTTCTTACATTTAAGATAATTTTAGTTACAGATAAATTCATGTAAAAAGTTTATGCGAAGATAGTGTTTAATCCAATATTGATAAAATGTTACATGTTGAATTCAACTTTTAACTTTTAAGTATTCATATATAAAAGACTTGTATGTAACATTTAAATATTTATTGTGATTTAATATCTTAATACAATACTTGATTTTATCTTCATATTTAGATTTTTATTTTCTAAGGAATCTTTATACACCATCCAAGAATAATTTAAGTCTAATCACATGGATACAAATACTCTAGGTTATAACACTTAAAATCATTAGTGTTAGCTACTTTAATCTTTATCATTAAAATATATATGCCATCAATGCACACTAACCTTGTTGGTTATATATAGATGATGTGATGCTAATGTGTGTTGCATGGTAAAACTACTTATTTAAGCTTTTATACAAGCACCTCTTTAATATTTTCCCTATCAACACCTTTTTCATTTTTTATTTTCTCTTGCTCTTTTGTTTTTTCTCTCAGTCAACACTTTCCTGCAAGTAAGTTTTATTTTTTTATTTTTATTTACTATTGTTTTAAAACAGTTAACTTTTATTTATGGTTCTGTGAGGTTGAAAAGTTTAAACAAATTCTTTGTCGCATTGATTTAATTCTATCATATGTACAAACTCCTTATAATATACAGTATATATTTTATCATATAAAAGAAATATTTATATCTTAATATAGAGGGACTAAAATATTGTTTTGTCTATATAGATTTTTTACTGAGAGATACATACAACAATGAGATATGAGTTCAACCATATAAAAGGTTGACATCACTAAAATTATAGATTCAAAAGTAAGTTTTAAGTATAACTCAATCCCACAAAATCTATTTGTAAGGTGAGGTTTGTACTTCACTTATGTATTATAAATTGACATTTTTTTAATCGATGTGAGACTTTCAACATATTTATATAGTGTTTTACTTTTTTATTTTTATCAAATATGAGACCTAAACTGATTTCCAACCGAAATATTAGTTTATCTTAAATTAGACGAAAGAAAACATACATAGAAAGTGTATCTCATGTCTTAAAAAGACAAGTGTGATGGCACAATGAAAGATGAGGAAAGAGAAATGAAAACTATTTAGCCAACACTTGCACGATTGGAACCAACACATTGTTCTCGTCCTATTTTCTCCTCTTTTTGGTTTTTCTGAGACTTCTTCTCTCTTCTGTATTCTTGTATCCGTATAGTTTTTGGAGAACAGTTGCATCATTCTACATTTGACCAGATAGAACTTTATTGGAAATTTATACAAGTTTCAATATAAAAAAAAATGAAATTTCGAGGAACAAGAGACGTAGATATAACAAACAACACTGTTCAACGTGCAAGGGACCAATGAGAACAGTTTGAATCCACTCATAATGCATCATGTCTCTATGTCCCCCTCTCATGCTTCACCTACAAAATGCAAATGTTTGGAAAAACCAAGCACATGCACTCTGTCTTATGACAATTATTACCAACTTTATCGATACAATATTTCACAAATACTAATACTATATTTTCCAACAACATTACATCAAATTTCTTATTTCATAAAATCTCATTAGCTAAATATATTAAAAATTCTTTTATTTCTTTTTGCAAATAATAATACTTTGTTTACTTTCGGATTTTATATACACTGAATTACGCTCGTTTAAGTTAATTCAAGTGTGAAGTGAAACAAGGTTCCCCACTCTACTCTTTCTCCACGTGTCCTTTACCAAATCACCTCAATTTTTGTCGCCCTTTTCCGGCCCAACCCAACATCAGGCCCACCTCCCTGTTGTCTCTCATATCAACGGCCCCCATTCATTTCCCAAAGAATCCTGACCGTTCATCCCGTTCATGCGGTGGTCAAAGTCACAGGGGTCAACACCGTCGGATCATTCTCCACTGATGTGAAGGGTTTCACGCCTCCATGCTCCCCTCGCACGTGCAAACTTCTTTGTCAAAAACACTGTGTATGTATATATGTAATGTGATGTGTACGATCATCATCATCCATGCCTATGTGTGTGGCTTTCCTCGCTCGCACGTGCTTCCTCAGCCCATGCTCACGTGAGCAAGCAGTGCCCACTTTCGCTGCCAACTTTCTCTTCTTTTCATGCTCGTTACATGCTCCCCACAGAAATTTAGAAATTAATAAAAATCAGAAAAATAAATAAATAAGGAAAAATATCTTTCAACAGGCTATGTGCACGCTTATTACTTTTTTAATTAAATTATATAATTTATTTTAAAACGAAGAGTTTTATTTAAATTTACACTTTTTTATGGTACTTTAAATTTATTTTTTAGATAAATTAATTTCATTTGTATTATTAATATTTTATGATATGATTTTATTTGAATCTATATTTTTAAATAATTTCATTTTGAATTAAAAAGATGTGGACTTTAATAAATGGCTACGAATTTAAAATAATTTATGAGTAGTTTTTTAGACAGGGACCAACCGAGTAACATGACGGGTATCAGTATTTCCATTAATAGTGAGGTGAGGAAAGCTGAAAGAAAGGGCTTCGATGGAACTGGGCTTCGGTTCCTTTTTTGGGGTTCACACTTTGAAACACAGTGGGCCTCCATGTGTGGGCTTCTGGAGTTTATGTATATGCCCACCCCCATACAGTACGTGGAGCCCACAATCCATTAGTTGGGCCCACTTTACAGACAGACCATATTACGGGCTTGTCGCAAAAAACATGCCCTTGGTTGTGGTGTTTGCCGAAAGCTTGAAGACCAGGCAATTAGAATCTTTGTACTTATGGCACAGTTCGTGGGACAATCCCACAAACAGTAAGAACAAATGAAACCCTAATTTTACTTTAAATGACAGTAATATTTACCAAACCTTCAACCCTAATTATTTTTAATTTTGTAGAGTATTAATTAATATAAAATTGAAATTGACAGACAGAAGATTGGGTTGTTTCGTGTTAATTTGAATTGTTGTGTTTTTATTTTATGGGTTGATGCATGAGAAGAGAGGAAAGAAAGAGCACATTGAGAGGTGAAATTAGAGAAATAATTGAGTGGGAATTGGTGGCATAGTTAGGTAGAGTCGTTGGTTGGGAGGCCAATGGTGAGAGTTGGTCTCCATTTTTGAAAAGGGTTGGTTATGTGATCCATCAACTTCACTCCAAATGTCTCTCAACATGCCTCTCCCATACATCCTCACCTAAGAAAAACTTTTACAATATCATTACCTCTTACATCCAATTTCCTCAGAATATTTTTCATCTTAAAAATTGATTTTTTTAAGAATGTATTAAACTTATTTACTTTCTAATAAACTTGTACAAATAATTCACCTTCTTTATATATTATAATTAAATTTTATTTGAAACTCTTATAATTCACAATTTTTTAAATATTTTTATTACTTGTTTAATTCACTGAAAAAATTTACTGATTGTTTTTATATAATTAAATTCATAATGAATAATGTTTTAAATTTTTTAGTTACGTTTTAGATTTACAATAATCAATTGAATTTTTAAAATAACTTTTTAAACACGGATAACTATCTTTAAAAGATATGTTTTTAGATTGATAGATTAAAAACAAATTAACAGTGAAAATTAGTTAAGAAAATTAAACATATTATTTAAATATACTGATATGCTGTATGCATTTCCAAGAGAAAAAAAGTATTAAAATTATTCAATCATACAAACAACATTGAGTGACTCATTCAATATATAAATTTCACTTTATAATTTACATAATATTTATTAAAAATTAGTTTAGCCAAAATCTATGCATAGTTATATAACATTGACAAAAGTGCTCAGTTTGTTTTCTTTTCTAAAAAGCCTCTACATCAGTAAAAGCCTCTACATCAGTATACTTACTAGGGCCTTTCTTCATGTTTTTCTTCTTGTATAACCAAACTTTTCAAAATACCTTGAATATTTTTAACTTTAATTAGAATAAATCTTTAATTTTTCTCTCTCCATATATTTATCTTAAGAACACTCACTTCTCAAACTTTCACCATAATCTAGTATCACACACTTCTTTCCTTCACTCTCTTTCCGACTCTTTTCCACACACCAATATGCACACCACAATTTTTCTTTCTTTTTTTCTTTCACTCTCTGCTTCTACAACTAAACCTGTCATTTTAATTCACATCAAATAGGTTGGTCCCAACCTTATTTAAAATTAAGCCCCTTATTTTTGGTCCATTCATTAGGGGGCTTTTCTGAAGTCCTAGTCTCCAAAGCGCATAATAAGTGGGTTGGGGTTCAGATAGGGTGAAACTGACCTTGAGTCTGAAACTCCTCCCCTACATCCCATGGGTTGGCCCTAACCCCATTCTAAACTAAGCTCTTTATTTTTGATTCATTCATTAGGGGACTTTTTTGAAGTCTCAGCCCCCAAAGCCCATAATAAGTGCGTTGGGATTGAGGTAGGGTGGGGCTGACTCTTGAGTATGAAACTCCTCCCCATATCTCGTGGGTTGACCTAATGCTCTTTAGAGATTTGCAGTCATGTGATATATATGCACGGGAAGTTATTGCATTTGCAACGCTATACAAGCAACTTAGAGATGCTAACTCTGCAGAGACAAAACAATTAGTTGAACATCTCACTCTTTTACAAGTACACATTTTACATGTTCTTTAATTTCCTTTATTGTTTTGTTATTCAAATGCATTTGCACTTTTTTGTAGAGTTGGATATATGAGCACTTCGCTTGGATGGGAAGAAAGAAATTGCTCGATATTTATGATGAGACTAGACCTCAAGCGGAATGTTTTGTGAGGGGGAAATAGGTTTCCAACATATATGAGGTCAAAGCATAGTTAGATGCATTGACATATGATAGAATTATATGTGTCCCATATGGATCACATCGAATTACTCATCCACTTGTGTCAATCTCTTTATTCTCTGGCTTCATTAGGATGGGTGGGAGGGATTGTTCACTGTCATATGCCTGCATGTGTGTTAAGATAGTTTAGGTTTAAGCAACCTATCCTGCGATCTCCACCTGTTGTTCGAGAGGCTAACTTGCCAACCATTAGTGATTGCTAGTTATGCTTTGTGGAAAATGTCTTTGTCAACGTGACTCTAGTGTCCTCTCTATATGCATGTATTCAAGGAAACCTGCAGTGGTTTAAAAAGGTATCACATTCATATATTATCCGTGGTGCTAAGGACGACTGACTGAGTCTTGTATCTCGACTTTTTCGACATCTCCCAAATGGCATTCCAAGGGCCAGGAGATTGGGGTCAACATCTAGTTTATCAATACGTAACTAAATAATGTTGATGTATTTATGTAATGAAACAATGTTATTTAATTTGTTTTTATCATCATTGTAGGGCGCTATCAAATGCATTGTGACCATCTTACGAAGGATGATTGATTGTCGTGATGTGAGTGAGTGCTTATCTTCATTGTAGAGTGTTAGGTCTCTGTCACTACTAATGACACCACCCTCATATGTTATAAATAATCTTCTTAGCCTTTCAAGAGCCCAAGTGAAATTATTTTGTCATTCACTTAATAAGAATACAAAAGCAAATTAAAAAGTCAACTTTGTTAATGTCACACCAATTATCTTAAGTAATGACAACCTATATTTATTGGTTTTGTAGATGTTATCCATAAAGAAAAAATATTAAATGCATTCAACAATTTTACTACATCAAGATGTGTTCAAGAGATATCACTTACCATCTCAGATTTGTCTACATATTTACTCAAATGAATGTATTTATCACACTCTAACAAAATCATTAGTTATTGTAATTCAGTTCTAAAACCTCCCAATGATTGTTTGTATGTGTATCTTGCATTATATAATGGTTTAATTGTTGTTACACTATATTCATTATTTTCTTTGAGAGTAAGGAGAATGTTTGCAGACTTCACTTCACTTTTAGCCATATCAACAAGCAATGAATATTTGTTGGATTTTAATCATCCAGCAAAATGTTGACCAAATAAAGTCTTTGATAAACATTGATTATGATTTTTATATATTACCTTCAATACTCACTCCTCTCCATTACCAATTGGTTTGTCTGTCAATTTAAAAGGACAATTACATTTTCTTGTGTCGGATATACTAGGTTGAACATTAGATTTATATTTCCTATACTTTCCACCCATTTTACATCTTAACAATACATATGCCTTTCTCCTTGGTTTACCATTAGTTTTATCAGATTTTATAATGACAACAACAAAACCAAGATGAAAAGAAATCCCTTAAACCCACTTAATAAACTCATCACGTGTAGGAAAAATCTGTTTAGTTGTAAAGTTATTTGTATGATCTCCCTCGCACATTTTAGTTATAAAAGAAAAAAAAATATAACATGAAGCTCTCATTTACTTATGATTCCATAAAATTTAAATAATAATATTTCATCTTAGATACCATCCCACTTATTGTATAATAATAACTAAAATCCATATAACAACAAATTCATAAAAAAAACACACTAAAATTAAAAAAAGAAAATATAAAATTAGAACACATGAAATAAAACAAAAAACAAAATCATATTTCAAAATCCGAAAAATTACAAAAGCCTAATTTCGAAATTCTTAAAAAATCAGATTTCAAAATTCAAGAGACCCCAAAACCAAATTTTGAAATATGGGAGATTAAACCGCCGGATTTTGAAATTTGTTATTTACTAGATTTCAAAATTTGATATCTACTGAATTTGTTTGTTAGTCTAATTTTGAAATTTTGTGACAATTTCTACAAATTGAATTTTGAAATTTGATATATAGACAAAAAATAATGATAAATGATTATGAAATTTGGTTAAAAAACTCGAAAAGAGTGTAAATGAAGAAGGAAGTAAATACATACTTTTCTATTTTAACCAAAGTGAACAAAGATGAAATCTGATGAAGAAGGACAATGTCATTAAAGAAAAAAAAGAAGATTGAAGAAGAAAAACATCATTTGAAAAGTCATTTGTGTGAAGATGACTTAGGAGTGTTGACATAAGTAAATATAACAACAATGTAAATACAGGTGGATAAACAATAATTATTGTTTACCTAATTAATTTAATAATTTATATATAATATGTAAGGTTATAATACTAAAATTTGATAGTACAAGAAAGAAAAAAAGTAGGGTGCAGGAAGAAGCCCCTAAACTCGATCAATTTCACATTCAAGAAACCTCCAGTGAGACAAACTCAACATCTTGGCCATCAAATGGGCATGGAATTGAGCCCATCAATGGTGGATCCACAAAGCCCATTTGGGTCCATGAGATGGAGACCATTTGACTTAAACACTTCATATAATTTAGAGATATAACAAAAATACAAGTGTATATAAATTTTATCTTACAAGTTAGACCATGTTATTTTTTAAACATCATATTATATTAAATCCATTTTTTACATCAATTAATCCGTATTTGTTGGTTGTTTAACATCTTTTTTGTCCATGGCAAGTGTGAAATTGTAACAATAAAGAGGGTCATGATCTTTTGAAGGATGACGGAGAAAATTATGAAGATTTGGACTGCGATATGTGAGCAAAGCCACATATCTTTATTTATTAATTAACTTAAATATGACTTCAGTTCATATGAAAACTTTTTCTTTTTGTAAATTTACTTATTTATTTTTAAAAGTTACTATTTTTTTTTTCAGTCGATATAATTCTTGCTATCGGTTTATACGCCGAAAATCGTTTCAAATTATGTGTATTGGTCTCGTAGTATAATGTCAAAGCGTTTAAAAAGACTTATAAAATTGGTAAAAATATATTATTTATTCTAAAATGGATATTAGACATTAGTGATTTCAAATCTTAAAACGACAAAAGTTATGAAAATTAAAACCAAAATCCATTTAGTTTAAAATAACTAAAAATAATAATTTCTAATTTTATAAGAATACAAAGAAAAAAAAGAGTATAGAAACCGAAGTCAAAACTCTAATTTTACGAAGAGTATAATTATTTTATAGCTGAACGGAATAACACTTCATATTTGGTATCTTAGTCCTTTGTTTGGGAATTTCTTTTTGCAGTCCTATATTTTTCAGAATAACTTTTTCAAATATGAAAATCTCAACTTTTTTCAACTAATTTTTGAATTATATAATATCTAAGATTACACAGTCTAAAAATTATTTTTTCATAACAATTATTTTTTAATTAAAAAGTTTTTGTTTGATATTTAGATGATATAATCTAGAACACTTTATTTCCTAAGTACATCCATAACACAATACATAGCATAACAGCAAAACAATAAAAGATGGTGACAAAGAAGCCGCGACTATCAGGGATGATGGCAACAGGGGCTGTTTAATAATTTAACCACCCCATGAGGATGCAAATAAAAGGTATCGGAGTGCAAAAACAAATTATTTTTCTTTTCATGTATTGTTCGTATTGTTGTTCCTTTTTTGACTGGTTTTTCTTGCATCTCCCTTTCTTCTAATTGCACCTCCATAATATTCATAAACCCTAAATTACCCTTATTATAAGTATAATAAAAAATAAAAATATTTTGCACCTCTTTCACTCACCCCATCACTAACTTTATATTCCATCTTCTCGAGTATCTTCCAGAAAATCATTCACCATCTTTTTAATTTTTTCTCCACTTCCATAGGGACATTCTAGTGAACAACCATTATCTTCTCGGAATCCATTTTAGAGATATCACATTTTCATCATTTTTACACCTCTAATCCTTAATCCCCCATCATCTTCTCCATCTCTATTTTCTCTTTCGATCTCCAGCATCCACACTCACGTATTAACTTCCATGCACACTTTTCATCTACTCTACATCATTGCACTATCAAATACTTACATTCCCTTCCACACATGTGAAGGGAGGCACGAGATTCAACATAATTCTTCCAACACCTACTTTCATCCTTCTTGGTTTCTCATGTCAATTTTATTTAGCCTTTATCATTGTCTTTTCCATCTTCACCAAGCATCTCCAGCCCCTCTGCATCATAGGAAATGGCCAATGGTTCTATATTTTCAAAGACATCTAGATTGAAACAAGTATCACAATATACAAAGTTCTGAATTCACTAATCTAAAAAGTATTTTTTTAAATGCTTTTCGGATTGTGTGTTTCAAAAAGTATTTTCAGATTCGAAAATGCATTTTGAAACATTCAATATGAAATATAAACATTTGTTTTTGATTAAATGTTCTGGAATACATTTATTGATTAGGAGTTATTTTATGGAATATTCAATCTGAAAAATATTTTCATATTCATGATTGGATGTTTTAGAATGTATTTATGGATATGGAAATACTCTTTTGAAACACTTAATTCAAAATGCATTTTTTTTACATTCTAAATTTTATGTTTTGGAAGATATTTCAAGATTTGGAAATACCTCTTGGAACATCTAATCTAAAAAATATTAAAAAAGAGGAAGTGTTTGGAAATTATAGGTTTTATGGGTGAAGGAACAAAAAGAAAGATGTAGGAAGAAACACCTTTCTTTTTTTTAAGACCTCTTTATTGATATTTTGGTGGTTGGTCTAAATCATTTTGTTTCTTTACATATTTATAAATAATTTATTCCTACACCTATTAACTTTTAAAATTTCACTTTTATCCTTAGTGTGTTCAAAATCCTAATTTGATTTTCTCTCTCATCTTCTCATTTCTTATTGACATCCTCACTACACCCAATCTTTTCCCTTCTTATCTAAGCCATTCGCTACATCCTATTTTCACTGGTCTCACCAACAAACATCATTCACTTGCAACAACGTCACATAACTAGCTAATTGTTTTGTATGGACAAAACATGCATCATCATCTAATTGCTCGTACATGTGAGTTAATGTAGCGACTCCCTAACAATATTCGCCACAAGACCCCAAGTCCCTAAACAACTGCAAATACGACACATTGATAGAAGTTACACTCTTGTCTGTAAAGATAATGCACCCACAAGATGTAATAAGAATGCTCGTGCATCGTACTTCGAACACCCCTTCATGCACAATACACATCTCTCAACTAGCATAATCTTACATGTTGCCCACAACATTGTCTCAATTCTAAAATTTCATTTGACGGTTCTACCTCTAATAAGTCAACCAAAACTAAAACAATAATAGCAAACTCCAATTACACAAATAGACAAAATTGTTCCACAATAGGAAGATGAAGCAGTGTAGACACATAATTCAGATTTAGTTTCATCTCATCGATCGACAAGTGAAATGTATTTGTTTCCCTATGCCACCTCTCCATAAAGACAGATAACAATCCCCTACCTGACGTCTCATAACTTATGTTGCACAAAGGTAACAACCCAAAATTTAAAACATATTCCTCAATATTGTTTGAGGAACCCCTAGTTTATTTAGCTTCCAGCCTTGAGATACTAGTTTAAACTCTCCTCGGTCCTAAACATAATATATGTGTTATCATATTACATAAATTGCAAATTCGTCATCAAATTAACAATGACATTATTTTTTTCACTTACCTTGTTGTCCTAGAATTTTAAAGCCACGTGATCAAAATAATGCAAATGGTGTCTGATGGGTCTTTAGGAAATCCTTTTTCATGCTCTTAATAGTCACCAATCATCGCAGCTGCAACAACAGGGTTCAATATAGAGCTTCACCATACTTCCTCCTACGAATAAATGTTGTGAGTCTCTGTCTTGTAGAATCTTTACTGCTTCGAACATGGGTAGAACCAACACCTTTCGTCCTAGCCATTTCTTTATATGAAAATCATCATATCAAAATCATCATAACAACATACAACTAATTTTGACCAACTTATTAAACAAGCGATAACATTAAACCCAACAAAGAAAAACAGTAAATCCAAAAAAAAAAGATCAATCCAAAACTCATTACTGAATTTGAGAACACATTCTAGATTGACCAATTCGATAAAACTGCCCTGGATTGAACATTCCAGAAAGGGTTTTCGAATTTGGTAATAACTTTTGGATTGAGTAATTAGGTATGCATTGTAATCTTTTTTTGCCTTTTTCTCCTCTTCGCAAACATCCATTTTGTCCTGAAACTCAGCTATCATAAAATGCACATAGATGGAGATACATATTCTTTTGTACCAAACAAAATAAGCACTGTAGAGCAAGCAAGATTGATGGAGGTGCAACTTGGTCTTCTAAATGTGATGGAGGTGCAATAGTGTAAAGAGGAAGGTGCATGATGTTTTTTTGACAGGACTAGTGTTTTTGTATGGGTATGTGTAGGACTAAGAGATATACCTTTCTGACGTAGCCTTCTTGCCTTCCAGTGCTTGAGTCGTCTGCTCCGAACGCTTCCACTCTTGACCGGGCGTGAGGTACCTGCAAAAGGCACTCCGACGCTCACGTTAGGTGTAGTTTAGTGAATTGTTTATCACAATTGAGTATTTAGGATCTAGTCGAACGTACCTGACTTTTGGCCTTGTCATTATATTTATAAGTGTTTCAGAAATCAAATAAAAACAAACTCACCTTTTATCCAGTCAATTGCTCATAAATAACTTATCAATATCTTTAATAGGATATCATTAACATCCTTAAATAATATCCTTTAATCATTTTGGTATTATTTTATTACCTGTCGGATTATATCATTGGCCCTATCCTACTGGAGTTGGCAAGCGTTTGTCTTACTGAGACCTAATGACCATGAACTATGTGTCGGCCCAACATGAATAAGACCATTTACTTTAATCAACGTTCGTTGACTAGAAGAGCAAACCGATCGGTTGCCAGACCATTTACTTTAACCGTTCGGCCATTGCCTATACCTTTTAACCTGGTCTTGGGTGTAACCGTTCGGTCTATACTATATACCATACAACTAGTAGAAATGAGATGCAACAATGACATGGGTAAGAAAGGGGAAGATGAGATGTAGCAACAACAACACCATTAAAAAAGAGAGGATGGAAGAAAAAATTAAATTAGGATTTTTAATGCACTAAGAGTAAAAGTAGAGTTTTAAAAGTTAGGGGTGCCGGAAGAAATAGTTATATTTATGTTTTTTCTATATAAACTTTTTATATTTATGTTTGGCTTACATTTATAATTCATGTTTAATTATTTGGAAAGACAAAGAAGATAGATAGAACACATGAGACAAAAGGAAGAAATTACAAGCAGACATTCCTTAATTTAAAATGTGAAGAGTTGTACATTTATTTTATTATTACTAGTTAGAGTAGAGATTGGTTTTGGAAAAGATGTATATTTGAAGTTAAATTTTTGCTATGCAAGGAAAAGGTTTGCTCAAAGTAATTAAAAGTTTCACACGAAGCTAAAAACTCAATTTCCGTGCAATCAAACAGGGCCATAATGAGAATTTCAATTTCCAAAATTACTTTACATTTCAAGGAAGTATACTAAAAAAATTCTAAAGGCACATTAATACGATATTTTTTAAAGTTTATTTGAAAATGTGCGGCGTATAGAAAAAAAGAACCATTTACAATATGTATGTTTTACTTAAAAAATGTTTCCATAAAAGAGATGCAGTATAACTTATTCAAGTTGGGAATTTATTTATTGAGCTAAAATTAAACAAAATTTAGTACTATGAGAATGATGACATTTTGACATATGATAAATTCATCAAACGCTTGTTCAGGATGGAAAATCTTTCCTGTTTTGGAGTAAAGTACTTTTCCCTCCATCATGAAAACATTATTAATAGTTTGAAATTAACGCAATTTTTGTTTTGTCTGTTTTCAATTCAAAATGACCACAATATGTAAGGCTAAAAAAGAAAACAAGTTGTGGCGGAAGATCATATGATATAAAGGGACAAGAACAGTGTCTTAAGGTTGCGCAAATACCAAGAAATCACACTAACACTTTTGTACATAATAATATATTATTTTCTGAATAAAAAATTGATGATATGAAAAAATTAATTTTGTGATGTCCCTTGGAAATGTGTAAAAGGTGAAGTAGGAGAATAAAGGAGGTGCTAATCTGACTCAAGGCCAACAAAAATGAAGTAAAAGAATGAGATTTATGATAATATAAAATGATAAAAAAGATTGGACCACCACAGCAACTTGTTCAAATTAAGCAATTAACCAAACACCACTTTCTTTTTTTCTCTGCTTTTGACAAGTAGGTAATAGCATGCACACCCGTGATCAATCCCTTCCTTAACCCTATCCTTTCACTTTCACCTATTTGCGTGATTTATGTAACTTCCTATGAAAATTCAGAGCTTATGTTTTTTTTTTTTATTTTTTTTTTTGAGAGGATATCACGCGCATGCAACGCGTGAGAGTATCTGGGTACTTCTTTCTGGTCAACAACAGGGAAGTTGCAGTATGAATAAGGAATAGAAA
This sequence comes from Vigna umbellata, assembly GCF_029865625.1. Classification (NCBI taxonomy): domain Eukaryota; kingdom Viridiplantae; phylum Streptophyta; class Magnoliopsida; order Fabales; family Fabaceae; genus Vigna; species Vigna umbellata. The sequence continues at coordinate 52,487,588 of NC_142165.1, read as the reverse complement.
ACCAAGAGCACAGACCAATGATAAGCCTTCTTAACATGCGCACACTCTCTTCCGTAACGAACCCAAACGGTATTTAAACTGTGCACACAGGCGTTCTTCACGTTTTACCATTCTCTCTCTAATTTTTATTTTTTCTTTTGCCTTTTCTGACTCTTGGCTCCTCAATTGGGACGAAAAGTCGAAGCTTCCAAGAAACCGAACCATCCATAGCTGACTCCGCAATCTTTCTTCGATTTCACACTTTATTTCTCTGAATTCTCCGCTATGCGATTTGGGGAGAAGGTCTTGCTTCTGTTTCAGTGTGGCTTTTTTCGCAGTTTAAGGAACCGGGATTAGGGTTTTTGCGGCGGTGTCATGGCGGATGATGATGTCGACTTTTCGAAACTGTTCCATGGTGATGATGATGACGATGGCATGTTTTATATAGATATGAACACCGTTCAGAAGGTTCTTGATGAAGACGATAATTGTGATTTTCTGGAGGTAGGGTTTTTTTTCCCTCTTGCGGAACAGAGAATGCTGTGTGTGTGACTGTGTTAGTGAGGTTACTGTGAAAACCGAATTAGTAATTGAATCGTGACAAACGAAGTATCCTGTGATAGAAGAGTTGAAGCTTCTGTGCAGTGACAAAGTCAATTCTGTCATTCGATCTCAGAAGATTTGTTTATTTTACTTTGTTGAATTGATGATGTAATCTGCTCAGAACTGGAAGGCCTGTTGTTTAAATTTGTTTAACCAGTAATAATTATTTTTATTTAGGTAACTATTGTTTAATTTGACACTTTATTTGATTATTTATTCTCTAGTTCATCGAAAGTAAGAAATTTATGGCATGGTTATTAACATGACAAATTTGTGCTTGAAAAGCATGAGATTTGTGTTCCTAGGAACGATTTTTTGTAAAAGAAAGGAAAACGGAAGGTCAATTCATGCAAGGAGTGTGGTATAGTAGCTTTGAAGTGATTCTTAGAAAAATATTTCTAGCACACGTTATTATTTACTTAGTTTTTGAAGTTCATTGCTTCTGTGTTTGTATTCACATTCACTTGACAATGGGAAATGCCAGTGACGTGCAATCCATCTGTGCCTGCGTCACTTAGTTCCACTCAAAGTGTGAAGGTCTGCCCTCCAATCCTCCGAAAAACCATTTCTTACATTTTAAAAATAATAACTAACCAATGTAATTATCGTTGCCAGTGAAAAATGTGTCATTTTGTCTTGGACTTGGGTCATGTATGTTATGCTGTTAAGCTCGACATTTTGGATACTAGGGGGCATATTTCTTCTGTATTGTTCTGTTAAGAAGATAAAGAGTTGTAAACTATTTTAAATTTCTTACCAAAACAATGAAGTGTATTTGGTTTAGTTACTGTGTTGTTATTCTGTTTTTATGATAGTGTGATTCATATAACTGACCTCACTTAGTGGGATAAGGCTTTGTTGTTGTTGTTTTCATATTGAGGAGTGGGGTTGTGTATAAAGATAGAGGTTTGGCGTTCTGCTTGGAGTTTGGGAAGCTGTGTTGTCTGTCACTATATATACAAAAATAACTGGGCATATTTTGCATTTCAATTTTTTTATTTGACAACAAAATTGAAACAATCATCTAATTTTTTCAGTTTCCTTCTTGTCTTTTCATGCTTGATATTATCCTTATACCTTTTTATGTTATGTCCTAGCAGAAATTTCCCGATGATTCTTCATCAAAAAATGTTTCACCCAGTGAATCTGGAACTCATGACTCATTTCAGATACAAAATGGTATGTAGATATGTGTTTTTGAGTCTTATATAACTTATGTATTTTGGTTGCAATTGGCTGTCAATGAGGAGAACTGGACATTATGGTTCTTGAGTTAATTTGAATCATGGATGTAAAATCAAATTTCTGATATTATGTCTTGCTTTGGATTGATTCCTTTTCATTTTCATTAGGGTCTCAAGTGTTAGAAGAACAACAGTTTTCTAGGTTGGGCTTTGCAGATTCAGTCACGAGTTGTTCTCCGTTCTGCTCAGATGGCTCGGATTCTGGTGTCAGAGGTTCATTTGGTGTATCTGATTCTGTAGCAAATTCTTGGCTTGATATTGAACCTGAAAACGAGGGACCTCAATCCCAGGCATGCTCCTCCCCAAATGCATTTCCCGGTAATCTCAGTACCCTCTCCCCAGGTGAAAGTGATGAGGTTTTCTGCACAGAGAGGACCAGAGTCTCTAAACATGAGATACCTGCTTGCAGTGTGGAATCAAGTTTCCCTGAGGCACAGTCAAAAGATATATCAATTTGTAGAGATAATTTGAATCCAAGTCCGTGGAAAGGTGAAAATGAGATCCAATTCAAGCATTTCCGAGAGGATGTTGAATTTGAAAGTATGTGAAATCTTCACTTGGATATGGTTGTGAAGAATCTCAAAATTTTACTTTAGACCATTATATATTTGAAAATTTAGCAACAATCTGATTATATTTTTTACTTGTAGATACTTCAATCAGTTCTATAGTTGACAATGATGATATAAATATCGAAGGTTATGTTGAAGACACCACTGGAGGAGTTTCCGGGCCACAGGAAAATGATTCGTGTACATCTTTTGAAACATTTATGGATGCTGATAGATTTTTGCATGTTGCAACTTCACCTGATTCTACTATTGGTCAAGGTTCTCATGGTTCCAGTGATTTCATTGACTACCATGGATCTTCAACTTATTACGAGGGAATGCATAGTGGACCCTTTGTTGCTGACTCTTCTCTTGGTATTTTTCCAAATGGTTTTTGCTCTCAATTGCCAAATGACGAAATGATGAATAACATGAAGGCCAAAAGTGTGGAGTTAAATTCTGATATTTCATGTATGAGTAATGGCATGCCCTCAAACACTACTGGGTGGACGTCTTTTCAAGATTTAACTGATAATGTTTATCCATCTTTTCATTCTAGAAAAGTTAATTTTGATGACCTGCCATCATTGTCTCTTTCAGCTTATGATTCATACGTACCATATGAAGACCATTATCAGGATGCTAAGTTCAATGTAGGCCAATCGGTGAGACAAACACCTGATATTTTTTCTTCTATAGGGTCTCAGGCTTACCAATTTTATGAGAATGAGGATAATTATGCAGTTATATCTGGGATATCCAATCAATATCAAGATAGCAATGGTAGAATTGCTAGTTTTCAAGAAAATGTGGACAATTTGAATTTACAAGCTGCAAATATATCTTGGCCCCATGCCCAGGCACTAATTACCAGTGAGAACCAGTTTGGTTGTGTTAAGAGAGAAGGAGGGGTTCGACATAAACTTGCTGATTCTCATCTTTCAAAAGGAAAATTTGAGAATTTCCATGTCGAGGAAGACCCTGATGTTTGCATTATTGAAGACATCAGTCATCCTGCTCCGACAAGTCTATCTACAATCAGTGGGAATTCGTCTAATATTTCTCAATCGTCTAGATATGCTGATTCTCAGTCTTACATGGCTGGAAGTACTAGGCTGAAGGCATGTGATGAGCGTAATATATTACGGGTTGCATTGCAGGTTGGCTTCTTCATTTTATGGTTTTTATGCTTTGTATCTGTTGGCAGATATGAAAGTATTCTTCTGCCACTGCACTTAGCTCTTTAGTGGTTTGTTGTAGGATCTATCTCAGCCAAGGTCAGAAGTTAGTCTACCAGAAGGGTTGTTGGCAGTTCCTCTCTTAAGGCATCAGGTTACTTTTCTTGTCCAATATTTTAAAAATAGAAAACTTCTATGACTTATTCAGTGAGTGAATGAATCAATCATATCAGTACTTATCGTATGTCACACACTCACACTTGAACACCTTCTCATTGTCTTTAAAGATGTGAAGTGTCAAAGGCACCGTTATCCTAAAGTTCATTGTCATGTATTTCGGTTCATTTCCTTGACAAATTGTTCTAATAATTATTTCCTCTGACAATAAAAAGAATTCAACTTTCCTCAGGAATAAGATTGTTGAGACTAGACTCATAGATTCATGTGACAAACAATGTAATGATGCCTTATCACTCATTTTTACTAAAAAAAGTGTGTATTCTTTGAAAATTATGTCTTGTTGGATCATACAGGACAAGAACTCCTGTGTGCTCTTCGTGTGTCTAATTCTGATTGCCGACCTGATCCTTTGTAAACTCAATCCTATTTTTCCTGAGCTGTTCTGATAACTTGCTTTGTATATATAATTGGGACATTGAAGATTCCAACTAATTGTGGTTGCCCTGTTTAGAGAATTGCTTTATCATGGATGGTTCAAAAGGAAGCATCAAGTTTTAATTGCTCAGGAGGAATTCTTGCAGATGATCAGGTTAGTTGTCTGCAGTGTTAATACGAGATTATAAGTAATTGATTAAATGTAATTTTCTTAGCCTTAGTGAGTTAAAGTTTTTTTTCTTGTAGGGACTTGGAAAAACAGTATCAACTATTGCATTAATATTAAAGGAAAGACCTCCATTACCTAATGGGGGCACCAATGCCCACAAAAGTGAATTGGATTCTCTGAATCTGGATGTGGATGATGACGTGCTTCCTCAGAACGGTAGAGTAAAGGAAGAATCTAATACTTGTGAGGATGAGTCAAGTAGACATCCAATCAAGAGTATGAATTTGCAAAACCAAGCAAAGGGAAGGCCATCTGCCGGGACCCTTATTGTTTGTCCCACTAGTGTCCTACGTCAATGGGCAGAGGAGTTGCGTAGCAAGGTAACTAGTCAAACAAAAATCTCTGTGCTAGTATACCATGGAAGCAATCGGACAAAAGATCCTTATGAGGTTGCAAAGTATGATGTTGTTCTAACAACTTATTCCATTGTCAGCATGGAGGTTCCTAAGCAGCCTTCAGCTGACAAAGATGATGAGGAAAAAGGAAATGTTGAAGATCATGCTGTACCGAGTAGGAAAAGAAAAAGTCCCTCTAATTCTAGTAAAAATGGCAAGAAGAGATCAGATGGAACAGTTCTTGAAACTAATGCTCGCCCGCTTGCAAAGGTGGCATGGTTTAGGGTTGTCTTGGATGAGGCACAAAGTATAAAGAATCACAAAACTCAAGTTGCAAGGGCCTGTTGGGGTCTTCGTGCTAAGCGAAGATGGTGTTTGTCAGGGACTCCTATCCAGAATGCAATTGACGATCTCTACAGTTACTTCAGATTTCTAAGATATGACCCTTATGATGTCTATACATCATTTTATTCTAAAATTAAGAACCGAATTAGTAGAGATCCAGCAAACGGATATAGAAAGCTACAAGCTGTCTTGAAGACTATAATGTTACGCCGGACCAAAGGTGAGATTTGATTAATTTGAATGCATGAACTTTGCGTCAACAAAAGAGTAGGCTAGAATTATTAGTTATTTCCTAGTTTGCCATCTTAGTCATCCATAACAATTGATAAAGTTGATTATCAGATTTTGTGTATACAGCTTTTTCCAAAATTATATAACCATTTCCTTTTTCTCAAGATATAAAATTATCATTTCAATTTTGTATGCTTTATTACATGGATAGAATTTTAGGCATTGGATAGAATTAGATAATTTATCATTTTATAGTTTCCCTTTCCTGTCTTGTAGTAGCCAGTGCATTGTTCTTGAGCTCATTCCTCTAAGCAATCAATAGTTCTATGGATTTCAAATTTGCCAGTGTAACCATGCGATACTATTTTTCTTCAGGTACACTTCTTGACGGGGAACCTATTATTTCCTTGCCGCCTAAATATATAGAGCTGAAAAAGGTTGATTTTTCAACTGAGGAACGTGATTTCTATTACAAACTAGAGGCTGATTCACGTGCACAGTTCCAGGTATGGTCTTTCCTTTAGATAGTAAGCTTTATGTGACTTGCAATATTTTGTTTGCTTGAGCCTATTTTCCAACCCAAATCTTGGTAAGCCATATTTGAAGTCCACTATTTACATGTATGTGATGTGATGTCATGTCAGGAATATGCTGATGCTGGCACTGTCAAGCAAAATTATGTCAACATTTTGCTGATGCTCCTGCGCCTTAGACAAGCTTGTGATCACCCTTTGCTTGTCAAGCGATACAATTCAAACTCTCTATGGAGATATTCGGTTGAGATGGCAAAGACACTTCCTCAGGAAAAACAAATCTCTCTTCTGCAATGTTTAGAGGCTTCTTTGGCCCTCTGTAGCATTTGTAACGTATGTATTGACCATCCTTTGGTATTTATAAAATTGGATTTGTCTGACTGCTCATCTGTGTGTGTTGGTTATTTGTTTGCTTGAATCTAAACTGGTTAACTGTAGTTGTATATTAGTTCTTAAGGTAACAGACTTATAGATTGTGCTTGTAAGGGGTTAGAGCAGCTTTAAAAGTAAACTCGAGTGAAGTAAAAGTGAATGGAGTGGAAAAGGTTTAGTTTAATCTTAAAACTTATTCCCTTGCAGAAATCGGGGAAGGGTGATTGGGAATTATTTTTATCATCCTTACTTGAGTTGAGGTTAAAGGACTTGTATCATTGTTGCATGCGTGTATCATCCACATTAAATGTATTTTCTGCCACAGTATAGGTCCTCCCGAACTCCTCGGATTTACCTTTCCTAATACTTGTTTTCTGGACAGGATCCTCCGGAAGATGCATTTGTTTCAGTTTGTGGTCATGTTTTCTGTAACCAATGCATATGTGAACATCTTACTGGTGATGACAACCAGTGCCCTGCTGCAAATTGCAAAATTCGACTGAGCACATCTAGGGTATTCTCAAAAGTCACTCTGAACAATTGTCTTTCTGACCAGGGTTGTGATAATTCACCTGGTTGCCCTGCTTCTGAAGTGGAAGAATTTGAGCCTTGGTCTCAAAGTCAGTCATATGAATCTTCAAAAATAAAGGCTGCACTTGAGGTTTTGAAATCACTGCGTAAGCCACAGTCCTATACCTCAAAAAGCACTTCTGAGAATAGAACTTTGAGGGAAGATAATGGTTGCCCTGGGAACCCCTCGGATGTTGAAAATGGGAAATCCTCAATTAATTCTCATGAGTGTCAAAATTTGTCTGATGAGAATAGATACCATAGTGATTCAGTTACTGTCGTAGGGGAGAAAGCTATAGTGTTTTCTCAGTGGACGAGGATGCTAGATTTGCTTGAAGAGTGTCTCAAGAAATCTTCGATTAATTATAGAAGGCTTGATGGAACAATGTCGGTTGTTGCCAGAGATAAAGCTGTTAAAGATTTTAACACTCTTCCCGAGGTTAGTGAAATTGCAGATCCCTTAAATCATGATTCAATTTCTTGTTCCCACGGCATAATATTGCAGCCAGATTCATTGAATGATGAAGTTTGACGTGCTGTCTTGTAGGTATCAGTTATAATTATGTCTTTGAAGGCTGCCAGTCTTGGTCTAAACTTGGTGGTAGCTTGCCATGTTCTTATGCTAGATTTATGGTGGAATCCTACAACTGAAGACCAAGCAATAGATAGAGCACATCGAATTGGGCAGACTCGTCCTGTGACTGTCTTGAGATTAACTGTGAAAGATACAGTTGAAGATCGAATTCTAGCTCTGCAGGTAATTTTTTGTGCCATAGTACGTTGCTTTTAGTAACTCTGTGTTGAGTTCTAGGAAGCGGTTTATATTGTTCTAGTTAGCACCTAGGTGAAATCGTGTTTATACGGTTGGTTTTTTAAGCTAGAATGATTTGTTGTGGGGGAAGTTAGTGTTTTAAATAATGTTCCTGGCAGGAGATTAGAATGCTTCTGCACAGTCAGTCAATGGCGCCTACACTTTTTTTGTTTTATTGGGTTGAAATGCTTAAAATATACCATGTGTGTTAATAATAATTATTTGAGCTGAATAATGTGTTGTATTTTGCATAACAACGATTTAGTTGGTCCCATCTGAATAATAAGTGTCCTGATTGCATTTTAAATCTGACATGTTCTTGCAGCAAAAGAAGAGAACGATGGTTGCATCTGCCTTTGGGGAGGATGGAACTGGTGATCGTCAGAGTCGCCTCACTGTGGATGATTTAAAATATTTGTTCATGATGTGATTAGACGTACATATTTACATATATAGTCAACATTTTTTTGATTGGTGATTTTTTACCTGGGGTGGGGTAGGGGGATGGTATTATCTTCGGTTTCTTTCTGCTGACTGCTGAAGAAACCAGAAACAAATTTTCTAACAAAGAATTGCAAGTAGTAACAAGGTCCGTATTAACGAATGACTTGAAGATTATATGAAATGTTTATGTTTAGAATGAGATGTTTCATTCTTTGAACTGGAAATTTTAGTTAAATCTTGCATCATTGTAGGATATGTAGAGAACAGAAACATATATAGCAACAGAGATTTCATGGATTGTTTCTTTTCATTGTAAATTATATAGAAATTTTCTCTCCATCTTTTGAGTACAATTTCTAAGGTCGAATGCAATAATACATAGTCAAATAATTTTTTTATGAATTTCAAAATATTCTATTATTGTATATTTTTAATAAATTAATCTATTTAAGGTGTTCGAAACTCGATTTTTTAAGTCCGAGGATTATGTTGAAAGTGTAATTTTAATTTGAAGAGTAGTATTAAAAACAGTCTTTATTGTAATATCTTTAGTGATTAGAAATTATTAAAACCTACACAATTAAAACAGAATGCTTAAAATAAGTTGCGGTGTTTATCAATTTTTCAGTCAATAACAGAGAATCTACTCAAAACTGTGTGGGAAAGTGCATTCGTAACAATAGAAGAAAAAACTATGAGCACAAGTGTAACATCTCATGAAGCATATAACATAGTAAATCCACATTTAAATAAACGAAAACAGTTAGAGTAAACTGTAAACAAAGTAGTTAAGCTTACAGTCATACCAGAATGAGGCATAATTTAAAACTTAAACGCAAGTAGAGTGTTTCAAAAGGATAGGAACCACCGGAAAAATCCTTAATAGCTAAACAGTGCCTTCCTCCAAAGCCTGCTCCAGAGGCACCTCATCCATCTCTGCTCACATCCAAGTGGATGATCATTGCAAAAGAAAGCATACCCAAGCAAACACAAACACACAAGCAAGGGTGAACTAGATATAAAAATCATGTTATTAACCGTCATAGGCAACATGCAAGTAAAGACAAATATACTATATTATACAGACATGACTTGTTGCACTTAAACTTGACTCGTCCGGACTTAGAATGATTGCCGAGCTATGGCGGGTTATGCACTCGTGGTGGCTTCTACTGCTTTGCAAAGCCATTGCTAATGAGTTTCACCCTACCACACTCACAAGGTTAGTCCGTTATCACTCCCCTTGGGCCATACTGGAAGCACCCAAGACTAGGACCTCCTGTTACTCCTCACCACATGGATCAATCCTCTCTACTTGAGAATGAAAGACCATTGGAGCGTCAGGAAAACCCCCAAGACTGAGCTACCGTGCAAATCATTCTAAACACACTAAAAGGGCACCACCATGTATTCCCCTTGAGGATCATGGAATTACTTCCAATACTAATACTTTCCACTTTACACCAACATTTTAATGCATACATAAACCCTTAAAGCAACTAGAACAATTAAGTAACATAGCACACTGGAATAAATAGGAATATAGGCCGAACAGGAAACAACAACCAATAATGGCAAGACCGAACACCCTGTGAACGGTGAAGACCAACGGTATCTCACTTCCCAAGAGACAGGACCGAACGGTCCATAAATGGAAAGACTGAAGAGTGACCGAACACTATTCAAGATCGCTCACTAAGAGAGGCCGAACGCTACTTAAGAGACCATCCACTAAGATCGAACGCTACCAAGACCACCCACTAAGACCGTACGCTACTTAAGAGACCGAATTCTCTTTAAGGGACAGAACGCTACCAAGACCACCCACTAAGACCGTACGCTACTTAAGAGACCAAACTCTCTTTAAGAGACCGAATGCTACCAAGACCACCCACTAAGACCGAATGCTCAACAAGACCGAGCACTAAGACCGAACACTATTACGACCGAACGCTAAGACCGAACGCTCAACAAGACAAAGCACTAAGGCAGAACTCCACTTAAGATGAGCACTAAGACTGAACACTATTACGACCGAACGGTAAGACCGAACGCTCAACAAGACAGAGCACTAAGGCCGAACTCCACTTAAGATGAGCACTAAGACCGAACACTATTACGACCGAACGCTAAGACCGGGCACTTAACAAGACAGAGCACTAAGGTCGAACTCCACTTAAGATGAGCACTAACACCGAACACTATTACGATCGAGCGCTAAGATCGAACGCTCAACAAGACAGAGCGCTAAGGCCGAACGGTTATCAGTTGCGAAACTCCCTAATTCTGTAGAATTATGAACAACACCTAACACAACCATTCCTAACAATTTTTACTAACTTCTAACATATTCTAGTCCAGTTTTGTGATCCTAACAAGTCAGAAATGACTTGCCTAAGATGTCCCAACAGCCCAAATGTGCCCAGAACCCTTACTTCCCAAAACCCTTACAGAATACCAATTTTTCATCCATTGACTGTTACAACATGTCTCTCAGCCCAAACGCATCAACATAGACATTATAGAATTTAAATACATCTCAAAACAGTTTACATACATTACAATCCAGTTTCACAGTCATTCAACCCAACACATGCAACTAAGTTTTTCCAAATCAAAACACAATATCAACAGTCCAGTAGCACAACACTCAACATACAGTTCATGCAACCAATTAAAGAAACATTCTAGCTCCCCTTACCTTGAAACTTCTTTGCTCAGCTCAAGGACCCGCAGCTCCAGTACGCCACATGCGAATAATCTAGACAACACCCTACAACCCGCAATGCGGTGACCAAGAACAGCTCTTAGAGCTAGAATGAACGGAGGAAAATATAAAGAAGGGTACACTAGGCACATGCAACTTGCCCTAGGTCCCAAATAGCGGAGAACAGTGAAGAGCTACTTACCCGCTGAAGAATGAAAATCTATTCGGATGGTTGCGAAGGTCTCTACGCCACGGTCACGTGGGCACCACCTAATCCAACATGCAACCACTAAACGTGAGGGAATGGTAGAGAGAAGGCAGAGAGAAATGGAGGGACAAACTTTTTAGAGAGAGAATGAGAAGCTGAGATAATGAGCTCAGATCTGAAAAGCCCCTCTTAAGATCATAGTGTCCTTAGTGTTATGGATCTGGCTACTTCAACATAAGACACAATTGCCATATATTTTCATGCCCTACTTAAATTTAATCCATTATACATCTCTTGCTCCATGTACACCTTACTGTAAATTTATCGAATAATCTGTGAGTGGTTTTGTAAAGCTACGATTTATCAATAATCATGTTGATCTAATTTTTCTGGTTAGTGGAGTTTCGTATAATTAAAGACATGAGTTTAGGAAATTATAATTAATTCGACATCATAAATGTAAAAGAATAAACAAAACTAGTGCAGATTTGAAAATCTGTTTATATAAACAAAAACGAAAAAGTAAAACAAAATTAGTTATCATTTTTGGTTTCCCTCAAAAACTAGCATCCTTCCATTTTGGTGAATTTGTACTTTAGCATCCAGTAGTTTTTGAAGAATTTAAAGGTCTTCCTTTCGTTCTATGAACTCTCTGATCCTAAAGAAACCAAATTAACCAAACAATACTCAAAAATCTGAATTTCGTTGCAGAGCTGCAACTTGCAATCAAAAGGGTCGACTCAAGGATTAAATAAATAGAGAACCTGCTCTAATAATCTAAAGATATATGTACTTATTAATAATATAATGTATATTGCATAAGCAGCATTAATATATAAAAAGTAATTGAATAAATGCATTATTTTACTATAACTAAGCCTCCCATTTTGTCATTTGTTTCTTCGTGAAAAGTTACATTCAATAATTGAAAAATTCTCAATTAAAATTAAAATTATATAAACACATGATAAATTATAATTACAAATTATATGATATAAATAAGAAAACCCAAATTTAATTATCTATAAAAAAATATTAACTTAAATCGATGACTTATTTTAATTAATTGTTTTACATCCTAAAATTCTCAAATAATGTTAAATCAAATTATTATCATTTAAATAAAATAATCATAATAAAATACCGAAAGTCAAAGTTTGCTTCACATACATACTGGTAAGCTTAAGCTATGTATCAGAGCCAAAAGTGGTAGCTTTTGTTCATGATTTGCCCATACAGAAACGATGAAGTGAACATTTGGTGAAGGGAATAAATTTCTTGCATCAATATATTAATAACTTAGAATTGTTGGATGAAATGGACAGTACAGTTCACATTTTGGTGTTGCCAGTCCGATGATATAATTTTGTTTGTAGCATCGAATTCACCAAATGCATCAAGACAATTAACAAAACAGAACCTTGAAACCTTCGTCATTGAAGTCTTGTTTCCCCACCAGACCTAGCGAGCAGCCACGACAGAACATCGTTTCTGACAATCTCAACATTTTCATCGGTCTCTCCGAACAGCAAGGAATGCATCATCCCGTCGTAAACCTTGATGGTCTTATCGAGGGTCCTGGCTTCGCGGTACAACTCCCTACTCACATCGGGGTCGGTGACAGCATCGGCGCTGCCGTGCAAGACAATGAAAGGAAGGTTGACATCAGAGAGCCTCTGATTGAGGAAGTCGGTAACCCTTAAAAGTTCGACGACGGTGCCCAACCTCGGCTTTCCGCGATACCTCAAAGGGTTCATGTTGGCGATGAGTTTCTTGCGGGGAACCTTGACGGACTTGAAGAGGAGATCGGGGGTGGGGACGATGGGGAGAGTGGGGAAGAATCTGGCGAGGAAGGTGAGGATCTGGGGAATGGGCCATCTGGGTCTGACGCTGTCGGAGATTTTGCACATGGGGGCGACTAAAACGGCGCCGTTGAAGGGTTCCGGGGAGAGGAAGTGGATGAGGAGGCAGATGGCGGCGCCCATGGACTCGCCGAAGAGAAAAGAGGGGAGGTGTTGGAATTGGGGGTTTTGTTGTTTGATAGAGTTGAAGAAGGACAGGCAATCGTCTGCGACGAGGTTTACGGAGGGGACGAAGGCTTTGAGGCCTTCGGAGTGGCCGTGGCCTTGGAGGTCAACGGCGAAGCAGGCGAACCCCGATTGGGCGAGGAAGATGGGGGTCGCTTGGAAGGTCCAGGAGATGTCGTTGCCGTAGCCGTGGACCATGAAGACGACGGCGCGTGGGGTGATGGTGGGGTTTGGAAGCCATGACCTTGTGAAGAGCTTGAGGCCACGCGCCGTCCTGAATTCCGATTTTGTGCCTCTGATTCCTTTGTGGTTGTAGTAGTCTTGTTCTGGGGTGAATCCCCAGTAATGAGGGTAGGATTGCACAAGCTTTTCCTCTTCTTCTTCCATTCTTCTCACCCAATCATCACTCAACTCCTTTCCATAACTTATTCATCTATCAACTTTATTGCTTCTTGCACCTCCACGATTATTAACTCTACCTGTACACTGACTAAGGATATAAGGTCTCAACAATGTATATACTTGTATGATAAACATATACTTGTGCTGCTTCAATACATTTTTAATTATATAATCTAAAATACAAATCTATATTTTAAATTCTATAATTCGAAATTTATAACATTCATATTTTTTAATTCCAGATTACATAATCCGAAAAACACAATCTAAATCTATAATTTCAATAAGGTACAATTGGAATTTTAAAAAAGCATGGAGGGCAGGAAGAAATTGCCGAACAAAGTGTAGTTTTTGGGGCTTTCTTTCTGTACCTTTATTTTTTCTTTCTACACCCCAACTTTTAATGTGATGCCACATATGTCCTTCTTAATATATAGAAAATATATAATTAATTAGGCAAGCAATAGTTACTGTTTATCAAATGTATTTACTACGAAAGTTGCTATGTTTACGGGCAAACCCAAGTCACTTTCAAGAGTAACTCCAATGGCGTTTTCTCTCTTCTTCCACTTCTACTTTCTTTTTCTTTTAACAATGTTTTCATGCGTTTCTTCATTCATCTTCGTTTGAAACATAGACATACTATTCACTTAATTCTTCTTCACTTATACGTTTTTTTATTGTCGGATTTGATATTTATTTTTTTATATTTTGTATGTACCAAACTTTTTGAAATGTAGATAATGAATCAATTTATTGGATTTTAAAATCTTTAGAATGAATAGTTTAGTTAGTCACTGGACTTCAAAATTTTATTAAGAAAAATATCGAATTTTGAAATCTTATTTACGGAAACAATAAATTTCAAAATCTAGTTAAGTAACTCACTAAATTTAAAAATGCATTAAATTTTAAAATTTGGTTTAAAAGTTTACCAGATTTGAAAATTTACTTTATGAATTTTTTATATTTTAAAATTCGGTTAGAGAGTTCACGTGATTTCAAAATCTGATTTACGAACTCATCAAATTTTGTAATCTGATTTAGGAACTCATCAGATTCTAAATTTCGATTTAGAAACTCAACAAATTTTGTAATTCGGTTTAAAAACTCATCTAACATTGAAATTCGATTTAGAAACTTATCGAATTTCAAAATCCATTTAAGGATACTACCAAATTTCAAAAGGAGGTTAAGTATTTTCTTGGGTTTGATAGTGTTTGTAATTTTTTTTAATTTATTTTTGTTTAATATTTTTATTTTTATTTTTAATTTTTTTTTGTTTATTTTGTTTTATGAATTTGTTTATCTCTAGTTATTATTATTGAACAAAGTAAGGTATTCTATATTGATGTCATGTTGTAAGTGGTTAGAATATTCGTATCTAAGATGAAATATTGTCCTTTAAATTTTATGGAATCACAAGTAAATTCAATTTCATGTTAGATTTTTTTCTTTTATAAATGAAATGTGGGAGAGATATTACACAAATAACTTTACAACTGATTAGCTTTTTTTTTCACAAGGGATGAGTTAATTTAGAGAGTTCATTGGATTGCTTTAGATCTTTATTTTATTGTTGTTATTATAAGATCTAATAAAATTACAAATAAAATTATTCCCTCGACTCTACGCGTCACAATTGCATATAAAATTTAAATAAGTCATCAACCACAAAAAAAAACATTACTAACTTGATTTTTCCATAATGCATATGTAACATGATCAACATAACTTGTCAACAAAAAAAGTGTCATGTGGACCTCCAAGATATATCGAACCACTTCATCTTATTGATGAACAACATTTTCATAATGCTCAATAACATTTTCATACTGCTCAATAACATTTTCCTACCACTCATCAACATATGACCAATTAATACTGTAACTTCTCCAACTTCACCACCACGACTCCTTATACGAGCATATGTCTAAGGTTTCTTTCTAGCTTCACCATGTGTTAAACTTTTAGCCCAGTATGTATTAATGTTCTTTCCATTTCTATAACAAACAAATTCAAACAAACATCAAAACTAATACATCTAACAAATAACTAAATTTAAAGAAAAAAATAAACAAAAATAGAACATACAAAATAAAGAAAATTAAAAAAAAAACTAACAAAACCATAAGTCATTAAAAATAAATTAATCACAACCGAATTTTGAAATTCAATAACTTTTTGAACGAAAAATCATAAACATTCCCTACACCAAATTTAAAAAGTTGGTACCTTACTTAACCTGGTCTCAAAATCTAGTTCTTTGTCTAATACGTTTTCTAAACTTGAAACTTAAGTATATATCGAACTTTCATTCCCAAATCAGTTCCAGATTTCGACAAACAGTTAAAATATCACGTAAATTTTTCAAAATTTTATCGAAATAAATAATACAAAAATTATATAAAAATGAATTTATCGGATGTTAAGGTTATCGTGAAAGAGGTTGGAGCGGGTGAGATGAGCTGAATGAGAGAGTGAAAGAAGTAAATGAAAGTGAAAGAGGGAAAGAATGTATGTGTTATGGGATGGAGGAAGGGGGAAAGGGTGAAAAATGAGAGAAAAATTAGGAATATGTGTTCTTTTCTACCGCATGATAGAGTGAGTACTGTGAGAAAGTAAATATAAGAGAGAGAAAATAAAATTTAAGCCTTTTAGCCAAGTCAAAGGTCAAAGAGTACTCACAAGTTTTGTAGAAAAAAATAGGGGTGCAAGAAGAAAACATGGAGATGCAGAAGATTCCCATCAATCTTTTCTTTCATAGTCTTGCAATAATAGACATGGAATGTATTGTGTTGATTTTTGTTTTCAAACTATTTTTTAAAATTTGTTTTATCACTAAATTGAATAATATATCTATATTTTAAATTTTTATTAAAATCATATAAAACATCATTTCAAACTCTACGTGGAATCTTTTTTATATGAAAAAAATGTTATACCATATATTATAACAACACATTTGCATATTATTTTGGTGAAAATAATATTTTACATAATTTATACAAAATACTCAAATGAATAAATATATAATTTATTTTAAAGACAAAATACAATTTTTTTAAATAATCTTGGAACGGAAAAACACATTTAATAAAAAAAAATTGTCAACGAACTTGCAGAATCATGCCTACCTATACCTATAACATTTCTGATTATAGATAAGCTTTTTTATAACACTTGTAGAAGATAAAAATGAAATAAAATTATTTTCTTCGTAACATAAATAAATTTAAAAGAAAACTAATATGCAAAAAATTCGAAAGATTTGTTGCTTTTTTTTAACATAAACTAATTTTAGTTTATAAAAAAACTTATTTTTTTTTTGTCTTTTCTTTTTCTTAGAAATAATTGTAAAAAAGTTCATAAAAATTTATCTCGAAAAGTTTAGAGTAAGGTAATGTTGACATGTAAGGGTGGTGTAAAGATAGGTACATATATAAATTATTTGTATTCTATTTTCACCACTAAACTCATTCTTTAATAATAATCCCCTTCCCCAAATGCTCGAAATAGTAATACCTAAATACACTGGGAAGAAAATCAAATAGTCAAAAAATCTGTATAATATAAATCTTTGATAGTGATTTGGGAAAAAAAAATAAATTTCATTTAAAATGATATTTTAGATCTTTTTTCCTACGTATGTGGCACTGAAAATGGTTAATGTTGGGAAAAAAGTGACGGATAAAAAGTTAGTTAGGAATAGAAGACACAGAAAACAATGATGAAGGTTGAAGAAAAAAAAAATGCAGAAAAAATTGCAGATAACGCTTCAGAGTCTAATTTCACAACCAAAGAGATCAACTTGTAATAGTTGGAGTCTATATTCTTTTCTGTTTGTCCCAAGTTGAAAATATTTGTTTAATTTTTTTGTTTACATTAGTTTTTAAGAATTTTTTTTTACTTTTTAAAAATATTTTTTTATGTAAGAGCAAATATATATTTATTTATTATTTAAATTTAAGAAAATATCGAAGTATTATAAGTATTTTATATTTTATTATACGAGTTAGTATATATATATATATATATATATATATATATATATATATATATCATAATAAATATTTTGGGTGTGGAATCAAGATTCGACTTTCGTAGTAATTGTTGTTTTGTAAGCAGTTTTTTCTTTTGTGTTTTAAAACTTGGAAAATGTATTTTAATATTAAAGTTAGTTTAATATTTGATGTGATAGTTAAGGCATATAACTTAACTTTTTATTTCAAACTTTTATTTATAGATTTTGTAATAAATTTTTGATTAACGTTGATCTAGTTATGACTCTGTTGTTGTTCATATTGATCAATATATTTTAAAGTTGATCGATTTTTGTGGTAATCATCAAAACTCAATGACTTGCTCTTCAAGTCAGTGCTTGATTATTCAAGCTGGTGCATAATTGACAGTCATGTTTAATGGTCAACCAGATTGTTTAGTGGTATATTTGGTAGTCAACCGAGTTGTCTAGTAAGTGACTAGGCCGGTTGGTTTAATCTCTAAGTTGAGAGTCAACTTTCCAAGCTAGTGTATTATCATTTAGTTTCTCTAATACTAGTTTGCTCTCCAAATTAAGAATTAGTTATCTAAGTTGGTACATAACCGGCCAGTCTATTTGATGACTGATGAGATTTATTAACATGACCAATCAAACTAGGGTGTTACTCCCTCCACCCCCACACGTCTCTTCCTCCACCTCCCCAATTTTCTAAAATGCCAATTATATCCTTCTAAAATGACAATTATATCCTCAAAAGTTAAAATTTTTTATTTTTATTATTTTAATATTTTAATTTATTTAAAACTTCTGATTTACTTCCCTCTGCACCTCTTCCTCTCTTCCATTTTCGTTTACCTTTCTCTCTTCCGTTAAGCTTCTTCTCCACCTATAACAAATTCATATTTTAACAAATTCATATTTTAACAAAATTATTACGTTTAAAAACTAACCATATATAACATTTAAAATTATAAATTTAAATATAAATTACTGTAAATAAAATAAACAAATAAAATAAAAACGAAACGTAAAAGGAACACTGTCTCTGGACGGATGACATCCTTCAACGGATGTCAACATCCGTTGAAGGCAAAACGGATGTCGACATCCGTTTTGCCTTAAACGGATGTCGACATCCGTTTTGCCTTAAACGGATGTTGACATCCGTTGAAGGATGTCATCCGTCCATAGGCAGTGTTCCTTTTACGTTTCGTTTTTATTTTACTACGTTTTGCGGCTCATGCAAGGATTATAGGCTTGGATATTAAAAGGATTATTGGAAGTATGGGAAGGATTTAGGGTTTAGGATTATTGGAAGGATTATGACTACGTACCTGGAGAGGAACCACGACAAGGACACTACACCATAAACGCACTGCACCACGTACTGCACCGAGAACAAGAAGAAGATTGTTTGATAATTCTTTTCACGATCACCAAGCTTTGTAGAAAAATATTTTACTCATACAAGAAACTACGTAGGTTATCAGTGAAATATGTTATAAATGAATAAAATTAAAAAACAACAATTTTAAAAATAAAATTTTACTGAGGGGCAAAATAGTAAAGGAAAGGTGGAGGAAGGGGCAAAATAGTAAAGGGGAGGTGGAGGAAGAGATGTGTGGGGGTGGAGGGAGCAACACCCATCAAACTATTTAGTGGTCACTTGAATAAGTTAATTTACTTCGGTATCTAATTATAATTAATTGTCTGAATTTTGTGACTAACCATATGATTATGAATAAAATAAATAATTACTCTTGAGTGTCATGATTTTTGTAATAAATAATATCATATTTTATAAATAATATCACTCTGGAGAGAATTTAATTAAAAAGAAATGTCCTGAGCAAAAATGGAGTGGGTGCCCAGACCCGGAAAACGCGGTCAACGTCGCTTTTTAGAATTGCTCATTTTATGCATCAAATTTAATATTGGACTCACCCATTAAAGTACCTATTCTCTATTTCTTAAAACATAATTAAAGATAATATAATATGAAATATTATCGAATTATGCAAACAACTAATTGTCATTAAAGAATTTGTTAACTTTTAATAAAGTTTTCACTCAAAAATGAAAAAATTAAAAAAATTAGAAAAATTGAAACAGAAACTACTCGGACCAACAACATGTTGGTTCTAAATAGATGTACTGTTACATTTATAAGGTTAATGTTCAACAAAAGAGAAGAGAGTTAAAATAAATTGGACATCTATTTGGATATTTCAACAATAATGTAGAAATGTTGGTATGTTTAATGGAATACTTCATATGGTGGAATGTGCAAGTCTACAATATATTTCAGCCGATGACTTCATCTTCAACTTTAAATATTGATCAGGGAAGGTGATGGGTGAAAATGGAAGACAGTTAAATGATAAGATAGATATTAAACAAACATGTGGTATTATACGAGTGGTTATTATTAGTTCTGCCAAAATAAACTATCTTTATCAATAAATAAAAAATCTTTCTTTTAAATATATGATTTTTTTAATCATTATTCCAAAAGTCGAATTATCACATTTAACTAATTTTACTAATTATTTAAACTCATATTTATCTAAAAACAGTATATTTTATTATTTAGTTTTTGCCCAAATATTTCTTTCCTGATAAACCTTAATTATCTTATCCGCACCCAACATCCACATTCCCATAAATCCATTACTTTTCAACTTTCGCTCAATGTTGTTTTTTCCTTTTCCTTTCTTAGTTCTTAGGTTTACATATGAACTCTTCCAAGTTCCATTACTGGACTTATGTTGGAAGAAAGCTGTGGAATCTTATAAAACTTTCACGCCATAGTCGTGTTTTAAAACATCGTAACTATGTTACTTTTGTTTCCACCAATGATTCTGGTCCCTAACAACTACATTTGTACACTAAATTTTTTGAAGTATAAATCTTACATACAGTCAGCTGCAACAGAATTGTGAATGAAAATTGTATGACTATTCTTTTTTGACTTTGGAGTTGATAAAAGGAAGTGTTATGGTGTGTTTGGAAGTGTAATTCAAATTTGTAATGAATTAGTTGGAGGTTATCTAGTTTTCCATTATGTGGTCAATGGAGATCCCGAGGCACAGTTTTTGATCCTCATGTGCAAAATGCGTCATTTCGTGTGTCAGATTGGTGTGACAACCACTCAAACGTTTTCATCTTACTTTTCAAACAGTATCATAATAGTGCTTAAGAACTACTACCAAAGCTTCTTCATTTTATATGTATCTCTATGGCACCACACTATATACTTTTTTTCCTTAGGCTGACTCATATACCATCCTTTTCAAATATCATTTTTAATTAATTACCTTCTACACATGCATACACACGTGTGTTTCAAATGGATACCATCCTTAGGCCTTAGAGTCACTTTTTTGGGAACTCGAAAACGAACGGTTAGGCATTAAAAATAATAAAACCACTTTATTTAGCTGCATAACCGTGCTTATTTGTAAGAACCACTGCATCTGCCACGTATTACCTGAATCTGAGTTCGGCAATCAGTGCTTTTATATTCATCAAACTTCGTATAATATAAGTGAAGTGATGAAAAACAGACACAGAAAAAAAGTAGACGAAAGAGAAAGTAAGTGTATATATAAATATATAACATTACAAAATTTGCTTAACACTTATCATTCTCCATTACAAGTTCTTTGATTTTGATTAGTCACAACCCAGACAATGAATTATAATCTGGATAGGGGATTATTAAATACTTGGTAAATCACAAGTTTGGATTTAAATCATTAATATAATATGTGATCAAATTTGGACGATTATTAAATATATCAAATAGTCAATTACTAATAATCTAATTTGTTTGATGACCATTCGGATTTAATCACATGTCATGTGAGTGATTTGTCGACAGTTTTTTAATAATTAGTCATCCAAATTATAATCAACTATTCAGATTGTAATAGACCGAATCATCATATAATATAAAATTTAAAATTTTAATAAATTAAAATTAACTTATATATGTTAAAAATTAATAATAACCATATATTATTTGTACATGTGATATACTACTATTAGTCAATAGTATGGCGCAAAACTTTATTAATGAAAATGGATAATTAATTAAAAACCAGGAAATTCAAAAAATTGTGGATAAATAAGTAATGATTGCAAAATTTACAAAAACGTAAAAGTAAAAGAACAGTACTATATATAGTTAAGAGTATATGTTATGCGTGGCCATGTATTGGGTCCATCTACACTCATGTATTGGGTCCATGTTATTTCAATTTTTAATCATCAAACTCATCATATTACTTACTAATTTTTATATATTTTTCTCTCATTTTCTTTCATTTCTCTAATTCAAATAATTTCATTTTCGCTTTTCTTTCTCCTAAAATCCACTCAAATTTACTCTCTCAAATCCATATACAAACTGAAAGTTAAATATTAAATATGTTGTTAATAGTTGTATTTTTACTTTTTAGTGTTTAATTATTATGTTTTATGCTGTAGTGTCTTACAAAATTGTTAACTGTATAGTTTAGTTTCTATGTTCTTTCTCCGTACATTCGGTTGTTTTGAGTTTTATTAAATGATAACGTGGTAAGCCACATGCATGCATGTTTTATAATAACCGCGTGATTTGCTATTGAATAAAGTATAATCTATGTTATTTTTAAAACATTTTAATATGTAATTAGTAATGGTAAGTCGAATTTAATGTTGTTAATTAAATTTGGTTGGTTAAAAAAAGGAAGTTAGAGGTTTCGGGAGTTTAGGATAGATGTGGTGAGATGGGTGTGAAAGAGAAAGTTGTGTGATAAGGATAGAAATGATAGGTGATCGGACACTGCTCAAAAGACGTTAGGGTTGTGTGTAAAGTCCAACATCACACTCAGCAATGGTACTAAAAAGTGTTGCCATGCTACAACACAGCAAGAGCAATGCACAATAGTTTTACCTACAAAAATTCTGAAAATTAAATACTTCAGCTTTGTGCTATATCCACAACTCCTACCTATGCCTATAGCATTTTTTTGCTTATGTTTTACACACACCATGCATTTCCATATATATAGTTTTTTAGGGGATATGTTGGTTGGGATGAAAGTGGAAAAAGTTGTAAGAAAATCAGTGATTTTGTTGGAGAAAAGAGTGAAGAAAGAAGACCAAAGAAACTCTTAATCCACGATAAACTTTTTCACGTAAAAAGGAAAAACAAGAGCATCCAAGTACGGTGAAACCGCACCACCATCAATTATACAATCTTCATTGTTAAAAACAATAACTTTTTAATTTATTATTAATAAGAAAAAAATTGTAAGATATTCATCTTTGTTTATTTACCCCAAACAATGCTTATTTTTCTCCTTTTTTTTCTATTAATTTGTTTTCTTTTTAACTTTTCTCCCTTTTACAAGACGAAGCATTTGATTAAAAAAAAATAGAAAGAAGAAAAATGTGTGTACGATAATGGATTGTTGTCATCTGGGAACATAATTAAAAAAAGTAGATAAAATATACGATTTCTATACATAACTTTTCGTTAAAAAAAAAATAATTTCTTTATTTCCCTTTTCATCCTACAAAACACGTGATGCTTTTCGAGAGCCAAATAATTAGTCAATATACGTTAAGTTCATCAAGTACTTTCTATTAACATAATTTAAAGGTAAAAACATAATGTAGACAAAAGAAAATTAAAGCACTGACAAAATTCTTCAAAGTATAATACAAGAAGGACTATTATATAATTTTTTAAATATTCATTTTAATGTAGAAAATAAAGACAAAACTGGTAGATGAGAAGAAAACTCTGTTTTTGAACATTAAGTACAATCTTTCTTCTCTTTTGGCGCCTTTATATATTTTTTATTTCACTTCCTCTGTGGATTTGATCCCAACCCTATATCTCGTTAGAAAGTGCAGCTTACCTGATAAATGAATAGAGTCATTAAATAAAATAGAGAATTTGAAAATTTATGAAAAGGGAAAATAAATACATTAAAGTGCTGAGAAAGTGTATATGACTAGGTGGTATACGAATATACGTGTCAGGTTTTGGGTGAAATTAAATGGGCAGAAAACAATTTTTTTTGGAAATATTTAAAAATGATGCAATAACAATAATAATGGTTCCTGAGTGGTGCTGAATCGACGAAGGTATAAAATAATATTAAAATGTGGATTTACTATAGGAATAGTTGGATATGTATTGGGCAATCGATAAATGGTTATGTGTGGGAAATTCTTTGTTGTCTTTTTATGGTAGGTTTGGCTAATGTTGATATAACTCATTTCATCAGTATACCTAAAAGACATAATTTGCCCACTTAGCTCAGGATTGAGGTAAGAATCAATACCACTATACGTAACATTATTCTTAATGTCTCACATTAGATAAACCTACCAAACTACCTTTGCTTTTCTTCCATTTTCAGCACTAATTAAGCCTCACGTTGCTTCATTTTTTTTTCCAACAATTTATATAATAAGATTCTCCATATATTTTTAAAGTGGATGGGAAATGTGGTGGTCTTATATATACCAAGTTATAGATTTTATTTAAGTTTCTTTTCTTTCATGTCCTAGGTCAAATTCTTCTTGATTTTTTTTCCTTTATACACATGATCGGAAGATCGACATTACTTTTATCATTTTTTTATTAGTATAAATCTTTTATAAATCTTATCTTATATGGATTTCTTAATTTTTTATGTGAATGTTTGATATGTATAGAGTTGCTTTCATTTTTATTGTTGAATATTTTTTGCTGGGGAGATTAATTATTTTTAGTGTATGAGTTATTCATATAAAAAATATATCATCATTTCTAACAATAAAATTTTAAGATTTAATAGTTGTAAGTCTTATTTTTCTTATATACCACTCAACTTTTTTATCATATTAAATGTAGAATTTTCGTATTAAAATTTATAAGACTTACAACCTTCAAAACCCGATTTTAACATATAATCAAAGTGTGCCATCAAATTTTATCATGTCAAATAAAACTCTAGCATGAGATATTGGTAAATATGATTTAATAAGTGCAACACAACAACAAAAAATACTATGAAATTGATTAACTATTAATATAATCATGTTCTATTTTTGTCAATCATAAACTAGTCTATATAACTTGCTATATATCTATTATTCTTGTAATTCTCAACATTCTATTAAAAAACCTAAAAGTGTTACATAACATAATAAGTGTTTATGAGTTGATTACAAGTATCGCATCTCTCTTTGGTCGTTAGTTCAAGACAATCGAATTCAACATCTATAGTTGAAATTGAAAAGGCGAAGTAGAAGTGGAAAAAGGAAGAAATGAATTAATTAAAAATGATATGCATCCCATTATTGAAGTTAGTAAAGTTGGAATCCAAGTCATTGTTCAACAACCAACTCGATATTATTTCTCCCATTCCTGAGAGCACTTAGGTTTTTCCCCAAGTTCAAGAGTCACAACGCACAAGGTTCGCCACAAAAACCCAACACCTTTCTACTTTCTCATCATCACATTCTCGAAACTACCTTTTTTCTTATATATGTTTACTCACAAACCACCATTTTCGAATATATATCACTCATCACATAATTATGCATTTTACATGTGTTTATCAATCACGTAATCAATGAAGAAAATAGTGAAGAAAACTCAATTAATTTTAATACATGTTTATTCGCAAAAAAGAAAACAAAAACATTTTCTCTCGTCACAAACCAGCAAGAATATGTTCACTGGTCAAGGGTATATATTGCATGTACTGTGATCTTGTGTAGTCTTTTCAACAAGACTCAGCACAATTCACAGAATCACAGAATAAAAACGATTACTTTTTCCTTAAAATTTCAGAGTTTTCTTTTGGGTGTAATGGATAGAGTTTATGTTATTCACTTTCCTAGGTTAGAGAGTATCATAAAACCAATTTAGGAAAAAGGACTTTCAAGGTGGAAACCAATTCATACCTAATTATACCTATCTAATATTCCGACTAATTACAAATTAATACAGATAATACCAATGCTTTTAAATTTATTTAGTTTTATGTGTTTTTACCATAAAAAAGTTAATAATTTATTTTCTAAATATAACATAGGATTGATATTATCTATATTTAATTAATGAAACCAGTTAGATGTTGGTGTGAGTTATTTTTTAAATATAGTATTCGTATTGGGGTGCTGTGGATGTGGAAACGATAAAAGGTCACTTCTAAGCAGCCATATCTGCAACATACCTATTCCTTCATATAAAATATTGCGAGTGTTATTCTTGAGCAATTGCGTCATTGACTTCAACTGTGTAAAGGGATTTTCCCAGTACCACAAATTAAAAAAATAAAATAAAACTATTTTCCCACTACTATTAAATATACATTATTTTTCCAAATATCTCTCTATTTATATTTATTTATTTATTTAACATCGTTTTATATACATATACTCTTATTCATTGTCCATATTTTATTTGGGTATACAGTCAGTAAATTTTTAAAAAATAAATTATTTTTATTTTGGTGTTTTGGGAAATAATATCGAAACCATGGTAGTTAGGGAAATAATTATTTATTTTGTGGTTCATTGCAAAAAAGTCTTCTAAAGTAACGAGTAGAAAAACATATATGAGAGAGTATGTATGCACGCGTAAAAAGAGAAGAAGGTGAATTTGTACCTAAATAACAAATAAATAAAAGGTGAAATTAACAACGTTTTACATCCATATAAATATACGTATTCATGTCGGTATATATATATATATATATATATATATATATATATATATATATATATATATATATATATATATATATATTTATTTTTCAGGTGAGTACATATTAGGTAGGAGTTCTTTATGTATAAATATTTTAAGATATAACTGATTTTTTTTATAGAAAATAAATATTTTTATTAAAAAGTTTATATCTCGTTGAATTTGGTAAGATAAAGATTAAGATTGAATGCACATATTCTTTATTAGCATATATAGATTAATGCTTTGTCATCAAAACTATATTTAAGATTGCTTAAATAGGTTAACAAACTATTTTAAATAATATCAGGTGTAGATTACTTCTTATCTTTTTTCCCCTCTTTTTAAGAACTTGTTCCATTGATATATGTTGAATAAAATTTCTTCTATACGCTTTGTGTGTACATCCATTGGATGAAGAAAAATTATACCATTAAACAAACGACTAAAGATATAAATTTAAAATATTATTATTATTCTATTTTATTTTTCATATTTATTTAATTAGTTGAATAAAATTTTACATCTTTTGGACAGAAATTATTATCACTAAATAAATCTAATTAACATAGTTTTGACAAATTATCTTTTCTTACTTTGGTGTCATTTCTTTATACCAGGAAATACTAGCACTAATTTAGGCAATTATTATATAAAAAGAGAAGGACTAATTCTTATTATGGTCAAAATTCCAACCAATTAAAAATAGATTCTCATTCGCTAATATCGATCATGCTTGTCCATTCTTATTTGCTATTCTTACATCACGGAATCATTTTTGCAAGCAATTAAAGTATATAGATTTTGGAAACCATTTGATAGATTGATTAAAGAATAAAAATAAGAATAAAACTAAGAAGGAAATATGACTTGTGCTATCAGATACAAAAATGCATTATTAATAGCTATGATTTTGAAAATTTCTCCAACAACTCCTTCTTTTGCCTTTTATTCCCTTACAAGTCTTGTGGGAATTTCTTTTGTTTAAATCTTTTTATATGTTTTCAACAACATTAATTTTTTTAATATATGCTATGAAAGAAAGTATATATCGACTGGTTATTAAGTTTTCTTTTTTGCTGAAACTACAGGTGGGACTGTTTTTACTTCTACAGAAAAGTGAGACCTATTAATTCCAATATATACACGGCATACGTATCGAATATATTTGGATGGATAAGAACAAACAATCATATCATTTTTTTAACAATCAATCATATCATTTAATATATACATTATTTATATATATATATTGGTTTCCTTCTAAGCTTTATTTTAAGACAGAAGTGACAATTTTGATTAATAACCAATGGAAAGTTAAAAGGAAAGATTGAAGCATACATATCTATAAGAAAAATTTACAATGGCACATCACATATATGACAATGATTTTTATTTTAACAAGAATTCCTTCTAAAGTATAAACTACAGAAGAAACCTAATACGAAACATATATATCTTAAAAAACCACTTATACACAGTAAAATTTGTAATCACGTGCAATCTGCAAGATAAGGATATAATGTTTGTTAAATTGATGAATTTAAGGTTATGAATTTATCCATGTGAGTACATGAGATGATGATGTTGAACCACCCATGTTGTCACAATTGGTTGTTCCACTGACTCTTGTTCCATGCATGAATATGATCTAGAAACTACCCAAAATCCACGAGAGACGTCAAATAGCATCTTCATCCAACAAGAAGCAAAAAAGAGAGTGAGATAAAGATGTTGCCAGGTAGGGTGCTCTCATCCTATCATACTTTTCCAAAATTTCTACCCATGATGAGGCATAGTGGAACAAAGTATTCCTCCTTCATCACTCATTATAAATACACATGCAACTCTCTTTCTCCTCCAACAAATTTCATTCAAAAGAGAATCTCTCAGTCTCTTCTGCCGGTGACGACCTTCCACAATATGGATAACATTGTATTAAACCTCACTAGTTTATACACCTTGCTTCTTTTTCTTTTCCTATCTTATAAGCCTGCTCTTTCGTTTTCTTCTAGAAATAGCCAATATTGGGGTGGTGACAGGATTTTGAGCTCTGCTTATAATGATGATCTTGTCACTAACTTGCCTGGTCAACCCAAGGTGAATTTCCAGCACTATGCTGGATATGTCACAGTCAATGAAACCAATGGAAGAGCACTCTTTTACTGGTTCTATGAGGCTATGACCAACCCAGAAGAGAAACCGTTGGTGCTTTGGCTTAATGGAGGTAAAACCAGATAGTGGTTAATGTCTTTGTTTTAATTTTCTGTATGGAACATTCGGACCATGATCTATGATCAAACATGTCACAAGGTCATACATACTATGAAACTACATACGTCACATCTTTCGTTGGGATGTTGCTGTGACATTTTTGGATCAGTTGAGTCATGCGTGTGTTTAAGGAGAAAGCCATGTCCTTATCAACAATGAAAATAAGTGATTTTATTTTCTTTTCATTTGTTTAGGTGGAGTGGATAGTATTAGGTGGCAGCTAATGAGAGAGAGTTTACAACACTTGTGGTTTCGGTTTTGCTGTTTGTTGTTGCTTATGTTCTCTGCTTAGGTGACAAGATGATTTTATGTTACAGGTCCTGGGTGCTCTTCTGTGGGATACGGAGCAACACAGGAAATTGGTCCATTTTTAGTGGACAGTGATGGCCATGGCCTCAAATTTAATAACTTCTCATGGAACAGAGGTATGATGATGACCACTACTAAATATACACACTTTCTGCCACAACCTCACTTTCTTTTCAGACCATATTCTATAGAATTTTTATGGTGAACCACAGCTAGAGCTCCATTATTGGTCCCCTCAATATAATTATTAAATGATTTCAGCTATTTGTTAAACAACTCTTCCAGTAATAAATTTTTATTTCTGTTTTCATCACATTATTCATTAGATATCGTACTGGTTTTTTAGCTTAAAAAATCTTATGTAAAATTTGGTGCTAAGAAATCATTGTATCTGTGATGTTGCAGAAGCCAGCATGTTATTCCTGGAATCTCCTGTTGGAGTTGGCTTTTCGTACTCAAATACAAGCAGTGACTATGACCAATTGGGAGATGATTTAACAGGTCATTACTTATCTTATAATGTTGCTGCTGCATAATGAGCAGCAACCACTATGCCATTTTCTTGAATGTGGGTCACATTTTCTATATTTTGAAGCTCAATCATGCAAAGCAGATCTCTGACAAATTCGTCTGTGCTCTTTCTATTATTTGTGACAGCTAACGATGCTTACTCTTTTCTTCACAACTGGTTCCAAAAGTTTCCATCATACAGAACGAGAGCGTTTTACATAGCAGGGGAGAGCTATGCAGGTATTGAAATTGAAATACCTTTTTCTGCATAACTCATTTTTTGGTCAATTATTCTAATGAAATTAATCATTAATACAACTGTTTATTTTCAGGAAAGTATGTACCGGAGCTGGCTGAACTCATCCATGATAGGAACAAGGACCCCTCTCTCTATATTGATCTCAAGGGCATTCTGGTATGGTCCTACCTAAATTAAAAGTCAAAACAAATTGCTGATAAAAATCATGGCACAACGAATCTTCCTTTACTAAAATTATTTTCCCATCTACTCTACCATTTCTATATTTTAGTTCAACATTAAGAATTCAAAATAGGCCTCTTATCCACATCATTTTCCACTTTCAATAGCTGAGATAGTTCAAAGGAAAATTCTTCACTTGTCATCACTACAATTTAAATATTTCAGTGTATGAATTGAACCCTCCTGGTTGGACACTGTATAAAGTTGTGCAAATAACTAATATGAAGGACAAAGTATTATTATTATTCATTTATTGAATTTTTTTTGCAGTTGGGTAACCCAGAAACATCTGATGCTGAGGACTGGATGGGCCTGGTTGATTATGCTTGGAGCCATGCTGTGATATCCGATGAAACTCATAAAATAATCAAAACAAGTTGTGACTTTAACAGCACTGATCCATGGCGTAACGAAGATTGCAGTGAAGCTGTGGATGAAGTACTCAAACAATACAACGAAATTGATATCTACAGTCTCTACACCTCTGTCTGCTTTGCCAGCACAGCACGTTCAGACGATCAATCCATGCAAACTTCCATGAAGCTTACATCTAAAATGGTACCTTTTCCATGGAAGTTAATGAATTTATTCTCATAAGTTTAACTATGAAATGTAAAGTCAATTGGAAAACTAAGTAACTAAAACGATCATCACTCATTTTTATAACATCTGAAAACACTCGTACTTTTGATGTTTGCTTTTTATTGTACACGAAAGGAATCTTGTACTTTACCATGAATTTATTGTTGTAAGTAATTTGAAATGATTAAGTTAAACGAAACTTGATATATGAGCGTTCTGACACACTAACCTATTTAATTTGGTTTGACTAGATGCCTAGGATGTTGGGTGGCTATGATCCATGCCTTGATGACTATGCTAAAGCTTTTTATAATAAACCAGATGTTCAGAAGGCTCTTCATGCCAGTGATGGTCACAACCTAAAGAATTGGACCATTTGCAAGTAACTTTTTAACCCTTTCAGCTTTCCTGTCATCACAGTATTAGAAATGCACTGATCCAAAAATATACATAGAATCTTTTATATATATCTTTCTATATTATTAATTATATGTGGTTATCTTTTGCTAAATGATTTTGAATTATCTAATGTAGCAACAAGATATTCAATGAATGGGCAGATTCAAAGCCATCTGTTATCCCAATTTACAAGAAGCTTATTTCAGCAGGACTTAGGATTTGGGTTTACAGGTAAACCTCTGAATATGTATATCAGTCTCAGTATTCATGGAATTGTGCTTGCTACTGCATTGTTTGGTAGCTTCTTTTCATCATGTTGTGTTGTTGAATGTTTCAGTGGAGACACAGATGGTAGAGTACCAGTGTTGTCCACAAGATACAGCTTAAGCTCTCTTTCCTTGTCTGTCACTAAATCATGGAGGCCTTGGTACCATGAAAATGAGGTATAATTAAATCATGAAAGCAAATAAGCTTAATCTTTTTACAGAAAAAAATTATGTTATGTTGTGATCGAAACAGGTTAGTGGATGGTTTGAAGAATACGAGGGTCTTACATTTGCAACGTTTCGAGGAGCTGGGCATGCAGTTCCCTGTTTTAAACCAAGCAATTCACTTGCGTTCTTCACTTCCTTTCTCAATGGAGAATCACCTCCTTCCACAAAATAAAGAAATCTGTATAATAATCATATTGGGTGCTCTTTGTGTGTGACCCCATATGAAGATTTTGCTCTTACATTAGCAATAGCTAATACCTATCATATTATTAAAATGCGAAGTAACCATATGCAAATGTAATGAATAACAGAGTTTTGCTCCCTTTTTCGCCGTTGGGCCATAATCCATTAAACAGAATCCAAGGAAATATATTAACGTTGATATCTTTTTCTGTTTTTTTTTTCTTTTATTTCAGTGGTACAAATAAAATGCTTACGCTGCAATGCAAAATGTCCAGTGAAAGGGAGATAGAACATGAAAACGAAACAATGAACTCTTTTTTTCTTCTTTAACAGCAGAGTACAATTCTCTTTTTTTGAAAAGTTTCACTTGTATGAGAGAAAAATCAATTTATAATATGTATAATTGAATGCAATTTCATTTTATAAATCAATAAATCAGTGTTACAAAATTGAATTAGGTTTGAATTCATTAAGATTCATAATTTAAAGTTTATTATAACATTGAGTTATTGTTTTATTTCTTCTTGAGTTATTTTATAAGATCACTTATTAATTTTTAGTTTTATTTTTAAGATCGATACAAAGGAGTGAATTAAAAGTTTTATATCATTAAAGAAAAAACTAATTTATAATATATAAATAAATGCAAACTATACTTTATAAACTAATTTTATAAATTTAAATTTAATTAAAATTTATTTCTTAATATAATAATAGTAGAAGTTGGTTAAAGCTTATTTTAACAAAGTTTATTATTTAGTGGATAATTATTTTATCGGTTATTGAATTACCTACAAACTTCTGTAAACTAATTTTATAAGTTTGACTTTTAAGGTTCATTTTTACCAACAACGTTGAATTATTAAATGTTCTCTCACAAACATTTTTAAATAAGGAAAAAAAGGTAAAATGGTTTTGCATTAACTAAATAAATTGACATCATTTAACGCGAATACATAAACTTTATACTTCTTGAAAAATGAAATTTGTAAGACGAGGTTTTCTTATCTTAATTTCAGCTTAGATAAATTGGCATGGTATTAAGGGTTTGGGATTGAGAGTTATTATCCCATAACCATTTCTTAAAGCAGGTAGAGAAATTGCTTGATGCAGGCCAAAGCTTGTAGAAGCATTGATGAGTTTAAAGGACCCACCGAACCGCAGCTTCTGCAAAGTTAAACCTTTCATTTTTGGCACCGAATAACGCCGAGAGAGATTAATGTTGGAGGGCGTTGTGCTTCTCCGAAGAGGAAGATAGAAAGCATTGCTAATATCCTCAAGCAGTTGTGTATCAGAGTCAAATGCATTGCTAGAGTTGTAGAACATGTGAAAAACTTTCAAGCATGTCAAATGCAGCAGCTTGCAAGGCTTTGGTAAATTACTTTCACCATCAACCAGAACACGCTGAAGAAACTCTTTCGTCATTTCATCTATGATCTCTCTCCCCTCAGCAATTGAATCTTCCATTTTAAGATTAGGGTTCATCATCAAACTGAGCTGAAGAAAGTTCCACTTACCCTCTTCTGTCTCCCTCTGTCACATACATGCATACACATGAAATAGGACTTACGTGAAGGTTCAGTTTTAATAGCAACTGATTAAGTACATTTTTTAATTATCATTAATTATTAATGAACCAACTACCTTATAGGACTGCATATCATTTAACATACGACATATAAACATTAGTAGTTTAGTGATGGTTTGATATTGAGGTGGTCTGAGATTCTGGTCTGCAAAGGTGGGATTAAGAAAACATGAAGCTGGAAGAATCATGGTGTGTATGGCAATAGACAGCATGCCATTCTTCAGATAGTCATGAATTGTTGGTGGCTGTCCCTTCTTGTTCCACTTTGCTTCCTCGAGCCAGGAAAGGAAAGTTTCACACCACTTAACAAAAGTAAGACTCTCATGTTAATTATCACAGTAGGTTAAAAAGAGTAATTTTATACACTAATTAAACTCTTAAACTTAGAAACATTACTAGATCTTGTAGACCACTCTTTATATCATGAATCCCTCCTTGTTCGAGATATTTTGTGGCAGTTTCACTCACCAGATTATCCAGAGCATTGAATATCACTTTGCCGTGGCCATTTAAGCCCTTAGAATCCCACCTGTGACAGAGTGAAAGTATTGATCAAACGTACATGTTTTAAAATAGTTTTGTATACGTTTTGTTTTTCTATTTAATACCGTCTCCAAGTTAAAAAATTAAAGTAAAAGAATTCTATTAACAGGAAACTTTATGTGTTACATTCACACTGTAATGTGTGTTTGGTTCTATTAGTGTTTACCAGTACATTTTTTCAATTTTTTAAAACTACTTTGTGTAGAATGATTAGATAAAGTTATGATTGATAAAAAATTTAAGAGAATAAATGCGATTTTTTTTAATATTTTGTTCATCCTAATCATCATTCAACGTGAAATTCTTCTCAATATCTTAGTCTCCATGCATTGCAAACTCCTTCTTTATCTTAAAAATCTTTTACAAATGAGTCCTCTACTATATATCACTTTTTATCGATGACACAAATAGTTGAGTTCTTGAATGAATGTATTTATATATGTATATCTTACCTTACTTATTCTCACTAAATATCAAATTTGTCACCACCTTTCTAAAAAGAAAAGAATTGAAATTATTTGTAAAAATGAAGTACTCTTCTCAAAAAAATATTTTGATCACACACAATTTACATATTGAAAAAAGCTCATGGTTTACGCTGTCTCAAAAGTTGGAATTCAAGGTCTTCGCAAATTGAAAAACCTTGTGATGTGCAATTATTACTTTCTTGTCTTTACCAAAGAACCAATGGTCCAAAAGTAAAGGTCTTTATAATAAACTTGGTCACGATGAAAAACACTGTAGATTTAAACAACATGAAAAATTGATTGAAGATAATAATGTGAAGTATTTATTTATAACATCATAAGAATTCAAGTCACATGAATTTAATATTTGACTTAGTGATAATTGTTGCACCAATTACATGCTTTTAATTTTCCCTCTAGTAACAAATCCATTCCACAACAGTGGAGTTAGAAAATGATGAAGTTGTGAAAAAGTTGAACGAAAATAATTTTTTTTTTAAATCAACCTAGAATGGAATCATATTTTTTATATAGAGTATTTGACGAATAATTTTAAAAAATAAAAATAATATACTTAATATATATATATTATTGTTATTAATAAAACCAAATTAAGTATATAATTTAATATAAATATAAAGATAAAAAATCACAAATATTCAAAGGATTATATTATATTTTTGAAATTCTTGATCTTGTTAATAATTAAATCAATTACAGTTAAAACTGGTTAAAAACACATATATAATAAATAATTTTATTTTATATTCTTAAATCAAATTTTAATTAAAAAATATTTTAAAATATAAAAACACTAAAATTAGTTAGAGTATAAAAACTTGAGAAACAAAACAAGATATTAAATTCTTATATTCCAAATGTTTTTTACATATAAAAAAATCCTTTTGCATTATAATCAGTAAAATTTCACTCATATAACATATCATATAAATTGTCAGAGAGAAGATAGAAAATATCTTAATTTTCATAGTTTATATATTTTATTTTTAATTTTTTTATCTTATTTAATTTAATATTTATTCAAATTAAATGACGTGCATCATAAAATTCGGAAGGTTACATCCTATAATACAGTTGTTCTGGTATTTTAAAACTAGATAAATATGTTCCAAGCGTCTCATAAATGCTAAAAAGTACTCAGAAGTGAATTGAAGTCACATTCAAAGAAGAAATTGTTAGGCTTTCTTTTTAAAGAGAGAATAGAAAGTTTTGATTCGAATGATTTATGAAGAAGCTAGTGTAAAAGATAAAACATGCCATCTTCAAGATCTTAAAATAATAAGTTTATGTGTTTTTCTACTTATTTTTATTTTTAACTAAAATGGACTTCAAATTTATTTTGGCCATTCTTTTTACCTTCATGAGAACTCTTAGGATTATTTAATTGTTTTATATTATATGTTATTACTTTGTATTTTTCTTAGGATTTTCCTGTACTCTTTCATGACATGAAAGATTGTGGTTGCTTATGTCATACGCATCATCGTCGTGATAGAGATAAATTGTCAATAGAAGTCGAAAATATATTTTTGTAGAATACTCTTATGAATAGAAGGGATGAAAATTGTATAATTTGGAATTTCATGATTTTGTCTTTAGAAATGTGAAATTTTATGAAACATGAATTTCTTTTTATTATGTCACTACAATACTCTTTATACTCATCACACTAATTCTGATATTGAGTATGCTAATAATGATATTGATTGGGAAACTTATGATGCATACTTACAGAGGGGAGTGCATCTATTACCTTGTAAAGGAGAAGAATAATTAAAACTTTAGGAGGGATTGTGTGGAGACTAGAGTGGAAATGAGGCAGAAAGTATGAGTAGTTTGGATGGTGTTTCCACAAGATGTTGATGGGATGATGTTATGATGATACAAAAAGAAAATATGGAGACAAAAATGGGAAGGGGGATGAGAAACAAAATTCCATCAAAAAAATATGAGGATTTTGTCACTCGTGTTATTAGAAATGTAAAGTCCTTGTAAAGTTCACATGCTCTACAACATGTCTCAGGTTCTCATTACCCTAACTTTGTAAATAATGAACGTGATAGACATTCAAACTATGTTGCAGCTCTAAGACTAGGGAAAGAACATAAAAAAATTAAGGAAGCCATAAAGGATTCTGGTTGGCGTGCTACAATGGCCAACAAGAAAGTTCTTGGAAGAGAATGAGACATAGGTTTTGCAGAAATTGTTGTCTGAAAAGAAAGTTTTTAGAAGTAAATGGACATACAAAATAAAATATTACTCAAATGAGAGGATAGAATGTTTTAAAGCCAGACTTGTCATATTCAAACATCATTAGAGAGATGGCATAAACTGTGATGAAACTTTTGTCTCGATGACAAAAATGATGATTGTATGTACCTTCTTGGTAGTAACAACAATTAAAAAGTACAAATATCATCAAATAGATGTACATAAAGTATTTTTTCATGATGATTTGATTGAAGAGGTATACATGTTCCTCCAGGTTTTAAAAACATTGACCCAAATTTTGTTTGCAAGTTAAAATAGTCTTTGCATGATTTAAAACAAGTTTCTCGTTGTTGGTTTGCTAAGTTGACTACGAAATTTAAGTTATCTTTTACACCTTAAAAAAATATAACAATAAAACACTTAAAATGTTAGGAAAAGGAAAAATTATAAAAATGCCTATAGGATTAGAAGTATGTGAATTTACATAAGGTCAGCACATGTTAGTTATCACACATTTGTGCTAGTTAGTTCTTTATGTTTTATAATTTTTTCCTTAATTATGCAAGAAATAAAGTTGATGAAGACAAAGGTAAAAACAGGTTAAAGAAAATAAGTGAAAAATAGAGTCAATTTCAAGGTTTTTAATCAAATAAAAAGAAAAATTGAGATGAGTAAGTCTCAAATAGTAATGCAATCAATGAGTAGCAACAATGACCAAGGTTCTTTTTAACAAATAATTTACAACGACTATAAAATTTAAGTGTATGATCATATGGGACAAGTTAGTTTAATAAAAGGGAAAACTGGTAACAATATATATATATATATATATACCTTATAATAGCATTGGTGAAATGTTTCAAGTCTCTGAGTGACCCTTCTTTGTCAAAGAAATCATCTACAATTGTGATGAGTATAGCACTCTTTGCTACTAGGGTTCTTACGTAACTGTGATTTGGATAGGTAGTGGCAGCAGCTATAGAATAGTAGCAATATGTTGTTTTCTCTCTACCAAATCCCATCTTTGTTACACCATAATCTTTCACCCATCTGTTACAGCTATCATTATAATTTTGTATAGGCATGAGTAAGAGATATTGTGTTAGGATCATTCAAACCTCGTCAACTCTTCTAATTCATGTATGAAAATTGATTGCTTGAACTCGTAATTCTGCATGGCAAGTTCTAGAAGATCTATGTTGTGAAAGTGTGAAATCCTACATTGGAAAATTGTCAAAATCTAGGAAAATTCTTTGATAAAAAGAAATAATTTGGTTTTAAAAAAATGTACCTAACATGTGAGGTTTTTCCTTTCCATAGAAGATTAGTGTCATAGTTTTCTATCCACATCCTATGCTTTAAATGATCTGTTTGACCCAACCAATGAGTATTTAATTCATGTTGAACCTGTTTTACCAGAAGAAAGATTATGTAAATGTTTTAATGGGAACTGTGTATATAGTTCAATTTGGAGAACATCAACTATGAGAGTTACCAAAGATAATCAAATAAAAGAAGAAAAACTAGATTTTTTTTCTTCCGTTATTTCAGTTTAAGAAATTTATATGTTGAAAATATTAGAATGTTTTTGAATGTTTGCGTGCTAAGCTAAACTTGTAAAGTTGTTACATATGACAACTGTCTTGATATTGTTTTGCGGTTTCTGATTTTTGTCTTTGTACACTGATTAAGTTGTTTAACCCTTATATAAATAAAAGGTTGGTTTGTGTTTCATTGAATAAGAAAATACATACATGTTACCTTTCTTACTTGTGCCAGAATCCTTTATGGTATCAAGAGTTGAGTTCGAAACCTGTGATTGTGAGGAATGAGACAAACTAGTTCTCTAGTTTGTTCTTTGGTTTCAAGAGCGTATCCAAAGTGGTGTGAGAATTATTCAAAGAGAGTATCTTGGGGTCATCAAGAAGGGAGGTATCTTGGATCATCAAGGGGTGTAGAAGAAGGATCTCTGGAAGGATAATAGTGCAAGAAGAAAGTTATAGTGGAATAATGGTTGGTCTAGGAGGGATGATGCAAGGTTTTTTCCAGTCTTTGATGGGAAGTGTTTTGTTCCATTTTCGGCTTCTAGGATGTTGTAGATGTTGTGTTCGAAGGATTTCTTGAATTAAGTCCCAAAGCCACTAATGAAGAAAAGAAAAACTTCAAGATTCAATAAAATCTTGAGAGTAAGGCTCGGTTTCTCTATCAATGTGTTGGACTAAAAGTGTTTCATAAATATTTAAGGCAAAAAAGCAAAGGAGATATGGGAAATTCTATTGAAAACATAAGGAGATGGTAACAAAACCAAGAAGGTGAAGATGTAAACATTGATGATGTCGTTCAAATGTCTCGCTATGGAAGAGAATGATATCGTGGTAGATTATTTTGATAAGGTGCAGGAACATGTGAGTGCAATGCGTGCATGCAGAGATACTATCACAAATCAGTATGTTGTAGACAAGATATTGAGGACTCTACCACCAAGGTTTAATCATATTGTGGTTGCCATTGAAAAAACACATGACTTAGAGACTATGGAGGTGAAAGAACTGCAAAATTCACTAGAGGCTCATGAACATAGATTGAATGAGAGCAGACACTACCAAGATCAAGTCTTGGAAGTTAGATCCCAGTTTAATGGAAAGGGAAAAGAGTCTAAAAGATTTGGCAAAAAGAAGCATAAGGAGGTTCAAGAACAACAAGAAAAAGACTTCAATTACTCTGAAAGCTGAAAGAGTCACAAGTCATATCAGAATGGTGATGAAGAAAAGAGCTGGAAGTTTGACAAAAATAAGATTAGATGTTTTTATTGTCAAAAACTTGGAAAAGAATAAACCCAAGAATCAAGCTAATTTGGCACAAGACAACACATTAGAGGCAATGATGTTGATGGAAAGAACAAATGAAGATGAGCTAGAAGAGGCGTCATGATATCTTGGTTCGGGGTGTTCGATGCATATGACTAGAAGAAGAGAATGATTTGTCAAGATAAAGGAAGTTCTAAATATAAAAAATAAAATTTGTAGTGATAGAAGCTTGACAACAGAGGGGTCTAGCATGGTTGGTCTTCGAGATGAAAATGGAAGAGAAGTGGTGATAGATGAAGTCTTATTTGTGCCAGGTTAAAGACAAATTTACTAAGTCTGGGTCAGCTTTTACAGAGGGGTTTGTAATGAAGATGGAGAATAACAATCTTAACATATTTTACCAAAGTAAAATATTGGTCATTAAAGCAAGTATATCTCAAAACAGGACTTTCCGTGTGATAATGAAGGCTGTGAAGCATCAGTGTTTTACTGTTGCAGGAAAAGCAGTGGAATGAATTTGGCATTTACGTTTTGGGCACCTAAACTTCAAAGACTTGTTTCACCTAAATCAACACTCTATGGTGAGTGGTTTACCTTTGGTTAATATTCCTGAATCAGTGTGTCATGAGTGTATCCAATGTAAACAAACTAGAGGGCAGTTTCAAAATTTTGTGCCTAAAAAAATGTTAGGAAAATTGGAGATTATGTATTCAGATTTATGTGGACCCATACAAACTGAAACTTTAAGAGGCAACAGATATTTTGTGTTATTCATTGATGATTGGACTAGAAAAACATGGTCATATCTACTCAAAAGGAAGAGTGAAGTTCTAAAGGTGTTTAAAATGTTTAACCACATTGTTGAAAGGCAAAGTGATAGAAAGTTGACAGTCTTAAGAACAAATGAAGGTAGTAGAAAGTACACCTCAATAGATTTTAAGAAGTATTATGATGATGAAGGGATAATTCATGAGCTGACTCCTCCCTACACTCCAAAGCATAATGGAACTATAGAGCGAAAAAACCGCACTATATTAAATTTAGTAAGGTACATTCTAAAA
Organism: Vigna umbellata; assembly: GCF_029865625.1. Classification (NCBI taxonomy): domain Eukaryota; kingdom Viridiplantae; phylum Streptophyta; class Magnoliopsida; order Fabales; family Fabaceae; genus Vigna; species Vigna umbellata. The sequence goes on along the minus strand of NC_142165.1, from coordinate 52,447,534 downwards.
AGCAAGGAGCTATCACAATTCTTATGGGGTGAGGCAATGTTGACTACAACCTACATTCTGAATAGAAGACCTACTAAAAGGTTGAAGAATATTATTCTAAAGGAAGCCTGGAGTACCATCAAGCTAAATGTAGAGCATTTGAGAGTTTTTGGCTTTGTTTGTTTCAAGCACACACTAGATTAGTTGAGAAGAAAAGTGGATGATAAGGAAGTGCCACAAATTTTAATTGGTTATCATGCAACTGGAGGGGTATAAGTTGTACAACCCAAAAACTGGACAAGCAATTATAAGCAGAGATGTGATAATTGATAAGGATAGAGTTTGGGATTGGAAGTTTATGTAGAGAAAAAAATGTAACTCTTCAGTTGGAGGACGGAATTTTAAGAAATAAATATAATCCAGTTGAAGAAAATTTTATTGATCAAGGGGGAAACCTGAGAAGATCCTCTAAAACATCACGACTATCATCACATTTGAAGGACTGTGATCTGTTTTATGAGGCTATAGTAACTTCATAAGGTAACCTTGTCCATTATGGACTTATAGCTGAAGTTGAACCTGTTACTTTTGAGCAAGCTACTTCAGATGATAAGTGGCTGAAAGCAATGCAAGAGGATATAAATTCCATTTAGAAAAAAACAAACTTGGGAAATGGCCAAGCTACCTACAGATAAAAGGTCGATAGATCTGAAGTGGGTTTACAAAGCCAAAGTAAATTCACAAGGAGAGATTGTTAGGTATAAGGCCAGAATAGTTGCAAAGGGATTTCTACAAAAGGCTGAAATAGACTATGGCGAGGTGTATGCACCTATGGCTAGGATGGAAACAGTGAGACTTGTAGTGGCTTTAAAAAATTAGTTTGGTTGGTCATTGCATCAATTGGATGTGAAGGCAACTTTTCTAAATGGAAGGCTAGAAGAATAGGTCTATGTAGTGCAGCCCCCTGGGTTCAAAGTTGAGTTGTATTAGGGAATGGTATACAGGTTGAAGAAAGGCATGTATGGGCTAAAGCAGGCTTTTAGAGCTTGGAATCAAAGGATTGATCAATTCATGAGCAATATTGGTTTTGAGAGGTGTGTTTCAGAACATGGTGTTTATGTGCAGAACAGTCAAAGAAAAGGAAGAGTTGAAAGACTAATAGTATGTCTATAAGTGGATGTGTTGATTCAGAATTTCAAACTGCACATGTTGAGTGAGTTTGAAATGAGTGATTTAGGCAAGCTAAACTACTTCCTTGGCATAGAGTTTGCTGAAATTGAGAAGCGGATAGTGATGCATCAGTCACACTATGTTAAAGAAATGCTAAAGAAGGCTGAAATGTAGAAGTGTAATGCTGCAAATACACTTGTAGAGGTGGGCTTAAGACTTGAAACTGATCCAGAAGAGGAGGCTATAGTTGCTACTTTCTATTGAAGCATGGTAGGAAGCCTAGGATACTTGTGTAACACAAGGCCATATGTGAGTTACAGTGTTGGTCTTGTGAGAAAATACATGCAGAATCCAAGAACATCACATTTGAATGTTGTAAAACACATTCTAAGGTACATACAAGGGACACACAACTATGGTATTCTTTTTCCACGAAGAATAGAAGGTGGGGAAATGAGAATAATAGCTTATTCTGATGCAGATTGGTGTGGGGATAAGTGTGAGGAAAAGCACATGGGGTTATTTGTTATTTCTTGGAAACTCACCAATATCATGGAGTTCATCTACGGAACCTGTTGTAGCTTTAAGCTCTTGTGAATAAGAGTATATAGCATCTTGTTGAGGCAACATGTCAACCTGTTTGGCTAAAGTCTGTGATGGAGGGATTGAAGATGAAATTGGCAGGAAAGGTACAACTTTGTATTGACAACAAATATGCAATAGATCTAGCTAAACATCCTACCTATGATGAAAGGAGTAAACATATTCAAACAAAATTTCACTATATCCATGATCAAGTCAAGAATGAAAAGATGGAGTTGTGCCATTGCAAGTCAGAGCTGCAATTAACTAATATTCAAACTAAGGCTTTGAAGTTCGAAAGATTCAATAGTCTCAAGAAGCTTATTGGTGTTACTCGAGCAATCTAGTTTGACTTAGAGAGGTGTATTAGAATGTTTTAGAATCTTTACGTGTTAAGCCAAATTTGTAAAGCTGTTACATTTGACAGTTGTCTTGCTATTGTGTTGCGGTTTTTGATTTCTGTCTTTGCACACTGATTAAACTGTTTAACCCTTATATAAATAAAAGGTTGGTCTGTGTTTCATTTAATAAGAAAATACATACATTGTTACCTTTATTGCTCGTGCCATAATCCTTTAGAAAAATTAATTTAAAAATGTCCTTTTCAATTCCAACATTTTGTTTTTAAAAATAGTAACCGACAAGCATATAAGGTGAGGCATCTTAATCAATCAATTCTATCGCTGATTTTAACAAAATTGTTTCTATAACTGTTTAGTTGTAGTTATGATTAAATATGAAAAAAATGGAGAAAGAAGGGTGTAGGAGGGTCCAAGTGGAGCATACCATTTGTTGGAGTTGGGACAAAATCGTGTTGGGTTCACCATTTTTAGTTAGCAAGCATTTGTTAAGCAGATCTCTGGTGAAAGATTTGAAGTCTTCGACTTCATTTTCCCCACAGAAAATAAGATTTGAAGCTCTGTACATTGAAAGGATTGTAGTTGACATGTGTTCCTGTTCCTTTTGAATACTTGCTCTAATTTCTTCATCATATAGAAACCAACCAAAGCTCACTGCATTTTATTTTGGAATTTATGAGCACAAAATTGTACTATATGACTAATTAGCAAGCCGAATTCTTTTAAGGTAATCATCATCTTGATTAAAAATATGGTGAATATTTAGTTAAAAGTTAAAAGAAAAAGAAAATCTCTCATAATTTGAAAAAGAAAAAGGATTGCATACATGAAGGTGATACATTGTAACCATGCATCCTTAGGAGATGAAATGCCAGAGAGTCTTTGTGAAGCTGAGCTTCAGTCATATTGGTCGGTTTTACCCACGATTCTTGGTCCACGTACTTCCTATATATCGTACAAAATAGCAGGTTAGGCTTACTGTGTATAGATAATTTTCAGAGCAGTAGTAATAGAAAATGAACTTGTACATCTTAGAAAATGAAATGGTTTAATCAACTTCAGAAATCAACATTTTAAGGTATTACTGAGATGCAATGGAGAATTTCAGATGCAGTGCACAACTTGCTCAATGGGGTCGAAAACAGAATTAGAAGCTGAGGTGATCTGGTTAGATGTAGATGCAGTCAAATGAGAATTTTATATTCATTATAAAAACATCCATTTAACAACTTAATATGATTTTATTTTAATTATATTTATTTTATTTTTAATTTCAAATTTTAATATGTATTATTGTTTTATTATAGTTGGCTGTAGGAATAGAAAGGTACAAAAGTATTATCTTTTAATTGTAGTGATAGTATAGGCCCTATAGTATACGATGTGATTGATAATGTTTTAGACCTCGTGTCCGGTTCTGTTTTTCACTTATCATATTGAAGTTATTTTTAAGGGTTAAATATGTTTTTGATCCCTTAACTTTAAGTGAAAATTAGAATTAGTTCCTCTTCAAAACTTTGTCCTAATTTAGTCCCTAAATTTTAAAAATGTGTGAATTTAGTCTTTTAAACTAAATTTTGTTAGATTTATTTGATGTTTCAAGTACGTTTCATGATAGTATTTAAGTTGTTTACACCGTTTGACACATTTTTGCTTCAATGTTAACTGAAAAATGCGTTTGAAACATCATTAAAGTTAACAAAATTTAGTTAAAAGGACTAAATTCACACATTTCTAAAGTTTGGGGACTAAATTGGTCCAAAGTTTCAAAGAGGGACTAATTCCAATTTTCAATGAAAATTAAGGGACCAAAAACATATTTAACCCTATTTTTAAAAGATTAATTTTTAAAATTTATATTCTAACACAACTCATTAATTTGTCTTTTAAAAAATTAAATTGAATAATTTTATTGAAATATATTTAATATTACTTTTTTTAATTCAAGTTTATATATATTTTAAAGATTTACTTTTAAATAATTTTATTTAAAATAGAAAAATATATATAAATATATTTATGGGTATGAAAATCTGCTGATACAAAGAAAATACACAAATATTTTTTTATAAATACATAATGGAAAAAAATTCTTAAAGAAAATGAATATTGAATAGACACTATTTATATTTAATTCGTACATTTATATTTAAAAATTATGTATATATAGTTATATTGTACTGATTAGGTGTTACCTATATATATATATATATATATATATATATATATAACTTGTTGACTAAAAAAAAATTATATTCCTATTATTAAATTTTCAAATTAAAAAAATGTTATAATGTCATTTTTAACATTTCATTGCCTCAGGGATTACTTGAATTTAGAAAAAATGTCGTTTCATGTAAATTAAATAATCAAGTATCTAACATAGTAATGAAATACTTGGACACCCATTATTTTTAAACTCCTATATAGCCTCAAATAACATTTTTCCTTGTATTTATCCTTTTCATACATCACATCATGTGGCTATAAAATTTATTTACCTATAGATTTTTGCCAAATTTTCTTCAATCTCTTTATCAAAGTGCTCAGCCAACCCTAGTCTTTGTAACTGGTTAATCATGCAGAGCTTTATAAGGTCTTCATCCATGGGATATGTTTGAGGAACTGTAGCAATGTTAAATTTTCAAAACAAAAACAAGAAAAAAAATGTGTAATATTAAAGACCACAAGAATAAAGGTCCGAACAAACCTCCATTAGGGCATCTCTGAATTAGAGATTCTAAATACGACAAAGAGTCAATATTCCCAGTAGCCATGAAAGCTTTTGCAGTAGCAGATGGTGATTGGAACAGTGAACCATCACCACTCAGATTGCTACAGATGTCTTCTTCACTTACTTTATACCAAGGTGGCAAAGCTTCAAGATACGATAACAATGGTGAGAAGCCATGCTTCCCCACAAGTTCCTCCCTGTTCGTTTAAGTATAAATTAGAAAAATAACTTGTTATTCATTCAGCCAAACAAAAAGTAAGAAAATAAAAAAGGAAGGAAGGATTATGTAATAGGTATACTTGTCAAGGAGCTTTTGTTGATGGAGAAAGATACTTGACATTGTCTCTGTCACTGTATCTGGGAACACAATTTCGATTCCAGCACACTCCGAAAGTCGAACCATTGCAGGAAAAACAATGATAAACCAACATGGGCAACAGTTTTCGATATCCTTGAGCAGCTTCTCAGTGTTTGCTTCAATGAAGGACAGCCCTAGAGATTGAAAAAATCAATGATATAAAAGCACAAAAAACTTAACTCGAACTTGCATTTCTAACACGCTATCAAGCAACTCAAGAAGCATAAAAGTAATTAACATAGCACCTCTTTGTATGAGTAATGTACCGGTGTTCCACTTTTTGAGGGCAACCATGGAAGCAAGGGTTGCTGGAAGCGTTTCCAAGGAGGGTTTGGCAGAGGCATCACAATCTCCCCAGAATCCTTGTTCGTTTTGGTTGTTGATCAGCCATTGCAAACAATTTTTGAACATGGGTTTGGAAGGATTGTGGGAATCTGGTATCATTGCTAACCATGCAGTATCGTATGCAGAAGGACATATATAAGTGTAAGGATCAACATTTGATGAGAATATTTTTACCTTAATTTTTTCTACGAGGGAGCATGATGATGAAGACTCCATGTTTTTAGGATATAAGCAAGAGCGTAGTTGGATTATGATTCTTTAACTTGTGGAGAGACCCTGCTATTTATACGCAATCCTTACAATTTCAGACGTGCACGTAACATCTACGCATGGTACGTGGGGTATTCCAAAATTAATTAATCACGACAATTGAAATTGCTTTTTCAATAATAGAGTGATAATATCAAACAGAGTGATGATACTCGTACACTTCAATTTTTTTTTTCTCGTACATTGAAATGACACGTCATAAATTATAATTTTATTATAACATTCTATTTTTATTATGTTAATATAGTATTTTATAATGAACTCCTAATTAATTAGACACTATTTAATAAAATTCTCCTACTTCTTTTTTGATTGTATTTTTTGTGTCTTTTTTTTAACTATTTTTCAATTCCAAAACACAATACATCTATATTATATTAAAAAGAATTAAAGCCATAAAATAAATATAATTATTCCTTGTTTTGAGCATTTGAATGAGTCAAATGCATCTTATTCTTTGATTTCCTTGTGGCTGAATGCGGATGGACTAACAATTCTCCCTTTCCAACTACATCATGGAAATCAACATCTTACATTTATTCCATGACTATATTTACATAGTTCAAGCTTTCTTCAGTAACCACCTTGGTAAGCATATCCATTGCATTCTTATTTGTGTGGATCTTCTTCAAACATCTTGTTGGTCTATCATGGCATGTATCCAATGTCAGAAAATATTAATGTGCTTTGGGTGAAATTATACATTTATTAGTGTACTGAAGGACTATGACACTGATTATTTTAAACAATAATCAAGCAAAACATATCCAAACAATGTAAAAACTGGTAGGTTTTTAGTCTCAATAAAGTTTAGTATTTTGATTTGATTCCTAAGAAACGAAACATTAAACCATAAGTAAATAATAAAAAATAAAAAATGTGGATTTCACTTTGATTTTTCTTATGAAGCTAAATATCTTTTATGCTTCGGTTATAGTTATAAACGAAAACTAATATAGTTTTTTCTTAAAATATTATTTTCTTAGAAGATATTAGGCTTCAGTTATAACTCACCCAAATCAAAGTATAATGTGGGTGTTTTTCTTTTTAAATATTACTTTTGTTTTTTTTTATCTTATATATTAAACTCACACAAAATACTAAGAAACAGAACAAAAACTAAACAACACAAATAATTCAGAATGTATATACAAGTAAATATGTTACATGTTATCTTTTACATTTCTGCTAAATCCTTAAGAACATGTTATGTTTATAACAAGTAAATGTGTTAAATATTATTGTACATTTGTATTATATATTTTTTCACAAGTTTTTCTTAAATAATTAATGAACTTATGAGAAATTGATGTATGACTCTTGAATTTTTGCATAAAAGACAATAATTTCAATTAGTATATAAAAAGATAAAGTTAAAAAGTATTTGATTCAATACAATTATTACCGTTTGTCAACTAATTGTAATATGAGCAAGAACAACAATTGTCATCCAGTGCATTACATAGTAATCACACTCATATAAGTTGGTTTGTTTATTACATTACAATATATTAGCACAATATAAATAATTGAAAAGGAAGCAAACAATTATAAATATATAAATCAAAATACTAAACCTTGGGAGACAACATTGCAAGTTTTTTTGTCTTTGGAGTTGATTTTTCTAACATGTTATGTCCTACAAATGAACTATGAAAAAGGAAATCTTTTAGGATACACTTATATAATAAAGAAAGTTCATAATATTGAGATTCTTACTAATCTACTATTTGTCTAAGATGGTTGGTGAGACTCTTATATAAGAAGCAATACCCATATTGTATGTCAGGAAAACCATAAGTAGTTGCTAATCACGTTTGAATTGAAAATAACTTTATTGTTATACTTATATTTACAAATATGTTTATTTGTAAATGAATAGTTAAATATAAATTTTTTATTATAAATTAAAGATCTTACAGCTATTAAATAACAAATAACCTTATAACAAATAACCTTATTCAAATTTAAAATTCATTATATTAGGATATAGATATATATATATATATATATATATACATATATATATATATACATATATATATATATACATATATATATATATACATATATATATATATACATATATATATATATATACATATATATATATATACATATATATATATATATACATATACATATATATATATACATATATATATATATATATATACATATATATATATATATATACATATATATATATATATATACATATATATATATATATACATATATATATATATATATATATACATATATATATATATGTATATACATATATATATATATATATGTATATACATATATATATATATGTATATACATATATATATATATATATATATATATATATATATATATACATATATATATATATATATATACATATATATATATATATATATATATATATATATATATATATTTGACGTCTATATGAATAGCTCCAACATAATATCCCTCTTAGTGAAAATCGGAATAACATAATCATTACTATGGCTAATCATTGAGACCATTTTTATCATCTACGACTTTCTTCCATGTATGATTTTACGATGGCGACGCTTGAGGAAAAGAGTGGAGCTTTCTTTGCTTTCTTTCTTTTCTTTCTTTATCTAGGCGATGATTTGGTTTTGGAATTATTTAGATTAATTTCTTCGTAAATACTTTTGATAAGAAAATTAAGAGTTAATATTTTTTTAATAATTTAAAACTAACTTATAAAAAATTAATTTTACAAAATTTAAATAAAAAGGTTTTTACAAATCAACTTAAAAATATATTTATTTTATTGTATGGAAAAATTATTATTTTATCTTTTTGTAAAAGTATTTCTAGAGAAGTTTATCCAAATATTTTTTTATGAGAAATAAATATCTTAATTTCGTTCACAGTGATTGATTAGTGGCATGCGATAGCATCAAATTTAGTCTAATTCTCTGTCCATTAAGGTGATAATCAAGTAAATAGGAAATCATTAGCGAAATAAAATTTGTCAATAAAATATTTTTAATTTTGGAAGACTTAAAGAATACTAAAAATTTTAGAAGAACTAATATTCTTAATTTTATAAAGAAGGAAAACATATTTTATCCTTAAAAATATATCATCGCATAAAATTTATTCTCAAAATATATGTTTCAATGTTTCTTATTTTTTTAAATAAAATAACAACAATATTTCCGGAATATCAACTATAGTTATATAATGAAATATGAGAAAAAAAATATTTTTATAAGGAGAAAAGAAAATTAAATTAAAATTGAGTACAAGTTTATGAACTTTTGAAATCGAAAAGTCTTAATAGTTCAAGATCTCCTTTTACAGTGCGATAACCCAATCTATAAAATTGTAATGGAATAAAATGGAGCGGTTGGTGAGAAGAAGAATGACTTCGTTGTTGATGCAATGTACATTTCTAGGTGACATATAACGTGGTTGTTGACATTAATGTTTCTGAAAATTAAAGGTCTTGTTAGCCACACTTAACAAACCCAAAATTGTTCTTTTGTATTAAATTTTGGTCCATCGAGATGCGGTTATTTTGTTGTATTCACCTAAATATAATTTTATATTATTTTTAGATTAAAGTATTATATTTAGTAAATAATAATTTATATAAAGTGAATAAAATTATTTTTGAGATTCGTTGTATCTAAGCTAACTATTTATAAAAAAATCAATTTGAATACAGTGAATTAAATTATAGATGTTAAAAGATATACAATGATGCAGATTGAATCTATTAAAATGATTTTTATGGTTTTTTTAAGTGTTAGAACCTTAAATTTAACATTTCATTTTTTAATAATGTAAAATCATTAAATAAAATATTACAAAAATATAACTAACAAGAAAATATAGAGATTTTTAAAGGAAAAGATTTACATCTATTTAACGAAAATCTAACAACATTGTTGCTTCACCTCCATCGCGTATTGGATCCACTAGAAAAAACATTCTCTAAGCTCACATCATTTAAGGTGATCATTACAAAAGATAAAATAAACACAAACAAACAACAACATAAGAAGGGTAAGTTAATATATATTATAAAAGAAAATGATTCATACAATTATAAAACACCATACAATATAAATCATTTTCAAATCAAATCAAATCAAAACTTAACATACATATTATTTCTAGACTCGGCCAATCCGAATATATGTATTGATGTCAGACTATGACAAGTTTTTCCACTTGTTGTGGTGGAACAAATAAAACTCTCCAAGCTACCATACAATACTAATTTGTTTATCACCTACGGACAAAGAACATCAAACCATAATTTAAGACCTCCTAGTACCCCTCACCACTACTACATCCAAATTTTTTTCTCCAAACTAACTCGTCCAGCCCCATGACTTGCCCGACGAATGCAGAACCAAAGAGCATTGCTCGCTCAGCGAGCCTAGACTCATTTAATGAGTCTATAGAATTCTGCAGAACACTAATTCTACAAATCCTGCACTCCCCAAACCTCACATGTTCGAACTCATATACCTTCACATACACCTACAACTCTCCTTTGATATTTTAAAGTTTACAGTGAACTAATCCAATGTTTATAACTCAACCTTAATGTTATAGGCCTTATTTTCTCACAAGTTTCTAACTCAAGCAATTAAACATCATTATATAATCTTAAAAGTTCATTCCTACTCATTCTTAATAAAAATTTGGTGAACTTAACCTCTAAACAAATCATAGATAGTCCATCAACAAACTTTAAACCTGTAGATTCTCCATTCCACCCTAATATCAAAATCACATCTATAAAATTCCTATTTAGCACTAAACTATCCTACAAGTCTTACTGATTCACAATTTCTCTAGTTACCATCATCTTTTTGGTTATCTAAGGACTTATACAAGTTTTAAATAACCCTAAACCAAATACCAAACATAATTTATTACTCTAAAGTCACTCCTCTAGAATTTCAACTATTAAAACTAAAAACCAATCCAACAAAGCTTTCAATTTCCTACTTTCTACTCTACATAAGATTTACACCTGTAGAACTTCAAAACAATGGTATCCAAATTTCACACCATTATTACCAAATCACAAATATACATCAGAATATTCATAAATAGGCAATTATGCACTCATCAATATACAACATCACATAACAAGCATTTGAATTAATATCATATTCAACCAAGCATAAATTTCACTATCTATTAAACACAATTTCATGCTTCTCATACAAATTAAAGTGAATATTAACTTCCCTTACCTAATAGAGCACCAAACCGCTCTAGAAAGCCTAAAGCCCTAAAAGCACAAGAATTTTTATCTACTTGTACAAACCACAGAAACAAAATCATGGTACATCGTTAAAACCATTAATAAGTAGAGAGTCATATAGAAGACTCAAACTCAACATGCAAAACAAGGAAGGCTAGACATGCAAGGAAAAAACAAAACTGACCAAAGAAAGGAGTAGAAAGTCAACTTACTCTATTGAAGAAATCAATCGGTTAGACTTGAAGATCTTGCCGCTATGATCACTGGAGGTATTTGATCTTCAAACAGATGAACATGGAATGAGAACCCTCAGAGAGAAGTTAGAGAATTTTAGAAAAGTGGTTTCTAGAGAGAGGATGTGTTTTAAAATAATGAAACTCGTTTATAACGAAACTAATTATATTAAAACCTTTTAATATTAAAATAATCAAGTATCACCATTTTTAAACTATTACCACTTCTAAAACACCATTTTCTAGGATTTTACATTCTCTAAAACAATAAAAATTTCTGTGCTAAAAAATTCACTCATCAAGTAGAAAGAAAATATGCTTTCCTCATTCTCTCTTATCATAAACACTTAAACTTAATTGAGATAATAACCCCAACACTATAACTAAATGAAACATTTCCTCTATGCTAAATGCTTTAATGTTCTATAGTATAGATTGATCTAGCCCCCATTCTCAAAACAACTTCTCAACCTTCAAACCTCAACTCTAAGGATCCGTTTTTCTTTTGACCAACCAATTTGCATATGCCAAACTGAACTCACTTTCCATTAGTCTTCCACTACCTTTTGTAAACTCCTCTCAAAACTTCAACTAGCCTTTGACATCAATTTAACATCTGACTGATATCACTTCACTTTCTCTTGCTCCTTCTATGAAACACCACACAACTGACTTGACCACACATGACTTCTGATCTACTACCAATTGTTGATGCTCTTAATCACAACCACTTTGAAAAATTCACATTTCCTTATTGATTTTCACCCTTGAGTAACATAGTGTTCAACTATGCTATCCCACTACCAATGTAGAACTCTCTTTCGTTGCAACGACAAAACCAAATTTAGCACTTCATCTTCACTTCTTTACTCACCATCGTGAACCATCTGCATTTCTTGAACCACTAGCCTATAACCATTATTAGATCACCATCTTTATAGAAACTTGAAATCACTAGTTTAGTTAGTACCGAGCCATTTTATAACACATCTCAAATTAGGATTGTCCAAACTTCCCTTTCTCAACCATTTTGAGAAACTCACTAGTTATAGTATTGCCACTATACTATGAAATCTCTTTTCAACTTCACTTTAGATGCTGATCGTCATCCGTTTCCACTAATTCTTACTCAATCCTTATCAAACAACAACTTGAATCTTCTTTTTGTTCCAACCATCTGTTAACACTTTCTCACGTCAAGCTTGAAACTACAACTTGAAACCATAGCACAATTCATCTCCTTTGTCTACTGACCTACTTTCTATATTCAAAGTCCATTAATGACATTGCAGCTTGAAACCATAGGCTCACTTCATCTTCTTTGTCTCTTTCCTATTTCCTTTATTCAAAACCTCACCTTTGGCTTTTGTAGATCAGCTATTTTCTCTTAACTCATTCTTAGAAAACAACATCTTTACTGGTTTAAAGAAGATCATGTCTCACAAACCACCAACACATGAATAAGAAAACTCTTCTCGTGTATCCCTCACTGTTAATAAACATGCGCACTATCATCTGTTGCACTACTCTGATCCTCATACTCTCCTACTCATTTGTTTACTAAAAAGAATGATCCCTTCATGTCGGCTATAACTAGAAAACGATAATCCTTACATAACCTTCTTCAAAACTTTTATAATCTTGCAAAACCCTAAGAACTCATCTTTTCCCCGACAACCTTGTCATTCTATTTCCTCCACTCCTGATTGAGCCAAGACTTACACTATAACTGCTCAATTTTCCCTCTACTTCTCTTTCCAAGATCTATCAAGCTTGTAGCTATAACGATGATTTTACCAAGTCCAAACCACTATTGTTGTAACAACTCCTTCATTTTCCTCTTTTACTTCACACATTCATCAAGAATTATCCAAATTAGGAACTATTGACATTGGTTCTGCTTCAGTCGCCAATGTAGTAGTGAACTCCATCGCTCCTAGGTCATAATTCTAGTACATGCTTCAGAACATGCCAAGAAACCCTTCCATAACAAATATTTTGTCTTCTCTTCTTCATTGATCCTCGTTAAAATTCTCTAATCCTCACTATAGTTTGCTTTCACCCTTTAGCTTTTCTTGAAGACCATAAACCACTAGAAAGATAATGTAAAACAATCAAACCACCTTTGCGGTCACACTCCAAACTTACAAAAGACACTTGCACTTGTCAGACAATTTCTGATTCACATAACATTATAAATGGATTAATTAGGATTAGTAAAAAAAATATTTAATAATATTTTTTGAGAGAAAAGAAAGTACAATAATATTTTAAAAAAAGTACATCAGGAGATACTTTAATAATTTGTATGTTTATGATATTTTTTAACAAACAACAAATATTTTACTAAATAAATAAAAAAATCATGCAATAAATTAATTTGATGTATTCAAATATAACGAAAATTTATAATATAAATTTCTTATCTAGAGAGTAAGAGGACGAATATAAATTTCATATTTAATTGACAAATATCAAGAGAATAAAAACAATAAAATAAAGTCAAAATAAAAAAATTTCAATGCAGAATAAAGTATTAACAAATATGATAAAAATATATAATAAAAATAAAATACAAGTTATATATATATATTATAATTCATATACTTGTATTATATTTAAAGTAATAAGATAATATAAAAATTTATTTGATCTAATATAATAAATTCATTTAATAAATTATTATAGATTAGTTTAATTTTTTAATTTTTTTTGCATCAAGTTAAGTGTTCCATTATAATTCCACAAAATAATATAACTATATATATATATATATATATATATATTAATTATTTTAATTTTTATAAGTGATATACTAATTATTAAAAATAAAAGCTGCTTATATTTAGCATTATAAAAAGTATTCAAAAATTATATTTTAGTTTTGTATTTTGAGTTTTATCAAAAAAAAAAAATTCAAAATAACATTTATTTTTTAAAATTTAGTTAATAACAATTATGATAAAATAAAAATATTAATTGTTTAAAATAAAGAGAGGAATCCTGTTTTATCTATAAATATATTAAATATTACTATCAACAATATTGATAATAAATATAATTTTAAATATAAATTTATTATTGTTCAAAATCAAATCTGTCAAGCTTGACCTCAAAATTATAAAATAAAATAATGAGTTTCAATTTCTAATTTAGGGTTATGTTGATTTTAGAGAATAAATTTGGAGGAAAGAGAATGAGCGAATTAAAGGGATTTAAAAGTTAATTGATTGTCATTTTCTTTTAAAAAAATTTGGAGTTGGAAGAGAATGAATTTAGAAGTAAAATTTACCAAAGTAGTGTATGATTTGACTAATATAATAGATAAAAAATGATTTATTTGATAGAAATCAAAGTTTATCAAAATATCCTAATAGTAAAAATAATACAAAATGATAATTGTTAATATTATATATAATTGTAAAAATTATTATAAGGAGAGAATAATTATAAAAATTAATTATTATTTTTTTTTATTATTATTATAACTATAATTATAGGAAAAAAATTAAAATTAATTATAAAAAATCTGGATAAGAACCTTGTTATGCAGTTTCGTTTCAAACCCTACAGATATATGAAGCCCCAAATTGAAAGAGAAGAATAAATGTAAAAAATAGTCATAAATCCCTCTAAATCTATCCAAACTAACACGAATTTTAATTTTAATTCGTGTGTGCAAATTGATGTGAATAGGAGTTTTAGAAACGAGCATAGTCTTAAAGTTGCTCAGCCCAAACAAATCCACCTAAATTCTGCGCCGATAACAGCGTCACCTATCCTTTAATTTCACTGTTCCGCATACTAAAGAAATAGAAGAAAAGAAAATAGATCATTACTTTTATGTGTGCGAAAAAGTGATTTGTTTGTGGAGAAGTTGAAATATTGAATTTTTGTTTGTAAATAAAAGATTAACCAAATTTATTCCAAATAGTTTAGTAAGTAGTGGGAAATTCACATGGAAAAAAACCTATATACCAAATATGATAAGTGTTTTTATTCATTATATATTGTAACTTGAAAACATATCAAAATAGTTGTGTGAATCAATGTGATAAATAAGATTATTCTAATTTAGTTAATAATTCTATTTTAATTTTGAATACAATATGTTAAATATTTTAAAAAATTACTGTTTGTACTGATTTGACGTGACTATAGTCTCCTATGAGGAATTTCTGTAGAACTTATCTAATTGAAATAAAAGATGATGATACATTTAGCATATATATTTTATTTTATATTGTTTATATTCTTTTTACTAAAAAGTTAATTTTGAATATATTTTATATTTTTTAATAATATTAAAAATATTTTATAAGTTAGAATATAATATCTAACTTTTTAATATCTAGGAACTTTTTGGATTACTTGGTTCAGATTTTTTTTTCCGACAAAACTGCATAGAGACATGGGAAAAAATATCATGGTGGTGCAGAAAGAAAATAAAATCCTAAAGTGTGGACGTTCTACCAGGCCCTGATAAAATCTATAGCTAACTAAATGGGCTAGGCCCGTTATGTAACTTCTTGTTTAACAATGTTTTTGTTTTTGGCATATAAAAGTAGTTTTAATGTGATCAAATTTAATATACCCACTTTGGAAATTTGATTCTCGATTAAACAAAACAAGTGACTCTACAACAATAGAAAGTTACCATTTAAGAACTCATACATGAATTGGTCCAATAATTAAAAGGTTAAACAATCACTTTTTATATTTTTATTTATACTTAATTTTGTTTCAAATTGAAATATTTTATCAAACTTATTTAAAGAAAATTCCTAAAAGTTAGATATAAAAGATAAAAGAGAATTATTGGGAATAAGGTACCCATTAGATGAAAGTTATTTTGAAAAGGACGTATTAAATAAATTAAAACTATTTGAATTTGAATTTTATTTATTGTTAATACACAGATTTCTTTTCTACTCATATTGAGATTTAATAAACTTGAAATACTTTGTATATTTATTTTTTGATTAATAATTGATTTCGTTCAATAATTTATTCTGTCCCACGATTTATTTATTTAGTGTCACTCCACAAATATTACAAATATTAATTTGGTTTTATTTATTAAAATTGACTTAATGTGTTTGTTTTTGTCAAGACCATTTAAATGAGTAGTGAAATATAAATGTGATTATAGTTGCTGAATGGATATTACTGTATTAAAATAATGAATATTTAATATTACAATTAGGCAGAGGCTAGACCAATCTCTCCTGTAACTCTAACACACAATAGAAGATTTAATAGTTTTATTTAAGATGCCTATTAATAGATGATTTGTCATTCATAACCAATTAGTGACTTAATAAAAAATAATACTTATATGTTATTTATCTCAATGGGAGAAAAAAACGAATTACTAAAAATAATTTAAGGACTTATTATGAATAAAAAATGACGAATACTTGTAATTATAATTGTCAAAATAGATTTGGCGATAAACTCGAGAAATTCACTAATGAGTCGTGCTAGGCAAATCATGTTTTCCTAAACTCGTTGAGCATGTAACCCTACCCAAATTGTAGGCTCATCGTTTGACCCATTTTACAAGATAATTATTATATATTTTAATAGTAATATTACTTTTTAAAAACACATACATATATTATAATTTATATTTTATTTATATATCAAATTA
Source organism: Vigna umbellata (assembly GCF_029865625.1). NCBI lineage: Eukaryota > Viridiplantae > Streptophyta > Magnoliopsida > Fabales > Fabaceae > Vigna > Vigna umbellata. Next base: position 52,430,591 of record NC_142165.1, on the reverse strand, counting down.
TTATATCTAAAATTAAAATTATTTTTACTGATATAACTTAAACTTTAAAAACATATATTTGATTTTTATTCTTATTTGATTTGATTTTTAAATTTTCTAAAACCTTGAACTATTATGTTGGAAAAGTTGTTTCATGACTATCAATGATAATTATGACCTAGTAGTAAGAACCTCGTACTTACGAAGTTAATTCACATTTTTCATGACTTTAAGTTTTCTATGTTAATTCACATTTTTCTAAAAATCAATACTTACTAAGGCAAATTAACAAAAAATGTGTAATTTCTTAAAACTTCCTAAAATTGATAAAAATTTTAAAAATCACTTGTATGGATAAGTAAGCCTTGAAATCACAACTTCAATATATATATATATATATATATATATATATATATATATATATATATATATATATAAATACAAGTTTTTTAATTATAGTAGATTTGATCTTTCAAATTTTTATATATTTATAGATAAAATTTTGATATCCTAAAATGTTTTTGAAGATCTGCTGATTTTAATTGATTTAATTTACATTATTCTAATTGTTGGTTGGATTGATCAACCACAACCTACCCTATTTACTATAATTATTACTTAAAAATAGTATTTCAATAATCTCATCCCCAATCCTGCATGTGCTGAGAATTTCAAAGTCAAAATTCTTTCAAATATCCATTAAATGTTGTTCTAGTAGAAAAGGTTCGATGATGTTAACCTCTGTACATGATATTTAAGTATCAGTGTCCAAGAAACTTTCACACAAAATGATTTTCATTTGCTTAAATCACCTTCTAGGAAGATATGATACGCGATAAAAGACAACAAATAGGATAAGGATTTTACTTTGTTTATATCATTTATTCTCTCTTTTGAAAAATTTACTTTTAAGTTTTTATAATTAAAACTCATTTTTAGTTTTTAACTTAAGTTTTTTTAATTCCTATTAATTTAGGAACTTATTTTAAAAATGATATATATAAATTAAGTTTAAATATGTAGATTAAAATACAAGAATAATCCAAATATAAACTAATTCAACCTCTTACTTTTATGCATGTCTATTTTACCTTAACGCCGAAAACATTACTGAGGGAGGTAGTTGGTATTGATAGAAAAAAGGTAGTTGGTTACGACCTTACGAGATTCTTCTTTGAAAAACAAAGAAGCGATGTGGGACTCACTTGACACCTCATTACGTATCTGTCTTCTCCATCAAAGAATTGTGACAAACTACTTTCACTTCAACAACAATAAGAAAGAAACTATTGTTATTAAGCCATACATACACACACTCTGTTCTAGGATTAGTGGGCAAAGATTCCACTAATCTATAATGATTAACTAATGATTAAAAGAAGAACTTTAGATTCACCAGGCTAATCCAGTTTCTCTTGTTCAAACTGTTTCACCTCATATATCTCTGTCAGTCCTTTCTACTATGTAAGATGTTTTATTACGAGGTTGTATAAAATTTAATCCAGTACAATTTGTAAACTTCAAGTTTTATAATCATACATATAACATATTTCTAAAGCCTGATATCTTCGTATTTTCTGCATGTTATGATTACAAGTGAAAAATACTAAGACCAACATAAAGTGCTAAATATAATGGTGTGACATTTTTTCATCAGGTGTGTGTAATCTAAGCTAAACCACAACATTAACTATGGATCAGTTCCAATTTATACCAGGAAGATGAAACTGTTGTTGCCTCTGCACACCATTCCCAACGGAGGCATGAATCGCGTTTGGTTGAAAAGTTGCGTTCTGAGGAAACTGGCTAAGCAAGGAAACAAAGGAATCGTTGTCCTCAGCGTTGCTGCTTCCACTGTTAAGATCACCATGGAATCGCTTACATGAAGAAGATGACCCCGGAGACCCTGTCTCGTTCCAAAGTTGTTGTGATGTGAGAGCACGTTTCATAGGAAAGTTGGTACCCTTTGAGTTTGGAGAGAAAAGGTGAGAATCAGAACCACTTTGCATGCTCTGATGATCAACGGCTAAGATTCCATCGAAGAAGTTGTCATCATTTTCAAGTCCCAGTGCTCCATAACTCGTACTCCTCGAAGATGGAGGTTTAGAGTTTTGAGTGTTGTTATTAGCCATTGACAAAGTTGACATCGTTGGAAGCATGTTCTCCATTGAAAGCTCCTCTCCATGCTCCATCAAGGGTGGCCTTGTTACGGTGCTGCTGTTGCTTTTCTTGTATATTCGACACAACACCCAGTCATCAAGCTACAACAACAAAAAACATAGAAAGTAAAACCAATCTGAAAAAAAAAAAACAAAAAAAAACATTGCTATATATATATGTACACACCCTGAGGGAATTTTTCTTGTTTGGAGGAACAAGAGGAGGGGGTTTTGAGGTTGAATTAAAGGAATCATGAACAAGCCTATATTCATGCATGATCCAATTGGTTTTAACCCCTTTTGGAGGCTTTCCGCCGTAGAAAACAAGTGCTTTCTTAACTCCAACTTTCTGGTGCCCATCAGATGTTAGTATAGGTTTGTCAGTTCCGGTTGCTTTCCAATACCCAGAAGTAGCAGCTCTGTTGGGTCTAACCCCATTTGGGTATTTCCGATCCCTCGGGCTGAAAAAGTACCACTCCTGTTCACCAAAAGTTGCTTTACCTACAAAACCAGAAACAGAAATGGAAAAAGCATTGCAACGCAAAACAAATTCTTTAGATTCACGTAGAAACAGGATTGACTTCATGTTGGTAAATTGATTCAAAAATCCATAGTTGCTTATAAGCTAAAACAATTCAGTTAAGTAGATAAAATAAATTCCATACTATATTTTAATATTAATTTACTTTTATAGTAAAACGTGAAATGTACACAATATTATTTCAAAATCAATCTCAATCCAAATCAATATTGTTTAAACATCATTAAAAAACAACCTAAATCCGATTCATAAGGTCTGATGACAGACAGTTTTGCATTTGTAATAGCAGCTTCCGATGATACAAGAAAGAGAAGAAGAATACAAAATTTAAAACATGGGTTTGAAGAAACAGATGAAAAGATGAAATGGGGTGTGAAAAAGTATCATACTTGGGAGCTCCCAAGGGTCGAACTTGTAGAGATCAACGTCGGCGATGATGGCGACGGGAAGGGGTGTAGAAGAAGCTTTTCTCTTGAGGTAGTGAACGACGAGTTCTTCGTCGGTGGGGTGGAAGCGAAAGCCAGGAGGGAGGTGTGGGTGCTGAGAGCCTGAAGATGAATCGGTGCTGTCCATGATACTGATATGATTACGATCAATTCTGTATCTGTGTCATGCATTCAGTTTGGAGAAAAAAGTTGTTTTTTGATTTGGTTGAGGGTGTTCTTAGTTTATGGTGATGTGGGTTTTGCTTTCGTGAAATTTGGAAAAAAGTAGCGGCGAGATGAAATGGGAGTTTGTTTGGGTTTGGAAAAAGATTGAGAAAGGGAGGTGGGGTGGATGTGTGTGAAATTTTGGTATGCATGATGACTTAAGAAAAACGGGATGAGGATGGTTTTTGAGAGAGAAGAGATGGTGTGACACGTGGTGTGGGGACCACGGAATGAGAAGGAGAATGGGGAAGGTGGTGTTGAGGAAATTAAGGGTTCAAGAGTTTAGGAATGATACGCTTTTCATGTCATGCTTTTCTCATGAAAACTAGCAACCATCTCTCACATTCACTTCACAGTTATGAACACTCCCTCATCTCACTTATACATTCTTCTTAGATGTTTACATTCAAACATGTGATGGAACATATCTACTTTTTAAACTCATTAATCAAATTTTTCTATAAAGATTACATATAAATTATAGTTAACTATTTATTATTAAGTTTAAATCAATTTTACAAAATTATTCTAAGGTAAAATTTAAGATAAATTTGTTTTTATTTTTAGTTAATGTAAGATTTTTAATACATTTTTCGTGTCGAATATGAGATTAGACATTAATAAATATTTGATAACGATATGATAACAGGTAATTTGATAAGTCGAAAAAACAAATATCAGTAGATTTTAAATGGCTTTGATATTATCTTAAAAATTGAACTTCAATCATATCTTAATCTTACAAGATATGCATCCACTCATAGTATAAATTCGCATCATCTTTATTTGGTATGAGATTCTTTCATGATATTTTACACAAATAATATGACATAAAGAAAAAATAACAATACTATATATATATATATATATATAAATAATATGGCATAAAAAATTATAATAATAATATATGTGTGTGTGTAATGTGGTATAGTACAAAATTGTGTACACGTTGGTATACTTCACTTAAACTAGTTCAATGGCTACTCAACAACCTGATCTCTTCTTTAGAGAGTTACTCAATTTATGTGTTGCCTAATTTGTCATAAACAAGGTCAAGTTCCTTAAATAGGAAACTTGTTTTGATGTAAAAATAATAATTAAGTTAGTCTCTTAAAGAATACATAATACAATTTTACAATATTAATATTAGAATCCTTAATGGAACAAAGACATATTTGTAAATGTCTTTTTAAAGGAACTCCTAAAAAATCCATATTCATTCTCTCATCTAGAAAATGAAGACATTATTGAGCCACCTCTCATATTGAAGCCGAAGAGGTAATGACTCATAAAAAGGCAGAGGGTGACAAAACGATACCCACATTGACAATGTTACTACCTGAAAGTGTAGAAGTGACTATGACAAGGCTTTTACATGAGGGTATTGAAATGAATAAAATGGGTAAAAAAGATATTACTCCCACACTAGGGAAAAACTATGAAATAACAACAGGATATATATAACATCATTTGTCATAAAAAATGTAGTTGATGCACATTGACAATTTTGTAATTACTAAGAACTATATTACATTGGTTAACAAATTATGTAATAAACCACTTTTGAAACAAAAAATCAAAAGTATGTTTAAACATCTTTTTTTTTTAAATTTAAATCGGATATTACATCAATTCACCAAGATAACCAATGAAATATCTTGATGTAATATCTCTAATATTGTCACAGGTGCATCTAGTTTCCCTCATTTCGTCTTCTTTATTTTTTCGCTCCTCCCACTTCTTCATTTTCCTCCTCCATTTCCACCTCATACACTCGTCCATTCGAAGTCATTGCTAGTCCTCCATTAGAGTCATGGGTCATGAGTTTCATTGATTTAAAGCCCTCACGTTGCTCCTTTCCTCTCTATTGTTAGAGTCTAGTGTACTCCTTCCTCCATGCCGCTACACCGTCACACTGTTGTTCGGTCACACTACCTCATAAACCTAGTCAGGCGACCAACAAGTCTTGGGTCTCAATCATTTTGTGCGTTGCACCGAGGAGGTAGTTTCGCGAAAACCCTCATTCTCGTTGTCATTGCTTGCCCGTCAATCTCATATGTTGTCACAACCCTCTCATGGGTTGTTAGGGCTCCACTAAGGGTTGCTCTACCTGCATTGGTGGTTTCGCAAAAATCCTACATCCCATCATCCTACTACCGCTACTTGCCCTTCCATCTCATTTATTGTTGTTGCCCTCCCCTTGGTTATTAGGGGCTCCATTAAGGATTGCTCTACCAACATTGGTTGTCTCCAAGATGTGTAACCACATTAATGAAATTTTTCCATCTCTTCCATCTCTTTGTAACAATTAGTTGTTTTTATTTGATTTTATTTTACTTAATTTGAATATTTTAGATTATTTAGAATTAAATTTATCTTTTATTTAAATTAAATTTTATTTTATTTAGCTCAATTATTGTTGGTGTGTCTTCACTATTATATGTTGAACATGTTGGTTGAGTTCGAAGGTGTTTGACCCTCGACAATATTTTTAGAATTCTACTTTTATCTTTAATTATTTTAAAATTAAATAAAATCATAAAGAAAATTATTACACTAAACTTCAACGACCCATTTAGAGTTTGAAAAAATGTATTGCATGCATAAATGAAGTTCTTATATTGTGGAATAATGGATCGAAGTTGGGTAAATGCTAGTCGAATTAGTGACATGTATGAAAATGACGTTGAAGAGTTTCTACAATTTGCTCAGCAAAATGCAGGACTTGTGAATGGAAAATACTATTGTCCCGAGGTTAATTGTTTGAAAAAGAGACGACTACCAATTGAGTTGATACAAGAACATTTTCTTTGTGATGATTTCTTAAAAAGTTATACAATGTGAACCTAGCATGGTGAAGTTATAAACCTCTTAAGTGTTTTTCAATCTCAAGATTCAAATGTATATTGTGAAGATCACATGGAGGATATGATTGATATTGGAGAAGAAAATTTTCAATGCGAACACATGTATGATTCATTGAAAGGTGATTCAGAAATTTATATATAGGTTGTACAAGATTCACACGTTTATCAACAATATTAAAATTATTTAACATCAAGCCAAGAAATGGATGGACCGATAGAAGTTTCACTGAATTGCTTGAATTGTTGCATGAAATTCTCCCTGAGGGTAATACATTACTGACCCGTCACTAGAGATGTCGTTAATAATTTATTCTAATTTTTATTATGAGTAACAACATAGTGTTCTTTACAGGATGAACTTGTAGAAAAAAGTTCAAAAGGTAGTTTTGTCTCTTAAGGTCATCGTGACATATTGACCACTGCTATTGGTACTGAAGAGCACTCTAGTCATGTGTGTAATACTGCTTTTGGTGTGGGTGTGAGACAATATTTTGTATCTTGTCCTTAACCCAACACTTTTGTGGCACCTATGAATCAGGAGATGATGGAACAACTTGCTCAACAAGTAAGGAGACAAGTTACTAAAGATTTAAGGCGCGAGTGGGACCAACGATGGAAGTCCATGTCCCCTTAGCATAATGTGGTATATCTAGATCAAATGAATCCTCGTAGCACCAAAGGTAGTTGTTTCATAGAGGATGAAGATGAGGATCACATCATTTTTTAAGCATTATAAAGCCTATCAAAGATGTGGAAATGAAGCTTGCTTTCACTGATTACAACAAACCAGTATGATGGTTTGGACCAGAAGGATCCATTTAATCATCTTGCAACATTCTATGAATTGTGTGGAACTCTTGGAATTGATTCTAACAATGAAGATGTCATTTATCTCATATTATTTTCTTTTTCACTCACTGATAAAGATAAAATATGGTCACATCTCAATCAAAGCTTAGTCAATTGGAAAGATGTGGAGAATAAGCTTTTAGCAAGAATTATTCCATACAACAAAGTTTTTATCAGTGCAAAATTTACTATTGCAACTTTTTCTCAAGGAATTGATGAACCATTTTGTGAAGAATGGGAAATATACAAGGCCTTACTCAGGAAATGTCCTAAACATAAATTTGATTATGTAGCACAACTTAATATGCTTTACAGTGGATTTATTTCTTAGACCAAGATGCATATGCAGGAAAAGCCGTGATGCTTAAATATGCAGAATAAGCCACTGTGATAATTGAATCATTAGTAGTTAGTGACCACCAATCTTAATATGATAGAAGTCAACCTTATAAAGAGGAAGTTTAGAGCTTGGAACTCAGGATGTCATTTTGGCACAAAATAAAATCATTTCACAACAAATAGAAGTATTTAAAATGCAAATATTAAAGTTGTAGCTTGAGCCATGCTCTCATGACTCAACACAACAAGTGATGAGATGTGATTTATGCTCAAGGTGATTACTAATGGTCATTATTCTGCATTAGAAACTAAAAAAGAAAATGAAGTGAACTACATGAACAACAATAAAAGGCCTAATAACTATTCTAACAATTAGTGAAGAAATCAAAATCAACATTCTAGTTGGAGGCAAGATGGAGGAACATCAAATAGGCACCCTACACACATACCTTATCAAGAACAATCTTAGTTGCAAGATAAAGTATCTAAGCTTGAAGATGCTCTAGCTTAATTCATACAAGTGCCAACTTCCAACCATAAGAACATTAAGGCACCCGTAAGAAATATGGAAGTACAAAAATTGCATAACAACTTGCATACCAACAAGACACCCAAATTTCAGCCAATACAAGGGTTAATCCAAATGAGTAATGCAAATTTGTCACTATGTGTGGTCTAATTAATTCTTTTCCTACTTTTAGATGCTAAGACTAGATGTAAGACTCTAACTAGTTATAGAGTCTTGATCTTAATGCAAGTGATTTGTTCAAGTAGTCATTGAAGAATCATATTGAAGTTTAATGATCTTAGGCTCTAAGTTCAAGGAATAGACCTAAAGTTACATTTAAAGAGAACTCATAGGACATGAATAATTGCATATATATTTGTAAATAATGATTGAATCAGTATAAGAGAGGGACAAAGTGGTGAAATCTAACTTCAACACGTCTTTACCATATTAAAGTCAACCTTTTACTTAAATTGTTTTAGCACATCTTTATTGCCTTAAATCAACACTTGTTATACATTATATTTGTTTTCATACTTCTCGTACAACCAAAAACCGTTTTATTCAAATCAAACAAGTTTGAACATTGTATATTCTATCAAATCCATGGGTACTACATTTGTTGTACTACAAACCACCCAATATATTTGTTGGAAAAATTGATTACATTGGAGAATCAACACTGAAGAGTTTTATGTATGAAAGAATATATCTTAGGATATCAAGTCATATTTTGCTAGTATTGACTCTTAATGAGATTCTCTTAATTCTTAAGGTTGAAGTTTGACCTTTGCATAATTATCAATAAAATACAAGTTTTATAACTATATTTTTATAGTTTGAATCTAGACTAAAGTCTTTGAATCACTAGGAAAAACAAATACTCTCTTAAAAGTAATACACATCAAATAAAGATAAATAGCTAAAGTAATACACATTATATACTTGGTTTTGAGAGATGACAAAGGCTAAGATAAAGAAAAGAAATGGTCACAATATCGCTAGGGTCCATGTTTTGACAATTCAACATGTGCATGTCTGATCTTTTTTCTTCTACACCTATCTTGTTCTTTCTCTGTTTTTGATGTGATTTGAATGTGAAAATTTTTGTGTTGTTCTACCTTGTGAGAAATGTTTTTGAACTTGTTTTTTCTTCTTCTTCTTCTTTTGCTTTGTCTTGTTTTGTTTGAATTTTTCTTAAGGTGTGTATATGAGACTCAACACTCCAAATATCTCATTATATTATATATATTTTTATTCTTGACAAAAAGAAGAAGCTAAATATGGTCATCTTTAAATTTATTAATAAGAAATTTTCACAAAATAAAAAAAAACTAAATAGTTTGGAATCCACTTAATATTTTGAAATATTTTTAATTAAAAGAATTAAAATAATTATTTTTAAAATATAAAGTATTATATTACCATTTTTAAAGCTTAATGTAACCATGAAAACATGATAGAATGAAAGGAACATTTTACCATACTATTTTCTTTTACAAGTATAACGTATCTTTTGCAAGAAATATACGGTAGGATACACTTTTCAACTTTAAATCACTTTACACGATGCTCCGTCACTTTAGAATATATTTTGCTTGGATTTTCAGTCTAGATCGGATTTACTGTAAACATTATAGTAAAATAAGTTTGGTATAGTTCACTTCAGGCCCAGCAAGGTAAATCTCCATATACTTAATACGCCATAAAATTTTCTAAAATACCGTCGTTATATAGAACATTACCATGTCTATCGATATACTTTAGTAAATAAGTATAAAAAGACTAATTATTTAATTTCAATGTATTGTTCGTGAAATTTTTCTTGAACTTTTAACTGATTGATATGGTTTTTAAAGTATTTATTTCATATACAATTTACCATAATTCAATTAAGTTCATTTATGTCCCTTTATTGGTTTATTTATTTTGTATAGCAAGTATATCTATTCATATATTGTGAATTAAGATAAACAAATAATATGCCACTTTACGTTTTCAATCGATAAATTATTATTGATAGGGTTTTAAAAGTATTTATTGTATGTCCAATTTATTATAATCAAATTACGTTCATTTATATGCCTTTATTGTTTTATTTAGGTTGTACTTAAAATATATTCTAAATCAATATTTGAAAAGTTAAAATTTATAAGTTTTATTTATTTTTTCAATTAGACGTTACAATACTTTATTTTCATACCTTTCATATTATTATATGGAAATTATTAAATAGTAATCAATTTTAAAGACTAAAATAATTAGTTATTATTGACTAAGTTATATATCATATTATAAATTAAAAATTATTGATATCTATAATAGTATTTATTATGAATAAAAAATTATAATTAATTTGTGAATTACATTCTAGATTGGTTTTTAACATTAGCTATTCAAATGTTAATTATCAAGTAATTAATATCTAAATTATAAATTAATTTAGAACCAACAATAATAAATAGATAAAATCTTGATAGCTAATGTTAGAGATCAATTTAAACTTTAATTCATAAATCAATTATGTTTTTTATTCATAATAAAAATTATTTTAGATATTAATGATTTTTTAATTTATAAAATTATATATTTGTTTGTTAGTAATATAATGACTAATTACTTTTTTTTAAAACTGTTTGTTATTTAATAATAATACCTTCAAAAATAGTTAGATTTTTTTTTTCAAATATCTCGAACTACTTTTCTTTTTATAGGTATATTTGATATTTTTCTCAACATACTATATCTTTAATTTATATCATTTTTAATATTTTTTAAATTGTAATTACTGAATATACCATATATAACATTTTAAATTATTATAATCATATATAAAATAAATTTATATACAGAGATATTAATTTATTATAAATTTTAATTTTAATTATAAATATAAATATTTATTATTTTAGCAAACCTTTAATTCTTTACGTAGTTGTCTAAACTATTCCTCTGTACAATAAAAGCTAAAAGCGATAACATTAATGAAATTAAAGAGGATTTAATTAAACTTGGCTAGAGTTTTCTACTCTTTGTATGGAAAATCTAAAACAGATAAAAGTCAATTCTAAATTAAAACTCAATAATTTCTTAAAACAAAGGTGATAATTTATTGGCTCACTCTTTGCTCTCATACCCTGTATTGTTGTGTTGTCCTTCTTTAGGCTTTTTATTATTATTTTATTTTATGTTTTTCATACTGCTATCCTCTTGTAATTAGAATACACAGTTTTTCTCTCTTTTTAATATAGATAAGTTCTTTTGCTTGCTTTTCGTTATTTTTTTTTGTCTTTGATTTCTCTCTGTTTTTTTTCCCTTAGTTTTGTGTTTGGTCCCTCACTTTTTGTTTTGGATTTTGTGGTCATCTTATTATGATATTAGAGTTCTTCGAGAAGAACTCTTTTACTTAACTCTGATCATTTTTTTTTTGTTGTTTCTTTCTTAATGGCAGATAAGAACCTTGCTCCTAGCTTTCTATACTTTTACCCGATGAAAACCCTACAATCACTCTTATTTCACATGTTCTTAATGTCTCTAGCTAGCATATTTGATCTTTAGTTCAAAGTTGCTATCCTGGCACAAGGTGAATTAAGTGTCTTAGATTATTTCACAAAGATTAGGATTGTTTAAGATAAGTTAGATACTTTTCAACTAGATCTTGCTTGTGCTTACAAGACATAACATAATTGTCAAGTTCTACGTGTCATGACAAAAAAAAATTATTTTCAATTATGATATTAATCTTACTAATGTTCTTTATGTGTCATAATTCACATTTAATCTTATATCAATCTCTTAATTAATTATTTCTTTTAATTATCAATTGACCTTCTTTTGATGACTGCTTTATACAAGGCAATAACTAGAAAGTAGGATTGGTTTAGTTAAGTTGCATGTCGGTTTGTAAGTTTGTGATATTCCTATGAACAAGTATAAATCTCAACTCAAACATTCTAATTATATTGTCAAAAACATGCCTATGGCCTTTTCATTTAGGACATCCCTCTCCTGAACACTTAATTTCCTTAAAGAATAAATATCCTTATGTTTTTATTGATACTTCTCATATTTATGATATTTATCACTTTGGAAAAACATAGAAAATTTTCTTTTCATGTTCTAAAATCTTTTATGTTTTATATATGAATATTTTGGGACCTTGCAACACTTTTTCTCTATGTGATTACAAATACTTTATTATAATTGATTTTTCACATTATACAAAGTTATTTACCTCTAACAAATAAATATATTGTTTGAAAATTGATTATTGATTTCATTACCTATACTAAAAAGTAGTTCAATATCAAAATCAATATATTAAAAGTGATAATGGAACTAAATTTAATATGCATGATTTTTATTATTTTAAGGACATAATTCATCAAACTATGTTTGTTTGAGACTCTTAAGAATGGTATGGTTGAAAGAAAACACCATCACCTTTTAAATGTTATTTTCTTCCTCTTGTTTCAATTTATCTTCCCTGTATCCTTTTGGTGATTTGTCACTCACCATCATGAAACTTTTCTTAATAATTTCACGCCAACACCTATTTTGAATAAGGAAAATGATACTTGAACAACCATTTTTGACAACATTTAGACACGCGCACACGTGTCAAAATCTGAGTGGTCCAGTTGGAAAAATTAAATGAAAATGGACCATTCAGATTTTGACACGTGTGCGCGTGTCTAAATGTTGTCAAAAATGGTTGTTCAAGTGTCATTTTCCTTTGAATAACAACACCCCTTATGAAAAACTACGTGGAAATTTGTGTGATTTGTTATGTCTATGTATTTTTGGATGTTTATGTTACTATATGGTAATCTTGTTAAAAGGGATGATTATATATAATGTTAATGTAATTCTAAAGTAACTATATAAAAAATAGTTAGTTTTGAAATTTTTAAGAAAAACTTATAATTAATCCTGAAATCAATTATAATGACTTTTTATTTAGTTGTGAAGACGTCCAGCACTTTGCATTGGTAAATTTTGTATACGTTTGATGAAATTTAAATTACTCTACATTTAACAAAAGTTTAAATACCATGTCATCTCTTTTTTGGTATAGAAGGTGCGTGTACGTTTGGTACAACAAAATCTAAAATGAAGGCTAAAACAACTTAAGAGAAATTTAAACCCAGAATCAATTTAAAGAGACTTTGAATAACTACAGTGAATCATCTTCTTTAATTAAAAGAAAAACATTTCTCAGCCTTTTTATTTTGCAAAGTTTAGAAAGTAATTTATTTTTAGAAAAAAAAAATCAAAATATTTATAGAAAATACATTGCTCAATTTAGAATTTTAAAATAAACGGAAGTTCTGAGCAGTTTTATTTTTAATATAAAACTTCAAATTTCACCTAGATTATTTTCTGTACTATAGTTCTTTTATAATTGTATTGTTTTTCTATTCATACATTTCTTTTACTATAGTGTGATTAAGTGTTGTTGATTTGATCAAAACAAAAATATTAGCGTTTGATTGGACTAAAATATTATAAATTTGACTAATGATGAGGCCTCGTCAATTTAAAATATATGTCTTAGATACAAATTAAATTACCTAATTTTAAATTGAGAATTTAAAAAGTTGAAAAAAATGGAATTAATTCAATATATATAGAGAGGATGTAGGAAATCTAAATGAAAATAATAGAAAATTTCAAGCATTATATATTGTCCCGTACAAACACGAGATGAAGATAAAACAAAGTATGTTGAAAATTTGAAGCTTTTTAAATTTTCTGATTATAAAGGAAAGATAAAAGAATGCAAGAATGACAAAATAATGTATATTGAAACAACATTTTGTCATATGCATGTGTTGCAAGAGCTAAAATCCAGAGAAAGTGAATAAATTAGTAAAGTTTTGCACATAACTTAAAAGTGTATATATATATATGAATAAATGGAAAATGATTATGAAGAAAATGAAATTGGAATATATAATTCTGATAAAGGTAACTTTCTTGTTTGATAGAAGTCACATGATTAAACTATGTTTTAGGCAGAGTTACAAAACCTAATATCCATTTATGTGATTCGAAAATTTGATAGAATAAAGTGGAAAGGACCTAAACAAAATATGGAAATAAAACGAGGATTTATTTATAGGTAATAAAAAAGAATAAATAAATAAAAAAACTTAATTTCTGGCAACCATGGCATTCGGATGATGCTATAAGGGAATCTCATCCAGTTGTTATGATTGTGAAAGGTTCACATGTGCATGGCTTCATGAAAAGAAGCCACACAAACCTCAAAGTTTGTTTTTGTCCTATTTATATATTTCTATATCACACTCGTTTCAGCATAACCTAACTACCCGTTAACACTTTTATCAACAAAGGGAATGGAAAACAATGTCTCATTAATTTAGGCTCCCTATTTCTTTTTTATATTTTTCAAGTAAAATAAGAAATTAATACGTTATCATTCAGAATTTATATTGATGGAAATTAAAATACAAATTAATTAAATAAGAAAATTGCGTATTATATAATAAAAGAGACTCGTGTTTTAAATTTCAAAAGTGAAATCAATATTGTGGATTTATATCTTACTAATATTAAACTTTTTTCAGTTCAAATTCACTTTAACTCGGTTTATGGGAAAATGAAAAAGAAAGTGTGGTTAATTTGTATTCTTTGTTTGTTTTTCTAATCTTAAAAAAATTTAGATATTAATATTGAGAAATTCTTTGCAATAAAAGTAATTTTATATATAAAAAAGTTTATTATCATAAAATAATTAAGAGTCATAAATTTATTGTTTTAAGATTTTTAATTAAAAATTTAAAAAATAAGTATTATATAATAAGAAAAACTCTTAAATTTATTATTTTAAAGTTTTAAGATTGAACAGAATCAATGTTGTGAATTTATATCTCAATTAATATTAATTTTTTTTATTCAAAATTGATTTTAATTCGGTTTCTTCGATGATAAATGATAATAAATTTTAAAATGTATGTAAACCATTTTTTTCTATTTAGACGATAAACTATATATAATTAGATAAAATTATTGCAATGTAATGACATGTTTTTTTTAAAGTAATGTATGAAGAATAATCCAACCTTCTTCGAAATCGTCCTCATAAATTTGGTTATATATATTTAAAAAATAATTTATTTAATAAATGTTGAAAAATAATTGAATGTAAAATAAAACTTTGAAATTGTAAATTAAAGTTAAAATAAGTTTTAAAATACAATAAAAAATATTATTAAACTTTAATGAATAAAAATGTATTAAAATAAATAATCAAAAATTAAATTAATTTATTTACTATATTTATTATTTTGATATTTTTTAATTATTTATCTTTTAATATAAAATATATATTAACAAAGTATTTATTTTATTTTATTATGTTAATTATTTTAATGATTTTATTTTAATTATTCATTTAATTATAATATAATATAATATAATATATTCGTAAATCTTTACTTATAATTTATGTTTATATATTTTAATGATTTATTATGTTACAATAAAAGATAAATATTTTATTCCAAGCCCATCGTATTTAATAATTATGTTTCATTTTATGGCAATTTGTAAGACCTATGAAAAATATTTATCTTAATAGTAACAATTTTATTACTAGTAGTAATAAATTTTTCTTTATGAATGAAAAATATAATTAATAAGTTTATGTAAAATAAAATGTGGAAAACTAAATAAGAAATTTTGGTAGCTTAAATATTAGAAAATTGTGGTGATTTCAAGAACATTGGTTCAAACTCTTTTCTACCTTTTTGTTTTAAAAAAAAGAAAAGAAAAAGAAAACAAATGGACAAAGAAACTTTGGGTGATTGAAATAGCAAAACACCAAAACATCTCGGTGATTGAAATGATAAATATATATATATATATATATATATATATATATATATATATATAATAATAATAATAATAATAATAAAAACAAAAAACAAATAGTACTAGAATCTTGGCCTATAAATACCAAGCAAGGGGGAGGGGGATTTTGCACTAAGAAGTAGAGAGAAATCATAAGATTAGGAAGAATTTAGAGTAAGAAGGATTTTAGTGTGGAGATTCTGGAAGTTTTCTGGGAACAATCTCTGATCAAGAAACCAAGTCCGGAATAGAGGTAGGGGAGCTAACCTTTCTAAGCTTTTATATTATGATTTAGTATTGTTTTATTACTATTCATGTCTTGAAATTCTGTGTGAATATTGTTAATGAAAAACATAGGTGTTTGTTGTATTGAATTTATGTGTTAATATTATATGTTGTTATTTTGAATCTGTAAATAAGAAATTTGTTAAAAACTAGTTGAGGAACACTTTGGCTAAGGAAAGACTTGGTACTTAAGTTGTCCATGGTGACACACCTCTCTTTCCTGGAAGTCTACTCGATAGGTTTTTAACTTAAATCCTATTAAACAGATTAAGTACTGTTAAACTATTATACAATATACTCAATTGATATAAAATATGTGATGGATTCATCTTTCTGGAAGGATAAGAAGATGTCTAACCAGCTATGCCAGATTCAACTTCTTAGTTCCCTAGAACATTTATATTAAGGTTATATTTGTGATGGTAGGATAGAGGAATCTTAAAAACCGAAGTTGGTACATCCCTGATCATAGAGCAGCCCTGGTCAAATCTAGTAAGTTATGACTAGTCATATGTACTGACGTTTATGGTGAGTTTGATTCGTCAAACATTTGATTCCTCTCTGGTGACCATTTATAGTGATATTTTATTATTGTTAATTTATTTTGTGATATATTCATTTTGTATGATTTTTGTGATGATTGTGTTTTATTATATTGGATTTGAATTTATGCATCTGAACATGATATGAGTATTATGGGGAGATTTTGTAATGGTATAATATGAGTTGAGGAATATGAGCATGATATGAGTCTGTGGAAAGATTTTGTAATGATATGGTATTAGTATATATGTTGATGTTGAGGGTCCTGTTGTTGGAGGTTATCATGATACTCTAATAATCATCCAATCTCAAGTAGAGAAAGATGAATTTTGTGGTGAGAGGGGCAGGAGGTCCTGGTCTATGTGCTAGTTTTGGACATAGTGTTGAAGACTAACCTTGTGGATGGTATGAAGTATTTTGGAAGTGTATTTATAAGAAGAAGTAGAAGTCATCACAAGTGCATAACCTCCCGTGACCTCTCATCAACGTATCATCCAAATGAGTGTCTATTGGTTATTGTGGAATGAATGTCTATTGGGTATTATGGAATGAGTGTCTATTGAGTATTGTGGGATGAGTGTTTATTGGGTATTGTGGGATGAGTGTCTATTAGGAATTGTGGTATGATGGGATTAGTATCTATGGTGCGATTGTTGAATGATGGTATGAGGGTGTCTAACATTATTATTATATGATGTTTGTTGAGTGTATCAAAGTAATTATGCATGTTTTATAAATGATTTGTTGCATGTTAGCTCACCCTACTTGTTTGTGTTTGTGTTTGTGCGATGATAGTATAATTCGTTATACGGGAACAGTTGAATGAATGTCGTCTGATTCAGTGCCAATGAAGAAAGATATAAAAGAAGAAATTAGAAGAATTCGAGTTATATTTATGAGTTTGTAGTTGAAATATGAGTTTAAAACATATATACATATCAACTTATGAATTATCAAGTGTGAGATTATGGAATGTTACCTTAAATGTAATGCTATAATATATTAATTATGAATTATCAAGTGTGACCTCATTTGTTCTGATTTTGTGTCTCATTTTTCATACTTCTCATACATTTCTTCTCTTTATATTTCTGTAGTAAACTGACTACAAAAGAAAATGATAAAATAAACACCTAAATGGTAACTTAAGAAAAATAAAAAATATCAATTAAATTTAGCTCATGAAGCAAATTAGTCTCTATGATAAACTTTCTGATCAATTTCCTATATTTTATCATACATTATTGATAATGGGTCAGCAACTAAATTTTCCATTATACTCAATTATTAATTTTGACACTAACTAACAACATTTTGAAGTCAATTTTACCTATACATATATCACCATCAGCAGTTGTTAAAGACTCCAAAAAAATAATTTTAGCAAAATAATGTTTCATTACAAAAGGAGATCACAAACCAAAAGGGTAGCCATTGCTTACATCATATTGTAGAAAGGAACAATACAACTACAATTTTTAAGTTACGTGAACATACTACTTTTTTAAACATAAAACATTTTAAATGTTTAATATACCCATTTTATGATAAAATAAACGAGTATAATTTTTTTTATTTTAAATTTACTTGACCTATAATATTTATGCGTACTTATATCTCTCGATCTTTTTTTTATATCACATAATATTTTACATATAAATTTAAAAATAGATTTTAGTAACATCACTTTTATTGATCTTTTTTTTTCAAAACAACTTACATAGTTTCTCTTATAATTAGAATATCTAAAACTAATGTCAAGAAAAAAAAATATTAATATCACAACATCAATTATCTAATTACACATATTTACAATTAAACTAAATTAGCATCATAAAAATTAATATATAATAAACAAAATAAAATCACCTACTTCCTCCTCTTTTATGCCTCATTCTGTGAGGAAGAGAAGTAACTTTTTTTTTATCTTCATCTTCATCAACTCAACTTTAATATATATATATATATATATATATATATATATATATATATATATATATATATATATAACTAAATAAGAAGAGTGCAGAGCAAATAGCAAGATTGGGTCTGAGTTTGGCAGGTTAAGACATGTGAAGCATTGCAGAGAACATGGGCCTAGGATGTTGCAGTTTTTTTTTTTTAATGTAACAGGACCATATACGTTTTATGTATAGTCCAAGTCACATAACACAATTAGGCTCCTGTCCCCTTGGGAAAATGTAACACATTTTGTCTGAGGAATCTAAGTATGAATTAGTCTCATATTAGATAAGATAAAAATAAAAAAAGTTAAATGATAAATAAGGAAAAATAGACCGATAAATTTGAAGTCTTAAAGTTTTATATTAAATGAGTCAATGAGTGATGACTATGTACCTTCTGGAGTGTGAAAGAATAGATAATCTAGAGTGCAAGATGGATGAAGCAGGCTATTAAATTTGTTGGAATAGTCGAGTGAGAGACATTTTGGTGGTTGGCATACCTTAGAAATGTTCAACATTACATGTTCTGATGTAGACAATCCGAGGGGACTATGTTGTTCTTTATGTGACTACGACAATCTAAGATAATAAAACGAATTAAAATTCTGTCACTATGTTCTTGCTTTACAGATACAACTATCCAACTCCATTTCCAATCAAGAAACCAAAGTCTAAAAATGGCTTAAGAAATTTAGTAGAGATTGTATCCTCAAATCCATTTCATATATAAATGTCTCCTTCTTTTTGTTCATGCTGAGTAAAACTTGATCATTCTTTATCCTTTCATCTTCACAATTTTTTTTAATATTAATATCTCTTCACCACTGATTCACATATAAGTACTAAATTTTTTCAAAGAAGAAACTTTGTTTTTTTAAGTAATTAGGATAGAATAAAAATTGATTTCAATTACATTTATGTTAAGAATACGTAATTCAAAGAAATTTTACTTTATTATTTATTTCGTCTTATTTTAACTTTTTTTTCTACGATTATAATAGAAAATTATTTTTTATAATGGAAGATGAGTTTTTTTTTATCGGAAATATGGTTATTTAAATTGTACAAGAAATAATTAAAAATTTTAGTTTTTATTCAATTATTAATGGTTATTGAAGAATAATCATTTATATATGTGTGATTGCTTTTATATTACTATTGTATTAAAGGATGTATTCAATTTTATTATATTAGTGACAGTAATTAAATGTACAATTTAGTAGATTATTTTGGCTATCAAAAAATATTGGTCCTTTTTCAAGACCTTTTAAATATTGCACAATATGATTGCACATCTCTTTCGGTTGGTACGGATGACTGGATTTATAACAAATGCAACATCAAGTGTATTAATATAAGAGTGTATCAACTAATATTTGGTATATTTCCTTGTTATTTGCTGTAATATTTTCTTGTGCATTTCGTAACTTTAGATTTATATTAATTGGTAGTTACAAGTTTGTATGTTATCTTGTTCATTTATTTCAACAAATAAATAATATTATTTTAATATCCTTTTTAAATGGACTACTTTAATCCCCAAAAATATTTAAATTTTCTGGATAGGGAGGTGAGTGATGGTGTAGTGTTTAGATTTGTAAGGAATGCATTATATGTAGGTGAGCAGTGTTTAAATGATAGATAATTGAAATTGGTGATACATTTTCTAATCTCTTTCTTATGGGTAATTGAAATTTTTAGGTCCTTATAAGGTGTTTTCTAATTCAATAATGGATGAGAATCCCACTGGAACATGGAAAAAAAGATACATATTCAAATATTCTTGGAATAAGTTTATTATATGTGACTACATTAGAATAGAATAAAAAAAAACAATCTTGTAATGATACCGGATTCAACATCAATTAATAACGGACAAAGATAAAAATATTAAGATACCACTAAGAACTTTAACATCGGTTATTTTAGAAATTCTATTTTCATTTTTTAATCTAAGTATATTTAGACAAAGAAAAAAAATGTAGAAATTTAGATTTCGATTTATAAAAGAAGGATATTCTTTATTTTATGGTTTGACTCTTTATTGAACTAAAAACCTATTCTTATTGTTTTAAAATAATATAATTATTGTTTCAATTTTTTTCCATCCACACCTTCTTCTAAGCATTTTTCATATCATAATTGCCACAAAATCACTATGTTCCCTATCAATAGAGTCACACCTCCCCTTCTCACTCCCATATTAAATAAAAAGCATTATAAGAAGAAATGATTATGAAACATTAAAAAAAAAACCGGACGAAAGAACGAAATTCTCACCACTTTCGAAGTGAAAAGGAAATAGAGGTTTGCAAGAGTGGTCGAGAAGGAAAGTGCAAGAGTGGTAGTGCAATTTGCATTTGGTGACGAGGAAAAGAGGAGAGTGTCTCTTTTGGTGGAAGAGTGATGTAGACGAACATGCCTCAGTTATTTAAATAATTGAAGCATGTACTAGTATATATTTTAGTTATTTAAAGAACTAAAGCATATACTAGTATAGGTCTTGGTTATTTTAAAACATAAATCTATAGTTATGCAAAAAATTTCAAAAATCTCACCGCGATTTGAAAGACTTTGTTTTTCTTGAAACCGAAACATATACACTAGTGACCATTTTCAACTTAAAACTTTAAGATAATGAATTTGTGTCTTCTTTCTTATATATTGCTTATTTTTCTCATTATTATTTAATGTGAAACTCAAACTTGCACTTGAAATTAGGAATAGTAAATAAATTTGTCTTCTTAGGTATTGTTTAAACTTGTTTTCGTTTTAATAAGAATCTTTATATATTGACTAAATATGAGTATGGATATGTATAATACCTGAATTTTTTAATTAAATATAGGAATGATGGTGTGCATATTCTTAATTATCTTAGCAACGTCCCTCTATTAATCCAAATACTCATTTTCATCTTCATCCTAGTCTCCATTTAAATTACTACAATACCTAACTTATAAGATCCACACACACAGTATAGCCATCCGGTCAGCCAAGGATTGCGAGGTCGACCATCTAGCAAGGAAATAACTGATCGGTCCTGAATAATCATTAATTGAGCCATCACTAGGTAGCTAAGGAGAATAATAGTCATTGATTGGAGATTAATAGGAATGGTGAAAGTCATTTATCGGTGATTAATGAATTAGACCTAATGGTAAGTTCATTATAATATTTATAAATATATGTTTGACGAAAAAGACAGGTAATTTAAATATCATTACTCATCTTTATTATAAGAATTATTGAATAAATCACTAAATTGAGCATTAGAGTGTCAGGTACTCGTCCCCACGGGACAACAAGGAGAGAGAGCGAACAACATAATTTAGATAATGTAGGATCATCAAGAAGTCCATTCGGTTTGAGTGCTTTGAGTAAGGGACCTCAACACCTTACTCGAAACATTTTGGCGCCTACCATGGTGTAGAGCGACATCCCCTGTAACCACGAGGAACCAGACGAATGCTCAGTCTCGACATCGTTGTTTCGGTTATATTCACCTCCACATTCTTATTCTTGTGCTATTTATCACTTAGTGCAAGTCAATGGTTATAAAAAATTATTTTTACAAAAGCCAATATAAGAATAGACAAGTCCAAAACTGTATATTTGTGTTCAAAATATGGATAAACTTTTTCTGATATATATATTTCAAGAGGAGAAAATAATCCCTCTCTTTTTGCTTTCGAGATTTAGTTTGCTTTATTATCCTTAGTTACAGTTGCAAGGAATTATCAAAACATTTTTAATTCACAACAAGCCGGAGAAGGAGCGAAAAATTTTGTTGATATGGGCGACATTGGATGTAGCACGGAACTCATTATTAACCACAACAAGCTGAGGAACAACATCAAGAGCTACAACTTGGACGACATGGGATGCAGTGCAAAACTTATTTCCGTTGACCTTACTAAGGACCTTCTCATGGCAAACCCCAACTCCTATGCCTTGGTGCTCAACATAGAGAACATAACCCACAATTGGTACTTCAGCAATGATCGCTCCATGCTCTTCTACAATGTGTATATATATATATATATATATATATATATATATATATATATATATATATATATATATATATATATATATATATATATATATATATATATATATATATATATATATTTCTTTATTTCTATTAATCTCCAATCAATGATTATTATTCTCCTTAATTGCTTAGTAATGACTATTATTGTCCAGATTAATCATTGTTCTGACCGGTCGGTCATTTCCTTGCTAGATGGTCGACCGATCGGTCTTTATAACTAATCGGGTGGACATTGCAGTACATCTTGTACGTATGTACGGATCGATTGGATTAGGACCGTTGAGAAATACGACCAACCACATCGGACAAACATACCTGACCAACAAACATCCCTAAAACAATATTCCAAATCAAGAGTAATGGTAAGTGTTACTTAATAAGCAATGGTCAGGATTAGGTCGTGATTAGGGTTCCACGAATCCTAGGTCCATTCGAAAAATTTTAAATAGATATCAAAGATAAGAAAGTAGGTGATTGCATTTATTACGAATTTAAAACTTTATTTTGACTCCCTATCAAATTAATTAATGACTTGAGCGTTTGAATGTCTTTAACATATCTCCATATGGTTTGGAGCACGATTAGAATAAAAAGATTTTTATAAACTTTAAAACAACATATATATATATATATATATATATATATATATATATACATACATATATACATACATATATATATATATATACATACATATCACTAGTAGGATAAAGGGAAATGGCTCCGGTTAATTTCGCTTATAGGCACCTGTTCTGCGACCGAGGCGAGGTAAAAAGGATAAGTTTAATGCCTCGGTTGTGAACTGAGTCAAAAAGAGATCGGTTTTTGCCTCGGTCCTCTTTTGAACCGAGACCGTATCTTAGAAAATTTTAATAAAAAAAAAATCAAAAAAGTGCTGAACCTGCTGGATCCTTTTCCTCAAACCTGTTCAGAAAATCACTCCAGGATTCATTACAGAGCATCAAAGTTCAGATACATACATTACAAAGCATATAACAAAAGCCAGTGGGATGAAAGAATCAATGTTCTTCATTATAGAGCATATAACAAATGGAAAAAAAAAATCAGAAAATAGAATCCGAAAATCATTACAGAGTATCAAAGTTCAGATACATCAGAACATAAAAAAATCATACTTCAGATACATTACAAAGCTGGAAAAAAAATCAAAGAAACCACTGGCACCCGACGGCAAGCGGCAAGCGGGTGCTAGGCCAGCGACTCCACCACTGGCACGGGCCGCACACGAACAGCACCATCTGAGAAATAAAAAGAAAAGGGAGAGAAAGGGGATCGCGATCTGGA
Source organism: Vigna umbellata (assembly GCF_029865625.1). Lineage (NCBI taxonomy): Eukaryota > Viridiplantae > Streptophyta > Magnoliopsida > Fabales > Fabaceae > Vigna > Vigna umbellata. The sequence continues at coordinate 52,406,667 of NC_142165.1, read as the reverse complement.
TCTGGATCTGGAAGCCGCACTCGAAGCCGTCGCACACGACGAGGTGGTGGTGGCTCCCGATGGCGGCGAGGCGAAAGGTGGCGTGGAGAAGGAAGAAGAAAGCTATCGATGCGTGGTCGCGGCCACCATGGAGTTTGGACGAGAACGAAGGCGTTGTGGTGGCGGCTTGCGGGTTTGCGCGTGGTGGTCGGCGGCGTGGTTGAACGGCAGTGGTTGCGGCGACCGTAATGGCTGGTGATGGTGACGGTCTGATGATAGGGTTTGGTGGAGAGAAGAAATCGTGACGGAGGGAGGGAGGCAAAGATGAGAGCGAGAGATGAGTGCGAGAGTGCGAGAGGCTGCGAGAGTCTGCGAGAGAGGGTTTTGGTTTTAACCTAAGGATATATGCCTCGGTTATATTTAAAACCGGTGCCTAAACCCTTTACACAGCGAACCGGTGTCTAAACCATTTAAAATTTATATTATAAGCCTCGGTTGGCCTTCTACTCGAGATAGTAACATCTATAGACATCGTTTCAAATATAACCGAGGCATATAACTGCTCAATATTTACCGAAATGCCACCACACTTTTATACGCCTCGGTTTCAGTAGAACCGAGACATATATAACGCGTTAAAAGACCCTTTTTTTACTAGTGTATATATATACATACATACATATATATACATACATATACATGCATACATATACATACATACATATACATACATACATACATATACATACATACATATATACATCTATACGTATATATACATCTATACGTATATGTACATATATACGTATATGTACATATATACGTATATGTACATATATACGTATATGTACATATATATGTACGTATATATATATATATATATATATATATATATATATATATATATATATATATATATATATATATATATATATATATATATATATATATAAAAGATGTTTCAAGAATATAGGTGTTGCATTTTTTTTCCTCTTATGTGGGGGCTCAACACTCTGAAAAATCTGCCGGTGTTAATATTTATTAAAAGTTGAAATATATTTTTATTAGACAAGTTGAAAGAAATACAAGTTGATGCATAAAGAAACTAAAAAATCAAATAAACTAAAGAAGAGAGTATCAGAAAGCAACTTACTACTATTCAGTACATAATCATTTCAAAATATTAACCACATCTATACCACTGAAGTACTTACTACTAATATTTAATCAAATTCACACTCTTAAAAGACTCTTTCAATATTTACATATGTTATCAGTTTATGACTATTCACCACAGAGAACTCAAAATATTCACATCCTAGTGTTGCACTAAATATGACGATATAAATTCCCACAATCATAACAAAGTTGGAAGAAGACAAGATGGAACCGTGGACATAAAATAAACCACATGAGATCATTAAAATTTGTTTTGCCATCAGTTAGAATGGTTTTGGTGCAACCAATAATAAAGATTAAAGGCTACAAAAGTACAAATGCTAAAAATATAGGATTCAATTCAATTATTTTCTTTTATTTGACCCTACCTTATATTTCTTCATTTCTTTCTATTATATTGTATACAACTGAAACAGGGTGAGGGTTGGTATTCAACCGCTCGCTCTTTCAATTGGTCTCATTTATGTTCAGCCACCACAATAAAAATATAAATAAAAACTGCTATATTTATGAACTAAAAATATACTAAACTTTTAATTTATTTTTATTGCTAAGTAAATTGAATTCAATTATATTTTTGAAATGAACAATATTATTTGATTTAAAAAAATTGAGACTTAATTTAGTAAAAAATAAATATAAAAACTAAATTAAATACGATATAATAATAGTTGAAACTAATACCATCCTATAAAACTAACATTACCACTGACATATGACAGGACACAACCTTGGCATGTGAATTTTATTTTAAAAAAATAAAATTAATAAAAATTAACATGTGACATTATTTTATACAAAACTAATGAAAAAAACTTAATTAAATACTTTTAACAACAATTACAACTTAATTGGAAAAAAATAATAATAAAGGAGTCTAATTGAATAAAAACAATGAGACGAAAATTGTATTTTAACCAAAAAAAACCACTAATGGATATGAAAATAACCTTACTAAGATCAATTAGGAATAGTACATATTGGGTACTTGTCCTATATGAAAAAGTCCATCTTGATAGATGTCACCTTACCCGTTAAATATCTATAAAAGAATATTCCTACATATAATTTATATTATTAATATTAATTAAAAAATCCTCTAACAATAATTAAAAAATATTATTAAATTCTATAATAAATAAATAAATAATATTGAGAATGTGACCCGAAAAATAATCAAAATCATATTTAACTTATAAGTAACTCCTACATTTAATTAAAATATAATAGAATAAAAAACATCTAAATCGAAAATATACTAACTAGATCTTGACCTAGACCAAACCCAAATTAAAGTTATATTAGAAATAATCTCTAATTGAAATATGTTTCTGATTTAAATATGCTTAAAGTATTTGACTATTTGATGTTTATCAATTATTATTTTTTATGGTTATATTCCATCATTTATATAGGTTTTGTATTACTTGCAAGTGAAGATTAGAAGAAGCTAATATTCTTGCATATGACGATTTATTTTCTAAGGAAAGCGTACATATTAAGTCTAATTACGTTAAAAATTTCACATTAGCGTGTATTCTTGTATTATGATATTGATTTGATTTATTTATGATAAAAAATAATGAATCATACTGGCTTATTTCTGTGATTTTTTTATATAGTTCTTAGACACGGGTTACGCTACTTTTAGATGTACAAGGGGTCATATTAACTTTTAATACGATCAAATTGTTTATTTTATTTTATTCTTTCTTTCTTATATTCAGATTCCAATAGAGAATTCTTTTAACACAAATTTTAATTTGTCATTAATTTAAAATTTTAAAAATATGTTTCAATGATATCAATTCACAATTTTAAGAACTTTTAACCAATGATAATAAAACAAGACTAGGTATAACATAAAATGGGAACAAATAATTATGAAGTTATTATATATCACTAAATCTAGAATAATATGACATATTGGAATAGTTTCTGACAAACGTGTACATGGTCACTAATTAATATACGACAACAAATATAAGAATCACGGTTTTGATTTTATATTTTTTTTCTCATTCGTTCCTGTTTTATTTATAGATTGAATATAATTTTAATCTCTAAACTTCGACATACATTTTAAATTTCTTCATGTTCCAAATTTTAATATAATTTAATTTTAAATTTTAATATAATTTAATCTTAAATTTTAAAAATAAGTAAATATGATTTTTTAAATTTAATTATATTAAATTTTTTAAACGTGTCAAACTTATTTTAAAATAACATTTAAGTGTTTATAATATTTGTAATTTATTTTGGTTTAAATATTAGTTTGAAATACAATTTAACAAATTCAAAAAATTAATAGATTAATTCAAAAAGAACTTTTACTTTTTAAGCTTAAAGAAAAATGTATTAAAATTTAAAAAATAATAAATATTAATTTTAAATCAAAATTAAGAGACTAAAAATATATTTAATATTTATATTAAAGAATTCAATTAAGTTTTTTTTTTCTTTCTTTATGTTCTATTTCAAAACCATCTTAACACCAATTTAACAAAAAAAAAACTACATATTTTAAAATAAAATGAAAATTAAATTAAAAAAATAAAAAAATAAAAAAATAAAACATTGGATTAAATCAACCTTACAAATATTAAGATAAAAAATTATAGAGAAGGAAAGACCGAAAATGAAAGACCTTGAATGCGAGATTCAAAGGTCAATAGGGGGGACTCACCAAAATGAATAGTGGAAATGAGAGAAAATCTGTTTCCCTTTTATTGGTTTTGAAGAATGTGATGAACTTTTTGAATAGTTTTTCTCGGGACAATGAAACTGACAACACTACTCTAAAAATGGAGTTAACTAAACTTCACTCAATCCTATCAATTTGAATACATCATTTAACAATTCAATTTTCTTAACTAGTATAATTCAATCAAAATTAAAATATTTTACAATGAATACTTCAAGTATAATATCTAACACTTGAACTATAATATCTATTTTTACAAATTCTTCCAAGTATAAGTTAAAAAAGAATTAAAAAATAGAGTAGTATAAAAAATAAGATTCGTAAATATTAAGTTTTAAGATTTTATATTAAAAAGTGATACCAGGTTTCTTCTATAAACAATTCTCTTATGAATCGATAAATAATTCTAAAATTCAAAATATCAAGTGAATTGGAGAAAAGTGACTCATTTATAAAATATATAAACCAACTACATAAAATATATTTTCATCCACCTTATATTATATCCAAAAATTTATAAAAATAAGAACATGCTACACGTATTATAGAAATTTTATGGATTAAATATGTTTTTAGTTCCTAAACTATCAAGCGAATTTGTTTTTAGTCTCTCTTCCATAGTAAGATACATTTTAGTTCCATACTAAAATGTACGTTACTTTAAAAGAGAAACTAAAAACAAATTCGCTTGATAGTTTAGAGACTAAAAACATATTTAATCCAAATTTTATCTAAAGTCATTATTTATAATAATAAAATATGGTTTCTTAAATAGTAGAGTGAAGTTGCGGTTGTTAATGTTATTGTGGTTATTTAAATGATTTGGAGGATGAAAAATTACATAGATTTCAAAATCTAATTTTTCTTTTTTTATATATGGTTGAAATAAATTTAAGAAGCATATCAATAATATTATCTTTAATTTTTTGGTGTTAGAAATTTTTGAATATTCAAATTAAAGAAGGTTGGATTTATTATGGACATAATATGATAAGTTTCATATCCTAATTGTGTGACACCCGGGCACTGATAAGAGGGCGGGGAGTGACGCCGGTGCAGGGAGCATGGTGCAGGGGGCACAGACAATGAGCGGCTCCTGGCAAGGCTTCCGGTGGAAGGGGCACATGGATGAATCGAACATACATCGGAATGAGAGGGATCTGGAGACTGTGTAGGTATGGGACTATACAGTTGAAAGATAGCTTAAAGGAATTGATTTGGCTACTCATATCACCAAAATGCATTTACTTTTCGGTAGCCTGACCCATAAGAACTCCATGGTTAAGCGTGCTTAGCTTGGAAGTTGGTGGGCATGTGACACCCGGGCACTGATAAGAGGGCGGGGATTGCTGGGACGTTACAAATTGGCTTAAGGTGAATATTGATACTGCAACTAGGGATTGTACTAATTTAACTTCATGTATTGATATTTTTAAAGAAAGTGGAATACATACGCGTGGGTAGTTTTTTTAACTTTTTTTGTAAGGATATAAACTTTTATTTATGCTGAGTTTATGAAAGACATTTATGATTTGGAGCATGTTGGGACGAGAGCTTTTAAAGGCTTTGATTAGAAAGTTATTCTTCTTTAGTCTATTATGTTTTTTTTGGATTAACCATTGGTTCTTAGAGTCTTAAAGAGAGATGACATTAGTGGTTGCATTTTCTTACATACATGTAGTTCAAAATTACTTTTTGTAGAAAAAAACTATTGTTATGATAAATTAGTTAATTTAGCTTTTTGAGAATAATATAGGTGGTTTAATTTTTTACCTCCATATATTTATTTTAGATTTTTTCATAATAGTGTATATTTTGCTTTTGTCTCGTGAAGTATAAATTTTATCATGGGTTTTATAACACCCTTTCAAGTTCAAGATGATACTAAAAACTTAGAAATATTTCTTGAATGTTCTGTATTTATTTTGCATCAAAAATAAAATTAAAATAGTTCATTTATTTCATTAAATAAATGTTTCACTCGATAAAATTTATTTCAAAATAGAAAATAATTAAAAATATTCAATAATTAAAATTTATCCAAAATACATGTGAAATAAAAGAGTATTCATTCCCAAACAAATCCCAAGTTCCTCGTTGTAGTGCATCTGAACCTCTGCGTATTATATACTCATGTATAACACAAGTCATATCATCTTTACAATGAACACTACAACCACAAACGCGTAATGGTAAACCAACTTAAAAAGAAAACATAATAAATAAACTTACAAATATATAATAATGACACGTGATAACATGCTTTTGTTAATTTATATATATATATATAAACCAAGTTGCTAACAAAAAAAATCCCTTTTTTAACTTTAATATATGTTATACAAAAACAACACCGCAATTATCAAATCTATAAACAAAATAACTCAGCCGTTGCGAAACCAAAAGAAAAATATTTAACCTATGTATCACTTTAATATTTAAAGCAACTTTTCTTTTTCAAATAAAATAATACTTTTTATATATATTAAATTACCTCCACATATAACATCCATTAGTAATATATAGACTTAATATCTCTTTTGATCCCTAGAAAGAGAGAGAATGTTCAAATTCATCCTATCTTTTTTAAAAAGTTAAAAAAGGTCCCAACTTGTGAAAAAACTGTTCAAGTTAATCTTTTTTAGTTACGATGTCAAATTTTTAACGGTGCAGCTGCCACTCTGGACAAAACAGAATGATGTGTCTAGTTTATGTTATTGCGTGGCAGTATGAGGTTAAATGAGATGTAAAATTTAAATTTAAAAAAAATTTGAGAGGGTAGGGCTGCTTGTTCTGCGTTGAGGAAGATGCAGATGTTGATGCCGCGATGAAGATTGACGATGAAGGATTTGCTTGCAGATTAAGAGTTTGATGTGATGTGCTGATGGCGAATCTTGGTTTTGCGAGAGGGTTGGACGATTTTTTTCGCCATCAGCACATCAAACTCTTCGAACCTACAAGCAAATCCTTCATTGTGCCATCAACATCTGCATCTTCTTCAACGCAGAGCAAGCAGTCCCTACCCTCTGTCAACATTTTTTTTAAATTTAAATTTTACATGTCATTTAACCTCACACTGCCACGCAATGACATAAACTAGACATGTCATTATGTTTTGTCACAACTGCACCGTTAAAAATTTCACGCCGTAACAAAAGAAGATTAACTTGAACATTTTTTTCACAAGTTGGGACCTTTTTTAACTTTTTAAAAAAGTAGGATGAATTTGAACATTCCCCCTTTTTCGAGGGACTAAAAGAGGGTATTAAGCCTAATATATATAAATATATATAAACTCATCAAACAAAAACTTTCTTTTGCTATCAACTAATATTTTGGTGTGATTCCATGCTTTGCATTATTTTATTTTTTCATTTTAAAAATGTTTTATATAATAATAAATGATTGATGAATTTTTGAATACTACCATAATATTAACGTTTATAATATTAACATGACCTTATTTAGACAACATCAAATGAAACCATTTATAAAAAAAACATATTATTCATTTTAACAACCACAGCCGCCGAAAGTTTATAAAAGAAGAAAAGACTAAAAACTTTTTAAATAATTTTTCTCTCAAACCATCGTTTATACTAATGGAATCAAAATTTCTTACAGAATATAAGACTAAAAGAAACTAAAAAAATATGGTAATTACTAAAATAAATATTTACTTTTAATAACCACTCAAAATTATTTAAATGATAAAATATAATAATTTCAATTTTTTGAAATATACAAGAAGATATACCAATAGAGTAATTGTTCAGAAAGATTAAACTGATATTTAAAATTGATCTAGAGTAAGTCTAGGTTTAGCCTTATTATTTATAATTTTATCAAGTTTAGAGTAAAATTGATTTAATTATAAACGTAAATGAGTAATTAAAAATAATGATACTATGTAGCCGTTCATGATGCCCGTCAAAACGACCCTTGTCACATTCAAACATGTTGGTAGTAGCTTTTGAAATTGCATGCTTTTACTTTTGCTGTCCTTTAATCAAACTTTTCATACCTATTATCTCAATTAACCTCCTTACTTTTATTTAGGTTAATAGCCTTATGGGTCTAGTCTGTAAGAGACTCAAATAAACTTTTAACTTTAATTAAGGTTTAAATGGGTAAAGTTAGTTTAGAATTCCAATATAATTATTTTCATTATTATTACCAAAATAACATTCTTCTACATATCTTGAAGTGTACGTTTTCAGAGAGAAGAAAAAAACATAGGATAAATTAAAATATAATAAAAGGTAATATGATAAAAAGAAATGGGACAAATTTAAGATAAACAATTAAGCAATAGATGAAAAAACGACAAACACAAACACTAATGAGAAATTGAATATACATACACACACATATATATATTTAATTAATTAAGATAATTTCGTGAAATTTGAGTATTTTAATTGAGTTCTTATTAAATTTTATTGATATTGGTACTTTCATATTTTGAAATTTAGTTTATGTCACTTAATTTTCATTAGCAAAGTGATGTGATTGTTATAGTATTTTGTCACTTGCTTATTTGTTGTCTTCAGTTGTTAATAAATGAGAAATTATGCAATTAATAAAAAAATGATATGTAATTATTGTAAAATGATAAATAATTTTTAGGTCATTGTTGAGAAAGTATTAGATAAGAAGGTGGTCAGATAATTTCTTCTAAGGAATATGAAATTCTAATCGCCATTGTTATTCGAGTTAAATATATTTTTTATTTTTTATTTTTCAGTAAAAATTGAAACTAGTGAATATTAATCTAGTTTTTTAACTTTATAAATGAATGAAGTTATTTTAACAAAATTTTATTAAATTTATTTAATATTTAAAATACATTTAAAATATTAAATAAAATTAATAAATATAATTAAAATAATTAAATTCATGCAATTCTAAGAATAAAAGATTAAATTGATTCAAAATTTTGAAAAGAAATTAATTATAATTTTTACTGAAAATTAAGAAACTAAAAATATATTTATTATTATCTAACTTATCAATAAAAATCATTCATATTTTATATTAATTATAATATCATTTTAAATTAATCATAACCTTTCATATTTTTTAACCTGTGAAAATAAATAGGCAATATGACGGAATAAAATAATAATCATATCACTTAACTAAAAAAATTTAAACAATAATAACTCAATCTAATTAAAAAATATAAATTTTTTAAATATTTAATAAATAAAATTTAACTATAATATTAAGTTGAATCTTAATATATATATATATATATATATATATATATATATATATATATATATATATATATATATTATCAATTAAGATAATAGAAAACTGAGTTTTAATAAAGCAATCACATCTGAATTTCAATAAACGTGGTGGAATGGTATTTATTTATATTTCATATTGGGTGTAGAAAACGAAAAGGATAAGCACTATGCAAAAATTAGAATAAAGCAACGCGTGCTTTTGCGCGGAATCGTCGAAAAATAGGGATGAAACATTCCACACACTTTTTAATCACATCTCTTTATTCCTAATATGGACTAAAGCTAGTTGAATTCCAAGCACGCTTAGATTTCTTTAAGTGAACTGTGTTATTACACAAAACACTTTTCACAAAAGCATTCGATATCACTTATTATGTCATATAGAATAAGGTGTCAATTTTATAATATTTAGCTACTTTTCTATATTGATATGTAATGATGGATTTAGAAACCACCATGCTATACCATTTAAGAATTTCATCTATGTAGAAAACATGTTTCAGGATATTTGAGAGACAAATAATATATAAAGAAGCAATATTTGACCAAATAGTCATGGGGATGTGAAAGTGCTTATGAATATCCTTAAACATGGTAAGATAAAAGGACAACTAGTAAAGAAATGGATGACAAAAACATCAAAGTTGATTGAGCAAACTCACTATGATTTTATATTAACCTCACTATGATTGAGCAAATTCTTGTGTTTATCACTTAGGCAAAATTGTAGAAAATGTTCCCTTACTCTTTCATGATGTACAAAAAATATCCCAACTCAATTATGACACAATTTTTATATGTAATTTGTTGTCCTAAAAAAGATGTAACTTATTGTTTCCTTATTATTTTCACACATTTCTCAACTCTATTTATTTAACATCACTTTAATTCTCCAAAACTTATCGGACATGACTTCATCTTCACCTTTGATTCCATTTTGTAACTTCTTATATGTAGACTTTACATATAGACTTTTGTTTCTTCATCCTTCCATTCGCAATCATCGCCACTATCCCTAACTAATGTACACTCATGTAATTGGTTCTGTATTGCATTATTAAGTGGTTTTTCCCATTTAAACCACTCTTTTATCCATTTGAGGTTCCATATCCATTAGTTTTCATACCAATGCCAAAATTCCCCTAGTTTAACATGTTTTAGGCTTGAATTAGCAAAGAGTTTAAGATATATATCCCTCAAAACAAATTTTCCTAATCAAGTGTTCCCAAAATTGTATTTTGTTTCTTAATTCTACTTTCTAGAAAATTCTACTACCAAACCAATTACCACTTTGTTCTGCCCCACACATTATCATAATATCTAACCACCATCCTAAGCCTTTAATCTGATTCTTACCTAGTGCTCTCCATGACCCATATTTTGACATAAAGATGTTCTAGGCTGACCTCTCCAGGCGGCCCTACAGGTCGAACTCCTCTAGACCAAGCTTTTCAGACCAAGCTTTTCAGGCCAAGCTCTTTAGGTTGAGCTCTTACAGGTCAAGCACCTACACGCAACCTCTTCTAGGATGATCACCTCCTAGTTGAACATTCTAGGCCGACTTCCTCTTTGTCGAGCTCATACGAGCCAAGCTCTAACAGTTCAAACTCCTCCAGGCCAACCTCCTTCAGGCTAAGTTCTTTTAGGCCAACCTCCTCTAGGACGAGATCCTACAACCTAAGCTATTATAGGCCAACCTCTTCAAGGTCGATCTCATCCAAGTTGAGCTCTCTAGGTTGACTTCCTCCAGTTTGAGGTCGTACACTTTGAGCTCTTACATTCTGGCTAGCTCGACCATCTCGGCCATATCTCCATATCGGTCATCCCGTCAACCTGTTAGCACGTTTATCAGGCATATCCCGTCCACCCAGGCTAGGTTGACCAGCCCAACCATCTCGTCCATCTGACAAAGCTACTTAGCCCGACCACATCTGCCATCCTGTCAACTCATCAACATGGCCATCAAGCCAGCCCTACCATCTTGACCAACCAGTCCATCCAATCTATCTCGGAATCCCAAGCTAGTTCGACTAACCGGTACATCTCGACCATTCACCTAATTCGTCCATCCCATCCATCCCTACCAACCTGGATAGCACGACCAATACGACAAACTTGACCATCACAACAAATTGGCCATCTCGTCAGTCTGCTAACAAGACCATCAAGTCAGCCTAACCATCTTGGTCAACTAATCCATCCAATCTATCCTAGACACACAAGCCATATTGGATAATCAATCTTTCCAAACCATTCATCCAACCCATTTATCTTGTCCAACTTGGCAAGCTCGGCCAACTCGACCGCTCATCATGGATGGCCATTTTTATTTGTTGAGATTAGTTATAAAACGTAAAATTATTGGGTAATTTTATGTTGTTAATGATATATGTTTTTTCAATTCTTCTTAGTATTCAATTTTCATGCTTAATGCTTAATGTGGATTGATTCCATGCTTGATTTATGGTTCTTGATGTATTGAGAAACATGACTTGAATCTATAACTGAAATTGAACACCTAATGGAGCTTGTATATAGGGATAAAACATGATTTATTACTAATCTTAAGACTCTTGAACTTACTGCACAATTGCTCGTTGATGATTCAAGAGATTGGAACTTGATGAGTGATCATAGGCCCAAAGGCTCTAGGGATAGAATTTGAGTATAATTGTGAGTTGATTTTGACATGAATATGAAATTGAGATGATTACTAATGAATGAGAATTAAGTGGATGAACTTTAATCTTAATAAATTATAAATGCTTTATGTTAAATTTCTGGTTGCACCAACTATTTGATAAAAAAAACAAAAAGAATTTCTTTGTGTTTTTATGAACTTTGTGGTCTAATTGAATTATTGACTACAAGAGTTGTTGAGTGTTGCATAAGTCCCTTGGGAGATAACAATATATTTACTTATTACTTGCTACCTTGGGATAGGTACACTTTTGTCGTTGGTTTTATAGCCAATCACTAGTACAATATAGAGAAACGACAGCGGTTATTTTCGCTTATACGCAGCGATTCTACAACCGAGGCATATACAGGCAAGGTAAAAAGGGGTAGGCTTTTTGCCTCGGTTCTAAATCGAGGCAAAAAGGTGTGTGCTTTTGCCTCGGTTCAAATCCAACCAAGGCAATATAGGGGTTTTTTTCTTATTTTTGTGTTTTTTTTTTGCGATTTGCTAGGTCAGACATTAGTCCTTGGCCGCAATCCATCAACGTCCACTGAAATGCAACCTCCAAATCACTACAAGAACAAGGAGAACAATGCAACCTTCAAATCACTACAAGAACAAGGACAGCGTGCTCCCACCACCACCAGCAGAGAATCAATCAAACAAAAACAACCCATTCGAAATCAGAAAAAGGGGAGGGAAGGAGGCTTCCTCCTTCGCTGCGAATCAAAATGGAGAGAAGAAGAAGAAGAAGAAGAAGAAGAGTGGCCACTGCGCCCTTGTGCCCCGGCTGCGCCCCCGTCGCGTTTCCGTCGCGCCATTGATGATCCCTCCAAGTTGGTTGTCCGCGCGAGACGAAGAACCCTAGGCTAGGTTGGATCGGAACAAGAGGAGGAAGGAACAGAGAAGAGGAAGGAAGACTCCCTCTTGGCAACGTGAAAGAAAATGGGAGAACAAGAGGAGTGGCGCAACACCACAAACAAGAGGAGCGGCGCAATACCATGCCTGTTCACGAAATTTAACCTTAAACAGATGTTATCACCTCAGTTCTTTTTTAACCGAGGCAATAAGGGTCTACGTCATCGGTTCTATAAAGAACCGATGCCTAAACCCTCTAAAAAAAATAAAAAATTTCAACAAGGTCTACGACCTCGGTTCTATAAAGAACCGATGCCTAAACCCTCTCAAAAAAATAAAATAAAATATTTTAGCTATTTTATGCCTCGGTTCTTTAAACAACCGAGGTAATAGACCTTTGCGATAATTACAAAAATGCCTCCGCGTCAGTTTTAGGCATTGGTTCCTTATGAACCAAGGCATATACTTTTCTGATAATTACATAAATGCCACCGCGTCAGTTTTAGGCATCAGTTCTTTTTGAACCGAGTCATACGTTTGTGATAATTACAAAAATGCCACCGCACCATTTTTTGCTTCGGTTACAACTAAATCGATGTTTAATGCACGAGTTAAAATCCTTTTCTTTTACTAGTGAATAATCACTTAGGCAAGGTAAGCCATCCACTCCATCCAAACAATCCAATTAGCCTGTTCATCCTGACCATCTTGGCCAATCTGTCCAACACGATCAACCTAACCAACCTGGCCATCACGCGAGATCGATCATCATGTTGGCCCGTCTGCACGACCATAAAGCCAGCCCGACCATCAAGGCAACTTGGCAAGTAGTCCATGCAGTCTATCCCAACCATCCCAATCATTATGGCCAAGTCGCTTAACCCAACCATCATGCCAGATCGGTCATTCCGTCAGCATGTTAGGATGACCATAAAGCTATCCTGGCCAGCCAATCCATTTAGTTTAATGTCGAGCTCTATAAGGAGAGGATTGCTGCTAAGCTAAGATGAGAAGAGAATTATCAAATGAGTGAACTGGTAACCTATTAAATTAATGGGTATTTAAGAGCATGAAATTGGAGTGTCACATTCTAATTTTTTAAAAGTAGTGAAATGTCAAATCAATGTAGATACAGATGAGCATAAAAGTCATGGTTAAGAACATGTGTCAATCAAGTACAGTAGGTATTCTGGAGCAAGTTGAGCTCGTCCAGATCGAGCTCTCTAGGTCAACTTCCTCTAGGTCGAGCTCCTATAGTCTGAGTCCTCTAGGCCAATCTCCTCCAAGATGACCTCCTATAGGCCGAGCTCTTACAGTCCAAGCTTCCAATCCGAGCTCCTCAAGCTAACCTCCTCTAAACTATAGCGACCTATCCAAGCTGAGCTTCCAACCTGAACTCCTTTAGGCTAAGTTTCTACAAGTCGACCTCCTCCAGATCAACCTCTTTTGAGCTCTCCAAGTCAACCTCCTCCAGGCCAACCTCCTCTAGGTTAATCTTCTCTAGACCAACTTTCTCTAAGCCCAATCAGTCAGTTTATCCATTCTGGTAACCTATTAAATAAGTAGGTATTTAAGAGCACAAAATTAAACTATGCATTCTAATTTTTTAAAAGTTGTGAACTGACAAGCTAATACAAATGCAAATGACCGAAAAAGGCCATGATTTGAAATAGGTGTCAATCAAGTAGAGCGGGTATTTTGAGATTTTCCTTAGGATTTTGTTTATATATATATATATATATATATATATATATATATATATATATATATATATATATTTAATTACTCTAATGATGACAAAGTGCTATAAATTTCACATGTGCTCTATGGATCATTAAATATGATTTTCTACCGTGTATACTATCAAAGAATTTAATCAAGAGTTTATGAAACTGGCAGTTTGAAACTGAAAAGCACATTAAAGGATAATTCTTATTTTTTGCATTAATTTTTCATAATACAGAATATTATTGAAATTGGGACATCAAAATCTTTACTTAAAAAATAATTATTATAAAAATAAAATTAACATATTTATTAAACATTAATTAGTAAAAATATTTTAAAAAATTAGGATTCAAAAACTTATTTAATACATAAATTATTTATATAGCGTTGTTAAAATGGTTGCAATTTGTGAAGCACCATATATCCACACTGAGTTAAATTGAATTTTATTTTAAAATTTGATATAGACCAATCTTTACATTTTAGCATTCTATATGAATGCTACTAGCTCATTTTTAAAGTTACAGATCTTTTAGTAAATAAATAATAATTTTTTAAAATCTATTTTCCATATTTATCCTTAAAAGAAGTTACTATAAACTTAATATATGTTAAAATAAATATTAGTATATTTTATTTTTATTATAAAAAATTATAATTGATAATTATAATATTATTAGTTTTATTTAAATTCTGTTAATAATTAACATAATTAAATAAGTGCTTAATTTTTAATAATTATTAGATGTGTTCATAAAAAAATTAATGTTAATTAATATACAATTACAATTAAAGAATCATTAAGAAATGTTTAGATATATAAGAGGAACAATTATTCTCTTTTCATGGTGCAAAACATTTAAAATCTTGTAAGGATAGTAGTATCCCATGTCTGTGAGAATAAATGCCATAATATTTTGTACACTTTTTTTGTTTGGATTCTATTTTTTTACTAGTAAATATTTATCAACGGTTTTGTTATCATAGTCACGACTTTATAAATTTTTAATAGATAAAGATATTTTGATACACATAAACTTTTTATGTTCATTTAATATTTTTTCTTTTACTTTTTTTTCTTTTAATGAATACAAAAAAATTTATTCTCTTATAACTATTTCATTTTTATACAATATATTAAATGTTAAATGAGTGTAAAAGTGTGTATCATATCATTACTCTTATCAATAAAATTTACGGATAAATTATTTATTGACAGTTTTTTATTTCTTATTCAATATACAATATTTTTTAATATTTAATTAAATTATTTTTTTAAAAAACACTATTTAATGTCAATAAACAATATAAAACATGAAATTAAAATATATTTTTTTTCTCTTCTTATCTCTTGATCGTTAGTATAGTTTGTGTTCATATATGATTTTTTTTCTCCTTATTTTATCTTATGTATTTTAGTTTTAATATCTATTTTGATCATCTTATTTGTTAGTTTTGTTCAAGGTAATTCTTCTATTTTTGAATTGTTTAAAGTGGTTCTATATTTTGTAAAAATGGTTCAATTTGATCTTTTATATTAACGGCGTTTAAAACCCTAATGACGTAATGTCCACGTTAACCAATATTCAATGAGTTGTCCAGTTTTAAAATAATGGCAACATCAAAAGTGACATGACAATGTTAAAAGTCCTTCACCTTAATTAAACCTTCTTTATTATAATTAAATTTACTTTACCTTCATTAAACCCCAATTTACTATCATGAAACTCTAATTAGGAACTTCTTCCCCTCTCTGTTTTTTAGTTCTCGGATAGACCTAGCCTTGGAGTGTCCTTGTGAGTTTAGTTGGGTTTTCTTCTTCTCCTTTATCTTTGTTCGAACTCGTGAATAATTGGCTGGGTTGAATTTAGGTTATGCTATTTGGGGGTTTTGTTCTTGATTTTTCTCTATATAGGTTTTGATCTCGCGATTTGGGGCCAGAGTTTTGATTTGGATTCTGTTATTTGGGGTTTCTATTCTTGATTTTTCTCTACATGTTTTGATCTTGCGATTTAGGACTAGGGTTTTGATTTGGGTGTTGTTATTTCAGGTTTTTATTCTTGATTCTTCTCTATAGGTTTTGATCTTGCGATTTGGGATAGGATTTTGATTTGAGATTCTAGAATTTTTTTCGTTTGGAAGGTGATAGTTGCAGTTTGTGATTTTTTGATGGTGGTTTGGTTTGGGGTCTCTAGTGGTGGTTTGGGTGTGAGTAGCAGCTGAGGATGTGTCTAGCTTGAAGAAGGTGAGAAACTATTTAAAATAAAATAAAATAAAATAAAAAGTGAAATAAAAACTTTTAACATTGCCACGTCACATGACCACGTATTTTAAAACTGGATAGCTCATTAAAATATTGACTAAGGTAGACAGCCGTCAGCAAAAAAGACTAAATTGAACAATTTTTATACAAAAAAGGTGACCACTTTGAACATCTCAAAAATTTAAAAATAAGAGGACCACTTTAAACAAAACTAACAAATAAGAATACCAAAATAGATATTGAACATGTATTTTATTCAAATATATTGAATTTTAATCGAATTTTAAACTTTAAAATTAACAATTTAATACATTTTATTTTTAAAGTATTATGATTAAACAGTGAGAGAGGATCTCCTTAACACGACAAAATTTTCCTAACACAACAAATACAGAGTATGTAATCATTAATTGCGCAAAAGAATTTAAAATTATACTATATAGAGTTCAACAACAAATTGATTTAATATTATTAATCTGTATCAGTTGAGAATTGAGATAGATATGGTTGTTGATTTGTTTAGTGAATATATGCGAATGAGCCTAATTTTCCAATTAATTAGCGCGTCTTCCTCGTTTAGAACTTATTATCCAATAGAAAGCCACTTTGCATTTTTAATAATGTTTAAGAAATATCACAGAATATGCAGTGTAACCTTCTCATTCCAAATTAATAACCCCTTGCTGTGTGCGGACGGTAATATTAGGTCTCACAAGTGCTCTTTGTTGACAAAACACAAACCTTATTAAACTAACAAAATTTTGTTTCATTTTATTTATGCTTTGATTTTCATTTTTAGGGACTTCTCTTGGACATACACAACATATAAATATATTAAGAAAAATAAATACTTAAAACAAAAATATGAGTAATTAATTAATATAATTTTAATCATATTGTTATCTCTCTTGGGTGTGTCAGTTTTATATCTACAAATCTCTGACCTTGTTTTTCTTTTATCTTCCAATAATTTAACATTTTTATAAGTAATTTTTTTCCTCAAATTTAGCATCTCTTTTTGGTTTCTTGTAAATAAGGCACAAAAAATCTCACATTCTTATGAAATTTTAGTTATTTTATTTATAGAATAAACAAAATATAAAGTTTGGAAGATTTTTATACTATATTTTTATGTTAAACGATTAAAATAATCGCGATATTAATACGAATTATCTTCGTTGATACAATGATTAACATCTTAGTCAACTCATACTTCCTCTTTAGATAATTTATTTCATACTAAGAATAACTTCACTAGGGTTGAAACTCTACCCCACTTGATTAAAAAACATAAATCGCTATCACTTGGTCTCAACAATATTGATAATTTAAATCAATTTTTTATTATAAATATAATTTTTATTACTCAAATGTTCTGTGTGGATTTGGATATGCTGATACCTTAAAGAGGTTTTATAACAATATTTCAATTCATTAAACGTAATGGAGTGGTTTTATGATTTCGTATAAATTGAAGAGTCATATAAATTGGATAAAAAAAAATACTAAAAACGTATTTTTCATTTAATCAGGAATCCATTTCAAAATTAATTAGTGAAACACATATATTTCAATGAATAAAAAGTGAGTATTAAAAAATACTTTTACAGAATTAAAAATATAATGTTAAAAAGTCTATATACCTTAAAATCAATTACGTATATGTAACAAACTTAATAAAATCTAATCAATCCTATAAAGTTTTGAAACTTATAAAATATAAACAAATCATGTGTACATATATAGTATATCTGAAATCATACCATCAAAATTTGACCATTTCTATTAAATATATTGTTCAATAATAAATAAATGTATTATTTAAAAGAGATTTTATTCCTAATATTTCTCAGGAATTGAATGATTTTGTATAATGTGAGTAAATTGACCTTCGTTACGTATATATTTGAATATTAATGATTTATTCACACAATTTGAATATTGCTTAAATTAAATTTATTTTGAGGCTTATGTTCAATGACTAAATAAACTTCGTGTTATTTATAGTGAGAAATGTTAACTCAAAACAACTTCCATGTACTATTTATTGTTACTTCTTTATTGGTGTTGGAGTTTTATTGAACATAATACATCTTAGTATTTCTTTTTCATTCCATAATTTTTGTGTTAATTTTATAATTTTGCATATTTATTAAAAATACAAATATTAGCTAGAGATTATATATGTCAGTTCTCATGAATTTTATATCTTTGTGTGAGTACATAGTCAGAAAATCAAACAAACAGATTGAGGTAAGAGAGTAACAAACTGCAATTTATTGAATTGAATCTTGACATTGTCCGAATTAAGGGATTGGATACAACAAAAGAACCCTGAAAAGCAAACTGATCATTGGAAACTAAACCTATTGCTTGCTGCATGTGTAAAAAAAAATTAAAAATAAATGGATTATGGCAAAGGAAATTGTTGGAGCCTAAACCAATCAATTAAGCTGATTAATTTAGGGCATAAATTGATTGATGTTAGAGGACGTATATGGATCTCCTCTGAGAGCACATACAGGCCAAAGAAAAAACAAAAGAACTTATTAATATTATAATGTTCAGTATTCTATAAAAAAAAAAAATTAGTATTCACTGTTTTCTCTTCATGTTTTTTCGCTCTTCTTCTACCTCCAGTAAGTTCATCATCACTGCATCTGAAGCATCTCTCAGTATCTCCGACCAGTCCCTGAAAACGCATCAAATTGAACATTTTTGCATTAATTAACCAAAACAATTTAACAATTACTGAAAAATAAAACAAAATTGATACTGTTAATTATAGTGTAAGATAATTTTTTGGCCATCATTGACAGATGGTATTTTTAATTTAGTATTATTGTTTATAGTTTTATGGTGATGTTTATTTTTGGCATTTTAGTTCGTGAAATACGTACCCTTTGAAAGAATCAAAGGTCAATCCAACAGTGTATTTAGCTTCCTCGAGTGCCAAAGAGAATCTCCGAAGCTGTTTAGCAGGACAAGTTCCGTTGTCCTTGACCACAAGCTGCGAAGGTTTAACGTCGTAGAAGATGGGCACAACCCTCTTCTTTGACTCCATGAGAAGAGCGAGTTCATGTAGACAAAAATACGACTCACAGTAACGTGGCGAAAACACCGTAACACCCACTTTGCAACCTAGAATGGCCCTGTCGATGTGATCGAACAACCTATCCCCAGGTTTCATGTTCATGCTGTCCAAAAACGACCGCACTTCCATCCTAGTCAAACTGTCGTATAGCAACCCCGCGATGTTCCTCTTGGTGTCGATGCCACGATGGTTTATGAACACATCGCATGCTGGACGAGCCAGTTTGCGGCACAACTTGGCCGGCAAATGTTGCATGGCTTCGACAAGTTACCTTGGTATATGCAAAGAAACTATTTTGTTTTTGTTTGTGTGAATGAACGTATGGAGGTATATGTTGTAGGTGTGATTTTGTCTTTGTGCTTAGCGTTTCTGGTTTAAAAAATGGTGGTTGATAGAGGAATTGGAGAGGGTTTGATTAACGACCAGTTTTATAAGGTTGGGGTTTGAAATTCAATGGTTAATGTCTGGACTCGAGAAAATACTAGGTATTGACGAAAAAGAGTAAAAGTGTTTGAAAAATTTGACTGCCTAGAATGCATGTGATTGGAACTGTGCTTGTCCTTCAAACACGTAGTTGGTCACTTTATTCTATGTGTGGGGAATCCTTAACGCAGATCCGCTGACATGGTCATGTCTAGTAATTTTGCCTTGCCTTTTGTGGGAAATTTAGACTGTTGCTTCCTGTCGTCCCTATAAACTAGGTTTATCATATCCGTTTCCACACATCATCTTCTTACAAATACAAATTAACTATTAATATATATATATTCTTTTTTATAAAGACTTTGAATTTAGAATCTTGTGTATATTATTAAAAAAATTTAATATTATAAAAGGAAATTACTAAAACAGATTTTTTTACATAAAATTATATGATTTTTATTGTTAAACTAAAATCTACAAAAAATGTAAAATTAACAAAATGATAATTTTTTTTAAGATATTAACAATATCACAACATTTACCATGTTTGTCTCTATGTTCAATAGTCAATAGGAATAATAATATTTAAATTGTTTTTAAAGACTTGACATATCAGATTCTTTTTTGTTTTTAACAACCTTTAGCTTCTCTAACAGCATTTGAGTCCCTATTTAGTATAGCTTGGTCATCTTTTTCAACATCTTTGATTTCATCTTCTTTTCCTACATCACAACTTAAGTAAAGAAAAAGGCAAATTCATTGGTTAAATATATTATAGTAACAATTAGTTTGTTATAAAATACAGGAAAAATAATATAAAGTTTACCTTGGACAACAAATCCTAATCTCCAATTTCTTGTGTGGCTTCAACATTTTTCAGAAAGAAATGAACCTCAATATTTATTAAGCACACTAAACCAATACTAAATGTTGGTTCAAAAGCTATATTTATTTTGAATACTTAAAATGTACGCCATTGATGCAAGTTTCGGCCTAGATCTGTTCTCCAAATTTGATAGTACTAGGAATAATGTTTGCACTCCATCGAATATGAATGAGATGTATATCTAGCAGAAGAAATATAAGAAAAAAAAGAAGAAAGGAAAGAAACCTAATCAATGAATGTTATTAACATGTAAAATTTGTTAGTAATTATTGATAAATTTATGATTATTAGTAATTATCGAAATTTTTTTTAATATATTTATAAAATTTACTAATGATCCTTTTACTAAAAGATTTTTAATCTATCGAAAGTCCGTTGGTAAATACAATTTGTCGATAGATTTTTACCAACGACACTTGATAATATATAATTTTATATAGTAGTAAATCTTTCATAATTTAGTTTAAGAATAAAACAATTTTTATAATAATTTGAGAAAAACTATACTTAGACTAAAAGAAGAGTGAAAATAGAACTAAGGAAAGAGTAAACAAAATTTTGTTCAACGATCCAAATTAGGTTTTAAGGTTTGTTAGTGGAGTGTTATGTCTCTCTCAGTTGCATTTATATTAATATTTTTATTTAGTATTGAAATAAAATTATGTTAGATGAGTAATATTTTTTTCTCGGAAATTTAAGGCATTTTTTAAAAAGAACTTCATAATAATCATGAGTATAAGAGATGTATTTTTTTTTATTCAAAGGAGTGAGTGCATGACAAACAAATATAAAAAATTCCCAATCATGTTGCACCTCAGACCCTACCAATGGTCATGGAACTACTAGCATCTCGTGGTGATTAAAGAAAACAAAAAAAAAAAGTTAAGCATGGGGACCAATGCCAAAACCCACGACCACGAAAGAAAGAGAAATTAGCTGAACCCCATAGTTTGAAAAGATGTGAAATGAAACAAATAGAAAGAAAAAAAAAAGTTAATATAACTAATAATTTTAGTAAAGATGACAAAAAAGAAACACATATTTGATGAAGGAGAATTGGAGGGCATGAAAGAAAATTGCATTCAATTGCTTTAAATTGTCATGATCTTGTTGTAGAACATGGTGACACCCTGTAATATTTTTCAGACTTTTCTTACTTTTCGTCTCGTTTTCTTTGTAATGTTCTGGAGTGTTGAAAACTTTACGAAAAAAATTAAGAGAAAAGTTTCCATCTTTGTTTGTGAGATGGAATTAGAATGAGTCGCAAAACGATTATCAATCTGAAAATAGTCAGCTGCAGCTGAGTGCCTTATTTGATTTCTCATTCTCAGTTCGAAATTGACAAGTGATTGTTGAAACAGTCCCGTTGGAATTCATCACCAGAACGTAAGAGAAAATTAACCAGTATTAGTTTGAATACACGTCTACACTAAATACATTTTACATATAATAAATTTATAGTAAAATAAAATTCATATCATATTAATATTTCTGCATATAAGTTATAATTTGATAAGTGTTTTATATTATGTTATTACATATTGTAAAGACTTTAAAAACATTTCAAGTCTCCAATTTTACGGATATTTGATTTCTTTAAGGTACTTGTCCTCTTTAAGTTGAGTAATAGATTTTATTTTTAAAAGACACTTCGACGTTCAAGTCAATCAAGTGGATCAACGAGTAATAAAAATTGTAATTAATGAACGCAATAATTTATCTTGTATTTCGTGTTATTTATACTATGTTTATAGGTTCTTTACATGGATGAGTCTGACTAATGTAGCTAATGACTTTGATTAGTCTTTGATTAATCCATCTACTTAATCATGCTTTAATTGTCACTTTCGGTAACCATCCCATATGCTGAAACTATCTCGCTAGTGTATAGGCGGCCATGCCGTCATAATGCATCAGCTAATTGACATGTAATCATCCATATCGCTGTGGCTCATGATCAGACCTTGAGGTTTTAGAACATCTAGGCAAGTGTTGATATGTCTTTAGACATATACAGTACACTATAGCCTCCTAGGCTTGATATGTTAGTAGTCCAGTCTTCATGTTGCTACTATGTAGTTATCTGTCTTATATGCAAAGAAAATTTGTATTTTTGGTTCTTGTCTGACAGGTATACTAACCCCTACCCTTGAGAAGTGCAACGATGAAAAGGGTGTAATGATGAAATGTCATATGTGATTAGACATGGAAGATGTAGGTTTGGTAGGTTGCAAAGAAAACAAAGCGAGGTTGTGTATGTGAAGAGTCACATCCCTTAGCCTTTGAATTCTGGAAAGATCTAATGGTTGAGAAGAAGAGGCGGGAAGGTGAAGGGTTGCGAAGTTTTGCGATAAATAAAGGGCTCATTTGCCCCAATTGAAAACCAAGTTTTCTAAGGAATTGCTCTGTTGTTGATATCTTAAGAGAAAGGTTAAGCACTTCAACAGTCGACTATTCAAAGGTATGTCGCATAGTGGGTCAAACATAGGTTTTGAAGGGGCAAAAGATAATGGTAGTACCTAAACCTCAATGTCTTTTGACGCATCATTGTCAAGAGCTTTGGAGGTGAATGAAGGTGATATATAAGAATAAGGAGATCCTCCTAAGGAGCATGTCGATGAGAAACTACCTCGAAGGGAGGGATACAAGTGGGTATATCCCTTGGTGGGAAAACATTTTTCAAACTTTAGCTGGTCAAGAATATTAAACTCTTGGATGAATATTATTCATGTATTTGAGAGCATGGTGTTCGAGGATATAGTGTCGCTTAGAAGAGTAATTGTTAAAGACAATGTTAGTCATGATTGAGAGGGGTATAAAGAGGATTTTTTCTATGTGTATATTGCTTTTTTCCTATAACTCCACTATTGTCACATAAATGACTTTTAATGTCTGTTATTTTTGAATTTTAACATCAGAAAACTCTAACGTCTTAGCCGAGGACATCAAATTGACGTCAGTGTTGAAAACAAATGTCCAAGAACCTCGATCATGTTAGAATCTGACGTCTCTTAACAACGAGTATGACAATAGACCGACGTCCAATTGATGCCATTTCTATTTAAACATGGGAAACATTTGATATCTTTTAGTGTACTTACAAACGTTAAAACACTTCAGACTAGACCATATTTTACATCTTTAGACGTCTTTTAGTGCATTAATAAACGTTAAATGTTGGTTTTTTAAATATTATTTATATTTACAATTTACTTAAACCTGAAAAAGTTAAAATATTCCATTATAGTTCAGAAAATTCCCAACAAAAATTATATATCAAAACTAAAGTTATTAACACAAAATGTAACTACTAAGACTAAAGCTATCAAAACTAAAACTATTAAAACAAAACTAAAACTTTCATAATAAAAAACTTGTCCTAGACAATTTTGAAGCAAAATAATAATGTTATTATGGGTCCTAAATTCATTGTTCCTATAGATACGTTGCTCATTCCTATCTTACCTTATTCATTGTGTCATCCTTTATAGGTGATGGATTCTTGAACTGTTGAAAAAAAAACACAACTTTATTATGTATGTGATTTATAATATGTAAAAGGTATATATTATTGTCTCAATCCAATCTTTTCTAATTTCAACATGAATGATGGTTTTTATTCATAAAATGATATAATAACCATATGCTCGAATCTAGCTATTTGTTACACTAAACATAACAAAGAAAATAAACACATCATGGTCATAAATTGACTTCCCAAATTAGTAACTTTAGGATGAATGAGTTTTAACCTTTAGATATGGTACTTGAATTTGTTGTGCTCCGAGCTTACCCATAATTCTAATTAAATTAGAAACATAGGTTAGTATTAATATAACTAAGTATATGATATGAAAAGAAGTAACACTTCCGTTTGTAACGTGGATTTCAACTCATGTTTCATCTTCTCGTTCACAAAGATTGCATTGTCTTAAACGTATTGCAAGAACTCAGAAACGTCCTTTTCATAATCTTCATTGATGTGACGTTCATTTATTCAACTTTGATCCATGCTATGTTTGTAACAAACTCCATCAATATTAAATTTTTTTAACTTTTACAAGGTGAAGCCCTACCTATTTGGAAGAGAAAAAATATTTTTCATAATTTGCTAACACACATATGAAGAAGTCTAACATCATAAATTTGATAAAATTTGACAGCATTTTGGGTTGATATCCGAAGTTCACGAAATGAAAGTGATCAACAATCAAGTATACATCCAGAAAACAACAAAAAATGGTCTTAACCGAAATTTCATCAAATTTATGCATAAACTTCAATATACACTTTATAGCGAATTATGAAAATAATTTTCCAAACTGTCTAATTAGAAAATTCAAGATTTAATACAAATGATTAAAAATTTAATCATTTGTACTAAATCTCAACGAGAACTAAGGTTCGCTCAGTGTTTAACTAAAATGAAATTTAGTTCATAAATTCTTCCTTCACATCTAATAAATCTAAATTATATAAACATACAACATCTAATAAATTTAAAATTAGTTAGATAACTAATAAAACCTAACAATAAAATTTAATAATCAATAACTCATAGATCATTAGATAAATTAAAATGCATCTACTACGATAAAAATAAGATAAAATTAAATATTCACATTAAAACTAGGATAAAATAACATAAAAACTAAATATTTAACATTATACATTCTAAAAGAACAAAAGCACAATAAAGAGGGGAAAACCAATAACACAAAGGGTATACACATGGAATCAACAAAGGATACACAATGTCATTGTACATTCAACATAAGAGAGAAAAGGGTATTGCAAAGTTGAAGAAAACTAACCTTAATGCAAAAATCAATCCAATAGAACGAAAACTTTGGTGAAAATGAGCACCACAAGCATCAATTAAAGTAAAATGGAGTGAAAAATAGTGTAATTGACCTTAAATGTTTGTCATTGTCACCTTGCTCTAATGAATCATTGCTCATAGTAACAAAGTGCATAATTGAACTTAAAGCGAAAGTTAATTAGTTAAAATGAATCCTTTCATGAAAACAAGCATCATAAGGGTCAAATGGAGTGAAAATGAGAGCAATGGACCTCAAAGCCTCATTGTCACTATCGCCTAGCTCCAAAGAAGCCTTTCGCATAGAGAAACATTGAAAATGTGACCTCTCGCACCTCTTTTTTTTCCTTATTTGACATATTAGACGCCTGACCCATCCTCCAACAGACATCTATTGGTCATATGACATTGAGCCCCCAATTTTATCTGACATCTAAACATTGCATGAAAATAGCCTTCATGCTGTGCTTTTTAATATTTGAAAACCATTTGACGTCGACCCCCTAAATAAACATACATTTATTTGTTATATGAAATCAGGCCTCATTCTATCCAACGTTAAACTCTTCAAGAACATGGCCTTCCAATTGGCTTTTTTTAATGTTTTAAAACAATATAATGTTGACCTTTATTCTATTTGACGTCAAACTCTTTAGAAACATGGCCTTCCAATTGGCTTTTTTTTTTAATATTTTAAAACAATATGATGTCGCTCCCTTAAAAACAAACATCTATTGGGGATATGATGTCAGCCACCTTTCTATCTGACGTCAAACTCTTTAATCTACACATATCTATCACTTTCCATTGGCCTTTTTCACCAACACAACATTAGCCAACCATGTTGTGTAACACGCCTCCTTGACTAATTCGACTTGTAACATATTTTTTACCTCGGCCTTAACGGCTAACCTTCTTTCTTCCCCTAGCTTCCTCTTCTTTTGTGAGACTGGTCTAGCCTCATGTTGTATAATATTATAAAATATTGTGTAACGTTCATAAATTGCAACTTTAAAATTTTTATTTCAAAAGAATGTTGTGCAAAGCTTTATTCACAACGTTCATAAATTACAACGTTCTATGCAACGTTAAAACACTTATTAATTTTTAATTTCTTTTATTGATTTTATTCTTCTCTAGTTTTATAAACAGATAGCTCTTCCTCAATTACAAAACACACAAAAATCAATCTTCTCTCATTCTTTTTTTCTTCCTAAGTTTCATCCTTATGTCTTTTCCTTTTCTAAAATATTTTGGGTTTATTTATATACTCTTTTTAGAGATCCTTGCTAGTTTTGAGATCCTTAGAAATATTATGGGAAGTTGCTGTTGTATCCTCGTGGACTTGCGCAATACACCATGGATAAGTCCTTAAGGATAGTGAATCTACATGCATCAGGAAATACTGTTTTGTCAACTTTTTTATATCACCTCATTGAAGATATATATCATGTGGAAGGTAACCCACACTAGTGCAGAAAAGGCTTTAGACGTCTATTATTTTGGACTTTTAACGTCAGATCCCGATCCGACGTCTTTATGGGTGATGTTAATGGGACGTCGGACTCCACAGGTCCGACGTCTTTATAGACGTCGGACATGCATTAACCGACGTCTATAGTGCCCTTAAGCATCGGACATGGCACTAACTGACATTTACTACAGCTCGTGTCTTTAGGTAGTGTAGTAACACCTTCTTTCTTTGCTAGTTTCGTCATAGAAAAGGTTGCGCCTTTTGGACCTCTTATGGAATTTCAACCGAAAACCGAATCTAGGTCCTTGCCTATTTCCATTCCAACTGGCAATGAAAATGAATACGGTGACATGAGAAGTAGGCAAGGACCCAGGTTTGGTTTTCGGTTGAAACGTTATAAGACGTCCAAAAGACACAAGTTTTTATTACGAGGAAACTAGCAAAGGAAGAATGTGCTACTACACTACCCAAAGACACGAGAAAAACTGCATCAAAACACAACGAAAACTCATTTTAATCGGTTCAAATGGAAGATAATCCATGAAAAACTAGTTTAATCAGAGTAAAAGTAAGTTTAAACGGTTCAAAAGAGAGAAAAACGCACCTGGATATGCAATGTCGCAGAGAGAAAAGGCGAGAAGGAAGACGATGAAGTGCGCGTAACCGCAGATTCGATTTCTAATTTAACAGTAAATAAGACCTTGGACGCAGAGGGCACGACATCTATTCTCGCTTAGACGTAGGAGCCTTCACTAATATGACGTCCAAAACAACTTTCACCTACCCTGTCAGGCCATTTAGACGTCAGATGGCGGGATCAGACGTCTATATGGCGGAAAAAAAGAACTTTTCATCTACCTGTCAAACATTTACACATCTGTTAGGTGGGGCACCGATGTCTATAATCGTATATAGACGTCGGGGTGGCGGGATCGGACATCTATTTGGCGGAAAAAAATAATTTTTCATCTACCTGTCAGACACATAGACGTCTGTTAGGAGGAGCACCGACATCTATAATATTATAGACGTCGGTGCCCCTCCTAACAGACGTTTATGTGTCCAACTTATTTACCAACATGTCACCGGTCAATAATTTACGTTGGTTATTCTGTGGTTCGATGTCTACTGGGTGACATTAAAGGCCATTTTAGTGTCATTGGTTGACTCTAGGAAGTTGACTACTGTCCATGCAAACAGATAAGCATTGTCAATAAAAAAAAATGTGTTAAGAGATTGAAAATAGTATTGTATTTCACCAAATTAATGACAAGAATGATAATGATCGATTAAATACATTCTTGATACTAACATTACTTGTGAAAAGGTATTTAAGTATATGCTAATATGAGACATTTGTTCATATACAAAGTTTCTTCAATATATTTTACCATAAATTGTTTTAAATTTTTCACATATGGTTTAGATTGAATAGTTTTAAGAATGATTATAAAACGAGATTTGTCCTAGTATAATAATTGATAAATTCTTTAAGGATTAGTACTGATTTAACTTTCTCTACATACTAGTATGTCTATTTGTTCTTTCATGAATATGTCGATTATAATGTGTCTTATGATTTGTCATTTTTATCTTAGTGTATAATCGTTAATGTCTTTGGTTAAAAATGCACAAAGTTAAAACATTTAACTAGAACATTCAATGTTAACTGTGAGATATGTATAATAGTTTATGCCTAAAAAATATTTTCATTTTACAAAGACAAAATCTTGTGAAATTAGATAAATATCGTGTCTTAGAAAAATAATGAAAGAGGGTCGTTTTTGAAATTAAAGAGTTAAGGAAGCTCGCTTTAAGAAAATTTGATTCCTCTAACCACCTAAAGATTGAAATGTATAGTATGATGCAGTATAATGTGTAATCTTGTATTAAATTAAGTTGTAAAGTATTTTCTTGATTGATATTGGTTAAAGTGTCTTCTTGAAGCAAAGTTTACATACTAAAAGTTCTTAAAACTTCATATATCATATGATATAGCGCGCTATGATCACATATATTTTAGTCATGTGCATTTATCAAAATATATTTAGGGGGAAATCAAAGTTCTTGAATTGGAGGAATTTCACACAAACCGAATGAATAAAATTATTCCTCGATCAACCTTAACTTTTTTTCAAATTTTCTTTCTTCTAAGTGAAGGTATGTGTGAAAATTATACAAGTTTGAAAATCGGACATTTGAATCTTGCGATGGAAGAAAATGAATAGGGGATGATAGGGCTGCCGAAAGCAAAAAGTATTATTTGGTAGAATGACAAAAGATTCTAAGTATTAGGCTGTTTGTTTTCAGTCATGATGTTGCTTTTGCTATTGCTATTGCTATTGTGGGAGGATGGATTTGTGATGAACACTTTTAAGAATGGATATGTGGGTGTGAATTTGCATGAGAAAGGAATGAAAGCATTTACGCACATTATGCCAAAATATACAAAAGTATTTACTGTTCATGTTTTAACAAAAGATGAAGTTGTCCTCGCTTTAATTTGAAAATGACTTTCATTGTCAATGCGGACAAGAGAAGAAAATTGATTCTCGAAATGAAGATAATCGATTCTACATAATTAAAAAAATTCTGAAATAAATTTTGGATACATTTTCAAAATACATTGATTATGGTGATGTTAAAATCCATTACGGTAATGTTAGAATCAATTTTAGATTTGTTTATATGATTTAAATACAATGAAATTGATTATACCATTACTAAAATCGTTTATGGGTTTTATTGGAATCGATTATACTATTATTGGTTCTAAGTTATTATAATATATATATATATATAGTTTTAAATTTTTTTATTATATATACTATTATTAATAATAAATAATAATATTTTTAATTTATAAAAATTATTTTGTTTAATTATATATAAATAATTATAATAATATTTTTGTAATTTATGAAAATGATTTTTTTTCTTATATATTACATTTGCTTTTTAAATTTTATTATATATATATAATTTTAATTTTATTTTAACATAATTCTATTATTTATATTAAATCTTATATCATATTTATTTAAAAAAATAAAATAATAATAATTTTATATCTTATTTTATTCGATGTGGAAATTTGTTTTTACAATTCATGGTCACATCACTCAATATTTCTTGCTCTCGAGCTCTCATGATTGACCTGAACCATGGGCTCTGATACCATTTGTAGGGAGGTTCAACAAACACACATATATATAGATTTTTATACTGGTAAGATATTGTTCGCTTTGAGTTAAGTCCTCATAGATTTACTTTTGGTACCACTCCAAAAGACCTCTTACCAATAGAGGTATCTTATATGTATATAAACCCATGTTCATCTCTTATTTTTTTCGATACAAGACTTTGTTTGTACCCAACAGTAAGAACACATATAAGTTAAAATTGATGTTTGCTTTTAGTGAACACATATAAGTGATTTGTGGGATACATGCTTTTTTCATCATCTCATGAGAGCATACATTTGAAGGAAGTTAATAATAGATGACATATTTGTCATCGTATAATTTGAAGAAACCAGAATCATTGAGTTTGAAGAAACACATTGAGATTGAACAATGAAGGAGGATGAAAAAGTCATGAGGTTGAACACGTAACCAATTATAATAGGTATAGAATCAATTTCAAGAATGACTTAACCGATTTCAAATTTACAAGTAACCGATTTTACTTGGTGTTCACATAACCGATTCCACGTCTTAATTAACCAATTTCATGACGGTGTTTAAGTTACAAATTTATTATTTTTAAAATTAATTTTTATTTTTTCCTCTTTATAATCAATAAATATGTTATTAATAAATATAATTTTATATTATTTTTACGACTAAAAATATTTTAAAAATCTTCATGTTTTATTAATTAAAACATTTTTTTATTTATCATATTAATCAAACTTTTATAAATTTCATTTTCAAATCTACCTTCAATCACCTTTGAATCCTTAAAAAAAAAATGGAATTTACTCTTACATCCCCTCACATTCAGTCCATCTCGCTCGAATATATTCCCGATATAACACACCCTTAATTTAAAGAATTTCACGATCTGCTCATTGTCTCCCCGATGCATCCGGTAAGTTTTTTTCATATCTTGGTCCAATCTGAACAGAAATTGATGATAGTACTGTTGTGAGGATAGTGACACCTGACGCGTGCATCATGGACAAGACTTAATTATAGTTTGACACCAAGTCTTCGTGAACGCGCTGATCCCGATTGATGTAACGGCTGAATTTGTCTACTTCTACTTTACTGGTAAAGTAATTGCAAACCCTAAACACATACCAACCATAAAAAGTAAATTCCTAAATGCCAGATTCATCACAACCAAAAACGGAGAGAGTATGTAACATAGACTCCAAAATACTTTTCTTTTTTTCTTTTTCATTCATAGCATGGATCATGGCCTGTGTTCCAGAAACAACGTGCACATTGACTTGCTTAATATATATGCATCGTGGTTCTCTGTATCAAATTCAATTTACATTTACCAGCTCTACTTTCAACCTTGCTTTTCTTTCAAAAATATGCATGTATGTTAAACATCAACACTTAACGTATATTTAGAAAGTGAATAAAAGTGAATGTGATAAGAAGAGAAAAATAGGAAGAAAATAATAAATTACTCCTTCTCTTTAATTGCATCATAATTCTCGTTCATACGTTTTATCATAGCTTTTCCCACAAGCTACATGTTTTGTTAGTATTCTAGCTCCATCCTAGCAAGCAACTAAGTTGATAAAAATAGTATATAGAAAAAAGTTGTCATAATCAACTCCATGTCAATGTTCATTTTTCCATTATTATATAATTGTTTGTGTGAATGTTGGATTAGGGTCGCGTAACTAAACATTATAATAGAATTTACTTAATATTAGACATTAAAGTTGGTTTAACTAATTCTAAGTCGATGTTACTTTTAACTCTCTTTTTTAAATGTAAAAGTGTTTATGTTTTCGTAAATTTTGTCAATGCTTATTAAAATTAAATAAGGTTTGTATGAGTTTAGTTGATGTTGATTTTATTTATTTATAATATTTAAGTTAGTTTAAACTAAATCAAGCTAATTTTATGTATTTTATTAATATTACTATTGATTAAAATTATGTTAATATAATATATTTTTAATATTTATAAGTTATGGTGAGTTAAGTTAAAGTTAATTATATGGTATGAAATTTTGGTGGAGAAACATTTTCTCCATTTGATCTTATATATCGAATTCAATATGAAGAGATAATGTCTGGGGATGTATGTAGATGACAGTACGACAACATAATAATGAAACAAGGGATGTAAATTTAGAATGAAGGAGATATTTCGTTTACAATAGTCACATGAAAATGTAGGTGGTAATTTCATATAGTATGGTAGGTATGCCTTATTATGGTGTGATTCATATTGTTGTTGTAATTGACCCTTGTTATATTGCTAGAGATACGAATGTAATATGGACATACAGCAAAATCGTTGGATCTTTAGGAAAGGTGTAAGATGAAAGTATAGTCATGATGGAAAGGCTTAGGAGAATTTTGATTAATTCAAAAGTTTAATTATTCTCATTCATATTTTTTTTATATTCTTTTATATAAATTTTTTCATCTTTATTTTCTTCATCCATACCTAATTGCATGAAAAGTGTTTTTTTCATTCTTTTACGAAATTTAATCGATAAGTAATACCTTCATGATTAATTAGTTACCGTAGAATTTAAAATTTGCAGGAAATGTCTTGCAAAATTTTTATGAAAAATATTTACAGCAAATTTTCTTACGAAAAAAATTCACAACAATTTTTCCTGCGAAACAATCAATTTAAAAATCAACAGATACTTTCTCCAACAAATTTAAATTTCGTAAGTGATTTTCTTACGTGTTTTAAATTTTCAATTAATTTTTCCTACAAAAATAAATAAAAAGAATTAATTTTAATAATATATAATTTTTATTTTTATATTATTTTTAAATGACAAAACAACTTATAAATGACTCATGTTTAATTATTTTTATAAATGACTCGTGTTTAATTATTTTTATATTGACTTATATTGACTAACTCAAAATTAAATCATCCTTAATTTTAACATTTATTATTTCTGAGAAACAAACACATTAACAAGACAAGATATGTTTAGCGTAAAACAGTTTCAGTATCATCCAACAAATCATCATATATAACAAATTTTTTAATTATAATTTCTTACTGATTAACATTTTAACCTTTTCAAATTAAAAGTACGTAATAATTATACTCTAATTATAAATAAATCTAACTACCACCTTATATATGTACGACTGCAGCAGGAAATGTTTTTGGGTATATGCAGATGAAGTTGATTATATTTGGCCCTTAATTGAGATATAGGTTCGAACTAATTTATTAAAAATTATGAATCATATAGGATAAATTGAGAAGTCGCCAGAGGTTAAATCTTCTTAAAATCATTCCCAGAGAATATTGGAAAAAAGTATTTGTGAATATAAAATCCACACACTCTGAATGTGCATACCAAGGATTCTTGTCATGAGCAACCAAGCCTTTTGATCCTAAACAGGTGTGGATAAAAAACATTATAGCTAAACAGTAAAAAAATACTTGAATTGTGGATCAAAAGGAATGAAAACTCAAGTAGAAGCAGTTAAACCAATAATGCAACCAACTAAAAGGAGTGGTAAGTACTATTATTATTTTTGTTCGACCAAACATACAATCAAATAAGAAAAGGACAACATGCAGTATAATGGATGTGGAGAAAAGTGTAAATATACGTAGTATACGTAGCTTTTTTAAAATTAA
The DNA here is from genome assembly GCF_029865625.1 of Vigna umbellata. Lineage (NCBI taxonomy): Eukaryota > Viridiplantae > Streptophyta > Magnoliopsida > Fabales > Fabaceae > Vigna > Vigna umbellata. The sequence continues at coordinate 52,372,504 of NC_142165.1, read as the reverse complement.
TTTTTAATTAATTTTGTCATTGTTGATGAGTGAGTTATTATTTTCACTATTATTTCAAAAATTTGAAATCATAAGTAGACTCTAAAAAACGGTTGAATAGAGTTTAAAATCTTTTTACGATAGAATATTAGACGTTATTTGTAAATATTAGACAACCTGCAAATAATGTTAAAACTTAAGGATTGGATTCAGAAAGTTTTTAAAAATGTTAATAGAAAAGAAGACTTGTTTTTATACTAATTTATTCTAAATTGAGCTATATTCAATTTTTTCCTTTAAGCCCTCTTAAGGGGTTCAACCAATCTTTGAAAAAATTACAATAAGTTTAACCATTCTTGGTTTACAATGAATATTACTATTCATAGTTTTATACTAGTCCAACTGACTAATAAGTGTGAAAAAGAGTTGTTTTTAGACTTATAAATGAACTCAAAGTTGTATTATTCATGTGTTTCTTCATTGAAAAGTTGTAATTAGAAGTAGGAAAGTTGTGTAATAATTTGTACGGAAAATTCTATATTATTTGGAATGTTGACCGCATTGTCTCGCTAAGCACACGCCATCCGTTGCTCAACTTGAAGATTTTCGCCTAGCACATCAGCATTATGCGCTGAGTGAATTAATTAAATGAAGTGGGTTTTAAAAGACGTGACATAAGCAAAGAAAACATCTTCTGACAAAAGAAAGCACAAAAAATACTGGATTTCAGGAGACAATTAAGAGACACTCCAAGGCTTCAAAACTTCACTTTCTGCAAGGAATTGTTGTAAAGAGTATGTTCTAGATGACTAGGAGTGACTAGTTTTTCTGTTCATTGGAATTAGTTGTTTGACTCTTCATTGATGTAATTTTCCTGTGTAATATATGTCTATGTTCATGTACTTTTCTTGACTTGCTTATGATTATACGGAAGTATAGTTTGATTTAAACGTTCTTTTGTTTTGGAATGTATTTCTAGAACATAAACGTAAGAAAAGCAACCAAAAGTAACGATGCTAGGAATAGTTTCCGATCTTCTGGTCATTCTTAACATCAAATTTTAATGCAAAGTTATCTGTTAAATTAATTAAAGAATTAATAATTTAATAGATGATTTTAGAACTTGGTTTAAGGAATTAAATCAAGATACGTTGATGTGAATGCTTGAATTTAGAACGTATATTGTGCAAGATGTTACTATAATGTTAGTCTAGCACCAATTCCAATGATATGTTATTCAATTTTACAATCTTAAATCTTTACGTTTGTTAATTTGATGCAATCTTCCAAATTTGAAATCAAATATTATCATCAGTAAATTGATTTTGATAAACAAGCTTGATTAAATAATGTGACTCAAATTTCCTTGAGAGACGATACTTTTACTTATTCACTGTATTACTTGTAACGAGTTGGTACACTTGCCAAATTATCACTGACTATACAAGTTTAACCACTCTTAACATACAAATCACTAGTGCAAAAAAGACCTTTAATGTCACCCTTTAGACGTCTAACCCTCGAATATCCAACGTAAAAAATGATCGGTGGAATTTTTCGTAAATAAAACAACTATATAGACGTCGGCTATGGAGGGCCCCGGCGTCTAAATACTCATATACGTCGGCTCCCCCAAATAGATGCCAACACTAAACGAAAAAGTTAAAAAAAATAATTTTTTATTCTATTTAGACGTTTGTTATAGGGGGAACCGACTTCGAAAGAACTTTAGACGTCTGTTACTGGGGGAACCGACGTCTAAATACACAACCAAGAAATTTAAAAAGTTACTTTTTGACTCTATTTAGACGTCTGATCCCGCCACTTCGAGTTCTAAAGCACTTTAGACATCTGTTACTGGGGAACCGACGTCTAAATACATAACCCTGAAATTTAAAAAGTCACTTTTTGACTCCATTTAGACGTCTGATCCCGCCACTCCGACTTCTAAAGCACTTTAGACATCTGTTATTGAGGGAACCAACGTCTAAATGTGGAGCCCAAGAATTTAAAAAGTCAGTTTTTGACTCCATTTAGACGTCTGTTATGGGGGAAGCCGATTTCTAAAATCCTTTAGACGTCTATTATGGGGGAACCAACTTCTAAATGTCGGCATTAAAACACTGCGAACACGAGATAGTCGTTACGCGCACTCATTGTTCATCATCTTCGTCGCATTTTCTCTCTATGGGTTACGCTTTTCAGGTTCGTTTTCTCACTTTTGCACCGTTTTAAATTAATTTTACTCTGATTACATCACTCTTTGATGCATTATCTTTCATTTGAACCGATTAAAATGCGTTTTTGTTGGGTTTTGGTGCAGTTATTCTCATGTCCTTGGGCGGCGTTCTTCGACGGCGATTTCTTGCATTTTGAACTCCTCCAATTCCTTTCACTACATTTTTAAAACCATCCAATAGAAAAAATGTACAATACATTTTCTTTAACTAAAATATAAAAAACTCGAATTACCATGAGTCAGGAATAATCTCAGAGACGTCTGACTTGTATGGATCGGACGTCTGTATAGACGTCTAACCTATATAGGTCCGACGTCTGACCTATATAGGTCCGACGTCTGACCTATATAGGTCCGACGTCTATAGAGATGTCTGACTTAAAGGGTCCGACGTCTCATTAACGTTACCCATATAGGCGTCGGCCAGAGATTAGACGTTAAAAGCCCAAAATAACATACGTCTAAAGTCCTTTCTGCACTAGTGAATAGTGTAACTGACTATATCATTTCATTTCATTGAGTTAAATAAAAAAATATTTTAAATCACTTCTGATTTTACAAAAACACTGTAAGAAAAAACCTACCTAGTACATAACACTCTGATAAAATATTCCTACTTATATCTTCACATAGTCTTTCCAAACGGTGAACTAGCCAAATGGTGTGGCTTCAATCCACGCCACACTTAACCTTTCATTCAGAACACCACCGTACTTCGATATGTGGGAATGGTGAAAAGAAATATGCAAAAGCAAAATTAAACTTAGTTCATAAGAAAATCAATAAAAATCTTTGTATTTTTCATACAAACGCACACCTTCATGTCATGACTACATTCACCAACTTGATCATTTTTACTCATCGTTCTTATTATATTCACTGACAATCAATACATTAATTGCTTCGTAACGTTTACCAAATTTCCACACAAAACTTCCATCAATGAAAAAAGGGAATGTCGATTAAACAAATGAGAATGGTAGACTCGCGCAAGATGTTTGAGTACGGAGAAAAGGAGGACCTATTTTAGCATGTTTAGACGTATCTTTTTTTGCTTTGCTTCATTTAATTGAAAACGTACTCTTCCAACCAGCATGGACATCGTCTAAGTCAATAACTTCAAAAAATAATTGAAAATTAATTTTAAAAAAGCCAAAAAGCTTTGTCAAAATGATATAAAAAATGTGTTAAAATATAATTTTTCCTAATAACAAGTGACAAATTCTTATGACCTATATAGCTAACAACAACAAAAAAGAATTTAAAGTCACCAAATATTGAACAGATTTAACTTATCTCAAGAAGTTCAAAAAGAGAAAGAGTTTTAATATCAATCCTTACCAAGAAAATTCACCTTATCATACAACACATGCATAGCGTTATATAAGAGAGAAATCCTGGAACGCACGTTGATTCAACATTGATTAGAATCACTTAGGCACTTTATAATTAAGAAAAATATTTTTTTAACAATTTATTTTGACAACTTTTTTATAACACTTTCGGTGATTAGTCTGTTTTAAATATTTTTTTTTAAAATAAATTCAAATAGATCAAGAAAGAAGTGACTAGTTGTCTATTATTAAAAGGTTGTTATGAAAAGTTTTTAAGATATCATAATCCTATAATTAATAGTGCACAATTCATAATCATCTATGGGATATGCAGTTGTCTCTTTAATAATCTATCACTGCTCCAAGGTTTGCAACTGGGTTTATGACCTTGAGCAGGATCTCCATAACTATTAGAAATGTTTGTATGGAGCTCATTATTTGAAGGCCAATGACGTGAGAGAGAAAAATAAAATTTATTGGAATAGATAAAGAGAGAAAATATCTTTTTAACAACTTTTTTTTTTACAATTTTTTTATTTGTGTTTTTGAATGTTTGTTTCAAATATTTTTTGAAAATAAATTCAAATATATCAATAAAATAATAACACGTGATCTATTATAAAAAACTGATATAAAAAATTATTAACATCAAAATTCAAATAGGAAACAGCCAACCTATTTGTTGTTTCCGCAAGAGATTTATGCAAGAGTTTAACTTCATCCATTATTCAAGGGTAAAGATGAACTAGTTAAAAATCGAAGAGGAAATAGAAGCTAAAGATTCCGAGGTTAAGAAACTAAATTCAAGATTGAATTCATTAACTCTGATTAATGATGATTTTAGGAGTAAATATATGATGTTATGAGGAAGAAATACAATGACCTAAAGCTCACTACTGAAAGCAGCAAGGTTGCTTTGGACTCTAAGATTTTATCTGGATTGAATTACAGAAAACTAATTCTCTTGTTTCTATTCTTTCCAATTGCTTACTGGCAAAGAGTTAACTCAGATCATGATAATCATGATGATACAAATAAAATCAAAGATCCACACCAGATTGAAAACCAAATAAAGTCAAAGGGAAAATGAAATTGAAAACGAAAACTAAATAAAATCAATGAAAAATGAAGAAATCCTACCTGATCTTAGGCGATTGAGAAACGAATGGAGGTGATGTCGTGATGTCGTGATGTCGATTTCGCTCCATATCCACTGTTATTCCTGACTTCTCATTGCGCTGTCATTAATGAGCTTGCGATGTGCATATACATTGCAAATTTGCAATGTTTCAGACTCTCAGCTAGGTTTTGAGTTTCTTCACAATTTGTTTTCAATTAAAAATATTATTACAAAACTTGTAAATTTTGTATGTAAAATTTTTGTCAATAATTTTCGCATGAAGTTCCTAGACAAACATCATGTGAAATAAGCAGAAAACTTGTATTTTCTTAGTAGTTTCCTGCGAAATTTCAAAAACTATTTATCATTTTCTTACTAACTTAAATTTGTTGAAAAATTTACAACAAATATAAAAAAATTATGTGAAACTTTCTAGAGATTTAAATCAGTAAGAAACAAATCCTATAATAAATTCATAACAATTTTTGCATGAAATTTCTGTAAAAAATTTCTCAACAAATTTGGCAAGTAATTTATAAATTTCTAATAGTCTGATGACTTGGCGTCAGTTAAGTTAAAGTCAACTTTAGAAAAACCAAGTTAACAAATGTTCATGATTTTAGTGTCACGTGAGTAAAGTCAAAAGATTTAATTATATATTTAATGAGTCTATATATTATGAAGAAATGGAGGTGAGAAATGTATCATTAATAAAACTCAGTATGGGGTAAAATTATTCAGTCCCAAGGTTTGAAAGGCTTAGGGGGATAATGAGACAATGAAAATTTCTTGAATGCGATTGAGTAATCTATAGAAGGTGAGTGGAATGGGGAACCCAACCCGAATTCAAACGTATTATTAAAATTTGATAATTTTGAAGAAACATTTAAAAAAGGATGTTTATTTTTAGTGTCTTGTGGTAGCTAGTTAATTGAGCTTATATATTTTTATTTGGATTACTGTGATCTTCCATATATTGTTGGTATCTAGTTTATTTCGAAATAAATTTAATATTACCACCTTGTGGATAGGAATGTTATTTTTAATTTGGGTTCGTGTCAGTAAATAATTTGCTAGGAATAGGAACATGATTTGTACGTCCAAAAAATACATTTCAAATGCTTTTTTAAGTTGCATGTCAATTATAGTCGTGTTTAACCGATTATTTCGCTAACAATTAAACATCAGAGTGTACCATTACGTTGGATTATACCAAGCAGAAGTTCGGTGGCTGTAGAAAACACTAATGGTTAAAAGTAACACATCATTATTCTGTATTATATGTTCATATAAATCTTTGTCTCAAACAATTATTTTAATTTTAAAAAATGATTGATTTATCGTACAGATAAGATATATCTTTCCCTGTTCAGAAACATGATGAGAGAAACATTAAATTAAACACAAAATTCCAATGAGTTTGTTAGATAGAAAAGAAAGGTCGGACAAATATAGAAATTGTAGAGTCATATATTAATAATTCCAATAATGTGGCTCCTTAATCTAGAAGAAGGAAGGTTTTTAAGATTGACATAGTGTTATTTTTAGGCATAGGCCAACCAGCACATCAAGTTTCCTGCAATATCAGTTAGCCGTTGATGATGAAGAAGACACAAAGCATAAACACTAAGCCAAACCGAAAACGACTCAAACTAATCCATAACGAAAGAGGAGGGAACCTTTATAATCCTTCCTCTTTCCATTTTCCTTCTTGGCTCTCTCTTTTGAGAAAGTTCCATTGTAATTTATCTTCTGCTTTTCGTGTCACAAATTATTTGGATAACCCCTAATTGCTGCATGTCACATGTGTGCGTGCATGCTCTCAAAATATCAATACAAACAAACCCAGTTAATCTGGATATTCATTTATCTAAGGTTTCCACAATATTTCTCTCCTTTTTGCTTATTTTGCTTATCTTTTTCTTTCTCTTCTAAATTTATTTTCCATCTTTTTTTCTGAACGTTGTAGGATTAATTTCAAGTCTGTATTCCTAAGACATGGCCACCGTTGGCTTCTGCGGTTTGAAGCCATTACGCTTTCGTCGCAAGACACATAACATTTTAGAGGTAAAACTCTAACCTTGTTTCCATCATCTTATCTCATTAATAACACATTTATTGTTGTTTCGATGTCTATTAGGAACCTGAGGCTAGTTAAGTTCAATTTGCTAAAATAAAAACAATCTGTCTATACACTGTTTTATCAAGCTCAAAATCTTGGGTTTGAGATTTTTGAACCACCGCATTTTTTTATTTTGTCGAACATTTTTATATCATGCGAGGTTTCATGGTTCAAAATTCAAGGAAAATTGTCGTTGGAATTTCAAGCATTGGTTATATGAAACAATAATAGAATTCCTATGGACACCGTTCATGCCGTATATCCACCTTGCAGGGATTGAAAAACGCTCCTAAGAAGTCTTGTAAGGTTAAGAGCAAGGAAGATGAAGAGTCGCTAGAGTTGTCATTTGTAGGAGCTGACCAATTGTTTCTAATGGTTGAGATCCATAAGAAGATCTTGGAATTCAGAGACCTCATGGACCTTGCTTCATGCAACAGGACTGCTTCTTTACGTGAGGTGCTTTGTAATTTCTTTCTGTTCAGAGAAATACCAGCATTCTCTCACAATATTCTTGCCTGCTTCACAAATTTGTCTTTCATCTGTCACAGATGGTCATGAAAACCCTGCAAGATCTTCAAGGGCTTTACCCAGCTATCATACCTAAAAATGAAGTCTCAAAGATTAAGGGCAAGCCTACGGACCAGGTTTCGACATTTAGTTTCTCCTCAATCATTCTTGTCATGCTGAAATATCATGAAATTTGAAAGAAGTATTTTCTGTTTTCAATCTTCATAAAAACTGTTATTTTGTTTACATTTTTTTCCTATTTTCAAAGATTGATACTAAAAACAGTGATGTTTTTCCTTACAATTAGTCCTGAAAACACAGTTGAAAGTTCGAAATATCGACACTTTTGTAATTAAAAAGTGAAAAGAAAACATGTTTTGTCAGAGGAACAGACCCTTAGCCTCCAAAACACTAAATGTGGTCTGTTTTACTGCAGGCTATGGCCTATTTCTGCAAGGCTTTGAAGTCTCTTGGAGAGTCGTGGATTATGCATGATGATTGGATGAACAAGCTCAATGTTGTGTTACCATTGTGCAAAGATAACAGCAATATGCGTGAACTTGGTAATCTTGTCGTCCTTGTGAAATGGTTCATTGGAAAAAAAAAAAAGGAATAAGAAAGGCCTAATTGAGATTTACAATGATCAAAGTTGACACCACTTCCAACCCTCAAGTTTTGTTTCATTTGTTTTGCAGGTGAAACCTTGTTGACCACTCTAGGTTCTTTGATAAAGTTAGCAAGTGAGAAGTTTGACATAGAGGAATATGAGCATAAGAAAGAGTTCAGCCCACGATCTAGTTCATCTGGAAAATATATAATGCGATCAACCTCCTTTTCAGATAGCGGCAGCTCTTATTGCTCTACTCCTGTCACACCAAAATCTGTTCTTCCAGAGTCGATGAGACACTCTTCAAGATCTGGAGAGAGTCCCAGAAGCTCTTGTGCCTCACCACTTCTTCTGTCTCTCAGAGTTCAAGCTGTGGGAAAGTTGAACCCTATTGATGTAAAGCACTTGTCTTTCCAGATGTCACCAACAGTCATCCACAAGATGGAGCAGGAATCCACCAGAGAAATGAAAGTGGATGACAAGGCTTCAAATGATGGGAAAGACTCGTTAGAAGAGCTAGTGTTTCACTTGGACACAACCGAGGAATTGGATCCCCAAACTCAACCTTTTGCTATAAAGGAGTTAAGGCTCTCTCTATCTCCCAATCAAACAGAAACTCAACCAAAATCTCCTAAACCAGAAAAAACACCTCTTCCACAGCAGGAACCAGTATCTGTACAGTCTTCACCTTCCATTCCACAACCTCCCCCACCACCTTCCCCACCATCAATGACAAAGATGAAGACTATACCACTCCCACCACCTCCTCCTCCACCTCCTGCACCGTCCAAGATAACAGAAAATGTAACATCACCAGCACCACATATTCTGCAGCCAAATGTAGCAGTGCCACCAACACCACCTCCACCTCCTCCTCCACCATCAGCACCTAAACTGGAGCAAAGTGAAGCAGCAGTTAGGAAGTTTCCTACTCCACCACCACCCCCATTACCATTGCCTCCAAGTTCAGGTTCGGCAACAACTGCGACTCCTCCACCACCACCATTGCCTCCAAGTTCAGGTTCAGCAACAGCCGCCACTCCACCACCTCCACCACCTCCACAATCCACTCCCTCGAAAGGCGGGTCAGTTCCTGCACCTCCGCCACCCGTGCCAGGTGGTCCAAGAGCAGGTGGGCCTCCGCCACCACCTCCTCTGGGAGGAGGGAGATCCTTGCGCCCTAAGGCAACTACTAAGTTGAAAAGATCGGCACAATTGGGCAACCTGTATCGGTCTCTAAAGGGAAAATTGGAAGGGTCTAGCCTGAATGGAAAATCTTCTGCTGGGAAAAAAGGTGGCGTTGGAGGAGCAAGCTCTGGAGGGAAACAAGGAATGGCCGATGCTCTAGCAGAGATGACAAAAAGGTATGCGTTTTGAACCATGTCGTAACAGCACGAACTTCTAAGCTATGGCGGAAATATAATACTTATAGATCTTAAATCATGATATACTTCTTTATTGTTTACAGCATGAACCTTATTCCCCTCTTAAAACCAATTATATATAAATGAATAAATTTCATTTTTGTTCACCAAATAACAGTATTTCTATTTTCTGTATTATGCATGCTTCTGCACCTTGTTTGAAGTTGTATTAGAATTTGATAGATGCATATCGTTAAAAGTATCTAAATATTGGTAACGTATCCGAGAAGCCAATCAAAGTTGATTGCTTTTTGGAGCTTCCAAGTAGGTAATGCATTTTTTCAAGTTTTGTGAGTATTAAACGTCCCAGTTCTTGAGCTGTTTCGCTTATCTTTCACTTTACTTATTTAGATCCTCTTACTTCCAACAAATAGAAGAAGATGTCCAGAACTACACAAAGCAAATCTTGGAGCTGAGATCTACCATTTCTAATTTCAAGACAAAAGATATGACAGAATTGGCCAAGTTCCACAAAGATGTCGAATCCGTTCTTGAGAAATTAACTGATGAGTCACAGGTGAGTTAAGAAAATCCGTGTCAATATGGTGGTTTTCAATTCCATTCATTGCTGCTGGTTCTTTCATTCACAACAGTAAACAATTCCGTTGCTGCATAGGTGCTATCACGGTTTGAAGGATTCCCCACAAAGAAGTTGGAAGCTTTAAGAATGTCAGCAGCACTGTACAATAAATTGCACTCAATACTTACCGAGCTTCAAAATTGGAAAATAGTGCCTCCCATGGCTCAGCAACTGGACAAGGTTGAGCGATATTTCAGCAAGGTAATCCAAACACACGTGTTCTTGACTCGTTGTAAATTCATTTCTAAATGCTAACCCCAAAAGACCAAAATACAGATTAAGACAGAACTAGATGCTTTGGAACGAACCAAAGATGAAGAATCTAAGAAATTTAAGAGTCACAACATCGAATTTGATTTCCACATTCTCGTAAAGATCAAGGAAGCGTTGGTCGACGTGTCCTCCAACTGCATGGAGTTATCACTTAAGGTATATCCAAGTTAGAACAAAGGAGATCAACACAACACAACACAACACAACACAAGCACTTTTTACCAAACCATGAAACTAAATTTACTTATTTTGTATTTGGTGAAACTGAATGCAGGAGAAACGAAACTCTGCTGCTAATAAAGATGGACCGAAAAAAGAAGGTGCATCGTTGCTATGGAAAGCGTTTCAATTTGCATTCCGGGTCTACACCTTCGCTGGTGGCCTTGATGATCGTGCTGACAACCTAACAAGAGAATTGGCACAAGAGATAGAGAGTGACCCCAACCCCAAACCCAACCAACCATGAATCAAATGATTATATACATACATATATATAGTTGGACTTATGCTTTGTATTTGGAGTCAAAAACGACACGGTGAGGTTCTTTCTGCATATCCATCATGAACCCCCATTTTAGTGTCAAAGCCATTTGTAAATTAATGATCATTGGCGATTTGGAGTTCTAATTTTTAAATTTTGATAGGATTTAGTCATGCTTGTAGAGTTATGAAATATTTGCCAGAACTCTGCGGAAGCATGAAGCTAAGCCTGTATTTTCACCACTTTAGTTTGCGCTCTCTCTCTCTCTCTCTCTCTCTCTCTCTCTCTCTCTCTCTCTATATATATATATATATATATATATATATATATATATATATATATATATATATATATATATTTATATACATGTATATTGGAGCTTTATTTAACAGCGATAAACTCCCTTTTATCCCTTTTGCGTTCATTCTATTAGTATCGATCATCAAACATATTTGTTGAAAATATTGATGGTGATGGATGGAAGAAGTAGAACGATATTTTATTTGTTTCCACCAAATTCTACTGAAATTTGGTGTAATAAGCGTAATGACAAAATAGAATCACTTCTAAAATGCTAATCGCGGTGCAAAACTAATTTTCTACTATCAGCATCAACGGTTTAAATAAATCATTTTGTACCTTTTTACTTCTGGTATTGACAATATATAAGTCAATCTTTTACAGGTTGTCTCTCAAGACCGTCAATGCAAATTAGAAGCGTTTATCGCCTAAAACACCATTTACGTTATAACTAAGTGTATTAGTGAAAAAACTGTGTCACATGTCACATATTCCGCTAAAGTGACTCGTGGTTCCCCAATACCCATTATGCACAAGTGTAATTGGATTGAACATTGAAAAAAATTTAGATGTTAGAATGGTATATGATCTTTCAAATGAAAAGAAAAGAAAACAAAAATAACGTACATGCTTAAAGATGAAAATCATAACCCATCCCCAATACCCGTTATGCATAAGTATAGTTGGATTGAACATTGAAAAAAATTTAGATGTTATAGAATGATATATGGTCTTTCAATGTATAGTTTTTCTCTTAGATTTTTTCTTTGATGGGAATGAAAAGAAAAGAAAACATAAATAACGTAAGATGAAAATTATGACCCCTTTATATCTTAGTTACTTTTTCTTAAATTTCAATATATTTCTAATTTAATCCTCGTCAAATTAAAATATTGTATATGATTTCTACACAATTAATATTTCATTAAATATATGTCAGTAGTCATAAATTTATCTTAATTAGATCACTTTAAAAAATTAGTTAATAAAATATTATGTTCCTAACAGATTTAAAGGTATCTGAGTTCGTAGGAAAAGAATGCAAGATCAGATTCATGCAGCTAATAACAATTTTCATGTTCTCTTGAGTCTTAAAATTTGTGTCATTGAGAATTGGAATTGAATTTAGATTAGCAAATATTGAAACAATTGTAGCTACATTTAGAAGAGAAATAAAGGAGTTAACCTCGCACAATAAAAATAAAAATAAAATCAAATAATGATCTAACCCATCTCAAGATAACTAATGCACCACCAATATTAAATCATTGGACATCAATACTAACTGCTACTGGTATCTTGGTATAATGATCATTAATAATAAAGCATATCTAACAACAAACTTGTCTTTGGATTGATTTAGCATTGCCAAACAAACCCTTATCACATGATGTATATGCAATCCGACCAAATATTAATCTTCTTTTGGGTTGATCAATACTCACATAGATATACATAAACATTTAAACTTTCATATGAATTACCCAAACAAAGAAAATTCACTTTAGTGATTTTTTAATTCAAATGATTCATTTAAAACTATAAACAATAACCAAAATTTGAATATTATTTTATACCAAAACTAAAGTATTTATTTTTATATACGAGCACAATAGTCGTAGCTATAGCGGTTCCCCTTCCCTCCTTCGCCACCACTGAAGATCGCTCTGCACCCAATGCGCAAACCTACACTAAAGAGAGAGAGAAAATATGTATTGAAGCAAGGCCCAAATGCAACTACTGTTGCGAACCACAACCACTACGACAATAGCAAACTCAAACCACCATTGGCCACCTCCAACATCACTGAATCATATCTCGTTCTATCACAATGCACCACGAATAAGAACAACACAGTTATCAGTATTTTGAATTTGTGAAAGGAATAATTGATGGATGAAGAAAATACTAGTTAGAAGAAGTGTAATTTGTAGTTTTCTTAGTTGTGTTCTTAAATCAAATGGTAGAGTATACATGGGTATTTATAGACTCGTATATTATTATAGAAAATGCTAGGCACAACTTATGTAAAATATTTTAGATTTTTACATATGTAGAATGTTCTTAGACTTTTCTGCAATATTTTAGAATTTGTATTACATTTATATATTTCTATCTTAGTATTTTCTATATTCTTCTAGAATTTGCAATACCCTTTAATACTCCTCCTTGATGCAAATTCGGCAACTCCAAGCATAAAGCGTAATAGTTCAAATCTTGGTCTTGATAACGTCTTCGTGAAAATATTTGTAATTTGGTCTTCTATTAAGCAATACTCGAGTTGCATTTTTTTTGTCTCTTCACCTCTAATGAAATGATATTTAATGGCTATGAATTTTGTTCTTTGATGATGGATTGGATTTTCTTGCTATTAATATTGTGTATTCTTTGTCACAATAGATAATAATCGGCCCATCTTTTGGTTCATCCATTTCTTCAAGTGGTTTCAGCAATTGCTACATGCTCTGCTTCTATTGTTGGTTGAGCCACAACTGCCTGCTTCTTTGATGCCTAAGATAAAATACTTGATCCTAGTGAAAAAGTGTATTATAACATACTCTTTATGTCACCCATTGGTCATACCCAATCATTATTTGCATAGTCAATCATCCTTGAGTTAGTCATGATTTTGTACCATATACTGAACTCTTGTATGCCTTGTGGATATCTTAAAATTATTTTTCCTAATCCATAATGAATCTGACTTGGCTTTTGCATGAACTTGATAAAAGACTTGTAACATACATAATATCTGGTCATGTGGTTGTGAGATATAGGAGACTGACAATCAAACTCTTGTAGTGTGATGCATCTACTTTTTGTGCTCCAAACTTCTTTTTGTAGCTTATTGTTTACCACCAATGGAGTAGCAACAAGTTTACAATCATACATCTTGAACTTCTTTAATAGAGTTTCAATATATTTCTTTAGAGCGATAAATATACCTTCATTTTGTTGTTTCACCTTTGTACCGAGGAAATAGTTCATCAAGTTAAGGTCGATCATCTCAAATGTCTTCATCATGCCTTCTTTAAATTTTGTCATCATCCTCGTATCGTTTCCTATATAGATAACATCATCGACATATATGAAGACAATGAGATGATACCAACCTTGTGCCTTAATATATAGTGCTGTCTCACATTTACTCTTCCTCAATCCTTGATCGATGAAGCACTGATCAATCTTGTTATACCTTGTTCGAGGAGCTCGCTTTAGGCCATATAAAGCTTATTTTAGTCTTAGTACTTTACCTTCATTTCCTTTGTTGATAAAGCCTTGTGCATGTTCAACATAAATCTCTTTTTTGAGCACTCTATTTAAAAAGGCTTATTTGACATCCAATTGATAAATGATGTATCCTTTTTGTGTTGCAAGAGTTATTAAAACTCTAATTGTATTAAAGTGAACAACTAGAGCAAATTTCTTGTGAGTAACCTTTAGCAACCAATCTTGCCTTGTGCTTTTGTATAGTTTTATCAGGATTGAGTTTTGTTTTATATATATCCATTTTACTCCAATGATGTATTTTCCATGAAGATAGTTTAGAAGCTCTCAAGTGTTATTCTTCTCAATCATTTTAATCTCTTCTTCCATAGTCTTGACCCATACTTCTTCCTTTTTTATAGTAGTTTAGGCTCAATCATGATCATATTGCAAGTTTCGTATATGTCTAATAGATTTTACTTGTCTTGGAATGAACTCCGGTGAAGAATCTTCTGCCCCTTCTTGAGTTTCTTCTTGAGATTGTTACACAATGTTACTTTTAACAATTTTTTCTTCTTTTGAATTCCAAGAAGCATTAAGAACTCGATTAATGATGAGCTTCTTTATTTGTAAGTTGTACACTCCATAGCCTTTTGATTGTGTGCTATATCCCAAAAATATTTCTAATATATTCTTGTTTCTTTTGATCAAGAACATGTATGCAGCAAATATATCCAAATACTCGTAAGTGTAGTGATGACAACGTGTCAGATCGAGTACATATATAATGCTTACTCGTTACCCAATCCGCAACAACAAAATCCACCAATTACTTGCTCGTTACCGGTAGAATACTCGTCTAAAAAATATTAAGAGTATTTCAAAACTCGCGGTCCCTATGCATACTTGCATATATTTAAAAAAAAACTATTTTAAGAATTTTTAAAATAAAATATAAATAAAATTATCTATATAATATATATATATATATATATATATATATATATATATATAATATAATATAATATAATATAATATAATATGATATAATATAATATGATATGATATGACTACCATGCCGGGGAGAGCATGAGTGATATTTTCGTCCTAACCTTCACACTGTGTTAGTGTAGTTTTACTAGGTAAGTATGAGATTATTTTATTTTGCAGTGTGTTAATGCACTTTTACAAGACTAAGTGTAAAATATTTTTATTTGGTCACATCACATCTGGAGATGGAGTTCCACACACATAATTCAAAAGATTGAGTATAAGGAGTATATGGGATTTGGAAACTTTGAATGTGCAAAGGTAAAAATTAGGGCTAATGAGGCCTATTATTAAAGGGCAGCGCTCTGCATTTGTGTGTTGTGTTTTGTTACATTATAGTGCTCCATTTTTGTATTTTTATGTTTTGGTGTATACTTTTAGTTCACTTGAAAAACAAAAACTCATCGTATTCATTTTTAAATTTAACAATTAATCTTATATAAATAGAGTTCACATCGTCTAGAAACTGTATTATTATATGTGGGTAGTATTATTACGAATGGAAAAAAAACTTAGAAAAATAAATAAATAAATAAATAAATATATATATATATATATATATATATATATATATATATTTATTAGTCTAAAAATATTTATTATAATAAAATCAAACTACTACGCCTACCAACACATTGTTTATACACAACTTATTTTTCATTACGTTACAGAAAACAAATATTTTTCTATCACTCGCAACTATAAAACCAAAACAATAGTAGACAGAAGCTTACAAACATAAAAAGTCTCATGTGTGTCATTTCCTTTCAAATGCCAAAATGTTGACATTAAAATTCAAACTGTATTGTATAGTAGTGTTAGGATATAGACAAGGGAAATGAGAAAAAGATAGAATCCTCTTATTTGTGGGACTCACATTATCTATGGCTGCATATATTGCTGCTGACTCATTGGTTAATTTCAGATTGCACCGATGTGCTTAAATAATCATCATACAATCCTTGTATTATCAGGTAAGACAGACCATCCTTTCAAATTAAAGACATTTATCAGTTAACACTAAGGTCATGTCATGAAATTATATTTTTTTATGTTTTAATTTGGTACTGAGAAATAAAAAAAAAAAAAGGAAAGTTTTTAGATTAAAACTCCAGAAAAAAAAACTAAACATAATGAAATTTTATTAAGTAAATTACACGCAACATTCTTAAGATTTAGTAAAATTTCATTCTTTTTTCTTAACATCAGAACTTTTATAAGACAATATAAACTAATTTTTTTCTTCTAAAAAAATTATAATGTAATGTTTTTTAAACAGTGAAAATTTATTGTAAAGTACACAAAGTATTTGTGTAATGTTTTTCAAACAGTAAGTTCAATGTGTTATACTCAAGGTGAAAGGTCAAATTGTTCAGGATTTGCATCATGAGTGTTATTTACTCCAATTTTTTTTTTTTTTGTGAATAAAACAACCAAAATCCTCTTTTGCCATTGAATAGTAAAATTTGAATACAATGTTGAAATCATTTGAAGGTTCAGATGATTATTGAAAACCCTTTTCAAAGATGCCATAATTATTTTGTTCACAACTACTTATTTTTCATTCCGTAATAAACTCTATCTTAATACTCTGAATTGTGACAAGTCCTTCTCCATATTTTGGCACCAACGTCACCACAATACTGTCATCATCTTCAGCTTCCAAGTCTTCTAACAAATCCGTTATTCCCAGCGTAAAACAGGTTTTGATCTTCGTGTTTGAATGCAAATGAGTATGTGGCAAACTCACAAAGCTTCCTGCAAACTCAGTATTGCTTGGTTTGATCTCCTTTTCATCTTCGTCGTTGATAAATACATCAAACTTCACACCTTTTTCCCTATCAAACTCAATCCCATCAATCACCAACACTTCTTCCTCTTCTTCCTTCTCCTTCTGGCTCCTCAACAGCTTTGGCCTTTTCACAACGATGCTAACCTTTGAATCCAAAGTGAGAGGAAACTTTACACTCGTAGTCTCAGCGGCTCGTGCTGCACTAACTCCAAAACTTTGTGCCAATGCCACCTTCTTAGCTTTAGGCTTTCTGCGCTTAGGCTTATTCTTGAGCCATGGAATGTCAACATCTTGGTAAGCATACCCCAACTTTGTCGAGTCAACGGAATCTTTCACCTTTACACGCACAAGGTTCTTGTTTTCATCATAGAACAAAAAGCTAGATTCCAGCCAATCAGGTTTAGTGAAATCCCTTCTCTTCCCACCTGGTACTGTTTTCCATATGTTCCACACTCTGTCTACGTTGGCATGGTGAGAATAGAAAATGGGGTCCCTTCCCGCCGAATAGAAGATTCCCATGTTCTCGCGGTGAGGCTGTCTCTTATCACCAGTCCAAGAGTGAACTGGAATATGAGGAACAAGCTCTAAGCTTCCAGCACCAGGTTCGGGAGCTGAACCAGCACTATAAGGGCTTCCTAGGAAGAGCCGTGGAAATTTCCCACCCGAGACAACACTTTTATACATTATAGCGAGGTTACTAGAGATTTGCTCATTTGGAGGTGGAGTCCCGTTGGGATCGTCATCGTCCTTTTTGTTATAGTCTAGGTCTATAAGAGTTGGTGGTTGATGAACCAGATTCCTGAGAGGGTCATAGAGAGGGGAGTTTTTATCTGTGAAAATGGAAGGGATTACCATGCCACCCTTAGGGTTGTCCCAGTTCCAAAATGGGATAGAAAAATCTGGGTCACCAATCAAGCTTCCCAATATTCTCTCATAGAAATAAAGGTACCAACGATGGAAAGGAAAGAATAGCCAGGAGTTGTGGACTTGTAATTTTACGTCAGGGTACCCAGATTGGTTATAGGCACCATTGCAGTAAGCACAGTGGATATTAGCTTGTTGGATGAAATTACGAGGGTCTTCAGGAGGAAGGGATCTCATGATACTGAGAGCTTTCTTATACTTGGCTATGTAGGTATCATCCACAAACTGAGCAGCTGGTCTAACCCTAAGGGATGTTCTAGGTGGTGGAAGCTCGAAATCTATGGGAGAAGATTGTGGAGGGCAACAAACGGTGGATGGTACATCGTTTGGTATCTGTGGTGGGCCACAAGTATTGAAGTCAGGGGAAGTTGGAGCAGCAATGGCTAAAGGATTGCCTGCAAGAGTGGATGCACCGTAGAGTCCTCCAAACCCAATGAGAACGTCCCTTCGATTTTTTTCACCACTGTTGTGTGATGGTTTTCCTTCTTCATTTGGTATAGTGTTTTTGTGGCATGACACTTTGCAGAGACGGTGGTGTTCTGGTTTGCTATGTTTGGTGGGGTGGCATGGAGTTTGATAAAGTCGGAAGGTGGAAGATGATGAAGAATGGAAAATGGAGAGTAACGTTGAGAAATGCGATGTAACGGAGACAGAAGCCATCATAAAATCGGTTACTATCCGATCCTCTTCTCACTCCGTTTTCTACCACATACCCCTTTTTATGCTGACACTCCAAAGGTTATAGATAGATATTTTGCCTACCACACGTCACTTAATAACTCAACATGATAATAGAGTAATTATATTTATTTTATTTTAAACACAATAAACTTTTCCATACATTTTCCATCTATTATTTTACCTTTCTTTTTATTTCTTTCTTTATAAACAATTAACTTGTTCAATAATTAAATTCCTTTTAAAAGTGAATTGTCAACCGATTGACAGAAATTATGTAAAAAAACATAGAGAAATAAAATTTGTATGAAATAAAATTAAAAATTTTACGCATTTTACTACAAAAAACTTTTAAATTATCAACAAAAATTTTTTTGACAAAAATAAATCCGTCAATAAATTTATGATAATTTTAAAATATATATTATTAAATATTTTACCGATAGATTAATTAGTGACAATTTTTTCTGTTAGTAATGTATATTTCACTTACTGATAAAAATTTGTTAGTAATATATATTTTATTTATCGACAAAAAAAATTATTTGTAAAATCCGTCGATAAATAAAATATACATTATCGATAAAATTTTCGTTGGAAAATCTTTCAGTAAATGAAATATACATGACTCACAAAAAATTCGTCGGTAAATCTATCAATAAAATAAACAAAAAAAAATTTTGTTCATTATTCACTCTGTCCCCGAGCCAAAAACTTATTTATTTTTCTCTCTCGTAAGTCTTTATCATATTTTTGCAACAACCTCCTTTTCTCCTACTTTTCCATTTGCTACTACAACTACAAGTCAAGTTACCTCCATCTCCATTCAACTAGGCCATTGTCTCCTTCTCCATCGTGGACATTGCGTTCGAGGTCTTTCACTTCATCTTTTTCTTTTCTGTGCACGGAAGAAGCAGTGCCTCCATTCTTCCTGTTTCATGGAACAATGCAACCAAGCATTGTCACCACCGTGTAACACGATTGTTGTCCGTTCTAACTCCGACCAGAGTCAATGTTTGTCATCACCCTTACAATTATAAGATGATCTAGATCACGATATTTACCGACAAATTTATCAATTGATTTTTTCATCGATAATTATCTATAGATTTTTTTGTCGATAATTATCGATGAATGTTTCCATCGATAATTATCGATGAATTTTTTCGTAAATAATTATCTTATCGATGAATTTTTTCGTAAATAATTATCGAGAAATTTACTAACAGATTTTTTTGTTATTGACAAGACAAAAAATTTCATCAATAAAATTCACTGATATTATTTTTATCGACGAAATTTGACTGTTAATAAATCTTCGATAATTTTAATTTATCGATAAATTTTATACATTACAATTTTAATCGTTAATAATATCAATTTTTCTTGTATATAAATTATAACTCTAAAAATTAATATCTTACCTCAAAAATAATTTATTACTATTGTTATTAAAATTTTATTTATCTTTATAGAAGTTAAAGATGATATTTAAACCGGAATTAAGTTTTTATATAAAGTCAAGTCAATGTTACGAGAATAACAGGCCTAACAATGATGAACATGGTGAATTATCACAAATTGAAATTTGAAAAACATAGACTTTTATTTAAGAAATGATAAAGAACATGAACAAGAAAATTGAATAATTTTATATTAATTTTAATTCTATATTGACTTATATCCCATCAATCTTATAAATAACATTTTAATATTCTAGAAAAATATAGTTTTATATACACTTCTGCTCAAATACTATACAACAAACAACAATGCAACTTTTTAAGTACAATTTAGTATTTTATATTTAATTCATTACTTTTGTTAATAATTTATTAGATCGATTTCTGTTTATAATCGACTTAATAGTCTCCTTCATTTATATTGTATTAGTTCTCTATTTAACTTATATAATCTATGTTCACAATATCACAAAATTGTCATTACTTCTATAATTACATCGGTTTTGAAGAAAATGATCTTATCTTAAATGTCAATATAGAACCATTAATTTGTATTAGTGAATTTCAAAAAATAAAAATATTGAAAAATCAAGTTGACTTTATAGTGCATAATAAATCACAATCAATCATCTTATTGCATCGTTTTCCACACTATTCATAGTCAAAACATCAATAGTACACATAATAAAATGTATTTGTTCATAAAACAAAAGTCGCATAATACAATTGATTATCATGCTAAATGATGTGACACTGTTTAAACAAATAATATATTTTAAGAAATTTGTTTTCAACGACAGAAATTGAAAAATGTTTTTAAGTATTAAAGTGCAGTAGCAAATGTAGGACTTACAAAACTAAAGTTAAATGGAATTGCAAGACTCATAAAATTAAGATAAATAATTCATTTAAGTAATAATATATCCTCCAATAAAATTATACATTATTTAAATTTTTTTATAAAATATATATTTTAAAAATCATCATAAATGTGAGATTAAATTAAAAAAACTCAATAAATAAATATCTTACACTCTATTTATATATATATTGTAAGGTCCTGAAAATTTTATGGGCTAGGGGGCCCTATTCTCTGAGGCAGCCAGGCCCAAAGGGCCAAAGGCACCATGACCTTAGGAGGGGTTTCCTCTTTTTCCCAACTCTGAACCTATTTCCAGTTTCCCTTTCTCTCTCTAAAACTCAGTTCCACTTTTCTTCTCCTTGCTCTGACTTCTCTCTACCTTTCCACCACTTTCCACCGTTCAAATTTCAAATAGGTGGTATTCTTTCGCTCACAGAGTTGAGGGCTTCCATTCTATCCGATTAGAATTTCATTTGGACGGGTAAGTCAAATTCTCCACTCTTCTTGATATTAGGGCATGCAACTTTACTGGTTGCATGGAGCTCATTTTGATTCTCTGTCTGTTCTAGCTCTAAGAGCTGTTTTCCATCACCAATTAGGTGGTTGTAGGTCACTGTTGGGATTTTCGCTGTGAAGGCATTGTTAGGGCACTATAGTTGGTTGTACTGTTGATTTCCAGGTAAGGGGAGCTAGTTATTTTTGTTTGAAATTAATTTATGAGATATATGCATGTTGAATCTTGAATTGGTGTGTTGATTTAAACTGTTATGTACCTGTTGAGTATAAATTGGCTTGTGTTATGATGCTGAAAATTGTGCATGTAAAAATGTATTGGTTGTAAGTTGTTATGATGGATTTGATTGATGAAATATAGATGGGTTTAGTGAAGATAAGAGGAATGGAGTTTTCTGCATATTTATTATATAAGTATGGGTACTGTAAGAACTTTTTGTTTGAAAAATATAAAAAGGAAGAAAAGAGTTTCGTGAGTATGAAAGTGGTGTGTAGCATTGTGACAAAGAAGGAGATTATGGCTTCTTTTAGTTGGGTATTGCCTTGGTTATAAGACTTGGTAATTTGGCTTTTTAAGTTCTGAAGCATCTTGTGAGTGGCGCGGGATTGTTAAGTCCAGAAGGTGGGAATTTTCTTACTTCTTTGATTTGCTTTTATTTTGCTTAAAAATAGGAAATTGGGGAGATTGAGAGTTGTTGGTGTTTGTTTTAAAAAAAAAAAAACCTTGTATGTCCCGCCTTGGACTTG
This sequence comes from Vigna umbellata, assembly GCF_029865625.1. Classification (NCBI taxonomy): domain Eukaryota; kingdom Viridiplantae; phylum Streptophyta; class Magnoliopsida; order Fabales; family Fabaceae; genus Vigna; species Vigna umbellata. The sequence goes on along the minus strand of NC_142165.1, from coordinate 52,350,302 downwards.
GTGTTGGAAATATTTTCTTTTATTTGGATGTGGTGGAAAGTTAAGGGCAGAGGGGAGTAATTCATGATAAATCATTGTAAAGTAGAAAGAGAAAAGGGCTTATAGGCTTTGTTGGTACGTTTTTGTATTAAAGAATGGTGGGTCCCGCAAGATTTTATGAAGGAAAATTAATATTAAATAAAGATAAGGTGGCCTTTATTAAGAAGTTCATGTGCAGGCTAGAAATAGAAAAGAAAGGTTTGTTTTTCTTTTAATTGTTTTCGTGCAGGGATTTATGTACCTATATTATTATATTATATTAATAAAGTATAAATTTACTTATAGGTTTAATAAAATGGAATGTACTGTCACATTGCCTTTAATAGTTTTTATTATATTTTAGTTGTAATATAAATGTTTTTTTTAAGAGAAAATACTAAATGAAGTATGTGGGTTGTGGTATAAAATAAAAGTTGCAGTGTGATTACTCGGGTATGTCGGTGAGTATTAGTGAGTTACTTGGTTTGAGAAGTATGACTGGAGTGTATGATTATAAGTGGTTTATGATGTTGATCCAAAAGGAATATTATGAAATTTAAAATGGTCGGATTGAATCAGAAATTAGATCTCTCGGTGAGATCAGTTAGTGTATTGAATGAATGTAAGAGGCTTCCATATGGGGGGTTATCCCTAACACTCCAACGGTCTTTCATTCTCACTTAGAGAGGATTGACGCGTGTGGTGGGAGTAGTGGGAGGTCCTAGGGTAGACGCTATCACTGGAGGTCTATTCCGCGGTAACGGATTAACCTTGTGTATGGTCGGGTGGAACCCCTCGGCAATGGCTTTGCAAAGCAGTAGAGGCCATCACAAGTGCACAACCCGCCCCAGCTCTACATACATTCTATGTCCGGACGTGTCTAGAGTCTTAACATGATAGGATACTTGTCTTGATGAGTGTTATTAAATAAATGCTTATGTTTATGATGACTTATGTGTATGTATATTCTGGTAAATGCTAGATTGGTTGAAAATGAATTGTATGATTGTTTGAGATCTAGCTCACCCTTGCATTTGTGTGCGTTGCATGTGTTTGATTTCCCTCTTGCGATGATCATCCAATCCTTTGGATGTGAGCAGTAGGTGATGATGTACCCTTGGAGCAAGCGTTGGAGAATGAGGAAGACCCAGCTCCTAGTGCTTAGGATTTCTACTAGCTATGTTGTTCAATAGCTTTTTATTTTGAAAAAACTTCTAGCCTTCATTTTAGCATGATCTGTATTTTGGAGAATTATGAACTTGTACTTATATTTTAAAGTTTTCCAGTCAGACTTGGATAACTGTACTCCTAATTCTATCTATTGTGTACTCTTAACTGCTTCTATTATTATAATTGATGCATTCTACGTATATACTTTGTTATATATTTTGGGATGTCACATATATATATATATATATATATATATATATATAAACATAAACGTTTTCAATTTCGACACGAATTCTGTTTTGTTAGGTGTGATGTCTGAAAGGACATGGGTGTTTTGGAAGTAGAAAGTGATGCTTCATTTTGTGTCTATATAACATTTGTCTTTGCCATTTATTACAGGTTGTCATTTTATCTTTTTCTAAACCAATTAGCCACAATTTTAATCTCTATTTAAATATTTTCATAAAAGGTTTCAAATGCATAAACACATAAAAAAAATGAAATATATAAAAAGAAAAATAAGATAAAGAAATTATGAGAAACTTAGATGACAGAGGAGTGAAAGATAGAAAGGTAAAAGGTCTACTATACCTTATCTTCTACCTAATAAGCAAGCCAATATATAGAGTTGCAGTGATATCCTTCTTATTAATGTTATTAATTTGTGAGGTCGTTAACTAGCCAGGGATAATGGGGAACATACTCTTAATCTAAAATAATAATATTTTATTTATATTTTTTTAATTTATAAATTTAATATATATTATTATATTATTGAATTGTCAACTCTATTAATTTTTCTAGAGCCAAACAATTATTTTTCTATACATAAAAAAGCAAAGTGATTGAAAACAACACTTGTGGTGGAACCAAATAAGGTAGTTTCTTCCTGCACCTTCCAAAGTTTATTTTTCTGCATTTTTATATGAAAAAATTTCTATATTATTGTATTTATACAGCCTGAATCTTTCTTAATGAAGAAATTTTAACAAAAATAGCTAAATTTTAAAAAGTTAGATGAATATATAAATCATGTTTTTTTTTTCAGAATAAAAAGTTGTACTTTTAAACGGATCATTTCGGTATTTTAGACAAAAATCTTCTTTTAAGTACATCTTTCTATTTTTGTGTTGTTTTCAATGTAGTGTTAGGATGTGCTTTGGATTCATGACTTTTGTTTTTTTGTCTTTTATTTTATATTGTTTTAATAAAGTGGTACTTCATTAGTAGGACTTTACTTTTTTTAGATCTTTTCTGTATTAAAAAGTTTTTTTTTTAATTTAGATGGACATATTTTTCTTATTTAAAAATTTCTTTTAATTATTTTATAAATAAATAAAAAGTTAAATATTAAATTATTATCATATATTTTTCAAATATATGTATATATGAATAAAAATCACCTATAAGTTTTAAAAATCAAATAAGCTAAAAAATCTTAAAATAAAAATATTTATATAAAATTTAAAAAAAAGAAAGAAAAAAACTTTAAAAAGTAGAAAATATTAGAAATTTTTATTTTAATTTATTAATCATATTGTTAAAAAATATTTCAAAATAAAAAAATTCACACAAAATTAAAAAAATCATTAATTAAATTATTAAAATAAAATTTAAGAAACATACAAGTTAAAATGAAAGAATGAAAAGAAAAGTCGTACCATACATGTAATACTTCTATGAGAAAAAACGTGAAGCTGTCTGTGTAAAGAGAGGCTACTATAAAGATAAAAAAAAAACCACATGTACTTATTATACATTGAACAAAGCTGTCTTTATAAAGTGGGTTGACAAAAACTAAAAGCATGTATTTAAAAATATATTTTTTTCATAGTTTTAGAAACTTAATATGATTTCTTTATTTTGAAGTCATTTTTTTATGTATGATTTATTTGTACTATTATTTTAAAATTTTAAATATTTCTATAAATTTGAATAAAAATAATAAAAGAAACCAATTTTTTGAGTTATAGAGATTCTACTTCTTTTAATTTTTAAAATAATAACAATTCAGAGATTTGATGTAATATTACAAAATATAACATTAATTTACAAGTAGATACTTATTACATTTGTACAAATATTATTACTTTAACTAAATAAATAAAAATATATATTCAAGATCCTCTATACGAATATAAAATCTGTGTCATATTTCTCTTTATGTTAGTAAAGAATATAATTGTACATATTCAAAAATTAAATATTTTTTATTAAAATTAAAATCGCAAGAAAAGAAGCATATCAGTATTGAATGTCAAAATAAAAATATATTTTTTTACAATATAAAGTAATAATGAATTTTATTTAATAATAAGTATACATCTATTCAAATATTTATTAAATAATCTTTTTATAGAAAATAAAAATTAATCAAACATGATAAAAAACAATACACAGTTTTTAATATTAAGTAATAATAAAAAAAAGTTCTAATAACATAAATTTTAAAACAAACCATAAAGTAAACTAAAAATATTTTGATGATGTTAGAGTTATATGCATTTAATCATTATATTCCCAAATTCGATTTAAATTTGAATATAGATAATGCGTACGTATAAATTTAGTCTTCCTTATTAGAAAAGAAAAATTCACAAACAAATTATTTAAAAATATCACGAAATAAATTGACACAACAAATTTGGTCTTCTTTGTCCAAGACACATGTGATGGGCAGGTGCATGTTCCATCCTTATCATCATAATTATCCATGTTTTCGTTAGAAAAATATATACCACACATATCAATTAAATAGTTTTATGCACATAAGAAAATTAAATAGTTCTATTTTAAATTATCTAAAATGTGTTATTTGTACGGTTTGTTTATACAGTAATTATAAGAAAATTTGTGGAAAAAAAGTGTTATATTTGTACGGCTTGTTTGAGGGAGAAAAATACAATTAATGACAAGTTATTTTTGCTTGATCGAACGAAAAATATTTTCTTTCTAGGTTGTGATAAAAATTTTAGGTTAAAATTTAACTCTTATACAATATTTTATATAATTCATTTTTGGTTTAATCCTTTCGGACATCCCTATTTGTGTAGGATTGTCTCAAATAGGTCCTCATATTTATTTTTATCTCAAGTAGGTTCTTATTTTTGTAAAATTGAGTCAATTGGAACCCTGCCGTTAATTTCAATAGACGGCGTTAAATTTATTGAGTCGTGGCATGCTGACGAAGCAAATTTTAATGACGTGGCACACTGAGATTGTATTAGGTGGAATTTAATTATGCATTAGGTGAAATTTAAAGCATTGTCTTCTTCCTTGGTGTCCTCTTCCTGTTAGGGTTTTTGAAGTTGCAGTGATTTCACTAGGGTTTTTGAAGTTGCAGTGATTTCACGCAGATCATTCAAAAAGTATTTTATCTTTTATGTCAATAAGAAACCAGTGCCTCAGTTCCGTTCATTCAATACAACATAAGGGGTTTATATATTCCAGAATCTTCAAATCTTAAACAGTAAATCCTCTTCTTGTTGGGTAATTGGAAAGTGCATCCCAAAGAACTAAGAAGCTCACCCAGATAGAGAAAACTAGAATTACAGTATCTCCAAGCTAAATAGAATACACCTTTCAAGATGTCTCGGAGGCCAAGAAGTGGAACTTGGGGACATGCGTTCAAGAAATTAGGAACAAAGTACACAAATCCCATGTCCCACTACACATTTTTAACACTTAACTAAGAAATTAGGAAGAAAGTATACGACTTTCCTCTTCCCAATTCCTCTGAACCACTTCCGCGATCTGTCATTGGGGAGTGGCAGCTCCTCTACAACCGCTACTACCAAGGTCGTTGTTGCGCCCTTTGGTGGCCCGATCGCCGTCATCAGTGACGACTCCAAGATCGTCCAGCTACATGTAACGTCCCGGCAACTCACAGGGACCGTTGACTGCCCCCACAGACCACCACCAGGCTTTCCAGTGTGCTTTGTCCTCACTCGCACACTTTCTGAGAAAACTTCCCAGAAGGTCACCCATCCCAGAATTACTCCAGGCTAAGCACGCTTAACCATGGAGTTCTTATGAGTCAGGCTACCGAAAAGTAAATGCATTTTGGTGATATGAGTAGTCAAATCAATTCCTTTAAGCTATCCTTCAACCGTATAGTCCCATACCTATACAGTCTCCAGATCCCTCTCATTCCGGTGTATGTTCGATTCGTCCATGTACCCCTTCCACCCGAAGCTGCCAGGAGCCGCTCATTGTCTGTGCCCCCTGCACCATGCTCCCCGCACCGGCGTCACTCCCCGCCCTCGTCAGTGCCCGGGTGTCACACTACACGCCGAGTCTGCCCTCCGCAAGCTTCGCCTCTTCTCTTCCTCTGGCGGCCGCCTCTTCTCTTCTCTTCCTCCGACGACCTAACCTCTCTCTAGGAAAAGAGTGCTTCGAGGACAACGTTGCAGATTGCGCGTTTTGGGGGAACGACTTGGTTTGCATCACCGAGGCTAACCAACTTTTCTACACTCAGATTTCAAGAGCCCAAGGGCGGTGAAGCTCACGGATCCCCTGATCAATGAGATGCCTCATTGCTAGGCGTGAATGATGTTGTGATGCTTGTTGTGGAGGAGGATGGCGTGCAGAGGCTCGGGGAGGGAGTTCTGCGTGGACCACTGTAGAAGATGGTGGTTTCATGCGAGGCTGTTAGCGGAGGCGGAGCTAGGAGCAGCAGCGGTGGAGAAGGTGCCGAAGCTGGTGGAGGACGCAGCGTGCGTGACGGAATGCTGAACAAGGTTCTGAAGGGGTGTGGCGACGAAGATTAGGGTTAATTATTTTGTTATCAGTCATAGTATAAATTAGGTTTAATTATTTAAAACTTGAAATAAAATAAATTACACAATCACGTGTCACGTCATTAAAATTTGCTTCGTCAGCATGCCACGACTCAATAAATTTAACGTCGTCTATTGAAATTAACGGCAGGGTTCCAATTGACTCAATTTTACAAAAATAGGGACCTACTTGAGATAAAAATAAATACGAGGACCTATTTGAGACAACCCTACACAAATAGGGATGTTCGAAAGGATTAAACCTTCATTTTTTTCTCTATCTAGCTAACATACTCTCTTTTTTGTTTGTTCATGTTTCATTTTGTCAATACCCAATTTCGTCCGGGTAGATAAAAACGTCTAGAATTGAGAGATGAAACTTTGAACTTAGCACTTTCTATCAAGGATTAATTAATCAAGGATTTGTTGTTATTGTTGTTGATCAACGATTAATTAATTTTTTTTAAGAGTTTGATTGATGAACACTTCCTTAGGATGGGAATGAGAGGTGTGTTGTCTTCTTATGATGAAGACAGATCGTGTGTCGCTCGGTGGGTGACGGGGAGGCAAGTTTGCAACATGGTAGAGGTAAGCTCACATTTGGATAGTCTCACATACGATAGGGTGATTTGGTACCCGTATGAGTCACATCGGGCCACTCGTCCATTTCTAGGAATCTGTATGTTCTCTAGGTGAATCAAGATTGGTGAGATGCTTCACCGGCATTTGCCTAAACGTGTCTTAAGGCAGTTTGGGTTTCAGCCGCCACATGTTGTTGTAGAGGCAGACATGCTCACTAAATGCTTCCTGGTTGCACTATGTAGACCACGATATAAGGCATGCAAGATCAGTCTCATCTTCGTCTGATTTTATTGAGGGATACCTATAGTGGTTCGAAAGGGTTTCCCATCCATACGTTATTCTTGTTGTCGATCAAGACCAACCTAGTCTTTCTCCTAGACTACGGTGAAATATTTCAAATGAAGTGTCCATTCGTCCTAGATCGCCTACAAATTCTGGTTTGCTTGTATGTTATCCTACAATATTTATGTTATAAGTTCTATTTATGAATGTTTATTTATTTTTGTCTGATTATTATACTATAGGGTTCTGTGAAGTGCATTGCCAGAATCTTACAGACGATGATCTCTTGTCGGGATGTGATTAAGGGGAATATAACATGGGATCATACGAATAAGGCCCTTCAAATAGTTCTTGCATTGGTTGAAGAAAATTCACCGAGCAATAGAGGTCATAGGAATGTACATGGCAAACGTTCATCTTCGTCTGGATAACATTATCTTTTATTGTGTATTAATTTTATTAGGATTGTTTATTTCATATTTTGATTGAAGTAACGTTTTATTTTATGAATATTATTTACCATCTTAGTACATATTTACATACTTGTTCATTTATATGTCCTTCTTTTGCTGAGACTACAAATGTGAGATTTATATGCATGAGAGTGAAACACTTTGTAATTAATTAACAACAACTATTAATGATTATATACATATCTCAACACATTACATAAATATCATGGTTCAACTAAGTCAATATAAGAGGTAGTAACGTCCATCAACTATTCAAATGTTTACATTTTACTTGAATAAAAAGATGACCATGCTCGCGCCTTAGGATAACATTGTATTAAGGATATGATATCAACCATAGGCAAAGAACAACCTTTTTGTAGGTGAAATTGTGTTATTAATATTAGTATAGTTAATTAAATGACAAGTAATTTTAAAATGAAATGACAACTAATGGTTAAATGAAAGTAAAGAATAATAATATTACATGCACGAAATGACATCCATGAACGTGTCCTATACAAATTAATCGATGTTGTCTTATATCAGAAGGCGGTTTGCTACGTAATGGGAAGATAGTATAATTTTTACCATATGACAAACAGACTAAGATGATATTATATCGATTAGTAATTGCATAACCAATGTCTAATATAGTCATCCACTTCTTTGCATTAAGCCTATAAGAAATAAAAAGAATTGTTACAAAACAAGAAGAAAAGAAATAATAAATACTTCTTCAATATAGGAACTCATACCATTGATTGTGACTCGACTAACAAAGATCTCCTTAAATCTTCGAGTCAATCATAGCTTCCCACTAGTGTTACGTATTCATCACGCCTTTCACCAAGTTTTTTGTAAAGATCATGTTGGATAAATGGCCATGAGTCTTCCCCCAGTCCTATAGATGCAATAATGCATTTATACCCACAATGATCATCAATCACGACATCAACATCAACAATGTATGGGTAACAAATAGGATGAAACTGCTCTATCACGTGTTCTCTCATTCTTCGCACAAATTTTGCCTTTGATTGCAATTGTTTTTTTCCAAATGAAGATTCATTTGTTAAGTGCAAGACTTCTACATGCTCAAAATATGACGGCCCACGCTTTGTATACCTTTTATTTCGTTGAAGTTTATTCTTTTGTGCACCTTTTGTCTTCACTTTATGTACAAGACTTCTACCATGAATGTGATTGTAGGACAAACAATATCAAGTAACTTTTGCTTAATGGTGACTTTACTTACAATGTCAATCTCTTTGAATCGTTCTTGAACCATAGAAAATTCATGCTCAATGGATAAATCTAGCTAGGATTCATTTGATACAATATTTGAAAACCTCAATACCACATTATATGAATTTCAGCCAAAGGAATCATCTAGGGTCATATTGTGTTAATTCACAAGCATAGGGAAGATTGAATATTTATCTCAATATGCATCCACAACTTACTATCCAATCCATATATGTTGTACTTGTTCCAATTCCTCAACAATGAATTCCAAAGCATATCTGGATACACATCCAATAAGTCTTCTGTATCCGATTCCTTTATAAGTTTCACTCATAACAGTGAGACTCTTTTTGAAGGACACCTTAATCTTATTGTGTTGGAGGATAATGATGTTATGAATATCATCCCAACAAGAACAAAGATCACCTATATTGTTCTCCAAAACTTTCTTCAAGCTTTAGTGAGTAGACTCAACTCTAACAAAAATAAATAAACAATTACATAAAATATTTAACAGAAACAACTAAGTAAAATAACATTAAAACATACATGTTTGTTGTTGTGTTCCTTAAATGCATTACTTTGTTTGTCTAGACCTTTACAAAGTATGTATTCCATAGAATAATCCAAGTATTATTCACATATTAGAAGAATAAAGGTCATGAACTGCGGACGTATTGAAAGTGATTCACATAGTCACCAAACATGGTCTGATCTTCACAATCCATGACTTTTTCCCATGCTTCCATCACCACATTACATGCCTCAACAAAATCAACTAACATTTTGCATTTGGCTTAAAAAATTTTCAGAATGTTGAACTGACATAACATCTTATATGACTTAGGGAATATATTGTCAATGACATTCATCATAGTCAAGTCTCTATCATTGACAATGACTTGTGGATAGCCCTCAAATGTCAAAAATAAACCTTTCAGTCTTTCCAAAGCCCAAGTGAAATTATTTTGTCATTTACTTAATAAGATTGAAAATGTCACTTAGAATGTCAACTTTGTACATGTTACACCAACAATCTCAACCAAGGAAAGTTTATATTTGTTTATTTTGTACGTCGAATCCATCAACAAAAAAATATTAAATATGTTCAATAAGCACCAAGAGAATGAATCCAAGAGAGAAGAGTAAATAACAATGTGTTTTGGAAGGAGGGGGAAGACATATATTGGAAAATTAGAGAAAACAATCAGTTTAAAATGAAATATGTACTAAAAGAAAAAACAAACTAAAAGCTAAACTCATGTCTCAACTTTATAAACACAGAACCCATGACTCTTACTACCACTTTGATGTAGAAATTCATTAAAAGAGAATAAACTAGACAATAAGACGTATCTTTTGAATTACTCAACTATAACAATTAATTCCAAAATTATATAATCCAGTAACTTAGTTTCAAATTGAGAGTGGCAGAGTCTCCCTTTCTCACAGTAAGAATATAACTTACAGTATTCACGTGTCCTTTTCTCTATCCTAAAACTTTCAATTTCTAATTTGAATATTTCAACAGCTTTGATAATTTGAAGATAGACTTATGAACGCAATGTGACAGTTATTTAAAATTCCCTTTACATTCCCACCTATGTAACATCCCAAAAATACAATGTAAAATCATATAGAGAATAATCACATGTTAATAATACTACAGATCAGTTCAACGCTCAGCTATATACGATTACGGCCGAACGGCCTTACATAACATCAGAGAATTTAAAACCACTACTCTAACTGCAACTAGACCAAACGTTCTACAAAAGAAACTCATACCGAGCGGTCTTACAAAATATAAAGCTAATATCATACCGAACGTCCCTAAGGTTCGGCCTTCACTTCCTCCGCGTCTTCCAATACTTCTTCCAGAAGCTCTTCTCCTTCTGCTCACATCCACACGGATGATCATTGCAACAGGACAACGACGGGACGTACAACAAAGACAAAAATGATAAATAGGGTAAGCTTATGTAATTTAATTTATTCCATAACAACATATAACAATCATAATTAAATTAACAACACTCAATTCATCAAGGCATGCAAAGGACGACCACTTGACTCTGACTGTCGAGACTGTATGAATGTTGTGTAGCTACGACGTTCGTCCACCCCGATGATGTAGTAACTGGGATACCCTCAACAGCTGCCACCCGAGGTTGATCCGTTCCGTCCAAGTTAATCTTATGGACTAGGACTTCCTGCCATTCCCACACGTGACTTACTCTTCTCTACATGAGAACGAGTAATCATGGAATATCAGGATGAACGTCCACTAAGGTTTGCCCACATTCATACTTTACCAATCAATAACCACTTCCTGAGATATTCCTCCCTAGAATACTCGTTCATAATCACACTATTTCATTCACATCACATTTCAAATTCCCTTACACTATATCATTAATACATTCAACTGAAATACAATCGCACTCTCTAATTATGGCATAAATCCGACTGGAAAACACTTCTTAGAAACGAACATGACTGAGCGTTACTTATTAACTTAAATAAACAGACCACTAAGAGTTCAAAATGGACATCACGAAGCCTAGGCCGAGTACTAAGACTCTAGGCCAACACCTTTTAAAGACCAGCACTGTTTGACACACAATACTAATACTAATGAGAAACTATGAAGTAACGAACGCTATTGAGTTTGAATGAAGACTCTCATTCTAAGAACGGTAATAATATATATTACAGAAAACAAGACCCAGCGCTTGGTTTAAGACCGAGCCCTGTAGAACCAAACGCTATAAAACGAACAATAACCCAAGACCAAGTGCTTATCAGGAACGAGCGTTATTAAGACTAACGCTTGGTCCAAGACCGATCACTGATAATTTACATAGAAAGAATGAATATATATATATATATATATATATATATAAACAATTACTCCACACTTAGTCTTACTGAAAAAGAACGATAACGTCCACGACCTTAAGTAGTATATAATACATGAACTAAACTGTTTATGAAACCTAAAGAAGGACTACACTTAGGCCGAACACTTATTATACATATCTATTATTATAACACGATCTCCACTAACGAAATTCCTTGTAGAAGAAGAACTTAATATAGACGGACACTCAAAGGGAAACAGAATAGTTAATACGAACTCTCGGTCAAAGTTTAACTAATCCTATATAGTATTACAGGAAGACTCTTAGACTTTATCCCCCAAAACATGAGAACTCAGGTAAGACCAGGTACTTCCAAGAAGAACCGAACGCTCGTTAACCACTCTCAACCATACTACCACCTTTACTCAGAATACCACAGTTTGAATATCAAGTCCTATCTCAACTCAATTCACAACATATATCAGTCATCCATACAAACATCCAAATAAGCAGTACGTACATATTTCATACTCATCCAATAATCCAAACAACATATCATGCAAACATACCAACGTTCAAACAAGAATATTAATCAAATTATATAAGCTTCCCTTACCTTTATACGTAACCGAACGCTCAACGAAGCATAATAGAGCTCCCCTCTACCAAAGAACTAACGTTCGACACTCCCATTTTAGGAGCACTAGACCAAACAGAAAAACCAGAAACACTCAGAATTATACTATCTACTCAGGCGACCAGAAATAAAAGGTTGCATGCAAGACTTAAACGAACGTACTAGAGAGAAAGAAACTCACCGGCTCAGAATAATAAACCGATCAGTTTAAACGAAAGCTCTTGTCGTCGGGAGTGTTCAGACGATGCTTGAGAGGTGATCGAAAGAGGAAATGGTGAGGTTTTCTTAGAGAGAATGAGGAGATTTTAGAGAGAAGGAGGAGAAAAGAGTTTCAACAGTTTGGAGAAGAAGAAAGGCATGCAGAGAGAAGTGGCACGTCATTTGAAATTTAGCCTTAAATACTACTATCACCCAAAACGAACGGCCACTCTCCTACAGCCACCTATTTTCCACTAACTGAGACGCTCACTCTCTTCTTGGTACATGGATCCCACTACTTGGGATTTTGGGTGCGTTTTAATGGGGTCTGACAACCTGTGTTCCCTTCTCTGCGTACAAAAATTAAGAAATTCGCATTAAAATTAAGGAAAAGATTTTATTGTTATACTATATATGTTGACAACACAACACTCTTCATATTTCTTAGTCAAGCTTGAATATTCTGTGCGGCATATACGATGTCTTAAGTAAAATACAAAATGTCTAATAAAAAATAAGTGTCAAGTATCCAAATATAAATAATCAAACTTTTGGTAAAACTTGTACCAATTGTCAAATACATAAATTATTAGCAATCAATGTTTACACGATAATTTAGAAACCCGTGCGTAGGCTACACGATGGGCAAATCCCTGTGCAAAATTATCAGCACTCAATGTTTGAACTAATTTCCTCCTCTTCCCAGGATAATAAAATATAACAAAAATCTGAGCACAATTGCTCCGTATTTCGATAGCCTAATCTAGAAACAGTAAATTTTACTCACTTATTTTTCTTTCTTCCTTTCACTTGTTTCTCTAAACTTCTAAGCCTTTGACTAATAACAGAAGAAGATGATATCTTTGTATTTGAATGTTTTGAAGGTTTATCAGGTACTACTGGGCTTGACTCATTTGTCGTAGAGGTAGGTTGTTTTAGAGCGGGAAATATAGAAAAGGGCGATTGAGGAGCACTGGTGGGGACAGCAACAGGTATTTCAGGAATACCCAATGTTTTCTTTACACCAGGAACTTTAAGCACTGCAAAATTGGAAATAAGAGCAAATGGGTATTAGGAAGAAAAAAAAAACAAAGTGCATAACAAGGATCGCTTGTGTTAATACAGTTCAGAGTGGAAAAACACCGTTTTGATACATAAGTAATTAGAAACATAATTTATACATGAAACACAACCTTGAACTTGAGTCTTATAGACCTACTGCAAGTTTTCCTCTGTTACGAGAATTTTATTCCTTTAGTTGTTTTTAACACAGCTCAAACCCACCCATCGGGGGGAATAATTTCATCATCATAGAAAAATGACATGAATTTAATCCTTAAATCTCACAAAGGACAATTTTGACAGCATGTTCCATGACTATAGAATTAAATTTATGTCAAATTTACTCCTTTTCAAATAAAATTTTAGTCTTCTAATTCCAGTACTAATAACATCAACAGAATTTAGACCAAGCTGAATGATTTACAGTAAGTGTATCGATACACACAAGTAAGATGCTATCTACTACATAAACTAATCTTGTTCTTGATCCTTCAATTTTGAATCTAGTAAATTATCCTGGGGATAATAATAAGGGAACTAGATATCTTACTATTACAATAAAAAAGACCATAATTATGATAACCTGGAGAAAATATTGCAGACAGAATGGTATGCAAATTCTGCTTGTGAAATTAAATGTAAATAAATAAGTAATAACTAAAACAGAGAATGGAAATACTCTGAAAAGTCCTAAGATTGAGAGAACAAAACATAACCCTAATGAGATAGTTGTGATTTGTATGAAGATATTGATTAGAATCAAGCAGATTTTCTAGAAGGGACTAAGTAAAATGGAAGTCAGTCAGGCTACGAATGATTGTTAGAGGCATTCAACTTCATTGATATGTTTAAAAGATTAGATCAATCAGTATTAAGAGTGCAAGACTGTAACTTGCAAGTGCATCTTGGATTGTTTTGAATCATCATGGACAGAGAGAAGACTGCACTCAAAAAGAATACTAAGATTACGGAGCCATGGATTCTTCAATTACGTGCCCTATACATTCAAGACCGCATAAATGCAATCATGATTCGCATGGTAGAATGAAGGCCCAAAGCAAAATGCATTTCAAGAAATTTAGGTTTCTACCTATTTAAGTGGTGAAAATTGGAAAAAGACGTAAAATTGCAAATGAAAATGTCAAGAGCCTTACCAAGTCCATATACAAGTGAAAACAAATTTGACGTAACCCAGTAACAGAATATTGCCTGCACAATCATAAAGGAGCACAAATCAAACTATATGAAATGACAAATGAAAGCGAACATGAAGCTGTAAAGAGAAACTGGCAATCTCTCCTTTTCTTTCTCAATTAGCAAAACACCATTTAGATATTACAAACAAAATAACCGTATAAACCTAAAACATGTGGATAGAATATGGAAAATCAATATCTACATATATTAGCATATACAAGGCGTGAGTTCCAACCTTTGATTTGCCAAAGATACCCTTCAATTTCAAGTAAATTACAAATTAAATTTTATAAATATTAGGGCATCTATTTTCGAAAAAAAAAATAGAGCAATTTTTCTAAGTTTCCAGGGTCAAATAGAATGCTTCCGCTTAATCAATACAATTGTTAGGTTTCCTACTATAATTCAAACACTAAATTTTATGTTAATTATGACCTGCCTTTCTGATAAAATAATAATAATAAAGTGACCGAGTACAGAATAAGAAAGGAGGACAAGAAAAATCTGAGATCGAAACACACTTAAAACAATAAGGATTAACACTTACACAGAAGCCAAGAAACTATTTTTGTAGTCCCAGACAAGAAGGAAAGAGAGTAGTTTCTGTTTGATAATTTAGTTATGGTGTTATGCACCATCCAGTCAGTCCCCAGGACAAAACAACAATTGCAATCTTTTCTAGGAGATAAAATTAAGGGTGCGGAGGCTTGTGATAGCAATCAAGTTATTTACCAGTACTTCTAAAAGACTAATTACCTTTCACTTATATTTGATTTTCTAATTTATTTTTTAGAACTATAAACTCTGTTTGGAGATTAATTTATTTATTTTTATCTTATTCAGCTACACTCCCCTTTGGAAAATCATTGATCAAAGAAAGGAAAACCAATTGCATAGGCCATTGCATATTGTAGGCTATTACCTCAATCCCATGTTGCACTATTATGCTGAATTTATAGTTGATTATAAGGAGAAACGTGGAATGTATGATTGTTTGGATAAGTTGGTGGGAGACATTGATGAGATCAGAAAGATTGATGCTCAAATTTAGAGTTTCAAGAGCAAATATGGATTTTTTTTTTTGGTAGTTTGACAGCTCAATTTCCACTCAACCAAAATCCATTACAATGGTGGGAATCATATGGTGATGAACATCGAGAATTACAAAGACTTGCAATTAGAGTATTGAGTTGACATGTAGTTCATATGGTTGAGTGTAACTGGAGCACTTTTGAGAAGGTAAGAAATTAGTTGATGGAAGACTATCTCCTAATCCAATACAATAGAGAAGGAATCTTCAACTGGTATGAATTTGAGGACAACTTCTCGTCAAGAAGGAGGATATGATAAAGGACTATATCCTAATTCAATACAAGAAAAACTTGAGGATGAGCCTTTGCAATTCAAAGGACTTAAAAACATGAAAATCATGGCTTGGAACTTAATTATAGAATAAATTTTAAGCAATTAAAGTGTATGTACTTTATTTTAATTTTGTAAGTTCACTCGGTGACCTGCCTATCTTGTTGAGTGAGAATATTGAGTAGTTGCTAGGCAAGAAAGGTGTTTCGTTGGGCGAATAGTTCGTTTCTATTTTTGAATTTTCATGTTATTTTTGAGACAGATGTCTTTGGACTTTCTTTTAAGGTTTCTTAGGTGGCTTAAACATTTGTGTCTATATATAAGCACCAAATATGTAGACACCTTGGATGTTCATTATATGATAATTAGTTTTTCATTGAGAGGATTCTATTGATTCTAGGATTCTATTGATTCTAGGATTAGAACTCTAATTCTTATCAAAGATGAATTTCTTTGTCGTGAATCTTCCTTGACTTATCAATATGTTATCAATATGTTAGATTGTGGCATCTCTAACTCTGATTCTTATCAAAGATGACAATCTTTATAGAAAATCTTCATTGACTTAACAATATGCTAGATTGTGGTGTCTCCATCTTTGTCTTCTTTTGTGTTTTTCTCTAATTTATTTTTGTTTACGCCTCTTAGGATTCGAATTCAAAACAATCATACTCTTTCCTTCCTGGATAAGATCGTATCATCTGGCAAGGTATCATCTTGCAAGGTATCATCTGGGAAGGTATCATCTGGGAAGGTATCATCTGGTATTCGGATTGTAATATTTGATATCTAGAGCAAGATTTCTCGTTTGATATTCTCTTCTATCTAACTTTCTGTCATATGAGGAACACCTAAAAAAATTTTGAATATTGGTATTATGTACTTTGTTTTGGAATTTTGTTTGATTCATTGTTCTTAGAATTTTGTAAGGAGTAAAACTCCTACGGTTTTACCCAATTCTATTTTTTAATTTTCGTGTTTTTCATATAATTGTGCATTTGATCCATGGAGATTATCTGTTTTTTCTTTTTGGTTTTTCAGTTAATTGTAGTTCCAATTAACTATTTATTTTGATTTTGCATGAGTATTGGTATTTGAAAGGCAATTTGTTTAGTTTTCTTTGTTTGTGTGTTGAACTACAAAATTGAAAAGAAAAGAAAGAATAATGGATCCAAGTCAAAAGGAAACAAATATATTTTAAAAGAAAAGAAAAAGTAATGATCCAAGAGCAAAAAAAAAATTGAAGAGTTCAACACAAATTCTTACAACAATTTTTGTTTGTGGTTTATTGATCTATTGAATTGCAATCAGTCTTTTTCTTAGAGTCTCCATGTTGTCTCATGTAAATCATTGTAGTAGTCCTATTATTTTCTAATTTTATTGTTTTTGTGTCTTTTAAAAATTCCTTGAAGTTTTGTCTAAAGTTTATTTTATGCATGAACGTTTTATGAATTATGAACCTAGTTTTAGTTATGTACTAATTCTTACTAGTTATGACTTATTATTATTATGTATAAGTTACTTTTATCATCAATATTCTTTTTAATGGATGCACGAGTTTATGAATATAGCAAATCAAGTTACAATCCTCGAGTTTCAATTTTTTATCCCCTTACGATCCTCAGGTTTCACAACATTGGTTGAGATTAACTTTAAAATCCACTTTCTAAGACTAAGACTAACGAAAAAAATAAACCTTTTGCGAAACTATAACTAAGCCAACCCAAAATATCTCTCATGACCCACCAAACCCCAAGGTTAGCTATTTTGCAGAAAAATAGAATCAAATCTGCAACCCAACTCTTCATGCATAAGCTTTCAGTTTCAAAAAAGTATAGACTATAAAGAGAGATGCTGAGTGAGAGAGGGATCACGAGAGAAATGGAGAGAGCGGAATATAAAACTTTTATGTACGGAAATGAAAACAAATCTGCAAGCGAACTAGTCATGTATGTATTTTCAATTTCAGATAACATAAAAAACTACAGAGAGAAGAACAAAGAAATGGAGAAAGAAAAGGGGGAATGGAAAGAGAGAGAGGAAGACAAGGAGAGATCATACAATAGAGAGGCAACAAGGAGGAAGAGAGTTAACCCAGCAAAGGCAGATAGAAGGCTGGCTAGGGTAAACGTAGAGACTGCTCAAAACTTAACTCAAAATAGGAAGCTTTTCTTCTGTTCTGAAAATAAAGGTAAAATGGTTCTCAAATTCCTTGTAAAACCATTTTATCAAATGGATTTTGTTTGGAAAATAAAGTTTGAACTAAAAACTAACTCATAACCGCCCCAAACGGGATCTTGGAATCTCAAATCTAATTCGATTCAAGAAATCAGCAATTCAGATCATGCAATTAACTGCATGTGACATAAAGTTGTGAAAAGCTTGGATGAAACAGTCCTATTCCATAGGTACCCATATGAAACATAACCAATTTTCTATTTATACCCTTTTGCTTTTTTAACTAATTTTCATAGAAAAGAATTGAAAAGTCAATCAAGTTTATATGGTTTACAAAAAATGAAGGAGCAACCAAAAGCACTCTATCTGTTTTAATTTTTCTGAAAACGGTTTCACAAATGTTTCATTCATTCTCTGCATTGTATATAGCTATTCCATTGCTGTTTATTTTCTACTAAAATAAAGGCTTTAATTTATAACCTGGGATTTTGGTTTTTGAGACTTATAGTTAAATTTTTTTTGTTAATTTGTAGTTCAAAATTATTAAATTGAGAACTACATATATTTTAAGCAATTTTTTATTGAGTCTATAGATCTGATATGATTTATTTACAATTCAAGATTTAAAATTACCTACATAGTTCACAATTTGGAACACGATTTTCAACATGTCAAAACTAGTAAACATAAATAAATGTTAAAACACGTAGTAGATGAACTAAGATTACTAAAGGTGATACATTAGCAAAAGAAGTGGGCTGTAGTAGGGGATTAGAGTTACATTTGGGTAAGCGGGAATTGCACCTTGTGTGACAACCTGCTACACAGACATGGCTTCAGGGATAAGGGGAGGGAGTGTTCAAACCAAGGGATGGATTTAGTTGTAAGAGGGAGGCGAATAAGGCCTCTTTTCATAGTAGAAAGTTACACTTGCAAAGTTACCAGCCAGTGAGCAAACGATACAGTGTGTTTGGAACTTGGACACAAATACACAGATGCACGTAAGAATAAATGTAGTTAGTGTCCAAACCCATTTAAATTGGTGTTGAAACATGGTTCCACACGCAGATAGAATCCAACAATTTATAATAAAACTTCAGGCAGAACTACTGTTTCTTTGCAAGTACATCCAACAATTATTTCAAATGCAAAAACAAGTGTAAGCAAAGGATAGCTGTTCCTTCCGGAAAAACACTAAACTATGATAGTTTACCTTTGGAAATCCCATGGTGAAAGGAACCGTAAGAACCGCAAGACCTCTGGAGAACTTTTTCATGGTACCAGCCACAGGATTTCCTTCCATGCCTTCCTGCATATTACACTACGGAACAGAAAATCAATTAGTCCAAATTGGAATTAATGCATGAGAGAACACCGTATCGTCAACTCAAAAAAGCATGTAATCATGAATAACGAAAGTCATCTAGAAAGAATTATCACAAGAGTAGAAAGTTTATGAAAGAAAATGCTCACCTCTACCGTTATTAAGAATGACAATGCAGCCAAAACTGGAAAAACGTACAAGGGATCTGGAGTTGAGAGATCAGTAAACCAATAAGCTCCACCATGCTTGAATGACGGCACTTTTTCAGCCATATTTGTTATCTATCTTGAAACACAAATGTGAGAATGGATAGAAACAATGTAACAGCTCTTCAGACTCTAAGTCAAATATCAAATTGGAACAGCTTACCGCAAGAAAAAAACTAACAAAAATAGGGCCTTGAATAAAGAGTCCTTTCAATGGCGTAAAAGGGGTCACACCATATCTGCAATTATCAAAACCAAAGAAAATGTTTAGTCAAGCAAAAGATCAAAGAATTGAGAAATTGGACTTATTTTAGATATATAGTGTGTGTGAGTGTGTATATGCATGCACGTATCTGTGTAATCAACAAAACAAAAAATTCAATTGATAATTAAGATTTCCGTAATTTACACAATAAAAACAATTTTGCTAAGTTTCACATTTTTCTATAATAACGAATTTCAATGGAATTCTAAGAAACATATTTCTCAATATCTAAAATATATAGTTAAGTGCTGTGGAAATAAACCCCAAAATAAGTTGAGTCTTGCATTATTTATAATACAAGTTATATTATTTTAATTTCTTTTTACCTTTTTATGATACTAATGTTTAAATATCAGATAGCACCTGTCTTCAACGGCAACACTTCCCATCAGATGACAATAGTTGACAAGTGAAGAAACATAAGCAGTTCATGAAAGTAAAAGCAGAAATTGGTTATTTAATGATCTCAGGTATGGCCATCTCAGTTCACAAGTCACCACAAAGATTGATCCACTAATACATTATAATACTATATCACCAAGTGCAGTAGTTACATAAGAATGGATGGTTTAAAAACTACTATAAGCAGTTATAGAACAGAATAAAATACTAAAACAACCATATGCTCTAAACACAGAACAACCATTACAGCAAAAATGAAAGCAGAATAGAAAAGAATAGAACACGAAAATAATGACAAGGATAGTCTTTAGAAGCAAATTATGAAAACGCTTACTCCTTAAACAGCTTCTTCATTTGCTGCTGACCTTTAGCAGCAGCTACAGGATCCATAGCCTGAAAATTGGATGTTAGTGTGATCAAAGAGAAAGTTGTTTTCAATAATACAAGCAACAAAATCGAAAACATAAAAATCACACCAAAATACCACAGATGAGGTAAGTTTGGAGGTTGATTAATATATGGCTTGTTTAGACGTTAAAATTTACATATACAGCAACGCCATTTGTCAACAGGTACAGGCAAACATTGAAGAATGATCATCCAGCAATCAAGTTTCTTCATACATACAAATATATAAATAAATATGCAACATTTGAACGATAAGTTCATATATGTGTGCGGTGCATTTACATAGAACAGAATATATTTTGACAACATAAAAACTAACAAACAACTCCAGAAACAAAATCTATGTTCTGAATATGCATTTATTCCTTTAACACAGATCATTTATTATCTAGATGAATAATGAATTCATTATTGTACATTGCTTTTCAGTGCACCATCACAATCAAGGCCATGAACCCCAAATCAACAAACATAGCTAAAAAGTTTATTATGCTGATAATGGTGGCAACAAATGGGAGTGATGGTGGAAATGGCAACAAAAATGTCATATTTGGTGGCATCAGAATATATTTTAGTGACATGTTTTGACAGAGTTAACAACACTGATTGAAGCAGTCAGTTGTTATGAAGACAGTCGTAGCATTAGTCAATGTTGACAAACATACCTTAAACAGTCTTAGCATCTCTTTCCATTGCTCGGATACATTATGATGCAAGGGGAAAAAAATCATTTTACTATTTGGATAGTGAATGGAGCGGAATTAGTCATTCTCTGTTACTAAATTACCCTTGTCGTAAAAATATAATATGCAATAGTATATTTTTCTCTTCTTCTTAACCACTTGTCTTCATCAAATTCTAGAATGAATATGAAACCTATTAAAGTATTCTTATTGGTGAAAAAACTAATCCATTAGAAGAGTTGGCTTTCAAAGAAAATCAACTATCAATAAATACACCAAAAGAAAATTATTGTTGTAATAGTGCAATTGTCATGACACATATAATGATAGCCAATTCATTGCAGTGCAGATTAATGTAGAACTAATAAATATTAACATGTGTTGAAATGTAATGTTTTTATTATTATTAATATTTATGTAAGGGTTTTTTCTTTTAGGGTTTTGTTAAGAGCTTACCACCCTTTTGCTTTTCAGACCTACTGTCTCCTATAAATGCAGTAGTAAGTTCTATCAGAAGTTTAAGTGAAATAAAACTCTTTAGTTATTCTCAACTCTTCAAGTTGTTATCAAGAGCCAGACCATTTTGTCTTCATTGTCTATTGTCGGCACCGTCGTCTTTATGCCGTTTCCGCCGTCGCCGCCGTGGTCAATCGTTGCTTTCTCCAGCGAAGTCAAGGGTTAGGTGTGCCTTAAGAAGCGCGACCCAACCCTGGTGGTCCCTTCCTCAGAAGCCTCTACATGTGCCACCACACGCCACTTCTCTTCGGACAGTCTCGGGCGCGTGTTCCTCACGCGCTGCCTTCCAAGTGTCGAAGTTACACCGCACCACAGGCAGTCGTCTCGCCGGAGCTTCTTGAGTGTGTTTTGGTTCTTGTTTCTCGATTTCGTTGGATGTGGCTCATACATAGGGTTTCCTCCCTCAAAGTTATTTTGTTTGTTTTGGAACCCTAAGTCCTGTTTCTTCTCACAGCTTTAGAATGGCCTCTTCTATTGGAATTCTACTACCCCTGTCATTAGGTCTGTAAAACTCAATTGGAAAAATTATTTATCATGGTCCTCTGCTGTGGAACTATGGTTTCTTGGTCAAGTACACCACAATCACCTTGAACAAGATGTTTCTATGGTCCCAGATGAAGAAAAACCTTAGTGGAAGAAACTAGATTTTCAGTTATGTGCTATTTTGTGGCAATATGTTGAGCAAGAGGTTCTAGATACCTTGAGACCCTATAAGACATGCTCCTCTTTTTGGAAAAGCACACAAGATACTTTTGGCTAATGTTGTACAACATATTTTCGATGCAACCCAAATAGTAGCTTCTTTCAAACAAGTCAATCATGATATGGTTTCCCATATAGCAAAACCTTGGGCTGTGGTAGAAGAGTTAAAGAACTTCTTTGTAGCTGATTCATTAGAAAGTATAAACACAAAGCTTGACGGTATTACATGGTCCTAATTTTGAGAAGTTTACACTCGTATTTTGATCATGTACATGATCAAGTTTTAGCTGGTGATCAAATCCCGTCGATGGATGGCTTAGTTACTCGACTCCTTCGGGTACCTACATTGGTAAAAGACAAGAATTTAAGTGATGCTATTGAAATATCAGCAATGGTGGTACTGCGAGGAAGAGGAGGTAGGAGCAACCAAGGACGACGCGGTGGTCGAAGTGGACGTCCTCAATGCTCATATTGTAAGACAGTGGGTCATACCCAAGATAAATGTTATTCCTTGCATGGCTTTCCAGACAAAGTCGCTCACGTGTCTAAATCTAATCATTCAGAATCTAGAATTTTTTATGAAGAGTACTAAGTGTTTTTGAGGTACAAGTCTGAAAAATCTTCTAATCTTGGCCAATCCTCCTCAATGTCAAATGTGTCTATTGCATGCATCTCTCAATCTGTGGAAGGTCATAGTCCATGGATTCTTGACTCTTGACTCATGTGCCTTAGATCATATCTTCGGTAACATTCCTTCATTTTCTTCCATGTCCTTTCCGAAAATTCCCATTTCATTACCATTGCCAATGGATCAAAGTGGCATCTCAAGGAATTGGCAAAGTTTCCTTATCTCCTCCACTAAATTTGAATTTTGTTTTTGTATATTCCTCATTGTCCTTACAATTTAATCTCTGAGTCAATTGACTTGTTCCTTAAATTTTTTTGTAACCTTTATTGCTAATTCCTTTGTTATACAGGAACATGGTACAGGTCATCTGATTGGAGAAGGACATGAGTCACAAGGACTTTATTTCTTAAAACCTAACTTCTCAGTTTCTTGTTTCACAACTTCATCCCCAAAACTTTTGCATGATCGGTTGGGCCACCCAAGCTTATCCAAGTTGAAGATGATGCTTCCAAGTCTCAAATACATCCAAGTCTTAGATTGTGGGTCTTGTCAATTAGGAAAACATATTAGATCTTCCTATCCTAAAAAGTCTAAGACGCGATGTAATTTTGCCTTTTCAACTATTCATTTTTATATCTGGGGACCAAGTCGTGTTACTTCTTTTGGTTTTAATTATGTTCCAACTTTCATTGATGAATTCTCTCGATGTACTTGGGTTTATTTAATGAAAGAGAGATTTGAACTTTTGGCATATTTGTGTCCTTTTTTAATGAAATTTAGAACCAATTTGGGAAGACAATTAAAATCCTCAGAAGTGATAATGCTAAGGAATATTTTTATGCAGCATTTTCTTGATTCTTACTTTCCCAAGGAGTTTTACACCAGTCAACATGTCTCCACACTCCACAACAAAATGGCATTGTAGAGAGAAAGAATAGACATCTCATTGAAATTGCACGCTCCTTGATGTTGAATACTAATGTTCTTGTTCATCATTAGAGTGATGCAATCCACATTGCCTGTTTTTTTATCAATAGGATACATTCTTCCTCTCTTGAGAATAAAGTCCCTAACTTGGTCATTTCTCCAAATGACCCTCTATACCATGTCTCTCCTCGTGTATTTGGGTGTACTTGTTTTGATCATAATGTTTCTCTAGGTCTTGATAAACTCTTTGCAAAAGCTATTAAGTGTTTCCTTTTGGGATACTCTCGCCTTCAGAAAGGGTATAAATGTTATTCTCCCTCAACCAAGAGGTATTATATGTGTGCTAATGTCACATTCTTTGAGAATACACCTTTTTTCTTGTCCTCCATAGAGGATCATTCTCTGTTCAACAAATGTTTCATCTACCATCATGTGATCCCTTGGTTATTCTTGTTTCTTTACCTCAAACTCAAAATGCAAATGACATTGTTCCTCCACCTCTTCTCACATATCAACGTCAGACACAATCTCAAACTCAAAACACTGAAGATCCTCGAGACTCAGATCCTCCTCCATCAGATTCCCAAACCATGGATCCTTCATCCTCCTCACCTTCTCTTGACTCAGATAGTAATTGGCATATTGCATTTCGGTAAGGTATTCGCTCTACTCGTAATCCTTATCCTGTTTATGATTTATTGAGTTATCATCATTGTCTCCTTCATATTTCTCCTTTGTTCCCTCCTTATCTTCCATTAAGGTTCCCAATAATGTTCATGAGGCACTTGGTCATCTTCGATGCCGACAAGCCATGATTGATGAAATGCGGCACTTAAACACAACGACACTTGGGACCTTGTCCTTCTTCCTCCTGGTAAGAAGCTTATTGGTTGTTGATGGGTCTATGCTATTAAGGTTGGTCTTACTGGTACAATCGATCGTCTCAAAGCTCGTCTAGTAGCTCGTTTATGGCCTCGACAATTGTGATACCTATTCTCATGTGGCTAAAACCAGTATTGTTTGTATTTTGCTTGTTATGGCTGCCATTCGTCAATGGCCCCTTTACCAGTTGGAAATTAAAAATGCCTTTCTTCATGGTGATCTAGAAGAAGCGCTATACATGGAGCAACCTCCTAAGTTTGTTGCTCAGGGGGAGTTTGGGTTAGTTTGTAAATTACATCATTCCCTTTATGGCTTGAAGCAATCACCTCGAGCATGGTTTGGTATATTTAGTTGGGTTGTGCAGAATTTTGGATTGAAACGATGTAAGGCGGATCATTCAGTATTTTATGGTCACTTTTCTCCTGATAAATGTGTTTATTTTATGGTGTATGTTAATGATATTGTCATTACAAGAAATGACGTTACTAGAATTGCTCAATTAAAGAATCATTTGTTCAACCACTTTCAGACCAAAGATATGGGTTGGCTAAAATATTTCCTTGGTATGCTCTTGATATTTTGAAGGAAACAAGCCTGACAAATTCCAAGCCCATTGATTCTTCTATGGACTCAAATCAAAAGTTAATGAGAGACCAAGGTGAACTTTACTCAGACCCAGAGACATATAGAATGCTGGTTGGAAAACTCATCTATCTTACCATAACAAGACCTGATCTTTCTTATCTGATGGGAGTTGTGTCAATTTATGCAAAATCCACATGTTGATCATTAGAATGTAGTGATTCGCATTCTTAAATATGTAAAAGGGAACCCAAGACAAGGATTGTTGTATGAGGACAAGGGAAGCACTCGAGTTGTCCAATTGACAAAAGATCTACCACAGGATATTGTGTTTTACTTGGAGGGAACCTTGTATCTTGGAAAAATAAGAAACAAAGTTTATTGCTTGATCTAGTGTTGAAGTTGAATATCGATCTATGGCTTTAACTACATGCGAACTAGTGTGGATTAGACAACTCCTTCAAGAGTTGAAATTTTGAGAAAATGAAAAGATGAAGTTGTACTGTGACAATCAAGTAGTCCTTCACATTGCCTCTAATCCAGTGTTTCATAAAAGAACAAAACACAGAGATTGATTGTCATTTTATTAAAGAGAATGTTATGTACCTGGGTTTGGAACCTAACAAGAACACACTCAGAAGATAGAAAGAATAATGAAAGAATGGGTTCCTGTATTGATATTGAGAACAAAGTACACTGATAGCGCTAATGGAGGCCTATCCCCTCTTAGCCCTAACGGGGGCATAATCCCTCTTTTTTGGCCAAAGTTCAGATTTACAAAATAATACTCAAAAACTCCCCTCTAACACTGAAATAGAACTCTATTTATACAAGACCTCCATCCCGCCTTTCCTAACTGCTCTCACCTCCATCCCACCTTTCCTAACTACTCTCTCATTTCCTCTTCCTTCTCTCCTCTTACCTTAGATCCTATCATTACACCCTGCTGCAAAACAACCTTGTCCTCAAGGTTGGAACAATGAAGTTTGAGCCCATGGCATTGTGATATGGTCTTATCACAGGAAGGGAACCCGCTGACTACTACCTGCAACTTCCCGTTTGGAGGCTTGGGTGGTGGTCGAATTGAGAGATAAAATTTATGGGACCATTTTCGTGTTTGCATTATTTCCTTGAAGGCGAGGAGCTTCTTATCCTTCCCTGTAAAATAACTTCTTCTACCGTTCGGCTCTCTTCTTCCTATCGTTATACCGTTCGGCTCTCTTCTCCCTGTCTTTATACCGTTCGGCTCCTCCACCCTGCCTTCAACCGTTCGACTCGCATTAACAACCCTGAACAGAGTTGCTACAAGATCTTCCCATTCTAGAGTTACTTCTCCTCTTCGTTGTGCATCTTCGTTACTGACCCCACACTCTTGGCAGCTCCCAATCGGCCTGGGTTTATAGCGATTAGCCTCGGATTGTGTCACCTCTTCGCTCGTTCGTCCCCCAAACGACTGGTATTCTATGGCCTCAGATTGCTCGGCCAATGATTGGGAGACTCTTTTGACTGTAAGACCGTTCGGCCTTTGACTGTAACTGTAAGACCGTTCGGTTCCGACAAGTCGATTCTGCTCTCCATTTTTCCCCCAATTTGGATCCGGCAAGTCGGAACAATTTGTTAGGAACCTGGGTTTGGAACCTAACAAGAACACACTCAGAAGATAGAAAGAACAATGAAAGAATGGGTTCCTATATTGATATTGAGAACAAAGTACAATGATAGCGCTAATGGAGGCCTAATCCCCCTCTTAGCCCTAACAGAGGCATAATCCCCCTCTTCTGACCAAAGTCCAGATTTACAAAATAATACTCAAAAACTCCCCTCTAACACTAAATAGAACTCTATTTATACAAGACCTCCATCCCGCATTTCCTAACTGCTCTCACCTCCATCCCGCCTTTCCTAACTGCTCTCACCTCCATCCCGCCTTTCCTAACTGCTCTCACCTCCATCCCGACTTTCCTAACTACTCTCTCATTTCCTCTTCCTTCTCTCCTCTTACCTTAGATCCTAAGAGAGAAGTTGTTGTCAAAGGATTTTGTTACTGAGTTTGTCAACTCTAATGAACAACTTGTAGACATTCTGATCAAATCTCTTAGGGGGCTTAGAATTCAATTTATATGTTCCAAGATTGGTGCATATGATTTATATGTTCCAAGCTTGGTGCATACGATCTATATGCTCCAGCTTGAGGGAGAGTGTTGAAATGTAATGTCATTATTATTATTAATATTTATGTAAGGGTTTTTTCTTTTAGGGTTTTGTAAGGAGCCTCCCGCCCTTTTGCTTCTTTTGCTTTTCAAAACTATTGTTTCCTATAAATGCAGTAGTAAGTTGTATCATAAGTTTAAGTGAAAAAAAACTTTTTAGCTATTCTCAACTCTTCAAGTACATGAAAATAAGATTAGTGTCAAACAACATAAACGAGAAATGGACAAAATGCCTTTAAATTCTTTTACATTTTAGTAGGTGAAAAAGCAATTTTGAGTATTAAGAATGTTCAACTTCTATAAATTATGATTGCCAGATGTTAGAATTTTTAACTTCTGTCACGACTGAAACTGTGAAACAGAGTACGTTGCACTAGAATTGTGTACAAAGCATAGGTAGTGGTTGCTTCTATTGTGTTCAAGTAGAAAAGGGCTAAAATAATAAATTTACAATTAAATAAAAAAGATCCTTTCCATCACATTACTCTCAGTTCAGGAGGTAAGAGAACATGCTTAAAATGATTGAATGACATTCAAAGATAAATAAACCAATTAAAATTTACAAAACACGGTAAACAGAACATTTGAGGCCCCGTTAGCTCACTTGCATATTCAATAAAATAGCATGGCAATATCATCAGTAATAATAAAAATTATTTGAGGATTACCATCCCGTCCATCTGCTGCTTTATCTCCTCCAAGTGCGGCCTCATTAACTGGCATAAGTGAAATAGTAAGCTTATGTAATAAAATAGATTAGAATATATAAAAAGTGCATTATTGATATAAAAAGCTTGAGGGCCTTTACAGAAAACAGAATAAAAAAGATGGAACAGAAGTGTAAAGCTAGAATTAACCTTCTAAGCCATGTTAAGGAGATCTTAATCCAAAAAGGTAAAGTGAACTAAGGGAAACAGTTCCCTCCAAATGTATGAATTGTGTCCACTCCAATCAGGACGTGGCAAGGACGAAGGAACAGACAAAAGGCATTGCCATTATTTTATTTCAGAAAGAAATAAGGATGAAGCTAAGAGAAGCATAATATACCATTATTTTATTTTAGAAAGAAATAAGGATGAAGCTAAGAGAAGCATAATATACCGAAAGTTTAGAAGTGGCCTTAAGTTGATTTATTAAGAGTGGAACTGTAGCACTTCGAATCAACAGGGTTGTAAGAACTATTGATGCCCACCTGAAAGAAGAAGTAATGAGATTAATAATCACCCTTGAAAGTCAAGTTTTCACCAAATACTACATATATTATTTATGAATTATGAATGAATTCACCACTGGATAATCAAATCCCAGAATATACATCACATACAAATAGGGCAAGAACAACCTTGCCAACCATAGCATAATCCTGAAACTCTAAAAATTCCCTTTACATTTTGAACTGACATAAAATAAGCTGATATATCAATTTAGAAAATATTAAAGCAAACTCAGTATCTTCAGTGCCTATAGCAAGTTATAATTAAACAGATAATCTAAAGTTCAAACCCAAATCCCTTGTAAAAGCAAAAGATATACCAATGACAACTTGACATGCATGAAACCATTTCAGGACTGTTTTTGGTATTCCATTAAAATTCGGGATTATGTTTGTGTCTATACATACATACACACATAGACTCACCAATTTAAGCCAGTGTAGGAATGCACAGCATCTATCACGTACTGCAAGCCCATTACAGGCAAAAAAGAATCGGCGGCAGCAATTGCAACCTCATTAGTAATGGCAGCCTGAGAAGCTATAGTGTCTATGGTAGTGTCAGTGAGTACATCAGCTACATCAGTGAGTATGACACTGTCAATCTTATCTGAACCCTGATTCACTGTCGACATATACCGGCAGAAGCCATATCCAGTGCATGGAGAAATAAATCTATCTCGGGAAAGGGGGGAGAACCCCAATGGTCCCTTAAGAGAGCTTGCAAAGGACCTTATCTGGGCAAACTTACTAACGCCTGCTGAAGATGATTTTTCCTCAGACTTTTCCTGTCTCCCTTCATCGCTATGAAGAACATAACTGAATGATGGATGGCACCTCCGATCTACAAGGTTCCCTCTCATCAAAAGGCAACGCCGGTAAGCCATTGGTATTCTTGGCCAGTTCTATGAAACAGCATCAAATAACAAATTGAGTTCGGATTGTGCCAAGATAAAAAGAAATTGACCACCTTCCTCGATAACTCTTCGGAAGATGTATGTTAAGTGGTTTAAGACGGGTTTAATATCCAACGTGTACGAACGAAATAGAAAATTAGGCTAAACGGTGTAAAGGCAAAGAGTAAAATCAACTAAATATGAACAAAGTTGTGAAACAGAACTTCGAAACGGAATGCAGATGAAAATGCGAAAGTGATGAAAGGGACTGACGGTGCACGGTGGACGGCGCACGGTGAACGGCGCACGGTGGACGGCGCACGGTGAACGGCGCACGGTGGACGGCGCACGGTGAACGCGCACGGTGAACGGTGCACGGCGGTAGACGGTGGACTATGGTGGAGCAGCCTAGGGGTTGAGGCAGGGTCGGTCAGAACGCAGTGCCCACGATGAAAGGGAAATGGGGTTTTAGGAGATCCTTAATTCTTGCAATTTTATTTTTCACGTTTTATCTTACACGTGAATAGTTTTAATTAACTCCTCCAGTTTTATAAATATATAAATATATAAATAGAAAAAAGAGAGAGACGCTACATTGTTTTGGTTTTTTTGGTTAAACTAACCTTAAATATAAAAGTTAAAATTCCTTCTTAGGTAAATATTTTGGTTATGTATTAAATATATTTTTTAATTGATATTAAAATAAGAAAACGTTAAGCAACTTAAATAATATGAGATGTTTTTGATACGTTAAATAAAATTAATGTTTAATTAATTTAAAAAGATTATATTACTTTAATTTTATATTTTAAAAATTAAAATATATCAAAATTTTAAATATAAATTATTTTCAATTTTGTGTAAAAATATAAAAATTAAAAATACATTTAACTCTTGAAAATAGTTAGAGTTTTAATTTGTCAATAGAAGTTCATTGAGTTAAATCCTCTTTTTTAAGTGTTTAATTTTAAAAGTCAAATATAGTTTTATTTGATAATGATTTACATTAAAGCTGTTGTGACATCTTTAAGATTGAAATTAAATATATTTTTAATTTTTAAACATTCACATAAAATAAGAGTTGCTCATAATTCAAATTTTGATAGAATTTTATTTTTAAATTTCAAAAATTAATAAATATAGTCATTTTAATTTAATTAAGTTAAAAGAAATTTACATATCAAATAATATTTCAAAATAGTGTTTGATTTATTTATCTGTTTGACAATTGTTATCTCAAATATTAATTTAAAACATCATTTAACATATATTCATTTATTTTTAAAATTTAAAAATTAAAATGTATCAAAATTTAAAATATAGATAAATTTAAAATTCACATAATTGTAACAGACAAGGAATTTTAACTCTCGTTGTGCAAACAAGCTCCATTGAGTGACGGGAGAATTTAAAACATATATCTCCATTGATGGGAGTTTAAATTTAGTGTGGAATTCTGAAGTTTAAAACATATGTCCATTGACGGGAGAATGTAAACTTTAGTGTCCATTTATTGACGAGAGAATTTAAAACATATATGTTAGACAACCGAAACATATAACACCGAATGAATTTTAACTTTTATTTTTAACGTTAGTTTAAAAGAAAATGTAGCGTCTCCCTCTTTTTCCTATTTATATGCTTTATAAAATTGGAGGAGTTAATTACAACTGTTCACGTGTAATTTAAACTCTAGAATTTTAAAGTTTGGAATTTTAATTGTTAGAATTGTATTCTAAACTTTAGTCAAACTCTAAATACCTTTCCAACTATTTTGCAATCTAAGGCTTTATTATTTTTTTTTTTTACATCATGCGGTGAAGTTATCTACAAAAAATATTATGATACTTAGTTCATTATATGATCATTTGGTAAGCATAGTTAATTTTCTACCGTATAATACATGTAATCATCTATCTCTTTATTTTAAACTTGTATTTATAAGTTTCATAATCAGCTTTTAATTTATACCAGCCTAATCATGGCCCAAGAGTCGATAAACATATTTTACCTACACGTATTTAATTTGTGTTTGATCAATATTAGGGGATTTACCAATCGGTTAGTGACTTTTATCAATGAGGGGAGTTATCTTTGGGTGTGAAGGTTGATCGCCCAATCAACTATTGCCCCGACGATTATACGGTACACAAGCGCCCTAACCACAAGTCTCGAACAACTACCAAAGGGCTTTGTTAATCAGGCAACGGTCGCTCGGTTTTGGTGGTTATTAACGATGGGGTTGTTCATCCTACGGTGAAAAAATATCATTAGAAAAAGGTGTGAAACACTTCGCGGGTCGTGCTTGACAGAATCCGTAGGATTACGTGATCTGGACCTTGGGATCTCAGCTTAATCTCACGGTCGATATCACTCGAGGGGAGAGGGGTTGGTTAGCTATCAATAGGGGTTTGCCTTCCCCGTCATTTTCACTATTTTCCTCAACCTTCTCTTTCCACCAAGTGTTATCTTCTTTTCAGGTAATAATGTTGACCGTGAACTTGTCTTCGTTTGAGGAGTCTTCGGGAAGGGGCAGTCGAGGATACGATGATGATGCCTTGTCTTCGTCGATGCCATGGTCTATCTACTCCTTTATCTTTGAGTCAACCAAGCGAGATAAAGGTTCGACTGACAACGTGACCAATGTATATAATAATAAGGATACTCGTATTAGGGTCATGAGTTTCTTTTTTTTAATGGCTGGAGATCAACACAACCAACTAGAGAGTGGAGTCTGGCCAAACTCTTCTTATTATCCATGGCTATGGTTGGGCATCCCACGACATGAGGGAATTTGTGACATGCTTTTGAATGAGGAGCAAGATAAAACATTAGGATGAATGGATCTGCCTTTTAAAGACTTATGCAGACATCCCTCTTATCAAGTTGATGGTGTGCATGGGGAACGAGAAGGTGTTCCATGGGAAGGGGAGCAGCCGCGATGACTTCTTCTTTATGTGTGCTTACCCGTTCAACGAGATTTACGTGCAACTTCCCCTTCGATGATTTCCACATAAATTTGCTGAGGGAACTGAACGTGGCACCCACCCAACTTCACCCAAACGGCTAGGAATTTATGCAAGCGTTCGTGGTGATTCACGCCGACCTTGACCTTACTTTCACTCCCACTCCAGCCATTTTTCATCATTACTTCCGCACGTACCCAAACACAAATAGGGGTTGGTTCTCCTTCATATCTAAGCACGGGAAGTGGTTGTTTGAGCTATACTCGATCTCCTTCTAGGGGTTCAAGAATAAGTATTTCAAGGTCGTGTAATAAAGGAAGTTGATCGACCGAAATTTTTAATGAAGGTGGTCGGCCTGAGTACCCCTATATTGGACCGAGAATCCCAAAAGGTTGACTTCAGGGCATAAGTTCCTAATGACACCAGAGGAGGTGGAGGCGATAAGCGTGATCAACGACTTAACTCGTTGCCTCCCCTCCCGACAGCTCATTCAAATCCTTGGATACGAATACATCAATACTAAGGTATTCAGTATGACATTTCCTTTTTTTATAAATAAAAATGTTGGTCTTCACTTGGCCAGAATTTCTATTTTCTTTCACCTATCATAGTTGTTGAAATTGTTGATAGGGGGAGCACTAGTTTAGCTGAACCTACAATCTTAGAGCTTCTGGTTTTTTATGATGACAACACATAATTAATAACACATGTGATGTTTATGTGTTACATGTTCATAGCTTTCATGTTTATGATTATTTAAGAACATGTTTGTGTTGATTCTGTCATTGATGCAATTCACTGTGTTTTACATGAGATCTTATCTGTGAATGCATGACATATGTTTTAGAAAAGGAAAACCACAAGCACTTTTGTTGAACTTATAATATGTGGCAAAACAGCAGTTTTAAGTCGACTTCATTATGAAGTAAATCGATTAAAACTCGTGGCTTTGCATAAACTTTTTCAAAGTGTGCTGTGAGAATTT
Organism: Vigna umbellata; assembly: GCF_029865625.1. Taxonomy (NCBI): domain Eukaryota; kingdom Viridiplantae; phylum Streptophyta; class Magnoliopsida; order Fabales; family Fabaceae; genus Vigna; species Vigna umbellata. Next base: position 52,316,479 of record NC_142165.1, on the reverse strand, counting down.
TTGAAGAGAAAGTTTTTTAGAACTTTGTTTAACTATGTTGTATAGTCGATTACATGCAACCTGCATTCGACTAAGTCTGTTACAGTTTTGAAATTCTGTTAATGTTTGAATTAAATGTTACAACAACTATATTTTTAAATATGTTGACCAAGCATTTATTGTGATTCAACTGCATTAATTGTACATTCAATTAACTGCATTTGTTGCTGCTAACTGCTTTAACTGAAGTGTTGTATTCGACTGCATTAGTAGCTAAGTTGACTTGAGAGCGTCAGAATTGTGAAAAACTATAAATAGACGCAAATTTGAATTATGTAAGAACTTGTGTGAATTCTAACATTTTCATATTCATTATAGATTAGTGTTATCTTACAGAACGTGGAAAAGCTCCAAGAATCAAAGAAGAAGACCGTGGTGATCATCTCTTGTGATTTCTTGAAGAGCAAAATTGTTGTGCTTTGAAAGAGCTGATCAAATCTGCACAGAGTGGTGTTTAGTAAAAGATCAAAGTTGACAATCTATTGAAGATTGGGTCAATTCCCTATTGTGATTACAGGAAGAAGAGCGTGCAACGTTCTTGACTTTAAGGGGTTTCTCAAAGGGTGTAGACAGCAGAAGAGGGGATTCTTGTTGCTGGTCTTTTTGTTGTATGTTTATATTTTGATTAGAGGGTTAGAGAGGTGTTTTATATTTTTGACGTGGAGGTCTCTATAAAAGCCCTGTTGTAAAATCCTTAATCATTATAGTGCATTTGCTTCTTGTGGTGTAAGGACACTAGATGTAGGCTTGGCCGAACCAGTATAAAAACTCAGCGTTTGATCTTTCTATCCCTACTTTGTTACATTCAGTCGACTTTATTTTTCACGCATTCGACTATATTTCACTGCACTACAAAGGTCATTTTTCACTACACTACTTTGAGAAAAAGATTTAAAGAAAACGTTGTTTTTGTGTTTCACCAATTCGCCTCCCTCTTGGTGTTGAAAATTAAGCCATTTTATTTTAACAATTGGCACCAGAGCTAGTTTTCATAAGATATTTGAAAAACTAGTCGATTATGTTTTATGTTAAATCGACTGATCCTGGAAAATGGCTTCTAATTTTCAAACCTTTGGTGAATGTGCATCAATAAATAGACCACCTCTATTTGCTGGTGAAAACTATGCTTTTTGGAAAATTCGGATGCAAATCTTTCTTGAATCCGTGGACAAAGGTGTTTGGTATGCATTCATAAACGGTCCATATGAACCCACTCATGTTTTGAATGGAAAAGTTGTTTTGAAAATTTTTTCTAAATGGACTCAAGATGAGAACCGTAGAGCATAATATGATGTTAAGGCTAGAAATGTAATTGCTTCTACACTAACTATGGATGAGTTTTTCAGGATATCCCAATGCAAAACGGCTAAGGAAATGTGGGAAGTCTTGGAGGTAACTCATGAAGGAACAAATGAGGTGAAAAGGGCCAAAAAGAATTCACTAATACAAGAGTATGAATTATTCAGAATGAAGGCTGGTGAGACTATCTACGAGGTGCATAAAAGATTCACGCATATAGTCAACCACCTCATGGCTCTAGGAAAAGTGTTTGACAAGGAAGATATCAACATCAAGATCTTGAAAAGTCTAAACAGAAGTTGGCAACTGAAGGTTACTGCAATTTCTGAATCAGAGATCTTACAAGCATGAATATAGCTACCTTGTTTGGCAAGCTAAGAGAACATGAGCTTGAACTTGGAAGACTAAAAGAAGAGGAAGAAATTGAAGAAAAGAAGTTTATTGCCTTAAAAGCTACAAGCAGAAAAACTCCAAAGACTGTGGATTTTGTAGTAAAAAGAATTGATGAGCATGGTGGTAAGAAAATTCAATCGATTCATGAAAAACAAAAGTCAATTTACTGACCATGCAGGTACTGGAAAGTGAAAGAAAATTGCAAGATCAAATGTTGTTCAGTGTTATGAGTGTGGAAAAGAAGGACATATCAAGCTTGAATGTCCAGACCTGAAAATCAAGCAAAGAGGAAGCAGGAGATTTCCTCAAGACAAGAGCAAGAAGCAGAAAAGCGCATATATTGCTTGGGAAAACAATGACTCAGACTCTTCAAGTGATGAAGACTGTGATCGCGAAGAAGAATCAAATATCTGCTTCATGGCAGACTCTGCACAATCAGAAGATGATAGTGATCGTGAATTCAAAAATGAACCAATAGAAGTCAAGTACTACATGCTACTGGATGCATTTCAGGAAATTCATGTAGAGGCCATGCGACTTCAGTACAAAGTGAATCGATTATCATCTGAGAGAAGAGATTATATACAGAATTGATAATCTTATGCAGGAAAATGAAAAGCTTGAAAAAGATCTTGAAGAGACTCTGAAATCTGCAAAGACAGTAAAGACCAAAGTACAAGTTGTTGAGAAAGAGTGTGATAATTGTCCTCTACATGTTGAGAAAATTGAGTACTTAACCAACACATTGGCAAAATTCACTCAAGGCAAAGAAAATCTTGATGTTGTGTTGAGATCATCTGGAAGAGCTATCTACAGACAAGGGATTGGTTATAAGGCTAAAAGTAATAGGATAAACTTAAAGAAATTTATTGATCTGAGTAAACCTACTACTAATGCATGCTTTTACTGCAATACACTTGGTCACACAGTAAGAAACTACTATTTTAGAAATGTTGGTGTTCCAAAGGGAAAATACAAATGGGTTCCCAAGGAACAACTTTTTGCAACTAACAAGCAAGGACCCAAATTCAAATGGGTACCAACATCGAAAAATTTAAATTGTTTTGCAGGATAACAGAGGCTGCTGTAGCAATGCACAACTCAAGGATGAGCTAACTTGATGATATCAAAGTTCTTGAGTATCTACAAGTGGTAACGATTATTATCTCACTGCATCATGCATGATATTTGTTTGAATGATTGTTTGATGAATGTATGATTGTTGATTGATTGATCGAGATTGTTTTTATGTGAAAATCTATTTGCCCGACTTTTAATCGATTCCATTATTTGTTAAGTCGAATATCTTCTGTGTGTTGTGTTTCTCTGTTTTGAAATATTAAGTGAAACATGGAATCGACTTTTGCATAAATAAAATCGACTAAAATTCTCTGTTAGGTGCTTTCTTTAGTCTTGAAAATTTGAAATTTGACAATGTCTGTTTTTGGTGCGAAAATGAATCTTTCTGCGTTCCCTCCAAATTGTTTTTGGCTTATTAAAACCTAGAATGAGATAACCTGTCATGTACTCTCTCTGCTGCATTCGAATCCTCTATTCCTAAATTCTCTACAAGCTCTTGCAATCACTATCCACAAATGGCTTCAAGCTCATCTCAGAGAAAAAGGGTGAAAACCGTGGGTATCAAGAACATGAGAAGATCTTCACACCTTGATGGGTGGATGAGCGATGTCGACATTCAATCAAAATTCATTGACTGCTGGAAAAGGAGGAGTCTTACTACACACAAATTTCTGAAGATAAGCTTCTTCAGGAAAGAAGGTTTTCAGTTCCAAAACTGGCTAAAACGCCAGGGCGTAAATAAGTTTGTGGAATTGGCTGATCCATGGTATCCTGAACTTGTCAGAGTATTTTATTGCAATTTGAGAATAAGTGAAGGAACATTGTGCTCCAGAGTCAAGGGAGTTGATATCAAACTTACTGAAGAAGTTTGGACGGAGATAGCTGGACTCAAAATGGAAGGTGAAAGATGCCATCTTGGTGTGGATGGTTTTCACAAGTTTTCTGTATATCAGGATAGCCTGAGAAATCCTAACGATATTCGAGACTATTCTCACTACAAAACGGGTGGTATGATGAAGGACGATAGACTAACAGTCTTCGTCATTTCCTAGATCTTAATGCCAAGAGGAAGTAATCATGCTCAGGCTACTACAGAAGACTTATATCTGCTGAAGGCTTTCAAAGAAAACATTCAAGTAGACTGGCCTGTAGCAATTTTCTGATAACATGCTGAAAGTTACCCGTCTTGAATAAGCAAAGTTGTTGTACTGTGTGTTCATTTCCAAGATCCTTATTCATTTCGGAGTTGACTACATTGGTGAATCAAGTGAGTCCTACAACCAAACAAGCTTGATCAACAAAGCTGCTCTACACAAGATGGGAATGCAACATACACCAGAAGGTTGGAGGTTCAAGGATGAAGTTACTGAAGATAATGATGAAGATCAATCGGATGAGGAAGGGAGTACACCTGATGATAGTGATGGAATGGAAGAGGATGAGAATGTTGTTGAAGAGAGCAACAATGACAAGCTTCTTGGAACCTATTTGAAAAAGAATAAGAAGAAAGTATAAATAATTTGTTTGTTTGGATGTTTTGTTTGTTTTTAGTGCTTGTTTTGTTAATGGCTTTTTATGCCATTCTATATTGGTTAATCTGATTGTAATATCTTTTGAGAATTAATGAAATCAGATATTTTGCTTAAATTCAATTTGTATTGATTAAGTCGATTGTGTTATGCATGAAGTTGATTGCTTTAATGTTTACTATTGCATTCATACATTTACACACACAAATTATACCTGTAATAATTCTTGTATTACAATAATTCTAAAATGCTTGATCTGGAAAAGATCTTGAAAGGTTTTGCAGGAAAATTGCTTCTGGATGAACAACTGGAGATTAACTCAAATGGAAAGCAATGAAGTCGATTGCAACTGAGAATCAATCGATTACTATTTAACAGGGGTTATAAATTCCATGATTTGGAATTTGGTTATTCGGTTTATTGATCACATATTATTAATTGTTTCTTTTTCAATATATCTATGTTCTATAATTGATTGAAATTGATGTATTTGCACAATTTATGTCTTGATACAATATTGTCACATGCTTATACATGCTCTAAAATGTTCTGTGAAACAAAAACGTGAGAGTGGGGGATTATTGATGTTTTTTATGAAGAGTTAATAGTGTTTTTGGTTGAGCTGGTGGGTGATACCACCTTAAATGCTTAAATGCTTTGATGTCAACAAAGACTTATAAGTATATATAAATTAATTTTTAAAAGAAAAAAAAACTTTGAATCTCATTTGTAAGTGCTTTTCCTTCAATTTCGGCTAGAAAGTAAAAAATAGAAAAAATAACCTAGTAAAGGATTGTATTAATGCTAGCTCTTTCTATTTTTATTTAGAGTATTTGTAATTTTTAATATATTTGCTCTTGTTTTCACTTTTACCATTTATAAAAGAAAATAAAGATGATCTATATTTTTTTCTTAACAAACTTGTACTATATTCCTTTATAACAAACTTGCAATCTCCGCACCACTCTGCCGCACCACTCCTTTTCTTTTTGTCCATTCTGCTTTTGTTATTTTGTCTTTTATGCTATTAGTATTCTAGAATAGAAGGAAATATTGTATATAAATATTGGATGACCTATTAGTGAGATAATTTGATCATTTCCAAATACTTTCACCTTTTTATCATCTTTCGTTTTATGGTATCAGAGCTCCCTCCTGGAGCTCTGCTTATTCCTTCGAAATGTCTTCTACTCCTCCTCCTAGTCCAAAGAACTCCGATAATGAAGGTCCTAAAACAGAAAATCGTGGTCATGAAGCCACTGATCCCACCATGAACCCATCAAGTCCCTTCTTCATCCACCCTAGTGAAGGACCTTCCTCTGTCTCCATAACCCCTGTCCTTGATGGCACAAACTATCAGTCCTGGTCTCGTGCCATTAGAATGGCTTTAATCTCAAAAAACAAGATGGCTTTCTTGTTAGGCACCATCCTCGTCCCTAAGGTTGAAGAACCCCTTTATTCTGCTTGGGAAAGGTGCAATACCCTTGTCATGTCTTGGTTACTCAACTCGATTACTCCCTCCATTGCCCAAAGCGTTATTTTCCTCGAATGTGCCATAGACATTTGGAATGACCTTCGCGAACGTTTTTCGCAAGGTGATCTTCTCAGAATCGCAGCGCTCCAGGAAGAAATTTATAGTCTTTCTCAAGGAACTCGTTCTGTCTCTGAGTTCTTCACTGCACTGAAGACCCTCTGGGAAGAACTCGATAACTACAGGCCCTTTTCTTCTTGCTCGTGTTTTGCCAAAACTTACCACCAACAGGATTTCATAATCCGATTCCTCAAAGGTTTGGACGAACGCTTCTCTGTTGTGCGTTCACAAATCCTTTTGATGGATCCTCTCCCCTCTATCAACCGTGTCTTCTCCATGGTTGTCCAGCAGGAACGACAACTCGTTTCACCTACGCTTACTGAACCTAACACCTTTGTGAATGCAGCAAATCACTCTTTCTCCGGCAAAGGGCGTGGCTCTGGTCCTTCTCCCACTGTCAAAGGAGCCTCCAACAAGAAATGCTCCTATTGTCACCGTCCTGGACACACTATTGACGTATGTTGGGGAAAACATGGTTATCCCCCTGGTCATCCTCGATACCCAGGGAGGCCGAAGTTCAATCGCGATGCTTCTGGCTCTTCCTCCATTAACAGTGCTGTTGTGATCGAACCCACCGAAGGAGGCAACGGTTCAGAGAAGGAGGGAGGCCCCATCACTTTGACCCATGCCCAATATCAAACCCTAATGTCTTTGCTCCAACCACAGCAACAAAAGAATGCTTCTGATGTAACAGGGCCTAATTCTCTCGTTCAGCCCAATAGAGTGAATCTCATCCACGCTCCAAATCCTGAGTCCAGTGGTATATCCTTTGTTTTTTGCACTAACCCACACCACACCTCCTCCGCCACTCACAATGTCCCCTGGATCATAGATTCGAAAGCCACAGATCATGTTGCATCTTCTCTAAATTGCTTTTCAAATTATTCTAACATTAAACCAATACAAATAAGTTTACCTGATAAGTCAATTGTTATAGCCCATATATCTGGAACAGTAATTTTTTCTCCAGAATTTATTATTCACAATGTTTTGTTTGTTCCGGACTTTCATTTTAATCTTTTATCCATATCCAAACTCATACTGACTCATAAATATATCCTTATCTTCCATGATTTTTTTTGCACTATCCAGGACAAGCGTACGTTGGGGATGATTGGTTTGGCTAATCTTCAACAAGGTCTCTATCATTTGCAAGTCCATAAAGAAGCCAAGGTTCTATCACCAAACCAACCTTCCATTAATGAAAGTGCTACCAATACCATCTCCAACTCCAACCTTTGGCATTATAGATTAGGACATCTCTCAGGAAACAAATTAAATATGTTATGTGAACAATTTCCTTTTATTCCAAAACATATTAATGAAAATTGTGACATTTGTCATTTTTCAAAACAAAGAAAATTGCCTTATTGCCTTAGTGATAGTAGAGCTTCAAAAAAATTTGATTTGGTGCACATGGACATTTGGGGACCTTTTTCTAAGGCCTCAATTCATGGTGAAAAATATTTTTTAACTATCTTGGATGATTTTAGTAGATATACTTGGATTGTCTTATTGAAATCTAAATCCGAAGTAAAAATATATGTTCAAAATTTCATTTCTCTAGTTGAAAATCAATTTGATTCCAGAATAAAATGTATTCGGACGGATAATGGTCCAGAATTTTTTCTTAAAGATTTTTTTGCTTCAAAAGGGATTATACATCACACCAGTTGTGTTTATACCCCTCAACAAAACGGGCGAGTTGAGAGAAAACACCAACATATTCTTAATGTGGCACGTGCTCTCATGTTTCAATCTCAACTGCCCAAACATCTTTGGTCTTATGCAATAAAACATGCAGTGTATCTTATTAACCGTATCCCTTCTCTAGTTACAAAGAAACATACTCCTTACGAACTTTTACATAACCAAAAACCTGATTTTTCCATGCTTAGAGTTTTTGGTTCTTTATGTTATGCTTCAACCACTGGACCCAAACAGAAATTTGATCCAAGGTCTAGAGAAGGAGTTTTTCTCGGCTATCAATTTGGCACAAAAGGCTATATTATTTTAGACTTACAAAACAAAGACATATTTGTCTCTAGAGATGTTGTTTTCTATGAGTCCCACTTTCCTTTTACTGACAAACACGAAGCCCAAGAAAAAGGAAAAGAAAAATTATTTCCTCCACATATCAAAACCTTCCATGACTTTGATCCCCTCCATTTTACACCTCAGGACCCACTTCCATCACACACTTCCATTTCACCTCAAACCTTACCTTCTCCAACAACTTCACCCTCTCCACAAATTTCACCGTCAACTTCTCCATCCCAGTCAATCTCACCACATATCTCTTCATCACCTCATCCAAACCCTAGTCCTTTCATACCAAGACGAACCACTCGTGGCTCTAAACCTAATGTTCAACTTGCGGATTTTGTTTGCTACAACATAGAGACCAAATCAAATCAATCATCATCAACGTGCAGGTATCCTATTCAATCTGTTCTTTCTTCCATTACTGAGTCTGAGCGTCATTATGTCATGAACCTTATTTCTGAGATTGAGTCCCGAAGCTATCAAGAAGCAATTTTGAAGCCGTGTTGGAAAGAAGCCATGAAGGATGAAATTGAGGCTTTAAAGCTAAACAAAACTTGGGAGATTGTGGAAACTCCTAAGAATGTCAAGCCCATAGGATGTAGATGGGTTTACAAAATCAAAAGAAAACCAGATGGGAGTGTGGAACGATATAAGGCGAGGCTTGTTGCAAAAGGATTCTCCCAAGTTGAAGGGATAGACTTCTTTGAAACCTTTTCTCCAGTGGTTAAAATGACTACCATACAAGTTATCCTTGCCCTAGCTTCCATAAATAATTGGTGTTTGCAGCAATTGGATGTTAGTAATGCATTTCTACACGGAGACTTGTCCGAGGAAGTTTACATGACGCTTCCTCAAGGTCTATATGGGTATGAATCCTCACAATGTTGCAAGCTCAAAAAATCTCTCTATGGGCTAAAACAAGCAAGTAGAAAATGGTATGAGAAACTTTCTAACCTTCTTCTCTCATCTGGTTATTCTCAATCACATGCTGATCACAGCTTGTTTATCAAGCATGAAAAAGGGAAATTTACTGGTTTATTGATATACGTTGATGATATTGTTTTAACTGGCAACTCTCCCATTGAAATAACAAAGCTCAAGCATATACTTCAATCTACTTTTCGAATTAAAGATTTGGGAGAACTCAAATTTTTTCTTGGGTTAGAAGTAAGTAGGTCTGATGATGGCATCTTTGTATCTCAACGGAAATACTGCCTTGAGTTGCTTTCAGATTCAGGATTATTGGGTTGTAAACCGAGTTCCACTCCTATGGATAGCTCTCTTCGCTTAAAACAAGCTAATTCAAGTGAAATACTTGATGATCCCCTATCCTATAGGCGACTCATTGGTCGTTTGATTTACCTCACAACGACTCGTCCAGACATCGTCTTTGCGACTCAGCAATTAAGTCAGTTCATGGCAAATCCTGCAACGTCTCATTTAGGTGCTGCAAACAGAGTTCTTAAATACTTGAAAGGTTGTCCAAACAAGGGGCTCTACTTCAAACGGAATTCCCCTATCCACCTAATTGGGTTTAGTGATGCCGATTGGGCAACTTGCGTCTCCACACGCCGATCAGTCACAGGTTATTGTTTCTTCATAGGGAACTCTTTAATTTCTTGGAAAACCAAAAAACAGAATACTGTGTCTCGTTCTTCCTCCGAAGCAGAATATAGAGCACTTGCTACTAGTACCTGTGAGTTGCAATGGTTAACTTACCTTCTCAATGATCTCAAAATTCAGTGTTCTAAGTCCGCAGCACTTTATTGTGATAATCAAAGTGCTTTACACATTGCTGCAAATCCAGTCTTTCATGAAAGAACAAAACACTTGGAGATAGATTGCCATTTGGTTCGAGAAAAAGCACAAGCAGGATTAATGAAGCTCCTTCCTGTTCCATCATCTCGACAACTTGCTGATATCTTCACCAAAGCTCTTCCTCCTCAGCCATTCCATGCAAACTTGTCCAAGCTAGAGATGGTTGACACCCCTCTCCAGCTTGCGGGAGGCTAACAAACTTGTACTATATTCCTTTATAACAAACTTGCAATCTCCGCACCACTCTGCCGCACCACTCCTTTTCTTTTTGTCCATTCTGCTTTTGTTATTTTGTCTTTTATGCTATTAGTATTCTAGAATAGAAGGAAATATTGTATATAAATATTGGATGACCTATTAGTGAGATAATTTGATCATTTCCAAATACTTTCACCTTTTTATCATCTTTCGTTTTATTTCTAATTTTATTTTCTCTTATAATAAACAACCTAGATTTTATTGCCTTTTTTATTAATTTTTCTTTCTTTCTTTAACATCCATTCATTCTACTTTCGTTTTTTTTTTCACAAACTAAACACTATACTAATACAAGATAATCAATTTTATTTGAGATCTATATTCATGTCTTTTTTTCTTTCATCTCTTCTTTCTTTTATCTTTCTTTTTTATTTTTATTTTCTTCTTTGTTTATAGTAATTTCCTCTTTTTTATGTTTACGTTTCCTTCTTTTTTTCACCTTCCTTATATTTTGTGCATTTGTTTTGCTCTCCTTTACTTATCTCTCCCTCTCCCGTTACATCATATAAATAGAAGAAAATTGCTAATTGAATTTGGTAGAATAGAAAAAAGAGATAAGACACATAATTATTTCCTTTGAAAAACATGAGTAACAAAAAATAATCGATTATGTATCATACAATAAATTAATTTGTGATTTTTAATGTTTTTGGAAGCCTGCAATGTTTTTCTTTAACAATCTTAATATTAAAAAATGAAATAATATTAATAATACAACAATCAATGAACGATTATAAATAAAATATAAAAATATTTCAATAAAAATAATTTCTATCAATTCTTTAGTTAATAAATTCATATTTCTATTTTTATTTCATTCTTGATCAGAAAGGGTTGTAAACAAATTTGTGGTTAATTTTTGTACTTTAGAAATTATATTAATTCTTGGTAAATTAACTAAGTTATTGCTTGTTTTCTCAAGTTTTCTCAATCATTTAGTAACACGTCATCTTTTCTTTAGGTTTGACTTCTTTTAATCCTTATCCTTATCCTGTGTTTGGTACTCTCTTCATTCATATTCTGTGATTACTAACTTTTTTTCATGATTCCACCATTTCAATCACCATCCTTCAAACATCAATAATAAAAGAAGAAAAATAAAAAATATAGACTATATTATTGCTTAATACATTTATTTCGTCACGGAGCACTAGAATATGAATGTGCAAATATTCAAGAAAAGAAACTTTTGTAATTGAAGTTTATGAGCTCAATTCTCACTCTTTTTTAAAGTCTCACATAATGTTTAAAAATTTAGTTAAAATTGATGATTTATATGTCTTATAAGTCGTGAATTCGACACAATGTATTGTCTTTCATAAAATATGTCAACTTAAAGAACCTCATAATTATCAATAATAAAAAAAGACATAAAAATAAAATGAAAAAAAAAACAACCTATCGTAACACAAAAAATTCTTTACATAAAATATGTATAAACACAACTAATATCACGCCTTTAATGTATTATAAATTCTCTCTATATAATTAAAACAATAAAGAAATCATCAAATCCTTAATCTAATTAACTTATCACTCTTTAAAGAATGAGATCTCATGATTTATACAATATATCAACATTTTTACGTCCTACAAAATTCAATTGGACTTAATGAATTCCAAAAGTACACATTTTTTTCTTCACCTTTCAATCTTTACATTATCTAATTTCATTAAACTCAATAAACTTGATACAAAAACTACTATCTATACCTATTTAACAAATACAAAATAATAATAAATAAATCTAATTTTTAAAAATTAATTTTAAAATAATCTTATTATACTAGTTAAAATATCTCCATGATGCATTCATCAGTTTTAACTAAGTAAATGAAATCCCAGTAATTAAGGATGTGAATCGAACCGCCGAAGCGACATCATGCTTTTAACGAGTTAAATCTCACGAAGGAAGATGAAACATCATTGATCATCATGTTCATCGCACACAATTGATCAAGCCCAACACCTTCAAACTAAGAATGTTGCTCCCTTCACCACCATCAAATGCTCCTTACACCACCCCATACCTAATTTGTCCTTGCTATAAAACGGATGTCAACATCGTTCCACCTTCAACGGATGTTGACATTCGTTTACATATTTTATATTTTAGTTTATTGTTTTTATTTTAAAAAAGAACCTTAACGGATGTGGCACATTCGTTTAAATAATTTTATAAAAAGTATTTAAATAATTTATCAAATAATAATACATAAATTAAATTAATAATTATTATTTTTTTTAAATAAAATAAAATAAATTTATATATAATTACGTAATAAATTTTAAAAAAATAAATAATAGTTATATATTAATTTAAAATACAAGAAATTAATAAACTAAAAACTAAAAAAAAAAAATCTCAACGGTTAACGACGGATGTGACACGTCCGTTTAAGTAGATTTACAAAAAATATTTAAATAGTAATACATAAATTAAATTAATAATTATTATTTTATTAAATAAAATAAAATTAATTTATATATAATTACGTAATAAATTTTTTAAAAAAATTAAATAATATTTATATATTAATTTAAATTACAATAAATTAATAAACTAAAAACTAAAAAGAAAAAACCTCAACGGATGTCGCCACACGGATGTAACACATCCGTTTAAGTAGATTTAATAAAAAATATTTAAATATTTATTTAAATAATAATATATAAATTAAATTAATAATAATTATTTTATTAAATAAAATAAAATTAATTTATATATAATTACGTAATAATATTTATATATTAATTTAAATTACAATAAATTAATAAACTAAAAACTAAAAAGGAAAAACCTCAACGGATGTGACACATCCGTTTAAGTAGATTTATAAAAATATTTAAATATTTATTTAAATAATAATATATAAAATAAATTAATAATAATTATTTTATTAAATAAACTAAAATTAATTTATATATAATTATATAATAAATTTTAAAAAAATTAAATAATATTTATATATTAATTTAAAATAGAATAAATTAATAAATTAAAAACTAAATAAAATAAATTCTCAATAGATATGAGCATATTCGTTAAAGAAAAGATGTGAAATATATGATATTTTTAAATATAAAGAATAGTTTTAAAATTTAAAAAGAATGTGGCAGTAAAAATAATAAGTAGTATAGAAGTAACCCTCTCAAATTAAACCCTGACAGCACAAACGCCACTAACGCCACTGTACCCCGCACAATATTAAAATCTATATAAATTATGGTTAACAAAACAAAATCAAGATCATATAATAGAAAACAAAATTTTCGGTGCGAAGCAAAGTGACACATAAAATTATTATTAAATTGTTAGGCACCAAAGCACTGTAATTACATTTACGTATTTAAATTAAATAAAGGAGAAAAGAAAGAAATCTAAATATGACACTTTTATTTATAATTAAAGCATTTTAAAGTTTTTTATGTTTATTTAGGTTCAATGAATTTTAAATGAAGTGTGTACATGCATATGAGGGTTTAAAATAATTTAAATTTGAAGTATGTATAACAGAAGATGTGACTTATAATAAAAAGTAGCATATAATAAAAAGATAGGCGCTGTTGGAGAATTAAATTAAAACATCCGAAAGCTTAAAATTACATCCAAAAGTTACATACTTTAATGGTTTTGGTTGTTTAGTCTGCTCCCATTTACTTCTCAAAAAGGAAAAATCACTCTCATATCAAAAATCAAAGCAAACGGGTGCGTTTCTCTTGCTGTTTATTGTAAATCTTTCGATATTTTAATCTTTCTGACTTTAATTAATTTGTTTTCTGAAGAAATATTGAGAGTTATGGCTTCGTCTCTGTTATTGGCGGTGGTGTTTGTGTTTGATCTCATTGCTTTCGCTCTTGCTGTTGCTGCAGAACAGAGGAGGAACACTGTGAGTTACTTTCTTCTTCTGTTCCTTCATTCACAGTTTTTTTTTTCTTTGGATATCTGGATTCAGTTGTTTACTTCTGTGTTCTGATAAAGAGCTGTTATGAATTCAGTTCAAAATTTCTGATTGCTTTTGGTCTTCCCTGAAGGTGATAATAATATTCTTCTTTTATGTGAAAAGATCAGATAATTCACTGTGTTTTTAGTCTGTTTTCTCTCTTGGCTGAGTTTTCCTTGATTTCATATACAGTGAAGGTATTATTATAACACAAATAATGTGAGTTTTTTGTTTACAAAAGTTATATCATTTTTTTAAACAGATTTTTAACTCTCATAAAACACTTTCTCCATTCTACAATAATTTTGTCAGATTATTACATACTGATAAAGAGATTTTCAATTGATATAATTTAGTAAAATATATTCCTGATGTTTTTACTACTTCCATCTCTTTCTTTTTTAATTATAAGTGATTTTGTATTAACTATTTTTCATTATATGCAGACTGAAATGGATTTGGAATGGGGGATGTATGATTTTGGTTTCATTAAATTTAACTGTAAATGAATTATCTTTGTATACTTTATTTTTTACCCATTTAAAATATAGTTTTTTTTATTTCATCTCCAATATCAATTTAAGTTGATAAAAAATATTTATTATAGGGGTAAAAAAATTAGAGATAGATATATATATATATATATATATATATATATATATATATATTTTAATTTAATTAGTTAATGAAGACCAACTAATAGTAAAAAACAATGACTTTAAATTTTTGAGAAATTAAATTAATTTCTTACAAATACCAAATTTAAAACCCATTCGTTTTATAAGATTAAAAATCTTATTTAAATCTTATTGTTGTGTGTAATTGTTCTATTTTAAAAGCTTTTAATTTTGATTATTTATTTATAATTATACATTGTAGATTTACCTTTCTCACCTCTATAGTGAAAATAATTTTCTCAAATAAATCCCTATAGAAGCTAGAAAAATGACAATGCTTAATTTTTATTTAAATAGTTAATAGTAAAAGATTAATATATAAAGTTTGATCTAGACTTGATTAAAAAAACATCTTTTGACATCCAGCAAAAGGTACTATGGTTTGATCTTACTCATTATTATATAATAATGAAAACATTTATTGTTCTTGCATTTTGAAAATGGAAAAACTTATACATGCTCAAGTGGGTAGGAAGACTCACAAGATGATTTGGAGCACTAGTTAGGCAATCAAAGAAAATATATAGGAAATTTCAAGTGTTTGTCCTATTATAGTTAGTGGTTAAGAATATAAGTTGGCTTACATTACTGAGTATAGATCTAAACCAGAAAAGGTTCACGAGACTGTGAAATCAATGCCTAGAAAAGCAGAATCTGATCTGTAATAATATACTACAATTGTATATAATCCTCTCCACATCATCTTTTTCTCTTTGAAATATCTCATACTTAATTATTAAGAAACTTTAAAGTAGCATTTGGCTCATGGACAGAACAGAACAGAGTGGAACACTCTAAGTTCCCCTTTATTTCATTTTCCTCCTTTTATGTGGAATGAAGATGTACCATTTTATAACCACGTGTGATGTGTTTATTCTATTTCTAGAATAAAACGTATTGGATATAAAATAGACCAAACTCATGTGTCAAATTCTATCTGATTTTAACACATTACCAAACACTACCTCATAAAAGCAAAAAGACAAGTGATTATAGCTGATTTTACACCATGATGGGTTTAAACCTGAGAAATGATGGCATACAAGCTCTTATGAAGGGTCAGTCCATTTAGGTTGCATTTGATGCACTTCAGGTACAACACATTAGAACATCATTGAACAAGTTATTTAGTTACAAACACAAGGTTTTTGTTTTATCTGTTGTTTGGTTATATAAACAGGTTTTCTTTTATTTATCTAAAAACTAAGGGAAAGCCTAAATTTAAACCTGGTTTACTAATAAGGCAAGCACGAGTTGTATAGACTTAATTTTAAAAGCTTCCAAATATGGCTTGTTTTTGTATTCATTGACAAAACATTTAACTTCGGAAAGAAATGGAGATTATATGTAATTTATACATTGCTATTACATTATTAATAAATTCTAATCTTTTGTAGAGAAATTTAATTTTACTTGCAATCGACCACTTACTTTAACTCCAATATTCAAAAGGCCATTCATTCTAGTCCTATCTGTATTTCATCTTCTATCATAAAGATGCTACTAAAATTACCAAATTAATTATCTTAAAAAAGATTCGTCCTTGTTTGGAAAGGCTTATTTATACTCATTTTATGGCAAAGGCACTTTGCAAGTATTTCAAAAACTTATATTTGTAAGTTGTTTCAACTTATTTCTAAAAGCTCTTCAGATATAAAAATAAAACACTTTAATATTGTTTTTTATCCGATCTAAAAACAACTAATGCATAAATGTTTACTTAATTCTCTGTGAGGGAAGGGAGTTTACTTATGTTTTTGTTTTCAATGTCTAGCTAGCATATTGTCTGCATCAAGTTCCCTTTTTTGTTCTTCTTAGAGTATAATTTTTGTTTTAGATATGGTTCCTATGTTTTTACTATGGTATAATGTAACTAAAAGAGACTATTTTTCAGCTAAGGATCACTTTCTATTATTCAAAGATGTGGATTTATAATTTTCCTTCGTTTCCAAACATAGCTAATCTCTCTGGTGTCGAATCAACGTGAGAGTGCTATTCTCATTTTAAAAGATTTGGAAGTTGAGCCAACTTGTTCCTTCAATGTTACCTCACGATTGGATCCTGAATTATACTTCTAGAAAATGGAAAGCAAAACTTTAGGAATGTTTTTCAACAACAATTCCGTAGGGTGAAAAGCTACTGATATTTGCATTGAATACATTAGTTGCACTGCATCGGCAATTCCAAGTTGCATTATTTGTGATTTGAGGGAAACAAAGTTCGTATGGATTAAAGCTTTTCATTGTACACAAAACTAATAGCTACTAGTTCAACATTTTCGCCATGCTGTATAGTTTCCTTGCATAGTAGGGTGCGAAGTTGAGATGGAATGAGAACTCAAAACCAGAAACAATTTATGGAGTGTTGGAATACTTGAATTCGGTGTAACTATTTGTTGATCTGACAGGCCTCGTTATCTGAAAACACTGCGGGAAGAAAGTACTGTCAATATGACTCTGACATTGCAACCGGCCTAGGTGTGGGGTCATTGTTCATCGTAGTCGCTAGTCAAGTGATCATTATGGTTGTAACTAGATGTCTGTGCTGTGGGAAAGCTATGAGACCCAGTGGATCCAGATCATGGGCAATTTGCTTATTCATCACTAGTTGGTAAGTGTTCATTTTTGGATCATACTCTTTCAAACAGAACTTTACATGTTTGCTCTAAATTATTCTTTTTTATTTCAATTCACAGAATCAACTGGTCTATTTAGTTTTATGGAATTCTTATTCTGTTTTCTGTTTTCTTTGATAACTTATATAGATATAATCTCATTTTCACTTCTCTAAGGTTTTCTCCATCGTAACAACATTGCTTTTATGATTTCCAGCACAAAAATCTGAAACCAGTGAACAAAATGAAATATACTACATCATCATCATCATCATTATTAGCGAAATTAACAATCATGAAACACAAGACATAACACATAGTATAATATTTTGTTAACAATATATATCAGCATGTGTCCATCCATATGAAAGTGTCACCTCTAAACCGACAAAAATAGTGTAGTAAAAAGCGTTGGATACGTGTTAAACCAATGTTGGAGATGGTAGTGTCAGAAGAAACGTGTTTGACGGTGTGAGGGTTCAAACAAGAAAGCGGTGAGTTAACGATCACAGAACACTTCTTGTGATGAAAGAATATACAAGACATGATATGATACGATGTTTTCCCTTGTTCACAACACAACTGTAAAACATGATATGTTGTTGTTGGATGCATGATCCAGGGTGACATTTATCATTGCTGCTTCGTGCCTGCTTGCTGGTTCAGTGAGGAATGCATACCACACCAAGTACCGTGATCTGATGGGAGAGAGAGCCCCTTCATGTCAGACCTTGAGGAAGGGTGTGTTTGCAGCAGGAGCAGCCTTCATTGTTTTGACAGGCATAACCTCGGAGCTCTACTACGTTAGTTTTTCAAAAGCTAATAATAATGGTCCCCCTCCCTATGCTCGAGACACTGGTGTGAGGATGGGAAATTTGTAGCAGTGTTTTGTGGAAATTGTTTGTAATCTTATGTTGGCTACCATTGCTATTGGATGTGAAAGCCTACTTGTAAATTATTAAGAACCTTGGTTGAAAAAACACCCAATGTCTTAACTATTTCCTCCTTCTTCACTCTTCAATTATGTCACAATAGGTGCTGCCTCACTCTGCGGCTCATACTTGTGTACCTTAGTCTGCTTTGTCATGATGTCACAATTATTGCTTCCACAGGTTTTTGCATAAAGTAATAAGAATCAAATTGTTTTAGTTTTTCTCTTACAAATATATAAGTTTCACGTTGCCTGATTCATTCTCTCTTGGAGGGTTTATATATCAAAACATTCTTTCTATTTCTAAAGTGGGCACAAGAAAAGAAACACTTTTCTTGTTTTAATAAAAACTGATAGCTATTTCTTTCGTTGCTGATAAGTTTAAAGTCTGAGCTATATCAGACTTAAATGGACGCTTCTTATTTGTTAGAAAAAAAGGAGTGTCATGTCATGAAAGAAAATAATACCACTCCTTTTATAATGATTGGTCATGCTGTAAATTAATCTCATTTGACAGTAAATATGATGAAAGACTTGTCTGTTCTAAAATTATTCAATATGACCTAATTTGGTTGCTGAGCTCAGTGTGTCTTTAAAGCCAATTTGACGTCAAAACTCAGTTATTAAGATTGAGTTTGACTTTAGTTCTTTTAATTATTTTTCATAAATAGAGAAGTTAAGCTAAACTATATTTTAAAATGTAATAACCAAAGTTTAATTTCATTAGGAAGAGCTCTAAAAAGTTAAGAAACCAATATACAAATGTTTAACTAACCCTAGTATAAAATATTTTAAGAATTTGTCTTCTGTAAAAACTTGTATGATTTTTTTGATATGATATGTGCTGTGATCTTTTTTAATCTGTTACCACCTTAAATAACACCTTCTACATGCATAAATAAAGGAAATTGATTTGTAATCCCCTCACTTGTCACAGTTTTCTTTCTTTGGAATCAAAATTATAAATGGAAAATCTAACTAAAAAACAAATACAAGTTAAATGATCTAATTAAGAAAAGGGGCCTACTTAAAAATTGTCTAGTTGTTCAGGGACTTATAGAGTAATGTAACATTACTAAACTTTGTTTTTGTAATTTATTTTTAAGAAGTTTTGTTTTCCTTTTTTATTACTCAATTTGAGTTAAAGTTATTTTTCCAATAAATGATTGTTTCCAATTTTGGACATAGTTCTTGAACTTCTTTTTAACTAATTTGCATGAAATTTATCTTGTTATATTATAATTTATACAAAAACTTTAGGGATCCCAATTAATGTTGAAACATAAAAGTGTAATAAATA
The DNA here is from genome assembly GCF_029865625.1 of Vigna umbellata. Taxonomy (NCBI): domain Eukaryota; kingdom Viridiplantae; phylum Streptophyta; class Magnoliopsida; order Fabales; family Fabaceae; genus Vigna; species Vigna umbellata. Next base: position 52,296,960 of record NC_142165.1, on the reverse strand, counting down.
TCGTGAAAATCGCTTAAAAAGTGAATCTCAACGGGAAATTATAAAAGATCTAATAATAGTTTTTTAAGTCTTTGAATTGTATGCGAACCTCCTTTTCATGTGATGTTCATAAAATGTTTATGAATATTTTATAATTCGAACATTATTATAGTTGATAGATTTTGAGTAAGTAAATATAAAAGAATAAGTTTCACTTATTAGTTTAAGAATGTAAATCTAGATACTAAAATAGCTTCATTTAGGGACGACAGCTGGTTAAATTTAATTATACCCCTTGTATAACTAGAAGTACAATATTTTTAACTATTTGTTATGTTTGAATCTTATTAAATTCTTGATTTTAAAAATATTATTACAATTAATAATACAAATTAGAGCTATAAAAAAGTAAAGGTAAATATATAACTTAATATAAACTTTTATTTTTATTATTTATCAATATTTTGATATATATATATTTAATATCCTTATAGTTAATTATATTTTTATGTGGTTTTAAACAATTAATGATGTGAAATAAAGTTATAAAAATGTAATATAACTAAGATTAACACATGAAATTATAAAAGAAATAGGCACTAAGAATTAACACAGTAATAGTATTTTTCATTTTGTGGGTGGGCATGCTACCCCATTTGGTCATTTACAAAGAAAGAGGCACCTCTTGTATAGGATGAGAAAAAGAGTGGATAGTGATAGATATGAGTAGTGTTTTATGAAAATGGTCCAATCTTTTTAACTGCCCTAGTCATTATGTACCTATTCCACCATTCATTGCCTTCAATTCAATTACCCTCTTCTCTGTAGTCACCAATCAAGAGCTCATCACACAATAACTTTTTTGCATTTCAACCTTCACTACCCATTTGCTGACTCACTCAATTCTTGAAATCCCTATGCTATATATGTTGAACATCTCATCTATTTACTAAAACCAAAACTCATTTCAAAACAATCACTTTAACTTTTACACACATGGCTGCTTGAGTGTGGAGTGGTCCTATGTCAATCTTTACTGTCTGCAATACAGATTTAGTAGTTATGTTGCACTCTTGGTTGGCTTTCATTATAATAATTATCGGAGCAGAGTAAGGAATTTAGGCCAAATACATATCTTAATCAATACCAACAAAGCAGTAATAAAAATATTATACTTTTCAAGGGTGGATGATATGCTCACACCAATTTCCTTTGCTGTCTCTTAAATAACCAACTTCAGGTTCCAAAATAAACATATTTGTACCAACATTATAAGATTAAGAGAAAAGAAGACCACACATTGGAAAACGTAAGATGGTTTTACATAGTTAATTTACAAACCAAATCTACTAAACAAGCGATACTCAATAATTTTTATGGTTTTTGTTCTTATTAATAATGCAAAATCATGTAGAACTTAATGGCTCATTTATTCTTTCTTTTCCAAATCAGCACTAGGAGTTAGTAAGATTTTAGGTGGCTAAGAGAAAGATTGGGAGTTGTGGCGTCGTTTACTGTCACAAGTTGCAAGGTGGCTCAGTATTTTCTAGGCCATAGTTAGAATATATGGGAAACGCATGCGTATCCCATCATCATGATTGTGGCTGCTGATTAGGCTCAGTCCTCACATGCATAAAGTACAAAGTTGCTAGTGTTTACAAATTAATCAAATATTCAAAATGTAACAATCACACTCGTGGAATGCTCCTCATTCACCAAGGTAGATCTAAAATTCATTCAATAACAATTTAAAACTCTCAGTTTGTTAACACCTGGTGGCTAAAGGGGGTCTACTAATGTTCCACAGCTCTTCAATAATAGAAGAAACTGACAATTAATCAGAGGCAAAGCCTAGAAAATATGATGGCCCAAGATACCGTACACTGTTTACTATTCTATTAAATTGGAACAAAGATGAAAACACCATGTGAACTTAAAAGGTCACAGAGACATGATCCAGAAACATAAGATAGGAATAGAATAATAAGAATAATATAATAAATTGATGTACAACAAAAATTCTTTCATTCCCAAAATCAAAGAATGATTCTCAAGAATTGGTGGTGGTGGTGGTGATGATGAATCATGAGCAATAAAATCCGTATGATAATATCATTCCAAGATATATACATGTCCAAAGAATCTTCCAATCACATTCTGTCAGTTCAGCAGTGCTGGAGCAGACCCCATATCTATATCACTCCCATCACAAAGCACTCAGAAAACTCTCAAAAAAATAGAGATAAAAATCCTGTATTGATAAATGATGCTAGACTACTTGCATACATTAATACATCACTTTATTAGAGATTAGAGGAAATGATAGAGAGATGAACAAAGAGGCAAACAGAGTGGGTTACAACTAATCAGGAATTTTGAACCCTTTGCTTGAAGCTGAAGCTGAAACTAAAACATGACAGCTCCAAATACTTCTGTTTGAAAGAATTACAGGTGCAGAAAGACCAGCACAGAATATGCCTCATCTGAAAAAAACAAGACCACTTACTAACCTGTATGAAACAAAAAACACCCCAATTTAATTAAATAACTAATCTATGGACACTACCAGTACCATGTGTTGCTTATTGTTTGGTCTCAGGGTTTGATGTCAGAATCATCCCAGGGATCTTTTAGATCAGTTGAGACCAATGAATCAAAGTCCTCCCAATTCCAAAAGTTTGAAGTTCCCAAGCCAACACCACTTGTTGCTGCTATCTCCCATGGCTGTGTGTTAGTGCCACCTGTGCTAGGCGCTATAGAAGTACTGTTGATGGTTGATTCTTCCGCTGCTTTGAACTCCTCCCCATAGTTATAAACATTGGATGATCTCAGAGAAGTTGACACCGAACAAGGGTTGGTGTCAAAAGAGCTGCTTGAGGTTGAGAAAGGGAAGAGTAGGCTTTGGCTTTGATGAGGAAGAGGCAAAGTTGAACTCGGGAAGATACCATTATTACCAATACCAATACCAATACCAAAATCTTTGCCGTCTAAGTCTCTGGCGTTCATCAGATTCTGTTGTAGCAGCAAAGGTGGTGGACGAATTAGAGCTTGGTAGAGAGAGGAAGCCATGTGTTTCTGATCATCTGCAAGAGGAGTTTGAATTGTCATGTGGCTACTACCCAGCAAAGCATCCATGTTGCCAATTGAGGTTGTGACGGTGGCAGTGCAAGTAGAAGGGCTGGCTGTTGTCGGGGTGGTAGTGGCAGTGGTGGAAGAAGGTGTTGGAGTGTTTGGTTTTTTGACCCTCTTGTTCTTCCTTCCACCACCCACCGGAACATTTCGTAGAGTTCCACCTTTAGTCCAGTGCCTCTTGCAAGCCCTGCAGAAATGGCGAGGCTGAGACTTGTTGTAATTGTTGTAGTAACAAAACTTGGTGTTGGTTGAGTCACATCTCGGGCACTTCAAAGACTCTGAAGGCTGAGTTTGCTGCTGCTGCTGCTGCTGTTGTTTCCTCATCAGATTAGGCTTTGGGAGTTCCAAGTCCTGAGCCTCCAATAAGGTTTGTTTCCAATCAAGTCCACTGCTAGAAACCTGCTTAGAACTCAAACCCATGGCTAAATAAGATCTATCGAACCTTGAAAGAAGAATCCAAGTTATTGGAAACCTTTAGCCCTTTGATCGAGATGGGAGGAGAGAAATGAATGTGAAGGCCAAGAAGAAGATGAGATTGGAGGTTCGAGGCAAAAGGGTGTGGTGGAGGTATAAGGAAGTTGTGTTTACTGGAACGAAGAAAGGCCTATGAAGGTGATAAGAAGAAGTGAGCATGTCTTTTATGAGATGTCTATATCTAATGGGTATTTATGATGTTATTAAAAATTACTTGAAGGTTGTGTGTGGTGAAGGGTTTGATTACTGTTTGTGGGGGTAGTTGTAGACGAGGCAATCCTACAAAATTGAATGCAATATTTGGTAATAACCTACGAGCTGAGTTTTCTTTGTTCGGAGTTGCTACTATTATAGAATGGGAAAGAGAGAGAAGTGCTTAAGGGTTAAGGTGAAGGTGGGTGGTCGACACGTGGAGAGTTATAGGCCGTTGGCAGTGGTGTAAGAGGTTTGGTTGTGTTGTGAAACGAACGTAGATGTGCATGATGATGGTATAATAATTTAATTTAGATAGACTTGGCCACCAATGGAAATACAAAGTTGGCAAAGAAAAAAGAAGACAAGTACACTACGGTCCATGGGCTAAATTTGTTTTTGTAATGGATTCTCATTAGGGGGAAAGGGGGTGGCGCTGAGCGTGGGGCCAATGGGTCCAAAGATTCTTTCTAAGGTTAACAACAGTTGTCAAACACTATCAAACACTTACATCATTTACTCCAGTAATCTCATATTTCTTAAGGATCTTCACTTCAATCTAAGATCTCACGCTCTTCAACATGCAGCAGTGGAAGTTGGGTTGGGGATGAGCATGTATGAGTTGCATGCACGTGCTCACTTTCATTTCATGTCTATGGATATGTGGGTGTTGGTTTCTGCACCCATAATATGTTGGCTTCAGAGCAAAAATCAAAAGGGTTGTGGTCCTCACACACTCACACACACACATAGGAGTTGTTTGGATTGGATGTTATAGTGATAGGATAATTGAAGTTCAAACAATTATTTAAATGAAGCAACCAGAACAGAAAACAGGGTTTATGGTCAGAGAAATCACAACATTCACAACCACTCGGTCAAATAATTCCAACTCTTCAAAAGGAGGATTCTTCAACCATCATTCTTTTATTCTCAATAACAATAATAAATATATTATATGTTGTTCAGATAAAATTGTATTCTATAATTAAAATTAACGGATACAAAGCTTTATCACCGCACAGACTGTTGGTAAAGTTCTGAATTTATTTAAATACAGTAGCAGAAGTGTGGAATAATATATACTATTACTCTCGTTAGTTTCTGGTTTGTAACAGACACATGTGCCTAAATAAATGGTGTAAAATGTTGTGGAATATGAAGTTTTTTAATAGGTAGGTGTTGTCAATTTTGAATGTTTGAACACAAATTCAGGTGCAATGGATCAATATTCAATACAAGTCGGCAGTTTAATTTAGTCAAAGAATCGGCAAAGTGTTACGGAGACGAATTTGATTTTCACAGCATGACAGGAACTTCAAGAAATGTGAGTTTCAAGTTACCATTCAATTACTGATATTTCATATATACAGTGATATTTTTCCCATTATTCTGGTAATACAATTTTTTAAAAGTATAACTATATTCTTTCCATTCAAGATATATAATTTTCAATTCTCTCTAATTCTTTCATTCAATTTTTATTTTTCAACGCCTGGTGCATTAAATAACGAAAGAAAACAAATGAAAAATATTTTTTTCTTACCTTTTTTAACATCGTTAGTAATTATTTTCCATATTATTTTTAATACCAGGTTAGAAACTATACTTGTTTAACCAATGGTAGAATGCAAATGACCAAAATGTCTTAAAAGATAGTGATAAAAGAATTTATTGCTAATTTCCTCATGTAATTAGTGATGTTGTCGGAAATATGTTTGTTATTGACTTTGTTTATCATATATAATGATATATAATCTATATTACTATATTCTAAAATAATATGTAATGAAATATTTTTTTATTTTTCAAAAGCTGGATATCTAATAAATATAAAATTTTGATTTTAAATTCCTTAAGAAATATTTATTCATATTTTAATTAACCTTTGACTGATTTTTGAATATGTTTTAGATTTCTTGTTTAATTGGCTAGCCTTTTCTATCATAATAATTCCATATATTATAATAATGTATCTCCAACAACACAAGATACTTTTTATATATAAATATATAATTATGCAACATTCTACCTAACCAACACACAAGTAATCTAGTATTAAATATATGTAAAAGAAAATTTTTAGATACTCTAATATATTTTCATTAATAGCTTTAGTACTGGCCGACTTATCTGAATTAGAAATGGATGTATGTGACGTAAGTACACTTTCTTATTTGTCAATTTGATCATTTTCATAATTTTGCATTATCTTTTGCTATATTCTAAGCTCATGAATATGATGAAAACACTAACAAATGGTAAGCATAAATGAAAGAAAAAATAGGAAAGAGAAACTAAAGAGAAAAAAATAAATAACAATAAAAAATAATATAGTTACTGAGAAATATAAAAATATGACTAATACTTTATCAAGAGTAATACAAATTGCTATTTTTTTTATAAATGAAATTATTAATGCCATGGTTATATTTAATAGCATTACTAATAATAGAGAGATATTTTCTCCCATTGAATATAAATACATTAAATTTTATGAAAATATGTAAGATCTTATATATTAATAATAGATTTTAAAGTGAATAAAAAATAAAGTTTATAAATAAAGATTTGATATTAAATTTTTAGTTTATAAACATCTTTTATTTTTTCGTTCTCATTAATACCAACAAAGTTTTAATTGTCAATGCTAGATGATGATGTCAATTTATTTTTGTCCTATGTAAGTTTTAATCATCTTATTATTCTTTTCTTGAAATATATTAAGAAGCACTATGATTGAACTTTTAGAAGTTTACTTAGGTTGATAGACTTGATTGGAAGGTTGTGAGAGAGCTTTTTTTTTCTTTCTTTTGGATAAAAGTACATTTCAATCCAGACAAAGAGAACTAATAATCTTTGTAATGTGATATTGATTGGAAATGAATGAATTGCATGATAGGAATATTATGTGAAATGTATGATATAAATGAAGATAATACGTGAAAGTTAAATGATGTGTGAATGATATGTCTTAAGTATGAGATTTATTGAAGTGATAATAATATAGCTCTTGGTTTTGAACTTAATTTTAAATATTGAATTTAGAGAGTATAAATTGTTATTGGTACTAGAAAGCAACTCAGCATCGACATTTGAATGAAGCAATGCATTAAAAACTACGATTCCACAAATTTGCGTAATCTTGCATAAACTCAAAACTCAAAATTATACATGTTGTAAAATTGTATAATTCTATAATCTGTCATGTTTTGACTACATTAATTATAACAATAACAAGTGTAATAAATGATGGACTTTCTAAATCTATTTTACTTATAAATAATATAAATGTGATGTAATTTATTTTATAAATTGATGCAGAATGTGTTATATTATATATTATAATTATAGTTAACAACTAATGTAAAATATGTTATTTATATCATTTATTAGTTTCAATGTTAATCTAGATATGGATTAAAAATTCCAAATTACTACATCCATATTAGTCATGAAAAAAAAATTGTATCTATGAATATATACCAATAAAATCTATAATTAATACTAAATAAATATTTTTAATGGATATTCATAGTGAGCATAAATATTTAATTACTCACTTATTATTAGGTAAATACATTATTATGATATTGAACTTGTAATTTATTATAAGTACATGTTAATAATTATTAGTGAATTTCATTTACTAGTGCAGTAAGAGGAAACGACATCGGTTAATTTTACTTATAGGCACCGGTTTCTGAACGGGGCATATTCAGGCGAGGCAAAAACTGATAGACTTTTTGCCTCGGTTCTGAACCGATGTATGTTGTCTGTCTCTACGGTCTCGGTTAGAACCTGAACCGAGGTAGTAGGATCTTTTTTTTTCCTTTAGCGTGCTTCGGTTCTGATTTCAATTTCAGATTCAAACCCCAAACTGAAAAACATTAAAAATGAACAAGACCCGCGCTTAGAGAGAAGAATCCGAGGACATAACCACGCTGTTTCACAAACTCAACAAACTCAGATAACACAACTGCAACCCCAAAATTAGATGAATAGCTGAAACCCTAAGTTGTAAAAACAAGAACAAAAACCCCAAATCTGAAAATGAAAAACCTAATTCTCTAATTCTCAATTTCAGAAACCTAAAATGCCAAATCGAAAAACGATTCACTTCGTTGCCGCCTTCCTCGCAACGCGCCACCGCCGTCCTCTCGCAATCGTCTCCATCGAAGAAGTCGGAGTTGGAACCTTCGCGGAAGCGCTGTCACTATCAGACGCGACCTCGCCGCGCCTCACCGCTATCAGACGTGACCTCATCGCGCCTCGCCGCTATCAGACGCGACCTCGCCGCGCTGCGCCTCGCCGCTATCAGACGCGACCTCGCCGCGCCTTGCCGCTATCAGATGCGACCTCGCCGCGTCTCTCCACGTCTTCGCTGGCCACTCACCTCCATCACAACACTCTCGCTGCTCGTTCGCGTTCAAGGGAAGAAGAGAAAGGGAAGAAGATGGTGCGGGAAAGAGGATCTAGGCTTGCTCCGAAAGGGATCTGGTGCGCCTTCAAGGGAAAGAGGAGGATCTGGTGCGCGTTCAAGGGAAAGAAGCTTCACCCTTAATTAGGTCACTAGGCCCGAATCAGAAAGAGAAAGGATCTGGGCCTATACGGCCTCGGTTCAAAATATAATATTACTATATTGTTTCTGTTTCGGTTCTTCCACCTAACCGGTGCCTATTAATATTGACTTGACTGACTTGACGTGTTGCAGTGTTTCAGGTCTTTATGCTTCGGTTCTGCGTGCAACCGAAGCAGTATCACATTTTCTGACCATTTCAAACGAAAAGCCTAGAAAGTTAGTATATGTTTAGGCACCGGTTGCCTTTGAAACCGAAGTGGTAGAACTGTTCTACACTGGTCTTCTTTGAACTGAGGCCTATAAGGTCTCCTTAATTGCGAAACTGCCACCGCGTCTGGATAGACAGCGAGTTTAAAAGCACATTTTGTACTAGTGATTTAAATATTTTTAAAAAAATCAAGAGATGACAATGAACTTATTAGCGTAGAAAAAATATTAATAATAGAATTTGACTTCATATATTTTTATTTTTTTTATTTAAACCTATTAAATTGAAATTATTTAAATTTTTTTAAAATTTATATCTTAGTGCAAACTCATCTAAATTAACTTTACAGAAAAAATAAATTTATTTACATTAATATTTTAACGTACAATTTCTTTGAATTATGCTTTAAAATTATTTTTTTAAATTTTATATTTAAAATATTTATTTTAAATAATTATTATATATATATATATATATATATATATATATATATATATATATATATATATATATATATATATATATATATATGGTTACCTACATATATAATAAAAAAGAGAAAAAACTCAACAACTTCTTTTACATGTTAGACTATATACGTATGACTTTCTTTTTGTATGTGCACCCTTTTTTCTATTTTGATTATGTAATAATCATGTCTTCTAGAATATGTTTTTCTGACAATATTTGTTATGATTCAGTAAGAGGTGCTATATATAAAAATGTACTATGCATCTTCATGATATAAAAGATGTTTTAGGTATTGAATATATGTTTTCCTAATCTCTTAATTCTATCCTAATATCTAAATATAATTTTTCTTCTTCTATGCATTTGTCGAATGGGTCATTTTATCCCATTTGACTTGATCTATCGTAAATTGGTTGTATACGTCAATTCAATTCGATTAATTTATTAGCAAATAAAAAAAATTAAACTTGATATGATCCATTACGGGTTGGTGGGTCAAATGGATTCTGACTCACTTAATTATAAGTCTTTTTAATTAAAAATATTAAAAAAAGTTCTAATTCAAATGGAAATAAAGGAGAAGGATCTTAAATTAAATTTTTGAGCAATCAAACATAAGATTTCATTCACACAAATGTATCACAAAATCTCCTCAATAAATTTTTAATGGCTTAATAGTGACTGGAATTGATTTTTGCATAAACATTGAGTTACTAAGTAGAGATTTGTAGATTTTTCATGTTACCCAATTATTCCATACAAAATAATTTCACACGAGCCACACTTTCAATATTTTGTAAAGTGACTAACCCAACAAAAAGTACTTATTAAAAAAATTAGGTGGGTTGGTGAGTCGAGTTTAACCCGAGTTCTTAGTGAGTCGGGTTCAAAATTAGCATGTATCAAAATTTCATAAAAACAATTCAATCCAACCCCGCCCAAACCCGTGGTGGGTAAGGTTGACTCACAGATTCCAACCCGTTTTGACAACATTAGCTGGCATTCCCCACCCATCCACTTCTCCTTTGCTGGTTCTCTTCTCCTATTCTATATCAGAGAAATTCTCTTATACAAATTTTTTAATCTAGAAGCAATATTGAACAAGTTATTAAGGCATTACCACCTTCAATGTTTTGTCGTTAATCCCCTTGTCCCTTCGGAGTACCTCTCCCTCTCTAGTTGTTATCTAGGCAAAGAGAATCCTAAATGCACTTTAAATTCTTCACCTACCATTCTTGCCAATCCATATCCTTCTTCCTAACAATCTCAAAATTGGTTTAATGACTCAAGACCTTCGCATCATACTACTTTTAATCTTAACAATCTTGTGGAAGTTGTCCCTACTCTAGTAGATGCCAATGTTTTTCTAGGGAATGGACAAGGTTTTCTCATACACGTTTATGATTTTGTCACTTTTTCCTCACACATTAAACCTCATGTCACCTTTTATCTGAAAAACTTTTATACATTTCATAAATAAAAATATTGTTAGTGTTAACAAATTTGCACAAGATAAGCATGCTTATTTTGAATTCCACTCTTTTATTTATTTTGTTAAGTCATAGGTTGATCATTATGTTCTTCTTACATGATATCTTAGTCCATATGAGTTATACTTGTTTCCTTCTCTTTCGTTGTATCCTTCACCAAGATCCTCTCATTGTCATTTATCCCAACACTCATCAATCATCACCATCATCATCATCCACTCTTACATAATCTCAAATGTTACTTTATATTTTTTGTGCCACCATAGGCTAGGTCATCCTTCCTCTATTATTTTACAAAATGTTTTGAGATGTTGTAATATCTCTTCAATAAATAAAACACCAATTGACTTTTTTGTTGTATGTTATATGAGAAATCTCATTAAATTAACTCTCAACCCTCTTTAACTATGTATAGTCATCCCTTTAAACTTATCTTTTGTGATCTTTGGGGACCATCCCACATTCCATCCTCTCTATATACAATTATTACGTGTCTTTTATTGACACTTACAATTGATATACTAGGATTTATTTTCTTAAGGACAAATATAATGCATTACAAGTGTTTAAATAATTTAAAACCCATGTTGAATTACAACTAAACCAAAAAATTAAAGAAGTTCAAACATATTAAGGAGGTGAGTTTAGGCCTTTAACTCAATTTCTTTAATCTGTTGAGATTCACCATGTATTAATATTTTCGCACACTTATAGTCAAAATGGTGTTGTCAAACATAGGCATCATTATATTGTTAAAATGGGTCTACTCTTCTTTCTCAAGCTTCTCTTGTTCTAAAATTTCAGGACCATGCTTTTCACACTAATGTTTATCTCATTAATCGACTTCTCATTGTTGCATATATGTTCTTATTTATGTGGATGATATCATCTTTCACTACAAGAAAAGAAAATAAAAATTATCAATGGTCAAAATCCGTCGAAAACATCAATAATCTATCGGTAACAATTTTTTCGATGGATTTTTGACAAACTGAAATTCATCGATAATAGTAAAATCGATAACATTTATCGACAAAAAATTATATTCGTCAGTAAAATATTGCGATTTGGTTTATCTTCTTCTTCCTCCTTCTTTCCTCTTCTTTCCTCTTCTTTCACCAATTTTCATATTCATCATTTATACAACCTTTAGGCATATCTTTAGTAGGGCTACCTTCAGCTCCAAGTTTTTGTTTTTTTTTTCATGGCTTGCGCCATCTCTAGATCCTTAGTCTTAAGGAAAAGCTCGTATTCATTATTGGCCTTCAAAAGCTTGGCCAACTCTCCAACTTGTCCAGCTTGATAGAGAAATTTTTCTTTGAAAACTCTATCCACCTGTCTCCAAAAATCATGGACGAAAACGTGTATCTTGCCAACCTTTGGGCTTTAGATTGGTAATAAATGTGGTTGGGAATCATTGCTGGTGAGCTTGCATTCGAAGAATAAGAGCTTTTAGACAGGTCGACAGTTGGCCCGAGTCTAGACACAAGCCTGAGAAGCTTGGGAAAGTTAGAGACTTTGGTGGTGAACTGGACGTCATAGGCTTTGATGTCGAGAAATGACTGCTTGAATTTGGAGATGATGAATTCGTTCTTTTCAAAGAAGACAATGTGTCCCTGGTGATTGACTACAGCCTAGAGGAGAGACTCGTGAAGGAGACCAAAAACTTTAGAAGTTGTGCGGCGTGAGGTAAAGGGCTTTGAGAGGGCAACGAGCTTCACGGGGACATGTGCTTGGCAGAGACGTTGTAGGTGGCGATGTAATGTAGGAGCGCTTTGTAAACGGAGGGCAAGAGAGAACACTTTCTTCATCGATGAACAATATTGCTCGTCAGGTTAGCGCTCACCTCCTTAGTTTCTTTCCTCGTTGATGAAGTTGTGGTTTTGGCGTAAAGAGAAGATGAAGATGAAGAGACTTAGCTTCTCATGTTTAGATAGAGGTTTGGGTGGGAAATATGATATCTTTTTATCGACAAGATTATTGATGGACAAATCTATCGTTAATAAGCATTTTAAATTATCAATTAATTTTATTAACAAATTCTAAAATTTATAAGTATCGACAAACAAATTCATCAATAAATGAAATAAGTATTATCGATAAATTTTACTGACAAAATAAATACGTCAATAACTCAAATTTATAGATATATTAATGTTTGTTCAGTTAATAATTCTAAAAAATTTTGTAGTATTTACAAATCTTGCTTGGTATTAGTTCAATCAGTTATCTCTAAATTAAACTTTGTTTATGCTCTCAAAGAATTTGGTGATCTTGTGTTTTTCTTAAACATTGAGGTTAAAGTACTGTCAAATGGATCTCTTCTTCTTAATCAAATACATTAGTGTTCTTGACAGAGCTGATGCTAAAGGCATTTCTACTCCCCTTCCAGACGGTCTCAAACTGTTCAAAATTGATTATGACTATATGTCCAATATTATAAAATATTATTCTACAAAGTATTAAATGAAGATCAAAGTTATTAAAAATATAGAATGACAAGAATTTCCCTTTTAAATTAAAAAAAAAAAAGAGTTTGATAAAACCAGTCTTAGCTAGTTTCAAATTTTGCATCTTATTTTTCTATTTCTCTTAACTATTGCGATTCCAATAAAATCTCACAGCAGTTGAGCTTTCTTTTAGAGAATTTCCTACTTATTGCTGGCCCACAAAACAGCTATATTCTTATTTACAAATCATTGAAATTCTCCATTGTATCTCCCAAATCAGGTTTCCACAAGTTTGACTAGCTTTTCCCATTTCAAACCAAATAAATTTAACAAAGAAGATGATAATCCGAAATAGGTGACAGTGATGAGAGAAGTGAAGAGAAATAGCAGAGAAAAGTCACATGCAGACATATAATTAAGGCACGATGAGGGTGTGAAAAAGAATTGATTAAACTTGAGAGGAGGAATGTGCATGGAAATGGATTGAAGATTGAAGATCAAAGGTTGAAGAGGACAAAAGAAAGAATGTTTGTTGGAGAAGTCTGAAAAGGACAGAATGCATTAATTAATTTAATCGAAAATGAACTGTGGAAGGAAGGAAGAGTCTATTATGTCCAACTAAGAATCCACTTATGTCCATCAAACTACTTTACATAAATAACTCACTCTCTCACTCATTACCCTCTTAAACAATTTAACACTGCTGACTCTTGCTGTTGCCGGTGGGCCCAACCCACCACATGCTTCTTCTACTTTCATCATTAAAATAACTCAAACAGTCATTTGGCATTGCTTAGGTTAATTCAAGGAATAATTTTTGTAACACATACATGGAGCTGAATCAGTGGGAGAAACTGGGCCACCATGCTTAATCCAGGTTGGAACAAAGATTGTCATGTTTCCTTTTCCTTTTGTTTATCCCTTCTGCTATGACCCACACGACCAAGTTTTTGACATTCTCTTTTACTTTTTCTTTGGTCACTTCATGAATGTGTAGCTAGTTTCTCAGCTGCACCCATTGTTTATTGTTCAACACACTTTGGTGTCATCAACTGTTTCTTTTTAAATCAATTCTTCAGCAATTCCTAGGTTTCCAACCATGTGGAAATGATGTTATTCTCCGTCATTTTTTTTAAGGTAGAACATCGTATGTGTTCTTCCAACAGGTTTTTCGTGCAAAAAGTGGAATAAGGAAACAAGAACAACCCATCTATATATCCCACTTGAAAAGCATATGTGATTTTCATAACGTGTGCTTCTTTCTTTCTCATTTTTGTCATAGCAAAGTGCTAGTGAAAACAATCTTAAAAAAGTACATAAATTAAAATGAATAATTCTTTATAAAATCAAAACTCCGAGAAAAGATTTTATGAAGTTAAGATCCAAATGTCTCTTTCGACTTTAATATAAATAAATTTAAACTCAAATCTTATTATATATATTTTTTAACTAATTTATTTTATTTAATAAAGTTATTTTTAAAAAGAACACTTTACTGAGTTCAAACATTATTTCTAATGACTCGTTTTATTTTCAGGATATCAACTACATGACTTTAAAATTCAATATTCATTTTACTATTTGAAACAAGTATCAATATAGTATGAATGATATTTTGAAAAATAAGTTTCGCTCTCTGTAGAAGATTACAAAAATTAAATAACGTTATAAAAGAGGTTGAACTCGATACAAGAGTTATTATAAATCTTTTATATGTGTTCAATGTAAAAAAAATAAAAAATTGTTAAATGATATATATTCTTAAATTTAATTCTGTAATTAATTATTGATTTAATTAATAATATGGTCCTCTTTAATTTAAATGAGTTCCTATTTTTGTAAGATTTTAATGTTACCCTTCTTTTGTATTGATGTTAAATATAACATTGAGATTGAGGAAAAAAAAAAACTGCAACCGAACCCAAATAAATATAAAGTAAATTTGTGTATACAATCAAATTGAATTGGATATTGAGTATACAATCCGGTGGAATTGATATGCAGATAATTTGGATAATAAAATTGAGTAAAATGAATAATTACAGTCAACTTCGATTAATGAATTGAAACTTTATGATAATTAGACTCAATCCAAGTTTATATTTTAATATTTATAAATTTGTAAATATATTTTAAATTTTAAATTTTATATATAATATGGTATTATTTCGTTAAAATTTAGTAATAAGTTATATAAAATTATAGTCCACTATAATAATCATTATTAAAATTATACATTTCTTTTATAAAGATTTACTATAATATTTTTTTAGTTTAAATAAGTTTTTTTGTCTTGAGATCTCAAATTGATCTTCCAATTTTTCTTCTCAATTAGGTCTCAATTATTGAAAAATTAAGGTAGTTTGATCATTTACAACATTAAAGATATATTATGTGTTAGTTTCTGGTTTTTTTGTTTTTTCTTTAAATTTTTTTAATAATAAAAAAAGTTTTCAATGTCAAGTTAGTGTCGTGGTAGTGGAACTATCACATGGCGTGTTATTGCCTTATAGTTAATTATTTGTTATTTTGGTTCAATTTAGTCATAATTTTTTTTAGATGTAGTAGTTTTGTTTTTTTTTAATTAGACAAAATTTAATTTTTATATAAATGTTATAATGATATTTTTATTAAATATTTTTAGAATTATTTTTATACTAACTCTAACTAAATTATTAAATTTACTTTTTTATTTTTGCTACATGTAATTTTTCATAATAGTTTCATTTTGTTGCAATGCTTATTATTAACAAACGTATATAGTTATAAAGAAGGAGTTAATAAAAGTATTTTTAACAATATTAAGTTTATTTAAATTTATAGTTTACATAAACTTTATTTTAATTTTGGTTTTAAAATTTTAAATTTACTTGTATTGATATTTTATTACATCATATTTTAATATTATTTTTTATTTGAATTTATATTTCAAATAATTGTATATAAATATATAAAAGAAAATTACCAGTATAAGATTTAATAATTTTTACACAAATGTTAGAGTTGATTTAAAAATAATTCCATAAATATTTAATAAATATGTAAATTTTAATAGAAATATTATGACTAAATTGAATAATATAATAAATATAAGAACTTAATTAAATATGGGATAATAACATATGACATTAACACTAACACGTGGTACTATCACATCACACTGTCATTGTAATGTGACATGAAGCTGATTTAATACATAGACATTTTTTAAAAAAATTTAAAAACATTAAAAAACAAAAAAATCATGAACTGACGTATGACATTTTTAAATTTGTTGGTATAGTATTAATAGAAAAAACCAAATTACATCAATTTTTCAAATTGAGACCTAATTAAAAAAAATTAGAAAACTAATTTGAGATTATTTCACAAAAAGGGGAACTACAGAATGTATTTAGACCTATTTTTTTCATATAAAAGATTAATTTAGTACAAAAAATCGCAATCTAAAAAATCAAACTGAACTAACCTTCGACTAACATGATAGAATTAAAAATATTAAATTCAAATTATACAAAATTGGTCAGGTTGGATCTAAATTCAATTCAAAGATCGATGTTCAGCTATAGTTAACACGGTTTGGAAGTGATGTGTGTCAAAATCTAAGTTTATCATGTGTCGAATTATTATAACTCAAAGTATATGTGACTCAATTTTTGATACGAGTGCACTTATTCATTGAAAGAGTGGAAGGCTTATATTAGCTTTACATAAACAAAAAAACACCTTAATAATAATATAAGAACAATTAATGCAACTATCATATAGTAATAGAATAATCCTTTTAAATAGGGACTTTATTATCTAGATTTGATTAACAATAGTCTGCCATATACTATCGTGTAATTTTTTTATTTTAACATGTGTGATACCTTCAAAGTAGAAAATGACCAAGATTTTAACATATAATAAATTAAGATTTTAACATATAACACTTCTAAACAACCTTAACGTCACGAACCATGTTATATATAATTTTTATTTATTTACAAAAATAAAAACTTGAATATTTTTAATATTGAACAAAAAGAAAAATATAAAGACTATAACCAATAAAAAAAGCCACCAAACTAATAATTAAACCTTAACTATTATATTTTCCTGAAAGCTAGAACCTTCTTCACTTATATATTTTAATTTCATTAATATTTGCTAATCGTTACCTGTTAATTAAATAGTTTTAAGGAAATATTATTCAATGGGCATCGCACATTGTTAAAATGACATGACATTTAAAAAACTTGCTAAAAATATTATATAGAAGGGAAGTTGTTC
The DNA here is from genome assembly GCF_029865625.1 of Vigna umbellata. NCBI lineage: Eukaryota > Viridiplantae > Streptophyta > Magnoliopsida > Fabales > Fabaceae > Vigna > Vigna umbellata. The sequence continues at coordinate 52,279,707 of NC_142165.1, read as the reverse complement.
TATTTTTTACGGCGAATATGAATGTTCCGCGGCGTTATCAAAGATTTGGTAAGATATATACGTTGAAGATGTGAAGAGTTAATTAAAAGTGTTTTGAAATGGTTGATATAAATAATGAGATTTTGACGAATAGCCACGTTTATTCCAAAACTTGTGATTGCTAAAGCAGAAATTGTGTGTTCTATTCAACTGTAGGCAAGGGCTTGTCGTCTGTCAATTCCAATTCATATCACATCATAAAAAAGTGTCATATTATTGCCACACTCACATATTACATTTGTAGTGAATAAACAATTTAGAAAATGATAGGGACTGTATTTAATTATTACCAACAAAATAGGTTCTATAACAAGGAAATGACTTATGAGTTCAGTATTTTCTCACTCGTGTTGTTTAAAATTTAGTGTTTCTTTTAGGATAATTATTATTTCTTTTCTTAAAAAATGTTTAAATTGTACTACTTTTATGTTTTATTTAAACGTATTTTTTTTTCCTAAATAGCAATCTTCTATGACTCTTATGAATTTATACTACAATTTAAAATGGATAATGCAACTGTTCAAATCATCATCATTTCCATTATCAATCAATAAATTGATGGTTTGAATAGTATTAAATTCAATCTGTTTAACTAAAACTTCAGATTTTTGAATTAAATAACTACGATAAAATTTCTTTAAAAGTTGTTGGCTATATTCTTCAACAAAATTTATGTCGTAGAAAACCAACTTGAAAGTACTAATAATATTTTTTTTTATATTATTAAATTGTAAATTATTACATTATAAAAAAATTAAACCACAGTTTTGAAAACTTTAACCTTTTATTGTTGTATGAATACGTCATAGAATAATAATGCAAGAACCTAGTAATAATATGTACATATGTATATGTATCTTTACATAAACTTATATTAATTTACATTCAAATATTGCTTTTGTATTTTGGTATTATCTGACAGGTAGTGTATTATTACATTGTATCACACTAAACTTTGAATGAATCTCAACTCAATAGTTAAAACAAAAGTATGCTTTGTGTTATGGATCGTTACGTGGAAAATTCTTCAAAGAATCTAACTTGAATGAATTTATTAATAATGAAAAGATAACTTCCCCAAGTTCTTTATCTCATCAAAGAGATAACTTTCTTTTATGATGCATATCCCAATCATTCTTGGTTCTCAAGTATAAATGGAGTTGACCCCAAGCAACAACATCATCTAACATTAATATTTTTACCTAGACACAGACATCCTTTACAGGTATACTCTCCACTCAAGTTGTCTTGAAATTTTTTTAAGAAGGCTTGTAGCTTGAGATCCAAGATTCACATCCACATTTTTTTAACACTCTCGATTGTAAAATGAAATGATTTGTAAATTAATAAAAACAATCACATCAGGTCGTTCTCTGCATATTTATATAAAAATTGGACATGTAAACCTTAAGGAACCTGAAGTCGCACCCTTTGTGATGTGATGGGATGTTTGCTCTTATAGTTGGTCTGATTGGTTTTGTTTTGTGAAATTCCAAATTTTTGGTGTGTGAGATTTTCAGTGTAATCCCCATAATCTGTTGATTGTTAAAATAGGTAAGTCAGAAAGGACGCTCCACCTAATTGTGCAGCACTGAGACGTAGACATGGAAGAGGGGAGAATGCATGTTAATGATGGGAATGGCAGTGCAATGGCACGCCACAGAAGCATCAGAAAAGATACCTGCAGCAGCAAGTGGTGGAATCTTCTTCCATTTGATACGTACCATATATGGTGGGGAAAAGCCATCAAAGAAGTGGGTCTAGATGTAGAAAATTAGGACACCAAGCCATGACGAATGGCTTCTCATTTCTGACCTTTAGATTGAACATTTTGTTGCCAAATGAAAAGTAGTTGTCATGTGTCAAACGGGCACGAATATAGTTGCATGTAACATGCATCCATTTACATTCTCAAAAGCCAAAACCAATGGGAACCCTCCATTTGAAATTTTAATAGGCATAGGCGGTGATGGCGGTGGGACAAGAATATGATAGGATAGGTACGTAGTTTCTACACCTAGGGAACTGAGTAGGGAAGAAGTAACAGATTTGACTCACAGTGGAGCCAACTTCTGTTGCCACAAGAATAATGGCATGCAGAAGTCACTCATAGATTGGACGGCTTCCAATAATTTCTAAGTGCCTCAAACAATCTAAATGGAGCAATTTTAATATTATCAGTGTGTCAATACCTAAATAGTAAGCAAAGATTAACTATTCTTATATTGTTTGGTCTGTCCCAAAGGCCAAAAGGCATCCCTGTTTTCATATTATCAGTGGGTGGGGAATGATTCTGCATGATCAAACCACTACTTTATTTCAGTGACGGTTATTGCACAGCACAACTCTTGCCATTTACGTCAAGTTGAATTACTGTGCAAATAGATCCAAGTGTAAATTCACATGATAATAGTAAAAAAATGGCTGTTAGTGACATAATTATTTATTGATGTAATGTACTGTATGTCACCTGGCTTGGTTTGAGTTGAGATAGAATCGCACTTATTTATAACTGGGAATCAAACTTCTCTTCCTAATTAACTGAAGACACTGGCCCCATAGGCAAGTTTATGGCAACTGTGAATATTTAATTGTTTTAAAATCAATAGACGCACTTTACCATATAGTTTTAAAAATTAATGATAAAAATCATAATATAATGCATGCACATTTAAGAACAAAGCATGCATGTATGTACATCAATATTTAGTTAAAATCTCGCTCGTTAACCTTTTAATCTAGCACTAGTTTATCTTATGACATACCTTTCCCTCAATTCAGGAGTCAAATGTGAGCAAAACCTTCGACTGAAAAAAGTCGATAAAAGTAGCAAGGCTATACAGTAAAGAAAAACTCAATCTTTTTTAAATCAACAAAAACTGGATAAACTTTTTGTAAACAACATTAATTTTAAGAATTATTAAGGGAAAACAGGTCTACGCCATCATTTACCTTTGTTCATCATTCGAGTCGCAGATGAGACTAGATCTAAATAATACTCTGCAAAAATAAGAATAAGAGGCAAATGTAATGGCAAAAAAGACACTATCTCATAAGACTACCTGCATCCTCCATAAACCCACAGCAACCACTATCTCAACAACCCCCAACACTACCCAAAAAAATAAAACACTGACCAACAAAATAAGCTTAAGTTTCAATTTTTGGATAGATAAATAGAAACAAGGGATTCAGAATAACAAGTCAGTATACTTTCACTATCCTGTTTGCACTATCAGGCATCGATGTCATACTAAGAACTATCACGGGGGATCATCTAAATATCAGCCTCGTAAACAGAATACCAACCAACCTTAATAATGATTAATTGCAATTGTGTTTCCAAATAAACATCAGCGCTGCATAAGATGTTAATTATACGATATATAAATTCCTAACTTATACAATGAAAGCTACTTGCTGACAATTACATGTGATAGAAGTACCATACAACACAGCTAACAACTAATCCTCGCTAAATGGAAAATGACAATTTGATGAGTGTGTAACATCCAGGTCCCCCATTTTTTTTCTGCAAAAGAAAAAAGATGTTACACCAACTTTAGAACTTAATGTCTTCCTGGACTTTCCCTCCTTTTTCTTGCATCTTTCTCTTCTAGTCCTATTCTCATTCTGCACCGCTTGTTTACATAATTAAATATAAAAATCAAGGCCTAAGTTATTAATAATAATGACAATATGGTAGGTTTGTATGATATGAAAATCAAATGTAACAGCTCCGCAACCACGTCGATGAAATCCTCAGGCTTCCTTCGTAACTTCTCTTCCTCCCTAGCATTTTCATACCTGGAACAGTTACAGCAGCGATAAGAAATCAGACCCGTGATTTCTTTGGGGGCCACAACATGTGTTTTAAAAATTAGAATTTGTAAAACATTTTCCATGTCATCCAACTCTTCTGGGAGTAAAGTGACATCCACTTTATCTGACTTTAGAAATTAAGTAAATCAACCTGGAAAACATGAAACGTTGTTATGCTACAAATCAATATCATCACAAAAACCCCTACCCCATTTTCTCCCTAAAGAGAATATAGAGGAAACTCAAGCTTACTCTTTTGACCCTGACTTCTCCCAGGTGCCAGTGTTAACAATACAACTAGAGAAAAAGGGACACCAGAATTTGAGAATTTGTTAATGAACTGTTATAACAACCAGATTATTATAATAAAAATATTCTCAACATCTTCATAACAATTAGGAAAAATATCTTATTTATTTATTTCCTTAATTTCAAAGTTTTCATTATTACAAATAGAAGAAATGATAAAAATGTAATTGGTGAGATTGTTATCAATAAAATAATCCTTTATTTTCTTATATGGTTTAAAATGTTATAGCTCCCGATCTTTGAAGTATGTTTTCACTGTCTCGTTAATAGCTGCCACTGTTGTTTGCCATGGGCGTCATGGTAGGATAAAAAGGTGTGCTCCACTCATTGCGACCACATACAACGTCATTGGGACCTCCTGAGCCCATTCCAAGGGGCGGTGATGTCTCGTTTGACTTCTATTTCAGTACATTTGAATTCATTTGGTTCTTTCACCAAACAGGTTCCATTTGTTACGATAACAACTAAATCTTTATTCATTTTTTTTTCAATGTCTAATATAAAAAGCTTTTAAAGAGAAACTTGATTTTTTGAGAACAATGATTGAATCAATGATTAACGCTTTGTTCACTTGAATGGATTTGAGGGAGAGTGATTGAGGGGATTTGAAGGTAAATTGTTTTTTGTTTATTTGAGTGGATTTAGAGATAAATAAGAGTGAATTTGGAGATAAGTAAGAGTGAATTTGGAGATAAGTAAGAGTGAATTTGGAAGTACATTTTTTTAATCTGTCACATCAATCAAATTCTACATTAATTCTTATAAATTTTAATTTCAAATTCACTCTCACTTACCTCCAAATTCACTCAAATAAATAACAAAATTTTTTATCTTAAAATCCTCTCAAATCCCCTCAATCACTCTCTTCCAAATCCATCTAAATGAACGAAGCCTAAGTCTTCTTAATAGTATATTCAATACTATTGACCCCTTGTCTCAGGATGTTTGGATTCTTGATTCACAAACAACTAATGACTTGGCTCACTTTCTTAAGCTGCAAATGACTAGTGAACAACTCATAACAGCTGCAAATGGTGATAATGTACCTATATGCGGATCCGGAAATATAACTTTAGATGTTTTATCTCCCACTACTAACAGATAGGCGTATTTCTTACAAAGCTTACAAAAGATTTAAATTGCTCAACAACTTTTTTTCTCTCCTTATTATGCATTTCAAGAACTTGCCACAAGGAAGGCGATTTTAATTGCTAACGGGCAATGTGGGTTGTATTTGTTGGAAATAAATACCAAAACAAAACAAAACAAATGTCATAAACCAAAGCAATATCAAACACATGGGAAAGTTCCCAAGTATGGCTTCATCATAAAGAATTGGTTGGGAATCCCTCCTTCAACCTTATAAAATCCTTGTTCCCTCATTTGTTTTCTAAAGAGTTTGTTGTGTCTGTCAAATGTGATACTTGTCAATTGTTAAAGCATCACCATGCATCTTATCTCATCTCAAGTAAAAAGAGTAATTTTCTATTTGACTTGATTCACTCTCATGTTTGAACACCTGTTTTAGAATTTATTTTTGGAGCAAAATGGTTTGTTACTTCTAGTGATGTATCTCCATGTAACATATCCATATCACATGGAGATACATTACGAAAAGTAAATATAAGGCCTAGTTTGGTGAATTTTTTTCAGTTGTCCAAAATCAATTCAGAACAAACACCAAGGATTAACTGCCACATACCTTATCAATATGTTAAACACTCATATCTTAAAAAGGGTTAGTCCTATTGTTCTGTTTTTTTTTAATCTTTTGTTCCCTTTACTCCCTTAGTGTCAAAACTACCTTGTCGAGTCTTTGGTTCTATTTTTGTTCACTCTCATGATCTTAATCATAGAAAATTAAATACTAGAGCTTTTAAATGTGTATTTATTGCTTATCATTGTAATAAAAAAATGATAGAAATGTTATCACATTGAGAGTTGTTATATCTTCATTACCATGGATGTCACTTTTCATGAAACAAAGTCCTTTTTTGTATGTCCTACGCTTCATAGGAGCAAGAACTTGAAGCAAAAGACCTGTCCTTACTGTCATTATCATATTTATGTTGCAAGATGCTCAAGATCTAAGTGATGAAGCCACCACAAATGGGATTGGACCAGCTCACATGATGAGGAAGAAGACAAATTCTTTGTCACAAAATATCAAAGACAACCCACTTTGACTCAAAGCAAGAAGAGTTGTCTAACTCGAAAGTGAAGAGCCTTGAAGGTTATAGTGAGGAGACAAGATAATTGTTATTAAGAATTTACCCATTATATTGAGAATGGTAAAAATATAACGTGTTAAATATCCTATTTCTCAACATGTCAATGACAATCTTTCTAATAGATATTGAAGCTTTATTGTTGCCTAGATATACCTACCTCAGTCTGAGAAGTCATGAGAAGCGAACATTTGAAAGTGAACATTGGATATTTACACTTAAGCATAAGGTAGATGGATAAATGACAAGTATAAAGCTAGGTTGGTTGTAAATGGGTACACTCAAACTTATGAAATTGGCTGAGGAGACTTTTTTTGTTGTAGCAAAGATGAATACGATCTAGCAACTAATTTTGGACGGGACTTGCATCAGTTAGACGTGAAGAATGTCTTTCTCTATGGAGCTTTTGAAGAAGTGTATATTGATATTCTACTCTAATTTCAAACTCAGTGGAAGGAATAAGGAAAGCGTTCTAAAGAAAGCTTTATACAGTCTTAAACAATTTAAAATATCCAAGAGCGTGATTTGGAAATTTACAAAAGCAATGGTTTCCTTAGGTGATGAACAAAGCCAAGCAGATCATACTTTATTCTTAAAGCACACCATTACAAGTAAGCATACACAACTGCTAGTCTGAGTGGATGATATGATTATTGCAGGAGATGATAAAACAGAGAAATTGACTTCAAAAGAAACATTAGCAGCTCAAGTTGAAATGAAAGAAGTGAAAATTCCTCGAAATAGAGGTTGCTTATTCAAAATAGGGGGATTTTCATCTCCCAAAGAAAATATGTACTTGGTTTCCTTACAGAAACAAATAAGACAGAAGGTAGAACCTCAAGATTACAAAACAAAATCATAGAATTGGATAGCAAAAATGATCAGAGGGTGCTGAATAGCAAAAATGTGAAAAGGACACAGTGATTACTGGAGAAACAAAAATATGCACGGAGAGCACATCAAAATGTTTAGAGTGTGGTGGTTTCTAAGGAGCAAAAATGCTGAAAGAACATAACTGTCAAAGAGAAAAAATGGTTTTAGTGTTAAGAGCAAAAATTCTAAGAGAGTGCAGCAGCTATTGGAGGGTCCAGCAATTGCTATTGAGGAAAAATTACTTGGAGGGTGCAATGAACACCAGAGAGAAAAAAAGGATAGGAAGGCATGACAGTTGCTAGAAAGCACAAAGGCTTAAAGTGTGGTAAACACCTAAGAGAAAAAAATGCTCGGTATACATCGCTTGCCAAATGATACTAGTAGTGAGTGGTGGTGGCTAAGGATGAAAAAAGCTTGCCAGAAAGTTGCCAATGATGAATAATAGATTCAACTGTGGTGAATAGTGAAATACAGTAGAAAAATAACAAAAACCCTAAAACATACATGGTTTCTAAAATGTTTATACCTATGAGCACTGGGCCCACAGAGAAAACACAGATTAAGATTCCCTTTTTATTAGACTCTTGATACCATGTTGAAAACAGAGAAACCAAGAAGGTATATGATGAATTTTGTGTTTAGACCTCTGCGGAGCTATTCAATTATAGGAGAGAAACCATGATTACAAAATATTCAGTTACCCTATTTTAGCTTATAACATAAATATAGAATCAAATTCATTGATCCTCATACCAAGAGTTACTAGATTATAGAATTTTAACATATCTACAAGAGTCTAACAGAAAGTATATAATAAAACCTGATAATCAAATTCCATTTACTGCATTTTTGGTTGCATGCATTCCTTTTGCTTATGTTTCAACATTTTACTCTCTTCCTTCTCAATATAAGCGTGCATGAGAAAACAGAAGAAAACCTGACAGATAAGTAAGGAGTACAGTAATTTAGTAAAATCACTTAAATGCTTAAAAAGACAGAAACACGTACATTGCAAAGACAAAGTTTCATGTTATATCAAGTTCTTTTGAAAGAAACAGCAAAAACCAACAAAGCACGTGTAAGAAAAGTATGTAAAACACCAGTCAAAAAACTAATGGCATGTCAACTTTCAAATATAAACAAATTGCAGATGTTGAGCAGTACTAAAATGGATATAAATTTTGAATAAATAAATGTGCTTTGTAACAGATCAATAACACTAATCAAATTGGAAGCATCTGACAATCCAAACATGATTTGTTGTGGAACTCTATAAAACAAAAGTTACTGAAGTAGGTTCAGTGCCATTTAGAGTAAGGGTTGTCAATTGAGTCATCACTCTTCTCTTACCCACTAGCAAGCATGCACAACACTACAAAAAAACAGTCAACGGAGTTGGGTGAGAAGCAGGATGCTGCACCATGAGAATCCAGTGCAATTTAATACTGTGCATGTATATAACAGCCATATTATCATGCACTCAAGCCTTTATTTAGATGGTGTGATGGTAAGTGGGGGAGTGAGAAAATACAAAAGAAGAGAAATTAAAGGAGGGTGAGATTGTTTGGATTAAAAGAACTAGAGTGAAAAGAGAAAATAAATGAATGACATTTTTATTTGTTTGAGAAGATGAGAAAAGAAAGAAATGTTGGAATTGTTATGGAATGACTTTTATATACTCCTTGTTCATATAATATTTTAATATTGAAAATCAAATGAGGAAATGCATGATGGCTTCCGAGAAGTAAATTATTTGTACATTGATCAACATTGCAAAATCCGTTATGGTTTGTCCATAATCAATTATGCACCCTTGAGTAACAGTCGTTCTTGTAAATACGAGCCCACAATCAATTATGACACATGCATATTTGATTACGTTAGATCCCCATAATAGATTAGCCTTCCTATTCTACATAATCGAATATGCTGAAGACATAATTGATTATGCGGAGCCTCTCAGCCACCCCACGCATTGCCATAGTTCTAGCACTTTTATGTCCACGAACCTTACTTTTGAAATTCTGAATCACCAACATGACAAGGAAAACTAAAATGCCAATGCCCCCTCTCTTCTGTCAAAGCCCATACAAGGTAATGTGGACATTTTTGCACAGCCAACATGACTTTCCCCTTTTTTTCTGACCATCTTTGTGAGGAAACTCAACCCTGGGGGACCAATATGTCAACCAAACTCAACCTTTCCCCTCAAATCCACTACTCATCTTCAACAATAAATGAAGTGATCCAAACAAAGGCTAAGATAGAAATCAACGAAATTTGAATCAAGGATGCTCATTGCCAAACACCTACATGGTGATTGACACAACCAGTCCCTGCAAGCATCACATACATGCATATAACAGAAATTTCATCAACATTATCTATTTATCTTTTTCACTCTATCCCTATATCCCACTTGCACACCACAACCATCGTGTATGCATACATCTTTAACAAATAATCATCAATTGTTGACTCACCAGCCAAAATTTTCTCTTTTGGCAGCAATGCCTACATACAGGTAGAGTATTTGGAAAAGATTTCAAGAAAACCAATAACTTTGGATCTGCTACAATGGTATCCCACACCACATCTTAAAATTGAAAAAAATAGTGTTACAAGCGTTTGCATAATAGCATAGGGCCAAAGTAGAAAGTTTGGAGTGCTAAACAGTGTATTCCAACCTCAAGAACATCAGATCAGGAGAAAACCTGTTTCAGTTCAGTAATCTCTATCTGGCATTGAAGTTTAACACAAAAATTAAACTTTTAGCAAATTATGGAGAGAAATCTAGTGGTCAAATTAAACAAACAAAACAAATAAATAAATATGCTACAAATCACTATACCCTCTCTTCTTGTTTGAGATGCCTGTCGTTTTTCTCAAGATCTCTTCCTTCCTCTTCAGAATCAGAGTCTGCTTTCTTATTGGTAGTTGCATTTTGAATAGACTCGTGCTTCTTATCAATATACTGGTTACATCCAAGTAAGCAATTCATCAAGAAATACATGAAGATGCAAGGCACATATAAATCATTGACACAATACCTCTGAACATATAATATCGCGAAAACTAATGTTCCCGAACATTTTTTAAGATTTCTTCCTCCAAGCTATATCATTTGGCTCTTCCCTGTCCTGAATTTCAACTTGGTATACAACCTAAAATTTAAGAGAATGGAAGCATTAAACGGGCATTACCATCATTTGTCCATTAACACCATTGCAATTGAAACCATTAGAATGCTTCACTTTCTATTAAACGAAATATAGATCTGACATAACCATCTGTACAATTTCCAAAACACTCAAAAACAGCTTAGAATGAAAAGCCTCAAGGAATTTTCCAAAAATAGACAGATATGATATTTAACAAACATCTATGATAGTAATCAACCTATAGCTTCTTAGTCTGCACTATAACTTTTTTGGATAAACTTTTACGTAAACACTTCAAAAAGATGAAAATAAGAAAAAAGAATTAGTGAAATTAACTTTTCCATAAACTAATATATATATATATATATATATATATATATATATATATATATATATATATATATATATATATATATGTATGTATGTATATATGTATGTATATATCTTTCTTCCTATTTTTCTTATTCTATAGGAAGAAGTTATCTAGACATGTCCTAATTTTAATATTTGCAGAGAGGTCAAAACCCAATTCCTATAAGTAGGAGACGACGTCCTAAACTAATAATTAGTAGACAAATTTCTCCTTGCCTAAATTAAACAACTTAATATTTTTTCTTAGAGAAAAGAATTTTAGGGGGAAGAGATGACTCCCCAGTGTTAGGGAAAGAGCCTTCGGCTCAAGTATCGCTTAAAGAGGTACTCAACTCAGCCCCAAAGAGAATTTTCACTTTGCAATCGCAAATCCCAACCTTCGAATTGAACATTTGAACCTACACAACCGAACTCAGAAATGTTCAGTAAGATGGAATTGGAAAGGAAGGGAAAAGATCCACGTCACAGAGACCATTCTCCTTTCTCTCCCTTCCAATTCTCTTCCATCAAACTAATCTCATGCTTCTCTACCCCCACATTCTCAGATCCTTCACCCGAAAGATCTCACGTGCAAAACGAAAAAGCTCCGTCCAATTCCAGAAATCCTAACTTCACTGCAGCAATGTAAAACAAAAGCAAACATCTAATTTCGCAATCGGTTCCTATCCTTTCTACTGCTAGCGCCACTGTCAATTGTAAAGCTAACCAAACTATATAGAACCAGCAAAACGATGAGAACCTGCTGCGGATAGGTATTCCGCTTCCCGTTGCCACCGTCTTTGGCCATGCTCCTTCAGGCCTTGATATTGTGTTTCTTCTTCTTCCGTCGCCGGCGCTCTCTCTCCCGCACTTTTACATTGGCGGTGGCGAAGGATGAGAAATTGGCTATCGGCGTTCACTTTTACAACGCCGTTCCGATATGCTAACGTTTCCGCGGACATCATGAAGTATCAGCTGACTCAGTTTCAGAAGGGAAACAATCGTTAGTCACGGTTAAAGTAATTTACACTTTGACACAAGGTGGGCCCAACTATTGTTAATATCATAAAGGATAAATTTGTCATTTGCATGGTTGACTACTGCTGTTGCACTGTTTTGGAGGAGAATAAATGAAACTGTGTTTCGGTGCATCAGGTCCTCTCTCTAATTTCAATTTTTCAAAGGTTCTCTCTCATTTTGGAAGAACTCTTCATGCTAGGGTTAGGATTGAGAGAAGATGCGAGAAAAAATAAAAAATGAAGAACTCCATGACTGCCACTTAATCGAAGATTAGACGTGATAGGAAGAGTTCGAACCAGCAAAGTCTTCCATTTTGTGATTGCTATGACGTGGGAAGCTTTTATGGTAATTCTATGTCTTTTTATTCTGATTTAGAATAAATTTGTGTCTTACTAATTTTCGTGTTTCCATCATGTTTGATGATATGAATTGTTTTATTGGAAATTAATTATTCCCCAACTGGTTGTTAATTGCAAAATTCAATATAGAAAATAACATTTTTGTGTGATTGATTATTCTTACGGAGTTAAACCACACATCATAAGCACACCATTTTTTCTTGAATGAAGCTACTCTAACAACCAACAACAATGTCATCATACGACTTCTTCAGCTGCATCTATAGAAAGAGAAGCATTAGCAACTTTATTTTAAAAACCTTAAGTCCAAATTATGTTGAGTAAGATTTAAAAAATGAGAGAGACAGAGTGTTTCATTTTCTGTGTTCTGAAGAAATAAAATAAACAAATCACGGAAGAAAACAGAACAACAAACAAATTGGCCTAGTGATATCTTGTATAGTATGTTTAAAAAATACATTCAATATTCATAGACTGAGCAATAAATTCTGCCGAAGTAAGAGGAATCAATCTCATTTCATGCACAGACTTTTATATTTTCATATTCATCACATTTTTAAGATTTCGAAAGTAATAATCAATTTTCATTATATTAGCAAAATTATTAGTATATTAGCCCTAAACTTTTAAATACCGAAGTAGGCTCAAGAGTTGCATATTAATTGAGAAATTTATCAGGGGCCTTATATTAATATTTCCATTATTTTGAAATAACTATTATTCTAATAATAGTAGCATCTTCACTCTTTTTATTATGCAAGGAATAAAGTATTTGAAATAATTCTTTTTATGAAAAATTGAAATAAACAAATAAGGAAAACTAACTAAACATTCTCTATTCGACCAAAATTTTTATGACTTGTTTGTAGATCATTATAAAGGCTTAACTATAAGACTTGACTATGTTTATAACTAAAGTAACAAATTTATAATTATAATCAATATAAACTATGTATATCTTTTTGTATTTTTAAAATTGCACTTTCCTTCATGTCAAGTTTTCACCCTCCACTTTCAACGTTATATGTGTCTAGAAAATAAAATGAATATTCCGAGTGATGTTCGAAAATGATAGTTTGAACGTTCAATGCAGAGACAAATCTATTTGGTAGAGTTTTGGGCACAAACTTGCTTTTTTTCTTATTGTAATGTTTATGTGTAAATACAAAAATGTCTTCATAACTTGAAACTCAGTATATAAAGTAAATCAACAATATGAGTGTTTCCCCAAAAATTTATATATCAGAATTTGTCACCAACATAAAACTTTTGAATATGCCATAAAAAGAAAAAAGAGCATAATTTTATATGGCAAATTTTGGAAATCAAGAGAATGAAATAAAAGTTAACCAATTAAAAATTAGTAGTGATATAATTTTGAAAACATGCTTGTATGTGTGAGTGATACTAAAATTGATTTTGGTTGTAATGTTTCTAATCTTTGTTTAATGCGTAGGCATGATTGTGTTGTGTTGGTGATTAAATATATGGAGTTATGGAACCACATACCTAAATATGATGAGAATAAAATGTCTGATTACACAACGTTTTGTATTATTTATGTATATGTTTATTTTAATATGATTTATGATAAGAGATTTTTAACTAATATTTGACAAGAGTAATATTATTGTAGGAACAATTACAAGTTCTTCGACAACAAATGGTTTGTGAGTGGGTCTTACACAAACAAAATCTTCATCGAAATACGATAATGAAGAAATGTGGAATGTTATAAGCAACGATGAAGTAGGAGAACATGAACAAGTTCAATACATTCATTGAAGAAGGGAAAGAACTTGTAATAGCAGGTCAATATGACTTGATTGATGTACATATTGAACACAAAGTCCATGAAATATGATTAATTAGGATACAATTTTTGTTATTGGTTTTTAGGTTGTTTAGTATGTTTAATCAAGGACCACAAATTGTATTGGTTATGAGTAGCAGCATCAACGACACTTTATAGTTCGTGCATGGCTATAACGCAAAGTTTGTTCACTAGAATATATAGCTATGGTTATTGTACTATGTTTTCAATGAATGAAAATGTTTAAATGAGCAATGTGTATTTTGTTTTACATATATGTACAAGGTCATTATTGCTTTTTGTTTCAAGTAAATCTTTTAACAGATTCTTATTTTGAGTATGGTGAACAATTTTAATCAATGAACTTGCTATAGTTGTATGCGTACAAAACCACATATTGAACTTAAGCAGTTTTAGTTGTACAAAACCAGTTTCAGAAATAACCACATAATAATGGGTACATAACCAGTTACTACAGCAATAAATTTGATGAAATGTAGCCTAAAGAACGACTACATTTGTTGTACATAACGACTTTCATATTAAATCACATACCCTTCATTATATAACCACTTACTACACCAAAGTAATATTGAACTAAAACAATTTTTAATTTGTACATAACTAGGTTAATAAATAACCTCATAAAACTTAAGACATAACCACTTATTGCACCAAAGTACTATGATCATTCATATTGAAGTTAACCATTTTTATTGTTGTACAGAATCCCTTTCACAAAAAACCACATAGGATTGAGTACATAACTAGTTATTGCACCAATAAATGTGATGAAATCTATCGTCAAGAACCACAACATTTGTTGTACATAACCAAGGTAGTAAATAACCACATAAGACTGACTATATAACCACTATTGCACCAAAGTAATGTCATTATTGGTATTGAAGTTAACCGCTTTTATTGTTGTATAGAATCGTACTCAGAAATAACCACATAGGAATGATACATAACCACTTACTGCATTAATAAATGTGATGAAATGTATCCTGAACAACTACGTGATTTGTTTTACATAAGGAGTACTTTTCCAGACCACAAATTCTTTATCATACAATCACTTACTAGACTAAGTAATATGATCCTTCATATTGTGCTTAAGCATTGTTGAAGTTGTACATAACGAGCTTCAGAAATAACCACATAGGACTGAGTACATAACCAGTTACTGCACCAATAAATGTGATGAAATCTATCCTAAAAAACTACTAGATTTGTTTTACACTACGAGTTTGATAGCAGACCACAAACCATTGATTAGATAACCACTTACTAGACTATTTAATATGATCCTTCATATTCAACTTAAGCATTTTTGTAAATGTACATAACCAGCTTAAAAAATAATCAAATAGGATTGAGCATATAACTAGTTACTGCACCAATAAATGTGATGAAATCTATTATAAAGAACTACTACATTTGTTTTATATAACGAATTTCATACTACACAACATACCTTTCATTGAATAAGCACTTACTGCACGAAAGTAATATGATCATTCATATTAACTTAAGATTTTTTTTTTATTTGTACATAACTACCTTAACAAATAACCACATAACACTTAAGACATAACTAGTTATTGGACCAATACTTGTGAAATTAGTTTTTGAGTCACTTGTGCCATCTGTCTTTGATTTTTGCAGGGTGCTCATAATTATTTGCTTTAATCATTCTACTTGGTTGTGCTATGGTTTAAGAGTTATTCAACTACAAGATTGGATGATAATTTATTTTGTTATTAATCTTTTCGTCAGTTGTATATAACCAATTTAGTATTTAATCACATAATGTTGAAGGTATAACTAGTTACTACACCAATTTGTCAATTTTTTTTATGAGAGCAACATGATATAAAACTTAGAACATAACATACATTACATTACCACTTAATGCAACAACACATCCATGAAGTTGACTTTAATACTTAACAAATTTTACTACAAAACACATCCATGTAAAGACGCACAATATTTGAAACTGAAAATAATGATAAATCTTAAATTCAAATCAGCAAATTATGAAAGTCCTCAATTAATGTTTTTGTTTGATCCACCACTGCCTTCAAGTTTGTCAGTGTGAACAGGTGGAATCAATTTGCTAAGGATGTCATGAACGAAACATGTTGGAGGCTTATTGGTAACAATTGGTATTGATAGACGTACTAGGTCATTAGTTGGACAACCAATATCACTTGCAAACACCTACACATGCCAAGACTGTCATTGAAAGTGCTAAAAAAAGTTATGAAATTCAAAAACACCATAATACAAAACAGTTGTAAACTTTACCTTGACAATATTGTTAAGATACTATGTTCCACATATTGGTGAAAAAATTGCAACTTGTTCAGACATTATTGCTTTACTCCATATATTGATGTGGAAATATAAGGTCAATAACTAAGTATTTATCATAAATAATATACTTACATCTTTTAAGATTATCACACTTCCAAGTTTTAAGTGTGGACCTATTTCAGGATGATCAATAGTCTTGTGGTGAACGTTTGCTTTTACAGTCCCTGTTGAATCTTGTAAAGAGATACATTTTCCACAAAAAGAGTTAAAGATGGTAGTCAAAGTAACTTAACATTTCACTAAACACATTAACAATATACATCAACCAACTCGAATTCTTATTTTCATGTCACTCAGTCCATTATGTTCACAAGCTTTAAAAAAAAGGACACCTTATAAGTTCCTTTCAACGAATCAAGGGTTGACATATGTTCAACCTCATGTTTAACCAACAATCTTGCAAATCAAATTATTATTTCCACAATGTTCCTTAAATCACAAATTTTGGATGTCTATGAAGATGAATTCCCAATTAGTGTACTTACCATGGATGTTAATGAATTTTTCAGCTCATACCCAAGTATTGGATGTGAAGTCACAATCAAAACTCGTTTTTGCTATGTCACTCAAAAATTCTTGTGTGGGAATGTTTTCATTTAGCTCTCGGTTTACCATAACTGCCTCAATGACACCAGTCGGGCCCAGAATGACATTGTTATTCGAATTGCAACGACGAATAAAACTATCAAGATCACTTTCATCAATATCAAGTTGTTCCCAAGCTTCCATTGCTATTTGTTGTTCTTGAAAAAAATAAAAAATGAAGAGGAAGTGAACTTAAACAAACTAAATCAATGTCTTAGTTAAGCAAAGTATTGGTTGTGTGGGAAGGAAATGTAACCTAAACTTTGGGCATACCTTAAAACCGCGAATACAAGTGCCAACCTCTCTATTGTTCTTGAGAAAAAGAAAAAATGAAGAGGAAGTGAGCATAAACAAACTAAATCGATGTCTTAGCTAAGCAAAAAATTGGTTGTGTGTGAAGGAAATGTAACCTAAACATTGGACGTACCTTAAAACCGCGAATACAAGTGTCAAGCTCTCTATTGTTCATGACAAAAAGAAAAAATGAAAAGGAAGTGAACATAAACAAACTAAATCGATGTCTTAGCTAAGCAAAAAATTGGTTGTGTGTGAAGGAAATGTAACATAAACATTGGGCATACCTTAAAACCGCGGATACAAGTGCCTCCCTTCCAAAGAAATGTTTACTTTGCCCACAACATGAGAACTTTTAATAAGGGAAATATGCAATTATGAAGATGTCCCTATTAAGCATTAATTGTGATTGTTTGTGATAGAAGTCATGGAATGACTACTCCATTTAATGTCGCTGCCAAAATTTAATGACCTAGACACTTTTTCATCTTTGGATTGGAATGAAAGGTAGGGTCTACATTGTTTCGAAGACAATCAACTTATTACCAAAACATAAACCCTAAAATTGGTAGAAGACAAAATCAGTGAATGGAGTGTTCAAAGTCATTTATTGAAGTGCATCACTGTCAAGAACAGCTGTAGTTTTATTAAATATATGAGTTATTACAATTTTATTATGCAAAAAATAGATTGTTGTGTTGCCCAAAAGGTTGTTAACGTTATTTATTGTTGGAATTTATATTTGTCATCTTCTTAGTGTATTATTCAATTTTTACCCATTTTTAATTCAATAAGATGCATAATGGTTTGTAGTGTTAAGTGTGAGAGAATCCATTCCATAGTGTACGTTTCAACACATTTAATGGTGCAGTACGTGGTTATTTGCTCATTCGTATGTGGTTATTTCTTAATCTGGTTATATACATCTACAAAATTTATTAAGTTGAATATGAATGATGATATTAATTAGTCCAATAAGTAGTAATAATTCTTGTATTGAACTAATGTAGGAAAAGCAAATGGATGGAACATATAAATACAACTTATGATGATATTGAATTTGATGAACAACATGACAAAGCAGAAGAAGAATTAATTGAAAACCATGTTCAACCTAACTCAATCCCTCCAACAAGTCATTTTATAGACAATATGCAATATCAAAGGGTTTTTGAATTCGAACAAGGAGTTCAAGGAAGAACAACAAGAATGAATTATGTTACTTCATGATGGTGTGATCTAGGGTTAGAAAATATGTGTCCCCCATTCAGAACCAAATGATTGCACGTCCAACACAGGCTAATGATTGTGCAGCTCGAATGATTGTATCAAAAAGAGATGAGAAGTGGTACATTTTAGCATTTGATGATGTACATACTCATGATCTTAGTCCAACAAAGTCGAGATTGTTCCGAGGCAATAAAAGGATGAATCTCAATGTCAAAAGAACACTAGACTTAAATGTCGAAGCAGAAGTTAGGATTAACAAGAGTTTTCGGTCATTGGTTTGTGCTACAAGAGGTTACAAGAACATGGAGTTTGTCAAACAAGATGTTAGAAATTATGTGACCAAACAAAGAAGAGCATTATCAAAAGATGGTGATGTTAAGGCACTCTTAAACCATTTCTCTTCCATGAGAGAATTAAATTAGGATTTTTTTTATGACATTGATGTTGATGACGACAACCACATATTGAATGTTGATAGTTGATAGTTTTGTTCATGGATGGGAAAGGATGATAACAACATTTTCACTGCACACGAATGAATGACTTTCTTCACTTTACGAAGAACGATGCAGGTGGGTTCCTTGTTACTTGAGAAACACTTTTTGGACTAGCATGTCAACAACTCAAAGAAGCAAGAGCATGAATGCATTCTTTGATCGATATATTAACTCACAAACTAATATTCAAGAATTTGTTAAACAATATGACAATGCACTACAACACAAGACAGAAAAAGAGACCCAAGTTGACTTCACGTCGTTAAACACAACTATTGCGTGCGGGTCACAATCACTCATAGAGCGACAATTCCAAAAGCATTACACACATGCTAAGTTTGCAGAAATATAGTCAGAATTTAGAGGTAAAATTAATTGTTTCGTTGATGGTGTTGTTGTAGAAGAAAATTCATCATTGTACAAGGTCATGGAGGAATCCATTCATAATTAAATAAGGTAAGAGAGGGTATTCATGGATACATCTCAGCGAGACATAATGAATGTCAATTGCAGTTGTTTTGCTTTTTGAGTTTAGGGGCATTATATGTAGACGTTGTGTGTGTCCTGGCACAATAGCGAGTAACAAAGCTTCCTGCTAAGTACATACTCACAAGATGGTGTAAAAATGTCCGCAGAAAGCACACGTATATTATAACAACATAAAACAACAAGGAAAATGATCCACATATTGAACGCTATGATAACTTATTCCAAACTTTTGGAGATATTGATGAGATTGCTTGTGAGTCAATACACCTGACACAATTATTAGTTGACAACCTTCGATCATTTGTGAACAAGCATGGCCTACAAATTTCACCTTCACTATACATCAACAACAACACCGACATAGAACAAGAACACTTGCATCATAGTAACATAGGTCATGATGTAGACACAACTACAAACAATGTTGAAATCAAAAGCCCTAAATCTATGAAGCCTTGTAGACACATGATATAGACACACTGTATAACCCCTGCAAAGTAATATCAAACACTAGTTGTGAAAAGGTTTAAAAAACTATTCAACCACCCCATTCCCCCACCCCCTTTTCTATTATTTTCTTGTGTTTTAGTTGGTATAAGAGCTAATTTTAGGAGAGAAGTTCGATTATTGAAAACAAAGAATGATTGCATTATTTGAATCTTTTCATAATAACATGTGGGATGTAGTTGAAAATGAAAACTACATACCTTTAAACGAGAAGGGTGAGTTACTAGATAGAGGAAAATGGTCAAATGACCAAAAATAGAGGTATCTTCTTAACTTTAAAGCACGTAATTATATATGTATGCTTTATCTGAAGAGGAGTACTGGAAAGCCCACGCCTTCAAAGGAACCAAAGAAATATGAGACACCTTAGTAATCACATATTGAGGACCGAGTGAAGTATGGAGGAACAAGTTAGGTCTGTTAACCAGATAATACGAGTTGTTCTCAATGCTGGAAAATGAGAATATACAAGTCGTGTTCAACATATTTTAAACTATCTTAAACGAGCTAAGATCCCTAGGTAAGATATATGATAACTTTGATAGCATTGACAAAATTCTTTGTAGCCTTACTTCTCTAAAAACTTCAAAGAACCTTGATGGGTTGAGCTTAGAAGAGCTTGTTGGGATCTTGAAGGTCCACAAGCTTGAGCTTTAGTAGGATGGGATGCTGAGAAAAGATAAGAGCATTGCTCTCAAGGCTAGATAGTGTTGAATACTCATCAGATGACTTTGATGAGGAGGTAGATTTCAACGAGTTACACTTTGTAATCCAAGCTTATAATGGACTCTTGTCTAATTCTTCAAAACTTTCAAAGGCTTTCCAAAATATTAGAAAGCAAAATAAAAAGTTTTCAAAAGAAAATGAATCCTTGAAGAATGATTTGATGTTGTTGAAAGATGAAACCAAACTACTAAAAGGAAAATTAGATCCTTACAAGAAATGGTCAAAACTATGTTGAATGATTTTAACACCCCCAAATACTTATGGCCTGAAGAAGTCAAAATAGTCTATTATATTCAAAACAAGATTTATTTAAGGTAAATCCTAGTCAAAACTGAATTATGGAAGTATAGAAAGCCAAACATTTTATACTTTCATCCTTTTGGATGTTAATGCTTTATTTTGAACATTAAAGATAGTTTAGGAAAGTTTGATTCAAAAAGTGACGAGGATATCATCATTGATTACTCTGAAAGCATTTAGAGTGTACAATTCTAGAACTTCCAAGATAGAGTAAGTCATTCATGTAAAATTTAATAAAAATGACTTTGACAATAAAATGTCAAGATGAAATTTTTGTAAATATGTAGATAAAAAAGTGTCAAAACCTCCTAATGAGTCGTCTTACCCAAAGGAATAAAAACATAAATCGCTACCTACCCATAATGAAGAACCCACACAACAAAATGTAAAGAATCACCCTAGCATTCAACAAATCCACGTATGGTTGGTAATTGGCACATCTTTACAACTTGAATGATGTTACAATTGTAGAAAATTAATATATTTGTTATGGTTCCTCTTTTAAATTTTACCAACCAAAAAGAATGAACAAAAAAAAAATTATTCTCTATCACAAAATTGCAAGAACTTGACACACCACAATAATAGCGCTAATTTGTTGTGAGCCAATGTTTGGTGTTGATCGACTAATCGTAGTGATGTTACCATTTTGACAATTTGAGGTGATGGTGTACTTTTTCAGTTTTCAGTTTACTTCCTTCATCACCAAAATCATTCTTGTGGTGTACAACTTCACGTTTGAAAACCTCCGTCTGTCACCAAAATCATTCTTGTGGGGTAACTTCACATTTGAAAAATATAAAATTTATCCATTTACCTAATTTTGAGATAAATCTATCCCCAATATGGTAAAAAGACTTGCAACTTTAAGCACGATCTCTCAAAACACTAGCTCAGCCTGCAATCACATAATTCAAAACTGCAATTGCAATGCCAACCTCTTTAATCTGAATAGGCACTTGATGAATCTGCAGACCAAATAGTTGCTTGACTCTATTTCATAAAATGATTCTACGAATTCTACTTAATAATTGGCGTTGCTTGCCACTTTTCAATTCAAAACTGCAATCACGCTCGATTCAATCAATCAGCAAATTAATTTTGCTTCAATTAGTTGATTTCAGTTAAATCAAATTGCATCACCTTTTGGATGAATCTTGCTGTCTGCAATTCACTCGAGACAGCTCTTGCTTTGCAGATTCACGTTCTAATACGTTGAATTGATTGCACCGAAAATCTCATTGCCACCGTTTGCAACCATTCAGTCACGAAAAGCCAATTGTCGTATTTAATTAAATTTGAATCCACCCATGAAATAACGCACCCAACAATTCAATTTATGTTATAAGAAACTTTCGGAGACTGGTACAGAAATACCATATCTATTATAAAAATGCAAAATTACGGAAACATGCAATATAAACTTCGATGATCAAATGATCAAACCTGATTACACATTAGAGGGTACCTTTTTGTTTTCTAGACAACTTTTGGCAAACAATTAATTAAAAGATTAAGAAAATGACACAAGATGGAAAGACGACAAAGACCAGTCGAGAAAAAATTATCACTTTAAATTAATAATTAAAAAAAAAACATTAAAAATCTAAATAGAATTTTTCTAAGAGTATAAACCTACAGTCATTCGCTTTCGCTAGCTACACGGTTCAACAAACTATTTAATTAACTAATAAAAATAATATTTATAAAAAAATTTAACAAAAAAACATATAATTTCAAGTTTTTTTTCCTTTTATCATCAATTGCATTTTGAAAAAAGAAAAAGAAAAAAAACTTTACCTATCAATTTAAGAATAGCTTTAACTCTTCCAAATCTTGCCTCCTTCAACCTTTATTTGCCACTTCCAATTTTCCACAAAAGAACTACTTAAATGGAAACTCAAATGTCATACAAAGCATTTCTCTCTCGTTCGCCGTCGCAGACAAATAACACAAATAACTAGGTTCACATATCTTCCGAAAGAACCATATCATGACGGCCTCCTCGACCATATAAAAAACAGAAGTTTTGGTATTTGTATAACTTAACAAAACCCCAAAGGTGGCTAATGTAACTTACAATATAAATTGTACTTTGTATATGTCAATCATCAATACAATAAGGTATTTCTAATGTTGCCGACAGAACTACAACAATCTTAAGAGAAGCTTCCCTTACCAGAAAACACGAGAGCACAGAAAAATGAGTCATAAGGCTCGGTACACACAACAAAACAAAGTTCTTCTAGACAATAATGGTCTCAGCTCAAAAGGACAGATATGTATTAACACTTCACCATGATATCAAATTTTCTGGGCGTTAATCATTCTCTCTCTCTTTAACTTCCAACGACCTGGCTTAAATATCATTGTTAAATCACACCCATTCTTCACCACCATTAATCAAATATCGGCAGTTTAATATTTGAACACTAAGAAATACAAACATAAGGAAACATGAGCACTTATTCAAGATACATACATCACAAAGTCAACACAAACCATCTTCAGTCCATATAAGCTTGAACTTACCTCAACTCTGCAAGAGCAGCAAAAAATTTCAAAGAAGCCCTCTTCTTCTTTTGTAGTCACTGACTGACAGCGTCAGGGAATGCCTCCTGCCATCATTTTCCAATACTCTAAATCCAACTGTTGATTCTATCCTTTGTTTTCTTGCCATAAATCCTGCCTGAGCTCCTTGGGCCCCACCATATTTTTGAAGTAATGCCAACGAAATTGGCAGCTCAAAATTGTGCAGCATATTTGACTCTGTCCCTTGATCCACAGGAGCACTTGTATCTACTAACTTCCCAGCATCAGCAGCAGCTTCCAAGGCGGCAGCAGTAGCCACCATGCCAGCCTCCGCTGTAACTGGCACTCCTGCTGAATTGCTGCCAGGTCCAACCACTACACCATTGACACTATTATTTCCAGCTGCAGCCTTTTCACCAGGTTTTGCAGCATAATAATTCCTTGATCTAGTCCATCTCCTTGAAAATGGATCATAACCTGCCTCCCCAGCTTTCAAACCAGTATTCACAGGCTTCAATTCAGAGGCATTCTTGAAGTTCTCAAACCTATTTTTCCTATTCATCTCAGCTAGCTTCAATGCCTTGGCATCCTTCTGCTTTGCTTGTCTAGATGCCTCTAATTCTTGCAGTCTTGCTCTGATCCTCTCCACTTCTGCCTCATCATGCTTACTTTGTGCTATTTCCAATTCCCTCCTCAGCCTATCCTTCTCAGCAGCAACATTTAGTGGCCTTGTTGAGGCAGACTTTTTTTCTTGTAACATCTGCTTCACAGTAGCCGCTGAGTAGACAAATGTGATGGCCTTTTGAATAGCTTGTTTTTTTTCTAACACATCTTGCTTAGTGGGCATCCGGCCACCACTACGATCTACTTCCTTAACCCACTGTTTGAACTCCTCTTCAAGTGGTACAGAGTCACTAACCATAGCCATTTGCCACCTAGCTGCAGAACTTTCATTTCCCCAAACAACATTCAAATACTTGTATGTAGTTTTATTTTCCAATTTATACTGTCTATCAGGTTCTGATGCATCAACATTTTTCACCATGCAGAGTCGGTAGATAGGTGAAGTTTTTGATCTACCAATTCCTACTCTTACGAAGCAACCAACTATTAACTCCTCAAAGAAAGGCTCCATAAACCATTTGGCAAGTTTTGATCTGCGAATAGTTATTTCCTTTATATCCTGAAATGAAGGACCCTCAGAACCAGCTAATGCCCTATCATCATCACTGTCACCAATTCCTCCATCCCCGGTTGACCCTTCATCATCGCTGTGGGACCTACTTTCACTCTCACTATGACTTGAACTACTGAGACTAGTTGATGTGAATGGTTTGCGCTTTGGAGGAGAAAAATGTCGGGGCCCTGCATTTCTTGATGCCTCTCTCAGTTTGCGATGAGCTTCTGGATCTTGTTGCTTCAATCGCTTAGCACGCAGTTCATTTAGTGCATCATTCTTCGCTGACCTGTCAGCAGATCTGGCTGATGCACGCATACGTGATGACGACATAGGTGGAGACTGCTTTCTGGGCACCGATACCTTTCCTTTCTCACGCTTAGATGCTATTTTCCCCAATAAGTTTTTATCATCCTTTTTTGTAGCTCTATCTGACAAAATCATCTCTCTTTGAAGTTCAGTCATCTCAGAAAGCTTCCGCCTGTCATCCTCATCCTTGTAGAGATCATCACCAATATTTGATTCATCACTGCTGTCGCCATCATGATCACTACGACCATCATCATCATCTGCATCTTCCTGACTGCCTAAATCATCATCTCTTTCTGATGGATCTAACCTTTTCTTTAGAGGAACTTGTGATCCAGATGGCTTTCTGCTTGCATAATTGAGTTCATCATCTGAATCATCATCCCTAGAATCACTCCCACCATCTGAATAAGCGCCATCATGTCGTCTCCTTGAAGGCGGAAGAGAATGGCGATTTCTCCCAGATGTGCCAGTTCTCCCTGCAGCCTCCAAAAGCAAATTCTCCAAATCGGCCATAATTGACCCAGCTTCAACTTAAATATTACCCTGCATGCATAAAAAAGAATCCACAAAGGCAGTTGCAGATGAGAATACCATACATTAAATGAAAACAATTAATTTGGTGCATAAATGTATCTAAGCCATATAAGGTGGTGGTTATGATCTCTTTTACATTATCACAAAAACTTCTTTACACAGGTTTGAATCGTGCATTATTACTACATTTCTGCAGTTTGACCTCTTCTCATTATTACTACAAGACTTCTTCTAAAGAGAAACCAGTGCTTGGTACATGTGCAGTAACTTTAGTATTTGCTACATAGGGTTATTTAGGGGATTATGTAAGACACACCAATACTTTTCGGATATTGTACACAGGGTAGTAGATTTTGGATAAAGATTGACTGTATTAGACAATACAATACAATTCTCTACCCCCACCCATGATATGAATTGCTGCAACACTCTTTTTTTTCTCCCGAATCAATCTTGTACTGTTTGAATCTCTTTCAGAATTGCATGAATAATAATTCTGGTTTGATTCAATGCACGTGGGTGAAATTGTGCCGCCGCCCACAATATGAATTGCTGCAACACTCATTTTTTCTCCCGAATCAATCTTGTACTGTTTGAATCTCTTTCAGAATTGCATGAATCACAATTCTGGTTTGATTCAATGCACGTGGGTGGAATTATTTTTGTTCACACTTCAAAACCGCTAGGGTCATGCAACCCAATTTGAAAAACCCTAATTATTTTTGTTCTAATTTGATAAGGAAGAGAGACAAGATGGTTGTTCTTTTCTTTCCAGTCATGTTCAATCATTATTTTTCCTTTTTCTATCTTCTAGCCTCTCCACGTAATCTCTTTTCTCCACCTACGGCCCTCATCCACTTATCTGTCTTTTCCTAGTCTCTTTCAGAATCGTGATTCTGATTCGATTCAATGCACATGGGTGGAATTGTCATGGGTCACACTCCAAAACGGCTAGGGTCACGCAACCTAGTTTGAAAAAAAACCCTAATCTGCTTTATTTTTTGTTCGTATTTAATCGGGGAAGAGAGACAAGATTGTTCTTTTCTTTCTAGCCATGTCCAATCATTATTTTTCCTTTTTCGAACAAATAGTCTCTCAGCCATAATCTCTTATCTCCACCTACGGCATTCACCCACTTATCTGTCTTTTTCTCATGTCTACTATATAAACAATAAATGTCGGTTATGTTCCCTTCTACTACTGCAGGGTTACTCCCTTCCCTTGTTTTACACGTACTACTGCTAAATTATTTTTCTACCAAACTCTTGCTTTAAATGTGTATCTTTGCATGTCAATGCCTTATCTGTAAGTGTATGTTCCATTTTTTTAATGTTTACGTTACAATTTCAGGATTCAAAATATAATATCACCGTTACATCTATTGTATCTGAATTCAACTACCATGAAACACACACATAGAAGTGGACTCGGGTCAATTCTGATTGGCTCAATAACATTTTTTTATTCAAACTAATTAATTTTAACCAGTTCAGACTCTTTCTACTTTGGATCTTTGACCCAAACAGAACCAATCCAACTAAGATTTATTATTGAATGATAAATAATGGAAAACTACGCAACACAATCTTTAGAGCATACTCAGTTATTGGTTGAAATTTATTTAAATCCACAAATGTTGGTGGTTCAAACCTCTCTTACAACGAGCCTCTCTCCAAATCTTATAGTTTCAAATAAACTCTATCCAATGGGTGTGCAGCAAGCATTCCTCTGTACAAGAAGCTTTAATGCATCCCAATGGATATTCTATATAAGGAAGTTGAATTTGGATATGGATTGACACAATGCACCTCTCTCCAAATCTTGTAGTTTCAAATAAACTTCAACCAATGGTTTAGTGTGCAGCAAGCATTCCTACGCTTTAATGCATCCAAATGGATATTCTACATAAGGAAGTTGAATTTGGATATGGATTGACACATGATTCATATAGGGAAGTGGTAGGTCATTTTCACATTATTACAAGTCTTCTCGTAAAGAGAAGTCGGACAATCTAGGTATGCAAGATCTCATGTTCACGCCAATAATGCAGTAAACAAATTATGACAAAGTGTTATTGATAGAATAATGCAAACAACCTTATACCAACAGAAACCATAACTAAAATCCATAACCAAAGTAAGCAAAATAAAGTTCATTAAAAAACATTCAAGAATAACAAGATCTTAGTATAAAAAGAATTGATAGATCTGAAAGCTTACTGCTGAAGAAACAGTCCAAGAAATACAGGAAAAAATAATCTAAAAGTTGGGCGTAGCCATCTATTGTAATTAAAATATTCAGTATAGTTGGAATGTTCATTCATGTGATCACAGATTCAGAATGTGAAAATATTAATTGCATGGAGGAAAAGAGAATGGGATAGACCGCTTGATATATAAGAGAAAACAATCCCACTTTGTAATAGGCACAAATAAAAAAAACTGTACTTTGCACAAAAACACTGATCATACCAAGAACGAATCTTTCTAACTTGATCTGTACAAGAAAAAATAAAATTTGAACAGTGAAGTGCAGTTTGAGAAAGACATTGACATACCTAGTGAAGACGCAGGAGGGAATAAAGGAGGGGAAGCCAGGCACTGTGGAGGAAGCGACACCTCCTTCGATGGTATCGACCACCGAAGCTTCTACGATGATGGACAGAGGCGGCACAAGCTCAGGGAAGGGGCCTGCCTGTGTTGTCTAGGGTTTCAGTTTCACAATCAGTCTTGCATTTTCTTTTCACAATCTCAAAACCAAAATTCTGATCTTTTTTCAAATGGGTACTATATTTTGACCTGAGCAAGTAAGCTCTTGTGACTCATGTTAGATAAGTTTTGTAACAAAATAATAATATTAAATTACATCAAAGCAGCATATCTTTTTTTTATTTCCATCCTTTCTTCTTTATGACATCATATAAAACATGACCGTCATGTCCTTTCATAATATATTCAAACTTTGTAAATTGTGTAATTAAGAACATAGTTTTAAATTATATAATCAAAAAATATAGTTTTAAAGAAAAATATTACAGATTATATAATGGAGATAATAAGTTGAAGTAATATTTTGAATTACCCAATTTAATTTATATTGTAATTAGAGTTGACTGATGGTATTTTTATCTTTATTTTAAGAGTTAAATAATTTTTGTGGTCTCTAATGTATTATAAAAAGGTGTATTTCATTTCAACCTGTGTAAATTACTATTCTAGACTAACAATGATTATATTTTAGTTTATTACCTAAATTCTTTTGTCACATAAAAAACGTTTTTATAATTTTTTTATGTCTTTTATATTTTTTTTATAAAATATAAAGCCTAAATATTTATATTTTAGTTTGAAGATGCAATACAATCTTGTTATAATAATTTAGAAAAAAATATATTTAATCTTTATTTTAAAATAAAAATACATTTATATCTAGAAAATAATATATATATATATATATATATATATATATATATATATATATTTGTGGGTCTGTATATGTTGGTTTTTTAACATTTTAAATATTAATTAAATAACTTTTTATAAAAATTATAAATAAAAAACATGATATTATTAGAAATTTAATATTAAAATAAATGAGTAATATTTTTCATTATAAATTTTAAAATATAGTTTCATATATTTTGAACGTTTAAAATTGAAGGAGAAATATTTATATGTAAAAAATTAAAAATTGATGTCATATAAGTATTGATAAAATGAAATTGTGATTTGTGTTTTTTATATACAATACACGATTTCAACAAACCTAAATAAAAAAATATGTAATAAATATTTTCATAAATAAAAAGAAGCAGTACAAGTACAATATTTTTTTTAATATGAAACTACTTAATCAATACCTATAGTCATACTTATTTTTATCTTGTTATCTAACTAATAGAATTATTTATAAACATCGGAATATTGTTGATTTCCTTAAATGTAATTTAAGATTGTATAATTAAAACATGATTATTTTAAATCTAATAACTTCAAATATATTTTTAATAATTCTTGTATGATTAAAATATTTCCATAGTTTCAAATTAAATATAAAATATTATAATAACAGTTAACTATGTCTATTTTTTTTTTATATGAGGGGATTGAAGAAAGATAAATTTGCTTTGAAACTTTTGAGAGTGTTATGAATATAGAGGTTGAGGACAACTCTTTCGTACTTTCTGTCACTCGCTATCGTCTTATTGGGATCTCTTTCGTAATATTATTTAGTTTTTCTTCTTCCAAATTCATATTTGTAAAGGACATTATTATATTCAAATTGATTAGAATTCAACTTATTAATCATGCTGGATTTATGAAGAGTAATTTATTTTGTACTTACCGATATGTCAATTTCAAAATGAGAATTGATCGATTATATGATACAAGGCCCCAAGCGCTATTTGAAAAGATGTTTAAAGTTAGAAAGAAATTGACTAGTTGGTCAAAGTACAATGTATAAGAGGATGTTGACCGATCAGTTATATGGTAGAGAAAGGATTCAACTAAATCTACTTGATATAATTGTTTTTCTAAATATTTCAAAAGAAAATTTACAGTAATTAATTCTAAAAAGACATATTTTTTTTATTTTGAAAAAATCTCAAATAATTAGTTAGAAGAAATAAATATATGGAATATGGAAACACAACCTAATAAAAGAAAGTTTAATCATTGGTGAGGTTCCTATGGTGGAAATCTCAAATTGGTCATTTTTCTTTTTTTTCGCGTCTCAATTGGTCCTTATTTTTAAATTGCAGCAACAATTACACTCCTATCGATAAATTGGGCACGTTATAATTATGTGATTCGCACATGTCTTTTTTGTTTTTTGTTTTAAAAAGAAATTGTTAACAATCCTCACACTGTCGTCATCTCCTCCACGTCCCCACCATCCTCGTTAGACCTCCATGACCACTGGCCAGCTACCGTGAGTCCAGCAAACACATTTGTCTTCCGCCACAAAATCCTCACCATTTACAACTACCGTGAATCAAATCACACACACACACAGAAATCACGAAGTAGAGAAACCCTCACGCAATTCATCTCCATTATGCCACTGCTTCTTCTCCATCTTCATCAACCTACAGAGAAAAGAAAGAGGAAAACCCAGAAACAGATCCACTCGAAACCTAATTTGTCAAAGTCGCAACAGTTGCGCGAGCATCAACCACAGCCACGAGTCCATATGGAACCCTAATTTGGAACTAGGTTTGTTCCTCCTCTTTAATCTCCATGGCAACCTATAGGAAAATCAAGCTAGCAGCCTTCGCAAGCCCTAATTGCGACACCTAGAGAACCCAGATTGTGAACATTTTTGCATTGTAGCCTAAATTTTTAGAAACCCAATTGAACTCTAAAGTCGCGATTTGTTCGTAACACTAAAATCGTGCTACGAGAGCCACCACTCCATTCTTCACCGCAACACCAACGAAATCGCAGTCATTAGAACCTACAGAGAACCCAATCACAAACACATAAAACAGAGACAGTCCAAAATCGCAACCAACATCAGTTCATTTTCTTCGTGCAAGACGAACAAATTCAATTCCCAATACATAAACAAGACAAACACGAATGAGTCATTTTCAAACCTCTCACTAATACCCTCGAATAATAAGAAGTTTTTCCTAACTTTTTTATTTGAAAGAAAAAGCTAAAATCCATAACACCCAACATATGTCATCCACGTCATTTAAAAACATGATGACAATGCCACGTCATTTAAAAACAAAATGACTATGCCACGTCAACCTAACTATAATATTGTTCGGTCTAATTTAATGGCAGGGGTATAATGGTTACAATTTTTCCAAAATAAGAACTCAATTGAGATGCGACCAAAAAGAAAAGAACCAATTTAAGATTCTCACATCGAATGATTAAACCTAAAAAAAATCCATATTTATTTTGAAAAGACTAAGAAAATTTGTACGAGATTACAGAGAAAAAATATTTAAGCCTAAATGATTTAAATATACTTTTATAAAGTGTAATTTTTTAGAGAAATTCTTATTTTGTTTCCAAAACGTGATTTGGAGAGTTATATTTATTTTAAATAAAAGTTAAATATAAAATAGATTAATTTATTACTAAATGCATACTTAAATTAACTTAGCCTAAAATAATTATATGTTACTATGTCCATATGCACTCACTTTTATAACAATAAACAATAAAATATATTTAAAAAAATTAATTATTATAATACAATTAATTAAAAAAATATTACTATAATTTATATTAAAGTTATAAAAAACTTTCATGGAAAAAAAGTAATTTTGAAAATATTTTTCTTAATTTTCATGATATTTTAATTATGTCACAGGAACACCGGTAAATTTTCATCAAAATAAAAAGTAAAGCTATAATTAAAATATGTATAGAAAACGTAGTTATAAAATATTTTAATTTTTATTTAAAAAATATTATTATAATTATACAATAAAAACACTTCTAGTTTTTAATTTCTATAATATTATAACTATAAGGAATACTTGTAAAAATTTCAACAAAACAAAAGGTACAATAATAAAATATGTATAAAAAAAAGTACTTATAAAATATTTAATATTTTTAAAACCATGATTATAATTATATAATAAAAAAACTTTCAATTTTTGTGGATAGCTTTATATATATTAAAAAATGAAGTATATAGATAATCATCATAAGAGGCTCTGGAAAGATATGAAGTCAATAACAGGTAATTAACTTAAAAATATTAAATTGTTGACGAGTAAGGTTATTATCAGTTCAATCAAGGATGGACAAAACATTTCACAGCTGTCTTAATGCCAACAATTTTCCAATATGCAGCACAGTGCCAAGTGTTCATTAACATAGGAACGAAAATAGACAAAGTAGCGTAGTCCAAAAAATAAACAGACAAGTAATATGGTCCCTTTCACTTTTTGGCATATATGTAAAGAATGTTGAGTAAACATGTATTTGTTACTAAAATTATTATTAGAAAAGTCATGTTATTTACAAAAAAGAAATAAATGTAAGAAAAGGTATAATGAGAAATAGTGAAATTTTCGAAGTTTGCTTTTCTCACAGAATATACTATTTCACTATTCTTTGAATGAATGAGGATTACTCAACACCCCTGCATATTTTTTTGTTTTGAAAAAGTCACACGCATTCTGCTGTTATTTGCATTCTACTAACAATCAAATATCAAACACCCTCCAATAGGTTCTTAACAATTGAGGCTAAGATGAAGCATTGAGGCTAAGTTCTTAACAATATTTTGCAACAACAATTCTTCTTTTTCTGATGAAGATTCCTTGCAGGTTTTATAAAACAGTACAAGGATCTGTCTACATTCAACTTTTCAGAAAGTTCATGCACTCATGTACTCAAGTAAAGTTGAATGCTTGAAGTGAGTTCACAATTTTTCTTTCTGGACTACCTCATTTGTTATGTTAGGCTCTAATATCAGGTACATGTGTGTTACTACCTATTTCGTGATCTGGGAAGCTAATGAAAGACCATCACTAAAATTTTGCACTTCAATAGTTAGGATTTCTGCAACATCTCTTCATCACAGTTCTCTGAAAATGTAACATCTGGTGCCTCCTCAATATCATCTGCGGGCTAATAATAATGGAATACAAAGATGTCATAACTCCCAAACATGAATAAGAAGAAAATGTGTAACATATCCAAAAGTACAACTTACATGCCATAGTTCCAGTAGATGCCAAAACAAAAAACTCAATATCATAACCAAGCAAAAGAGCTTGCCTGCCCAAGCTCCACAAGACAAGTATCTAAAAGAAAAGAGACAATAAGCAATAGAAGAAGTAGCACTGATATTTGTAAGGTCTGGAAAAATGATCTCACATTAAGATGTCACCATTTCAACAGAGCATACAATATATAAATACTCAGATTCTTTTGATCCTACTCCTAAGTTATGTATTTATTTTACATATGAACCACTTAGGCTAACAAATCAAAACTGTAGTTTAGTTAAATGAAGATCCCAAAGTACAGTGCTTTGATTCTGACTTCCGTTACAAGTAGATTAGATAATGCTCAAGTAATTAGCTAATCACATGATTGAAACAGAATGAACAGTGGACCTTTTTGTACAATTATGTGTTGCAGATAGAATCAAAAAGAATCAGGAAAGTATTACCGTGAGAGACATTCTAATAGACTTTGATTGGGACATTTCGAAGCACGATCATATACAATTTCTGTCCGCTTGGCAACATCATGCCAGTTGTAGAGTTCCCTCATCTACAGAAAATAAATAAATGAATTGAAGGGTAATTAATTTTCACACTGAAAGCAACAGAATGAGGCTATTTAAACTACAAACACACTCGATTGTGCATGACTTGTGGATCAATTTTGGGAAGCATAGATATTGCTGTTTGGATTGCTTGCACTATATCACCTGGATCAGGCTCTGCCAACACAACCATGTCATCGGGTAAAACCTACAGCAAGGGAGTTAATATATTGATTATAGGATTCCACAATTGTCTCAATAGCCATGTAAGTGGATCTGGTTAGAAATGGAAGTTCGTATCAGTTAATAAAAAAAAAACTATATTGAAAACCTTTATACTAAAACCAAACAGGTGCAAAAAGAAGATGCCAGATACCTACCTCAGGAACACCACCAACTCGTGTGCTCACTGTTAACAGTCCACAACTAGCAGCCTCTAATATGGCCATGCAAAAAGCTTCTGTCAAGGAACTACAACAGCGCAAAGCTCAGATAAGACAACAGATATAAAAGAAATAATATTGGAAAGAACTCAGAAGTACTCAAAAAAAGAATTTAAATCCCAGAAAGCATAGAAGGTGCGAGCTGATAAAGTTCATGTCCTCAATACTTTTTTAAAATCAGATAATTTCATATTGGAAGAATGTAATACTGCATAGCTTGGATTGATCTTGATTTTTTATGCAATTCCTATGTCATGGATCAGCATGTGCAGGTTCCACATTGACTTTATGTGATGTAAGCCAACCAGGTGTACATAAACAAAAGGTAGAAAGAAAGTAACATTAATCATAGTGGGGTTCTTCAAGGTTCATGCTCACAAGTTTGAATGAACTAGTGTCCCCATTCTACGGGTCTTAGAACCCCTAGATTGAATTGGATCTGATTAAAATTACCCCTTCTCCTAAAGATGTAATACTACACTCCTTAGATCACTAGTGTCTGTCATGTCCCACATATAAACAAGAGGGTTGAATTTTAGATTCTTCCCAATGGTTAGAGTCAGTGAGTCATTAGAATCGCTAGGAAATAGGAACATTAATTGCTAAGATCAGCTATCAAAAACCTTAGCTCAAGGTTCGACCTTCTTTTTTAGCAATGTGTATCGTTTTATGTTGTATAGGCTGGTATAGAGCCTAAAATTTCTCCTACTTCTGTAATGACCAAGTAAAAAAGAATAAAGATACCTCTCTTCTGACCCAAACAATTCGGAGTAGATGAGTGATCCCACATAGACAATGGAGCCAAAAGAACACTTACGCTGATTCCATTTTTGACAAATCTTACGACAAAAATGGCAGAGGTTTTGTACAAAACTCAGGCTACATCACAAGCCCCGATATCTAATTCGTCTACTGTACCCATCTGCACCAAGTTGGATGGGCTCAACTGAGATCCCAGGTGGCTGAGACACGCATCTCAAGCAAGAACAAACTGGGATATATTGACAGATCATATCCTCCATTGTTACAACTGATCCGACGTTAAGAAATGATGGACTGATAAGGCTGTACGAAAAGATGGTTGATCAACTCAACCGACTCCTCATTGATGGGGAATTTCATTAGCTTCCCAACAACCAAAATCTTGGATACCGGACGTCATATAGATTTGATTCAAAATTTACATCTATGTAAAATATAACTTTTCTTTTCAAACTATGTCGGACTTAAGGCAATCCTACCATTCTGATTACAGAAGTAACCCTTCCTATCCTTATGGATTTTATCTTCATTAACCTTTAATTGGGCCTTGCCCTTATCCTTTCTACCTAGCCTGCTCTTACTGTCACTGGCTCCATTACGAGATGAACATAGTTGTCCTTCATTTCTTTAATCTCCTTTCCAACCAACATGACCTTAATTTCCTTAATGTTCCTCTTTTCTTTAAGGGTGTTATAATTCACCTAGAATTGGCCAAATTCAACCGGAAGGGAGTTCAAAATGAATTGTACTAAAAGGGACTCATTCACTTCTATTCCCATAAACTTTAACTTTGTTGCTAGATTAGACATTTTAGTCACATGATCATGAAGTGATTGAGATAAATCAAACTTTCTGTTTGTAAGATCACTTATCAGGTTCCCTGTAATCGACTTGTCAATAAGGGCAAGGCTCAACTGAAGGTTAATGAAGATAAAATCCATAAGGATAAGAAGTGTTACTTTTGTAATCAGAATTATCACCTCAAGATGGATTGCCCTGAGAGGAAGAACTGGTTTGAAAAGAAAGATATATTTTATATATATGTAAATTTTGAACTCAAATCTTATTGATGTACCTAATAATACCCAATGGATTGATTCTGGACCAACTGCTGATGTATCACATATTTTGTAGGGATTCCTTTTAATCTAAATCATAAGAGGAGATGAAAAGTTTCTTTCTTTGGGCAATAGAATGAAAGAAAGGATAGAGGGCACTGGGACATATAGATTAATCTTGAATAGTGGACATCATATATTTTTGGAGGGATGTTTTATGTACTTGGATGTTCTAGAAATTTAGTTCCTATTGCAAAGTTGGATGAATTAGGATTTTATTTTAAGATTGGACACAATGTTTTCCTTTTATTTAAAAATATCTATCATCTTGGCACAGCATATTTTGCACCTTGTATTTGTTGATTTTAAAACATCGCAATTTTTTTTATCTTCAAGGAAGATTGTGAGATCACTCTCAACCCTATATGATGGACGAAAATACTAAACTTCTCTGCAATCACCTCAACGATGTATAAAATTAATCCCTAAGTCTCAGAAGATTTTCCTTTTTTCTCTTAAAGATGTTATCAAAATATATAGCTGAGAAGTAAGACAGATGACAACAAAAGGAAAATCTTGAAGGTTGATATGCATCAAACAAAGTTAGCAAATTATATTTAAGCTTCGTCCACTTTACAATGGCTTTCTTGTGTATCGAAATTATATTTTACACCGTGTCCTTCTAACACTAGTAACGTTCTATGGTAGTGAATATTTGGCAGCGAAGTAACAACAACAGCGAAAATAAATGTAAAAGATCTGACCAACTGCTACAAATTATGACAGAATTATTAACTCGTCACCACGAAAGAGTAAAGTTTAGGAAGAAACTGAACCAGGTTAAGAAGATATGTCCAGATATTAGAACAGATCGAACTTGTGTATGTGGTACAGCTCCCAGTAAATCAACTCTATCAAAAAGAGAATGTTTTTCTCTCATCTCTTCCAATCTCACACGCTTAGGTCCATCACCACCGATAATGAATCGAACCTTCAAATAGATATTTAAGTCATGCCTTCGAAAGCATTCAGTAAAAGGGCTATAAATTATATAATGTTCTCTGGACAAACATATTTCTTTTGGTGCATAATTTACTGTGGCTCCTACATGAGGAAATAAATAAAATAGTAACGCTACATGCAAAAGATGCAGAGAGATCATAAATCATAGGAATGGTTGAGACAGATGGAATATAGAGAGGGGTTGTTCTGTCAATGGTAAAATATTCACATCACAGTGATCACATACACATGAAACATCAGATTTCATCAGGTTCTACCAAGATGCTAAGGTTAACATAAATGATTTTAAGAATGCACTTATCTTTGTTATGCATAATTGCATATGCAGTAAGATCACACTATATTTTTTTAAGGTCATGCCAACAATTAAGTTATTGGTACAAGTTATTGTAAAACTAAAGTGTCAGAAGAAGAATATAAAATTAATAGATTCTAAATTAGAAAATTATGAAGTTAGAATTCTCGAGAAGGTAGAGATTTATACGTGTTTAATGTACTTAACAGCAATGCACTTTTGAAAAACAGACATTAGATGTTCTCGAAAACAAAAACATTAACAGAGCACCAGAAGAAGCACCATTGAAATTTTGTTAAGTAACACAAATTTTCAGCTTTTGTATCTACAAGCACCAGAATAGAAAGGGATACATTACCAAAGGAGTCTTACATTAATACCATAAGCTCCATGTTAGACAAAATCCAATTTCATAAATTTCATCGTGCAGGACAAACTAACAGTGATTTCAAATTTGAACAACTCACATTAGGATGTAACCGGCATACTTCTGGAATGACTTCAACAAGCAAGTCTGCTCCTTTCCGGTAAACCAATCGACTGATAACAACAATAACAATTTCCGATCCACTAGGACGTTCCAATGCTGGCTTGAACATGGCAGTATCAACAGCATTAGGAATAACAAAAACCTTTTCTGGTGCCAAACCTGATCTCAACACTGTGTTTTCCTTGCTTGTGTGGGAGACACAGATTGCTTGACTCACATCTGCCAAGGTAAACTGCATCACCTTGTTCATATGAATGCTACCAACATCCCCAAAACCATGCAGAGAATGATCTGTGAACACAACCTTGTATCCCATGATCCTCGAATTCAAAAGGGCATCATGGCAAAGTGTTGAGAAAGTTTGATGCCCATGTACTACAGTAATTCTTTCTCGAATGAGAATTGTTCTTATAATTGGTAACACCCCATACAAGGTTGGAAATGTACTCTGATTAAAGAACGGTCTCCACGGAACATAGTAAACTTTCAAACCACCAGTCATATATCTAACCCCAGAACGATTTCCATAAGCATGAGTCACCACCACCACCTGAATCGTCAAAAAAATCAACACTTCAAATCAATAAAAATTTACCACAGCACAAACTATAAAAAAAAATGGTAAACTACTCCACGTACAATTTTCATTTACTACATCGATCTCCTTTGTATTTAGTACTAAAGAATAATGAGAAGCTATAACTCAATCCTGAGTACTACCACACCAGATAGCACAGAGCAACAAAAAAAATAAAATCAATTTGTCTCTATGAAGACAAAGTACCAATAATATGACATGAAGAAGTCTAATAATAATTTGGGTTCTGAGGATCAACTCCCAAAATTAACTCAAAATGATAAATTGGGAAAAATCTAAAACGCTGACCTTGTGGCCTAACTTGAGCAAGCATTGAGAGAGGTAATAAACGTGGTTCTCGACACCACCAAAGTTGGGATAGTAAAAATCAGATACCATCAGAACTCTATGCTTCTGTGATGGTGAATCACCCATCACAATGACGTACCTGTTGCATGCAGCCAAAGGTGAAAATGAGATGCTTGTAGTAAGGAAAAAGGTGGTGAAATTCATGAGAAATGAAGGAATGGTAATACATACACCTTGCAGAAGGAGAAAGTGAGAGAGTGAGAATGAGTGGAAGAGAAGAGAAGAGAAAAACGCTTCCTTTCTCTGTGTTTTTCGCCGTTTCAAATTCTTGCTACGTTCAGTATGAGTTTGAGTTTGAGTATTACAAGGTAACGAACATGGTCAACATTTTTCTTACCTTTTACGTGTGAATGGTCAGTGCTCTTGTCATTTTCTGATTTCTCCATTAGCTGTAGATAATTATCAATTACCTTTTTAAATACAGTTATTGTTTAAGATAAGAATTTAATTTTATTTGGAAAAAGTTGAAGGTTACTCTTAACGTCATTATTAATTAGCAACTAATAGCAATACATTTAAGATCACAATTTCCGATACCAAAAAGATATAGAAAATAATTATTAATACATTATTCTCTTTATGAAAAACAAATTCATCATCATGCCATAATTAAACTTACTCACTCTTTGAAATAATTAACAATTAATCTCAGTCCTCTCTCTCTCTCTATATATATAATGT
Source organism: Vigna umbellata (assembly GCF_029865625.1). Classification (NCBI taxonomy): domain Eukaryota; kingdom Viridiplantae; phylum Streptophyta; class Magnoliopsida; order Fabales; family Fabaceae; genus Vigna; species Vigna umbellata. The sequence goes on along the minus strand of NC_142165.1, from coordinate 52,240,213 downwards.
AAGAATTTAAAAATTTTATATTTATATATTATGTAAAATTTAGAAAATTGGATTTTAAAATTGATTATCAATTTAAAACGATGAGATGGAATAATTTAATATAAATAAAATTTTATAAATGAGTTTTATTATTTAAAAATACATAATTTTTTTAAATTGTCTATAAAGTTTTTTTCTTTCTCTTTAGCTTTTTTTAGTTCATATTAGGATTATCTTTGATACATAATATTTTATATAATAATTTTTATCATATTTTCTGAAGTGTTAACAAAGTTAGAAACGTATTATAATTAAATATTTCATGTGTAATTTATTCACCTTTTATTTAACTCTTAGCATCATTCTAGGATTAAATAATATTTTTAAGAAAATATTTTGTACTTAAAATCTTTTCATTTTTATAAATGATACTTTAAAAGCATATAAGAGAGGATAAGTAAGATGTACTTATTCATTGACATCTTTTTAAAACTTTCAAGTTCTACAAAAAAAAAAATAGTTTTAAAAGTAGATATCATGTCATCTCTCTAATAAAAAACCATAATATTTTTTTACTTATTTTTATCTAACACAAAACGAATCACACTAATTGCATATGCTGAAGGAATGTGGTATTGCATTCAAAAACATAGGTTGGCTTTGTAACCAACCACACAAATAAAGCAATAATATTCGTACCCACAGTTTATATCCTATGAGACCATAACAATTTTCTCCAATCAATCATCCTAAATATTCTTTACGCAATAACATCTTCAAATTTTATATTTATAATCAATAAAAAAATTGTTATGAATTACATCTAGATAAATGAATAAAATATAAACTCAGGTTTCTTGACAAAAAACACTTACAGAAATAGTATATTAGCTTTTACCAAGCTTGAATGAACATAAGCTTGAAGATGATATAACAAATTACATTATGTATGCATGTATATATTGATAAGAAATATATTGCATAAGGCTTTTCAGTCATAAGATTATTGTGATGGACGAGGCCACTTGAATAAGTCTGTATAATGGAAAAGTGTCTCTCTATTGTGAAATCTTGTTTGTGGCCCTTTGTTTGGTACCATTTGACTATGACTAATAAAATCTTATGAATCTTATAAGATTAATTTCATTGAAGGAATTATGCTAGTGAAAAATGAATATATAGAGTTGATAATGATTACAATTGATACTTTGAAAGATGATAGTAAGGTTTATTAATTTTGGAAAGTGATGACAAAATATCATTTATTTTGACAATAGATATTATGTACGATTCACCATAAATTAGTGAGATAGTATGAAAGATAAGGCATTCTCCCAACATCATTCAACTTGAATAAAGTAAGTCTACTAAATTTTAAGAGTGTGGTGGACTTGATATGTGATATGTTAAAAATGAAAAAAAAAATTGTAACTAAATATTGTAGAAATGAATTTTATGATTTGTATGCAAACTCAAATATATTTTGCTTATAAATAGTGAGAAACTCATTTCATATATAACATTTTCAAAGTCAATGGCATATTGTTAATCCAAAGTATACACATAGATTAGTGACATTGGGAGCAGGTAGACACATGGCTTTTATGGATGAAGACATTTTGTGGGACACCTTTGATACATTGAGTAAATGAATTACCTATATACACAACCTATGTACAATATGACTTATGAGTGTTTTATTTGGCGGACTGAACCAACACCATTGTGCTATCGTAATGTTGCACGTGTTAAAATCTTCAATTTCTTTTATTATTCTTTGTTATCATCATTTGTTGCACTCATTTCCTTAAGGAGAAAAATGTAGATATTTTACCTCTTGTCTACTTCAAATATCTAATCTCATTATTCACCCACCTTCTTACTTAACCTTAGTTAGGGGAAGGGAGAATTGTGACTCGTCACAAAATGACATCCTAGAGAAGGAAGAAGAGGAATTAGAGGAGGAGTTAGGAATATAAATGAGTTTGTCTCACATTTAGTAGAAATAAGAAAATTTAGTAATAGATATGAAAAAAGACAATCAAATTCATTTCTTTAAGATTTTGGGTTGAAAGTTTTTTGTAATCTCTTATATGAATTACTCATGGCTCATTAGTATTGAATATTTTTAATATATCGTCTATCCAAAGACCCAACAGTGTCATTAAAGTTAATTATTTGTTACGGTAACTAACTTAGGTTCGCATCTAGATAAATAATCCTAGGTTGTGAATTTCTTGTATAAAAAATATTCTTGGGGTTCAAACAAGCATGTTCTGTTGTGGTACACAATAATAGAAGTAAAGAATCAACATGAAACTATGATACTTGTGGTTAAAAATGCTTTCAATTAAGGAGAGTGTACTAATGTGGAAATGAATTATATTTGACACAACGATTTTTTTCATTCAAGTTTTAGTATGAATCCCATATTGAGTAAAAGTGATAAAATTAAGCAACACACAAGGAAAGAAATTTACAAGTGCATTGTCTTATGGTTTTAGGTTATAAATGGTATTATAATGTCATATATATGTTTGTTTATGGCTCATTGATGTCAAATTGTTCCACTATACCCCTTCAAAAGTTCTAACAAGAAAAACATGTGGTAGAAAACTAGAGACATTGAATGAACTCTTTATGACAATGGGTGCAATAAGTATTAGTTTCATTATCTCATTATTATCTCCATCATACCATCGTACCTAACAGGTATAAAATTTTTGTCTAATCCATATCAGGTAACAAGTATGCTCACATATCTACTTTCTTATTGTTTCACTATCAATTAATTAATTTTGTTAAAAAGAATAATTACAAAGAAAATATGATATTATCAAATATTTAATATAAAAAGACAAATTTTCATTTTTTTAATATCAAACATTTAGAAATCATATCGAAGTATAAATAATAATTAGATAAAAGAAAAATAATTATATAAAATATTACACAATTACGTTAAAGCGTAATATAAACAAAGTTGATAAAGTTAAAAAATATTTTTAAAATTATAAAAAGAAAAAACATATTCAAGTTTATTAATATTTCAAATGTCTCTTTGTTTTATTTCTCTAAAGCCTAATGAAATCTCTTTTTTATTTGTAATAAATATTATAATACACTACTTGAACCAAATTGCATAGAAAAAATAGTTAAACTAATAATAATTTGAATTTATGCATAATTTTTCATCTTTTTGAATTTTAATTTACGTTGGATGGTGATAAACAAGATCATGACAATAATATGAACTAAAATATTATATTATATAGTAAATGAAATGAAATGTCTTTTTATATAATTACAATAGTAAAAGTACATCGATGAGAAGAGTTAAAAAGTAAAAATAAATATAATTAATGGTACGATAATATGGAAAGTAACTTGAAGATTTGATAAAACTTTACAGAACTAGTTGAATCCTTAAAGATAATGAAATTTGTTTTAATGAAACAAAATTTCTTTAAAATGAAACAAAAATTAAAGATAAAAAAGTTTTTTATATTGTCTAGTAAGATAAAGAGTTTACACTATTAAATACTTGAAATTGAGAGCTACACATTCTCATATGAAAAATATAAATAACAAGTAAAAATATAAAAAAAAGTATAAATAATCAAATGTGATATCTAAAAACTATTTGATTCACTGAATTTGATAATACACCAATTGAACATAGTTACATAATGAAAAAAAAAATTGTATAATCAAGGTTGTAATAATAGAAAATGTACCTTGGAGATGTGAGTAAAATTTGTGAATAACAAAACTAAAGTCAAACAATTATAAGATAACAAAATGTATAGCAAAAGAAAAAAAAGTTTTAAGCCTAAGGATTAAGATGATGTCATATATATATATATATATATATATATATATGTGTGTGTGTTTCAGGTTCTAAAACTATGAATACTTTATACAGGAATATGGATATAAAGATGAGGATTGATATTGAGACGAGGATAAGATGAATGTGTACATACTTATCTTTGTTTCTATACCCAATTAAAAATTTATATATTATCATACACATACTTATATCTAGTCAATTCAAAAATTGGTTCCAATAATACTCATAGTATAAAAATTATATGTCATTCATACTCTTTCCCTTTATGCCAAATGGGTTTGAACTTCAGCATGTGCTAAATTGGTTTGACATATAATTTGATCGAGTTGACCCGACATTTGACTTGGATCGACTTGACTTAAGCCTTCAATCTGAGTTGACTGACTCGATTGAGTCTTCATCCTGAGTCGACTCGACTTTCATGAGTGGAGTGATAATGAAGTTAAAAGGACTAAAATTTCAAATTTCTTATACTTTTGAAAGTATTTGAAACTATTTATATTATTCATTTGAAATACCTCTCGAAAGTCTTTAAATTTGAATTTTTTTTCTAATTACTTTATCCATAATTTATTTTAATATAAATAATTTTCAAATAAATAAATGAAATATCCGTTTAAATTGTCTCATCCAAACATAAGGAATTTCAAAAGAAAATACACAAAATTCTTCAATTTGGTTATAAAGAGGAGCTTTCTTATCCGAATTTAGCTTAATATAGATTATTCCTTTTGAGTTTAGATTTTTTCTTCTTCTATATTTATTGGACAGATCAAAATTAAAAACTTTTGTACTATAATTCTTTAACTTATCTTAGAACTACTTATATTTGACATATGTAAATCGATATCCATGTAAATACATTTAATTATTTTTAATAAGCATATAGTATGACAGATGAACTTGATGTGCTTAATAAACATATAGTAGTATGTGCTTAATGTCACACCTAGGAAATAATTAAGAAGTATAGAAATAATATTGAATCGACAGTAATCTTTACTTAAATATTAAATAATGTATAAATAATACTTGCACGTTTCTTTTTTAGGTGTTTTCAATTCTATTAATTAAGAAAAATAAATTTATATATCATGAATTCTAAATTTTAAGGTTAAGAATATTTTAATAATTTTTATTTAAAAAAAAAACTCTCAAATCTTACTCACCTCTCTTTAAAAATGAAATTTAATAAGAAGGGGAAATATATAACGTAGTCCTCCAATCAAATATCAAGATCAACGTTATCAATTATTTTGTTATTAAAGTGAAAAACAAATGAACGAACAGAACAAAAACAACAAATTGCGGTATTGTGTGTGGGTAAGGGAGAATATGGAGATGAGAGAAAAACAAATTGGATAAGTGAGGAAGGTGAATTAGGGTTAGGCAAGTGTTTTTTATTTTTTCAATTGGGACTATAGTAGAGATGACAGAAAAAAAGTTGGAGTGAGAGAGATGAAAGAGAAAGAATTGGAGAGAGGTGAGTAAGGGTTTGAGTTTTTTTTAGAATGAAAATTATTAAAATATCCTTAACCTTAAAACTTATAAACCAGTATTTTTGTTATATATATATATTCACGAATAAAACATGTTAGAGTATTTTATAATATTGCAATTGGGTTATTAAATTATTATTATTTATTTTAAATCTTAAAAAAAATCGGAATAAAATGACACTCACTCCAAAAGACCATCATTTCACGCATACATGGTTACCAAAACTAGAAAAGTTTGATTAATTTGAACAATGCATAAGATGTGACAGGATTTTGTCATCTTCATCCGTTATTGAAATGAATTATTACCGGGGCTCAGCTTCTCCTTGTTACCCTCTATTCTTTCATCAAACTCAATACTTGCCATTAAGCATCATTCAAAGAATTTAATCTTCTGAATATTCTTAAAATAAAATTAAACACTAATTTTACCAAAGCATTTCAATCATTTAGACCTTGTTCACTTGAATGGATTTGTGGGAGAGTAATTGAGAGGATTTGAAGATAAAGTTTTTTATTGTTTATTTGAGTGAATTTAGAAGTAAATGAGAATGGATTTGGAAGTAAATTTTTTTAATCTGTCATGTCAATAAAATCCTATACTAATTCTCATAAATTTTATTTTCAAATACACTCTAATTTACCTCCAAATTCACTCAAATAAACAACAAAAAAATTTATCTTCAAATCCTCTCAAATCCCTTTAATTACTCTCCCCCAAATCCCTTCAAGTGAACAAGGCCTTAATTTCTTTAGGATGGCAGTGTTCTTATAGTAAGAGAATAAGACCAAATTCCATTCACCTATATAATAGTAAGAGAATAAGACCAAATTCCATTCACCTATATAAATATTTTACAAAAAACCTATATAAATATTTTACAGTAGACGTAAACTTGCAAGAGAAGAAACCTCAGAATTGCAGACACTCTTTCCGTGACAAGAGTCGAGTTTCTGACGGGAAAAGGGCCAAAAAATATAACAACTTATCAAACAGTAATAACACAGCGGAAATTCAATCCCCCTTCTTATGAGAATATGTGAGGAGCACTAAACAAATAAAACAAAAATAGAATCCAAAGCACAAAGAGACACCAACAATTTTTAGCGTGGAAAACCCCTCAATGCAAGGGTAAAAACCACGAGTCGTCCAGACTAAAGAAAAATCCACTATGATCAATAATAGGGTACAAAAGAGTCTCCAATAATAACACCAAATGATGTGTTCAATAAGCCAATTTAAATAAGCACAAATACTTACAAATGACAACCAAGAAGATGAAAATTCCACAAAACAGGGCAGCTGGTGTGGGACCGATTTCTCCCAATCTAGTCCTCCGATTGACGATCCGAACAGTCAGAATGAAGAACCATATGTCTGAAACCTACTTCCCAAAAATCAGCTCGATCCAACGGTGAACGAGTTCACAGCGAATAAAACACCAGTGCAGGTTTAGGGTTATGCGGGAATGACTTTCTCTCTTTCTTTTTCTCTCACTTGGCTCTTGCCTCTCTTCAAATGACTCTGATGTGCTCTACTAATCTGACCCATCTCAATTTGACTTAGTGAGACCTAAAGGTCCACATTATTTGGACCTGTTCTCCACATAGGAAGGGAGCCCAATAAGCCAACAAATCTCCCTCTCACGACTATGTGGAGATATTCGCCAAACTGACGATCTCACAACAAACTTCAAACTTTACTCTTGGCAATGCCTTGGTCATCATATCAGCACCATTATCATTTGTATGAACTTTAGCTAATTCCAACAACCTAGCATCCAAAACATCACGTATCCAATGATACCTCACATCAATATGTTTGGATTTAGAATGAAAAGTTGGATTCTTACCAAGATGAATAACACTTTGACTGTCACAATACAACAAGTATTTCCCTTGCACAAAACCAAGCTTTTGCAAGACTTTCTTCACCCATAACAACTCCTTACATGCTTCAGTAAGTGCAATGAATTCTGCCTCAGTAGTAGACAACGCTACACACTTTTGCAACTTTGATTGCCAAGCCAAGGCTCCCCTGCAAAATGAATCAAATACCTTGAAGTAGACTTTCTGGAATCAATTTCTCCAGCCATATCTGAATCTGAGTTACCCACCAAAGTAGGCTTATCACCTCCAAAACAAAGCCTCAAACCACTAGTACCACGAAGATACCTCAAAATCCATTTCACAGCATTCCAATGCTCTCTACCTGGATTTGACAGAAATCTACTGACTGTACCAACAACATGTGCAATATCAGGCCTTGTACATACCATTGCATACATCAAACTACCCACCACAGAAGCATAAGGAACTTTGCTCATATCCATCTTCTCAGCTTCATTTGAAGGACTTTGTTTAACACTCAACTTAAAATGAGTAGCAAGAGGAGTACTTACAACTTTAGCATTTTCCATTTGGAATCTTTGCAACACCTTCTGAATGTAGTGTTCCTGTGATAGCCAAAGTTTCTTCTCTTTTCTATCACGAGTGATACTTATACCAAGAATCTTCTTAGCAGCTCCCATGTCTTTCATGGCAAATGACTCGCCCAGTTGCTTCTTCAACCTGTCAATTTTAGATACATCTTTCCCAACAATAAGCATGTCATCAACATATAACAACAGTATAATGAAATCATTCTCAAAAAATTTCCTGACAAAAACACAATGGTCAGAAGTAGTCTTCTTGTAGCCTTGCTCACACATAACAGACTCAAACTTCTTATATCACTGTCTCGGAGCCTGCTTCAAACCATATAGGCTTTTTCGTAGCCTACACACATAGTCTTCCTTGCCTTCAACAAGAAAACCATCTGGTTGCTTCATGTAAATCTCTTCCTCCAAATCACCATTAAGGGAAGCTGTCTTCACATCCATCTTTTCAACCTCCAAATCTAGAGTAGCAGCTAAACTTAACACAGTTCTTATGGATGTCATCATCACCACAGGTGAGAAAATCTCATTGAAGTCAGCACCCTTTCTTTGTTTGAAGCCTTTCACCACTAATCTGCCTTTATATATGGTAGATGTAGAATTGCTCTCTTGCTTCACCCTGAAAATCCACCTGTTCTCTATGACTCTCTTACCCTTAGGTAACTTCACCAAGTCATAAGTGTGATTATCATGCAGAGATTTCATCTCATCCTGCATTGCATCCAACCACTTTTTCTTTTCTTCACTTTCAATGGCCTCCTCATAACATTCAGGTTCTCCGTCATCAGTCAACATCACATACTCATTGGTAGAGTACTTTTTAGAAGGTTGTTTTGGCCTATCAGATCTTCTGGGTTGAGCTTCTGATAACTCAGGTACATCACCAAGACTTTCATCCAGTGACACATCATGTTCCTCTTCATCAACATTATCAATAGGAACATCCAAGTCATCTCCAATCTACTGATTGGTATCACCATGTTGTTCATCATCATGAACATCAATATCCAAATCATTAATAGACAACCAAATTAGATCAAAATCAGCCACATTACCATCTTCATTAGGTGTAGACTTTTTCACCTTATCAATATCTTCAATGGTTTGATCTTCCATGAATTGCACATCACGACTTCTAACAACTTTCTTTTCAACGGGATCATACAACTTGTAGCCAAATTCATCCTGACCAAAGCCAATGAAGATGCATTGCCTTGTCTTCACATCCAACTTGGATCATTCATCCTTTGGAACATGAACAAATGCTTTACAACCGAAGACACGCAAATGATCATAAGTAACATTCTTGCCCAACCAAATATTGTCTGGCACCTCAGAGTTCAAAGTGACTGCAGGACTTAGATTAATAACATGCACTACTGTAAACAATGCCTCACCCCAAAAATGCTTAGGCAATTTTGCTTCAGAAAGCATACACCTAACTCTTTCAATCAATGTCTCGTTCATCCTCTCTGCTAAACCATTCAACTGAGGAGTTTTGGGAGGAGTCTTCTCATGTGTAATACCATACTGTCTACAATAAGCATCAAATGGTCCACAATATTCACCACCATTGTCAGTACGAATGTTGTCTCAACCAAAGCATGAAATTCTTTAAACTTGTCCAACACTTGGTACTTTCTCTGTAAAGCATAAACCCAAAGCTTCTTGGAACAATCATCAATAAAAGTAACAAAGTAAAGTGCACCACTAAAAGACTTTACCTTCAATGGGCCACAAACATCAGAATGCACTAATTCAAGCAACTCTGACTTCCTGGAAGGAGGATGCTTCTTGAAGGATACTCTGGTTTGTTTACCAGCCATGCAGTGAGAACATTTCTCCAACTCTACACTCTTCAATCCTGAGAGAACATCCTTTTTAACTAAGCAGTTAAGTCCTTTTTCACTAATATGCCCAAGCCTTCTGTGTCACAAAGATGACTCCATATACATGACATTCACACTATCTTTAGCAACCAAAGCTTTTGTCCAGTAAAACTTAGAGTTTTTCTCCCCTTTAGCCACAATCAAGTTACCTTTGGTGAGCTTTCACTTTTCAGAACCACAGTGGTTATCAAATCCACCATCATCAAGTACCTGCACAGAAATCAAGTTAAAGCGAACATCTTGAGCATGTTTAACTCCTCTAAGCAACAATTGCATCCCCATGTTGGTTTGCAAGTGAACATCACCAACACCAATAACCTTAGACACTCCACCATTACTCATCTTCAATACTCCAAAATCACCAGGTGTATAAGATGTGAATAACTCCTTCCTAGATGTAACATGCAGTGTAGCACCACTATCAATTATCCACATGCTCTCATCAGATACAAGATTAATAGTTTCATAATCACGAAGACAAATAAGGTCACCACATGTAGTAGTAGTAACACGATCACCATCATCGGTATCTTTGTCTCTTTGCTTACCATTTTTGTCTTTGCTCTCTTTCTTCAACAAAAAACAGTTCTTCTTTATATGCCCTGTTTTATGACAATAGTGACACTCCACATTCTTGTACCGAGACTTGGACTTGCTCCTGCTTTTATCTCTACCACTATTTTGTTCTTTCTTCTGGCTTCTTCCCCTATTCTCTGTAATAAGAACTTTTGAATAAGATGAAGTACCATGTGTCTTCCTTCTCATCTCCTCATTAAGAGCACCGCTCTTTGCCATTTGCAAAGAAATATCACCATTAGGGGTAGCACTTATCATGAAAACCCGAAATGTCTCCCATGAATCCGGTAAAGAGTTTAACAGGAATAAACCCAATAGATCATCATCAAACTTTATACCCACTCTTGCTAATTGATCATAGCGCCCTTGAAATTCACTCAAGTGATTTGAAACAGGATTTCCTTCCTTGTACTTCAACTCTACAAAATTTTTTAGCAAGTACAATTTATTAGTTCCTGACTTAGAGGCATATAAGGACTCAAGCTTATTCCATAGGCTTCTCGCATGTGTCTCATTAGCAACAAAATTATGAACATTATCATCAACAAACTGCCTGATAAATCCACATACCTGTTGATGTTCAAAATCCCCTTCTTCATCTGACTTGGATTCCAGTTTATTGGAAGCAAAAACTGAAAGATCCAAAATTTTCACAAATAGCAAATCCTTCATCTTGCCTTTCCATAGGTGATAATTTTCTCCATTCAAAGGAATCAATTTTGTATGTGTCTCCATCATTCACGCAAACTAAACAGTCCCTTAACCAAAGAGCTCTGATGCCACTCTGACGGGAAAGGGCCAAAAAATATAACAACTTATCAAACAGTAATAACGCAGCGGAAATTCAATCCCCCTTCTTGCGAGAATCTGTGAGGAGCACCAAACAAATAAAACAAAAATAGAATCCAAAACACAAAGAGACACCAACCATTTTTAGCGTGCAAAATCTCTCAATGCAAGGGTAAAAACCACGAGTCGTCCAGACCAAAGAAAAATCCACTATGATCAATAATAGGGTACAAAAGAGTCTCTAATAATAACACCAAATGATGTGTTGAATAAGCCAATTTAAATAAGCACAAATGCTTACAAATGAGAACTAAGAAGATGAAAATTCCACAAAACAAGGCTGCTGGTGCAGGAATGATTTCTCCCAATCTAGACCTCCGATTGACAATCCGAACGGTCAGAATGAAGAACCATATGTCTGAAACCTACTGTCTAAAAATCAGCTAGATCCAACGATGAACGGATTCATAGCGAATAAAACACCAGTGCAGATTTAGAGTTATGCGGGAATGGCTTTCTCTCTTTCTTTTTCTCTCACTTAGCTTTTGACTCTCTTCAAATGATTCTGATGTGCTCTCTGACCCATCTCAATTTGACCTAGTGAGACCTTTCTCTCCGCTTTCACTGATGGATCGAATCCAGCACAAGTTCGTGAAGGTTGGTGATGCTCTCAATCTCCACGTCGCAGAAATCGGAAGTGGTAAGAATCAATCCAACGCCATCGTTTTCAACTTATGCATTTTGCTTCCATCGTTGATTTGGTCTGTGTTGGTGTTTTCAGGTGAAAACGCCGTCGTATTCTTGCACGGTTTCCCTGAGATATGGTACTCGTGGCGGCACCAGATGATAGCCCTTGCCGATGCTGGATTCAGAGCCATCGCCTTCGATTACAGAGGCTATGGTCTCTCCGATCCTCCACCTCAACTCGAGAAGGCTTCCTGGTCCGATATTCTCAACGACCTCCTTCATATCGTTCAAGCTCTTCATCTTCCAAAGGCACTCTCTCTCTCTAAACTGTTTCCCTTTGTGCATGCCACCAACTTAAAAAATCTATTATAAGTTAATTTTTTTGCGACGGTTAAAGATTTACTATTGAAGTTACTACAAGAGAAAAAAAAGAAAAACTAAATTATTGTGAGGTGTATATACACTTGATGATTGTTCATAAAAAAAGACTTAAATTAATCGGGCTAATTAAAGCAAATTGAACTTGATCAACATGTAAATTCAACCCGTTGCAGAGATTTTGCCATGAGTCGAAAGGAGTTAGTACGAGAGGTGTTTTGCATGAAGGGATGCCTAGGTGTAAAATGTGACTGAAATGATCATATATGCTTAATCTGTTGCCTAATTGATTCCCCTCCTCAATGAGCTTTAGGTGTTTCTTGTTGGAAAAGATTTTGGAGCTCGTCCTGCACATCTATTTTCAGTTCTACACCCTGAAAGGGTCTTGGGAGTTGTTACATTGGGAGTTCCATTTGTTCCCCCAGGACCCTCTCTCTTTCACAAAGTCCTTCCCGAAGGCTTCTACATTTTTAGATGGAAGGTAATCTTAAAGATACTTCCTTAAATATACATGTTTTTTCTTGCTATTTTCTAATGCAACTAATAACTTATGAAACCATTAGTGCAAGCTTTCAATATTCTGATTATCATTGAAAAGCAACACTAAACACTGAGAATGTTTATCCAAGTCTTAAATTTCTTTGCTCACACCATAACTTTGATTTTATCCACATAGGAACCCGGAAGGGTAGAAGCTGATTTTGGACGCTTTGATATAAAGACTGTTGTGCGTAACATTTACATCCTCTTCTCCAGAAGTGAAATACCAATAGCTAATGAAAAGCAGGAGATCATGGATCTGGTAGAACCTGATACTCCTCTTCCCTTATGGTTCACTGAGGAAGATCTTGCAACGTACGGCGCCTTGTATGAGAAATCTGGATTCAAAAATGCATTGCAGGTTCCATATAGGTACTAAGATTTGTTCTTTTTAGTGAGATGCTATTGAGCAATGATGCATTGTTGTTATTGATGTGTTGGTTTTGTTTGTATTTGTAGGTCATTTGATAAAGTGTTTAACTTACAAGATAGCGTGGTTAGAGTTCCCGCACTTTTTATATTGGGTGAGAAGGATTATTTTCTGAAGTTTCCTGGGATTGAGGATTTAACAAAGGGTGAAAAAGCAAGAGAGCATGTTCCCAATCTGGAAGTGACATTTATACCTGAGGGGACTCATTTTGTTCAAGAACAGTTTCCTGAGCAGGTGAATCGACTTATTCTGGATTTCCTTACCAAGCACACTTAGTCAAAAGGCAGGACTTTCTTCATGAATGGTGTATGAAGAACTTTTCTATGACACTTTAGCCATCTACATTTCAGAAAAAATAAGGAATGAAATTAGTTTTTCTATAAGTTCAAACTTCTATGGCGTTGACCCATTTATTATTTTATTTTAATATATATATATATATATATATATATATATATATATATTAAAAAACACTTAAATATATAAATATGTTTTAAATTTTTAATTAATTAATTAATCTTTACAACTAGATAAATTAAAATATAATATTTTTTAAAAATATTAATGATTTAAGTTTCATTATATTTAGATTAGAGAAAGTTAATTTCTTAATATATTTTTTTTAGTTTTAATTTAAAAAAAAAGGAATTGAGTCGCTCAATCTCTCTCACCCCACCTCTAGTCATTGGACAGACCTAAATTTTATAGATTTTTAATTAATTAATTAATGTTTATAATAAAATAAATTTAAAAATTAATATAAATTACAATCTTTTTTATAATTATATTTATATTTTTTATATATAATATAGTAAAATATTAATTTGTTACTTTATTTTATATTTTATTTGACATGTGATTTTGTTTGGTAAATAAACATATTTTCTTACTTACATGTGTTCTATCCAAGTTCGTCTTTTTTACAAATCAAAACGTCATAGTGATTTAATTAAAAATATAAAAATTTTAAATATTTAATACAACTATAATTTAAAGAATCAATTAAAAAAACTAAAGAGTTTTAAAACTTAATTTAATTATTTTTTCTATTTTGCATGTAAAAATAAATAAATAATAATTATAAAAAGGAACAGCCACCCAACTCCTAATTAACCATAAAATCTAAATAAAGATTAAATTAAAAATTTGTAAAAGTTTTGAGTATTAATAGAACAAAACCATTTTTATTAAAAATTATTTAAAAATATCTAAATTCATGAGAGGAGTAAAACTTAATTAAATATATTTTCTACATAACATTTTTTGCGTAAAATGGGTGGATAATGGTTAATTTTATGTTCCTTTTCCACTATATATTTTAATTATTATAATGTTCATTATTTTGACTTGATTCCTTGACAAGAGAACAAGAAATATGTAGTCAAGGGTATGAGTTGGGATTAAGTTTGGGGGAAAACACAAATGATTGAGAGAGTAACGAGTGAATTAGTTGGGAATCTTTATTGGTAATGTTTTAATTCCTCTCAAAGATGATTGGTTAAGCACAGCAAATCTGAAATATGAAGGTCGACATTTGTCATTTGCAAACATTCCAGATGACCTATCATACGACCGTAACATGGCATTCGCTTCCATAATCAGACCAAATAGGCATGGTTGGTGCTTTGAATATAAATGACAGAATTTTGCATTATCTGTTGGTGCATATCTTGACTCCACAGCCAAACAATTTCGCAAAAGTAATGCAAGAGAATATTTTTATGGTATGGGCAATCAAAAATAACATTTTTATTAATTGTTTGCATCATCCCATACTTCACTTAACATTGACCATTCCTTCGTGGCTATTTCCACGCTTAAGTCTACTATCAGGTGTGTTTGCCAAAGAAGTCAAGGATAAATTTATTCACCTGTGCGGGAAACTGTTCTTGAACGAAATGAGTTCCCTCGGGGATAAATGTAACCTCCAAATTGGGAACGTGCTCTTTTGCTTTTTCACCCTTTGTTAAATCCTCTATCCCTGGAAACTTCAGAACATAATCCTTGCCACCCACTATCAGAAGTGCTGGAACTTTAACCACAGGATCTGGTAAGTTAAACACCTTACCTAATGACCTGCAATGCAAATACACCATTAACTCAAATAAAAAAAATTGAGTCCAGGATTCGCTTTCATTGTTTTGTGCTAGCAAGAAAACCCATTTCACAAAAAAGGCAAAAAAAAGAACAAAAGCTAGCACCTATATGGAATCTGCAATGCAGTTTGGAATCCAGATTTCTCATACAAGGCTCCATATGTTTCAAGATCTTCCTCCGTGAACCAAGCGGGAAGAGGAGTATCAGGTTCCACCAAATCCATGATCTCTTGGTTTTCATTAGCTATTGGTATTTCACTTCTTGAGAAAAGGATGTAAACATTTCGCACGACAGTCTTTGCATCAAAGCGTCCAAAATCAGCTTCTGCTCTTCCAGGTTCCTGATATAGATAGAATAAAAGTTATGGTGAAATAAGTAAAGGTCATCATGCTAAGAGCAAAGAAATTTAAATTGTACAAAATGTTGTTGTTTTCCAATTAGAATTTGAAGCTTCTCATGATAATCAGTATAGCGAAAGATTGCACTAAAGGTTTACAATTACTGTTAGGTTCCAAACCTGGGTTTGAAACCTAACAAGAAAACACTC
The DNA here is from genome assembly GCF_029865625.1 of Vigna umbellata. Classification (NCBI taxonomy): domain Eukaryota; kingdom Viridiplantae; phylum Streptophyta; class Magnoliopsida; order Fabales; family Fabaceae; genus Vigna; species Vigna umbellata. The sequence goes on along the minus strand of NC_142165.1, from coordinate 52,224,511 downwards.
AAAAGATAGAAACAAAAATGAAAAAATGAGTTTTGCTATAATTCACCGTAAACGAATCTCTTTACAAGGACTGGGTTTGGGAGCATAACCTCCCTCTAGAGAGCCTAACCTCCCTCCTCAGGATGACAAAGACTACAATCAAACAATCGACCCCCCACTACAATTGATTATTTGCTATTTATACAACCAATAACCCCGCTCTTCCTAACTGCTAAGGCAGTTGGGCATTTAATGTTTTATTCCTTCACTCGTAAACTCTCCATCCCTAACATTACACCCCGCTGCCGAACAACCTTGTCCTCAAGGTTGGAAACGGGAGGCTTGATCTCATGGCTCCTCTTCATCATCGTGTACTCATATGAATGGAACCCTCTGGCAACTGTCCTCCAACTCAGGTCTGGAGGTTTGGGTGGTGGCAATTCCTCCTCCAATGACTTCCATTCTTCTTGGATTTTATTAGCTTCCAACATTCTGGTCACCTCTTTTCCAGAATTATAATCCCTGAAGAAATGGTCTTCGATGTCTTTCAAAGCTTCAAAAAGTTCTCTCCCCTCTGCAGGTGCCTCACGAACGGCAAGACCCTTCTTTTGTTCGCTGGTCCACCTCTTCACAAAATCCATCCTTCTCTCCCGACCATTGATTCTTCCATCCACCTTTCCCTCCTTAGCCTTCATTCTAATTGTAAGCCTGTTCGGCCAATTACTGAGAGATTGTTTGAACTGTAAGACCGTTCGACCTTTGAATGTAACTGTAAGACCGTTCGGCCAATGACTAGGAGATCGTTTTGAGTGTAAAACCGTTCGGCCTTTGACTGTAAATGTAAGATCGTTCGGTTCCTCCTGTCCTTTCACGTTCGGATTCGGCAGTTCTTTCCTGTTCGTTTCCGGACCGTTCGGTTCCTTCAGTCCTCTCGAGTTCGCAGCTTGTAGTGCTAGCCCGTTCGGCTTCGTCAAGCCTCTCCCGTTGGGTCCAGCAGTCTTCTCTTGTTCGGATCCGACCGACCGCTCGGCCACTCTCGATTGACCTGGGCTATAGCGCTTGGCCTCCGACCGTTCGGTAACTCTCGATCGGCCTGGGTTATAGCGATCAGCCTCGGACCGTGTCACCTCACCGTTCGTTCGTCCCCAAGACGACTTGTCTTCTATGGCCTCGGACCGCTCGGCCACTCCCGATCGGCATGGGTTGTGGCACTTGTCCTCAGACCGCTCGGCAACTTTCGATCTGCTTGGTTTATAGCAATTGGCCTCGAACCGTGTCACCTCACCGCACGTTCGTCCCCCAGACAATTGGTCTTCTATGGCCTTAGACTGCTCGGCCACTCCCGATCGGTATGGGCTATACCACTTGTCCTCAGACCGTTCGGCAACTCTCTAGAACTCCTCAACATCCCTTGCGATCCGCATTGCCACCATCCATTCCTGCGGTTCATGCTGTTGGACTTGAATCCGGATGTCCTCTTTCAATCCCACAAGAAAATATCCCAACAGCTGCTCGTCTGGTACCCTCTTCGTTCGACCCACCAATATCTTGAAGTATTGTACATACTCGTCCACCGTCCCTGTCTGTCTCAATGTTGTCAACCGCTCAACAATGGTTCCAAACCTTATCACCAAGGCTTCCTTCAAACCATCCCATGAACGATTCTTGGCTTTCTCCTTCCAAGCTTTGAACCAGTAGCCAACGCTCCCCTCCATGCTCACATACGCTAATCGTACCTTCTCCTCTTCCGCTACTCCTTGAAATTCGAAGAATCGCTCCGCCCAATTGATCCAGTTCAATGTATCTAATCCTTCGAACACGGGCAGCTCCACCCTCTTTCTCCAATTGAACCGCTCACCTTCTCCACCCCCAATGTCGTCCTTGCGTCTCGTACTCCTATTGGCGTTCACAGGCGCCTGACTGTCGTCAGACAGTTCCCCTTGAATGCGGTGCCGTCCCCCCGATAATCGCCTCACTTCTTGAAGATCCTGGCGTGTGGCTGCCGAGTCTTGTCGAACTGCCGCCGTTTTCACCTTCATTTCCTCCCTTGACGACTCCATCTCCGCCTTTCGTCCATCCATTGACGGCTCAATTGCCGCCATTCATTCCTCCATTCTTCCTTCTAGTGCGTTTAATTTTCCCCCCTTTGTCTTCGCTCTCGTTCCTCCCCCGAGTACTCCCTTCTCCTTCTCTGATTCTCGTTAACAGTATGTTGATCTTCATCTACAAACCCTGGACTGCCTTCTAATCCCTTTTCCTGGTTCCACACCCTTCCTCCAAGAACTCGCAAGTGTTCTCTGGTTTCCTGCCGCATTTCTTGCATATTTCTTCTCCATTCTGCTAGCTCCCTTTTCTGTTCGCTGATCCTCCTTTCCCAAGAATTGTCTCTTCCTTCCATGCTTCCCCCTTTCTTGACCACTTCTTGATCCGTTCTTGACCCCTCTCCTAAGGATATCCGGCAGGTCGGACCAATTGTTAGGTTCCTAGGTTTGGAACCTAACAAGAAAACACTCAAAAGATAGAAACAGAAATGAAAGAATGAGTTTTGCTATTATTCACCGTAAACGAATCTCTTTACAAGGACTGGGTTTGGGAGCATAACCTCCCTCTAGAGCGCCTAACCTCCCTCCTCAAGATGACAAACCCTGTTAGACTACAATCAAACAATCGACCCCCCACTACAATTGATTATTTGCTATTTATACAACCAATAACCCCGCTCTTCCTAACTGCTAAGGCAGTTGGGCATTTAATGTTTTATTCCTTCACTCGTAAACTCTCCATCCCTAAGGTAAAATTTCATCTAAAAAAACAGTACCAAGAACATTTATGGAAGTGCACGTGCATCTAAGTTTTTTCCTTTAAAATTACCTGCCATCTCAAAATATAGAAGCCTTCAGGAAGGAATTTGTGAAACGCAGAGGGGCCGGGCGGAACATATGGAACTCCCAACGTGACAACGCCCAGGACCATTTCAGGGTGTAGAATGGAAAATAGATATGCAGGACGACATCCAAAATCTTTCCCGACAAGAAACACCTAAAGTAAATTAAGGGTGTTAAAGAATTAGGCAACAGTTGAGCATACAATCATTTTAGTCATTTTACATGGTGGCATCCCTTCGTGCCTATAATATTACCTCATCAACCCGCTCGATCTCAAGTAATAAAAGGTAGTTGGGTTGAATTCACAGTATGAGTTAAATTATAACTTTAACAATCTCATACCTGATTAATTATATTCTAAAATGAAGGAGAAAAAAATCACCGAAATCCTCACTCAACACCAAAATATTTTCGTTGGTTTGGTCTTGGAATTCTCGTGAATCAGATGCAAAATAAGTCCTAGTAAGTCTAGGCCACCTATTTATGAATTTGTAAGGCAAGATAACAAACGATCATTAGAGTACGAGAAGTATTACCAACACATTCTTTAATAAACACTTTAATAGTTAAAAATTATAAAAAGTGTATTAAACAAGATATAGACTCACAATTTCTTAATTTCTGAAAAATCTCAGATACCTAAAGGAAGTGTGTCACCGGATAATGAATTCCTAGCATTTTTCTTAAGTGCATGGTGAGCAAGAAGTTGAAATTTGAAACAAATGTAAAATCTAAAAGCCCACAGGTAAAAAATAAATTAAACAAAATCAACGAAACAATCAACAGAGTAAAGACATTTTAGAGAGAGAGTACCTTGGGAAGATGAAGAGCTTGAAGGATATGAAGGAGGTCGTTGAGAATATCGGACCAGGTGGCCTTATCGGGTTGAGGTGGAGGATCGGAGAGACCGTAGCCTCTGTAATCGAAGGCGATGGCTCTGAATCCAGCATCGGCAAGGGCTATCATCTGGTGCCGCCACGAGTACCATATCTCAGGGAAACCGTGCAAGAATACGACGGCGTTTTCACCTGAAAACACCAACACAGACCAAATCAACGACGGAAGAAAAACGCATAAGTTGAAAACGACGGCGTTGGATTGATTCTTACCACTTCCGATTTCTGCGACGTGGAGATTGAGAGCATCACCAACTTTCACGAACTTGTGCTGGATTCGATCCATCACTCTTCTGAAGAGTGATGAAAGTGAACACTGTTTTAGTTACTAAAAGATAACAATATTCAGATTAAAAAAAAAAAACACCAACTTGTGCAAATATTTACTTTCTAGACGATCAAATTCAGAAGAAAAAAATGAAGTACCATTCAGATCTTTAAACTTGAGAGAAACACGGAATGGAAATAAAAAAGAAAAAATTTTACCTAAATCAACTTGAGTCAAAAGGGTTAATATCATTTATAAGCTCTTTTTTAACTTCTTTCCACTGAATTTGATTTTCTCCCACACATCTTCTAACTAAAGACTTTGTATAAATAATAGAGTAGTTTGCCTTTTGCATTTTGGTAGAAAAACTTATGATTTTTAAAATATTTAAATATACTTAATTTTATTTTAAATTATTTTTTAAAATTTTATTTAGATAAGATAATTAACATTTAATGAATTTAAATTTTTTTAGATAAATAATTTCAATTATAATTAAACTCAAATACAGTTATTTCAATACCAAATCGTTGTTAAAAATTAAAAAGTATTAATATTAATCATTTTAGTGGTCAATGATATTATTCGTTCATTTTTAATATTGTTTTGATTTTATAATTGTAAAAAATTTCTCATTTATGTTGAATGAAATTATTTTAAAATTATAAAATAATATATTGAATTAACTAACATAACATTAAGTCAAATTTATGCAAAATCGATTCGAGTTAATCAATTTTAAAGGCTAAATCGATATGAGTTTAGATTAAGTTGAGTAAGTTTGGAGATAACTTGAATCAATTAAGATTAACTCTAATGAGTTGAATTGACTTAGACCAAAATCAAGCCAAGTTAGTCCACCAAACACAGGTCAAGTTGAGTTCGTCTTGGTCGAGTCAAGTCAGTTTATGTTTAGGTTGAACTAAATCAAACATCACGCATTCAATTGAGTAGAGGAGTCCACACTCATTCAAGTTGAGGTCAATTCACATTCAATTGAGTTGTTAGGCTCAAGTGAGTCATAGTTCAATTAACATCATATCAAGCATAACCCGACTAAGACTTGGTCAAACCAAGTCAGCCTTGACCTAAACCTAGCTAAATCAATCTAAGCTCAAGTTAAGCTGAATTGACCCAGGTCCAATTCAAGTTGAGTTAGGATGTAATCTTGTTTAGATGATTTGGACTAAGTTCATGTCGAGTTACGTTAGGTCCAACTTGGGTCAAGTGTTAATTAACTTGGATCCAGGTGGGATTTAGATAAATCAAATCAGGTTTAACTAAATTTACTTAGAACGAGATATTGGATCGAGATCATGTCAAACTAAAGTTAGACAGATCTCACATTATATCAAGTTGAATGTACTAAGTTCAAGTCGAGTTAAATCAACTCGTATTTAGGTTAACTCAAACTAGAAAGACTGAAATATGAATGTAAAGATGTGGAGAATTTCAAATTTTTATTTTTAAATCAAGTTTGATTTATTTTTTTAATTTTAAGCAATCTAATTGCTCATGTATTTTATATGATAGGAATCATCCCAACATATAAGTAGGGTCATGATGCATACCATGATAAGTTAACCGGTCACGGTTTGCATTTAAGGTTAATAATATATCAATATATCAATATAACGTTACGATACAAAATATTTTGCAATATCCCCATCATGATACTTTCCTAAAAAAGTCAAATTCATTTAGGTAACCGTCCATGTGAAAAGGTATAGGTATATAAAAAGAATATAAAATTTAGAATAGCCCTCTTATTTGAGCATGAATGTCTTTGCAAGTTCCCATATCAAGTTAGACCTAGGAGCACAAAGGAAACATCTCAGACAAAAGATAGGAACATCTCAGTTACATACAAAAACAGTTATAATAAAATTTTAGAATTTTAATTTCTTTCAAAATTTCTTATCTAAACAATATTTTTGCATAAAACATTTCAATTTTTTTTTTTTAAAAAGGAGTTTTCCTCTTAAAATATCTTATCAAAAAATACTCTTAATGAATTTAGAATAAATTTGGTATCCTAGAATACGAGTTTAAGTTTAGCTAACCTAAAAAAAATACGTGAGTGAAATTTTGTTACGTTCTTTCTTATGCTGTGTGGGATTTTGTTTTTCAATACACTGTCTCATAATCTACACTTATATGTTTAGTCCATAATAATATTGAGTGACTGCTTTTAATGAATTCTGAACTGACACTCTTATCAAATTGAAAAATAAATTCAGATCTAATTGAACCTCACTTTTATAAGATGATAATTAAAATTTTTATCTATAAGTGACATATAGAACTTGATCTTTTTCCAATACATAAAACTCTAATGTCAACCATTTTTTTGTAGATTATATCTATAACCTACCAGAACTGAACAAAACATAATATACATCAAAGTCTCATTACTTATGTAATCGCATTAAACTTCAAACGAAGATGAGAGCAACCTGCAACCACACAGATCCATTCACAGCATGAAAGTGTCATGTGTTTCACTTGATTCCTTACATACTAATTTCTCTCATATGCAGTTGCTACAGCCAGAAGAGGAAATTTTCTATGAACAGAAAGGCCAGGAGTTTCAGACATGTCCAAGTCCTCCCCACTCGCCCCACCAGGCAATGACCAATCAAATTGGTGGACAAGGTTTGCCATTACTATCTCAACAATCTTTATGGCAAATGATATTCCAGGGCATCCCCTTCTTCCTGCTCCAAATGGAATAAGCTCAAAATCATGTCCTTTCAAGTCTATGGAACTGCTTAGGAACCTTTCTGGTTTAAACTCAAGAGGCTGGTCCCAACACGAAGAATCTCTTGCAATGGCCCATGCATTCACCAACACCTGAGTGCCAGCTCCAATCTCATACCCTTTCACTTTGACATCTTCCATGCATCTCCTAGGCACTGTTAAGGGAAGTGGTGGATGAAGCCGAAGGCTCTCTTTGATCACAGCCTTCAAGTACTTCATTTCACCCAAATCATCCTCAGTTACGCGACTCCTGTTACCAACAACACTTCTCACCTCTTCTTGCAGTGTTTGCATCACACTTGAGTGCTTTAACAGTTCTGACATTGTCCACTCCAGGGATGTGTGAGTGGTGTCGGTACCAGCAACAAACATATCCTGAACAAAACAAAACAAAACAAAACAAAAAAAAATTACAAAACAACTTGTAGTCCGCAAGAACCTCCTAGATTTGCAATGTTTCAATAGCAAACCAAGTATATATTATACATCACCTTAATCCAGGCATAATAAACTCTCTAAATGAAAATATCAGTGATCAGAAATTGAAAGAGAAAGAGAATCCAATGGAAAAAGAAAACGATGGTGTTCTTACTGACCAGTATCAAAGCCTTTATTGCAGTTCTATTTATCAGGGAATCGGTGGTGTTGGCGTTATTCTCTTCCATCGAAAGCAAAACATCCACAAAATCATTATGGTCCCGGGAATCAACATCAGCACCCCCATCTCTTCCATTCCTAGTAACATGCTCCTGGATCACTTGGTCTATAAACTGGTCCAAATGCTCGGCAATTCTATTGGCTCTCTGAAACAAACCATGGCTCACCCAATGAAGCCAAGGTACATAGTCCCCTATACACACAGCACCCAACAACTCCCCGAACTCCAACAACAGCTTCTGAAACCCCGCCCCTTCTCTTCCACGGTACCTCCTTCCCAGAGCCACTCTACACGCCACATCATTCGTAACCGCAGCACACATGTCAGTTAAATTCACCTCCAACGAATCACGACAACGTTGCCTGATGTTTTCCATCATTATGGCAGTTTCCTCCTCCCTCACACGGCGAAAGGACTGAACCCTTTTGGTACTCAGAAGGTGCAAAACGCTCAGACTCCTTATTTGCCGCCAGTATTCCCCGTACGTAGAACTTGCCAGATCTTTGGAACCGTACAAGAGGACATCGTTCATCTTACGTTGTGGTCTGTCTGAGAAGAGCAGGTCATGAGTTTTCATCACCTCACGTGCTGCATCAGCAGATGAGACCACAAGCACTGGTACCTTCCCGAAGTGGAGTAGCATGAGAGATCCATAGTTTTGAGCCAAAGTTTGGAGTGTGCGGTGTGGGAACAAACCAAGTTGGTGGAGATTGCCCAGTAGAGGTAACCTTGGAGGTGAAGGGGGTGAGTTTTTGCTGGTTGCTCCATTGGAACACAGTTTGATGATGATGAAAACAACAGAAAGGCAGAGAAGGAAGACCGTGAAGAAATCCATTTCGAAATTGGAATGATTACAAGTTTTGTATGATTGGAACTTGGTTTTGAAGAAAATATTATCTGGTTTTATAGGAAACGTTAAATAGAAAAATTAAATAATCTTCATTTTAATGTTTTTTAGTTGCTCTTGAACATTCTTTTGGATAAGTTTTGTTTTATTTTTATATAATATAAGCACTTAAATTTATTTTTCAAGTTAACGAATAAATGTGTATTTTAGTTTTGTTATTTTGTTTTCATATCAATCAATCTATCAATTCGCTCTTTTTCTCTTCCATTAGTTTTAATTCGTCCATTTAACTCACTGGTGGATGAGATTGAAGGAGGAAGATGCAACGTGATTGAATTGATGACCCAAGTAATGCCCACATTATTTAAATACCAATAAAAGCAAACAATAGAATATTTAGACAAAAATAAAAAAATATTTTGAATATATGATATAACAAAAATTTATAATAAAAACAATTAAAAATATCTAATTTGACCTTGTTTATAGTAGGATATTCAACATATTACATCTCAAATCTGAGATCAAATATTTATTGACAATCAAATAAAAATTATAGCCACTTGTATTTATATTATAATTTAGGCTTAGAGTGGACGTGGAAGTGGGATATCCATCAAATTGACACGTAAAATATGGAGCGATTATATCAAACACTGCAGGTTAGGTTCACTGAAAAGTTCCTATGTTCCGTGGAACTTGTACTTTCTGGTGAGTTTTGTTTGTCGCCAGAAATTGAAAATACCGTACACTGCTTTTAGCAGTTGCTAAGAATGAATATATAAATTATTACATTTATTTATGTGATTAATAGTAATATCATGGTTAATATTGTCATAAAGTTATTGAATAATATGCGTAGTTAATTATATGTATAAATATGATTAAGTGAAGAGTGATTGTAATAACTACAGTATATTTAGATGTACTTTTCCATAAACGCTTTTGCTTTTAACATATTAAATAACATTAGTTAATTAAGATGTTTTTATGCATAAGGAGCTTTTAATTTATCTAAAACTCATTAAATATTCAAGAAGTTTATTGAAAAGACTCTAATTTTATCTTGCAAATGGTTAATAATGTATACATCACTAAAGCCCAAGTATGCCCTTTTCAAGCCTCAAATTGTGGTGGAGGAATGATTCATGTATTTATTAAATAGAAAAGGTTTAGTACTGAGAAAACGTGGACTTGAACTAGCATTAAAATTACACAAGATTGACTAAGCTGCTGCTTGCATCAAGATGAAGGAAACAAAGGAGGTGGGGTGATTGAAACAACAGGTATAAGCTTCCGATACAAGAAAATGAATGAATAAACAAGAATATTGAGAAAAAAATTACCACTATTGATTACACACAAACTAAGCTAGGTACGGATCTCACTATTGACTTTTGTATACAAGCAACTCAGCAACATCACCAGCATGGTGATATAAAAATAGGGTATAAGCGATGTGAAGCGAGAATAAAAGTTGGTCAGACTCGGTGTAACGGAGTCCCATTTCCTCCGGAATAACAACAAACCCTAAATTAAGCTCTGGCTGTACAGTGTTTTCCCATTCAGCTTTCATCGAATTCTACACGATTCAATGACCTCGCTAACAGCTTTATGAGTCTCCGGCGAAATCATGTTCAGAGATAGATGGAATTCCTGCATATCAAGGCACAAAGTCAGTGTTTAATACTTTAAATTTAAATGGAAAAAAAAGGGATATAGGTAGTCAGGCACAGGAATACCAAAATGATCAAGGTGAAGAACCCCAGTTACCATTCATTCCCAAAAAAATTGTGTCTAACAGATAGTGTCAAGCAAGTTTCACATTTTCATCCCCATGGTGCAAAACAATTACTCAAGAAGTACATACCACAAATCTGTCCAAAACAGGTACAAGACTTGCTAAGTTCTGGTCTGGAAGATTGTCAGCAATTGCTGCACGGATGCTCTTACTGTATACCATAAAAAAATAAGTAAATTATAGGCCTTCAGATATGCAACAAAACAAATGAGAATTTATAAGAAAACCTTTCAGTGGAAAGAAATGCCAGAAGCAGCGCAGAATAAGCTTCCACGATCATTTTCTCGGCTTCTTTTTCACTTTGTAGAACAGCTGCCTCATCGTTCTGCATGATGAAACATAAGATTATTCAAGATACATAGATAGCAAACAATATACATTACAAAACTAAGACACGCCAACTTTTCAAAGTGCTTGTAATATACATCAGATGAACATTTCAATGTCTAGGAAGTTTGAAACCAATTGCTAGTTGTTTTCCATAAGCATCCCATTGCATTATCCACATCAGACAACAATCAAGTGAAGCATGATCCCAGCACCCAATTTCTTTACCTGCTGCTTCATGGTATTTTTTGTAACTATTTCAGCTTGATGGTAAAGAAAAACGGTTTTTTATCACCTGATAATGCTGAACCATCACACATGATACAGTAAACAAGTTGAGAAGATTAGCAATAGATTATCAACTTAGAGCATACACCATTGCTAATTTTCATGATATTCCAAGCTTCTCACAAGCATTCACCAATACATACAGAACAAAAATGCAACAAAAACAATAACTATCCCAAGAATTCTTCAGAAAAAATTGAACATGCTACCCACCAGTTGCAAATGCTTATCTTCCCCATCTCCTTCGCTTTCACCCAAGTTAGCCAAGAAAATGGAGCACAATAACTGAATAACATCTTTCCGAACCTCCTGACGCAAGCCTGCAGAGGAAGGTAGCAGAACACTGGCTGCTGCAAGCCTTGATCTGCATAAAGCCACTAGCATGTTGTAAATTACATATAATTCAAAGTTAAAGTTAGCATGTTGTTCATTCATAAACAAAAACAAACCAAACCAAATGGGTTAAATTGTGAATTTTTTATTAGAAAAAAAAGTGTAATGCAATGTCACTACAATTCAATAGTTGTGCACTGTGATGAAACACTTGTAGAAGAAACGAAGAAGATACGAATCCTTTTTCTACATTATAATTATGAAAAATAGAATAAAAGTATAGAAACACCCCACCACATAAAGAGTAATCAAACAGAACTCCTGTGATCCTGACATCATGCAATAATACAATTAAATGGTACAAAAAATATTACTCTAATTTTTACTCTCTTGATCATAGTACGACCAAAATTCGCCCCTCTCATTCTCTTAAGAATAGCATTTTCACTAGACACATTTCCATACATACATATATATATATATATATATATATATATATATGAACATCGAACTTAATTAGTCCAACCATTGAATTAGAAATATACATTACCTTGATTGAGTTTACAAAAAATCACATAATTAAAAAACTAGTGAACACTTCACTCTTATGGTCAGTGTACTTTTGTAACATATGCCTAATTTATTTAAAATCTGGTATATATGATCAGTGATATATTGGGTTAGTTTGGTTAAATTTAAAATAAATATTTCTGAAATAAGCAATTTATAAAAAAAGCCACTTATTTAATAAATATGATATGCTTCCTTAAAAGTAAAGCAGGAAGACGCTTAATTTTCAAATAAACAGATTAGACAAACACAAAAAACAGCATAAATCTGATTATTTTATTAAAATAAATCCTTCGTTAGAAATAAATAAGCATAAATAAATTCACACATTATCTTACTATTTTTTAAATATGCAATTTTGTAAAAAAAAAATCACTTGTTTAATAAGTAGATATGATATGCTTCTAAAAAAAGCAGGAAGACACTCTTCCTAAATAAGCATATTAGACAAACACATAAAAAAGTATAAATCTGCTTATTTTATTAAAAAAATACTCTTTTAAGAATAAATAAGCATAAACAATTCACCCATTATCACACGATTCAACAATCCCATTTGTTTAATTCAAATCGTATAAAAGGTTACTAAGTGGAACAAGTACCCAAGACTCATTTTTGGAGTGAATGGATCCCTTCAATTGTTCAAAATAAAAATTACACAAGGAAAAAACACTCAAAGAAGAAAGCAGGCGAATCTGTTGTTCATGTAGCTGTATTAGTTCATTACGAACAGCCATCTAGGAAGGTTTTCAAATTACCTGTTATGACCATCCTTCTCCACAAGATTTACAAGCAGGCCCAGAATAGCAACAAGGAAATCTAACTCGTGATCAGTCAGATGCCTATCAGATTGAGGATCTTTGGTATTTCCGGCAGCATTTTCTTTTATCTGATCAAAGGACAAAGGCGAGCTGAAAGAAGGGAAATGACAGGCAATTAACATAGACATAGTCTCCAGTCCTCCATAGGTAGCAATTTGGTGGCAACCAACAGGGTTGTCATTGGTCAAATTCATGAGCACCTACAATGAGACGACATTCGTTAGTGAATAAATTGTAACTAACTTTGGCATGAGAAAAAACATGATACCATCTCCTATGAGAAAAAGAATAACAAAAGAGGGCAGAGGGACACGCTATATCCTAGTTCTATAGATAGGTCCTATATATCAAGCAGATATTTCTCCAAACGATTAGTGTATAACAGTTGCATAGAAAACTCAGGATTGTAACTATCCACTAAAAAAGAATAACTGTCAAATGGTTTGCCAGGGAAGCAAGTCCTCTACTTTCACTCAAGTACTCAAACATGATCAGTGTGTCTAAATGATACAAAGAACAAAACTAAATCAGATATAAATACCTTTACAGCAGTAAGAAGGCAGTCAGTTAGAACGCTAGAATCTTTTTCATCACCAACATCAGAGCTGGGACAATTGACGTCTCCATTACTTAATTCTTGTTGGCTAACAGCGGTGTGAGATTGACATTCAATTTCGAATCCTCTGCTTGCTGTCACATGCTTTTTAGAATGTGACTTTTTTTGTTTTCCTGCTAACAGATCCCACTTAGAAGGTGCAATGTCATCCTCATCAAATGCAAAGGGATCTTGGCTGTCATCCAATATTACAACTGGGGTAGATTCCATAAAGCGAACATTCTTCCTGGAATTATTTTGAATCATGGACGTTTTACAGTACGAACTCTTTGATGCACCACTACAAGACCCAGACGTGGAAGAACTGACCCTCATCTTTAGTGAATAAGTATCAGTAGTTGAAGTGCTGGGAGTTTCAGAAATGGATAGCGAACTTTCCAACCGGTTACATGTCAATATTCGGCTGATCTGAGAGGCATTAGAACTCTTAACACAAGAGCCTCTCTCTGCTCCATTATACTCTCTATTGGAACCACGTGATAAAGTTTCATTCTCTGCAAAATTCAAATGAAGGAGCATTCAGAAAATCAGAAGACTAACTTATTTCTATGCTAGTAAGTCACAGCTTCCAGTAGTTAGAATGGGAATCAAATTATCTTATCACACTAAGGTACAGAATAATAATGGATAAGGCACAACCATGAAGGTCATTCTACAGATTACTACATCCTGAACAAAACTACATTTTCTCATAAAGTTTGCCTGATGAAAAAATTCATATTATGAGAAAGGAGTGCAGGAGTATAGACAGAGCAAATTCTGTGTCAAAGTCCACACATGATCATCAGTATAGATCAAGGACTCAACTTAAATATTTTGCCAGATGAGTCTAGATTTCAAATTCAAGTAGAAGAGTGGACTATAAGCATAGTAAGAAAGCTAAAAAACTAGCAACCCCAACTCTGATGCTCAATTCTCTTTTGAATTAAAGGAATAATTTCCTACCATATGAAGACAAAAAGAAATTAATCAAGGATTTGATGAGATGAGATCTTAAATGTTAAATCCTTATAGTAAGTCTGCAAAGCTCAAAAATAAAGCAAATGATATTTCTTACTGGTAGAAACTAAACTACAAAACAATGGAGAATAGCTTCTTATGATTCAAGAAAAGAAACTGTTAAAATATAGAAGATTAATCTAGAGTAATGTACATGCGCAGAACCTCTAGATATGGCCCATCCCCCTTTTTCCTCTCAATTCATGTCCACTACGCAATATAGTATTCCCTTTCAAATTCTCATTCTCCCCAACAGATTTTCCACCTCACATTATTCCTTGCCCTCTCAGCATTCAGTTATGCTCCAGGTTTTAACATAAATAATCCATTTATTTACTATCATGTCCTCTTCATCCATGTCAGATTGTGTTAACCTTCTATTTCCTGCCCCTTTCCAAATGTCATATGTCTCAATAATGGAGGCCTATCAATATCCGCAACTTAATAGAAAAAACAGAGCAAGAGACAATAATTATTTCCTAAAGGGGGGAACAGTTCAAGAAATAGATCCTATCTCGGTTAAAAGGATAAGAGCATGAACAAAGGTTATAAAATGGTTTTGCTAATTTCTGCTTAAAACTCCAAGTAAATAATAACAATCTAGTACCTTTATAGTCTCTGAGCTGATCCAATTCAGAATCATGACTGGCCATAGAGAACAGGTCGTAGGACTTGTTATCATTGGATGCAGTAGAGGCACATCGACGTAAACATAGATCTACATGTAAGAAGATTTTCAGCAGAGATGAGAGAGAGAGAGGAAAAACTAAGAACCACCAGAAATGAAAACTAATCAAAGCAAACAAACATGATTGCTGAAAATAAAATAACTAATAAGGAACAGATTGAAAAAGCATCAGGTTACCCCTTTGAATGATCATTACCTGAGAGGACCTTTATGACAGCTATGATCAGCTCTGTAAAAGAAATTGGGGGACCCCGAGGACTCGATTTTCTTTTCATTCCAAGCAAATGACTCTACAGTGAAAGAGTCAATGTTAAGATTAAATTATTGGTAAATTAACATGTTCACTGAGCTAGGAATGCAATAAACCATGCACCATGCACCATGCATAATAACACGATGCAGATACCTGTAAAAAAAATAATTAACAAACATGTTTTTAATTACACACGCAAATAACATATGTCAACCTGATTGTCATTGCTTAGGAAAGTAGCATTTTCCATTATCTTCAAGCACTTGAGAAGTAAGGTTAGGCTCTTGATTCGTTTGTCATTTCTTGAACCTTTGGTAGAAAGAGAACTATCCTTCATCCAGTTCTGAAAGAGAAATCCAGAGTTTTCATGTAATTGCTAGGGGAAGCAAATATAGGTGCATTTGATTACAATTCAGTTAGAAGTAATTTTAAAGAATTGATTTTTGAAAGAATTAAAAAAAATGTGGTTAAGAATATTTACTAAGTGAATTTAGAGCAAATGATGTTTTTATATGAAAAATGTAAAATCTCTCCTTAATTGAGTTCCACAACAAGAACCTATTTAATAGAAAAGTAAATAATTTCTTTTCACCAAAACCAATTTCGTTCACAGCAGAATTAATTGGAATTCTAAAATGTTACCCAAATACCCCTATTGCTATACAATATGAACTAACATACAAGCTCACACCTCCAAATCTGAATGACAATCCATGGTGACTTCAAAGACCGCATCAAGTCCTCCATGCTCCCTTAATTTTTCCTTGAAATTTCCACCAGTCTTCCGTACAGCGCCTGAGGTTTCTGAATATAAAAAATATATATAATAATACTGAGAATATGTTTCAATATAAATATATATATATATATATATATATATATATATATATATATATATATATATGCATACACACATTCAAATTGGACCACAGGAGCATTACAAAGTTGATTGAAGTGAGCTCTTGATCAACTAGAGGCCGCATAAACTGCTTACAGGAATTATAACTTGTTGTAGAGACAGAATACCGCATAAATCATAATTTACAAGTGAAAACTGTAAAATCTTGAAAAGATTGGGATAGAATATATCACCATCCTAGAATGTGTATATAAAAAAACAGATTCCATCAAGTTAAGCACCACTGTGCCGAGAACTAATTAATTTTATCTGTATTTCAGAATCAGGATGGCATATTCAGAAATTGGGAAGAAATAAAATTAACAGGACAGGTATAAAGTCGACAGCAATGCATCCTAAACACTAAATACCAGTATACATAAACAAATTTCATTATTTATAATTATTTTTGTGCACAAAAAATGGCATTGAAATTTAAAAGAACATGATATCATAATAGAAGGAAAAGAACTTCATTCAGCCAATAATACGAACTGTGGACATGAATGTTCTTTACATACCATCAAGAGAAATAGCAGACAAACAAGCCTTCTCCATTGTCAGCAATGCTAACCACTTTGGGCATAATTCTGGTCTCTCCACCCCATTGTCATTCTGACAAGCTTTTAGCTCTTTGCAATTTACTAGAATTTCTTGTACTCTGGAAAAAACTTCAGAAGAACTAGAATCCAATCTTCCCGTTGTATTTTTTAGCATGTCATCATTCTGACGCAATGATAAAAGTTTATAGCCAAATTTTGGTGTTTTGTCTTTAATGGTTGTGGTGACAATTGGTCTTAAAAACTTGATTAGAAATTGAATACAACCGGGTGATTCAAGGAGGTGATCATCTTGGCCCTGAAACAAAAACGTATTGACTAAAATATGCAACAGTAATGCTCGTATTGCTCATAGCTTCTTTCATTATTCAAAATCCAATATCTGCATTTCCATAGACAAAAGAAGACTTACATCATTGGTCAAAATGTACAAAAGGGTTGCAGCTGCAAGATTGCTGGGAGAATCATCAAGATTGAGACCCAAAATGGCATTGGTTATTGTCTTTGCCATCCTATACAGCATAAAAATCCGATTCATCAGCTAAACATTCATACAGGAAGTATATTTCTAATATAAAAGTGAGTTCAATCCATGCACTCAGTTTAAAGTTCCGTCTAAATGAACTTTTATGGACATACAAAGAGCATTTCAGTTAGTGACCAAACACCCCATTAGTCCTCCAAAGGTTTTGGAACCAAATTAGTCATTTAAAAATTAAATCAATCACCAAATATCTTTTCAAAGATCTAAAATGTCAGAACATCTCCATCCCTGTGGAAGACAAAAATTGTGACACCTGATAGCTATGAAGGAATAAATCTTGGAAGGATTGAGCGATTACAAAAAAAAGAAAAAAAAAAACATTTTTGAGAAACTAAAGTTTTGACAAAAAAACATTTTGAGGAACTAATTCGGTAACTAAAATTTTCGAGGACCTAATTGAGAATTTTTTTTTTTTTCGAGAAAATACTACTCCGCCTCACTCACTGACAGTTACATAGCACTTGGGGCGATTATAACAACAATATTATGAATCCTTAGAATCTCATTAATCTTGATATGGAAGATTCTACACAACTATTATTACTGTATCAAATAGCAAGAAAGCCACCCACATCGGGTGGCCAGAGTGGGAAGCAAACTTAGGGTTCACCACATCCGGGTTGGGTTGGGTTCGACCACAGAAGAAAGCACTGGCAAAGGAGGATCAATACATCGTGCCACGATTAATATCACAAGCTAAAAGGGGCACGGGATTACCTCGTAAACAAATAAACGGCAACATAGTTCATTAAGTGAAATAAACAAGCGCAATCCTTGAAAACGGTAAAATATCTAATCTCCCTTCAACTCGCATTTCCACTTAAAGAGTAGCCAAAGATCTCACGATCAAATCTACCTTAACAGCAATGATAATACCAAAAGCAAAAACCGAAAAAAAAACATTAACCCTTTCAATTCTTCATCTCAGCCAGAAGTAAATAAGCAATAATTAGTCAAATCCAAAAAGAAATTTACAGCTCCTGACTCGTCCCCGACATTCGAAAGTGCCAACAAATTCAAAAACCCCACACATCCACGAACCTTAAACCAGCAAATCACTCCTCCCGTTCCAAATTTAAAATTTTAAAACAAACCCAAAAAAACTTTCCAAAAAAATAATAGAGAAAAATTAATAAATTAAATAAAAACACACACACACTAAGAACAAGTGCATGACAAAAGACCCATTTCATATTGGCAAGAAAAAAGAAAGTTGGAGATAAATTGACACACCCTTGAGTCCTGAGAAGCCTCCTCTGGTGCGTAGTGGAGCAAATTGTCAAGAGCGAAACCAAACTCGACCTTCTGATCCGCAGAGGTTGTCCCTTGCGTAGGCCATCGAGGGCGAAATTGACCTCGTCAACGTGCTCCATCATCTCACCAAACTCCTGCGCCTCCATGAGCGTGGACGTCGCCGGAATCCCCTCCGAGCGCTTTTCCGCCCCGCGCCGCGCCCGCTTGGACTCCCTCTCTGCGCACAAATCGTCGATCTCCGAATCGAAGAGGGGCCAATGCTGCGACGAGGAGTCCTGCGAAGAGAAGGCGAAGGCGCAGAGAGGGTCGCCGGTCTCCTGCGAGAAGGGCTCAGAAACGTCGTCGTTGAGCGAGGAGGATCCCGAGCACGTTCCCGAGAGAGGTCTGTTGCGGCGTCCGTAGGTGCGCACGATCATCTTTGGCTGAGATCGGCAGCGGGTGGTGGGTAGTGGTGGCGGCTAAACGGAGGAAAAAGGGTGGGACATTTGGTGACTAGAAAAAGGGCTTTTTCGGAATTCCAAGAATTAGGTGAGAAGTTGAGCTGGGTCAGTTCAAGAACTGGAACAAGAACAAAGAACAAGAAGGAGAATTGGATTGAATTGAATCGAATCGATGAACAAGTTTTACGTTGTGTCGAGATGAGTGAATTTGAATTTTTCTTGTTATCAAATTCCGTGCGATTTTGAATCGATGGGTCAGTGTGGTTTATTTTATCCGATGAGAGAACAAACAAAACCCTTTGTTCAACATCTACGGAGGACAATTTCGGTATTTTCAAAACTTCGGACATCGTTTTCTCACGTGGAGGTGGAGTAATGAAAAATTATATATTTCTTATTAATTTTCAAATCTCCTTTTCAATTAATAGTTTAAGAATTAATCTAATAAAAAATAATTTCTCAAATATCTTAAATTTCTCTTTTTATCTCTCTTAAGTTTTTTGGTTTTTTCAACCGATTATCCCTTTTCAGTTTATTAACTCTTTTGTCTTATCTTTTGAATATGTCTTTTATTTATTTCATTTAACTCAATTTTTCTTTATCAAACTTAAATTTGTTTATTTACTCTTTTCCTACCCATGTTATTAGCATTAGTTGATGGTTTAATGTTTTCAGATTCATCTTTTGCAGACATTTTTCACATAGAAGTTCCTTCTCATAGTTAAATTCTAAATACAATTATTTAGTATTTATGATATTATATTTTACTGATAGTTACTTTTTGGTCTTATTAATATTAATTACATTTTGAGATAAATAAGTTCATAATTAAAATACTATCAAAACTAAGTTTCGATTACTAAAATCAGGTATTGATTATTAAAATCAAATATCGTCTACTAAGAGTTTGGTGTCAACTACTAAGCATCAAGTGTTGCTTACCGAAGATCGAGTGTTACTTGTCAAAGATTAAGTTTAAGTTTTGCTCGTTGAGTGTCATATATTACATGTTGAAGACCAAGTACTGCTAGTTGAAAGTTAAGTGATACTTGCTAAGGGTCAGCATGTCAAAGGTTGACTACTACTTGTTGAAGGTTACATGTGTTGGAAACTCAAGTGTAAATAAGAATGACAATTTTACCTGCGGGCACGGATATCCGCGGATAAAATCCGCGACGGATAGTAACTATCTGCGGATATTTACTACCCGCGGGTAACGGATAGCGGGTATTTTAATACCCGCTTCTAAACGGGTCGGGTACGGGTAGTATACTACCCGCGAAAAATTAAAAAAAATAATTTATATATATTTTTAATTAAATTAATTAAAAATTAAATTATATTATATTTTATTAGGTTAAATTTAATTAAAATTAAATTTTATTTTATATTATATTATATTATATATATATATATATATATATATATATATTTTTGTAATTTTATTTAAATTTTATTTTAAATATGTATTAAATATTTCTTTTTTATTTTTTACGGGTATCCGCGGGTACCCGCGGGTTTAAAAATACCCGCGGATATTTTTTAAACGAGTACCCGGCGGGTAGTGGGTCGGGTAACAGGTACAATTTTATCCGGTGGATCGGGTTGCGGGTAGGCACTACCCATGTCCGACCCGACCCGTTGTCATCCCTAAGTGTGAGTCCAAGTCCCACATTGGATAAAAATAAGAAAGTAGAACACTATATAAAGGTGAAAGACCTGACCACAAACCGGTCTTGTAAGTACAATGTCTAATTGCTTCTACTCAGCCCTGAGTTGGCATGTTTGACTGCTTTTACCCAGTCATAAGTTGGATTGTCTGACTGCTTCTATCCGGTCATAAGTCAACCTATCTAACCACTACCCGACCATAAGTCTGTTTGTTCGATTACCTTTCGAAATAACAAAGTTAATGACATATTACTCTATAACTTAGCAAAATCCAGATCAAACAACTAGCTCATAAGGTAAATAGATCACTAGGTCTACACAATTCTATATAGGTGGGGACCTATAAACGTATTTTATTTGACATATCCCACTAACTTGAGGTCGGAGTGTCTTCTACAAACACGTCTCTTCTCAATTTTGAAAAAATATGAATCTAAAACATCTCAATTTAAAAAATAAGAAGTCTTCGTTAAAAATGTGTAAGAAGTCTTCCGAAATATATATATATATATATATATATATATATATATATATATATATATATAACTAAAATAGTGGTATTTTACATTTACATTAGGAATAATTCATTTTACATTATATATAGTTATTAGAGTTAAAGTTAGATGACGACACAATTCATTTTCTTTTTATTGTTGTTGGTTTATGCTCTGTATATTTAATGTTGGTTATGGTAAGAATATATAGGTTCACATACATCAGGAATATAAATTGAAAAAATAAAAGAAACTGGCTTCTTATGATTGTGTAGTAAGAGAAAATAAGAGGGAAAAAACTTGTATTGAATGGTATACTTAAAAATAACACTAAGATTCTTTATAAAAAATCGTTTCATAGTTAAGAGTAGGGCATGTAATTAGTAGAATTTGAGAGTATTTTTTAAACGTGTGAATTCTAACGTAAGGGATTTATTTTTAATTATGACAAACTTTATTTGTACTTGTTAAAAAAATCATTATTCTCGGATAGATAATTCAGAACTACATCATATTATTAAAGGTATTATAAATAGGATTTTTTTTAACTGCATTATTTAAGATTATTTATGTCAGTGAATATAAATAAAAGATGACATGAAAAACTTAAATCATTATAACATGTATAAAATATGGGTAAAAATAGAGTTTATGTTACTTGGTTATTATCATAATATGAACAAAAACACAAATTTGATGCAAATTTTATTTAAATTATCAAAATGGGAGCATAATTTGGTTCGACTTATCCACTTTCTTATTTTTCTTAAATCTATCTTATTTTGTTAATTTTAAAAAAGAAAATGTATCCTATTGGTGCTTTTGCTGTAAAACCTGAATAAAAAAAATTACATGACTTTTGATAACCTAAACCTTCTGCAAAACCTAAATCCATCTTACGTTAATTTTAGTCCAAGAGATCCGCTAGCTATTGACAACCTAAACCTTCTCCAAACTTCTGTAGTTTCTCATGTCTTAATCCATCATCAATCCAACTTCATCCAAGAGCAAAAGAATGTAACAAATTTTACTAGTTCGACCAATAATGACGTTAACTATCAAGGCCTCCAGGAAAAGAGAAACACAAGCATCTTTTACTAGCTATAGGTCTGGAATGGTTATATCTAGCCAATGAATTCTCCAAATGTGAAACTTAACTCCAGCAAAGAAAACCAACTCCTTTACTCCCTATCTTGGTTCTAATTACTGTCCCAAGTTATTTAAGAGAAAACTAGACTCTCACCAAGCCATAACATTTCGTCAAATAAAACAAAAGAAATCTAAAATCTCACTAAACTCTAGCCAATTAACTCTACCTCAACACTTTAAATCTAGCGTGAACTCTTGAGATAAAGTTCTCTAGGAATTTAAAATATTGGAACAACCATCCAAATAATAATACATCATAAGATATCATTTCTAAAAACCACAAAAGACAATATATGGTGAGCTCCTCTTACCTCATTTTTCAGCAGGAAAACTCTAACTCTGTGCTCTAAATCCCAAGCCTCTCCCTTGCTTGCTCTCACTCTAAGATCCTAAATGTGTGGTAAAATGAAGAGAAGTTTTTTGTTGTGATCAACCATATTAGTAATGAGCTGGATGAATATGCTGCCTGAACGAGGAGCTGAAAGGGGATCAATGAGTTATGACCTTGCTTTCGATTATGAAATGCAGGCCTAGGCTAATAGTACTTTACAAAATAAGAATAAACAGGTAGTAACTGCCACCAAACCGGGATCAAAGAAGTTAGATAAGGAGCCAAATCAAAAGTTACCCTAAACAATGCTAATGACGTCAACCATGTGGCTAATTTATTTTTCAGGGAAGTGGTGAGGCTACATGTAAAATTTGTTAGCCATCTTTGAAAGGTATTGTGGGGTAAGCTAGGTACAAAACTTATCTTCTCTACAGCGTGTCATCCCCAAACGGATGGACAGATGGAAGTGGTAAATCAAACTCTTTCTCAACTCCTTATATGCTTTGTAAATAAAAATTTAAGAACTTGGGAGGAATGGATACCTCATTCTACTACTTATATGTCTCCATTTAAGGTAATCTATGGTTTTAACCCTCTAAATTCCTTAGATTTGTTTCCTTTGCCTAATATTGATTCTATGGCTAATGGAGATGGACTAACCAAAACTACTTTTGTTACGAACTTGCATAAGGAAGTGAAGGCACAAATTGAAAAGAAGATGGAGAAACTGAATTTTAAGGCTAATTAAGGGATGAAGAAGATGACTTTTGAGCCCAAAGATTGGGAATGGGTACATCTTAGGAAGGAAATGTTTCCTTCCAAAAGGAAATTGAAGTTCCTACTTAGAGATGTACCCTTTCAAGTTCTTAAAAAAATTAATAATAATGTTTACATTGTTGATCTACCTAATAATTTAGGAGTAAGTTTTAGTTTCAACATTAATGATTCGTCTCTATTTAATGCAGGTACTAATTTGGGGACAAATTAGCTTCAAGAAGGAAGGAATGATAGAGGACTATCCCTTGATCCTATAGAAGACAAACTTGAGAAATAGCCTTTGTAATTCAAAGGACCTATGACAAGGTCAAGGAGAAAACGATTGGAAGAACAAATCTCCTTTAGGCTTATGATACTCCATGAAGATTGAAATTCAAGGGACGTGAAGATCATGACTTGGAGCATAATTATATAATAGTTTAAAGAATTAAAAATATTTGCAATTTTCTTTTAATGGCAAATAATTTGCTTATATTTTCTTTTTTTAATTTTGAATTATTTTTTTGTTCAATGTCTTTGGGCTTTCCTTTGAGGTTTCTTAGGTGCCTTAAACATTTGTGCTTATATATAGGGGCATCAAATACATATGTGGACACTTTTTGAGTCATAATTGATGCATTTGTATTTTTTAGAGAGAATTCTCTTGGTTCTTGGATTAGAACTCTGATTCTTATCAAAGATTAACATCTTTGTGACGAATCTTCACTTGACTTATCAATCTGCTAGATTGTGGTCTCCACATCCTTGTCTTATTCCGCGTTCTTGTCTGATTTATTTTTATTATGCCCCTCGAGGATTAAAATTCATTAAAGATCGTATTCTTTCCTAAACAGGATTGTATAAAAAGTGATACTTCATTTTAACCATAAATATGTTACAACATCAATTCTAGTATTTAAGAAACCTATTTGATTTGTTGGATGAGTCATAGGTGCAACCAAACTAGAAAAATCATGTTAAATGTCAAAACTGATACGGATAATCGATTATTTCAATCAGAATGTTGTCTTTTATACAAAACTCTCTGAAATAATCGATTATAAGGTGTGATAATCGATTATTTCAGTCAAAAGGTCATCTTTGTATGAATTTTCTCTAGCCGCTTTTGTTTTTAAGTTCTTATATGTTTTCCTTGTTTTGGATTCTTTATTTGGGAAAGTTAGTTTATAAATTTGATATACCTAATTGATTTGAATAATTGGATATTTAAGGTTTGTGAACATGTTTATGTATATATTTTATGGTAGATGAATATGGTGGTATGCATAATGCTTCATGAAATGAAATATTGAATATTAATATGTATGGTAGTTGTTCACAAATATATGATGTCTTGAAGATGATGATTATGTCTTGATCATGTGCATGGTATATGGACGTAATTCCATGACGCTCATGGAAAGATTCCATGGTGGTGTCTTATAGTGTATGTATTATTGTAGGAACTCAAATGGTCATTCATTCTCAAGTAGAGAGGAGTGTCATGTGGTGAGAGTAATAGGATGTCATAGTCTAGGGGCCAATACCATTGGCAAATGGCGCTTTAACGGACTAATCTTGTGCGGTAGCTTAAGGGACAGCTGTTCCACCACTACAAGTGTACAACCTGTCATAGCTCGACAATAACGCATGTATATGTATTTTGAGTATATGTCTTACATGTTTAGGTGTTGTGTTTAGATTGAACTGAAAATATAATATGTTACTTTGTGAATGTTATGTGTTAGTCTTTCTATATTAACTTACTCTTTTATCTTTGTTTGTGTTTTTGTTTTATCTTTTGCAATTATCGCCTTAAATGATGTGAGCTTAGGGGGAACGTCCTTTCAATTGATTCAATGCGGGGGGCGTAGCGGAAGCAGTGACATAGTTAAGTTTTAGTTCTCCAAGTATAAGTCTTCAAAATTAGATTTCTCAAGTTTTTCGTCAGTTATCATATTTGTAACACTTATTTTAGTAGTTATATAATAGTAAAGTGGGATGTTACACATCATTTATTTTCATATTAGTTATTAATCACATTCAAATTTCATAGTTATATATTTAATATAAAATAAATTTAATTTTTGAAGAATACTTGAATAAAAACTTGATTTTCTTTTAATAATGAATTTATACTATAAAAATAGTTAAGTATCTTATAAGGAAAATAATTTATAATTGTAAGATCTAAAATATTTACAATATAAATAACATCTTACGTATAATTGTAACACCCTTTATGTTATATTATCTTTATTTAAATTTTTTATTTAAGTATGTTCTTATAGCTAAATTGAGAAATTATGAAAAATTGTTTTGTAAAAATCTAAAGGATGATTTTGAAGTGCCAACTTGTTCCCGTTCCTAAATTACCTCGACAAAATTGTGATAACAATCTCATGAACCATTGTATTAGACTGCAATTTTTACAGAGTATTATTGAAATATAGTTATCCATTTTGATCAGTGGGACTTACAAATGGAAGTTTATGCTATGAGAAATAGTTTCCACATTTCAATGTAAAAGTTAGGTTTCACATATTCTCTAGTTTTGAGTTGTCTTGGTAAAAATTTTATTCGTGTTTCATTAATAGTTAGATCTGGATGAAATTTTTATCTCGAGTTTATAAGACGTAGTGCTTCATTCTAATCATTGGGATTTCCATTTAGAGGTTTGGGTTAGAGAAAAAAAATTTGTTGGTTGAACTAGCTACGCCTATTTCCTATTTCAAATTACTTTAGTAACAATTCAATTATAGCTTTGTTAACCATTGTATCAAGCTCAAAATTTTATAGCATGATATTAAGATAATATTCTTTAATATGACCATTCAAATTTACATGCAGAGGTCTATAATAAGAAATATCATTTTCGCATTTGGGATACGAAATAACTCTTCTAAAAAGTCAACAAGTTTTCTCCTAATTACCATAAGTTGCTAAATGTGAAACACTACTATAATATTTAATTACTCAATTATGGCTTTACTATTACATGTTTGAAAATGTATAGAAAAAGAATAATATTAAAATAATTATATAATAATAGGCTTAATTAGTGATTTAGTCATCTTATTTGTTAGTTTGGTTCAGTTTGGTCTGCTTATTATTTTTTGGTTTAATTTAGTCATTCAATTTTTTAAAAAGGTTCGATTTAGTCATTGACATTAATAATGTTAAAATATTTAAGGTATAATACCTATTTTGGTCCCAATTTTGGTTGGGAAAATTCAAAATGGTCCCGATTTTTTTTTCTGTTTAATGTAGTTCCAAAGAATGTAATTTGTGTTCAATTTGGTCCTTTTAGTAAACACCGTCTAAATCGTTAATGGCGAGATGTCCACATGTGCAATTACAGAGTTAAATGGGCTTACGTGGAGTCCTTTGTGGCGTTGTGAGTTGTATTTATTATTTTTCAAATTGTATTTCTTTTATTAGGGTTATTCTTTTGAAAAATAAATTAAGGTAGTTAGTTGTGAAGTTTTGGTCGAGGTTTGGGAGGGAAATCTGCGAGATTGGGAAGAACAGGTTTAGGAGAGAACACCAGTGACGTGTTGTTCGAATTGGAAGCATTCATCTTTGGGAAAATCAGGTTTGCGTTCGTAATCTTTGCTTTGTGGCATTCATATATAATATTTTTGTTCTATAGTGTGAAAGTTGGAAATTTTTTGGTTTGTGAGTGTTAGATTTTGGAAAAGTTAGAATTTTGGTAACATTTGTGTAAACTGTTTAGTGTATTGGTGTGTAATGTATTATAATTGGTTGTGTGAAGGTCATTGTCGCTTTTCTGTCTTTGGTTTTGGTTTCCCATACCTGTTAGTAGTTACTTTTATCGTTTATATAGTGGTCTCATGCCCATAAAGTTCATTTTGTACGCTTGCGTTTGGGATGTCTGAGGAGAGGTTTAATGTTGTGATCCACCATGGTGGGACCCTAGTAAATTATTTTCTTTTTTAATATGTTGGTAGGGAAATGACATATTGGACTGTGGACCCTAACAAATGGAGTTATTTCGAAGTGGTAGATGTTATTAAGGAATTGGGGTATATTAAAGTGACTGACATATTTTATTGTGTTCAAAATATTCTGCATAAGTTGGTTGATGATAGAGGTGCAATGAACATGGTAAACGTTGTTAAGTATTTTGGAGAAGTTAACTTGTTTGTGGACCACGGTGTGGATGATGAGCCAGAGGTGCTTGAAAATGAAGTAAGTGAACAACTTCTTTTGCTCTGTCATGGAAGTTTAGACAATGGAGAAGATAGCCATGTAGGTGGGGATGGGGATGAAGTGGAGGTGCAGGGTTTGAATGAAGTAGAGAGTTTGAATGAAGTCCAGGTGCAGGGTTTGGATGAAGTGGAGGGGCGGGGTTTGGATGAAGTGGAGGTGTTGAATGAAGTTGAAGGGCAGGGTTTGGATGAAGAAGATGGTTTGAATGAAGTCCAGGTGCATGTTTTGGATGAAGTGGAGGGTTTGAATGAAGTAGAGGGGCAGGGTTTGGATAAAGAAGATGGTTTGAATGAAGTGGAGGTGCATGGTTTGGATGATGAAGTGGAGGTCCATGGTTTGGATGATGAAGTGCAGGGGGAGGAGGAGGAAGTAGAGGTGGAGGACGAACACCACGTGCATGTGGAGGAAGAAGTTTACGTTGAAGATTTTACTTCAAGTGTGTCTGATGATGAAGGACAAGGGGATAGTGATGAAGGAGAAGGGGATGAAGGACTAGTGGATGTTGATGTAAATGTTGATGAAGTACTTTTGGACGATATAGAAGGGGTTGTATCAGTGGAAGTTAATGAAAATAAAGAAAGTGGAAGTGAGGATATAGACGATATTGCACATAGCCAGAAAAACCCATATGACAGGGGGTTGTCTGATGATGAGTGGGAGTCAGATTTTTTGGCCACTCTAGAAGAAAGTGGAAGTGAGGATGCAAGTGATGAACGGCAAAGTTGTGGTCCATTTGGGACATTTGTTATGCAAAAGAGTATGTCTGAATACAAGTGGGAAGTAGGAACAAAGTTTAGGGATAAAAATGAGTTTATGGATATTGTTATAAGTTATGCAGTTCATGGTGGAAGGAATTTGAAGTTTATTAAGAATGATAACAGAAGGGTACGAGTAAGATGTTTGGGTGCCCAAAAAAGTTGTCCATGGATGGCTTATTGTGGCTATTTGGAAGGATGTAGGACATGACAATTGAGAAAAATTTTGGACAATCATACTTGCAGTAGGCAATTCAACATTAAAATGATGAATGTTAAGTGGTTGAGTGAGACATTAGATAATTCACTACATGAAAATCCGAATTTGAAGATAAATGAAATACGCTCAAAAGCTTTGAGGAAATGGAATACCAATGTCACAATTTCTAAAGCGTTTAGGGGAAAGATAATTGCATCTTGCAAAGTTGAAGGTAGTTATAAAAATCAGTTCAAAAGAATATATGACTATGCACATGAATTATTGAGATGTAACCCTGGATCAACAGTAAAAGTTAAAGTGGATACTGACCATGGTGAAACAACATTTCAGAGGTTTTATGTTTGTTTGAATGCTTGCAAGGTTAGCTTCCTCTCTTGTAGGCCATTTATTGGTTTAGATGGTTGTATATTGAAAGGAAAGTATAAGGGGGAGTTATTAACAGCTATTTGTAGAGATCCTAATGACCAAATGTTACCTCTGGCATATGCAATTATGGAAGTACAGAATAAAGATAGTTGGACATGGTTTTTGGAGTTGTTGATAGAAGACCTTGGGGGTGCTGAAGTCTGCAATTCATGCACTTTTATGTCTGATCAACAAAAGGTAAATGTATTTTTGATATGTCTCTGTTATATTATCAAAATTGGTCCTGGTTTTTGTTTAAAATGTTCAATTTGGTCCTTTTTTTACGAGGTTTATTACCAACTATATCTGAACTGTTACCTGGGCAAAGCACAAATTTTGCATGCGATACTTATATGCAAATTTCAGGAAAAAGTTTTTAGGGCAAAACTTGAAGAATCTGATGTGGAAGGTTGTTGCAAGTACATACCCCCAAGCTCGGGAAAGAGAAATGTTAAATATAAAGGAAGTCAATCAAAAGGCTTGCAAATACCTAATTGCTATAAACATTGATGACATGTAGAGTGGATATAAACATCGTTTTTATTCCTTGTAACAGATTTTGGTCTAGATCTAGATTTACAGGTATAGCACTTTGTGATACACTAACCAATAACATGAGTGAAGGTTTTAATAGTGTGATTGTTGATGCACGAGAAAAGCCAGTTATAACCATGCTTGAAGAAATTAGAGTATACCTCATGAAAAGATGGGCAACCAACAGAATTAAGATGTGTAATATGGACTTTGATATATGCCCCAAGATTAGAAAGAGACTTACAAATGAGTCAAATTTATCCAAAAATTGGATCCCTAGGTATGCTTTTTCTTTCCCTCTATTACTTGATGGCACTTGGTTTGTGATTAAAATGGCCGTATTTATCACTTAATTTTTAACTTGTATTCATTTATTATTTCATGGCAGTTGGTCTGCAGAAAAACTTTATGAAGTTAGACATTTTGCACAAATTACAAACAAGTTTGTAGTTAACTTGAACAGTCAAGAATGTTCGTGCAGGAAATGGCTTATTACTGGGATCCCTTGCTGCCATGCAATTGTAGCCATGAAGTTCTTAAATTTAGATCCAGAAGATTATATACCAATTTCCTTCAGACGGTCCACTTACGATGAAACATATGCCTCCATCATGTTTCCTGTGAATGGCCACCTGTTATGGGAAAGAACATCCTACCCAGACGTCCTCCCACCATTGAAGAGAACATTACCTGGCAGACTAAAGAAAAAAAGAAGGTTGGAATAATGGGAGCTAAGGAGGGATGAGACCCAGATGACCAAAGGTGGCCATAACAAAAATAATTGCCCATTACGTCCTCAACATGAAGCAGACCTACCAGAGGCATCTCAACAACCACCCCAACCACCAATTGAGGAAATGACACAACAATCTGAAGGACCTCCACAACCAACACAAGAATCTAGAGAAGAACAAACTCATAAAAGAAGAAGGGACAAGTTACCAATTAAAAGACCATGTGTTTTATAATGTTATAATGTTGTTGTACTTTTCTTTTGTTCGAATTGGTTACTTCTGTGCTAAACATTTGGAAGTGGCACTTGATATGTTTTGATATACATTGGAGTTTAAATCCTTACATGTAACCATGACCTCAGTTTTGTTTATGCAAACATATCGTTTTTATGCTTTATACAATTGCAAAGATATTGTTGTTTATTGCTTTATGGACACATCAGTCATCATCACAGGGACCATATTTGCAAATAATTAACGAAAATAGGGACTAAAATCAACAATTACTTACTAACACAAATTGTATTCCTTCATTCATTACAAAACACATAGGCAGAACCTCAACATCAAAACAGTTCAACTCCATTGACCTAAAAACACTACATTCAACCAGATTGGGACCACCTAAAACACATCATAAGTTGAACCAAAATACACACAACACATCATTCTAAAAACGCACAGAACATAACTATGTTCACTACACTAACAACACCAGCCACTGCTACTAATAACTTGATCCTTTTCTTCAAAGCCTTGACTGTGTTTTCCAGATAAAAAATCTTCCTCCTTTGCCTCCCAATAATAACATCCTTTTCATCAACATTTTCTTCATTGTACCACTTAAAATAGTTGCAACACATTGCATTACTAGCTCCACTATGTTATTCATGAACAAAAACTTCAAACACAATGTTAATTACTATCACATAAACAACATAGGGGTTATTCTAATTACCTTGTAGTTACGACAACCCCAAAAATATCTTCCCGCATTCTTTGAAGTTCTAGCCATTTTTACTACTGTCATCTCACCACAATTGCAAATGGGGATTATCCCTAGCCCCATTGAACCACCACCATGTCAACAACGACAACTTCGGTGCCCCAAGCTATTACAACAAGAAGAAGAAGATTGGGAACCAGACATGGCTCATTAACGACCAAGATTGGGAAGAAGATTGGTTAACATCTAACGTCACTGTGGCTTTCAAAGAACAAAAGCAAAAACCCTAATTTGAGAATCCACCCTCATTTCACCTCTGTAAAGGGTTTCATAAAATACAATTTGAAAAATAATAAATCCAACTGACAACGCCACAAAGGACTCCACGTAAGCCCATTTCACTCTGTAATTGCACATGTGGATATCTCGCCGTTAACGATTTGGACGGTGTTTGCTAAAAGGACCAAATTGATTACAAATTACATTCTTTGGGACTACATTAAACAACAACAAAAAATTGTGACCATTTCGAATTTTCCCAACCAAAATTGGGACCAAAATAGGTATTATACCAATATTTAACGACAAAGTGAGCTAGAGTGATTATATGGAATCTATGTCTTTGCAATTAGCTAACGTGGATTATTGGTTACAAATTTGTAATTAGGATGAAGATGAATAAGGAAGAACTCCTCATATGTTCAAGCCCAATTTTCTATTTTTCTTCCAAAACCCTAAGACACCAAAGGCTCCTCCTTCTTTCATCTCATGTAAGGGCAACCTCCCCCACTGCAGCCTCTACAACATGGCCGACGACATCATTGGCATTCT
Organism: Vigna umbellata; assembly: GCF_029865625.1. NCBI lineage: Eukaryota > Viridiplantae > Streptophyta > Magnoliopsida > Fabales > Fabaceae > Vigna > Vigna umbellata. Next base: position 52,192,767 of record NC_142165.1, on the reverse strand, counting down.
CGACAATGTTGTTCTGTCCCGACGCAGCCGCACCTTATCTCACCAAATTGAGAAACTCTACTCACCGCACATAAGCCAAATGGAAATTGGAGACGACATAAATACACTTTCCACCTTCGTTCGTCATCACACCATTAATCGGAAACGTTATTATTCTCTCCCTCGTCCTCGTTAGTACCATTCACTCTTCTTCCCACCTTTTTTTATTGGTCTTGGTTTTTTTGGGTATTTTTGGTTGATTATTGTTTATTAATGTCGTGGAAATGGAGAAAAGTAAGGGTGCTCAATGTGTTGTGTAAAATTTGTGAAGTGTTGTGTTCTCTGTTTGCATGTGAATGGTGTTGAGGAAGGAGAAGACCTTGATGTAGATAAAATGAAATTAGACTCGTGTGTTATTGTTAAAATTGGGGTAATGAAGTGAATAAAGATAAAGGTTCAAGGTGAGGTTGTGTTTTGGTGTGATGAATAATGGTGCGTTGGTTGGAGGAAGAAAAATGATGTTTGATGGTGGTTTGGGATGAATGAGAGAAGAAGATGAAAGTGAAGGGTGTGTGGGGAGTTGGTTTTTTGTGTAATGTTGTTGCAATGAAAGATAAAAATGGAGTGTGGGGTTAATAAGAGGAATAGAGTGTGAGGTTCAATCTTTTAGGACGATAGACTTTATGGTTTATGAAGTTTGTGATGGTTGAAGGTGAAGGTGTTGGGGATAGTGGTTATGATGAGGGCCTTGGTTCGTGAGGAGAAAGATGGAGATGATGAGTGGTAGTGGAAGGAGAATGGGTATGAATAATGTAAAGATGGAGTCTGAAAATAAAGAAGATGAAAGTTAGAGTTTAAAGATGAGAAAGAAAAATAATATATCCATAACGGGACGTTGTTGCCACTTCATCTCGTCCAATCGCATTCGAAAATTAATATATTTGTCATGTTTATACTCCTGTATGGTAGATGAGCTCCATCTAAACGACGTTTACGCAAAATTAACTACCATGAATAAATTGAACATTTTTAAAAAATTGATTGACTAAATTGAACAAAAAATAAAAAGGAAACCAAAGCAATTAGTTATACTACTAAATCACTAATTAAGCCTATAATAATAATATAATTTTTTTATATAATGTTTAAACGAGAAGTGAAACAAAAAGTTTTGATAGTTGCATTCATCCATCTTTTTTCCTAATTCTTTTCCATTTATATTTTCTTTCTCTATTGATCAAGATTTTAAAGTAGTTTGGAAAAATTACTCAATCTATAAAGAAGTAAAGTTTTACTTAAACAAGTTGTTTTGAGGTAAAGAAAGCAAAACATTTATCATTTTATATATTTTATTTATTTATTTTATTTGTGTTTTTATTTTTATTTTATTTATGTATTTATTGCTTTTTAACATCGTGGTGGTTAATTGTTGATGGTTAGACGCCATGTTCTCAATTAGTTGCCTTGCATCAATTTGCATTTTGTCTATCAACGTCTTTCTACTCATAGCATCTATCAATTACTTGTCCAAGAAATTCAATCCCTCATAAAAGTATTGAATGAGGAGTTACTCATGTGTTTGGTGATGAGGACAAGACTTTCTCTCCCAGTACACATGAAGACTTTCTCTTTATTGTTGCCTTATCCCATAAATTTCTTAACAAATAGCAACCACCTTAGAAGCTGGGATTTAAAAAAAAAGAAATAATCTTTTTAGAGTTTCACAAGTGTTAATGGATACTAGTATAAGGTAGTATAACCACTCTTTACAACATCTTGTAGTGAAAATGGAAAAGCTTTAAGCTTGATGTATTCCTCAATCATTGTTGTAGGTCTCATGGATGAAAAAACAACATGAAATTCCTTTAAATGCTTGTGTAGGCCTTCTCCTACTAATCCATGGAACTTAGGTAAAAGGTGGATTAACCCAAATTTTAGCTCGCATTCTTCATATGGGTATTGGATGCACATGTTTGGTGTAGTCACATATGGTGCAACCAACTATCTCAATGTTCTTTCCGCCATTTTATTTTCTTGAATTTTCTGTTGGAGCGAAGGATCATAAGATATCTTAAGATACTGGTGGTACAATTTCATTGGTATCTTCAGATGTTGAGGTGCTCCCTAAGTAGAACACCCAAAATGAAATCTTCTACGAGCTTTATGCAAGTTCCTTTCAATTATTGGATCAATTTGATGGAATTCGCCCGAATTTGCGAAAGTCATACATTATGCAATTTACTGAGAGTTCTTCTTTATTCTTTTATTTTTTTTTTCTTGTTCTTGCTTTGGAGAAAGGTTTCTAGAAAGACATAAGTTAAGAGGTTATTAAGTTCACTCCTAAAAAAGAGAGGCAGATATAAATATCAAGTCTTTCCTAGCAAAAGTATTACCCAACTAGTTTGAAATATTTCTAAAAAGAATTTTTTTAATAAAAGCAAAAACAATATTTTTTCTAGAAAATTTAAATAAACAAAGACTACAAAAACACAAACTAGATTAAATGCATATGGATTAAAAGAATCAAATAAAATAAAATAAATAAATAAACTTTTAACTCAAAGAAAATAAATAAGAATCAAAATACTAAAAATACTAATTGTATTTCTTGACAACGATGCCAAATTTGATAAGGTGTTGTTTATACTATCAAATTAACATTACTTGACTAAAGCATGTTTAGTGTCAAACAAGTAGCTAACAATTTGATATGGTAAAGTTAATCATGCATAGTTTTCCAACGAATACAAAATAGATTTTTATCAATTTGATTCTTATTAAAACCTATAAAAATTGTTAGAATAACACGATACAAATAATAAAAGATAAATATAAAAATCTAACCTAATGCAATTAGTTACTATGAATTATATTAAAAAAGAAGAAGATAATATGTCTAAAAATCTATAAAAATGTACTTAAAACAATTCACATACAAATGCTTATGATATGATAACATGAAAGTGTCTAATACTTTTATAAAAAAAGAGATGAGGTTTTGATATGCAAAAGATAAATGAAAAAATGTAAAAATAATAATAGTAAAACAGCTAAATTTCGCTCCCTTTTCAAAATATATTCATCATCGGTTATCCAAAAGTTATTATTAAATTAATTTATTATTGTAGATTTGCAAATTAATCAATGTAAAATCTCAATTAATTATTGTCATTCTTATTTTCAATCAAAGTACATTTTCAACTAATAATAATAATTTTTAGAATATTTAAAGTAATTTCAGCCATTCATCATGTCCATTTTTTTATATTGGTTATAGTTAAAACTGAAGCAAAAAATATTTTCTTATTTATAATTTTATTACCACGTCACTTATTATACTGATAAATGTCAATCCATATAAAAATTCATTATAAAAAAATCAATTTTTGTACTAAGTGTTCTTTTTTTCATTTAAAGTTTTTTCAAATCTGCTTAATTACTGTTACATATCTTTTAACTCCGGTAAAGTAACCTAAACTCTATTTGCAAAAAAAAAATTAAAACACTATTTAGTTTCTCTTTCTAGTATTTTCTTATGTTTGTTACGAACATGTTTTTAATCTTCATAGCTTTATTTAATTATATTCATATTAAAGTTTCCATGTAATGTAATGAACAAGTTAATTTTATCATTGAAGTTTGGTTTTGTCATTCTTATGGTATCATTAGTTTTATAATTAGGAAAATTTGTCATTTGGAAAATTTGTCATTTATATATTTCTATATGTACAAGAGGGTAAGACGATAATAAGATTCACCATGTTACGAAGGTGAGAATTGAGATTAGATAATTAAAATTGAAAAAACAACAATACAATTATATAATTGACATATAAAGAAAACTAGTAATTTTGATTTATTCACATAATTATTCTACATTAGTTATATCTAATTAATTACCAAACATTTATTACATATTTTATAATAACAACTTGTAAATCATTAAATATTAAATACATTATATCGAATGTAGATATAGTAATTATTGGTTCATATTGAAGATAAAATTTAGTTACTATGAAAACATATTATCTCTACACAACAAATCAAAGTATTTTTTTTTCTTTAATACAGATCAACATTGAATTTTTCTTTATTATAACACATAACTTTTGTTGTTATTGTGTGTGATTAAAATTGGTTAATAGAATTTCTCGTGCCTCGAAAGGAGGAAACTTTGTTATAAATGAAATGACTGTCTTTTTTATATTTATAAGACTTTTATATTGTTAATTTCTTATTCGAAATAATTTCCTTATTTGAAGTGATTTTATTATTATAAAATCTACTTGTAATACATTTGTTTGATTACATTAAATAAAGCAATTCATAAGAAAATTAAAATTTATAATTAATTTATAACTACCGCAAGATTATTATATAGGGTTAAATATGTTTTTAGTCCCTTAAGTATAACACGATTTTGGGTTTAATCCCTACTCAAAACTTTGATTGCTTTTAGTCCTCATAGTTTTGAAATTGTTATAAATAGTCCCTAATTTTGGATGACGTTAATTTTTGTTTGACGTGGCTAACTACCAGCCCATGTTTGATGTCATGTATGAGTTTATTCTCTGCCACGTTTCTTTTTCTTTTTATTCCAAATTTGCACACAAGCCCCTAATTTCTTCAATGTTTACACTTCAGAAGGAATACCGCAATTAGGGTTCAAAAGGAACACACAATTAGATTAAATCATTGGCAGCCATCTCGCAACGTACAGATACACAGAAGGCGAAACCCAAATCGTCGTTGAACCTCCAACGCAAGGCCGCCACCACCTAGCCTCCATGTCGCCACAAAAACCCTAAGCCAACCACCTACAAACCCAGAGCAGAAGAGCCATCGCCATCTCCTTCAAATCGCGTCGTCATCATCGAGAGAGAAAACCAGAGCCACTGCTATAAACTGGTCTACATGCATCAGAACACCCGATTCTGTTATGAGGGAATGGTCGAAAAAAAAATCCACTTTTTGCAAGCTCTGATTATCAATCTACCATGGACACAGTATGCAGAAGGATTGGTGTGACAGAGAAGTGCAAGAAACAAGGGTTTCAAAATCAAATTCTCGTACAAGGATGTGAGAAAATGGGCTTGAAAGAAGAGTCAGTGGCTACAAATTCCTCAACAGATCGTTATTGTGGTTCATGCTGTTATGGTTGTAGAACAGGAGATAAGAAGGACACTGACTCTACTTGGTTGGTTGACGCTGTAGGAAATTATGCAGTGATCCTCTCAGGATGTAAAGCTGAGAGATTCATAGATGGAAATGGTGGAATGAAGAAAAAGAAATGTTCAAGAGTTATTGCAGCAGCAACATGGAGAAGTAAGGTAACAAAGAAACTCTTAATCGAATCCAAGGTAACTCCAAATCAAAATCCTAATTTTGAGTAAAGGGTCCATGGTTTCCCTGGACAGACTCACCTGAGTCAACCCTACGCCTAGCTGGTCAAACAGGGGCTATTATGCAATTTTGAAAAGAAGTTAGGGGCTGAAGTGTAAACATTGAAGAAATTAGGGGCTTGTGTGCAAATTTGGAATAAAAAGAAAAGGAAACGTGGCAGAGAATAAACTCATACCTGACATCAGACGTGGGTTGGCCGTTAGCCATGTCAAATACAAATTAACGCCATCCAAAATTAGAGACTATTTATAACAGTTTCAAAACTATGAGGACTAAAAACAATCAAAGTTTCGAGTAGGGACTAAACCCAAAATCGTGTGATACTTAAGGGACTAAAAACATATTTAACCCTATTATTATATATATACATAGATTAGTGGAAGGAATGTGTTAAGTATAAATGTGTGTTTATTTTTTTTCATAACAAAAAATAATACAAATATAATTATTAAAATAAATATAAATAATTTTTATTTCATTTATAGATATATATATTTTATCATTGATAATTATTTTAGTTTTAAAAAATAATTAAATTTAAAAAAGAGTGAAATAAAATACAATTAATATCTATATCTATATATAGAATTGCCTTTTTGATGTTCACATTTATTTTTCTAATTTTTGAGTGACTATTTTTTTTTTTAATTTCAACTAGAGTTGTCAAAATGGGTAACTCGGTTCAATCTGACCCGGCTCACCACGGGTTGGTCACTTAGTGAGCCAACTCAATTTCGACTCACCTATTAACGAGCTGAAAAAATTCGAACTTGGTCCGACCTACCACAAGTTGATTTATTGGCTCATTTAATTATAAGTTTCTTTTAAAATAAAATAATTACAATTTTTTAAATTCAAATATAAATAAACGTCACAATAAAATGATGTTAAACTCCAAAGAAAATTTAAAACAAAAAAAAAAAGTATCACTTGTCCATTTATAACATTAGAGTATTGAATAGATAAATCTATAATATTTTTCTCTCTTGAAACATCTTCTTCTTTATTACCATTTACAATATAATAAACAAAATGCTAACTAATAATATTGAAACAAAAAATAATAAATAATTAAATTAAATTAGGTCACCACATGTAAATTTTAGTAAACGTTCAATACCCGAGTAGACTTTTCAAGTTGATAATGCTTTCTGGGTGATCTCAAACTTTGCAATTGTTATCCTGTCAAAAAAAAATATTGATACTTTTTATGTACAAAGAATTTACTTGTTACTAATATAACCTAACTCGCGTTGTTCTTTAGATCTACTTTGTTCACTCCAATAGTATCAGAAATCAAATCAATGCATAGGAAATGAATGCGTTGTCATACTATATAGAATTCAGACTATACCACACCACTTCTTTTACTGGATCTTACGGAGCCTGTTGATGCAGAATAAAATCGAGTCTGATCATAGAAAAGATTCTCTTCAAGTAAAACCAGCCTACCCTCTCTGTAAGAGCCTTGCTTGGTGGTTGGAAAAAAGACACATTTAATTGTAAGTGAGCGGGTTGAAAACTAGCCCGCATAAAAAAATAACATTTTTTTCAAACCCAACCCGACTCAAATCCGTGGTGAGCCGGGTTGGCTTGCGGGTTACATTCAATTTTGACAGCACTAATTTTAACAATTATTTTAATTTGACCTTTTAAAATTAATTGCTTTTTAAATAAAATAATTATCTACAAAATAAATAAATAAATATTTACAATAAAATTATAAAAATTATTTATATTAAAATTTTTAATTATAATAATAACAATACCAATAATTTTCTTATTTATTATTTTCTTAAAATAATTTAAAATTAATGAACGTAATATTTATTTTCACTCGTATATATTAAAAAAAGTAAATCTCCTTTATATAATTATACACACACATGTATATATATATATATATATATATATATATATATATATATATATATATATATCTTATCTTAACTAGATTTTCAAATTATGATCTTAAATATTTATCAATTTAATATATATGCAACAAATAAAAAAATAATAACCATAAAAAAATGCACATACAAAAGACCGTATGTACTGCTACTTCAACTTCAATATAGTTCTATTTTTTTTTTCTCTGTTTATAGTAAATCTTTAATTTATATTGTTGTTTCTTTTAACACTATTTTTCACATGAATTATAAATATACATGTAGAAAATAATAACTCATATATTTCTATTTAAATAAATATGTAAAATAAAAATAATTTAAATATGATATTTTAACTTAAGATAAGATGTATATGTAATAATTCCTTGTGTTTCCCCTAATTCACTATAAAAGTATTTATTAAGCCACTTTATTTTAATGAAACAATATTTTTATTATAATTCATATATTGATATTTGAAGATATGTTTTATTTTTTGTGTGAATAACTTATGATACGTCGATAGTTCATTTAAATTACACTAATTTGTGGAGAATAAAAAATAAATTGCAATATTTGGATAAAAAGATCTTCCCTTCATGTTACATAGTACAAGGATTATTAATTAGTAGCATCATTAATATTATTAATTAAGCAGATTATTATCATATAATAGAGGAAGCGCCTGGTCAAATAGAAAGAAAAAATATAGAATTTATCTGTAATTAATCATTTATGAAATTAGAAAAAGAAGGATATACTAATTTTTTATTGCTGTGTTATTTATTGGGAGTGGCTTATGCATTAGGAACCCCAAGTACAGTTTTTGACCTTTCGTTTTCCGGATCTAGGGTTTCCCTCTGTGATCATCATCATCTTCCACGCGCACACACCCATCATCAAACCCTAGCTACCACCGAAACAATCGCATTTCTCACGCGTAAAGAAACCTTTTGCCGGCCTCCGCGTCGGAGATTCACGATCCACACACCCCAGCCAGAGTCGCGATTCGATTTTTTGGAATATTATTTTTTATCTACCATCACCTTCAATCACGGATCTAAAACTTTCTCCTGAAACAAAACGCCCTAATTTTCATTTTTGTGTTATTTTATATGTACATTCCCTTTCTGGTAATGCAAAAATCAGACGAATCTTTAAAGCGTTGTTGACACGGCCATGATGACGGTGATGATGATGATGTTGATGAATACTTTTTCCCTTACTTACACGGAATCTTGACAGAATTTTCATAGACTTTTGTGTGTTGTGGTGATTTGATTTGAAGGAACAAAAAAAGAGAATGTATAAATCGGTGGTGTACCAGGGGGAGTTGGTGTTGGGTGAGGTAGAGGTATACCCGGAAGAGAACAACTACAAGAACTTCCATTTGAAGGAAATCAGAATAAGCCACTTCTCGCAACCAAGTGAGAGGTGTCCCCCACTTGCTGTGCTTCACACTGTTACCTCATGTGGTGTTTGCTTCAAAATGGAGTCAAAGACTCAGCAGCAGGACGGCCTCTTTCAATTGCACTCCTTGTGTATCAGAGAGAACAAGGTATATAGTAACACTTCAAAAGATTAAGAGGGCACAAAATAAATTAACTATTAAAGCACTATCTTCCATGACAATTTGACTCTGGACTTAATTAATCTCAGAGGACTGCACTCAAATCTTTGGATAACCCACTTATGACTTGTGTGTTAATTTTGTAATAATTTGCCTGGGCTTAATGAATCTGCTGTTTTGAACCCAGATGATGAAGGAACTGGCTAATTGGTTCCTTAACAGGGACCCAGGATTAACATTACTTCTGAATTGAACTGAGTTTCATAATATTCAATGAGACTCTTTTATGAAAGACTATTGTTTCTGGTTAATCTTATGACAATTGCTGCTAGGGTTGGTTTTCAAGAAATGTATCTGAACATAGTGAAATGTAGTATCTATGCTGACTTGGGTTTTAGTTGAAGAAAGGATCTTAAAATCTTTGAAGATTACAATTGTGGTCTAGAGTGTATAAAGACGACCTTTATATTTTGAACAGAGTTGCGAATATGTTAATGCACCATTAATTTAAGATGACATGTAGTTTTTTTATCTTTTTGTGAGCATTGACTATTCATGTTTATCTCTTAAATATGCCAGGTTAACAGTTGTATATTTTTGTTTCCTACTAGTTCTCTCTGGATTTTAACTGTTATGATGTTGGATCCTGCAGACTGCTGTAATTCCACTAGGTGGGGAAGAAATACATTTGGTTGCTATGCATTCACGAAATGATGATAGACCATGCTTTTGGGGATTTATTGTTGCTTTGGGACTTTATGATTCATGCCTCGTTATGCTAAATCTTAGATGTTTGGGTATAGTGTTTGACCTGGATGAAACACTTATCGTAGCAAACACAATGCGGTCATTTGAGGATAGAATTGATGCACTCCAGAGAAAAATAAATTCTGAGGTAGATCCACAACGAATTTCTGGCATGCAGGCAGAGGTCAAGCGGTACTTAGATGATAAGAATATATTGAAGCAATATGCTGAAAATGATCAGGTTGTTGATAATGGGAGAGTGATAAAAGTTCAATCTGAGATTGTCCCGGCATTATCTGACAATCATCAGCCTATAGTTCGGCCACTTATACGGTTACATGATAAGAACATTATTTTGACACGCATCAATCCACAGGTATTTATTATTGTATCCACTACTTTTGTTGTATCTACTGCCACATACTAGGGTTTTGTATTTTCCTTTTAGATTTATTATTATACTTCAGACCTGTTTTAAAATGTTTTTTTCTAGACATTAACTGATTTCTTCATTATTGGTTCAAGTAAACACTTGATTGAGACACTTTCTCATTTTTAAGACTGCTGCCTGGTTTGGATGAGTAAAGTGATTTTCACATCAGAGTGCATTCATTATGCTATCCCCAGATGTTTAATTCTATGATATAGACAAAGATGATCTGTTTTTATGTATTTTGCCTAACATATGCAAGCTGATAGATTTGTCAGGATCATCAAACTAACAAAATTTTGTGTTTGAAAAGATTCGAGATACAAGTGTTCTTGTGAGGTTGAGACCTGCATGGGAAGATCTTCGGAGCTACCTGACTGCAAGGGGGCGCAAGCGTTTTGAGGTTTATGTGTGCACGATGGCTGAAAGGGACTATGCACTAGAAATGTGGAGACTTCTTGATCCAGATTCAAATTTGATAAATTCTAAAGAACTGTTAGGTCGCATTGTATGTGTTAAGTCTGGTAAGTTGCATTGCATGGCTGTTTTCTGTACTATTAGTTTTGTTTTCAATGACAAGCAGCATATTTGTAATGAAGCACCTAAAAGAAGCAAACTATGAAAGTGAGGACAGCTTGTATGTAAAAGTTAACATATCTGAGACTAATGTGCAGATTTAATTCACCGCTGTTTCATTTACTTGTAATACTTCTAATATGGTGTTTGAATAATGCAATATAGGTTTGAAGAAGTCATTGTTTAATGTCTTCCAAGATGGTTTATGCCATCCAAAGATGGCGTTGGTAATTGATGATCGCTTGAAAGTGTGGGATGAGAAGGATCAACCTCGAGTGCATGTTGTCCCTGCATTTGCTCCATATTATGCTCCTCAAGCGGAAGTAAGTTTTCTTTCTTGTGTAGTTGGAAGCCTAATACCTTCAATTGCATCAATGGAATTTTACCCTTTTTTCACTATATGAACTTATTCAACCTGTTTGTCTTGTAGGCAAGCAATACTATCCCTGTCCTGTGTGTTGCAAGAAATGTTGCTTGCAATGTTAGGGGTGGCTTCTTTAAGTAAGTTAGAGTGTTAAACCTTCAGAAGTAATTTTGACTTGTTATCTCTACACCTTAAAGAAAGAGATTTGCACAGATTGACCATTTTTCTTTGCCTATCTGGGGGACAACTCTGTTTAATGGTTATAGGTTGCTCTTAGAGTAGTTTACTTATCTTAAATCAGTAAAAAAGTAAAATACTCAACTGGATTTTTGAACCTAATTAAGTCTTATGATTTGGTGCAGAGATTTTGATGATGGTCTTTTACAAAAGATTCCTCAAGTTGCCTATGAAGATGATATCAAAGATATACCTACTCCTCCTGATGTGAGCAATTATCTAGTCTCAGAGGTTAGTGTATATTGATGTACAGACATATTTGTTGCCTCTTATCAGTTAGGCTACTTGTTGATGTCGAAGTAATATTTGTATCATTTCATTGTGTTTTACTGTTTGTGTTTTACTTGAACTCAGGATGATGGTTCTAGTGCCATTTCCAATGGAAACAGAGATCCATTCTTGTTTGATGGTATGGCAGATGCTGAGGTAGAAAGAAAATTGAAGGTATCAACCCCAAACTCTTAATGAATACGTGAGAACTGTGATATATGTATGATTGAACTTGAAGCTTGTCTCATTATTTATTTATTTTTTTTAATTGTTCTTGCTGATAGGATGCACTATCAGCAGCTTCAACTATACCTGTGACAACTGCTAACCTAGACCCCAGACTCACTTCTCTTCAGTACACAATGTCTTCTGGTTCAGTTCCTCCTCCAACAGCACAGGCATCTATGATGCCATTTACCCATGTACAGTTTCCTCAACCTGCAGCACTAGTAAAGCCAATGGGTCAAGCTGCCCCTTCTGAATCTAGCTTGCATGGCTCTCCCGCCAGAGAAGAAGGTGAAGTACCTGAATCAGAATTAGATCCAGATACAAGGCGAAGGCTTCTCATATTGCAACATGGACAAGATACCAGGGATCATGCATCCACTGAGCCTACGTACCCTATCAGACATCCCATGCCAGTCTCTGCACCTCGAGTGTCATCACGAGGGGGTTGGTTTCCTGCAGAAGAGGATATTGGTTCGCAGCCACTAAACCGGGTAGTATCTAAGGAATTTTCCGTAGATTCTGGTCCATTGGGTATTGAAAAGCACCGGCCTCATCATCCATCCTTTTTCTCTAAGGTTGAAAGTTCCATTTCATCTGATAGAATTCTCCATGATAGCCACCAAAGATTACCAAAGGAGGTAATGGCTGTGTTTTGGTCTATCATTCTATCATTGAGGTTTTACAGTAGGATTAGACTTTTGGCTTATTTAGTCAATTAATTGTATTAAGATAATTTCTGTGCAGATGTATCATAGAGATGATCGCCCAAGATCAAACCATATGCTCTCAAGTTATCGATCTTTATCTGGTAAGCTGTAGTACTTGCTGTTACATTTATGATTGTTTCTTTCTAGTCTGTCCCTCTCGTACTCTCTTGTAAGGATTAGTGTTTGGGGGCAGTTATTTGGATATCCCGAAATGTAATTTAGAACTTCAGTTTGTTTTTTTGTCTCACTGTTTCTCTTCATAATAAACATATCTCATGATATGATTTCCTTTGTCCTATTTCATTTACTTTTTAACTCCATATTTTTTATTAATGCTTCACAGATCTGTGTTTTTGGTTCCTATGTCTATTTTTTTTTCTTCCATAAAGTATCTCGAGAGGATTGCCTGTCTTCATTCATTTTCTATTTAACTGGACATAGTAAGCATTCAAAATGCATTATATGAATTAGAAAATGTTTTATTGGGAGTTGTTTGTCTCAAGATATATGGTTAGATTCCCAAGATCACTATAGGCAGGAATGTTATGACTGAACACCAATGGATATTTTAGAGAAAAGTAATATTAAATCACATAGAAGACACAAATAAAGCAGAATTTTCTGTCCGGAGTTATGGACTCCTGTAGAGAAGAGTTTTCTGTCCAAATTACTCAAAAACACGACACACATACCCCCATTCCTTGTTACACACAATTTTCAAAATATACAATTGCTCCTAACTTTCCGCCGTTGGCTGGCAACATGACATCACTATTCAACTAATTCAAATAATACTCCCTCTAATATTTATAGAAGACATTGGTAACTGATTTACACAAATCAGTAAATATAAGTCAGTTGGTTGGTTTTTTAAAGTTATAACTAATGTGCCAATTTTATCATTGTTAATTATCATTAATGTGAAGACATCTGAAAGTACCACTGTCAATAAAGGAAAACAGAGAAGATATAATAAATGCTTCTTAGCACTTGTAAAATACGTTATAAAAATGATCATTTATATCTTCTAAATGATGGCTTGTATTAAGGAGCGAAGGGAGGGTACAAATACTAATGACAGTTATTATTTATTACACCTATTTAATATCTAACTACTACTAGTTTCTGCCAATAACTACCTCTGATTCTCTGTTGCACTTATGTTATTATTGGGTTAATTACAAACTATGGGTTAGCATTGAATGTTCCAGAAATGTTTTCCTATTTTGATTAGTCAAAACAAAAAGGATAATTTGGTAGATGGAAACAGGGAGTTGAAGTTGATGGTTGTTGGGTTTCAGAGTGACTTCTGTTCCCCTTAGAAAGTAATATGTCTAGTGGGAGTAAAATGCTAGTAAAACACAGGCATAACGATCATGCATACCAACCATATTTTGCTACTTTTATTGGAGTTTTCCTACTAAACTTGAAACAAACATGCCTTCATTGTGCTTTTTGTTTTGGTATGAGGTTTATACAATTTTTTTTCCTGTTCTATTTGTTTTAGTTTTAACATTAGAATTACATAATTTTATTGTTGTTGTGAAGGTGATGAACTCCCTTTTAGTAGATCATCTTCCAGCCACAGGGATCTTGACACTGAATCTGGCAATTCTGTTTTTCATGCGGATACTCCAGTTGTAGTGTTACAGGAAATTGCACTGAAGTGTGGAACTAAGGTGAGTACAAATCTGTTTATTTGATAGTAAATAATTAGAGGGGCATCATTGGAGATAGTAATTTCTCGGTGTGATGTTTCAAGTTTCTAAGGTTTAATGTGGACAGGTGGAATTTATGTCATCTTTGGTTGCAAGTGCAGAACTACAGTTCTCCATCGAGGTATCTTTCATCGTGACTATGATTCCTTGTTGATTATTATATTTGCATGCATTTTTCCATTTTATGTTTTCTCCAGGGATTCCGATTTATGAGTTAGTTTAATTTTTCATTCATTGGATATAGTTTTTAGAATTGGTTACTGCGTGGGATTTCTATTTTCCCCTGTTCTTTAATAACAAGACAAAATTGATTTTTCATGCAAAGTGTACGCATACCAATCTTTTGAAGTTTACGTAAACACAGGTTGGGTAACCTTTGTGAATGGATGTTGTTTCTGCTAGAAACAAGTTTACAAATTTAATGTGATCTTTAGGTTAGAGACTCAGCTGATTTCATGTTGCTTGTTGTAGAGTGAAGTCACTTGTTGAATTATGTTTTTGGTTCTATTTTATCAGAATTTGATGATTTGTCTGTGTACTCATAATTGTCATTTTTATTTCTAGGCATGGTTTTCTGGAAAAAAAATTGGTCATGGATTTGGAAGAACTAGAAAGGAAGCCCAACATAAGGCTGCTGAGGATTCTATCAAGCATCTGGCGGGTAAGATGTTCTAGTTTTTTTTTATTGTGACTATCAAAAAAAAAATTTTGCATTGTATTTTTGGCGACCCCCCACCACTGCAAAATTGAAAGAAGAGCCTGCCTTCTTAGCGGGTGTGTTGGCTTGATATTGACCAACTCAATGGTGTATTAAGCTTGTTCATGGCCCTGCTATGAATAAAAGTTCAGTGTAAATCATGTCAGAGACAAATCAGTTTAGGGTCTCCTCCTTTCAGTTTAAGAGTATTGATCTTTTGAACCAAATGGTCAATAAGCCGTGTTGCCTGTTCTTTATTATTAACTTAAAATTCAGTATAAGGTGTGATGAGCCTATGCAGTATCCATGCTTCAAGCTTAGAAGGCTCTTGGATTAGGATATATTTAGTGATCTAAAATGGTAAAACCATTGTCCTTTCCAACAATTAAATCTTTTACAATAGTTGGTTCAAAGATATTGTGTGAACAATCGTTTTATTTATGATGAAAGAAAGTTTGTTGGTTGCAGTACATGAATAAGAAATTATGATTTATAATTTGATTTAGAAATTTTAATCAGGTTCTAAACCGCCTAAAATCTCTTGCTAGATCCCAATGTCAGAAAAATAATAGCTGATAATGATTATACAAGTTTTTTTTTTCCTTTTTTCTCAATTTTGTTTTCATAATGTATATCTTGATCACTTTGGCTGTTTTTGTAGATATATATTTGTCTAGTGCTAAGGATGAGCCTGGTTCTACATATGGGGATGTGGGTGGGTTTCCTAATTCAAATGACAATGGTTACATGGTTATCGCCAGCTCTCTTAGTAATCAGTCATTGCCTAAAGAGGATTCAGCTTCCTTTTCAACTGCATCTGATCCATCAAGGGTTTTAGATCCTAGGTTGGAGGTCTCTAAGAGGCCAATGGGTTCAATCTCTGCCCTAAAAGAATTGGTAAGATTTTTTAAATTGACCTACCTATAGTTAAGTGTTTGTGTTATTGATATGCTTGCTATAACTTATGCACTCAATTTCTTCAGTGCATGATCGAGGGTCTTGGTGTCAATTTTCTATCTGCACCTGCTCCAGTGTCAACAAATTCACTTCAGAAAGACGAAGTACATGCACAGGTTTGTAATCAAATACTTTAGTGGTCTGAACCAGTTGAGTTAAAAATATTGGCTTCATTGCATTGCAAAAGGATTATACTTTGTTTCTGAACTGTCTTATTTATTTATTTATGTTTTAGTTCTTTGTTATTTTTTTTTATCAGCAAAAAATGAATTAATTAAAGTAGAGCACTTGGGGTACTCTAACATTTGATGTTTTTTACTTAAAAGAGATAGTTCAAGAAGAGAGACATTATGCTGGTGTTTTGGCCATTTTACACTTCCATTCTATTTATGTGGTTTATGCTTATACTTTCAAGGGAAGTTGAAGGATGTGTTGTGTGTAGTATTCTGAACATTTCTGTCACGTTGTTTGTCCCTGCATTTTGACCTTTCCTCTTTAATTCCGGCATTTTTTAAAATAGAAAAGCTACGGCAGTATCTGAATATTTCGTTTTTTATATTTAGGTCGAAATAGATGGCAAGGTCTTTGGTAAAGGTATCGGATTAACATGGGATGAAGCTAAAATGCAGGTCTGACAATTTTTTTAATTATGAAATAATATTTATGAATATATTTGTGTTCTTCCATTAACTTCTTAACATTTGGTGTTGGAGCACTAAAGATGCATTCTTTTGTTTAGGCTGCCGAGAAGGCACTAGGAAGTCTAAGGTCAAAGCTTGGCCAAAGCATTCAGAAACGTCAGAGCTCTCCCAGGTCCGTTTGTTTATATTTAATATTCTTCACATTTTCTATTTCATAACGAATGGAGTTTAGTCTTGTTCAGCTTTCTTGATCAGTCGGGTTGTTTGCACCCATTTGATTTTTGGGGCTGGCTGCATCTTTACAAGTTACTATTGATAATGAAAAACCTACCATAATATGAAGCCATATCCTCTTGCAAGCTTATTGGTTTCCTTAAAATTGATGTATATATGGTGCAGTGCGAGATGTCTTATCTGCTTTTGGTCAAAATCATAAAAAAAATAGACAAATCAAATACATGTGGATTTGGCCTCCATGTTCTAATAAAGTGTTGGTTTTCAAAATTCATTGTTTCTTACCCCCTTTCTTGGCTCCTTTTAATAACTTTTTCTTACATCACATCATTTTTGTTTTGTTAATCAGGTCACATCAAGGATTTTCAAATAAACGTTTGAAGCAAGAATACCCTAGAACAATGCAGCGGATTCCCTCTTCAACTCGATATCCCAGGAATGCTCCACCAATTCCTTGAAAAGAGTACTGGACTTAGATCCTGATATGACTGTTGTTGGGGCATGTGTATATGTTACTGATTCAACAATACGGAGAATGGTTGTTGGGTTGGACCATTTCCATTTTAGTGGGTGCTTGGCCTCAGTCATTGTGATACTGAGCCCAAAGCCAAAATAGAAGGCCCACTTTTTGTACCAATAGAAGTTCCTCACTGAAGTGGGGTGCTATACTGGTCAAAGATGTTGTAAGAGTCTCTCATCTTGGTCCCTCCCAACTCCCAAGCAATGCAGTATTGGTTGTGTATCCTGGAAATGCTATGAGACCGGTTTCACAAGACGAGATGATGAGGCAAGTCCGATGGTCACTTGCATTTCTGTGGTTTATATACATGATGCAGCATACTCAGACAGAGTAGTAACCTTATTGAAATTGAGAATTGATTCACCTTTTTTCTAACTGAAGTAATGGTACAATGATTTAGTACAGGTCTTCTTTTTTTCTTTTCTTAATGCATGGAAGTCGGTTTTCGCTAACCTATCCGGCTAATAGTTTTTCATTGCACTAATTCTGTCACCATTCGCTCCTCCGAGGATTCTGTTATTTGCGGAGTCTGAGGTTGGCGAATTTGCATAGTATTGTAACTCACTGACGATGTAATACACTTAACAATTGTGATTATCTGTGAATTTTATTCCCACTCATTTGAGGAGAGTTGTGCTGCTATAATCATCTTTTTTAAAAGAAAAGTGTTATATATATACAAAGAATAGAAATGGGCCAAGTTGTGTGATATGATGAGTCCTGGGATAAAGAGAGACAAATGTTGCATAAATGACAGTTCTTTGAAAGAAAACAGAGATGTGTGAGCTATCTGAATGGGATAATAAAGTATGCTAATATAAGAATAAATACTCTAGATTTAGGTGATGGTAGCTGTGGAGTCTCCACAGATTTTGCTTGCCTAAGAGTTGACGAAGGATCAAAATGTTGAGATAATACTTTACTTTTTACCCTTTATTTTCTAATTAAGTATTATGTCATAGATTTCACAAACTAGACATTAAATAAGAAGAGTTAGATTTATACGAAATTTATCTAATAGTGTAATGTTTAAAAGAGGAGATCAAAGAATGTTGCACTTGTTTTCATTCACATGTATATATTTTTCACAATCACAGCGTGATGAGAGGACTAGGTAAGAATAGAAGAAAATAAAACGAATAAAATTCCTCTTGTAAACATGAGTGACCAATAATATATGAATCTGTAGTGTTAAGTATCTTTGGTCAGAAATATCCATGAAAGATATTATTGATTAAGAATTTAACTGTTAACATTTTTTTATCTTTTCTCAGATTAGATAAACGTATATATTTGTAATTTGTAGGATAGGTTTTGTTGTAGCTAAAAGTATCTCAATATGATTCTTAGTGTTTCTAGCTAGAGTATTCATAATTGATTGAGTTTGTTCATGGTGAGAAGTGTATTTGTAAATTTTAGTTAGTTGCTAAGTTATTTTATATCTTAACCAATATCATGTAATCTTTAATTTTTCTTTTCAACCGATTTCAAAAAGAGATACTGTTCCGTTTTTAGATGTTTGACCAATTCGTAACAAGACACATATTTTTTTAATTCTTTGTTTATTTGTAATGCAATAAGAGTTGAAGTATTCAAAATACCAATTTAAATTTAAAAACTAGGTAACAATAATAGAGAGTATCCATTTGATTTCACAAGACATGCATATCAGTTTCCTATCACATGCTCTTTAATTTTGTGTCTATTCTCCTTCTACTACTAATTTATCCGTGTTTTCTTTCTTTCATTTTACTGGAACACAAACTTTTTTATTTAACAAATATTTGATGTAGATCAATGTTTATTTCAACATAAAATGTAATAGCCATGTGAAAAATTCTCGACAAAGCAATTTCTTATTGAATTTTTCTCATCCTTCACTCAACATATACTACAGTTATTTATCAAAAAGAAATCGATAACTACTATTATGGAAAAAAAAAGCACATGCATAAAGTCAGTTACAATCTTAGTCATTGATTTTTAATTCCACTATAAGTATATTGATTTAAGTAAATTGACTTCACCTATTTATATATTTATACTATTATTTAAAATATTTTACAACTTACTTTTGGATTTTAATTAGATAAATTTATTTTTTAATAAATATAAAGTAATTTCTTTATTTAATAAATTAAGCAATTCAATATTTTTTTTTTTGGTTTTTAAATAACTAAATATTTTTTTTGAAATAACCATTACATAAGATTTTTTAATATTATTTTAACAATATAATATATATATATATATATATATATATATATATATATATATTTTAAAATAAATTTAGGAAATAAGAATGTCCAAACATAATTTGTAACATACTGTCCATTGTTGTTGGTTTCCTTTGTACCAAGCCCTAGGAAATTGAGGATTAGTACAAAGATGAAGAAAACATAATAATAACGCGGTAACAATTTGTTTCTCCTTCGTGTTCTCTCACAGTCCACTCCATTGCAGTGCAGCAACTTGAATTGAGATTCTGAGACACCACCATGTTCTTGAGTGCTTGAAGTAACTACTTCGTGCAGAGATGATGCACCTCAAGAGCCTGCAAAGCAAGACCCTTCTGTTCGTTTTCTCATCCAATAGAACTCTCCACCCTCCTCACTACAGTCCCCACTACCCTCTGATCCCCCTTAGAAGATTCTTCTCCCCCAAAGATTCGATTTTGATCCCTCCCATGAAGACCCATCTCTACGCTTCTTTCTTCTGCACACTCATTCGCCTCTACTTGGCTTGTGGCAGGTTCTGCATTGCCTCTCACGCTTTCTCTCGCATGCGTGCCCTTTCTCTCGTTCCCTCCTTGCCCTTGTGGAACGACCTTTTGTATGAATTCAATGCCTGTGGCTTGGTTTCCCAGGTAAAAGTGCTGTATTCTGAGATGGTTTTTTGTGGGGTTGTGCCTAATGTTTTCAGTGTTAATGTGTTGGTTCATTCGTTGTGTAAAGTGGGGGACTTGGGTTTGGCTTTAGGTTATCTCAGGAACAACAGTGTTTTTGATCATGTTACTTATAATACTGTTCTTTGGGGATTCTGTAAGCATGGATTGGCTGATCAGGGTTTTGGATTGTTGTCCGAAATGGTTAAGAAGGGTGTGTGTTTTGATTCAGTTACTTGTAATATACTTGTTAAGGGGTATTGTCAAGTTGGATTGGTTCAATATGCTGAGTGGATTTTGGACAACTTGGTTAGAGGGGGGGTTCCACTAGATGTTACAGGTTTGAACACCTTGGTTGATGGGTACTGTGAAGCGGGATTGATGAGTCGTGCGTTAGCATTGGTGGAGGATACTTGGAAGAATGGTGTCAAGCCTGATATTGTTACTTATAATACTTTGCTTAATGCTTTTTGTAAGAACGGGGATCTTGCGAAGGCGGAGTCTCTTATCAATGATATTTTGGGCTTTCAGAGGGGTGAGGAATCTGGTGTATTAAATGACTGTGGTGTTGAAAGACAGGATGAGATAAGAGATTTGCAGCCAACAGTTGTTACGTGGACAACCTTAATTTCTGCTTACTGTAAGCATCGCGGAGTTGGAGAATTCCGTTCTCTGTATGAGCGGATGATTATGAGTGGAATCATGCCTGATGTGGTTACTTGTAGTTCTATTCTTTATGGACTTTGCAGGTATGGTAAATTACCTGAAGCGGCAGTATGGCTGAGAGAGATGTATAAAATGGATTTAGATCCTAATCATGTTTCATACACTACAATTATTGATGCTTTATTAAAATCTGGGAGGGTGATGGAGGCTTTCAGTTTTCAAAGTCAAATGATGGTTCGAGGTATTTCTTTTGATCTAGTTTTGTGCACAACTATAATGGATGGACTTTTCAAAGTTGGGAAATCTAAAGATGCTGAGGAAATGTTCCAAAGTGTTTTAAAGCTCAACCTTGTCCCAAACTGTGTCACATATTCAGCATTGCTAGATGGTCATTCTAAGTTAGGAGACATGGAATCTGCGGAGTTGGTGTTGCAAAAAATGGAGAAAGAACATGTTCTTCCAAATGTTGTCACCTTTTCTTCTATTATAAGTGGATATGCCAAAAAAGGAATGCTAAATAAAGCAGTTGAAGTGTTAAGGAAGATGGTCCAAATGAATATTATGCCAAATGCTTTTATTTATGCTATTTTGATGGATGGCTATTTTAGGGCAGGTCAACATGAGGCTGCTGCTGGTTTTTATAAGGAAATGAAATCATGGGGATTGGAGGACAACAATATTATACTAGATATTTTTTTGAACAATTTGAAAAGATCTGGAAGCATGAAGGAAGCTAATTCATTAATTAAAGATATTTGCTCCAAGGGTATTTACCTAGACATTTTTAACCACACTTCTCTAATAGATGGCTACTTTAAAGAAGGAAATGATTTTGCTGCTCTTTCCTTAGTTCAGGAATTGACAGACAAAAACATTCAGTTTGATGTTGTTGCTTACAATGTTTTGATTAAGGGGCTCTTAAAGCCAGGAAAATATGAACCAAATTCCGTGTTTTCAAGAATGATGGAGTTGGGTCTGACTCCAGATTGTGTTACATATAACTCTGTAATTAATACGTACTTCATACAAGGTAAAAAGGAAAATGCCTTGGATGTACTGAATGAGATGAAGAGCTATGGAGTAATACCAAATATGGTCACTTATAATATTCTTATTGGTGGTCTTTGTAAAACAGGTGCAATTGAAAAAGCAATGGATGTTTTGGATGAAATGTTGCTTATGGGGTATATTCCTACGCCAATTATTCACAAGTTTCTGCTTAAAGCATATTCAAAGGATAGAAAAGCAGATGCAATTTTTCAAATTCACAAGAAGCTTTTAGCTATGGGCCTCAAGCTTGACCAGATAGTGTATAACACGCTAATCACAGTATTATGCAGATTAGGGATGACTAAAAAAGCAAATGTGGTGCTTATGGAAATGGTCACGAAAGGAATTTCAGCTGACGTTGTTACTTATAATGCCCTTATTTGTGGTTATTGCATAGGCAGTCATGTAGAGAAGGCTAGGGATACTTATTCACAGATGTTGGCAGATGGAATCTCTCCTAATATTTCTACTTACAATATCCTTTTAGAAGGTTTTTCAACTGCTGGTTTGATGAAAGATGCAGATAAATTAATTAGTCAGATGAGGGAAAGAGGACTTGTCCCAAATGCCAGTGCTTATAACATACTGGTTTCTGGCCATGGTAGGATTGGAAATAGACGAGAGTCTATAAAACTATATTGTGAAATGGTAACCAAAGGTTTTATTCCTACAACAGGAACCTATAATGTGCTTATTCAAGATTGTGCAAAAGCAGGAAAGATGCACCAAGCTAGAGAACTTTTTAACGAGATGTTGACAAGAGGAAGAATTCCTAACTCTTCAACATATGACATTTTAATCTGTGGATGGTGCAAATTATCTTGTGAGCCAGAGATGGACAGGGCACTTAAATTGTCATATCAGAACGAAGCAAAAAAATTGCTGAGAGATATGTATGAAAAAGGACATGTGCCATCTGAGACCACTCTCTTATATGTCAGTACAAATTTTTCTTTGCCGGGAAAAAGGGCTGATGCCAAGAGGTTATTGAAGGTATTTACCCAGAAGAAGAACTTGTGACAAATGGTCTAATGGATGATACAAAACTCAAACTCTGACCAATCCTATAAAAAGTGACTCTTCATGTCTTACAAAGTCCAATTGGGATGAGGAAATTAGTGGACTGTAACCATCTTCTTTGTTTGTAAATGAAGGTTATGGTGTTTTAAGCAATAACACATAGGTTTAACAAAGACAATCCACATCTTTATATGACAACTACTGTCTTGTGATGCTAAACTTTATGTGATTGGACTTGGAAATTATGGGTGAAGTTCTTATCGTAACAAATCCATTACATCACTGAAAGATTGGAACTCATGAGAAAAGTCAAGGGTGAGATGGATCAACAATGAATTTTTAATGTGATGGCCGTGGTCAACTGCTACTTCTTTGCCAAGAATATATTGATGTAGCATACTCAATATGATCAAGTCATTGACAAACCCATCAATCTCAGACAGTCATTGGGATATATACACCACCTGAAGTAAGGGAGAACAGAACACAATTCTGCTGCGAACAGTTTTTTAGGTATGTAACCTTTATCCATGTATTTGATTGTAATATTGTATATGCACTGGGATATCTTGAGGATTCTGTACCTTCTCCTGGAGTTATTATCCTAGGTTGATGTTGGTTTCTCTTAAATCATATACGTGTAGTTATTTCTTTATTTGGTGTAGGAAATATGTTTCAGTCTTTAGTTTCTTTTAGTGCAAAGTATGGCTTCACGGTTGTTCAGAAGAAGAGACTAGCTGAGCAGAGTGCTATTTCCATAATAGTTCTTTTTTGTCTTGTAATGACCTATTAATGTTTTCATAATAGTTCTTTGCTATTTCCTTGATGTCTGGTTAGATGTTGTAAATGATTTTATTTCTATCTGATTTCTTGACACTGACCTGTCTGCTTTTACTTATTATTTGTTCAGGTACTTTTATGAGGCCAATTCTGGCATGGAAGTAAATGCTATAAGTAGATAAGGTTTATTGTATTCAAGTTACAGAAAGCGAGCTTTCGCCAGAAACTTAGGCATCTTTAAAGCTCAATTCTAATAGAAGTTACAAGGAAATGTCAGATAAAATTGTAGTGTCTAGTGTGGTAAGTGGCGTTCCTATTTTACCATCTCTTTTTCCTTTTGCATACATCAATGATGGAGCAAAAAAGTCATTGTTTAAAACCTGAAACAGATAATTAGTGTTAACCCCCACTCAATGATAAACAAAATTACAGACCTATGAAATCATCGTTATCACATTAAAAATATTTAAAATAGTAAAAGGGCTCTAATATAAGATCTAAAGCAATATTCTGATATAATATTAGAATGTGAGCTTGAGACGTAATATACTAGTTCAGCGTCAGGTCCTACTAGGATGACAACGGGTCGGGTCGGACACGGATAGTATCTACCCGCAATCTGATCCGATAAAAGAAAATACACCCGTTATCCGACCTGTTATTTGCATGGATATCCGCTTAAAAAATATTCGCGGGTATTTTAAAATCCACGGATACCCATGGATATCCACAAAAATGAAAAATCAGGAGTGTGTGTGCAGTCCAAGCCCATGAGAACAGGGGTGCAGCAATGAATTTGTAGGTGTCCTGCCGGTGAATATTGATCCAAGCCCAAGGCCCATTGTCTTGTTCAATTCAGATTAGAGTTTCTTATTTTCTTCATCCATCCATAAATGAAAAGAGAACTTAGGTCTCTTCTTCATCTCCATATGCGGCCAGCCCTGCTCTTCTCTTGACCAGCGTCGCCGCGCCTCACTGTGGCTGGCCGAAAGCACCGTCGACGAGCTCAACTGTGCTAGAAGCGTCGCTGCTCTCCGCAACGTTCCTCCCTTTGCGCATTGCGACTACCAGACTGCGCCAACCTCCGCGACCAAGGCCTGCCACCAAACTGCCACACTACACCGTTGAGTGCTCATCGTCACGTTGCCGCCGGGAACTCTGGCCGTCATCGAAGGTGTCACCTGTGAGGGCCAAAACGCACGAACCACCTCCCTTACGGTATGTGAAGATAAAATCATGTCAGCCTCTGCCCGAAATCCCCACTCGCCACCGACGATGCCGACGACGTTGCCGCCGGTGATCATCTTCCTTAGAGGCGAAAGCCTCAAGTTTTCTTCTTCCCTCATCCAAACCCGCGAAGGCCGCTCCTTCTTCTCCCCTCTCGACTTCTTTGCCTTTGTTTGAATAAATCTGAGAAAAAGACTTTGCCTTTGTTTGAATGTAATGGAGAAAAGAGGATGATGAACGAATGAGTGGTCTGAATCAATGTAATGGGGATGGAAAAATGAAGAAAATGATGGTTTATTTGTTTATTGTGTGTCTTAGTGGATGAAGGTGGTATTAGGGAACATAAATGGTGAATGTAGTAGGACGTGCGTTTTTGGTGATGGAGAAGAAGGTCCATGATGGTGGAATCTGCTTCTTGGTCCGTGAAAGAGGTGTTGGGATTGTGATTTTGAAGGAAGATCAAAGATGTGTAAAAAAAAAAGTGTTGCTTAGGTTTAACTAAAATAAAATTTTAGTCAACTTAAATTAAAATTATTTTATAAATTAAAATTAAATTTTTATTTTTATTTTTTCGAGTAGCAGATATCCGCGAGGACGAATAGTATAATAACCACATCTGATCCGTTTAGAAGCGGGTATTAAAATATCCGTTATCGCAACCTGCAGGTAGTAAATATCTGCGGGTACTAACTATCCGTTGCGGATTTTATCCATGGATATCCGCAGACGCAGATTTTTTTACCATCCCTAGTTCGTACCTTAACAAAACCATCCCACCTCTATTCACACCCCTAACTAATATAAATTTGATACATATGCAGGATACATTTGTATTAGTTATTAGTTATGTCAAAATGGATTCAAATTCATGAACTAACTTAGTTCACCACGAATTCAAGTCATATGTCAAAATGGATTGGAATTCATAAACTAATTCGGTTTACCATGAGTTCAAGTCATATTAAATTGAAAAAAAAAATTGATATGAACCAAGTTTTACTCTTGTGAATTTGACTCACCTGGATTGAAAGAGTGGTGAATTGATGGCTAATTCATCTAATTTTATTTTGGTTTAAACCCTCGGTTGGTCCTCGTATTTATATGGAAATCTCAAATGGGTCATCGTTTTTTTTTCGGTCTCAATTGAGTCATATTTTTTGTAAAAATGAACCAATTTTACCCTAACCGTTAAGTTGTTCTAAACTGCATTAAATTAGGTTGAGCTGTATTTTTTTTTTGATGATGTGACATTATGCATTTAATTGAATTTAATTGAATGATCTCTGTGGCTACAGTGCTTCTTCTTCCTCCAATCATTGATGCAGACTCCTCCCGTGGTCGCACAAGGATTCCGCCGTTTATGCGCTTCACACTGCGTGCTTCACACTGCGCTTTCTATCCAGAAAATCCAAGAAAGACAAAAAGTCTAAACCAAAGAATGATGTGCACAACCAGGTGACCCCTCTTCCTGAGCTAATTGCCGAGCCAACAAATGCAAGATCAATGTCCTTTGTTGGAACACACGAGTACTTGGCCCAAGAGATCATCAAGGGTGAAGGGCATGGAAGTGTTGTGGACTGGTGGACATTTGGGATATTCCTATATGAGTTTCTGTTTGGTAGAACACCATTCAAAGGTCCTGCAAACCGTGCAACTTTGTTCAATGTAATTGGTGAGCCTATAAGATTTCCAGAATCTCCAATTGTTAGCTTTGCTGCCAGAGATTTGATCAGAGGTTTGCTTGTGAAGGAGCCCTAGCATCGTCTCACCTATAAACGTGGCGCCACAGATTAAAAAGAAAAACTTTGAGAGAAATTTCAGGGTTTTTTATCATAAAGAAATCTGAAGTTTTTCCCTTTGACTGGCAAGTTGAGCTAAAATTGTGAAATTTCAGTCTTGATCTAACTGCCATTCTCGCGCCTCTGTAGTTTCCAAATCCATTCAATTCCAATTTCAATTTTTCTCAAAAGGATAACAATGTTTTTTATGTCTCGTGAATTTTGGGTTTTAATTGGGTTTTGTTGTTTTGATATCAAAATGGTTTTTGTTGCAGTGTGGTGTCATTGCAGAATGGAAAACAATGGAAAAGGACTGGAAAAGTTGAAAGATGAAGTAGAAGAGGAAAAAACAAAGAAAGATTGCAGCTTTTGAGCGTTGGAAGAGATGAGAGAGAGAGAAAGTGGTGAGACAGAAGAAGAAATTGATTTGAGATGTGACGTGAACAATTTTAAAACACATCAGCCATTCAATTTTAATGAACAATGCCACGCCATCAAAATATAAAATACAGTTCAGCTAAACTTAACGCCGTCTGAAAGCATTTAACGGTTAGGGTAAAATTGGCTCATTTTTACAAAAAATATGACCCAATTGAGACCGAAAAAAAAAACGATGACTCATTTGAGATTTCCATATAAATACGAGGACCAACCGAGGGTTTAAACCTTTTATTTTTTGTGTTTGTTTTTTAATTATATTTGAAGTTTATGACTATTTTTTATTGTATTATATTTTTTTATTTTGAATTGTTGTTGAAGTTTAACATTATTTTATATTAAAATTTATTTAAATTAAAATTAAAAAAATTAGTTTTTTTAATTGAAAAAATAATTTATAATTAAATGAGTTCGTTACTCAACTTATTTAACTTATAAATTCATGGTGAGTAGACTGTTTAAAAAAAATTTTAGGATGATCTTTTGACGGTATTAGTATTATTATCTTTTTACACATTTTCACTCTAAAAATAAATCAGAAACTACCACATCCTTTATATTGTTTTTTTTAGATACAGCAAACACTTTTAATAGATTTTAAATTGGTAATGTTTCGGATGTGAAGGGCTGTGTCGTCCAATGTCTCCACGTCCTCCTCTGTTCGTACTCCGAGTGTCCGGTCTTCCGTACTTGCTCCTCAATTTTCTCCTCAGTCCGCTGGTGGGAGACCTGCGAAAAATTCTCCAATGCCAAAGTCAGTTGAGAGCAATGGCGTTTTTCTATCTAACAGTAATAAATATGCAGTAAATGCAACCTATCTACCACTCACCCTGGATCTGTATTTATAGTTTTCGCTAATGGGCTTGGGATTAGTGAAAAGTTAATCACGGCCCAAATTCAGCCCAATAACTTTTAACCTCAACTTACCTTAAACCTGGTTAATTAACCGTATGGCCGCCCGATCTCCTAAAGATTGGCTTTCGAACCAGCCGACCCCTATAGGCGGCATGTGTAGCAAGCGACATGACCGTCCGGCCTCCTAGTGTATCCGGAAAACGAGGGTAAGGTTGCGCGATCTCGGACGCATGGGCGTCTGTTTTGGCACGTTGAACCTTCGATGACGAACCGAAGAGTAGCGTGTTTTGGTCCACTGTAGACGTCCGGCCTATTAGGCGTCCGGTCACTACTGGTACAGGTAATATCCCATGCATGATTCATAATGTGAAAAAATGAAGCATTATTAGTGGATAAAAAATAAAAGTCTTTATAACTTTTATTTGGGAGGGGGTGATCGTGTTTTAGTGTGTATATTTCACTTTAGTCTTTGCATTGGAAACTATTTTCTTAATTAAACAAAGGTGAAATATGTTTTTTGTCCTTTAAGTATCACACGATTTTGGTTTTAATCCTTACTCGAAACTTTGATGGTTTTTAGTTCTCAGTTTTGAAACTCTTACTATTAGTTCTTAAAATTGGACAGCGTTAACTTTTAGTAGATGTGGCTAACGGCCAGTCCACATGTGATGCCACATTCCCTAACTACTTTTAATTGACGTGGCAGTAAAGGTGTGGTGGTCGGTCGGTCTAGTGGGTGGTCGGTCACAATGTTTGGTGGTCGGTCGGCCTGGTGGGTATTGGGCAAAGACCGAACGGTGTTGGGTAAAGACCGAACGGTTATAATGACGTGTGGAGTGCAATATATGAAAGACCAAACGGTATTGGGAAAAGACCGAACTGTGTTGGTCAAAGACCGAACTGTGTTGGTCAAAGACCGAACCGTGTTCCACAAAGACCGAGTAGTGTTGGTCAAAGACTGAACGGCTATGGTGACGGGTGGAGTGCAATATGTGAAAGACCGAACGGTATTGGGCACAGACCGAACGGTTGTGGTGACGGGTGTAGTGCAATACATGAAAGACCGAACCGTGTTGGAAAAAGGCTGAACGATTATGGGCAAAGACCATTATGTCGACCACTAGACCGAGTGGTCGACCACCCACAAAGCCAACCGACCACCACACCTTTACTACCACGTTAATTAAAAGTAGTCAGGTGGCATGACACTGTGGGTTGGCCGTTAGTCATGTCAAACAAAAATTAACGCCATCCAATTTTAAGGACTAATAGTAAGAGTTTCAAAACCATCAAAATTTCGAGTAGGAACTAAAACAAAAATTGTGTAATACTTAAGGGACGAAAAACATATTTAACGCATTAAACAAATTATAGAAACTCTGAACCTTTTAAAGGATTTAAGCAAACTATTTGTTTTACATGTAACACATGATATTAACTTTCGTATGCATTCAACTTTATTTTTCAATCTTTCATACCATAAATCAAAATATATTTTAAATTTTTTTTATAACTTTTCGGTTATATTATTTAATAATAATTATATTATTTTTTAAGATTTAAAAAATGGAAGATAATTATCAATTACTTTTTAAAGTTATGCTCATATTAAAATTGGCGTGTCCAATCACGCTCTATTGAATAGGAGACTAGGAAATTCAATTTCATGTGAACTAATATAAATTTTTAGTAATGATTATAAAGGTTAATAAATTCATTAAATAACAATTTATAGTAAAAACAATAACTCATACTTACTGTTAATTGAACTATAATATAATTGATAAAAAACATTTCAATTTAATCCCAGATTAAGGCAGATATTTTGGATACTTTTCTTTTCACCGTTAATTATTTGAAAAGTCAAGCAAAAGTAACAAAAGTGTTTGCTTCTCACTGATCTCTCTCTATTCCGTTCAAAGCGCTTCACAGAACGGAGAAAAAGAAAATACCCATTTCTTCAGAGTGAAAAATCCACGAGACATGTCTTCCACCTTCGACGTTTTCACCGTCGACGACGACCACTTCGCAGCCCCCGCCGCCCCCGCCGCCGCAGACACCTTCTCCGGCTACGGCGACTTCTCCACCTTCCCCGCCGAAGACGTCCCCATCGACCATGTGGCGGCGGCTTCGCCGGAGATCTTCGGCTTCAGCGATCCCGATCCAGGCTACACTCAGTCTCCCTTCGACGTAGTCGAGAATGGGAATGAAAATGGCTCCGAAAACGTCTATAGCAACGGCGTCTTTGTCTCCGACGGACCGGTGCTGCCGCCACCGGGAGAAATGGAGCCGGAGGAAGGCTACGTCCTTCGGGAGTGGCGCCGGTAACTCTCTCTTTGTCTAAACCTTTTTTATGTTTTAAGAGTTTGGTTCGTTTTGTGAATTTCTCAGATCTTGTTTGCGTTCGCTTAGATCTATTCAGTTAGGATAGGGAATAGGAAGAAGCAAATTGATGTAGTTGTTTAATCCAATTTTACTTGGAATGGTTACTTGAGTGATTGATTTGCATGATTCCTCTTAGTATAATTTTGTGATTCGGTGGGAGTAAATGATTTGCATTCAACGGTTTTTATCTGGCATGGTCGCTTACTGGTAATGTGGACGTTGGATCTAAGTGGTTAGTTTTAAGAGTAAATTGTGTCGCATTAAAATATAAGTTGTTGGATGTTATGCAGCTTGGACTTCAGTCAGAGCTGATTCTACAGTTTGGCTGATCTGAATGGTGAGCTCATTTTCTTGCATTAATAAAATAGTGGAAGGATCGAGTATCTTTGTTGAGCGGTTGAAGTGATATGATCGTATTCCAGTTCACTACCTTGAGTGTTCCATTTTCCATTATCGTCTCTTCCCCAGGGAAACAATTTACAAATGACCTGATCTGATGATGATCAAACTTGGGGAGAATTGTGTCAAGTCGCCCCAAGCACATTTTTCTAGCGGAATTTATTTATTTTTCCCCATTTCCGTTTCTTCTGCTTGTGTAGTAGTTCAGGGAGTAATATAACCTAGTGTACATAAGATTCATCTTGTATGAATTTTGATACTTACGTAGGTTACATTGACACTGATTCTATCTATTTATAAGTGTGGTACATTATTTTGCATTTCTAATGTCTGATTTCTCTCTTTATGTCATGCATTGAGCGTCTACTGTAGTCTCAACGAAGATAAACTAACGATTTTTTGATTCATAAACTGCAGAATTCAAGTTTACCTTTAATATTAAGTAGCCGATGGTGAAATTAGATTTCTAATTTAATGTGAAATATTCATATTTGCGTTAATTTTTATGTGGTGAGTATCTTTACACGCAACTAAGGTTGGGGGTTCTTTTTCAAAAAGTTATTTCATAAACTGCTGTCATTTCAATTTCGTATAATTTCAAGTTCATATTCTTAAATAACCTGAATTTGAAGTTGGTAATTACTGAATAAAATCAGAGAACCACATAATTGTTGACAATACAATTTTTCTTTTATGAATATTGGTATCGGATGTGTTTTATTTTGCATGGTGCATCCTGGAAGATGACAAACAAATAGAATGCATAAAAAGGAGTTTTAAAATATAGTTATGTTATTAATTAATATTCTCAATATAAAAATGTTAAATGTGTCCCTTATTGTTTGATTTTTTGACGAAAGCTATTCTTGAATCTACGGTAACACTGTGTCTTGCTTGCACTTTGATCTTTTCCTATTAATATTTAAGATCTATTGCATGTTTGCCGAAATCGGTTAACAAAAGTGAATTCATTGCAGTCAAAATGCCATTCAGCTTGAGGAGAAGGAGAAAAGGGAAAAGGAGTCGAGAATAAAGATTTTTGAGGAAGCCGAGGAGTATAAGGTGGCTTTCTATGAGAAAAGGAAGCTTAATGTTGAAACCAACAAGGTTCAAAACAGAGAAAGGGAAAAGGTAATTTCTACACCCAACACATAGTATATATTCGCAATTATCATTTTATGTTCCTATAACTTCAGAAATAAACTTATGGAGCAGTTATACCTGGCTAATCAAGACAAATTCCACAAAGAGGCTGACAAAAATTACTGGAAAGCTATAGGGGAGATAATTCCTCGTGAGGTTCCCAACATTGAGAAGAAAAGAGGCAAAAAGGATCAGGATAAGAAGCCATCAATCACAGTTGTCCAAGGCCCAAAGCCTGGCAAACCCACAGATCTTTCTAGGTTGAGGCAGATATTGTTGAAGCTTAAGCATACACCACCACCTCACATGATTCCACCTCCCCCTGCACCAGCTAAAGACTCCAAAGATGGGAAAGATAAAAAAGAAACAGCACCTAAAACAAATGGATCTGCACAAGGTACACCTGAATCACAACCAAAGGATGCCACCACTAATAACGGTTCTGCGGATTTACCCCAGAAAGAAGCTTCACTATCCCCTGAGGATCAGGCTTCTACATAAGCCTGATTTTGCACACTACAGTCCTAACAATCTTTCTTTTGCTATCCTTATTCACCTGGCAATTCGTTACGGATCCTTATGTCATGCTTCTGTGGCTTTTTTGGTGTGCAATTTGTTTTCAACTTTGAGGTTTTGTATCAATTGTATCTTTTATTGACTATTATTTGACCTTGGAAATTCATATCTTGATGGGTTTAATACGTCATTTAAAAATAAAGAGTATTTTTTCTCTTCTATGATTATTGCTTCGTATTCTTATTTTTCATTGTTTGTGTGTTTGATCCCTATCTTCGTATAATTTTATTCTCGAGCTTAGATGTATTTTTCTTATCTTAGTTCTTCGTCGATAGTAAACAATTTTGACGAATATATTATATATAGATCAGCATTTGTTATATAAGGAATTCTATTTTGTTTGACTTCCATTGTCATGTGAAATTAAATGGCAAAATTCACAATTTCGTTAGTCTAATTCTGGTTTCACAATCGATTGGACTTTTCACAACTGAGCTTGACATTGTTTATAGCTTGAATATGACAGATTTGGAAAGTGTTCAACAAAAGAAGGAATAATTTCTTAAATTAATTAAACCAAACACTAAATATATATAATCAATTATTTTTCAGAATCAAGTTACCCAAACATTTATATTTTCTTATCGTAAGTCAAAAAAGCAATTGCTTCGAAATATCTATTACAAAAAAAAAATCATAAAACCCTATTTTCAAAAAAGAAAACTTATCCAAGCCCACTTTATAAATTAAAATACATTTATAAAAAATAATATACAAAAAGGAGAAAAATGTAAAAAAAAAAAAAAACAATCCCTCTTTGTTCTCTTTCTTTCTCTCTTTCTTTCCTACTACTTTTTAACTCTGCAATTGACACATCAGACGTTTAGTTTATGGTTCAACGTGGGGCCAACTGAGTAATACTGGAAGGGTTAGAGCTAAATTGATAGCTGGTGGATTCAAAGGATGACTTCTTCTTAGAAGATGTTCCTGAATCCTGGAAAAACCCTGGTGCAGTTAGTTCCTTTTCATTCAGCCTCGTGTTCTTGGACAGCATATTCAGAACTTGGGACATCATTGGCCTTCTACTTGCTGCTGCTTGTGTGCAGAAAAAAGCAACCTTCATGTACCTAATTACCTCTTCCTCAGGGAATTCAACCATGTCTGGATCCACAAGTTCCAATAGTTTCCCATTTTCATACAGTTGCCAGGCCTGTGTTGTTGCAAAAATAAATATCATTAAGTCCACACCAAGTCACATTGAGAAGAATGAACACATAAGTTGCATATATGTGGGAAGATGAAATATACACACCCATTCCAAGAGGAATTTGTTGGACCCTCCCCAGTTTGTCCTTGCACTGCTTTTGCCACTGATTATTTCAAGAATAAGAACACCAAAACTATATACATCAGCCTTCAGGGTTAACTGGCCACCCATTGCATATTCTGGTGCTAAGTAACCACTGCATTTTCAATCCAAAGCAGGTCAGAACACTATTCAGATCCACTGTCCAAGTATAGGTTGAACAATTTTGAAAATGCATCTAACTGTCCTTCTTGGTTCTTTGTGAAAATTGTAGAACATTGAGTATAAACATAAAAGTTGATGTTGTAGAGCATATGTGGAGGAACCAGTGAGCAGTAATGCTCAGGTCTAGGAATGTTTTGACCTACATTTTCATTACAACTGTGAAGAAATTGGATATGCTATCAGAGTTTCTTGCCAATAATACCATCCAAGTTTTAGTTAATTCAAACAAATGAGGTTGTGAAGCTCTTCACTTTTCATAAAAACTACAAATAAATTTTTCCATGATCATATCTATTGAGATACAAGATCCTGTAAGGTTAGGATAAAATCTTTGTATATATTCAGATTATATTTATAAGGTTTAATTATATTTTTAATCCCTGAAAGTTGGGATAAATCCTTATTTAGTCCCTCAAATTAAAAAAAAATAACTAATTTAAGTCTCTCAAATGTAGTGAAATATGTTTTTAGTCCCTAAACACTAAATTAAGAGACTAAAAACAGTTTTAAAAAAATTCATTTTAGTCTCTTATTTAGTGTTAAGGACTGAAATCATATTTTTTCCATTTTGAAAGACTAAAATGAACTTTTTAAATTTGGATGACCAAAATCAAAATTATCCTAAATTTCAAGAACTAGAAACATAATTAAGTCTATTTATAATAATTAGGATTTACTTTTCATATCTTTTGTCTTACCCTTAATAGGTTTAGCCTATTCATACTTTCCATATTTCCCTTAATAAGTTTAGCCAATTCATAGTTTCTATCCTTCCTTTAATAATTTAGCTTTTAAACACGGATTAGATCTTGTATTGAGAAATCAACTAAAAATATTTAGTACTTCTCTTTTCCAGTTCCAGCTTTCAGTTTAGTGACTGATGTCAATAATACAACATAGGCATCCAAGATCGATACTAACTTTATAGAACATGTGTCACTTGAATATTGTTTGAGTCATCTGCAACTAAATTCAACTGACTTACGAACATTCTATAACAAAAAGTGGCACCTAGTAACGTTCAGAAAACATTAATTCAGATATCCTGATAGACCCTGAAGTTTTATCACTAACATTGCTAATTCTGCTGTCATAGCCAGATGGTGATTGGTGAAGAATCACCAAATATGAAGAGTTTTTTCTACTTCTAATATCTTACTAATTAATATTATCTCCAGAAAACTAGATAGTAGCAAACAGAGAGAAAGAAAACTAGGTGATAATCTTCCAATGCAACAGAAAATTAAAAAACATAAAATATAATCATGAATCTGAAATACAACATACGTTGTTCCAGCAATCCTTGTGCTAATGTGAGTGATGTCATCTGGAAATAATTTAGCCAACCCGAAATCTCCTATTTTTGGCTTGAAATGTTTGTCAAGTAGTATGTTGCTTGCCTTGATGTCTCTATGCACAATGTGTGGCACAAGTTCTTCATGAAGAAATGCAAGACCTCTAGCAGTACCCATGCAAATATCAGATCTTTTTCTCCAGTCTAATCTGATATTTGAACCTCTTGCACCTACAAAAAGTAGAATAAAAGAAAAAAAAAGGTTATCGTTTCATTCTATCATCTGCACATGGATTTCAATCAGTGATTCCATAATTCACAGCAAAGCATTTGGAAATTTACCAATTAATGCACGATCAAGGCTGTTATTTTCCACATATTCATACACTAATATGCGATTAGTTTCTTGAACGCAGCAACCAACCAATTCAACAAGGTTTGGATGTTTAACATTTGATATAGTTTTAATTTCAGATAAAAATTCACGAACTCCCTGCTTTGACCCAGCAGAAAGTGTCTTCACTGCTACTTGTCTTCCATTTTTTAAGGTTCCCTGGCAAATTTCAACATGGCTATTTAGTACAGGCTTAACAACCAAGAGGAGAATAAAATAATAAAAATGTGATATTATTTCTTGGTTCCTCAGCTTAACTAAGCTAAACCAGTAAAGAACCCTCATAAATTGTAAATTTGTCTTTCTATGACAAAGGAGGTTTCATAAGGCTTCCGATGAGGGAAAGGGTAAGCTGAAGAAAAAGTATTTCTTTTCTACCCAATTCTATACATCCTTCAGTTTTATGATTTTAGCAAATAAAAAAGAGTGGTAAGGTTTACGATGTAATGCTAAAGTAATATTTATTTATGTTGAGGCACAAAATAGAAGCATTGTTTGTACCCACATCAGAAAGCCTCTCTCACTGTCTCAGGGAAAGTTGACAGTGCTCAAATCTTATAACTCATAGTACAAAGCATGAAAGCAAGATTCTATGATGTCAATAAAGGGGTACAAGAAAGAAATATGATGCAATGTGCCATAGTAAGTGGAGCATGTCAAGTGAGAGGAGCAAACAATTCCATTGGATCATGTGTGCGAGTTCAAGATAAGATACAAGTCACATGAATAGTAATGAATATCTAGATCATGGAAATGGGGTTTTGAACGTCATGATGGTTTTACTGCCACAATAACAATCTAGTAATGTCTTCCTTTGGATAATACCCAGCTGCTAGAAGATTGGCCCTTGTATAACAAATGAAATCTTATTTCAACATCACAGAAAGATATAAGTGAAAAGAGAAAATTACAATAGCCCTCTTGTACCACAGACATCTCAGAAAGAATTTTTTGGGTAATGTTACAACTGATGAACAGGCATATTAATTCGCATAACGTTACAACTTATATTAGAGTCTGTGACTTAAATACCTGGTAAACAGTTCCAAAACCTCCTCGTCCTAGCTTTTTGCTTGGATGATAGTTATCAGTGGCCAGTCTCAGGTCTTTATCAGAAAAATTCTTAACATTATCAAGCGGAAAGCCTGAGAAACAAAAGATATGTATATCACAATCAAAATGGTGATAAATATAGGAAAAACAAAAAAAATGTACTTATAAAAGTATTCCTAAATATATACCAGAACTCTTTTAAACATCATTATTGTACCACACATCAAAACCAACCAAACTAGTAAAAATCCCCAAATTATGCTTGTGTTCCAACTTCTGAGATTAATTTGGACCTATGTATGAACTAAATGGACACATTTATCTTTTGAAGTCTACAACTTAACGAACTGTTACTCTTGTCAGACCTGCCTACCAAGTGACCAAAACGCAACTATGCGAGATGGTTTGATTAATAAAACTCAAGTCGAACCAATATTCAATATATCACTGTTCTATACATTAATGATCAAGGTAAATTTCCAGTCAGAAAGTGCAGGCTCATAGGTAAAGCTAAAGCCAATAAAAGGAACAGGAAACTTGCAATCAATAGTGTCTAGCTTATTGAAAGGCTGCAGAATATCGAAACAAATAATCAACAACCACCCTCACCATCAATCTCATTAGGAGTATGAGAAGGATTTCTTTTCTTCTTGAGAGTTGAGGCTCCAAAGCAGCCACAACTCATAATGATCCTGGGATGTGACTGCTGCACTCTGCACTATTTACCATATTTCAACATAAGTGAAAAGTGCCATTTATACATTTTAATTGCAAAAACTATAGATATAGCAATGCAAAGGCATGGAAATCAAGCACACACTTTAACAAGCTAGAATAAATAACACGCTCAACTGAAATGATTCACGGCTTTGTCCAACAACCTGACACCGATTGCTGAACTTGGTAAATATCACGAATAGGAATATTAAAATTCTCACAAACCGAACCGAATTGCATGGATTCAATAACAGAAATTTCAATAAAAATCAATTGTTTCAATTTTCATATCAATCGTTCCATTCTTATATTTCTTTCTGCTGAATCGGTGATCAAACTTAGACCCTTCAGACGACTCTATACAGACAAAAAAAAAACACCGAACCATACTGAAGGATAATTCCAAGTTTGAAAAATTTTTCCAATTTCACCAAACCAAAAAAGAAGAAAAAAACAGAAGAGAGAATGAACTCCCAAGATAAAACCCCATTTCCAGATCAGCTCATAATCGCAATCTGATTTGAGCATTCAGCTTATCATCGAGAAAGACTGCACCTTTAACATGTAAAAGACAGGAACTCCATTTGGGACAAGAACCCCTTTTGGGAAACAAGGGAGAAAAGTAAAAGAAAAAGTATGATCACCTTTGGGAGCCAAGAGAAAATGCTCAAGTCTAAGGAGAGTTAGGTAGCTAAATAGGAAGGAGTTGAAAATTAAAAAGATGGAGGGGAAAGAATGGTATTAAAAAGAAGTGGTTTATGTTGTGTGCTTGGTCTTGCGGCTATAGCGAGTAATGCGCGTTTGTGTGTTCGTGTTTCTTTTCTTTTCATGGTTGCGTTGTTGTGTTGTTTTGTATTGTATTCTCACTTGCTTTGGTCCAACTCCGTGCACACAAATGACCGTTTCTTCTTTCGGTTCCACCAGGCTGCCAAAGACTGTCTCCAACTAACACCAATCACTCTTTCTTTCTTTGCATCCAAATAAATGTGTTCCTCAATGCATTCCTTCTAGTATTCTATGTGGTCCTTTTTTAAGGATTTCTCCATGTCATGTGTTATGTTTGTTCAAAATGCTTAACTCAATAATCTAATTAAGGTTCTTAAATTAGTATCCTCTAACATTTATTTGCATGACTTTTTCATCATTCTTAGTGTTTACTTTTTCACGTTTTAACCTTTTGGTTTTGAGTTATGGAAGAAAATTTGTCTCATTACATAATGCTTTCCTATTGGGTAGTATTTACAGTCATACAAACTTGTTTATTTACTTTCTAATTTAAAAGTTATTCTTTTTATTGCCATGCTACTATTTTATCCTCTTTTAATCATTGTAGTTAAGAGTATTACTATTATAAAATTAAAAGTAACATAGATATTGACAAAAAAATATATCATGAAAGTGGGTAGTTAAATAGGTGTATTTTATTTTTAAAAAAAAACAAAAGAACTAAAAAGCTCAATCTTATTCAACTAAACTATATGGCTAATTAAGTAACATTATTTTTTTTTGTTTTATAAATAGTGATAATAAAACAAGATTTGTCAAGAAAAAATGAGTTTGTATATATAAATTAAAAATAGGGTTTTAGACAAGTTAATTTGAAAACGTCTGTCCCAATTGAATCATATATATAAATTAATTTAATGATTGAGAAAAAAAGTTTTTAGTAAGTCCCGTAAAGAAAATTATTAACAGGTCTTAACTTTTAAAAGGGTTATAGACTCAAAACTTGCATTCCCAAAGCGGATACTCGAAACTTGTTACATGTCAAACATATGAAATCTTATCTTAGTTTATTTGACCAAACTCTGTCAACTCTTTGAAATTATTTAAATTGTTATACGATTTCACATTTCTTATTCTGTTCTTTTTCTTTTAACAAGGTAATGATTAGCAAGATTTTGTATGTTAGTTACGTAAATGAAGACAAAGCAGTCTTAACTAACTAGCTGTTAAATACTCTATTATAACCCAATATTAACTTTTGCTGAAAAAGAAATATTAACTAAAAATAAGAAGAACTAATGTTCCATAAACAAAAAAAGCATTCAAAAAGTTATTTTTTAATAGTTTGAATTGTGTTGATATAATATTACGGAAGAGTTTAAAGTTATTTCCTTAAGTAAACACTTACATTCATTCTTTAAAAAGTAATGGCAGACCCTGGAAAATTTAAGAATGTAAAATTATCAATTTTAAGTCATTAGACATGTACCGTTGTTAGGTTATAAGTGATGAAATTACTCGCAAAATTCGATTCAAGTTAAATATTTAAGTAAACCACATTTAAATTAGAGAAATTAAGGAAAAAATATTTTGTTGGGTTGGTAAAATAATCACAAAAAGAAAATACAAAGAATAAGAATAAAAAAATAATTCTATCATAACAAAATATTATATATAGAATATGTTTTCATATCCCAAAACTCTAAGATAGTGGAAACAAATCGTTATCTAATAGAGATATAGATGATAGATAATTTAACTAATGAAATATTATTTGATATGTTGTATTAGATTGTTTGTTTATATGGTTCATAGTGATCCAGGGTTAATGCATTACCATTATTTATCTTAATTTTAAATCTTCAGATAATTTTTTTATAATTTTTCTCTATTTTTAAATGAAAATTTAATTTGCTCCAACAATGTTTGAATATCGATCTTGGCAAAGTCTTCATAAGTGGTTCTCCTTCTAAGCTATCTTCATAATTATGACTTTTCTATATACAACAACATCTCTAATGAAGTGTAATTTAACATTGATGTGTTTAGTTCTCTCATCATATATTTATCTAATGATCAACTAGTAGTCATGTCTTCATAATCTATGATATTTTGGTTATCGCAAAAAGTAGTCATGTTTGTTTAACTCTCCTGCCACCCCCTTTAATCTCAGAGTCTCCTTCACCACTTTTGTAAGCATGACATGCCCAGTTTGAGTAATGAGTAAAGTCACCATTGATTGCAAACTAGCTTTCTAACAAATTGTAGTTTCAAACAAACAAACAAACCTTTTAATAACTTTTCTACTATTGGTATATAGTTTTACACCAATCTAGATGATAATATTGTTTCATTCAAATATCTTAACACCTGCTTCATAGCCTCAATAAGCACGTCCAAAATCCACCATGATCTACTAACCACACTAACATGTGTCACATATGGTTTGCTACACATATCCCATACGTGATGCTTATTACTCCATTGTATAAAATATGAAATAATCTTCATTTTTCACCTTTCTTGATGCGATCTCAATACAAGAGGAGCTTGTATCACCCAAAGGAGGAAGGGTTCAAGAAAGAATAAATAACAATAACTCAAAAAATATTATTAAAATTATGAAAGAAGATATACAAAGAATACGTACAAGAAGTTTGAAGAAGACACTAAAAATATTTTTCTTAACATTTTTGTATTTTTCTTATAAATAAAAATATAGTTTGGCTACCAAGATAGTTTGGTTGGGAACGTAAGAGAACCAACCAAACAAGGCCTTGTTTGGAAGGAATATGACAACCAAAATGCAATATGGGCTTCATATTTTATGGCTATGCTTATATAAGCATGCAACACTCTCACTCTAACACAATTTACATAAATGGAATAGATGAGTCATGACCTTTCTCTCTTTTTGTGAATTCAAGAGGTAAGTCATCAATCCTAAAATCTTATATTTAGTTTTTAAATCCTCAATCCTAAAATCTTATATTTAGTTTTTAAACTCAAGTGGTGATTGTCTTATTTCACTCAACTTTCTCTTTAGAAAGTGAGATGTTTCCATCTTTTTATCTCTTGAGATAGAACATCTTTTAGACTCCAAAAGACTCATAAAATGACATATCTTATTACAATATTAGCCTATTCTCTTTTGAGACGAGAGTTTATACCCCTCTCATTCCTCACTTTCGCTAAGCATTCTACCTTATAGTGACCTCTCCTATGGTTATATAGCACTCACTTTTTTTCACCATATTGTTTGATGAATGTTTTGGTTTCTTCCTTTGCGCCTTCCTTTTATTCATACTCTTTGACTTTGAAACATTCAAACTCAACTTTTATCATTTATCTTAGATTATTGAAGCTTATGAAGCTCCTTAATTTGAGGGTTATATCACATCTAAACTAATTACTTTTTTCTTCCTAGACAATAAAACATCTTTGAAATGCCAAAGTTTCTTAGGCAAGACACTAAGAAGAAGTAAAAACTTATCTTCTTCTTTGAATTTCACTTCAATGTTCTCAAGATCGTCTAGACTCTTGTTAAAATTTGTCAGTTGTTTTATCTCTAAGTCACAAAATTATTGTACTTTTAACCTTATTGATCATGTCAGTCTTCTCTTTTTGAGACAAAGACACTAACATGTTTGTCTCATCCTTTTTTCATAAGCACATCCTTATTTACCAAAAGAGATCATCCATAATCTACCGTGGTTCTTATTATAAAACTTCTCAATATCAAACTTAGTATCATAGATTCAAATCTTACTCTTTTTTTACTATAATTCTCTTGCCTTGACAAAAAAAGTGTCAATTAAGATTCACGTACCAATTACAACAACACAAATAAATGATAGTAATCGTGTTATAATAGAAGACTCTACATACATGGTATAAGTTTTACAATGTTTATCACATGCTCAAAAAGTTTCACATGTTCTCGGTATATAGAACTAAGGAAAAGGAATAACACAAAACATTAAGATAATTAAAAAAACATCATCTAATACAAGAAGTAAACAATAAATGATTACTTAAACTTAACACTATTAAATGTTTTCTAGTAGACTATTTTTTTTACTCTTCATAATAAAAACATAATTTAAATTCAACACATCACATATTTTAATATTAATATTAATATTGAGTAATATTGTTTTAAATTATTAATTATACATGAAATTGTAAAATCTAAAAAATTAAAATAAATGAATTATTTAAATAATAATGTATTATGATTTTTTAATAGTATTAGTTCTTTTAAAAAAAACTTACAAATTAATGAGTTTTTTAGATGATTACTACTCAAATAAAAAAAATATGAATTGTAGTGTACTCAGTAGCCACTGAAAGGAGCCTGGTCCGACGAGGAGTTGGGTCGATCGTCCACCCAAAAGGAGTAACAACTGATAAGTATTAAAGGTCAATTAATGTTATAAGGAATGAAGTGTATGGCTTTAATGACCAGATAACAAACAATAGGAAACATAATATACGGCATTGATATGATATTGATTAGCAGTTAATGGTTATTATTAAGAATCAGGTCTATAAATATGGGATTTAAGTCCAGGTAAAAAGATCTTTTTTCTGAATTATTATCACCTTGATCTCCGTAAAGCTAAATCTGAGTTGAGCGTCAAAGTGTTTCTTGCAGGGGCCAACCGATCGATTTTGTGGAGAGGAGTCTACATTGTTGGAAATCGCATAAGCACAACAGGGAAGAAGGAGGAATCGCAGTCTAGGACCTAGATACAGAAACACGAATAGATTTTTTGCTTTTAACTACTTTCTTCTAATTTAACATTATTTCCACTGTCAAGCCAATATATAATAAATATGATAATAAAAGAAAAAACAAAACAAAAGAAAAAAAATAACATGTGTCACAAAATAATGGATGACGTGACATGTTGTTAGTCACATAAAAAGAAAAGTTGATACGACTAATAATTAATTGAGATTAGATTCAAACATTTTAAGGTTAGGGATATAAGTGGATCAAATTTGCTATGCTTTATAATTTAAAAAAAACATAATTGTATAGTATGATATCTAGACCGAGCAGTTGTCAGCCACAACCAATCGACCGATCGCTCTATCTACTATAGAGACGACTCGCCATCTTCCACCTATACCAAACGCTCGTCAACTATCCTATAGTTGAAAGCGCTCATCAAACATCCATAAGCATGTTAAAGCGTTCGTCAAAAGTCAAGCGACATTATGACACTCAGTCAACCAAATCAAGCCAAGACCTGCGAACGCTCAATTACGTTAAACGGGGTTGGCGGACGCTCAACACTTAAATAATTGGACCAATAATCCAGTTAAAGAAGAAAATAGTCAAAAATATCTAACCGTAATAACGCAGATTACGGAGCCAACTAACCGAATATTAAGACTTACCTGGATTACGGGTAGGTAACCGAATTTACCAACTAACCGGATTTTAAGGTAATCAGTTTATTTTACTTTTTAGGTTAAATACAGGATAACATAAGGAAAAAATGTACGTTTTGCTCTAAGATTAAAGAGATCACTTTGTGAGAAAATCATTGATTGAGAGAACTAAAGTTCCACTACTCATATCTGACTTTAGCATCGAAGTATCTTCGCAGGTACCCCCACTCTCATTGAAGGAAAGACAACGGTCCCAGACGTACAAGAGTAATAAAGCATCATCAACAAGGTTCATATCTCGGTCCCAAACAATTATACTGAAACAATAATTAATCCATAATAATTTAATGTCTGCAAAGATAACAAATTTGATTAAGTTTTTTAATTTCATATAACTAGTAAAATTAATTAAAAAGATACAATAAAGTTAAATTTTATGTTCATAAAGATAAGTATAGTTCTTTTCTTTTTTTTTTTTGTATTCTTCTTTTGACGTGTTCCTTATTTATTTTTTTACTTTTTTTTCATCTCTTTTATGTGACTTCTTTTTTTATTTCTAAGGGTTAAATATGTTTTTCGTCCCTTAAGTATCACACGATTTTGGTTTTAGTCCCTACTCGAAACTTTGATGGTTTTTAGTCTTCATAGTATTGAAACTATTAGTATTAGTCCTTAAAAATGGACGGCGTCAACTTTTAGTTGATCTAGCAAACGGCGAGACCACGTCTTCTTCTTAAGTATCTGCCACGTTGCTTCTTCGTCATCTCAGTTGGGGGCAAAGTTG
Source organism: Vigna umbellata (assembly GCF_029865625.1). Taxonomy (NCBI): domain Eukaryota; kingdom Viridiplantae; phylum Streptophyta; class Magnoliopsida; order Fabales; family Fabaceae; genus Vigna; species Vigna umbellata. The sequence goes on along the minus strand of NC_142165.1, from coordinate 52,148,554 downwards.
AGTTCTTCTTTTTCGGAATCTCAGATTGACCAATTCACATATCCCCTCAGGAATCGACCCAGAAAAATTATTTCCTGAAATTAAGAAAATTGACAGGTTCCGTGCCCCGGAAATCCGATTAGAAAGTCCGTCTTCGGCAACGTTGGCCACTACGAAAGTCCCTCCGGCGCCGCCGCTAAGGCCCATTTTGCCTCTACTTCCACACTACGACCGTCTTCACGGATCTCATCTCCTCTAACGCTGCATCTCGCTTCTGCGATGAGACTGGAAGCACCATCAGCTGGCCATGTTATCGCCGCCTTCATCCCTATGTGAGGGTTTGTTCCCCAGTTGGTTTCTCCTCTAGCCACGTCGCCGCTCCGTTCTCTGTTCAAAACTCAGCGTGGGGAAGATGAACGAATGTATGGTGATAGTTGAGGGGATGGATCTGTGTGGTTCAAAATAGCTCCTTAAATAATGAATCAATGAAAACAGAAAAAGTAAAGCATACTAAAAAACTCATCAAGGATCACTACAACGGAGAAGAGGAACAAGAACAGGCACCGCGCCGGACTTCGCAATCAAAATCCAGTTGTCGGCGCGGTTCTTCGCTAGCAGCCGGAGCTTCGCCGTCGCAGAACGCTTTATTGCCACCGACTGCGACTGGAGGCCGTCGATGCAAATCTTCACCATCGGCTAGAGATCCTCCGGCGAAATGCTCTCGAGGAAGTCCTTCGCTGCCGTTGTGATTGCGATTCCCGATTATGGGGTGGTATCTAATCTAAAAGCATAATGAAATTAAATCAGATCCTAATTACACCAAATCGAATTTATATGATTTTGGTTGATTTCTTTAGATCAAATCAATAATTATGATTTCTTTCCTTTATCTATACATCTATGCCATTCATACAATAATTGCTCGTTTGGGTTGATGTTGTAAGATTGGTGTTCCTTGGTTGTAGTTTCCTCCCATGTCATCTCTGCAAGGTGCTCTACTAATACCTTCAGCTACAATGCACCCTTTAAACATGGGTAATCCATTTCTTTCATGGAATCCGTCCTCATCATCATATGCATCAATGCCGCCTCCTCAAGCACAAACCCTTGCACCCACAATGGGACCAGGTAATTCTAAAAACCATCAAAGTTTCGAGTAGGGACTAAAACCAAAATCGTGTGATACTTAAGGGACGAAAAACATATTTAACCCTATTTCTAAAAAATGAAATTTTCATTTAGAATAAGTTTTCTTTTGTTTTAATTCTTTTAATCATAATTATTTAATTTTACTAATGAGTATTTTAAGGCTTTAGTGATTCTCTCAATTGAGAAAGGTTATCAACTTATTTATCTTCTCTTGAATGTTTTAGTTATATTAGGTTCTTAAACATTTGGTATTTTTAATTCTTCTGCCGACATAACTAATAATTATTAGGTAAACAAAATTATTTTGAGTTATGTTTTTGGTATGGGTTGAAATTCCTTAAAGTACACCAAGTTGTTTTGAAGACCAGATGGCTTCTTAGTGGTTCTCCATCATCTAAGTTACGTTATTCGCTCTCCCTCCTTTTTGTCCAAACCGTGTGGATAGGTACTCTGACGCTCAACTTAGTAATGTAATCGAACGGTTAGCACAAAAAGCGATGCTTATATTATGCATAATAATCCTAAAGTCATACTTGGGACCTTTATTTATACTAGTTGTAATGGACTTTTACCTTTCGTGGGTATAAAGACGACCCAATAACACCTTAATCTACATTAGAGGCTTAATGAGTCATTACTGCTGATAATCTGACTATATTATTAGGTCGTATTGGGCACAACCTATGCCTAGGTGGATGACTCGGGAGGACGACCTGGGTGGATGGTCGGGGAGGACAACCTAGGTGAACGACCTGGGTGTTGGAATTGCGAGCCACATAAAGATCGTTGCACGTCACCGTAGCTTCACCTCCAACCTTCTTCTACTACGATACAATAAGGAAGAAGAATTGCGAGCCATATAAAGTTGAAGATCCACAAACACGGTCGCTAGATAACATACGCGAGCGACCATAAGCTCAACCCAGTTGTCGATCCAAACTCAACAACCCACCAAACCTCCAAGCGCATCACTAGAAATCGCTACAACATGTAGACCGCGATGACCATGGAAGCCCAAATTGCACACCATGAAATCATAGATCAATGAGCTACACCGCATAAGAAACGAAGCATATCTGTAATCCGATAAAAACCTCCTACACAGACCTACCGCAAATTGCGACTCACACACAAATCATATTTCCATCGCGCCTCACATGACATAACAACATAAAGATCTGAAGTACGACAACATAATGCAATCCACTGTGAGCACTCACTGAGACACGTGAGCATCAACTACGACCTCCTCTACGGATCCAAGAGCACACTCGCCATAAAATGCGACCTCCACTATAAATCCAACACAACTCACCATCTTTGCACTTCGTTGGACCTCCACGAACCCTGCTACAATAATATTCCTTCAATCGAATTTCTCTATGTCACATTTGATAGCACTTTCAAATTTCATTGCAACTTCAATAACCAAGGATGATTCTCCAAAAACAAGAAATTAATCTTTTCTCAAGTGGAAAATTAGACTAAGTTGCAACCATAAAGCATATTAAGTATATCTTATTAAATCATGAGCTCTTAATACCACTCTGATGGGAAAAAATACATCATCATGAAGAACATCAACGTCTTTTACCCTCGAAAATCACCTGACCAATAAAGAAATAAGATTGAAATAATCAACACAATAATATAACATGGAAACTATAAAACTAGAGAAAAACCACAATCGTTATCTAATGACAACCAGATAATAATACTATGTGAAAATTTGTACAACACATAGGTCACTCTTTCATGCTCTTTGATCCCAAGTACACCTACACTCTCCAAAACAAAAATTTAATCAAAATCACACAACACGTTACTACTAGGGTATAATGAAAGTTAAATACAAGCTTAAAGTGTCTTTGACTTGGGGCGACTAAAACTGTGAACTTAGATTTCATTATATAGTCACTAACACTCACTCCATTGCTTATCCTATATGATGTGAAACTTTTCAAGATGCATTATTTTCATTAACTCAACATGTTGGTGGTCGCTTTTCGTTCTCTTAGAGGTCGCTCTTCGTTCTCTTAGAGGTCGCTCTTATCAGCTTTGAACCTTAATCTGTTATTGTGTTTATTGAGTCTATTATTGGTATTTATTGTGTTTTTTAGGACAATATCACATTGTGTTTATTGTGTTTGATATGTCGAAACCGAAGTCTCGGGCATCATTGGTGAAGAAGTGAACGATGATAGTAGTATTTTAGGCAAAGAAAGAAACGATGAAAATGAAGAACTCATGAATGTAAACAAAGAAGATTATATGTCGAAACCGAAGTCTCGAGCATCATTGGTGAAGAAGTGAATGATGATAGTGGTATTTTAGGCAAAGAAATAAACTGTGAAAATGAAGAACTCGCGAATGTAAACAAAGAAGAGAAAGTGGAGTAGAAAGTGAATGGAGAAGAGGTGGAGAAAGTGGAGTAGAAAATGAATGACATCCGTGGTGAGCATGAAATTAAGGTAAAGTATATTATTTATGGTAAAATTAAGGTTTCATTGAAATATTTGGAAATGGAATAATAATGAGACTCTTCGTATCAATTATAGCGTAATCGGCAAGTAAAAACTTTATATATAAACTGTATTTATATTAATTTGAGAATTAATATAGAAAACTTTTTATAACCGTGATAGAAAGTATCTGCTAGTAATTTTTAGTTATATATGCTGATATATATTAATATTTTTTTATTTATCTTTTAAATTACATTAATTATAAATTCCGTTATTTGGATATGTCCTTGATACTTTTTATGTATTACATATATAAGTAAATAAAGGGTGTTATAAAAATGGTTAGACGAAACATATTCAGTAAAATTAGATTCAAATTAAAAATTAAAATAAAAATAAATATATAATAAATTATTTAATAAAACTTAATTATACATTTTTAATAGCTAAGAATATATAAATTAAATTTTAAGTAATATTTGTTTAAAGTTTTTCTTACAATACATATGTTACATTTTAAAAAATAGTTACACATCAATTTGTTTATTGCAGTTTATAACACAGCGTAGGCATAAATTTCCATATCATATATAATTTTTTTTCTTGGTAAATAAAACAAACGTTATTTTTCTCATCAAGATTTAACGAAAACGTAAAATATTATAAATACTTGTGGGTACAATTATCTTTATATATATATATATATATATATAGTTATATAGTTATATGTATTAGTGAAATTACATTCATTTGATTTTATTAAATTTAATAATTCAAATGAGTTCATTTAAAAGAAAGATTAAGAGAGAATGGATATATGATGTAGTTGATATTTTATATATTTTTTAAGTGAATTAATAGTTGAGAAGTCTTAGATAGATTCTGAGAATATTAAATTTAATATTTTTCATATTAAATTATTGTAAGAATGTGTTAGTTCATTAATTAAGATGTGTCTAGAATGGAATATATGTCATGTTGGTCTTAATTTAAAGTATTCATGTGAAAAGTGGAAGATTATGGAAATTTGAGAAAGGTGATGTCAGCATGACGTATATGCATCCAATAGTCATGGTTGGACAAAATCTAGAAGCTTCAATTCCTTCAAACTTTTCCTACAGACAGGAATCTTAAAATCTTCAAAACTTGACCAACTATTACTATTGAAGGTGAATTAATTAACATAAACATCTCGAATTTAAATACGTCATTTTGTATCAAATAGTTATATCTACTTCAACATTTTATAGTCATTGGATAACATAAATACGAGTTTCACTATTAAAAATTATCAGTAAAATACTTATATTTCTATCATCCTCGTGTAATAATAGATATATTTGTTTTTGTCTAAATACTTTATATTTTAAAAGAAATAAGAGTTAATATAACACTGTTATTATATAAATTATATATAAAAAATAAACAAATTATAATTACATAATTTTTAAAATGTAGTTTAGTTTCAAATCTATGATAAATTTAAATATTTTTAATTAAGTTTTTATTTTATTTTTGTTCAGTTCATACTATTTAAATCTAATTAAAATAAGACGATATTAAAATTAATATAAAATAATATGTGATTTGTATTGTTTATAACCCAAAAGTGTTTAATATTAATAATGGTGCGGATAAAGATAGTTTTTTTATTCTTATAAATGACAATCGTAAAATAAGATAATAATTTTATTATCTAATATATTTTCAATTAAAATAATGAAAATTATTTATTATTTTACATTAACTGTGATATAATTTTATATTTCTTAATATTTCATAACAGGTAAAGAAAAATGACAATATAAAATAATAATCACGTCACTTTGTTAATAAAAAATTAAACGTGAACACAATTAAAAAAGTATAAAAATTTTAAACACTTAATAAATCAACAAAATTTAATAAAAACTCAATTAAATCTTTTAAAAATTTATTATACTTTAAAAGTTAATTATACCAATATTAAAATAAAACACGAAATTAATTAAATTTATTTTAATTTAAAACCAGAATAAATATTATGATACAATCAATTTGTATAATCATCATAATTACGTATATCCACGAAAAAGATAACCGTGATTTATAAAAAAAAGAAAAAAAAGAAATCCAGTGAATTTGTTGAATTGATTTTTCCATATTAAAGTCATTCAAAATTTGATTATATTCACTGGGTCAATTATCTGTATGTGGACGGCAGATAGTGCTGAACAATACGTAATTTCCAAATTGAAAAGAGACAGCAAAGATAATTAAAGCTTCATAACTTCTAATCAAGAATGTTTAATAGTATTAAGCATGACTTGCTGCCACGTGTCAACACAATTACACTTTTGTCACCTAGTGAAAACTATAACTAATAATAATCTAAAAATCATGCTTTTCTATCCGAATAAATACTGGTATATATGGTATCGATGCATTGTTGTTTAGTTTAAATAAATTACTTAATAAATGATATTTACAGATAAATAAAATAAAGTAAAAATAGATAAATTTCTTTGCAAGATACTTTTTATTCATATACAATTTTTTAATATATAATCTTTCTACTTTTAATATTATTTATATTTATCTATAAATATATATACATGTTACGTATATACTACCGTATTTTATAATACTTTTAATTCCGATATTATGTAGGAAGATCTTGAATTAATTAAATTATTATTTTTCATTAAATCCAAAAGAGAGAGGAAAATGGTGGTGGAATAGTGAGAGGTGGAGAGAAGGGAGAAAGACGAAGGAAGGTAGTGAGAAATAGAGGGAGGTAGTGAGAGATAAAGGAAGATGGAAAGTGATAAAAGGTAGAAGATGTAAAGAGAAAAAAAAATCTAAAATATAATATAATGTATTAACTTTTTTAACAAGAAAATAAATTAAATTGAGTAAATATATATATATTAAAATCATACGTCTAAATATAAAAATTAAAATTATTTATAATTCATATCTCCTTAATCTTGGATTAAATATTTTAAACACAATTAATTTACAAATGAAAATATATTTCATTTTAAATATGATATAGTAAAACAAATTTAATTTTATTAATTTTGTTTGAACTCCGTTATTAACTGGATAATTAAATTCGTGAATAGTTTTCAACAATTGTTATGTAATTAGTAATAAAAAAGTATTATAGCTTTTATTTTTTGTTTTATAAATTTAAAATTGTTATTAATTTAATTGCACGATTAAGTTAATTTTTCTCTTAATAATCAAATAGATATTTGAGTTACTCAAAACTAAGCATCTATTCAATCATATTAACAATATACAAAATTCAAACAAAACTAATGAAACTAAAGTTTTTATATTAATACTGTAATATTTTTATCATACTAAAAATATATATTAACATTTAATTACTAAATTAGTTATTTAATTATTTGTTTTCTATTTATTTTGCATATAAAAATTAAGAATAATGTATAAATGAACAATTTTTGTGGAGGTGCATTAACACGTGTTTAAGGGAATACCTACAAGTTAGACTTTCTATTAAGTTTGATTTTCCATTGACTGTGTAAAATGTAAGAAAAGTTGTGTACATTGAATTATAATCCTTGAAGTATTAAGCCATTTTATGTTGAAGTTCGTTAGTCTTAAGCTTAACAATGTTTGATAGATAGTCTTAAGCGTAATCTCCTTCTCCTTCACTACGTGTTTGGTAAAAACTAATATACATGTCAGATATAAATTGAAATGATTAAAAGTTAATTAAATTTGAAAATTTGGAAGTTAGTTGATTGAATTAAAAGAATAATTGATACAAAAATTTTCCAATTGACTATTATAACATATAAAAAGAGTCCTAAAATTGTCAATTTCACACCCATACAAAATTAAAGCTTCCAACCTATGAAATGTCTTCTGGTATAGACACGAGAAAATTCTATTCAGTTGTGAGAAAAATGGATGTGATCCTTAAAAAATATGTATGAATAATTAGATTTATAAAATAAAAATATTTAAACTAATATTGAAATATTTAAGTTAGATAAGTATGTGAAGTATGAAAATAAATTTAATTTCATATTGACAAAAATAATAAATTTGTTAAAATAGGTTTGTTTCCGTCACTGTCACTGTTTTCTTTCTGGTTTTTGAGCAAACAAACTGAAAAATAATTCACTCAACATCAGTGTTTTCTTTCTGATTTTTGAGAAAACAAACTAATTAAGTAATGAATTTTTTTAAAGAAAAAAAAATAAAGGTTTTGTTGTTTGACATGGTCATGCCAAATTCCAAACGACTGAAGGATATTTCAAACAGTAAGAAAGACCGAGCAGATTAATTACATGATTAATAATATATTTAAAACAACACTTTAGACATTAATGTTGGCTCTTCATTTTTAACTAGTATTTAACGTGAGAACGGGTGATCAAGGTCAATTATTTATTTTTCTTTTCTCTTTGTGTTTCTCTTTCACATTTCAATTTCTTTTTCTTCATCGTATATGGTCCTACATAAACCGACAATCTTTTCTAATTTTTGTCTCCATGTATAATCATTTTCAAGAATATATCTTAATAGTTAAAAGATAATAGAATATAAAACAAGCCAATACTGATAGTTACCATATTCAGTTTATATGTACAATGTTCTTACAAGGATTAAGATGTTCTTGCAAATGCTTACTTCTTCCCCAGCCGAAATGTTAAGAAGGATGTCTGGAAAGATATTTGACGTTCAAGTAAATAATACATCGTATATATTAAATGCAATAATTAACATTTTTAACTCCTAAACAGTGTCCTCATTTATACTTATTTTGTGGGTTTTAATCTGAATTTTAAGCCTAATCTAGTGTATTTAGGACGTCTTAATCTCATGGCAATTGCTTCATGTAGCCCATTATTGATGTGAAGTTTCAATAGTAATTTTATGGGTTATTTACTTTAACCCTATTTTTTTTACATACCTTCCTTTAATCTCTGCCAATGTGGTGGTTTCTTCCTTGTGAGCATTCTGTTTTTGGCTTCAACTATGGTACACATTGTTCTTCTGCATTCAATAGATGGTGTTGCATGTTGTCCTCCCCCTCATTTTTACTTGGGAATGTATGCGGAATAATGTAGAGTAAGCTTGAGAACGCATTGTAGGTAAGCCTCTATTATTTAGTTGAATAAGCCACTACAATGAAAATCCGAGATGGGGAGGCGTTTGAAATTGATGACGTACCTTCTAATTATGGTTAAGTCCTTTAAAGAAGAGTTCAAGTTATTTATGGAAGATGATACAAATTTTCTCTCTTGAAACATTTTGGATCATCATAGAGCTTTTAGAATAGGAATAATTTTGAATCTTGTATTTTGATTCAAGTAGTGTCAGATTTTTAGCTAATTTAAATCAACAAAGGTTAAGGTCCAATGTTGACCCAAGTGGATGTTCATAAGCTAAGTTGACCAAATGGTCAAAGTTTTCAACTTAGCTTGGTGAGAAAGGGACTGGTCGTCTAACCTTTGTGAGAGTAGTCATGTGACATATTTACATTGGAGAGAATTTTTCATAGGTAGTTACCACATGTCCTCCTCTTAATGGAGAGGATTTTTCATCTTGCTCTCCAAGTTAGCCAAGTTTGAGTTTTTAGGTCTCGTTTCTACAATTTGGAGACATTATTAACCTATAAATAAAGGTGTTTCCTCTTCTTGTATTCATCTTTGAATTTTAAGTAAAGTTATGCGGTCATTTTAAGTAAAGCTATAGCATCACATGTGGTCTCCATTAGTCATCTTCCTCTAAAGTTGGTCTAACCTTTCTAAGAGCAACATCCAAACACAATCCCTTCACCCACAAAGCATGGACGTAAGCCTAACCTACCAACATCCACCTTGATTCAAAAATGAAACACCGAAATCCCCAATTTAGATCCCCAAAGTTGCGAGATAAGATCCCCAAAATAGAACCCCAATTCGGAGCCCTAAAACGAACCTCAAGGCCCCTCCCATCCTCCACCGCCACGAAGACGTTGGATGATGTAGGCCTCGTTGTCTCAAAGACGCTGAAAATGAAACCATCGCGTCGTAGGAACGTCTCGCCTGAGCCACCTGAAACTCGCCTCTTCTTTCTTGCGCTAACCAAGACAAACTAAAGAAAGGGGAAAGGGAAACAACGCTTCCTTGCTCTGAAAAGAACCAAAACCATAAAAACAATGGGAGAAGAAAGGTTCACTACAGGTTAAACCAACACACAAAAGGATGAAGAGGAGCACCTCCCCTCATTGCCAAAACGAACTCGAACCAACACAAGGGTTTGTCCGTGAGAAAGAACCCAAAGGTGGGGAAGACAAAAATGACTAGGGTTCTTGAAAGGAAATAAAACATCTCGAAAAAATTAATTAGGGTTTAATTGTAATGTACTCAATTAAGATTTAGAAATGATTAGGAATTAACATTTAACACTAGTTAACTAATAGTAATTGTCACGCCATTTGGCCTTATCTTACCACGTATTTTAAAAATTGACAGCTCATTGAATATTGACTAAGGTGATCATTACGCCGTTAATCGCCGTTAGTGAAAATGACCAAATTGAACAGTTTTTACAAATTAATAGACCACTTTGAACGCTAAAAAAACTTGAGAACCATTTTAAACAAGAACCATTTTAAACAAGAACCAAAGCAGATATTAAACCAATATTATTCTATTTCTTTAATGGAAATGCTTAATGTATTGAGGACCATGGAATTTCATAAAAACAGTACAATATAATGCACTAATGAAATTGGTTCTCAAAAGAAAGACCAAGAGGGACAAAGATAAATGCCAACCACACTTCCCTCTCTCACTAAACCGTTATTACATTAATACTAGCGAATACTCTACTCATAGCCCTTCAAGTTTGTGCTTGTGCTATTGGATCATGTGCCTTTTCCTCTTATCTTGCTTTTCATGTCTTCCACCACGTGTCCATCTGTGGTTATTCCCTTTAATCCCACTCGTAAGTCAACTTCCTGGGCTGTTGGATCCATTTTCCTTACAAATAACCGTATTATTTTTCGGTATCCCACAACGTGTCTCAATTGCACAAATCGTCACCACCTCTCCACCAACAGCTCAACAACACATTCACCAAAGTTTTTGGGGACTCCACACCACAACACATGTAATCTGCGCACGGGAAATTCTTCACGAAGGAGACAATTCAAATAAAACCAAAAGGGTAGGAATGGAATTAAAAGAAATAATGAGGTGTAGGAAGAAATTGCCTAACCTGATTGTTAATCTCATTATTACTTTAACAACATTATTCTTAATTATGGCCGAGATTATGTTTACTAAATGGGATGGCAACATATTATTCCGTACATATACAATCAAATAAATACAAGATTTAAAATTCAATTGGATAAGGAATGACTTGCAAACCTCATTAATAGTCTTTCATAATTTGTCTAAAGAGCTTCTTTGGTGCTGCAAATTCAAAATACCATGAAAGAAATACAAGATTTCAAAATCAAATGGATCAGTTAATACATGAAACTCTCTTCAATTAAATTTTTACATTCAGCTTACCAGGCAATCCAGTGAAATTCTCAAACTGCCCATATGCTTGCCCTATGAACATCTCAAATCCTGTCACAATGGTGACTCCTGCTTCTTCTGCTTCTTTCAACAGTCTAGTCATCTTGGGTGTGTACACAACATCAAAAACTAGAGAGTAATGTTTCAAAGCATGCTGCATAAAAAACAAAAGGGAAGTTATCATATTGGTCATAATTTTTGTGAGATCAAGAAATGAAATAAGCATTTTCAGACACCAATAAACATATTTCATCTGAATAGAAAACCAACTTCATCAACAAATGGAAGAAGATATGATTGGCAATAACATATCCAATTGAAAACTTACACCAGCAATATTTCAAGGTCCTAATTGGTATGGCACATCTACATTACAGGAGCAAACCTTAGAAATAGGCGTCTCGTCAACTTTTGGTATCATTCCAATTGATGTTGTGTTTGCAAGAATCATACCATCCTCCGAATGGAAATTATCCAAATCAGCAAGGGGCAAAGCTTCTCCTCCAATTGCATCAGCAAGTTCTTTGGCCCGATCTGTATATAAACAGTGCAGTAGTACATATGTAATATGTCATTAAATATGTTTCAAATTGACAGGAAATAATAGTTGTGATTGTTTCTGCTAAAAAAGCTACACATTTAATGTAAGTACTGATGTTGGAAGCTTATCCAAACGTAAAGAATGTTGTGATTGTTTCTGCTAAAAAAGCTACACATTCTTGTTAGAGGACCAAGCAACATCACACCATAAACAATGTTGTTTCGTAAGTACTGATGTTTGAAGGTTATCCACACGTAAAATGAAAATTTGGGACCATAGAAAATACCATTTGAAGAAAGGAACTCTGAAAGGAAAAAGCACAATAGTGTATACAACGTAAACAAAAGAGGAAAACTGAGACAGGTTTGACATTAGCATTAACTAAATCCAAGTTTTCTTAAACTCGCTATCAAGATATCAGGAGAAATATAACCCAAAAGAAAAACAACTGATGCTTCAAAAAACTGATTTTGTACCCAAAACTTGAACACCATATAACTTTTTACTAAAATTGTTGTTCTCTTCTGTACCCAGAGACATTTCTCATCCAAAACAATATTAAGAATTGAGCACATTATCAGTTATCTCCTACATAGGATGTTTTGTCAGAAACATCCGAGAAGTAACTTTGAAAGTTTAACACGCTTTAACTTTAAGAAAGGAAAAAGCAAATCATGAAGTTTACCGTAGGTACGATTCGCAATCACAACCCTTGCTCCTTTCTCTTTCGCACCATAAGCAACTGCTTTCCCAGCACCACCAGCCCCAATTACAACAAACAGCTTACCGGCTAATGGAGAAACAGCTGTGCTACTACCATTATGTTTACCTGGCCAAGAAGTAATTGAAGCACAAACACACAACATCTTGAGAATAACAGTTACCAAGAACAATGATTGAACATTGGTTAGCTACTGAAGATGACAACTACCTCGTAACCCATCCTCAATTGCAGAAATAGCACCAACGTAGTCTGTGTTATACCCAATTAATTTCCCATCAGTTGGTCTTCTGATAATGCAATTCACAGCCCCTATAGACTGTGCTCACAACCAATTGGAAGAATTTAGATAAACGAAATAAAATCATTTCCAATTATCAATCCAAAATTGTGAATAGTAAATCATTTTACCTTAGCCACTGGATCAACTTCATCACATAACTTAACTGCCGTCTCCTTGTGAGGAATGGTAACACTGATATACAAATGTTAAATATCAATTTCTATTTCGAAAATCATCTAACGATAGATTATATAAATTGAAAATTTCTTATAAGAAGTTGGAACCTGAATCCCATAAAATCTGTAGAAGAGTAAGTCCTGAGAAAATTGGCAATGTCATCCACCAATAGAATTATATAAACACCGTTAAAACCAACTGACTTGAAGGCTTCATTCAGTAACATGGGCGATTTACTGTGACTGACAGGCTTTCCAATAAGCCCATATACTTTTGTATCAGGTGCCAGAGCTCTGAAATTGTATAGATGCAATAGATCCTTAAGTGAAGGTTGACCAGGAGCTGAAACTACTCCTGACTCAAGGGTGCCAAAAGTCAGATATCCACCAAATTTCGCACAAAGTACACGAGAAATCAACCCCCTATCATCCATAACAATTCCAATCAACGGAACCTGTAAATTAGAACAGTAGTTATCTTTACAATAACACAAATTAAAGTCAGTAAGGGATAAAATCAACAATGAGGTTTAGAAAAGTTGAAAAAATGTGCATATGGGGTTAAAATTTCTTGTTAAATTTCCATTTCTAGACATACACGCCTTACTTGAGAATGCACCATTATTTGAAACATGCGTGCCACATCGGCAATGTCCACAGCAGTTGTTGCAATTTTCACAATGTCTGCTCCCGTTGCTTGTATTCTTGCTACAAGGTTGCTCAAATCCTCAGTTGAAGGAGTAAGTTCAAAGTTATGAGATGAAACAATGACCCTGGTTTGATTGTATGTCTTCCCACGTATAGAGTCATAGAACTTATGCGCCACCTTTAGAGATATATGACATTTAGGAAATGTTTCATCTAAGTTTCATAGTTCAAACATTATATAATCTGGATTTCATCAAATGGGGTACAACATTAAACGGAAGCGAAAAACAACCTTAAGTTCAACGTCGATGTAATCAGCTCCCAACTCCATTGCTACCCTTAGTGCGTCCAACCGTTTGTTTTCGTCGCCATCATACATACCACCCTCCCATTTGGGCCTTAGAAAAGCATTGAATTTTCATCATTCAAAGAGATAAAATCTTCCGATTTCAAATCACATCATAGCTAATGGTCAATAGATTCAAAATATTTCAATCTGATAAATTTAAATAAGACTCGTCCATCCAAAAAGCTTTAAAACATTGTAATTATTTCTCTATCAATTCTGCATATAGCTCGTTTCGGTCAATATAAATTTTTCAACTTTACTCTTCAATTTTTTTTCGTGTGAATAACTTCGTATTTGAATTACTCGTATGGGAGAAAAATAAGTTGATTGACTTGTATATTCTATTATGGTTATGTTCTTTGTAGAAAGAACAACGGTTTTGAAGTGTTATATGTTATTATCATTTGTAGGTGTTTTGTTTTTGTTTTCGTTATTATAATAATAAATAATTAAAGTTAATAAATAAAAGGATTATATTCTATTTCACCTTACTTAAAATTTTATTTTATTTTTTCTTACTTTTTTTTATTTCCTCACTTTTTCATGTCCAAATTAAATACTACGTTGGATAGATTGTTGCCATTTTTTACTTCACATTTCAACGCGAAGCATTTCTTGGGTGAGGCTGACCATAGTCTCTTTGCTAAACTAGTAAAAGGTATAATAATAATTCATATAGAGACTAAGTTGATTCAGAAATAGAATAATTTCACTTTTTCTTGAGAAAAAAATAAAACTAAATCATTTACGAAAGGGAAAATATGTATTATTCAAGCAGCTCATTTATACCATTTTATATAAGATACACCTTTTTATAAGCATTTATTATTTTTAATTAAATAATTTTATCTTTTATTAAACAAAAGTATTTCTTTTATTTAATTAAATATGTAGTCCTTCAATTTCATAACTTCTTTATTTAAAGATAATTATATAACTTTTTTACATAAAAAAGAAGAAGAACCGCATACATTTTTTTAAACATTTTTACAAAATTATATCTTTTAAATATTGTGTATTAATATTTATTAAAAATATTTTTCTAATAAATACTTGTATTTAGAAAAGAATAACAAGTTTTATGATACATGTTATGATAAAACATATTAAAGAGTAATAATAAAATTTACGGTTAGAGTAAAGTGTGTTTTAGAATTGATAGTAGGATTAAAATGGTAAGATTTGATTATTTTAATATTAAAAATTTAAAATATAAATATAGATTTTATAAATGAATTTTATTATTTAAAAACATACATTCTTTTTAAAAACTTTTTTCTTAGAACTCTTTTTCTTCTTTTTAAGTTTTTCATCTTCCATTCATTTATTTGAAGATCGAAGACGACTCGAGTTATTTTTGGACGAGCTCTTCATTTATGTTTGATTAATTTATCCAATAAAGTAAGTTGGTTTTCTATCCTTTTTTTTATATGTTCTTCATGTGTATGTAAATCATCTTGGTTCGCATGTAGTGTTCAAATCTTTACGAGTCTCTACTAATCAGTGGTTATAATGGTATGCTATAATCGTTTTTGTGTTATTCCTAAGAATAGATAGGACATTTTGTGGGCTTGAAGGGATTTTGGATTCCTTAGAGCAATTGTATTTGTCTTCCAGGGAAACTAATTACACATTTTTATGTGATTGATACCTTGTAATGGCTAATTGTATGATAATTTGCTTGCATGATTAAGCTATGTGATGAAAAATTAGGGTTGGACTTAGATTTGAGTTTTGATTTGGCTTATTTCAATTGATGAAATTGAAATGTTGTCTAATTGGTATTGCAAATCATATTGTTTGAATTAGTGAATGTTGTGTAATTCAAATTTGGTATGTTTTGACATCTGTGTTTACTATTGGACTAAATTTGCAAGGTTTGAATGACATAAATCTGCAAAATTATGTAGACTTGTTGGACGAGAATATACTTGCTAGGCGAAGCCAAAGTTAAAAAGCTACTAAGTTGGTGGTCGCTGGGCAAGAATATACTCGTTAGGCAAAGTCAAAGTTAAAGAGTGATTGACTTGGTGGTCGTTCGGAAAAAATATACTCGTTGGACAAAACCAAAGTCAGAGAAATTACTAACTTGATATATAGTAATTGGACGAGACAAGTCTTATTGAGTGACTTTTGGAAAAACTTAAGTTTATGAGTTCTGGTGATTATTTTGATGGGCGAACTATCTGGTCATTGGGCGAGTGAGCTTTTGACACTACTCGTTAAGCGAGCATATATTCTTGCTAAGCAAAATTACAAAGCCTGGCTTTGTTGTTTTTATATGTTCTATTTTGATAAGTTTTATATATGATATTGTGAATGTTAAAAATGATAGTTGATTTATGATGTTTATTTGAGAATTGTTGATAGATTTATAGATAAATATGCATGCGAATAATGATGTATGAAATGGTGATGATGATGAGCTTGTTAATGGATATGAGTGTTCTACGTTATTAGCGTAATTCCAAGAATCTCATGGAAATATTCTATAATGACATTTCTTTAGTGTATATATTGATATGGGTTTAGTATTTGGAGTTATCTTGTTGCTCTAATAACCATCAAATCTCAAGTAGAGAATGATAGGGTATGTGGTGAGAAGTACATGAGGTCCTAGCTTAGGAGTTTTACCTTGATCAAAGATGTTAACAGATTAACCTTGTGTGTGATAGGATAAAACTCATTGACAATGGCTCTCAGAGCAGTAATGACCACCACAAGTGCATAACTTGCTAGAATCTGATATCAATAAATATATATATATATATATATATATATATATATATATATATATATATATTCACATCATTAAATCTAGTTTGAGTCTTTTTATGTGATATGGTTGTTGTTATGAATGAATTATGTGTGATAACATCTTTATTCCTATTTTATGAATTTTTTTTTACATTAATTTACTATTTCTTTTGTGTTGTTTTGTTTTTGTGTTTTTTTTTTCTTTGTAATGAACACCATAAATGAACAGATGATAAGGTAGCAGTTAATCCGGATTAAGGTTATGCAACAATTTAGTTATTAAATGGATCTAGTTGTATTTAATTCTTTTTTTTAAGAACTTTACTGTTTTTTCTTTTCTTTGTTGTGTGGATCTCTCAGTTGCATAAAAATATTATATATATTTTTATATTTTATTTATTCTAATAACTTTAAATATTTTAAATGATTTGTTCTTAAATATTAAATATATAATATTTGTTTTAATAGGCGTATACTATTAATATAATGTTAAGTTTAATACATCATTTAAATATTTAGTATTTGATACTAAACAACATGTAGTAAAATTCAGGTTGCTTAGATATTTTTTTCATAAATTATTAAAAAAATAAAAATCAATCTTTTCATAAGCTAAACTTCGTTTATGTATTTCTAGAAATTCTCTTATGTAACTTTTATACATTTTTATTTTTAAATTATATATAAGTTAAGTTTAGTTTACAGAAAACTTCACTTTGTTTTTTCCATTTTATAAATACTTGCGAGAAAACTTGTTGGAAAGATACTGAATCATATATTTTAGAGATTTTGTTAAACCTAAAATTTTAAAAATATTTTGACTGAAATTATTTTAATTTAATTCTAAAATATTCTTGCTGCACAATGGTATTTACATTTGAATTTTAATTTTCTTTTGCTGTTAAATAGAGTAAAAAGCGAATCCAAAGTTAAAATCAATGTGTGGTCCAAGCAAAAATTTGTTAGAAGGAGGGTGCAATTATACAAGCATAATAATTTTAAAATAAGAATTTTATTTTCTTATATATCGAAAAAAGTTATATATTGTTTTAGTTTTATATAATTCATATTTCTAGGTGTCATTTATCCCCTTATTTTTTATTTAATAATAACATATTTATTAAAATACAAATAAAAAAGATTATGAAATAGGAATAATGTTTTAAATTATTAAAAGATAAATATATTTTTATGCATAAAAACTTGAATTATTTAATTTAAAGTCTCCAAGTTAATTAATAACGAAATTAGTCTTCAATATGATATTTTGTCTTAAAATAGGCATTTATTTCTCTTCTATTATTAATAAAAATACTTTTATACTCTTATTTTTTTTATAATTATATTTACCCTTTTTACAATTATATTTACTTGTTTAAAAAATCATATGCAATAATAAAAAGTAGTCAATATAGTTATTAATTTATTTTTATAAGACAATTTATAATTAAATATAACATCATTTTAATATTACGAGGGAGGTGAACGTTTAAAAATAGTCCGTTTAAAAATAGTCCATTCAAAAATAAAACCGATTTAAGTCTCATCTTATAAACAGATACATATATTAAGAAAAGAGGATCTGAGACAAAAAATAAATGCAAATTTTCCTTTTTCTTATTTTCTTGAACTAACACACAGAAATTGTGAATGATGAGAAAACAGAGAGAAAGGAATTTCAACCTGTATGTGAACAACAATGGCAACGGACGGTGGTGAATGAGAGTGTTAATATCTTGAAAGGGATCGAAGGTGTTCAACGAGTCCAATCGAAGTTCGACGAGGTCTGCACCTTCAGCTTTGGCTTTGTGCATATCGATCTTCATTTTTTCAACTGATTCCGCTATTACAGGGACGCAGATTAAGGTTGCATTCTTCCTACTTACTGATGGAGCCGTGATCTGAAGAATGCAATGCAAAAGCAAACAAAAATTAGGGTTGGAATTGAAGCAGGAAAGAGAAACGAGGAAGATAAGAGAGTGAGTTACGAGAACGTTGGGAGAATCCATCTGAAAAATTGAGGTGAGAATGGAATTTTGGAAGAGTTATTTTGTTTTGTTATTGTTAGGATAGACTTCGCAGCACATGTGTTACTGTGCTTAGCCAATCAAACTGATTTGTTTATCCTTTTCTTTATTTTTTTTTCATCAAAAAACAACCATGGGTGAAAAAGACTAACATATCCAAAAGATATTTGTGGACTCATGAATAAGTTGGATGAAAATATTGATTTCATTTTACAGAGATGCGATGATCTGAAAAGCTTTATAGTACAATGCATTCAATAATATAGTCCTTTTGCATTCTTGATTGAAATGCTGGGACAAGATTAATTAATAAGAAGACAATCCATATTAATATTCATTTAATATACATTGGATAAAATAGTTATAAGAAATTAAATTTTTTATATTTTTTTAAAGGGTTAAACATGTTTTTAGTTCCTATACGCGTTTTTTGTTTTAGTCCTTTTTCAAAAAGTAAGTTACATTTTAGTCCTCCTTCTTAAGGAAACTTTGATTTTAGTCCTCCAAAACTAACACCGTTAAAAACGAGCTGATGTGGCTAACTGTAGATTGACACAATTTTTTTTTTGTTAGAGTTTATTAGTTTTTCTTCCTCTCTCCCTCGTCTCTTCCTTCAATCCCAAAATACAAAACAGTAAAATCTTCCGGTCAAGCTTTTCTCTCGCATCTCCCATCACCGGTCAGACAACCACCATCATCAAAACCACAAACGCCAGCCCCGAGAGAAGAACCCACACCGATACTAGAGGAAAAGAAAGGAACACTTTCTTCAGTCCAGCCATGTTACTACATAACATGTATATACAAGAAAGGCATCACGTTAAAATAAATAGTGAACGGTAAATCAAGTATTACCTCTATTTTTTTCAACTCAGCTTCAAGAGCTGCCATCTTTTTGCTTTCCCAAGCAGCAATTGCTGAGAAATGTTTTTCAGCTCTGTTAACAGACCAAATGATTTCTCGAATTTAGGTGAGTTTGTATTGGAAATTTGTAAAAGGGATCAATGGCATATCATCATCATGGTCTACATAGCACAAAATCATAATATCCTACAGACTTTGGAAGGCATAAGTGTGTGTTAGGGAAATAGTCATATGTTTCCTTTCATGTTAAGAAACTAGTTAAGTTTAAGCATTATCAGATTGTTTTTGTCTAAGATATAAATGTAATAATATATTCTGTAAAATCAACTGTAACATTTTAGTTTGGCCAAACAATAAGCTAAATGTTATAACTTCTGCATTTTGCAATGACGTGATTTTTAACTTTGCAATGAGTTCTAAACACATTTAGTTTTAACTTTTAGAAATGAAGAATAACCTTTCTTTGAGGCATATACATAAACTGATAAAGTGCATAAAAGTATTATTACCTGTTGTCTGCTTTGGCCTTTTCACTCTCTTCCCATGCCTTCACATAGGACAACTTTTTCCCTTTAACTACTTCAGCCAGAGTGACATCTGTTCATAACATAAGTGAATAGCTTAGAAATCAATAAACGTCATCCAGAAAAAAGTGATTGGTGAATTCTCTTACACATTCAACGGGACAGAGATCTTCATCTTCATCAGATAACCCATCTTTATATTCATGAGCAACTCTTATCCTACTAGAAAATAATGTGTGTCTGATTTTCACTAGAGGTTCAACTTTTGTCTGACCAAGACATAGTTTGTCATGCCTGTCCCTAGCAACTAAGCTGAAAACTACCTGGGAAATTCTACACTTAACTGATTTTTGTATGTCTACTCTAACACTGGCAAAGGACTTGCTAATCTGCCCAGGAATGACAACCTGCGGCATATTTTCGTATTCTGCTCGCGTTGGCAATGGCTTTGGCGGAGAATGGCATTGGGTCCCAGAAGAGTCCTTTGGTATCGGTGTGGGTTCTTCTCTCGGGACTGGCGTTTATGGTTTTGATGATGGTGGTTGTCTGACCGGTGATGGGAGATGCGAGAGAAAAGCTTGACCGGAAGATTTTACTGTTTTGTGTTTTGGGATTGAAGGAAGAGACGAGGGAGAGAGAGGAAGAAAAGCTGATAAACTCTGACAAAAAAAAATTGTGTCAGTCTACCGTTAGCCACATCAGCTAGTTTTTAACGGTATTAGTTTTGGAGGACTAAAATCAAAGTTTCCTTAAGAAGGAGGACTAAAATGTACCTTACTTTGAAAGAGGGACTAAAACCAAAAACGCTTGATAGTATAGGGACTAAAAACATATTTAACCCTTTTTTAAAAGATAAATAAATAAATAGAAATAATATCAAATGTAAAAAATATGTATTAAAATATAATTTATCTCTTTATAGAGCATAAACATTCCATGTTGACATCATATGACTATGATACATAAAGTTATCACCGTATTAATAAAAAAGACAATCATAATCGTTGCATAATCAATTATCACCCTTTGTAGTTTATGTAGTTTGTTGTGTATTAGTAAATTATTTAAAATTTTGTTTGAATAATTCTGGTTATGATTATGTACATTATAAGATTAATTTATGTTATTTATTTATTCTGTCACTAATTTAAGTATTGTTATCAACATGCGT
Source organism: Vigna umbellata (assembly GCF_029865625.1). NCBI lineage: Eukaryota > Viridiplantae > Streptophyta > Magnoliopsida > Fabales > Fabaceae > Vigna > Vigna umbellata. Next base: position 52,127,359 of record NC_142165.1, on the reverse strand, counting down.
GATGTTGTTGTTCGAATTTAAAAAAAAAGTAATTTATGAAAAATGATGGTGTCATACTTTTAAGAGTTTAGATTGACACAATTTACAAAGAATATTTATCAATTGTTCATGAATGAATGAAGAAGGTAAGAGTTATTCTCCTTCCTTTTTCTTTTATATTTCCAAATGTAACCCTCTTAGAGAATCTTTCCTTTGTCCATTTCATATTTATAAATCTTTTACCCCTTTCTTTACTCTCCTCTTTGTCCCATTTCATTTTTGAAACTCTACACCCTTTTTCTTTCTCTCTCTATTGGTGCTTCTCCCTTCCTCCCCTCCTCCTTCACTTTGACCATTTCTTTTTAAGGTCATCAAGTCAGGCATTTCCGACATAGAAAACTACTACTCAGCCACACTCACCATCACCGCCTCCATCGATTCACATCGCCATATCAACCCCCAACTCTCTCGCCAGGTTAGCACCCGTTTTCAATTTTCATTTAATGTTAACTTGTTCCCGTGTTTTTTCTTTGTGGCATTTTGAAGGCAATTCGAATGTTTTGTTAAATGTGGGATTTTTTTGGAACAAGTTATGAGGGCGGGGTGCCGGAGAGAGGCGGTGGGGTTGGAGGAGGAGAATAGGGCGTTGATGGAGATGCGGATTCAGCCCCTGTGGTTGCGGTTGGAGTAGAGGGTGTCGATCGAGTCGAAGCTGATTCAATAATTTTTGTTGTATGGGTTGGTTTACTGTGATGTTGTGGGTTATGAGGGGTGTTTGTTTCTGGGATCAGCGTTCATGATGTTGAGGCGAGGTTGTAGTAGCGGGTGGCGACAGAGATTGGGCATATGGGTGGCGCACAGGGAAGTGCGGTTGAGAGGGCTGCGGTTGATGGGAAGTCGTACATGGAGTTGTGGTTCGTCTTCGTCGCACGTGGAGCTGTGTTCGTCTTCACTACACGTGGAGTTGCGGTTTTTCTTCTCTGCACTTGGAGTTGCGGTTCGTCTTCTCCACATTTGGAGGTGCGGGTAGTTGGAATTGGGGTTTAGGGTTTTTTTATTGCTTTTCTTTTTTCTTTGTTATATTTAATTAAATTTTTATTTGATTTGTTTTAAATTTAGAGTTTGTATTTTAGATATTATATATTATTTAGTATTTTTGATATTTATTTTTAATATTAAATTTGTTTAAAAAATATATGTATGAAATATTATTTTAGTATATTAAATTTAATTTTGTTAATAAGATGAGGTGCATACAACAACTAAAATATAGAGTTAAGGATTGTTGATGGTTAAAAAATTATTATTTTATTAAATAAAGAAGTGCATTGGTGAGATGTAGAGAGCAACGTTTAGAAGGTAAATATGATCAAGTACATGTCCCATATGATTTTTATTATCAACCCTAATTAGTATTTATTTTACTATTAATTTAATAAATTACATAATTAGTAGTATATTTATTTATTAAAGAGACCTATATAATTCATATGCCTATAAAGTTCTTTTCCAAAAGAAAACTTGTAAATTTAAGAAATTATACTTCATACAAAATTAATTTAGAGTTCTTTTATTCTAATAATATGATCATGGATTTGTTAAAAGATGATTTAGTGAAGCAAAATTGTCTCTTTCCTTTTGTGAGGCTAAGAAAATCATCAACAAACTTTATCTTAACTATACCAAAATATATGCATGTTCAGATGACTCAATGTTATATTTAAGAGATGATGAAAAATATTTTCAAACATTATGATACATTTAGATGAAACCCAGAGAAGGAAAAAAAGCAACTTGCAAAAGTTTTGTGTTACTTTCCATTGAAATCAAAATTGTAAATATTGTTTATGTGTTGTAAGACTGCAAAGCATATGAGATTGCATTCTTTAGAGAACAAGGACGAGTTTATAAGGCATTCAATGGATGATGAGGCATGGAAGACATTTAGTTTAATGCATCATGAGTTTGCTTCAAATCCTCAAAATGTTGGCTTAGGCCTTACTAGTGATGATTTTAATTCTTTTGGCACTATGAGTTCTACTTAGAGTATTTGATCAGTGTTTTTAATTCCATAAAATCTTCCACCTTAGATATATATGAAGCACACTTCATTGATCCTATCCATGATCATTCTAGGCAAGTAGATGCCTAAAAATAATATTAATGTGTACTTACAATCCCTTGTGGATGAGTTATATGAGTTATGGAGTGATGGTTTGGAGACCTTTGATTTTTTATTAAATGAAAAATGTAGAATGTGAATAGCACTTATATGAACTGGCCTTAGTATTTTATCTAGTTGGAACACACACATGTTTAGCTTGCCTTACTTGTAACCTTGATGTAGAACATTGTCATCTTCCTCATAGTTAGAAGTGGTGCTTTATGGGACATTGTCGCTTTTTAATTAGAAACCATAGATTTAGATTGAATCATGTTCACTTTGATGGAAGCACTGAAGAACTAAATCCGCCATTAAAATTATCAGGATCTGACATCTTTAGGCAAATGTAAAATATTAATGTTACATTTGAGAGAGGAATACATTTGGGTGGTAGAGGAAAAATATGTAGATAAGAAGTTTAACAATTTAATAAAAGAAACATTTTCTTTGAACTTCCATATTGGGAGTCTAATTTGTTACGCCAAAATTTAGATTTTATGTATATTGAACAAAATGTATTTGATAATATGATATATACTTTGTTGAATGAAAAGCCTAAATCCAAAGATAATCTTAATGTTAGGAAAGATTTAAAGGAAATTGACATAAGATAGAATCTTTGGTCAGATGATAACGGAAGATATCACCTTGTTTTGTTTCCACTAACTTGTGATACCAAAAAGTTGTTTCTCAAAACTTTGAAAAATGTTTTAACACCAGATGGTCACTCAAATAACATTTCTAGATGTGTTGAAGAGGTGCAACATAAAATATCAAGACTATAAAGTCACGATTACTATATTATTATAAAGCAATTACTATCGTTGGTAATACATAATTTGTTACCAAACCATGTCATTACAACCTTGGTGGAGTGTTGCTCATTCTTTAAAGTCCTTTGTAGTAAAAACTTAAATATACCGTAACTTAAAATGTTTCAAAATCGCATCGTGGTTACACTTTGCCAGTTAAAAATGTTATCCCCACTATCATTCTTCACCATCCGAGAGACAAGATAAGATAGCTAAATAGAAAGAAAACAACCCCAATTTTCCAACTAAGAAAAGTCAAGCATAATACACACCTCACATTTTATTGCCACTGTTTCAACTAAATCTACTATTTCAACTAAATCTACTACTTCAACAAATACGACTTCATTTGAAATTTTAAATTTTAATAGTTTAATTTTTAATTTATTTTAGTCCATATAATTAGTTTTACTTAATTGAAATATTTAATTAGTAATTTGATCTTAATATTTTTCTTTTAACTCAATTAAGTTTTTGTATTTTTTTATAAGAACTCTATTTTTTTATAAGGAGATAATGTGATAACTTTTCGTTAACATTCCTTACAAATCTTAAAAAGAATATAAAAAACTTAATCGATTTTATATATTTATCTTCGACAATGTAATAGACAATAATAAGAATTTTAGGTATGTGATAATATGAAGTAAACAATATGAGATTTGAAGGAACGATCTTAACGAAATTGTGTTACTAAAAAGGAAGGAATTAAAGAGAAAAAATAATGTTTAAACTCACATATAATCATCTCATAACCATGTCAACATTGATATCTGAAAAAAAAATCACATTATCTTTATTAAAACAATATAAGAACTTAATGTTATAATAAAAATAAAATTTTACATTATCAAAATCTAAAATGAAAAGTTTGATATTATTTTACTAACAAAATTTACCAACAATAAATATATTAATAATAGAATTATTAATTACTGATATATTAATTATAAATTCTAATTTACTCACAGTACAATAAATTTATTATCAATAAATTTACTTTTATTCACAAATTTGGTTCCATAAATAAAAATTTGTTGATAATTATAAACATTTTAAAATTAAAACTCAATCGAATAAAAATAAATTTAGAAACTAAAACAAAGAAAAAACTTAAATATAGAAAAACAAGCTACTAATTAATTCTTTAACAAATTTATACATGAGATTAGTTGATATAAACATGATAGGTATTTCGTAATTTATTTAAAACTCAGTTATTATTTACTTTTGTTATATTTTATATTTTAATATGTTTTCTAATGATTAACAAAACAGTGAAGACAACGATTAAATTAAGAATGTTTAATCTTATTGTGCAAATGAAACGACGAGAAATTCAAGAAATCATTCTTCCAAATGTTTGAAAAATATAACTATAACTAAACTCACTGGTACAAAAAGGAAAAGAAAAATTCAGATAGATTATCCTCTTCAGATTCAAAAGTCCAGAAATAAAGTATAGGAACAACAAACCCTGAGTTTCTAAGATTTCTGGAAATTTCTTTATTGAAGAAGAGAAACTCACTCTTTTAAGCAGCAGCCCACACAGACACAATCAAAAACATCTCATTCAATCGTTGTTTATCTCACAACAGAGACAACCTCAATCAACACCCGAAAAGGTAAAAAAGCAAAAAGTTGCCGCCACCATAACTCGGAAGAAAAAACAAAAGAAAAACAATTTCTTTCTTTCTTTCTTTGTTACTTGCTTTCTTTGTTACTCTGGAGAATCACCGGTTTTGCTTTGTCCACCACATGCCCAGCACAAAAACCCTAACCCCAGATCACTCACCCTATCACAATCTCCCTTTATTAAACAAATCAAAATCCCAAACTCTCTCCTCTGTTTCTTCCCCTTTTCCCACTAACCCCACTCTCTCCACATTTCTCTCTCTACATTTCCAACAGTGCTATCTGTCGCCTTCAATTGCGACTTTCTACCACTAACCCAACTCTCATTTCTTTCTCTCTCATATAAAAATTAGGGCTTTTCCAAATGAATCAAATTGCTGGGACAAAGGACCCAGAGGCCGAGCCTGTCGCTCAGTCTCTGCCCCAACCCCAAGACACACCCAAGCCTCCCGACAAAACTGATTCCTCCGCCGTGGTCGTCGCTGCCACCACCACCACCGAAGAGCAAGAGGTTGGACCAGAGGAAAAACGACCGGTCCCCATGGAGGAGGATTCGCTCAACCCCGCCACCGTTTTCTCCATCAGGCTTAAGCAACCTAGGTCCAATTTGCTGCATAAGATGAGCGTTCCTGAACTGTGTCGCAATTTTAGGTCAGTGATTCGAAATTCAACTGGTTTTAGTTCGAATTAGTGTTTCGGTTGATTCTTTTATTTGGCTAGGGGATGCTGTGAATGGGAGGCTTATTTTTTTAGTGTGATAGTGATCTGTAAGCACTTGTGAGAAATGAAAAATAAGGAGGATGTGTTGACTGAACTTCTCCCACAATCAACTTTAAGAGAATTATATGAGTGGTTCTAAGGAAGTTAAGTGCGTAAGTTGATTTTAATTTCCGGGGAAATTTAATTTGCTCCACCTTCTTTTTCCTCCTGAGAGTGATCGTGGAAAAGTTTTCTTTTCAAACGTAGTGCATGATAGGGAGTTGGGGGTAAAAACACGGTTGCTGATGTAGCTCGTAGTCACCTCTTCTGTTGATTTTTTCATGCATGTGCTGATGGATGGGCCGTGGGCGTATTATATCACAACATTCTTGTGCTAACATTTTTTCTTTTTTCTTGCTTGTTTTTCTGCAGTGCTGTTTCCTGGTGTGGAAAACTTAATGCTATAGCTTGTGCAGCAGAAACGTGTGCAAGAATTCCAAGGTTTCTTGATTTTTTTCCTCATATGAACATGTTTCGAAATCATTGGGTGTGTTCTATACATTAAATCAAGGACAGGACTTTCTGGTCATATGGATGACAGGAACACGAGCAGAACTGCTGAAGAATCAATAGAATTGATAAGATTGTGAGACTTGTTTTGGAGATTTATTTTATTGTTAAAGTCAACTAGACTTAGCGTGTGGGTAAATAGCTTAGTTAAAGTACTTATTGAATAAGTAGTTAGCATAAAAACACTTAGGTACAAGTTGTCTTAATAATCAAAGAGAAATTATGGTTAAACTGTTTTTATTGAAGTTGTAAATTTTTTTTGTAAGCTATTATGGAGCTTATTGAAATATGCTGAAAACAATGTTTAAGCATATCATAAGTTCTCTAAAACACTTAAACAAGTATTTCTATCTTACAACAAGTCTGAATAAGTTGTAATAAACACATTAGTTTAGCTGACAGACATCTCAAAACTTTCTGATCTACTTGTTTCTTTGTTGATTATGGATACCTAAATGTACTTAGCAGATATGTTGTGAATTTATCTTTTAACATTTTTAACAGTGTCTTTGAACATGTTTCTATAGTGGGCTTATATAATATCTTTCTCTGCTCATCTAGTTTCCTTATTTGTTGGCTGGCAAATTTGGCAATGAAAGACTGGAAAAATTCACAGCCAACATTTAGTGAAGACTCCTAATGCAATAAAAATACTAAATTTCTAAAATTGCATTATTGAAAAAAAAATATGAAAAAATAGGCTTCATAAACCATAGCTTCTAATAAGCATACAAAATTAGTAAAAGAAAAAAAGCCCTGAACAGACCATTTTGTTTAAATGACCTGAATTTCGAATGTACCCTGAAATGCATGTCTCATTCAAGTTCTTGGTTAGGTTCACTTAATTTTCCCATATCATTTATTAAAAGGTTCATCTATAGTTTTCCTAAGCTCAAACATAACTTTATTTTTACAAACTAGAACAGATGTTCTCTTGCCTGCTCATTCATGAATTTTTTGCTCATTTCATTGGTTTGCTGGCACTTGTGTGTTTGGTTTTATTGCTAATTTGTAGTGCTTATTAGTGTTTTTCTTTTTAATGTAGTTCAACGACTAATCCACCATTTTGGATCCCTATACATATTGTGATCCCAGAGAGGCCGACTGAATGTGCAGTGTTCAATGTCATAGCAGGTATTTTGATGTCATTGCTTCATTTGGTAACCTTGGATCCTTCAGCTTTGCCACATGATGTATCTAATGCCAAAGCAGCCTGAGCAACTGTGAAGTCTTAGACTGGTGAATTTTTGAAGTTCTTGTGCGTTCCTAGCATATAGCTTATACTATACAAGGCTATCCAGCACTATTATTTGGCGTCAACTAATAGTAACACAATTTTTATTTATTTTATACAGTTTGAGTTAAGATCGTCACGTTTACCTCTCGTAATTTTTAGTTATTGTAGCACTTTAATAAGTGAAATTAAACCAGTAACGGGAGATCCTTGATCTGGATAATCTTTTCAAAATCACTTTTTTTGACATTTAATCACTCTTTTTTAATTTTCTCGCCGTTGTAATAGTTATTAATGGTTAGTCTATGAAATTGTCTCTCTTGGACATGATTTCAAAGGGGTAATTTAGGATAGACCTTGATATCATTGTAGGACTATAATGTAACATACCGTTAGGTTCCTCAGTAGGAAACCTAATTAACCACAATCACAATAGGCAAAAAAGATAATGAAAGAATGAATTTCTCTTATTGATGGTAATAGAATTTTGTAAACAAAGGATATTTGGGAGCATAACCTCTCTCACAAAACAAGGATAGTTGGGAGCATAACCTCCCTCACAGGACTGTAGCCGCCTGTTAACAAACTCAATAATCAAAACATAACCCTAACAATAGCATCTAGCTTTATTTATATTAAATATTTCCCTAGAATATAGCTCTACTTATTATAATTATCTTATACTGAATATTTCCCTAGAATATAGCTCTATTTACTATAATTATCTTATACTGAATATATAGCACTATTCACTATAATTATCTTATACTGAATATATAACACTATTTACTATAATTATCTTATACTGAATATTTCCCTAGGATATAGCTCTATTTACTATAATTATTACCAAATATTTCCCACCCATCCTAACTGCTAGTAACTCTTCAACCGATCGACTCTAGTTCTTCACCTCTTTCCACCGTTCGGCTCGAGCCCTCACCACCTTCAGCCGTTTGGCTCGATCACTGCCTTCCATTGTTTGCTTGACCTCTCCCCGCCTTCCACTGTTCGGTGCCCTTCTTCTTCTCCCTCACCGCCTTCCACCGTTCGACTTGACCTCTTCCCGCCTTCCACTGCTCGGTGCCCTTCTTCTCCCTCACCGCCTTCCACCGTTCGGCTCGACCTCTCCCCCGCCTTCCATCATTCATTCGGTGCCCTTCTTCTTCTCTCATATACTTTCTTCTTCTCTCGTATACTTTCCAACCCCTAACAACATCTGTTACCTTATATCCTAACACATACTGTTGTGACATGATACCATTTTAGGAGTATTATGTAATATACTGTTATGACGTGTCCTTCCAGTTTGCTGCACATGTCCAAATCACCTTAACCCTTTCTATGATATTTTCTTCAATTAGTGTCACACGTTCACGTTTTCTTTTCCTTCCATTTTTTTCTCTCTTGACTCTGAGGTCCAGCGTTCACTACCATGGAGTATGGTTGAACATATAGTAATATGATAAAATTTTCCATTAAGCTTGATTGGTACTTTATGATAACAAATAAATCCTATCTTTTCCCCATAATTTTGTAATATTAATCATAGATATTAAGCTGAGAAAACAATGCTATGACATCTTTTCCCATCTGTACTTCCACTTTCCTCTTGTTGCTTGCTAGAATGGCAATGCATGTACTCTGTTATCCTCCTAGTCAAGTTAAACCCTTTGGTTTCAAAGTTTATATACACGGCTAATATTTGGAGTGAATTTCATCTGCTGACTCCTCAATTAAAATTGTGTATACTTCTATACTGTTATATAAAGGGGATTCACCCTTTGGTGTACACATTTCGTTTTTCAATTTTACCCTTAATAACTTTTTTTTAAAAAAATTAAAGTAATTATCTTACCAATTTTACCTTTTAAGTGAGTGTTTTTAAAATTTGGCCGTTTTTTATTTGGCTTTGTTTTAACTTAATCATTTTTTAAAACTAAAAGAACTATTTATAATAAAGAAATTCTTATGAAATAAATAAAAATTATTTTTTATAATAATAATTATTTGCATTTGTTTTTATAACACATGTTTTAAAAATATGTTTGTAAAAGAATGCATTTAGGAATAATGTTTGAGATATGAATTGATTGTGTTAGAAATATGATTTAGTTACACTAAATAGGGAGATATGATAGTACCCACCACATGAAATGCATTATATTCCTTCTCAGTTTCTCTCTTCTCAACATGGTACCAAAGAGATATCATCCTCTGTGATTTGTTGTTACTATTTCTCTCAACATTGTATCAAGAACCTAACAAGAAAGTGCTTCCCCTACGGACCCAATGCTCATAGGAGTATATTTTTAGAAACTAGGTATGTTTATGCTTTCTGTCTTTTTCCTTGCCTTCCTTTGATTGAGCCAACTCAATACCAAGAAAGTATTATAGGCAACTAAGATCTTTGGTTTGAAAGTGGTTGAATACATGCATTTCCAATTGTGAAATTTTATTAGTATCATTCCTTGTAATCACTATGTCATTAACATAAACAACTAGGTAGACACATGACTAAAATTCCCAAACCAAGCTCGAGGAAATTGTTTGAGGTCATGGAGAGATCTTGACAATTTGCAAGCTAAGCGAGGTTCCCCTTGAGCAACAATATAGGAGATTTCTCCATTTAAATATCCTCTAAAAGCTTTCCATAAAGAGAGACAATTTTAATTTCAAGTTGATAGAATGGCCAGTGGCGAATGACAATCATGGCAATAAAAGCTAAACAATGGTGATTTTGTTCACATGATAGAAGGTATCACCATAATCAAGGCCAAAGATCTGAGTGCATCCCTTAGCCACCAACCTAGCTTTGAGATGATCAACTTTTATTAGGCCCAACTTTAATGGTTTAAACTTATTGACAAAATATGTTTGATTGTGAGGAGGAAGAGGAGCTAGATCCTATATACCACTGTGCTCAAGAGCCTGTATTTCATCAATCATGGCTTGTTGCCATCTAGGATGATGAATTGATGCATTCACATTTATAGCCACAATGGGAAAAAGATAGATAGAAAAGAAAGGATAAATAGGAAGGAGATAAATGGTGATAACTCAATAAATTGAAAGTAGGAATTTTTTTTATTAGATTGAATACCTAGCCTAAGGGCAATGGGCTAGCCAACATTACCATTACTAGGCTTTGCAATAAGGTTGTCTAATGGTGAAGGACATGAGTAAGGAGAGTTTTTAGGTGCTAGAATAGGTTCATAGTAGGCTAAGTAGAATAGCTTCAAAGTAGGCTTGTAAGCTTTATTCAAAAGCTGTTTTTTAGTATCTCTATGTACCCAGGACTACTTGTCTTGTACACTTTTCCATTCTCATTATTGTGTCACACATGTGCTCTATATAAATGAACCACCTAAGGGAGACCTTTTCAAGCTCTCAATATGTTTTCTCTTGTTCTTTATTTTCTTAAATGTTGGATCATTTCTTTGTATATGTAGTTGAGATATACTAGGGGAGGGGATGGAACAACTGCAGGAGGACTACTTGTAGGAGAATTAGGTTGATTTTCTTCTGGGGTGTATAACACAAATTGGAAAGAAGGAACATGTAGCACCTTCTGGAGGGAGACAACTTCTTGTGTGGAGGTAAAGAAGAAAGCAGGCTCTTCAAAAAGAGGCAACATTAACAAACATGAAATACCTTATTGACTTTGGAGAGTAACATTTATAGCCTTTCTGAAGATGGGAGTATCCTTAGAAAATATATTTAATAGCTCTAGCACATAACTTATCCAATCTTGGGGGAATATGGAATAGCTGTTCATTAGGAAAAATAATGGAGTGTGGGATTTGATTGTTAAGCGAACAAGCTTTTGGCTGGATTTGGAAATCAGTGTGTCCTCACACCTCACTGATCTTTTTACACACACATATGAGGAATTGAAAATACAACTATGAGAAATCAGAAAAAAGGCTGTTGCCTATGACATATACTAGGTACAACAGAAGCAGTTTTATGAACTCATTAAACAGAGAAATATTATATGATTTGATGGGAAAATATCGTACCCAATATCTCTCATTAGATATCAACAAGGTTATCAAACTCGAGAGTTTATGTAAACTCGTGAGAGTCGAGTAAACTCGACTCCTAAACTCAACCCGTAAACTCGTAAGAGTTGACTTCGGATGAAAAAATATTATATAAATAATATCTTAATTCAAATAAGTCTACAAAATTATATAACTTTAAATAAATAAAATTTATAGATATATTGTTCATAAAAATAAATATTCTAAAACATAAATACTTTGAGTATTGTCGTTAATTTTGATGCATTTCATTAAGGAGGTGAGGTGATGACATGACCATGGTGAGAGATAGTGACAATCAGGTCATGAAACCCTAAACCCCAAACAACCTCATTTTCTTTAATTTTTCCCCTTTCAAGCTCGCAAAATTGCTCCAAACTCGTTATTCTACACGATCCTACCGATTTCACATTCGATTTTACTGAGTTTACACAGAAAAGAGTTTACTTTGGAGTTAACTCGGAAGTCATGTCTGGGAACGTAAACTCGAGTTTACGAGTTAACTCGAGAGTTTAAACTCGAGTTTACGAGTTAACTCGAGAGTTTAATAACCATGGATATCAATTTTGTTCCTTACAATTTTACATCTTCATTATCAGTATATTTCATTTTGTTTTTCTCTTCTCAACATGATACCAAAGTAATACCATCTATCGTGACCTGTTTTTGTCACTAATCCTTTTGATGGATAATCTCTTTTGCATCTCAGGCAAGCACATGCAAAGATTGGATTATATATGTGAATGCTTAGCCACTCTCTTTGTATATTATGTGACATTTCCATTTATTTCTCCATTATTTGGTAGTATCAATCCCGTATATTTAAACTTAGAAACTTGTTGTATGACATCTCCTGTTTTCTATTTTATAGTGGTATTCGTTTTCTATGTAAAATTGCAACACATACATACTGTCTTAGTGAAGGCTTCTTTGATTCCTCCAAAGGGATAATCTTTTTATGTCCCTGATAAGCTCATCCTAGACTAGATTAAAAAAAGACTTAGAGCTATGCCTTAACGTGATCTTTTTTGTTTGTATTCTTTTGGAATTTTAATTATTTGTATTTATGACTTCTGTAGATTCGCCTCGTGATTCTGTCCAGTTCATCGAATGGTCCCCAACCTCTTGTCCACGTGCATTGCTGATTGCAAATTTCCATGGGAGGGTAACTATTTGGACTCAACCTTCTCAAGTAAGTGAGCTTTATCCTAGGGCTTCTCAATGTATGTGCCTATCACGCATTCTTGAGTATTTGAATCCTCTAAAGTGGGAAAGTTTGGGAGTATCCACCACTGATTTGGAGTGGGGTAATTTTGAAAGGTACTTCAGTTATAATCAATTGTGGATACACTTTTACTTCCTTACATTACCCACTTTCTCACTTTGGAGATGTTGTAGCACCTCTTTGAATTTATTATATTTCATCAGCCATTTGCCCAACTCTGCCTGTTCATCGTTTCTCTATTTTTTCACATATTTGCTTATGTTGGATATTTGTTTCTGACATTGTTTTTCCATTCAGGGGCCAGCTAATCTTGTCCATGATACTAGCTGTTGGCAACGTGAGCATGAGTGGCGGCAAGATATTGCAGTTGTAACAAAGTGGTTGTCAGGGGTGTCTCCGGTATAATGTTAGCTAGTCTTCTACTGATATGTTCAAATTCCATGTACATTTCTTTTGATAAAGTCTAGTTCTATTTTTATTTATCCAATTTTATCCTCAAATTTATGTAGTTATTCAAAGGATAGGGATTCTCTCTCTATTTATCTTTCTGGTTTAGTTGTTTTGAAACATGGTTTTTCAATGATTGAACTTCTGAGCAAGTTGTTTCCATATGTGTGTCTCCTATCATTTTTCAGTAAGATAGACCATAGTTTCAAATTATAACATGGATCCATTTTTTTTTTTTCGGAAAAGAACTCAAGCATTGTTTGTCAGACTATTAGAACCATGTCTGTTCAATTTATTATTGGTTACTTTATTTTTAATCTGAATCAATTACTTTTTGAATTAATAGTATAGGTGGCTATCATCTAAATCAAGTGCTCCCGCCAATGCGAAGTCGACGTTTGAGGAAAAGTTTCTTTCACAGCAATCTCAAACTTCAGGTCAGTTATTCTCTTTCTGTTCTATTCGGTTTAACTTCTCTTGTATAAATTGGAAGTCTAAGCACACGAGTAGGGGGATAATTGCTCTGCTAGATGGTTGAACTGTTGACATCATGCCCAAGCCACAAAATTCGGGCTATTTCCAATTGAGCTACATGCTTATTGGCTCTGATTGATTTTTTGTGTTTTTTGTTCCAGAACAATTTTGTTTGTTGCTAGTGGTAATATATATATATATATCTTTATATATTTATAGATAGATAGATAGATGTAGCTTTTTCATATTGTTTGACTTTTTGCCAATAAGTTTTCCTTGCTTAGTGATAGAATTTAAATGTGAAATTGAGAAAGGGAGAGAGGGAGAAGATAATCTGTCGTCATGAGAAGTTGTTACAAACTGTTACAAGAGGCCCTTATGTAGACCTCGCAGAAACAGCTGTCTTAGTAACTGATTTACTGGTCTAACTACCTAATAATGTCTAAAGTAATTCACTCTAGTAGGCGAGTGAAGCTTGGTGAAAATATCAGCTCATTGCACTTATGCAGAGACAATCTTCTCAAAGAGATGTTTAGATAGAACTTACTTTCTCACAAACAAAAAAGAAATCAATTTCCATTTGCTGTGTTCAGGCATGGAAGAAAGGATTGTGAGCAAGTCTTCCATATTTGTTGCTTATTCATTTGATATTGTTTTAAATTATTGTAAGATTCATGTATTAAATAGTCCTATGCTTATGCAACTAATGTGTGCTAATGTTTTTTCCCCCAGCTAGATGGCCCAATTTTCTGTGTGTTTGTTCAGTGTTCTCATCGGGCTCAGTTCAACTTCACTGGTCCCAGTGGCCTCCTAGTAAGAATGACACTACACCAAAGTGGTTTTGCACTAGTAAAGGACTTTTGGGTTGTGGGCCCAGTGGGATTATGGCTGGTGATGCTATCATTACAGACAGTGGTGCCATGCATGTAGCAGGTGTACCAATTGTTAATCCGTCCACCATTGTAGTTTGGGAGGTCACACCTGGGCCTGGAAATGGTTTCCAGGTAGCTCCAAAGACAAGTACCACTTGTGCCGTCCCACCTCTTAGCCCACCCAACTGGGCTGGTTTTGCACCTTTAGCTGCATATTTATTTAGCTGGCAGGATTATCTATTATCTGAAGCTAAGCAAGGGAAAAAACAGACAGACCAAAACCTTCTTGATGCTGTACCTCTCTATTGCTCACCAGTTTCAAATTTTTCAGCGTATGTGAGTCCTGAAGCTGCAGCTCAATCTGCAGCAACTACTACATGGGGTTCTGGTGTAACAGCAGTAGCCTTTGATCCAACTCGTGCTGGTTCAGTGATAGCTGTTGTGATAGTTGAGGGTATGAAGATGATTCTGATGTGAATATATACAATGATAATGTTTCAATCCCTTATATTTCTGTTGTATACTTTTTGGTTTAAGGCTTCCTTTCAATAATATTGTGGTCTTTGTTGAAGTGAAAATTCTTACTCTATGCATTTTAAAGATTACAGTTGTTTGACCAAGTCAGCTCTTACAGTGTGGGATTTATAAGTAAAGCGCATTTAAGTTTTCTTTTATTGTCGTTAAAGTCATATTTTGTCATTTAAAATGTACTTAATCTGGTGTGAATCAAAATAAGCATCCCTAATTTAAAAGAAAAGAAATGTTACATAAAATGATAATGGACTGGATAAAGCATTATCAAGTTCCTTCCTTCTAACAGTGTTTCCAATGTCTCATTGTTCATGCCTGGGCAACCTTAGCTTAGATCCGCCTAAAATTGCACCCTATACCTGTCTTACCTTCTTGGTCCTCTATGGCGTGACAATACTGGCCGTGATTGAAAAGTTTGTCAGGATTTTACACTAAGGGTTTTATGTGCTGCTTAGATAATTGAACTAAAAAATTGATGTATATCTGATTTACCTGTACAGGGCAATACATGTCCCCATATGATCCAGACGAGGGCCCATCAATTACAGGGTGGAGAGTGCAACGTTGGGAATCATCTCTACAGCATGTTGTTCTCCATCCTATATTTGGAAACCCTACTTCTAGTATGGGTGGTCAATCACCTATGCAAACTGTTTGGCAGTCCAAAGTGGACCTGAGTATAACTCCAACAAATGATTTCAAGAGCCATCAATCACCTGCAACTGGAATGACTTCTGATGTGCAAAAGGTGTCTGAGGCTGGTTCTGACAAATCAACAAGGGTGAATTTTGATCCGTTTGATCTTCCAAGTGATGTCAGGACACTTGCCCGGGTTGTTTACTCTGCTCACGGTGGTGAAATTGCTATTGCTTTTCTTCGTGGTGGTGTCCATGTTTTTTCTGGTCCAAATTTTACACCTGTAGACAACTATCAGATTAACGTTGGTTCTGCAATTGCTGCTCCGGCTTTTTCTTCAACAAGCTGTTGTTCAGCTTCTGTTTGGCACGACTCTAGCAAAAATTGTACAATATTGAGAATAATAAGAGTTCTCCCTCCTTCTATTCCCATTAGTCAAGTAAAAGCCAATTCATCAACTTGGGAACGTGCAATTGCTGAAAGGTTATTTCCTTAATCCCTTCTAGTATATGATATATTAACTGTTTCTTAATATTCTTATTAAGTTGCAGCGGCTTCAATTATAAATACTGTGTCTGGTTGTGGAAGTTGTGATTTTTTGTCAATGTTTTACATGATTGCCTGGTGCTAACATCTGTTACAAAAACAGGTTTTGGTGGAGCCTTTTAGTAGGAGTTGATTGGTGGGATGCTGTGGGCTGCACCCAGAGTGCTGCTGAGGATGGTATTGGTAAGGCAGCTCTCCTTGTCAAGATCTTTTGCTATTTTTTGGTCTAGTTTTTGCCAGAGAAAGGAGAATATAGCTTACTGTTTCATATTTGTACTCTATTAGCAAGTGACCCTTTTTTTTACCTGGTTTCAGTTTCACTTAACAGCGTTATTGCAGTTTTGGATGCGGATTTCCATTCTCTCCCTTCTATTCAGCACAGGCAACAGTATGGTCCTGTATGTTACTGTTGAACCATCACCTTTTCAACATTTTTGACATTGGTTTTAATAGTTTTACTAAAATTTCCTCTTTTGAATTTCTCATTTTTAGTTTCAGAGGGGGTTCATTCTTTTCCAATTAACTGTAGTGAGAGAGAAATTGTTCCGTATTAACTGTGGGTGGAATCTTTCTGGGATACAACGTAAGATGGAATTTTGGACCCAGCAGCAAGTGTTTGTTAGGTTTCTTGGCGACAAGAAACCATATTTCAAATTCAGTTTAAGAAATTATCACACAAATCTTACTGCACAATGTATGATCACACTTTAATTAGGAAAAACATAATACAGAAAACATCCAATAACTTCCAAGGGAAGAAAATCCCTTCTACACAGGACAAGTCCTGTTCTAAAACGAAAAATACCCACCAGCCAGGAGGGACATTTCCTCCTTTAAAGATAACCCCTACTAAACAACTTCCGCAAACCACCTATAAGGTGGCTAACTAATGTTAACTTGTTTTGTAACTTTTATTTTTGAACTTTTTTTCTAACATACACCTTAAGAGCCTTATCAATACTCTTCAGATTCCGAAAAACCTTGTTCTCAAGGTGAAAATCTGGAACTTGATCATGAATGGTCCCTTCATCTGTGATCCTTATCTTCTTTTTCTGGTTCCTCTTCCTCTTCATTCTCCTCTAAAATTAACACCCGAAGGTTCTTATTGGGACATTTATGATGAGGATTATATGGTCCTCCACAATGAAAACATAGGCCTTCTTCTCTTCGCTTAATATATTCAGGGTCAGGTAAATTCCGCCATCCCCTTGTTCTGTTTTCTCCTGGATGCTAACTGGCTCATCTTAAACTCTAAGGTTACTCCCCCTTCATCTCTTCAAGCCTTGCTAATATGACTAGAACTCCCCGATGCAGTTTGAGTCCCCTTTAACGTTTCTACCCAAGAAACCACTCCCCCACTCCCTTAAAAACGTCCTTGATACAAATTACTTCTAGTTGTTATCCTCTCATATGACCTTTTACATCACTAGAAACTCCTTCCACATCTCCAGTGATCTCCATGGCTCTCAATAGATCCTTGGAATTGTGTGGGCGGATCTGGTTTCTAATATTAACATGCAATCCTGCAAAAAAGTATCCCATCAGTTGATCATATGTCGCGTCCGCTGCTTGTCCCACCACTAACATCTCAAATTCTTGTATGTACTCTTCCACTTCACCTTTTTGTTTGACAGCCACCAATTTTTCAAACACCAATGCCTCAAAACCATCTTTATTAATGCTTCCGTCAATTCCTCCCATGTAGGAGTTTTGGTTTTCTTCTTCCAAAATCTGAACCAATGACTGCCTCCACCTTCCATACTATGAAGGCCAACATAATCCGCTCCCAGGGTGAAACCTCCTAGACTTCAAAAAAACTTTTCAGCCCTAGATATCCACCCAATTGGATCCCCTCCTTCAAATGAAGGAAGTTCCACTTTTTTCATCCACCCCGCTAGTATTCTCTTTTTGTCTTCCTCCCATTTGTCATCAATCTCTTCTCTTCTTCCCACTCTATCCCCGTTTACAGAACCTTGCTTCCTTCAGTCCCCCTTTCAATATTCTTAAGTTTGAGCATAACATCTTCCATCATATCACTGAGCCTTTGAAAGTTGGCTCTAGATTCCTCCCTCATTTCCTCAATTACCCTCTGTACCGTGCTCACTCTACTCTTCATGATTCTCTTGGTGATTTTGATCTAGCAGGTCGGACCAATTGTTAGGTTTCTTGGAGACAAGAAACCGGAATTCAAATTCAGTTTAAGAAATTATCACAAAAATCTTACTGCACAATGTATGATCACACTTTAATTAGGAAAAAACATAATACATAAAACATCCAATAACTACGAAGGAAAAAAAATCCCTTCTACACAAGACAAGCCCTGTTCTAAAACGAAAAATACCCACCAGCCAGGAGGGACAGTTTCTGTTAGGTTCCTGGGTTTGGAACCTAACAAGAAAACACTCAAAAGATAGAAACAGAAATGAAAGAATGAGTTTTGCTATTATTCACCGTAAACGAATCTCTTTACAAGGACTGGGTTTGGGAGCATAACCTCCCTCTAGAGAGCCTAACCTCCCTCCTCAGGATGACAAACCCTGTTAGACTACAATCAAACAATCGACCCCCCACTACAATTGATTATTTGCTATTTATACAACCAATAACCCCGCTCTTCCTAACTGCTAAGGCAGTTAAGGCAGTTGGGCATTTAATGTTTTATTCCTTCACTCGTAAACTCTCCATCCCTAACAGTTCCTCCTTAAAAGATAAACCCTACCTACTAAATAACTTCCGCTAACCACCTAGAAACTGCCTAACTATTTCTAACTTGTTTTGTAACTTCTACCTTTGAACTTTTTTTCTAACATACACCTTAAGAGCCTTATCAGTTTGGTAGTGGCAATTTTGTATTTCATGTTCAAACTTTGACTTCCATCATTTATTCGGCTTAACCTTTATATGCGAAGATTATAATTGGTGACTTGTCAATGGGAACGTGCTGGTGTTGAAAGGGTTGGTTCACTGCCATAAATTTAAAATTTTGATTGTCCATGTGGATTTCAGTCTGAATGATTTTTAAGCTTCCTAAAGTTCTGCTTTGGATCCCCTTTTACTGTGTTTAATATGGGAGAATTATTATTATTATAATTATTATAATCTAAACAATATTGACATTTTTCTTTTTGGCTAACTGAACTTTGTCCTAAACGATTGCAGAGTCTAGACAGGATAAAGTGTAGGCTGCTGGAAGGATCAAATGCCCAAGAGGTGAGGGCAATGGTTCTGGATATGCAAGCTAGGTTGTTATTGGATATGCTTGGGAAAGGAATAGAGTCTGCCTTGATAAATTCTTCAGCTTTAGTTCCTGAGCCGTGGCAAGCATCAGGTGAAACATTATCCAGCATTGACCCTGAAACAATGGCTGTTGAACCTGCGCTAATTCCTAGTATTCAGGTATGCTTTAGTTACAACTTGGAACTTGCTTACTTAATTTGCTTACTTAATTTGCTTCATCAGATTATATAGTTTGTAATTTGGTTGTGTTTCTCTTGTCTTTTTGCACACATCATTTTGCTATGCTTGGTCTTTGCTAGGTTTGTCAATTCTAGATAGTGTTGCTGAATACCCAACCTTGAGGATGCTAGTAGGATATACATTTTGCACAACACAAATATGAATGCTTATAAACCAAAAATAATACTGAAAAATTATAAGGCATATCATTGGTAATAAAAAAAATAACAGTCTTGACATACAATAATCATCAATATGGCACAATTAACTAGTTAATAATCATGAGAACTGACTGAAACGGAGGCTGTGATCAAGGAGGTGCTCTGTTGGGTTAACTGTGATTGAGATGATGCCATGGTAGTACCAAAGAGGGGTTGAAATTGATTATCAGCAGCAGAAAGAGCCAAAACACCAGAAAAGATGATGTATCTCACAGCAAACAAAAAGGATGGCTGTAGAATTGAGAGGAAAATTCTAGGAACTAGCCTTGTTTGCAGTAGCCATCCAACAATTCCCTAGACATTGCATACCCTCCCTCATTCGCCCTGCCCTCCTTGCTACCCATCTCTCGATTCTTATATCTCCCTTTTCCCTCTTCCGCTGACATGTTTCATATGTTATGTCCCTGCATAACAGGATGCCCGCCCCTCCCCCCCTCCCACATCAGTTACTTGCTGCTATTAACATAGAGTCTAGAAGAAGCAGACTTCAACATAGATTATGTGATTGTAGAAAATGGTGTTTGGCAGTTGGAAAGGGCTTTACTAGAAAATGCATTTACTGTTGGAGATGGATGGTTCAAAGGAATAAAGCACTAACCATGTGTGTCACTCTTTGAAGAATTAAGGCGCTTGATCTACATCTTCATTTTGACGTAGGAAAAGTTATGAAAATTTAAAAATTACTTAAAAAATCTGAGTAATGCAGAAGAGTGGCTGAATGGGGATTTAATTGTCTTCTGCAATAGTGCAAATTGTCTGATTTCTGCATATGAATCAGGCTGATCAGCCACAGAAAAAGTTTACTGTGTCAGCTCTATTGCAGCTTGAAGCTATAGCATGCTATTAGTTTCTCTTGTGATAGCTATGTGTACTATTATGTTGTCACAGACAAGCACAGATGCTTGCATATAATTATGCATCTTGTAGAGGTTCTTGCCAACCTACTTGAATGTGTCTGTATACGGTTTTCTTAGTCTTGCTCTTCTTTCAGATGTTATTGTTTCATATCTATGACAATTAATGATGGAGATTAGTTTTTGTAACTGGTTTTTTTCATGTACTTATTTTTTTACCTCTTTTATCCTTTCTTAACCTTATATTTGTTAACCTACTTTTTAGTTTCTATGATCTACAAGAAATTCCCCATAACGAAGAGTCATACTGAGAGATTGAAAATGTTTTTATGGTACAAATATAACAATTAGTAATAAGTAAATTATTTTTATAACATTTTTTGTGTACATATTTTATTACAATTTTACTTTTTATATTTGAGAAATTATTTTTCATTGTACTAACAGTTATATGAAATTTTTTAATTGTATTCATTATTTCTTATTTTTAATAAAAATGTAGACATACAAGCGTGATAGTGCCTGTATTTCTACTATGAATTTGAATGTATTTGTTTCTTTAAATCCGTTTTCTTGTTTGTTTCAATGCTTTGCAGGCTTATGTGGATTCAGTTCTAGATTTGGCTTCACATTTTATTACCCGATTGAGACGTTACGCTAGTTTCTGTCGCACATTGGCAAGTCATGCTGTGACTGCAGGCACTGGGAGCAACCGAAATATGGTTGCTAGTCCTACCCAAAGTTCGGCAACACCTGCAACAAGTCAGGGTCAGTATGCACTTATAAATTGATAATTTTGTTTTAAAAATTGATCTGCAGATCCATTTGTATTTATGAATCTTAAAATTGGTTCTCATGATTTAAAAACTATGAATGCACTCCTGTAGGTTCATTATTCTTAATTTTCAGCTCATTCTCTGCTTGATAAAGTTTTTAAAATATAGGGACTAATAGTTTTTTTAACTTTGACGATAGAAATAAATCTTATTTTCTAATTTTGTTTGAGTGAGCTTACCGCGGGGCTGGTTGTCTATATATGATAATGATGATTTCAAAGGTACTAAATAGCTACTATTTAGAACTATTAAAATATCACTATTTCCTATAAGTTATCCAAACACAGTAGCTAAGCTACTTCTTAATCATTGAATGCTCCTATTTCCAGCAAAACTATGAGGACCACAAAACATACAAGGATCAATATTGTGCCTCCATATAGATATTTTGTTACAGTTATGCGTGTTGAGTAACCTCCTTCAACGGAGAGGGTGAAAAGAACTTTTAGGCAACCCTCTTGGTTGTTTTTGTTTAACCTCTGGGGTGTCTTTTTACCAAGATTGCTATGGTGCCTTTGGAGTAACCTATTCTTTCTGCTTATTCAATTAACTGAAAAAAATGTATAGATCCGTACTTGTATATTTTAAGCTAGTTCAATGTGGCGTAATTATGGATCTACTTTAGAAGTGGTAAAATTATGGTGGTTTTGGTAATGGGGAAGGAAAATGAGAGGTTATAAACTTTTCGCTGTGTATTAATTTGATCTAAGTTGATAGAAAAGACAACACTATTTGATATTTATACTCATTCTAGATTCTATATTCCTAAATGAAATCCACTAAAGAAACAAATTAAGGAATATATATATAAATATGGAAACTATTATGAATTAATCCCAGGTACTCTAAATTACTCTGCCGAAGCAGTCTGGATATAATTGGATATTTTTCATACATTCTAACAAGAAGCATAGCTTCTGTGCTTTTCTTCAAATGGTTATAGAATATGATCAACTATACTACCCTGACATGCTTTAAAAAAATTTCCACTAGCTTGATCATTGTTGTTTTTCATTTTATGTCTCTAACTGAAATAAATAAAATATTTCCAGGAGGTCAAAATGGGACCAGCAGCTCTATGGGAAGTGCCCAGTTGCAAACCTGGGTGCAAGGGGCTATTGCCAAGATTAGCAACACAACTGAGGGAGGTTCCAATCCAACTCCCAATCCCATCAGTGGCCCTTCAACATTTATGCCTATTAGCATCAATACAGGAACATTTCCTGGAACACCAGCAGTTAGACTTATTGGGGATTGTCATTTCCTTCACAGACTATGCCAACTTTTACTCTTCTGCTTTTTCTTTCGTCGAACACAACTTCCTCGTTATATGGGGTCTGCTAATAGAACTTCTGATGCAAATACACAAAAGCCTCAATCTAATACTCCTGCCCCTGGCAAGGTGGAGGAGATTGCAAAACCTGCTGTGGTGAAGTCTGATGATGGTCAGAGTGGTCGAGCTGGGCCAAAAGGAGCTGAAGAAGTACCTTCAGGTCGTTCCAGATTGGGTAGTGGGAATGCTGGCCAGGGATATACGTTTGAAGAGGTATAAATTAATAAACACTGCAACTTGTATGAAGACTCCTGTCTGCTTGTAATTTTGTGTCTTACACGATGTATATTTATAGGTTGTTATTTTATTTTTCTGATGCATGTACTGTGCAGGTCAAGGTGCTTTTTATGATGCTTATGGATCTTTGCCGCAGAACAGCTGGGCTGCAACACCCATTGCCAGTCTCTCAAGTGGGGAGCAACAACATTCAGGTTCGGCTGCATTATATTGATGGAAACTATACTGTACTGCCAGAGGTTGTGGAAGCATCCCTTGGTCCTCATATGCAGGTACATAATGGTTTTCTGTTTCTTCTAAATTTCTTATTTCTCCGAGACAATGTAAGCTAGTTATACTTGATATATCATGAAATAACCTCATTCTTTTTATGCTACTTAATGAATTTCTTTGACAATATAAAAGTTAATAATTAAGTTGGGCTTCCATGTGGCATCGCTACCTTATTTTACACGAGGATTCCTGTATAGAGTGAAATTTTATAACTGATTTACTGATAAAGCTAAGTTGGTTAGAGTATGTAGGTACTGTTGATTATCAGAAGTTAATCTTTTATATCTTGATCCTTTCCTTATTTCTTTTGCATGTGTAACCTTTCTGCCTATGCTCCCTGCAAACAAATGTAATTTGCAGAATATGCCCCGTCCTAGAGGTGCAGATGCTGCTGGTCTTCTTCTACGCGAACTAGAACTCCACCCTCCAGCAGAAGAGTGGCATAGACGGAATATGTTTGGTGGACCTTGGTCTGATCAGGAAGATGTAGATTGTGCAAATGATGCACCTAAACTCGTTAATTCTGACCCACTTGATTTCAGCTCAATGGAGAATTCTGATGTCTATTATGGAACTCATCGTTTATGGCCTAGGAAGCGCAGAATGTCTGAAAGAGATGCAGCTTTTGGCTTGAATACTTCTGTGGGCCTGGGAGGTTATCTGGGCATAATGGGATCACGAAGAGATGTTGTTACTGCTACATGGAAGACTGGCCTTGAAGGGGTCTGGTACAAGGTTGGGAAATAAATCTTGTTCATTTGTTGATATGGTTTCTCTCTAATGCGTATAAAGGTTACATAACTTATAAATGCTTGTTATTTGGGCGGTTTGTGTTTTATACAGGCCCAAGAAAATTTCTTCTAAAATCTTGGATCAATTAAGGAATTCAAAAGATTATTGCATTAATTTTTATGTGAATTAAAAGATCGAGCATTCATTATTCTTAGAAGTGTGTTGTTCATATATCCCATGCTGTAATACATTTAATGTTCATGGATGTGCCTAAGACATTACGGTGATTATCGTAATCCTACTGAATGGTCTCCTCAAAGTCTATCCATCAACTCTAAAATTCTTCTACCTGGTCTTTCATTTTTTCTTCATCTTCTATTCGTGATTTTGTTTACTTACGTGGTGCAGTGTGTGAGATGTCAGCGGCAGACCTCTGCTTTTTCTTCACCAGATGGTCCTCCTTCTCTTAGTCCAACTGACCGGGAAGTCTGGTGGATCAGCCGCTGGGTACATGGCTGTCCAATGTGTGGTGGAACATGGGCTCGGGTTGTATAAATGGCTTACGTTATTATAATGTGAGTTTCAGGTTGTAGAAAAGGATACATTTGTGGCTATGAAATGGATCAGATAGTATACTTACGGGAGTTGTACAGGAAGAAAGGCGTAGATTTGCGTAGTTTGACATGGTGGTTTTCAGCATTTGTTATCATCGACGTGACCATACTATCTTGGACTTGACTTGTTATACTTCTGATCACTCGGCTGGTTTTCTATTGTTTTAAGAATCAGTTTCTGATCTCTTTTTTTGGGGGTGATTTATTGTCTAGTCACTCCACAAACAGGTGTTAGTTTGTCCATGGAGTGTTAATAGTTAACTCCTTGCAGGTATGTAATATCTCATTTAGTTTTTTGTACCTTAAATAACTGTAGTATCCCATCACGAATGCATTTGGAATTTTACATTTTTTTTTTAAGAAAAAAATTGCACTAAATGAAAATTGTTCAACAACAACATTAATAGCCATGTCTCATTTGGTGAAGTTGACATGGATCATGCGATACCATGTGATTCACTTAAAACCATATTTTTATGTATATTATTTGCTATAGGATCCCTTTTAATAATTTCATCTCATTTTTCCTAGTTTCCTTGTACCTTTTATCGTAGGGCTAAAGGTCACGTGATCTATTATCCTCACTGATTTCTCCTGTTGAATATAGTGAAAAATTATATTTGGATTAATCTCCCTTGTGTAAAATACACACATAGGGTTCTCTATTTATAATAGAAGAAATATGGGCTAAGCCCAAAATACAAAGGAGAAATAATAACAAACTAACTAAAAGATAAAAGATATAATATATCTAACACTCCCCCTCAAGCTGGAGCATACAAATTGTATGAACTAAGCTTGGAATAGATGAACTCAGTGTTGAACTAGATGATTTGTCTTCAAGAGTGTGAGGCAAACATAGATGGACTAACATCAGCTTGTGAAACTTCAACTTCAAAAGTGGATGAAGGAGAGCAGTGGTGGACAATGACAAACTGCAAGGACTGATTCCCAATCAATGATGGATGAGTGACGGGATCAACAGTAGTAGCTGAAAGCTAAGAGCTACAAAACTGCAGGGACTACACTAAATCCTCATCAAAGATGGGTGACGGGATCAACAGTAGTAGCTGAAATCTACAAAACTGCAGGGACTACACCCATATTTATGTGACTTGCAGTGTCTTGGAAACGTACTCCCCCTTAGTGTGAAGGGCGGAAATGTGAAATATCAAAACAAAATATTAAGCTACAATGCTGAGACAAAGGCATCAAAGATCCAAAGACATGTTGGAGGTCCAAAATTCTTTGCTGGACAACTCCCAATTGGTGATACTTAGCCGCGTATCACAAGAAGATCGGGCTAAACTCTAGCCCAAGAAGAACTGCCGAAGTTGCGTCTGTTTGAGACGGTAGCGACTGCAACGGCGGTTGACTGCTATAAAACTGCAAGGACTAAATTGCCATCACTGTCTGATGGGGCCTGTAGTGGTTGGAAGCGACAAAACTACAGGGACTGCCATCACTAACGAACGAGGTGATGGGGGCCTACAGTGGTTGGAAGCATACAGCGGCAAACGGCCGGACAGCGGCAAACGGCGCGGACATCAAAGGGACTTAGGGTTCCAAAAACGTGAGGGAGAAAACCCTAGGTATGAGCCCAAGCCAACAAAACGGAGAAACAGGAACCAAAACACACTCAAGAAGCTCCGGCGAGACAATCTGCAGTGACGCGGTGAAACTCCAACACCGGGAAGGCGGCGCGTGCAGAACACGCGGCCGAGACTGGCCGAGAAGAAGCGACGCGTGACAGCTGGTGCGGAGGCTTCAGAGGATGGGACCACTAGGGTTGGGTTGCGCTTCTCAAGGCGCACCTAACCCTTGACTTCGCCGGAGCAAGCGACGGCAGCGGCGGCGGCGGACTGGCCGGAAAGATGTGCTGCGTGGCGGCGTGTGACTGAGAAGTGGCTCTCGAAACCGGCATGGTTGGCTGTCGCTCGAAGAGACGGTCCAGATCCGCAAGTCACCCGTCGAAACTGTGACGGTGGTCGGCGGTGGCGATGGTCGATGGCAGAGGCGACTGGCTGCACTGATACTGACTATGGCACAGATTTCAGAAGAAGAGAAAGGGCTGTCCACTGAAATTTTAGGGGCTGCCGGCGGCCGGCCGCCGGCAGACAGAAGAGGTCACGAGAAGAGATCAGAGAACCTGCTCTAATACCATGTTGAATATAGTGAAAAACTATATTTGGATTAATCTCCCTTGTGTAAAATACACACATAGGTTCTCTATTTATAATAGAAGAAATATGGGCTAAGCCCAAAATACAAATGAGAAATAATAACAAACTAACTAAAAGATAAAAGATATAATATATCTAACATCTCCAATTGTTTTCTTTGCACTTCTATTTTTTTCTTCAACTTTTATTATTATTATTTTTTCATATTAGGAGTGTCTAAATTTTGTTACAACCTGCTCCTTACCAAATAACAATGGCTTTTATAAATTGTTCATTTGATAATGCAGATTGTCAATCCTCTGTAAAAACTGTCCTGCTTGCTGTGTCATGCATGCATGCTGTGATGCCTTGGCTGTAAGAATGAGTGAGAAGTTGCTGCTGATGAATCAGAGATTAAGAGCCGATATTAGTTGTCAATCATTAAGTCTGCATAAATTTCTTCAACTGTCTTCAGTTGTATGTTGTAAATGTTGCTCCCGATGACATTCTCAACGCTAGTGAGCAAATAGTCTTTTGTCCATCTGCCCAACACCAGCCATGTAATAGTTAGATTAGCTTAATTATCCTCATGATCCCTGTAAATTGATGAACTTTTGATATTTTATATTGTGATGCATCAAAAGAATATATAATTCAATGTACTGGACTGATTTATATTTAATCTGAATTTATTCTAGTCCTTGTACATAACTAAGAATGTGATACTCACCTGTCTGTACAGAGAACCAAACATGTTACTCCATGAACTTGCTTACTGCCAAACCATCCTTCGAGTCAAACATGGTTTGTTTTTCAATGATTCAAAATTCACTGACAACCTTTTGTAGGGAAAATTTTCGTACTGTTGTTTTTGACTTGTGGAAATTCTTATTATAAGAAATGGAAATTACAAATATAGATTAATAACTCTTTAACATGGCCATTTAGCAACTATTTTCTAATTTTAGTTATTTATTTGTGGTTCAATAGTTTGAGTTCTACTTAAATGACACAGGTGATTGATTCTTGGTTATATTATTCCTCAAAATATATATTATTGTTTTAATCAATTTGAAATGACCATCTATTTTAATATATGGTAGGGTTCTTGTATTGTTATCTTTCACTTGATGTGAATCTTTTCTCGATGCCTAGAGCATAAATCGCTTTTGAATATACAATGGAAAGAACAATACTGATTACATACTTCCCAGAAAGTACATTATGTTAGTTAAAGATATATAAATTTCTCTCCTTTCCCATTTCATGCTTCATTTTTAATATTGCCTCTCCACCCTTAGCGTCCACAAACATCTTTGACATTCGCCTTCATGTAAAAACCATTTCCTGCTTCAGAAGGTAATTTTTCATTGCAACACATGTTCAACCATGTAGAGGGTAACAATGGAAAAACTGTAAATTACCAAAGAAAAGAGTAAGTATGTAAATAATCAAAATTTTACTATTCATAAACCGAAATGATATCACTAAACAATATGTTAAATATCTCAGTTTCTTAAAGCATTAGCTAAAAGATATGATAATTGCGCATAAAGATGTCTTGTGCATTTAATCTAGTTTCATTCAATTAAAAATCGATAAGAGTTTTATAAATAAAACATAGTCAATTATGTACTTATTATAATGAAATCTCAAGGAACTTGAATATTAGAATACATGTTTCGAGTGAAAGTAGATAGAAAGCATGTGAACGAATCTGTATCTTATATAGATATTTTGGTTCTTCACACTACTTTTTTCCTCTCCTTTTAAACCAAACATATATTTTTTAAATTTCTCTTCATTTTCTGGTTTTTTTTAGTTCTATTTTCTTCAACTAAATATTTTCTTCATTTTATTTCCTTTTCATTGTTCCTTTTCTTTTCAATTCAACTCTCTCTCCTAAACTAAAAGTTGTATTTTGCATGATCTCTATCTTGTGCGGGGAGTTGCTATAAATTTA
This sequence comes from Vigna umbellata, assembly GCF_029865625.1. Classification (NCBI taxonomy): domain Eukaryota; kingdom Viridiplantae; phylum Streptophyta; class Magnoliopsida; order Fabales; family Fabaceae; genus Vigna; species Vigna umbellata. The sequence goes on along the minus strand of NC_142165.1, from coordinate 52,098,805 downwards.
TCTCTTAAAATGTATTGTATTTAACATCAGTGTTATAATTTGGTGAAAAAGATTCATAAGTTTCATCGATTTTAAGTTGTTCCTATGTAAATTAATTCAGGAATCACAGACAAAATATGAATAATTACTCGTAATGGTATTAAGAAAGGAATATAAGAGACAAAATTCTCAGTCAGAAAAGAAAATATTACAACCATCCCCCTTTCTTTCTCCTCTAACTACCTTCATATTCTAATGTCTGGACCACTCAAATTCAGCCAGCTTACAATTGGTTATTTTAGGCATATCGCTGCACCTTTTTGTTTAATTGCTTGTCACGTGTCCCTTTTCTTTGGTCCCATTATTCTCTTGAATCAACCTCTTTGCAGCTACATTTGTTACATTACTTCTCCTTTAAAAGAAACCTTGTCATCAAGGTTGAATTTTGGAAAAACCTGCATTATGGCAGTGACATCCTCCCAAGTTGCTTGACTATCTTCCAAACCTTCCCACTTGATTAAATGTTATTGCACTTGCTAATTCCTGAACTCTTGTTTGTAATATGGCTTCTGGCTGTAACACCGATCCAGTATCTGAATTTGTAATGGGAAATGGTACATATGGCTGAGCATGATCACCCTTACACAATTTGAGCTGTGAACGATGAAAGACTTGGTGAACTTTTGCAGACGAAGGCAAGAGAAGTTTATAAGCTACTTCCCCAGTCAACTCAATTATAGGAAAAGGTCCAAAATAGCGAAGACTGAGTTTCTGCTTTTTCCTTAACAATATGAAATGTTGTCCATGGGGCTGAAGTTATACGAGTACCATATCACCAATCTCTAACTGCATCAGCTTTCTTTTTTAATCTGCCTCTTCATGTGCTGTTGTGCCTTTTGTAAATTTAACTCCAGTCTGTTGGTTGTTGCATCCCTTTGGATGAATTGTTTCTGCAGACTCAAGAGGTCTTGGCTGCTGCTAGTATAAAATCCATGTCATTTGGAAATTAATATAAAATTACATAAATTGATAAAAGAATCTGAAGAACTATCATTGTCGGTGACTTTCAATATGTTCAAAGAGTTTACATTCACTAACGATTCTCTCGTGGCCAAAAATATCTCTAACAACTTCATCTATCATAACCAATTGAAATATAATCAAATAGTCTATAGTTAATCATTTAATGTAAAGTAATTTTAAAAATAATAACATATAAACTTACAGTTAGGATTTTCAAAAAATCCATATAGCCAATTTTGAATATAAATCAACATTTGCACACGCTAAAAAAAAATGAAAAATGAAGCTTTTATACTTCAAAAGTACACACTCACCTTTGCTAAAAGCTAACTCTAATCTCACATGGGAAAACTAAACACATCTCAAGCCATAATACATTATATTTTTCTCATTAGTTTTCAAATATTTGAGCACAACAAAATCTTCCCTATCATCATCCTCATCTAATGTTGGTTCATCTAAATAGGCATATATCTTGTTCTTGCCAAGTATAGATTTGAATTCATTTTAAAATCTTACAATGCATTACATATCACTTATCAAAACGAAACTAGAAAAAATGAAAACAATAAATACGAGGTATAAAATGCTTACCGAAATAATCATTGATCTCTTCACCTCTTTCTTTCGGTATTGGATTGAGACATCAAGATGGATTCAGTAAGTGATTGGAAAAGAGAAACACTAGGAATAGACAAGAACTTTACATATTTTTTAAACAACAACATCTTGAACTTTTCTAATACTTTCTTTGTTTTCTCTACATAGGTCAGAGTATCCAATTTTTTATAATCCATTATAAAATCAACCTTTAGTTGTGGGTCAAGAATAGCTCCAAAAACTAACTTCATACTGTACTCCTTCCACTAAATTTCTCTTTCATATTACCAGTCATATCTTTTAAGGTGACATCTTCATTCAACAAATTCTCTTCAATGGTTACTTGAATTTTCCAAATTTGCATAAAATACAAGTTTGAAATGGGATAAGATGATCCATACATCATGTTTGTAATCTTATAAAATGGTTATAAGAATTAACATATTTTCTCTCCCCTATTCCATTCTTGATAAGATGGACAACTTTTATCAACCACTTTGAGAATTTCAAAAGCTTCTTTATATTTGATTTCACTTTCAAAAATTAAATAGGTCGAATTTCATCTTGTAGTCACATTTAATCTCAAACAAATGCATATTTATGCCAACATCACTAACACATTCTTTGAATTTAAGAGTTCTTACATCCAATGATTTAACATAATTAATACTCTCTCTAATACTATGAAGTGCTTTGCCAAGAACTTTTAAACCATCTTGAACAATCACATTAAGAGTGTGAGCACAACATCATACATGGAAAAACTCACTATCACATAATAAATTTCTATGACCACAAAGATGACTTTCATAATGTCTTGCAAATTATTATTGGCAGAAGCATTGTCCAGGGTAATTTATAAATTTTCTTATCAATACCCCATTGTCTTAGGCAATCAAACACAATGTTTTCTTGTTCAACACCCGTGGGTGGTGGTTTTGTTCGACAAAAGTTAAAAATCTTATTAATTTTCAGTTTTCATGAATAAAGTGTGTAGTTAGACAAATGTATCCCTCAAAAGTAATTGCAGTCCAAACATCAGAGGTTAAACAAATTCTATTAGGAATCTTAGACATGTTTTGCTTAACTTTATCCTACTGTTCAATGTATTCCCTTTCCACATCTGCAATAGTGTTTATACATTTCATGTCAACATTAAGATTAATGTATTTTATCCACTCTCTTATTCCTTCATATTCTACAAAATTATAAAGAAAACTATGCTTAGTTATGGTTGTCGCAAGTAACTTATGATGAATCTTTTGGTTGATTTTTCGTGTCCCAAACTTTCCTTCTTGATAAAGATTCATATCCACATCTATGTTTGCAATACTTCTACACGCAATGACATGCCGACTTAAATGTGAAGTTCCATAATTGCTTTTAGTAATAGAGTGTTTTCCAACTTTGTAGTTTTTGTCACAATACTTGCTTGTAGCCTTTTCAATATCATCCTCGCTTTTCCTACTTTTGTGAAAAAAATCCAAACATTTGAGACTTTTTTTTTATTTGTGGTAACACTTTCAGATGTACCAAGAGTTTTAGATGCAAGATCATGAACCAAAATGAAACGATTACTCTTAGTGTGGTCCATATTTAAAAGCTATTGCACATAGCTATTGTTTGGCAAATTTAAAATCCATTGCGCATGGAAATGTTTGGAAAACAACCATCCCACATTCATCACTCAAAAAACTCCCTAACATTCAGCAAAACTCCCATCTGCAATGGTTTTTAAATTTTTCAATCAATAGCTATGTGTAATAGCTTTTAAATATGGACCACATTAAGAGTAATCCTTTGATTTTGGTTGATGATCTTACATCTGAAACTCCTAGTACATCTGAAAGTGCTACCACAAATAAAAAAAGTCTCAAATGTTTGGAACTTTCTAATAGGGAAAGGCGATGATGACATAGAAAAGGCTACAAGTAAGTATTGTGGCAAAAACTACAAAGTTAGAAAACACCCTATTACTAAAAACAATTATGGAACTTTACATTTAAGTCAGCATGTCAATAAGTGTAGAAGTATTGCAAACTTAGATGTGGATCTGAATCTTTATAAAAAAGGAAAGTTTGGGACACGAAAAATTAATCAAAAGATTCATCATAAGTTACTTACGAGAGCCCTAATTAAACATGGTCTTCTTTATAATTTTGTAGAATATGAAGGAATCATAGGTGGATAAAATACATTAATCCTAATGTTGACATGAAATGTAGGAAGAATACTGCTTTAGATGTGAAAAAGGAATGCATCCAACAGAAGATAAAGTTAAGCAAATCATGTCTAGGATTCCTAATAGAATTTGTTTAACCTTTGATGTTTGGACTAGAATTACTTCTGAGGGATATATTTGTCTAACTACACACTTAGTTGATGAAAACTGGAAATTAATAAGATTCTTAACTTTTGTCGAATGAAACCACCACCCACAGGTGTTGAACTAGAAAACATTATGATTGATTGTCTAAAACAATGAGATATTGATAAGAAATTTTTCTTGATTATCCTGGACAATGCTTCTGCCAATAATAATTTGTAAGACATTCTAAAAAGTCATCTTTGTGTTCATAGAAGTTTATTATGTGATGGTGAGTTTTTCCATGTATGATGTTGTGCTCACACTCTTAATGTGATGGTTCAAGGTGGTTTAAAGGTGTTTAACAAAACACTTCATAGTATTGGAGAGTATTAAGTATGTTAAATCATTGGATGGTAGTACTCTCGAATTCAAAGGATGTGTTAGTGATGTGAGCATAAATATGAGCATTTGTTTGAGATTAGATGTGACTACAAGATGGAATTCAACCTATTTAATTCTTGAAAGTGCAATCAAATATAAAAAAGCTTTTGAAATTCTCAAGGTGGTTGATAGAAATTATAAAAATTCTCCATCTTATGAGAAATGGAACGGGGAGAGAAAATATGTCAATTCTTAGAACCATTTTATGAGATTACAAACATGATGTCTGATTCATCTTATCCCACTTCAAACTTGTATTTTATGCAAATTTGGAAAATTCAACTTATCATTCAAGAGAATTTGTTGAATGAAGATGTCACCTTAAAGGATATGACTTCTAAAATGAAAGAGAAGTTTCAAAAGTATTGGGAGGAGTAGAGTATTGGTTAGCTTTTGAAGCTATTCTTGACTCACGACTAAAGGTTGGTTTTATAGCATATTTTTATAAGAAATGAGATCATCTAACCTATGCAAAGAAAGAAAAAAAAGAAAAAGTGTTAGAGGTTCAAGAGGTTGTTTAAAGAATATGTAAAGAACTTGTATATCTTAGTGTTTCTCTTTCCCAATCACCTACTAAATCCATATGTCTCAATCCAACTGAAGGGAAAAAGTTGAAGAGAGGATTATTTCAGTAAACATTTTATACCTAATGTTCATTGTTTCATTTTTTTCTCATTTTCATAATTAATATGTAATGCATTGTAGGATCTTAAAATGTATCGGAATAAATCAAAATCTATCATTTGCAAGAACAAGATAGATGGTTATTTATGTAACCATAGATGATGATGTAGACAGTGAAGATTTTGATGTGCCCAAATATTGGAAGACTGATGAGAATAGATTTGCTATATTGTCTATAATGGCTTGTGATGTGTTTAGTATTCCCTTTATTACAGTGGCATCAAAGTCAGTTTTTAGAAAAGGTGGGTGTGTACTTTCGAAATATAGAAGCTCCCTTCTTCCTAAACGTGTGCAAATGTTGCTTTGTACTCAAAATTGACTATATGAATTTTTTGAAAATTCTGGCGGTACGTTTATATGTTATTATATTTAAAATTACTTTACACTAAATGATTAACTATAGACTAGTTGTTTGATTGTATTCAATTGGTTATGATAGATGAAGTTGTTGAAAATATTTTTGGCCAAGAGGGAATCATTGGTGAGTCTAACATTTTTGAAGATGTTGAAAGTCTCCAACAATGATACTTCTTCAGGTTGTGTTATACAATTTATGCAATTTTATATTAATTTCCAAGTGACGTGGATTTTATGAATCGATTATCTTGAGAATTAAGATAGGAGATGGCATATAATATTGGGTTATGGGAATATTAATGCTAATTCATACATTCATAGTAGTAATGTTATCTGGACTGATTAAAAAATAATAATTCTAAGTTTTTGAATTCTCAGCATTTGATCACAAACATTTGAATTGGTGGTGAGGGACAAGTTCCTAATGGTAAATTTTCAGATTGAGAAATACTGACGTGGGTACAAGCTTGTGTTCTGCGTCAATAATTGCATACAAAGTTGTTTGGATATTGGGAAATTTGATGCAGAGAAGGGTGAGGATGCAAGATGCTTGACTACGAGTGCGCGGCAGCCCTTCAATATTGTGTTCGGAGAGGCTTTTGAAGATAATAAGGTTATTAAGTCAGTAGTTTGAATCAAATATCTCAACATGTTGAGTTAATGCAATCATTCTCTCTTTCTCTTGTGATTTGCATCACCTGAGTGAATAAAAGAGATATTAATGACTATGCTTTCTTCTGTTAGTTCTTTTTCTCTTTCGTTTCTTACAAACTTTTCGAAAGAAAAATATTAGGTTTAAAATTCTATCTCTACAATACATTGATACCACAATTCACGAGTGCAACAAAATGAAATACAGTGTAGAAAAAAAAATTGCCATATGTTTATCTGTAGAAGTGTTTCTACTATGCAGTTCAAGTTGGGTTTATTGTTGTAGAAGTGACTATTTTTTGTTTATCCTTTTCTTTTATTATACTTTTCTCATGCTAAAATGGAAGACTCATGGACTGATCCCGACCTATAGAACTTTGGCAATATTTGGCCATGTAGGCTTTGTTAATGAGAGATTTTTTTTTTCATTTTGTGAGCTTTTTTTATTCCAACCTACATGGACTAAGGTTAGGGTCAAATCCTATTAAATGGACTGCTTTAACAGATCTACTAATTACCATATCATTGACTAACTTCACATCAATATCCATATTTTCACTTCTCTTAAAATGCTTAGTATTGCATCTTTTCATTCGTTAATAGGTAAACAATTCGCACGAGTCCAGTTTTGCAATTCTGAAGAAAAAATCACCATTGAAATTTTACATACCTCAGTATTTGGGATTTAGTTACTATTGAACTCTGTTATGGTTCGTGGCATTTTCTGTCTCTGTTGATTCTACTTCAGGACTGGAACTTATTACAACATATCTGCTGCAATAGTTTAGCATAAGATCAAAGCAATATAAGGTTGTTTGAGAATAGGTTAGGATTAAGCCAAAAAAAGAAGTAAAGTGAATACCTTTAGGCCTCTCCAGGTGGAGAAGTTGAAGTGGGGACTGAAAATGGATGCAAACGCAACACAGCTTCTTCCGTCTCAACTGGGTCAGATCTGAGTATCTGAAACAGAAGAAGAAAGGTTAAGAATGAAGAAATAATGAAAGTGTAAGCACAAAGAAATCAAAGAAAGATTAGTCTTGAAACACAGCTTGGTGTCATCCGCTTGTAGAGTGCTGCTGTCGAGAAAGAAATTTTTTCATTTGGGGCACGGGAGTTAACCCAACCCTACTCCTATCCCAATTCACTCCATGGGAGCTTTGGGAGCAGGAGCTTTTGAAAAGCTTCCTAATATGTGGGTCGAAAAAAATGGAACCTAACCCTAAAAATCTTTTGGAGCTTTGGGAGCAGGAACTTAATTTTTGGAGTATATTTTTCTTCATATAGCTTGGCCGATTGAGCTTCAGATCCGTCAAAGCGAGGAAAATCCAGCTTCACATTTCTCACCTGAAATGGTGGGTGGTTCGAATTGTCGCCAGCGGAGATAGATGCTTGGCCATTTCGATGGAGGTTTCTTCCAGCCTCCCAGTTCTGCTTTAGCAACGCATCCACCATCTCCCATAAGACATGTTTTCTCTGTCATGTTCGCCGCACTAGAGCACCAATGTAACAGTAATAGTATTCAGGAAACACAAAATATGAACGACAGAATGTTTTCTTAGTTCACTTTCCTTGAATTTCTTTTCTAAGGATTTTTAATTCACTCAGGAAACTTTTTTATTTAAAAACAAATTAATATAACATCTCAAATTGATCGAAAACATAGTATATTTAGATTTTCTTTTCAATAAATTCTTTTATTTTATTTATGTCACCTAAAGCTTATTTAAATTACTGCTTCACTGTTCAAAGTATTATCTTAAGTAATTAAAAAAAATTATTGAAAAAGAGTTAATTTTTATATGAGGAAAAAAAATCGACAATTTAATAGGGTAAAAAAAATGTAAACTTGATAGAAAAATATATTTTTTATTAAAACCACGGAGTGAGTGAGAGTGTAAGGAAACAAACAGAGTGTAAGGTAGGGAAAAGGGGTAGCCATTCCCAACCCGCATAGCAGAGTCAGTCGGGGTGATCTGATTTGAAGCCTTTGAATTGAAATTGAAATTGAATGAATGGTAGAATTGAAGTGAAGAATCTTTCTGCATTTTGGAAGTGAATAAGAAGAAGAAGAAGAAGAGATGAGTCAGGGTCAAGGTCAGGGCCAGGGAGGAGGATCGCATTCCCTCGCGTTTCGTGTGATGCGTCTCTGCCGCCCTTCCTTCAACGTCGACCCTCCCCTCCGCCTCGACCTCACCGACATCTTCGTCGGCGAGGACCTTTTCGACGATCCTTCCGCCGCCCCCGCCCCCTCTCTTTACGCCGGCGCCAACGACAACTCCGATCCCAACTACCGCGACCGCTTCCTCCTCCACCACTTCTCCGACGCCATGGGCCTCTCTGGCCTCCTCGTTCTGCCTCAGTCATTCGGGTACTCTCTCTCCCTCTCTCGTTCTCCCTCTCTCTATTTCTTCAATTCAACTCGATCCATTCATTATTACTTACTCATACTCCCCATTTGTAGAGCTATTTATTTGGGAGAGACTTTCTGCAGCTATATAAGTATTAACAACAGCTCCAATTTTGAAGTCAGAGAAGTCATTATCAAGGTCCTCTTTCTAAATCTTCAATTCTTCTACTCCACTGTCATTCATGAATCAATTTTGTCACTCCCTGAGCTTACTGGAACTCCCTTGACACAAGTTTTAATGTTGGTTATATTGCAATATGTTACCTACCGTAGGAGGTTAATTAAAGCATTCTAAGGAATGTGGAAAGGAGATGGAATGTTCGTGTGATGCTTGAGAATCTCTCCATGTGTTGTTTAGCTCTTTCTCTAGTTCCAAGCCCCAGTTACTCTGTTTGATTAGCTGATATTATATAAATGAACTCTCTAACGATAACAGCTAAAAAATAGTCCTTCGTAGATATCACTATGGGAAGACTTTGTAATACATGTCTTCTTTTACTTTCTCATTCTGGAATGATCTTTCACTTGTACATTCTCTACTGATGATACCCTCCCACGGAATGCTTTAGCACAAGGCTGAAGGATATTGAGTGGGGTATTCGTTAGTTTAAAAAGCAGTAACCTTTTAGAGAGTGAAGGAAGGGGAGGAGGGTGCCGGGGGATGTATTAAAATTCTTTCTCCCTCTGATTCTGTTTTCTCTGCTCTTTTGTTGGATATCCTTCCTGCACTTGTAGACAGTGCAGGAATTAAATAAAATTCCTGAGCTCTCATAATTTCCATTCCTAGCTAGAAATATTTTCTCTGCTTCGTCACTATTCCATTGATATACCAATCATTCCAAGCTGATAGGCATTTATATGCATATGAGAGATTGATTTGCTGCAGAGTTTTTTGTGTTAATTTCTGGGTATCATATCCACATCTTTTTTATGTTTAATTTTATCTATGTTGCATGGATGGATTCGAAGAAGATTCTCTTACAGGCGTTGTAGTTGAATTTGAGCAAAAAAATGTAAATGTATTCATAATAGTTATAGTGCTGAATTTGTTTTTTAATCCTTTGAGAAATTAATTTAAATAGTTATTCAAAACTTTGTAACTGACAGGCTGAAATTCAAACAGAAAGACAGAGAATACTTCTTTTAGACACATCAAAATCACCAGTTGAATCTATCCGTGCTGGTGGGCGTTATGATTTTATTGTAGAACATGATGTGAAAGAGCTTGGGCCTCACACGTAAGTTGTGACCCTCTATGTCCTTGTTTCAGTATGTTCATGCTTCCATGCAGTTTTATTTGGATTTACTAAGTTTCTTTTTTGTCTCATTTTTAATTTCTTACAATTTTGTGTGTGCAAATTCCCTTAGGCTTGTCTGCACTGCATTGTATAATGATGGTGATGGTGAGCGTAAATATCTTCCCCAATTTTTCAAGTTCATTGTTGCTAATCCACTTTCCGTTAGAACAAAGGTATTATTCTCTTTGATAATGATATTTGTTGAATTTGAAGTAAATTATGTTCTCCAATAAAACAATTATCGAGTACCTGCGTTACTAATGCTCACTATATGATCTTTCAATATTCGTATGACTTACATGTGTGTTGAAAACTTTTTTGCAGGTCCGTGTTATCAAGGTATGTCAATGATTTGTATATACTATTCAAGTGTAAGTGGATACTGTTTTCCTGGATAAACATGCTGTCAATGCAGTGAAATGGTCTAATCATGTTCAGTGTGTAGTATATTTTTGTTAATGTTCAAAATTTTCAGATTACACCATTTAAAATATTGGGATTAGTATTATTTACTTGTCTATCGAAGGAAAGCATGATGAAACTTCTCTTTCTACAACTCGTTAGTATTAAAACAAACAATAAAATCCATAATAGCACTATAGATACAGTTTCCTTTTTAATTTTGGGTTTGTTTCAAGTACATTGTCATCCAATATACTTGATATCAGTTAGAAATTAAGAATCAATCAAAAGAAAATAGGCTATAAGGAATGTGTATAATCTGTATGTTCCTGTCATTTCATCTTTGTACTCTTTTAAACAATCAATTTTTGAAGTTTATTGCTTGTCCTATTTACATTTTTTTTAGATGCTATCAGCAATGAATCTAGCATAGCCAATCATAAAACAACATGAACTTACTATCTACAGCCCTATCCATTTATAATATATCCTTTACATTTTGAAAAACCATTCGTAAATCATTACTACATACTTGTTATAGGAAAAGAATAAACATTGAGCTGAAACCTTGTGTTTGAAACATGTACTAAATGAAAACATTCCTAATAATACATATATAATCTAGATATTCTTAATTATATAGGATCTACTCTTTATTTCTATAATTATAACGATACTCTTGGTTATTGCAAAAAGTTACTGTCTCTCTTTGTAAGGTGGAGAAGGAATCTAGTAATCCTATAGCACTCTTTCGTGAAGAGCAATGATGCAGAAAAGCCTACAAACCTTAAAATCTAATTATTGTTGCTTTTTGTGATTTGTTATTTATTGATACATGATGGATCTTGTGTTACATATTTTTTTATATAAAAAAATCCATACATAATCTGATTATTTGATCGCTCAAGTTAAGTATGTGAAGTACTTCCAACTTACAAAATTTCTTGAACATAATTTATGTGTTCATTTGTTGAAAGCCTTCAGGCTGTCAAGGTTCTAGTCCTCAATATTGGATTGATGTCTAATCATCCCTACTCTTTTTAAACAAATCTTCGTAATCAATAAAAATACCATCCATCAGGGTGATTGGTTTTGTTTTTATTTTTTCATTTTCAATTGATGTAATTTTACTAACAATTACACACAAAAAAAGCCACCTTCGTTTTGTTTTACACTGTAAAAAATTTGTGAAGGAGATGGTAGAATCTACATATACATTCTGTTGTTTTCATTTAATTTCCTTCACAGATTGCTGAAAAAATAGTAAATAAAACGAAAAAAAGAAAAATGTGACATTTTTAAAGTTATCAATGAACACACAGTAATAAAAAATGAGAATGGAAACTAACCAACCACCTTCTAAGTTCTTCAATCTTTATGCTTGAAGAAATTGTCTTATGCTCTAATTCAATGTTGTGCGTCAATCTTAATCTGTTTCAGGAAACTACCTTTCTGGAAGCTTGCATTGAAAACCATACAAAATCGAACCTTTTCATGGACCAAGTTGATTTTGAACCTGCTCAGCATTATAGCGCAACAGTTCTTAAAGGTGATGGGCACCATTCTGAGAAAGATAGTCCTACAAGGTTAGTGCCATAGCATTTCTTTAGGGGTGAACCAAACTAGAATCAACAAATGCCAAACTAATGCATTTTATTATTGCTATTGATTATAAACCAAATTAAATTTTCAGGGAGACGTTTAAGCCACCAATACTGATTAGATCTGGTGGAGGAATTTACAACTATCTCTATCAATTGACAACACCATCAGATGCTTTGGCTCAAACAAAAGCTGAAGGAAGTAATGTTCTTGGTAAACTCCAGATAACATGGCGAACAAATTTGGGTGAACCTGGTCGCCTGCAAACCCAACAAATATTGGGGACTGTAAGTGTTGTTTGTTCAATAATGATTAGTGTTGGAAGTCTCACATTAACTAGTGATAAAACTAATTTAAAGTATGTAAGTGGGTGAAAACTTCTCCTTATAAGCCAGTTTTGTAAGGTTGAGTTGGATTTAAAGTCCATTTCTTAACATGATATCAAAGCCAAGTTAGAGCTTATCCTAGTGAGATCTGTGGTTGTTAAACATATTATTCCACTTGTTATTGGATCACGCATTAATATCAAGTCTCACGCTCAAGATGTATATACGTTAGCGTGGGGGGTGTGTTAGAAATCTCACATCAACTAGAGATAAGGCCAATTTAGAGTATATAAGTGAGTACAAACCTCACATTATAAGTTGGTTTTGTAAGATTGAGTTAGACTTAAAATTCACTTCTTAACAATTACTTAATAAATGAAGTAGATATTTGGTATGTTGAATGTTAAATTTCACTAAACATGACAAAGTTGATGGCCGAACCTCTTTGTTTCTGCATAACATGCATACGAATCTAGCATGACATGTTTACTTTATCCCTCTCACTTTTCAAAAATAATAATTGATGATAACATTATAGTGTTCAAATACGGCTAGATAGTGTTCAAATACTGATGGATGCATGGTAAATTGTTAAATTAGTAAATTTAATGCTTTAAAATTATGATCGCTTAGTTTTCTGAATAAATTATGCCTCTGCTTCATTTTTCTGAATTATGCTTTCAAATTTAATATTCATGTTTAATGCTTTTCCTTCAGTTTTCTGAATTATGGTAATTTAATTTTCTCATACACCAATATTTTTGTCTGGAAATTTTTCTTTGCAGCCAGCAACAAAGAAGGAAATTGAGTTGCAGGTTGTAGAGGTTCCATCTATAATTAACCTTCAAGAACCGTTTAGGGTAATTCTTTTTATCTTATGCAGATCTCATGCTCATTATAAACTAGAAGCTGCATTTTTAATAACCTAGGTTTCTTCTGGGCTATGGGTCATTTTAAACCCTATGTAGCAGACTAGCAGTTGGTGGTGGTCTATATACTAAGGGAATAGGATAGCTATTTCTAATTTCGTTGTACTTTTAATCGTTGAGTTTATTGTTCTAGAAGGGACAAACAAAAGTTTGGAAGCTAAAGTTTTGTGTGTTGTTTGCAGATAAAGCTGAATCTTACAAATCAGACTGATAAAGAGCTGGGTCCATTTGAAGTAAGCTTATCTCAAAACGGTTCATATGGGGAGAGAGTAGTTACGATTAGTGGCCTTCAATCAATGGTAATACCTTTATCTGGATGTTCTGTCTTAGATTGTCAGTATTATACCTTTATTTTTCCCTGGTACATGGTGCCCCTTTATAAAAATTTATGATTTGGAGTATGATATTGCCATTGTGCACAATTGTAGTGCTTGAATTTTTCTTGCCGTTAACTGACCTAAGATGTTGGAAACCATTACAGGTTTTATCTCCGATTCAGGCTTTAGGATCAACAGATTTCCACCTGGTATGACTTTAAGAATTCTTGTTTAGTATTTTTGGTAGTGGAGTCGAAATTTTGGAATCATTTACTTGACGAAATTTAGTCAGCTCCCATCCTACTTAATAAAGTCATTCATTTATAATCATCAGTTTTCTTCACATGTGATAAATAATGTTTTAAATGTAATACAATATATTTAATTATGATATATATATATATATATATATATATATATATATATATATATATATATATATATCTGTGTGTGTGATTAGGGACCTATAAAATGCTGGGACCAGGCCTGTTTCGAGTGTTTTATTTATCTATGTGTGTGTGTGTAATTATGGACCTATAAAATGCTGGGACCAGGCCTGTTTCGAGTGTTTTATTTATTTATATTAAGTTTGATAGTTCTTTGATTACTGACTTCCCTCCGAGATTAGTGGGTAGATAAGTTAATAAAACAATCGCTATTCAATATTTGTTTGTATCATAATCATCTTTGGCAATTGCTTAACAACTGATTTATCTATTTAGGCCTCATTTTCCAGGATGTGACAAGACGCGTAGAAGTTAAAAATATTATGAAGAAAAACAAACGTTACAAGTTACAATATGGATTACTTCTTACAATCTTCAAATAAAGAGTAGTAATAAAAAAGTAGTGGTGAACGATACTATGAAGAAGAAAAGTAAAGTTTTAAATTACAATTCAGTGCATGGCATGGATTAATCTCACTACTTTTTACAAATATGCAGAATCTCATAGCTACTAAACCTGGAATTCAGAGAATTTCGGGAATTACTGTTTTTGATACTAGGGAGATGAAATCTTATGAACCACTTCCTGATTTAGAGGTTAGTTCAAGCTGTATGATTTGCTTCTGTTTCATGGGAAGCTACATGTTCCTTGTATCAAATTTCTTATCACACTCGACGTGTTCTTTGCCCTTCAAACCTCAAAAGTTACTGCAACATTCTGACTTCTTTAGTTAATGCAGATTTTTGTGGACACGGATTAAATTGTGGCTATAGTTTGGTCAGACGTGGTTAACAGTAACTTTGGTCCGAGTAATGCGCCTAATATCAGACCTACCAAGTTCCCAATTGGCGATTCTTTGAATCCAGGAGTAGATTCTCTTCCAGTCAATGAATCCTTCATGATCATCAAAGCTTTATTGGACTAATTACAAGGTGCTGTAACTAAATTGGAGTAGTGAGTGGTTGATTACTTGATGAGAGAATCACCAAGTCCGTATTTTTATTGGTTCGAGAGGCTCGGTTATTTTGATTATCATTGAAAACCAATCCATTGTTACGATGCAGTTATCCAACATCATCTCCTGTAGATGGTCTACCTTGCAGTTTTATACTAATGTATCTTAAGTACTGTGAATTATACTAATTATTAAAAGACTAAAATTTATTATCGAACTGCATTACTCTTTGCAAAGCTGAAGCGTGGGTAACTATATAATGCCTACATAAAAATATACTATTGTCCTTTTATACGTTGATTAAGATAAAGCACACAAAGCAATTTATCATTTAGTTCTATGATGAACTAATTTTAATTGACCAAATAATATAGTGGACACTTATTATTCATTGTTATTGCATTCACTTTTTAAGGATATTATTGAAAAAAGTAATCCATATTTTTTTTATATTCTAAATTCATAAATACGAGTCAAATTAGAAATTGTGGGAATGAGTAAATAATATAACATATCTGTGGTCACTTTTTTTAAAAAAAAAATGCTTTTGGTATATGATGAATAACATCAAAGTGAACCTATAGCATGGAATTTTGAGTAATTTGTATAGGACTTTAAATTCAAATTTCATTGCAACCATTCTATATAAAACAACGTATTTACTTTTTCTGAGTTATATAAGACCAATATTATATATATTTTGACTATGGTTCCTTGTGAATTCTTTTCGACACATATATATAAAGATAACAAATTACTTAATGAAACAAAATTCAAAACTACTTGTTTTCAACTTTCAATAATACAAGTTAAAAAGAATACAAAAGAAGGTTTAACATATTATTTTTTGTTGGATTGTCATTAGTTTCATTTCATTTTTTTAATTAGATTTTTTACTATATCGTAACAAGGTGACCTTTTGGTTAAATTGACCATAAATCGTGAGTTCCAAAATGAGAAATAAGGTAACATTCTTTACCCGAATATATATCAATGACTAATTTTTAAATGTAAATAATTCTATTATTCTAATATCTAAAAAAATATTTTAGTTTGACAACGATATTGTTTGATTGTGATTGGAAAAGTGAGGCATTGGAGTGAGGGATTTGGTGTTTGTATTGTGTGATGATTGTATTGGTGTGTGGTTTTGTAGTGAAGTGAGTGTCAATTTCATTATATTGTCGGTTCTTGTTGAAGCCAATGGTGCCATCCTTTTGAAGTTTTTGTAGTTCCATTGCAAGGTTAATCTACTCGTTATCATGGATAGAATAAAGGGCTGCTATTTGCTTCAGTGATTTTATTTTCTTGGATTATTATTATTATTATTGGATTATTATTTTGTTTGTTTTTTTATACTTTCAAATGTTTTGTCTCACTATTATTACATTGTTTTGGTCACCTGCTTCCTTACATCACCGATGGAAAAAATATATCCTACCGCTTTTTCATCATTATATATAAAAAATAATAATTAAATATATTTTTAGTTCTTAAATTTTAATTTTTTAATTTTAAAAATTAACATAACTGGATTAAAATAATTATATTCATTTATTTTTAAAATTTAAAAACAAAATGTATCAAAAGTTTAAAGACGAATTTTAATTTTTAATCAAAATTTATAAATTAAAAACATATTTAATCTTAATTTAGAAACACAATTACAATACATGTAGTTATAATAACTTTAAAATTATTATTTTTAATTCTTGAATGTAAATGTAACATCCCAAAAATACAGTTTAAACTATATAATAGAATAATCACATTTAATAATATACAGATCAGTCTTACACTAAGAAGAATGTACGGTTATGGTCGAATGACCTTACAAAGCAATACGAGAAATTAAAGCTGTACAAAAGTACAAACCTGACCGAACGGTTTACAAAAGAAAAAATACCGAACAGTCATACTAACAAAAGAGAAGGTGATCGAACGACCACCTTACTATAAACTAAACTACTGACCGAACGTCCTACTGTTCGGTCTTCACTTCTACCTCGGCCAAGTTCTCTTCTTCCAACACATCTTCCAACAGCTCGTCTCCTTCTGCTCACATCCACACAGATGATCATTGCAATAACAAAGACGAACGTACAAAACAAGATAAGACATGAAACACAGGGTAAGCTTATGTAATTTAATTCATGTATAAACATACATTTTCACACAATCAAACACACAAGATATATTTCATCATACGTTTCATACAAAGCCTAATACTAGACTGACTGTCCGGACTGTATGAAATCTGTGTAACTACAGGCGTTCGTGCACCCGGGTGATGTAGTAACTGGGATACCCTCAACAGCTGCCACCCGAGATTAGTCCTATCTGTCCAAAGTAACCCTAAGGACTAGGATCTCCTACCGTTTCCACACATGACCTACCCTCCTCTACGTGAGGACGAGTACTCACGAAACATCAGGATAAACCGCCAGCTTAGCATGCCCACATTCATACTTTACCAATTCCAATATTCATTCATGAGTCATTCCTTCCCGGAACGCTCGTCCATAATCCACAACATTTCAATCCAAATCGCATTCTCTTCATCTTTCATTATAAATTATCTCAATTAAACTATTCGTTTAAGGATCACTAATGGTACCGAATACCGAACTTTAAGCTTTAACTCAGAACAAGAACGAACGTTTGGAACGAGACCGAGAGGTCTCCAGTTCTAGAATAGATTAAGACCGAGAGGATTATTATCGGGTTGAGAAAGAAACCAAGTACAATTATATCTCAAGGGAACTATTAGGACGAACGTTACTTACAAAGTGAACCAATTAGATGAACTGACTCTTGAGAGACCGAACACCAAAAATCCATGTCAAGTACTAAGGCTCTAGGTTGGAACCAAGATATATATAGACACTTCAAGACATTCAAAGAATAATGCTTAGAAGAATTCACATGAAGAAACCGAACACTTGTGAATACTTAGCTTATTTGAGTTTAGCATCAAGAACACCGAATGTCAGTCAATGACCGAGCACCGTAGAGAGAAAACTCTATTTAAGTTGGACGAACGCCATTTCATCAAGATAGATTATAACAAAGACAAGTACGAGCGCTTGGTGTAAGACCGAGCACTACTCAGTACGAGCGCTTGGTGTAAGACCGAACACTATTCAGTGAGAGTGCTTGGTGTAAGACCGAGTACTACTAAACTTATATTAGAAAGCTTGATAAATATAATAAGATACTATTGAAGTAGTGTTTTAAGAATAAACGAAACTATAGAAATATATATATAGATATATTTAAATTTATCACAGAATATCCAGATACAACTATGCTTGGCCAAACGTTCAAGCATACTATTACAACGCGAAGACGCTCGTCCTCAACTAGGATTCTTCCTAAATGAAAGAATCCAATTCTAACCAAGTTTATTAGCATTACCGAACGGTCAATGATCGTTCACTGACGAATGTACACTATCATAGGGAAATTTCATATTCATAATTCATTTATATTCAACTCATTTCTTAACATATAGTTTCATAACTTTATACATTCATATCATAATCAATTTTCATACTTCATACAATCCAAACATATCAACCATCATATATTAATTCATTCAAGTTAATGAACGTTCATGCAACACACATAATCATACAAATTAAATTAATAAGCTTCCCTTACTTCTGAGCGTGAACGAACGTTCCTAGAGACAATACAGTTTGCCTGACTACAATTTCCTTCTACCCTCCATGCTCAACAACTCTTCAAACCAAAATTAAACAACAGACAAAAATGGTTCAGAATGAGACTATGAACTCATGCAACCAGTACTTGGTTTGCATGTGCCAGAGAACGAACGGCTAACGAGAAGAAGAACTTACCAGTTCAGAATTCGAAACCATTCGGTTCAAACTGAAGCTCTGGACGCCGGAAGTGCTTCTACGGTGCCTGAACGGTGATCGGAGAAGAGAAAAAGTGAGAATTGGTAGAGAGAAGGGAGAGCTTTTAGAGAGAATGAGGAGAATTTGAGAATATCAGAGTTTGGAGAAGAAGGTGCATGCAGAGAGTGTAACGTAAATTTTCTAAAAACTCAGTTTTGCTTCTCACGTCAAACGAATGTCTGCCGACACCTGCATTCCACTATCTAATTTTCGGATCCCCTCCACTTGACACCTGACGTCCGTTCAGAGAGTTTTTTGGTACGTTTTTAATTATGTTCACAATAAAACTAAACATTAACGAGTTTAATAACCATAGCAAAAGAAACAATATATCTAAAAATAATAAACTGAAATATATAAATTCTAATATGTAACTTTAATGTCATATAAGATAAAAAGAAAAATGAAGGATAATATTATGTAATAGATATAAAAAACCACGTATCTTATATATTAATAAGTGTTAGAAGGCATTACATTTCCTTAGTAATATTTAAATTTGCATATTTAGAGAAATTCGGAAAAGGATTTACTAATATAGTAAAAATTGTTCCATCTTTCATGTCACAGATCACAAATGTCAAAAGTTCTTCGAGGACCTAATCAGTTCGGTGTGAACCAATCTTCAGTTATTGTTTAGTTCTCAATTTTTAGATCCAATCAAATCTACAAATTAACTTGAATAGTTTAATTATTTATCTCATATATAACCAAAACTAAATATATATCAAATATTAACGAATTGGAAAAAAAAATACGTATTTCTTAAACAAGATTAGTAAAGTTGTTTCGGATGTAAGGCACTTAAAACAATTTCTTGATTATGCGCTTCAATGTTTTCATCTCCATACAAAGGTAATTTATCCACCAATCGAGAAATACTTTGATATTAAAATCAGCTTAAATTTAATTAGTTAAAACAGTTAATGCTACAATAAATACATAATAAAAATCTCAAAAATTATATTTTTAATCTATATTTATAATTTCTTTTCGTGGATTTTTTTGTTAAAGTTGACTTAATTATAATTTAATTTCTTCCAAATTTTATTATGAAATTGTTTATGCTAATTAGATGTTTATCTTATTTTACTCTATTGAATTCTTCATGAATGCTATTGCAATCTGATTGTTTTTTTTTTTGTTAAGTAAAATCCGTATGATTTTTGTGTTATTAGAGTTACAGAGCCAACAACATATGACAGTGATGTGAGTCAGCATGTAAATTCTAATGTTTTCATTCCTCAAAACGTCGAAACCTCGTTCACTTTAGCCATTGATATTGTGCTATTGTTCTGTCCCCCACATTATCGTCTCCACTTTTTTTTATTGGTCTATGGTGAATTTTGTATCCTCTAAAAGTGGGAGGGTAGAATTTTGTTGTCGGAAACTATTATTAAGTAATGAGTGAGATATACAAAAAATATTTCTTTAATCTCAAAATAATAAGTGTGCATGTTTGTGTGTAGTGGTTGAAAATTTAAAATGTAAATGTAAATTTCATCTTGACTAGACATAAGAAATTAAATAATATATAAAATAATTATATAGGTTAAGCTTATGTTTAATAGAGTGCATATTTAGTTAAACTCATATTTCATTAATACTATGTTTTCTTTATGAATCATCTTGACTCATCAACGTAATACCTTGATTATGTTACTCCCTTCTTCAACTGTGAGGTATAAATGAGTGTATGCAAAAGAATAATATATATATATATATATATATATATATATATATATATATATATATATATATATATATATATTTCATTTGCTAAAGTTAATATTCGTAAAAAGAAAGATATTATGCAAAAAGTTGTATACGAGAATCTCTTATAGAGTTTAGAAGGTCGATTGGAGTCTATTTAACAGACATGCTCAAAACAAAATTTATGCGTGAAAAAAAAATAGAGATAATAATATACTATCACAATTTTATAAATGTAACTTAAAAGAATAAGTAACATTATAAAAAAAATCACTGCATAATGAGTGTAAAAGTATTGTCTGTTAGACTTTTTCAACAACTATTTTTAAAATTTTGTGGTCTACCACACAGGTCATGACTTCAAATTCATTTTCTAAAGTTTAGGTAAAAAAATTTCACCATAACAGTTTTCCATTATTATCTAAAATCATAGAACATTATAGTTTATAACACAGAACGTACAACCACATCATATAATCCTAAACATATAAGTATAACCACGTCATGTCCTTCTAAAATTATTCAAACGTTACTTTGACTTGTAATAAAAATAAAAAACGTTTTTAATATTGTGGTTAATTTTAAAAAAGGTGAGAGCATTAAATACATTTTGGAAAATATTTGTAATGAACTATTTATACATTGAATTCTTTTAACCAAAAGAGCATGCGGATAATCTCCTTTTTCTTTTTATCATCATGTTCATAATTCAATTAAAATTGATCAAATTTCTCGTCAATCTTACTCCAACAAAGGGTTGATGAATTACCTTTCATTTTATCGGTGACAAAATGAGAAACTTAGACTTTCCCCTTTAGTAGGAAGGGTTCAATATGTCCAGCGAATGGTTAGAGAGCGATTATGGTGTACAACTTTTCAAGACATGATGCAATAGGTTAAACAGTTAATACTCTTGACACTTCATTATGTATTCGTGAACATGTTTTACATAGGTCAGTAGTATTTGACTCTTAATACTCATGTATCAGACTCCTAAATGCACGTTGCATATGTCGCAATGCATCTCGACAAGCACATATTAGGCATGTTCCTAATTCAGGCACTTGAGTAGAGATATGACAAAAAAGAGTTTTTCATTCTGGAAATCGTTTTGTTGGGATTTTGGTTGAGTTACCTATGTTGTGAAAGGGTGAAAATCCTCGATGTTAGGTGGACACAAGAAGTCGATTCTATCTTAGAAATTTTGAGGGTGTGTACTTGGGGAAGCCTGGCATTTTTATGGATTTATCCACTTGTCGGGATGTCTAGTAGAATTTTGAGACGTCTCTAACTCTCCATCCTAATAGGGGTCGTGATGTCTTTGTTTGTTGTGATCTTGCTTTGAGTAGCGAGATCAGCCACGAATCTCTCTAGTTTTGCATCGGATTGACATTTCAATCTCTTTAGAATTTGCGTCGAACTGATCGAGGGCTACGCTCTGTCTAAGAGTTGGGTAGGCCTTCCTTCTGAAGGTTTTCTTAGTGCGTAAAGACCCAACCTTTTCCACGATGCCCTATTGGGGGACTCCCTACTAGCCGACGAGTATCATATCTATATTACTAGTGGACAAGTCCTTTGTCGAAGACATGGAAGAGACTTTCCGTTTTCCAGGGCGATCAACTTCTAGTTTAGCGCTTGGAAGTCCACCTGATGTTAGATCTAGATTAAAATTTAGTTGATCAATTAAAATGGATATGGATTAAAATCTAGATCCATTTTAAACGACTTTAACTATATTTAATTATATAAACTAAGTTTGGATTTCTTTTTAATCAAATTTAAATTGGATGAAAACTATATTTAATCCACTTTGTTGATGAGATTAAATTGTTGAGGTCGACTCGATTTTTGGCATTGGCTGACTCGATTGAATTTTGGCTGAGGTCGACTCAACCAAATTTCAGTCATGTCTAACTCTTTCGATTTTGGTCATGTCTAACTTTGTCGAATTTCAACCAAGGTCAACTCAACTGAATTCTAGTCGAAGTTGACTCGATCAAATTTTGGTTGAAACTTATTAGTTGAATTTTAGTTCAAGCCAACGTAATTGTTTAGAGGAAAATTTTGTTAAGACTCGATCAGTTTTTTTTTTCTAAATTAGAATTGTTTAGAAGAAAATATGTTTTTTAATAAATAGTGATGTTAGTTTTAATTATCTTTAATTCTTATTAAGAATAAATTGTTAAAAATATAATGAATGAGAGATTATTTAAAAGAGGAAAATATCAACATCAAATTAGTTTCATTTCATTAATAAAAGAGTTGTATTTACTTCCACTCATACCCTAAGTCAATTAACTATTTTCTAAATCTTTACAAAATAAAGAAACAGAAAATACTAGAGTTAGAAATCAAAATATTGAATTCTATAAGACCTCAACACAACAATTTGTGAAACTATATCATAATAACACTTTGATTATTCTGATATAAAAATCAACAATATAAAAGGATATTGAAAAGAAATAATATCGCTTTAGAAGAATAATTAATACTAAAAGAGAGATGATTAGGTTCTTCAATATGTTTTTCTCAATCTAGGAATTTAGAATCATCTATCTAATAAATAAAGACTCCAAAAGCTAAACAACTTATTAAGGAAAGAATTTAACCGTAGTCTAAGTAATAAAAAATGGTTGAAAGTATAATATCAGTCAATGTAATATAAAAAGTGAAAAACTATATTAGAGAAATTATTTAAACTATAAAAGTATAATATGAACATTATACAGTAAATGAATAAAAAAATGAAAAGAAATGCATTAAATATGAGAGTGTATGTGTCTGCGATAGAAGGCAAAGTTTGGGTTTAATTTGGCTTCTGAAAATGAAAGAAAATTTGACATGAAAGTTTGAATAAAATGAAAAGGTAACAAAGACTAGTGCCAAATTTGCTTCGAGTAGTACAAAATAGACTTTCTTCTATAGGTAGTTTTCTTTTTTCGAATAATTTGTTAAGAAAATGATGATGGGATGAAAACCAAAACGGCTATGGTATTTTCATCTTGTTAGGGAATTTCAACACTATCATAATTTATTTTTTATGGGATTTTTTGTGGAAAATTTATGTACAAATTCAACAATAATGAGTTTTTAATCAAATTGAAATAAAGAGATTAACGCGATTTCTTATTTTAAATCTTAAGAAATTAAGTTTTTTTTTTATGTTATTTAACATTTTTATATTTGGATTAAATATGTTTTTAGTTTCTAAACTATGACCGTTCTGGTTTTCGTCCCTCTTCCAAAGTAAGGTACAATTTAGTCCTCAATCTTTAAAAAACGTTCGTTTTAGTCGAAAAAACGAACGTTTCGAGGACTAAAAACAAAATTTTGAGGACTAAAACGAACGTTTTTCTAAAGAATGAGGACCAAATTGTACCTTACTTGGACGAAAACCAGAAACGGCCAATAGTTTAGGGACTAAAAACATATTTAACCCTTTATATTTATTGAATATGAGATCTTGATTTACTTTTAAATTTCTTTAATAGTTTTAATTCTAAATCAATAATAGTTGTTAATATTTTATTGATGAAGAAAATTGAATTTATAATCTCTTACATTCTCTTTTCAACTTTTACCATTAAGTTAATTTTATATCTCTATATAAAATATCTTAGTGGTTAATCACTGAATTCACTGTAAGTTTGTTTTCAACTCTTAGTGTATATGAAGGGTTTCAAAAGTTTATGATTCATGTTATATATATACATACATACATGTATATATCATAGTAACAATAATAGGAGTTAGATAAGTAGTATCTCTTTACTACTCATCCTATTTAAAATCTGATTTGTTATTTATTGAGTATTCATAAAAAGAAAGATATTTTTTTATATTTTTGTATGTAAATATTTTCATATTTTATTATTTAAAAAATTTAAAATAAAAGTATTTAAAAACAAAACATTGAAATATAAAGATAGAATAAAAAAAAGTTAAGTTTGAAATATAATGCAAATCAAATTAATTTCTAAAATATTAATAGAAAAAATTTGGTCTTTTTAAAATACAAATTTAAATGAATTGAGTTAAAATAAATTTATAAAAATATTAATCCTATAACTTCAATAAGTCAAATTTTAAATTATTAAGTAATTATTTTTTTTCTTATTTTTTTAGTATTCATAAAAAAAACTGTAAATATCCATTCATACAATTTTTTATCATCTCCAATTAATGCTTTGTAAATTTTAAAATTTATTAATTATTTTTTCTCAACGTCTTTAAAACAATAACATCAATAACTACATATTAAATAAGGATGTTTTAAAGTTCAACAGAACAATAATCTATACTTATTTAGATATAATCTTAATCTACATGTACAAATCTTACACATCAATAATTTTGGAACGCAAAGGAGTAAGTATTTAGTCAATTAATCCAATCATTAATCATTAATCTCTAATTATTAAGCCTCTCTGTGTTATTATCAATTCCGATTAACAAAAAAGTTACTAATTATAAATGAGTGGAACTAGGTAAGTGGTTGATTGTTGGATGTTGCAGCAACAAAATCATGGGAACAATTTTCAGTTATTCATAGTATTTTACAAAAACAACATAGAAAAAAATGAAAAGGTGGTGGCTCTGTTCTATCATGAATGATAAATCTTAATTACTGGCAGAGAAAGAAAGGATGGTAGATCTGAATGTAGTTGCAACTGCAGCTATGCATTTATGAACAATTAATTTATTACATTATAAAGCCCTTTTTGTGGTCCCTTACAAAAGGAAAAACCTTACACATTTATTACTCTTTTAAAACCATATCAATACTAACTTCATTTTTAGTGTAACCCCAGAATTGTAAATAATAAGGTTTCTTTCATTTTCCATCACTAATTTATATTCATTACTTTTATTTAATTTTTTTAATCAAAATTCTGTTGCAGATTTTTCTTTTATTTCATCTCATCTGTTTAGTCTTTTTCCTCTTACCTTTTTAGGTACGAATATTTAAATATTTACTTCAATTGGTACATCTTTAGGTTCAATGCGTCCCCAAAACTCAATAGTATAAATAAACTGTACTAAAATCTAAGAAAGTAACAAGTAAGAGTATTTAAAGAAATTTTTTTTATTCTCACCAAAAAGAAAAATAGTGATAAGATTTTTAAAATATTTATTACAAAAACTTAGCAAATTTATCACACATGATTAATTCGTTTGGAGTTAAATGAAAGTAGAAAAAGTTTTATACTATTGATACATAAATTATTTTGTCATTTGAAAAACCATCGAATTTTATTCAAAACTTAAAATCAACAATATATAACTATTATGAGTACGTATGAGTTGATTTTTTTGTAAACGCTTTTTAAAATAAGAAAATATGGAAAATATTAAATGAATTTTTATAAATTAATAGTAATTTACATATAAGCAAAAAGCTAAAATTAAAGCTAAATGAGAGAGATTGTATAAATTAATTTATACATCAATTAAATTTAATTGGTAGAGAATTTTATTTCTTTTTATCTTTTCTCTTATGTTGGAAAATTGAAGTATGATAAGAAAAAAATCCATTACATAAACTTAAATCGATTGAGTCTTAAGAATGACAGAAATTCTTATATTCATTCATTTTTTTAGCTTATTCAAAGGAGGGAATGAGATGGGAAAAACAAATATTGTCTCATTTGGTGAAGGGCAAATATAAATAATAGTATAAACTATTTTCTTCTTATCATTTTGGCTTTCTCATAAAATGTAAGGGTTTTCCTCTAAAATGTAAGGGTTTTTTTTTTAAAATTCTCTCTTTTCTTTTCTCATACGACTTTAACCAAATGGGCATATTTATTGTCACATTATGATTAAAAAATAGGGCATTTTAAATAAAATATAAAGATGGATTATATTTAATGTTCAAGCTTCTGTCCTGCATTATATATAGTTGACATTATTAAATGAATCATGAAGAAAAAATGAATTAAAAATGGCTGAAAAAGATGCTATGAACTATAGTATGGTATTACTCTATTGTGAATATTCTTTCTTCTCTCCGAATGGTTATTAAATTTAGGCGTTGGATAGTTTTGATGAAGTCATACATACCTACTACACTAATAAAGAGGATCATAACTTTAGTTTCTCATGCATTTTTCCACTATTCAAAGCATTAGGTAATAACCTAACTAACATCTTTGCCTTTTACTTTTAGGGTAAATTCAAAATAATATCAAAATTTATTATAATAAGATTTATTGAATCACATAATATTATGTATTTATTAATAGATTTCTTCCTATTTTTATGTTCAAAATATTTATTTTCATAATAAAAGAGTGTGTTAGAAAGTTTACGTCAATTAAAAATATAATTAAATTACAATACATAAAATTCATTTTTTTCAAAGAAATATATTAAGAATAAAAAAGTAATAAATATAAATCTATTCTTAATTTTTCTTGAACTATAAAGTTTGTAATTTTGTGATGTGAGATATTTCTAATTTTTATTTCGAAATTACAAATCGAATGACATCAGAGATTTTGTCATATTTTAACCTTTAAATTATAGTTTTTGTTTAAAATAATTTAAACGAAGGATTTATTTAGACCAATCTCAATTGAATTTAATCGACATTTTAATTGGCTCAAAAGGGCAGAAACCCCAATAATAAAATTTTGTTTTGAAAATATAAACAAAGTTTCTAAATAAAGGAATTTTTTGTAATGACCTTTGAGATTGTTTATTCTTAATTAATTAAAAATAAAAAATAAAAGTAAAGTACATAATCCAATAACGAAGGAGTGGTATGTAATTAAAGGTATCACGTAAACTTTAATAGTTGTTATATGATTAAGATAGTATAAAATTGAGTTAACATATCACAATCGAGTTAATAAAGTAGAAATAAAAGTTACATACTATAGCCGTTAGAGTAAAGGAATTTGCCGTATTCTATTTAAGTATAATCTTAAAACCCAAAATAATTGTATCCCATACTTTCTTCCTACAATAACATTTAAACATCTCTTGCTTACAAGATATCATAAACTAATTCCATCTTCTACGATAATTATTATAATATATTTCTAATGATTAAATATGTTTTTAGATAAATATGTATGTTAAAATTTATAATCATTTATTTGAACATAATTAAATTGATATAAATGTGGAAGTGGAGCCACTCACCCCAAAAGCGCGTGCGTGGAGGCAAAGCTACCAAAAACATGAAAGGTAAAGTGGCAAACAAAACATCGAAAGAGAGAGAAGGAGGTGCAAATTTGGATAAGGCACCCATTATTATTCATCACTCCTTTCTCTCTCTCATAATTTCTTTCATCAAATAAATAATCACTTTTAGCATAATTTTTAACTTTCACACTATTTCTTTTTAAATTTATACACATTAACCAAGTCAAGATACACATTATCATCTTAAATATACGTTTTAATAATACGTATAGAAAATGATTTACTGAATATATTTTATATTATGATTATAAAACTTAAAAAAACTTACTAAAAAACAACATAAAGTTGAACCGCCTTTTTCATCAGTTAAATGAAGAAACAAAATTTTAAAAAGTATACAATTATTAAATATGAATTTTGTTGGGAAAATTAAATATAAAGAATTTATAATTTTTAATAATTTGGACTTGGACATTACAGAATAGAGGAGTATAAACTAAAGTGTGGTGGAGAGTCTCAATATATTTTATGCTACTTGTGTGTTGAACTTATTAGATATTTTAATAGTATAATTAATTAACAAGATAAATAGTACTCATAAAAAAATATTTTTTTTATGAATAATGGAAGGGCGACGGTGCTGATGCGTACACGTGTCCTGACAATCCCACCGTCTTGGCTTTCAAGAACAGCATAGAAGCAACACGAAGCACCTCTTTCTCTCTCTTCCCTCTCTTCTGCTTTCTCTTCACTGTCTCTGTGACTCTACCAGAAACTAGAGCCAGACATATAGCCCAGAAGGGTTTCATTCACCAAACCAATCTCTCTCTTCGTCTCTTCTTCCATTTCACAGACTTTTCCTTTTTTGTTGTTTTTTTGTGGTGTGATCGCTGCGATGTACGTAGCTTCCATGCGTAAGTCTTTCAAGGACTCCTTGAAAGTCCTTGAAGCTGACATCCAGCACGCCAACACCCTGTGGGTTTTCTCCTCTCACCCTTTTTTCTGGGTTTTGTTTTTAACTGTCATCTTCCTTCCTATGTTAAATTTTAATTTTTTTATTTGAATTTAAGGTGATCACTGCTGCGAAAGGTTGGTGGCCTGTCATTGGCTGTTACCTTTCCTCCTCTCTTTTTCTTTTTTCATGAAAAATCGTTTTTTTTTTCTCTTGGGGGTAAGTGGTTGGTGATTGCTAAGTGAGGGTTTTTCTGGGTACGATGATGATCTTCTTCTGGGTTTAGCCCTGTTTATTTATTTTTTCTCATTGGTTTGCTTTTTTCTTCTGGCTCTGGTTAGTTATAATCCTTGAATATTTATTTCCTTTATAAATAGGGTACATTTAATTTACCGATAAAGCGTGGATAATTTGATTTTCAGTGTTGATCGTTCCTATCTGTGTCTTTGTGTGCGTGCCTGGTGTGGGGAAATTTGTGTGTGGAAGTGTCAAAACGCTTAGGGAGTGAATTCTCCGAGTACTTGTTTCGTTGTCTGATGATTTTGATGTTATATTATGGTTTCTTAATCTCTGAACGCTATTGCGTTATTATATCTTTAATACCTGCTACACTATATGGTGACAGGCTACATAACATTTATTGGTTTGGTAACATGTAGTGCTTTTGATGTGCTTGTCGCGAAATATCTTTAGAGGAGCAAGCTGAATGCAATGTTGTCATTTGTAAATATTGCAATGACATTTCTGTCTGAAATTGTCATCAAGTATCAATATACTAGTTAGTGTTGTAAAAGCTAATTTACTGCAGTTAGTTATTGGTTGATCATGAAAAAAAATTGGGATGTGCAGGGCGTCAGATTTTCCAAGGGAATATGATGGTGCGTGCCTTCAGATGAGAATGTCGTACAGTCCGGCAGCGCACTTGTTTCTTTTTCTGGTGCAATGGACAGATTGTCATCTTGCTGGAGCCCTTGGACTGTTAAGAATCCTAATTTACAAGGTAAGGTGCTTTGATTTTTAGGTGTGGATATTGAAATGAGGGACTTGGACCAGATGAAGAATTTGCCTCATGTTGTAGGTCTATGTGGATGGGACAACCACCATGTCTACACATGAAAGAAAAGCAAGTATTAGAGAATTCTATGGTATATCTGTCCTTGTTTTTTAATCTAAATTAAGTTAGTTTGCATATTAGTTTTTGTTTGTTGCTGACACGTTGAATTTCTTCTCTGAGCAGCGGTCATTTATCCCTCTTTATTGCAACTTCAGAAAGGTATCACTGACACTGAGGATAAGAAGCAAAAGGCTGTATGCATGGAGAGGTATCGCAGAAGAGATGATGAGGATTATAGACAGTCTTCTGACATAGACATTGAAAGAGAAGATGAATGTGGAATATGCATGGACATGAATACTAAGATTGTGTTACCCAACTGCAACCATGCCATGTGCCTGAAATGTTACCGAGAATGGTACTTCATCCAACAAATAATCTCTGTATCTCTCTCTCTCTCTCTCTCTCTCTCTCTCTGTGTGTTAATATGTGGCACTTCCCATTCTTTTACCAGCATGTAGATGTATAGCTGTTTGACTTGTTTCTATACGGTTTGATTCTTTGTGTTCTCTAACAATAAACTCTATGTTTATGGTTTGTTTATTAGATTTTCTGACTTCATGGATTATGAACACAGTCACTACAAAATGAGTACAATATTTCAGCCATAGTAAAATTTCAATTGTCGAAGGTTTTGGGTTTGTTCAGTTCGTTTTGGTAGTAATTGTTTATAACCTGGTTTAGTGTCTTTTTGCGAATGGAGGCTTTAAGTGGTGGAAGTTACAAGTCTCACTATGAACGTTCTGTGCTTGATTGCAGGTGCAATTACACGGCACTGTGCATATGAAGGTTTGATTGTCGCTTGTTATTACTGCTTGAATGTGAATATTTAATGTAGTAAAACAAAATTAGTATGGTGGTGTAAAATTATTTATTAGAAGAAAACTATTTATTTGAATTGATATAGTTAGCTTAAGTAGTTGGTGGAGGAATGTGTCTTGCGTTTATGTCTTCTGAATGCCACTTGGCTGATTGGCACTTGGTGTAATTTTTTACTATGATGATATTAACTCTTCAGTCTGTTGTAGTTTGTAAGGCTTAAAAAGTTAGTTATATTTGTTTCTGGATTTTGTGTGTTTTCGTTTCTTGAATATCCATGTTGCGAATGAAAACGTCCAGTAACCAATTTTGCCTTCTGCAATCATCTCTTTAATGAAGTCTGTTGTTCTTATATGTGAATGTGCAAGCACAAAAGGTCTTCCTAAATCATAGAAATTAAATTTTTCTTAATTATTGTACCTTGATTTACGAGAAAGACAATTTGTTTTGCCGTTTTCCTGTGGAACTATTATGGGCTATTTGTTGTTTGTGTGGTGGTTGAAAATGAAAGAGAGTAGAAGTGGGTTTCAGGGTCTGGCTATGAAACCAGACTCTGGTCATTTTTATTGAATATTGGTTGATGGGATCATGCACTGTCAACTTGGGATGACTATTCATCGTCTGCGCTAAAGTTTCTATGAGCTAATCTGCCTATACTGTGTAGTTTGCTGACAGCTAACAAAATGGTTACTTGAAAATGACCTATAACAATGGACACCTGGAGGATTTGAAGCCAAGACCCTTTGGTGGATAGTATTCAATCCTACCAGCTATTGAGTAAACGTCATCTGTGTCTGTTTCTAGTTTGAAACAGAACACTAGGACTGTCACATGTATATGTCATTGTTTTGGTGTAGATTTAGCTACCCTTTATTTTAAATTGCTACCTTGTAGCTCCCAGCAACATGTTGTCGAAGTATTTTGTAGGTTTAGTTGAAGTTTGAAGTGATCTGATAAATTTTGCAGGCGAACTATATCACAATCATGCCCATTTTGCCGTGACAGTCTGAAGAGAGTGAACTCAGGTGATCTGTGGGTATTCACTGATAGGAGGGATGTGGTAGACATGGCAACAGTGACAAGGGAGAATCTGAGAAGGCTTTTCATGTACATAGATAAGTTGCCTTTGATTGTTCCAGACTCCCTTTTTGATGCTTATGACTCTCACATACGGTAAGTGATTGCAACAGACAGATTTTAATGTATGCTGTTGTTGTCTTGGATCCCTTGTTCCAGTTGAAGTTAGTGACATAAAAGCCAGAAGCGGAGTCGGCTAATTGAGTTGTTATTATAGAGTTGCAGTACTTGCTTCCCACTTCTGGTGGCAGAAGTATCCAGCCCTTGTGATATTGTGGACTGGTGGTGAAGTTGAGATGGTAAATTGTATCTATCTAGTTAGCTCATTTGTATATCCCTGTACAGATCAAATCAATCACTTATTAACAAGAGATTTGCACATTCCGTTCTTGTCATTAAGGTGTGAATCTCTTGCGAAACTCTTTTATTTTTCATCATCAATGAATGTATTTAACGGAATGTCTGTAATGTGTTCTGTAGTTTATGTATATGCATTAAGGCCACCTTATAACAACTGCCTATCTTTACTTAATAGAAAGCAGAAAGCACCATGGTTTATATAAATATCTTTATTTCCTTCATTCTCGTACAATAATCTGCTTAGTAGTTTAAAATATCAGTGATTTGACTTTTGCTTAAATGTATATTCTTGAAGGAGATGGTGGCAACTAGTCTCAGTAACTATGAATTTGAGTTCATTGTCTTGTGTTATAAATGAGTGTAGATATTAACAAGCTAAAAGCCCTACTCACGGTTGGCAAATCCGAACGAGTATTAATGAACAGTGCTGTGGTGTTGTATAAGAAAGGTATAATTACTTGGTGGGAAAGTTTCAAATTGTGGTTTTTTTTTAAAAAGAAATTATTAATACTATTAACGGTATATCATGTTTTAATCTGTTACTGTTTTTTTTTAAAAAAAAATTATTAGTCACGTGTCGTGCATAGTATTATTAACATGTGACATGGAAAAAATTATTATTCACGTAAAATTATTATTCACGTGTCATGCGTAGTATTATATTAGCATGTGACAGGATAATTCTATGGGTCGACTGTCATTATTTTTGATTTAATTTCTTTCTGATTTAATTTAATTTAATTTAATTTTAAATAAAATAATATTATTTTTAATTATTATTTATAAAAATTTTATATTAATACTTTAGTTAAAAATAAAATTTTAATATAAATATTAGTATAAAATGTTATAAATAATAAGTTTGGTTTAATAAATTTTAATATAAATATTAGTATAAAATTTATATAAATAATAAATTTAGTTTCAATTTTAAAAAATAATATTGTTTTATTTTGAAAAAAATTAAATTAAAACAATAATATTTGATATATGATATGATTTTGTCACGTGATGCTGATAATTTAATATGTGAACAACATATTAATACGTGACATATTATTAACGTTATTCTAACTTTACTTTTATAGTAACTTAATTCTTTTAAAATTGTGATAAAATTAAAACAAAAAATTGAATGAATAAACTCAATTTTTTTTAACCAAATAGGAGATCAAATAAGTATATAAATATAAAATAAAATTACAAAACTAGAAGCTCATATCAAGTTTGACCATTTCAGAAAATAAAACAAACTTTAAGGCTTTATAGATTGGTTTTAAAAAATGTTATATACAAGCATTAATATAAATTGTTAGAATTAAGGTAGGGAAGTAGGAATGGTAAAGGACAGGACTAAGTTTGACAAAAATTCATGTATGTTTTCATCATATGAAATTTAATCTTTGTCTCATCTTTAGCAGGTATATTTATATTAATATCCATATTTGTTTTTTTTTATCTCAAATGTTAGTTAAATATTTCTTAAAATAATATAAATCATAATAAAGAAAACCTTTTTTTTATATAAGCAGAGATCAATATTTGTTTTTATCTCAAATACTAGTTAAATATCTCTTTAAAAAAATAAAAACCTTAATAAAGAAAACATGAATGATCTAGTTGTTAAATTTCAAAAACGAAGTTATAAATATCAAATAATACTACATACATAATATTATTCAAATGTTAAGTAATTATAAAAATATTAATAATAATACAATTAAAATTTCATAATAATTATAATATACATTATTTCCACAAATATAGAGAAAAAAAATTTAAATGAATTTGGTAAATATTGAATAAGTTGAACTAATAAATGATTAAGAGTGTGTAGAAAAATAAAACTTCTTTAAATAAAATTAAATTAAGGAGAAAATTAGTTGTTTAGCTCATCTAATAAATTATGAAATATTTATACGATTAAACATTTTAAAATATATGTCTTATGAAATATAATACAGTATGTATAGTATGATATTCAAAACGGTTATCAACCAAGACCGAGCGCTCTACCCACTATAGAAACGCTCGCCAACTTTATCAAACACTCGTCAATTCAACTAAAGTTAAAAGCGCTTGTCAAACCACGATAATCAGGTCAGCGCACGTTAAAAGTCAAGCGACACTCAATCAATCCACCAAACTGGGTTCAGCGGACGCTCAATTCTGTGAAACGATATTGGGCCAATTAGCTCAACATTTAAGTAATTTGACCAATAGTCCAGCAAAAGAAGAAATAATCAAAAATATATGACGTTAATAACGCGAATTACGCGAGCAACTAACCGGATCTTAAGAATAACGTGGATCACAGCAACTAACCGGATTTTAAGACAATCAGTTTTGTTTTACATTTTGTTTACGTTAAATACAACAGAGACCAAGGAAAAAAGGTATGTTTTCCTCTAAGACTAAAAAGATCATATTGTGAGAAAAGATTACTGGTTTTGAGAACTAAGGTTCCATAGCTAATATCTGACTTTAGCATCGGAGTATCTTCGCAGGTACCCCCCACTTCCATTGAGGAGGACATTTTACACCAGTGAGAGGAGTACGAACAAGTTACAGGAAGGTGAGCATCTGATATCATTCGAGAAAGAGCAATTGTCTCAAACGTTCAGAAGTAGTAAAGCATCACCAATAGGGTTCGTATCTCGGTCCTGAATATTCATACTAAAACACATTACAAAAGGAAAACTATTAAATGTGTAATTGACAATGTGATATAAGGCATTTGGGAATTTGAGTGAAAATAATGTTAGTAATTGTCATATGAGTTATACATTTACAAGAAAGAATAAAAATCTATGCACCAAATCAATTTTTTTCTAAATAAAATAAAACAAAGGATAAAAAAATAATATTTATTTTTTTAATTTATCTAAGAAATTAGATATATTTTAATAATTTAAAATAAGAATAAATATGAGAATGAAGATAATATAAATATATAATACTCATTCTCATTTTTACACTTAATTTTAAAAAACAAATATTTGTTATCTTCACTCATACTTATAACTAATTAATATAGAAAGCTTTTATTAAAATTGAGATTATGTTAAATATTATTTTATATGTGTTTTTGTAGGCTTATATATACTTAGAAGTACACAAATCTTCTTATTAGGTCGAGATGTTATAGGAGTCACATGTGTCCATCTTCCTTCTTCTTTACATCATAATTTTCCATTTTATTGTGTTGTGGTTTCCTCTTTTGATATGGCTAAGGTATCTAAGGTGAGATATTTGCAAAGACACTTTGACACTTAAGTTAGGAAGATGTAACAGATAAAATAATGCAATAATGATCACTAACATACCTCGCAGACAGTGTATTTATATGGGTCCTGCTTTTCTTGGACCCAAGATTCAAAAACTTACTCTTTTTTAGGATTTTCTAAGCATTATTTTTTTTATCTCATTCTAATATAGAGATGGTTTATACCTTAAGTCGATGTTGCATTTGTGGACACTTAGTCAGATACCTTTACATTAATGTCTTAGACAAGGTGTATTTATCCATGGATCTTCAGTATGCATTAGCTAAGGTGTCTTCATCCCTAGGTCTTCAGTGTGCATTGGTTGAAGTGCTTTCATTCCTGAATATTCAGTGTGCATTGAATGAAGTGTCCTCATTCAACCATTACACCAGTCTTCCAAAATCAAGGTCTTTAGACTAAGTCTTAAGGCCTTTAGGTGGTATTGAATGAGGTATCCTAAGTATTGACCTATATGTCCTCGTCAAAACAATTTATGTAAACTACTAAGTTTTTTTCCTAATCTTGATAACTTAACCTTTTTCATCTAACAAATTTGACTGAACACACTATTTTCCTTCGGCTTTTTTCTTCTTTTTGCTAGAGTAGACTCCTGATCTTTAGTTTGGATTAAATTTGGTCTTGTCATTTTCAAGCCTATGAAAAAAAAAAGAAAAATCATTTACAAAAGAATGAAAAACTACAAAAACATATAATGGTATTCATGGTAGTCATGTGGGTTTCCTTATATATCAAGTTTATGTTGTATTTTCCTCAATACTGTGTGAGATTGCACTTGATGGTTAACACTAAATAAATCAAATTCGTATTAAAATTACTGATGATCTTTGGATCATAAAAATTCATGGGTAAAAATTCTTATTGATACAATTGATCAACAGATAAAAAAATTAGTAATTATTTTCAATGATCACAAATTTATTTATAATTATTATCGATTGATAAAATTTATTGTTAATTAATAACATTTTGATTGTTGGTTATTTTCGTGGATAAATATCATAAATATTTTATTCTTTCTCTATTTTTTCTCTTTTCTTTCTCTGGTTTTGGTTTTGTCTTGTTGTTAGCTTTTCTTTCACATTTTCCCCTCTTTTGTTTTTTTTTCACCTTTTTTTTTTCTCTTTCTTATATTTTTTTCTTATCCATATCCAATTAGTGTATAACATATTTGATATGAAATTTGATGCCTATTTTATTGTTGAATTTATTGACAAATTTTAAAAAATTAAGTTATTAAAGAATTTTCAAAATATTGAGTTATCAATAGATTTATCAATAAATTTAATCATAAAATTGTCAATAAATTTAATCATAAGAACTTTAATGCTTATTTATTGATAAAATATGTACATATTCATCACTGTTCTTGTATCAATTAGGAAAAGATCCAATTAGAAAAAGAAATGAATATTATCCATATCCAAACTCATACTATATCAAAGAATACTACGCATATGAGTCTATTTGCCATCCTAGAACCATTTTTTCACAAATTCACTTTAAAATTATTTCTAATTCATTTTAACATATCAACATGTTATAATGAAGCCACTTAAAAGACTGTTTCAACAAGAGATGAAACAAACCAAAACTCAAACTATAGAAAAAACTACTTCTAGATAAAAATTTAAAATATCTTTATATCACAATTTAAATCATTTACCTTAAATATATAATATAACTTATATGTATTTATTATGAAGATTAATAATTTAATTTAAAGTTTAAAATACTTATGCATTATGATTTATAATTATTTTGTGCAATAAAAGGCTAAGACATTAGTTAAAACTACTTAATATATTAGTAATAATAAAATGAAATTATGATATTTAGTCCGTAATAAAGGATCTCAAATGAATTTAAAGAAAAATGTAATATTATCTCTTTGAATTTATAATAAAATTATAACCCAATTTTTGTATCTAATTTATGTTGACATTTTAAAATGGTTATAAATAATGAAGTCTTTATAATTTAGTCCAAGCCTCATAAATGTCAGGACTGTCCTTGTTAACATAGGAGGAATTCACATTGTAATAAAACCATCAAAGAGGAGTGAAGTATACATTTTAGATTTTTAGAAGAAAAATGCTAGCAGTACTCTTTTTATTGGTGACTAAAACTTTTGAAAATTATAATTTTTTATGAGTTTAATATTTTATTTAACTAGTCTCTCTCCTGGTTTAGAAATAAGACAAATTAAAGCGTGATTTTGGATAAATTCTGAGAACCAGAAAATTATGTTAGAAATAAAGTATTGAAGAGTGTTGCTGGTATCTCTCTCTCTTTGGTAAATTATGTTGTCTGTCTCTATGCAGAAGTTCCAGGTATATCAGCAGGTGGATCAATGGGGTGTACCAATTCTGGCTTTGGCTTCTGAGCAGCCACAGTCTCAGGCATTGTTTGTCTGTTAGGAGAGACTTTATCAGCTTCCTCTGGTTTAACATCAAACTGCAATACGTGAAGGTATATAACTAAATTATTACCAGTGATATTTTGAATATAACTGTCACAGACAGAATGAAAGTTGAAAATAGGCAACAGGATTCACTATGATAAATTGGCTATTCAACACTGACAAATATTTCCTATGCAAACTAATTAATATAACCGAGAGATTTAGTTTTCTATTTGATGATACCACGTCCAGTTTTAATTTAGTGTAAGATGTGGAATGTATAAAACTACTTCATTTAGTTGAAACACGGAGAATGAAGAATTTCTTCACAGAAATGTTCTTCATGCCCTTGCCACTTTCACTACAGACAAAATTATGCACCTCCATCTTGTGATGCAATTCCACTGCTTAGAACCTTGATGGAATTATAAATCAATTTTGGAATAAATTTTCTGATTTAAGTTTTCAAATTATAAAAAGGAGGAGTCACGGAAGGTTTTCAAATTTGTTGAGACTAAAATTTCTGATAAAAATCATGAGCAAGAGAACCAAACTAAGACATGACAGAATATGTTCAAGCTGATATAACGAAGTTTATTTGAACAGATGTTAAAAGGTCAATCATTGAGTGATTCTTTTTATTTCCTTTTTCAGATAAATATGCTTGGAAAAACTGCAAATATTGAAAAAGTATAATTTCCACCTGTTCTTGTTTAGAAGGTTCTAGTGATTCTTTCATACAATCTCATCCAAGAGTCCTTTTATGTACATACAGAGAGGGGGAAAGCTGGAATGGATATGATAAATTAACCAAAATTTATGTTTTTGAAATCACACTAACCTTGTAACTGCAGCCAGATACACAAGCACGAAAACATTCCTGTAGGAAAGAATTAATCGTCATTAATTTGTAAAGATAGTAGTTTTACCATTAAAAGGCTACAACAAGCAAGTTGCAGTTGCTCAGAAGCAGTCATTCCTTCTCTACAGTGCCTTTATTTCAGAACTGAGTACTGGATTACTAATGCTAGCTGGACAATTAGTTTATTAGTTCTCTTTAAACAATTGAAGAAGCATGCATAATCAATTGCATTGCACTCATTGGGAATAATAGTTCAATAGTTGTGTTTGCACAAGTCATTACTCTTGTGGCTTTTCATCACAAAATACTTTTTTTTCTACATATAGAAACCTTCCATTTAAGGTGTAAGGACCAAACATTTAAAATTAAGTTAAAATTACAAGAGGAAAACCATTAAAGAATAACTTAAAATAAACAAGAAGTTGCAAATTGCAATCAATATGACAAGTAAAGGAAACATATATTCTCACACCAAATACCTCTGAGTAACTGACAGCTCCAGGAGAACGATCAATATAGGCACTCCATTGCTGGTCTTTTAGTACAGGATCCTTGTAGCATAGTTGATTGCAGTCCTCCAAACCTGGTTAACCAAAACTCTTATCACATGTTAATCAAAGTCAAAATCTGTCAATAATCAAGCTCAATTCTTACAGTCACACTTATTTCATTCTTTTCTGCAGAATACATAATTGAAATGAAATTGAGATAAATCATATTGCTAGCAATCCCCTTCCTAAAATATGAGATAATCATCTATTTTTCCCATTACAAAGCCAAAATCATTGTCTGACAGCAAATAAAATAAATTTGTCAATAATGATTTATACATCCCTTATATATCATCTTTTAGAGAAACTACTATAAATTACTAGTTTAAGATGTGATCAAAACTAACAGTCTTGTGATGTAACATTAAGAAAAGAAACTTTTTTGTTCAATTTCATTATTGCTCAAAAAAGTGCAGCTGGACTTCAATACTTTTTCCAGTTGTTAAAGGTAAATCCTTTTCTCAATAATTAAATTAAAAACAACTTTTGTGGACTTTCTAAAACAAAAGGACTAACAAACAAAAAGAAAACCATGAATAGTAGTATGCTAGTATTGTTGCAGAGATACAAGAAAGTGAATTTCACTAAGTTTAGATTTAGATTGAACAAGTTTTGTCTGCATTCCATTAGCAAGAAAAAAATTATTAAAGAGGATACAAAATTATCTCACATTCTTCCCATGACTCTCCATCTGAGTTGCAACCCTTTTTGCAGAATACTCGCCCTACAATACAGCGAGTAGGATCTGAGTTCAAGAAGTAATGTAAAGAAGTATGCCCAAAATCAATTAAAATGGGCATAACCTCAAATAGACATCATCAATCACAAATGGTCTAAAAGAGCCTTCAATGCATCAGCAAAATCGCTTCCTTTTGAGTTACCTTAATTCATTATTAGCACATACCAAAATAATATGAATGATTCAAACATATAATAATTTTCCCACAACATTGAAAGTCAGCAAGAAATCGGCAATTTTAAAGATTACACAATTCTGGAACATAATGGTTCTATCATTCTATCTATTGCATGAGAAATTGAACATTCCTGAAATTTAAAAAAAAAAAAAACAAAAAAAAACGGTGAAGAGGGTTAGATCATCACATGGGATTTTGGTGAGAGCAGAGTATTTATTGGTGCATTTGTTTCCACATGGAGACGCCCATTGCTGCGGTATCATTCTTGTTTGAGTTGTCCCCAAAGAAGGAATTGAGCAAGGAAAGACGAAGAGGGTAGTTCGGTCACTTCCTGTCCTGATCTATTTCCTAGTTTTGAGGGTGCATTTCTATATTTCTTCAGTTAAAAATGATTGTCAAATTTAATATTGTAAAAGTTCTCATGTAGCAACAAATATTAAAAAATATATTTTCAAATATTTTTATTGAAACTTGTATAATCAAGATAAATATTTAAATTTAAAATCTCAATTAATTCAACTATACTTTTAGAATGGTATTATTGATTAAATAGTACGAAAAGAATTAAAATTATTTATTTTCACAGAAAAAGTTATTTATTATTGTGTTTAGAGAGATACTAGTTCATTTTGCTTAAGTTTCACCTATTATACAAAGAACATGTTTTACACTAGCAAAACCATTAAATTAAGAATAAACTATGGATTTAGTGAATTATTTGATAGACTAGAAAAAAAAGTAAAAATTAGACTCATTCTTTCAATTTTCTTTCATCATCCCAACCAAACCTAAATATTATATTTCATGTAGAAAGTACAAAGATAAGAAAGTTTATGGCTAATTGATAAAGTATTAGAAATTATATTAAATATTCTTTAAGTATTAAAAAAATATTTTAAATTGACTTTTAAACATTTTTAATATATAAATTGAATTGATAGATATTTAATACTTTCTAAATAATTTATATATTTTTAATATTTCAAAGATCACTTTAGAGAAAAAAAAAACATTTAAATTAAAGAGAGAGTCGTATTACAAATATAATAATAAAATATAACATTCAAATAATAAAAATAAAAGATATATTCTTTTTAAATCATAACATGTATGCTTAGTGAATATTTATATAAAACATGTCAAAAAAAAAAAAAAAATATATATATATATATATATATATATATATATATATATATATATATATATATATATACTATCCCTTCTCCTTTTCGGAATTGAAGGTTATATAACTTATAATCAATCATCCTTAGCTTTTTCAAGAACATAATGGTGATGGGACTAAGAAAATGAAAAACAATGACATTTCTAACAAGGTGATGATTTTATCTATCAAAAGCAAAACTCTCCTATGGTTGAAAGAGGCTCTTGTCGTATCTTATATTAAACTTTGTAAATGTCTTTTCAAAATAAAAATATAGCAAAACTGTTAAAATTCAAAACCAATAAAACCTATTGTGCAATAATATTAACTATGGAAGGGATTTTGAGGTACTCGTTTGTCAAGCATCCTCGCTATCCTCTCCGGTGGAACCAATGCCGGAACCCTACAACTCTTCTTCGCCGCCGTCACAACTTTTTCGTTGTACTTCTCCATCCACCACGACGTCTTCGGCGCCGGAGGGAACAGCCGCTGCCTTGTCGTCTCCGCGCAGTGCTCCACCTTGGCACCAAACCTATCGTACGCCTCCTTCGCCGCCGGTTTGCACTTGGAGTAGACGGCTGCGGCAATGTCGGAGGCCGTGCTCCGTGCAGGCGCCTGAGGATGCTGTACGGGGTAGACGGAGCGGTCCGCAATGCGGAGGAGCTCGTCGGGAACCAGGTGGAACTTTTCGTATACGGGACCGATGACGCTCTTGACGGTTTCCTCAACGGTGCTGACGCTGGAGACGGCGGCGCAGCGCATTGTGAGAACTTTGACGGCAAGTTGATTATCCACCTGAAATTAATTTTAAAAACGAAAAAGGAGTGAATGAAAAATAAATAAATAGTAAATATGATTATAAGGAAAGGAAAATGGGAATTAATTAAGATGAATAAAAATAGAAATGAAAATTAGAGGTGAGTTTAAGATTTGAAAGAATATTAGATTTAGGCTATTTATGGAGAGAGAATGCATAGTTTGCTATTTCAATATGCCTTGTTATATTAATATTGACTTGAGGGAGCCATCTTTGTTCAAGGATGCACCTTATTCACACAATTAAAAGACTATGCAAAGTCATATATAGTAATAATACAAAAATAAATTATAAATCACTGTACTTTGATATTTAAATTTATATAAAATACAACTGTTACGATAGTTGCAAATTAAATAATAAATATTACAATGTAAGCTTTGAAATTAAATAAATAAACATCATTTTTTTTATCAAATGTTTAGCTAATGTCTCACGCATTTTTTTATTAAATAAATAACACATCTCATAAAGATTCATATATAATATTTTGACCACTTCATGCATGTTATATAATATTGAATAAAAATTGAATCAAAGGTTTCATAAATGAAATTTATGATAGTCGCCAAGGTGTAGAGTCTTTTACTTGAAAAATTATGTTGTGACCATTTTGGTAAGTAATCCTTCAATTTTATGCACATTATATAAATTTTCTTTACATTCTCCATTACGAATAAACTTGTTTATAACCTCATACGTGCAGTCATCTGTCAACAATAATATCCATAACACCATAATTTTGCTTATGTCTGTTACTATTGAAATTGTCTTTCAATGGCCAATTCCTTTCTCAAGTATTTCGTCTCAATCATATATATGCCTTATTCTAATCTAAAAATTTCACAATAAGAAAAATATTAAATTTCTAATAAAATTTTATGGACAATTTTTCTTTTTTGGTAAAACAAAATTTAACGATGAATTTCATTGATGGAAAACATTTACAATACTGCATGCCCTCTCTTTCCTCCCTCAAGACTACCAGCAAACTTCAATTAACACACTCTATTCTTCCTCTTTTTTCACTTAACACTACCAATCAACACACGTTGTTCTTCCTCCCTTTTGTATCTTTTCTCTGTTATTCTTGAAAATTTATACAAAATATTTACCTCTTTATTTTCTAAACCGAGATACACTAGGAAATATGCAAAGATTGTTCATGTAAGATTTAATTCATTTTTTTGACTTATTTTTATTTTTTCTTTTATTATGCAAAGATCGTGTAGGTAAAATTTAATTCGCTTTTATACTCATGTTTATTTTCTATTTTTATTATGTGAAGATCGTTAGGTAAAATTTAATTCATTTTTATACTTATTTTTATTTTCTTTTTTATTAAAATAGATTCTGTGATATTTTTTTTGTACAAAACACGTGCCACCGTGTCAACTCCGGAGCTTCTAAGAAGCCGGCGTGTCGAAGACACCCCAATAACAGGGTCATGATAAGTTTTTGTAACTTCATCTTTACTTGAAACTAATTAAAAAGTTGTATTCTCAAGATTATCTGCATTGATATTGTGTACACGTATGGAAACACATCTAACAAAATGGTATATTTGAAGGGGGCAGAGAAAAAGAAAGGTCTCTTGTGACATAGTTCCTGCAACACAACCGAAGCATTTTAAAACACTAGAATCGATTCCATGCTGAGCAGAATCGATTCTACAACATTCCAACTCCACACAGGTGCAGCCCCCAAAACGTCTCTTGTCTGTCACCTCCGTCGCATGGGTTGGCCACCATTGAGCTGCACAACCCTCCCCTGGCACGTGAAAATAGCAAATGCACGTGATATTTAACCAGGGTCGTTATTATAAAAATGCATTTCTCACCCACAAATCATCTCCCTCAAGCAAGATGGCATATCATGGCAAAAACACATTTGGATAGGAACACGAAGCTCACTCGCATATCCACAGCTGACAATCGCTCACAACAGTAAATATCAGCGCAAAGGAACACAGCATTAGTGTAAAGATGAATAAATTAGAAGTGCAGATTTTACAAACTCTTAGTACTTTACACCAATGTGTTTTTATGTACATACGAAAATAGTCATTTTTTTGATGAGGTTAGTAGGGAGTATGATAACTTC
Organism: Vigna umbellata; assembly: GCF_029865625.1. Classification (NCBI taxonomy): domain Eukaryota; kingdom Viridiplantae; phylum Streptophyta; class Magnoliopsida; order Fabales; family Fabaceae; genus Vigna; species Vigna umbellata. Next base: position 52,054,866 of record NC_142165.1, on the reverse strand, counting down.
AAAAAATGACGATTCAACCTGACATAGTTTATTGCAGCAGGACCAACAGGTATCACTTGACGTAAGCAATGGTACAACCATAATTCATTGGACTTTCTGGCTCATGATTAGTGATACGTGGGTGATTTTGCAGAATCTCAAGTGCACGCTCCTTAACAGCACCAGTTCCGGTCCCATGTATGACAAAGAGAACCGAATATGGCCGACTGGCATCAATTGCCATCTCAAGGTGTATAGAAGATTCTTCTACTCTCATACCTCTTAGATCAACTGTATTCTTAGATGTTCGCACCACTGGACCATAGGAAATATCATCGTCGCTTTTGATGTCTACATTAACCCGGTATTCTGCATTCCGTCGACTCTACAATATTAAAATCAAAATGTTATAACTTAGCATTTTGATTCCTGACCAATGTTATAACTTCCCCAATCTTTTTCAGCAATGTGAAGCCGTGACATTGTCACCATAAATAATTTTATCAAAGTATTACCGTACAAAGAAGTTATACAATGGCATTATAAATAGAAAAATGCAAATATAAACTCTATTGCATTCTTTTAAACAAAGAATGCCTTAGTAATCTTATATAAACAATTTCTGGGTGAGAAATTACTTAATTCAGCAGAATGTACAAAAAATCCAAGTCATGGAAAGATGTGAATTAAAAAAAAACAAAGAAGCCTATTTAACAAGAATATATATGACCTAGAGTTTTATTTTTCATAAACCATGGCAGTTAAGACAAACTTTTCATACGTACCTGTCTCCCCTGGTGTACGGAAGAACTAGTTACAGCATTCTTTGCATTAGATGGAAGAGCTACGATATTACTTTTCTTTACACGGGCTTTCACTTTACCATACTGTACCAGGATTGTTTCAACATCCCCAAGTGATTCTACCACTGTGGCCAATTTACCCCCCAATCCCTTGACATGGACTTGCTCCCCAATTTGTGGAGTATATGATGTTTGATCAGCTTCATTGAAATGATCAGCAGGAGTGTGAGCTTTTACAATGGAAGCAATGGCAGATTCAGTTTCTTTAATAAGTGAATTGAGTTTATCACGACCAGAACTTTTGAGCTGCTTCTCAAATTTCTGTATCAAAGTTTCTATCTGAGATTTTGCATTCACAAGCTCTAGTTGGACCTGTTGGGTTTCCTTTGCCATAAGTTCCATTTCACGTCTATCGAGGTCTTCTGCCTCCCCTTGGATCTTTGCAACATTTAATGAAGAAAAATGAGGTAATAAAAAAAGAGGATAAGAAAGAAAAAAAAAAGCAATTACAAACACAATGGTATTCAATTAAAGCCCGCTGCAAATGCTCAGGCATTCTTTTGCTGAAAAAAATAACTTCCAGCATTAACTGCAATATGAACATTTTAGAAGGAAGAACTTACGCACTTATTTTATATTAAAATCGGTGCTCATAGTCAACCAGAAAGCCATATTCCATAAGTAACTCCCTCAAAAATATTGAAATTAACGTTAGTAAGATCATCCCCCAAGGGTTGGTCATATCTTCTAAAGGGTAGTACTCACAAGTCACCACATATTTTGTATAACATCTCCATCACCCTTTCATTTTCAGGTCAATTTATTGCATACTAACTTATCAAGGATGCAAATTTCAGATAAATTTGAGAAGGAACACTATTGATTTTAATGCTATGTCAACCAAGGAAAACAAATTATAATCAAGAAGCACCAAATCTCTTCCCAGTAAAACATCGATTGTACCTCATTGTACACGCTCATAATTTCAGCATGAATGGATGCAGCCTTTCCAGCCTGGGCCTTTAATCGATTTCTTTCCTCCTGTAAAGACTGATAAAGCAATCCTCTACGCTCTTGCTGCTGTTCTGGTTTAAACTTCTCTACCCAATTTTGTGCCCTATCAATTATATTTCTATCAAAGCCAATAGATTGTGCTATGCTTAATGCATTCGAATCACCAGTACACCCCCAGAGAATTCTATAAGTTGGTTGTAATGTTTCAAGTGAAAATTCCATTGCTGCATTGTCAAAACAGGTATCCTCTTCTTTGAGACTACTTAAATCAGCATAATGAGTGGTTACAACAGCCAAGTTTACACGATCCTTCAAATATTGTAAGATACTGGCAGAAAGTGCAACCCCTTCTGAAGGATCAGTCCCACCACCGATTTCATCAATGAGAACAAGTGACTGTGTCGTGGCCACTTCCAAAATCTTACAAATACGTGATATATGCCCACTAAAAGTTGAGAGATTTTGTTCAAGGGACTTCAATTTGGAGGAAAAGATAAAGATCAGACAACATATGAAACAAATGCATGATCAACAAAAAGTCTTCTATTTTTATTTTCCATAATAAAGTTAAGATATTACCTGGTGATCTCCAATATCGGCAAGGATAAGGTCAAACCAAGGAAGTTTTGGATTGTTCTTGGCAGGCAGATGCATTCCAGCTTTTGACATGAGTGATGCCAGGCCCAATGTTTTCATGGAAGCAGTTTTCCCTCCAGTGTTAGGGCCTGAGATTACAACCACTCTAGTTCCACGTCCAATTTTAAAGTCAACTGGCACAGGGAAGTCAGATATGCTATGTGACGTATATGTAGTAGCCATTGCTCCGTTTCCATCACCAAACTTAGCAGCATTTCCAGATCGTAGAGCAAGATTATCTGAAATGATATCAAGAGAGGACTCTAAGAGTAATGGATGTCGTATACCAACAATGTTTACATTTAAGCTGTCATCCTCTTGCTGGTCCAGAATATCATTGTCTTCATCATTGGAATCACAACCTTCAAAACTATCAAGTTTGAAAATGGGACATACCCCATTCATCCATTGAGCATATGCAGCTCTTGCAAAAGCAAGATCAATCTCAAGAATTTTATCCAATAAATTATTTATAACTGATTCTGAATTTGCTATTTCAGATGAAAGCATACTTAAAATTGCACTTTCCTCAGCCTTCTCGGAGCTTGAAAGTCTAACTTCCAAGTTGTTCAGATCTATTGCATCTTTGGGTTCCATAAAGTAAGTTGCTCCAGAGCTGCTGACATTGAGAACTACACCACCTGGAAGCAAATATCTATGGGATGCCCTGATGCCCACACACATTCTTGATCGACGCTTAGTTATTAATGGTTTGTCAATTCCCCCAGCCTGAAAAATTTGGGAGGATACTTCCTTCAACATAGAATCCAAAATTTCTATGTTCCTCTTTCTTTCTGATCTGATAATCTCCAGGTCTTCACTTGCTCTATCAAGAATTGTGGAAAGATTGCAATCTATGCAAAATTCTATTTTACTCTCCAAATCCACTTGGAAATTACAATTTTGCAGTATTTCCAGTAGGGGTAAGTACCTGATGGGAAACAATGGCATCGATAAAGTTAACAGTTCTGATGATTATCTTGGATTTTGTGGAAGGTAGAAATTATGCCAAAAAAGAACGAGTGCAATTAGAGTATTACACTTTGAATGTCTGTCATTACCTTTTGAGATAAACTTTCTTTTAAGGCCTTATTGAGACATGTGAATCCATTACCATATGATCTATGCTCCAAACTTTGTCAAGAAAAATACAACACCTAGCCAAAATGCATAAAAGAAGTTGCTTGTAAACTGAATCAGACTAAAAAAATATCCTTGAATGCTGGGAAATTCAATTTTTTACAACTTCCTACCATCCCTTTGACTGGCCCAAAAATAGATACCACAGGATGAGAGTCATCTTCTAGAATTCCAATTCAAGTTATGATTGACATATTACAATTTTGTTTTACTTTTTACACAAAACTTCTCCACATTGTCGTCTAATCACAAATCGCTAAATAATCATAGAAGTCTAACTATTACAATTAATTCATTTTTTAATTATGTGCTAACTCGTTATACGGTTAAATTACCAACATTTTGGCTCCAATTCGGTGTATGTTTCTTGTAGTTTAAACCAAACAATTCCAGTAAAAATAACAGAAAAGCAAAGTAAGAGAAAAAGGCTTCATTGCATTATTAGTTCCCTAGGTATCGTGACTGTGCAATTTTGGTCATTCAAATTCCAATTGCATAAATTGGATTCCCCAAGAGTTTTCTCTGATATACAATCCGGTCAGTCCGTACCCGTTCCATCAAATAATTAACACAATTAGATAGCATGACTAGACATGACATGGGAGAGTAAATAGAGTACTATACTAACTACAAAATATGGAATATTTGAAATAGATAACACAGATGGTATTTGACTGAAGCCCTGAAATAAACTTCTCTACGCTCACAGGATAGAAAAACCAGAAGGTAGAATGAAATGAGTTTCTCTCATAAGCTAAAACCAACTTCTGTCCTTAACTCTTCAAGTTTTCTCCTCTAACTTCTCCAGCGCATAAATTCATTACTTAGATGATAAATTCAATATTTTTTACCTTTTTATTTTCATTTCACAAAAATAGGGCCTATATTAACTTAATTGTCATGTTGACAGGGTTTGAAGTAAATTGATGTTTTTAGGACAACAATAGACGACAAAAAAAATTTCATTATCACTTTTTTTGGAGTAAATCAACGACTTAAACAACGGATGAACTAGGACCAAGGAACCTTAGAGTAAATATAAGAAAACCTGATAAACCCAATTTCGCAACTCTTCCAACATGATGAGAGACGGTAAATTGCACAATCGCGACACCCGAGGCACTTGGAAATGCAATCAAGCCAAAAAAACAAAGTTTCACGTATACCTTTGTGGATGATTAGAATCGGAAGAGAAGCGTTTCAAACTATCGAATAATTCCCTGGCAGCGACGAGCGTGCGGCGGACGGTGCAAAGCTCTCGGATGGTTAGCAATTGACCAGAAGTGGCGACGCGGAGAATCTCCGTCAAGTCGTGGATGCCGGAGAAGTCGAGCGGCCGGGCGAGGAGTCTGGCCGCGGAGGTCTGATCGAGAAGCTTCTGGCTCTGGCGGGGGGTGCGTCCGACGGGCAAGCGCCCGTTGAGGGCGGCGGCGGAGCCCATGGAGGTGGAGGTGAACGGCGAAAGCTGCTTGCACACGGAGCTCCATTCCAGCGTCTTGAGGGTGTCGGCTTGGAGTGAGTTGGACTCGGGCGAGTTAGAGTTGGGATTGGAGCAGGACCGGAGTTTGAAACTGAAGTAGGATTTTGGGGGTTTAATCAAAGGAACCAACACGTTGCTGCTGAGTTGCATCGGTGACTCACTCACTGCCCTTTGGTTTTCTTCTGGATTGAGTTCCACGTTTCCACCTTCCTATAACATCTGTGCTATTCCTAGATAACGTAGACACTCAACGGCGTCGTATACCATTTCAGCTAATCATGTGGAATTTCCCTATCATCTATTTTTGCCCTAATTAATAAAATGTTTTATATTACAAAACTTTTAACTACTTTTTTCTCTTTAAAATAGAGGTCACATAGGATGAAGTGGTAATTACATTTTAGCCTTATCAAGTGATACTGTCTCGAGATCTTTTTATTTTTTATTTTCAAAATTGAACCGTTAAATTTGTGTGAAACTTACTTGAAATGAAATTAGGCGCTAAATTCCTATTAATTTTTCTTGGGGATCATTGTGGGATAAATTCAAATTGAGATTCATGCAGGACACACAAATTGGCCATCTTTGTTTTTATTTTTTGATCTGATGATGTTAAATTTTCTTAATTATGTACTTTTGTGTTGATTTCCACCAAATCATAAGATTCCAAACACTTTTGTGTTAAATTGTGGGATAAATAAATTATCTTACGCTAATTTATTGTTTCATTTTCTAATGTTTTCAAGAGCTGCTCTATCCAAGTTGTTTGTTGCATAGAAAATGATCTTTTACTAAAATAAACTGAAATGTAGTAAAAATAATCAGGAGACCTTAATAAATAGTAATTTGGCTTATGTATGTTTAAGAATATGATTTTTATATTTTATTTTTATTCAATTGAATTTTAATATTTGTTAAGTAAAATTAATTTGTCTTATTTTATTAAATTTACGTTGACGCAATTTATAAATGCCATGTCACAAAATTCATATGATTTTTCTAATTCTCTTTTCATTAAAAAAGTTATATATATTAAATTCTAAAACATAAGAATGAAATTGTATTAAAGTTTTTTTAGATATAAATTCTAATTTAGTGTAATTTGATAATAAAGTTTAAAAATAAAAACATATTTAATTATTTTTTTCATCATTTTATAAGATTATTTTTACATTTTCTATAAAATTTTTGAAATAAATCTTTCCAAATTTTTAGACTATGATTTCTCAAAATAAAGGAATAAGAATTTTGGAGAGTGATTTTCAAAACGAATGCTTTTTAAAATAAATGATTAAATATCTCCTTTGGTTTCTATTTTCCTTAATTTTGTTTAAAGTGATCATCGACTTTTATATAATGATCCAAAATTTTGTAATATTTGTTCAATTTGGTCTTTTTTTTAATGACATCTAAATCGTTAACGACATCATATCCACACGAGAAAAGATTGAATGACCTATTCCATTTTTTTATGATATGGTTGTCATATCATCTCATCTTTTATCCAACACACCAAAAAATCCTAAACAACCACCATGACCTCCTTCACTATTGGTCGCACCACCACAATACTCATTGACGTCGACAATTATCCATTCACTATGACAACCACTACAGATCTCTATATTTTTCATGCTTTCAAGCATCATATTTATTCATAGCGATGCATCAACAAAATCCATTAAACCACTATTCCTCCATGAAAACCCTAAATCGCGAGCCACCATGAACCACGACTGCCATCAATGCACACCATGGATTTGCAATGAGGCCACGAAACTGCAAGTCTACAGCGTAGCCACCATGAGAACGAGGAATGAACCAACAAACCTTAAATCATACAATGAAAATCCTAAATCATGTCACCAAAATCAAAACAAAAACTTAGAAATCGCAAACACAAACAACGACACCAGCATCACATAAACCTTAATTTTTTGAGTGATTTTGGATATGTATCAGGTGTGATTTGCGATTAGAGATTTTGACAATATGGATTCATATTTTACGTTTAATGTATGAGGTGGTTTGTGAATTCCTCCTGGCTGGTGCTGCATTCATTATGGTGGTGGAATCTGATGCGTCATAGTGGTGGAGGAATGAAGGGCTCCGATGTTGGCTCTAATGGTACTTACATTTACAATGGTGGAGGAACAAAGTAGCGTTGCATGATCATGTAACTAAATATGAAGAATGATCATGTAAAGAATCTAACATCTCATTCACTAATTACTTACAAAAATACTATGTCGTTAAGGGTTTAAACATAATTAAAGAGAAAAATCTAATTAAACAAAAATTATAAAATTTGAGACCATTTTAAACACACACAAAAAGTCAAAAGTCATTTTAAATAAAACTAACAAAAATATAAATAAAAAAAGTATTAAGCCAAAATAAATTATTGAAAACAAACTTTTTAAAACAATTATTTACTTCTACAATGTTCACTCTCTTTGTAATCAGTGATAGACAATGGTAACATGATGCAGTGAGAGAAATTATTTTTAATTATTTTTATATTAAATTTAATAATTTAGTTTTTATATTTAAATTTATAATTTATTTTTGTCCTGTTCAAATTAATTCCATTATATATAGAGTGAAATTCCTATACCTCATAAAGACATGTATTCAAAGTGCTTAAGCGTTACCAAGTTCTTCTAGAATTTTTTGACCTAAAGATTGGTGGAGAGGAAGAGAGTGGATGATGGGATTATGTAACCACAAGAAAAAGGATTAGAGAGGTAAAAGATGTCTTAAACTCACATGTTACTACCTTATAATATAGTTAATATTGATTTAATAAAGAATATCATAATAACTTTATCTAAAAATATAAATACTTAGTATATAAATATAAAAGTAAAAATAAATTATAATGGTGATTCTAATGGTGATTGCATTTACAATGGTGGAGGAATGAAGCAGTGTTGGATGACCACGTAACCAATTCGGCAAGACAAACAACAATCTAACACCTCATTCACTAATGACTCACGTAGACACTTTGTCATTAAGATTTAGACGCCATTAGGGAGAAATACCAAATTAAACAAAACTTATAAAAACTAAAATAATTTTAAATACTCGAAAAAGTCAAAGATCACTTTAAACAGTGATGAAAATAGAAAAAAAAGTATTAAGCCAAAATAAATTATTGGAAACAAACTATTTGAACCAATGGTTTACTTCTACAATGTTCTTTTCCTTTTTAATCGGAGAAGGCAATGGTAATATGTAGTGAGAGAAAATAATTTTAATTTTGTATATTAAATTTAATAATTTAGTTTTTGTATTTTGATTTATAATTTATTTTTGTCCTGTTTAAATTAATTCCATTATGTATAAAATGAAATTCCTAAACCTCATTAAATAGATATTTAAAGTGCTTCAGCGTTTCCACGTTCTTCAACGTAGAATTTTATGAGCTAGCTATCAGTGGAAAGGAAGAAAGTGGATAATAAGATTATGTAACAAGAAGAAAAGGATTAGACAGGTAAAAAGTGACCTAAACTCACCTGTCACTACCTTGTAATATAGTTAATGTTGATTTAATAAAGAATATCATAATAACTTTATTTGAAAATATAAACACTTAGTATATAAATATAAAAGTAAAATTAAATTAGAAAATTAAATATAAAATCAAATTACTGATTAAAGTATAAAAACTATCTAAATATAGGAATTAAATAAATATAAAAATTAACTACTAATTAAAATTTTTGTTATGGGAACATACCTGGCCAAGACAAAAGTTTTTTGGGCCTGAGGGACTGGGCTGTCTGGAATTCAGAATTCCATTACTTTTTGAGACGCGTCACTACCACACAGTCACGTGTCCGAGAATCCAGAAAAGGTAAGGTAGTTTATCTTATTTAGTAATTTTTCATTTTCACACGCAGAACACTGCAGTGTTGATCTGGAAACAGGGCTACGATTAGGGTTTGTAGGGTTTGCGTGATCGAATCAGAATGGGTGGATCGGTGAAGGACGTGAAGTCCAAGGCGGAGGTTGATGCGGTGGTGGGTGGTGGCTCTCCGGTTGTCCTCCACTTTTGGGCGTCGTGGTGCGAAGCTTCTAAGCACATGGATCAACTCTTCACTCACTTGGCCACTGATTTCCCCAAAGCCCATTTCTTAAGGGTTACCTTTCATTCTCAATTTCTCTTCTTTTCCACTTTGGCTTCGCTTTCTTAACATCTATACCTTGTTTTACAGGTTGAAGCCGAAGAGCAACCTGAGATATCCGAGGCGTACTCCGTCTCTGCCGTTCCTTTCTTTGTCTTTTGTAAGGTAATGTTACCAGTTATCATGTCTTCTTTCACTAGGGAAAGTGTGTTCGTAGTTTAGGACTACTTTTTGTTGGATTGTTTTGTTTTAATTGTTATTTGTGATGTTATTGGTGTTGCTATCTAGTGTCTGCCTTCCCAATAAATTATTGGGGCTTAGTTGGTATTGATTCTCGATTAAATGAAAACTTGGCTTTGTGGAAATTATGCTATTTGATTTGATTGGTAATCATGCTGTTTTTTTGTGGTAAGGTGCATTTAGTATGTAAAGGGTGAAGTTTGATGTCGTAGGGAAAGATGAAATAAGTTTTTCCTTGAGCTAATTGTTTTGTGATTTTAATAACCAGATTATGGATACTCTGACATGAGGAAGTTTACTTTCTGGTTAACTAATATATCTTAACGAAACTCTGTGTACAGTTTAGATAATTGCATTTAAATGCTAAACTGAAATTTAATTTATAACTTGTTAGAGATCTGTGTTGTATATAGTTATTTTTAGGTTTATTGTTATGATCCAGTTTGAATATGTCACCGTGTGGACAAATGTAACGAATTCCTTTGTTTTATTTCAATTTTAATACTCAATCTGTTATTTGGGATTGAAATCATTCTTACCTTCTTTGCTTGATTTTAATAGTTGCTTGGAAGTTCTTTTTTGTCAGGATGGCAAGACCTTTGATACATTGGAGGGAGCTGATCCGTCAAGCTTAGCCAATAAGGTTGCCAAACTTGCAGGCTCAATTAACCCTGGAGAGGCTGCTTCTCCTGCCAGTCTCGGGATGGCTGCTGGATCTGCCGTTCTTGAAGCCGTGAAAGATTTAGCTCAAGTAGATGCATCAAAGGAGAAAAATCTAGTTGAACCAGGGCTTAGTGGTTCTCTTAAGAAGCGATTGCAGCAACTCGTTGATTCTCATCCTGTTTTCCTTTTCATGAAAGGAACCCCTGAAGAGCCAAAATGTAAATTTAGCAGGAAAGTTGTTGAAGTGTTGAAGGAAGAAAAAGTCAAGTTTGGAAGTTTTGATGTCATGTCAGATTCAGAGCTTCGTGAAGGCTTGAAGAAGTTTTCAAATTGGCCAACATTTCCTCAGCTTTACTGTAAAGGTGAGCTTCTTGGTGGGTGTGACATAGCAGTTGCTATGCATGAGAATGGGGAATTGCGAGAAGTTTTTAAAGATCAAGGAATTGATACCATCGATGAAGAAAAAGAATCAGGAGATGCCAAAGGCGGGATATCTAAATCTACTAATTTGAGTACTGGCTTATCATCTCGACTGGAAAGTCTGATAAATTCTAATGCAGTTATGCTCTTTATGAAGGGAAAACCAGATGAACCAAAGTGTGGTTTCAGTAGGAAGGTTGTTGAAATTCTCCAGCAAGAGAGCGTACCCTTTGACAGCTTTGACATTCTTACTGATGAAGAAGTCCGTCAAGGGCTTAAGGTTTATTCAAACTGGTCCAGTTATCCTCAGCTGTATATCAAAGGAGAGCTTATTGGGGGATCAGACATTGTGTTGGAGATGCATAAAAGCGGAGAACTTAAGAAAAGTTTACAGGAGAAAGGGATTATTCCTGCAGAGAGCATTCATGATCGACTGAAGAAATTGATTGCCTCATCCCCTGTGATGCTCTTCATGAAGGGTACCCCAGATGTACCAAGATGTGGTTTTAGTTCCAGAGTTGTTGATGCCCTTCGACAGGAGGGCCTGAATTTTGGGTTTTTTGATATATTAAGTGATGAGGATGTGAGACAGGGATTGAAGGTATACTCAAATTGGCCAACCTATCCTCAGCTCTACTACAAAAGTGAGCTGATTGGTGGTCACGACATTGTGATGGAGCTGAGAAATAATGGGGAGCTGAAGTCGACCTTATCTGAGTAGGATTATTATGATTCCATTCTGGTTGTGTATTGGTATTTAGAACAAGTGTGATTGACAATCATATATGGCGATTTTGATCCTGGTGTCAGGAATGTGTTTGATATCATTGTAACAATCTAGATGGTTACTTTTATATACGTCGTCAGTGATTATGAATGCTAGTTTTCTGTCCTGTTGAAAATTTTCAACCTTTTATATACTTTTGTCAGTGATTCTGAATGCTAGTTTTATCTCCGGTGGAAAATTTTAATCCTTTGGAATTCAAATTGAATACCAACTGTTGTAAACCTCAGTTTGGTGCTGGCGAAGATGCTAACTCAGGAAGTTACTTGCCTGTTATATTTAAGACTGAGCAATCATATCTTTGCAATTGTAGCCGGACACTTTCTTTGGAAAATCACGGGTAAGAAATAATTTATTTGTAGTTTTGACATTTATGGGAGAGACACTAACCTTTACAACAAAATTTGATTAAAAGACATTATTTATTTCACACAAGATATAGTTAAGAAGTTAAATGTAAAGTTTTCTTTATTATTGACCTTTTACTTAAAAGTTGAAAAATAATTGATTACAACTTTTAATTTTAGTATTTTCAAGAGTTATTGTTTACAGCTTTTATTATTTGATTATTTGACCCATATGATTAAATTTAGAATGGTTGTTTTCAAATATCTTTTTTTAGCCAAACTATTTAGTGTGCTTTTAGCCTTCCAAAAGTTGTGTATTTTAGTTTGGGATTTCACCCTATACCTCCAAGAATTTCATCTTGCATCTCTAAAATTTTCTGAAATATTTGTAATGTCCTCTATTAAGACATGATTAACTTTTAATAGAAACAAGATAATTTTTTTGACCAGATTCTCATTCTCCACTAAAATATCTGGCTTTCTCTCTCATCTTAAGCTCTATCTTTTTCATACCAAGTTTTCTTCAATTTTCTTTCATTTTCTTCGTTTTTTTTATCTTTTCCATCGATCCACAAATCACATTGTGCTTGTTCAAGATCAACTTCTTCTTGTTGAAGATCACGTTCTGGTTATTGGGTGTTGTTGCATCTGTTCACCCTCTTCTTTGTTGATCTTCTTCCCTGTATTAGGATTTGTATATTGAAGGTTTGGACGAGATAAAGGAGAGAGATTTGTATATACAAGTTGTGAAATAGTGAATCAGATATGGAAATGCGAGTAGACACAAATCGAATTTCGAAAACCAATTTAACCTTCATTGGATTTCGATATCCGATATACATATTTTCGAATTTTGATATCAGATGGGGTATGTGTCGGATTGCCAAATCCGATTAAGACCTAGAGCTTTCAAATAGACCCCGATTAAGACTTGGAGCTTTCAAATAGACCCATGTAACTGTTTGACATGAGAAACTTCAAACAAAATCACTCTCCTAGTCCAATGTCAACCACGAAAGCAGCAACACCATATAAGCACGTCCCCACACTTCTCTAACGAAAAATCTCTCTCAAATGCAACAAGAATGGAAGACCACAAACTATACATGACAAAGCATAAAATGAAAGAGGTGAAGGGGTGGAGAGACAAGTAACTATAGAAAGTAGTCAAATTATTAAATAAGTTGGTCAATCACTTTATTTAACTTCATTTAATTCTCACCAAACTTCATTAATCAAGAGGACAAATGTGGAACTTGGAGGTATAGGGTGAAACCCCAATTGTTTGATCTCATTGTACATAATAAAGGTGTTTCATCGAGTGATAAAGTGCAAGTACCTTAACTTTGAGCATAATAAGCTTCTGTAGGCAAAAAAATAATATTTTGACAATTTTACAAAAAAAAATACAACTAGAGTATTATCTAACATACTAATCACTAAAGTGATGATTGGTCACAAAGATGTTAATCTTTGATAAAAATAAGAGTTTTAATAGAAAAACTAAGATAATTCTTTTTCAAAAATGCAAATTTATATATTGACTCAAAGATGTTTACATTAGTTTCTTATACCTCTATATATAGGTACATAAGTTTAAAAAAACCTAAAAACCCTCAAATAAAGCCTAAAGTTTAAAACACAAAAATAAAAAATTACATATGCAAATTTTTTGTCTAACGAGACTTGCTTGTCTAGTGAACACAAATTGACTCACCCAACAAATTTAAAATTCTATCAAATTAAAATAAAATTACAAATTATTTAAGTCTTTAAATTATTCTTCAATTATACTAATGATTTTTATATTCTTTAAATTTTCTTTTTCATGAAACATTATAAGATTCAAAGAGACTGTTTTGATCTTGAACTTTTTGATACATTTTTTAAATTATAAAAGATCTTTCTCAAATTCTTCTAATATATCTTTTAAAAAATAATATTTCCTTTATTATACCTCTTCTTAATAATTCGTTGAATTTAAGAATTCGTTCTTAAATTCTTAAATTCTTAAGAACAAATAATATTTAAATTCTTAAATAATATTTCCTTTATTGTGATTAGTGTCAATATAATACCACTTTATAAACAATTCATTTTAAAGACTATAGACTTCTCTTGTGTCTTCACTCTCCAATCCTTTTGCATTTCACTAAGTTTATACATGGACTACAACTACACACTAACATTTACAAAACTCAAATATACAATAATATTTCTTGAATTTTTCCAGATCTTTAAGTTTGAAATGACAATTTTTTTCACTCAAATCCATTCAAATCATCTATCCCAAATCATCTCCCACAAATCACTACAAAAGAACAAAGCCTAAGTTTGAAATGACAATTTTTTTCATCTGCAATATACTTGCTCACATGTATTATTATGCACATATTTATCCTTATTGTTATGTATTTCCAAAATTAACAAAAGCATTCTTCATTGCTGATAAAAAAAAATACTCATCCTTCATAGAAATTGAAACATTTGGAAGGATAAATTTGATGAAGAAGGTGTTGAAGATGTCAAGTTGGTGCCAATTCCATGTTGTCATGTGTTCCACCACAAATGTATTGTGGAGTGGCTGCATATTAGCCATACTTGTCCTTATCCTGTATCCACCACCCATGACTAATTCATATGTTGTTAGATGAGTGTATCTACTTTATGTACGAAGAAAAAATTATAAATTTGTAATGGGGTGGATCAGTCATTACTATACTTTGATTTTGAATTGAAATAATATTATTTTCCTCTATCTTTTTTAATTAAAAACCACCAAAAATTGCATTTCTGGATTCATTCAATCATCATTGGATTGTAGTAGTAAATTACATTTTGAATACGCATGCAATCACTTTATACTTTAAGGTTTTGAATGTTCATAAACTAATCTATTTGGCAAATATTCTCACGTGCCAATTGGGAAATTACTATAAGATTTTGTTTGGGTAGCAAAACTATCACTTAAAAACTTCCATAAAATGATAAAAGAAATATTTACTTTCCATTTAGTATGTTTATCTCACCTAGGTAAAAGATAAAATAAATACATAGGTTAGAGAACAATTATCAAATAAATACTATTATTTTCACATTTAACAATTTTTTACACACACTTTATATTTACTATTTTATTCTTTACTTTTTTTGTATTCATAAATACAAAATTTAACTTTTTTTAGTGATGAAAATAATCCTAAAAGTGGATTGTCAACAAAAAAAAATCATATAATAGACAACTCTATAAAATAAGTATAGTACGACATAGGAGATCAAACAAAAATATCTTGAATTTAGAAAAATCTTGGTAACAGACAATCATCATATCATAAGAAGAAAAACTCCCACATAAGTTTGAATCCTGAATCTGCAAATGAGTGACAAGATTTCTCTTGACTTCAACAATCATTATGGTCGTATTTAGAGCGACCAAGATGAAGAAATCAAAGAAGAAGAAGATGAAGAAAGTGGAGAGTAATTGTAATAGTAATAGAAGAGAGTTCATACAAGAACGAAAAGAGTCAAAATCACCCTCCAATGAAGTCGTTCTTTTTCCTCATACTTATTGTAATATTTGTAAATTACCGTTTCGTGATCAATCACACATGTTCTATCACTTGTATGCTGTCATCATCTCTCTAATATATCCAACAAAAAAATAAATATTGTAAGGATAAATTTTAGTTTGATTCCGATACTATGTTAAGAAGTGAATTAAACCTAACTCAACCTTACAAAATCAGCTTGTAAGATGAGTTTTGCACTTATTTATATATTATAAATTGGTTTTATCTTTAGTTGATGTGAGACTTTCAACCTGAAATCTGAATCTAGTAATATTCTTGTTAAGAGTGTGAAGATGAATGAAAGAGAAAGGTAAATTAAAACCAAATATTATTAATCCATGATAACATAAGGACCTATTAATTATAACCATATGAATTAACAAAGTCTCCTAATTTTAGTTTGTTGGGTGTCCATAAACTGAGAGAGGCATGCGAGCAACTTCATTTCAAGTGCTTTGCACTCATCAATCTGCATTTGAAGCTCTAATCTCTCCTTCTTAAGGTTCTTGTTCTCCTCCATAAGAAGTTGCTGATTGTTTTCTTCTGTGGAACTCGTTGCATTTTCCTCAGAAGAAGACTTAAGGTATGCAGGAAAAACACTTGGCTCGCACTTTTTCCTTGTGATTTCACCTAGCATGTGCCTGCAACCCCTCTGAAATTTCTCGTGTTTGAATTCCCATCTTTTCGATGACATTTTCTTAAATCCCTGTTTTCAAATTTCACAAAAAACACAACCACCTAATACATTAACAACTTTTTATTTTATTTCGTTACAAATACTATGTATAACACTGTTGCGTGTTTTCAAGTATTTTTTTAGATACTAAACTTATATTCTGAATGTTGAAGTAAAGTGGTACGAGATTACGTAGAAGCAGCATGCGTTGAACACATAAAAATATTATTTCCACGTCATCAGGTTAATGTTGATGATGGTCAAAGTTTCTGAAAATTCTTTAATCCAAAATAAGCAACAAATTTGTGGATGTTCAAATTAAGTGTGCTCTAATCCAAGTGAAGCAGTAAAGTACGTCTGGTATGACTATTTTGACTTTTAGTTCAAAATAACTGATTTGACCATCATATTCAATATAAATATATATTCATTAACTTGACGTTCATTTGAATGAACGTGGTTAGATTGTTTTGTTTACTACGATACCTCCTCCTATTAATAAGAAAAAAAAACCTATGATTTTTCCTTTTCAATACATAGCTCCTTCTAGCGTCCTAATTTTGAACAAAAAAAACATAAAGCTACAGCATGAAAGAAAATAAAATATACTTTGAGAAACAATTTTCTTACTTTTTACTCTCTTTTTTCTTAAAAAAAATATACAAAAAATCATTATTTTATAATAATTTTATCCTTATACTAAATGTTAAATGAATATAAAAGTATGTAATTCTACCCTTATTTATAAAAAATAATCCGATTTTTTGTTTTACAAATAAAATTTTTGATGGTTAAATTACTTAAAAGTAAGATTAAATTATGTAAAAATTAATTTATAAGCCTATTTGTAATTAAATCAAATTAAAAATTTATTATATCAAAATCATTTGATTCAACAAGATTTATAATTTGTTAAACCTATATCTCTAATTATCGAAAGATTAAATTATAAGTAAAATCCTTCTTAAAATTGATCTTTCATAATGTTTTTTATCAGAAATTTCGAAAATTCAAGGTGGTTGATATATAATACTGAACGTCGAACGTAAAGATATGATAATATGAGAATTGTAAGTTGGTTTTCCTTATGAGAAATGTTGAGAGAAGAGAGTATGTGAAAGCGTAAAGGAGGTGAAAGAAGTTAGGAACTTACATAAGTGTTCAATTGGCGAATGAAGCTAGAGAAGTTGTTGTGCTTGAAATATCTAGGCAAGGTGTGCTCAGAGAATTCTGCAGGAGACCACACAACAAAGGCACTTCCTTCTTCATTCCACGACACTATTCTTGTCATATCTTCACTCTCACCTTCTTCCAACAGATCGTACGTCTTCAACAGAAATGGTGCCGGACACCTTTGCCTCGGTGACTGTCCTGCATGTGCATGACCACCAACAACAACGTTGTTATTGTTGTTGTTGTTACCTAAACCAAGGTTCAGCTCTAACACACTGTTATCAACCATGCTTGTTTATGTTATTGTGCACAAGTCTAACTCTATGATTACCTATTCATTTGTGTTGCCTAAACAGCTTCGTATTCTACACACTCTTCTTTTTATAGCATCCACACCTACCACTTGGTAGCTACAAAAAACCCACTGCTGCTGCCGTTGAAGGTGGACTTTTTCCCTTTGGTCTTCCCAGTGGTTTCTTTTTCTCCTGCTTTTTTTTACTTTCTCTCGCACGTGAGCCTAATAGTATTCAAATCCACACATTTTTTCTGGTCGCCATTTTCTCTATCTGTTAATTTGGAAGGTTGGTGATGTCAATTTTTGTGTTAGTCAGAGGAACTTTTATGACTTTGCCCATGTGATGGCGATGCCAACGTAGCGCCGAATACTTGTTTTAAAACTTCTATCGATTGAAATACAGTGGCTGTGTCCCAAATAAAACAAAATATTATTCAAAGCTTTGGTTTCTTTGTCATGGATTTCCTTTTATTTTATGCTTCACTGCTAATAAGACATGTTTCAATAATGGAGAGTTTGTCTGCTCATTCTATAGAACTTCTTTCGTATAAAAACTTTCAACAACTTCTCTAGATTTATATATTTTTAGAACATAGTTGTGGAATTCCAGCGCACAATTTAGAGTTTGTTGAAAATTGTTCTTTCTTATTTCTTTTAGAAAAATAATAATTATTTCGGACACAGGATTGAAGTTCTAAATTTAGGTTAGGTTGTGTTGTGTCGTCCAAAGTTTAAATTCTACTGCGAATTTCAAGTGTTGGGTTGAACAGTTTGTCTAAACCCTTCGAAAATATTTGTAAAAGACAATCTGAGATCAAAGTCATTTTAACGTTTAACAGTTAACAATCAATGTAACAGTAAATGCACATAACCTACTTTCTTGTTGGGATAAACTTAAATTTTAGAGTTTTATTAATAATTTTATTTAAATCTTATTTTATTAGTTTTGGATTTAGTAATATTTGATTTGATTTTGATAGAGATAAAATAGATATAGGTAGTTTTGATTTTCCATTTATTTAGGAGAGTATTATTTTATTGATATAAGATAGAGATATATTAAGTAGATTTTATTTTAAGTTAGTTGATATTCTATTGTTAGTTTTTATTATTTGTATTTGGTCCAAGGCCCTATTTGCACCTATTTAAAGGTTGCCAAAGTTCAATGAAAAGTAACTCCAGTGAATTGAAGAGTCAAATTATTTGTGTGGGTCACATTTTTCTCAACAGTGGTATGAGCCAAACATCGTGAGAGAAAAAGTGAGTGCTTGATTTTTTGAGAGAGATGACAAAGGTTGTCAATGGTGTGAGTGTGCCACAATTGACGAGAAAAACCAATTATGATAATTGTTGCCTACAGATGAAGGCGTTATTGAGATCCCAAGACGTTTGGGATATGGTGGAAGACGGGTATGTTGAACCTGATGAGGATGAACATCAGACGGTGGCACATATGACAACGTTGAAGAAAACTTGTGCAAGAGAGGGGTCAACATTGTATTTTATCTATAATGCAATAGATGAGTTGGGATTCGAAAAAATAGTGAATGCCAAATCAGCAAAAGAAGCCTGGGAGATATTGGAGGTTGCATATAAAGATGACAATCGCGTTAGACAAGTCTGAATACAAGCTCTCAGAGGAGAGTTTGAACAATTGAAGATGGAGCCCAAAGATCATATAACCGAGTACATAACTCGGGTGGAGAAGGTGGCTAACCAACTAGGTAGGAATGAAGAACAAATGCCATCTAGCCGGGTTGTGGGAAAATTTTTGAGATCTCTTACAAAAGATTTCAAAAGTATCGTGTGCGCCATCGAAGAATAAAAGGACTTTGGTTCTCACAGTGGATGAACTTGCTGGGTCATTAGAAGCCCACGAACAAAGGAGAAGGAGTTGGGATGATCAGGTTGAACCCGACGACCAAGCACTACAGGCTACAGTTTGACTCAAATAAAACTCGGATTACTCAGAGTCGAGGTCCTAGAGGTAGAGGGCGAGGAAGCCGATGATAAGGGAAAGGTCGGGGAGACCGGTCAAGAGTTGAGTGTTTTAAGTGTGGCAAGTACGACCACTATGCAAACGAGTGTAAATCAAGCAAATGCTACAATTGTGGTAAGGTAGGTCATATTGCAAAGTATTGCAAGACCGAGACAAAGGGGGAGACGAATCTCCTTACTGAAGATGCAGAAGAACTATTGCTGGCAAAGAGCTTGGATGTAGTGGACATGGAAAGCCCAATCCCAACAATGGATGAAGTGATCTCGGTAAAGGATGCAACAATTGTGGAAAAGGAGAACCTATAGAAAGAACTCAAACAAAAAGATGAAGAGATTCAGTAGATAGGGAGGCTTCTAGATGAACAGAGGGTTGAGCTTGAGGAGCTGAAGAAGGCGGCTCTTGAAAAGGAAGAGAAAGCATCTAGCGCTCATGAACCAGATAAAAATAGGGAAGAAGAAGATGAAGAAGAGATGAAGGCTGATGAGATTTCTACCAACTCGGTATGGTATTTAGATACTAGGGAAAGCAATCATATGTGTGGCTCCAAGGTGGTCGTGAAAGGGCGTGGAACAATCCGACATATGCAGAAAAATGGACAAGTTGGAGAGATTAGGGATTGTATGAATTAGAGCTGAAAATCTTGGAGAGAAGATGCAAACCCAGAGTGGGATGATGCACATGGAAAGCCGATTGAAAGAAGGAAGAATTTAAGTTTATGAGAGAGTTTGTTGGGATAAATTTAAATTTTAGGGTTTTATTAATAATTTTGTTTAAATCTTATTTTATTAGTTTTGAGTTTAGTAATATTTGATTTGATTTTGATAGAGATAAAATAGACATAGGTAGTCAAAGTTTAGTAATATTTGATTTGATTTTGATTTTGATTTTAAGTTAGTTGATATTCTATTGTCAGTTTTTATTATTTGTATTTGGCCTAATATCCTATTTGCACCTATTTAAAGGTTGTCAAAGTTTAATGAAAAATAACTCCAGTGAATTGAAGAGTCAAATTAGCGGTCTAGTTTTGATTAACGTTAACCTAATCACAGTCGAATTGTAATAATTATATTTTACCATTTAATCAATCAGTCTTGACTAACTGCGTGGGATAGTTTGTATCAATTCATTTGATCAATGACTTGCTAGTTTGCTTGATGACCATTCAATTTGACCGAACTAGTACAATAATAATATTTTGTTAGAAATTCATATTATAACCATTACTCTGATTGAGAATTCGTTGACAAAGATGATAACAATAGGAAATGCAACCCAACATCATTCAAAAAAGAAAAGGGTGCAAATCTATTTGGATACAGAAAACTACCAGCTATATATCAAACTAAAAGTCTAAACAAAAGAAAAACAGACTTTAACATTCTATGGAAATGCAGAAAAATTTAAAACTTCTCAGTAACATACTTCACTTCGAGACAAAACTGTTTGGAATATAAAGTTACGAATCTGATAAACAAGTCAATGGAAATGTCAAACAACTTTCACCTTATCCTCTCATAAATACTTCAAAAGAAAAATTAAAACAAAAGCGGAATTACCTTTTATAAATCAAAATTAATTTATATGAGTTAATTAATTGAAAATCTCTCGTATATATAGCTTCTTTAATATTTTTAAAATTTTAATTTATGTAAAAACTAATTTTATCTTCAATTTTTTTTTCACGTTCTAAAAGTGTTTTTGGAGTGGCAAAAGTTTATAGCTACGAAAGTTGGCATGAAGTGCCGCAAAATCTGACTCACTTGGAAAAACATAGCAAACTCGTCTCCCACTTGTGCTCTTGTTATTCCAATTTCCATTTCATGATGTAATCGTTTTATTATGCCTTTTCAATTTGGTGGTACCCACTAAAAGTTTTCTTTTTTATTTTTCTTTTCATTCACATCATCATCATCTACAATTCTTCTTAGATTTAGTGTTAAACTAATCCAAGTCAATTAAGATGTAACTAAAGTTTAATTAGAAATTGAATTTTTTGTTAATATTAAATACATTAATCATTTATTTCATTTAAAACAACAAAATTAAATCTCTGGCGGCGCTATTAATTAAAGGATTAGGGCGTGGGTTATGAAATCTTCAAGGTCTTTTGCTGATCTAATTAAGCAATGCAAAACTTCTAAGTTGACCAATTTGGATGGTTGTTGAATTTAGTTAATTTAGTGATGAATTGAAAATTAACCTATCTCATTCCGTCTACGTTTAAGCTGTAATGATTTTTTCATCGATTTTTCTTGTTTTCCTCATATTAAACTTTTATAATTGAGATGATGGTTTTCTAATTAAAACTCTTAATTAGATCCGTGTGTGTAGCTAATTGGGGAGTATATTTATAGACTAAATCTAATCATTTGCAAAAGTTAGGTCAATACTTATTGCACCCCATGTTTTCTTTCTGTGCCCCCATAGGTCTGACGAAATGACGGTTTTAACCCTTTTCGTAGTATTCAACAAAACCTTACTTCCCTCTATTGTGTTCCTCATTATGTTCTTGTTGCTTGTCGAGGAAGAAGACATGATTTATACTTGGCAATGGCTTCATCAACATAATTTGTATTTTCTCTATACATGTATACTCATATTTTTTCTTGTGGTTGACAAAATTTCTAATGAAATCGCAATCATATTTAACTTGTTTTTAAGTCTAAAAAAATTAGTCATCGATCTCTCTCTCAAAAAATAATATGATTATAATATTATATTAAAAAATAAATTTTAAGTCTAATTGTAAGATGATGTTTTTATTCATTTATATATTTAAATTTGTTTTATTTTTAGTTGACGTAAGACTTTTAACACGTATCACTCCATATAAAATTTTTAACAATATTTTAATATAATAAAGTATTATTTTTTTATTGAGTTATTATTTATTGTTATTATACTTACGTATTTTAAATTTAATAACTCATTATATCAAATTAGAGCCAACACAATCAAAAGTTAAACTTCCGTGAATCGTGGAGAAAAGATTTTGCAATACTCCATAAATATAACAGAAAAGACCGAATAACTTATATAAAAGAATACCTATTGATCTGGCTTTTAAATTAAAGTTAATATCAAGTTTTTTATATGGATTTGATTTAAGTCTCATTAATTATAAATAAAAATGTATAATTTTAGAAGTTCTTCTCAAATATATTTTTAAATAGTGAAATAAGTAAATAAAGAATAATATTAGAAGAAAATAATCCTTGATAAATGTAACATCCCAAAATTATACAGCAACTATATAATAAAGTATTATTTTAATATAATAAAGTATTATTTTTTTATTGAGTTATTATTTATTGTTATTATACTTACGTATTTTAAATTTAATAACTCATTATATCAAATTAGAGCCAACACAATAGAATAGAATCAAAAGTTAAACTTCCGTGAATCGTGGAGAAAAGATTTTGCAATACTCTATAAATATAACAGAAAAGACCGAATAACTTATATAAAAGAATACCTATTGATCTGGCTTTTAAATTAAAGTTAATATCAAGTTTTTTATATGGATTTGATTTAAGTCTCATTAATTATAAATAAAAATGTATAATTTTAGAAGTTCTTCTCAAATATATTTTTAAATAGTGAAATAAGTAAATAAAGAATAATATTAGAAGAAAATAATCCTTGATAAATGTAACATCCCAAAATTATACAGTCAGCAACTATATAATAAAGTATTATTTTAATATAATAAAGTATTATTTTTTTATTGAGTTATTATTTATTGTTATTATACTTACGTATTTTAAATTTAATAACTCATTATATCAAATTAGAGCCAACACAATAGAATAGAATCAAAAGTTAAACTTCCGTGAATCGTGGAGAAAAGATTTTGCAATACTCTATAAATATAACAGAAAAGACCGAATAACTTATATAAAAGAATACCTATTGATCTGGCTTTTAAATTAAAGTTAATATCAAGTTTTTTATATGGATTTGATTTAAGTCTCATTAATTATAAATAAAAATGTATAATTTTAGAAGTTCTTCTCAAATATATTTTTAAATAGTGAAATAAGTAAATAAAGAATAATATTAGAAGAAAATAATCCTTGATAAATGTAACACCCCAAAATTATACAGTCAGCAACTATATAATAAAGTATTATTTTAATATAATAAAGTATTATTTTTTTATTGAGTTATTATTTATTGTTATTATACTTACGTATTTTAAATTTAATAACTCATTATATCAAATTAGAGCCAACACAATAGAATAGAATCAAAAGTTAAACTTCCGTGAATCGTGGAGAAAAGATTTTGCAATACTCTATAAATATAACAGAAAAGACCGAATAACTTATATAAAAGAATACCTATTGATCTGGCTTTTAAATTAAAGTTAATATCAAGTTTTTTATATGGATTTGATTTAAGTCTCATTAATTATAAATAAAAATGTATAATTTTAGAAGTTCTTCTCAAATATATTTTTAAATAGTGAAATAAGTAAATAAAGAATAATATTAGAAGAAAATAATCCTTGATAAATGTAACATCCCAAAATTATACAGTCAGCAACTATATAATAAAGTATTATTTTAATATAATAAAGTATTATTTTTTTATTGAGTTATTATTTATTGTTATTATACTTACGTATTTTAAATTTAATAACTCATTATATCAAATTAGAGCCAACACAATAGAATAGAATCAAAAGTTAAACTTCCGTGAATCGTGGAGAAAAGATTTTGCAATACTCTATAAATATAACAGAAAAGACCGAATAACTTATATAAAAGAATACCTATTGATCTGGCTTTTAAATTAAAGTTAATATCAAGTTTTTTATATGGATTTGATTTAAGTCTCATTAATTATAAATAAAAATGTATAATTTTAGAAGTTCTTCTCAAATATATTTTTAAATAGTGAAATAAGTAAATAAAGAATAATATTAGAAGAAAATAATCCTTGATAAATGTAACATCCCAAAATTATACAGTCAGCAACTATATAATAGAATATTTACATGTATTAATATAACAAAACAGTCTTACAGATAAGGAGATAATTCTCGCAAGGGGCCGAACGACCTTACATAAATACACAGAAGTTTACGAGCGCACAAAAAGTAATAAGGACGAAAGGGTTTACAAAAATAAATACCGAACGTCCAACTATTTAACTACAGAAAAAGGACGCTCGTTCTAAAACGGCCCGCTAACTTAACTAAACTAATAGCTCACCGAACGTCCTACTGTTCGGCCTTCACTTCAACCTCTACCAAATTCTCTTCAGCAATTAGTCCTTCTTCAAGTGTTTCCTCCAGAGAAGCATCTACCTCTGC
This sequence comes from Vigna umbellata, assembly GCF_029865625.1. Classification (NCBI taxonomy): domain Eukaryota; kingdom Viridiplantae; phylum Streptophyta; class Magnoliopsida; order Fabales; family Fabaceae; genus Vigna; species Vigna umbellata. Next base: position 52,030,192 of record NC_142165.1, on the reverse strand, counting down.
TCACATCCACACGGATGATCATTGCAAGGACAATACGGATACACATATACAGACAACACAATGGAAAACGAAGGGTAAGCTTATTGAATTTAATTCAAGTACAACATACATTTCATACATATCAAACACATCAAATAAGTTACAACACATACGTTCAATTCATTCGTTAACTCAGTCAAAATCCTGATACTAGACTGACCGTCCGGACTGTATGAATCCTGTGTAGCTAAGGCGTTCGTGCACAAAGGTGGAATGACTGGAATGCTCATCAGTCGCCACCTGAGGTTAGTCCGTTCTGTCCAAGTTACAGTTATGGACTAAGACCTCCTGCCATTCCCACACATGACATACTCCTCTCTACTTGAGAACGAGCACTCACGGAATATCAGGATGAACCACCATCTAAGCTTACCACGTTCATACTTTACCATTTCAATTCCATTTAAGAGTCGTTCCTCCCTGGAACGCTCGTTCAAAATCCACAATCATAATTTCAGTTCTTATAGTGTTCGCACATCATAATACTTCCTCTTAATAACATTTTCATTCTTTGTTCCACTTACATAAAATGACGAGCGTTCAATCCTCTTCATAACGAGGACGAACGTCAAAAGCGAGACCCAAAGATCTTCTTTTCCGAAAGAATAGAGCTGACACATTTTACATGACGAACGTTATTACAAATTTGAATCAGTTAAATGAACTGACTCTAGAACAATTCAACTTATACTTAGAATAATTCCCTTGCCAAGATTCAGAGTCAATCCTACTGAATGAAGATACAGAAAACGAGTACTAAATGTACTAAGTACAATTTAGTTAGAATAAACCGACCGCCAGTAAATGACAGAACTCGGTACGCGAATTCACTGAAGTTTAGGACGAACGCTATTTAAGTTCATTGAAAATTTCGAGAAGAACGAACGTTCGGTAAAGGACCGAGCGTTCCTTTATAACATACGCATTGGGACGAGCGTTCGATATAAGACCGAGCGCCACTTAGGACGTACGCTTTGGGTCGAGACCCATCGCTAATTTAAAATTTTAGAAATAGGATTTTATATAAGTTGGAATGGTGAAGTTACATTTTTAACAATAGAACTAAGTGTCTGACTATATATACTTTCAAGTTTCTCAATCTCTCACACAACACTCAGGATATCTACGTTTGGCCGAACGCTCAAACGTAAAGTTATATATATAAAAGAGGGCGTTCGTCCTCAGATACAGTTCTTTCAAATTGAAAGGGTTCAGCTATTTCAAGGAAGTTACTGAGAATACCGAACGGTCAAAGACCGTTTCGATAACGAACGTTCATTATCATAAAATTTCATATTCAAATTCAACTTACAGTAAACACATTTTTCGGTATAAACTTTCATAAATTAAATTACTCATATCATAGTACAATCCATACTTTTCATGCATTCATCTCATCATCAAAATCATATAATAAAATCTGATACCATAGATCATATTCAATAAAAATTCACAGAACATGCATCCAACACAGTATAACTCACAGAACAGTCATGCAACGTAGTACAATTCAAGAATTAAATTTAATAAGCTTCCCTTACCTATAGAAGTGTGTGTACGTTCTCCAGACAGAGAATTAGTTTTCAGTGAAAATCTCTTCTACCCTTAACGCTCAACCCAAAACTCTTCAAGCTAACATTACAGAAAACCAAAATTGGTTCAGATAAGGTGCATGCAAATTTCAGAGTGAGGCTTGCATGTTGATAAGGAAGAACAGTTAAGAACGTGAAACTTACCCGTTTCAGAATCCAAAACCGTTCGGTTCAAAACGTAGCTTATGACTCCGGGATTGCTTCCAAGGTGTCTGAAGGTTGATCGGAGTAGGAAATGGTAAGTTGCAGAAGAGAGAAGGAGAATGGTTTTTAGAGAGAAGACGGAGGAAGATGAAAAATCAAGTTTTTGGAAAGAAGGTGCATGCAGAGGAGAACGAAGAGTTTTTCTGAAAAACTTAGTTTTGCTCCACGGTTGAAAACGACCGTCCCCCTCTCCAATTGACACCTGGTTTCCACTTACTGTTTTCGAACCTTCCGAATTGACACATGTCAGAGGGGAGTCAGAGAAGGTGAGTGCGTTTTAATGGCACTGCACGTGTGACGTGGGTGCATTAATGAAAGCTAGTAGGTGACTCAGTACAGTAATAAATGAGACGTGACAATAAACGTCAGAGCATATTAAAAAAAAGATTAAATATTTATTATAATTTGATATACTAAAATAAATAAGATGAAACTAATTTCATAAAATGTATTTTATTTCACTTCATCACATTCATCTTTTCCTTTCAATTGTTATGGGAGTTATGAATGGTGTGAACTGAAAACCTTTCTTCATATCAGTAATACTTATTATGGGAGTTATGTATGATGGGAACTATATATTGAATATTTTTTATATTTGAAAATTACATTATTATTATTTTAATGAGATTGTTTTGATAGAAGAAATTATCATCAAAACTTAAAAGTATAAGTTTCTAGTTCATGTTATATTTATGTGTGGACATCTTTAATATGGACTCTCTGTTGACTTAATATTCCCCAATAACCGTCATAAAAATAATATTCTTAGAGAAAATTAGCAATTTCCTTTGGTTCTAATTGTGGGGTTGCAGGACAAAGAAAGAAAGAGGTTGAGTCTTGTTGGAAAGAAGAGAGAAAAAAGTTTTTTTTATAGACGTTTTATTGGTATATTGATCCGTTTCAAATATATAGACTAATAAAACAGAGACACATACTTTAATATCAAAAAATTAATATATATATATATATATATATATCAACACAAACAAAAGCAAAAACTAAAATAACTAGAGAGTGAGAATACCTTTTTTTTTTCTTCACTCCAACTCACATTAAAAAATTCATGTTAAAAGTATTTAGAATAGATTATGCTATAATTAATTATGTGATGTACTTTTTCATTTTCAATTTTTTAAAATGAAATAAATTAATCGAATAATAATAATGTATGGATAATAAGTGAATAAATAAACGATTCCTTTGACACCTTGTTTCTTACACCACCATTCATAATTTGATTAATTATTTCATTTTAAATAGAGTTTTTATCTTTTGTTAATACTAACTCTAATAAAGATGGAATTTTTGTATCTTTCTTTAAAACTGCAAAAACTTATTCAGCAATCTACCAATAACCACCACGTTGGCAGAATTTTTTATATTTAAAACTGACGGAGAAAATGATTTTATTCTTTTAAAAAAAAAGTCGTTAAAAAGAAATTTTAAGATAATTAATGTCGTGCGGACGAAAAAAAGTAGCTTCTAAATAGGAAGAGTGTTTATGGCTGAAATGAAAAGGGAAATTATTGAACAATGATCGTAAGTTATCAAATTTTTAAATTCAAAAATCAAACATATTTTTTCAGAAAAAGAATTACATTTAATATCAATCTTTCAAATAAATTCATGTTAAATAAACTTTCACATGGTGATATTTTAAAGTTAATCAATAATTTGTATTTATTAAATAAAGAAAAATAAATAAATGAATACAAAACATAAGAATTATATTTAATTCATGATAAAAATTGTATTTCACAAAAATACAGACACATTATAAATAAACACGTAACATTCTAAAATATAGCATTTCCACTATATAAGAGTCATCACATATTTAATATAATAGATCAATTATAAACTATAATATAAAGTATCAACTTAAAGTTATCCAAAAATAACTATAAATTTAAAATTTTATATATAAACAGTCTAAACAAAATTATGTACAATACTACTCTAAAAGAATTATATTGCAGCATCACCTCCATCAAGTCCTGCTCCAGGGAAACCTCCTCTCCCTCTGCTCACACTCACAAAATGATCATCGCAAAGAAAAGAAACCAACAACATACAAAACACAATCACAAACAAAGGGTAAGCTAGTTTAAAATAAAAGAACAATTAATATACTCATCGACTACATTACATACAATCACACATAGTCTTTCACCAATACAAAACACTTTATGCATGACACTAAAATGAATTGACTGTCCGGACTTAGAATGATTGTCGAGTTATGGCGGGTTGTACACTTGTGGTGGCTTCTACTGCTTTCCAAAGCCATTGCCAATGAGTTTCACCCTACCATACTCACAAGGTTAGTCTGTTCCATGCCTTGAATCATATTGGAAGCACCCAAGACTAAGACCCCCTGTTACTCCTTACGACATGGATCAATCCTCTTTACTTGAGAATGAAAGATCATTGGAGTTTCAAGATAACCCCCAAGACTGAGCTCTTGCATTCACTCTAAATATACTTAAACCTCACCAAGAGATTCCACTTTGGAACAACTTTCACCACTTTGAAACCATGCTTTGAAACCACATACTTTCACTTTGAATCTCAACACATAACTTTGATACTCATATAAACTCATACATACATATACATCATCCACAATGAATCCAAACACAACTTCTAAGCTATCAAGAACAAAGATGGAAAAAGTAAAACAGAACACAGACCAGCCACTCAACGACCACACTCGCTGGGCGACCACATAGTTTCCTCGCTCAGTGACGCAACTTGCTGTACGAATACAAAGACAGTGTTCCCCAGACCTCAACCTCTCGCTCAGCGACCCAGCTCGCTATTAGAACAAAATGACATTAATCCCCATACCCCAACCTCTCGCTTAGCGACCCAGCTCGCTATGCGTATAAAAGTGACAGTGTTCCCAGACCCTAACCTCTCGCTCAGCAACTCAGCTCGCTAGGTGAGATCCGAAACAGTGATCCATACCCTTCAACCACTTGCCCAGTGACTCCACTCGCTAGGCGAATACAGAGACAGCCGTCCATATCTCTCAACCACTCGCCCAGCGACCCAACTCGCCCAGCGACCCAACTCGCCCAGCGACCCAACTCGCTTGGCGAATCTAGAGATAGTGGTCCAAACCCCTCAATCACTCGCCCAACGACCCAACTCGCTAGGCGAATCCAAAGACAGTGGTCTAGACCCCTCAACCGCTCACCCAACGACCCAACTCGCTAGGCGAATCCAGAGACAGTGGTCTAGACCCCTGACTTCTCGCTGAGCGAGTGGAGTCGCTCAACGAGTTCGCATAATTCTGTAACACGAAAATTGCAGAATTTTCACCCTGAACCATTCTTGACCAAATTGATGTATTTTTCCCAACTTCTAACCCTCCTAAATCTTGTTATACACTTAATTATACTCAACCAAGTGTGTCTAAACCATTCTAAACTTATTTTAAACAAGTAGCTACAAGATTCCACCAAAAACTTACAAAACTTCAACTTAGAGACCCAAATTGAATTCTACCATTTGTGGCACAATTTCAAGCAACTTATAGGAACTCTAACAAGTCCTAATTGATTTACCAAGACTCTCGAAACTGATCATTTGAGTCTAGAACCCCCAACTCATGTTTTCACTAGTTCACTTCATCAAAATTGTGTTCTAAACCAAGTGGAATTCTACCTAACCACCACCATCACCACAAACTCATACCTTAGATTTCTTCTATTTTAATTGTTAGAACAACTCACAAACATTCCCATAACAGATCACAACTGCATCAAACCATATTACTACTCTTTCCTCACAACTGCAACACCTAAAACTTCCTTCCTCCTACCAAAACACTACTAAGACATCTAAGTTCTCAATATTTATTTAATAAACTATCCCACACCTATTTCTAACATAATCACAACATGATATCATCCAATTTCAGATCAAATAGTCATTCAGTACATGTCATAACAATATTTCCTCATCACATAATCAATTTCACCCAATTACTTCAATCATCACTAACACAAAACAATATTTTGCATCCAAACAATTTAATACTCACAAATCATCAAACTTACACCACATGCTGCAATTAAAATCAAATACCGAACTTCCTTTACCTCTATAAAACTGGCACATTTCTAGAAAACCCCGACAATTGCTTTCATCGCAAGGAACCTTTAGAACGACCTACAAATCACCGATTGGTGAGTAGATACAAACCTTATAACCTAAATTGAATCGAGAGTCAAGGAAGAGGAACTCTCATTACATGCAAAACAGATTTCGTTCGCATGATCAAGAGTCAAGAAATACCAAGAAAAAAAGGAATGAAACTCACTTGCTCTAATCAACAAATTGATCGGTTGGATTAGAAGACTTTGACATCGTTATCGTTTAGGTACCTTCTGATCGTCAAACAGATGATCAAGGAGTGAGAAAACTTAGAGAGATGGTAAAGAGGTTAAGAGAACAGTGTTTTAGAGAGATAAAATATTTTTAAAGTAATGAGACGAGTTCATAAAATTCTATTTATATCATAAAGTTATTTTATAATAAAATACTCGATCTCATTATTTTAATATACCTATCAATTCTAATACTTTATTGTCTAGGTTCTTAATAAAATGTTAAACCATTTATATTGTTATTTATAAACAAAATCAAATTAATTAATTTATTAACACAATAATTTCTTTAAAAAAAAATATAAGAAATTTTACACTGCATATACCTATATACCTATAAAAATGCAAGTATCAGTATCATATAACTTTAAGACTCTTAGAAACTATTGGTTGAACTAGGAAATCATGACAAGTGATTGTAAACAAATTTGTATCCACGTTAAAATTTGTAATGGATATTAAATGAATACTTTCGATAGACATTTACTGATAATAGATACATGAAATAGGTACGAGTATCATGGTATTTGACTCATGCATACCTTCTACCCGCTAATAATTATTAGTAAATTTTATTTAAATATTTTTTTAAGTTTAAGTGGTTAAAATACAATTATTCGTAAAAAAGATATTAATCATGGAATAATTGTTTAAAATTTCACTTCAAATATTCCTATTTTTTTATTTAGATTTATGAGATTAAAGTTGTTTTTATATTATTAAAATTTAAATCTTCGCACAATTAATTTAAATTTAGTTTTTAAAAAGACCATATTCATCTATCTTATGAGTGACAAGACAGGTAACATGACAGATATTTTCAAGTAGAGTGGGTAACCATAAACAATATGTATCTACTTAATTCCTTGTCATTCCTTAACTATGACAATTAAAGTATAATTATTCTCCAAACAAAACCTTCGAAATCAAAACATCAATGACCTCATCACCTCAACATAAACAAAAGTCAGCATGCTGAAAAAGCTAAAAAAAACTATTGACATATTCATCTCAATTTTTTCTAAAACTATTAATACACGTAACTAATACATGTAACTAAACCAAAACAACCCTAAATGCATCATTAGAACTCACTTTAAACCAATTAAAATATAATTTATTTGTGTCATTTTATAACTGTACAATTTTATACCCTAATAAATAAAACATTATTTTTTATTTGTTTAATAAAATATATAAATTAAATGATTCTTATTTTTAAAAAATTAAGTAACTTTTTTTCTCAAGTATAACTACCACATAATTCAAGAAAAATTATATAACTATATTATTTTAAAATCATAAAAAAGTAAACATACATATCCATAAGATATGTGTTTACGCTAGTATCGATAAAAAATAATAAATTAAGTAATTTTGTTGAATGTTTTGAATAACATTACGAGTATAGATTTTAGCTTTTTTAATTACGCTGGTAATTTTTAATTGTTCATATCCGATGATCAAGGTTTACCCGTGTTCTTCTATTTGTGGCTGAAAACGTTCTTACTGGGATAATTGATTTCTGAAAAAATAATTAACTTAGGTCGAAAGAAAGGAGTAGGAGATACTGCAATATAGGACTTAGATAATGGTGAATCCCGAATAATGATGGATCATGACAGTTTGAGTGCAACTCAATTCCAAACAAGTTATAACCCTGAATATTAAAAAACTCTGAAACCCCATCGCCTCAAAATTACCACTAGGGCAACCAAGCAACACTAATCGGAAAAACCTCTCAGAAAATCAACAATGACAAGCCATGTAGGAATGAATTATAAAAAAAATGATTAAGACAACAACTTATAATCTAACAACATCCTGGAGGCAATCATAGAAATGAGAGATATTAATCTTCTCTTTGCCAGAATAGATGGCCTCCGCAGATCCACCTTGCTCCCCTTGCGCTGCCATTTCAATCAACATGTATAGCTTCCTGATAGGCATCTGATAATGGAAATTCAACATAAAATAACAATCAGAATAAACACCAGTATCATCGTGCAATCCATGTTCTTTGCCAACCACTGGCTTCCAATAAAAAAATTGTACAAATTAAATTAATAATAACCAAATAATTTAATTCTCTTACCATCAATATCTTCAATTTAAAAGAGACGCCCAAAGTTAAAAACAAAATAAATAAAACTTTGTTTACAAAAGGAGAAATATTATCAGAAATGCGAGCGACAGCTATTCTATTTGTAATTTGTACACAGGATAAACAAAACTCAACGAAAAAATGAAGTTCCCTTCCAAACCAAACTAATTTCGTTCCCTTGTTTTACACAAATTAGGAAAAACTGATATATGACAATTAAGAAATGAAGCACATAAAGGAGTGATTATACGTACATCATTCAATGCCTCTGCAGCAGAATCAATATCGTCCTCAGAGAATACACTCAACTGTTCAAGGACCTGTGGTTTTAAAAATGAAAAGGAGAAGCTTAACATTCAAGTTGAACTGCAAAGCTTACAAGAGGCACAAATTAAACTGTATCAAGTGATACAATCAGTTAAATTTTTATCAGATGAAACAACTTATTTGTTGTTAAGATTCAAGAGCACAAAAAAGCATGAAAGATAACAGGAAACGTTCACGAGACACAAGTCATAGCATGCAATTAACCCATGAGCCAGATAATACCACTATGTAAAGAAGAAATATGTTTACCTTCTTTGCATCCTTTGTGTTCAAGGTAGGAACGTGGTATGTAACGGAGAAGGTATCACAAAATCCAATTGAGTCCAAGAAACCCAGTTCACTTGTTGTGCCAACAACCATGAGTTTTTTCCCCTGTCAACATGAGTAGGAATGCACATTAGCTACAGAAAGATTTATGCAGCTTCAAAATTATTAATTACTAACATTTCAAACTTTTGATTGGCGATATTGACCATGTGGAGATGAACTATCAGAACTTAAAGGAAACATATATCTAGCCTCAATTGCAGAAAAAAACACAAACATTAAAACATCCAGATACCCAAGTTGTTGAAGATTGAAAACTAAATTCTCAGCTAGCACAAACAATTTGAATTAATTACTAGCTTCCACAAGCAAGAGAGAAATTTGACAAGGAGATTGTCAATCTTTATATTGCATTAAGGTGTAAAATATTATCAAACTGTCATGACATTTTGGATATCAGATGATAGATTTTGGTTAGCCCACTGGCAAGTAAAGTAGCACGGCAGTATATCTTCACCCACCCACTGAATCCAGATCTAGTCTTGTCAGTTTTTCTTTTGACATCCTAATAGATATGCTTCAGAAAGGAACTGAAAGAAAAGGATGAACAGAAACCTTTGGAGGAAGCCGTTTGAGCAAAACCAGTAGCGTCTGAGAAATCAAGTTTGAAAAACGAGGACCAATTGCTACATACTCTAATAATCTGGATTAATGAACAAGGAAACAATCAGTATTATTCATTCAGGAGGAATTCCTGGAAAGGATGATCAAATAAAATCACAAATCTTACCTCTCAATGTCATCAAGAACTATGACACTCAAGGGTGACCTGTATGCATCCTCAAAAACCTGTAGGAAATATTATAAAAAAAAACTTTAGACCATAGAATTTCCGTGATACAGGCAACTAGCTAGGGAGATACAGAAAAGACTATTATATCAATGTTGTTTATGCAGGGAAGATAATGGGAAGTCAAAAGCATGTATTGACTTTGACTTCACAAATCCTTACTTGCAAGACCAGTAACAGTCTTCGGAAACTGTATACACTATCAACTCAGTAGATTCAAAAGGCTCAAAAAGTATTAGTTATGACAAACCTTGATAATCTGTGCACATTTGGTGCTCTCATGTAGACCAATCATTGTTTCAGCTGAAACCTACCCAATCACAGAAGATGAATTACAGGTGGCCATAATTATAGTCAAAATACAATGCCGATTTCTTGAGAAAAATATCTAAAGATAAATGAACTTACTATCTTGACATACGGGAAATCACTGTCAATACCAACAGTAGCTGCTAGTGCAGTTTTACCACTGTGAGAACAAAGTAAGTTAGAAACATTGTATAATAAAGATCAGATTAAGATGAACAATGATATATCACTTACCTGCCACGGGATCCTTCCAGGAGACAAGTGACAAGTGGGCTTCCTTTACTCACTTTAACTTGCTCCACAAGTAGCATTGCTCTTTGGTAAATGTGTTTATGACGATCACCACACTCCACCATGCCATGTAGTCTATAAATCAAATATCATAAAAATATGTTAACAATAACACAGCAAATTTGTTGGTTTCCACAATACTTCCAATAAACTTAGATTTCAATTATACCACATTCTTCATAAAACTAAATAATTACTTTTGAAAACAAGTAAAACATTATAAATCAGCATTAATTACAAAAACATTACAAAATTATTTGCGAATAACTATCCAGAAGCGAACTCACAAAATCTGCATTAATTTACTTATGGTCTTTGGGAAAATAGCTAAATTAAGTGCTTAAATAAGTTCTTATCATGTAATGCTCACATAAAAGTTGTATTCATGGTCGACGAGCAAATAAAGTTAAAGTGATTTCATTTAAAGTTATAAATTGATTTCACTAGGTATCCTGGAGAGCTTATTGAAATAAGTTTAACTACATGTTGGATTCCTAAAATTAAATCCGCATCTGTTTTAGAGCCACTTTCACAATTTTAGTGGATTTGATGCAGAAAAGTAAAGGAATACACATTTATGATGTCAATCCAAATACACTGTAAAACAACTTTTGCACATATCTATAGTTATTTTCATATGCTCTCCCAAATACTTATATTTATCAAGGGACATAACCTTTTTTATGCTTCACTTTATTTCAGGTGGATAAGAGGATACATAGCCTTTTTGCTATAATAATGGAGGCAAAAGTAGTGATAACCATGTAACTGAGTGTTTGTCGCCAGATCAGCTATAGAATATGTTAGTGTCTGCTGTACTTGTTGCTTACGGTTAGATATTGTAACTTTGGCATTTCTATCAGCCTATTTCAGGATATACACAACTATGGCTATCAAGTAATTAGGATATCTATAATTGTTCCTTTATTTTAGTATATAACATAGACTTCATTACATAATCCACAGGTACTTTTCAAACAAAATCCTGGCAGGTAATTGATAAGTTTGATACCGTTTATAAAAGAAGTAGTAAGTAAATTTGTAATTACATAACTGTAGCATACTATTATAAATAGTCGCATCAGGAGGTGAGAAGGGAGTTTTTTTGGGGCTTTTGGAGGAAAAGGGGAACTAGGAGAGTTAGGGTCCTCTCGAAAGACCTTTGTTTTCTGGTATACTTTGTTGTTGTGTTCTGTTCCTAATAAAACATTCAAGAATCTAGGTATTTTTTGTAATTCTGGGTGTTCTATCAGTAATACACAGATTCTTTTAAACGGAATAGGCACCAAATAAGTACTGCCCATGTCTGCGCCACCATTGTCATTCCTAACCCCACCAAAGATGTTTGATCCACCTCTCATACATTCCTTACAAGTGCAGCACCATTTGTTGCATCCTCCTCCTGCTTTGGCAACACCACTTAATGTTGGGAACATTTTTGACTCACCTTTACCTCCAATTCTTGACCTCTTTGGCCCTTCCATCAAAGATTGATTTTCCAAATCCTCTTCAAAATGGTGTTTGCTCAACTTGTAATCCTTCAACCCTATATGACACTTTTATAATCATTTGTCCCCTTCTCATCATATATTCTTTTCGCTTTGTCATTTGTTCCTATTCCTAAAATTATAGGTGAAGTTTTCAATCACCTTAGTTGGAAGCAAGCAATATCTGATGACATTTGTGCACCCTAGAGCAAAGGTACTTGGGACCTTGTTCCCCTTCCTTTAGAAAAACCCTTGGTTGGCTGTAGACTAGTTTTCACTATTAAAGGTGGCCCACCGATAGAAACAATTGATCCCCTGAAGGCCCATTTGGTAGCCAAAGGTTCTATATAGGTATTACTTTGACATTAATTCCCCTTTAGTAAAAATGTATTTTCTCAAGTTGTTTTTGTTTATTGATGTTATTTCTTTATAGTACCAATTAGAGATCTCATATTGATTAAAAATATGGTCAAATGAATATATATATATATATATATATATATATATATATATAAGTATCACTTTGACATTTTTTTCCCTTTAGTGAAAATGTATTTTCTCAAGTTATTTTTGTCTATTGATGTTATTCGTTATAGTACAAATTAGACATCTCATATCGACTAAAAATATGGTCAAATTAATATATATATATATATATATATATATATATATATATATATATATATATATATATATATATATATGATATAATATGATCTCACTAAAGTTATACAGAGCAACCTCCTTGCGTTATTGCTCATGTGATTCTCTAAGATTATTATTAGTATATCATCTTTACAAATTTCTATATGGCCTCAAGAATTCCATTAGGGCATGGTTTGGTAAATTCAGTACCATGGTTCAACAATTTATCATGACTAAGAATGAGGCTGACCATTCAATCTTCTACTGCCATTCCATTGTGAGATGTATCTACTTGGTGGTATATTATGTTGACAGCAATGCTATAACTTGTTACAGGTAGATCACCAGCATCACAAATTAGAGGAACACCAATGTCAATACTTTCAAACAAAAGATTTTGGTAGATTCTGTTATTTCTTGAGGATTTAAGCTACACAGTCAAAGAGGGATATTGTCATCCCTTAAAGGTAGATGCAATTTTAGAGGAAACAAGACTGATTAATGCTAAGCCTGTTCACAATTCCATGAATCCAAATTCCAAACTTCTACCAGGTTAGAGGAGCCACTTCAAGACATAGAGAAGCACAAGCAACTGGTTGAGAAACCAAATTACCTCATTGTCACCCAACCAGATATCTCCTTTAACATCAATGAGGTAAGTCAATTTCATAACTCTCCTTGTGCAGAACACTAGGATGTAGTCATCCGTATTCTAAAATATATCAAAGAAGTTCTAGGAAAAGGTCTCTTGTATGAATACAAAGTGCAAACTTGTGTTATGGGATATTCAAACGCAGATTAGACTGGCTATCTAGCTAATAATGATCCACCTTCGGATAATGTATTTTTATTGCTGAGAAGATGGTTCTGGGAAAATAATTAACAGAACATTGTTGCAAGGCCCTGTACAAAAGTGGAGCATCAAGCTGTGACTTCAACCACTTGTGGACCATTTTGGTTTAAACAATTGGTCATTAGTCAAAGAACCAAAGTTTGGGGAGGTTATCCAAATGATGCTCATTTGTGTCAATCAGGTTATGCCTTGCGTATTGCTTCAAATTTGGTGGTCTGAGAGAGGACTAAGCATTTCGAGGTATTTTCACAGTCACTTCATTAAAAGAGAAGATTTTATCACAAGACATCATTAATTTTATCAATTCCAATAATTGACTGATATCTTCACATAGTGTATGAGGGATCCTCAAATTCATATCTATGTAACTAGCTTGATGCATGTGATTAGTATGCTCTAGCATGAGAGTGTTAGATATTTAGAGATATTGCATCTTGGGCTTTTAGTCATAGGCCTATTCTAGGATCTACTTAATTCCAGTAATCATGCAATTAGGATATATATATTTATTCCTACAGAGTTAGTCAGAATAGGAGTTCCTTTGAACTTCTAGGATGTAGTCTGTTGTAACATATCAGTAGCTCTTTATGTGATGCACCATGAAGTATTCAACCTAGACTGCCTAAATTTTATGTAAATTTATAAAATGATAATGAGCAAAGAGTAAATAAAATGAAAAGGCTTAACTTATTTCCAACAAACTTTCATCCTTGCGAGTAGAAGTAGTACCTGCATCTTTCAAGATCATCGGTTGAAGCACCAAATGCCGGAATAACTTCTTGGAGTGCATTCAAAAAGTCTTCCATTGTAACCTTAATGTTCTCTTCCTCCACTTGCTTAGTGAGATCATCTAGACTTAATTGTCTATTTAAAGCATATGACACGGCACTTTTCACAACACCTTCAAGTTCTGCACCACTGTAGTTTTTTGTTCGAGCAGCTGCACAAGACAAGAAAAGTAAACCCAGAGTAAGCATCCCAAGAATCCAAACCATGTGGATTTAGATAATTTTATTTTTCCAATTTCTGTTAAAAATAAAAATAATCTTGCCATCAGTATTTGCAAATTCTACATTGGCATGACCAAAATAACGGACTACAAAAAATATCTTTCTGAGTATCTTATTCGCACTTCAACCATTAATTATATCATGTTACAAACTCAAACCATTAACCAAAAAAGTGTTGGTAATTTTCAAATAAAGGAGTTATCACAAAGACAAGAATGTATTTATGGTTCTGCAAATCTCTTTGCCTCTTGAGAAGATGTTTGTTATACTCCGAAAACCAAATAGCTAATTAGATATAGGAGAATTGGTTCTAGAGTATTTTTAAGATTAATAATGATTCAATATTATAAATTCAATTCTTGTTTTCTGATTATTTAACTAAAAAACTTATTTTAACAAAAAAACTGTTTAGTCAGTTCACACTCTTTCACTTTATGCATGAAAAAATAATCTGCCTTCCTTAATTTTTTTAATTTAAAAAAAAAACACACAAACTAAGTTTTATATTTGGTAAAAATTAGTATAAAATCAAATTTTAGACAAACTAGTTTTGTTTTCTCTGAACAGACACTGAGACAGTGATCATCTCCACGTTAGACACACGACTAAATATGTAAAAAGTAAATGTACACCTCACATTGTTGTCACAATTCTTAAATATAATGTGTAGGTCAGTGTTAGTGCTGCGTTCAGCTTGTCCATGCTTAGGTGATTTCAAAACCAATTCAAACAAATAACTTTACAAATTGCTTGGAACTAAAACAGACGTGAAATAGTCTTTAATTTGCCAGACTTCCCTCCTGGTTTCATATGATAAAACTACCAAATAAAAGGGTTTATGGTAAATCATGAATAATATCCTTCAATGAATAAAGCATGTGCTAATGCAAACAAGCACAATAAGAAAGCTTTTATTACTTTCATTTAATCCAAAAAGTAAACTTATACATCTGTAAGACAAGACTAGGCATCACAGAACACATACCAAGCTCTTGAAGGTTCACATCAGGAGCTAGAAAAGAATTCTCTTTCATTTTGTTGGTGTGAATTTGAAGAATTTGTAGTCGACCATTTTCATCAGGAAGGCTTATCTCAACCTGGACTTCCAATCTCCCCGGTCTACATGACACAAGTAAATGATAAATGACTAAAAGATGAGAGCCACTTATGCAGATAGCTACCATACAAACCAATTACAGGAGTCAAGATTAAGCATTAGAATTGAGCACATGAATAGGCAGGTTGAAGTATTTGTTATTAATGACACAGTAGCTAGAAATAGAACAAAGCTGCTAGGTCAATACAAATGCAAAGTATCATGCCAAGGAAGCAGCAACCAATGAACTTGGGGTTAAAGCAATAGCTTTAACAGCTCAAGTTGTGAGACATTAAGGTAATGAAAATGATGTGTGACAACTTAACAGCATTTACTTCTTGCTTCTAACCCAATCTTTCATGAAAGGACAAGACACAAAGCGATTCACTATATTTAGTCAAAGTATTTTTTTTTAAAAGGCAAGTTCATTACTAAATTTGTAAACTCCAACAACTAGTTAGCTGTTATACTTATTGAATGTCTTACAAGGTATTAGTTTGACTTTAGTACATATGACATACATCCTTCAACTTGAGGGAGAATGTTAGCTTAGCATTGAGTGACTGTATTAATCACGAGTATAGATAGCAATATTAGCTAATACTGGCCCAAAGTTTACTGCCGCTGATTACCCTTAATTTAGGACATTATTCCTCTTCTAATTAATATCATAAATAATACAAATATATATGTGTGTAAACTCTTCAAATTCTATAACAAGCAATCAGAGTGGCAGTAGATTGGATCACAACTATTGATATATAATTTTGACTGTCAACATTTATATTTTCTTGGGGAAGTAAATTCAAAGAGCATAACAGGGGAAGAAGATATGAAGACCTTAAGAGAGCTTCATCAAGCATATCCTTTCTGTTAGTCATTCCAATAAGCAAAACATTATTGAGTGACTCCACACCATCTATCTGTAAACCAAGCAGATTGTCTTAGAATTTCTGATATGACTACTATAGAAACAGTGACTACTATAGAAACAGTATCTCTTCTATCAATAAAAGCATTCAAAAACTTTACTGACCTTAGTCAGAAGCTGATTTACTATGCTGTCATGAACTCCAGTACCATCCCGAGTTGAACCCCTTGACTGCGCATGAAAAGAAACAGAGTGATTATAGTACCACACAAATCAACATATACGATGCTCATGAACATGATTACTCAAGAAACTACATGCACCCCAGATTTAAATGTTGTCATGTTCCCCTTTAATCATACTTGTGCACTTTGTCGTATAAACCAAGATAAACATACATTTTCCACTAGTTAGGTACACCAAGACAAAATGAATATAAAAATAAACATTGATAAGTGACCACAATCAAGTTAGTTTAAGGTATCGTATAAAGATATTCCACCAGTTATTGCAAACTCAGTTGTTGCTGATTAACTGTTATTGATAAACTCGCAATAGCAATGCAGTAGATGATTGATGTTGAACTAAAGTTAAAAAACCTTATACCTTGCAAATAGCATCAATTTCATCAAAGATTATAACATGCAAATCACTTTCATCCCCTGGAAAACAGTGAACAAATAAAGTGAATTATTTGAAAATTTAACTTAAGAAATATACAATGGGATAATATATCCATCACCTCGGGTCCTCTGATCCTGTTCGGCGTCAGCAAAAAGGTCTCTCACATTCTTTTCAGTTTCCCCAACAAATTTGCTCAAAACTTCAGGACCATTTACAATCTAATACAAGACATAGAAAAGAAAAATTAAGACAGCAAAATATAATTTACCAACCTACAGGTATCACGCTCAGATTTTGAAGCTATTCAATAAAGTCAATTACTTAAAGAATCGATCACAGGACATAGTAAAAATGTCACAAAATGTAGTAAGAAGAGAAGGAAAAAATGAAGCATGAGAACATTTAATATGTTTGGAGAAAGTTACAAATACTCCGATAAAAGTCACAAGTTACGTCCATAAGAATAAAGGAGATGATTGCAGGACAGGCAGTAAGATTCAAATTCAATATTGTCAAATCAAGTCCAGATTCCTTATCCATGATAACACATGAAAACAGCCATTTAGTCTAATTTTAAGAAATAAGAAGATAGTAGAACCATGAAAATAAAAGCATATTCCTAGGCAATTCCTAGCCCACTATTAACAATAATTAGGAGACTATTAATTCAAAGAAATTACAATTATAAGATCTTTATACTGTAGCTGATTGCATACATAATAATTTTATATAGATGTACTTGTTCAAATTTCTCACAAGAATAAGGAGTAATTTCCAAACCTTTGGTTCCTTCCCATTCAAAATTTTTCCAATTTGACGTGCCATAAGTGTCTTTCCAGTTCCAGGAGGCCCATAAAGAAGCATGCCCTTCACATGCTTGATTCCTAATCTGAAAGTTCAAAGGCGTTCAAGTAAGAACATGATATACGACATAAGCAACACATTAATGAATCACAGTATATTAAGTATTACTTAGATGTCACATGGGGAGGGAAAACACGAGAGGCAAAAGCTCTTCGAAATATATCTGCAAATTCTGCACTCAAGCCACCAATACCCAGTGACTGAAGGTTAAATTCTTTCTGCTTGAAAATGTTGCTAGTTGCCCCCTCCCGTTGGTTGACAATCTGCAAAGCACAACATAAACCGGTAAATACAAGGATAATTACAACCAATAGAGCACAGTTAAGAGTCCTCATACACTTAGCAATGTATTCACTATTATCTTACCTAGATTATATAAAATAATAACCAATACGAAGTAAGGGATTAGCTTTCTAAATGAAAAATACAGAAGATATTACAAAAAACCAAGTAAATATTCAGAATTAACATCAACATTAGCTGAAAATTCAATAAATCCCAATCAGTGAAGTCTATGTAACTAAACAATGAATAACTATTTGCATCTTCATGGCTTTTACAATTTTCCTGTAGATAAGCTGATCTGAACTTTGGGGTGTCAAAACTGTTTGGCTGCTAAATTTGTTGCTGCTCTCAGCTTTTTATGGTGAGGCATCTATAAAAATAGACAGACAGGAGTGAGCTTTGATAGGCTTGAGATGTGATCTCATTAAGGCAGTTCTCCAACAGAATCTCTTTTTACAGCACAACTACAATACTGATTCTGCATTTTGGTCTTGGGAAGCATAGATCTTGATATTTACTTGAGGTTAGAATTTAAGGTACTTGATTAGCTCTGTGTGAGTAATTTACATGAAACTTATTTGAAATGTGAGATTTTTGTTCCATCATTGTGATTTACATTTGAAGTTAAAGGTTTGTTAACTTCTTTACTGATCAAGCATCAAAGGATAGCTAAGTGTATATGATTAATGAGTATTCAATATTAGCTGTAGTCTTAGTAGTAGGTGATTTCCTACACTGTAACTGCATCTCAATTTGTTACAGTTTTAGTTACAAGTCACATCAGTGTTGAGTTAGCACTGTAGATAGCTTCCTCAAGGCGTTTCTCAAATTCATGGCACCATAAATATGTACTCCTCACTTTTTCTTAGGAATAATAAGTATTTCACTTTTGTTCATTTTCTCTAAATATACCAAATCTATTATGACCAGAACAAGATATATAGATGTCAAAAGCAAAATAGGAAACTCACCTTAATTCCACTATCACGTGATGTTTCAAAAACAATGTACGTGTCATCAGAAATCATCCCTCTTTCAAGAGAATTGGACTTTTGTTGGCCTTCAACAGTAGCTTGACTGACAGTAAAGCTATAGTTATTTCCATGGTACTCAAATAACACTTTTTGCCCCACAGTCATAACCTGTACAAAATAATGCAGATTAACAAATTGAACCAGAGTATAGAACACCAAACAAAATGAATGTTCAAGAAAGAGAGAATATAGAGACCCAGGATAAAGAATGTTCCCAAGCCTCCTAAGAATTAAAAAACAATTTAATAAGCTGTGGAAATAGTGTAAGATACGAGAAAGCTTACAACCAGAAAAACATGCACGAGATATCAGACAAAATAGATATGGGCAAGCTGATGGACTTTAGAAAAAGTGTCAATTTTCAGCCAACTATACAGTATACACAAAAAATATATCATGACTGGAGGAAATTACAACGACAGAACACCCTCCTTTCCCTACTACCTCGACCCACCCCTATCTTCCCTTAATAGAAAACTATTCTCCTACAATAAAAAAAAAATAAACCAAACAAGATCCACGCATTACTAATAAAGGAAAGGCTTCGTTATAGTGAACAACTAAGTATTATATGCATTAACTTTCTGGGAAATGATAAACACTTATTTATGTAAATAATAACAAAAGAAGCCATTCAACAACTACAAAACATTTTCCTTTCCCCTGTCCAACGGTAATCAGTCTAGACAATAAGTTTTTGAAATAACACTCTGCCATTAGTATCATTAACCTCTAGCAACCATAACGTGCGTTTTCAAGTGTTATAATCAGAAAAGACAATCAAAAAGTAACAAATCAATGATAACTAAAACACCACCATTATTAACCAAGTTAAAGGCGCAAATAACCATGAAAAGACCCTACCTGGTTTGAAAATCTCTTCCGGAGTTGCTTAGCCAGTAGAACAGCATCAATCTACAAGACAAAGAAACAGCAACCATTTTAATACCACACCACCCTAATCAGCAACAAATTAAAGACAACAAAACGAGCACTTTTTTCAAAATCAACATGCCTGCTCACTCTTATTCCCCTTTTTAACAAATTCCAAATCAATGGTAAGCAGTGCGAGGTTGAAGTCGTCGGGAGGCATAAATCTTAAGCAACAGCGAAAAAAATCAAATCAGAAGAAACTAACAGAAAAAAAGAGAGTCAATAATCGTCAATACTTAAACACCAATCTGAAAAACACAAATTAAAGCGAACTAACCGGGTCAATTGTACGGAATCACCACTAGAAACTTTGGCACACCGCCGTTGAATGGAGTTCAACCCAATCTGGTCGCTGCCTATGTTGTCATGAGCAGTATCTCTCGGTTAAGGCCACAAAAGAATCATTAATCTAATTAATCCACGAAATAACATCCACCATTCGGCATTGGCATAATTAATAACAGAAAATTAACAAGTAACCAATTCAACTCAATGCAATCGTGGAACACAATAATTAAATTAAATTAAAGAAAAAAAAATAAAGTACAATAGATTGAAGAAAAAAAGGATATGAGAGAGACAGGACGAAGGAATCGGCGACGGTGGCGAGGTAGAGGTTTTTGTGACCGGGGACAGCGAAGTTGCGAAGATCGGAGGGGGAACAGTAGGCGAGGTTGGTGAGAACGAGGTCGCTGGAGGGCGTGTTGGTGACTCTCATCTTGAACGGAGCGGAAGACGATGAACCGAACATACTCGCAATTTTTATCTTCACGCGGATCTTGCTCTGCTCTTGTTGCACCTGCAGATCAAACCGCAATGGGAATGGCGCGGGAGAGCTATGCCACAAACAGCTATGCTATGCTATGAAATGTTAATGCCAAACGTTCCTCTGTTTCTCTTCTTCTCTTTCTATGACCTCACCGTAAAAAATAAACTTGCAAGTTAAGCAATGAATTTTCTTACAATTTACTTTCAATACAAAATTCTTCTTTTGCCAAATAATCTATAGTTCTGTTCTAAAAATACTTCATAAACACCAACAATTGCTTTTGTTTTGTACATTCTTCATACTTCATATAATTTTATTATTATTTCACAAATGTTGACACATCGAGCATATATTTATACTTGTACAAACAATTTTTATGATATAACTATTTTCAGTTCACACTCCTTATTACAATATAACTATTTTAATTGTTCTTAGTGTCTTTTTAATTAGGTTGTTTTACTTTTTAATTGATTAAAATATTTTTATTATTTATCATTATTTTAAATTAAAATTGTTATTGCTTTCAAGATGAATTTCTATGGAATTTACTAATGTTTTAAAATTAAATCGAATCAAACCAACTTTTAACAACTTGTTTTACATCAATTTTGCGAATTTTATAAATTCAGCTTTTTGCTTTTTTAATTTATTACATATAATATTTTCTTTATTAAAACTTGTCTATTTACCATAATTCGAAAACGTTATACAATGAAAATATAAGCTTTTAACTTGTGAATTTAAATAATAAAAATTTAATTAAATAATAAAACTTATTTTGTAATAACAATAATTTTCATTATGTTGTATAATAATGGATTGTAATAGTACAATTATCTCATACAATGGCTATTGTTTGTGGTTCTTGTTCCTCTCTTTCTATATTGATATATTTATTTTAATAAAAATATAACAAATTTCAAAATGGGATATGAATAACAAATTAATCTTTATTTTTTCAATATTGACAAACCTTTTTCTAATTAATTTTTTTAGAGTTAGATTTATAAGCATTTTTCTCGGATGTAAAATGAGATTTATGTTGTCGACTTATGATGAAGATAGACATCGTGTTGCAGGTCGGATGATAGAGAGTCAAATTTCTAACCTACTTGAGGTTAGGGCACATTTAGATGCACTTACATATGATGGGGCGATATGGTGCCCATATCAATGTTTAGTATGACCATCCACTTGCTCATATTAGCATGTAAGTAATGAAATAAATTATTATGAAAGAAAAAGGTAAAAAATAATAAGTAAAGTGTCAACTATTGATTGTGAATTGACTAGAAAAGACTTTCCTAGTTCTTTTAAACGATCATATATTCTCACTACTCTTGTGAATTCATCACACCACTAACTAAGTTCTTTAAACAGGTCATGTTAGATAAGGGGCCATGACTTTTTATCCAACCTCAACAAAGCAGCAATGTATTTATAACCACAATATCATCAGTAACATCGACAATGTAAGGGTGACAAATAGGATGAAACTGATCTAACATAGGTACTTTCCTTTGTGACATAGATTTAGCCTTATATTGCATTTGTTTTTTTCTTTTTGTAATGAAGTTTCATGGATGAAATGCAATGCATCATGGATGAAATGCAATGCGTCTACGTGCTCAAAATATAAGGATTCACACCTTATAGACCTTTCAGATCGATGAACTTTACTCTTCTATGCACCCTTCGTCTTAAGTTTATGCAATGGAGGTACCATAAATGTCATAAACAATATAAGTAACTTATATTTGATGTTCAATTTTTTACAATGTCAACTTCTTTGAAAAATTCTTGCACTAGATCAAGTTCACGTAGAATGCATAAATTTGGTTGTGATTCATTTGATAAATTATTTAAAAAGTTCAATCTAGTCCACATGATATGAATTCCAACTAAAGGAGTCATCACATGGTCATATTATGCTAATTCACAAACATAGGGTAGACCATATGTTCGTCTCAAAACACATCCAAAACTTTCACTATAAAAATTATATGCTTTACTCAATCAAACTCCTTAGTAATGTGTCCCATAACATATATTGATACATGTCCAACCACTATTCTATATTTGTTTCCTTTAAAAGTGTCACTTATAAGATTAAATTTTTTTTTTCAAAAGACGCATTTATCTCATTATGTTGTAGGATGATTATGTTACAAATTGCATCCCAACACTAACAAATGTCTCTCGTACTGTTGCCCAATATATATTCTTGAGGCTCTAGGGAACAAACTCAACCTTGATACAAATGCAATGAACAATATCATAATACATATAACAAAAACAACTAAATAAAATAATATTAAAACATACATGTTTGATGTTGTATTTCCTAAATACATAACTCGGTTTGTCCAAACCTTTACAAAGTATGACTTATACGGAATGATCCAAGACTCATTCACATATTCAAATAATAAAGGCCATGAAATGCAGACATGATGAAGGTGACAACATAACTAGTAAACATTAACTCTTGTTCACAATCCATGATATTTTTCCATGCTTCCATCATGAAATCCCAAGCCTTAAAATGATTCACTAACATTTTACATTTAACTTTCACATTTTTTTAATGTGAAAGCCAATGATATTCATCAAATCTAGGTCTTTATTTCTAACAATGACATGTGAATCACCCTCATATGTCAAAAATAATCCTCTAAGCGTTTTCAAAGCTTAGGTGAAATTATTTTTCCATTCACTTGATAAGAATGCAAAGACTGCTGACAACCAATATTTATTAGTTTTGTATGTCATATCCATCAAGAAAACAACATTAAATACATTCACCAATTTAACTACATCTGTATCTATATACATTAGGATCCCAATTCATAGATCTCTCCGTTCGAGAAATCAAAATAAGAGGATCGAACCATTTCTTCTGACTCTTTTTCAAATTTGATAAATGTTGGTTGATCGTGTATTTCATTCTAGTTCGATGATTCAGAGTATCATTTCCTATTTGATACCTTTGAATTCCATATTCGAAGTTGCAATTGAATCGATTCAATACATTTCTTATGTAACCATGGATGCTATAGATGTGTCCAAAAAGAGGTCACTTACCACCTCAAATTCGTCAACACATTTATTTTAATGGATGTATTTATCATGATCCAACATCATCATCAACTGCTACAATTTAGTTCTCGACCCTCTCAATGATTGTTTGTAAGTATACCTTGCATTATATATTTATTTGATTGTTGTGACATTATAATCATTATTTTATTTTAGAGTTAATATGATATTTGCAAGTTTCACTTGACTCTTAATCATATCAACAAGTAATGATTGTTCAAAGAGATTTAACCTCTTAGGAAAAGGGTGACAAACTAAACTTTGTGTCAAATCATGGTTATGATATTCACATATAACCTTTAATATTTATCCATCTCCATTAGAATTTGACTTGCCCCTCAACTTAAAAAGACACTCACATTTTCTTGTGTCGTATATACTCGATTGAACATCATGTTTGTATTTCCTGTACATTTCACTCATTTCATATCCTAACAACACAAACATATCTCTCCCAGATTGACCAACTGTATCATATCTTATAATTATCACAACAAACCCAAAAAAAATAATCCATTGAACTCACACAATTAAGTCATCACATTATGCAAAATTCTAATCAATTGTAAAATTATTTATATAATCTCTTTTGCACATTTCACTAATGAAAGAAGAGAACATGACACGAAACTCAAATTTACTTGTAAATTCATTAAACTAAAAGGATAATTTTCTATCTTAAATATCACCGCCTATAACACAACATCATTACCATTAAATACCCTACTTCTTCAATAACAATACTAATAATACCTCAAAAATATATTTAAAAAAAATAAAATAAAAAATTTAGGAAGTAATTGAATTTTGAAATTTGGTGAAAACTTTAATCGAATTTCAAAATCTAGTAAAGTCCTTAATCAGATTTTGAAACAAGTGAAGTTCTTAACTGGACTTTAAAATCCATAAACATCCTAAATCGAATTTCGAAATGTGGTAACTTTATAAACTGGATTTCGATATCGGCTTAGTTTTGAAATTTGGTGAAGACCTTAATCGAATTTCAAAATCTAGTTAATTTTGAAATGTAATGAATTTTTTAATCGAATTTTGAAATTCAATGATTTTGTAAACCAGATTTCAAAATCTGATTAGTTTTGAAATTCGTTGGTCCAAATCCAATGACTTTTTAAATCGGTGTTCAAAATCCAGTTTGTTTTCTAAATAGTATGCACGATAAAGAAAACTATAGTAAACTAAACAAACTTAAACGATTACACCTGAATGATATCAAATAAAGAAGAAGATGAACGTTAACTGCTGGTGAAAAAGCAACCAAAATTCACCATCACACAAGAAAAAAAATAGAGACCACGAACAAAAGCAACAAACAAGAACGAAGCATAACAATAACAAAGCAGAAAGACAAAGATAAAAATGAAGCTGTAAACTTGGGGTTAGGTAAGAAGTAAATGCGAGTTGGTAAATAGTAATAACCTAAGTAAATGCGAGTTGGTAAATAGTAATAACCTAAGTAAATGCGAGTTGGTTACATAGTAATAACCTATGTAAATGCGAGTTGGTAAATAGTAATAACCTAAGTGTTTCTTTTTCGAAAGGTACCATGGTCACTTTGAGGTGGAGAAAAAAGAATTAAAAGTGGAGGGAGAAGCACCCAAACATGTTTTATCATTCCTCAAGTCGATAATGTAGTCCTCGTTGGGCCATTCTCATCACATGTCTTTTAAGGGCTTTTGATTACTACAACTCGGGTGTGTCTCCCTTCACCACCACCCCTTCTCCCTCCACCTCCCTGTTCCTCTTTTACCCCTCCCTCTACCTTTTTATTCCTGATTTATTCTTGATTTATCTTTGAATAAAATTTACTTTTAAGGTTAATATTTTTAAATTTTTATCCACTCCAATCTCCTACATGAATGTATAATATATATTTATTTGTATTCTTTAATTGTTTAACAATTTTATAATTATCCGAAACGTTTTTGCCAAAGTTTTTGCATTGTAAAATTTATTTTACTAATGTCCAAACGAGAGATTCGGGAAAGTTTCCATTTTTGAAGTTCAATTTCCTTTAAGTTTTAGTTTCCATTAAATCCAGAAATGACTCCTCTAAACACGAATCCCTAAACACGAATCTCTGGCGATGCACACCACACCAACTTAGTACCTAGGCTATGCCACTTCAAAGGAGGTGGAGAGTTCTTTCTCGCTCGAGTTGATAGAATTCCAAGATCCTGCCACAGTTAAGTAACACTGACTGATTTTGGTATTTCATTCTTGGCAATATCAGATAATAGTGTAAATGGCACACTTGTCAGGGAACAAAATCCAGAACCATTCGATATATATGAAGTTGGATCCCTCAGAAGTTTAAATCCCTCATTATGGTTGCATTATTTGATGAATTAAACAAGCCCATCTGTGAAAAAAAATGAATGATCGTTTTTTCGTTAGACGCAGATCGTTCAAATCATATATCATTGAAATTGTACTAAGAAATGTCAAACAAGCTTAAAACACTCTTATAATTTATGATGATACTAGGGTTATAAAACTAATACTACTGGGGAAAATTTTCTAAAGATGCCTTTATAGGAAGCATACATATGCTTAAAAGCTCTTCCACTTTGCTTTTTAGTCTTGATGTCGCTTGTTGAGACAGCAGACCCAGAAATCTTGTTAACCTCGTACAACAATCCAGCCGAGAACAGGAAACTGCATTTGTGCAAATATGAGGAACATCACCAATGAGTTCATATGAAAATATGAAATGATGCATTTTAATGGTTTTTAAGTACTTAAGGATCCACAACTAGCCATTATGTTGCTGAGTTTTGGATATGATTTCCTCTTTACAAGCCAGACCACGATAATGACAATACTTTGCTACACTAGGTCATCATTAATTGCTAATATATTCTTGATAAGAATCCTTTTTGTTTCATTAAAAAAGGTGTACCTTTTGAAATAGAAACATCCTTATAATTTTTTGCAATTTGCAAGCATATATTAAGCAGCTAAAACTAATGCACTCACTCACGAAAGTGGTAAAATATGAAAAGCGATTTTCTCGAAATATGTTAAATAGAACGTGCACAATTTTGTTTAAGTAGTTGATATATTTGTTCTTAATAAAAAAAGGCGTCAGGCACCAATAAGTAGTTGAGGTCATATGATTGATTAACTAGGCCTTAAGAAGGTTTGACAACAATGTTATACTCAATTATCAGCAGTTTGATTATTCTAAGATAAGAGGTATGATTGCCTTTTGAATGTGTCCCTGCCTCATACTTTATTAAATACATCACATACTGCACCTCTCTCATTCATTCATAAGGCAAAAGAGGATTGAGAGGAGCATACTAAAAAAATTAAAAAAAAAAACATCCAGGCTTGAACAGATGTCGCATATCCGTTGACGGATATCAACATCCGTTTCAGGCTCAAACGGATATGCGACATCCGTTCGTGTTATCTTCTTTCTCCTCCTCTGCACACACGCACATACAGAGAAATCACAGAGCAGAGAAAACCCAAAACAACATCATCAAGCACACAACAAAGAACAAACTAACCTCTCCTAGACTCAAGTCGCGAAGCACCACCGATCACCGCACACACAGCCGCACCGCCGAATGATCACCGCAAACACCTGCACCGCCGCACCACGAAACCCAAATAGAGATGGAGACAGGAAACAAACGAACGAATATGGAAGAGAAATAACGAATCTGAGAGTTTGAGGGGGTGGAAACGGAACTGAGGGTTGGAGGGAAACAGATCTGAGATGGAGGGGATAGGAATTTGGAAAGAAAGAAAAGAGAAAGTTAGAAGGGAGTGGGGCTGCACAGTTTAGGGTTTATGAAGAGTAAAAAAGAGTAACTAAATAGGGTTAAAAAGTAAAAAAGATTAATTTTGTTAACCCCTACATCTCTATCACTGATAATTGCACTCCCATACTAATAGAAAAAAAAAAATTAAGATATCCTCTTTCCTGGATTATGTCATCATTATCATTGTCGCTGTAGGAGAAGAAAAATAGAATTTTGTTTACTCTGTTGCAGTTTTCTACACTGGGCACTGATTTTAAGATTTTAAAGTATATTAAAATTATTTTTAA
Organism: Vigna umbellata; assembly: GCF_029865625.1. Taxonomy (NCBI): domain Eukaryota; kingdom Viridiplantae; phylum Streptophyta; class Magnoliopsida; order Fabales; family Fabaceae; genus Vigna; species Vigna umbellata. The sequence goes on along the minus strand of NC_142165.1, from coordinate 52,002,155 downwards.
AGTACTAACATTATATATTTTAATATTCAGTCGAAAACATTACCCAAAAAACCCGATAAAAAATCTGAGGTCAGAGAAAAAAAGAGATAGAGAAAACTAAAAATAAGAGAAAGAAAAAGCATTGAAAAAGCAGGAAGAAAAACTTGTCTCTAGGAAAAACATGACGACTTTTTCTTCCTATAATTTTTAACTGCATCCTCGTGATTTTTAAAATGATAATTTTACCCTTTATAAATTTGTCTTCCAGTTTAAGAAATCTTCAAAAATGAGTTTTTTTTTAGAACAAGCTTTCTCTCTTCTTCTTCCTCTAAAAAAAGTGCAGCGGAGAACGGAAGTACAATTATAATGATGATGAAACAGTGGTGACATGGTGCAATGAGTGAAGGTGTATTAATCTTTTTTTGTTAGTAAGCGGTCCAATTACTAATAGTAGGGGTGTAGGCAGAAAAGGCCAATATTAGATAAGTTATCATTGATAACCAATACCCAATGGCTGCTTCACTCCACTATGCTCTTCCTAAACACCCATACAAGTTGTAATTACCAAATTACACCCGTTAAAAATACAATAAAAATTTCTAGATTTTCTTAGTTTTAATATTTTTTGGATTTTATGTTTCAAAAATGTATATTCTAATATCGAAATACTTTTTAGAATATTTAATTCAGAATCTTAATAAGTGTTTTGAAAAGTATTTTCAAAATGAAAAATATTTTTCAAATTTTTTTATAATTCATTATACTTATTCTAAAATATATATATAAAAAGAAAAAACTTGAAACAGTATACACATTTTCAGATCTGAAAACACCTTAAAAAAATATTTGTTTTAAATTTTCTTTTTCATATTTGGAATATAAAAAATTTCCAAAAGTGGTTCGAAAAATATTATTTTCATATCCGAAAATGTGTTTCGAAATGGTTTAAAAAATAATTTCTTTTTCGGAGATGAATCCGCAACTCATATATATATATATAGGTTAAACTCCCAATTTATTTTTTAAAAGTGAAAAATTGACTTAATTGGAGCTATGTCATTAAATTGATTTAATAGGGTTAAAATTTTTATTACCTGGGGACGTTGATGTTGTAAGTTTATTATACGTTGCATAAGCATAGTGTTATGTGAAATTTTCTAAGTTTGACGTGAAAAATGTTTAATTAAAAAATAAAAAAAGGTCATCCTCCATTACAATGAATCACCACCCATAAATCCTCTTCCCTGTGCATCACCCAAAAATCTTCTTCCCTATGCATCAAGCCTGAGACACAACAGATAGAGAGGAAATTCATATTCTAAAGAAAATAGAAGAAGGAAGCAATGGGTAAAGAAGAGTGAAAATGGTTGTTGGAGCGCCAGTGGTGGATGCATGATTCGGCGTTTCTCGTGATTTGGTGAACCCGTTTTGGAAGAGGAAGGGAACAGGCCAGCGACGCTTCCGACCGGCGTTGCCTCCGGTTACAGGTCGCGACGTGATTGGTGCGTGGAGGACTCGTTGGAAGTGGTGAGTGCAGGAGTGAGAGGGAACCTGTGGTGGTCGCAATTTGGGGGATTTTTGGCGAAGAAGAAGCCCCTATGTATTTTTCAAGAGAAGAAGGGTTGGGTGTTTTAGAATGGGGCTGGACTGCCGAGTGTGCTTGAAACCTGGTTGCCCTAACTCAAATTAATTTGTTACATTTAAATTGTAAAACCCCTAAAATGGTTAGGGTTTCTTTGAATTATGAAGATGTAGCAAAAGAATGCTTTCCTCAGTCACTCCCAATGTTTCTTCCTTTTCTCTGACGAAATGGCAATCATCGCCCCCAAATGCCTCTTCACCCTTCGCGCCGCTTATTCCCTAATTCCATTCACAACGTCTCCATCCCTCTCTACAACTCTATCATCTGAGATAAATCCAACAAAATAATCTAGCTTTGGCGTCATCCAAATGCGTAGGTTTTTCCTTTGAATTTTTCCTATCCAAAACACAGAAAAAGAAACCCATTGCGAGTTCATCTCTCTCACGGAAAACATGAGAAAACCCCCAATCTCGAAGGAGAGGCCCTGAGAGATATTGGACTCCACTCCAATCTCGAACCTAATTTGATTTTGATAAACCCTAATTTGGTGGTGCTTAATTTCATATTTAGAAACTTTTTGGGTTTCATGAAAATCAAATTTTATGATGAACCCTGAGCATCAATCGCTAGGGTTGAAGATGATGAAAGGTAAGGTTGAAGATGATGAACCCTAATTTGGGTTTCAATTTTCAGAATTTTTGTTTGTTATATATTCACGTATAAACCTATCTAAATGCCACGTACTAAAAACTTACCACGTCAAGGTGCTAGGTCATAAAAACTTAATATCGTTAAGTCAATTTAACGGCAAGGACCCAATTGAGTCAATTTTTCTTTTAAGGACTAAATTAGGGAAACCAATAGTACCATGATCTAATTGGGAAAAACCAACGTAAATATGGACTACGGAAGTGGTTTAATCATTCGACAGGTCCTATTTTTGGGTGGGAATCTCAAATTGATCCTCTTCTTTTTCGACGTCTCAATTGGGTCCTTGTTTTATGAAAATTGCAACAATTAGACCCCTGTCGTTAAATTGGGTCTAACGACGTTAATCTATGGTTGACGTGGCATGCTAACTTTCATTTTTAAATGACGTGGAATATCTTATTTGATGTATGTGATTTTGATGTGTCTTTTGATTTTTTTTAATAAAACAAATTGGTAAATATGAATTAAACATTAAACTGCATACTTTGTTTGAATTAGGGATTGGAAAATGAAGTTTGATTTTAGGGTTCATACAAATTAGGAATTAATTTCAGAAATTGTTCTCATTGATGCTTCTGCCTTGGACTCAGCTTCTGATGTTGGCTCAGATTCTTTAGAGGAAGATTATGCAAGAATTATATTTGAAATCATAATACAAGGTTGAAGGAATTAACACATACAACAAAATCATAACAGTTGGAACTACCTCTGAAATTATTTTCTTAAAGAAGATATAAGGAAAGACGTTTTTTTGCCTTGGCCACCATATGCACTGTCGTAGTGACCACCCAAAGCAACAATCTAACCTTAGTCGTCGTCGTCACGCGCAGGACGCGCCGAACCACCACCGCTGCAACCTCCAGCTGCCACCATCTTCGAGCATCATCTTCCTCGCACATCCAAACCCCCAGGCCGCAACCACCATGAATCATGTGGCTTTTCCTTGCGTCGACCACTACCTTCAACGCATCATCTTCTTTGCATAAATAGCCACCACACAAGCCTCCAATAGTGCAACATAAATCGTGAGCACCATCGCGGCGCGTCAACCTCCATGAAACACCACCAAACCTAATCATAGAAAACAAAAATCAATTTCATCAGAGAGCATCGTGCCTTGCACTTGCAAATCAAATGCAAAGGAGCTCTAATCCAGAAAAATTTCCAATTCGAAAAACCCCTTTCAAACCCTAAATCGCGTTTGAGCTCTCCATGGTCACAAATCGCATCTGAATCGTGATGTCACACAACCACCTTCCTCACAAGCGTTCAAACCCCAACTGCAACCCTCAATATTCCCTTTCAAATAATAATCGCAACCTGTAGAGAAAGAGAATTCGAAATAAGAAGCAGGAAAAACTCTTAAATTCGCGCAAAAAAGAAACCCTAAAATTGCAAAATCCTTTATCGCGATCTCTTCCATCAAAATAAAACTAAACTTTCTCATCAAAATAAAACCAAATCGCGATATTCAAATGAACCCTAAAACTAAATTTTCAATTTCTCTTGATTTCCAAGTATGTGTAATTAACTTTTTCCATTTTTTTTAATTTTAAAAAAATAAAATTCCATGTCAGACTTTCCTTTTAGTAAATAAATGAGCACGTCATTTAAAAATGAATATCAACATGGCACGTCAACCACAGATTAATGTTGTTAGAACTAATTTAACGGCAATGGTCTAATTTTTGTAAATTTCACAAAATAAGAATCCAATTAAGACGCCGAAAAAAAAGATGACTAATTTGATATTCTCACCCAAAAATAGGATCTTTCAAATGATTAAATATATATATATATATATATATATATATATATATAAATATATATATATATATATATATATATATTTTTTTTTTTTTTCTTTTTCATTTCTTATTTGGGTTTTTTTGTATTATTTGGATTCATTCTCTGGATTATCCGGAATGTTCTAAAAATGATTTCCAGACAAGTGAATCTGAAGTTAAAAGATTTTGATCATATTACATCAGGCAGAAACATTCAAACTTTTTTTGTTCAAAGATTTGTTTTTTGCCCTTAGCCATCAAGCCCTATATTTCCATGTCTACTCACACTTATGCGCATGGACAGAGAATGTCTCTATGCATGGATTTCCGAATTATTGAATCCGGATTGTTGCCTAGTATTGTTGCAGATGTGTGAGAGAGTTTCTGAACCACCGCGTGCCATAGCTCTTCTGTAGAGGAAGATGGTGGAGCTTCAACGTGACCTTGCCATTGCTAAGGACTGTATGCCATCGAGTGCACCGCCTGCGCCACCTACGACCACTGCTGCTTCCGCCAACGAACCACCGTCGATCTTCCTCCAGCCACTGTAATTTTGGGTGGTTGGGGTAATATAGTTGAAAACACATTATTGTATTATGCGTTAAATAATATAGTATGAGTAAGCAACTAAGAAGAAGTGCAAGCTTCTAGTGCTACTAAAGAAGGAAAAGAAAGAAAAAATAGATTTAAGATTTTTAATATATTTTAATCAAGGGTGAAATGGATATTTAAGATTTTTAATATACATTTCCATACTATAAAACAAATAATAATTGTATAACCTCAATGCTCTTCTCACTATCACCTATAGGATTATCTACTCTTTATATAAATATAGTATCATCATAGATGGAAAATCACCGCAAAATAAAAGAAAATGGTAAGCTAGTGAAAATTTAGTTATATTATGTAAACCAACAATATATTTCAATAATAACTAATAGTTCAATCATGTCATCGTATATTATTAAATCGAAATCAAAATCCCATCCCATTTATCAGTTTCATGCATCTCTCTCATAATTATGATTTCAACAACAACCAAATTATAACACATAACTATGTTTTATCCTTAGCTTTAAATCAACTATTAACGTTTAGAACCAAATGTCTATAATGTAATCAATACTCATGACTCAACCTAAAATATAAACACTTGACTCTACTTTGAGAAGATCAATGTATTGATCAAACTTCAAAACTTGACATCTGTCATAACTCACTCGTGCCAAGAACTATATCTATAGGTTTACAAAGGGACACCAATCCCTTTAAAGCATGATTAAAGTAAATTCTTTATATTTGCAAGGTCTAATCCTTTTCATATCGAAACATAGATTGTAGAAACCTCCTTTAACTTTCCCAGCTAGATATCTTCATCTACATAAGTAAGATATTAGTAGAGTCAGGATGGTCTCTACGAAATCTCTCTCAATATGTTACCTAACACCACATCACATCAATATAATACTTACCCTCTAAGAGTCACTACATTCACGATATCACATTTATCACATAATCTTAAATCATTGCATAAATATATAGGTTACCTCAATCCAAAATTCATCAAATAACACAAATCACCTATTGTTTACTTCAAATTACATGTTAATAATTCATCGTTTATTTTCTATTGCATTAGCATAACATTCAATTACAATATTTCTATTAATTATATCAAAATTGTGAAAATCATTTTTCCAACCACAAACCTTCAATCAAAAATCTCCATAATCATATTAAAGAATTATATGTCTTGAATTAATTGTTAAAATTTCAGCTCAATTTAATTGTTAACAAAATAAGAAACTTGATTTTACCGAGGCATCTAAGTAAAACAAGTCAAGGTGTAGCCAACAGCAAAAATGTTGCTTGCAACACTAGAACCTTGGAGCTCACTGACTTTTGAGCACCCAACGGTCCTAGAGTGGCGTCCGACACTCTGGACCACTAAAACTCATTGTTTTAGGTTTATCGCTTGGCATCGAGCAATTTTATGGTACCACCCAATGCTATGACAGATATAAAAGAGTTTTAACATGATTTAAACTTGTTTATTAGGTATATTTAAGTTATTTCAAAGTTTTCTTATATAGACTTTTTTCCAATCCCATTTCTTTATAAAAAATTACACCCCAATTACTCAATTCAACATTAGGAAAAACAACTCAAAAACCATGCCATTAAATTTTAATCATAGCATAAACAATCATAAATAGTTACCACAACCTTATCATTATCACCATAAATAGAAGAAATCACATAATGATTTCAGCATGAATAAATAAAAATAATATCTAGAAACAAAATCCAAACAACAAACAAACTCCAAAGGTTTTCATCACATGCATTTCAATGTTATCAAAATGTTAAAACAATTATATTTTAGAATCTTTATTAAGAGTCCTTAGCTTAAGATTGACTCTTCTTTAAAAATAAGCTCCGATAAAAACATTGTTATTCGATCAGAGACCTAGAATAAGGTTATCAAAATAAAACAGAATATCAATACATGATAGAATAAGCTGAAAGATCACTTCTATCAAGTATTCCTATTAATATTGATGACTAAAACAACAAGAAAACTAAAGAGAAATGATTCTATAGGATGAATATAAATTTACTCTGTTTTTAAATCTGATCAATTCAAAATACTTCTTAACTTCCAAATTTCACATTGGTGTGATTAATTTTTAAAAATACAAAGATTTGAAATTAAAAATGAAAGAGAAGGAAGAGATGAGAAGCGTGTATAGTCAAAGAAAAAAAAGAAAAAAATATTGACATTGAGTTTTTGACATTTTAGCAAAACACATGTATATTTTTTTCAGTATTATATTATTCCTTTATTATTATTCTAAACCTAATTAAAAAATGACTTGTGTCAAAATATTATTGTGTTAATATATCATTGAAAAAAAAAGTTCTTCCTTTTTACTTTTTGTTACTAATTTATTATATTATAAGATTATTATTTCTTTTTCTTTTTCCATATGTTACACTGGCCAAGGTCAACGTATTGAAACTTAAACAAACGGAGTCCAAAACATCATCAGAGAAAATAAAGCTGGACATAGACGTTCTTTTGTTCAGAAACTAGCTCCGTCGTTTTGTAGTTTTTCCCAGAAAACAGAACTCAGACATTTCAAGTTTCACATGAATTTTGGACGTTTGTTGGTTGATAATGGCGGATCCTGGACAACTCATTGCTTCACCACACAAATTTTATCCTTACAATTATCGTGTTGTCAGAAGCATTTTTTATATTCATTTCTTAGCTTGATTGGATCAACCTGTTATAATATCTTGACTTTCGTTTAATTTTTTTTAAAAGAAGAGTGATTATTCAATTAAAATAAGTATATTTTTGCTTTGGATAATGATATTAACATTTTTTTTTACAACATTTTAACATATCTATGTCATTATGTGATTGGTCTAAAATTATTCCATTAGACCAATCACAGAATGATATTAGACCAATCACATAATGACATATAGATGATGTTAAAATGTTATAAAAAAAAATGTTGTTAAAGTATAGTATCCTTTTGTTTTTTTATATGTTTATGTAATGTCTTTGTTTTGAAAATAAGTATTTTATCATTTTAACTGTTTCGATTATTTAAAAACACCTCTTATTCAAACAGGTTAAATCTTGGGAAAACTCTTGCATTCTTGATTTTGTGAGTTGAAAATTGTTCCTCCTCTTCTCAGCCCCTAATAACTTCAGAGAGGAAATAGCCATAACTCCATCTGAGATCAAGGTCTGAAAAAACTGTTTGTAACTGCGATTATGGCAGTAATACAGCCATCATTTATCTGCAAATCAAAATTCACAACAAAACAAAGACAATAATTTAACCAGCATGTGACCTTTAATTTCTACAAAGTAAACAGACCAAATGTCTCAGTCTATGTTCAATCATCTTGGTTGGATTGATATGTTCTCTTTAACCAATAAGTGCTCAAAACTTTGAGCTAGACACGTGAAATTTCAATTTTTAAAACTGCAGTATGAAACAGAATTGAGTTCAATACAATACTTCTCAAGAGTCATACAGAATGACTTTCCTTAAAATGGAGCTCTAATATATTGTAGTAAATGTTGAAGAACATCAGTTCTTTTAACCTAAAATACAATTACTCAATCTATCTCGTTCTTTTGAACCCGTTCTTCTTTACAAATTATACAACGGAGAAATACAGAACAATCCAATTACTTGCTTAGAAGACGATGAGACACAGAAGGAAGCAACAGAAGAGAAAAATAGAAATTCTGTTCAGTGATTTGTCTGCCTGGATCTCTTGCCTTCTCAACCTGGGGCTGTTACTTCCTGCCAGGTGATAAGAATTTGGGTAAGTGTATACATTTTCTGAGTTGCCAAAGACTCGGGTATAAAACATCTCTCCAAACATCCCAACCACAAGGTGGGGGAACCCTGGTGCCATGGCACCAGGACTGAGAAGCATTTGTGTTGATGATTCATCCTCTTCTTGGTATAAAGGAGGATTGAAATGCTGACTCTGATACGGATTGCGATATGGAAGTTGCTGGCCACTTTGAGATGATGTTGGCATGAGAGATTGAGTACCCAAAGCAGGTGGTCTTGGTGGGATGAAAACACCTCTATAGGAAGCCTTCACATCACGGTCACTAGGAGCTATGGCCTGGCCACGGCCATAGAGAGGAACCATTGTGGTGTGGCATATATCTTCCTTGCAAACAGGGCATTGTGGGTGCTCATCAGGTGCAAGAGATGCACTTTGGACATGGAGCCACTTGTAGATGCAAGGCCAGCAGTATAGGTGACCACAAAGGGTAACAATTGGTTCATGCGCAAAATCTAAGCAGATGTTGCAATCAAAACACCCATCAAAATTTTCTGTCATAGTCACGGGGCTAGGGATGGTTTTCCATTGCTGCGAAACGCAGTGCTCAAAGGCCATTAAAGAACCCTTATCAGAATTTTGGTTGCCAGTCCTTATCTAGCCCTGACCTGAGTACACAAGAGATCAATCCATCACCAAACCGATTTACTACACAAAATTAAAGAAATGTCATAACAGGATCATTTATAGATACATATAGGGTTGAAAATATCGTGATAAGTTTAAAGTTACTCTTTACTATGGTAAAAATCAACACAAGATATTGTGATCTTTAGATTTTAAAAATTTAAACACATTAAGAACATATTTTAACTCCTTATTTCGTTTTATTTTAATTTTTTTTGGTTCAAGTATGTTTCAAATTTATGAAGTTTAATGTTACATATAACAAGATTCATGAATCAAAAAAAAAAAAAGAACCACATCCAAAGTTTCCCTAAAGTAAATAGATAAAAAAACATTTGTTCCCTGATCTACTCTCTCTTTTTTTACTACATTCCAGCCACCCTACTTTCTTTTCATTTCTCTCTTTCTTTGTATCACATTACTTACTACCTTTCGATTTTGTTGCCTCTTTAGTCACCCCAATCCATCTCACAACAGGTAGACGCTAACAAGCAGACATCATCACACAAGAGGAAATTAAATTAAAGAAGAAACAAATTGAGACTTCAGCATATGCATATTGCCTAATAAATCATGAGAAATAAAAAAAAAAAAAAACACCAAAAGAGCAAAAACGGAGACGACCATATCACTGCACCCATTGAGTATCGGTCAGAAATCAAACGCAATTAATTACCCATAAAGAACATATAAATAAAAGCAGATCCCAAATTACCCAATACAGAACTGAAATACAAAGCAGAGCCATCGAGAGAAAGGAAAAGAGAGTAAAAGGGGTATAAAAAAGGATCATATTTATTTATATCACTTCATCCATACACAATCAGGGGAAACATCTACTCTGAAAACTAATTCACAGCACAGCAGCATCCATAAATCAAGTATCAAAACCCGAATAATGAAGCAAGAGTGATGAAGTGAAGGTGCCGAGCGAGGGAACTGTTCTTACGATCGATCCATCCACCCATCGATGTAAACAACAAAAACAGAAAACAGATCGAAGAAATTGTGAAAGCGCACACACTTGGAGAGAAATTGGAACGCTGAAATGCATAAAAGGGAGTTTTGAAAAATTAATTAGCTGTAAAAGGAAAATGTAAGATCAAAAGACATACCCAGAGAGAACGAACGAGAGAGAGAGGGAGAGAGAGAGGGAGAGAGAGAGAGGGAGAGAGGGAGAGGGAGAGAGAGGGAGAGAGAGAGAGAGGGAGAAAGAGAGAGGGAGAGAGAAAGAGAGAGTGTGTGTTGAATGATTAGAGGTGAGAAGGGAGCGTGGGTTCTTAATACCGTAGAAGAAAGGAGAGGGAAGTGGCGAAGTGCGTTTACCAAGGGGGAATTGACGGTTTGCGTTTATCTATTTCCTTTTCACTTCCAATGTTGGACATTTTAATATCCCACTCTAAATCGAATTTGTTTTTGTTTTTTTTCAAAATTTCGATATAATTTGGTTTTAAATTTTAAAAGTAATAATTATATTTATTTTATTGTAACTTTATTATAAATTATTTTTTATATTCATGTTTTAGTTATTTAGATCATCTTATATTTTAAATAACAAATTGAAGTGTTATTTGTAAGACCATTAAATTCAGCAGAGAGTGAAAGTCAGGTGTATGTATAAGGATTCAGAAATTCAGAAAGTGGAAAACATGTGTGCAAAGCTGAGTGCCCGATCGATTTTGACGGTAGTATATAAAGAAACTTTTCAAAATTTCGTGCCACTCTATTCTACATGCACTTCTTCTCTCTAAGTTTCTGAGTTCATTTTCTCTTTCTTCTCTCTACAATTCTTCTTCTTTTTTCTACAAATTATCACTTCTTCTTCTTCTGATAAACAATCAGAAATTGCATGAGTATTCCTGGTGTCAAGAACTTAGATTTGTACCGATCAAGTTATAGTTTTGGAGTTGGTAAGTTCAATTCCTTCGTGCTTTGAAGTTTCTGAGTTTTCTGTTAAATGGAAGCACTTTTCGACTTGCATGTGTTCATCTCCTCCTCTTATTTCATTTTCTATCTTTTATTTTCTGGTTGGTTCCTTTTCACCGATCAGAACTTGTTTGGCTTTCTTAGAAGTTACTTGTAGGTTCGGCAGGACTGTGGATGTGTAGAAGTTATCTGGTTATTCGAGGTAAGAGAAGTTAGATAATTTAATTATTTAGTTTTGATGTATGAAAATGTTGTTTGATGATGTTGCATGTATGTGAAATTGAATGATTTGGTGTTCGGTGCTGTTAGTGTGGAATATTGATGTTGTTTTTATGATGATTGTGTTTTTGCATGATTATGGTTCAGTGGCCGAGTGAAATTGGAAGGAAGTGTGGTAGTGAAAATGGGGGAATTATGTTCGATTTGAGTTTGGTTTATATAGGAAATTTGGGTAAGTTGTTTAAAGACTTGTTAGAATTCTTATGTCACTCAAAAATAAGAAATCTGATTCTCAGTCATTGAGTTCATGATTATGCAGAATCGACTCTCAAATCTGTGATGAAACTCTCTTAATAATGTTAGAAAGGCTTAGAAAATCTTAAGTAAGGTGTAAGGATGTGTATGATATAAGTTTGGAGGATTAGAAGTTGGGTGAATGTAGTGAAATTGGTAAGGATAGGTGTTTATCATAATTTGGCAGTCATTCTACAGAATTATGCAATTCGCTAAGAGTTTTTAATTGACCGTTCGACTTCCCTCTGGTGCTCGGTCTTAACTGAGTTATGCTATTGTGGATTCTCAGTTAATGATCGATCGGTCTTGTGTTAATATCCAATTGAACATAGCATTTGGTCTATTCATGGCCTTTGATTTTAACTGCATTCGGTCTGTTATAGGCTTTAACTGTTAATGACCGCTCAGTCATGTACTGTCTTGGTAGTGCTCGCTCAGATACCAACACTCGGTCTCAGAAGTGCTCGGTCTTGTACTAGCAGTTATGCTAGTGTTAGCGCTTGATCGTGTACTAGCCATTATGCTAGTGATAGCGCTCGGTCTTGTACTAGCAGTTATTCTAGTGTTAGCGCTCGTTCTTGGTAATGCTCGGTCTCGTACTAGCGCTCGTTCTTGGTAGTGCTCGGTCTCGTACTAGCGCTTGTTCTTGGTAGTGCTCGGTCTCGTACTAGCAATTATGATAGAGTTAGCGTTCGGCCTAAGCTATATGTGTTCAATATAAGATTTAAGTGTTCGACTTATGCTTGAGTCATATTCTCTAAATAACCGTTCGGTCATGTTCACATATTGGGAGTGTTCTCCCGTTCAGTCTTGTTCGTAGATTATATTGATCTTTTCCGTTCGGTCGTATTCAGGGGTTGGGTTGTTGTCGTTCGTTCTTATTCTACGAAATGTTATTTGGTGTTCAAATGCTGATTTCACAGTTTGATTCTGATTTCTTATTATAGTTGTCTTGACTTACTATGTATGAGAAATTGTATTAATGTTCGAAGAAGGTATGATGTTCCAACTGGTATAAAAGAGAATTCCAAGGAGGAATGTCTCAGTGATTGGATAAGCAAGAGTGTTGTTATAGTATGAATATGGATAGCGAAATCTATGGCGTTCATCCTGACATTCTGATGATTACCAAGTCTCAAGTAGAGATGGGTAAGTCATGTCGTGAGAATAGCAGGAGGCCCTAGCCGAGGAGGGGGTCCTACGGTGAGTAATAACGGGTTAACCTCGTGTGGCAGCTAATGGGTTTCCGGCTACTACACCCACGAGTGCACAAACGGCCAAAGCTACATATTCATACTAGTCCAAACGATCGGTTAAAGTGGTTGGTTAATATGTGTTATATGTTTTTCTACTTGTGTTTAATTATTTTATATGCTTTGGTTTGTTTTGAATTGTATGTTAAAATGATTTTATTATTTCTTTAGCTTACCCTTATTTTCTGTGTTGTTATGTTGTCATTCGGTAGATTCTTCTGTGCAATGATCATCCAGTGGATGAGAGCAGAGGATTATGAAGTTTCGGTGGAGCAGGTGTTGGACGGAGAAAATCCATCATTATAGATTAGGACCGATCGATCATTAGAAGATTTGATTTTGGACCGATCAGTTGCGTTAATAGTCTTTGGTTGTTATGCGTTCTTTGTAAAGTTTTAATTTTATTGTTATTTTTAGATAATTGTATTGTTAATACTTTATTTATTTTTAAAATTTGTAGTGAAAATATATTAAAGTTTGAAATATATTAAAGTTTAAAATAAGGAAGAATTCCAATTTTATGTTTAAATTTAGAAAACTATAAAGATATTTGTACATACTTAGTTTAAGAAATATGTTAAAGTATTGTAGTCCGTTCATTCAATTTTATTATAAAGTGTGAACAAAAAATCACACTGGAACACTGTTCAAAGACACTCAATAGACCTTAACTCATGCTTCATTTGATAGAAGAACATGAACATGTGAGGAGTAGAGGATTGAACTAGTCCCACACAATTTAAAAAGCCTTTACGAAACCCCTATTGTTGGGGTCAAGTTGACTAGGGATGACAAAGAAGATGGACAAAAGATCACTCTCAAAATTAGACAAAGAAAAAGAAATGTCAAATTCCTTTATATACTCGTAAACATAGACAAAATTGTCCTCCTCCTCACTAGGTCGGGAGAACACCTTATCACTAAGAGAACAAGGAAGGATAATAAGCCCATCAGGATGAAAATTAAAGGAGAGCAAATTGTCTAAGTCGATGACACCAAACAAAGTATACCTAAGCCGACAACATTGAGCATAAGCCTACTTAAGTCAACAACACCAAGCAAAGCATGCCTAAGTGAGCAACATCAAGCATAAGCCTGTCTAAGTCGGCATTAGAGACTACCTAAGTCGACAACATGAAGTGAAGCCTACCTAAGTCAGTAACAACAAGTAAAGTTTTCCTGATCCAACATTATTCATATAGAAAACAATCACATATAGTCCGATCAAACAACCGATCTACCTACATACCTTAAAGTCAACTACAACTCCATCAAAAGATAAGTTATAGTGATAATAAAAACATCATTGATATGCTAATCAAACTGCTTTGAGTAAGGGACCTTAATCATCCAAGTTATGTTGTTCCTTCTTGTCTAAGTCATGTGAGAGGATACCTATCAAAGACACTCTAACGCTCAAGTTAGTGACTTTGCGTAATAATGTTGTAATAAAGATGAGTAATCAAAATTAATTACCTGACCTCCGCTGTCAAACATATTATAATGGGTATACAATTAGGTTTGACCCATTAATGACCAATAAATGACTTTCCTTATTTCTATTAATTTGTAATTAATAATTATTATTCCTATTAATTGCCTATTAATAGTTGTTATTGCTCAGATTAATTATTAATTAATTATTGTTCCTGATCGGTCGGTCATTTGTTAGATGGTCGATCGTCCGGTTCTTGCCTAATCGGGTGGATGTATAGTACACAAGCCCCCCAAGTCTAAGCACAATATAATGTGCAAAGGGGTTTTAGGTAGTCCGCTTTTGATATAGATTAGTTTTACCTTTGACACTTGTCTTTGTGTGTTGTTGTACGTTGATTAAGGTCACGAACTTCATCAACCACTCATTGTAAGTAAGACAAGAGTTAAAAAATGTTCCATACAAGTTGGTTGAAGGTAAGTCGTGAATTTGAAAGACGTTCCCTGACCACCTTTGAAGGGCTCGACAGGAGTTGAAAAACGTTCTTTGCCGACTGGTTGAAGGTAAGTCAGGAGTTGAAAAACGTTCCCTGACCACTTATGAAGGGCTCGATAGGAGTTTGAAAAACATTCTCTGCCGACTGGTTGAAGGTAAGTTAGGAGTTGAAAAGCGTTCCCTAACCACCTGTGAAGGGCTCGGCAGGAGTTTGAAAAACGTTCTGTGTCACTTGGTTGAAGGTAAGTCAAGAGTTGAGAAACGTTCTTTAACCACCCGTGAAGGGCTCGACAGGAGTTTGGAAAAAATTATCTATTGGTTGGTTGAAGGTAAGTCAGGAGTTGAAAAAATGTTCACTAATCACTTTTGAAGGGCTCGATAGGAGTTTGAAAAACATTCTCTGCGGTTGATTGCTCAAAGTTGTCCAAGTGGTTTGTATGTAGGGTCTTGTAACCTGCACTAAAGAAAAGTAACAATTCAAATTTGAACGGTTAGAAAAAGTGTAGTCAATCAAGCCAACACATTTACTAGTTTAGACAATTAATATCAAGGTAACTTAGGTTATAAGGCTGGATGGCCAAACAAGCGAGATAATACGGTCTTCAGTTAAACGTTTGAAGACCAAAATGAGGAATCCATATTAGGATGTATAACGATTGATATGTTAATGCTTAATATCTTGTGACTTGCAAAAAAGCTGATGACGTTGGCTGTGACGGTACAAATAGGCATCACTCAGGATATGCTAAACAAGGATTGAGGTGCCAAGTTGAGGCTTAAATGAGAGCCAAGCCATTGGAGCTTGACAAGGTTGAACATATGTAGTCATATTGACCGAGCGGGAGAGAGACCAAGGTCTGCTCGAGCTATACCATGAATTACTAGCACCAGACACTTCACTAATGGAATTTTATCAATATTCTTATAAATGTCAAACCAGTATGTCGGTTTCACAGGGTACATGAATCTCAACTCTAAAAGTATAAGACTATGGAGAACAACAACCCTTAGTCGGGGTAAAAGGGAAGCAAGACCCAAAGTGGGACCACTTCCAACAAATTGGCTATAAAGGATGATATCTTCCTGCGTAGCACTATATATAGTTCTCTTCAAGATACTTATAAATAGCTTAAATGTCAGCATAAGTATTATGCTCACTTGGCTTCCCTAATGACTGTCCATAGCCAGAATAATCATATCCAACGAGATTGAGGCAAAGGTAGATGCTCAACATAAGTATTATGCTCGTACATCTGACCAATATCAGTTACGTTATCGTGGGAGTAAAGGACGACAAACTTAGAGGTGGGGTGGCGAAGATCTTTGTGCGTCGGCGGTTGAGGAAACAGAGAACCTCCACGTTCTCACAGTGCGAGAAAGGCTCCATGAGCACCAGCCTTGTGGCCTCCTCCTTCACCAACTTGTACGATGGCGGACTCGAAGGGAGAAACACCAACTTTGCCGCCATTAAAGAAGTCACACCACCAATCTTCTTCTTCCTTCGAAAAACTCACTCACTCACTTCAATGGCTTCGATTCTCACATTACACAATGATAGTGTTGGGGTTAGGCAACCAGGTAATTGTTTTCCATTGTACTATTCTTTTGGTTCCTTGTAGCTATAGGGGATGTTGCTCAGGTCCATTATGGGCACCAAAATGTTTCGAGTAAGGGGTTGAGGTTCCTTATTCAAAGCACTCCAAGCTATCCTGAAGACCGGGTGGGCTCCCTAATGGTTTTCTATCATTCAAGTTCTCTCTCATTCTTGTTCAAGGCATGTGAGAGATACTCTCACTCTGATGCACAAGTCAATGACTTTACATAATAATATTATAATAAAGATAGTAAATAGAATTATTTATCTGACCTACCATGTCAAACATATTACAATGAGTTTACAATTAGCTCTTACCAATTAATTACCAATAAATGATTTTTATTATTTATATTAATTTTCAATTAATGACTATTATTCTTATTAATTATTCTTTAATAACTATTATTATTATTCAGATTAATTATTAATTAACTACTCATCTATCGATTGAACATTTCTTAGACGATATTAGGAAAGGGTTATACAATATTTAGTCTATAAAATTATAGTTATCTCCGTCATTTACAGATAATAAATTGTATATTTTTCATTTTAAGATTTAAAACATGTTTCTAGCACGCCTAAAATATTAGTTTATATTTCTTTCATGAAATACTTTTATTTTTTTTTGGAAATTGGAAAACTACTATTTTTATCTACAATTATTGGCATGTGTTTAACAAAAGTTTAAGGAGGATATATTAGTGGTATGATGTAATGTTAGTATTGATTTTATAAATTTTAAATCGTTATTATTCAATTGGTATTTTTAATTTTTTATTAATCATAAAAAGTATGTATTAGAAGATTATGTGAATAATCCAAATTAAACTTTTATTTTAATTGAAAAACAGAAAGAAAAAAAAACTGTACTGCGAGATTATGTTGGAATAAATACGCTAAAAATTTAGGTTTATACAATATACCAACTTTTTATATATATAAAGAAGGTTAGATTTAGATGTTCTAATTACTCAGTTTAATATGATTCAGTCATAAACTAATAATACAACTAATATTATGAACATTTAGGATTATTACAAAATATGTAAAATATTACTACAAGTTTGAGAGTTATTTGTTTCTTTATTAAACTTAATATTGCGAAACATATAAATGATTATTACAATTTCTAGCTCCACAAGTAATGTATTCCCAAGTTCACAAAAATAATAAAATGGTTTAACTATATTTCATTAATATTTAATTTGACATACTTTTTATCTGTTGTCCACTCCATCCAAAATCTTTTGCCTAATTTATTGTCATGCTATTTACGGATATCAGTAAAAGAACATTTCCAATTTATTTTTAGAAGTTTACGTATGCATGCCGATAAATATTTTATATTTTCATGTTTATTTCAAATAAATTTATTTAAAAATAATTCTTTAAAATATAAACTAAATTAAAATTAATTTTAAAGTATAATTTTAAATGAAATTACATTATAAATTGTTGGAACAGATAACTTTAGTTTGTTTAATAAAATAAAAATTTTAAAAAGTTACACAATATAATATAAATATTAGATCACTAATCTTTTTATTAAGAACTTCAATTTTATAGATTTAAACATAAATATAAATATATAAAATCAAATGTTAGACAACTCTGTAATGATTAATATTTCTTTTATTAATAAATTTTATTTTTACTTAATTTTCTCAAAATTTTCAAATAAAAATTATTAATGATTGATTGTATCTACAAGTTAGATAGTATAATATTTACATCTATATTCTATGAACAAGTAGGTTATTAAAATACACATACCCATTATGTGTATATATTCAATTAATATCTCTTAAGAATATCCGTTATTTCTTTTATCTCGAGTTTGAGAGGTTCAAATATTATCTGTAGGCTACTTTTCATTATGTTTAAGAAGTAGCAATGGAATTTCAAGATGGTTTGTTGTACAGAAATCTATGTATAAGATATATATTCTAATGATATGTGTGAAGATCATGTTATTTTTCCATTTCCAAGGCGATCAAAAGCTTGTCAACATTTAAAATTGGAGGTTTCTATCAAATATCAAATAGGATGTTAATTAACCAATATTATAGTTATCTATATTACCAAATAATTTGAGCTAAATTTCCATGCAAATTCACAATTCTTTTAAATAATGACGGTTCTAAACCCTAACAAAAAAAAAATGCTTATAATGTCACTTATTTGACATCAGCTCACCAAAAACTCAACATAAAAAGTATAGCGACGTTTTTGTAATTAAAATACAAAAAATTGACGTTGAATCCTATGGAACAGACATAAAAAAAATAAAATTGATGTTGGCTCACCCTAGATCTGAAGTACATTAACATGGGCACAACCTCTGTCTGATGTTAATGGCGTTTTCATGCATGTTGTGTTCGACATCAAACATGTTTTAAAAAAATTAAAAGAAACAATGTGAGCTTCGATCTTAACTGTTCTTTCATGCGACTTTGGAAGGAAACCCAACAACTACGCCGATGAAGCCATAAGGTGAGTTTTTCTTCATTTCACTCACATTCAAGTTGTTTCGCTTTCATTTATGTAGTTTTTTTTTTTCGTTTTCCCTTATTGATTTTCGTGCAATGCATTTTCAAGGTTCCAAGGCATGTTGTAAAACTTAAATTAAAAAAATTATTTCTTACTTGTTGGTATTCCTAGAATAATATTAATGGCGTTGGGTGAACAAACATCATGAGTTATCTCTAGCATTTGAAGAGGCAAACCTTTTGTTGATAAATACTTGTAACAATTCATTTGAAAAAACGCAGAAGAAAGATAGAGTTTAAAAAAGCTGCCAAATTTTGCCTTCTTGTTGTCAACAAATTGGCATCAGAGCGTGTGTGTGTAAGGTGAAAGTAAGAGACCCTACCAAGCTCAAGAGAGAATGTCGTGGTGTGTGCTGATAGAGATAGAGGTACGATTGAGAGTTTTGTGAGCTGTGTGAGTTGAGTGTAAACACTTAAGAGAAATGACAGGTCAAACCAATGGCATCCCACTACCCAAGTTGACGAAAGACGTTAACTATGACAACTGGAAGGTGCAGATAAAGGCCCTTCTCGACTCCCAAGATAACTGGGATGTGGTCGAGACTGGGTATGAGGAACCAACAAGCATAGACGGATATTCAAATGCCCAATTGAACGCGTTGAAGGTTGTTCGAGCTAAAGACAAGGCAACCTTGTCTTTGCTATACCGAGCTTTTGATGAATACGGCTTTGAGAAGATAGCAAATGCAAAATCTTCCAAAGTAGCATGGGATATACTCGAAAAGGCAAACAAAGGAGACAAACGAGTGAAGCAAGTCCGACTTCAAACCCTTAGGGGCGAGCTGGAATACATGAGGATGAAAGAGTCTAAAAGCGTATCCGAGTTCATTACTCGGGTGGAGACCGTGGTTAACAAACTGAATCAGAATGGTGAGAGTCTTTCATCTAACTGAGTTGTTGAAAAGATTCTGAGGTCATTGACAGATGATTTCGATAACATCGTATGCGCAATAGAGGAGTCCAAGGACCTATCAACGCTTACCCTTGAAGAGCTTATTGAGTCCTTGGAAGCACATGAGTAGAGACAAAAAAACAAGAGGAGGGAGTCCCTTGAACAGGCTCTCCAAGGGAAGGCGACAATAAAAAAAGATAATGTGTTTTAAGCTCAAAGTACTAGAGGCCAAGAAAGGGGCAGAAACCAAGGTGGTAGAGGAAGAGGTGCGGCCAAGAAAACTGGTGCGGCCGAGGTCAGGCCCGAGGTGGCCAAGGTCAGACTCGAGGTGGTCGGACAAACACAAACAACATTGAATGCTATAACTATGGGAGGTATGGGCATGTTGCCAAGGATTGCTACTCGGTAAAATGCTACAACTGTGGAAAGATGGGCCGTATTTCCAAGGATTGTAGGTCCGAGAAGGAAAAGGAGGAGCCAAAAAACTTCCTTGCAGAGAAAGAAGAAGAAGGATTGCTACTGGTAACAAACATTCCAGAAACCGAGGTCAAACCGAACTGTTCTAATAACTCGGTTTGGTACTTGGACACCGATGCAAGTAACCATATGTGTGGCGACGAGAGTTTATTCAAAGTACTTTCAAAGGTGGAGTTCGGATCCGTTCCTTTCGGCGATGCTTCAAAAGTAACCGTCAAAGGTTGAGGAACGATCTGGTATCAACAGAAAAATGGGTGAATCAGAGGTCAGAGATGTATACTACGTACTCAATCTCAAAAGCAACATAGTGAGCATGGGACAGATAATGGAGAAGGGGTACTCGTTTCTAATGAAGGACCGAGAATTACAACTGAGGGATAAACTCGGGAGGCTCATCGCTCAAGTAGAAATGAAGAAAAATCGCATGTACAAACATGAGTTGAAAATAGTTCAAGATAAATGCATGCAACTTGATATGGAGGATGAGGCCATGAAGTGGCATTTGCAGTTTGGTCATCTTCACTTCGGAGGGTTGACCGAGCTGGTGAAAAAGGAGATGGTGCTCGGACTGCCTAAAATGGAATTCGAAAAGAGGTTATGTGAAATATGTGTGATCGGAAAGCAAGCGAGGACTTCTTTCCCACGGAGCTCCGAGTACCGAGCAAAGGACCAGCTCGAACTGATCCATATCGATTTGTGTGGCCAATAACTCCAGAATCATTTAGTGGTAGGAGATACTTCGTCTCTTTCATTGATGATTTCTCAAGAAAGACGTGGGTTCACTTTCTAAACGAGAAGTCAGAAGTGTTTGAAACTTTCAAGAATTTCAAAGTGATGGTAGAGAAAGAAACAAACAAAGTCATCAAAACAGTTCGATCCGACAGAGGAGGCGAGTTCATTTCTGTCGAGTTCAACAAATACTGCGAGGAACATGGAATCAAGCGTTTCTTGACGGCTCCATATTCTCTGCAGCAAAACGGTGTAGCAGAACGAAAGAACCGAACCATTCTTGACATGGTTCGATCTATGTTGAAAGGGAAGAATATGTTGAAGAAGTTTTGGGTAGAGCGGTGCAATGCGCAGTCTATGTGCAAAATAGATATCCACATGCAAAGTTGGGCGAAAAGACGCCTCAAGAGATTTGGAGTGGTGTGAAGTCGATTGTCTCTCATCTAAAGGTGTTCGGTAGCGTGGCCTATGCGCAAGTGCCAAGTCAGCACATGACAAAATTAGAAGATCGGAGCAAGAAGTACATATTTATCGGGTATGGTAAAAAATATAAAGCATATAAATTGTTTGATCCGGTTAACAATAAAGTAGTGGTAAGCCGAGATGTTCAGATGGAGGAAACGAAGGAGTGATGCTAAAGTAAACCGGTCGAAAAAGA
The DNA here is from genome assembly GCF_029865625.1 of Vigna umbellata. Lineage (NCBI taxonomy): Eukaryota > Viridiplantae > Streptophyta > Magnoliopsida > Fabales > Fabaceae > Vigna > Vigna umbellata. The sequence continues at coordinate 51,980,550 of NC_142165.1, read as the reverse complement.
AACTAGCTCAGAGATTGTTGTACCTACAGCAACACCAACCACCTAGTCCTCAAATGAAGAAACACAACCACAACAGCTTAGGATGAGAAGTCTATAGGAAATATATGACACTACAAATGAAGTTTATGTTGTATGTCTTCTAGCCGACTCTGAAGACTTGAGTTTTGAGAAAGTTGTCCAAGATGAGAAGTGGAGAACATCCATGGATGAGGAGATCGGAGCGATTGAACGCAACAAAACTTGGGAATTGATCGACCTTTCTAAAGGAGCTCGACCCATTGGAGTAAAATGGGTGTACAAAAAAAAGATGAATGTTGAGGGAGAGGTTGAGCGTTATAAGACTCGACTTGCGATAAAGGGCTATAGACAAAATGAGGGGATAAACTATGATGAAGTATTTGCTCTTGTCACGAGAATGGAGTCAATCCGACTCTTGATCTCGTTAGCTACTCAGAACCAATGGCCAATTCTACAATTGGATGTGAAGTCGACCTTTCTAAATGGAGTGCTGAAAGAGGAGGTGTACGTCGAGCAACCACTCGGGTACATGAAGAGAGGGGATGAGAAGAAAGTGTTGAGATTGAGAAAAGCCCTCTATTGACTGAAGTAGGCTCCCCGTGTCTGGAATGAGAGAATTGATGGGTATTTCAAGAAAACCGGGTACGAGCAATGTCCGTACGAACATGCTTTGTACACAAAGAAATCAAAAAGGATATGATGGTAGTTGCTCTGTGTCGATGACCTCATATTCATCGGAAGCAACACGAAGCTGATTAAGGAGTTTAAGGAGATAATGAAAAAAGAGTTCGAGATGACAGACTTAGGCCTGATGAAATATTTTCTTGGCCTGGAAGTGAAGCAATCGGAGGAAGGGATTTTTATATCCCAAGAGAGGTATGCGCTTGAAATTTTAAAGAAGTTTAAAATGGAGGACTGCAACCCGGTTTCTACTCCAATGGAACCAGGCACTAAACTCTTAAAGTTTGATGGAGGAGAACGAGCTAATTTTGGGAGATATCAAAGTTTAATCGGAAGTCTGAGCTACCTTACAAGCACGAGACCCGACTTAATTTTGAGTGTTGGGATAACGAGCAGATTCATGGAGGATCCAAGCTATACACATTGGAAGGCCTTAAAGATAATTCTGAAATATATTCGAGGAACCCTTTCACTTGGTCTTTTCTATTCAAAATTGGATGACTATCGACTAGTGGGTTACTTGAATAGCGATTGGTGTGGTGATGTTGATGACCAAAAAAGTACTTCGGGTTACGTATTCCTACTCGGAAATACAACTTTTACTTGGCTGTGAAAGAAGCAACCCATTGTAACCCTGTCTACCTGCGAGGCAGAGTATGTGGCGGCCTCTTGGAGCGTGTGTCATGCAGTCTGGCTTTTAAATCTATTAAGGCATCTGGGAGTGATCCGAGATGAAGGGACTGTGATCCGAGTTGATAACAAGTCGGCGATCGAGTTGACAAAGAACCCAGTTAATCACGAAAGGAGCAAGCACATCGACGTCCATTTTCATTTCATCCGAGATCAAGTCAGAGAAGGAAAGGTTAAGCTGGAGCATGTTGAAAGTCGAGCTCAAGCCTTGGATGTATTCACCAAACCACTGCCGACCACACTGCTGGAGAATTGTAAAAGGCTGATTGGAATGAGAAATGGGAAGAATATTTAAGTTTAAGGGGGAGATTTGTTGTAAAACTTAAATTAGGAAATTTATTTCTTGCTGGTTGGTATTCCTAGAATAATATTAATGACGTTAGGTGAACATGCATCATGAGTTATCTCTGGCATTTGAAGAGGTAAACATTTTGCCGATAAATACTTGTAACAATTCATTTGAAAAACCGCAATAGAAAGATAAAGAGTTTAAAAAAGTTGTCAACTTTTGCCTTCTTGTTGCCAACACCAATGGCAGCAACGAAGTCCTAAGGCTACCCTCCAACGACAATGACAAGGTCCTAATGTCATCCTCCAACTTTGTTATCAGATGTTGGTTTTACTGTAATATTAGTCTTAGTTTCCATAAATGGCACTTTGTGTCTTGGTTGCATGTGTGGTTATTGATTATATTTTGTCTTTTCTACTATTTTTGTTATCTTGGACAATTTATTTAGTAGTTTTTATTGGCATTTTTTGTTTTATTTAAATTTTTAGACTATTTGGAGTATCAAGTTTAGATTTATTATTAGATGTTGTATGTTTAAATAATTTTAGATTTATTATATTTTTTAAAATTATTAAGTGCATTGTTATTTTATATTAAGATTTATTCTAATTTTAGTTAAACATCGAACGAATCTTAGTTTTCGTTTGAGATTTAGTACAAATAATTAAACATTAATTGTTTATATTAAATATTGAATTGTCTGATGAGATAGTTTGAAAAATTTATTTTTCATAATTCGTTATAAGGTGTACATTGGAGTTTATGTATATATTTGATTAAATTTTGGTTGAGAACATTTTGTATTGTAGTCATGAGTGATTACTTTCATTTTGTGTACTTCAGAAACCAATGTGAAATGTTATCAAAATTTTATCAAATTTATGATGTTAGACTTCTTCGTATACATGTTACAAAATTATGTTTTTTCTTTTAATGGGAAAAGCCTAACCTTTTGAGACTTAAAAATTTTAGATTGATGGAGTTTGTTACGTAGTATGGATCGAAACTGGATAAATGAACATCACATCAGTGAAGAGTATGAAAAAGAGGGTTATGAGTTCTTGCAATATGTTCACGAACACGAAATCCCTATGAACAAAGCATATTTTTGTCCTTGTGTTTATTGTCTTAATAAAATACGTTAGGACTTAGACACAGTGCATGATTATTTATTCATTTTTGGTATAGTGAGGAGTTATACAATTTGGACTTCGCATGAAGAAGTATTACGAGGAATAAATTATGTGGATGAATAGATGAGTGATCATTTAGAAAACATGGTACAAGATGTTGGTGAAGAAATTTTTTGGAAGTGTCCATTTATATGTTTCTCTAAGGTTTTGTTCACTTGAATGGATTTGAGAGAGAGTGGTTGAGGGAATTTAAGAGGATTTGAAAGTATTTTTTTTTTTGTTTATTTGAGTGGATTTGGAAGTAAATTTTTCTAATATGTCTCATCAATCAAATCCTATACTAATTCTCACAAACTTTACTTCCAAATCCATTCTCATTTACCTCCAAATCCACTCAAATAAACAACAAAAAAATTTACCTTCAAATCCTCTCGATCACTTTCCCCCAAATCCATTCAAGTGAACAAAGCCTAAAGGAAGAGTTGTTATCCGTGAAGATGATGACATGAGAGAAGGAGATGATGATCTTATAACAAAGCTCATGATGAAATTAAACAAGTTGAACAGAGAATCGATAGAGCTAAAGTGAAAGTTAAGAGTATTTGGTCTCCAGTGTCATGTCCAGTTGTACATTTTGTTAAATGATGCAATAAAAGGTGATTTTGAAAGACAAGATGATAAATATTTCAAGTAAGTTCTTCATTGTTTTCCATATTTATATATTATAATATATATTTTTTAATTTAGACTTAATCTTTGTGACTTAGACATTCATGCTTGTAAATATGTTTATGTATACTCAACTGTATTTCCAAAATTTGGGATGGTTTGAGGTTCAATAAATCTATACATGAAATCTGATCTCGGTCCACAATGACTGTGTCCAAGTACCTTGTGCCCTACATGGATAGGTAAGTCTTATTAAATGTAATATTTATAAAGTAATGTTAATTATTCGACTAACTATTTGTGATTCTTGATAGGTCCAATAGGCAACTAATGGTCATCAATCCAAGACAATGCATAGTTGTCTGATTTTGTTCTCTACATAGGAAGGTGAAAAATCATTTGAAATTCATGCTACAAAACGTAAGTGTTACTTTTTTCATACCATTTCCTTAGTATAGATTGTTATTAATTAACATATGTTTCCAATTTAATTAGTTTTGTGGGTAAGTGATGAGTGCATATTTATACTCTCATTTGTCTTATAATATTGGATTCTTAATTGGTTTTTGTGTTTTAAAAAAATGTTTTAATATAAGATTTGTTATAATTGAGTTCAATAAACATGAGATAAAAAAGATGTTAAAAATAATATTTTAATTATATAAATATTTTTTGAATTTTTCTCTAACATAAAAAATAAAAAATAACACACGTTAAAAATCATTTTTATATTATTTAAGAATGATAAACTTAATAAAAATATCTTGTACACCAATCTTTCAAGAGGCAAACAAAACTTACCATTAATATTAAGCACTCGGAAGAGTGTTTACCACATTGAACATCATTTTGTTTTTCTAATACCATAAGTTTTTATATATATATTTTTTTTCAAACAAGATTCACATTAGAAATTTGACTGAAAATTCATTTGTAAATTTAGTTGCTATGTAAATAAGATTGTGTTGCTCATTGATCAACATCCCAAAATGGAAGGTTGCATTTTATATAGCTTTGAATTGTAGAAAGGAAACTATAAAAAATATATTTGATAAGGTATTCTTGAATTATGAATACTTGAATTTATAGAAATTAAATATTACCAAATATGTATTCACCTTTATATATAAAAAAATTTCTAATTGTAGCTAAACTACGTGTTTCGATTGTCTTAATTTAAATGAAATGGTAGTTTGTCTTGCTCAAGATATGAACCACTAGAAGATTTTGTTATAGAACTCATAACTTGCTTCATAAAATACACACTACAAGATTGATATGACTTAGATAAAATACTTATCATATTTGTTAACATCAAAACTTGTTACTTAAATATATATATATATATAATAAATACTAAATCGTCCAAATCTTTCCAAAAATTATAATTTTTGGATAATATTCACTACTCACACACATATCTAACACCTAATTCATTAACATGCTTGAATTTTCTTACTTTTTCCCAACACAATTTAAACATTTATTAGTCACATATTTATGCCACAACATACACTTATTGCACCTACTTATATTTTGACAAGGAACAATTTAAACCAAAATGGTTGTATGGCATTTATAGGAGTTAAAAATTGAGTTTTTCATGTAAAGATGACATCTCCCTTATTTAAAACTTGTCTTTATGATAATTTAGTTGAATGTTGCTTTGAAGACTCTTAGCCTAGGTACCTATCAATATTATATCTATGATAAAGTCTAAAAATTTATTCCAAGACATCTATCTTTTCACGAGATACTCCCTTTAAGCGTACAAGTTAAACTTTTAAATCTAATTCACTATAAAAGTCATATAGAGTAGTTGAAATTAAATACATGTTTCACGAGAGGCGTTACAAAATGACATAAACATCATAAAAAAATGATAGATTACGTGCGGTCTCCCTCTATGGGAGAATTCATGGTGCTTGTCTTTCACTCTAATATAACGGTATCAATCAATCATTCTTTTTTTTTTTTTTAATTTAACTTATTTATATTATAGTATAGGTAAAAGGTGAGCTTTATTTTTTTTATGAAATATTATTATTATTTTTTAAAAATTGAAACAAATATTATTTTTATCTAGATTAAATATAAATTTTATTCTTTAGTTTTCAGTAAAATTTAGAATTATTCTTTTGAAACTTTGATTCAATTTAGTTTCTCAATTTTTTAAAAATGTATGAATTTAATTTTTTAAACAAATTTTGTTAAGTTTATTTTATGTTTCAAATGTTTTTCATAATAGTATTTAATATAGCTATCAAAATGGGTCAGAACCTCCGGGTCAACCAGCTCACCACGGGTTCAGTCCGGGTGGGTTTGAAAAAATTGTATTTTTTTATGCGGGTCAGATTTCAACCCGGCTTATGCGGGTTGAACCCGTGGTGGATCGGATTGACCCACCAACTCACCTACCTAATTTTATTTTATTAAAATTTAATTTTAATTTTATAAAAAAATATTTATTATTTTTTTTGCTTGAAAAAATTATTTAAGTTCCTTATTTTCAAAATTAATTAAACACTCATGTTGGGAGTGAAATTTGTTTAGATTTGAATTGTAGAAAGTTTGTAATTTTTTATTTAAAAAAAATTGTAATTAAGTGAGCTAATTCGTTTACCCACCAACTCATGGTGGGTCGAGCCGGGTTCAAATTTTTTTGGCTCGCTAATAAATGAGTCTGGTTGGGTTGACTCACTAAGTGACGTAGACAGTGGTAGGCAGGACCAGGTCGGGCCGAAGGTTCGTTTTGACAGCTCTAGTATTTAAGTTGTTTATTGCTTCACATATTTTGTTTTTAACATTAATTGATAAATGCATTTAAAACTTCAAATAAATTTAACAAAATTTGATTAAAAAAATTAAATTTACGCAATTCTAAAAAAACTAAGTTAATCTAAAATTTGAAAGATAAATTAATTTCATTTTTCATTGAAAATTAAGACAAAAATATATTTAGTAGAATGGTTGTGAAGGAATGTATATTATTGTGTTATAATTTAAATTGTGTTTGTGCTGTTATTTAATTGGAATTAATTGTTTAACAATTTATAGAAAAGTTATATTAGAAGATCATGTGATAACCAAATTAAACTTCCATTTTAATTAGAAAACAAGAAAAAATAGTGCTACCTCCTGATTATGTTGGAATTAATGCATGCATGTGCATTAGACATGTATGGTATTTCTTGCCCTGAAGTTAGTTTTGATTTCTCTCTAGTAGAAATTAAGTTAGTTGTAGATAAAGAAAGTAAACTACAAATATAAATTAAATTAATGTTATTAAGTTCAAAAAGGGAAAAGTTTTATGTAAGGAAAAAATAAAATAATAAAATGTTTGCGTACCAATGTCTCTAGCTTTTGGACAAATGAGATAATCATGAATAATATCAATATCTTTATAAACTTTTGTCTTTTACGCGTTTGTTGAATTTTTTTAAATGATTGATGCGTTGTGGTACATGTATTGATTGCTCTAAATAATGTGTGCCTTTTGACTAAAATTTTATGTTACTCCTCTTATTTTGTATTTTAAAACTATTTAAAACGGTGAATTTGTCCAACATATATTGAATTTGATTCCTTCAATTTAATTAATTTATGTTCCCGTCTGATTACATTAAATAACTATTTTAAAAAATTAATAAAATATTGTAGTTAATAATTTTATATTATTTAATTAATTGTTTTACTTCATATTAAGGCTTTTTAAAAAATATTAACATAATATGATATATCTAACATCCTATATTACTATAACAATCCTACTAACGAAGTATCACAGATAAGATATTAAACATAAACATTCAAATTATATATAATTGTATTTGAAGTTCTAAGAGTCTTTCAAAATGGAATTTATGAGGTGTTTCTTCAAAATAATTAATATATATATATATATATATATATATATATATATATATATATATATATATTTTGAAGTTATAAGCCTTAACTATCAAACTAATAGTCCTTTTAATTAGAGATCAATACTTTCACTAATACCATTATTTACTCATGTATAACTTACAATATTACCTAGTAGATGCATAAACCACAAAATAAAAAAAATAAGAAAGTAAGATAGTGCAATTATAATAGTTCATATCAATTTCAAGCTATCATATTATAATGAATTAAATTTTTATCAATTCAACTATCAAATACTTTTAACGAAAATCAAATTTCTACAAGACATGTTCAATAATAACTCACGAGACCTAGACATTTGACTCTACTTTCGAAAGACATATATATTGAGTAGACTTTGAATTTTGCATTTGTCATGTCATCTCACACTCCCAAGGAGCATGCTCTTATAGAGCAATAAATTAGGACAAATGTTCTTCTCAAGTATGATAGGATAAATTTGATACGATCTTGTTCAGGAAAGAGTACGATATTTTCTAAAGTTGAATCCTCAAGGGGCATAATAAAAATAAATCAAAAAAGAACGCAGAATAAGACAGAGACGAGGACGCCACAATTTAGCAAATTGATAAGTCAAAGTGAAGATTCACCACAAAGATGTTAATCTTTTATAAGAATCAGAGTTCTAATCTATGAACTAAGAATCTTCTCTCAAAAATGAAAATGCATATATTATGACTCAAAAGTGTTTACATATGTATTTGGTGCCCCTGTATATAGGTACAAATGTTTAAGGCACCTAAGAAACCCTAAAAGAAAGTCCAAAGACATTGAGTCCAAAAAGAACTTGAAAAATAGAAACAAATTGTTTGCAATTAAAATAAAAATAAAAATTTATTTAATTTCCTAAATTATTCTTCAATTGTGCTCATGATATTCATGTTCTTTAAATTCCTTTCTTCATGGAAGATTATATTATTCAAGATTCAAGGAGACATGTTTTGATCTTTGACATTGTCATAGGTCCTTTGAATTGCAAATATTCTTCTTCAAGTTTTTCTCATATATGTTTCAGGAAATAGTCATCTATCATATCCTTCTTCTTGAAGAGAATTTGTCTCCAAATTCGTACCTCTTGAAGATTCTTTATCAAAATTTATTATACCTACGTGGTTCAATCCTGCTTCATACCAAAGCATTAGAGTGTAGGAACCTCTCTCGGCTTTCAAAATTATATATCTTTTTCTATATGAGTTAGATATTAACATAAAAAAAATAATCTCATTAAATCACAATTAAATACACCATAAACCCTAATTTAGTGTAGAAATTTCTCCTTGGAAGTCACTAAAGTCTCTTCATCCATACAAACCAAACATCATATATCTCACATTAAACTATTCATTATTAACAATAAATGAACACATGCACAATTAAAAAGTCTAAAACATAAATTATCAAATACAACAGGTAGCACCCAATAGTGACACCCAACATCCTAAGCCCTTGGATCTTCCTAAAATTTAATTCCATATGATCCCTTAGCGTAATGGTTCTAGCGCCTAACGCTACGGTTGAGTACCCAGTGGTTTCTATGGGTGTCCATTGTCATAGACCCTTGAGACTCATTGTGATTCATAATCAAAATGACGCCCAATGATCCCTAATCAATGTCCGACACCATGAACCACTCTAGTTCTCTGACTTCAAATTTTCAGCATCCAATAGTTTTAAGGTACCATCTAGTGCTATATCAAGACTAAGATCCTCACTAACTACAACATGTTACCCAATTTACTTATCTAGACAATTCTATATCTTCCTTAGATCAAAATACCAGTTTTAATTCAAAATAAACCTTAAATAAAGCAAATTGGACTATCCTACTACAAATAATCATTTTCACGGATACCAATTTCCATTCAATCAAATAATCAATAACATCAATCTAATTTAACATACAAACATACACATTAGAAATTACCAACAATATCATTTTCTCATCATAATTCATTCATAAAGCATTATTCAAATTATAATTAAACTAGTTTTCCTTACCAGGAGTAAAAACCCTTAACTCAAAGGTTGCTCCTACATCTCTAGTTCTCACATGACACTTTAACTACACAAAGAAAATCTCTATGAAAGATAAAAACACATCCTCAGAATCACAAACAAACAAAAATTAATCTTGAGTTATTTTAATTCATATGCATATGCCAAAGAATTACATGCATAGACAAAAAAAGTCACATACAATCAAAACAATTCACTAATTCATAATTCATAAAGGAGAAAAAAATAAACTTACTATGTTTTAAATTATGGTCGATTTGATGTGATCTTTAACAAATGAAATCAAAGATTTAAAAAGAAACTAGAGAGAAGATTGTATAAAAAAGTTTCAGAGAGAAATAATAATTTTTAAAATTAAATTCGATTAATTTTTTTATTTATAATTAATGTTTTAAATAACAAAATAATCAAAAGTGAATTTTTTAAAATCATTACTACTTTTTACTATTTGTTTGGTACTTATAATATACAAAATTTACAATTTAAATTTAAGTTAATTTTACTTTTTTAACTTTTCTATGTTTAGTGATGAAAGATCTTAATTATTAACTTTTAGACACGATGTTTCGATTTTTTAATTATTAATTATTATTGTTTTTATAAGTTTTAAAAATTTAAAACGAAAACATCCTATAATTATTTCAGTTCCTTTGAAATTTAAAATATTGCTCTTTTCAGACTTTTTTAATCTATAAATAAGTAGCCATTTATAAATTAAATAAATACAACATTTTTTAAAATAAACTTTTCAAATAGCGAGATCACAATTTGTTACTATATTCGTGTTATTGTAATTTTTTTAAAAAATCACTAATATTCGTTGACCCTTCGTGAGTATCTAGACTGCCCGAGAACTGGAATTCAATTTAAAGTATTTTTAGGGAAATTATTTTTTTCATTTAAAAATAAACAGCCAAATTCTATTTTGTAAAATATCCCTATTTATCTGTTCACACTTTAAAATAATGATAGTAAGTTATGAAACAATTATATATTATTTTATTCGTTTAAAAACTATTAAAAATTCTAAATTGAATACTTGTTGTGGATAGCAACCTAAAAGTGATGGTCTGTCTCTATCAAGCAAAATTTGTAGCCAGATCATTTCAACTGCTAACCAAATCCTTGACACATAACGATTTTTCTTTTGTAAAATTTTATTTTAATTTTGGCAAAACTAAGATTATTTCTTTAAATTTGTAATTTTTTAAAATGTTTTCGGAAGTAAAATTATTTTAATACTCACAATTAATTAAAATTGGTAACTAAGCTCTTAGAATAATCTATAATGAATATTATAACATTAATTTATACATCTATATAAAAAAATCAAAGTCCAGCATTAGTGACACTCACCTAAATTTAGTTGTTTCTATTTAAACGATGTCTAGTTATCAAAAATAGACCTCAAAGTGTCACTCTATTTCTCTTTTGGCAACCACTACACTAATTTCCTTATTTAATACACCACCATCTTCAGATGGAGCCTTGCTCGCTTCACTTTAGCAATTTCATAATAACTTTTAAATAATCAAACTATGAGCAAACAAAGAAACTCTTTTCACTTTTACATTCATTTAATATTATTTAATATTATTTTTTACTTTTTTATTATGTCAAATAAGTACAAAGTTATATTATTCTACCATAACTCTTATCACACGTCTTGTACATAATCGAAAAATTAAGACTATCCGATTATACATTCTTTTAATTGGATTATACTAATATGATAAAAGAAAACATTGTTGAAATTGATATTACGTGGAATTGATATCACGTAGCAAAATGTTTAAAAGCGTGTTTGAACAAAACTAAGAGGAGAGAAGTGAATTGTTTTAAGTTAAAAAATACTTCTTTTTTTAAAAGTTTCCTTTTAAAATTTTCTTTAATAAATCTAAAATGTTAATTTGAATAAAAGAAAATAAACAAAGGAGAAAAGGAAGGAGAAAAATTTAAGAGGTAACTTTTTTATACCAGTTCGGATCAAAAGACCCTATGTCCAGTTGTTAATATCTTCAAAAGAGGGATTAACCTTTCCACTAAAATAAATAATAATTTACAATAGAGAAAAATTGAGATTAGAAACTACCTCTCTTAACAGATAAGAGATAAAAGACACCTCCTTCTGACGCACAAAAGGATGAATAACTCGACTTTGCTTTGTAGGTATATTTCACCACTTAAACACACTAAGAAAGAACATTTCCTTCTATAAGCACAAAGTAAAGCAAGCTCTCTTTTCACAAACAGAAAGTTTCTCTTAGACACACAAGTCTAATATCCTTAGCATATTTTTTTTAAAGTTATGTTTAAGTTAAGTATTTATAGTCTTACATTTGAAAATTAGGTCAAAAAATTAGACACACAAGTCTAATATCCTTAGCGGATTTTTTTTAAAGTTATGTTTAAGTTAAGTATTTATAGTCTTACATTTGAAAATTAGGTCAAAAAACTAAGAGTCAGTTTTGCAACTGTCACTAATAATCAACTATCATAAGTGATAATTTATTATCTAGGAAGTTTGGTAATTCATGCTTTCGAAGATAATCACGTACTTTAATAAAAAAATAAAATTTTTTCTTAGTGCTCTATTGTTTGGGTTCTACCTATTGATTTTTGAACTACTAAATTAATTTAATTACAATACATATATTATAAGATTTTAACAACTAAATTATTGAATCTTGAAAGTATTTTCTAAAATCAAACACTTCTTTAATTCTTCAACAATTCTCGATTAAACATCATCATCAAAATCTTTAATGAAACAACATGTCCATCTTTTCTTTCTAACAAACTTAACAACTAAATAAAATATTAAGAGTGTAAGTTTATAAAATGTAGGAATAAAATTTACAAAAACATCTTAAAAATAATGAATATGACAATAAAATTCATAAAAGTTAACTCACAATAGAGATGGACCGCTGCCATTAACATATTTTAAAATACTTGTGTATCCTAATTAAAAATTTATATTTACTTTATATGAAAATTTATTTTTATCGCTCTTCCTATATCCTTACTTATTATATTTATATGTTTTAAATATTAATTACATCAATATTTTATAAAAATAAAATTTAAAGTAAAAAATTAGAATATTATTAATAATTTAGTATTAACAAAATACTTTTGGTTTAATATTAAATAACAATGAAAGATTTGGAGGATTATATTTGTTTTTGGATTAAATATGTTTTTTTTTCTTTAAATTTAGATTCAAAATTAAAACTCGTTTTTCTTTTCGAATTTTAATACAGATTTTTCCTCAATTTTTAAAAATAAATAAATAGAATTTTTTCAACTTAATTGTATAAAGTTTTTTAACATGTTAAATTGCATTTTTAGTTATAATTGACGTTAAATTGTTTATATCATATATTTCATTTAAATACAACTTTGGAAAAACGTAAAAGAAATTGATATTGTTGAATTAAAAAAAATATATTCATTATTTTTTAAGTTTAAAACCAAAAACTATTAAATTATAAAACAATAAAAAATTTCATTTTACATTAAAGACATTTATAAAATGAGATAAACTATAAAACTCAAATTTCAATTAATATAATAATTAAATTGTAGGTTAAATTTACCAGATACACAAAACAAATATTCAGTCTTTTAAGTCTACCTACTTCAACCTTTCAAATTTCATATCATCCACATGAGTAATAATTTATTTCGGATTACCAGTTCAAAAGCTTATCATAATGGAAAACTCAAATGTCGATCTATATGATAATTCAGGAACAATGTCTATTCAAACAAATTGGCATTTTAATCAATTGTTACAAAATATAACTTGACTTATACTAAACAAGTTACAAAAACAACTACAGTTGTTTAGTGAAAATGGTTAAGAACTAAATTACGTATGATTTAGTTAAAATCAAATGTATTGTTGATTTTGCACAAATAATGAAACGTTGGAATTATCAAAACAAAATATTTACCACTAATTCAAAAATATTCTTTTATAATTTCAAAGACAATACTATGACATTAGAAGATATAAAATTATGTACTCATGTCTTTTATGTTTTTGCGAAACCTCCCATATGTAAGGATCTAAAAAATAGAGTATTAGAGTATATAGATGTATTAAAATAATGAGACGAACATTTTTATTTTAAAATAATCTTATAATATAAATAGAAATTTCTAAAGCTCGATTCATTATCTAAATAAATTTTATCTCTCTAAAACACTATTCTCTTCCGTTTCTCTGACTTCTCTCTATATTTTCTCACACTTGGGCGGTCTGTTTGACGATCAGGAGGTACCTAGACGATCACTACGTCAAGGGCTACACATCTGACCGATCAATTTCGGGATTCTAGCCGGTAAGTCGTTTCCCTCTTTCTCTATACGTTTTTGAAACTTTGATCATGCAACAAAGTCTGTTTGCATATATCTAATAGTGTTCTCCTTCAATTCTTGACTTCAATTAGGTCTTAAGGTTGGTTTTTCATCATCAATTGGTGATTTGTAGGGTTTCTTAGAGTTGCCTTGCGATGCAAGCATCGGTTGGAGTTTTCTATAGCTGGGCAGTATATCTTTGAGGTAAGGGGGGCTAGATTTGTTTTGAATTAGAAATTTGTAGTATATGCATGATGAATTTGGGAATATTGATTAGGTTGAACTGAATTTGATTTTTAAGATATATGTGATGTGTAACTTGAATGTGGTAATGTGCAAATGTATGATATGTGAAATTAAGCTTGATTGGATGTTGTATGATATGTAAGTGGTGGTATGAAAAGTTTAAAATCTGTTAGGAAGGTGTTTAGTTTGAAATTGAAGTGATCTATAATTGTTTTAGGTCATTGGTGAGGAAGTGGGGTAGTGAAAATGAGAAGTAGGGGTTAGATGCTCAATTGGTCAGTTGGAGCAGCTTTAGCAAGTCAAATGTGACTTGCTTAAGCCCTTAAAGTGGACAAAAATGTGTCAAAAGTGGTAGAATTAGATTTGGGTTCTTAAGTTGAGAAGTTTGAAGTTTTGAAGAGAGAATTGGCTCTTAAACACTTTAGATTGATGGTAGGAAGGGTTAGAAACATTTAGTCAAGTATAATTAGGTATATAACACAATTTAGGAGTGTTAGAAGTTGGGAAAAATAGTTAGAATTGGTAAACTTGGGTTGAGTTGGATAATTCTGCAGAATTTTTGCTGCAAAATTATGCAAACTCGCTGAGCGAATGGATTCGCACAACGAGTGGTCTTGGCGAGTTGCTCTCTATTTGAGCGATTCGCACAGCGAGATGGTGCTCTGTGCGAATGCTTGTGGAGTTTGCTCTCTGCCTGAACATTCGCACAACGAGTAGATGCGTTGTGCGAATGGTTTTAGAGGTTTGCTCTCTGTTTGATGATCCACACAGCGAATTAGTGCGCTGAGCGTCTGGAGGTGGTCTGGGGTAAATAAAAAATTAATTCGAATAGCAAAAGGTGGTGCATAGCGAGTGTTTAGGGGGTCTAGGTCACTGTCTAAACTTTCGCATATCGATTTGGGGCACTATTTAAGGGGGTTGAGGTCTGGTGCCATTGGAAGTTTATTCGCACAACGAGTTTGGGTCTTTGTATGAGAAACCTCTAGATTTGCTATGCGAGAGGGTGCGTTGAGCGAAAGGTTCAGGTTTTAGTTCACTTTTTTCTTCTTTGTGTTAATTTAATTTAAATGAAGTGTGTAGTATATATTATGAAGTATGTTTGAGTGTGTTTTACACAGTATATGATTGATTACTATCATGAGTATGTTTCCAAGAGCAGTTGTGTGAATTTTAAGTGGTGGAAGTAAGTTTCAAGGTAGAATCTCTTGGTGAGGTTCAAGTTTGTTTAGAATGAATGTATGAGCTCAGTCTTTAGGGTTATCCTAAAACTCAAATGATTTTTCATTCTCAAGTAAATAGGATTGAACCATGTCGTGAGGAGTAGCAGGAGGTCTTAGTCTTGAGGGCTTCCAGTATGCCTCAAGGCATGGTACAGACTAACCTCGTGAGTGTGGTAGGGTGAAACCCATTAGCAATGACTTTGCAAAGCAGTAGAGGCCACCACGAGTGCACAACCCGCCATAGCTTGACAATCATTCTAAATCCGGACAATCACGTCTAGGTCATAACATGTTAGGATGTTTGAACTAGTTTATCTTGCTTGATTAATCATGTGTATGTTATATGATATGTAATTATATGGATTCTTTTATATCTAGCTCACCTTTTTGTTTGTGATTTTGCTTTTGTATGTTCGGTGTTTCTCCTTTGCGATGATCACCTTGTGGGTGTGAGCAGAGGGAGAAGAGGTGTCTCTGGAGCAAGCTCTGGATGGCGAGGATGCTTCAACATAGTTGCACTTTAGAGTAGCTTTATGTATAGTTTTGATAACTCCTTGTATTTAAAGTTTTAAATTTTATGGTTATTTTGGATGACTGTAAAGTTAATACTTTGTTTACTAGTCCATAACTGTTCTATCATATTATTTTGTGACTACTCTAATATGGTTTATGCCTATATTTTGGGATGTTACACCACCAAAGTATAGTCACGATGTCAAACTCAAAAGAACAAGTTCTTCAATCCCTTTCACTTTATCTTGTCATTATGGTGCTCATTTGGGCTGAAACTTTAATTCTTCCTAATTACACATTGGTTTTTCATTCACTAGTTATTGTTCCGTGCCCAAAAGGTTGAGTTTTTGTGTTTTTAGTTTAATCTTACGTTTGTAAACTTCAAATTATTATAACTTTTGGTATAAACCTTGGAAGACGCTCAAAAAATGAAAGTTGTTGAAAGCGTTGACCATTGTTTTTAAGAGGTTTTTTTCTCAATAATATTATGGAATTTAAAAAAATTCATTGTTTAAGGTATGATTTTTATTTTCTTAGTATTTTTCACCCATTTTTATATATTTTACACTTTTATTTTAGATATCCATATTATTTCTAAAACTTTGGAAATTTTTGTGGTGTATTATTGTATTGTATATTGATTTTCCATGATTTCAATGGAGAAAGATTTATGAAAAATTCAAAATAAAACAAACTCACAATTTGATGTTTATCGTAAATGTTAATTGACGTCTGTTAGAAACAATAGTCGCTAATTTGGCATCTTCTACTATGACGTCTGATCTAAAATAACATATGTTAAAAGCATTTTTTTTGTGTTATACACTTAATATGTGTTTTCATTAGCGTACAATATGACCACCTGGTCTGTCATGAATCGAGAAGTCAACGATCTTTTCGGTCTCACATGGAACGATCGGTTGACCAGATGGTTAGAATACAAAATTAGTGCTAAGAATAGTTACATCAACCCCAAGTCATATAATATTGTTTGGGCCATAATTAGGTTAGCACTAATCAAAAGCTCATCCCAAAATCTATAAATACAAGTTTGATATTCAAGTAATTGGTTACTTTTACTACACATATATTGTTAAAACATTCAGACAAACATTGACGTTAACATCACCGAATGAACCGAACGGTAAAGAGAAGACTGAAGACAAAATCTTGACCTAAACTTTAAACTTGGAGATTATTTGTGGAAGAAGATTCAACATCCATCCCATAAACCGAAACAAATAGTAAAATAGAAATTAAACATTAAAAATTTAAGATTAATAATTAATCAAATATATATAAATAATCATTCTAAATATCGTATCCAATTTTAAAAACTAATATTATTTATAGTTATATTTGATCAATTTTTTTTATAATATTAGCACAAATTCAAAAAAAAAAATGCTTAATTATCTTTCTATCTACAAATTTATGCCAACTAGGTAAACCATTCCTAAATATTTCTTCAAAATTTAGTGCATGAGTTGGTATAAACTCTCTCAAAATTATACGCTATTAAGTTGTTATAAACTTCTTTATATATAATATATGTCAATTCTTACATGTGGGAATGAACACGCTTGTTTGTATTAAAAAATTTTTAACTTGAATTATTAATTAGTTAGAGGTTAATCTTTATATAAGAAGTTTATATTTTCACATATAAATCTATGGTTAAACTTTAATAATATTCACTTTGTGAAGGTCTCTAATGTTGACGGTGCTCCATTATAATTAAAAGGGAAATAATGCATCCACTTTTCCTTTAGAACAGCCACATGCCCACCACAACCTTCAATCTTATCCTTTTCTTTTTACAACTTTATTATGCAATTGAAATTAGGAACAGTACGTGTCCATCTAATCTTATTTAAATATTGATGTCACAACATATATTTTAATTTAAAAGAAAATGTAGAATTAGTTGTTTAAGATAAAAACAAACTAGGTATTTGCTTTCGCATCTGGGTTGTTTGGATATTTATGTTATACTTATTGATTTTGTACTGTTAAAGGGAAGGTCGATCATGAAAGAAAATTTTGTTGGGGTGTGTTTCGGTGTAAGGGCATGTGCTGGACAATTTTGTTTGTTTAGTTATGTTGCTTTTGCCTTACATTAATATATATTTTACTCGTTTATATAAAAAAAAACTCTGCCTTTATGCCCTTTTGGCAACACCAAAAGCAACCTTCTCACATGCTAAAAGGATAAACAACAAACAAAGACAATAAACAATGTTTTTGAAGAACATATCAACCGAATAATGATACAAGACTCAGATATCACTATTTCCCAGGATAAGTGTACTTATAATTATTGGTTAAAAAAATTCATTTTTTAAAATTACGATAGAATAAAAAAAATGTACATTCAATAACATAAAATTATAATAAATTGGTCCACTTTGGATGATTCAAAACTGATCTCATCTTTTGTCGACTAATATGATTGACTACATTTAGTTGATTATTATAAATTGATTGTTATTGATCGAACATCCATAACTGATCATATTTGATTGCGATTATTCTAGATCAACCATTTTTGGTCAATTACTTTTACATCGATCATTTTTGTCAACTACTCTTGGTTAATCACATTTGGCTTATTACCTTTGGCCGACCACATTTTACCTATTACATTTGGCCGACTATCTTTGGTCGTTCATTCTTTAACCGACCTCTTGGACATATCAACACAGTTGACCATCCTGACCGACTGATTACATAATGATTGGATTAATAAAATGATAATCACAAATAAACATGTTAATACCGATTAAGATATGATTGAGTCGGGATTAGGACGATAAGAAAAGATAAAAACCCATAACAATCACTTTGAATAAAAGTCTAAGGTATGACTTTCGGATGCATGCATTAAACATGCAACACATGCATCATTACATTAATAATATATCAATTGATCATGTATTAACTTTAGTACCGAAGTACCTTTTACAAGAACCATCCAAATAATTTGGACATATAAAAAATTTTTACCAAACAAAACTTAAACTTTAAAGGATACATAAAAAACTTAACCGTCGACCTTGATCCACGTTAGTAGTTATATTTTTAATTATAATTATTAGTGTACTGATGTTTAAAATGCGATTTCTTCTTCAATTTGAAAGAGTAATTATAAGTTGTTTACATTTTAAAATATATTTTTATAGATTAAATAAATTTATGATTTTGCTTATGGCTTTCAATATTTTTTATATATATTTTGAATTTTAATAAGAAAAATATGTTTTGATCTTTATCATTTACTTAACAATATTATATGTATCAATCCTGTTCAGTCAGCCATAGAGTTACTTATTGATCAATTATTCACTTAAAAAGATAAAAAAAAATTGTAAACGTTTATTTTAGACCAAAAGAAATAAAAAAAAATTGCATCAGTCTAAAAGTTTATAAATTTTAAATGAAACACACGACTCTTTTCATTCAAGAGTAGTAATTAAAAGTTATGATTTCATTGTTACTTAATGTCACTTGCAATATCATTTATTTAGTACTACATGTTACTCAAACACCAATAAAAATATTTAAGAAACATAGTATTTTTGTAATTTGCTTTTTAACTAAATAGACATTTGTCTTACACATTTAAGATACTAATTTGATCATTTATTAAAAAATATAAATCATTAAAGAATATTATAAGAATTATTTTCTATACTGATTTTCTATTACGATGTTAATATAAAATTGTCGTTATCACAAATAATTGTTAGTGTTATCCATGACCTTGAAGGTATATTTTTTGCATTTATTAAAGCTTGTGAAGAGAGAAAAGTAAATAAATGATCAATCTAGTCTTTAAATGTGTGAGATATTATTTTAGTTTCTGAATCGTAAACAGTTTTGAAAATATGTGTTATTATCTTGTAATATTATTTTTTATTAAATATATTTTTACAACGACTATTTTGATATTAAACGAGACACTATTTATATTGTTAAATGAAAGTATCACATTAATTTGAATGTTTTATTTATTTGTAGACTGACTTAGATATTTGATAAGCTCTTCATATATTTAATAATCACATGGATTATTATTACGTGGTGCATTAATTATTTTTTAATGTGTAACTCTCGTAAGTCAAATTACAATTAAATAGCAATGCTTACTTTTAACTAAAAACAGTTGCCTTCTTATTTTCAACTATAGGTTTTCTCTAATAAGTGTTAGATGCAACCCTTAGTATCATAATGAAAGTCACGAGTTACAAATAAATGATTCGAAGATTTTAGCATGTATTAACTTCCCTTGTATAGCAGTAGAACAATATTATAGAAGTATTGAGAAAAAAAAATTCATATCACACTGAATTTGAAGAAATTAAAAATAAATTTAAGTATAGAGTTGGGTTGGATTCAAAATAATTACACGGCTACAGAAATTGGATTATAATTTTATTAATATCCAACCCAAACCAAATTCATATCTTAATATTTATAAATTTTAGTAATATTTTAAATTTCATTATTGGTATATTTTTTAAAAATTTAATGATAAAATATATAAAATCATAAATCATCATTAAAATCACATATATCATTTTTCTGTTAATAATTTATTTCCTTCATTTAAAACAAAAATATTTTTTTCAAATTGACTTAATATAAATTCGAAAACTGAATAATCTATCCGAATTAATTTATCATCTATATATATATATATATATATATATATATATATATATATATATTTGATAAGTTCGATAAATTAAATAATTATATATAAATTTTAAATATTAAATTTGGACTATACCCAAATTCAATAAATCGATCTAGAAATTAGATGTTCAATGAAATTGAATTATACTTATGACGTAGTGATCTTTGAAGACTTTCATTGTTGTCCCTATGCTTGATGCCACTAGCCATGGTGATCCTTAATTTGAGTGTGAAAGAGAGAACTGATTTCTTGGTATATTGAAATTTATAAAGAGCAAGACAAAATTGAAAATAACCCAAAAATAACTAGACAAGTTAATATACTAAAATTAATCCGTACATAATGTTTCTACAAAATTAGTTCTTATGTAGAATTTTAATTTATGCAAAAATTATTCCATTTCTTAATTTATTTTTCCATTAAGAAGAAAGAATTTATAGAAAAAACAAAGTTACTGTTAAAACAGATTAACCTTAACCAAACTTATTTATTAATTTATTTATTAACGAGTCTAAAAAATTTAAATATAATTTAAATTTATTATTGGTTAATAGATTAAATATTTTATAAGTTTATTTAATTATACTTTTTCTTTCAATTTCAAAAAAAACTAATATCTTTTTTAATTAAAATTTAAATAAAGTTTAATAAAAAAATTAAAAACATATTAAACTTATAATTTAGAAAATATAATTAAAAACACAAAAATATAAAACAAATTATTATTTAATATCAAATTATAGATGTCTCTGGTCTATTTATAATATCATATTTTTAAATAGATAAATTTAACAAAGATTTAAATTTAAAATTTTAATTTTTTAATATAATTTAAAATTTATAAACAAGTTAATAAACTATATTTTTTAATATAATTTTTTTAAAACTCAATAATAGTTAAATCCATGGTAGACTGAATTGATGAGTGGATTTTAACCCTTGTTCACAATAAGATATTGCCCATGTATGCTATCATGCTGCAATTAATGAACTTCAACAGTCTTCTGCTGATAGATAAATTTAAATAACATCCAAGTTTAGCTAGTTGTTGGGTCACAGCTTTTTCTCCTTTAAATTCATGTCCACACTCACTTATTTTTGTATCGGTCAAATCAATCATGTAGTTTTAGATACTGAAATCCAAATTAATATGCTTATGTCAAACAAGAAATAGGTTATGTCTGCAATCTTTTTATATGTTTGGGTCCTTCCAAGGATAAGTCTAAAGTGACATGTTCAAAGAAAAAAATGTCAATTTTATTGCTGTCTTATAATATATTGCTTGCTGAATAATTCATTTGGAAGACTTTTTTTGTTTGCACTCTCACTTATATCGATAATATTTTTATTAACTTAAAGATGAATTTTAAATAGTCTAATCATACTGATTAACTTTTAGTTTTTACATAACTATGTGGCTTATATTTATAGTTCTATTTTTTACAAAATGAGTAATTTTTCGTAACAAAAAAAAATTATACCTTTTAATGATAGTCCATAGCATCACAATTGGAAAAATTTAGATTATAACTCCTTGAGACTAGTAAAACCAGTAATAGTCATTTTTAAATTTATCATATTATCAATCATAATCAATAATAATCTTACAAAATATATGCTTATTTTTAAGTTTTAATTTTGGTGGAAAATATTTTTAATTGTAATTTTAAAATTATAGTAACTTTTTTTTTTATTTTCTCACATGGAAAGATTTTTTTTTGAATTTTTTCGTTTAAAGTGCCCTACACATCAAGATAGCCAAATGTAACTCTATCCTAAACTTCATTTGTTGATTTTATTACCATCCAATGTATTGATACAATAAATTGGTGAGTGAGGCACATGACCTACTTATTTCAAAGCAATAAATCTTATTCATTCTCATCCCAATTTGACAACTAATATTAGGTCTTATGACCCACTCCAACCATTTTAGATTGAATGTTGTTCTCCAAAGCCATTAGTGCTTCCCTTCCTTCTTACTTTGCATAAACAAACAATTGAAATTTGGTAATTGAAATGAAAATATCATAAGAAGTTGTGATTTAAAAAAAGTTTGTATTATACTAGCGAACACTTAATAAAACTTTATAAATATGTAAACTATATACATACTTTAATTGTATAATACAACCATCTTATAGTTGGAAGGTCCTCATAACATACAGTAACAAAATTCAAATAAAAACACAACCATCAATTACCTTCGAAACATATGTTATTGTAGTATGTATAATCACTGATATCACTATATAATGCTTTCGAAATCATCTCATATGGTTTAGTTTTTAAAAAGTGAAATCTTTTAAAATGAGGTAACATGTTTATTTTTTTTTTATAAATATAAGTTTTAATTTTAAAATAACTAAAGTCTATACTAGTATATGTTTCTAATGATATTTTTGAAATTATTTGTAAAACTATAGATTCCAGTTATTTAAATAATCGAGGCCTATTTGTCTGCTAGGGTTAAATTTCACAAATTTTGCATTCTCATCAAAATTTTTCCATTTGTGTTGTTACATCACTTCTTCACTGCAAGAGTCATTATACTTCTTTCTTCGTTGCCAAACACGAACCACATCGTTGCTTTGCCTATTACTCTTCCACTCTTCTCCCTTCCCTTCCTCATGGACAACGCAAACTGTGTCGTCACGTCACCACTGCGAGCCTCCCTTTCCTTTCCATTTTGAAAGTGGCAAAAAGGTTTGTTCTCTCATCTTGCATTTTTTTTTTCTGTTTCATAACCCTTTCTTCCTAATGCAAGTACTTTTTTAATGTCTTTTATTCAATGTGGGGGTGAAAAAGGTTGTGGTGACTTTATTTGTTGGTGGAGAGCATGATGGTTCTGTGGTGGTTCTAGGGTGGAAATGTTGGGATGTTGAGGAGGGAAAAAATTGAAACAATATTTTTTTAAAAAAAATATATAGGAATTAATAGACTTTGGTTTAAGAAATAACTAAAGCATAAAGTAAAGAGTATGCTTCAGTTATGAACCAAAGCCTAAAGTCCTACATTTTTTCACCTCGCTTGAATATGCTTTAGTTAAAGAGTCCAAATATAATTTCCAAAATAACTAGGGCCAAAGCCCTTTCCTACCCTAGTGTATACATACACACAAAATAACATGCAAGAGTTGGCTAATAATTACATTAAAATATAACATCATCATATCATATTGTCATCACCATATTATATGAATGTAAATAAATTCACATTTAAACATATATCATCATATATTAACACTTGACATATATCATCATGTCATGCATCTTAACATTAATCATATGCCCTTCAACGCATATGTAATTGATCTCATCATACCATTAAGGAAACATATATTAAATCATACATCTTAACATGTATAAAATACAATGACAACATCTTCTAACACATTGTCAAGCGACCTCCTCAAGATAAGTAAGGCAACATCCACTTCACTTAAGTAGTATCCTCCTCACCAAAGTGAAACACAACCTGAGACCATTGATCTCTTAGGGTTCTCATTGCTCCAACAACTACCTTGTTGCTTCATCGTACATCACTTCAACATTATAGCCAACACTTGGGTGACCACTACTTTGTTGAGATAAATCCAACAAGTTCATGAAACACCTTTTCCCCATTGTTGACTTAAACATCCATCCAACGTGCACAACCTACGTGTTATGTAGTGCCACATATTTATGTCACATGTTCACCACCTTATATCATCATTCTTAAATGTTTGGAATCAACATTTGACAAAAAAGCAATATCATTTGGGTGTCTTGTTTAATGCTTGATTATATGCTTCCAGAGGATAGATAATCATCTTGACATCACTTAATAAAAGCCATCACTTGAGTTATACACCATGTTACTTGAGTGGGTTGCACATATCTTGAGCAAAACAAGGTGGTTAATACAATTAATGCACATTGTTTGACCTTATTTAAATGACAATATGTCGCTCAAGAGCTTGAACTATACACCACAACGCTTGAGCAACCAACATATCTCTTAAGCAAATTAAGGTAGTTATTGCAAATAATGCACACTATTTAGATATCATATGAAAGTTTATATGCCTCTTGAGTGATACTTGACTCGAAAGCAACTCAAACTCAAATTAAAGAACATTTTTTAAAGGTTCTCCAACATTTCTAATGTTTCTTCTACTTCCAAATCATTCACACCACAAGTTTTAACATGTAACATTATATATCATCATACCCAAACACTACTTCATCCTATAGTGCCAAATTTAATACAATCCATTTATTAAAAATAACCATCAATTTGTAAAAAAGTTATGTTAGTTCTTCTTACATAAATTGAAGCGTGGTTCTATCTAATAATTTCTTAGGAATCACTTACAATCATCCAAACAACCTAAAAAAGCATTTAAAAATTCAATCCTATACCAACAACATTCTCTCTTAACATCTAACTCAAGAAGGAGAAGAAAGAAGATATTAAAACACCAATATAGTTTAATATACTTACCTAAACAAAGATTCAATAAGTTTAAAATGTTCTAAACCTCTTGAAGATCTCAATCAAATAAGAAAATCACAAACAAAATTGTGTTTTGTTAAAGAAAAAATGTACAAAAATAGAGTTTTTTGAAAATTAGTGATTTGGAGTGACCTAAAAGATAAACGTTTAATATTAAAATATTCTAGACCTCACTTTGTAATCATTTTAGAGATTTTATAAAGACAAATTAAAGTATTATTACAAAACTAAATAAATTTATTATTGTAATAATTTTTAATAGGTTAAATTAGTCTTTTTATCCTAATTTTTTAATAAGTAGGCCCCTCTTTATTTTTTTAAATTAAGTCTATTTTTTAAAAAATTATTTTAATTTAGTCCTTTTAGTTAGCTTTGTACTAATGGTTTAAGGACATGTCACATGTCGGTTTATAGTGTTTATAATTTTTTAATTTTTTTCAATCTATTTTAATTATTTTCATTTTTTTAAAGTTTTTTCATTCACGTATCAAGCTATTATCATGTCATGTAGTACTGTTAGTGTGATGTGATAGTAATAATGTTAGTGTCATATGTTAGTGTCAATCCTTATATTTATTTTTTAATTCAATTTAGTCTCATTTTTTTTTAAATGGAGCAATATTGTTCCTTTCCAAATTAGGATCAAGTTTATTTTTTGTATAAATGTTATATTGATGTTTTTATTAAAATTGACATTTTTCTTATTTAATGCTTGAGTGTCTTGTTTAATGCTTGAGTATATGCTTTTATAGTATAAATACTCATCTTGACATCACTCAAGATATAAAGTATCACATGAGTTATGCACCATGTTGCTTGAATGACTTGCACATGTCTTAAGCAACATAAGGTGATTTATACAATTAATGCATACTACTTAGTCTCTCTTAAGTCACAATACATCGCTAAAGAACTTTATCTATACACCATATAACTTGAGAAATCATCACATCAATTAAGCGAGATATATGTCTTTTGAGTAATACTTGACTCGTGAACAACTCAAATTGAAATTATATAATATTTTCTAATGGTTCTCCAACATTTCTAATGTTTCTTCTACTTCTAAATCATTCATATAACAATTTTTAGCATGCAACATTATATATCATCATACCAAGGCACTACTTCATCCTACAACACCTATAATGTCAAATTTCAAATTGTCCAAATATTAAAAATAACCATCAATTTGTAAAAAAATGATATTAGTTCTTCTTACATAATTTGAAGTGTGCTTCTATCTAATGATTCCTTAGGAATCTATTCCAACAATCTAGACAACTTAAGTAAGCATTTACAAATTCAAGATTGACAACATTATCTCTTAACATCTAAATCAAGAAGGAGAATGAAGAGACAAAAACTCCAATATGATTGAATATACTAACATAAACAAATATTCAATCAATTCAAAATGCTCTAAACCTATTCAAGATCTCATAAAACCATTAACAAAATTGTGTTTTATTAAAGAAAAAATATATAGAAAGAGAGATTTTTGAAAATTGGTGATATGAAGTGAGTAAAAAATAAGTGTTTAAATTCTTTTTATAAACTGACTTTTACTATTTCATTTAAAATATAATATTAAATACTTTAGGCCTCACTTGTAATAATTTTACTCTTTAAAGATTTCACAAATTATTTTAAATAGAAATTAAAGTATTATTACAAAAGTCAATAAATTTACTATATATAATAGATTTATATGATGAAATGTTACATTATAATGTATTTAAGTGAAATCGTCAACATATGTACAATGTGATTCGTATTCTCGCTTAATTCAGCCTCTTAGACAGAATAGATTGTCAGCTTATAATCAACGGTCTCTACTTTGCGGTTCGAAATCTTGGACAATCTCAAATATGATACCAACAATTAATGATTACTTAATTAACAGGAAATTATCTAAATAACCTTGATTACCATGTTAAAAAAATGGACCAGTGGCAATTGGGTCCTACTTAGACCCAAAAGAAGGTAAAGGCCCATAACAGCGCAATATAAATACAAAGTGCCTCAGATAAAGTAGGTAAAGTACACATTAGCATTTTTTTTATTGTAAGATTTATATTTAATTCATTACGTCTTTTTTATTCTTTAAAATAATTGTTTTGTATTATATATATATATATATATATATATATATATATATATATATATTTATAAATTTTAATTTTTTTCTTTACTAATTCAATTTTTGACAATTGCATTATTTACATGCTATACCGAACTTCACATAAAAAGAATACCTGAGAGTTTGCTTTTGTGACATTAGAGAGAAAGGCTAGTGCAATAATAATAAAAAAAACAGAAAAGATAATTATTTTATGAATAAGAATGGAAGCATAATTACATTATCAATTATACTCTTTAATAATAATAATAATAATAATAATAATAATAATAATAATAATAATAAATTGCTAAAAGGACGGAAAACGTTTTACTTTTCTTGTTTAATCCATATTTTTTGGAATAGAATGAATTTTTAAATATATCAACTTTCTTTGACATATCTTGCTTAAGAAAACAATTCGAATTCAATGAGTAACTTAACTTCTCAACTCAAAATTTTCCTATATACTTAATTTAGAAGGTCATTATTTTTATTTTATTTTGTAAATAGTTTAAAACATTGAAATTAGATTTAATTTTATATGTAATTTCTAAATAATTCTTACACAGAATGCTGAAGTGGAAGTTTTGAAATTAGTGAACATAACGATTTGAGCGCGCGCAAACGCGAGAAAACTTGCATCGCTTGAGTTTCTCTCAACTCACAGGGCGTCTTCTCTCACTGAGCTACAAAGCGTTTGCAATGTCTGCAACTAAATCCGGGTCAAGGAAGCGGGCTTCCGAATCCGAACTCACGAAAACCGATAAGAACAACCGATCAACAAATGATAATTTCGATCTCGATTTGGATTTCGATCTCTCAGAGTTCGTCTTCGCTGCTTTTGTCTTTTCATTTATTTATTTTTTCGGAATCCAGGTAAAAGTTTAACCTATTCTGCAAATCTGCAGTGACATCAAAGGAATCGTGTCCGCGTTGCACCTGATCAGAGACAAGGCTCAGAAGGATGGTCAGAAGAAGAACGAAGAGACAATTTCCAGGTACTGCGTTTGCGTACGTTTCAATCCTACCCGAAACGTTTCTGTCACCGTAGTTTGAACTTCGAAGATTGTGCCTGGAAAGATTCGAATAATGCGTAGAAGGTTTTAGCGGTTTTGATTCAGATTGCTTCTTTCATGTGATCCAGAAACATGCATGCTTGACGTGGACTTGTAAATTTGCCAAAAATATCGATCCTAACATTGAATTCGAATTAATGGAGCTACAAATTTGATGCAACCGCCATTTTATTTTCTAGTTTGTTGTTTGCATAATCAGTGTTTTGGTGACTGTTGTTTTTTGTTTGTGATAGTGTGGGTTTTGAGGTTAAGTCTATGATCGAGGGATTGAGGTCAAAAATTGAGAAGGACAGGTAAACTTGAAGTCTGAATTGTATGTTGTTTTGACCTTTTTAATATTTTTTGCCGCTTCTTCACTGTATTAAACAGTATGTTCTCGTTGCAATGTCAGGCAAAGCATTACTAAAGCACTTTCGAAGAGTTCCAAAGAGGTTTGTAGACGATTATGGTTTCTGCATGATATTGAATAGTGGTAATGGAGTCATAAATAGCAAGGGGATAATTTGTGTGTTCCCAAAACTGGTTTAATCATTGTTTTTATTACGAGCATGCAGTACGAAAGTTCCTTGAAGAGTGAAACTACCAAGTTTCAAGCACTTCACGAGAATTTTTGCAAAGAGAAAACCACTTCTCTGCAGGCACTGAAAGGTACTCCCTCTAAGATTGTCATTGTGGACTAACTAGCTTCATCTGTTGTGAACGTAATATCCCCTTTTCTTAAATAACTGAAACTGCTTGTGTTATCTTATTGTGATTCTTTGGCAGTTTCTAAAATATATACTAGTGGTAAATCCTGTGAAATAATGTGTTACTTATGAAATATATAATAGTGTTAATTCATCTGTTAGAATTAGATAATTGTACTCTTTGCTGGTTAGACGTTAACTACTGTTCTGTCCATTGATAGATATTATCTCCAAATTTGAAGAGGAAAAGGAAAAACTATTTGTGCGATACGAACAACTGAGTAAGCTATATCATTTAATCTGCCTTAATGATAATAACAACCTGAATTCAATAATTTTATTTTCTCTACAACGTTACGAATGCTTCAGGGAAGAAAGAAAGAATTATGATATCTGAACAAGAAAAGGCCTGCAATGAGAAAATTTCCCAACTGGAAGAGTCATTGAAAAAGAAGAAACAGGTAAATTAAGCAGTGGGATATAGTTTTTTTCTGTTGCATTCTGTCCGTCTCTCTTTGATTCATATATTCACCCCGGCATTAACATAACCGATTGATTGTCTTTTGTCTCACAGGACGATAAAACTTTCAGCATTCTTAGAAAAACGCTTGGTTCGTTCTTGGAAAGTACCTCGGACGAGGAATTCCCACCTGATGACTAAGACTGCAATGCGCAGATCGTCTGATGTGTAAAAATCACTGATTCTATTAATTTCACTGGAAAATGTGATCATAGATAAACTAAAGATGAACTCTCTTTACACAGTTCACTTTAATCTCTTATAACAACCAAACCAGGTGTTAAAAATAGTTCTTGCACCACAAATTCAGGACAATATCTGCTTATATTATGATATATTTTTCTTTGTTCATGCAGATGTTTCTCCTTCTTTTCTTTCTACCATTGTTGCTGATTCTGATTAAATTCCTCTAAGTCCGAGCGCATAGCTATAATATATAGAACCATTTGTTTTTCAGTGGCTCTAACCTTCGAGAAGACATTCAGGTTGGTTTAACAGTCTTAATCTTTCCAAATCCTATCGTCAATAAAAATCTTTAATTGACCTGTTTGGAAAAGTAGGAGAAAAAATATAACATTGATAAATTTTTTACTTTTAAATTCTACACAAACATATGAAAGATCTCGTCTCATTCTTTTTTTTTTTTTAATTTTTAAGGAGAAATTTGGTCCGTGAAATTCAATATATTTGAATAGCTATAGCGTTAAAAAGATACCAGCAAAATCGTTTATTGTCCACCCTCGTAGCACTAGTGCATAGATAATTGAAACAACTGTTGTAGTTAACTCTGTTATTTGTTAGAGAGATATAGGGTGACTATGTTTTTGTATGTGTAGCAGTTGTTTTTCTGTACAAGATGCGTGCATAGGTATGAATATGTGAGTTTACATGATCAATGCAAAACACTTCCTTTTATAATCTTCTTCCCTTTACGTGATTTTTTCCCCCCAGCATATTGAAGAGACAGTATAGGAAACAGAGCCTGTCACGTTTTAGCATGACAAATGACATTCTATAAGAACATGGAAATAAGGCCAAAATTAACTCTACTTGTTAGAATAAAAAGTGAGGACAAATTGAGGTAAAACATAATCGACGATGAAAACCATTTCAGAATACTGACATTTTATCTCTACATTAAATTATAACAGCTAAAATGTTTTTCTTAGATTATGAATGAATAAATTATAAGAAATTCAATCCACTAATAATACGAATTGAGTTCATTAGCACCACATATAATAAAATGTGATATCAGTTGAGAATACATTTACGAGTTTAAATTTTATATTAAATAAAACATGAGAAATTAAATTATATATATATATATATATATATATATATATATATATATATATATATATAAACAAATTCATAAACTCATTCTCTCAATTTTTATTAGAAGTGAAGTACATTCTTTAATATGAGTTTGACTCGAATCTAACTATTCTTTAATCTTTAAAGTGAAATCCTTCAAACACTCGCAAGCGTTACTTTCTTTAAAAAATTGAATGAGTTGGCACCACGTTTAAAAGGCGGATTCCCTTTGTGGTCTCCACTTCTTTTCCTATAATCATAAAACTGCCATGCTTGACTTCTAATCTAGCTCATACTTGTTAATTTATCTAATAGGATTATTTTATCTTTTTATTTACGCAAAAGGATTGACTTTTTAAAATTTTAAAAAATAGGTGAAGTTTGGGAGGACAACCTAAAAAGTTAGAAGTTGTACCATTTAGGTCTATTTCAATTAAGTCAGATTTGTCTGTCTGAAGTTATATGAGATGGAACGACTTTAATTTTATTTTATTAAGTTAAGTCATCATATTTATGAAAACTTGTTTAAAATTTTTTTTTTCTATTATAGCTGAAGTCTCGGCACGACTTTAGTTTTTTTATTTTATTTTAAGTAAAGTCATTAAATTTATAAATAATTGAGTTAAAAACAATTTTTTTTCTATTATGATTGAAGTCATACGATATGACACGACTTCAACATTTTTATTATTAAAGTAAAGTTATTTCGTATGTATTAAGACTTTCGTTAAAAACTTTTTTTCTATTATTGCTAAAGTTATACAGTAAATACAACTTTAGTTCTTTATTTTTTTTTTTAAATTTCAAAATTTTATTTTTTAAGTCTTTTATATCAATAGAATGCTCCGAAAATTTTAATATTTTAATTAGTTTAATTGAATATAGTTATTTATTAATAGAATGAATGGCTGGAAAATTTATTAGAATAAAGACTAAATAAATTATATAATTCTTAACTAATATAGAAAATTTATAGAGTGGGAAAATAAAGAATACAAAATGAAACATCATTGTCTATTGCCTATTTGAACAATTTCTTTGATTATAACTTTTGTTACGATAATAAGAATATGTTTTTGGCCTACTTTGAGTTGATTGATTCATTTCATTATAAGTACGAGTAATAGTTGGCCTTCTTAATTATTTACTATGCATTTTAAGGTTTAGAATAAAGTTGAGACCCATATAGGTTGACCAATAATCCCATTTTGGATATGATGAAACTAAACTTTGTAACTCTTGCAAATGTTATTTAGATTGTACATATGGTCACAAAATGTTACTCGTTGTAAGTGGTAAAAGGAACAAACAACAATAACATAACAACAAGACAACTTCAGAACTTCAAACTCCTGTAGTCACCACCATTCATTTAACTTAAAAAGGTATGACATTGGTTCATCTTACTGTATACATCATGTTCCTTCCACGTACATCACGATAATCAAAATGATAATAATATTGAACACAAATTTCCATGTCAAATGCTCTATCATTACAAGCAACATCTTTTGAACATGGAAAACATAAAAAACCGAAAAGATATAAAAAAAAATCAAACTGCTTTACACAGATAAATATTTATATTAGAATAATTATTTGATAATAAATTTTGATTTCAATTATTTTATTTTAATTATTTTTAATTTTTAATTCATTTTAATCATTTCAGTACTAATATCATTATGACTTTTTCTTTATTATTTTTGTCATGTATTCAATTAATTAAATTAATTAAATAAAATAACAAAAAATAAATATCATTAAAACATAATAGAATAAAAATTAAAAAAATCACTTTATTTTTAAACAAGATTAAATAATTTATATTTTAATATATTTAAAAAAATATAGAAAACATACATTAATAAAAAAATTATATATAATATGAATATAAATGAAACATTCAATCCAATTCAATCATGAAGAAAAGAAACACTTTAAAGACATTAAACTCTATCCATTTATATTTTAGACAGTCAATAGCATATGACAAGGATATTCAAGGGTTACAAATGAAAGAAATGAAAGAGAGGGACCAAGAAGAGGAATAGAAGAATGTCAAGTAAAACTTAATTATGGAAAAATTGCTTCCAAAATCTTATATTAAATAATGATTTCATATGGATGTGCCTCTTTGTAGGAAAGCAATTTTGAGATTGATCCATAAATTCTCATAACTAATTTGTTTGATATACAAGGATGATAGATCCAATAGGCAGGCCACTAACAACCAGATTTTGCAGGAACTGGTTTCCTTTGTTGTATAGACCATGGAGGCCGCTCGTTGTGTGCCTGCACAAAATCCATGAGAGAAATTCTGGTTTAAATGAAACTTAATTGTATTAGCATAAAAATTCTATAGCATTAGCAAGGTAGGCTCAGTTGAAAATCAAAAGAGGAGGGTCTAACGAAGAAAGATAATAAACTCCCCTTAATGAAAATAAAAACCCCGTACAAAAGCAAAATCATTCTAGTCATCGTTAACTTGGATACGGGAAAGAGGATAAGATAAACTAATTACCCTGTTTTAATACACGGTTTAGTTAGTTAATGAGATATGCTTATTATACCACTTAACACTTTCCTAATCTTTAATTAACAATTAATCTGGTTGAGGGGAATGGGATACAAACTAACATGATAAGTTAACAGTTTTTTCTTCCCCCTTATCCCTATGCTACCACTTTGGGTTTCACTTGCACCCATCTCTGAACCCCCTCAGTACATTTGATCTGTCAAGCCCCTATTATCATGTATTTTTTTCCAGAGAAAAAAAATAGAAAGTGAAAATTGGAGTGGAAACAATGTCTATGATGGTATAAATTTGACTCGGAAGTTTGCTTTAACCGTTTCATATAGCTGGATTTAAAGCAAAGGGAAGAAAATTTCATTATTTCTGTTGCTATTTGAAGGGGCTATAGCCTACTATTTTTTCTGCATGTTATGGCTAATGGGATTCAGCAATTTCTTAGTGCAAATGCGGTAGTTCGTGCCAAAAAGCTATGGTGATGTTATTGTCATAGCTATCAAGTGCATGTCCCTGTCTGACCGCCTGATACAAACTTCATGTTAGTTCAAATTTCACTACTTTAACTGATATCTAATTAAGTATGGATAGAAAGTTAATGATTATGTCATTAATCAGAGTACATGCAGTCAGTTTGCTTTAATGCATTGCTACGGACAAATTTTTCATTCACCACACAAACAAGAGCAGCCCCGAATAATTCTGATGCAGACACCATCTATTGCATAATTTTCATTCAACTCATAAACATTCTCTCTCTAATAGGAAGAATGTGCAGCAGCAATACAATATAAATGGTACATATTAAAAAATCAAACAAAGTGTCAGTCAAAAACATTTTAAAATAATAAAATGAAATAATTTCATAACTGAAAACAATCAACATAAATTAAAGTGATATAGGTCAGATTAAAAATGTAGCAATCAATTGAAAATAATAAATATAAGAATTTCCTTTTTGAACAAATCAACTTAAATTAAAA
This sequence comes from Vigna umbellata, assembly GCF_029865625.1. NCBI lineage: Eukaryota > Viridiplantae > Streptophyta > Magnoliopsida > Fabales > Fabaceae > Vigna > Vigna umbellata. The sequence continues at coordinate 51,946,338 of NC_142165.1, read as the reverse complement.
AGGGTCAGATTTGTAAGGCAATTTAAGGTCAATGTTGTTAATTTAGTCTGTAAAAATTAGGCATTACATTAAATTGACATATGAGATGTAATTGAGAATATATTATTATAGAAGAATATACAACAAAAAAAAGTCAGAAATATTAATTTGGTATCAAAGTTTCCTTCATCTTGTAGCCCATGCTCTTCAATCCTTTGAATTTCAACTTATAGAGGATGGTCTCTTCATCGAATGGATGTAAAGAATGTTTTCTTTCATGATGACCCAATAAAAGAAATCCATGTGACTCCTTCAGGTTTGTTATCCTCCTATGACATAGTGTATAAAATAAATTGCTCCTTATATGGCTTGAGAAAAGCTCTTAGGGCACAATTTGAGAAATTGTTTTACTTAAATTCTCTGTTAGCCAGTGTGACACCTCTTTATTTATTCATCACACAATTGTTGACATTTTTCATTCTTATCTATGTTGATGACATTGTCATTATGAGATCCAATCAAATCCATGCAAAGATTCAAACAACCACTTCAAGCTTCCTCTTCAAAATGAAGGATATTGATTACTTCTTAGGTCTTAAGGTCCCCTCTCACTGCAAAGGTATCCTTTCATCAACACCAATACAAATTTAATTTCTATGGTTTCCCTTCAATCTATTACCTCAACGGATACTCGTCGAGGTTAATGTCAAATATCATAATAAGGGAGATCTTTTACACAATCCATTGAAGTATTGCCAATTGGTGAGTGATGAGTAGTCTTAACTATTTTGTGTACTCCTTATCATTTTCACTTGGCTACGTTGGATTGAGTGTTTACCACTAAAGCCAAAAGTTATAGGTAATAGATAGGAACAATTCTTTCTACTTAAAAACATAGTATTCCTATCATCATGGTTCAATTGCGACTTGGCCCACCTGGAATCCGTCTTAGGACAATTGATGTTACCTGTAATTATCTCATCCTCAACACTTATCCTATTGAGAATCAAATTCGTGACTTTAGCTCTAATTCCAATTGTTGAATCAAGCACTTATCACTAGGTCAAAAGCTATAACTAATAATAAGGGCTCAACTTTTTCTACTTAAGAAGATAGTGGTCCAAGCGTCATGGTTCTATTGTAACTTGACCCACCTGCCCTCCACTTCAGTACAATTGATATCATTTGCAACAATCTGGTCCTCAACAATTGTTCTCGTAGAAATCAAACTTGTGACCTTGGCTTTAAGACCAATTGTTAGAATGAGCACTTACCACTAGGCCAACTAATAGTCAGGGTGCAACTCCTTTACTTAGGAGTGTGGCTACCAAAATGCCACAATTCTATTGTGACTTAGTGTACCCTACCTCCACCATGGAACAATTGATATCACGTGCAATAACTATTATTCGTCACACTATTTGTTTCTTTTGAAGGGAACTTCTCAATGCAATTTATTTTTTCTTGCTAGTTTGTCTCTTTGATTGCCTACAGTGATGCAGATTGGGCAATCTATCTAGATACTAGGAGGTCTATATCTAGTTGGTGCATGTTTCTTGGTCCTACTTTGGTTTCTTGGAAGAGTGAAAAGAAAGTCCATGTTTACAAGTCGTCCACGTGAGTCTAAATATCAAGCTATGTTTTGACATTATTTGGATGTTTGTTGGCTGAACTTGGAATTCTTCCAAGCAATGTCACACCTCTCCATGTTGACTAGTGGAACAACTTGCCACTAATTTGATTTTTCATGTGTGCAGTGAGCATTGGGGTGGATTGTCAGTCTATTCATGAAGCTCTTAATAATCATGTCATCTCTCTTCCTCGTGTCAACTTGGGACTTCAGCTTGCAAATAATTCTACCAATTTTGTTCCATGTCCCACCACTAATTCTTTGAAGCAAAGTGGTGCATTCTTGAGCAGCCTAATAATTGTTGTTGTTGTTTCCTTTTATATGGGTTACAAGAATCAGCCTAGAAATAGTATATATTTAGAGTTCCTATTTTAGCTCGCACAAAGTAAGAATTGTATTAAACTGTCATTAGAGGTGCAATTGACAATGTATAATTTATAGAAGAGTATAGAACGAAAGTAAAGCAAGAAACAATAAATTCCTGCCATTCTCTGTTCCACTTCAAATATAGGACAAGATACCACGATACACCTATGAGTTATATAGTATGCATATAAGTTATATTACGATGATATTGTATCTAAATTTGTCCAACTCTCACATGCTATCGTATCTTATCCACTAATTACGACCTGAAGGTTTCAAAGAGTAGTTCTATTCAGAGTAAATCCCACTACATTGGCAGAGAAAATACTAGGTTTTTTAGTCATTGGCGGCATCCCTCCAGTATTTTCCATTTCTAAATATATCAATCACCAATAACAATTCAAATAAAAGTTACACACATCCATTATGTATTCAACCACAACATGTAGATATTATAGTCTTTGTATAATCTAAATTTCATTCAAAATGTTTAAAAAAGTTAAAGGGAATTTTCCTTTCACAGAACTTTCAATTACTCCACAGTAATTCATGATAATATGTCTGGTAAACCAAACCTCGTCTCAAAAGAAAACTATATTTTTGAGATAAAGTACTAAATACATAACAGTTAACATACCCCAATTTCTGTCACAAATTGGCATGAGGAACACCTAACATGTGAAGCACCAAATGGGTACATTAGCAATACCGCACAACTGCCACACTCAACTTGCCCAACCTGATCAGCTGTAAGGAATGGGATATTGATTTAAATATCTCACCACGCAAAAAAGAGAATGCCATAAGTCATGATTGACAAGGAAGTAAGGCAACTTCAAGAAAATATAATACAGTTTTATAAAGAACTGAAAACATCAATATATGAAGGATTTTTTTAAATAAAAGCTTCATATCACTGTGGGATTAGAGGTGCCAACTGACACCTCTAGTCCCACCTATCATTTGCAGCACATCAAAGAAATTTATGTAAAAGAGAGACAATATAAAAGGATCATGAGGGGACTAGACCAAAACTCACGAAAAAAATTTGAGAACTGAAATGGTAGCAATGCCAATGAGAAAGATGAACAACCTTCTAATACAATGTTGACAGCCTCACAGCATGAACATTTAACATGTTTGGCACCTCGTGGATAAGAAAGCAGGCGGTGACAAGAACCGCAGACCATCTGACCCCAACCTGTTCACACAGCTTGCCAGTCAGAGTGATCAAGTAATAACCAATTTCATAAAATGGTTATAAAAAAAAAGCAATGACTCTTTCAGGGATATCAACAAAAAACCAATTCCTTTAACTCTTTCACAGACTTCAAACAACAAATTTGCGATATTGCATTCAAACCCCTTTCTGCATCTGTGCACCTACTCAGAATCACATTAACTTGAATCTCGAAGCTATTAAATGTAAAGAGTAAACCCTAACTCAACAACACTCGTGGCTCACAATCCTGATTAAAAGTGAAACACATTCCCCAAATAAAATGAATGCGCGTTTTAAAGTTCAGTAGTTCAGAAGAAAAAACATGTAATCTACTTAATAGTGCAGTTGATGATTCAAAAGGCGTGAACAATTTTAAAAGCTGATAAATTTGCAGACGAATAAAACAAATGAAAGCAATGCAAGTAGTAGAGGGTTTTGAAAAGAAAAGTATAAACTGACCACATGGACTAGGAGGTGGTGGTTGCGGTTGCGGTTGCGGTTGGGGTTGCGGCGGCGGTTGCTGTTGCGGTGGCGGCGGATGATTTGTGATTGGTTGCCACCCCGGTGGGGGGCCTTCATCGTCTTCCTCTTTGTCTGTTTGTTGACTATGCATCTTTCTCGCTGCGCTGCCTAGTATCGATCACTTAGTTTACCTGTGTATGCTATTTCGTGCTCTTTTCTTCTTCAGCAGTAATATATCATTCTTTAAAACTTAATTTTTTATTTTGAATAATTTAAAATTTATAGAGAGCGTATTTTGCTTTTATTACGGTAAAGATTAAAGAGTATATTTTAATATAAATTTTGAAATAATTTATAGAAGAAGAAAAAACCTCTTTTGAGGGTAAAATTAAAAAAAAAAAAAAAAAAATATATATATATATATATATATATATATATATATATATAGATTTGTTTTATTTAAAACCTAAAATTTTGGAGTCTGAAATAAAACACTACCAACTTAAATAGTAAAAGAAATTAAATTTTATTACTTTAATTATATTCTTCAACTAATAAAATATGATTGATTATCCTAATCAGAGTTCAAACATAAATAATCATACTTTAACCTTAAGTTAATTTGTTTTAGAGTTGATTTTCATTGAACTTGTTCAGTATGAGTAGTTTGATACAAAATCGAATGGTCTACTTAATGACTTTTTGGGTTTAATGGCTTGTTCGACATATTGATGATTGACAATCCGATTTAATGCATGGTTGTCCGATCTATTTGGTGATCGTTCGGACTTAATGACTTGTTTGTCGAGCTGGTATTTAACTATTTAGTCTAGTGCACAATTGTCCAGGCTCATTGACCTATTTGTCGAGTTAGTGTTTGGCCATCCTGTCTGGTGCATGTTCATCCAAGCTCATTGAACTGTTTGTCAAGCTGATAGAGTACCATCTGATCTAGTACACGACTATCCGAACTTATTGACCTGTTTACCAAACTAGTGTTTGATCATTCAGTTTATAATTGATCGTTCCCTGATCAAACATTCAAATAGGTTTGCAATTATGAATGTCATCTACTAAAAAAATAATATTTTATTTGTATGATTCCTAAAGTAAAAATATTATTTCATAAGAATACATGTTCTCTATTATTACTCGCTTATTTATTATTTTAGTTAATTAAAAAATTGCTTCTTTATCCAATCCGTTTGGTGGTTAGAATAACAATGTAAAATAATCAAATTGGTTTGTACTTGAAGGTTATAAGTGACCTAGTTATTTCCCAGCCTCCCAAATGTCTAAGTTGTCATAATCAACTTGGTTTGAATGCATGTCTTAGGTAAACAATCGGTTTTAAATTGTGGTGCAAATTTACAAACCACTAAATCATCCTACCATATGTTGGCTACCTAATATTTTCCTCTCCACTCCAGCTAGTCAACACACACATACATATATTATATTCACCTTTTGTATATTGAAAGCACCATTTTTCTAGTGATAAACTCTGCAATAAACCATGACTAAGACCAAGAGACTTCTCACACTTTTCCTAAGGTTCCTTGCCATTGGAGCAACAATAGCAGCAGTGATTGTAATGGTGACAAGCCATGACTCTACTCAGGTCCTAAACCTGACCTTCACTGCCAAATATAGCAACGTCCAAGCATTCAAGTGAGACCACCCTTCTTTTCTCTCTCTGTTTCTCTGCTGTGTCTTCAAAATACATCGATTTTGATAGCTGCCAAAACATAACTATACAAACTTTCTGAAAATTTGCTATGTGTAGGTTCTTTGTGATAGCAGAAGCCATAGCATGTGGATACAGCATAATTCTCCTTTTCACATGTTCCAAAACTTCACTTTGGCGTTTGGTTCTGATCCTGGATGTGGTAATATTATACATCAGCAACCACCACTGTAACTTGTAATTGAACCTCTTTGAGTCGTAATAAAAACTAACACATCATTTTGATCAGGTGATAGCAATGCTACTCTCTTCAAGTGTGTCAGCAGCACTGGCAATAGCTCATGTGGGCAAGAAAGGCAACACTCATGCTGGTTGGTTACCTATTTGTGGACAAGTTCCTAAATTTTGCGACCATGTCACTGGAGCTCTTGTTGCTGCTTTCGCCGCAGCTATAATATACTTTCTGCTTATTTTTTCTTCGCTTTACTCTGAGAAGAACACCCTCTTCCTGTAAAACTTGCAACACATACATCACCACTCAATTGTTTTCTTGATTCTACGTACCTATGTAGCATCTTTTCGTTCTAGCTCTGGGCCCTTTACTCTCTTTGTACTGATTTATTAGTTCACAGATAGATAAATCAATATCATTGCACTGATTCATGTGAATTGTCTTCTTAATTTTATTGCTCATCATTGATGTGTTAGTCACCGACCAGATTATTTGCTGTCTGTTTGTTATCTAAATTTTTATCTGCCGTACTTCAATTAAAATTCAACTCCAAACTTCATTTATCAGAGTGATAGTGAGTTTCGTTTCCTTTAAGAGAAACCAAATTGGGCTCTGCAAAGAGAAAAACTTGTTAAGAGGAGATATCCTTTTCCTTAGGTTCAAACAAAGATTAAGCAATGACAAAGTAATTTTTTTTTAATATTTAATTAAATTGAACTTGAAATTCTAATTGTAAGACTTTTCTTGTCGAATTTGAAATCATTGGTTAAACTAAATTAAGGTAGTTGATGGAGGGAAGAAAAGGGGGAAGAAAATCTGCAGAATACGAAGCAGTGGTAAGTGCAGGCCGGAATCTTAAACGCCTCCAACAAGCGCACGCTCACCTGGTGGTGACGGGCTGTCACCGGAGCCGAGCTCTGCTGACCAAGCTTCTCACGCTATCGTGCGCCGCGGGTTCCATCGCCTACACTCGCCGCCTCATCCGCTCGGTCGCCGACCCAGATTCTTTTCTCTTCAATTCCCTCATCAATGCCTCTTCAAAATTCGGTTTTTCTCACGATACCATTCTCTTCTACCGTCGCATGCTCCACTCTCGCATTGCCCCTTCTAGCTACACCTTCACCTCCGTCATCAAGGCCTGCGCCGATATCTCCCATCTCCGACTCGGCACTCTTGTTCATTCCCACGTTTTTGTTTCTGGGTATGTTTCAGATTCCTTCGTCCAAGCAGCATTGGTCACGTTCTACGCGAAATCATGCAAACCTCGCGTTGCGCGGAAGGTGTTCGACGAAATGCCTCACAGAAATATTGTTGCTTGGAACTCCATGATTTCGGGATACGAGCAGAACGGGCTATCCCGTGAGGCTGTTGAGGTTTTTAACAAGATGCGTGAGACCAATGTCGAGCCTGATTCCGCGACATTCGTTTCGGTGTTATCCGCTTGCTCTCAACTGGGATCGCTTCATCTAGGGTGTTGGATGCATGAGTGCATCGTTGGGAGTGGGATTACAATGGACGTGTTTCTTGCTACCTCGTTGGTGAACATGTTTTCACGGTGTGGTGATGTGGGAAAAGCACGTGCAGTTTTCGATTCGATGAACGAGGGGAATGTTGTTTTGTGGACCGCTATGATATCAGGGTACGGGATGCATGGTTACGGTGTTGAGGCAATGGAGGTTTTTCGTCGAATGAAGGCACGTGGGGTGGTACCTAATAGTGTTACTTTTGTTGTTGTGTTATCTGCATGTGCGCATGCAGGGTTAATAGATGAAGGTCGTGCAGTGTTTGCAACCATGAAGCAAGAGTATGGTGTGGTGCAAAGCGTGGAGCACCATGTCTGTATGGTTGATATGTTGGGGCGAGGTGGGTTGCTCAATGAAGCATACAAGTATGTGAAAGGACTTCGATCTGAGGAGCTTGTTCCCGCAGTGTGGACGGCGATGCTTGGAGCTTGCAAGATGCATAAGAATTTTGATATTGGTGTGGAGGTTGCTGAGCATCTCATAAATGCAGAGCCAGAGAATCCTGGTCATTATGTGTTGCTATCTAACATGTATGCGTTGGCTGGGAGGATGGATAGAGTGGAATCGGTTAGGAAGGTGATGATCCAAAGAGGCCTAAAGAAGCAAGTGGGTTACAGCACCATAGATATAGATAACAGGAGTTATCTTTTTAGCATGGGTGACAAGTTCCACCCTGAGACCAATGAAATTTATCGTTATTTGGATGAGTTGATGTGGAAGTGCAAGGTTGCAGGCTATGCACCTGTACTTGAGTTGGCGATGCATGAGTTGGAAGAAGAAGAAAGAGAGTATGCCCTCAGATACCACAGTGAGAAGCTTGCAGTGGCCTTTGGGCTGATGAAAACTGGTCATGGAGTGATACTAAGGGTTGTCAAGAACCTTCGCATTTGTGAAGACTGTCATTCAGCATTTAAGTTCATCTCTGTTGTAACGAATAGAGAGATAATTGTTCGGGATAAGATTCGTTTCCATCATTTCAGAGAAGGCTCGTGTTCTTGTTTAGATTATTGGTGATGGAATTTAAAACTGCCTGAATCTCATTATTAGTTTTATTTACTAAAGATAGTAACAAAGAAGAGTACTACTTTATAACAACACATTACGCATTGCACATACTAATGAAAATTGAGAAGTCAGTGGGATATAATGGCCTTTTAAAAAAAACTATGATATGGAAGCATTAAAGTCTGGAAGCATGATCCACCATTATGAATAAAGACAACGAGAAAAAAGGTGTTAAATGCTTTCTAGAAATCATAAAATGCCCTCTAAGAAATGATGTTTTATCTTAAAGATTGAATTAAGTATTTTCATGCAGGTGGTGATTGTTTTTCTCTCATTTTTCTTTCTCTCATAATTTTGTATATTTATGTCTCAAACAAAACAGATTATCTCAAAGTAACAACAATGACTACCAAAGGATTCTTCACTTATTCTCCACCTCTTCAGTATGTCATAATACATTAGTGAGTCGTCATTATATAGAGGGAAATACAAAGCAAATCACTCCAATAATTGTATTTCTTATTCCATTTTTTACTTCTAGAAGCTATGTTGTAATACATGCACATATCATAAGCACACTTATGATACTCTTGAACTTTTTATCAGCAGTAGCATAGCACCAAACCACAAGGTTGGATTTGATATTATACAGATATGTAAACGTATAAATATTACACACAAGATTGGAATATCTAGGTCGGGATTTTTGGTAGTTACTTACAACTTTGTAAGTAAAGTTACTTTTGTAAATTAACAAACTGACTACAATCAATTCCTTTATCACAAAATGCCTCTACAAGCTTGGGGAAGAGCTTAGCAAGCATAATTTTAAATCCTGCTGAAGTTCCCTTCAGGTTTTCATCTTCAGATTTTCCAGTACCAAAAACACATCCAATGGAAGCTCCTTCAAGACATGCCTTACAAGCAAGAAGTATATTTTGGGAGCGGTTTCTGAAGTGCTCTTCCACCAGTTCTTCAAAATGCTGTATTAATCCTCATTGTCAGTTGCAAATCCAACAATATAATTACATTCAAAGATTCAGATGGACCACTTTTTTTGCACCATAATCTAGGAACTGGTCTATATACAGGATCCAAACCCTGGAATCCTCATTGCAATTAAGTGGAACAAACTTAACAGTGGAAATGAAAACCTACAGAAACTTAAGGTGATGCTGGGAAGTATGAGTACTTGGAAATCATGGACACAGCAACTAGTTCCGATCCCTTTGAATATAGTGGAACATATCTTTCACCAATTAATCAAGTTTATCATTTAAATATGCACCACATGTAGTTTGTGATATAGTAGAGTCGTATGCCTTTGTGTCTGTGTTCCAAGACACACCTTAATTGCATTTTATACACTACTAGTTAAACGAATGGTCAACATATCACTAATGCAGAGAAAAAAATTGATGAAAAGAATAGTATATAAGTAATAGTTTTTACCTTTGGTGGCTTTCTTAATACATACATCATCGATTTGGTTGTGACAAGGAAAGCATTTTCATTGTAAGTGACTGAGTTTTTCTCTCCCTCAGCCCTGCCAATTTGTTGGTCATATCCAGCCTCGTTGAAATAAGGCTTCTCATTAAGGACAAGTGCCTGTAGAGAGAGAAGGACTTGGAGAATTGTGGAGGCTCCAGGGTTCCACACTTCAGTGCCAGTGCCTGTCCAAGTGTTAAGGAGACTCAGACAGATTCTTCCTGACTCATACAAATTAGGATTTAATCGGAGGCCTCCAGAATTGTAGTGCACCATCTGCATGGGATTTCAAGAGACCATGGTGGAAATGAACAAGGGTACTGATGCATGGATCACAAATGAAAATAATTAACAAGCACTGCAAACTATATTTAAAAGCTTACGGGTGGTTCATTGGGATACTCCGGAGGGAAGCATATATCAAAAAAGAACAATCCCTCCTGATAAGGGGTTCCCGAAGCACCGACAATAGCTGCTCGCATGAGATCCATTCTTTCTTCAAAAACACGAACATAAATAGTTTCTGTTTTGATCAACAAAGATTGTAAGTGTATTTGCAGAAATTGCATACAACTTACTTTTCCAAACATTCATTTTGTCAAGTAAATGAAGTATTTAATGCATGGCCAACATGAAATCACATAAAGAAGCATTATATAACAACAAATACATCACTGTATATAAAAGAATGTGGTTCAAAATAATGAAGATAAAGTATGCACCAGGAAGATTTCTCTCGAGGATGCTCCATTCTTGCTGAACCTTTTTCACCCAACCTCTTTTTACCTACAAAGGAAAGATAACAATTAGCCTAATATATAAATGAAAGGATTGCTTGTAATTGTGTATCTTGTATACAAGTGACATGGTGAAAACATATCGTAGTAAGAACAAAATCACTAAGTAATAATGAAAAATATTTTCTAAAATATTTTTAACTTTATGTAATGCAAGTGATGAACAATTTCTAACCTGTGATATAGGTAACCCTTTTCCCTCATCAAAAAAATGGTGATCAGGGCAATTTTCTATCACATCGAACTGCTTGAACTGGTTTGGACTGTTGGTGTCTAAAGAAAATGGAAACAAATCATTCTTCTCACAAGTCTTGATATTTTCAGGATATGAACTTTTGTCTTCAGTAGATTGCAGCTCAGTCATTGGATGTTGTTCAGCAAAGATATCACAAGGTTCCAAATCTTTCTTATCTACAAAATCGTATTCATTCTCTTTTTCAAATGTAGGTAACGCGGAAACTGCTCCTGAGAGTAAGGCTCCACTGAGTGTTTGGAATATGCTGGCTTTAATGCTGGAGAAAAGTTCAAAGGCAGCTCGAGGAAAGGAAAAAGAACTACATTCCCCAATATTCTTTTCACCATTCTCTCTACTAACAGCACCATTTAATAGGTCCTGATCATATACAAATGTGATACATCAGTTTATAATTAGGCACTTGCATTGACTCCTCCTAGTCAACAATTAATTGTTGAAAAATGTAATTTAGGATCATAATTGACATCATAATTTCCAATTTAAACTTTTTTGACAAAACAAAAAAGGAGTATCAAAGTTTCCTTATTGTTTTATGTTGCTGCATTAACTACCTGACTTTTTACTATAATTTCCAAGTTGAGACTTCTGTGTCGTAAATGTTCCAATTATATAATGCATTCTAGAAATGCTAGTAATGCACAACATTAAACATAAAACACTAGGGTGCACGCAGAGCTGAAAACATGTACTAAAGAAAAAACAAAAGTGTTCCTCACCTTTCCCTTCTGGTCTGAAGACAGACTCTCATGTTCAATCATCTCCCGAGTTAACTCTTCAACATTTGTCTCATAAGGAGTGGTGGCTGCAGTTGAATCTTCATGTTTCTCAATTCGAAGAATTTCATATGGTGCAACCTGTTGGGAAAACAAAAATGATTCTTACATTACTTCCACAAGATGAAAACTATAAAAGTAAAAGAACTAAAGGTAAAACATTTCTGTTTTACGAATAATCAACCACTTGAATGTTGGTTGCTTGAGCAACACGTGATAACCCACATTGTATATTTCTGGTAAAAGAATCACTCTTTGAACATAGCTTATCACTTCCAGATGATTAGTTAATAATGCTCAAAATCAAACTGAATAATATATCACCAATTATTCCTTTTTTATCATTCTTTAGTGGCCAATATTGGTGCAGTCCAAGTTCCCTAAAATCATTAAATATACAATGTGTAGTCCAAGTTTAGTTGCTTCACGTATCAAATCCACATTTTGATTATGAAGAGTTATCACTTATAATTCCAAAAGCTGTAGAAAAATCATTATAAACTAATGTCAACTACATAAACTAACATGTAGTAGTATACCAAGGCTTCAGCTCCGAAACACAGAGTCACATACAGTAGTAAATATCTAGATAGGACCACTAATTATCTGTCAAACTGTTCTCCTAGATAATTAGATATGGAAAGCATACATTTCATGAGTTCTATGGTACCGCATTCATCTAGCAGCTGCATAAACTACATGAACAAAGTAAATTGTATATCATACCTTAGTTGTGAAACCAGTTGCCCATGTCACCTCCACATTGCCATCTTTGAAACCAGTAACATTGCCAATACAGGACATGAAATTATCAGGGAACTCATCCTGATAACCTATTTGGTTCCCATTTTTGGGAACAGCCTCTGCATTCACGTCTGTCACTGATTTTTCTGTTTCTTTATCAGCTTGGTTGCCAAGCTGTTTTTGAGCCGCTTTGAACATAATATCACCAAAAAAGCAGGAGTAATCTGGGTGCTCTACAAGTTCATACGCACTCACAGTTTCCTCCAATTTTTCTCCAGTCAAATTATCTGGGTTGGATATGGAAATAGTTTTCCATTGTACCTTTACAGTACGCTCCTTTGCATCCATACATTGGACAACACCCCATCTTTGACTTCTATTTTTAAGAGGACAATCAGAAGCACCTTTTTCCAGAACAAACTGGTGTGGCCAAAATTCATGATTGTTTATAACATTCACAGGCAGTAAATTCTCTGGATCCAGTCCCAAAGTATGTTCACCATTTTGCCACACAACATCAACTTTGGTCTTTATCTTCCCAATTATAAACAACTCACCAATGTGAGAGTTAAAGTTATTTCTCTTATACTCTCTGGACACACATTGCTCCATTGTAAGATCACTAATAGGTGGATGCTGAATAGCCTCTTCCTCTTGGTCTACAACTGAAAGCATGCACCAATCTCCAAGGTGCCAGTTTGCATTCGAAAAACAAGATAGCACAGTCAAATTTTCAGAAGCTTGCCAGCATTGAGGAGTGCTCACACTCAAATTGCAACTCATAAGAACAGAGGAAATCCAATTAACATACACCATGCCTGCTTGCACAGCACAAACAGTTCCTTCATCACGATTGCGCTTCCAAGTATCACACAGCCATCTGGTTGGTTTAGAAGAATTGGAGGACTTAACCTCTACTCTCTGTCCAGGATAGTATGGATACTGTGAATCTTCAGGAAAATTACCAGTCAGTGGTAAAAATTTTTCTCTTTCCAAGGCAGTGATATCACATTTATCTCCATCATCAAACAATACAGTGACTTTGTCTACCACTCTTTGAACTCTACCAAGCCATGGCCCCTTAATTACATAATCACCTTCTGAAATGGAGCGAATCCTCAAAAGCTTCCTCGAGTTTACATTTTTTATTACTTTTCCTTTAACATTTTCCAAATCCACAAACACATCAACACTTGTTACCCTACCCATTTGTCCAGACAGGTCAGACAAGGAGCAGACCACATCTCCATGAACAAATGCTCTCTCGAATGAAAGAAAATCATCAATCCTTCCAATGGTTTCCTCTAAACTTGATAATATACTCTGAGCTTTTCCACCATATAGAAAATCCATTTCCTCTTGATCCTCACTGCTGTTGCTATCACTGGAAATCTCCCAGTCTGAATCACTAATCATAGGATCCATCAATTATATACCTGTCATAATATTTGATGGTAAGATCCACAAAGTTATTCAAAGTACAACAAATTAATATGATAACATGGCAATAGGGAAGAAAAGTTATTAGTCCATGTGTGGAAACTCTTACCAGATTCTGAAATAGATAGAACCAGAATTATTTTGCGCTAAATGGTATCTTGAGAAGAAAGGGCACAGACTGTTAATTTAGATGTAGAATTCAATCCTGTAGTTTTGTTATCTTGAATGAGACCTATGCATGAAAATCAACAAATTAGTAATCCATTTTCACTATTTAGAATTGTTGATGAATATATCTTTTAATTGTACACAAATTTTAATATATTCATCAATGAGTAAATGAATATCAAAAAGTAAATAGGGAGTCAAGAAGATCCTTACCTTCTCAAGAAAATTGAAGCATCAAACCCCAGTGTGTGTATAGTGATCACAACTTTTGCCACTATTGATTTCAATGGATAACTGTTGTACTACAAAATATTTCTAATTGATACTGATTTTAGTCACAAACAGTTTCTCCAAATGATTAGTCTGAACGTTGAAACTGGAGAGCTGAGGCCAAAGGAGATTTTCCGAGGATAATACAACCCAATCTTGATCTCTTTTTACCAATAGGATTATAGGAATCAAGGACTCCAAAATGCCAAAGGAGATATGCCCGACTTGAACGGAATTTTCACAGATGTAACCTTTGGAAGAGACTTACAACAACAAAAATGTCTACTATTGGGTAGTTTACTGGAAGAGAAAAGTCTAGCTATTAGAAGAAACAAACCAAGATAATCGAAAAGATGCCAAAGGAGATTTGCCCCCAAGAACGGGTGGAATTCCTAGTGAAATTACCTCTGAACGATAATACTCACCTTTTGAAAGCTGAATGATATTTTAAGAAGGCAAAATTTATTTTTCATATATTTTTACTACTTGAAATCTAACCAAAGGAGATTAGGAAACTTTTGCCAAAGGAGATTTGCCCAGTAGAACCGAATCTTAAATAACTGCTGGAAGAGAGCTTCGTATTCTAAGAGTGAGGGTTACACACAAAGGAGATCTTCCTCCACAATAATTCCTGACACTCTATCTTGTATCAAAAGAAATTGGCTAATATCCTGGACCAATAAGATTTCAGAGTTGCAATGAGGATTTAGCCATTCAACACAAACATTTTGTGCTCCTTGATTCACAGGAAAATGGAAAATTCAGGACACAAATGTCATTGGCAAAAGTACTTCTATTACTGGATCCTTCTTTTGAACCTGCAACAAAATGAATTGAAATTACTTATACTAACCTTTTACCAGTTACATTATGAAAAAAAAATGAGAATAACAAAAGAATGAAATTGCAGATAGCTCAGCTGACTACTTTAGACTGTAGCAACATAGTTCAGAAGCCAAGAGAAACCAGGATTGAGATAAACTAGAGAACTGCTCTCGATAAATAAATATGTTTGGTTGCACATCAAATAAACAAAATCGAAAGGCTTATTAAAAAATAGGAGAATTACCAAACTTTGTAAGAAAAAACAGTTGCACACAATTCATGGGTATTTTTCACCTCAAACTTCATGATAATGAATAATATCATTCCCCACCGTCCCTAGTTGGCTTTGAAAAAGACAGAAAAAGGAAAAGTAGCATAACCTATCCATAAAAACAATGATAATGTATAATCCTTTAAAACCAAATAGAATTTGCCATAGTCAAATAACCTTAACTTCATATTTTAATGAACCAAGGAATTCATTCGAAATAGCATCTAACGTAAATATGTTTCGTAGAAATCAACCTTACTTAATTCGGCATACATTAGAATCACTTAACAGAAGAAA
Source organism: Vigna umbellata (assembly GCF_029865625.1). Taxonomy (NCBI): domain Eukaryota; kingdom Viridiplantae; phylum Streptophyta; class Magnoliopsida; order Fabales; family Fabaceae; genus Vigna; species Vigna umbellata. The sequence goes on along the minus strand of NC_142165.1, from coordinate 51,930,903 downwards.
GTTATAAAAGAAGAAAGCGAGTAAATAAGAAGACAAAGGGAAAGTACCTTTGCACATTTGAGATGGTTGGATCCACACAAAGTATAAACCCAAAAATGGTCCATGACTATAAATACCAAGTGAAGGAACTCCACACAGAAGAACCAAATAAATTTCTTCTTCTTAGCTAAGAATTTCAACCTTATTAGAAGAAGGAAGATATGAGTGTTGTTCAGAATTTCAGAAAGGCCTAGTTCCAGCATCCTCCATGTCACCACCAAGCTTAGAAACCATTGCAGAGTGACCCTCTTTCTCTCTGATGGTAAGGCTTATGATAAAGATGGGAACTTGTGTGTGTTAGTGTAACAAGTGGAGTCTTTTTGTTACATATAAATACTGTTATATATAAATTTGCCAATATACAGCAATTTCTTATCATTAAGCAAAGATATCTCTAGTTTATTCTCCTGCATATTCTTATCGTGTTACTTTTCTAGCCAAAACCAAAGAATATCCTTGATGCTTCAAAACTGAGTGGAATGATTTTACATAAAAATGTAGCGTCTGCATGATCTAAAAGACAATCTGTTAAGAATGTTTGAAGAGACAAGTGAATCAATCTTTTTTTTTCCTATTAATATACAGAATATACTGCACAATGTCCTTGACAGAAACAAAAAGGATATTATAAGCCAATCAGCATGGTTATATGAACTGAACCACAAGAGTAGAAGACTTTCTTTTCATAGTTACCAATATTTAAAGAATGTGATTTATGCACTAAGGCACTGTCTAGTTGGAAAAGTAGAACATTCCACTAACTGAAAATGACCAACTCCTAACAACTTTTCTCTCTTCCCATTCCCATATGGAATTTTAAACCTTCTCTTTTTTTCTTTTTATTCAGTGGACTCCAGATTGACAGTGCTTTTCGTACGTTGTTATGTTCTGCATATGCATGCTCCAGATTTGATTCCAAATTTCAATGACCTTTCATGATTGCTAGGTACCATGTTATGGAAAGATATATGAAGCTTCTTCTTTTATATTAGTCATGAATTGCATCAAAGTTTTGAACTTCTGACTTAACTGGCATAGCCCATTTGTTTGTGCTCACCTTTTCTGGTTCAATTCCTGCCCTTTATTGCTTTACTTTTCATGTTGACAGCCAAGGCTGAAAAGTCACTAATTTATTGGTTAAACCAATGGCCAATGAGAAATGCACCACAAGAACTTCTTGTTTCTGTTTAAAAGTTTCTTGAGCATCATAACAGAATAATTATGCTCATAAGCACTAAGTAGATAGATTGATTTCAGTTCAGGGATAAACTCGATTCATTCACTTCTTGTTTTCTTCTTTATAGATGTTTAGAAGCAATTTCCACACTATCTTAATCTCAATGGTAATTATTCAAAAATGAAAAATTAGGCAATAAGAAATATATGACCCTCAAGCATAGATATATACATATTTTGTGTGTAGAACTAGAGATTAATGGGTAGTCCGACAGCTAATGAAATGATATGTTCAACAAACACTAGGATAAACTTTAACGATAGCTTTGATATCATAAGAGATGGACTTTAAGTCTAATTCAACCCACAAAATCGGTTTGTAAGGTGATGTTTGCATTCACGTATATACTATAAATTAGTATATACTATAAATTAGTCTTACGTGGGACTTTCAGAATTCAAACTCGATACCACTTTAAACTCACATAATTAACATTATTTTCAACCCAAAACCATAAAATAATAAGTTTATGTTTTCTTTCATAATGATGTTCAACTTTTTCATTTATACATTCCAACACAACTTTCTGTTAGCCATTTTGATTCATATGTCATTAGTCATAAAACAAATTATATGCTCATGGATCTATGGTATTTGCTGATGATGCTAAGGCTTTATTTTTTCCATTTTGGCTCTCTGTCACATTACATTATTTCGAATATTCACATATAGGTAAAAACAGCACAAAAAATCCGTCAGGGGTACCATTTCGAATATTCACATATATACTCTGTCATATTGTTTTGGGTGTACGCAATATAATTTGCATACCATGATGTAAATCTCCACAGAATAAGGTGAAAGATCTTAATTGGTAGGGTTTGAGCCACCTGTACAGCATATAATTATAAACTTTTGAAATGGGTATTTACGTGTCAATTTTGTTAGATGATGACACTCTTGGAAAATGATACTATATCCATTATAAAATCATTCAACTTACTTTATCTTTTTTATAGTGAATAAAATTATTCGAAAAGTAATATATTTATTATTGTTCATGTGCTGCTTAAACTACAGTCATAATATTGACAGATGAAGGTGACATGGAATTATTCTATTTCCCGATAGTGCACACCTGAAATGCATAATCAAAGGTCACAAAAGTGCTTCCACACGCTTTGAATTGACAATATCAATGCTTGTGCAGGAAAACATCACCTAAAAGTGCTTCCCAAATCATGCTTATCCTCAACCTGTTCACTTTCTGAATTAACCAGAGGAAAATATTAGAGTAATTTTTATGTATTAATCTTGTAAAGCTTTATACTTTTAGTTTATGATTGAATGATCATTTTCAAGACAAACTGTTTACTGAATTAACATTAGAGCCATCCTTCCATAATACTTAATTACCAGAGTGGTGAAAATGAATCTGTGATTCCATGAGCACTTCAGGAATGGTAAACAAGAAATATATTAAGGGTGGTCAGTCCAATGGCCAACAAAACCATGTGTAGCACTAAAATTGCAAGGTTGAGAACAAAGGAAAGGTCTGCGTCAACTACTGTAAAAACTAGTTTCCATATCTAATAATTGAATTGGGCTTGTGAATTAAGAAGACACTTAATCATTAAACATTGAAGAGGATCTTTAGTCAAAGTATAATTACTAACAGAATTAAGATGTTTTTAAGAGAAGAATAGCATACTAACAATTACTGTAACATCCCAATAAATAGTAATTACCATTAATCAGAACTAATCACATTTATAGAAAATACAGTGCAGTCTTAATATAAATAACAGCTGCTCCAAAAATAAAACAGCACGCACAGTAATTTACAGAAGCTGTTCAGAAATTTAAAACTGAACATACAGCACATAACAGTACTCGGAACTTCCTCAAAATACAGAAACCAGTTCAGATTTACAATTCTGCAGAACTATATACAGAACTGTCAAAATACAGCACAGAAAAACCGACTACGGCTACTACAGAGACGAGCCTCTACTGCTCAGCTTTAACTTCAACTTCCACAAGGTTGGCATCCTCCAAATTTTCTTCTTCCAGCATAGATTCAAGGGGTGCCTCACCATCTGCTCACATCCACAACGGATGATCATTGCATTGACAAGACGGACATACAGAAACAGTAGACAACACAAGGAAATTGCAAGGGTAAGCTTAGGTAATTTAATTCAATACAATCAACATCATTTTTAATCATAATCAATCAATCATACATTTTATTCAACATCAAACATATATATATATTCACGCATACAGTAGCTCATCCAAACTCTCATAACTAAAGACTGTCCGGACTGTATGATCCATGTATCTACAGGCGTTCTTGCACCCGGGTGATGTAGTAACTGGGATACCCTCAACAGCTGCCACCCGAGGTTAGCCCTTATCAGCCCAAGTACTATATAGGACTAGTGCCTCCTGCCATTCCCACGCATGAACTACCCTCCTCTACTTGAGGATGAGCAATCACGGAATATCAGGATGAACAGCCATCAGTAGCTTATCCATGGTCATACTACACTACTTCTCATATTTTCATCATGGAGACGTTCCTCCTTGGAACGCTCATATACAATCCAATAAAATCTATCCACACCATCATTCACACATTATTATCCATCATCATATTCAGATTTCCATTCTGTGTTCCACTCTCTTAATTTAACTCAAAGTTTCTCATTTATTAGACCAATATAATTGCATTACAGTACGCTGCTATCACGTTTCTGAACAAAAGAAACGCACCAGTATTCATTCACAGTCATTGAGACAATTGAATAATTTAGCTGAATTTGAGTCTAAGAGATCCGAATAATACTTATGAAAAATTCTAAGTATAAAGACTTGAGGTTGAATGAAAAGGACCATCACAGTTTAACGGGATTCAAATAAATAATTAGAGCTTTGATAAATTCGGAACGAGTACTGCCAGTCAAAGACCGAACATTAATTAACAATTTGGACGAACGCCATATGTGTTCGCTCTCGAAGCAAGAAAAGACGAGCGTTCAATTACAAAACCGAACGCTGCTCAGGACGAACGCCAGGTTAATGACCGAGCACCAAATAGAACGAACGCGCCTGGGAACGAATGCGCATTTGAATGAACGTTCGGTATCAGACCGAACGCTAACCCGGACGAACGCTCAATCTAAGATTGAGTGTTCATTTGGACGAACGCTCAGTATAATACTAAGTGTTGCTTAGGACGAACGCTGGTAAACAAAACCGAGCGTCCTAACTATACTTCACTTTATTTTAAATTTTTGGACACGCTAGGCTAAGCCGAACGCTCACGCCTAACTCTTGACAACTAATAACGCTCGTTCCAGATCAGGGTCCTTTCCAAATGAAAGAATCCTTATTCTAAGTGATGTTCCAAGGAAACCGAACGGTATAAGACCGTTCGATAACGAGCGCACCTGATCAATCAGAGAAGATGAAAATTCCAGATTTTTCAACCCGATAATTCCACAGTTTTTCCTAACTTATAATTTATTTCCACCATAAATCTTAGACATTACAGAATTCATTTTATAATCTCATCTCATACAAAATCTTCCATTTTCCAGTTCACAGATATCATCATCAACATACATTCGAATCATTTTCATTCCAACCATACAGAAATTCAATCCTGTTCAAAATCACACATCTCATTCTCTGCATACAGTTCAACCAGTAACATCATAAACATACAGTTCAAAGCATTTACAGTCATATACCACCAGTACAACATACTCGTACATGCATACTCCAAACTTCATACATATCATACAATTCAAACATCCAGTACTACCATACTCATTTATGCACACTCAAACATAGATTCTGTCATGCAGTTCAGACATTCCAGCACATTACATTGCTTTCATACAATCAAACCAGTATTAAATTAAATCCCTAAAGCTTCCCTTACCTGATATGACAGTGCACTTCAAAATGCTAGAGTTTCACTTGTTCTCTCACGGCTTCTATCCAGAAATTCTCTCAACCACTTTCCACTAAATCTAATACACCAAAATTATAACAGATCAGATTTCTAATCATGCATGCAACCAGAATTTTGGTCCGCATGAACTAAATGAACAATTATGCAGAATGAGAACTTACCAGTTCGGTTCTCAATTCTGTTCGGATCAAAATGATGCTCACTGTGCAGGGAATGATTCTGTGGTGTCTGAAATGAGATCAGATGGATTGATAGTGAGTTGTTTTAGAGAGGAGATGAAAGAGTGTAGAGACAATTTCAGAGAAGATGGAAGATCAGAATTCTAGAGGAAGAAGGTGATTGCATGCAAGAAAGAGAAGTGTTTTTCAGAGAAATCACTTTCTCTCCTTCGTCAAACGGTTGAGCAGTTATTCACTGCCACCTGGTTTCCAAATACTGATTTTAGAAGCTTCCAAATTGACATATGGCATTCAGTGCATGCAGAGAGGATTTAGTGGAATTTTGACGTGGCAGGTGTATTAAAACAGTGATCAGAGAATGGATTTAAGTGTATTAATTTTATCAGATTCTCACAATTACCAAAGGTCTTAAATACTAATTTGCTTCCTCTTTTTTTTTTCAAATTCATTTCAATTTTCATTAATTTTATTTAATTTAGTTATTATTTTTAAAGGCATTTAATTAATGGAAAGTGAACTGTATTTGTCATGTCAGTATTTTTAACTTTCTAACTTTTTAAATTTTTTGAATTCTAAAAAAATTATTTACAATAAAAGATCAGCATCATCAAAGTCAATGTTTTATATTTATTTGGTTTTTATATTTTTATTTTTTTAATTTTAGTTTCAATTATTTGAAAATTTGAATAATTTAGTTCTTCTTTAAATTTAACCCAAATTTAATTTTTGTATAATTGTTATAATGATGATTTTATTAAAATTTATATTTTTCTTAAATATTTTTAATTTAAGATTAAAGTTAGTTTAAAATTAAAAATAGAAAATGACACTTAATTTAAATTTTAAGAAATTAAAAATCACGTATAATTTAAAAAAATAGAAAGTGAAAAATAACATAGTTACTGTGAATTTATAATATATAATATATGTCTATATGAGATTTCAATATGTGATATGAAATCTTAGTTTGTGATGGTGACCCATGTTTGCTTTATATAGATTTTGGACAAGGTTGAGTGACACAAGTCTAATCCAAGAGCATGAAATTTTTTAAGAGGGAAAGATATCTACAAATGGTGCAGTGTGAAAACAAAAATAATGGTCACATGAACAGCAAGTTCTTTGTAACCACAACTAACTATACCAGTAAATCAAATAACAGTCCACTCTTAGATCTTTTCAAAGAATTTTATATAGCAGACAGTGGCCAGAAGTGGAGCAGCTGCTGCAACATAAAGTTTATTAAAATAATCATAATCAGAAACCATAGTGGAACCCGAAGTGCTTTGCAACTTCATTACTCATCAATAAAAATAAAAAAAACCAAACAACTAACTTTTACCATGTGTTTGTTTCCAACGACGGAAAGTGATGATTTACGCTAAAAGCTCCAAAATTAAATTAAAACTACACAAAAAACAAATTATTATTCTGATTTGATGCCTTATGTGATTTTTTTACCATTACGTCGACAAAGGTTTAATATTGCCATTGGCATTTTGGGACAGATAGTTTTTATATTTCGGAAGGTGAGATGACTATCATACTAGATGATGTGTCACATTGCTACATTTATTTATAATAGAGTTTTTGAGCATGGACCGCGTGAAAGATGTTTATAACGAGTGTTGTGAGCAACAATAGTGGGAGTGTGCAACACGAACATACTTATTGCATTTAGTTGGATGCACGATTTTCATGAATAAGAGGGCTACCTTGGTCTGTGTATCCTACTTTATGTTTGTTAGAGACTTGCATGCATGTGGCGGATATGTCTAAGGAGTTGTTGCGTTGGCTCCACTTGTATGAACAACTCAAAGATGTTAGTTTTGCTAAGATAAAGCAAATGGCTGGATATCTAACCCTTACATGTATACAAATATCTCGCACTTTGATTTACTTTATATTTTCATTGTTTACCAAGCTTTAATTAATTTTTTTGTAGAATTAGATTTATGAGCACTTCCTTGGGATGGGAAGGAGGCATTTGTTGCTGACTTATGATGAAGACAGACTTGTATCGCACACTTGGTGACAAGGAAGTAGGTTTCAAGTCTACTTAAGGCTAGGGCACTCTTTGGATGGACTGACAAATGATAGGGTCATTTGGTGTCCATATGAGTCACATTAGGCTAGTTGTCCACTTTTGACGATTATTATGTTTTTTTGCTAGATTAGAGTTGGTCAAATGGTTCATTGACATCTCCCTGAATAAGTGTTAGGACAATTTGGGTATGAGCAACCAATCTCGCAGTCATGAAATGTTGTTCCAAAGGCTGACATAACCACCATTGATGATTCTTGGTTGCACTTTGTGAACCACATGTTGGTGTCTGCTTGTGTTCAAGGGTACCTCCAATAGTTTAAAAGGGTATTTCATCCCTATGTAATTCCTAGTGCCGACGATGACCGACCGAGTCATGCACCTTTACTTCGACGATATATTCTAGATGACGTGTCAATTCGTTGTAGATCACCGTTAGAAACTGGTTTGTTGGTATGTAACAGTTATGCGTTAAAGTCTATTTAGGAATGTTAATTAATTTTTTTGTGATCGTCAATGTAGGGATCTGAGGCGCGTTATCATAATCTTACAAACGATGATTTCTTGTCGTGATGTCAGCAAGGGTACTATAGTTTGGGATCGTACTAATGAGGTCTTACAGATAGCTCGTGCGTCGGTTGAAGAACATCCATCCAATAGTAGAGGAGGTAGACATGTACGTTACAGGTATTCATCATTATCTGGATAGCAACCTCTTGTACTATGTATTTCATTGATTAAGACTTTTTATTAATATTTGGATTGATAAAACCTTTTTTATTTATATAATTAAACAATTTTGTCCAATTTTACATCCTTACTATAATAATGGAGAGGATGTGAGTTTTTATATGCATGAGAGTTTTACGCTTTGGAATGAATTAACAATAATTATAGTGAATGTTCATCTATACATTTGTTAATGTTACACAAATATCAGGATTCAACCAAGTCTACATAACTGATTGTAATGTCCATAAACTCGATAAGTGGTTGCATCCTACTTATATAAAAAGATGATCACGCCCACACCTCGGGATAACAATGGGTTGAGGATATGATATTCACCATAGGTAAAAAACAACCTTCTTGTAAGTGAACCTGAAAAGTAAAAAATAATAAATGAAACTTTTTTACAATGGAACAAAAGAATAATAACTTTACTTACATGAAATGACATTCATTAACGTGTTCAATACATATTAATCGATGTTGTCTGATATCAAAAGGCGGTGTACTACATAGTGGGAAGATCATATAATTTTGAGCATATGTGAGACAAACTAAGATGACATTTATCGATTCACAATACCTAGTAAATGTCCGGTATAATCACCCACTTGTCCATATGAGCATGTAAGTAATGAAAGAAATTGTTATGAAACAAAAAGGAAAGACATAATAAGTAAAGTCTCTACTATAGCAACACATACCGCTGATTGTGAGTTAACTAGCAAAGACTTCCTTAGTTCTTCCCGTTGATCATAGCCTCCTAAAAGTCTTGCATATTCATCATGTCATAGACTAAGTTCTTTAAACAAGTCATGTCAAATAAGGAACCATGACTCTTCACCTAGTCCCAACGAAGTAGCAATGCATCTATAACTACAATTACCATCATCTACGACATTAACAACATTGATAATATAAGGGTGACAAATGAGATGAAACTGATCTAACATCGGTACTTTCCTTTGTTGCACAGATTTAGCCTTAGATTGCACTTTTGTTTTCCATGATGAAGATTCATTCATGGAATGCAAGGCCTCTACGTGTTCAAAATATGAGGGGTCACACTTTGTAGACCTTTCAATTTGCTGAAGTTTACTCTTATATGCACCCTTTGTTTTAACTTTATGTAATGAAGGTACCACAAATGTGATTGAAAGACAAACAATTTCAAGCAACTTCTGCTTGATTTTTACTTTTTCTCCAATGTCAATCTTTTTTACATGTTCTTGTATCACATCAAGTTCACGTTGAATGCATAACTCTAGTTGCAATTCATTTTATACAACATTTGAAAAGTTCAATTTGGTCATAATGGTATGAATTTCAACTAGAGGAATCATCCCAATATCATATCATGCTAATTGAGAAGAACGGGACAGATCCATATCGTGCTAATTCATAAGCATATGGTAAACCATATGCTCATATCGGAATGTGTCCACATCTTTCAGTGTCTCATCTTACATGTTTTACCAAATTTCAAAATCTCGTGAACCCTTAACTGACTTTCGAAATCTAATAACTTTCTAAACAGAATTTCTCCAGTAACTAGATTTTGAAATCCAGTTATATTTGACAATGTTTCTAATTAAATTTCAAAATTTGGTCAATGGATTTCAAAATCTATTGATCTTATAAATCAACTTTCAATGTCTGATTCATTTTCTAAAACTTCCAAATACAACGAAACAAAAGCCAAACTAACCAAATACAACGAAACAAAAGCAAAACCAACCAAATACAACGAAACAAAAACAAAACCAACTTATTTGTGAAGAAGATGAACTGAGGCACAGGAGCTCCACCACCAAGCGACCATCAACAAAACTCCAGCAACAAGGACTACCAATTGTAGAGCACAAAGGAACCACGAACCACAAGAAGAATGAAGCAGAGAACAAATAAAGGGGATGCAGGTGTTCAATAAATATATTGGCTAATAATTAAATTTTGTATGGTAAGTAGTAGTCACGGCTTATTTTTCTTTTTTTTCATTTGATGAGGACAAAAAAAGTCCGCTTAGAGGTGTAGGAAGAAATGTTCGAATTGCAGGACAATCACTCGAATGGGAAAGTGAAGAAGCCCAAGTGATGCCATCCCTAATTGTTATTAAATATTATAACCTCTTTTACGCAGTTTTCACTCAGTTTGGTTTTTCCTCATCAGCGTTATTGTTAGTGTATTTTCCTCATCAAGTCCAAGGCCAACCACGTTCCCTGTTTTTAATTTGCAATCATAATGCAGTCAGTGGATATATTCAATCGTCATGTTGAAAACGTAAAACTCAAATAGATGGTGTAATCTTCTTTTCTTTAACATCTCAGTCAGAAATTAGTAAAATGCATTCCACAATATCATGTTTTTATCTAACATTAAAATACAGGAGTCGTTATTGAATGAGACCTCGAAACCAGTTTAAGAATTGATTTCAAACATCCAATCGCTAGTTATAGCATTACAAAAGGGAAAAGAAAAATTGTGTAAAATCCTACAAAACCTGACTACCAAGTGGATGGTTGACTATTTCTGCCTAACAAGAATTTGCAGATGCAAATGGAGCTTATCAGCAATACTCATGCTCCCTAAATGCCATCCAATTATCAAAACTTACTGACACAGAGAGAGCAGCAATTAATGTCAACAGCTATGCGGGGATAGTACATCCCTTTTAAGCAGAAACTGCTACCTTTTTCTGTTCTTTCTTGGCAGGTTTTGAAGGCTTTTCAGTCAATCCAACTTGAGGTTTCTCAATTCCCTGAATATCTGTTATCCTTAACTTTGTCAACTCCTGAAGATGATAACCATTCATCAAGTAGAATCAGTAGAAATAGTATTACATGAAAACAGCACGTGATTAGGTAATTGACGTCCAACACACCTGTCGATGCCCTTTGGTTCTTCTGTAATTCTTTCTTCTCTTTTTCTTGAAAATAATCACCTTTGCATCTAGTGCCTGTTACAAAGGAAAAGTGAGCACAAATGCAAGTGTATATATAGAAAGAAAAACAACAATACATTGGTTAGAAAAACCAAGAAATATGTCATTGTTGCATCACAATAGAATCAAAAAGCTACTAGAAACAGCACAACTAAAATGCACTTTTGCAGTTAACAGAGGAACAGTGGCAGGGGGATCTTGCAGGAAAGTGGGGAGCACACATAGATCATGATAAAAGGAATCCATAACGAGCAAACATGGTTCGACCACTTTAAAAGACAAATCACTAGGAGATATTTGACACTGATCAATAACAGTCCCATACTTCCATTTCAATTCAATCCTCAACAAGACCAACTTTTATACTTTTCAGTTTTGGAAAATAAAAAATCAAGACAGAAAAGCTCATAAAAAGACTCATTTGCTTAGAGAAAATTATTTCCATTTTCATTATCCATTTTTATTTTCTGAAAAACAGTTTTCATTATCATTCTTCCAATATTTAGAAAACTTGTTCAACAACTTCAAAAGCTAAATCGCTAGAAAATCTAGCAATTCCATACTTCCATTTCAATTCAATCTTCAACAAGCCCACCAAAATGGAAATCAACTTTTATACTTTCAGTTTTGGATAAAAATAATAATGAAGACAGAAAAGCTTATAAAAAGATCCATTTCCTTAGAGAAAATTATTTCCATTTTCATTATTCATTTTTAGTTTCCGAAAAATAGTTTTCATTATCATTCTTCCAAAATTTAGAAAATTTGTTTGGGTACTTTATTTTCTATTTTCAGACTAATGTATGCATTTCCAATAAATTGTTTTGCAAGCATTCCAATAGCTAGCTATTTCGTCTCCATGGTCAGATTCTTCAGTCCAAGACTCAATCCTATTACGAAACATTTCTCAGGAACCTTGGTTTTTCTGTTTTTCTCTTTTATAAGTTTGTCTTTCCATGTCTGTAGCCTCAATGTTCACAAATATAAGAATTAAAATAGAACACTACGAGTTCAGGAAACTGTTCTGCCCTTTGCCCAAGAATTTGACCTTTATTTTTGAAACTGTCAGAATGAACTTTTGAACATCATTCAATGTGTGTTTATTACCAAAAGTCACTGCTCAATATGTGAAAGAGTTTTGATCATGCACTGAGGTATATACTCTCCTGCCATCTACTATTTACTCAACTTCTCCCCTCTCTCCATATAGTCAAAGCAACACCTTCTTCCATTCAAAACCAGAACCATGTTTCTCCCTTTGCACTGCTGCCACCCATGGAGTGGATGGGTGTGAAGGATCCAAATGGCATTATGATAAATGGTTTTGGAGGAGGAGACTTGAACCTTGTTTGGTTGAGAATTAGATTAGGTTTTTCTTGTTAATCTCATTATGTTCGTTAACCTAGGTTAGTTTAATTTCAGAATTTAGATTTCCTGACGATGCTTTGCTCAATTTTCGTTTCTTATCTTCAATTTACTTCATAGAACATTCATTCGCACACTTAATTTCACTTCCATACCACTCAATCACTTATACGAAACACACCTGCACTACATCAGTCAAATACCCGTTCTCTGTTCCTCTGTTTTCTCTTCAATTCATATTTTACTATTTTGATGTCTCCAATCAATTTTAAATCCATTTTCATGTTGTCTTAGTCTTAGATAGCTATGGGAATACGTTTCACTGTAAAATACATGTCTAGTTTCATTGTTGCATTTTATCAAACACCTTCGTTATTTGCTGTTTTACATCATTTTAGCCACCGTTTTGATTCATTTTAGGTTGATTATCATATATACATACATCTCACATGTTTATATACCACTTCCATGCATTAGAGTAGCTTTTACTTTTGCTTTCAGATAGATATATGTTTTCCCTCACTGTTAAGACACAAGTTCAGATGATACACTGGTTCACCACACTTTTAGTCATTTCCTAGGATTGATTCCCTGGTTGACCACTTTTCTACATTTAAGAGGGGGGAAATAGGTTTTGTTTGACTTCCTAAGTAACTAGGAGTTTAACAACCCTCTTTACAAAACATAAGGACAATATTTGATTTATCGAACATGGGAAATCATGTTAATTAGCCACACAAAATTCACAATTATAATCATCATTATGAATGCATATGTATTACTAGAAAGATGGTGAATGCAATGTTGGTGCAAGTAACGACTGAAAGGGCAGAGTATTCCATCCAACCCTATTACATTCCTACTCCCATCATGAAAAACCTGATTCGCATAATTGAAATGAAATGTCTACACTCACATGCTCCTCAACAACAGCATGAACAGCTGCATCTGGTACTATTGGTCTGCCAATAACTGTCTGACTAGCAGAGCCAAGCAGTAGAACTTTGTTCAAAATCAACTGCAATGGACAATAATGAAATGGAATATCAAACAACTGGCATGACAGAGTCCATAACAAAAAACAGCAAATAATTAGTACAGAGAAAATAAGTCGTTGATAATTACTTGATAAGCATGTTGACACATTTACACAAACATATTGCAATCACACAAACGACAACGCAAACAATGCAGTTTGTAAACTATCAAAATGGTAAGAAGCAGCTGCACATAACAATAATAACGCAAACCGTTTCATACTAGGTAGGGCTTAAAAAACAACTACTTGAACAATGATGTTTTCGATAGCGGAACCACAAGCACCCAAAACGTATACCATTTTTCCAAAGAACCGTCTACCTAAAGCCAAATCATCACAACACACAAACTAGAGTCAGGAATTTCTAGCAAAAGAGAACTCACCCTGTCATTCACTTCACAAAACTTCAGCCTTTCGGTGAAAATGCTGTCTCCATTACTTACTTTAAACTGGTGCGATCCAACCTGAACGAATAAAAATACACAAACAATCACCACTTCCTTTCCTTGTTTCTCAAACATAGTTGCTTACGAGGACGAAAGAAAGTCGAAAATGACGTCGGGAATCTGCAACACAGTAGTGTCTTTGTATCCCAATTGCAACTTCGGTAGCATTTATTCAAATGCAGAGTTACTGATCAAGTAACGAGTGAGATAATTGAAGCCAGTGAACAGTAACTTGAACATGGGTGTCTGTATCAGTAATATTGTTTAATTAAAACTTCTTTGAAATGCTTTAAATTTAATGGCATGGCTAGGCCCAAAGAAAGAGTCTAAATAAAACTTAAAAATTTGAGCAATTTTGAACAATGTGCACTGAAGCCAATCAAACGAGTTTATTTATAAAACTAAAAACTAATATTGGAAACTGTAATCGAATCGAACAAGCTCTGAAATAGTGCAATGGCAGAATGTTTGAAAAGATGAACCTGAACAACAGCGAAAACAGGTTCGTAGGGCTTAAAAACGTCATTGTCCTTTGAAAGGGGACCAATCACTCTGTAGCCGATAGACTCGGCTTCCGCCTCCTTCTCCTCCGCCGTGTAAACCTTTTTCCGACTTGACACAGGGACATCGTCGTCGTCATCATCATCTTCATAATCTTCTTCTTCACTATAATCCTCTTCGTCGCTGTGATCGTCTTGTTTGTCGGAAGAGAAATAGCGTAGCTGAGGCCATTGTGCAAAAGCAGAGGCGGGTGTGGTGGAAACGGGTGAAGAAGCTTTGGCGAGGTGAAATGGGGGCAGAGTGAGAGAGCGGAGCGAAGATAGGTTTCTGAAGAGAAACGGTGTCGTTTTTGTTAAAGTTCGCAGACACCTCCTACTCGCCATGGTTGCTGGTGTTGTAGTGTCAGAAACTAGGTTTTGTTTTGATCTCACAGAGGAATCACTACCACCTGCACACAGATGGGCCTGCTAAACTAAAGTGATCCTACAGAGGTTTTCTATTTCTCCATCCCATAATTACTACCTACACCCCATGACTTTTAAAATGTGATTTTATCTTTATTGGTTTATTTCATCCAATTAGAGATAACACTCTTATGAACGACGAAGACAGGAAAAAGGCCAACAGAATATCCCTTCCATAGCAGGAAGGCCATAAAGATAACCCCTTCGCATAATAAATTCATGTTTGGGCTTGGGAGGCTTATGTACTATACGGTCCTCTGATTGGGCGGCTAACCCAGACCGAGCGGCTCCCCCAACACCGGCTCCCGCAAGGCCGACTCTCCTAAGGCCGTCCAAGACCGAGACCGCCCATCCAGGTCAACCACCTGACCGACCGTCCTGGCCGACCAACCACTAAGTCGGCCACTTGGTTAGTTGTACGGTCCTTCGACCGGGCGGCCAACCCAGATCGAGCGGCTCCCCCAACACCGGCTCTCCCAAGGCTGACTCTCCTAAGGTCGTCCTAGGATCGACCATATAACGATCGAACGGTCTTCCCAAGACCGCCCATCCAAGTCAACCTCTTGACCGACCGTCCTGGCCAACCAACCACTAGGCCGACCACTTGGTTAGATTATAAACAGTAATCGCTCATTAAAGCCCCTAATGAAAATTAAGGTATGATTGGGCCATCATCAGGCCCACAAAAGGTAAAAGTCCATTACAACTGATATAAATAAAAGTCCCAGGTATGATTTCAGGACAAGTTGAATACGATGCAATATATACATGCATTACTTACTGCTCGATTATATTACTAACTTGAGCGTCAGAGTGTCTTTGACAGGTACTCGTCTGACCGAAGGAGGAGGGAGAACGAACAACTGGGATACGAAGAAGAGGAGAGAGTTTGTTCGGTCCTCAAAAAGCCGGTAACCGTCCGGTCTTCCACAGCTTGGAGCGCCTGAAGTATTTACGTAGTCCGTCCAGTTTTCAACGTCTGTCTGGTCATCAACGCTCACCCAGTCTTCAACACAATTAGGAGTGTTTTAGTAGGGTCACACCAGATCCTACCGAAACAATTAGCTTACAAAAATATGTTACTAGACGGAAGACAGGTTTAGTTATATAATTAACCCATGTCAAACAAGTTTTCAACAACTCTTATAATTTACTTTTTTAACTCAAGATTATATATATAATATGTTACTATACGCATTAAAACAATTGTCTTGAGTCGAATGAAATTATCATTTACTGATTAAAGTGGATTTTGTATTTTCTAAACAAATAATAAAAGGCTACTTTACTATGTGTAAGAGAAACAATTTGGAACGAGAATGAAATTGAGGGACATTTGAAAATTTTCATCATAAAAAAATTATCTATTAAAAATAACTTTTTGTTATTTTTATATTATTTTTTGTATGAATATTTGTGTCATGTTATTTATATTGTGTCATATTATTTAATCGAGTTATGTATTGATCAATGATGATAAAAGTATCTAAGTGGAAGTTTATATTTGGATGATCGTTTTGGGATGTTTAATGTAAAGAAAGTGTTTTGGTAAATATTTTTGTGGGATCAAGGCACGTGACTTTACTGCTGCTCCTGGATAACTTTGTCGCTCACTCTCCAAATGCTCGCTCTCTTGCACTATAGACCGAATGCTCGCTTTCCTGCAATATAGACTGAACGCTCGTCCTTCGATTGGTTGCTCATGCTCTTGCAATGTAGGCCGCACGCTCGTCTTTCGATTGATCGCTCGAGCTCCTCAGATTGGCACCGTTCATTCTCCTTCACCAGTAGAGGGTGAGGTACCTGCAAAAGGCTCTCTGACACTCAAATTAGATACATTTTTATTTTAAATTAATAAAAATAATATTTTATATATTTAAATTTCAATTTTCTCTATATTAAACGTGAAAAATATAAGTGAGTAAGAAACGAAAGTAGTTCTTACGACCAATTAAAAAATAACAAGATTCTAAACAATAAGTCATATTTTGCATCTTATATCTTCAATAAGACGAAATTCACAATTAAGAGTTATTTAAATTCATTGATTTACTATATAAATATAAACACCTATTTAAATTGGAATTTTCTTGTACTAACATTAAGATTTGATAATCCTGAAATGTATAAGAAGTGAAGAGAGTTATTAATCTTGTATCTCATAACTTATAATCTTTTTAGGGATTGCATGATAGAAAGTGAGAAAATGCAAAATGAAAGAAAGGAAGAAAATTAAACAAGAGAGTGAAATGATTTGAATTAAGGAAAAAAAAAAGAGTAAAGAAAGAACATATTTGAGTATAAAATTTCTAAATCATAAGTCCGTATCACATAATTTACGCATGGCAGGAAAAATAGCACGTGATATTGACAACAGAACCCACCGAATGAGGACAGTACAATAGTTTTCATAATTTTAGAGAAAAGTATAAAAAGATAGAGGAAAGTGTTTCTAGAAATATGGTATTTTTTAAATGAAGTTTGAATAATTAACTTTTTTATTTATTTATAAATTTGATACTTTAATAATATAATATTCATCTGTCATTTCAATTTTCTTATATGTGACACATTTTCTAGATATTTTAATACATAAAATTTCATAATAATATTTGTGTTCCTCGTCTTCCTCCTTCTTTTCTTTTTTTTGGGAGTATCATTTCTAATTTGTGAGTACCATTTCTAATTATTTATCATATGTATTTTATCTAATTTTGATAGAAAATATGATTCTCATTTTATCGATCATTTTAATGAAGGATTTTAAATGAATAAATTACTGATAAATTTATTAATGTTTAATACTTTTTTGTCTCTCGAAAGAGTAAAATGTTCAAAGCGATCTTATTTTAAAAAAAGTTGGAAGTAATCTTTAGTTGTGAAAAAATAGGTTAAGTTAATCATTTTTGCCTACAGCGCAAAAAATGTAATGGGTGTCCTCTGGACAAAACATAATGACGTGTTCAGTTCTTGTCATTGCGTGACATTGTGAGATTAAATAACGTGTAAATTTTGATATTTTAAAATTAAATTTAATGATGTGTAAATGTTTTAGCTGAGGTTAAAAGAAAAGAGATTTAGGTTAGAATGAATTCACGATTTGGGGTTGAAGAATCTGGTAAAAGTGGTGTTGAAATTGGGATCGTGGTGGTTCGTTAAAGGTGTAATTTCAATAGCGTAGCTGAGGTCAATGTTTTTCTTGGTATAATTTTGTGATTCCTATCTCGCCACAACCACTTTCCTCACCTCAATGGTTTGCGCACAAAGCAAATGGTCACGACTACGGGTTTCGAGACCCACGCGAGAGAAGAATCAATGAGAAACGGGATGCGAAAAACAAATTGGGGATTTCCCAATTTAGGGTTTTTTCAATTTGGAATAAGGATTTTTGATTGAGGTTCTTCCGCAGTGGCACCAGAAAAGAAGAAGGACACTAGAAAATTGGGGATTTTCCTTAGGGTTCCAAAATTAGGGCTTTTCCCAATTTTGAACTTTAAGCACGAACAAGGGAACAATGGATCGAAATTCATTATAGATATACAATTTGTAATCAATTAAAGAACCCAAATTTGGTTCATGCTATCTCGCCACAACCACTTTCCTCACCTCAGGGACCAAGTTGCACGAACTCAAACCCTAACCCCTCTTTTTTTAACCTCTGACAAAACATTGCCACGTAATCAATTTTTTTGTCCCAATTTTAATTTTACACGTTATTTAACCTCTGTCACGCAATGACAAAAATTTGACATGTCATTATGTTTTGTCCAACGAGCACCTGCACCGTTACATATTTTACGCAATAAGCAAAAATGATTAACTTGACCCGTTTTTCACAACTTAGGATCGTTTCCAACTTTTTTAAAAAGGTAAGACCGCTTTGAACATTCTCCCTCTTTCGAGGGACCAAAAGGGGCATTAAGCTATTTATTAACAATTTTTCCAAAATTTAATTATCAATAAATTTTTAAAAGAAAAATTATCAAAAAACTTAACCAACAAATTTTTTTAAAAAAATTCAACAGATTTATTAACGGATTTTTTTAAAAAAATTATCGATTTATTGAAGAATTTTACCATGAGATGGTCAAAACTAAAAGGAAGAACATTGACTCCCATTTTACCAATGAAATTTATTGACAAAATTATTTGTCGATAATTTGCTAGGATTAAAATTACATTCCCACCAAATTTTTTTCATTTGTGTTACATTAGTTCTCCACTATAAGAACCACTTTGCTTCCTTTCTCGTCGCCAAACACGAAGCACACTACCACTTTCGTCGTCAATCATCCACTAATCTATTTCCTTCCTTTCCTTGTAGACAACGCATGGTGTGTTGTCGTGTTGTTGCTACCAGTATCATTTTTCTTCCCATTTTGAAAATAGTTAAAGATTCGTTCTTTCATCTTGCATTTTCTTTTTTGTTTCATAATTCATTTTTCTTAATAGAAATACTTTTCTAATTTCTTTTGTTCAATGTGAAGGTGAAAAAGGTAGTGATGGATCTGTTAGTTGATGAGGAGCACAATGGTTCTACGATGAATAACACATGAAGATTGAAAGATTTTTTTTTTAAATATAGGAATATGCTTTGATTCTTATTAAAAAAAAGAACTAAAGCATAAAGTAAAGAATAGGCTTCGGTTAATCGAAGTCTTTATATATTTTTTATTTCGTATGAATATACTTTGATTAAAGAACCAAAGCATAATCTCCAAAATAACTAGTGCAAAAGACCTTACCTGCACTAGTGTAACCTAATTACGTTAAATTGTGTTGACGTGTCAAATGTATTTTATGTTAACGTTTTGAGTTGTTTATACTATTTGACATGTTTTTGCTTCAATGTCACTTGGGAAGCGCATTTGACATATTAAAAAAATGAAATATAATTGGGTTAAAATGATTATATCCATTCACTTTTATAGAATGTAAAAAAATTTCAATTTATTGTTAATAGTCAGAAGCTAAAAACATGTTTAACCCTAAACAAAATGAATAATAAAAAAATTCATTTACCTACAAACATTACCTGCAAATTTTACTATGAATAATTAAAATTCTAAACTATAAATAAACTTTGTTAAATCGATTTTTTTCTATCAATATTAACATTTTTTTTTAGTAACTCAATTTTGATGGAGTTAGGTTATTAAGTAACATCGACCATACACCTCTATTAAAAAATAATAGTAATATATATATTGGAACAATAAAGTATTAAGTAACATCGGACCGAACAACCTCGATTCCTAGGCCAACTGATGCCTTAGATCTGACAGATACAAATCTTTCTGCCTCGGGTGCCTTGTTAATCGAGGTCATATCTCTTTTGTGCTTCGGGTGATAGGCAACCGATGCCTATAAATTCAGCTTAATTATAACAATGTCACCGCATTTTGATAGGTTTCGGTTTTCCATAAACCGAAGCCTATTGGGTGAGTTAAAAAACGTATTTTTTACTAGCGATATAATCAACTTATTTCATAAAATGTTTCATAATATATTTTTTTCATAAATTAATATATTTGAAATGTATACGAATGTACGAGTATGAGAATGTGGGATACGTCCTAAAAGAATAACATATATTAACAGAGGTTCTAGACCCTTATGAAATTGTGTAGAATAAAAGATAATAAAAACATACCAAATATATCACAATTAATATGATAATAATATTAATATATTATCTAATCAAATAATATATATTATGTTAATATATACTATCAAAGGATATTTTATATAATATTTAACTATATATTTTGTTAATATATAATAATCACATTAACAAATATATTTTTGAATTTTATTTAGCCACTTTGAACTAACGCTAAATACCATATTTTTTAATATATTTTATTGGATTTATGTGTAATATTTAGGACAAGAGATTACGTGATCAAATATCTATAATTTTTCAACATTTTGGATAATCTGACTTTATGTAGTTTAGTTTGCAACTTGCTGTTTTTTCCCACTTCCTTCCTATCTTTTTCTTTTCACCTTATTTGTCATATTAACGTCGCACTAGTAAAAAATCGGGTTTTTACAGCGCACATTATGCCACGGTTCAACGAAAACCGCAGCATAATGGTGCGCGGTGGCAGTTTTGTAAATAAAACGAACCTATATGCCGCGGTTCTAATGGGAACCGCGGCATATACCCCAGTCAACCATTGCCTTTGACGCCACGTATGAATAAAAAATTAAATAACAGAGTATATGCCGCGGTTCTCTGCACAACCGCGGCATATACCCTGCCAATTTATTGCAGGTGCTGACTGGGTCAGAGAATTCGAAAAGTTACAGGGGGTATATGCCGCGGTTCTCTGGGGAACCGCGGCATATACCCCTGTAACGTCTCAACTTCTCTGCCAGTCAGAGAATTTCAGAAGTTACAGGGGGTATATGCCGCGGTTCCCCAGAGAACCGCGGCATATACCCCCTGTAACTTTTCGAATTCTGTGAAAGGCAGTTGGGGAGACAGTTGTGTTGAACACGTTTCAGGGGTATATGCCGCGGTTCTTTGGGGAACCGCGGCATATTCTCCTATATGAAATTAATTTAATGTTTATTTGAAATATTTCGAGGTTTATGCCGCGGTTGCCCGCTGAACCGCGGCTTATAGTTTGAAAATAATTTCAAAAATGCCATTTCTGATAATTTTTTAAATTAGTATATGCCGCGGTTGGGGGTTAACCCGCGGTAGATTCTCCCGTTCAGAGTTAAAAAACAAAACTTGGAACAGTGCATCGTCTTCCTCGCGCGTTCTCTCTGTTTTCGCGTTTCTTCTTCCTCCGAACCACCCTTCATCTCAGATTTTGCGTTTTTAACCGTTTAAACTCAAAATTGTTCGGTCATTATTCGTTTTTGACGATAAAAACGAGTTTTAGCCGTTCAAAATCGTGATTTCCTGGCGTTTTTCACCCTCTCCGCCGCCGTTGTGTTGCGTTTTTCACCCTCTCCGCCGCCGTTCCTCTTCCAGGTATTTATGTCCATTTGCATTTTTAACGTGATTTCTTCATTAATTTTTGCATAATGCTATAGTTTTGGTAATGTATGAAGTTTCTATAGTTTTGGTATAATTTTTGCTTTAATTTTGATAGTGCATGAAATTGTTATAGTTTTGGTAATGTATGATATGGTTTTTGCTATAGTTTTGGTAATGTGTGTTGTAGTTCTTGTAGTTCTTAGATTTAGATTTAAACAATGCATTTGATTAGATAGAATTTTCTTAGACTCTCTACTTTATTTGATGTTGAAATACATTTGAACATGTGTTTGTTATGTTGAAATTGAATTTCTGTAAATGTTTTTATATGCAGGTCTGTTTTTGTGGTAGTGGATATCACAAAAACAGACCTGCAATTTTAACAAACTGCAGGGGAATATGCCTCGGTTCTAACCACAACCGCGGCATATAGTGATTCGTTTTTTAATTTTTTTTTTAATTTTTTTTTTTAAAAAAAATGAATTTAGGCAGCGGTTCCCTAGACAACCGCGGCATATTCCGCAGCCTATATACCGCGGTTCGAACCGCGGCATAAAGTGTCTGACTTACTACCGTGGCTGAATATGCCGCGGTTCAAGAACCGCGACGTATAGTGAAAATCAACCGCGGTAAAAGCCCCTCGCTGCACTAGTGTCGTTTAAAATTATTTCAATTAATAAAAAAGTACTTTTCATATGCAAAATAGAAATAAAAAATCCTGATTACTCATTCATTTATTAATTACACTAGACTTTGATAGCAAGTGACATGAACATTTAGTACCAGTACATCAACTTGTTTTTTGTCGTGACCCATACACGTTTTATGACAGCACCATATTGCTTTAGTTTTAATAAAATATGATAAGAATAAAATAAAGACCAATTAAGATGCTAATTTTTTTTATCTCATTTTTTGTTTTAGATTCAGGTTGCCTATAATCTCGTAAAAAACAATTTAATCTTGTAATTTTGTCAATTATATTCAATTTAATCTTTTCATATGCTGATGTTATTAGTAATTTTATGATAAATCGTGTCATATGAAGTTGTTTCTACATGAACGTTAGTAAAATTGAATTTTTAATATCTATAATATTATTTTATAATCATCAAAATAAATAAAAAATTATTTGTGAATGAATTTTAATATTTCTGAATTTATTGATATGTGAAGTAGGTAACTGCTTTTGAAATTTTAGAAAAGTCAACTTAGACCAACTAGGGATGATTAAAACATGAATCATGTATATCCGTTTTATCCGTAATAAAAAAATTTACTTATTATCTATCGGATCTCACTTTAAAAAATACATGCAATTTTTATGGACATTCGTAAATATTAGCAGATATTAAAAATAAATGTTTTATAAATTTTTAAAATAAAATCTAAATAAAATTATAAAAAAGATATAATATAAATTAAAATTTAATTTATATTAAATTTAAACTAATAAGTATAAATTAATTTTTATTTTAATTAAATTAAATTTAATAAAATTTAAAATAAATTTTAATTTTAATTTCTATGAATAATAGATACTCGGGAGTATGATATCCTACCAGATTTATTTATAAACTGATCTATTCCTAGATAATAAAAATTCACAAGTATCAACTATTTATCGTGAATTTTATCTTTAAATACTTGCCGGATGTATATCTTTTTCATCCTAAATTAAACTTTTTTTTGAACTTACATATTTGGGTTACATTTTAAATTAATTATCGAAACAGTTAAGTACCTTATGAAAACAACTTCGTGGTAAGAAAATCGTCAAATACATACACAATTTCTTAAAAACATTGAAATCGTCTTAAGTTTAGCAACTTTAGCAATAATGTATATGATTGATGACTTTAACCTAGTGGTACTTAATGACTTCAACCTAAGCTCAAGTTTATTAAAAGTATGAATGATGTTGGTGACTTTGGTTAACTAAAGTCATAACTAGAATTAGTGATTTCAGAATACACTAAAGTCATGCAATGATTTGACGATTTTTTCACTTATATTAAATTAAATAAATAATTTAAAATATAAAAAAATTAAAATCATATGTCTCAAGTATGATTTTATCAAAACTAAAATAAATAAATATTTTCTTTTAAATTTATTTATTTTTGTATAAACAACTTTGGATTTTATTAATATTTTTTAAATAAAAATAAAACATTTTTAAAAAGTATTCCTACGTATATATAGTAAATATGTATAAAATTTAATAACCAAATTATTTTAAAAAACTGAAATAGGAAATACTTACATAAAGATATATAAAAAGAACATTAAAAAGGTAAATTATTTTTTATTTATTAATGAAAATATAAAAAAAAATATTTCCAAATAAAAGTAAAAGTTATATAAAACACTAATATATTTAAATTCTTTGTAATCAAATTATTAAAAGAATATATTAAAGATTATTAAAAAATTTAAATTATTAAAAAATATCTCAAAATTTAAATATATAACTATATAAATTCTTAAAAAAGACATAAAGAATTTAAAAACCAATAAATTAAAATGAAAAATAATTTAAATAAAAATATATTCATATAAAGAATATACAATATAAAAAATTTGAAAAAGTTGATATGGTACATCTCACTTTACCAAAATAAATTGTACTTAAAAAATGCTATTTTAACTTTTTCAATTTTATTTTATATTATAAATTTATTTATTTTATTTTATTGTAAAATTTCGTTATTCTAATTTTTTTATATAAATATATTTTCAATTTGATTAATTAGTTCTTAAATTTTTTTAATGTTTTTTTTAAACTTTTATATAATTATATATTTAAAGTTTTAGATATTTGTTTTATTAATTTAAAATTTTTAGTAATCTTTAATATTTTAATTTTTTCTAATAATTTGATTAGAAATATTTGAATATTTTAATTTTTTATATAATATTTACTTTTATTTTGAGATATTTTTTGATAGTTTGATTAATAAATTAGTTTTTTTTTTACCTTTTTAAGGATTTTTATCTATACTTTTTGTAAATATTTTATATTTCAAGTTTTTTAAAATAATTTGGTCATGAAATTTTATACATATTCTTTTTTTATATATATAGGATTATTTTTTAAAAATATATTATTTTAATATTTAAAAAATATTATTAAAATCCAAATTTGTTTATACAAAAATAAATAAATTTACAATAAAAAATTAAGGTAGTATCGAATTTTTTTATTATTTATTTATTTATTATTTTAATAAATTATAATTTTCTTTTATTTTAAATATTTTTTAATATAAACAAAGAAGTCATGAAACTATTGCATGACTTCACTTATTTTGAAGTCGTTAACCCCTTAGGAGAAGTCACTAACAACTTCATGACTTTAAGGAATTTGGTTTTAGGTTGAAGTTGCCAATCATATATATGACTTTATTGAATAATGGTGATTAATTAAGTTTAATCTTGTTGAAATTCTCAAACCTGCATGTACGACCTTCTTATAATTAATTTAAAATGTAATTCACATTCACAAAAATAAATTAACTCAAATATGTAAAAAAAACCCAAGATAATATCTTCTTCTGTAATATGTATTTAGAATGTTGATACTAAAGTTAAATTTGATACTATGTAATGATAAATGTGTGATGAGTGAATAATATTGTATAACTTCATATATTCACCAATTTATATATTATTTTAATTGACACTGATAAATGTGTGATGAGTGAATAATATTGTATGACTTCATATATTCACCATTTATATATTATTTTAATGACACTGTATTTGTACGAGATTTTGACTAATAATTTTAATTTTATTTCTACATAGAATACATTTATTTTAATTGATATCTTTAAATAAAATGATTTATATAACATTTAAAATAGATTGTCTAAATGTATAAATAAAATTTAGGTTTAATACATATTTGGTCCCTACTTTTAGGGTTTGGTTCAAAGTAATCTTATCTTTGAAAAAAGTTCAGTAAGACCCCATATTTTGTTAAAAAATGTTTAATCCGGTCCTTTCCGCTCACGCCATTAAAAACATAACGGTGCAAATGTCACTATGACATCTCATAAGCACATGGCACCCAAAGACGTTAATAGGTGGACTTAAATGATTTTTTAATTTTAAAAAAGTTTAAAAAAGTCTTCTTCAACGCCGTCACCACCATTCTCGCCGGCAACCGTCCTCTTCAACACATCACGGGTCACCACCAAAGCGTCTTCTTCCTTCTGTTGCACCTCCATCACCTTCGCATCTCACCTTCGTTCTCGCACCACCACCCAACACAATCCCTTATTATGCCACGACCACCAATCTTCATCATTTTCACCCTTGAACCAGCCAAATCGTTGTCACGCCAGCAGCACTGCCATCCAATCTCCACCACAGAATTGTCCACCATACGCCGCTGCTGCAAATCGCGAATCACCACTCTTCTCCACCACTAACCGCACCGCTGCTTGCCTCCACCTACAACCACAATCAGACCTGCAAGCAAACCAGAAGCCAAGTTCAAGCGTCGTCGCATAGCTTTGGTGGTGGCGCGTGATGCGTTGGAGAGGACGACTGCCGGTGAGGATGGCGGTAAATACGTGGCTGAAAGTAGGGATCGAATTTGTAAGCTCACTCAGGTTTAGCCACGGTGACATTTGCACCGTTATGTTTTTAACAGCGTCAGCGAGAAGGACCTGATTGAACATTTTTTAACAAAACATGGGGCCTTTCTGAAATTTTTTAAAAAGTAGGATCACTTTGAACCAAACCCATAGGGACCAAATGATGTATTAAATCTAAAATTAAAATAATATTGTGAAATTTATATAAATAGCTTTTTTTTATTTTCATATTTGAAAATGTTTCCATCTCAAGTCCGTCAAGTGATATCATTAGAGTATATCACCATTTACATATATATATATATATATATATATATATATATATATATATATATATATATATATATATATATATATATATATATATATATATATATATATATATAAACACACGAGGTATTGTCCTTAAAAGGCGTCTTAGATGATGTAAGGAAGAAAGAGTGTTTAAATTAGTGTTGTCAAAACGGGTCATCCTGCTTGACCCAACATGGCCTACCACGGGTTGGTCATTTAGTGAACCAACCCAACCCGGCTCATTTATTAGTGAGCCAAAAAAATTTGAACTCGACCTAGCCCACCACTGGTTGACGGGTTAAACAGGTTGACTCACTAACTCATTTAATTAAAAAAAATTAAAAAAAAAAAAATTACAATTTTTTTGTAATTCAAATTTAAATAAATTTCACCCTAAAATGATGTTAAACTTAAAAGACAATTCAAAATAAATAAAAAAAATAGCATACAACTAGGTTTTTTGTGTGTGTTGGGAATAAGATGAGATGATGTGGGAGACTATCATTGCTCATTCACTGATTATTCACGTGAACCTTGTATTGTTAACGATTTACATGTTGTAAAAAAAAAATTTAAATTAAATAAAAATTACAAAAATTTAGACCAAAATAAACACTAAAAAAAAAGTCGAGTCCAATGTTGAATAAAATGAAAAAAAAAATAGAAACTAAAGAAGTACTAAGCCCTTTTAATTTAATAATATGTATTGTTTATACTTGACTCCTACTTTTGTTATCATGTTATATTATTATATTATATTATGTTACATGACATGTGATAACGATGAATTGAGAGGGAGAGGGTCATTTTGTTTCCTTATATTCTGTAAATAGTACAGTGAGGAAGGAGAGGAAAAAATGGCGTGCACGAAGACGCTGATGGTGACGAATATTGCCGGCAATATTGGCATCGTGTTGCAGAAGAAAGTTAAATTGAATAGGCAAGTTCGTAGTCTCAGACATTCCACAGAGAAAGAACGATCTGTCTCAGCAGTGAAACTTAAAGTGAGGAAGAAGGGGAAGCAAAGTTGTGCAACAATGGTAGCAATGAATGAGGGTGAGCTCATCTCTGAGAATTCCACCACCGTGAAGCTCTCGGCTCTGGTGACTGTGAGAAATAATAAGGTATTGGGAAGTGAAATGGTCAATAACCTTCTCACCGTTTTCTTCCCTCAAAACCACACCAAAGCTCTTCTTCTTCAACTCGTTAGCACCAACCTTCATCCAGGTACATCTCGACCTTCACTTCATCCTTTTTATCTTTTTCTTTTGTTTTCTGGGATTTTCTAACCTTTTTTTACCTTTTTTGTTTTGTTTTTGTCAATGATCAATTCTTTTACCAGTCTTAATTATTAGTGATAATTCTTTTTTATGTAAAGAGTTTTTTTTGTCATATATGTCAATAATGTTATGGGAAGAGACTAAATATAAAATAAAAAATATTAGAAATTAAATAAAAATTTCTGAATTTTTGAAACATAAAAAGATATATGATATTTATTTTGTTATTACGTAATGGTATATTAGAAGACTAATGGTGATTGAATGAAGGGAGAATGGAGGGAAAGTTGAGCAAGGAAACAGTTTTAAAGTTGAGTGAAGAGGAAGGGTTTGGAGGAATAAGCAGTTACAAAGTGGAATTCAGCGTTGATTGTAATTTTGGAAGTCCTGGAGCTGTTACAGTTGTTAATGGTTATGAGAATGAGTTGTTTTTGGAATCCATAACCATTCAACAAAATCTTCATTTTTCTTGCAAATCTTGGCTTCAACCCAACGAGCTCTACCCAGACAAGAGAATTTTCTTTCTCAACAAGGTAATAACACTTTTCTTTCTCTCTAAATCAACTTTAAACTACAATGCTTTTTTTTCTCTTTTTAAAAAATAGACAGGCTTGAGAGTTTCAGATCCATTAAAATTAAATTTCATTAATAATATATAAATGAATATAATTTTTACTTTATAAATTGAGTTTGTAAAATTAAATTTATAAAATTAAGTTAAATTTAAAATTTATTTTCTCATGTCATGAGATAAAATTTATCATAATAAAGATAAATATATATTTTATTTATTATCGAATCATTTGTTGTATGTTGAATTTATTAATTCGCTTATTATTGAATTATTTATCTAATTTTATACTCGAAGTATATATATATCTTAGAATCAAAAAATATATTAAAAGTTTCGTATTAGCTAAATATAAAATCAACTTACAAATTTTATATTACAAATTCAAATTTTTAATATGGATTTAAGCTTAAAATCCATTTAAGAGAGGCTCATGATTTTAATACCAACTGTAAACCCAACAACTTTTTTCTAATCTCCATTGTCCTATACCTCATTAATAATTCTGGAGAGCGAAAAAGTTGTTGTTGATTTTTTCACCAATTTTGTTCTCAATTTTTTTATGATATGAATAATATTTAAGCAGTATGTTTTTCTAAATGGAAAATTACTTTAAATTTCTTAGATAGTATTTATCATTTTCCTTATTTTTTTTTAAACTTATAATATTCATTTGGTCTTTTTAGAAGTGCCGTTTTAAAAATTTAAACCATATAAAATTAATTGGAAGTTTTAGTCTCACTTTTGTTTACAACTTATATCACCACTAAAAGGCTTTAAGAACAAAAAAAATGGTTATCCGTTAATATCAATATCAAGGTTTAACTTATAATTTGGTGGGTAAAATAAAGAGAATTATGTATAATAAAATAATATAAACTATAATTTTATTTAGTATTTAATACACATAAGGCAACAAGCTAAATAGTAATAATTAATAATAATAATAATAATATACATTATGTTTAAATTGAAATTTTTTATTAAAATTATATATGCTTTTCTAAAAGTAGCTTTCAATTCATATTTTTTCTTTTACAAACTACGGAAATTACAAAAAATATAATTTTAATTAAACTATACAAAATTAATTTTTTTTATAACTACTTTTATATGTAAAAATATTATATAGGATTTTAAAATTATGATTAACCATACATTTGAAGATAAATTTAAATCGTTGGCACCAAATAGAAGAATATATTTCGTTTTCAGCTGAGTCAAGGAAGTTTGAAATCGCATTCAGGTAGCACTCATCACAATGTTTATGATTGCGATTTAATGCAATTTGATTAATTTAATTAAAGTAGTTTTTTAAACTATTGATATCATCCTCTTATCATACAAAGTTTGATATGTGAACTAAATTGTTAAAATAAAGCCAACGTTCATTTTTTTTAACTATGAGATAAAAGAGTTATTCTATTGATAAAATATTTTTTATTGTGTGGCTTATTTTATCATACACTATTCTATCCTTTTAATATTTATATATTTTCAATCTGAAAATTTTTTATTCGCAATTCACTAAAATAATATTTACGAGACTTTCAAAATCATCATTATAAAGTAAATAACTTAACTAAACGACGATCTAAATTGTTTTTTTTATATATTGATATTGATTGTGTCATTTATTTTTAAACATATTATATTTTTATTTCTCTAAAAGTTTTAAAAATCGATTTTAATCCTCCCAAAATTGTGTGTTATTCCTCTAATTCAAAAATATTTCACCTTCAATCATCGTATTTTTTTTTGTCATTTTATAATCGCTATTGAATGTAAAATATAATTAATAAAAGGATAAAGAAAAATGTATTTTTAAATTACACGAACAAAAAAAATAGAGACTTATGAAATTATTTTGGCGAGATGAATCATATATAGTGACTTTAGTTAAACTTTCTGATTTAAACAATTTTTAAAAGTATCACTTAATTAAGAACTAAACAAAATTTTCTTAGAGAAAATAGAAAATTGTTTACTTTTAAAATATGTAGTATAGGCGAATACATAAAAAACTAAAGTTTGTTCATTTTATGAAAAAAAAGGTATTTTTGTCTAAAAAAGTAAACGCAAATAAACTCATTTCTTTTATTTTATTTTTCTGTTCTGTAGTACAAAACAATGCAGCAACTATAGAAAACGTCTTCATTGAGATGCTCGCATGTATAAATGTATAAGTACACCTATAAATCCAAATGGATTCAAGTTAAACCAAACACTTTGAATTGGGTATTTTGAGTGTTAAATTAAGTTCAATCCTGTTGGGTCTTTTCAAGCTCTAAATTAAGTTTTCTATCACAAATGAAAATGCATATATGGTGTTTGTACAAATGACCAGGCGTATCTACCAAGTGAAACACCAATTGGGGTGAAAGAGATGAGAGAAAAGGAGATGGTGAAGCTAAGGGGTAATGGAAAGGGACGCAGGGTGCCTTCTGACAGAATCTATGACTACGATTTGTACAATGATTTGGGACATTCCAACTCTCACAGGCCAACACTCAACCCTTATCCCACACGTTGCCGCACTGGACGCCCACTCACTACCACCAATGGTCACTTTCACTCATCACATCTCGCACCATTCTATGCATGAATCTTTTCTCTTTACGTTATTTTGATGCTTGCATGCAAACATGGACAGGTGCCAAAGTGGAGTCACGACCGAGTGAATCAGAGTTAATATACGTTCCAAGAGATGAAGAATTGAACGACATAAAGCGAGAAGCTATTGATCAAGGAAAGTTGATGGCAGTGTTTCGGAATATTATGCCTGCGTTAACAGATAAAATCATGGGCAATCAAGCACTTTTCAACATTGATTACTTTATTAAGGAATCAGGTCAATCTATTCTCTTCAATTTGGGAGGTGCTGCACAAGATTTTTTTAAGTTCGACCCTCCAAAAGTATTTTCAAGTAGGTCACTCTCATTGGACAAGTTTGTATTTGTGTGTCTACATGGTTTCATTTTAGACACAAATTATTCAATTGAAGTGGAATGATTTTCAGGGAAAAGATCACATTTCTTACAAGATGATGAATTTGGACGCCAAGTGCTTGCTGAGTTCCCTCTAAGTATCGAAAGGCTAAAGGTAGTCACGAAAAGAGGAACGTTAATGACAATAAAATTAAAACAATAATACAACTTAAGAAGAAAATGGTTTAAAGGAGCTTTATGATATTTCATCTTCAATTTTCCTATAGGTTTTCCCACCCGTGAGCAAATTGGATCCCTCTAAATATGGTTCAGTGGAGTCAGCATTGAAAGAAGAACACATTATAGGGCAGATTGAAGGGATGTCTATTCAACAGGTACAAAAAATTCGTCCTCTTTCCTGAGGCTAAGCTATGCGGAAATGAGAAATCATATATTGTTTAATGTTCTACTCTGCTTATAAAATTTAGGCATTGGAAGACAACAAGTTGTTCATGCTGGACTATCACGATTTTTACCTTCCATTTCTGGATCGGATTAATGCTCTTGAGGAGCGAAAAGCTTATGCAACTACAACAATCTTGTTCCTCACTAAAATGGGAACTCTGAAGCCTATTGCAATCCAGCTTGCTCTTCCAACGGGGAATCCAAATACTTCATCGAAGAAAGTTCTTACCCCTCCAACAGATGCCACATCTAAATGGATATGGCAACTTGGCAAAGCACATGTTTGCTCCAATGATGCAGGCGTTCATACACTCGTGCACCACTGGTATGGAATTTTATTGGACAGTTTCTTGAGTGTTTTGCGTGCTCTTTTTTAATCAAAATTGTAGTTTCACAATAAATGTCCACATTTTAAATTGAATTTGAATACGCAAGACAAATTTCAATTTTGATAGTAGATAATATCGAAGGCACCTAAAGAACTAAACCTAAATTTTAACCATTTTAATTCCTTATAAAGAACTTTTGAAAAATACTTACATGTACATCTGTTCTAGATTAGGTTATGCCATTATCAAATTATTCCTTCCACCCCAATGCAATCTGGTGGGGACTATATGCCTCATACTAGAAAGAATAAAAAAGTATTAACACTAGCAGTATAACAGTCACAAAAGAAAACAAACTTGTATATCATGTCTCAGATATCTTTCGTGATGATTAGAAATCATAGTAGTAATGAACATGATGACATTGATATTTAATACTTGAACAGGTTACGAATACATGCTTGCCTGGAACCCCTAATAATCGCTGCTCATCGGCAATTGAGTGTGATGCATCCTATATTCAAGCTTTTGCATCCTCATATGCGGTACACACTCAAAACAAACGCAACAGCACGTCAGACACTCATCAATGCTGAAGGTACCATTGAGACAGACCACACTCCAGGGAGATACTGTATGCAAATGACTTCCGCGGCATATAAAGATTGGTGGCGGTTTGACTTGGAAGGTTTTCCTGAGGATCTCATAAGAAGGTAAAGAAGATTGTTTTCACTAATAACACTGTTCTTCAATTCGAAGGGCAGTTCTATCTTGCAGTGCATTTCTATGCAAAAGATTATCGTAATATTTTTCCTAGTATATTTGATGAAAATGAGTACCTGATGTATTTGTTTCCATAAATTATATTGTTTAATAATAGACTTACTTTTACAACCTTTACGCAGACATCGATGAAGATATCTAATAGATTTTTTTCTTATACAGAGGTTTAGCAGTTCCAGATGCAACCCAACCTCACGGCATTAGAGTACTAATTGAAGACTACCCTTATGCAGCTGATGGACTTCTAATATGGTCCAGCATAAAGAATTTGGTCCGGACTTACGTGAACTATTACTATAAAAACTGTAATGCCGTTTCTTCTGACAATGAACTCCAATCTTGGTACGCAGAATTCATTAATCTCGGACACCCTGATCATAAAAGTGCTAGTTGGTGGCCCAAACTTGCCAACCCTGAGGATCTCATCTCCGTACTTACAACTGTTATTTGGCTTGTAACAGCACAACATGCTGTCTTGAACTTCGGTCAATATCCCCATGGTGGATATGTTCCAATCCGTCCACCATTAATGCGAAAACTAATTCCCAAGGAAGAGGATCCCGAGTACTCAAATTTTGTCATGGATCCGCGGAGATACTTATCATCACTGCCAAGCTTATTTCAGGCATCAAGGTTCATGGCCGTGATCGACATTGGTTCTGCACACTCACCAGACGAAGAATATATAGGAGAGAGAAACGATTTGTCCTCTTGGTTAGGAGAACCTGAGATCATTGATGCATTCAACCAATTTTCAATGGAGATGAAAAGTATTGAGATTGAGATCAAGAGAAGAAACGCCGATCCAAAACATAGAAACAGATGTGGCGTTGACGCTTTACCATTTGAACTGCTTGTACCAAGCTCTGGATGTGGAGCAACAGGACGAGGGGTGCCAAATAGTGTTACAGCCTAATGGTTCAATATGTGGACAAAGCTGCAACTGAATCAACGTTATATTATTCTTCACCTTAGCTGAATTAAAATTGGATTCCAGATTCAGTCCCCTAAAAGCACAAATATATATAAAATACAAATGGATGTAATGCTGGCTTCAAATACTGTATGTCATGTCTACTGAGTATAATTAAGAATTCCTTTCTATAAAGTACAAACTTATGCATATGACTGGAATAAGTCATAGAAAGACATTTGAAATATTTGTAAAGGTATTAGAAAAAAAGGCCTCCCTATAAATATATTCATGTGGTAAGAAATTTATTCAGTTCCTGCTATCTATCTATACCAGCACGCGAACATGCAGGCTTATATAAAACTTAAATTGAAAGACAATAGAGGAAATGACACTTACAGTAGCACTATCTATCTTAGCCTCAATATAATCAAAGCTTCCATAATGTTTACATGTTCCAAAAGGTGCATATTTGCTTCTAAAAATGTTGAATAAAAGCAAAACCAATAGTATGCCAAAACATGTATTCAGGCAACTACAACCATATAGCAGTTGAAAGCATACAACATTTCCTGTGCTGTAAACGGTCCCCCTTTTGCACAAAGCCTGACCCCATTAACCCAAATACTCAGCGTCCATATATGGAAATTTAGTATCCAGAAACAACTCAAACTTGATTCGGATGCAAGTTATATATCTGGTTGCAGCTCAAGACGAACAAAGATCCAACTGAAATATTATTAGAAACAACCCAACCCACTGCTTTCTCATATAATTCTTCTTTATAGTTGCATCTTTTGCAGTTTCAATTTTGCTTCTGAAGGCCTGTTTTCTTGCAGAAAGTCACTTCTTAATTTTGAGCTTTCCTACTACTGATCCCAGTAGTTTCTCAGCTGAGACATATGCAAGAGGAGCTCATCTCTACCCAGTCCAGTGACACTGCTGGTCATAATCCATGGGGGATGTTGCTTATAGTTTTGTTTGATTAACTCTTGAAAATCCCTTATGTTCTCATCAGGCCGTTTCCCTTTTGCCACTTTCATTTTGTCACATTTCGTGAACACAAAAGTGATTGGTATCTGCAATCCACAAAAGTTTTCAATGGGATTTAGACTTGTTTCAGTACCTTGACAACATTATTTTAGGGACTGAATATACAAGAGGCGTCAAACTGCAGCCAAAAAAATAAAAAGTGGAAGCACCATACATTATTGCGTCCAAGCCAATTTGCACAGTCCAAATCAATCTTTTGAGGCGGAACACTGGCATCAATAAGAAGCAAAACAGCCACCAGAGTATTTCTGTTCAAAAAGTACCCTTTTGTGAATGAGGACCAATCCGTTTTAGCAGTTTCAGATGCTTTAGCAAAGCTGCATAAAAAACAGCATTTCACATGATTAGTTACCAGTATTGAGACGAACCACTAACCAAGATTATTACTCAAGAAAGGGCTAGGAATTAGAAAGAACTTACTGTCACTCATGAGATAAGCAAGTACGGTGATTTGGCACATGAGACCTAGCTCTTAAAATAAGAATCCTAACAATAGAAGCTTTCTACTTCCTCCAACAATGAACTTCGAATCTAATGTGCTCCTAAAAATACATATAAATGTGCATTTCTTTTTGTTTTAGCATAGAAAGAATAAATTAGCTATCCCTAGTCTCAGTCTATTCTAGGTTTTGTTTGGACATAGGACTAAGGAAAGAAAGTGTTTTCCTAACCCCTTTCCACCACACTCTCCATATATATAGAGCTCATGTACTCATTTCCATAACTTTGATTGAATTAGAATTATAAACTTTCGAGAAGAGTGTGGTTCTTCTTCTTTTTGAAGAGTTCTTATCTTGAGTATTTAATTGAATGAGAATTAGAAAATTTTGAGAAGCGTGTGATTCTTCTTCTTTCTTGAAGAATTCTTATCTTGAGTATGTAATACCTCAAGTGGATGATCTTCCATCTCCATTGCTTATCCTTGAGTGGTGCTCTTTAGCTTATCTCATGTGTGACACATTGGTAGTTAATCAAAGTGCAAAGGAGTAGACAATTTTCTCTCTTAAGGTTTCTTATCTTGTGAGTTAGGTCACAAGTCATGATTCGCCATACAAAGGAAGAAGGGTCATCTCTTGAGTCTCCACTCAAGATAAGAACTCACCTAGAAAGAAGAAAAATCGCACTATTCACAAATCATTCTAGATTTTACTATGAGCAAAAGTTATGTACAATATGGCCCAAGCTCTCCTTATGCAGAAGGAAAGGTCTCTGTGTGTGGAAAGAGTGGTCCAAACAAATCTAAAGACTAAACTACAAAAAGAACAGCCAAGCACAACAAAGATCTATTACATGAAAAATTATTTTCTTTTCTCTTGAAAAACATGAAGTGTTCCTCCTCATTCTCCACATTTAGTCAACCTTCTTCTAAGTTCTTCTTGAAGTCAAATATTCTTATCCATGATCAGATCACTTAGAATGAAAAAGGCAGTAGTTAAAAAGTTTATGGTATTTTTGGCTAAATTTGAATTAAATGAGAATTTCTTAATTAGTGTGTCATAATCTCAAAGGACTACAAATTACTACAATTCTAATTATTATTGGATAAAAGTTTCAAAAGCCAAAACCAAGTTTGCAAAACGATCAAAACACACGCAGTAAGAGCATCACAGTTCATCAAAAAAAGCATATAAAGAGGAAACAGAACGCATCGACTGACCCATAACCAGGCAAGTCGACAAGGTACCAGCTTTTGTTCACCAAGAAGTGATTAATGAGCTGCGTCTTCCCTGCAAGCATCAACCATACGTTATTACACAAAAACTCGAAGCAGAACAATATTTCATTTTAAAAAGGGGAAAAAGAGGTAGTAGAACCTTAACCTGGTTTCTTAGAAGTGAGTGCAATTTCTCTCTTGCGAACGAGGGAATTGATGAGAGAGGACTTGCCGACGTTGGATCGACCGAGAACGGCGAATTCGGGTCGGTCATCTCTGGGGCAATCCTTGGCGCGACTGCTGCTCTTGACGAACTCCACGTCCTTGATCCGAGAGTCGCCGGCGTAGGGTCCGACGGCGATGTTGGAGCCCGGTAGGACGGCGGAGTCGTCAACCTCATCGGGTTGAATGCCAGGAGGAATGAATAGCTGCGTTTCGAAGGAAGCGTGGGTTGAAATTGAACGAGAAAGAGGGTTTCGAATAGAGGGTTTTGGAGGATTGCGAATGGAGAGGGAAGAAGAAGAGAAAGAGAGAGTATGAGAGAGAGAAGGTGAGAAGAACCTCAACATTCCACTTCTCACCACCGTTATCATCGCCTAACTATCACTACGCACTCTGTCAATAAGATGTGAAATATGTGCTGAACATGTTTTACCATGTTTTTCTAGTAAGGTTGAAAAAGGAGATTTTTTCTTTTGCAATGATGTTTGGATTGAGATTGTGCTCATGTTGTCATTGGGTGTTTTTTTTTATGTTGCATAGAGAAGCTTATACACACATGTTGGAGATGCAAAATTAAGCTTGTGTTTGGAATAGATAGGTCGTAGAAAGTGAAAAATAAGTGGATCTCAAAGGTGGTGAGAGTGAATTGTTTGGATCAATGAAAAAATGTAAAAAGTATAAAAAAATAAGAGAAAAGTTTCTAAATAATGTAATTAGTATAATAAATTTTAAAAAATTATTAAAAAATATTATAAATTAAGTTCATTTAAATAATACATTAAAATTTTATTACTATCATTTAAAAATTATAATTTTATTTTATTATCTATATTTATACATAAAGGCATATAAAGGATATGAGTTTTATGTGTAATATTGCATTAAAATTACAAGAATGAGTAAATAAAAAAGAAAATACTACTTTTGGATAAATTGTGCTCAGGGCAAAAAATTTCACAAGTATCTAATTGATGACTTTGGTTTCAATTTGAAAGAAAAATGCATTAGTATAATTCAGAAATGACTTGTGTTGTAAACCATTAATAAAGAAAGTTATACTCATTGAACACAATTTTGATTTAGTAAATTATAGATTTAACTAGTGTGATGGTCTCTACTTTGGTGGAAACGTGTCAACTTAGTCTTTGATGGTCAATTTCATATTAAATTTGTTAATAAGCATCAATTAAGATAAATTTTTTACATCATTAAATTCGTTAACGACGGACTAATTAGGAATGGTTTAGTCACAATTTATGCATACGTGGCACATAATAATCCTATAATGTGGAAATTAAGGCTGATAAGAAAAATAACAAAATTGAAAACAAAATTGGAATAAGGGTTTGTTTTATGTGCGAGAAGATGACGAGAAGGGATTTTGCGTGATTTACAAGTAAAAGTTAAAAATAAAGCGTCCATTAATAATGAGGTGGGCTTGATTTTCGATTGAAGATGCATATGTCTTGAATATGTAACATTATGAATGTTGATTTTGGGTTTTCCTTTTGCAGATGAACGTTATTTTTTTTAAGGTTGTGATCTTTCACCGCAAGCCTTGGGAAGTTGGCTTGAACGATTTTTGTCGAACATTGTGATGCAAGGTGTATCTCGCAAGTCATGGCACCAATGGGTCGTTACCCTTTTGATTTTAGCTCTATAAATAGAGCATTTCAGTCAATTTTTCTACACATCAAACCATTTCTCTCATTCTTTCATTTTCTCATTCTCTCTTCCCGTTTTCCTTGTAAGAAAATTCTGGTCTATTTTATACTCTTTTTAGAAATCCTTACTAGTTCTAAGATCCTCATAAATTTTTTAGAAGTTCATGTTATATCCTAGGGGTATTGTGCAATACACCGCGTATAAGTCTTTAAGGACAGTGGTCTACACGGCTCGGAAAATCCTTTCTTCGTGATCTTTATTATTTTATTATCAACTCTAACAGTTGACACATTCCACCAAAGTGGGGATCATTTAAATAATTAATCCTAAATTATATTCATAAATGCGTGAAATTATGACAGGAGATGACCTTGTTTTTTTTGTTGTGCCATTAAGATAACAACTTCTTTTGAATTTATAAATACTTTAAAGTTGTGCAATGAAACGACGTGTTAAATTTAGATGTGCACTGAAATCGTGCATTGTATGACATCTTTTATGTTGTTAGTGCAAATAATGCACCTTGTCACTTCTTTGTACCTTTCTAAAGTTGGGAAATTGGATTTTAAAAATGCACAAAAAACAATGTGATTCTCTACTATTCTTAGTTAATCTATTTATACATAATTATTATTCAATAAATACAATTAATTTCTTTACCTAAAATTAATTAATTGTTTTCATTAATTAATTAATTTATTTATTCATGAAATATTATTAATTAAACAAATGTGGTTAATTGAATACTCACGCATTGGTCTGTCTTATCTAGTGGTTATATGATTTTATCAAAGTTTCATTGGTCGTTAAGTAATCACTGGTTACCCATCACTATAGAGTGCATTCTCAAGACTCATTTCTCCAACTACCAAAAAGGCACTACCTTACTCATACCTTCTCTGATTTCCTAGGAAAAAAAATCTTCAATGCAGATGACAACAAATTGAATTTTCCAGGGTAAGTCACCATCAAAGAATTCAACACAAAGTCACAATACAATCTATGGACGATGAACTGTCCAACTTTCTCATCCTCATCCTAACTTCGACAAATTGATTTAAACAAAGAATTACATAGAAGTTAATGCATAAAGTTGTGAATACTCAGATGTTTTTCATGTGTTAAATTATTGACTCAATGCAATCATACTTAGTATGCTTTTATATTTTATTAACACTAGTGTAAAAATTGAATTTTATGACAACTTATTATGACATTTATAATCCACTTGCCATAATAAGTGAAACGGTGGTAGAATTATAACTATGATGAGACTTTTTATACTAATTATACCGGCGGTAAATTTAAAATAAAGATACTATGTCAGATATTCATTATAATCAACATAATATGTTTAATTTCCTTCTTCTCCCTAATATTCTCGCATTTCAATCACACTTTCCTCCTCTCTACACCAGACTTCCAGCTTTCCTCCTTAATGCACCCTATCTACGGTCGTCTCCTCCTTGCTTTGGTGCTTGTCGTCTCCTCCTCACTCTTGTAGTTGTCGCTCTCGTGGCACTCCTGCTCTCACTCTCGTAACTCTCTCGTATGGTAAGTGGGTGTTTTCCTCTCATTTAGGGTTTTCTTCATATTAAGATCAATGCAGGTGCAATAATGTGTTTTCTATGCCAATGTTGGAGTCCTAGACCTCCTTGGCGAAGAAGTAGCGATGAGAGTGGTATTGGAGGTGAAGAAAGGGGCGATGAGAATGTTGACCTCATGGATGTGAACGAAGAGGTAGAGAAAGTAGAGTATGGAGTGCATGTCAACGACGATGAACATGAGGTTAGGGTAAAGCATGTCACTTGTGATCCAACCAAGCGAGTATGAGGACTCGAACCAGTTCTAAAACTCAGCGAAGCCATTGCACGTGAGGAAGAGCCAGGTGCGATAGTTGAAGTATGGGTTGAACTCATAGATCATGATAGAGGATGTTGAAAAGGTGTTGTGGCGATGTTGATGAAGACCTCTTGTTGCTTGGTCTTGAGCTTTAAGGTTTTGGGGAGTAAGAAGGAGTTTATGAAAGGTTTGAGACCTTACGCCATTGTTGATCGTTTGAAGGTAATGAGCAATGGTGGAATTAAGGTTTCAAGGAGAATTTTAGAAAGAAATGTGACAGGATCTTATGTGATGATAGAATGAAAAAGAGACATAGAAATTTTTTATACCGGTTGTTTTAGAATTAACATAAAAAATAAAAATTCTATGTTGTATGTATCTATGTTGGTTTCGGAACCAACATAGAAAAGTATCGTTAC
This sequence comes from Vigna umbellata, assembly GCF_029865625.1. Classification (NCBI taxonomy): domain Eukaryota; kingdom Viridiplantae; phylum Streptophyta; class Magnoliopsida; order Fabales; family Fabaceae; genus Vigna; species Vigna umbellata. The sequence continues at coordinate 51,889,973 of NC_142165.1, read as the reverse complement.
ACTAGTGTAAGAGTTCTTTACTTTAATCATACTTTATGTAATAGAATTTCTATTATTCTTAAATATTCTAAATTATTTGTTTTAATAAATGGTGGGCTTTATGATTTCTTTCTTGTTTAAAAGGAGCAAGGTAAGAAAAATTCCTATTCTCCCTTCTTCTATTCCAAGTTAAAAGAAAGAGATATTGAGTATGACTATTTAAAAAATTTCTAACGATGAGTGTAAGATCTAAATTATTTAATTTTTCTCACTTACATTTCATGTTGATGACAATATGATTTTTTTTAGAAGTGCTATGAGGAATCTAGTCAATGTCAATATTCTTTTACATGAATGAATTAACTTATGAATTGTTGATGAGTAGTGAGAAACCAAAGTTTGATACTACTAAATTTTTTTATAGAAACAAGATTGATAGAATCAAGAGACAATGCTTGATTTTCAACAAAGGTCTCTACCTTTTGTACTTAGTTTTTTAAAGTTAAAATTTTATTTTAATAAAAATATTCATTAGAGACAAGATTTTGAAGTATACTTGATTTTTGAGAAGGATGTGTACCTTCTAACTTTTACCTATTAAGTTGTTCCTTTGTTAATAAATAAGCTAAGGAAAGCTTACTTGATGTCCATTAAGGATAATATCAAAGTTAAGCTTGTCAAATGGAAAGGATCTCTTCTACTATACATGAAAATTTTCTTCTTATCAAATATGTGGTGCAAAACATGTTTTTTCATATTTTTTTCAAATACAACAATTTCTTAAAACACAAATCAAGTTTTTAGAGGGCTGGTCTCGAAATTTTATTTGTAAGGTTATATAACTCAATTTAAAAGAACAAATTCTGCTTGGAGTTCCATATGAGTATATATGTTCATTAGAGTAAGCTTGGGATAAGGTGTATTGTTGTTAAGATAAATGACATTTTAATAGAAAGGTTATGTTGAGGTTTTCTTAAGAATTAAAGTGATTATATTTAAAAAATTGTTTACAAGAGCCAATAAAAAATATGGATTTGTTGTTGTTTCCATTATATCTTCAATTTGGTAAATAGTAAGAACTTTCTAGCTTAGTTTAAGAATAGTAAAATTTCACAAGTTGGGAATGTACATTGAAAAAGTTATAAAGTGATGTTTTCCTAACCTAAGAATTATATTTTAGTCTATGGTTGTTCATCTTCTACCATATCTCGTTTTGTTCTCGATGAAACGTCAATTGAAACAGTAGTGCAAGACCTTAAGGACAGGGATGAGGCACTTAAGCAACTGAAATTTCACCTTGTACGAGCCCAAGATCAGATGGTGAAATTTGCTAATAAGAAAAGGCGGCCAACCACAATTCAGGTGGGAGATTGGGTATTTTTGAATATTAGACCTCATAGACAGATGTGTTGGAACCGATCGGTACCGATATTGCGCAACGAAAATAATGAAACTCAGAATACGATACGGATTGTTAAAAGCAAAGAGCTTGTTCGGTCAATTTAAAAAATGGTTCCTTTAATTTTCTCTTAAACGTTTTATCAAATAGTTGATGTGCAAAAAATGTAAAGAGTGTAGGGAGTAGAAAAATCACACAAATGATTTTTATCCTGGTTCAAATCAAAAGATTCTACGTCCAGTCGTTAATCACTATGAATAGTGATTAACTTTTTCACTAAAAGTAGTTTTACAGATTACAATATAGTGAATGAAATAAGAATGATAAAACCTTCCTTTGACAAACGAACGGAAGGAAACTTCCTTCGACAAACGAACTGGAAGCAAACAACGAACACTTTCCTTCGACAGACGAACCGGAACAGTGCAGCAGAAAATCTTCCTCCCACCAACGAACCGGAAGAAAACAGCTCTGCCAAATTGAAGAGAACTACTCCGACCTTTGACATACAAAGCGCGAGTTTCTCCTATTCACAAGACTTGACAAGAGCAATGAACTAACACTTGAGAACTTCCTCAGATCACATTGTATTCTCAAATGACTTAGATAAACCCTCTAAGGGTTTTAGACAACTATATATAGCCCACAGGTCTGAATTTAAAAAGACACAATACAACTGCCAGTGATAATCAATTATTGTAAGTAATAATCGATTATTCAAGTCCGTTACAGGGTTTTTAAAAAAGTGATAATCGATTATCCTGAGGAATAATCGATTATCTGCGATACTTGGGCAATTCTTATACATACCAGGATAATCGATTATCTACGAGAGCAATGGTTTTTCAAAAAGGCTCGTGGTAATCGATTATTACATCAAATAATCGATTATACGCGCAAATATCCTAAGGACAGGAAATTTCTAGGTGTTTACATGTTCAAAGTTATTCCTAATACATTTTCAGTCTACAAAAGTGCTTTCAAATAAATTACAACTTCATTCTTCGAACTCTTCTCTTGCAGCATCATCAAAATCATTAGTTTAAAAATACCAATGCACCTCATTTGTAACAATATGTTTATGCCGGCCAAATTACATCCTAAACTTGCACCCAGGTATTATGGCCTTTTCCCTTCCTAAAGTAGGTTGGTTAGGTCGCTTTTCGTTTACAATTGCCAAAATCTGCAAGGATACATCCAATTTTTCATGTTTTCTAGCTTAGGCGCACAATGACGAATCACCATTTGCCAGCAAAGCAGGAATTGTCAGTTGAGCTGCAATACAAAGAGTCAAGTTGTGTCCTTCTCAAGGTTTTAGATAGCATATTACACTCTTTGCAAAACCTCAATGTTCCGCAGGTACTTATTGAACGAAAAGAAGGGGGTCCTGATAGTGTAACTTGGGAGGAAGAAGCACTAATTAGAGACCAATTTCCCGATTTCAACCTTGAGGACAAGGTTGTTCAAACCCGTGATAGTATTGATAGATCTTGGAAGGTTTACTTCAGAAAAAATAAACAGGACAATTAATAAGTGGTTGTTGGGAGAGTTAGAAGGAGTTTCATAACATGAAGGGGTAATTTTTCTTTGACCACTGGGACAATTCCTTTGTTAGTTATGTTTTGTTTATGTCTTTTAAGGAGGTGGATGTGTATTTTGGTGGTTGTTGAGTGTTTTATTACAAAAACAGAATGAATTTGTCCTGTGTAAGAAAATGTTTTCCCTTAAGTGCTATTGATTGCTTTAAGTGTATTTTCATTCAATAAAATTCGGAGATAGTATTTAGGTTTCTTAACACCAAAAAATCTAACATTTAGTCTCCAGGTTTTTGGATTTTCTTTTCTTTTCCATTAAAAATATATGTAATGCAAAAGATATCTTGTATATCTTTCCAACAAGTCTTGATATTTCCTTCTCGCATGACAAAGAGGAAGCACATTTTTCAGTGATAGGAGAATAGCAAAGGATGTTACCACATGAGGAATTCAGTGGCAACCCATAGTATAATTATTGAAAATTTTACTATATATACAGTAAAAAATTAACAAAAATGGACAATTGCGGATAGTAAAAAGAATGAGAGCATCTATGTGGAAACAATACAACACTCATCTGGCACATTTTTTCCTCCACTACTGCAACGAATGACATTTTGAAAGTGGAATTTAAAAATAAAATAATAATAATGATGATCTAATCACCCAGACAAAACTGTTAACTCGGTTCCATCTCTCTACTTCCGGCTGCAACTTTGCGGTGGCGCCGCTGACCAGCTTTTCGATCTTTTCCACGCCTTCCAGGGCCTCGTTTAATGGATGAGTTTGCACCCTTCTCAGGTGATGTTTCAAGCACATGCAATGGAGGAGGATATGGTGGAGGAGGTGAACTGTGACCAAAGGTATCTGGTGGAGCCAGGCGCAGCAATAGATCTCTGTGGTATTTCTGCAAAAGGGTGGTTGGATACACTTTCATAACACAACTAAATATTTTGAAGTAAAACAAACGTTACTATTACAAAAATTAATGATGGAATAGATCAGATCCACCCCATGTAATGTAATAAATGAGTCAAGTACTTCTTTTCCTATCTAGATGTGAAAACATTAAAAGAAACAAAGAAAAACAATGAAACAGAAATAAAAGGAGTCTGATGAATTTGCTTTCTAAAGGTTGAGCACAAGCATGTGCATATATTAATTGCATTCACTAAATATTTTAACTGTTCAGAATCATGCACATGCATGTGTTCATCTTTATTGCATTACTAAATGTTTGTCTGATCAGAATCAGTATGTACCTTCTGGAAATCAATGCAATAGAAAGATAGTGAAATCTTAGCAAGATATAAAAATTACCTGAACTACAAAGTTGCGTCGTTCACAATCCAAAAACATGTGAAAATGAAAATCTACCCTCGACAAAATTTTGTCCCTTACTGTTGAGAAACTAAGCTGGTCTCTTGAAGTAAATCGGTCAACTTCATTGAACCAAAGACAAGTAAAGAGGTTGCTTATAGGAACATGTTCTCGTACTATCACACATCCTTCGGGAACATCTGCAACTCAGACATGATGTTTGGAGTTTGAAAAAAGTTTATAAGAAAAAAAATGAAGTGCATCTCATTCCAGATAAATATAGGAAAGCCAGTTTAACCTACCACTTATAAGAGGAAGCTTGGCCTCTGTATACGGGGTCAATCCCTCTCTCTTGTAAAACTCTATCTGAAAGTCAATGGAGGCATTTTCATATTTTCCAGCAGCTTTATTTGCCTCAGCCTCAACGAATACATCAAAACGTCTATAATGCTTTGATATCGCAAAAGTAGCATTATTTCTCCACAAAAACCTAAACAAGGGTGAAGGGTAGTTTAGGTGTCAAAACATGTATGATGGGAAAGGAAAAGGAAAAGGAAAATATAGGTTGTAAAAAGTCAGAAAGAACACAAGCATGAAATATGACCCCAAATTAATTGCATTTTGGTCAACAACACTCCACATTAACGTACATATAAATCCAGTAAAAACTCAAGCTTGATTTTCATAAAACAAATACTGCATATATCAGTATTTTGTTCATCCAGAAACATATTATAACACCTCGGTTAGCAACTCAATGGAATCTAAAATCGAGCATGAAGTTGAGGTAAGAAAACGATTAAACAAAACCGACTGGAAAACCAACAATAATGTGCCGTAAAATGAACAAAAAGAAATTCACAGAGGCTGTTAACAGTTCAATTATTGATCTGTGAATGAGAATTCCTGTAAGCTGAAATTTGCATTTGACAAGATTCCAGTACTTACATACGAGAAATATTAGTGTTGCAAGCCAATAAAATATGTCCTAGAAGAAAAGCTTCAAAGATAAATATTGATGTACAAGGCTCCTCTTAACTGAACTTCTTTTCGAAGATCTCAAAGAATGGTATATCCACCATGGCATTTTAGTTCATTATGTTCACAACACAATTTACTCTAAGTTGAATCCAGAGTAGATATCCCCTTCCTCGTATACTACAGAGACAAATTCAATTTCAAGGATGTTTTCCATACCAGCTATCTTATGAGCACTAATGTCAGAAATATCAATTGAAGAAATATCTATGCCACATGACAATAATTATCCTAATTTATACAATGCAGAGGCAGAGATCAAGACTTCTGATCCTATCTTATCTACAGAAAACATGTATTGATTTTCTAGCCAGTAATCATGGGATTTAGTACAAGTTACCGTACCTCTGTTGCCCCAAAACAAACAACTTTTGCACTGAAAAATCATGGATCTATTAGCAGGTATGTTGTGCAGACTACATGAGGAGTTCGTGAAGAAGGAAAATGGCTCATGTGTAGTATCAAACTTCTGTTTTTTTTTTCTATTTATGTTATTCTTAAAGGACTTTGTATTCTCCATTTTTTGGTTCCGAACTGCTTTGCAATAAAAATAAAGGGCACATTGGATTGGTGCATCGGGTGTGTATGGGCCAATGATGCTGAAATGTTGAGTCCCAACTGCAATGAATATATTATGTAGGGCTTGTGTTGTAAGGGTATTGATAGTTACGCAAACAGTCCGTAGGGGATTAACTGAAAGTGCGACTAGAATAGAGTTTAATCTAGTTGATGATTAAGTTAGCCTCAGTTTCCACTGCTATGCTCTGAAAACACTATTATATTATATTATTGGTTAGCAATATACAATAGTAGAAAATCCACAGCTTGAGTATTGGCAACCATTTCAAGGTAGAAAGCTCTACAGTAAGACCATTCATTTGCTTTCTTTGAAAACTCGTAACTACACTGACGACGTCATCCATGGACAATCTGAAGGGACTTTCTGTCTAGATAGATTAAGATGTCAACTTGGGCAGGAAAGAAATTCCCTACTTAGACTTCTAGGATTTTCATGTTAAGCTATAAAATCCAAAAAAGTATTTATGGAGCAATAAGCACATAATAAGGAGATATATGTGAGTTGCACCTTACATCTTGGAGGACAAACCATAATGGATCATGGAGAATGTCTGTATTTGGACTTACAGAGCAATTATGACCACACGAAAACTGTGCATACTGATCAAACTCATATTACCTAGTCTCACAGTGGGTTATGAGCATTAAAATAGGAGGGGTGCATATCTAAAACAGAATTAAACAGAACAGAAACCTACATGCTAAATTATTTAGAAAACTAATCATAGGACTGAAATGAGAATACTTATCACTTTCACATATAGAATGAATAGGCATAGTGGTATATTATATATTATATACATTATCAAAGAGATTCCCCAGAATATACCTTTCAAGAATTTGATATGGATCCACAACAAGCTCAAGCTTCCCATCAAGCCATATAGAGTAGCGAGCATTTGGAACCATTCTATGCAACAGAAGCTTTGGAATCTGTGGAAAAGGTAATAAAAATTACAGGGTAATGAAAGTATTACTTTAGGAACGAGAAACATAAATGCCTACGCAAAACTTTGATTTTATTCAATTCATACACAGGATCTAGCCTGTACTAGGAGGTCTAATGATCTAAGCACTTTACCCTCCCCTTTGTGTGTATGCAAATAAGTATGGCAGTATTAAGCCTCAGAAGGTAGATTAACCAGAGGTGAAGCCACATCCAAACAATATTACTTTCCCACAGCAATGACCAGATCATACTGAACCACACAGCTATTTGAAAAATATCAGTAACAATGATGGCTAACAATCCATGTGCTAATTTCTATTTCAGTCATGATGGTATCGGTCAAATGTAATTCTGACCTTTCCTGTCCGTCTTGCATCTGCATAAGGAAGATTCCGAGCAACAATAATTCTCCATAAACCAATCTTCTTGCTGCTTCCCAGCTTGCCAGAACTGCTCAGATATTTTTCTGTTTCTTCATCTACGAACATAAGGAAGCACACAGTCTTCCTTGAATAGTCACTTATGTTTTTTGGCTCGTTTATCTCGTCAAAGTTTCCTGAACAATAAATTTGACTTAAAATCAATTACAAGCTAATAAACAAATTAATAAATTCAGAAATCACTTAGTACAGACCAAATATGGCGGACGCAACAACCACTCCATTACACTGCTCCATTTCAAAAAGGTCAGCTTCATCCATGTCAAATCCTGTTTTGCGGCCAGGTTTTATTCCTCTTAAAAATCTGAGCATTCATCATTCAAGATAGAAAACGGATTCATGTCAGTTAAAAGGAACAATAATGCTTTAGTACTAGCACAGAAAACTATAACCACGAAAGAAAATTCCTTGGTATAGATGTAACTTATAAGGGAAAAATTCAACAAAAGTAAAACATACCCACAGTGCACACTCATCGACTCTCGTATATCAAAAGAATCATTTCTCTGCTTCAAAGTAGGATATCCACCAAATTCTGAACCACCAAACTCTCGATCTCTACTTAAATTTTCCTCATAGACATATGTTAAATTCCTAAGGACCGGTGAAGGTGAGGGCAATTTTGGCACCAGTCCAATGGCTTCTTCCACAGGAAGGTAACACACCGGGCACGCTAAAACATAAACAAGTTCGGATATTCAGGAGAAATACCATACATGTTAGCAGCCTACAACATATCCCAGGCCCTCCATACAGACATGAATCACAAATTTTTCGAAGAACTAAATTATCTATACGGGGATGCCGGGAAGAACTATTAAATTATTAAGTGTCAAATAGTGTGCAAAATATTTTAGGCAGCAAATTACAGGAACTTACGACGTGGCCCAGTACGCTTTTTATCAGCAGGCGGGGGAGGAAGTGTAAAGCTATTACAAGGATGCCCTGGAGGAAGATTGTAGCCCAAAAAATAGCCAGGGGGTGGAGAGCTCAATTTTGTAGTTAAGTCCATTGCATTTTTCCTAGAGATCTCAGATTTAGAATCACTTGCAGACATGCTTTCATTATCACTAATGCTTGGCACTGTGTTTCCTTCCTGAGAATCTTCACCTGAAAGCAAGCCACACGACAAGCATCATACTGTGTTCTAAATAAAAACGACATACGAAAATCAAAACTCACGGCATATTCTAGTAAACCCAGTTGAGCCAAACAAAAGAACTAGATAAAAATGGCATATCACCACACAAAACATGAACGATAAAATTGAAATCCCACTCCCCACAAGGTATCCGCCCAGGCAATTCTGTTCAAGATAATATCAGATAATAAATGCGCACATCTTTCTCAGCAGGTAGTCGAACTAAACTTTGTTGCATTGTTGTGGAAACTATTACCTTCCACTAGACCCAAGAACTAGGTGCTTAAATTGTAATAAACACTTAATGCAATCACATAATTACAATTTAACACAGCAACTATAAATAAATAAAGAAATGAAAGGAAAAAGGAGAGAGTGAGAGAACCTTTTCCAACATACAAAACCCAGATGAAAACTGCAGCAGAGATGAGACAGAGGAAGAGCATTCCGACTTTCTTGCGACCAGCGAACTTGCAGATCCAAAGGAACAACCTCTCCTTCTCCTTCTCCTTGAGCATCTTTGTTGCCTTTCGTGCAGAGCCGTTCTGTACCTGTTTATCCAAAGACCCATAACTTCCAGAACGAATTCCAATACCCAATGGAGCAGACATTTATGCCCCACTCATTCCTCGCCCTTCTCTTTCTCTCCACCCAGATCACGCATTCATCCACGCAACAAAATCCAACGCCACCAATTCCCAATGCACTCTCATCAATCCCACTCTCACTTCCAACTCAACAATGGGAAAAAAAAAAACAAATAAACAATAACAATAGCAATAAAACAAAGTTGATTCCCCTTTATGGTTATTCAAGATCCCGAAATAACACAAAGAACAGAACCGAATGAAACTCGCGCCTCCTGAAAAATCAACTGAAATATGTTCATGTTACACTGAAAAATTCTCCAGAAATGAGGACGAATCTAGGGTTTCTGATTGGCCCTGTAGGGTTTTCCGAAATCCGACACTGGGAAGAAATCCGGGATCGCAATATTCAAACTGTAAAAAAGAAATGGTTTATTTTTCCGCTGATCCGGAAGTGAGGAAGATGATCTCAGAGTCAGATAAAAATTTCATTGAATATTATTTATAAGAGGGAAAATTACCTTATTGGGGATTAAAATTTTTATGAAAATAGAAACCTGAAAATTTGTGAACTCTTATAGCTGGTCTGCACAACATTTGCCTCTTTCAGACACTCGTGCCTCACTAATTATGACGTGGAATTGAAAAATGGCTCTCTCCCTCCTCATATTTTGACATCTGCTAACTTTCATAAATTATTGTCGTTAAATCAACGGTGCCATTATTCTTAATCATTATCTTAACTCAACGCTGTTACAGTTCATTAACTAAAAAAAAGAACATCTGAAATCTCGCTTTAATAATATTTTTTTTAATTTGTTTGTCGGTATTCCATTTGTCCAATTTGTGGACAACCATGATGCTCTGCCTCTCCCTATTAACGTGGAGACTGATCAACTCATTGATGTTAGATACTTTAAATTGCGTTCATACAATGAATTTTATGGTGTTTTAAGAAATATTATGTGCAGAGGGAGATTGGCTCCACTTTGTTTCATAGATATTGATCCTAACAGGTTTCTTTCAATTACATCACTTTCTTCATCACTGCATATGATTATTTTATCATCATTGTAGATATGTTTGAACACCTTCATAATAGGCATGACAGAGACAATTTTTGAAAGAAATCTAACTTGTTCGATGAAATAATTGTTCTTTCAATGGTTGGTTGGAGAAGGTGACTTGAAAAATATTTTAAAAAATAATATTTTAATTAATAATTTTAGGAGATGCTAAATATATTGTGATTGTGAGCACCAAAAGCACCAAATAGAAGGATTGAGTAATTTGTTAGCATTTAACTGAAATGGAAAAAGTGATTTGTTTTTTCCAATTTTCAGATATTTCCTCTTAGGGTTTGGTTTCTTTCAAATTTGTTAGGATGTAAAATGATTAGGTTGTACTTTTGAAATAAGGGTTTGTCTTGAAAATCTATGATCCAAAAGGTTGGTTGAAGTTAGTGCATCATCTTTTGTTTCCTTTTGTGTGCAAGTTGCATCATGTTTATCTGTTTCTGAACATTTGCATTATCATTGTTTCTTTCGCAAATTGTTGAAACGTATTCTTCATTGTATTTTGCTTCCTTGAGCAGATTTTGTTCCATTTTTCCTTCTTTTTCTCTCCAAAACAACTCTCAATCAAGAGTTTGAACGCAATAAACAATAATCAATAAATAAATAAAAATACATGTGTGCGTGAAAATGTTGACTCTTAAGAACTCTCCAATTTCTAATAATTTCTGGTGAAATAAGAAAAAGATAAGTACAAAACTTCAATAAAAATACAAAGTTAAATACATTTTTGTTATATTTGTTCGGGATAAGATCGAGATGATATTATTTCTGGTCATTGACATCATCTCTAATTAATAACGTCATTAAGATAATCACATATTATTAATATTTAGATTAAGACAACTTAAATAGTCTAAGACTAAGTCTAGTCTATTTAGCATAAGCTCATTAAGCAAAAGTCCATAAAACAAGTATAAATTGGGAGCACTGCAAAGTCAGAAGGTCTGGTAGGAACGTCTTAATCTTTTTCAAGAACACTTTTAATTGCAGCTAAATGTATATTTTAAAAGTTTTTAAAACTATTTAAGAATTTTATTGTTAAAATAAACAAATTCAGTCCCATTATTAACTTGTGCGTTTTCGTAAAATCAATAAATTCAGTCCTATTATCAATAAATTTTAAGTTGAATCAAATATTCTTTTTCTCAAACTCAGACATATCATAATATCACACTTTGAACTTTCAAAATATATATTGTCTCTTAAAATCTGTACTTTTTTAATCTTGGAAATACAATATTTGTTAGTTTTAAATAGAAACTGATGACATGATTAATTCTTATATTATGTTTCCATACATTTAATAAATTTGTATCAAGGGATTCGTGATTATTCGAGAGGATTATATAAAACCATTATATTTGAAATACACATTAAATATATTAAAACTTGTATACAAATTTAATGTTTTAAAACTTAATATAATCATTTTTATTACTAGAAAATATTGGTTCATTCTTTAAATATAGTCTTTTTAAAGTTTCTTCACCTAAGTCCGAAAAACAATACTTATTTTTTTAAGGTACTACTTTTAAGTGAGTTGGTTTCATACTTCTTTTGTATATTTATATGTATTATTATTATTATTATTTTTTCTCAATATTAATTAAATCAAGAGTACACTTAAAAATAAATTATATCATATTCAAAAATCTTAAGAGATAAACAATTAAAGAAAAGGAAGAGAGTAGTACTTAAGAGCAAAACGTATTTACTGACTTTTGCTATTTTAAAATTGAACCTTTTAACACGAAAACTCAAGTAGTTTAATAGTCAACTTTTCATACTTATTAATTTTTAATCATATTTAATTTTATCATAATTAAGCATATTTATGTCAAGTTGTCATCAACCTAACCCAATGGGAGACAATAAAATTATAAATACTTGAATAGGTTTGGACCGCGTTGACTCAGCACAACATTATTGACATTCAATTCACCATTCAAAATTGCATTAAAAAACATAAAAACATAAGTTTATGGAATGTTTTGTTTAGACGAAAGTTTATGGAATGTTTTGTTTAGACGAAAGTTTATGGAACGTTGATTAATTAACTAGCATACCGTAGGATTTTATAAGAATGTTCATTATCCGAATCTAATATGGATACAAATTTATAAATGACAAATATATATTTGAAGGAAAAATATTTTGTTAATGCAACACAAAATGACGTAAGGATAAAGTAATTTTTACGTGCGTATCATATGTATCTCTTGCTCATTGCAAACGCCACTCCTATCACCCTTCAAATAACTTAATTACATATTATATTATATAATTGTCAGGCCATTAAAATCCACTCAAAACCCCATTTTAGTGGATTATATGTGTCAAGGTAGGGATCTGAAAATCAGATAGTAAAAGACAGGTGTGTGATGCAGATTGGACGTTCGGTTTTGACGGTAGAAGCATAACTCAAAGTTTTCAAAAATGCACGCCACTTCTGCATGCACCCTTCTTTCTCAAAGCTCTGAACTTTCATTTTCTTTTCCTTCTCTCTAAAACCCCCTACTTCTCTCTAAGAAATCTTAATCTTTTCTTCTTCCGATCACCACTCAAACACCGTCTGAATGCTCCCGGCGTCGAGGGCATTCGTTTGAACCGATCAGTTTTGAATTCTGGACTGGTAAGTTCACCTCTCTCAGCCAAGTGGTTTTTCTCTGTACATGCAAACTCAGTTTCCAGTTACATAAGTTCCTTAACCCATTTCTAAATGCCTTTCTGGTTTTTCATGTGGTTAGTTTCGTAAATCGTGATCGTAGTCTTCTAAGAAATTGGTGGTGAGTCATTATGTTCAAATTGTGAACGTTCGGTCACGCTTAGAGGTAAGGGAAGCTTATATAATTTGATTAAATTCTTGTTTGAACGTTGGCATGTTTGCATGATACGTTGTTGGATTATGTGATGAATATGAGATATGTGTGTACTACTTGTTTGAACGTGTGAATGGATGAATGATGCATGTTGTGAATTGAGTTGAGATAGGAATTGATATTCAAGCTGTGGTAGCCTGAGTAAAGGTGATAGTATGGTCGAGCGTCATTAGCGAGTGTTCGGTTTTTCTTGGAAGTGCATGGTCTTACTTGAATTATCATGCGTTAGGGATAGTGTTTAAGAGTCTTTCGGTAATATTATATAGGAATAGGTAAACTGTGACCTAGAGTTTGTATTCATCGTTCAATTTTCGTTGAGCGTCCGTTCATGTTAAGTTTTTCTTCTAGAAAGGATTTCGTTAATGAAGAGCGTGTTATAAGAGTAGATATGTATATATGAATGTTCAGTCTAAGTGTAGTTCTCCTTTAGACTTCCTGAACAGTTTAGTTAACGTGTCATATACTACTCAAGGTCGTAGACATTATCGTTCTTTTCATTCAAAATAAGTGGTGGCTCAATTGTGTGTGTGTGTATATATATATATATATATATATATATATATATATATATATATATATATATATATATTCATTCGTTTCCGGTGATTTTATTAGCGATCGGTCTTGGACCAATCTTTCAGTCACAGTAGCGCTCGTTCCTGACAAGCACTTGGTCTTGGACCAGCGCTTGTTCAATAGTGTTTGGTTTCTACAAGGCTCGGTCTTAAACCAAGCGTTGGGTCTTGTTTTTTTAATATAGTATTAATGTGCTTGGAATTAGAGTCTTTATTCAAACTAGATAGCGTTCGTCAATTCATAGTTTCTCATCAGTATTATTACTTAGTATAAGTCAGTGTTGGTCTTTAAAAGGTGTTCGGCCTAGAGTCTTAGTACTCGGCCTAGGCTTCGTGGCGTCCGGTTGAACTCTTAGGAGTCTGTTTATTGAAGTAGATGAGTAGCGCTCGGTCTCGTTAATTTCTAAGAAGCGTCATTCGAGTCGTACTTGGGTTATGATAAGAGCGTATGATCTTATTTCCTTTGAATGTATGGATGATTAAGTATGAGGAAAATTGAGATGTGATGTGTAGAAATAGTTGATTATGAACGATTATTTCAGGGAGGAATATCTCAGAAAGTGGTTATTGATTGGTAAAGTATGAATGTGGGCAAAGCTTAGCGGCGTTCATCCTGATATTCCATGATTACTCGTTCTCATGTAGAGAGGAGTAAGTCACGTGTGGGAATGGCAGGAGGTCCTAGTCCATAAGGTTAACTTGGACGGAACGGATCAACCTCGGGTGGCAACTGTTGAGGGTATCCCAGTTACTACATCACCCGAGTGCACGAACGTCGTAGCTACACAGGATTCATACAGTCCGGACAGTCAGAGTCATGTGGTCGTTATTTGTATGCATGGATGTATGAATTATGATGTGGTCGTTGTTGGTTTTGTTATAAATGTTGTATGTTGTGATTGAATAAATTAAATTACATAAGCTTACCCTGTTTATCTTTTTTGTCTGTATTGTGCGTCTGGTCGTTGTCCTGTTGCAATGATCATCCGTGTGGATGTGAGCAGAAGGAGAAAAGTTGCTGGAAGAAGTGTTGGAAGATGCAACGGAAGTGAAGGCCAAACCTTGAGAGTGTTTGGTCTATTATTAGTTTATTTTTGTAAAGACCGTACGGTATTAGTATATTTTGTTAAACGTTCGGTCTAATAGTAGCTAGCGTACTTTTTAAATCCCCTGTTATTATGTAAGGTGCCATAAACGTATCTCGTTTTGTGTAGAACTGGTCTGTAGTATTATTAATATGTGATGATTCTCGTATATGGTTTTACACTGTATTTTTGGGATGTTGCAATAATAGTATATAAACTAATGTGTATAAATTAAGTACCCTAAATAGAGTATATATATACGAAATTCGTCCAAGATTATTTTCATTAGATGCATAATGAAATATATAATCATATAAAAGACAAAATGAATACATTGCAAAAAAAACAAAAAAGATACGTTCATTTAGATAAGGAATTGAACAAAATTCTAGCAAATCCATTCCAACGTACTAAAATCAACGTATGCACACAAGTCAACCATACCCAATCCATTCATAAATACATCTACAAGTGGGTATAATTAAAATTGGACAAGATACTAATAATAACAAAAGAAAAGTATGAAGATTGTTATATTATATAGACTAATACTTAAGTCAACATAAGACTAATCTACAAATAAATCACAAAATCAAGGATCAAGTTATAATTACATCAAAAGTTTGTGACTGCAAGAATTTTCTCTTCATTTTGTAATTTATGTACTTTATATCATTAATAAAGCATAGAGATATAGATGACAAAATTATTCGTATGTAGATATTCACACAAAAAATCTGATACAGAGTACGTGAATATTTTAAACGCATACATGCGAGTAATATGTAACAAATAATTTAATATTTGTCTATAAACAAGTTGGGTGTGAGTATTATACTACTTGTAGTATCCATTTCAAGTAAAAATTTAAAATTAAAATTTAGTTTATATTTTATTGTGTTAGATTTAATTAAAATTAAATTTTAATTTATATTTTATTAGGTTAAATTTAATTAAAATTCAAAATTAATTTATATTTAATTAAATTATTTTTTTATTTTTGTAAATTTTTTAGATTTTATTTTAAAAATCTATAAATCATCTTATTTTAGATATATGCGGGTATTCGTGGATACCTAAGAGTTTTAAAACATCCACAGATATTTTTTAAATGGATATTCAACGGAACGGATAACAAGTCAGATTTTCTATTGCGGATCGGATAGCGAGTAGGCATTATCCGTGTCCGACCCGACCCATTATCATCCCTAGAGATATATGTTCATCATGGGTATTTGTACTTAAAACTTACAATCATAAATTAGTTAACATATATTCCTATACAAAATGTAACTCGAACTTAATCTATATCATATAATGCAAATACACTTAACATAAAAATACAAGTCTCACTAACACAAATATTGTCATCTACATTAATGAATTTATGTCTGACATGTAGGGACCAAACACAAAAAATGCACGATGATATTTTTGTAAATAAATTGTCAATATCTACGTTTGACCTGTAAAGACTAGACGTAAAAGAGACTTTTTACGTTTGACCTATAAGGTACATAAAAAAGCATTTTTTACGTTTGGTATTTACAAGTCAGCCATAAAATTGTTTAAAAAAACTTGCAATGCACATTTCTCCTTCACTATTCTCCCTACGTGAAGCTTTGTCTCAACATCAGCTAAGATTTTTTACAAATTAGGGCTTCCATGGGTGACTAGAAGATTTTCAGGTTTTAGATTCTTTTTTCTTTTCCTTTTTTTCTCGTTACTATGCATTCATCTGACTCTATTGCATGCCATGTGTTTGATTAATGTTGTTGTTGACACAGTCCCACAACCATGAATAACACAAAATCTCAAGAGAAGCTCCTCATAATAGTTCTCAAGACCAAAAAAATCATGTACTCCAAAGCCAATTCCAAGGTTCTTCTAATTTCTCAAAATGCTCGCAGAATGTGTATTCTTAGATATTTCACTATGTTGGGTAAAACTCATTTTGCTTAACCTGTTGTGATTTAGTTGTTTCAGGCAGAGTATCAAATCTTGATACTTTAGAACCACCTTAACTATATCAGTAACACAATCACACGAAGGCGAGACATATAAGACGGAAGACCTCTTGCCCCCTAAGCGTTGAAGGTACTTTTGTTTTTTCATCTTTTATGGATCCTGCACTTTTGAGTATTTTAAAATCCTATTTTGACAAGTCAATGTGTAAAGTAACAATTAGTGGTTTCGAGTTGGCTAGTGATGTTTATTTTTTTGGATTTCTGGATCGCTTCACTTTTTGTTTGTTATTCAACCAACAAACAAAAATTTACATCCATTATTCGACCAACATACATAAATTTACTTTTGTAATTTTAGCATAAGTAAATTTACATCTCCTGCAATTATTTTTTACCTATATACTAATGCATGGAAAGGGTACGAAAGTGGTTATTTTGGACATTGAGTTTCAGTCATACAATTGAAGCATATTAAGGTAGGTAAAAAATGGTGAATTTTTTGCTTCGGTTATGAATTGAAGCATAAAGGTTAGTATTTTCTTTCAGTTTAATAAGAACTGAACCACTAAATAATAAATAAATAACAAAAAAATTAAGGAAAAACGTGGATTTGGTCTCGATTATGACTTTAAAAATATTATTAAATTTTAAGGGTATTTAGCTGCACAAATAAACGTAAGAATTTTCAAGAATAATTTATGCAATTAAAATCACTTTTTAAGTCCCTTTTAATTCCAAACACAATATATCAAATCATCACAAATTAACTTAAAATCAACCATTTAAACACAATTATCTCATCAAAATTTTAATTTTCAAACATAAATGTGGGCATAAATATGCACTCATCATATATATATATATATATATATATATATATATATATATATATATATATATATTAAAATTATTCACACAATTTCAGTAATCTTTAAAAGAATTATCATCTCAATCACTTTTGTATTCATGGTTTGATCTAATCCATTCAAGAATATTCATCTTTTTTTAGTTTAGTGGTACATGTCAATTTTAAACAACATATCATAAATTTCACAAAATTTTTGCCAACATTTCACATTGGTCTTCAAGTTACACGAAATAAAAGTGATCATCAACCACAATCAATTATGCACTCATAGATCAATACAAAACACAATTGACAAAAATTAATGAATTTTAAGATATGTATATTAAAATATATATGCATTAATAAACTATGAAAAATCAATTAATTTTCTTAAATTGTCCAACCAAACAATTCAAGATTCAATACATAATTGGTATTGTCTCCTCTTATATTATTTTTTAAAAAATTCAATATTTTTATAAAACTGGGAGACAATACATTATTTTTTTATTAAATCTCATACTAGAAACTAGGGTTAACTCAATAACAATTCTTAAATAAACAAAATATAAACACATATAAATATGAATTATAAAAAACCAAATAATGCACCATATATCAAACATAAAAAGAATACATTAAACATTAAAAAAATATTTTAGTATAAATATACAAAAAATATTAAAAACATATATAAAATTTTTATGAACTTGGAAGTGAAACTAGTTGTAACTAGACTTTCAAATGTCTAGAATATGAAGTGGGCAACTAAAACTTGAAAATAAAATACAAAAGCATTAAATTATTAAATTAAAAAAAAATATTTTTTATCTATCAAATCATTCACAGTCTTTATCTTTAATTTTTTTTTTTACTTTCACGTTTCCACCTTTTAAAACAAAATAATCTCACATTTTCTTATCTATAATGTTTAAGTTGATTTATTCACTCTTTCTCAAATTCATTATTAGAAGCAAACAAATTATAGGTTAATCATGAAACCTTATTTGAGTTCAATCTAGTGTAATACAAGAGAGTATATATGTTTTCAATAAAAATAATATTAATCATGATAAATATATTTGGACATGTGAGTATTATTAGAATATATTCCTGCTTTGAAGGAGAATATTCATGTTGATTAGATAAGTAACAATGGAGTTTTAAAGTGGGTATAGTGATAGGAATAATAAAAATTGATATATACATATTTCCCTTAATTCTTATAATGTCGTGTTGTATAAAATTTTATTCTTTTGCTATTCATTTTTTTTATTTGTTAAAACTCGTTCAATATTATCAAGTCACTTATATCTTTAAATTATGTCTTCTCTTATCATTAATTATACATATTTTCTTTTATGCATATTATCTAATTTACCTTTTAATTTATTAGGTATATCAATAAACTTATCTTTCATTTTATCTTTCATTTCATTTTGGTTATTAGTTTTTGTTTTATTTATTTTTTTCATCTTTCTAAACCGTTTAACTTGTTATATAGCCAAACTCACTCTAATATATTTTCTATCTCAATATTTTAAAAAAATATAATAAATGTTGTAATTGTAATAGTGTATAATTTTATGTTATTTTAGCTTAATACATCAATTGGTCCCTAATTTGGAGTGATGTATTCAAAGTCGTCCTACTTTTCTGAAAGTCCACTAGTGTCCCATATTCCGTAAAAAAACGGTTTAAGTTGGTCCTTTTTGCTTACTGCGTTAAAAACGTAACGATATAATTGTCTTTGTGTCCAAAAGTAAATGATGTGTACAATTTTGCAATACGTGGCAAGTTGAGGTCAATTAAGATGTAAATTTTAAAAATAAAAATTAATGACGTGGAAAATGTTTAACAGAGGGTTAAATGAAATCCATTCTCCTTCACTGTGCCCATGATCTACCTTTTCTTCACCTTCATTATCACCATAAACCTTCATTCTTTTAACACATACATTATTACATCTCATTTATACAAATAGAAAAACAACAACCCATTATCTCTTTCTTCATCCCGAACTCACAATCAACACACCATTCCAGCACCATCATTTTTCAAGTTCAACACAAACACAATAACACTCTCGAAACCCACACGGTCATCATTCAAAATCTCCATTCTCTTTTCCTTCTCCTTTGTCCATTCACGCATAAAGTATACAAAAAATAAATGGGACTCACCATTCTACTACCACCCAACATATTGAACGCTGAAATAAAAAAGCAATTAGAAACAGGAAGCAAGGTAAGGAGAAATCCCAAATTGCAAGATAATGAACACCAAAACCTAAAATGCAAAATCAACCCAAGAAAAGGAAACCCAATTAGCAAATAAAGAAAAAAAAACCCCAAAACGTAAAAATCAACCCTGATTCAAAACCCTAATCTGAAATCCCTGAAATTTGCAAGATCTGAAACACAACAAAGGATACCCCAAAACGCTGCAATCTGAAATCCCCTTCTTGCAAAACACTCTCGAACTCAAACGAAAATGGAGGAGAAACCCTATGTAACGTCTTCAAGTTGGAGATTTCCAAGAGTCATAGTCTTTTGATTGGGTTGATGAGGCTCGTTAAATACAAGAGGCATTTAAATGGAATCTGCTCAGGCTCTATAGAACAATTTGTCACGTCAATTTTATCAGTTGCCACATAATTGGACAGGTCATTTATATTTGGCTAAGGTGGACATACATAGTTAGGTTTTTAGGCTCTATAGAACAGTTTGTCACGTCAATTTGATCAGTTGCCACATAATTGGACAAGTCATTTATATTTGGCTAAGGTGAACATACGCCGTTAGGTTTTTAACGTCGTAAGAAAAAAGGACCAACTTAAACCGTTTTTTACGAAATATGAACAATAATAAACTTTCGAATAATATAAGAATACTTTGAACACATCGCCCAAAACTAGAGACCAAATAATGTATTAAACCTATTATTTTCTATAATCACTTGATATAAATACATTATTATTTGATATTTTATTTTAATATTTATGAAAACATTTGTTTATATATATCACATTAAAAAAAAGAAATGGTGGGTCATTTTAATATTCAATCTTCGATAATATTATGTGTCTTTTGTTATTAAAAACAATTTAATGAATATTTAAGACAATATATGGGTGGGTACGTCTGAACATCTAAAACACAAATGAATATAAATTTTTATGAGAGGATGATGGCAATTAAACCTAGACAATTTTTGAGGTGATCCTTATTAAAAAAATAATAGTTTGATTATTTAATTTATTTTTTTATTTATGCAAAGTAATTAAGGGTGTTTTGATAACAATATATATATATACACATATGTTCCATATAGAAGAGAGTGGGATATGTATATGAGAGTGGGATATGATGACATAAAGTGATGAATGAAGAAATTATTTATTGACTCCTTAGTTAGTGTGGAGATAATTGTGAGTATGAGTACCTAACTTTAATGAGGAGTTATGAGCTAATAAGGGTTGGTGATTCAATATTAGCCAATAAAGCATGTCTTTAGAGTCAACAAACTTTCATATAGGGGATTCGTCTTTGTTGGTTTTTGGTGCATGTTGCCAAGTAAATTAGATAGGTTACTTCAATTCAACCCAATAATTAATCTCAATCCTAAGCCTATTAATATTATAGATCCATACTTAGAGATGAAACAAAAAGGAAACATTTCTGTAAATAAAATCTACACTCATTTTAACATATATTTCAGAGTAATACATATTATTAGTTGACGGAGTAGGTAGAAGTATTACATATATTTATCAATAACAAAATATGTATATATATAAATCTATTAATAAAATATTTTTATTTAAATTTATATTATAACAAATCATTTCATTCAAATTAAAAATAAATAAAAATATTCAAGGATATTAAATATTTTGTAAGTATTTGACAAATAATGAAATAAAATTTCTAAATCAGATGAGTATAGAATTAACATTATTTATGTTTTTGCTACGTTGTATCCTTATATATATATATATATATATATATATATATATATATATATATATATATAAAAGTTACTTTTATAGATAAGGGTGACAACGTGGATAAGATTGGCCTATATTTGATTAATTCCGCATAAAATATTTTAGTTGAAAATATTAGTCTGACTTACATTGAAATTAGCTTATGGGTTAGTACGTAGACTTGATTTCAATTTTTTTTTTCAATTAACGATAAATTTCATATTTTAGGAAATTCCTTTTCACCTTTATGCAGTGGTTGAATAGTTTTTAAAAATTTCAAATCTGGTTCAACAGTTTTAGCAAAATGAAATTATTCAAACTTTATATTAATGTATTATCCTCCCTCATTGCCACTCCATATGCTTCTTTTGTGATTAATATATGGATCTAAGCTTGTGATTTGAATTTGTCCACTTGCTAAAGTATTTCCTGTGTATCCATTATTTTATAATATAGATTAAATCAAAATCAAATCATAGTATTTGAATTAATGCATTTTTAAATAAAAAAAGTTCACCTTTATGATTATGTATAAATTTTTTGACCTAATGATAAATAAAAAATCCAACAATAATTGTTATAAGATACTTTAATTATCCTTTCATTTAGGTCAAATAAATCAAGTTACAACCGAATAATAGTTATGTATACACAAATAGTATACCAAATAGAAGTAAAAAAAAAATTACTATCCCCACTAATAGTTATGTATGCATCTTCTTCTTTATGTAGTACTTTGGTTAATTAAATGATTGAGAAAATAATTGAAGCAAACCAAAATTTAATATTATCAAATAATATGTGGTTGAATAAACATCAAGCACCAGTGGTCTAGTGGTAGAATAGTACCCTGCCACGGTACAGACCCGGGTTCGATTCCCGGCTGGTGCAATTTTCCTTTTGATGAAATACTTCACTTGTAACTTTTAATTCTTGATTATATTTTATGAAACTTTTATTAATTACATAAAGGATATTTTTTATTATCTTAATTATAACCATTTCAAAATTTGAAGCAACTTAATTAATTCATTAATCCATGATAGGTAAGATTGAATTACTATTTTTAAAATTGCATGTAAATCAAACTGAATCCATTCATTCATTTATAAAGGTAATCATGATACAAATTGACCAGCTTTATATATGTATATATCATCAACATAACTTTTTGTAAAATTTATTTGTAAAGTAATACACTTTAGTAGTATGTTTATAAACGTTATGCTTATTGATTGCTATATATATTTTTAATTGTGTGATCATTATGGTATTCCTTATATTATATAGTATAAAAAGATAAAAAAAAGAGTAAATATAATTTGCCAATTTTATTTAAAATAAGCTAATAATTGTAAAATAATATAATTATTTTAAAATGAAAGAAGTAAATCCACCAGAGAGCAAAAAGAGATGTTGGTATTCCAATTACACGGCACACTCATTATGCTTAATTATCTTCATTTTATATTTTTGAAATAGAAAAAAAAATTAAAACGTTTATTTGACTGTTTTTCAAGTACAAAATATCGCATAAATTAGATCCACTTTAATAAGTTTACATATACTATATACAAAACAACACTACATGCGTTACTATTGAGAAATATTATTAAAATTAATCATAACATACATTTAAAATATCATCTATTTTAGAATTTGAAATCATTTTCACAATTTTATCATTAAAAAGTATTTTATATATAGTTGAAGGATGAGTGTATATTTAAATTATTCTTACCTTTTGTTCACTTCAATGAATTTGGAGGAGAGTGATTGAGTGAATTTAAGAGGATTTGAAGATAAATTTTTGTTGTTGTTTATTTGAGTGAATTTGGAGGTAAGTAAGAGTAAATTTGGAAGTAAAGTTTGTGAGGATTAGTGTAGGATTTGATTGATGTGACAAATTAAAAAAATTTACTTCCAAATTCACTCTCACTTACCTCCAAATTCACTCAAATAAACAACAAAAAAAATGTATCTTCAAATCGATTCAATGACTTTCTCCTAAATCCATTTAAGTAAACAAAGTTTTAGTGAAGTAAAAATTATTAAATTTACAACATGTTTTTTAACAACTTGTTTGGATTCAAGGTTATACACCTAAATGAAACTAGCTATATAATTTTATTATAGATTACGTTCATTTATTTGTTATTGTTCATAATCTCTCTTGAAAGTCAAAGTTAAATATGAAACACCTCTCTAAGATAGAAGTAGTTGAATCGAATGACTTTAAAGTAGAACAATATATACTTTCATTCGTAAATGTGTTAGAAAATCTTACAAAAGATCTTGTGAAAGAGAAGGTATATTTGGTAAAAGATGAAGAATAAAAGAGAGTCAAATGAGAAATTCACATTCGTTCCACATTTGATTTTCTTTGATGTGAGGCGTGCGTCTCTGTCCTTCAATTGTAGGCCATGGAATTTCAATCTTTCTCTCTCCTATCATTCATGGTCAAATTCTTCGTATTCTTCACACGTTTCAAACAAAATGCAAAAATAACAATCCTTCTTATCCATGTCACGGGAAAAATAAGATAAAAATCTTAGTCGTAAGTTATTTCGTGTTTACTTGAAGGTTCAAAATCCGTACTATAAGATATACTTTGTTTGGTTGGTCATTGTGAAATAATATAAAGTTTGCATTGACAATAAGTGAAAGCAAGACCACCCCATGTCCCCATCTATTTGTCTTCTCTACGTTCACTCAATAATTCAATATATAATTCCATTTTTTATTTTGTTTTCTTCTAATTATTTGAGGCTAATGTTAAAAAATAAATAAAAATAAACAAGTTGGTTTTCCGTTTTTGTTGTTTTTGGGTTAAACAAGGTACAACAAGTTCTGTAGATTCGTACGTTTGGTGCCAAACTTTAGCGTAAAGGCCAAATGGTTAGCTTTGGGAACCGTATCGTACCACCAAGGGAACCGTACCTAAGCCAAGTGGGTGTAGATGCGTTGAAGTATTCATTTGGGAAATAATAATAAATAATAAATAAATAATAATAGACATAAATAAAATTGGAATCCGTACCTTATTCTTCCCGATAGTGACACATGGATTCCTCCATTCACTCACTTTTTTTTTGTTTCGTGAAACAAATAACAAATTCGAAAGTTTCTTTTTTAAATTTTAATTGTTCTATTTTTATTTTTAAAATGGATTAAAATTATCGGTTGATCCAACTAAACCTAAAATTCGTATTCCGTTAAAACTAAATTGATAGCTACTCTACGTTAGTTAGATTAGATTGTTGGTTTTAAGAATTTTAATTAAAAAAACTAAATTCACGCTTAAATTGAATTAAAATTTTCAAAATAGACTAATTTTAATTTTAAACAGAAGTTAAAGAAACTGAAAACATATTTAATACAAAATAATTATATATTTTATTTACTTTATAAAATTAATATTGAATACAATGTAAATGTATTTTATTTCAAATTTCAAATTTCAAATATATGACTTATTTAATTTTTTCATTTGTTTAATAAGTAAGAGATTCTATAAAAATTACATTACTAAAAAGGTAAAAACTTTAAAACTATTTTAGCAAAAAGAAAACTCTAACTCTCCCCAGTTTTGTTATGACTTTTATTTTCTTCCTTTTCCTATACATTCCATCCCAGATATTTTAATTTTTTAATTTAATGCATTGCGGTGCTTTTATCTTGACTTTTGAAAACTATAGTAATTAGTTGTACATCGAAAATTTGTTATAATATCAACCAATAAAAATTACTATTTATATATTTTCAAGAATAATCATTAAAAACTAATAAATATAGAACACGGTTGAGATTAAACTGTAACAATTATTCAAACAGTATATTCTTTACTCTTAATATAGAGGTATTAAGTAAAATCATTCTCAAAAGAAAAATAAAGATATTATTATATAAACTAATGCGTTCGCATGTTAATATTCTAAGAAAAGAAAAAGTGCATTTAGGTAAATCATTAATTACAATGACGGATATTTTACTGATAACTAAGTTATTAAAACTGGTCAAACATTTAAATCAGAGAAAGTGAAAAATAATTGAAAAGAAAAGTTGTTTTGTTTATGGTATATTAGCAAAAACTCTAACGCCGGTATACGTAATTTTAATATTTATAAATTATTTAAATTTTAAAAGTAATAATCAAAAGACAAAATTGTAAAAATAAAAAGTGTATATAATTATAAATATAGTTATAGATAAAATAATTTTAATTATTGAAATAAATAATATTATAAATAATATTGTGTGAATATTTTTTTAATGAGTAATTATTTGAATTCAAAAAAGTAGTTATTAAAATGATAAAAATTTTAAATTTAAAAAGTAGTAATTAAGAGGATAAATTTGGAAAGACAAAAAAAAGACATAAAAAAGGTATATCGTATTTATATATAATTATTATAGATATTGAAATAAAAAATAGTATAATTAATATTATGTAAATAGTTTTTTATTATCAATAATTATTTAAATTTTGAAAAAATGGTTGAATAAAGAGTAAACAGTTCTTTCATAATGGATACTTATTTGAATTAAAAAAACAGCTACTAAAATAATAAAACTGAAAAATAAATTTTTTATTATGAATTATTATTTAAATTTAAAAAATAATAATTAAGAGGATAAAATTGGAAAGATAAAAGAGATACATCTTCTATATATATATATAGTTATTATTATAGATATTAAAATAAAAAATATTACAATTAATAGTGGGTAAATAATTTTTTTATTATGAGAAATTATTTAAATTTGAAAAATGATAATTAAGAGAATAGAATTAAAACATTAGGTATTTATATTTTTTATATATATAGAGATAGATTATAAGAAGAAGAATAAAAATAAAAAGATGTATATGGTGGAAAGCAGTGAATATTATTTAAAAGGAGGGAAATATAATATAATGAATGATGATAAATATTAATACGTTGAAGGAAAGGAATATAAAAAAAAAAGTGGGCGTAATAACTGTGTTGTTGCAAGTAACGATGAGAGCACAGGCATCCCCATGTGTACCCTACACGGTTTCAATTCACCCCACCAGAGGAGCAAAGCTCATCATAACCGTTTCTACTTGAAAACATCGTGTTCCAAATTGGACAATCCACGGTCTCTATTTCCTGCGTATGTGATACGAAGTGTTTCACATTCCCATTGACTTGACCATTCTAAAATTGTATTCTCAAGCTAATTACAAAATAATACACCAACACTTTTCTTTTTTCTTCTCAAATTTATCTCTCTTCGTGGAAAGTGGTATTTATTAGGTGCAGGATTTTTCTGTCCTTGCCAGCATGCTATAAGCTCATACAACTTCTAATACCAAAAACAAGCACACCCTTTCAAGCACGCTGATTTCAGATTATCTGTTCTGGAGGTAATGCAATTTTAGCATTTTACTAACACCCTTTTCTTCTTGGTATTTGGGGATGCTTTTTTTAAAGGAAAAAATTAAAGTTTATATCTTTTGTACCATTTGGCTTGCCGTGATGTAAGTTCTTTTGTTTCTGTATCCGGGTCTTCTAAATATAATAATAGTTTAATTGGCTTGTCACTCCTTAAAATAATGGGTATTATTGTTATTGATTAGTGTAGTCAATGGGGACGTATAATGATGGTTGTTTCTGCATTATCAACATAAATAAGTAATAAGCAGCAGCGATAATATTAACGAGCTTTTAAGTCATGGTTTCTGGTGATTTGAATTAAAGTGAGTGTTTTTTTTTTTGGGTTGATTAGTTTATTCTGGTATCTATGTGGGATTTGCAGGCATTTACGGAAGGTGGGGGTTTGACTTTGCAGGTTAAAGGTGTCAGCTGTGGAGGTTACGGAAGGTCAAGTTTTTGATTGATTGGAGTTTCTGTTACCCCTACAGCACTGCATGTTTGTTGGCTTTTAATTCAGATTTTTCTCTTGGGGGGCTTCCGTCACCGAATGGAATTGGATCTTTCATCTCAGATCAACTCATTGTTCCTGGGTCCTGATTGCTTTGAGTGGTTTTCTCATTCCATGTGGGAAGCTTTTGATTTTTCATGCTCCAATCTTTCAGTTCTTGTTGACGAGTTTGAGTAAATCTAGTCCCTGCGAACTCTCTCGTTAGTCTCAGAAGCTTGTTTTTGGGACCACCCTTTTGGCTTTGAGACTTGTTCTCAGTTGTGAATAAAGTGTGATTTGGTAACTTGAAGGTGTTTGAAGTTTTTTTAATTTTTCTTTTGTGAAGAAGGGTCGTGATATGATGAATGAAGATAGCAGCAATTCTTGGTTAAGGAGGACCAAATTCTCCCACACAGTTTGTCACCGGTTGGATTATTCCAGTTCCAGTTTAGGGTCTTTCAGCATTCAGCCAAGGACACAGCACAGTTCGAGTCTGAAATCAAGGCCAGATGTAACTTTTGTTTCCGAAACCTCCTCGCAGGTTCGGAAAAAGCCCATAATGAGCAAGCAGAGATCTTTGTCCCCTTTGCCTGAAACCTCTCTGTCTGAAACCTTCAAGGAAGCTAGATATGAGCGGAAGAGGTTCTCCACACCTGGTCCAAGGAGGAAAGAGCATGATAAGAAAATCATGGGGAAGTTACTGAACAAGGATTCTCGTGTGTCCAGTTCTAGATCTCCTTACAGCAGCCCAATGACTAAATCCCCTTACAACAGTCCAATGACCAAATCCCCATACAGCAGTCCAATTAGACACCTTGCTTCAATCAAATTGAGCGACAAGTCCAAGCAGCGCAAGGATTCAGGATGGACGAAGTATTTTGACCATGGAGGAGGAAAGGTAACTGCTGTGGAAACAGCTGAGGAATGGAATGTTGATCTCTCTATGCTCTTTGTTGGTGTTAGGTTTGCTCATGGGGCTCACAGCAGGCTTTACCATGGCATGTATAAAGATGAAGCTGTGGCTGTAAAAATTATCAGGGTACCAGATGATGACGAAAATGGAATATTAGCTGATCGATTAGAGAAACAATTCATTAGAGAAGTAACACTTTTATCTCGTCTCCACCATCGAAATGTTATCAAGGTAAATCTATAACTTAATCCTTTACCTTCTTTAACTTACACTGTTCACAGACTTTTATTTGCTTCATTTTAGAAGCTTGTGGTGCTGTTGTTGTTTTCTGATGAAAAGAAGATATGCATGTGTATTATTTTTTGCACCTCAACTTTTAAAACCTTTTAAAAGGAGGATAAGGTGGAACACGAAGCACAGGACACATCATATTTTTAGTGAAGAACTGATTAACATTTTCTAAGTTTCGTCCTTTGCTTTTGTTCCGATGCTGTCTGTTTTTCTTGTTGAATACAAAGCCGGCATATCCCTTATTTTGTGCTACTAATTACTGGACTAGAATAGACCCTTTAGTTATGTTTAAATAATCACCCATGGGAGTAAGAATACTCCATTATATTATAGTCTGATTGCAAAGTGATGTACTGTTGAGAAAATTTAATGTGATTAGAGGCTGGTACTTATACACTTATCTTATTTCTCTTGATCTGATTACACAGTTCGTAGCAGCATGCAGAAAGCCACCTGTCTACTGCGTTATCACAGAATATCTATCAGAAGGATCCTTGAGGTCATATTTGCATAAGTTGGAGACAAAAACTATTCCTCTAGAGAAGCTAATTACTTTTGCTCTGGATATTGCTCGTGGGATGGAATATATACACTCTCAAGGTGTCATTCACCGAGATCTTAAACCAGAGAATGTCCTTATTAATGAAGACTTTCACCTCAAAATTGCTGATTTTGGCATTGCTTGTGAGGAAGCTTACTGTGACTTATTTGCTGATGACCCTGGTACCTACCGCTGGATGGCACCTGAGATGATCAAACGAAAATCCTATGGGAGAAAGGTTGATGTATATAGTTTCGGGCTTATCTTATGGGAGATGGTTACTGGAACTATACCATATGAGGATATGACTCCCATCCAGGCTGCTTTTGCAGTTGTAAATAAGGTATGTTCCTTTGCAATTAAGTCATATGGATCTCTAATGCAGATATCACAATCTACTAATATTTGTAACATCATTCTTCACTGCCTGTAACTTTATTCCTTGTAAAATTTTGTATTGCTTTTGTGCACTATGCATTGAAATCCTGTCAATGATGGAAAAAGGTCCAAAGCCTCATTTATCCACCCAAATCCCACTTCTATGCTTTCTTATCTTTTGGTGTTGTTGGTTGCTTTGGACCACTGGCACATAAGAGTATACTGCCAACTATAATTGTTTTCAATTAATGACACAGTTCAATTGCAGATAGACAATGCATACTATGTTTTGCAATCCTTTGAGTGTATTTTATGAAAGTGACTATTACTCTCACGTGTAGCAGGCATTTTTTGCCTTGTTCGCCAGGGAAATGTTGATGCCTTCGAAGTTTTAGATTGTGAAGGAAAGGAGATTTTTTCCCTTTTTCAAAGCTTCCTCCACTTTACTTATGTCATGATTTAGCGACTCTTTTCAGTTTTCAGCAATTTTTTTTTTCTCATTTTTATTTGCTATATTTTAGTTTTTATTTCAATGTTGAGTGATGATTACCAAAGTAGGCATCACTCTCCTGGCCGAGGAAAATCATTCATATTTCTATTGAATAAATTGTTTACAAATAACCCGTCTGATGGTACTCTATAATTTATAGCTAAACCAATTGTGTTTTTTGGATGTTGCTAAATCCTTGGTTAGGTACCTTTGCTTTGAAAACAATGGCCAAAGTTATAGAAATTATTTTCATCCATTCTTGACTAATATTGCTTGCTAAATGAGAGGGGGGAAATGTGGCATGCATATTAATTTATATGAAATCATTACATGATATATCTGTTTCATCAAGTGTAGCACAGTAGTTGATAAGATTGCCAAGAATGGGGCTTGTTGAATTCTTAAGATCATCATGTATTGGGTAACTGTGGAAAATATTTGCTAGTGAAAACTCAAATGGCATTATTTACAATGAAACTGTAATTTATGATAATTTGTTCTGATTTTGTATTCAGAATTCAAGGCCAGTTATTCCTTCAGACTGTCCAGCTGCAATGCGAGCTTTAATCGAGCAATGTTGGTCTTTGAATCCGGACAAGCGGCCTGAGTTCTGGCAGGTTGTTAAGGTATTAGAACAATTTGAATCTTCGCTTGCCCGTGATGGAACCCTGACTCTGGTGCAAAACCCTTGTTGCCAAGATCATAAGAAAGGGCTTCTCCATTGGATTCAAAAGCTTGGTCCTGTGCATCAACACAATGGTCCTGTGCCTAAACCCAAATTTACCTGAGTCTTCAAGTGGGCTTGCTTTTTGTAGTATACCAGGTTCATTGTAATTAATATTGAATGGTTTGCTATACCCAAAAGAAAAACCAAAGGTTTGTTTTTGAGGTTCTCTAGCTGTAGTCCTCCTTATGCTGTTCATGTGAGAGTAAATTGATTTGTAGGCCTGTACATTAAAGTGGAGACATCTACTATTTTTATTGTTGTGTATACCACCAATTACAATGATGTAATTGCTCTAGGTTAAAAGTTTTCTTTTTTGGGGAGTGGGGGCACAATTTCTTCTGTTTTTTTAATAGAAGGTACTTGTATTTTAGTTTCTGTAATGGGAAAGTTTTAATTCTACATTTGTATGTGTCATTTTCTTAGCTAATGCAATGAACCTTGCACACTCAACTTGTGAGACTGTAGTTCATAATTACTTATTTTGCTTTCTCTGTAACTCTGTTTTACTCCTTTTGGGTCATAAAATTGAATCGAAAGTAGGCTACCATTCAACTTAACGATGTGAAATGGCAAAATTCGGGTACTGTAGCAAAATTCAATTGCTAATGGAAAAGGGTGAACATGAGAAAAAAAGTAAGACATGAATGCAAGACATGATGTGTCAAACAGTCTTACAAGATATTTGCTGAGATTCAAGTGATGTATCAAACAGTCTTACAAGATATTTGCTGAGATTCAAGGGTATTAGAGTAACTAACAGCGTTTTAAGTAGCAGATACGGATCAACACTTTTTATGATGATTACTTTTTCCCATCTAAAAATGTGTCAGTATTCAGTGACTTAGTGCAGAGGTAGTAGGTTTGGGAATGCATGTGAAAATAAAGCTCAGTGTTAGGAGCATTTGCTTTTGGGGTTTATGCAATATATTCCACCTTCAATAACCTGTGGCTTCAACTAACTAACTAAATACTTGTTCAACATGTTATTCCTCATTGAGATATAAAAAACTTTATTATTTGGTTGCTGTTTGTTGAGCACATAATGAGTCACATTCAGAACACTTTACCCATAAATGACATAGTAGGAGCAGGTTTTATGTTTGTGTTGTCAAATTATAGCTTTAACACTTTTACCACACAGGACTTAAGTATGTTCAATGAATCTGAAGGATTGCATGTGACTAGCTAAATTCTATTGGATCAGTTGGCTAAGTTAAGGCCTTCAATTGAGTATTACAATTGTTAGGTAAAGAAAGGCAACATTTGTTTGTTTGTTTAGGAGCATGTAGCAGTGTGACTAAGCAAGCATGCTGGTTGGAGATTATATTTGACTAATAGTTTGTTTTTGTCGAAATGCAATGTTTTTGCTGACCTATGCCCTCGGTTAGGTGGCCATGCATTTGGAAGCATAAGCATTATCACGTTATAAATTATTGAAACGTTATTGCAGTAGGTCCCGTGATATCTATAGCTTCTTTATGAAAGTGGATTCTCTTTCACTGGGCTTTTTCTGTTCGAAATAGGACAAGAGTGAGTAGTTTTTGGGCTCTTTAGCAACTTGTTCTCAGGGTTCTCATGATCATTCATTATTGTTTGTGAATATACAAGATGACGATGCCACCAGGGACCAAAAATAATTGAAGCCTATTCTTTCATTTAATCATCACTATCATTTAAGCACTGTCTTGTTCCCATCAATAAATCAATGTAAAGTTTACGTAACTGACATCATTTTATGCTTCTTTTCCTTTCTACTGTTTTTTTGGTACTGTTAATAATAACTTATCAAAAGCGTTGTAAATACACACTCAATTTTATAACTTTTAATAAATAAAAAATGTGTTAAACAGTTCTTCTGTCACTTTCTTTTCAACTTTCTATTCTTTTTCCCTCTATCGTTGGTTTTCTTTTCAATATTTAATATAATTTAATTGCTACTTGATCTTTGTTTAATTTATACTTCTGCATTATAAAACAGGAAAATGGGAAAACTTATAATTATTTTATTAGATCAAGAAAATGATTATATGTATTAGTTTTAACGCATAAATCTTATGTTGTACGAGTTAGATTTATTTGAGAGAAGGTTGAGAAAATTTGGAGAAATTTTTTTACAGAAATGATTTGTGTTTTAAGTAATGAAACAAATTTAAGAAATTTTATTTATATTATTGAATTATGTTAAAATAAAATATTTTAAAATAAAATACTCTGTCACATTATTTTAAAATATCTATCAATTATAATATTTTATATTCTAGGTTCTTACAATTGTTATAATAAATATTCTTAAATATTACCATTACTATTATTATTATTATTATTATAAAGACCTAGAAAATTATATTTTATGAGTGATAATGGTATAAAAATAGCCAAACTCGATTATGTTAATATTAAAAGTTTTGTAAGGAATTAGTTTCATTATTTTTAAACACATAATCTTTCTAAAAATCACTTTTCTAGAATTCTATGACTTCTCTCTAAGGATTCTCATCCTTTGCTCATCTGTTTAAAGATCAAAGACCACCTGAGTAATCACAACAGCGAGATCTTTAAGTCTAATCGATTAGTTTCTCATATAGAGTAAGTTGATTTTCTGTTCATTTTTTTTGGTTAATTTTGTTTTCCTTACATGCTTGTTCTCTTTATTTTGCATGTGAAGTTTGAGTCTTCTATAAGACACTTTTCTGATTAGTGGTGCTAACAATATACAATGATCGTGTTTCCGTGGTTCGTAGAAGCAGATAGGAATTTTTAGGCTTTCGAGGGAAGTTTGGTCTTCTATCAAGAAACGAAAGCTAATATTTGCTTTAAATTATGTTAAGAAGTAGGAATTTATGTTTGCTAGGTTGTGAGAAAGATGTTTGATTGAATATGTTATCATTTGAGATGATTATTTAGTAATAATTGTGTTTGATGACTGAATTTGGATTATTGATGAATGTTATTGTGAATGATTGTGAATTGGTACTTGCTTGCACTTTGATATTGTTGTGTTAGAGTCTAATTAGGTACAAAACTGATGTAAGGTTGAAGGTAGTGAAAAAGGAAGTGTTGTGGGGTTGTTTTTAGTCTGAATTGGGGTTTTGATAGGTGATATTCTAGAGGAGTGAGTTTGGTGTGATAACTGATATTTGAGATCTATTTTAGGGTCACTTAAAACTTGTATAGAACCTTAGTTAACCAAAAGAGGTGATGTTGAATTTGGGAGTAGTGATTTGGTAGAGTTGTAGGCTAGTTTTGGGCTAAATAGGGGTTTCGATAGGCAAAATTTTGAGATAAGGGTTTGATGGAGAATCTTGAGGTTTAAAGTATGCTTTTAGGCTATTTAAGACTCATTTAGAGGTTGAGTTTACTAAATTATGATGAGGAATGAGTAGAATTGAATTATGAGCTTTAGAATGATGTTTTAGTTTGAATGAGTTAGGAATTCATTGCAAAACAAGAATAATAGAGTTTAAGATGAGTCATAAACACTTTGATGAATTCAATTAAGGTCTAGAATAGCAAATGGGAGTTATAGGTGCATGTGGAGGTGTGGGAGTTAGAAAATTTGAGGTTGAAGGGTGTAAATTTTGCAAAATTGATGTTCTTTAAAATTCTACAGGCTAGCTGGGCGAGCTTGGGATCGTTGGGTGAGTTAATAGCGAAGAATGATAATGTGTTTCAGAGGCCGAGTGAGATTTATTGCTGGACTTGAAGAACTCTCTGTTTGTGCTCTAATTTGGTGAGATGGGAGCTTCTTGGGCAAATAAAGTATACGTTGAGTGCCAGAAATCTGGCGTTGGGTGCTTTGTGTTTAGGTTTGGTTTCTTTTGTTTTCTTTTCTTATGCTTTTGTGGTTTCTTTTAAGGTTTTTTTGGCACTTAATTGGACTACAAATGATCTTGATATACTTCTTAAAGTATGTATGTTTAAGATGTTATGTAATGTTTGTGCTAATGTGATGTGTGTGGTACGAAGGGAATTTCATAAGGAAACTCCTAATGTGGTGTTTAGAGTAATGTATTGATATACCTTTATTAGAGGAAATGTGGTGTTTAGAGTAATGTATTGATATACCTTTATTGGAATTGATTAAAGCCTTTGAGACAAGTTTTTGTCTCGAAGATAGGAAAATGTGGTGGGTTGGAGCTAGGGAGTTAAAGGACCATAGTTTTGGGGTTTCAAAGGATGGAAAAAGATGTTGGAGTTTAGAAGCAATGTTGTCGTTTGAGGGAGTACGAGGATGGGTATTATATGAGTATGAGGACGAGGATGAGGCAGATACGTACATACCCTCCCAATGCCATAATTCTCATTCACAACACATTATTTTAACCTAGAAAAGACATGCATTGAACTATAAGCAGTGTAATTTTAGATTTTAATTGAGTAGACCGTCACATAATTCACCAAAACTAACAACTTTCAATTTATTCAATAAAGCAAAACCAGAATTCATACAATTAAAGAAAAAAAACTCGAAAAAGTGGAAGTTGCGAAATGAAATTAAGTTCTTACTAAAACTACAAACATAAACTATCTTTTTGTAAACACAAAATAAGACCACTGTTTAAAACTAAATTGTGTGTCTCAATGGCCTTCACATGTGAACTCATATTACTTCTTTGAATAAATGCAATGCTAACCTCACATTAGTCTCCATAGGTTTTGTATACCATATGGTATTACAAATATGAATTGTAGATCTGGAGCTAATCCACCATGTGTTATGACTAATATTAGATTCATAACAAACGAAAGCAAAATAATTACCTTTCTTTTCTAGTCCATTCTTAAACTTTCAACAATACTTCTTCACGTGTTCCTTCATTTTACAAAAGAAACTGTTGGACTTCATCTTTATAGTTGACTTAGTGGACATTTTTATCTTGTTTTTATTCTTGAGAGAAGTAGTCAATTTCACCATTTCATCTTCCTCTATTAGTAATCTTTCTTCTTGAACACACATGGTTGACAATTCATTGGTAGACCACTTGTCACGTGTGTTATAAAAAATGTTAAAAGGAGCATATTGATGAGGTAAAATACACAAAATATAATGTATTAGAAATGAATCATACATGGTAACCTGTAAGGTTTTCAGTTGAGCCATAATGTCACTTATGTACATAATGTGATCACACACTCCCTTAATTTCAATGAGCTTTAAGGATAAAAAATGCACGATAGTAGTGTTGGCAAGAGATTTATTAAATGTGATGAATTATTCATCACTAACCTTTAATAAATCTCTATCATTGTCATGTTGATCAATAGAATCCCAAATTCCAACAAAAAATTGATCATTATGAACGTTACATAGAGACAACTTGTCATCTCCCACCTTTAATAAAGATCAATAATATATGGAATGTTGGTCTCAATAATAACTAGTGACTCTGATTTTCTAGTAACATAATCAATTTCCATCCAACCCAAGTAGAGAAGAACTCTGTCCTTCCAAAACTTTAATTATCCTTTTTTATTTTGAAAATATCTTAATTGATATAAGAAACATTTCCAGATTGAGAAACTACAAATTTTAATCATTGAATTTAGTAACATAAAACTTATATGTGTCCTGAAGCCTTACTTAGTTAGTTAGACTTATATAACCAAGTTATAAAAATATTAGACTATCTCCTTTTCTTAATTCCTTTAATTTTAGAAATATAACCCAATATTTCATCCTAATTAATGATATAAATGTAAGAAAATTCCTATAGGTAAAAATTCATTGCATCACATATAATTAATTACAACTAATGTTTATTATGTGATTATAAATATTAATCAATAAAAGATGTTGACTACTCTCTAATTCATTAAAATATACTCATCATTCAAACATTTAAAATAAATATTTGCATCAATATTATTTACAGTACAATGAAAATAAATAATAATATTCATATATAAATTAAATATACAACACATAATTTATATTAACCCTTATGGTGTAGTTGGGTAAAGGTTTTGCCAATTTAATGATTCAAAGTACATAACACCTGTACAATTTATAGAAAACATTGATGGTATAATAGATAATAAAAGGGAACAAATTTGATCAACTAAAGCATATAACATGTGAAATTTATAAAGTTCTCTCCATCATAAAAGTTCTCTCCAATTATTTACTACACAATTAAATAAAATCTTTCTAATATGAAATATATTGATGAAATTGTAAAAGCAATATATATATGCTTTGTTTTTCTTTCAATGTTATATTAATTTACATTATATTTGTTATCACTTCCTTATATTTGTCTCTTGCACATTATATAATTAAAAAATATCAATTTAAATAAACAGAAGTATCATAATTTTCAAACTTATAGTCTGCATTTATCACAACAGTTTTTCTGAAACTATTACAATAACACAAACATAATTGTCAATTCAAATACTTTTAAATAGACAAGATTATCACTATTACCATTTGCTTTATGCTTTTAGTCTTTTTGAAAGAATCAATAATAGTCACATTCTGCATCTTTCCATTTACACCACCATAAATCAATATGTTCCCATGAGTTGTACAAATAAATATAAACAAATAATAATCTAAAGAAATGAAAGATTGTAAGTAAATAAAAGACATGTTTTATTTATACATAATATATATATATATATATATATATATATATATATATATATATATATATATATATAACTTTTATCTCATATCTTAATTTAGTTTTAATGAAAAATTGTTAAAGATTACAATACGATATTACATATTTAATTATTTAACTTTACATTTATCAAGAAATAACTTGATTCAATAATTATCATTTGACGACTAATTTTTAAATTTTCAATGACAATCTAATATTTCAATTAGTTATTATTTAAATTTAAACTTTTTTAATTTTAAACTATTTTATGATGTAAATAAAGAATGTAATATTCATGCCCATAAAGTATACAACTTCTCTGCACAACTAAATAAATTGGAGTGATTGCATTTTAAATATAAAGAATGTTAAAAATAAGTGGATTAACACGTGCTTCGAACTTAGAAAAGTCACATTAAGACAATTGCATCCTGCACCCCATCAATTTCCACACACACCCCATACTTTTGAAAATCCATTTTTATCTCTGGTTGTTTTATATTTGAAAGTTGTGAGACAGTGGTGAACTGGTTTGGAGTGTTTTCATGTAGGGCTCTTTTGTGAAGCTTTGGTAGGGTGTAGGACACTTCCGGAAAATATGATCCCAAATACGTGAAGATGGAATTGATTCCGAAAGAGTAAAATATCATTCCGGAAGTAGGTTTAGATTAAAAAACTCATAAGGTTAATTTTGATATGATGGGTGCATGATGAAATTTGAAGGGTGGAGGTTTAAATTTGACGGGGTGCAGGAAGCAATTGCCTTATATTAAATGGAGAACTTGTTAGATGAGTCCAATCATGCTGATGAATAAAAAAAGTGAGTCCAATCATCACATGCATAATCTTGATTAACTTTTATCTGACACCTAATTATATTATTAATTAAATTTCAACATTTAAATGCCACTCAGAGATTGGTAGGAACCATTTAAATAGAAATTTATGAGCACTTTACAATATTTTTTTCATAAAATGAGTCTAAGATGAAACTAGAACTAGGAGTTTCAACTTCAACATGGGAAAATCACATTTACGATACCATATCAGCCATGCTATTACTTGATCCCATTCCAACTAAAAAATTGTAGTTGTCTTCCATTTATTTCAGTAATCAACACAAAGAAAAACAAAAATTCTTCTGTTGAGGATGATTACGAGGAGAAACAATTGTATTTCTTCCCAACTATAAAGAGAAAAAAAGACCCAGTAACCGCAATAAAAACAAAAATTAGTGAGGCCCAAGAAAGTTCTTCAACGGACCCAAGTTTAGGAACCCATTTGAGTATAAATTGGGCCTTGGTGATATTGATTTTAAAGCAATTACTTGACAACTAAACTCGTGATAAGATCACGTGATACTTAAAAATAGCAATTTTATAGCTGTGAAAAACAAGAAAAGATAAAAAGTGAAAAGAGCGGATATAAAGTGGTAGCATGAATGAGTCTTTTTCTTTAATATCCAATAATTGTTGGGGCTGAATATTAGACTTTTTGGATTATTAAAGTGACGAAGGTGAGATGTGAAAGGAGTGAAAAAATCTTGTAAAGATAATTCCCTTATTAGTTTGGATGATGTTTCTAGTAATGTTTCCTATCCACCCATATGCGACAGACATGGAATGATAAAAGTTAAAGAGGCAACACTCACTAGCAATAAATGGCCTACATCAAAGGATATGTTTTTGTGTTTGAATTTAACGTAATATTTCAGTTTGGGAATTGTCGTTTTCAAATGCTGTTTTTGCAGTGGGTAAAGCCACTTTTATTACAAGGGCCATTCCTTTCACTAATGTGGGGATATGATGCGATAGATGCACTTCACCATTGTGTTGTGCATGCATATCATCGGAAAAAAAAAAGTTACACTATAACTTTGAGGATACCACATTTTATTATTATCTTTTGATAAAATAGTTTTAATTTATAAATACTAATTTCTAAAATGTTATCTCATTTCCATCCAGCATCTACAATCAATGTAATTCAAACAAAGGTGCTTTTGGAAGAATTGCATCTAGCATCAGCGAGATGAAATTAACACCATCTTTCAATGTCCAACGAGCCTAATACACGCTCACAGAGAGTACTCATGGAGTTCCTAAGATTTAAAATCAAATAGTCATATCCATCGACTTTAGGTGGTGTCCAACAACAATCTAACTTCGGCATTGTCCAACAAAAACTAAGTTAGAGGCTCACTGTCTAAGTAACATCCAGTGGTGTATCAGAGGTCTAAAACTTCTATTGGAACTCTTATCGAGTAATTTGACACTTTGTCCGTCATTCTTTACTTGACAAACTTCATAATACTTTAAAATTTCAGGTTCTTAACTCAAAGAATAT
This sequence comes from Vigna umbellata, assembly GCF_029865625.1. Classification (NCBI taxonomy): domain Eukaryota; kingdom Viridiplantae; phylum Streptophyta; class Magnoliopsida; order Fabales; family Fabaceae; genus Vigna; species Vigna umbellata. The sequence goes on along the minus strand of NC_142165.1, from coordinate 51,850,406 downwards.
CAAATCAATTCAATTCAAAGATCTCAAAAAAAAATTCTAACAATAAGCAAAAACCAAGATTTTACAAGCATAACACTCGTTCTCTGATAGCAATTGAATCAAACTTACTATTCATCTTTAGAAAACAAATTTCTCCTGCATTTCATACATTTATTACAATTAATTCAATTCAAACCATTTCACCTTCACATATAAGTTCATAATGTGACTTCAATAATTTAAATTAACAGATAATATAATTTCACACCAAACATGACAATTATTAAAAAACTAGATTTTCTTACCTGTGAAAGAGCAATACCAAAGTCTCTTTGACACTAAGCACCCTTAACCATTGAGATAAATAGAATCCTAAATTAACGATATGATCATACCCTAATGATCCTAATTGAATAAAGATTCATCAATGACTCTTACATTACACATTCAACCTAATCTCCTCACATGTTTACCAAATCCCAAATTGACTTCTAAAAGGGGCAAAAGAATAACTTACTTTGTTTAGAAAATTGATTAGATAGAAAGGTATGCCTCGATGCTATAAGTTCTACAGTGCTCTTTGATCTTAAAAGAAATTGGTAGAGGGTAAAAGATTTAAGAGAGAACTTAGAGGAGAGGAAAGTTCTTTCTTTCTAGAGAGATAATGACTTTTATAAGACTAAACTCTATTTAAGTTATTTCTATTTACACTAAAGTCTTTTAATAATGAAATAATTGAGTGTATCTTATAAAAACTCTATGTCTATTAAAATGACTTTTCTAGGGTCTTACATTCTTTTCAATAAGTAAAATTTTTGTCTAAAAAATTGACTTACCAAGAAAAAAATTGACATCCCGTAGCACATTTACCATGCTAATCTCCTTTCCTTTAAGCTGCTTAACTTGATGGTCTATTATTTTGATATATTTAGCCTCAATAGACAAATCTTTTCTCACTTGTACATCATCAACCTCCATTACATGGCTTGGGATATACTCCCTTAGCTAAGATACATGGAAAACATATTGAAGGTTCCCTAACTGAGGTGGCAATGCAAGTTTATAAGCCATTGGTCTTATCCTTCGAAGGATCTGGTAGGGACCAATGAACTTGGGCGACAACTTCTTAGATTTGATAGCCCTCCCAACACCCTTAATAGAAGTGACTCTCACAAACATGCGATCTTCTACCTCAAACTCAAGGGGCCTCTACCTCCTATCAGCATAAGACTTTTGCTTGCTTTGCAAGACCTTTTTCAGCTCTTAAATTTGTCTAACCTTCTCAATGATTTGTTGTAACAACTTTGAGCCTACCAAAATTGCTTCCCCATCTTGATACCAACACAAAGGGGTTCTACATTTTCTACCATATAGTGTTTCATATAGAGTCATCCTAATGCTAGCATGAAAGTTGTTATTGTATGTGAATTCCACCAAAGGCAAAACTTCATCCCAAACTCCATAATGATCCAAAACACAAGATCTTAACAAGTCTTCTGGTCTCTAAATCATTCTCTCAAATTGTCCATCTATTTGGGGGTGATATGCTGAACTCATACTTATCTTACACCCTAAAGCCTCTTTCAAAGTCTGCAAGAATCTACAAGTGAACCTTATATCCTTATATGATACTATACTTGAGGGTACCCTGTGTAATCTTATTATTATCTCCTTAATGTATAACTGCACCAACTTAAACATAGACATCTTCAAACTCATATGCAAGAAATGTGCACTTTTTGAATATATATTTGAATATTTACTAAATTGTCTTTCAATGCTCAACATCAACTTTGGGGCTCAACACTATATGCCTAAATTCTTTGAAAATTTTTGTAAAAACATCACAAACACATCAACTTTTATATTTTTTACTTCTCTACTCCTCATTCTACAATTTAAATTAAAAGAAGAATGTTTTTTCGACAGAATATATTAATTTCATCCATGATAAATGTCAAAAGAATATGAAATATTAAGTAAACTATATACTTATCAACATACCCTAACATTAGCTCTTTGTTTGTCCCCAAACAAAGATTAATCATTTCTACAATATGGTTCTAAAAATTCTCATCACGGTTGGCTTAAGAACTTATATTCATAACTCTTTGATTTAAGGCTTAAGAGAATGCAATCATGATACTAAAATGGAAACCAAGGATAAGTATCAAGACACAAATATAATTCACATGCACAACTTTGTTTTGTGTGTAAGAGATCTTCCTCCCAATTTTGAGCATTTGTACTCTCAACATCTTTGCAATTTTCCACTTAGTTTAATATTTCATTTCCAACCACCATGTGCACAAAATCATGTTGGATCACTAAGGTCTTTTAGGGCTTGTAATGTGGCTAGGCTATCAAGAAACTTTGTTTTATAAGATCAACATGACTCGTTGCTAAAAAGGAAAGAAAACGGTACATATGTGCCATGAATCTGTTTTTTTTTCTAACCTTGCTTCTTTACAAGACATTTCCTTTTCATTCACTTTTCCTTTGAGCAACCTTTTATTAACTTAGTTCATACATTTCTTTCTTCATTCTGGTGTCTCAAACTCAGTCTTAGTTGGTGACCTATGTGCCATAACTTACCTACTAAACAAGAAAAGACAAATTAGCTACATGTATACTCTCAATTGATTCAATCTGTGCTAACTATTGAAGTTACACTACCGAACAACAGGAACATATAACCACAAATTTCTGAAGAACTTATATGCTTTGATACCAAAATGTAACACCCTAAATTAATAGAAATTATCAACTAATTTTAAGGGCATTTCAAATTTTGATATTAAACATAATCCACAAAAGTAAACTAATAATATCATATTACAATATTCATCATAATCATCTTTTTAAGTTTTCAAAAAGAAACAAATTACATAGTTATCAAAACTAACATTCATGAACAAGGAATTAGATTACTTAAAACTATATACTAGTGCTAGTCCATCATTGACTCTACTCCTCAACTGCACCATTGTTAGGTACCTTACATGTAGTATCTTTTGCTCACATGAAATTCATGATCATAGCAAAAATACACATACACACACATAGCAAGGGTATGCTTGTATGTAAAGGAATAATGAATGAAAAATAATATATATATATATATATATATATATATATATATATATATATATATATGTGTGTGTGTGTGTGTGTGTGTGTGTGTGTGTGTGTGTGTGTGTATGTATATGTATATAATAAATAAAAAACTCAAGAAAGTTAACAATCATCTAAGCACACACACTCACGTGTGTGTGTATGTATCGAGTATAACTTAGAGATTTTGCCCTGTTTCAAGGATATCGATAACATTTAGATTCATAAGGTCATGGTTTTACCAACCTTCTTACTAGCATAATTAGTTCACATATGTCAGCACGAAAAGGTTCTCATCTGAACCAATCCCTTGGCATAGTAACTTTCATCGACTCTCAAGACGAAATATCCTACTCTATGTGAGTTCAGATACCTAGTCAAATATGAATAATTTCTCTTCAATCATTACTCAATATATCTAACACACAATAGTAGAATATTTCCTCCACTGGAAGCCATTCCACCTTCATCAAACCAAAACATATATTACCACATTCAACATCTCATGTCATTAACATAGTTGCATGCACACATATATACATATATACCAATCAATCATTATTCTAGCATGCAATAAAATCTATCTGACTTCCACCCAGCGCCCACAACCTCTACTAAGCATAATTCAAATAGAGGTGTCTTTAGAAGAATTGGGCCCAACACCAATTACATAGTGTCCAACACTAACCTTTGGTGTAACACCCTTTTCATGAGTCTTACATTTGGCGCCTAGCGAGCCCAAGACGTGCTCAGTGAGAGCACCCTATGAGCTCCTAGGATTTAAAATCAAAGATTCACGCCCAATGACACCAAGTCAAGGAGCTTTTTGACTTTAGTGTCACCCAACAACAAACTTGTTTGCCTAACGACAACCAAGCCAGAGACCCATTATCTAAGTCACGCTCAACAACATGATAGTGACTTTGATAGTGGCACCCGACGATGTAGGAGAGTTCTAAACTCCCTCTTTGAACTCTTATTGTGTAATATGACACTTCAGGAGCTATTCCTTACTTAACAAACTTCATAGCATTTTAAAAATTCAATTTCTTTGCTCAAAGAGTGCTAAATTAGTTCAATTAAAAAATCTCACAAAGGAATTCTTAACAACAGAAAAAAAACTAAGATTTTACAAGCATAGCATTCATTCTCTAATACCAATTGAATCAAACTTATTCACTTTTAGAAAACAAATTACTCCAACAAGTCATATATTTATCACAATGAGATCAATTCAAACCATTTCACCACCACAATTTAGTTCATAATATTTATCAATATTGACTAGAAGGTTGTAACATATGTTAATCAAGAAATAGTTTCAATATTTTTAATAAAAAAATACTAGTTAACATCAATTAAAAAATAATCCTGTAAAAGAGAAAATCGTCAATTTAAAAATAATTTTAACCGATATTAACAAAAACTAACTTTACTTGAAATTGATCGAGAAATAACTAAATATATCTCTAATTGAAGTCAAGAAAAGAAAATTTATGTGTGATATCGATCATCTAAAAAATACTTATATTCTTAAACAAAATCCTAACAAACACTTTGTACATTAAAAAGAAAAAATCTTATGAAGAATTTCAATAGAAAAAAAAAACCTTGTCAAAATCAATTGCAATAACAATGTCAAGTTGTTAATGTCATACCTTAACCTTGGATCACAAACAAGTCATTGATATCTTTATTGAAATGAACCAATAATGCATCTCTCAAATCAAGAATAGTATAAATAAATGAAATAAATATTAAAAAGAAAAGAATAAAAAAAATAATTATGATATTATATAGTAAATTTTTTATTATTATTTTGCAAAATTACAATTTCTTTTCATGTCCAAATCACATATTTTATTATAAAACATTTCAAATTTTAAATTATATGTAATATCTAATTGTATGTCAAAATTTCCCACTAATGTGTTTAACCCATTTAAAATCATACTTACATTAAAGTTGTGTATAGCTCATATTTAAAAATCTAAGTCTAATTGAACTTTTGTGTTTAGGTTCGTTTGGGACTTGAAGATGTCAAATTAAAATAATTCACAAATAGCTCACAAAAAGTTGAAGTCCTTTACACCTATAAAACACATGAAATATAATTCTTAATTAATATATCATGTTCTTTACTTTTTAAGTATATATAGGTTATAATTAAGCAATTTCATTGTTCATAATGATTAAACAATGAAATCTTAGATGTATAAACCTATAATATATGAACTATATAAAAATGGTAAATAAGTTATACATATATACAAGCTGGATTTTGATTAAAGCTTTTACATTGTTAGAGTTAAACTGCGAGAGTGTTGGATTATAAATATTATAAATATTATAAATATAGAAGTCCAAATGAAAAATACATTCAAACAGTCAAAAAGACAATCTGTGAAGCTTGAAACTAATCCGATAAAATGGTGTCCCCACCACATCTCATATCCCAGAACTTTAACAGTAGGATTTAATCATTGTAATTTGCTTTTCTAAAAGTCACTAGAAACTCCAAATACTTTGCAACCCTTATCAGGTATGTGTTTTAGCTCTATGAGTGGTTGATCCATTGCATCCTTATGGAGAACAACCCTAGTTCATCAACAAGTGATAGAAAATTGGTTGAGAGGAATAGAAGAAATCAAATGAAGGATCTTTTCTCCAAGCTCAACTCAGTTCTGCCTCATCAAAGTTCAAGGGTATGACCCTCTTTTTTCTCTGCATAAATCTCTTCGTTATTCATATGCTCTCAAGCGTCTCAATTTCATTTGAATCTTTGCAGGAAGGAATTTCGCGTCCAGATCAGATAGGTGAAGCCATAGACTACATAAAGAACTTACAGATTAAGTTGGAGAAGATGAAGGAGAAAAAAAGCAACTTAACTGACATTGTAAGGTCAAGAACTGCTAGCATGAATATGGAACTGAAATCTCCACAATTTAAGATCCAACAAATGGGTTCAGTCTTGGAGGTTGTTCTAGTAACTGGGTTGGATTTTCATTTCATTTTCAATGAGACCATTCGTGTTCTTCAAGAAGAAGGATCTGATATAGTTAATGCCAGTTATACTGTTGTTGAAAATGCAGTTCTCCATAAAATACACTGTCAGGTGAGCTTTGAATTCTCCATAACCCCTCTGCCTATCAATCGATTAACTCGTGTGTAAAGAAGTATAATTTCACACTGACTAAGAATATTAGTTAATTTACTTAATTCGCTTCATTTTATATATATAAAAAAAAGTTGTATTTTCTAAACTATCATTAGTCACATTCAAGATTGAACTCACATTTAAATTAATTAACTTTAAGAGTATTTCTGAAAGAATATTAACATTTAGAGTTAGCTAAAATTTGCTTATATTTCAATCCATCAAAATTATACTACAATGCAACTTGTTTGGATTTTGCAGGTAGAAGAATCTGTGAATGGAGCTTCGAGGATATCGGAGAAACTGAAGAATTTATGTCAATGGTCGGTAGCATGAATTGTTGGTGAAAATCTGAATTGAATTATTACAAGAGGATAGCATTGTGTTACCTAGTAAGCAGATTCATAATCACTGTCTTGTTTGCTTTCAATATGAAGATTCGGATTATGTGTCTCTGTGTGTGCACACACACCTATGTTGAATGTCTGTATCATGTTGCAAAATCTGATGAAAAAGGTTTCGTTTGTTTTTTAGTTATAATTTTAGACGTTTATTCCGATTTCATGTTCGATGTGATTCGAGGATCACTGAGTATTTTAGGGAAAGAGAAAAATAAGAGAATAACGAAGGAATCCAGAGAAGATTTATGCATATCATTTTATGAATCAATATTTTTGATCCAGCTATCTTAAACAACATGCCAAATTTTTCTTCTGGAAAATGTAAGATCTGTTAAAAAAAATGTGATCCTCACTATTTTATCAATTTAAGAAAATCTGAATAACAGTGATAAGAAAATAATCAAATTCATATTTATACATTGTAAAAGTGTGTGTACGATGGAAACAAATAACAATTAGGTTTACGATATGGCTGCAGTTTTTATGTTAATAGGTTTATTACCATTTAGTTTATATATGCGTGTTCATAATTAATCTGTATAATGTATAGGTCAACCTTAATCATACATACACATGCTTTCCCTTGTATATGTGTTGTAAATATTTTTCATCAAGGTCACATGGTTCCTATGTTTTACTTATCAACCAACTTAAGTTGGTCTAAAGGAAATCTAATATGAATGAAAATATAGAAATTAACCAAATAAGTCTTTTAGCATTGCCAGGAAAAAATCAATGCAAATGACAATGTGTGAATCACAATACAAAATGTCTTAAGTATATTTTTATTCCATCCAAATTGAGTATTTCTTTTTCTTTTAACTTTTCAAATGAAAAAAATTGCTTTTTAAATTACCAAATTTCAGAAAATAACTTTTAGTCCATTTTAACTAGCTATATTGTCCTTGTTGATCAACTACACGTCCATGCAAAAGTATAATACTTTCACTTAAATAATGACATGGAAATTTTATTTTAAATTATTTTGTTGGCTTAAACATCTTTTAGCTTTTAAGATTTGAATCAAATTTTATTTATATCCTCCAAATTTGTAAGTAATTTTTTTAGTTCCACAAATGTAAAATTGATATTTTAAGTTCCTCAAATTTAGAAATAATCCTTTTAGTCTTTTGAATTTAACAATGTTTTGTAGTCTGCAAATTTTTAAGTATTTTATTGTAAGCCTTTTTATTGAAAAATTGTTTTGTCTTGTAAATGTCTCTATATAGGATTTTAAATATGACTTTTATTACTCCTTATTCTCCCCTCTCTTTTATTATTCGGACTACATTGTTATTATAATATGAGAATATCTAGAAGAGGGGAATTAAAATCTAATGTATTTTTTTTCTTTTTATTTATCTAGTGTAACTAAGATGTGTTTAATTTGAGGAAGACAACCTTAAATACTTCTCTCTTTCTCATTCTTTACCTCAGTTTGTGAATGAAATGTTAGCTTAACTTTTTCTTTTGAGATTAAATTATAGTAATTGTGATTAGAAGATTTGAATACAATGTTTTGTTTTGCTTCACAAAGATTTAGGAATTTAAAAACAAAAACTGATTCATCTTTACTTTAAATTATGGAAATTTAAAATCAGGAATAACTGTATTCATAAAAATGCTCGAAAAGATATTCTTTACACTTAAACCTATTCATAAATATTGGCATAAAAGTTATACGCCAACTATTTTTTTTTATCTTTTAATTTTACTAATGCAAAGAAGACATTTAATATTAGTTATGTAGCAATATTACATCAATTTCAGATTCATTATAGATATGATACATGAAATGGGAGAGTTATTTGCATCGATTCTTAAATGGATGAATGGAGAAACATTACAAAAATTTGAATTTCTAACAAAATTAAATAAATACTAATTTGGTATACATAATCTAATATTAAAATTAATCTTAAATCTAATGTAATTATAATTTTATTTCTAATTATAATGTTAATTTGACTAATATTAATTTAAATTTTACTAGTATTAATTATGATGATTTAAGTTAGATTAATTTAAAGGAAATTTAAATCTTAATTCTAATATAGATCTAATCTTAATAAAAAAAATTAATTGAAGTTATTCATACTTTAGTAAATATATATTAAAAAACACTTTAAAAATATATAAATACATTAAATGTTACTAATTTGTTGTTGTAGTTATAATATGTTGGACAATGACAATGGTTGTTCAACAACTCATCGTAGATTACAACATCAAAAAGACATGATGGCCTATCAAGAACTTGCTACATGTATTGGAAGTGAGTATAGATAAAGTCAATTTATAGTATATAAGTATATACAAACACTATCTTACAAGTAGGTTTTGTAAAGTTGAGTTAGGTTTAAAGTTTATCTCACCTTATAAGATGGTTGTAAGGTTGACTTAGGTATAAAATTCTCCTCACCTTTCAAGCTAGTTTTGTAATACTTCTTAACAACATGGAATGTGGTAGTGTTATACTCACCTAACAAACTAATTTTGTAAAGTTGACTTAAACTTAAGTTCACATCTTAGCAACATGGAATGTAGTAGTGTTGCACTGAACTCATTGTGAGGTTGTGGTGACGAACTCACGACACAATGGTAGAAGAGTGACAAATCACAAACAACCTTAAGAGTTGATTTTGTAAGGTTAAATTAGGTTTAAAGCTTAAAGTTAATCCCACCTCCAATTTTATAAAGTTAAGTTTGATTTAAAGTCTACTTCTTAATCATACGAAATGTGATAGTGTTACATTCACCTTATAAACCAATTTTATAAGATTAAGTTAGATTCGTTTAACAATATGAGATGCATGTGTTGGAGTGAACTCACTGTAAAGTTTTGGTGACCAACTTGTGGCACAATTGTAGAAGAGTCACCAACTCTCATGATAAAAGGGGCAATTTGGTCAGAAAAGAGAAGCTTTGGATAAAAAAATTGGAGCACCGTTGAAGGAAATAAAGAAAAGGGGGTGTATGAAGCGACAAAAACAAAAAGAGAAAAGTTTTAAAGGAATAGTACATTAGTTACATTGTTATATCCTGTAAAATTTGAATTGGAAATTAATTATATTGGGTTAGAGCAAAGAAAAGATGTAACATAACTACGTATGCCTAACTTATATCCATTAATTAAATAATCAATAGAATATCTTATTACGAAATTTTCTCTATATTTTTGTTTTCAAAACTTACCTTTAAATTGATTTTATTTGTAGATGTAATATTGATATTTTGCACAAATGTTTTTTCAAAAGGGTATAAAATCAAGAAAACAAAGTTTCACAAAAATTAATATTAAATTTTGATAACAAAAACAATCATTTTTAAATTTAAGTGATTAAAATAAAATAACCTAAATTTAATGGTTGAAAATATATTTGAACAAAAAAATTAAAGTGAATTTCAACATTATTATATGAATAATTGTTCATGTGAATGTCATTAGCCATGTCAATAACATGTGTTGTGTTAAAGACCATACAGAATACTTTTTGAAATTGAAAGATTAAAAACTAATTTTTACGTTATAGGACGACGAAAGAAAAATACCACAAATTTAAAGGACTAAAAGAGATATTTAAAGTTATAGAGTTAAAAATAAATTTTTATTAAGTTATGGCAAAATTATATTCATTTATCATTACAATACAAGTTTTAACAGGTTAAAATATTTCATTTTTCAACAACGATTTATTATTATTATTATTATTATACAATTATATCAATAAAAAAATCTATCTTTCTTACACACATGTAAATATATACTAAAATATTTATTTGGTTTTTTGGTTTTTTACTTTTTTTCAATTAATCAATTTCATCTTCTATTGTTTTTAATTAAGTCTTATTTATTTTTCAATTAGGTGTTTCTCATTAAATTGACATTAATGTAGTTATCACATTATCACGTGTCAGTTCGTAATATTTTTATTTATCTTTTATTTTTTTAATATATTTTTTACATGTCGAAGTCTTTGTCGTATCATGTGGCATTGTCAATGTCATGTTGCAGTGTTGATGTTATGTGACAATATTATTGTCACATGTCAATGTCAGTGTTACATTATAGTATCTTATATTCAATATAATTCTTATATTTGAAATTTTAAATAAATTGAGTTTCAATTTCTTTTAGCAATGAAATCCGTTTTTAGTCCATCTTCAAAATTTTGGGTCAATTTGGTCCTTCAACTTTAAATGCATGAATTTAGTTTTTTTAATCAAATTTTGTTAAGTTTACTTGATGTTTCAAAAATTGTGTGAACAACTCAAATGTTATAATGAAACATGTTTGAATCGTCAAATAAATTTAACAAAAAGTTGGTTAAGATGACTAAATTCACGCATTTCTAAAGTTGAGAGACTAAATTGAACCAAAATTTTAAAGAGAGACTAATTTCAAAATCCACTTAAAGTTAAGAGATCAAAAACATATTTAACTATTTTTTCAAATAAAGCAAAGTTGTTCCTTTCTAAAATGGGATGAAATTAGTAATTAAGCCCAATTATAATTTATATACACATGTTAAAATAAATTTTTGAAATTTATACATCAAATCACTCCATCTAAATATTGAAATCACTAGTGCAGTCAAGGGAAACGACAGCGGTTATTTTCGCTCATAGACACCGGTTCCTGAACTGAGGCATATACAGGCGATGCAAAAAGGGGTAGGTTTTCGCCTCGGTTTCTTATGAACAGAGGCAATATCTCGGACTCTACTGCCTCGGTTGGGACCTGAGCCGAGGCAGTAGAGTGTTTTTCATTTTATTTTTTTTACGTTTGGTTTCGCCAGCTTTTCTGCCTCTTGCGAGACCGATCGGTTGTGACCTGCATCCACCGTCTATGTTGCTTTTTCGCTTGCACTCTCGAGAAGCTTGATAACAAGGTGTCCACCAATCTTCAACACTCCAAGTCTACCAAAACAAAGTTGCCAACGCTGGCGACCTTGACACCCATGGCCACCACCATTAGCGCCTCCCTCGCCACCAATCGCGCAACCAGAGAACAACCCAAAATCAGATAACGAACGGGAAACCCCAATTTAAGAGTCGAAACCCATATCCCAGCCATCAATCTTGACCAAAATTACCATATTAAAACACCGTAACAGGAAAAACCCTGAATTAGATCTCAAATCGTATATTAAAACAAAAAAATTACCATATTGAAACCCTACATCTCAAATCATAGAAGAAATCATATCATCAAAACAAAAACCCCCAAAATTTAAGAACAACCTAAACCCTAAATCGCAGAATCAACACCACCAAAATCGCAAAATCATTGTGCAGCGAAGAAGCAAAGGAAAAGTGAAAGGGAGCCTCCCCTTTGCCGCGAATCAGGACGACCAACGTCCTCGCACAGTTTCCGCGACCTCGCTGCACCATCGCTCTATGATCGTCGCGCCTCCACGAGCCACCACGAGCGTCGCTGTGAGCCACCATGAATGCTGCCTGTTGCCTTCTCTCACTGCTCGGCGAAGCAACAAAGGAAAAGAGAAAGGGAGCCTCCCCTTTGCGGTGAAGAGAAATGGCAAAAGCCTATGCGGGATGAGAGATAAAGAGAGAAAAGTATTAAAAAAGTTATTTCAGGGTATATGCCTCGGGTCCCCACTGAATCGAGGCAGTAGATCAGGGTTCAAAAAGTTGTCAGACCAAAAGTCAAATCTATGGGAATTTTTCAGGGTTTTAGGCACCAGTTGAAATTCTAATCGAGGTCATATGGTGTATATACCTCGGCTCCCCTTGAACCGAGGCAGAAAAGTTCGATTAAACTACAAAAATGTCACCGCATTCTAATAGGCTTCGGTTGCTCCTAAATCGAAGCCTATTGTGCGAGTTTAAATTCTCTGTTTTTTACTAGTGAATTAATTTTATTTTTCAATTTAAATATAAAAAATACCTATTTTAAACTTATATTTTTAAAAAAAAATTAAAATGAAAATATAAAATGAGACTTGTAATTTTTAAATTTTAATAATTGAAATAATTAAAAAAAGGTATTTTTCTTTGTTATCTTATTTATAAATTTAATGTGACAAGTACATTTATATCATTTAGTTTAATATATTTTATATCTTTATTAGCTTATTTATAAATTTAACATAACAAATATTAAAATTTTAAAATTATAAGTGTCACTTTAAATTTAGGTTTATAATATTTTTTTTAAAAAAAGTATAAGTTTAAAATAAGAATTTTTAATTAAAATTAAAAATTAAAAATTCTAAAATTTATTTTATTAGATATTTAATGGAATGATTTGATGTAAAAATTCTAAAAAGAGAAAAATTAAAAAATTAAAAATTAAAAAATGAAAATATTACAAATTGATACCTAACATATATTATGGACTCGATATTAACATCAATCTAACAAAAAAGAACATAATTAAATCGTTTTGACAAAAATTAAAAACAAGACAACAAAATTAAATAATTTAAATAAATATGAAAACGAAATAAAAATTTTAGCATATATATATATATATATAAAATTAAAATTCATATTTTAACTATTATAAATATTCTTTCGAAACGATAGTAACACCTAAAATTCTAATATAATTTTTAATGTTTAATATATCTTAATCATCAAACTTTAATATTTCTAGTGGAGTAAATACTAATAATTCCATCCTTCCTCCTAAAGTTGAACACCAATAAATTTTGAAAATATTCTCGAATTCTGTTTATACTAAGTCGGAACCTTGTTTAGAGTTAAATAATATTTTTGAAATGAGTTAAATAAGAAAAATCCTTCGGACCAAAGGTTATATGATCTATTACTATAGAGTTGATAATCCACACAATCCATAACATCCCAACCTTTTATATCATTGTAATGTAATATTTTTCAATATTTTTTTTGTCATATTAGGATTATCTTAAGCTGAAGGTCGTAAATCTAAGAAATACTAGAACCATAAAAATATATGGTAGAAATGGCTTACGAAACCTCTTTAGTCGTTGGAAAGAAACTGAAATTCCCATCAATGAAGAATTTCATTTTGGAGATTTTACATGTTATAAAATGACTGACACAATCACGAACAAAATTTTCTGAGGCATGTAAAGTTATTGTCCTTAAAGACTTATTCGCGGTGTGTTGCGCAAGTCCCTCAGGATACAACAGAAACTTTTCAGAATATTTTTGAGGATCTCAGAACTAGCAAGGATCTCTCAAAAGAGTATAAAAATAACCCAGAATAATTTTAGAAGAGAGAAAGAGCTAAAGAATGAAACTCAGAAAAGAGGAGAATGAAAAAGACTGAATTTGGTGTGTTTTGGAATGGAGAAGGAGCTCCCTATTTATAGAGCTAGAAAGAATCAAGAAAATAAAAGAAATTAAAAAATCATAAGTGATTTAATTAAAAATAATTTGAACGTTGAAAGAAAATGAGTGTTGCCACCCAACGTTCCAAAAATCAAGCTCACAATTTAATGTTTTTAAACCACACATTAACTTTTGCAATAATATAATATTAATATATTATAACAATCCCCCACATATTGCAAAAGAAGTTCAAAGAAAATTCTTTGACTCAAATAGTTCAAACACTAAAAGAAAGATAAGAAACTTTTATTTTGGGTCTCATAGGATGTAATCATCAGAGTTGGTATAGCAAACTATATGAACCAGTCTTAGATTGAGATACTTAACACACAATGTAGTTGGTATAGCAAGCTATATGAACCAAAGACACTTGACGTGTGTTAGAGGTTTATCAATCACAATACACTCCCACAATCCTTGTTGTTATCGCTGTGTTGCGCTTACTAGGTCATGTGCGTGCCCGGTATTCATGAGTGCTCTAGAGATCATGTCACGATCTCATGCAAGCAGCCCCACTCGACACTCATATAAGTGATTTCATTAAGTGTATGCTGCAAATCATACACCACCCATAAGGGATATGAAAATCATTAAAAACTTTGTTTAAGCTAAAATTCTTTCACCACATAGAATTTCAATAACAAAGTTTAGTCTCTCAATAATGCAGTCTCTAGCACTTTCGCACACACCATAGAATGGACACAATTGATTAAAATCAATTTAGTGCTATCAAAACTAACAAGTGACTTGTTTTTACCCATATGAACCTTATTCATGGGATCTCCAATCACAAAGGTTGGATTTACCATCACTTGTTTGTTTGCAAGTGGCTTAAGTCTCATTCCCCTCGATGTTTCTAATATCATTTGTCTTCCCAGGGGTTTTGTTAGAGGATCCGCTAGATTTCGTTCTGACTTATTGGCAATCATAGTGTATTGACACCAATGGGGTTGGTTTCATTCCTAGTGGAATGTTTGCTAAGAAGTTTTTCAACCACTTAGCCTCACTGCCAGCCATCTTAAGAGCGACAAACTCAGATTCCATTGTTGATCTTGCAATAATTGTTTGTCTGGCTGATCTCCATGGAATCGCACCACCCTCAAGTGTGAATACATAACCACTAGTGGATTTTGTCTCATGAATCAAAGATCCAGTTAGCATCGCTGTACCCTTCTAGTACAACTGGAAATCCACTGTATTCAATGGCATAATCCATTGAACCTCTTAAGTATCTCATAAGCCTAGCAAGTGCATCCCAATGTTCTTGATTTGGACATTGAGTGTACCTACTCAGTCTACCTATTGCATAAGCAATATCAGGTCTAGAAAAGCTCATCAAGTGTAGTAATAAGCTCCCAATTATCTGGGCATACTGAGGCTGAGACAATGATTCTCCTTTATTTTTCATTAATTTAGAATAAACATCATAAGCGGTACTCACTGGTTTTAAGTCATAAAACCAAAACTTCTTATGAAGTTTCTCAATGTATTGTTCTTGAGATAGTAATATACTATCTCCCTTCCTTATGATTCTAATACCTAAAATCATATTGGCTTCACCCATGTCTTTCATTTCAAATTTTGATCCTAGAAACAATTTAATTCTAGCGACAATTTCATTGCATGTACCAAAGATTAACATAATCCACATACAAGCATATAATGACACAATCACCATTTTCAAACTTAGAGTACACACATTTATCAGCATCATTAGGTGAAAAACCATCACAAAGTAACACATTATCAAGTTTTTCATGCCATTGTTTTGGTGCTTGTTTCAACCCATACAAGGATTTTAAGCGTTTACATACTTTATCCTCTTGACCATGCACAACACACCCTTCAGGTTGAGTCATATAAATTTCCTTCTCTAAATCACCATTCAAAAAGGCTGTTTTAACATCCATCTGATGTATCACTAGTTTATGGATAGTTGCTAGAGCTAACAACACTCGAATAGAGGAAATCCTAGTCACTGGAGCAAAAGTATCAAAGTAATCTATGTTAGGTTTTTGAGTAAATCCTTTTGCTACTAACCTTGCCTTATACTTCTTTATGGATCCATCAGGGTGATACTTTTTCTTAAAGATCCACTTACAACCAATGAGTTTTGCTTCTTTAGGCAAATCTACTAAAGTCCAAGTATTGTTTTTTTGAATTGATTCAATTTCAGTCCTAATGGTCTTATCCCACTGTTTTGCATCAGGAGCACTAGTAGCTTCTATAAAGCTTATTGGATCATTATCAACAAGATAAGTATAAAAGTCATCTCCAAAGGAAGTTTCCTTTCTCTGTCTTTTACTTCTTTTCAAATCCTCATTCATGGTATCACTATTATCATTACCATCAACAGGTTGAGACATCTCACTAACCTTTAAGGGAAACACATGTTTAAAAAACTCAGCATTTTTAGTCTCCATTATAGAATTTCTCTCAAGTATGTTACTTTAACAACTAGAAATCTATAGGTAGCACTATGTTCAGCATTACCTAAGAACATACAATCAAAGGTTTTAGATCATATTTTCCTTTTCTCAGGATCGGGTAACATCACCTTAGCTAAGCACCCCCACGCTCTTAGATATTTAAGGTTAGGTTGGTAACCTTTCCACAACTCATAAGGAGTTTTACCGGTTTTCTTATGGGGTATTCTATTTTGTAAAAAACATGCAGTAAGCAAGGCTTCTCCCTAAAGGTTATCAGGTGCACTAGAACTAACAAGCATAACATTCATCATTTTTTTAAGGGTTATATTTTTTCTCTCAGCTACTCCATTAGACTCAGGTGAATATGGTGGGGTCACTTCATGGATAATTCCTTCTTTAACACAATAATCATTAAAGAGCACATACTCACCACCTCTATATGATCTAATCCTTTTAGTTTTCTTATTCAATTGATTTTCTTCTGCTTTATAAGTTAAAAACACATCAAAGACTTCATCTTTATGTTTAATTAAGTAAACTTTGGTGTATCTAGAATAATCATCTATAAATGTTACAAAATAATTTTTACCTCCTCTAGACATGGTTTGTTTCATATCAGCTAGATCAGTATGAATTAATCCTAATAGCTCAGTTTGGCGTTCTACAAAAAAAAACATGTTTTCTTTGTTAATTTAGATTCTACACATATATCATATTTACTACTCTGTTTATCATGCATATTGATCAATCCTAGTCGTTGTAATTTCAAAACATAAGAGGAATTCACATAACCTAATCTAGCATGCCATATATCATACGAGTCAATAATATAAGCAGCATAACTTGATTCATTAATATTTTCAGAAACATTTAGAATGAAGAGTCCTTGATCACAATATCCTTTCCCCACGAAAACATTATTTTTGTCATAATGATCTTGTCAGACTCAAATGACACTTTAACCCCCACCTTTCCCAATAGTGCTACAGAGATTAAATTAACTTTGATTGATGGCACATGTAGCACATCACTCAAGGCTAGAGTCTTTCCAGATGTGAGTTTGAGAAGAACTTTTCCTTTTCCTAGAACAGGAGTGGTCCTGGAATCACCGAGGTAAACGTGTTCTTCTCCATCTCCTACACTAGTGTAAGAGGTAAATGCACTTTTGTTTGCACAGATGTGCCTGGTAGCACCAGAGTCTACCACTCACTTGCTCACATTAGTCATCAGATTCACTTGAGAAACGACCACAACAATAATGTCATCTCCTTCGACTATATTAGCCCTAGGAGGATTGTCGTTTCTCACTCTACGCCTGCACTGTGGTGCATGATGGCCCAACTTCCCACATACGAAACAATTTCCTTTCTTCTTAAAGGTGGATTTAGATTCATTAGGACGGGATTGAAGAAAATTATTTTTGTTTTTGTGATCAGGTTTGTATTCGTACATTTTGGGAGCAGGTTTTACTTCTACCATATTTGCTTTCGCAGATAAAGCTTTCGCCATTGCAGTAGCAGACTCCTTCCTGTTGGTATCTTCAATTATTATGTGTGTAATGAGTTCTGGCAGAGACATTTGTTTGTGCCTTTGTTTCAATTGTTGTTTGTAATCTGTCCAGGATGGCGGCAATTTCTCGATCAGAAGTTCAGAAACAAATTCATCCGGTAGCAGAATATTTTCTGCTTTGATATCTTCCAGCAGCTTGTGGTACTCATTGATTTGAGTTTTTATGTCCTTGTCTTCAATCATCTCCCAACGGTAGTAGTTTCCTATGACGAATCTTTGTCTGATGACATCTTCGGCAGTGTATTTGAGAATCAACGAGTCCCAGATGTCTTTTGCTTCCTTGTAGGAACAATACACATCGAACAAATCATTAGAAAGTGCACTAAGGAGAGTGTGTCGGCATAATTTATTCGCGTAAGTCCACTCTTCAACTAGTTTTGAGTTTGAAGGAATAGTGGAGTCGGGCTTCGGAGATGAAAGAGCAACAACAACTCCATACATGTCTAAAAGGGTAGACACGCGTTCTTGCCAACATCGAAAGTTCTGTCCAGAGAAAACCTCGACTTTGCGAATACCGTCTGGGTTCTAGAAGCAATGGTTTGGCTCTCTAAAGGCATGTTGTTGATGTCAGCCATAGTCCTTAAGATTATTGAAAAAGGGCTGAGAGAATCACGAACAAAATTTTCTGAGGCGTGTAGAGTCATTGTCCTTAAGGACTTATTCGCAGTGTGTTGTGCAAGTCCCCTAGAATACAACAAGAACTTCCCAGAATATTTCTGAGGATCTCAGAACTAACAAGGATATCTCAAAAGAGTATAAAAATTACCCAAAATAATTTTAGAAAAGAGAAAGAGCTAAATAATGAAACTCAGAAAATAGGAAAATAAAAAAGACTGAATTTGGTGTGTTTTTGGATGGAGGAGGAGCTCCCTAATTATAGAGTTAGAAAGAATCAAGAAAATAAAAGAAATTAAAAAATCATAAACGATTTAATTAAAAAAAGAATTTGAACGTTGAAAGAAAATGAACGTTGCCACGTTCCAAAAATCAAGCTCACAATTTAATATTTTTAAACCACACATTAACTTTTACAATAATATAATATTAATATATTATAACATTACATCAGCTTAAACTTAAAGTATTTTATTGAAAAAATAGTCTTTACTTAATAAGTCAATTATACGAAATTGAATTAAACTTAAATTTAAATTTAAGATATGATTGTTAGGTTTATGTTATTATAACATAAATGGTTAGGTTATTGTTGTTATTTTATACAGAGTTAGTTAGGTTATTGTTGTCCTGTTGTCTGTCTTTAAATTATTATGTTGCTTTTCTTGCTAATGGCATCAAAATCATTAAAAATATGTAATTGCTGGGTTTGATGTCATTTGTTATTGGATTTTTCCATAATATTTAGTTCTAGATATGAGATTATGTTGAAGAGTCACATTAATAAAAAAATAAAAAATAAAATTATATTATATAGATAAATATAAATTTTATTTTATAAGTCTATGTAAAGTTGAATTATGTTTAAATTTTTTTGAAGTTGATAAGCAAATTTTTACGTTGACATTGTTAGTTTACAATTTAAAATTATACAATATATTCTCGCAAATGTTTAGATTACATAATTTTCGAAACATAAAACTCCATAATTTTCACTTATAAATTGGTTAATCTATAGTATTGTTCTAGATAGAGTAATTTAGGATATCTTAGACAAAAATCAGAAATGCAAAAATACATGGAGAGAAGGAGAAACTAAAAGTTTTAATTTTGACTTTTGCCACACCCCCAATGAATGTGCAAAACGAAATCACGAGGTAGCGGAAGCAAAAGCCCAGCATGAGCAATTGCAAACAAGAGGCCCAAGAACAATAAGCCCATTCGCCAACTTTTTAAATTTCTAGTTTGCAGCATGTAGGGGTCAACCTGAATTCTGAATCGATCTAATGCATTCCAATATGTTTTTGCTTGAAAATATTCAAAAACACATCTACATGAATGACAATGATTGCTTCACGTGAAGGTTTTAGCCTAAATTTTTGTGACACTTATTTCTTTTTATTACGCTTGCCTTTGTTAATTTAATGGTTGGATAACTTTTATAACATTCTATAGTCAACTACCATTAAACATCTTCAACAACAAATCAGATTCCGAGAGCAATATCATTACTTACTATAAAGTTAAATGAAATGAACGGTCTTCTACATCATTTTTTTAACTCAAGCTTCTGCTTTTACATATTTTTAATTCTTTTATATAAAATATAAATAGGTTTAACTGTAGTCCATTACTTTCAACATAATTACGAGTGCTTCTCAATGCATTTATATCACTTGTTCCGTTTTGGACTTTCAATTTTTATTTAATTTTCATCTTTCTTTCTGTCGTAATTCTAACACTGGCTACCGCGTTTTGAATGCCGGTTGAATATCATCGCATTTCGAATTCAAGTTCTTTAGTTGTTCCTAGTGCAATCTTCAATCTTATGGCAAAAGTCAGGGATTCTTTCGCTATAACTATAAATAATAGCTTTACTCTTAAGATAGATATTTTCAAAAGGAAATGCGACAGGAATAAAGGTGAAAATTAAATAAAAATTGAAGATATAAGACGAAACAGATAAGGTGTAGGAAGAAACACTCCATAATTATTATGAGCGATTCTCCCTGCACCTCACTTCCTTCCTCCTGCACCCCCAATTTTACCTTTTTATCCTTCATTTAATAAAAAGTCAAACTTAATCAAAGAATTAATGTCTAATCTCCTAACCGCATTTCGAAGTGCGGAAACTAGTGGCCGCACTTCGAAGGGCGTTTTCTCTGTAGTCGCACTTTGAAGTGCGTTGTTTATATGGTTTTTATGTTAGCCGCACTTCGAAGTGCGGAAATGCGGTTTTTATTTTTTGATTTTATTTTTTAACCACATTTTAACTACATATATAATAATTAAATTATTATAAATAAATCCAAAATAATATTTAACTTACAGATAATAATTATTATTTAATTCAATAAACAATTTAATAATTATTTCAATTTCATAAAAATTAAAATACTTAAATAAAATTAAATACATAATAAATAATATATTATGAAAATTAAATTTATTGAAAAATAACAAATTCAACAAAATTTAACAAAAGAAAAAAAATAATTCAAAAAAATAATTGGATTCTCCATGCCGCATTTCGAACTGCGGTGAGTGGGTTCGTGAATCTGCGGTTTGTCTTTGTCGCAGTTCGAAATGCGGTTTCCCTGACTGCACTTCCAACTGCGGTTTCCCTGTGCAACTCCAACAAACGCTCTCCGACGAACACGAACTAACCTCCGACGCACGAACACCCAAACAAGCACATGCATAGAACAACAAAGAAAGCAGATAAGGAAGGTACTAACCTGGATGCCAGAAAAATGGAAGGTACTGGTACACGGCAGAGAGAAGAATAGCAGAATAAGGGAGAGAAAAAGAATGAGAACTGATTTGGAAGGGGGTGTAGGGTTTGAGTTTGAGATGTTTGAGATGCGGCATATTATCTTTGTGTGAAAGGACGAAGGGTATCCTCGGAATTAAAATATGTTTTGGAGGTGCAGGACGAAGCCGGTGAGGTGTAGGGAGAATCGCTCGATTATTATTAGTGATTATTATGGGAAGTTGTTGATAATGTGTTAACATAAAAGAATATTACAGTTGGGTGTGGTTTTATGTGCAAAGTACATGCAAAATAATGAATTTCCCATAACACCAATGGGAAAAAGTTGACTTATAGATGATTCTTGTGCACAACACATTGGATTTAGAGTTTATCGAAAACTTAGCAAGAATACTATTTCCAAAGTTGGGATTGGAAATCGAGCAATATTATATTACAAGGTAAAGGAAAAAATGAAATTAAACGTGGTTAAGGATTGGAGTTAATAGATAATGCCTTCTAAACTTTAAAATTAATTAAAACCTACCCTAAGTGTAACATTATTAAAGAAAAAAGTAAGATGACAAATAATGTTGGGTTTAACTGGGGTAGGAGAGTCTTAACCTTCCTAATCCCATCATCAATCCCAAAGTTTTCTATAATCTTTTTTTCAGTAATAGAAATAAAAAGATTAGTGTTGCTGGTAATTAATGTTTCATATCTTTTATTCACCTAAAAAGTGAGAATATTGCTTTACACATATGAGTAAAAAGAGAAATTTATCTATCCTATATTCAAACATCTTAAAAGAAGTTTAACAATTTTATACAATAATTAAATACTAAAATTATTGATTAAAACCCACCAATAAATATAATACAGTCTTTGATGTCAAAAGTTGATTAATATATATAATAATATGTTATCAAACACGTATTACTCCATCATCATTATGTAATTTTGTATTCATAAAATTATTAAATATTTAAGAAAAACTTATAAATACAACAAAATTACCCTATTACAATGTCTAAAGAAATTAATGTGCACAATTGAATAGCTTGATAACAAAATTTTACAATTACGATATTGGAAAATATATATTACCCAAACTAAAACGTTTTATGTGAATGTGTGTTAACAAACAAAATATTTATGTATAATATTTTGATAACATGATGATATTTTTTATTTTATTTTGAAAAGTATGATATAAAAATATATCTTAACCTAGTTTTATAATTAATTTATTTTACGTATTAGCCATGCATAATCTTGATATTGATTCATAACATTCATCTATTCCGTTACATATAACACTGAGTCTTAATAGAATTCAGGTGTGTTTTTCTACTTGAAAATTATTTTAAAAGTTAAATTAGAAATATAAAAGAAAGTAGAGGCTAATTATTAATTTCTTTTACTTTTCTAATTATAAATTGTTTGGCAAAATATTTTATTTTTTATTTTTTAACTCTTATCATGGAACAAAAAATTATATTAAACATATTGTGTAAATTTAATTTACGTCATTTTAATAATTATAAAAACAAAAAACAAATTTGAAAATTTAAATTTTAACTTAAAAAGGTTATTGTAGGGATGACATACTAATAATATATGTGATAGTTATTTTGGTTTTAATCTATATATTTGAAGTGAGTTGAAGAGAAGGAAAAGTAAGGTTTGTTCCCTCTCTACTAGATCATAAGCAGAACTGAGATAAAAGTTAATGTAATTAAAAATATTTTTTTTAATTATAAAGCTTTAATGTTCAGTAGAGTGTTATAATAGGGAATAGATTGAAGTCTTAAAAATTTATTTTATCAATTTGTGTATTCAATTTTTAGATTTAATCTATTATTTTTTGTTTGAAGTGCTTAAAATTTAATTAGTATTATATTCAAATATTCAAGGAAAAATATATAATTTTATTTATAAGTAGTATTTTAACAAATAAATAACATAAAAAATTGGTTGATATGTATAAATCCAATTTTAAATATTCGAATATTTTAATATACTCTTATCTTACTAAATTTTTAAGATAAAAGATATTTATAAATTTATCCAATTTCTTAGTAATTCTTAGTCTAGTCGCGTTGTCCAAGCTTATATACCCATTAAATAAAAAAGAAAATTTTAAAAAATTAAAATAGAAGTTTCTGAACCTGAAAATTTTCCAGAACTCAAGATGTGTGTGAAAGAGTAGAGATAGCATTTTTACCAATATCTAGTGTGAATGTGTGTTATCTAATAAAGCCTGTGCGTTTTGAAAAAATAAATACAAGATATTATTTAAAAAATATATATTTTTAGCTTGCAAAGAAGAATGTGAATAGGTCAAAAATATATATATATATATATATATATATATATATATATATATAACTTAATCCGGTTAAAGCTTTATTTGATATAAAAGGAATGTGTTTGAGTTTTTAGGGTATGTTGACTTGAAGAATGGATTTGAAGGAGATGAAATGAATGAATTTAAGAGTAAATTGAATATTTTTATTTTAAAGAATTTGGAGGTGAGTGAGAGTTAATTTAAAAATAAAGTTTGTGAAAGTTACGGTAAAATTTAACCGATATGATAGATAAAAAATTATTTTAATTGATAGAAAATAAATATTACTAAAATAATTTTAGTCGTAAAAATAATATAAAATAATTATTATTAATAATATATTTATTGTTAAAAATATTATAAAGAAAGAATTAAAATTATTTTTTAAAATAAAATAAATTTGTATTTAAGTAAAGTCAAACAATTATAGTAAAAAAAATTAAGAAATTTCAAAGTTATTATGCAAATAGCTCTAGGCATGTAGTTCCTTTCATGTGTTTTAAAGTGCATATTTTCATTTATTAATATTCGTACTATCTTCTTCAATTTTTTATTTTATTGCACATAAAAGTGATGACTTGGAGAAATATGGTTATCATATTATGAATTTGGTGGTTCATCTTCTGCATTATTAGGTAACAAAACATATTCTTTCATTTCCTTTTTCTCCTTCCAGGAGACATTAGTGGTAGTAATACTATTGTTTCCTTACCCTCCAAACAAATAACTTTGATGCATTTCTGGGTCATCATGAAAGCCAATTAAAAAAAGTAAAATAACCTTTTTAATACACCATTTGGACTCACCTGGAAAGGTGGAAGAAATGAGGAAGAAGCCTTTAACATTGGAATCGAATACATCTACTCCACAAACCAAATACAGTCTATTAGAATAAAAAACAACTGCTCCTAGAACCAAATACAATTTATTGGAATCGAATACATGTTCTGAAATTGAATACATTTTTCTCTAAAATCGAATACTGCTCCTGAAATCAATTACATATATGTTGAAACTGAATACATAGTCTCTAAAATCTAATAAATCTTCATTGTCTTTTGTTCGTGGATTGAAATAAGATAGATAGTTCTTGAAATCTATTCAAGCTACAACAAGGACTATTTAAACATTTCTTCTTAAATCCCTTGTACATCCGAGCAAAGTATCAGGATTCAAAACCTATCTTTCAAATCTTCACTCTCATTCGCTTGCAAATCATCACAAACGAACATGAATTAACTAACAATTCTATCTTCGTTAATAAGTGTGAATAGTGTCATCTATTCAAACAAATAGAGCCTTAAGAAAATTTTAGTAAATAGGTCGATAAATTTTTTTTAAGGGTTAGTCATTTAACATTTTGTTGTTCTTAGCTTATGTTAGTTTGGTTTAATATTAGATCCATACATGGATGTTAATGTCCTCAACCCGCACATTTCCAAATAAAATGAATGTGTATGTCATGGAAAATAAGGCTACTTATTGGACTTCATTTACATATATGCTTTTCTATTGAACAATTTATTTATTAGAGTGTCGTTCAATGAGTTTTAGATATGCATGATGCGTGACTTAAACCTTATGCCCACTCAACGACACCCAAACAGTTGGGCGTGCATCCAAGCATTTCAAATCTTATCCTCCGTGTTGGATTTGATCGCTACACCTTCATCACTTTCATACCCACCCAAACATGAAGAAAGGATAAGTGTCTATGATTGCCGAAAAGGAAAAATGACTCATCAATCTTTATGCAACTTCACATAAAGGGTTTAAGATAGTATTTTTTATGGTCTCCATAAAAGATATCAATCATGAGCACTTTTTTTATGTCGATGACTGACCTAAATTCCTTTTGTATTGGACTCACAATCCTGAGTGGATAACTCTTGACGCTCGTCTTTGCTTACACTTGAAGAGACGTCAATGTTAGAAGTCCTTGATCAGCATGCCCGCCACCTCCCGACTAAGAAGTTTCTCCAAGTTCTTTCATCCTTTGTGATGACGTTTTTGGTGAATGGATTTTCTAATTATTTTGTTATTTGCTTAGTGCTAACTTAGCTAAGATTTTTGTTGATTTTTATACGTCATTGCTTCCAATAATCCAAAGAAGGCCGATTGATTTCACAAATTTGTGGCACAACGCAGAACTGTTAGGGAAGGATCCGACTCAATCAGTGTTGGTTCTTTCCATCCTTCACCTTTCCAATAGTCATATCCATTATTGATGTCGAAGGGGCAAGAAAACCTATTCTAAGTTTCTCTCTTGACCATTATTTTTCCTACTAAGCAGAGTGTCGTCAAGGAAAAAGACAAGGGGAAGCATAAGAAGAGATCCCATCGTTAAGGGAAGAAGTCTTCTTCTTTCAAGTCTCATAAAAATAATCGTGGAGGAAGGGCATTTAACACCCTTGGTGGGCGACATCTTTGGCATCGATTTAGACTAGGGTGCTAAGGTCTCGTTCAACCTGAGTAGGGCAAAGAAGGACTTGTTGAAAAACATCACTAAGCAGGAGCTTGTGGACGCCTTTGTTGAGCTTAATGTACAAGTTGTGTGACCTACTCTTATAACGTCCCCTTTGACGAAGACAAGTTCGATGTCTTTAAGAACTTTTATGAAAGGAAACTCATGTCACTTCATTATATGTCAATGAGGGAATGATCCTAAAACAACTGCCTCAACCATTGTAAGCCAACATGTTGTCAATGCTTCTCAACAATCTTAGCTTTTTAGTTACTTTTTTGAAGTTATTTTTAGGCCAATGTGCGCATGTTATATTTTGTAGAAAAGTATAGGTTTGGTTATTTAGAATGGTTCTTATGTAAAGGCTATACTTGAAAGGTCATGATTGTTATTCTCTTAATCTGTTTTCCTATTACTAATTTCCTATTTAATTTTTCACCACATGTTGACATGGTCGGTCTTTAAATGGTTATTATGTTTCACCCGATTGGTAGGGGTTCATTGAACTCTTCCTTAATCGATAAATTAATGTTCGGTAGAGGTTTGCTTCATCGAACTCTTCCTTAACTGATTATCAATAGATTTAAATGTTCGATAATAGTTCATTTTAGAACTCTTCCTTAACCGACTAGTGAGTTTAATCACTCGATAAAGGTTCATTTTAGAACTCTTCCTTAACTGATTATCAAGAAATTTAATTACTCGGTAGGGGTTCAGTTTAGGAATCTTCCTTAACCGTCAAGCGTCACTTGGTGATGAAATTATACATGTAAAGGCATATGATTTTATTGCCACAATCACCTCGTCAAGACCTTTGTAGATAAAACTCTCCTTAGGGAAAATTGTTGGTGGTAGGAAAAAGTGCGCTTGTTAGGTTTTACATATCATTTAACTGAAATAAAACTTTAGATGTGATGCGTTCCATGTGTTGGGTATAGCTTTGATGCTCAAATGTTTCAACATGTATGCTCAATTCTTCAAGTTTTCCACTACCCTAAACAATCCTTCCCAATTGGGTGCTAGTTTGTCGTATGCATGTTTCTTCCGAACATCGTTTGTTTTCCTACATATCATGTCTCTTTCATTGAAACTTCTTAGTATTATTATATTTTCGTGCCATAATTCACTTGCATGCTTTTGACCAGACGACAACTAGAAGCCTACGTTCATCCAAAATTTCAAGCTTTGCCTTAAACTATTCACTGTTAAGGTTCATATCTTGTATTTTCCTTTTGGGTGAGGGTTTGTCGACTTTTACAGGTAGCATGACATCCCTTCCATATGTCAAGTTGAAGGGGGTTTCTCTTGTCGTGTCGTACCGTGAACAACAATATGCCTACAGTACCTTAGGAAATTCATCCGCCTAAGCTCCCTTAGTCTTGTCTAACCATTGCTTAAGCTCAACCATGATAATCTTTTCATAGCTTCAACTTGACCATTCGTTTGGTGATGTTCTACAAAGCTAGTAACCTATTTTATGCCAAATTTTTGTAAAACTCTCCTAATTTCATGTCAATGAACTACCGACCTTTACCAGTGATGATTACTTTGGGTAGGCTAAATCGACATGTAATATTCTTCCATACAAAGGTTTGTACCTACTAGCAGTTATCGTTGCTAAGGTTGTTGTCTTAACCTATTTCGTGATATAATCAATGGCCAAAAGTATGAATTTCTTCTAGAAGAAGGTCAATTGGGAAGGGTTTGACAATATCCATTCCCTATTGCTCAAAGGTCAAGGGCAAGATATGCTTTGAAATTTTGATGTGGGCATAACATTGCTACCATGCTCCTGGGACCTCTTTCATCTGTCAAGAAATTTCTTGTAGTTTGCTTCAAGCATTAGCTAGTAATAATCTGCTCATAAGATTCAAGCTTTCAACGTCCTACGCTTGTTGTGTAGGCCGCAAATTCTATTGTGGAGCTCGTCCATCACATATTGAGCTTATCCTAGGAAAGGAATTTCAATAGGGGTGTCAAAAATCCTCTATTGTATAAGTCTTCCCCAATTATAATAAATTGTGTGGCTTGTCGAGTGTCAACATGGTTTATCCTCTCGCATTGGTCTTTTTTCTCCATAAGCATTCTAACTTCTTCCCTCCAAGCATGCTAGTCAGTTATTGATAAACTTAGATAAGCGGTGGTTGTCTTTGTTAAAATTTGCCTTATTATCCTCTCAATGGAAATGAAGGCCTTTGGTATGTTCGTTAGGTCTTAAATCATAATTGTTCCTGTGTAGTTTCTTATCAACCCCCGTTTTGTCACTAGATGAGGCTTTTGCGCGCATATGCTTTCCGAAGTCCCTCATTTCTTTAACTTGCATGAACTTGGCCGCTCTCTGTTTGAGTTTGTCCAAGTTTTCTATAGGTTGCATGCATAGGTTATTTACGAAAGGTTCTGGCTATAGGGTTGTGATTATATGGTGCATAGCCACCTCTAGGCATAGGTTTTGTATGTGCTTAGCCACCTTTCTGAAGTGTTCTATGAACGCTCGGAGGGGCTAAGCTTTCTTTTTCTTGACATTGACTAGAGCAATCAAAGTTAATTGGTGTAGTTGGCTTGTCGCAAATTGTGCTATGAAGTTTGATCGGATAGTGGTGAAACAATCAATGGAGTTTAGCGGTAGTAGGGAGAACCAAGCCAAGGCCTCCCCTTTTAATAAGGTGGAGAAGACCTTGCACTAGATGACATTATTTATTGTATACATCGCCATTTGGTTCATGATCATTCGGAGATACTCGTTCGAGTCGTTGAAGCCATCATACTTACCGAATTGAAGCCATCATACTTACCGAAAATAGGCATCCTTTAGTTATAAAGTAATGGGGTCTCCACGATGCCCGTGGTGAACGAGAACATCCCAATTGTAACCATTGTGACAATGGACAAGTTATGATCCTTGCTAGCTTCGTTGCTTTCCAAAATCGTACAATCAAGTTTGTTGCGTAGTTATTTGCTCGGTCTGGGTAGTGTCGGGTAGAAGGTATGAGACTTTTATCACCCCGACCCTGTCACATGGTTGCTTATTCGCATGCAAGCTTTTTAATTCTTCATCATATTTGCTTTGTATCTCATCAATTTGTTTTTGTAGGTCCCTCATCATCTCCCTTGGGTCCATTGGTCATCTGAAGCTTCCTCCAATACAACATTACTCAACATGTTCCTTATGGTCACAATGAGTTTAGAATGTCGTCACTCGGGCTCACGATGGACACCAAAATATTTTAATAAATAGGGTTGATCAAACTCTTTCTAAGGATCAATCGACCAACAATGTTTGCTCCAAGTTCTATTCGTCAATATCAATCGGTTGATATCTGTTAAAGGTTCTCCAATACTAAAGTTAGTTTTGTCCGAATGTTAGAGTAATAAATATGTAATAATGTCCTACCTTCCACCTTACCTTGAACTTCTAATTATAGTTTTTGTAGTGGGTTTTTTAATTATTGTTGGCCTAATTACGACTCAAACTTCACTAGTCTTGTTTAGAAGTTTAATCATAATAATTTTTTGTTTTAAGTCGTTTCATCTTGATCATTCAATCTTTTTGTAAAAATGTCATCTAATCCACTTGATTAATATAATAAAAATATTATTCAGATAACTCGTTGATTAGAGGATACATACGATAAAAAAAACCTATTTTTATTAACTATACCAATATTGAACTTCAAAAATTTATATTAAATTTGACAAGCCAACTTTTTTTATTTATTTAAATATAATAAACAAACATATTAATTTTATATTAAATATTTTCATAAACTAAAAAATTCACATCATCAACAAAAGAAATATTAAGATAAAACTTTGACTATTAAAAAATTTGTTTCATAATAACTTATTAAATTTTCGTTTATGGTTAGGTTTATTAAACTTCTTAATTGATTGGACTATTCACATTTTAGTATAATATAATAGACAAAAATAAAATAATATATTTTTTCTCAATCCAATTAATCTCTCTTATATGAAACCAATTATTCTCGTATCACTTTAGAGTTAAAATCAACACAGAAAAAAAAAATTTGAACTAATATTTTTAAAACATTATACAATTCACATTTTATTATATACAGATATATGAACAATTTGACTATTTTTTTTAATTGTTTGTAGATGATATGTAAATATAATTGATTATATTATTTAATATAATATATTATTTTATAATTTTCTGTTAAGAACTCAAGTATAAGTGTGAATTTTTTTACATTAAATAAAAAATTTTAAATATTATATAATTTAAAAAATTCATAAATTCATTATCTTAAATTATACACATCTCAACAAAATTGTAAAAATAATATTGTTATAGTTTATTTATTCATTTAACAATTTATTTCGAGTTCATATACTAGTAAATTATTTATTTTACTTTTTACGTATATAATTATAATTTTTATATGATTTTTATTTTGTAATCTAAATAACAAAATACATTAAATGATAGTTACAAAGATTAAATAAAATTATTTTATACATAAATAAATTATAAAGTTTATTTAACTTTAATATATATAAACAAGTAATTAATTTTATACACAGATTTAGATGATTCATATTGCAAAATTGAAATAAATAAAATAATAAGAGCTTAAAGTATTATGTTTATGTTTCTTGGAAGACGGACAGGATAATGGTTTGTGCGCGTAGAAACGGCTTTATTTTGGACCGTTTGTGGCAGAACATTTTTTTGTCCGTATATTAACGTCAATAAAAATTTACAGAAAATTGTTGCAGAAGTAAGAATGATAATCATATAAACATAAATTTGTTCAGTTTTATAAAATTTTAATATATTTTAATTAATGCAATGATTATAGATTTTGTCTGGTACAAATTAATTACTTGGAAACAAATTAAATATGATTTTAATATTTAAATTTTAATATAAAATTGAAATTTATTTATTTTAAAATTTTGTTAATTTTTAAATTTTAAACTTTAAAAGTAAATAAATATATTTTTTCTCAGTTTTTTATATATTAATATTTCATCTTAATAAATGAAAGATTGTATGGCACTTTTTAACTTTAATATAAATTGGAAACATTTGACACTTAAAAAATTTAACATAATTGAAATATATAGAAAAACTTCATGTTAAATTTAATTTACATGTACACATTAAAAAGCTTAATTAATTATTTATCATATTTATTAATACTTTATTATACAAATTTATGTTAAAATTTAGTCAGCATTAGTCTTTTGTACCCATCATTTCATGTAGCCTCTTTCATGCTTCAAAATTTGAACTTGTTTTTTTGGTGGGTATTTTTTTTTTTTGCACAAATAATTTCATTTTCATTCCTAATAAATGCAATATCAGAAACTTGACCCAAATTGTCTGAAGTGGGTACTAAAAAATCTTAAAACTATTAGGGAGCATTGAAAACTTCTACACAAGTCTCGTAAGAAGTGCAAAATTCCAAATATCTTATGCATGTGCATTCATCCAGCCATTTTAGCATTCTTATAAACAAATTTGCACACCCTGAAACTGTTACACTCTTAGGCTTAACTTTCACAAGTTTAATTGAGTTTGATTGGCAAAAATCCATTCTAATAACGTTATTCTAATTTTGATATGATAATATACTCTGCAAATTAATATTAATAAAAAATATAAATCCTAAAAGTTAAAATTTAAACTTTCGCTTGTATCTTGTAATAAAAATAAATTATATACAAATTATATTTAAATTTATGAATAATAACTACAATAAATTAATAATTTCAGGTATATCAGGTTTCCATTTTATATATTACAATTTGGTATTTTAATATTTTGATATGAAACTACAAACATATATTCATACTTAAAAAATAAAGTTGAACTTTCACATTCATTGTATTCAATTTAAAAGATAAATTCAATAATGGATACAATGACAAATCCAACTATAATATATTTTAAATAATTTTAATACCATAGTAAAAATAATTATTACAATTTATTTTAATAAAATTTGTTAAGTTATCATTTATCTATCGGATTGTTGTTGAATCGCCAACAAATATTTAGTTTCTGGCATATTAAATTTTCACAGTAAAAATTATATTAAAAAATTATATTAATTAAAAATAAAATAAAATTATTGTAAAAAAAATTACTTTACATAAATGTGACAACTAACTTTGTAAATTAATTTTATAAAAATAAGTTAGAGCTAAGTACTTTTTGATAAAATATTTTAAAAAAAATCCTTAAATCATTTTATTTTTTGGCCAATTAAAAGGTTAAATATATTGTATTCATCCAACACTATCTATGACCTTTGTAGTAATAATGTATGATAAAACTAATCAATGAACCAGTTACATAAATATAAAATAATATAAAATTATAATGATATAAATAAATAATTTTAATTGATAAAAAATTATTTTATTAAAATTTTAAATTCTTTTATTTATGTTTTTAAAAGTTATATGTGTTATTTTATTTGAATAACTAATTTTTTTGAAATAAGTTAAGCAATAATTTAATTAAATTTATTTATATATACTTTAGAAAATTAAGTTTTTCTTTTTTACATTTTAGTTTCAATTATTTTTTCATGGAAATTTTTTATCATTTTTAGTATATGCAATTTTTTACATAACATGAAATAAGAAACAGTAATTACTTAAATGTGTAATGTTAGATCTTTTATTTAAGTCATATATTAAAGATGATACAATTAATTTTCTTTATAAAATTAAAATAAATAATAATAATAAAAAAATTAAAATATAAAAAAGAAAGAAAATGAAATAAAACTCTTACCATGTAATAAAAGCTAGTTAAGACACTGATACTGTAATGAAAACAGAACATGTTGAAGTGTGGTACTGCAATTAATTTACCTTGTACATCAATTTTACCTTCTCAATGCTCACCTCACATTGCAGTTTCCTACTTTCCATTCTCATCCCCACCCCCACAAACCTAACCAGCTAAGCTACTTATCACTAACAGGGAAACACTCACTTCCCTAATCTTCTTTCACAATTTTTCTTTACATATCAATAAAAACCGCAGAGAATTCCGGCATCAGCCCCTATAAATCAACCCCTGCAACCCTTCCATTATACTAACATTTCTCTCTTCCTTTCTCTCTCTTTCTTTCTTGGAGCAATGGCCAAAATCATGCCATTAGTGCTGTTCATGTTCCTTGTGAATGTGTTTGCCGAAGAGCTTTACACTCTTCCTTCACCTCACCCCCCCACATCAGCCCCACTTCACCCTCCAACTTACCCACCTGCAAACGCCCCTCACCACCATCACCACCACCACCACTCACCGGCACCAGCCCCTGCACCTCTTCACCCTCCTTCTCCCCCTACCCACCCACATTATCCTCCAGCTCCTGCTCACCCTCCTACTCATCATCATCACCATCACCCTTCTGCCCCTGTTCATCCTCCTCTCAACCCTCCGCTTGTTCCAGTTCACCCTCCTCTTAACCCTCCAGTTCATCCTCCAGTGCATCCTCCTGTCAAGCCCCCGGTTCCAGTTCACTCTCCTGTCAAGCCTCCCGTTCCAGTTCACCCTCCTGTTCCAGTGCACCCCTTCCCTAGAAGCTTTGTGGCAGTTCAAGGTGTTGTCTACGTCAAGTCCTGCAAGTATGCTGGAGTTGACACCCTCTTGGGAGCCACACCACTGCTTGGTTAGTATCCATTAACTACTTTTTAACCTTGCTTTCTTTTTTTTTGTTGCAAGGTTATTATATACTGATCCTAAATGTTTTGAATACCTTATAGCTGTTCCATCCAAGTAAAAGTTTTTGCTTCCAGGGAAGTTTAAAAAATAATGACTTGCAGATTTTGTTTTATACTTTTTAGATCTGGTCTTTTTATTTGTTTCTCTACTATTTTCGCCATCTAATTT
This sequence comes from Vigna umbellata, assembly GCF_029865625.1. Classification (NCBI taxonomy): domain Eukaryota; kingdom Viridiplantae; phylum Streptophyta; class Magnoliopsida; order Fabales; family Fabaceae; genus Vigna; species Vigna umbellata. Next base: position 51,816,356 of record NC_142165.1, on the reverse strand, counting down.
ATTTGTTGTGCTGTTTAATCCATTTTAGTTCCACCAGAAGATGATCTGGATAGATAAAGTTAACTTTATTTCACTTTTATTTTACTTTTATTTTATTTTGTATACTTCCCGAAATATTTTATTTATATGGATACTTCCGCTGTCTGCATGTAAGATGATGTTATTAATATTTCAACTCGCTCTTTCCAATGCATGAATGGAGCTTGATTCAAGGAAAGGAAATTTTCCAAAAGCAAAACCCCGTAGAAATGAGTGTGTTTTCAACATAATGTAGCTATCTTTATTAGTTTCGCATCTCAAGGCAAAATAAATCAATGAGTTGGTCTGTGTATCTCTGTTTGAGAGAGAGAGAAAGAGGGACTTCAAAACAGCAATTACTTTGTGATAAAGTTGATTTGTCGTTTGTTTCACGAAAGCTGCACGGTTTCTGAGACCAATACTTTGTTTCTTGTGACTGTTTTCACCATTGTGTAATGGTTACCCTTTTTTACTCTTGTGAAATGACAATGTTATCCCAATCTTGGTAAACGACAAGAGATGAGTGTGTGATGGTTTGAAACTGCAGGTGCCATTGTAAAGCTTCAATGCAACAATACAAAGTACAAGCTGGTCGAAACCACCAAGAGTGACAAGAACGGTTACTTCTACGTGGAAGCGCCGAGGAGAATCACAACGTACGGAGCTCACAAGTGCAATGTGGTTCTGGTCAGTGCACCCGGTGGCCTAAAAGCCTCAAATCTCCATGGTGGTGCCACTGGTGCTGTTCTGAGGCCAGAGAAGCCATTTTTGTCTAAGAAGCTGCCCTTTGTGCTCTACAGTGTGGGACCACTGGCGTTTGAGCCAAAATGCCATTATTAGAAACAAAAGATTTGAATAGACTGAGTATGGGTGTGTTTCCGTTGTGGCCCTGTATCTCAATATTTATGTGTTTTCCGTTTGTAGTGTTTTGAGTTTGAACTGATCATACACAAAATAAGTGACATTGTTCTCGTATGAATTGTTAATTTAGTGTAAAAGAAATGTTGTTTTATGGTTTTTTCTTAAGATGCTGCTGTCTCTATTCTTCTATTGGTCTTCGTTTTTCAATGTTCCTAGATTCTTCTATTTATATTCTTTAATTTTCAAAGGAAAGTGGTAGCCTAAACTTTTCTAAAAGGATCATGAAACATTTTAAACCTTATACACCTATTTCATTATCTTTGTTTTTTCTGCTTTTAAAAATACTAAAGTTTATTTGTTTTTTATTGTGCGGCGATGCGCCATGATCTTTTTCTAAAATAACACCATCTTAGGTAAAATAAATTCAATTTATTGCACTCCGTTTAATAAACATCATGATATATATTAATACTGTAAGTTAAAACAATTAAATTATTAATTTATTTATAATATTAAAATATTCTAAAATAGTTTTTGTATTCTTTTGATACATCGGTATCATGTTTAGTTTAGATAAAAGGTGGGGAAAAGAAGAAGAAGGAGATCAAGGATATACGGAGAAAGATGATATGATAGTAAAGAAAAAAATAAGTAAAAGAATTGTAGCTGGTTTGATAATGGAGAAAGAAAAAGAATTTTAAAGTATTTAATAGCATAATAAACAATTAAAATATTTTTTCCATTAAAACTTAATAAGAATGAATATAAACTAAAGTTAAAATGTAATTAAATAAAAAATGATTATTTTATAAAATTTAGAATATCTTTATGTTATTATATCATATATATTTTTAATATAAAGAATAAATATCAAGCACAATTCCTTTTTAATATAGTGAAACTGTAAAGTATGTTTAATGATTATGTTTTTAGTGGACAACTTTTTCTTTTTTTTCTTTTTAGGCTTGCTTCCTATAGTTTGGAACATTGTTCAAAGTGGTCTTATCTTTTTCAAAATTTTATTATTGTTCATAAATCATTTTGGCTTACGGCGTTAAAGATATAACAGTGTAATGAAGTGGCAAATGTAATCTGTCTAATTTTTTATTACACGTCAACTATGACCCAATTGATATGACAATATTTATGCGAGAGAGTCTTCATGATTTTGCACTCTGACTCGCGGCAGTCCATGGTGGCACTACGCGTTTGATCAACGATGAATGAATAAGAACGCACGAAGAGGCTTCTTGCACGATGCATGGAGGCGCATTGTTTCTGCATTTTTGGCTTGTGCAATTTGCAAATTGGTGGATGCTGCTTGCAAACTAGGGTTTTTGTGATTTGGGTAGTGATTATGTACATTTATGGTTTGTTGCAGGTGTGAATTGAGTTTTTAGGTGTCGCGATTGTTATTTTCTTGTTCATGTTTGGGTTGGAATTTCTGGTTTGCAGGTTAGGGATTTCTATTAAGTTCTTGCTTGATGGTGGTGAGGCGCGACGCATCGTGGATATTTTGCCCTGGTTACTGGTGGGGCGATTTAGGGTTTCATGGTGGCTAGGGTTTGGTTGAATTTAGGCGATTTGGGTTTGATTTCTATGTTTTTTGTTGGTTTTCTCTACTTCAAATTATAGATCTGTGTTGATGGTGGTGACGACGACATGGTGGCCTGAGGGTTTGGTGGTGGCGCATTTCGTTCTACGACAGTGGTGACGGCTAGGGTTTCACGGTGGCGGCACAAGGGTTTCTGTCCTTAGGGAAACTAGGTTTCACGGTGCCCTCCTTTCCTTTTACATTAACATTGCCACATCAATTGGGTCACAGTTTCCACGTAATAAAAAATTGGACATGTCACAGTTGCCACATCATTACGCCATTAGTTGTTAACGTCGTAAGTCAAAAGGACCAACTTGAACCGTTTTTTACGAAATATGAGACAATTGTGAACTTTTGAAAATGGTAGGACCACTTTGAACACAACGCCCAAAACTAGGGACCAAATGATGTATTAAGCTTTTTTTTACTTGATAATTCTGGCAAAAATATTTCGATTGAGTTAGAAATGGTTTGGTTATTCAATATTAAATGGAATTATCAATTACCATACTTACTTCGTATAGACTTTTACTTATATAATTTATATTATATAATCTGTAATGAGCTTTTATTTACTCTCGGTCTAATTACGATTCAATCACCTTTTAATTGTAATTACCAGGTTGATTTGTATTAATCTTTGTAGATGCTCTTAATCACTAAATTACAAATTAGATTCTTGTATGCTCTAGCAACACAACATTCCTTATCTATTTTTTTTATCTACATGCATCATACAGATCTTGTCATTGTCGATGGAAATTTCATCGCGATGTGGGGTGTGGGCACTATGACTCGAAAGGTGTTCAAGCACAACAGACCGAGTAAGACATTGTAAGATGTGTTTGCCTTTACCAAGAGATATCGAACCAGATCTCCATGTTATTCCGTTCGATTCCTAAGTGTGTTTGCAAGTCCAAATATCCTTATGTCTACCCTTTCACTGAAAAACCAACAATATGCTCATTGTAGGGTACAATGAGTTCTTGAGATATGTCCATTATTTTGAGTGTTTTCAAATGCAAGATGTTGACCTTGACCGACCAACACTTTGGTAATGTCGTAATTAGCAAGATCAATCATTATCATCATTGAATAGCCCTAGTTGGGGTCATGCGCTTTAAAATATTCATCTATGAATCTGATAAGAGGCATGCTTTTCACAAGCCTTTCCATTCGTTGCACTATTTTTAATGCTCAAATATCCCTCTTTCGAGCGGAAGCTGACAATCCTTCTTCTGCAAAACCTCCCAAAATTGTGTTGATTACCCCTTTTAATGGGAGATCGCTACTCCTGTTCCTAATGCGACTTAGTCCGTGGATTGGTTACATGCGCCGATCGGATCTTCGACCTTCCTTTCTAGGGAAACGACTTCTTGGCAGCTTGCACCATCGAGGGGGACTTCTCTCAACGCGTTCGGCTTTCACAAAATTTTCCAAATGACCCTCTCGAATCAGTTCTTCGATTTTATCTCATAGGGAAACACATTCCTCAGTAGTATATCCGAGGTCGTGATGGTAAAGACAATGTTTGTTACCGTTCAAGTTAAGAGGAGTGACTTCGGAAGAAGATCCTTACTCAAAGCTTCTTCTAGGACCTTTACATGTGGACCGTTCAAGGAGTTCATTTTTGAAAGTGTAGTCCTTTAACGAGTTCCTTGGATCATGCACTGTTTTTCTTGGATGAATTTCTATAACTCCTTTCACCGATGAATGACTCGACTCTCATCTAATTAAGGAAATCTCTCATATCTTCCTTTTGCATGAAATTTGTGGCTCTCTTTCTTAGCTTGTCGAGGTTCTCTGTAGGTTGGATGCACAAAATGTCGACAAACGAGTTAGGTCGTAACACCGTGATCATATGGTGCATGACCATGTCAAGACTAACATTCTTAATTTGCAAGGCAACCTTACCAAACCGATCCATGAAGGGCCAAAGAGACTCATCCTTCTTTTGTCTTACATTGACCACAACAATCGAGGTCAAGTGTTGTTGTCGGATGGTGGAAAATTATACTCCAAACTTTGACCAAATTGTGGCGAAACAATCTATAGAGTTTGACAAGAGTAATAAAAACTAGGCTAGGGCCTCTCCCTTTAACGAGGTAAAGAAAACTTTGCACCAGATAGCATAGCTCGTTATATACACCATCATTTGGTTTATGGATATTCTAATATGCTCTTATGAGTTGGTGAAGGCATCATACTTGCCGAAAATAGGAATCCTCCAGTTATAAGGTAGGGGTTTCCATAATGCTTATGATCGACATATGGGTATGATCCTTGTTGGCTCTGTTGTTCTCCTTAATCGTATAACCAAGTTCATTGTGCAATTGTTTACAATCCGAGAAGTGTCGGGGTGGAAGGCACAAGATTCTTATGACCTTAACTTTATTGCATGGTTGCGTTCTCTGATTGCAAGACTTGTAACTCTTCCTCATATCTGCTCTGAATTTCATCCATTTGTTTTTGTAGGTTTCTCATGATCTCGAGTCCAATTGGTCATCCGAAGCTTCTTTTAACACAATGTTACTCATCATATTCCTTATGGCCACTATGTGAGTTTATAAGTGTTCGCTTGGCTCTACGATGAGCGTCAAAATATTTCCACTGATCAAGTTGAGTACTAATAACTCTATTTGGTTTGATGCAATTTTTGCTAGGTTCACAACCGCTTAGATGGTACCTGGAAAGTGTACTATAATGCAGCATTCAATCATCATAACTACCTCACATAGACCCTATTAATATAAATTGGAATCCACTTTTACTTATCACCAATCTAACTATGATCCAATTACCTCTTAATTCAAATTACCAAACTGATTTAAGTTAATATTTGTAGATGTTTTTAATCACGCCAGGTGTATATCCGGTTAGTAACTTAAACAATCAGTCATATTCTTTTAATAAAGTGATACAATTTTGTTTGTTTTGTCAATTATTCTCTTAGATAGGTTTAATAATTCTATATCGGCTGAGCAATCTACGTTAGATCAATTGGATTCGTAATATATAATTCCAATACTTATTCTATATAATTATATGAAATTTACGTAACAAATTTAATGCTTTCTCTTTTTTTTTTAAAACTTCTTTAATTAATGTCCCTTGAGCGAAGTTTAACAAAGGTAGGAATAGGTTTTTCAAGTAAATTATCGCATGAGATCATATTACACAATTAAAAATTATTTCCATTGTCTACTTTTATAATTTTATTGTACAAGTCATATCTAGTGGTAAGTAGAACGTTTCTATTTTATAAAAGTTCGGATTATGTTGGAATGATAGGGAAATTAGGACTCAAGATCACAGTAGTAAGAAATTATTTTCTTAAATTAAAACCAACTTTTGTTTTAGAGAAATATACAATAATAAATATTTTTTGTATTTTGAAGTATAAATATAATTATCAAATGAAATCGCAGAAGACCCTTATATTGAAGGAAGAGTAGATTTTAGATTTTAAAAATTATATCACATAATAAAACTTAAAAAAAATAAAAATTTGGGTTTTAGTGTGTAAATATTTATAATACATTTTTATTACGTATAAAATATTTTATTTCAAGCATATAATTTAAAAATATTAAACATGAAAAGAAAATTTAGTTATTTTCTGAAAAATGAAAGTGTGTTATTTTAATGTTTGGGTATTTAAAATTTAAAATGATGAAAGTTAAAACATCGTTACATTATAATTATGCTCACTTTTAGATGACTTTTCTTCCTTCCATTTACAAGTATCATTACTCATTATTAGCTTGTATCACGCCACGGTTTTATTTATAAATGACAAAATATTTATATAAATGAATGTAATGATTTATGTATGGAGTTATGAAACACACCTTTTATATATATATATATATATATATATATATATATATATATATATAGATATATGGGTTTGCTAACGCGCCTCTTGGTACATTTTAGCAATATTTATCAAGTTTTAGTAGACAAAAATATTCTTATATATCATGAATTCTAAGTTTTAAGGTTAAGGGTATTTTAATAATTTTCATTCTTAAAACTAAAAAAAAACCCTAAAACTCTCTCATTCCTCTCAACCCTTTCTTTCTCATTTATAGGGTAGGGTTTCGCTGGTAATCAATTAAAGGGTTTCCGTAAATATTGGGAAATCAAGAATATCAACAGACAACATACGTGTTTCTTAAACATACTATCTCAAGATCATAAAAATCTTGATAGTACTCAAATTGCCGCAATTGTATCAAATTATGTCTGCACAAACCCCTCCATTCTCATCAAGAGTTTGATTGCAGATATTAAAGCTCGATTAGGATATTTTGTATCATACAGAAAAGCTTGGATCGCAAAACAGAAGGCTCTTGCTGTGGAGTTTGGTGAGTGGGAAGAGTCTTATAACCATCTGTCGAGGTGGTTGTATGCCGTGAAGGATGCAAATCAGGATACAATTTTACAATGCACTAGTTCTCCAGTGGTGATTGATGGAGAAACTAACAATAATTGCTACATTATGGGAAGAGTTTTCTGGTCTTTTAGTCCTTGCACAGAAGGATTCAAATATTGTAAATTCATTCTCCAAGTTGATGGAACATTTCTAACGGACAAATATCATGGAACTTTGCTCATCGCCATAGCTCAGGATGACAATAAAAATCTTTTTTCATTGGCATTTGCCATTGTAGAAGGTGAGACAAAGGAGACCATGATATGGTTCTTTCAACTACTTCGAGAACATGTTTGCTCTCAACAAAATACTTGCATAATCACTGACAGAGGAAAGGGTATCCTATCGGCCTTAAGATCAGAAGAAGTTGGTTGGGAAGAAGATGGTTTGAACTCAATTTATTGCATACATCATCTAGTTTCCAACTTCAACAACAAATTCAAAAATCAGGAGCTCAAAAAACAATTCATCAATTTAGGTACTACTATAAACTTTTTTACTACCAATTTACTGTTTATATTTTGATAACATAATTGTACAATTTTTTTATTTATTACGTCCTTATAGCTTACGAAGTCAAGCAACTCACTATCACGGCAAAACTTACTACACTAAGAGACCAATACCCACAACAAGTTGATTGAATAGATAAAATTTCATTAAAAGAATGGTCTCAAGCTTTTGATGGAGGGAGAAGATATGGACATATGACCACTAATCTTGCTAAGTTTACCAACTTTGTTTTAAAGGGATCACGTTCATTACCAATTTGTGCTTTCATCAGAACAACATTTGAGAGGACACAATCATGGCTTATTCAACAAGATTAAAAGCAAACTACATGCTACAAGCAGACCACTAATTTCCTGAAGAAATCGACGACATTATTTGGAAAAATCAACAACAATCCGCATTTTGTCATTTTCATCGCTACAACCGTGAAAATTCTGAATTTGATGTTCAAGAAATTTCAACACCTCACCAATACTGCCCTGTTCCAATTTCCTATAAGGTCAGACTAAATGAATGGTGGTGTGATTGTGGTCACTTCCAAGCTACTCGTCTCCCCTGTCATCATGTCATTGTCGTTTATGCATATTCTCATATACCACTAACCCAAGTAATCGATCCAGTGTACAGTCTTAACAACATTTACAAGGCATACGAAGTATAATTTCACCCAATCCAAAATGAAGATTATTGGTCTGTGCATGCAGGTCCAAACTTCATACCATATCCTCAAATCTAACAGAAGGCATCCGAAAGACCATTTACAAATAGGATTCGTAATGAGATGGATCAATCCACTCCAGATAAGCCGAAAAAAATGCTCTTACTGCCGCAACGAAGGTCATCATAGGAGAAATTGTCCATTTCGTCAGTAGTTATTTATTAATCTTACCATTTTGTTATCCAATCAATAATTAATAAATAACTATTAATATTTCTTATTAATATTTCATATAAATTTTATTTTTTTATTAAGTTTTTCTTCATTCATTAAATTATAATGACAATTTCTTTTTTCCTCTAACACAAACAACAAAAGAAAAATGTATACAAAATAAAAATGTCATTCAACACCCAAAGACTCTGGTAATCGATTACAACAAGGTTGCAATCGCTTTCCATGGAGTTTTTGCCCACTGAACACTCTGGTAATTGATTACAACCTTGTTGTAATCGACTACCAAGAAGTTTATCCACACTGAACCTCCTAGTAATTGATTACAAGAAGGGTGCAATCGATTACCATTGTCAATTTTGCCTACCAAGGTGAAGTCGTGTAGGGAGGACACGACTTTATCACGTTGTAATCGATTACAGTGCTTGGTAATCGATTACAACACCATGAAGTCGTTTTTGGGTACACGACTTCAACACTAGTCAGATGAACAATGTGAAGTCGTGCAGGAACACGACTTCTTCATTAAAAGTCGTTTGGGCCACGATTTCCATATTTTCCTATTTTGAAAATAACTTGTCTACTTCCATATATAGGATGCAAATTTGCCTTGGTACATTTTCCTATAAAACTTACATAATAGCACATTCATAAAAAAAAGTTTACTTCAATACAAAATATCAATACTTAATATTTCTCGTTATTTTCATGTTCACTTAGAATATAAAAATGTTTACTTTAATATAAAATCTCAATACTTAATACCTTTATATATTATTTGCGGGAAAGAATGTTTTATATAATTTTCATAAAATATAAACATAAAAAAAATTATAATTTAATTTAGAAACAAAACATAATTTTTCTTTATAATTTAATTTAGAAACAAGACATAAATTTTTATAATAGTCTGAGAACAAAAAATATATTTAACTTTTGATTTTATCAATTAGAAATTCTTAATGATAGTGTTCTTTACTAACTAAAGCATTGAAACATCATTTGTAAGTGATTCTCTATGTTATGACTGTGTTATGATTCTTATATTTCTCATTTGTGTCAAAATAATTTTTCATCATTAATAATTCATTTTACATATAAAAGATATAAAATTGTACCTCATTAACATATTAGCTAGTCGGTAAGAAAATTATGGTGTTTGCTTAACCAAAATATTCTCAATCTGATGTTTGTCTTTATTCAATTGAATGGTACATTAATCTCCTGTCAAAGAGATACAACTAGAAACATTAGAAATAGTTTAAAGTTTGAAAAAGATAAGATTCATTTGAAGTATTTACGGGTGTGCTAAGAGTAAAATATTTAAAAAGAAATGGATAAGAATGAGACTGAGGTTGGATACCAGACATGTTACATAATGATTAAGGTTAGGGTTAACATAGATTTTATATTAGTATACTGTACTAATATTTGGTTTGGGTGGGTCCATATGGTGCTTGGTCCCCCAAAAGGACGTGGTAATTACAGCTTGTAGGGTAGGGGTACCTCCATTCTCATCAATCCTTGAATTACTCAAAGGTCACCAAATTCATTATCAGTGAGAATGACTTCTTCTGCCCATCCCTATCACTATAGTTACAAACGCCGTTACAACAAATTTTTTATATTTAAAAGTTTGTCATCTAACAATTATTTATTATTTTTTACTTTAATGCAATTTTGAGTAAATTATTTGTTATATTAATTTATAGTTACTCGTTATTATATCTTTTTTATGTTATTTTAATTATCTCTCATGTTTTTTAAATTAAAATCAATTTTTAAAATGAGATTTATATTTATTTATGTATTATAAATTGATTTTATTTTTTGTTCATGTGAAATTTATAAAAAATGTTTAAATATATATTTTTTTAAAAATGGTTCAGTTTAAACTCTTAGAAGTGTGGTAAGATTTCGAAAAACAACATTAAGTTGAATATTAGTTTTAAGAGTATTATTTTTGAAAGAATAAAAGTTTTAAGAGTTGAAAAATAAGTTATATTAGTAGGCGTAAAGTATAACCTATAAAAATTTGTAAAGCATAATTCACCCTCTTTAATTAAGATGGTTAATTAACTATAATCAGTTTGATGAACATTGAAATTCAAACTAAAATTTACTTTGATTTGGTTCATAAACTGCTGTCTTATAATGATTGGATTTTTCTCTTCTTTTGCTAAAGGAGTGTAATTTGTTTTCCTGTTACCAATTTCTCTTATTGACTTAACTAGATTGTCATATTGAAAGGGATATTGTAATTATTACTAATTCGGAAGAATTTTCATAGATGATTTCATAAATCATATTAATATATTTATTTATAAACTTTCAAGTTGTTGAACAATGATAAAGTGTTTCACGTATAATTTAAATGATGACAAATGAGTCAAACTAGTTAACTTGATTTTTTTTTAGTTATATGTATAATTAGTAGAATAATAACTTATATTAAAACAATTTTAATGCTATCAAAAACTAAATTATTTTTTATTTGGATTAGTTAATTTGAGTTAAGTTCCTAATTAGATTTTATTCGTATGTATAATTTGGTATTATTATTTTAAATAAAAGAGAGTATCCAAATTGTAAGAGCCTAGAAAATAGAGTAATAAGGTAGATAAGTGTGTTAAAATAATGAGATCGATTATTTTATTTTAAAATAAGTCAATAAAATAAATAAAATTTCATACCGTCGTCTCATTACTTAAAATAATTTATCTCTCTAAAACTCGTTATCTAAACTCTCTCTACCTTCTCTCTACATTTTCTTACTTCCTGATCTTCTGTTTACGATCAGAAGATGCTTAGACGACCACGACATCAAGGCCTACACATCCAACCGATCAATTTCTGCTTTACAGTAAGTTTCTACTCATTTTCTTTCCTCTTTGCTTTGGTCAATGATCTTGCACACAACTGTTATGCATGTATCATTTAACTATCTTTTCTTGTTCTTGGTGAATTTAGAGTTCTAAAAACTCTGTTCGTTTCCAATTTAGTGCCTCGTAGGTCTGTTTAGGAATTTCTTGCGTTTTAAGCGATCGACAAGACATTTTCTGTGGGTTGAGCTGTTATTTTGAGGTAAGGCAACCTAGCTTGTCTTAATTGTATTTGTAGTGTAAATTTAGTAATTTTATAAATTTTAGACGTTTTAGTAAAAATTGGTGTTTGAGTAAAGTTGACGTATGTTAAATTTGTGTTTTGATGATATGGTGTTATTGTATATGGGTATGAAGATGTGTTTGTTGTTGTATACTATTTTATTTGTGTGTGATGAGGATATTTGATTGTTTGGAACAAAATTCAAGTGGTTGTGAAAGTAGTAATCAAGTTACTTAGAATTTAAGTTTAAAAGAAGGAGTCTTGGGCAATGAAATTTAGAAATAAGTATGAAAATGTTATGGGATATGTTTTGGTACTGTCATGAGGTAATTTAGAACTTGTTAGGAGGGTTATATGGTTAAACTGTATGAAATGAAAAGGGTAGTGTATAGGAGTTGTTTTCAAGTATTTTTGGTGTAAATGAGGGTGTTGGGTAGTGAAATGGTGAGGTAAGTGGTCTGCATTGTTTTGGAAGGATAAAGGTATGTTATCACACCTATTAGGAATTGTCTAGGTGATTAAACCAATAAAATCTGTTCTGAAATGGAAAATGACTTCATAGGTTGAGTTTTTAGTCCATTTTAGGGGTTCTAAGGGGAGAAAATGAGAAGTATGACATCTGGGAGTATTCTGTGGTTTTTAAGTGTGTTAGCAAGTGCAATTAGACTTGTTTATGCAGGTTGCAATCTGGTTTGAGGGTTTAAAAGAGTAGAAATGAAATTGGGTAGCTTATATAAGTGAAAATGGGTTTTCAAGTGTCAATTTGAGTTACAGTAGGGTTCTCTAAGTTTTCTAAAGTTTTGGAGGGTCCTGGATGTCTTTATAAGTTGAGGGTAGTGTCCCCAAAGTTCAATTCGAAGTGGTTTAGTTGTTTTCATACCGCTGGGCGGCAAGGTGTGGTGCCGCTGGACGCCACTAGACTGCACTGCAACATTTTTGGGAAGTTTTTAGGGTTCTGGATGTCCGTTTTGGACATTCTTTAGGTTTTTTTAGGGGTTTTGGACCCTTCCAAAGCTGTTAGTGAGGGTTTTAGAGTTGTTTTCCTTACCTAAATATGAGTATCAAGATGCCATTAATAAATTGTGTTATTGGGTGATTTTTGATGACTTGTATGGTTGTTTCTATTTCTTTAATGTATGATCAGTAGTCTCATGTATTGATGTACTATGTGAATGTGAAATGATATCAATGGTTTCAAAGTTACGAAGGTTAGTTCCAAGGTGAAACTTCTTGGTCTGGTTTCAAGTGTGTTAGAATGAATGCAGGTAGCTCAGTCTTGGGGGTTATCTTGAAACTCTAATGATCTTTCATTCTTAAGTAGAAAAGATTGACACATGTGGTGAGAGTAGCTGGAGGTCTTAGTCTTGGGTGCTTCCAGTATGATCCAAGACGTGGAACAGACTAACCTTGTGAGTGTGGTAGGGTGAAACTCATTGACAATGACTTTGCAAAGCAGTAGATACCACCACAAGTACATAATCCACCATAGCTCGACATTTATTCTAAGTCGGACAGTAGGTCTAGGTCTTTTTACACTAAGATGTTTTAATTGATATGATGAAATGTTTTGAATCTAGCTTACCTGTTGTTTTGTTTGTGTTTATTGTTATGTTTTCTTTATTTGGTTGGCAATGATCATTTGGTTATGTCAATGGAGCAAGTTATTGAAAGAGATGTTTCTTATACTCCATTACAGTAGCAGTATATTTTATCTGTTTTAGCTTGGTTCTATTTTGTTGTTGAGATGAACATACATATAGCTAAGTTATATATAAAATTTTAAATTTATAGTTATTTTGAATGATTTAAGTTATACTTTGCTCTTTTATATTAAACTAAACGACTATTATATAGTTTACGCATACAAACTATTAATTTCATGGATGTTTATAAATAAAATAAGCAAATGTATATTCGATTCAACAAATAAAATTATACTGACTCGGGATTGAAAAAATAGAAAAGGAAATTAGAAAGAGAAAGTAAATATTTAATTATGAAACCATATCGACGGTCAACATCATAATGATTACTCTTGAAAATTTTGCTAGGCTGCTGTAAAATTTCAAGACAAAAGGGGGTAATATCATGATTAGGGAGCTTCATATGATTTATCTGGACCACCCTTTTATTTTTACCTACACTCACCAGCATCAAAGTTCATCAAAGTTCATCAACATAGTTTTTAATATGAATTTCAGAGACTAAAAGAATGTGTTAAAAAATTTCACTGAAGATAACTTCAATAAAAATCAAGCATTAAAAAGTTATGCTATCACAAAGAATATGTTTTATCATTTTTAATTACGTTATTTTATATTTAATAATAAAATTAGTTTGAAACAGCTTCTGTACTAAAATAAATTATGTTAGGAATATATAAATCATTTACTACATAACTATTTTGGTAGGGTTGAGATCCCTAACTTAAAATATTTAAAATTGTACGCTCGGTACATGTAGAAGACACTCTAATATTCAAGTCAATAACTTTATTCAACAAAATCGACCTCTAAAATTTCTCATAACCAAGAAAAAATTGTGATAAGAAAAAACGAAAGAGAACATAATTATAAAATTGTCACTATTTTTTTTTCATAATTTTTTTTGTGGTCTAACTAAACCATGTGGTAGATAAACTTTTCACTAGAATCATGATTTCTTTTAATTTATTCATTGATTTTCTTCCTTTGCGTATGAGTTTTGGATTCTTCAAATCCATAATTGTAAATAAGATTACGTCATAAATCAGAATTAGTATTCAATTATGACATTCTTCTATTGACAATCAATATAGACGTTAAATTCAATAAACACATCCATCCCATTTGGAAGAATCTAAATCTTGATGCACCAATTCAATTTATTCGGTTATTACCGTTTTTTAGTTTAAATACGTTTTTATTATAATTTATTAAATAATGTGTTTTAATTTGGTTTTTATAAAAATTCTTAATTTTAGTTATGCAAAACTCAAAATCATTATTTTTATTTCTAACTAGCATATAATATTTTTTAAACATTTGTATGGTATAATAAATTAATAATATATGAAAATTGGTTAAATTAATATATAAAAGAAAAACAATATAAATAATAATAAAAATTACAAATATATAAAAAAAATTATAACAATTTTATACAAAATATTTTAAATACTTCTAAAAGTTCAGGTAATAATTATATTTTTTTAGAATCAGTTAATAATTATATTATAAATAATAAAATAGGAATATAAATTATGTATACAAAAACAGATATCTTCTTTATACATAAATATAGATAGTGTATGAGAGACTCATTAAGTGTTTATGTGTTGAATGAAGAATAAAGAAGATATTTCAAGTAATGCCTAATAGTATTTCGATATAATGTTAACAAGCAACACTTAAGAGAAAAAAACGTTTAAGAGGCTATTTAATTCTTTTTATTTATTTATTCCTGAAATACATGTTATCGATCAAAATTGGTTATTTCTGAAAGATTAAAACTAAGATTCATATATTGTATGACGACTAAAAAATTTCATATTTTCCAAAAAAAGCATAGAAAATCTTTTATAAAGGCCAAAACTGAAACACATCTATTTGAAAAACATGTTTAAGCCTATTTTGTATTTTCAAATTGAAAAAAAAGTGGACTAAAATATTTAAAAGTGTAAAACAGAAATTGACATTTTTAATCTTTCATCAACTTAACAAAATTGGGCCAATCACACCCATTATCGACAAAATCTCCTATTTTTGTTAGTTTGGGCCTCTGAAGGACCAGATGGGATCAGGACTTTTATTTCGAAAGCAATTGGGCCTTTAGATATTTCATAATGAGAAAAAAAGTGTCATCTTCGCTTTTTCTATTGCGATTTGATCTTCAATTGTTGAATATAAAGATGAAACCTGGAAAATTTCACCCAAGAGCCTCTAGATATTTCATAATGTGACTAATAGATTGTTTTATTTTGTTTAATCTCAACTATGTTAGACATTAGTATAAATTTTGAATCTCAATTATGTCGACACCTTAAATTTATCTATTATTTATTATCATATGAAAATTAATTAAAATAAAAAATATAAAAACATGGGGAACTACAACAAACCTAAAATAAAAAATTACATTTCAAAAAGCACAAACAAAATATACTATTTTGAAGAAAAAATTAAAGAAATATATTGAGACAACACATTAAACTACATATACATTCAAATGAATTAACTTATACTAGTATAAAAATATGACATTAGTTGACGTCAAATTTAAAAATTCGACGTTAATCAAATTGACATTTAATTTTGTTAATATTTGAGGTTAAACAATTTTTTTTGTTTTTTTAATTAATTGTAATCCTTTTTTATAATTCTCCGAGACCTGAAAAGCAGAAAAAGAACACATTTCAGTTTTTTGTATTTTATAAAGCATGAACTATGAACGTGTAGTATAATATCAACAACAAATAACAATAACAAACAACAAACAAGTTCAATCAAACAATAACAACAAACAAGTTCAACCAAATAACAACAACAAACAAGTTCAACCAAATAACAACAACAAACAAGTTCAACAAAAAATAACAACAAACAAGTTCAACAAATAAGTTATTCAAAACGAAAACGAAAACTAACCTTCAAAAGGTGGGTTCGTCGGAATAAAGTGTTTCCACCAGTGAGAGAGAAAGCAAAATGCGTCTATGAAGGACAATAACACGAAAATAATCGGTCAAAACAAACAAAAATTATACATAAAGTAGTTAATTAACATGCATTTGTATCAAATGAAAGAAAGATTACAAGTGATAGTCGTCAAACTTCGTTCGAGAAAAGTTTAAGAAGAGAAGAGGGTCTCGCACGCTAAGATAAAGTGAATGAATTTTCAATCTCTCGCTCAAATTAAAAAGGAAAAACTTTTGGCTGACAAATAATACGTCCAAGCTCCTACAAAATTTGACGTATTATATGTGGTTTAAAAGAAAAAAGAAAAAAAGAATTAAAAAGAGGTTACTTTTTGGCTGATAAATAATACGTCGAAGCCCTTACAGAATTCAACGTATTAATTTGTTGTTTAAAAGAAAAAAGAAATAAAAAGGTTGACATTTTGGCTTTTGACTGACAAATATTACGTCGAACCCCTACATGATTTGATGTACTATTGGTGGTTTAAAAGAAAGAAGAAAGAAAGAAGAAAGAGAATGACGCGCTCGTTTAAATAAGGCTTAATACCCTCTTTGGTCTCCAGTTTCAGTGGTTAATGTCAATTAAGTCCCCATTTATGAAAGTGCTTTTAATATGTCCAAAGTTATTAAAATTAGTATCAATTTTGTCCCTTCCGTTAACTATTAGGAAACGGAGTTAACGCATTGATGATGTGGTAGTAATTATTTGCAACGTGGAAATAGCTTGTTGTGTGTGTGGTGACGTGTATGTTACTGATAGAAGTAACTCTGCTGTATTAAAGAATGAGATTTTTAATTTGGGGAAAATCTGATTTAGGGCACTGATACGCGAGATTAGGGCAATTGGAAGTGTGGGAGAGTAGATAGAGTCATTGTCGCTGACGAAGATTGCGAGCACAGAAACCGTGGATACATCTATCTTCGTTGGATTTGGAAGGTGCGTTGAGACGTGTGTGGGTATTACGAAATTCGCGATTCCAAGGTGCGTTTACGGTAGCCTTTTATCTGTGTTTGGTTGCTTTCACCATGGTCGCCCCCCCTCCCCCCAAAAGTTTGTTTATGGTCTGTCTGTTTATTGTCCCCCATTATCTGTGCATGTCCTTTGTTTTTTCTTGCGCCATTGTGGTTGTGGTCCCCCCTGATGGTTTGTGGACAATATTTGATTATTTTTGTAATTGTGGTTTTGTAATTGTTCTTTTGTAATAGTGTTTTTGCTTTGTTTTACTTGTTTTTTAGGTAGATAACATTTGGGTTAAGCAATCATTAACTTTAAACAATTTTTATATTAGTTTAGATGGCCAACTCAGATGTTGAAATTGTGTTTCACCATGCGGGGAAATTTGAGAATAATGGAACATTCAGATACCACTATGGTCAAACCACAACTTTAAAAATTGATCCAGATCGATGGAGTTATTTTGAAATATTAAGCATTCTTAAGGAGATGGGTTATAGGAATGTAAAGGCTTTGTGGTATTCATTGGGTCGTGGTCCTGTGTTAGAAGATTGTATGGAACCTTTATTAGATGACAAAGGTGCATGTCATGTAGTGAATATTGCTATGTTGAATGGTCAAGGTCACGTTTATGTTATACACAAGGTGTGTGAGCCTGAGTATATTCTGGAGTTGGAATACTCTTCCCAACCAGATATTGTGGCACCTAGTGGTGAAGCAGAAGTTGGCAGAGAGAGTATTGAATTGGATGTTGAGATGGAGGTTGGTCAACCAGAGGTTCAACCAGTGGGTAATGTAGAGCTTGAGGTAGAGGTTGAAGTACAAGTAGAAGGTGTGGTAGAAGTTGAAGTAGAGGCAGTGGGTGATGTAGATGTTCTGGTACAAGGTGAGGTAGAAGTTGAAGTACAGGCAGTGGCTGATGTAGATGTTGCTGTTGAAGATTATGTAGAAGTTGAAGTTCAGGCAGTGACAGAAGTAGATGGTGCTGTAGAAGATTATGTAGAAGTTGAAGTTCAAGCAGTGGCTGATCTAGATGGTGTGATAGAAGGTGAGGTACAAGTTCAGGCTGAGGGAGTGGCTTATGTAGAGCCTCATGTACAAGTTGAGGGAGTGACTGAGGTAGATGGTAATGGTGTGGATGGACAGGGTGAGGGTGATGTACATGCTGATGAGTATGATGTTAGAAGTTGGACTGGGTCTGAACAGGATGTCTCCACTGGCGATGGAGATGAAGTGGAATGTGATGTATTTGAAGCTAGTAACCAAATAGAACTTGGGGGACCTCGAGGTTTATCAGAAAGTGATTGGGAATCTGAGAGTTTGAACAGTGTTGCTGAAAGTGATAACACAAATGATGATGATAGAGATGGGTATGGTGATTTCATTTCTTTTTCAATGCCCAAAAGTATGGACCAATATCAATGGGAAGTGGGCACCTATTTTGCTGAGAAAAATTTTTTTACAGAAGTGATGAGTGCATATTTATGCCCACATTTATGTTTGAAAATTAAAATTTTGATGGGATAATTGTGTTTAAATGGTTTATTTTAAGTGAATTTGTGATGATTGGAATTATTGGCTTTGGAAAATAGAGAGACGTAAAAAGTGAGTTTTAATGCATAAATTATTCTTGGATTTTCTAATGTTTATTTGTGCAGCTGAGAATATAAGTTTTATTGGTCCAAATGGCAATTCAAGGCCCAAAGTCAGATTTTATTTGGAAAATTCAGAAGGGGCTAAAGTGAAAATAGAGGAAATTTCAGGGTATTTGTGCAATTTTGGAAAGTCAGAAAATCTAAAAGATAAAATTCAGTTGTTGAATTTAATTTGGGAATATCAACAGAAAATATCTTCCAAATAATTTTATCATTATCTAAATCTTTTAGTTATTTGGAAGATATAGGATATAAGATAATTAAGTTAATATCTATCAAATATTCTTTGAAACTGATTTAATCTAATGAATATTTGAAAGATATAATATATTAACAGAAAATATCTTATCAACAAACTATTCAAAGTCCAAGCCCAATCAAGCCTATATAAAGAGACCCAAGGGAGGCAGAAAAGGGGACTTCACTTCATACATTCATTCTTTCATACTCCTCTCACTTTTCTTTCATCTTGTATTCAACTCCATTCATGGAGAGCTAAGCATCTAGGGCTAATTCTGCTGTAATTCCATTATGGATTCTAAGGTTAGATTGAGTTAATGCAATTGTTTATTTTGATTATTGATTTAAGTTGTTCTCTCTATGTCTTTCATCTCTCTATCAAATTAAAAGCAAAGATTTTTCCATCATAATGTGTTTGAATCTACATGCATATTGATTATATGAGTTTTAGGGTTTCTAGGTTTAATTGAGAATCTACTTTGATTTAACTTAGAAACTTTCATATGATTAAATGGTTTTTACTTTCAATTGAGAATGTACTTTGATTGATTAGTAATAATTTCAACTATAATCAATTGAGAATTTACTTTGATTGATTAGCTTTTAATTTGGTTAGGAGATTTAAGAATAGATATGATTAAACACAATAGAATTTGATTGAGAATGTACTTTGGTTGAATTTATTGTGAATAATCTAGAAAGGTTTTGCATTTGATTGAGAATTTACTTTGGTTAAATGCATGATCGCCCTCAAATTAATTAAGAATGTACTTTAATTAATTTGAAACTTAAACAATAATCAATTGAACAATTATCCGTGAATAACCGATGATGAATCTATCTTGGAAAAGCAGTGGAATTAGCCTATTTCATCGTAACTGTTTTTAAGTTTATTAATTGTTCTTTAAACATTCTCCAAACATCATTTTTATTCATAAGCATTGCATAACATAAGAGTCAGATATTCAAAAGCAATTCCGTGTTCGTTGGGAGACGACTCAGGGTTACTTTAGCCCTATCTACCTTCTTGAATACTACTTGGCAATACTGAAGTTGCCTTGAAAAGTAGTATTAATTTGATAGCTTCAACGACAGCCTATCAAGAAGCTATAAGAACATATGGAGTAGAGAATGGAAGGAAGTTAAAAGTTTACAAAAATGACAAAAGAAGAGTGTGTGTCAGATGTTGTGGGGCAAAAGGTAAATGTTCATGGTATGCATATTGTGCATATAAGGCAGCTGAAGATACATGGCAGTTGAGGAAGATTATAGACAAGCACACATGCAGTAGAGAATTTAACATCCATTTAATGACTTCAAAATGGTTGAGTGGGAGGTTAGAAAAGACCATGAAAGAGAATCCGAATATTAATCTATATAACCTCCAAAACAAAGTTTCTAAGAAGTGGAACATTGGTGTTTCTCGGTCTACTACCTGTAGGGCAAAAGCAATGGCTTTAAAAAGAATTGAGGGTGATTTTAAAGAACAATATAAAAGAGTTTATGATTATGCAAATGAGTTGCTTCGGTCTAATCCTGGTTCAAGTGTGAAAGTCAAGGTTGAACCTAATGAGGACAATCCAATATTCAAGAGAATGTATGTGTGTTTGAAGGCCTGTAAAGACAGCTTTGTGTCTTGTAGGCCTATTATAGGTTTAGATGGTTGTTTCTTAAAAGGAAAATATGGAGGTGAGTTGTTAACTGCAGTTGCAAGAGATGGGAATGACCAAATGTGTCCTTTGGCATATGCTGTTGTTGAAGTGGAGAATAAGGACAGTTGGCATTGGTTTTTACAATTGCTCGTTGATGATCTTGGTGGTGTAGAGTTGTGTTCAACTAACACATTTATTTCAGATCAACAAAAAGTAAGTAACGTAGCCCAATGTTGTTATATATCTTTCAAACCTTCTTGTTTTGTATTATACCGTGTATAACTTCATGTTTGGAACTGTGATAGGGACTTCTGCCAGCATTACAAGAACTTCTCCCTGGTGTGGAGCAAAGATTTTGTGTTCGCCATATTTATGCAAATTTTAGGAAGAAATTTCCTGGCCAAATTCTAAGACGTCTATTATGGAAGGCAGCCTCATCTACACACCCTGCAGCATGGGAGGCAGTGATGAGAGATATTAAAGATGTAAATCCAGATGCATTTAAACACTTGCTAGCAATTCCACCAAGGTAACATATATTGAAATCCATTCTTCTTGTTTGTTTGCCTAGTTGATTATATGTAACTGTTTTTTTCTTATGTTAGATTTTGGTCACGTTCAAGGTTTACGGGTAGAGCTGTATGTGACACCTTAGTCAATAATATGTCTGAAGCTTTTGACAGTGTCATATTACATGCAAGAGGTAAGCCCATCATTACAATGATGGAAGACATTCGTTTGTATCTCATGAAGAGATGGTCAACAAATAGACAGAAAGTAACTACATTTGAAGGTCATCTTTGCCCAAAGATAAAAAAAAGATTTCAAAAGGAATTGCACATGACTCAATTTTGGCTACCTAGGTATGTCAACATCTGCACATAAGAATTTGGATTTAATGTTCATGTTATAATTTTTGTTTCTATATATACTTATTTAAATTAGTTGTCATTGTAGTTGGGCAGGAGATAAAATATTTGAGGTCAGACACACTTCAATGATTGGTGAGAAGTATGTGGTTGACATAGACCAATTGGATTGTACTTGCAGAAAGTGGACTTTAACAGGCATGCCATGCTGTCATGCATTAGCTGCAATGAATTTCTTAAACATCAATGGGGAAGACTACGTGCCAAATTGTTTTAGAAGGTCAACATACCAAGAAACATACATCTCAATCATATACCCTGTCAACGATCATCAACTGTGGGAAATGACTTCTCAGCCTGATGTTTTGCCCCCACCTAAAAGGACTTTACCTGGTAGACCAAAAAAGAAGAGAAGGCTAGAGGCTTGGGAACTGAAGAAGGATGAGACACAGCTAAAGCAAAATGGGACTCGTAAGAGATGTTCCATATGCAGACAACTTGGTCACAAAAGAAATACATGCCCACAACGTCATCCAACAAACCAATGTGAAGCAAGTCAGCAACCTGAAACCCAGCCAACTCCAGGACCAAGTCAGGCACCACAAACCCAGAACAGTACAGGACCAAGTCAGGAACCTCAAACCCAACAATCTACAACAGGACTTTAGAAGTTATATACAACTTCACTTGTATTTTGAACATTGACATCATAGTATGATCAACTTTAGCTTAAGTATTACAGCCATTATTGGCTTCTTTGTAAACATTCAGTTGTACTTTGAACTCCATTTTGAAGTGGTTATTTTGTTAGCTGTGATGTGGGTATTTTGTTAACTATAATATGTATTTGGATGCTTAAAATCTCAATGTCAATGACAGTTTATCTTTTGGATGTCAATTTCATTTCCAATTTCTGATTATAATGTAAACATTTCCAATTTCATTTCCAGTTTATCTTTTGGATGTAAACATTACAGGTACTCATATTTTTCAGTCCAGGTCACACTTATATTGTACTTATATTTTTCAGTCCAGGTCACCTCATCTACACTTATGAGGTGCTTAAACCACTTCTTCATGAATGTGCTTAAACCATGATTGTGCTTAAACCACTTCTTCCGTTTATTTTTATTTCAAATTAAACTTCACAGTGCTTATGTTGTATATATCAGACAACATTTCAATTCATACCACAAATTAATATGCTCTTGACAATAAGGCCAAACTGTTCTTCTCATTCATTACAAAACATCATATTACAATAAACAATGATGATGTTCATCATAGTAGAACACATCATGGGCTACTAAACAAAATACATACAACGATGATATTCATCAACCCCATCAAACATACCATCCCTAACCACATCTTCTCCCTTTTTTGACAACCTGTAAGAGATTTCTCCAGAGTATTAATCTTTCTCCTTTGCCAAGCAATAATACTACCACCATCATCTACATTATCATCATTACGCCATTTAAAGAAGTTGCATCCTTGAAATTCTTCATTTCTTGTCCGTTGTTCAAAGTATCCAACCATAAACATTTAGTTAATCACTAAAACAATTTATAACAAAAATTAAACTACAAACCTTGTAATTAGGGCAGCCCCAGAATTGCTTCCCCTGGTTCTTAACTGTTCTTGCCACTCTCAACACAGCAACCTCCCCACAATGGCATATTTGGTTTCCAATGAATCCCCTCAATGAAGCACCACGAGAGCTCCCCCATGAGCAAGACGAACAACCTTGATTGAAAGACATTGCCAATACGTCGCGAAGCTCAAAGCGAGACAACCACCAACGATAAACCACTTCGCCAACCAACTGGGAACGACCAAACACGAACTCGGCCAACACGAACCGCGAAACACGAACCACGACCTTACTGCCAACTCAACATAAACATCCAAATCGTAAACAATAACAACACAGAGGAGAAGAAGAAAAATTTCAGGAAGAAGACCTCTGGCGTAATGGAGAAGAAGACCCTTATTGGTTTTTTATGTGCCCTAAATCACTGCCCTACCCAATCTTTAATACAGCAGAGTTACTTCTATCAGTAACATACACGTCACCACACACACAACAAGCTATGTCCACGTTGCAAATAATTACTGCCACATCATCAACGCGTTAACTCCGTTTCCTAATAGTTAACGGAAGGGACAAAATTGATACTAATTTTAATAACTTTGGACATATTAAAAGCACTTTCATATATGGGGACTTAATTGACATTAACCACTGAAACTGGGGACCAAAGAGGGTATTAAGCCTTTAAATAATTATCATCATAGAACGTCGAATTGAATGGGGCTTCGACGTTCTACAATTACATTTATTTATAAAAATACCACTGGTCATTTTTAACGTTGGCTATTTAGTGGTTGGACGTTATACGTTGTTTTTTCACTAGTGTTATAATCATAATTATTTGTCTTACGAGAAATATTAAATTTTTTAATAATATATGTTTACAAAAATACAAGCATTGATATTATTTTCATCTAAAATTCCAAGGAACCATCCGTTAATTCAAGAAACCTTGACAAACTAAAGTAGAATCACTCTCCAACTAAAGTTCACTACAAAAAAATTGTTATAGGTTATAAAAACCCTCCACAAATTAATATTATCTAAAATTATTATAATAAATTGTGTTAAGGCTGATAATAGTAGAGGTTCTAATTATATTTTAAAGAAGTGTATAACTTCCACAAATTAAAATACACTTTTCATCCTTCTTTTTTCCCTCCTAAACTTAAATTTCCTCAAATCTTTTTTCCACTTTCCCCTAAATTTTTCACATGTTTCATATTTTTTATTTCTCTGTCACTAATTCTGACACAATGGTTCATCATCCTTCCCAATTCATTAATCGGCCACACCATCGATCTCAATTCATTCTCTTCATCATTACTTGTTGTCTAAGTTAAGTTGCATCATTGCGCTCGCCAGCCTGGGTTCAGCAAACCAGAGAATTCGTCGGCCAGGTTCATCATTTCCTCATTAAACCTAGGCTTTCTGGTGAGTTCATCAACCTAGGTGTTTTGGTGAGTTCATCTAGGCGTTTTGGTGAGTTCATCTTCTAGGCATTGCTCGTCGACCATTAATTATCTTTACATTGTCTTCTGCCCCAACACTGTTCAGGGCCTTCATGATATCTACTAACTATTTTTTGTGTTTTGTTTCTTGGTTTTGTTTTGTTTGCACTTTATTCATTTTTCTTGAATTTATTTCTATTTTTTTCTAGTTATATGTCATGGTAGATTTAACAAATAATAGTTAATAATTTACCATGCTTTGTTAATTTTTTTAGGTAGACTTCCGATCATATAATTTATTTATGCTAGCATTTTTTTTTGTTTGACTATGTATTACCTACTCATTGTACAAGTAGTGTTTGATAACTCAACATTTATTGTATTTAGATGAGGACAAGGTCTTCTATTTTTTTCTTATTGCAAGTACTCAGATGCACCATACATAGCTTAGCCAAATGTAGAGAAGATGAAGCATTATGCGGTTTTATCAAAATTTATAGAAATAAATCTAGCATAAGACTACTTGATTCTAGAATTTATGGGTCTGAGATAAAAGACTTGTAACGACAAGAGTGCAAGTAAGTAAAGAAACCACTTGGAACACCAAATCAAAAAGTACCAAACATGAAAATTTTTGAGAAGAGATTTTACCATACCAAGTGTTACCGTGAATGTAAACATTAATGTTCCTTAATTTTTTTTATATTTACATTGTAATTGTAAATGAACGTACTTTATTTTAAATTATCAATAAAAATAATTTTGATTAATTTTTGTGTACTTTTTAATTTTATATTTTATTTATTTCTTATTATAAAAAGATTTTATTAAATTAAGAAATTATAAATGTAGGTGGGGTATTATAAATAGAGGAAGTTTCAAACATTCACAAAATAATAATCATTAATAGAAGAGGTTAACACCCTCCACAAACAAACCTCTCTAATATAACTTCGATACTAGGAGTCATGGAAAGCCTTCGCAAATTGATTGTGGTGACTCTAACTACAAGTAGTCAATTTGCGGAGGGTGAAAACCTCCGCAGATTGAAATAAAAACCTCCACTAAACAACTTTTTTGTTGTGGTTATTGAAAACATTCCTTTCAAACATGTTCTAAAACATAAATAACTCATATAAACTCAACATAAATAAATGTTTTGACCGCTAAGAAAGTTGAAAACCTACCTAGATATTTACTCGACTTCCTTTAAATATACTAGCACATATAGCAAGACAAAGACAATCCTGAGTTGCACCATGAGTATTTCACCTTAAGCCAATTAGCATATAACTAGAAAAATCCTGAGTTGCACTATTAGTATTTCATCTTAAGCCAATTAGCATATGGAACTTGCCATATAATTTGCCACATATATAGGTTAAATGTTTAGTCCCTAAAGTTTAATACAAAATTAAAATTTATGTTCCGAAATTTTGATACATTTTAGTTTCCAAACATTAAAAATGAATGAATATAATTTTTTTACTCAATTACATTAAATTCTTTTAACGTGTCTAACATGTTTTGTACTAGTATTTAAGTTGTTTATATTGTTTGATATGTAATGTGAATTGAAAAACACGTTTTATGTATAAAAAATTTAACATAATTAAATTAAAAAGATTACCTATATTATTTTTAAATTTTAAAGATTAAAATATATTAAAATTTTGGATAAAAACAAATTTTAGTGTAAAAATTGACCAACTAAAATATAGTATATGACATGATAAAGGTTAATATAGCAAGGATGGAGAAATCCCTTTGTGATTGTCTCTTGCAGGGGAATCTTTGCCTATATCCCTTGAAATCCGAAATATGTCTCTCGTATTATTGCTGGGAAAGAACTGTTTATTTTTTGAGCTGTTCATCAGAGCAAAAAATATATATATAAATAAATGACAACTTCTATTCTCAAAACAAAAAAGAGTAACCCTCTGATAATTTTGTTATTGAATGCATGCATGCATGTTCCGTACATTTTTTTAAAATAATGTTTTTTTTTTAAGTTTAGGAAAGTTATAAATTTAAAGTAAAGGGAAACCTAACACAAGTTAATGTAAATATAGGGATATGTTTGGTTTGGATTTTAGGTAGAACCCTAACATCAGTTTTAGATTTCTATTCAACCAAGTATTGATTTGTTTGAAAATTTTATTTTATCTAGTTAGAAATAAAATTCATCTTAAACTCTAATTAACTTAATATCTAAAATGTAATTTTTAACTTTAATTTAATTTGCAAACGAAGCCTAAAAATACACTTTTTCTATGTACCATTATACATCCAATCCATACGTAGGATTTATTGGTTTTGTTGCAATCAAACCAAGTCTTAATAAGGATTTTCATAATTTGTAAGATTTTTAAATACATTAAACTTGAATGGATTTATTTATTTATTTTTGTTTTTGAAATATTTTATATGAATAAAAAATTTAAAATTAATAGATTTTGATTTTCTTATTTAAATAAAATATTTTAATTATCACTAAATATAAAAAATACATAAATATTAAATAATTGTTAAAAATTAAAAAATATTAAAATTAATTCAAAATATATTAAAATTGATTATGTTTTTGTAGACGATCTAGATTCATATTATTTTTCGATAAAAGTTTATCAATTCTTTTAACTTATATTTGCAAAATGTATTCTTGATTTCTCATTAATTAATATTATTATTTGAGCACGGTTGCATTAATTAAGGTGATTTTATGATATTGATGGTTATCGTTTTTTTTTCTTTTGCAAGTTCTTTTTCATCATTGTTAATTATTTTTTTTATAAATGTAAATAAGATAACACTTCTTTTATATGATAGTTGTAAAATAAGCAGATGTGATGATATTTTTGTAATAAATAAAAGAAATTCTAAACTAAATTTAATTATAATATAGAAAGTGAATACAATAACATTTTTGTATTAAATATAAAGTTTATACTAATTCTAATTATATCTCATATAGAAAGTGGATATGGTGACAATTTTATAATAGATAAGAAAACTTTTTATATATGCATAAAAATCTTTTTATCTACATTATTGAATTGAATGTATCATATTGATTCTAATTTAGACTCAATTGAATAAAAAAGAAATATAAGAAATAAAATGAATAAAAAACTTTAATCCGAATTATTAATTAGACCTTTAACGCTGGCTTGGAAAATCTTCATGAAAAGTTTTATAAAATAATTAAAAATTAGATTATTTTAATTTATAAATTAAAATTTTAGAAATAGTTAAAATATTTAAAAAGAAGCTATACGAAAAGGTTTTATAAATTAATTTTTGCATAGTTTAATTATAACTGATGAAAATATACATTTTTATTTTTTATTTTAAAAGTGCGTATATAAAAGTTTTCTAAATATATGTTTAGCAATCGAAGGTTGTTGAAAGAAATTATCTCGAGAACAACTTTATGGGTTGGTTATATACTCCAATCATTACACATATCTACCCTTCGAATTTCAAAGCATCGATTTTTCTCACTAGAAATATCTATGTATCTTGTCATCGAAGTGGGCAAGCTTGCATCTTTTCATACTTAAACATTATTTCAACCATTTGGTTTATCTTTCAACTCTTATTTTGAGGGTTTGATATATTAAAAAATTTTCTAATTTTAAGAGAGTTTTGGGCGTATCATATTGGCATAGTTGAAATTAAATAAATAAATAAATAAATTAGTATAGTTATGACCTCTGTGTATGGTTTTTCTATTAGGCAATTAGTCTTGGAAAGACTTTGTATATTGGGTGGATAGTTTTTCGGGGAATGATTGAGTTGTGATTCAAAAAGTGTAATATTCAATGTTTTGACTTTATGTTGTTACATTAATAGTCGATGTTGACAAAGTTGCTAATGCCCTACAACATGCCCAACAAGTTTTCTAGTTTATCCATTAACACTGTTTTTTATCCTTACTCCTTAGACTTGAAATTTCAACACATAAATTTAGTATGAAAAGTACGACCATGTGCAGCAATAAAGAACTTTACGTTTTGATAATGAGTGCGAACTTGTCAATTTCATTGGCTTCAATATTGTGGTAAAACGTGTTTTGTGGCTACATGCAACACTGTCCAAACATAAATTCACTCTTTTTTTTCTATGATTAGAGCACCTCGATATTATGCTAGATGTTGCACTTAGACTCTGTTATGTTGTGTTGTGCTGTGGTCCCTTCCTTTTCCTTCCATCATTTTGCAGCATTTGTGGTCTTATTGCTTTTATTTTAATGTAAAATGGGGGAATTGGATTCACCACTCACTTTCACTTTTTCTTGCAAGCAAATGTAGCTTAGGATTCTGGATTTGGGAATTAAGTATCAACTTCAACGAGGGCATCAATGTCTCTCTGACTTGCAGAAAAGCAAAGGTATCTCTAAAGAATGTCCTCAAACTCACAACACACCACACTCAACCTCATTAATGATTTAACCAAACTTGGAATTTCAATTTCAGAAATTTCTCTCTTTGCTACACTCATTTTTAAATAACCCCACAATTCATCATTTTTTCTTTTGTTTGATATTTCTAAACATTATTTTATGCACACTCTAAACTAAACTCTTCAAGATGAAAAAGATAGAGGATTGATTGTGTTAGATCTACAGGGAGGAAGTTTACTGGACACGCTTACCTGAAATCTTATGAAAACGCTGAAACCTTATAGAACAATAAGATTTGAGTCTAATCATATAAGAAATTGAGATCATTCTTTATGTAAAACCTTAAGACAAAAATTAATAAATCTTTACATTTATACGTTGTTTCACTTTTTCATTTACCTAATGTGAATCTTGGACTCATACTTGAATTCTCAACATAACTTTTAGTAATAATGGTGAAAAGAAAAATATTTATAATATTGTTATTCTTAGAAGTCCTATATTAATTAGAAATAAGACAAATTTATAATATATAAATAGATGTAAATTTTATTTTACAATTCGATTTTATGAAATTAAGATACACTTAAAATTAACTGTTATAAAATTAAGAAAGTAAATGCCAAATAACATTAACATTTTTTCAGATATAAGAACAAATTGGGACCTCCTTAAGATGGAAGGATGAAGCAAAGCAATTGTCTAATATGATATATGTGAATGTTGATTTGGAAGACATGAAGTTTATTTATACCCTAATTCATAAGATTTTTCATCTTTAGCATAGAAAAGCATATATAAGTTTGTCTAGAAACTTCAGCAACTAAATTATGATCTACATATATGTTAGAAGAGGGTGGGGACAATAAATTCTAAGAATCTTTAGCTGACAGGGTACCAAATAAATTTTTACACTGAACAACCTGTGAGTGAGCCAGTGGGACATATATCAGCAGTTGTTGTCAGGGGTAAATGTAGTATTACAGATTAAAAACTTCTTTCTTTCTTTATAAAAAACGCATAAACTATTATTCATCACACCTCAGTAAAATTATTAGGAGTGAGAGAACCTTTTATTCAAATATTGATATATAGAGATGGCTTCTATCAATAATTTTAAGATTAAAATAATATATTTAATTTAATTATAATTTTATCGTGTGTTGCTAGAATGTACTTTTTACTAGTTGTAAAATAGCCTGAACGATGGATAATGAATAATGAAACATATTTGTTTTTTGAAATTTGCATAATTATGAAAATTTGGAGCTACACACTTCTGGCTTAGTCTATGGAATTTGTTAATTATTAATTTTGTAGATTTTTATTTAGGATAATGATACTTTGATAACATTTTAACACTGTTTACGTGTCATTCTGTAATTGGTTTATATTGGTATTTATGATTATTATTATTGATTGTGAAATGATTTTGGATCAATCATAGAATAATAAGTAAACAGTGTTAAAATATTGTCAAAAAAATATCTGAAAGTATCATTATTTTTTAATTTAACATACTATGGTAATTTATGTGATGGAGTAGGCAATGGCAAAAGGTGAGATAGAGAAAGTCAATGCCATATATTAAACTCTTTTTGACGGTTTCTGTTTTCTGTGTCATTACATAACATAACATAACAACACCCTTGTTTCACCATAATTCTATCTATCAACAATCCAAACCTTACCATTTCGATTGGAACCTCTCATTTCAATCCC
Organism: Vigna umbellata; assembly: GCF_029865625.1. Taxonomy (NCBI): domain Eukaryota; kingdom Viridiplantae; phylum Streptophyta; class Magnoliopsida; order Fabales; family Fabaceae; genus Vigna; species Vigna umbellata. The sequence goes on along the minus strand of NC_142165.1, from coordinate 51,785,714 downwards.
CACCTTCTCTTCTACGCGCGTGTTTCTCACTTCCACCACTTTTCTTTTCATCTTTTATCTTCTTTATAAATCTAAATCGTTAAACCATGCTATATTGTGTGTCAGGTTTTAAATAAATTCAACTTCATAAATATCAAATCTTCTAGAGGATAAATTTAAAATGTATTTTGAGTTTGACGTTAAAAGTATTTTAATTTTAATTTTAATTTAAAAGCAAGAGTTAAATGGAATGGTCAGCAGCATTTTGTAGAGGAAATGAGTACTTTAAAAAAAAGGAACCTAGCATTTACAACTAGTAGATAATTATTTTTATTTAGTTTAATCATAATATCAAATCTCATTTTCTAATCGATAATTGTTAGTGTCATAACATACCCACATACCCATAGGCATTAAACAAACTAAAATTCGTTTATAAAGCTTTTGACTTTAAAAAAGGTAGTTTTAGGGTAAGTTCTAGATATAAGGTGGATCAATTACATTTATAGGATATAAAACGAAATGAAATTAGTTGATATTAAGTCGAAATTTTGAAAGAAAATAAATTACAGGATTTGGTCATTTAGTAGTTGAATCCACTGAATATGAATACTTTTTTTTTGAACTCGATGTTTCAACCCTTCTTCATTTATAAGTTATCTAGAGATTAATTATCTAGGCTTTTTTCACGTGTGGTAAAGTTCATTTCCATTATTATTATTATTATTATTATTATTATTATTATTATTATTATAGTTTTTCCATTTCTTAAATTTATCAAGTATAAATGTGTTTGCACATATATAGATATTAGTGAGAAAAAAAACATTTTATACCAACCTTTTATATCAATTATATTATAGTAGGTATAAAATGTACTGTAATGACATAATTATAATTAAGATAATATTTTTTATGCTAGTGACATAATTATAATTGGGATAATATTTTTTATACTGATCATACTTATAAATAGACACATTATTAATGTTAATAATAAGTAAAAATATCTTTTATATCAGTTCAACTATAATTATATAGAAATAATTTTTTTTACAATTTATAAACACAAACTTGCAAATCCTCTGATTTTCGAAATCTTAATCACAAAATCACACACACTTCAATTATGATTCTTTTTTTTCCTGGTTAGGCCACCTTCATGCAACCATGTCACTAAGAGGTCGCCATCGCCATCATAATGGTGCTTTACTTTTTCATTCATACCCAATGTGAGACTTAAACTCATACTTCTGGGGAGATACAACATCAACGAGACCTATGTCTAATCACATAAGGGATTGACACTACTCTCTATCCAAAACCTTAAGATAATAGGTTAATGGATCTTCAAACTTATATGGTGTTCTACTTTCTCATTTCTACCCAATGTGGGACTTAAACTCACACTTGTAATTCTAACTTGTTAGGTTTATGGAAGAGGAGGTTCATTGGAGAGATATAACATCAATGAGATCTAAGTTCAACCATATAAAGGATTGACACCTCTCTCTATCTAAAATCTTAAAACAATGAATTAATGAGTCACTTTTATATGTTGCTCCACCTTCTCATTTTTATTCAATGTGAAAATTGAAGCAGGATTTTCGGCATCACTGACAAAAAACAATGTTTTGTTACAAAGTTCATAGAAAACAACGAACAAATCTATCAAAGCTCAAACGTTAGTGTTGGGGTCCTGAATTTGGAGTTGGCGTTGGATGGAGTGTCGGAATAGGTTTGGCTTTGGTTTGTGTGTTGGGGTACAGAGTCTGATCACCCTTCAACCACCTTGGCTTGATTTACAGCATGGGAATTTGTTGTGGAGTTGGTGTTGGCTTCAGCTTCGGCCAATGCTTTCATTATCAAAAGATTTTCAAATTCCGACAAAATAAAATAGTTTTTAGTCATATTTGATTATATTAATTTTTTTTCTTCCAAGTTCATTGTTCATCCTTTAAATTTGTGACCTATAATTGATTGTCTATGTGCATAATATTCATAAATTAATATCAAATGCTTTATTTGATTTGGTTTAGTCCATGAAGTAACAATCACATGGTTGCAGAAGAAAGAATGACAAACCAAGAGTTGGAGTTAGGCGTGTAATACGACAACAAATTATCATGCTTCTTTTGTGATTTCAAGATAGTATATGCATCTTGGAGTGCTTGTCCCTTCCTCTCTTGAATTTTTTACTGGTACCATTTTTATGGTATATTACAATGTAAACACGTTGAAGTTTTCTTTTAGTGCCATAAATCTTATAACTATAATACTTTCTATATTCTTATTATTATCAATTTTAAAACTGATATAGAAAACTTTTTATTTGGTGCTCTTTTTATTTGGTGCTCTTTTTAAATAAGTTTTTCTACACTAATCAAATTTTTCCTTATAAGAAACAATGTAATAAACAATGAACAAAGTGATTATTATGTGAGTACTTCAATTAATATGATTTTATATCAAATGAAAAATTTGAAATGGTTATGGATTCCTCCTTTCCTCTTTAAAAAAATATCTTTTACATTTCTTTATTGTTATCAATTGCCCTGTTGATAAATATTTTTGTTATTAAAATACAACTCTTTAATAAATCTAATATCACATTCTATAATGATAACATTAATTTCTTCTACAATTCAAAAGAGGGTTTATTATGCTTTTCAGAACTTTATGATAAATTATTTGGAGCTTGTGACACATAACTAGTTAGAAATTTATCCAAATTATTGACTTCTGTTTTATTAAAGAATGAAGACATTTTTAGTTGAGTTTTTATATTTTAATAATTCAAGTGTAGATGTTTTTTTCAAACCTTAAAATATAAAATCACGATGTAATGTCTTATAGTTACATTAATTGTCAAATAAGTTATATATATATATATATATATATATATATATATATATATATATATATATACACATATATATATATATATATATATATATATATATATATATATATGCATATATATATATGTATATCTATATATATATAAAAGAAATCAAGTGTTTAGTCTCTTATCTTAATTGGTTGTCTTTTATATCATATTATTATCATATATAAAGAACATTTGATTCTATTTTTGGAAGACTTATATTTTGGATTAGACTAAAAAACTTGTACATGTCATACTACCATTGCTAAGTTCTTATCATAGTACAAGTACATTAATATGAACTTATTTCACGCATATGACAAGGTATCGTATAACCTATCCACATTTTTTTTTTCACTTTGCAAACTAGGTCATATTCATCATCTTCAACTTTTATGACATGATATTTTTTTTTCTAAAATCCAATATCAATACAATCAAGATTATCTTTTTCAAAGTGTCACTTTCAATACACAATTTAAATATCTCAACATAATATTTTTCTCTTTAAAAATAATTATATTCACACTATACACATCTCATATCACAACCATACCATAATAAATTTGCTTTCATACATGTACATCCAACTCAAATTAAATACTAATAAATTACAATTAATTATCCATTAAATATTATATTAATCAAATATATCAAAGCAATATAGTGAAAGTTAAACCAAATTCAGCATTTAGAAATATCTAAAAACTATCTTTTTAAAGTTCAGAAAACAATATCTTGCATAGCAAACAATTGACTCACCCATCAAATTAAACACATGTTACAATTTGCTAAACTAGAATTATATTCGCTCAGCCAAAGGTGTTAGCACATACAATGAATTTTGGCTCATCCAACCAAAGTTATGCTTGTCCAACGATTAACCATTGATAGGTTTTATAAAAACAGCTTTTCTGAGCAAAAATGTACTCGTCTAATAACAAAAACTCTCAAGTTTTAAATTAATTGAGTTTTTCCTAATGAAAGATGGCTTGCCCAACGACCAAACCACTAGGAGTTTTATTTAAAAGCTCACTCAACGATTTTTGGCTCGTCTAATGAAAGAACCTCTTGAGTTTTCAATTAATTGAATCTTTCCCAATAAGAGATGGCTCTCTTAGTGCCCTTACAATCCTAAATCAAATGAGATTCATCTTTGTCATAACAAGACCAGATGTAAGATCTCCTCACATTCCATGCATGCAAAACTTCAAGAAAAGGGACAAGGAAGAACTTACTCAAAAAGAAATCTCAACCAAACATATTGTTAAGACAATATCGTCTATAAGACTGAACTGTTTAAACATTCTGATATGTTTTGAGATTTAACAAACAACATTAACCAAAATGAACATATGACAATGTTGTCACTAAAATATCATAATAGCTAAAATATAGGTAATGAATAAAAATACTCTGAAAATCAAGTAACTTACGTCAAGTCTTAGAAAAACACCTAAGCATAAACTGGATGCACCACTAAATGATTCCCAAGTTAAAGTGTTAATAAGAGTCTTGCTAAACGCAAAAGTTATATTGTACCAAACGGTAATCAATCAACTCTTATTAGAGTTAAGAAGGTAAAAGTGTCAAAATAATATTTTTGGAAAGCACTTTGATAGTCACAATTAACATTCCAAAAACTTGTGATAGAAAACAACCTGCTAAATGCACTTGTTGAATAGAGCATAATCTTAAAGCGTTTATAGGTTACATGATACCATGTGCTAAAAAATTCACTTCATCCAACGATGAAGCCTTCAATCAGTTAAAATCCAACTTGAACGGTATAAAACGTAAAAAACACTTTATTGTTCTGAAAATACATTAAATGATATTAAATGTTCAACATTTTAAAACAATAAAAAATGATAAGAGAAAAAACATATTTGTTACATGCATATCTACTCTACTTTGTGCAAATTGTCTATTACACGCATCTGCCTGCTTCATTCTATACAAATCAGGACATTCATGGAATGTTCTCTCTATCAGAAGTCGTGCTAGATAAATAGTATTACCTATTTTGGTCAAAGTATTGAAAAAGCAAGTCTGCTTTGATAAGTTGACTTTAACCAAGACTAAGAAAACTCAAGAATCAAGGCCAAAGCTCTGTCTAATGGATATCTTCTTTAGAAGCCTTTAAATAGAAGATGAATTGAAGAAAGAAAAAAAGAGAATAACATACAGAAAGAAAGAGCATAAGCAAACATCATCAAGAGAAAAGCTTAGAAAAGCATACAAACTCAAAAAAGAATATATGAAAAGACAAAAAGCTCAAGATTAGAAATACTCTCAAGCTTCATTATAAAAGTTTACTATTGTAAGAAGAAAGAAGAGAGAAAACACTCAGCGAGTCTATTACATTGAATTGTATTGAACACATATCCTTTCTGTGAGAGTAATCGTCTAAATACTTATAAGTAATATGATTGATTACACATTTTAAAGAGAATTCAAACACTTGTTAATTAACTCAGTTGAGTTGAAGGATTACTAGGTAACATATCAGGTTGATACCAAGATTATCTAGTGGAAGGAGTGGTGAAGAATACTATGCAACCAAGAGTTGATGAAACTCAACTAGACGATGTATCTAAAGGATACCAGGAATAGCTAGGGATACTAGGAGTGGTGAGAATACTCAGTTGTAGTCTTGTTGAAGATTATAATGGAACCATCTAAGGTGTTAAAGGAGACTGGACTTGTCTTAGGTGGAGCAAACTAGTATAAAAATGATTGTGTGCTTATTTCTTTATCCTTCTTAAACGCTTCTCTTACAAGCCTAGATTGCACTTTATTTTTTATACAAAAACTTCTTACATTAAATGAATTTTTGTTAAAAATGAAGTTTTATTGAAACATTGTGGCAACACTCCTTAACAACTAAAACACACATGAAGCAAATTTACTATTTAAACTGATTTCAAAGTCGAACGTTTAACAATTTATGTAAAACCTTGATCTTCGACGAAAGTTCTATACATATTCTAATGTTTTTTAAGTACTTCACATGCTTGTTTTGTTCCTCACCCATAACTTTGATATACTAAATGATGAATAAATTTTGCAAAAATCTAAAAAAAAGTAAAATATGGTAAAGAAATTTTTTTGTAGAAGGAAATATTGTGATTTTTCTAAGATAAATTTTAAATAATTAATTTTTTGTATTTATAAACTTTATACTTTAATAATAAAATATTCCTATTTCATATATAATTTATATTCTTAATCAATTTTTAGGTTTTTAAACATAATATTAAAAAATCAAATTAGTTATAATAAAATAGCAATTATATAACATTGAAAATCAAGAACAACAAGTTAAAGTGTTAAAAGTAAAATTGAGGTGGTTATAGATTCTATTAGAGGAAGCATTGTTAAAATCAGTGTCGATGAGTGTTGTTCTAGAAGCAAATTTTCTGAAGAATTTATCGTGAAAGTTTTCTATTTTATCATGTGTGTGGTGATTTGTAACTTACAAGCTTTAAAGAGCACTAATTCTCCTTTGTACGTGTAGTACATAAAAGCCTACATAAATTGAGAATTTAAGATAGTTAAAGTTAGTTGAATTCTACATTTTGGTATGCATAAATTATGGAGTAATTAAGAAAAGAAATGTGCTTGGAGAAAATTTCAGTTGTACAAAAGACAAAGGTCTCAAATTTTCAGTTTTGTAGATTAACTTTTCACATCGATCCATTAAAGATAAAATCTATTTTTAAATGGATACAAATTTTATTTTAACGAGTTAGTTTACTAAACAATTGAATTATACTTAAATTTCGTTACTTTAATACATGAATAATTGTTGGAGAAATTTATATTTACACAAATGATTAAATAATAAGCCTAATGTTAGACATAATGATAATGATGTAGGCCACCTCGCACATAATGTTTAGGTTGAATCTTTCATAAGATTCATTATGGCCGAGAACTGGTTAAGTTATCTCATAGAAGTTTATGAGTCGGTTTATTTCATGTTTAGAGTATAAATTAATTTAACAAATTAGGTTAGACATAGTATAGTGTAAAAGTCTATTTAATCAGAAAATTAAGGTTTTAATCACTGAAAAATAAATAGAGTTAACATATCATTTATTTAAACAAATAATAATAATAATAATAATAATAATAAATTTATTATTATATATTAGCCTGAACACAGGGATTGATATGTTTGTGTGTGATAAGATTTTTTATAATAAATCTGAAAGCAGATAGCATATAAAGTATTTGTTGACTCGGAGTCCACGGATGTCCATAGGGACTAATGTGTCCTCTTGTTTTGTTTTATATTTGGTTTGCAAAACACGGATCTTATTAGCCTGTTTTCACTTAAGAAATGCAGACTAATTGTTTTTTTTAGTTTATCACGTAATATTTGGTTTTCGAATTTACGAGTCGACCTACATAAAAATATTTCTTTCTTTTTTAATATTGTTAATTTAAATTAACAAACATAATACCAAAAAAGAAAAAAAATAGTTTAAATGTAATCAATAAATTATTCATTCTAAAATAATAATTATATTTTTTTAATTTTCATTTCTCAGTTTTAATTATTAAGATTTTTTGTTAAAAATGATAACAAAAATGATAATAAAATACCAATGATTGATTGATGATGAAACATTTACTTGAGAGTATCACTTAAGGGGAATACATATATATTTTTTATATATATCTGGTATAGTTAGTATTTTAAATATTTACAACACATCATCTTGATGCAAACATATATTTTGAAATGAGGTGGTTTATACATGACACATGTCACTGATTTGAATTTTTTTTTTACCTGGTTATGATAATCTTTTTATCAAGATTAATTGTTTTTCAAATATTTTATACTTTAATTAGATCAAAACATTTATACTTGAACTTCATATTTTTAAAATGTATTTTTGTTTGTCATAAAAAAATGGGATTTTTTTTGGATTAAATGTTTAAGACCTAATTTAATGTTTAACAAACAAAAGTATTGTTTTAAGAAGAGAAATAAAGGGTTTGTTTGATCAATATAGATGGATTCGTCTAAACAAGAGGAAGTGTTTTCATTTTCATATACTACTTGGTGCGTATCATTTCAAAAATAAATGGAAATAAATGTTCTAACATGTTTAATTGTTGTATTAAATTTGCCCTATACTTTGAAATAAGAATGTGAGAGCTGTTAGATTTGCATAGAAAATCAATCTTTCTTTTAGTCAGGTACCACACTTTATATAAAATGAAAGAGAAGGCATTACAGTAAAAAAAATACTACTATAAATAATGTCAAATTGACATATTGTATCCTACCAACATCAACAAGACAAACACATTATTTCATTACATAAAAAAATAAAATTGATAAAATGCATTAAATGATGCTAATAGAACGAGACTTTGACGAGTTATAAAAATTGACTAAAGGGTTGAAAATTTAAGATGCAAAAAGCAAAACTCATTTCTTTTTCTTTCTAATTTTCCTATATCTTATATATATTTAAAAAAATCCATTAACAGTCACTAGTACAAAAAGTAGTTACGAAGGCGCCATATATGCTTCGGTTATGTTAAAACCGAAGCGTAACAGCTTATACGCATCGATTATACCATAACCCGTGGTAGAAGGCAGATACTGCCTCGGCTCAGACAAGAACCGAAGCCTATACTCTTGCTCCGTACACTGCTACTCAGTGTGATAGGATTTTTAGAAGGCTTTATTGCCTCGGGTGGCAGGCAACCGATGCCTAAAGGCATCTGCAAGTTCAGAACCTGCTCTGCAACTTAGCCTTTTCAGAGAGTGATGGTGACAGGTATGTACTGCTCCGGTTAGCTAGGCAACCGAAGCCTATACCCTGGCTTATTGCCTCGGTCTTCTCAGCAACTAAAGCATAACCTCGGTTTTTTTGTTCAACCGGTGCCACATACTAAATTTCAGAACTTATCTTCTCCAAGTTCAATTCGCCCAACGTTTTCTTCCTCGTCGTGCTCTCCCACTCCTCTGCGCAGCCGTGCTCTTCCATTCCTCCTCTCCGGTTTCGTCCACGACGGTCACTCCTTACCTCGTCGCGTCGCCGCCTGTGCTTCCAGTGGTCTCGCCAGCCTCCTGCTTACCAGTGTGCCGGTTCTGCCTCCGCCTCCAACCACTGCCTCACCGCCGCGCCTCCAACCACTGCCTCACCGCCGCGCCTCCCTGTTTTTGCCTCGCCGTTGCTCCCTCCCCGCTTCGTTCACAACGTTCGTCGGTGCCTCCCCGTTGCTGCCTCGCCGTCGAGGGAACGAGGCTTGAACCACTAGATCCCGGTGCGGAACTGGAAGGCGTTGTACTCGTGTGTGTGCGCTTGCGAGGAGGTGACAAAGAACTCGCACATGGTGGGTAGAGGGCGGAGAACTCGCACATGGAGGAGGTGACGGTGGCGAGGGTTTCTGTGGTGCGAGGGTTTTTTTGCAAGTGATTTATTTTCTGTGGGATTCTGTGGTGTTTCTGAGGTCTGAGAATGGAGAGTTGTGTGTTGGGATTCGGAGGGCAAAGAATGGAATCGGGTTTGAGGTGGGAACTCTGCTTCTGGTTCAAGGTCTAGAAGTATCGGTGGAAGTGGGAATTGTGGGATTGGTCCTTATGGGTGCTTAAGGAATGGTGGCGGCGGTGGTGGTGGTGGGAATTTGAGTGGCAGGGCCAAAGTGAGGCCTGAGGCTGTTGTTGAAGCAGTGACCCTGGCTGCTGGATTAACGCTTCTTATGTAAGGGCTGCTATGAGAATTCAGTGGTGTTCTGGGATGAGGTTCAAGATGGCCTTTGAGACTGAGGATGCTTCCAGAATAAGCTGGTTCATGGGAACCATTGCTTCTGTTCAGACTCTTATGTGACTGTTTTTTTTTCTTTCTATTGCTTGGTATGTGACTGTGTGTGATTGTAAGCAAATATGTTTGGTTCTAATGTTAATCAACCTATAACATTCTGTGTTTTCGCATGAGATTTCTCATGGACGTTCCTAGGCTTAAATTGCAATTACTTAGTATGCCTATGGAGGCAATCTGGAAACATAAGTTGTGTCCCTTGAAGGTGTGTTTGCCTACTATAGTAGTGGAATTTCTCATATCAGGCGTTGAAGGTTTCTGGAATTGATTAACAGAGAGAATTTGGCAGCTTATTTTATTAGCAGGAACTGATTTTGGGGATGAGACAAAAGGGACTGGAAACACCGTAACCCTAGGGGAATATACTGCCTCGGTTCCCCTGAACCGAGGTATAAAGTCTTACAGAAAAAAAAATTAAAAAAAAGCAAAAATTTTACTGTTTCGGTTAATGTTGAACCGAGGCGAAATCCTGTCATTTTATGCCTCAGTTCTCAACCGAGACCAAAAGTAGCAGACTTTTTGCCTCGCCTGGATATGCCTCGGTTCGAGAACCGCTGCGTATAGGCAAAAATAACCGCTGTCGTTTCCCCTGTCTGTACTAGTGAGTTCATTTCATGTCCATATGTTAGATGTTTTATAACTAGTCTTATAATTTTTAAACATTATCTTTGAGTGTTTGACATGAGCTGAAGAATGTGTTCTTACAAAAAATACTTACATATTGCTTGGAAAAACCTACGGTGAGAAAAAAAAAACCACGAAGCCAAATTGTTTTAGAATAAATAATAGATATGACACTATACTCGAGTTTAGGAGAAGTTTTAGATATACATGGTTGCTTCTTACTTTTTCATGAGATTAATGAAGAACATAAAAACATGCACTAATTAGTGACTAATCGACGAGTGTTAGGACAATCAACCCTATCAACATCACTATAAGAAATTAATTTAGGAGGTGTGTTAATGGAAAAAAAATAAGCTTTGCTAATGTACCTTTCAAATAGTGTATTATGCAACGAACTACTATCAAGTGGAGATGGCGATGAGGGTGCATGAATTGACTCACTTATTAAACAACAAAGGAGATGTTAGTGCGTGTAATGGTCTAATAATTAAGACTAATAACTAATTGTTGGTCTAATAAAGAATCAGGCAAAATATCACCTTTATCGCGATGATATTTAACATGAACTTCAAGAGGAATATTCACCGGAGTAGTTGATTGAAGGCCAACCATAGAAATGAGATTTGTGGTATACTTATGTTGATGGAGAAATGTATCATTGAAGGTGGATTGAACTTCAAGACTAAGGAAATAATGTAAGTGTCCAACATCTTTCATATAAAATGAAACTTGTTATTGTTATTTGAGTTCTTGGAGGATGCTTGATTAGAACCAGTGGTAACCATACCATTAACATAAAGAAGTAGAGACAATGCATGTAGGTGTGTGGTGGATGAACAAAGAGGAATCATATTTACTCTGTGTAAAGGAGAACCCAAGGAAAGTGGAACAAAACTTGTCATATCATGCTTGAAGAGTCTACTTCAAACCATATAAAGAATGGTTAAGTTTGCATCCGCCTATAGATAAAGAGAAGAGGCACTAAGGACGAAGCATGTGAATATCTTCAGTCAACTCACTCTAAAGAAACACATTCTTTGCATCCATTTGATGAAGTGACCAACCCTTAAAGTGGTTAGAAAGGACAATTTTGACAACTGTTATTTTGACAATAGTGCAAATGTCTTATCATAATCAATGTCATATTCATGTTTGTTTTGCAAGGCAACTAGTCTTGCTTTATAACGATTGAGGGAACCATCATATTTTAGTTTCACATAATACATCCATTTATACCCTATGTGTTTGATATAAAGAGGACAAGAATCACTATCCCATGTAAAGTTCTCCTATAGAGCCTAAAGTTCATTATTCATTGTCTTTGCCCAACGCATATCTTTAATAGCTTGTAAGTAACAAGTTAGAATAGATGTGTTAGAAAGAGCTATTAGAGAAGAATGATAAGAAGTATACCTGTCTAGCGAGTACCTATTAGGACCTCGAGATATTCGATCAGATCGTCATGGTTCAACTAATACAAAAACAGATGGTGGACGAGAGTTAAAAGGGGAAGTGGAAACTTGTTAATGACGTTGTCCTATATATGTGATGCCAAGTTGTAAATATTCTATAGATAGGGATAATGTAGAAAGTGGGAAGAATAAAAAAAATAATTGAAGTATGAGAGAGACAAGGAAACATAAATTGGCTATGAAAAAATGTCACATCCTTGGAAATGCAAAAACGTTGATTAGAAGTATTGTAACACATAAAAACCTTATGAAAGTGATTATACCCCAAAAAAGCACACTGGACCAATTGTGCCACAAGCTTCTGCCTTTCAAACAAAGGTAAATGAACAAAACACACACCCAAAAGTATGTAAAATACTATAATCACGGTGAGTTCTAAAAGACGAAAAAAAAAGGAAAGTCAAAATAAATAATTGTAAAAGGAAGGCGATTGACTAAAAACACAGTAGTGAATAGAGCCTTCACCCAAAATTTAGATGGAACAGAAGCTTGAAGAAACAATTGGCATATTACATCAAGCAAGTGACGATTTTTGTGTTTAGTAATGCCAATTTTTTAAGGAGTATTAGGACAAGAACATTAGATACAATACCGTTTTGTTGAAGGTATTCCTAAAACTCATGAAACATGTATTCACGGTTAGAATCAGGCAAAAAGTTTGAATTTTTATTGGATTTGAGTCTCAACATATGTCATGAGGAAAACATTTCAGGTAGAGCAAAGAAAAATATATCCAAGTAAAACGAGTATAATCATCAATAAATGTGACAATATTTATAATGAGCATTTGAAATAATAAGAGACATTCCAAATATCACTATGAATTATTTCAAAGCAAGACGAAGTATGATGAACGCTAGTTGAAAAAGGAAGCATTTTACTTTTAATCAATTTACAAACAGAACGAAAAAGAGGTGTACTAGAAACAACATTTTTATTGCAAAATGTTTACACAACTTTTAATAAACTCTTTAATTCTAAATGTCATTCTTTTATGCAAATGTTAGTTGATAGTATTATATTGATGGAAAGAATTGAATCCATAACCTCTTTCAGCTTCTCTTCCTTAATTATTCATTAATGGTTAAAATAGAATGTAATCCTAGTAATAGAAAAAACTAATTAAAAGTATCTAATGTCTTGTGTTACTTTGCTTTTACGTTATTTTTTAGACCCAATTTTTTTTTGAATTTGAATTATTCTATATCTTTAAAATATACTAATAAACACTAATTTTAATGTTTTAAAATATATTAAAAAGATTTTTAAAATACCAACATTAGTGTATTGTTATGCTTAAAAGAGAAAAAAAAACAATAAAAATTATGTACTCAAACTCTTCACATAAACATTTTAAACAATAACTAGACAATTTTAAAAGAAGTCACCAGTAAAGGGAAATGACAACAATTATTTTCGCTTATAGGAAATGGTTCCACAATCGAGGTATATACACGCGAGACAAAAAGGGGTAGACTTTTTGTCTCGGTTGTGAACCAAGGAAAAAAGAGGTAGGATTTCGCCTCGGATCATAGGTAACCGAAGTAGTAGAGTTGTTTCCTTTTTTTATTTTTTTTTCAACAGACTTTTTGCCTCGGTTCCTACTAAACCGAAGCAGTATGTGAGATGTTACTGCCTCGGTTGGGACCTGAACCGAGACAATAGAGTGTTTTTTATTTTTTCGCAAGCCTTTCTGCCTCGGTTATGACCTGAATCGATGCCATAAAGGACTTTCTGCCTCGATTATGGTCACAATCGAGGCGTATTCCCCTGTTTTTTAAAGAACATGTATGTTTCTGCAATATTCCCAACTGTAGAAACATACCTCCATATATTAAACTTTACAACGCAATCCAAAACATTCCAGAAGCATATCTTCTCAATAAAAATTATACTAAAACATAAATCAATTCAATGTAATCATAAAACAACTTCTTAGAAGCAAAAATCAATTTAATGTAATCATAAATCAACTTAGAAGCATAAATCAATCCAATGTACAAACTTAACCTAATCATAAATATGCTAAGGTAGAACTTACTATATCCTAATATCTACATACTATTATAGAGTTGAATTACATATTTATCAAGTGCTTTCCTTATGTATCTAAGGGACTTCTCTAGAATTGAAGTAGTAAAATGAATCTCTGCATAAAACACAATGATTTCAATTAGTGTATGTGAACTCTAAACTACAAAGAAAATAAAATTCAAACCAAAATATTACCGTTTCCCATCCACTGGTAACATGTGCACAAATAGTGATCATCATCCAATACACGATGTAGTAACCACACTCATATGACCCACTTTGTCTATTACACTACAATATATCATCATAATTATAAAATGTTAAGTAACATCATTGGAATGGTACACAATGTAACAAAATATGGAGTAAAATACCAAACCTTAAGGGCCAACCATGCAAGCTTTTTAGCTTTAGCTGTTGATCTCCCGGACAACATCATATGTGTTGCAAGGGAACTATTAAAAAAAATTGTTTTATCATACATTTATATAACAAAGAAAGTTCAAACATTGAAGTTCTTACCAATCTACTACTTGTCTAAGAGGGTTGGGAGAAGACTTATGCAATGAACAAAACCATACAACAGTGTTCTCCGGTATGAAGATCACAAGTATTTGTCAACGAAAGTGATTATAAATCACAACCAAATATGCACCCGAAGATCACTACAAAACACAATTGCAAATTTTTATGAAATTTAAGACATGTATATTAAAATTTATATATATTAATAAAATATGAATCTGGAGATTGTAAATAATTTTTGTATTGAATCTCAAACGGGAAACTAAGACTAATTCAGAAAACAATTATATTCAATCAAACAAATAACTACATATGCAACCTACAATATATACAAGCAAACAATATATTCAAGCAAAAAAATAATTATATGTTCATATTAAAAGGAAAATTTTAAGAATAGAAACTTGAGAGTGTGAAAGCCGGTCAAAAACTACAATATCTACACAAAAACAAACAACACATTAATTAGTCTCATGATTCCTAACCTTAAACTTTATTTTATCAACAAATAAACCAATTTAATACAATAACCATTATATAACCATTATATAACCATTATATCAATCTAATCATCAAATAACAATAACCAATATATCAATCTCATAACAATAATTATCAAACACATATCCATCTTAATCATCAAAGAATAATAAAATTTATAATCTTTATCACCAATATATCATCTCACAACAATTATTATCAAACACATATCAATCTAATGACTAAATAAAAATAAAATTGCTAGTATTATGACCAATATATCAATCTCCCACCAATTATTACCAAACACAGCAAAAAACAATGAACCAACCTTGACAGAGGTGCGCAAAAGAAATGGAGGCATCCTCGAGAGCAATACATGAAATAAATGGAGGTGGAGAGTAGTTCATTCGTTCATGCAAGTGACGAACAAGAATGCGCGAGAAAACGAAATGCAGGCAGCGACAACAACGTGGAGTCGTTGGAGGAAGTAGCGGAGGCAGCAGTAGCGCGACACCAATGGCGCGATAGCAAGGGCGGTGACAGCAATGAATGACGGTGACAACAATGAACGGTGGTGGCAACGACACGTGGCGACAACACGATGGAAGTACGAGTTGAGAATAATCGCGAGGAAGGAGCGAAGGAGGTGGTTCGAGCGCGACCATGGAGGCGGGGCAAGCACAGCGACGCAGGGATTTTGCAGGGATGGCACAGATATATGCCTCCGTTCCCCAAGCAATCGAGTCAATAGTTCCTTCACCAAAAAGGTGTCAGACGTTACTGACTTAATTTCTTTTTGTAAGGTTATATTCGTCAGTTTACCCTGCCAACCGAGGCAGTATCTCTGTTACCAAAAAGGTGTCAGGTGAAAGGTCTGAGTTAGGTATTATCTACAGGGTTATATGCCTCGGTGTACCCTACCAACCGCGGCAGAATGCTCTTTAGGGATCAGTTCTAGTTGAACTGAGACATATAGTATAGTTAAAATTACGAAATTGTCACTGCGTTTTGATACGCTTCAGTTTTTTTGAAACCGAAGCGTAATGTGCGAGTTAAAAACCCTCTTTTTACTAGTGAGTATTTTTAAATCACAATTTAATCTACCTCTATGATACTTTGCAATAGCACAAAACAAACTTAATTATAAAAGTGTTTTATTCATTTCAACAAAATATAATATATCGTTGCTATAATGATAGGGCAAACACATAATCATACAATAACTTCTGCTAAGATGAATAAATGACTTGAGTTAAGATGAATAAATGAATTTTGGTAAGATGAATAAATAACTTGGTTTACATACATGAATGAAAATGAAGATATATGTAAAGTGTTTCGGGTGTGGGGTCGAGAATCATAATCAAGACACTCTTTCACACTTTTCTTCCAATCTTCTAACATCGTCTAAGGTCTCTGTTACAAAATTATCCTCAATTCTTCATCTCCAAACTTCCAAGCTGAGCTGGTGGGTACCTGTCAAAAGTACTCTGATGCTAAGTTAGTTATATGTGTCCAATCGGTTATCATAACAAAGTCTTAAATTCACAATAAATGCAATTATTTACCTCCTTACTTTACCTCTATATTTATAGGTTTCAAAATGAGTTTGTAATTAGAGATGGCCTAGTCTAATCACGGCCCAAAAAGGCCCAAAAGTCGATAAATGTGTTTTAGCTATAAATATGTTCGATTTGCGATGTTGGTGCCTAATGGAGACATGATCGATCGACTTACTGAGAAACCGTCCGATTTACAGTAACTTGGGATTGGAAACGATCTTCCAATGTTCTTCTGAAAACGTTGATCGTCTGGTCAATGATAGACCAGTCAGTCATAATTATAATATGTCATTGCTATAATTATAGAACAAATAGATAATCATACAATAATTTCAGTTAAGATGAATAAATGACTCAAGTTAAGATGAATAAATGACTTGGCTTATATACATAAATGATAATCAAGATATTGGCTTACATGAATGACAATTAAGATATATATAAAGCATAATATACCACACCTTAAGAAAACTTAAATAAACTTAAATATTTATGTATTTTAAAATCTTATATTGTGTTTGAATGAAAATTTTGTAGAAAATAATTATTTTAATAATTTTTTTTATAATAAAATATTTTATTTAATATTTTTTAAATAGTTAAAATTTTAAAAATTTGTAAGTATAATTTAATTATTTGAATAATAAAATTTCAAATTTCACAAGAAAAAAAGTTTTTTTTTTCATTCACATCTTTATAAAATTTTTTGTTAATACTTTCTCTTTAGTTTAACAAAAGATAAGATATCATCAAATTAATTTAATTTCAGTATTGTTGGTTCGAACGAGATTAGATTATCAATCACTTTATAACTAAAAATATAGATTAAATATGTTTTTACTCTTTAAATTTTAATAAAAAGTTTATAATTTATTTTTATTTAAAATTTTGATACAATTTAGTACTCAACTTTAAAAATGAATAGATATAATCTTTCTAATCCAATAGTATTAAATATTTTTTACATGTCAAAATGAGTATTTATACTCTTTTTTAGACATTTTAACTCAAATATTAATAGGTTGTTTAAAATCATGTTTAACCCAAAATTTATCATAGTTACTTTCTTTTACTAATATTAAATTACTTTTTCTAAAAAAGTTTTGATGCATAATATCGTTTAAATTTACAATAATACAGATTTGTGTAATTTTTTTATTTTGTGAAATTTTAGTTCTAATTGGTTAGATTGTTATGAGATAAAAAAAAATTATTGTATATTTATTGAGTACACAATTATAATATTAGTGTTTTAACAAAGCCATGAATTTTCATGTCTCTAATAATTTCACAGTTAAACAGGACACTAATCCAAGAATGTAGAATATTTTGACATTCTCAATATGTAACTAATTTCATTTAATGGAGTAAAAAATCTTAAGCACTCAGATTTTTTTTAATATACATGATTCTAATAAATATTTTATTTAGGGAAAATCAATATCTTTATCAGTTGAGCTAGTAAGCATTAAATAATTAGTAAGCATTTAATTAATGAAACGATCAGTAATTAATTTTGTTTGTATTTGTAATTAAAAATATTAATCTTTTATTAAATTGATATACGGACGCAAATTAAGATTTGTATATCAATTTACACATGAGAAAGATACAGCTTTGCTATCAATTGCATTTTTTTAATATAATTACACAATCTAATTCTTAACTAATATTATTGTTATCGTTACCAAATAAAATGTGCTAAGCCCAGTCATCAGATTTTTTTCTTCTTTCTAAAATACGGAAAATAAAAGAAAAAATTATTGGAAGGAAAAACAAAAATAAAAAAGCACGTTGGGTACCAAAAATACATTAACGTTATTTTCATTTAAAAGAGATAAATACGCATTAGTCTTTAAAGTTTAACGTGAAATTAAAATTTATATATTTTAAAAAAAAATTATATATTTTGATTTTTTAAATTTAAAAATAAATAAGTATAATTTTTTAATTTAATTTTTTTAACGTGTAAAATATATTTAACATTGAAATGAGAACATATTAAAAAAAATATAAATATAATATGAAAGATTAATATATTAAAAAAATTTAACATAAGTATTAAAAAAATTATATCTATTTATTTTTAAATTTAATAATAAAAATGTATTAAAGTTTTGAAAAAAACGAATTCTATTTATTCTCCAAAATCAAGATATAAAAAGATATTTTACCTTAATTAAATTGACTTAACAATGAAAAAAAAAGTCCTCATAAAAGGAAAGCCACATTTGACCAGAGTTAACAAATTAGTCATATTCATGAATGAATTGAAAAGAAGGAACCTTGATTTGTTTTAGCAATTAAAAAATGTAGAGAAATTAAATATTTGTAGACCAAGTGTTCCATTAAAGCAATTAATAAAAAAGAGAAGCAAAAACGGTAAGTATAATTAGAATTGTGGTAAAAAAATGCTTAATTAAATAATATTGCAGGAAAATTAATTGGGGAGTTGACCAGTCAATATTAAAATTAAATAGAAGAAAAAAAGAATTAATATATATAAGGAATGTTTGAAAGAAATGTGCATAGTGGTGTTGAAGAGAGTGGTTAAATAGCGCGTGGGAAGGGAAAAGGGCCCTACGAATACATTTCTCACCAAACCAAACAAAACTTGCATTACATTACATTACATTACGCACCACACTTCTCTCTCTTTCCTTTCTCTTTCGTGTGTTTTGCTTGAAGCAGTCAACGATGGAGTCCAAATCCCCTCGAAGGTACCAAGAGCACCGTGGCGGCGTCAACCTCCTCCCTTCGCCGCGACACAGCCACAGCTCCAACAGCAGCACAAGCAGCAGCAGCAGCAATGGCCTCCACCACACGCAATTCACGCCTCTCACGCCAAGCGCGCCCTCCCCCACCTCCTACCCGCCCAAGCCCCTCACCAGATCCGAATCCGCCAATCCGTACCCGACAACGTTCGTCCAGGCCGACAGCTCCTCCTTCAAGCAGGTGGTCCAAATGCTGACAGGATCCTCGGAAACCGCGAAACAAGCCTCCTCCTCCTCCGCCACCAAAGCAAACTCCGAAGCAGCGAGGCCCCACTCCCACATCCCCCCAATGAAGAAGCAATCCGGGTTCAAACTGTACGAGCGCAGGAACACGCTGAAGAACCTCAACATCAACCCTCTCCTACCTGTCTTCTCCAACACCGTCTCAGGATTCTCTCCTCGCAACACCGAAGTCCTCTCACCCAGCATCCTCGACTTCCCCGCACTCGTTCTCAGCCCCGTCACGCCTCTCATACCCGACCCATTTCACCGATCCCGCTCCATCGACACCCAGGCCGAAGACAAGGCCATCCAAGAGAAAGGCTTCTTCTTGCATCCCTCCCCTGCTTCCACCCCAAGAGACGCTGACCCTCCTCGCCTTCTGCCTCTCTTCCCCACCGCCTCCCCAGGTTCTTCTTCCTCTTAAATTTTCATCATCATTTATTAGTACTATTACTATTACTATTACTATTTACTATTCCCTTCCCTTTCCCTTGTCCTTTACATTTTCTGTAAGATTCTTATATATATTTTTGTGGCATTCATGAGGACCAAAGAGAGACAAAAAAAAAAGAAGATAAACTTGTAATGGCTTATGCAGAGAATGGAACCAGAATCTTGCTTCAATTGTATCTAAACTTTTCTTCTTCTTTTGTTTATTTATTTTGTTTGTTAGTTACTTTCGCTTTTTATCCTTTCTTCAATGTTGATTACGAGGGGAGCGCAACTGCGGGAGAGGCGAAATTTAATTTCACCCCTTTTTTTGTGGGTTGCTCTAAATGCTAATTATGAGCTCGTGGAGAGAAAAGCGAGTTTGATTCGAAAATGCGAAGCTTAATTATCAATAAATTGGTCAATTATTAGGAGCCATGCCGATCGGGGTATTGGGAGGTATGGCAATTTAATGAGAGAAAAGGTTCACTACTCGTACTAGTAGTAGCACACTATCTAACCATAAATTTGGCTTTGCCTCGGTCTTTTTCTTCAAAAAAAGAAATGTAATTTTTAATGTGGTTCCTGCAAGGTCGCTGCGTATATCAGAGGATTTAATTTACTTGGTTTCCCTCACTGTCAAATCCTTCAATTAATGCCGAATTTAAATTATGTGATCCAATTGAATTGCTTCCGTTCGAGGGCAATACTAATAATGATGATTTCAAGGAACGTTATACCTAAGTGCAGTCGTTGCAGAGCGGTGGTGGGGATAAGAATTATGAAACTGCTGTGTGTGTGTGTGTGTGTGAGAGAGAGAGAGAGAGAGAGAGAGAGAGAGAGATTTACATGGATGGGAAGCAAAGGCAGTGTTGGGCTAGCTGTCAAAGAAAGAGTAGAAGAAGGGGTAAGGAATCTTGACCCTTTTTGTTGTCTTTCCGAGTGAGGGGAAGGTGCCAAGAAAAGATGCAGGCATTGTATGTGTTTTTCTTACGTAGAATAGAACGCATCCACCGGTTTTATTATGTTATGTATGTATGTATGTACTTGATGCCTCTCTTCCCAAAGCACCGCAGCCTAACACCAGGAAGGACAAGGTAGATAGATAGATAGATCCATTCACATGTGTTTCTTTCCCAAACTCTAAACTCGTCCAGGTGGTGTTTCTCTTAGGACAGGACAACATTTGACAGAATATTTGGTGTTGTTGTTTAATGAAATTATAAAAGGGTTAGTGTTTGTTTTTACTGTGATGAGAAAAAGTAGAATGAGTGAGTTTTGAACGTAGTAAGGTGGTGTTGAATGAAAGGTTTGAAGAGGAGGAGGCGTAAAAAGCAATGATGGAAATTGATGAAAAGAGTGGGGAAAAGGAAAAGGAAAAGGAAGTGGGAGTTGTGATGATGAAAGGGAAGAAAAGAAGTGTTGGTTTGTTTGAATGATTTTTTAGGACTTAGGAAGTGTTGGTTGGTGGTGCATTTATTGAGAATTTGAAACTCAACATGTGCACTGCTCTGAAACACTAGTCCCAGTCCCATTATCAACGCCATCATCTTCTACTACTCCTCTTTGCCTTTCGCTATCATTCAAACAAACATCTAACACAACATGCCTCATGTCCCATCTTTTCATTTCCACCATTTTTTTTTATTATTCTTATTATATAATAACAACATCTTTTATCAACCATCCCACCAATACCTTTACGCTCTATGTCTCTCTACAACAATTTCATAATCTGCACACAATAATAAAAAATTATAATACAGACACATTTATATTTTTTTTTGTTTAAAACTACCACTTGTTGACATAAAGAAGACCCTATTTAATACTTGTAAAAAAAAAGAACTAATTTATTTATATGGCATCATCCATAATGGTTGACAAACAATTTTGACTCCTTATTCAACTGTGGAGAGAAGTAGGTGAGAAGGAAATAAAAATAATAACAAAACTCACTTTTTTTTTTCTGTTTCGTGCCAAAGAGAAAAAGAGAAAGATAAAAAAAAAATTGTTTTTCCAAAATTTTCTGATATATATTTAAAGTTTTGAATAGACAAAATTGTCTGTTTAATAAAAAAATATTTCTCTATGATTTCAAGCAGATTTACGTGCTATCAGCAATCATTATAAGTTTAAATGTAATTAATCGTTTCAAACAGGAAAGAAAAGTGTAGAACTCAAATATGAATTAAGAAAAACGTACTAATGTGAAAAACAGGGCAATATTAGCAGTTTGGGCGTTTGTAAATCAAACGTTGACTTAATTCATCGGAGAAATTGCATATTTTCTTAACAAATTCCTGGAAAAGCAAAGCATACTTAATAGAAACCTAAACTGTTTAATATATGAAAAAGTAAAAAGTGTAACTAGTATAATTATAAATAATCAAGTAATAACATACTTTCACTCATTGACCATCAAAAAAAATGTTCATCACTCTATTTAATTATTTATATAACTTACTACAATGATTTTGAAATAAGCACGTTTTAGTAAAAAAGAATATTAGTCATCTTAGAGAACACATAAATATTGATAAATAAACTTTTATCATTTATAATGATCATATCAGTTCTATTACTCTTATCCCTAGTGTGGAGTTTAATAAGAAATAAAACTTCATATTTCTTCTTACATGATCTTATAAGAAATACGATCATTATAAAATATCATAATGGTATTTTTTTTTAAAGAGTAAATAATTGGTTAAATAAGTATTGATGTATTTTATTTTCTTTTAAAAAGAAAAAGAATGACACTCGATAACAATAATTTTAATTTTGTTTAGGGTTTAGTAGTACTTGAAATGATTAAACATGTGTCTAGTCATTTATAATAGTTGTCATTGTTTATTAAAGAAGAAAATATTAACGTTAATATCCAATTAATCTTAAGAAATATTAAGGACTTTAAGGTTAATGATAATATCCATTTAATTTTAAAGAAACATTAAGGATTTTAAATTTATACAACCAGACATTAAAGGATAGAAGACTTCTTGCACATTATGTTAATTTTCTCTTTTAATAAATATAAAATATGTTGATACTTTTAATAAAGACTAATTGTTGTACTATGAGTGCAATTATTTTCTATTGAAGTAAAAAAAATGTCAATATTGATTATACCAAATTAGTTATTTATACTTTTCAAAATATGTTCAATACTTTTAATATTATTAACTACACTTTTTTTCAACATTACAATATAATTTCTTCAGACACTAAAAAATTACTAAAAATGATGTTTTATATATTATTGGTTTGAAACAATATTAAAATCGATGTGAAATAGTGAGACAATAAAAATTCTAAAAAAGATTATTAACTCTATATTCTTTTCTTTTAAAAAATGAAGTATTAAAAATATTTTATATAGAAAATAATAATTTAGGTTCGTATCGTTTAAATATCTTTTATTAGAATTTATCAGTTTGCTTGTGTTCATGTAATACACTAAAACATAATTTATTTTAAAAAAAAAGTTTTTTTTTTCATTCTTTTGGTTTTGGGATTTAAAATGTGACGAATTTATATGACAAGAACAAGAGAAATGACGGGATTTAAATCACCAATACTGATATGTTATGATAGCTTTAGAGCAATAGGGATAAATAAATAAAAGGAACATAGTATCTTTAACTACTGCTTTTTCAAAACTGTTTGTCTATTTCAAAAGATAATACACATGTTAAAAAATATAATTATCTTTTATATTTACACAGACAGATAAATATAAAATAAACTATTCTTCAAAGAATGAACACAAAGCAAAACGAAAGCTTTTATAATGAATGCTAATGTGTATATGATAGAAAAATATTAAATATTTTTAATTATTCGAAAAAAGTAGATATCAAATCATGCTTATGTTACAATATATAATTAAACTTTTCTACTTTTACATCTTATTATTATCAACTAATAAACTCATAATACAAGAATATCATAAACTAAGGATAAAATTTATGAAAAATTTTCTAAAATATTTATGGTATTATTTTTTATAAAATTAAAGTTGTATCTCGATAACTCGTTTAATAAAAAGTGATATTAAAGTAAGAGTCTAATAATCTAGTTGATATCTAATTTTTATCGAAGAATCTGAGAAGCACTTAATTAAGAAAGTACATTTAAGTTTCTCACATAAATGATTTTGTTGTTTGAAGATGTGTTAAAGCTACACATACAGATCAAATTTAATTACTTGAAAAAAGTTAGTCTGAGGGAAAAAAATATAAGTCTAATTTCACAGAAATTATCCCGACTTACTTATACATCCGTTGTACGGAACTACGATGTCGTATTACGAGTAGGATTGAATCAAATGAATAAATTGAATTGAATATTATTCGAATTAGATTTTAAAATGTAATAAAATTAAACTGAACTTTATAATAATTTAAATAAGCCAAAAACGGAAGTGTCGCAAACTTTGTCATTTTGTCCTTGCGAACTATACTAGTTGTCATGAAGTTTTCAATAAGGTGAGATTTTATTTGAGCGAGATTTTTCATGAAAAAAAAGAAATTAAAATAATTAACTTATGGATTAATCATTTTATAAATACTTTTGCATATAATTATTCTAGATTTTTATTTTTAACTTATAAAAAAATAATTCCGCTGGCTTTTTTTTACAGAAAATTTATCTAAATATATTTTTAATAAAATTGATTAATATATTTGAAGTTAATTTGGGTTTGGACGTCGACAAAAAAATATATATGTAATTAATAATAGAGGTACTTGAAGAACAGATGAAGACAAGAAGAAGATGAGCACAAGTTGGGAGCCATATATAGTTTGAGGTACATTGAAATTAAGATTGGATTGATGCTGACCATTACTTCAATAACCAGCAGCCACCATGTCCACTTGGCAACTCTTTATCTGCCGCCAAAGCAGAAGTTTTTTCCACTTTTCACATGCACACACAATTGACCAACAACATGAAAGGGACTATTAAACTATTTACTTTTCTCTTAATATGCTTAATGTTTTCAGAACCAAATCACAAACAAATTACGTTGGATTCAACATGGTGCAGAGAGAAAACAACACGGGTTTCACTTCCTACTTGTTCCACTTGCACTGTTTTATGTCTGAGTTGTCATGTAAATTTTTCAGAAATCATGCATGTCACTGTAGCTCTTCTTGAAACCTAGATTAGATTCAGAGAACGAGCCTTTTGCTGCAATCATTTTGAATGAAGATGATGACCTCCTGCTTCCATCATTCTTTGACTATAAACAAGTTTCTTGAAACTACCAACCTGATGCATAGGGTTTGTATGAATGATGCATGAATAAACATTGATAAAGAAAGAAATTCTTTTAAAATGGTTTTACTTAACATTGTTTGTAGGACTCCGCAAGATCTTGAGTGGAGTTCTGTCTTTTGGTTCTCGGAAAAGGTTTGTTCTATACTTTTATTTAATCACAATGTTGCAGTTATTATACCTTTTTATAATAATAAAGAAAGAGCTAGAAAAATAATTAAATCTATTGAAAACAAGTAAAGGTATATTGCATTATATTAAATCTCGATTTATATTTATACATATGTTAGATAAATTTTCAAATATTGATTTAAGTAATTTCTATGAATTAAAATTCCATTGAAGTCAAAGTATTTTTTATTAGGAAAAGATATAATTATATAAACTTAAACGTATAAATATTATATATATATATATATATATATATATATATATATATATAAAATTAAAGTGAAGATGAGAAAAATACTCACAATGACAAAAATAAAAATTTATGCTAATAAAAAAAGTTACATACTTTTGTTTTCGTGAAATTTTTTTCCAAATATAATATAAGAGAAAAGAAGAGAATGTGATCCTTAAGGAAGCATAGTCTTCTTATATAAGAACCAACCATGACTACCATATAAGTTCCACCAATGTGGGACTTCTTTCCTTTCCAATCTCTCACTTAAAGATTTTGATTAAACTAATCAAATTTTCATATTATATTTTATTATTTATGTTGTTTATTTTTCAAATGTTCTCCACCCTAATTTGTCATGAACTTATTAATCTCTCTTACTACTCAATGTCTGATCTGGTATACATCATAATATTCATAAGACTACCCATCGATGCACACGATACTCGAGACATGTTCATCCTCTTCGCTTCACTGCTAGGACTCACACTTGAAGATAACATACCATTGATAGGAAATGGGATAAACATTGGCTTATAATCTTACATGTTAAAGTGTACAAGTTCTTTAGTAAGTACTTCTTCTGAGAAAGTCAAATCTTCTTATCTTTTTAGCCTCAGTGAATCTGCATCCCTAAATTTCTTTTTTGTCGATCTCAAGTCTTCCTTATCAAGCTCCTTAGCTAACTGTGCCTTCAATTTCAGATTCAAGCTTTGTTGGGACCTACCTCCAACATGCCATTAACATGCAACAACAAGATAATAAAATCACCTCACTAAACCTATTGCAATAAGTACAATAATATGAATTTAATTGTAACCAAGGTCAATGAAGGAATCAAATTTTGTTATACAAACACTTGGGCGTTCAC
The DNA here is from genome assembly GCF_029865625.1 of Vigna umbellata. Classification (NCBI taxonomy): domain Eukaryota; kingdom Viridiplantae; phylum Streptophyta; class Magnoliopsida; order Fabales; family Fabaceae; genus Vigna; species Vigna umbellata. The sequence goes on along the minus strand of NC_142165.1, from coordinate 51,759,312 downwards.
TTTAAATTGTACAAAGATTTGTTCAACCTACAAATCAAGTTTTCTTGTTCTTTAAAGCCTTTTGCTAACAATAACCTTGTGGGCAATGAGACCTCACAAGCGATACTCCTTAACATTGTTAGCATAACCTAAGCACTTAAATTCTTTTTCTAATTTCAAGCTCTACTCGTGCTTTGGATTCCTTGAATAGTAGTAACACATCTGAGTTCCTCTTGATGAGGTACAACCATAATCTCCTAGAGTAATCATCAATTAGAAGAAAATACTTTGCTCCTCATAGGAATAATGCCATTGATTCCCTCACATAAGAATTATCCAAGTGTAATATGTGTTTACTCTTGGTAGTACTTCCATCAAACTTCAATATATGTTGCTTATTTATCACACAATGCTTGCAAAAAAAGGTAAATCAACCTCTTTGAGTCTAGGTAAGAGATGACGTTCAACAAGGATTTTTGCAAACCTCGCTCTAACATATGTCCTCTCTCTAACATATGTCCAAGTCGACACTGCTTCTTCTTGACTTGTCAATGCAACAATTGCATTTGTCTCTTGCCACGTATTTTCCAAAAGCACATATAAATTTACCACGATCTTCTATGCTTTCATCACTACCAGATTTCCTCTCACCATCTTTAAGATTCCACCTTTAGTGTGAATTTTACACCCAGGTCATCTAATTGCTTAATAGACAATAAAGTCATTCATATGTCATACCTCTTGAACTATGCAAACAATATCAACATACAATTTTATTTTGATAGTACCAACATTAGTAATCTCCATGGCATGACTATTCTCTATGAATACGGATCCACCTGAGATAGGTTCATAACTCTAAAACCAATCTTGTGCTTGATGCTTGCAACACAACCTTTTGTGCTCACCAGAATATCTTCGTCCTCTGAGATACTTGCAACACAACCTTTTGTGTTTGATGCTTCAGAGTTCTTTCCTCCATTCTTCCAATGCCAACAATCTTTCTTGACATGCCCTTTCTTAAAACAATGATAGAATTTGAGATGCTTTTGACTTTGAGACGTCGATTTATCATGAATCTAACTCTCATTAAATCCACATTTTGTTTATCTACTCTCGTAATCACAAAAGCCTCTACTTGCTTTTAACTTTGCACCATATCTACTTTGTTCTTCCGCTTTGATTCTTCTTCAAGAATAGTTCTAGCAACATCCTCAAAGTGTAGGTTCCCATCAATGTTGTTATTTGTTATGTTGATGATGAGTTTATCATAAAAATTGGGTAGACTTTGTAGTAGAAGCTTTGCACATTCATTTTCAACTAGGTTGAAATTTACCAATTCAAGTTGAGCAAATAATGTATTTAGATGGTTGATGTGGTGTATCACTGATATAGACTCACTAATTCAAAGAGTATAAAGTTTTCTCTTCAAGAATATTCTTGTGTACAGTGACTTAACCTCATATAATTTGATGAGAGTGTCTCAAATCTCCTTCGTTGTAATCTTCACCGTAACACGGGATAGAACTGCATTTGTCATTATTAAGTGCAAATTTGTAATAACGTTTTCATTAATTTTTTCCGATTTTTTATTCGTGATCTGCAAAGTTTTTTCTCCAATTGCCACTAGACAATTGTCCTTCCTTAAAATTTCATTCATCCTCATTTTTCGTAATGAAAAATTATTCCATTGAACCTCTATATCTCGTACTTTGTTGTCCTGGTTTTAAAAAAATTGACTTATGCACTTTTCACTATGAATAATGCTGTCTACCAAAATAATAGTAGTATACCATGAAGTAGTACACCAAGTCAGTTTCCAAGAAAGATAGTAAAATCACTAATGAACACACTTAAGTAGCAAGTATTTCCTAATTAAAACCTTTTCCATACATACACTTTTCCATACATACACTTTCACACTACTTCTTAATTAAAACATTTCCCATACATACATTGTCACACTACCACACCTTTTCCAGTAAGAACTATTTTCAGATGGAAGATCAAATTAAACTATAATAGCTTCAATACCATTGTTAAGAATTATACTAACAACACAAACACACATAACTAAAGTAAAGATGAAATAAAATATTGATTATAAGTAAAAATGAAAATTTACCAATAGAGGAAATTACACACCCTTCTTTCTTGACCAAGGAGAAAATCAAATACTAAAAATCTTTAAAAAAATTAATATTCTCTCGTAGAATTTTTTTTTCTCAAATATAAAAGGAAAAGGAGGATAATGGAATGCTTAACTAAAGAAGCATGTTCTTCTTATTTAAGAACCAACAAGGCTTCCATATAAGTTCTCATCAATGTTAAGACTTCTTTCCTTAAAAAAAAAGAATGTGTTTAAATTTAACTATTTATGTTTCATATAAAAACATTTTTCCCCACATGTAAAGCTTTTGCCACCATCATCATTCTGTATCTCCAAATTTAAGCAGATATAAACTCATTCGAACAGAGAGACTAAAACAAGTTTTTCAAATTTCACGACTAAAAGAATATTATTTTTAAATTAGAATGACCACAAAAAAAATTAATTTGACCAAAACAATTAACCTAAATTTAGGGTAAAAGTTTTAAGTGAAACTTGCATGCTTTTAGTAACAAAAAGTTAGCTTCAGTTATTGATTTTACAAACTCATTTACCCGTTGCAAGCTTCTGATACGATTCGTATTTTATTTTATGAGATTAGCAATAAATGAAAAAGTCCATGTTCAATAACTTTAAGTGTTAAAAGTATTTCGTAATTGATATGTGTTTAAGTTGAAGAAAAACATAAATTCTGTATGATTTGAAGAAAGTAAGTTGTGCGTGGTATGAAAACCTAATTCATTCTTAATAAATCATAGTTTTGAATGAGGGAAAATAGATACTACCCAAGTTAGAAAAGGCTTAAATCAACGTTTCAAGATCAACTACGATTTGGGAAAATGAACGTAAGTGTTTTTCTATTACAAGAATGTAACTAAAAGAACTAAGTGAGGAGGGGGAACAAGGAGATTGGTTTGAGGAAAATGTGACCTGGAGAATAGAAACAAAGAATTTCGGAATTGGGGGGCTGGGAGATGGATACTAAAGAAATGGGAATTACATACGATACTAGTACGACTACAAATACTAGAATTCATGCAAGAATTGAATTCGAAAATAATGCACAAGGATAGAGAGGATAAATGGGTGTGGAAGAACGGTATGGTGGATTCATATATTCTGAAATTTGCTGTAAGAAGTTAGAGAACAACTGCAAAGGAGATCAAACAGATTCTATGATTTATTTCGTAAAGTAAAAGGAGTACTTGCTGAGGTGCACTTTGCATGAAGAGCGGATTTAGATAGAGTGTCAACAAAGGAAATTTTACGACATAGAAGAGATATAGTAAATAAACATATAATAGGTTGCATTAAAAAGGATCACTTCCACGTATATCAACAAGCAGATCATTTCCACATATATTAATATGTAAAATTTTGAAATTAGATGGTTATAATACTATACACTTTTATAATGACATGAGAAAGTTGTAATGTTGACAAGTGACAAAGCAATTCATATGATTTTCAAAAGACACAATAATACAGATCTTTGGATTATGCACAAGACCAATTTGCAAACAAATGCATCTCCTGACCAAAATGTTGTTAAGATTGGGTGGTTTGGCTGTAATTCATGTGAGTAACATAGACAACATATATAGTACCACTTGGATGTCTCAGATTTTTAACAAGCTATAAAAGGTGTGCTTGTTGTTTGTTGCAGAATTGGGATTAACACCACACTTGTTTCCAACGTTTGATTTTCTTGGATAATTATACTTTAACAACATTTTTTTATAACATTTTAACATCATCTACGTGTCATTCTGTGATTGATTCATGTTGGTGTTTATGATTATTATTATTGATTGTGGAGTAAATTTGGACCAATCACAGAATGACACGTAGGTGATGTTAAAATGTTGTCAAAAAAATGTTGTCAAAAAAATGTTATCAAACTATCATTATCCGATTTCTTTTAGAGATAGACTGAAAGATTGATTACTTTTCACGAATAAGTTTTTGGACCATGATACACTAGTAAAAAAACTGGATTTGAAATCGCACAATAGGCTTCGGTTGAGGCGGAACCGAAATCTATAAGAAAGCGGTGGCATTTTTGTAGTTTAGGTTAACTTTTCTGACCCGGTTTAAGGGGAACCGAGGCATATAGATAATATGACCTCGGTTCAAACCCCACCCGATGCCTAACACCCTGAGAATGCCTCAGTCTACTGGGACCCGAGGCACTATACCCTATCTTTCCATAACATTGTCCTCGCACATTTCACCCTCACATAACCTCTCCTCCACCTCCGCATTTCACCCTCACATAACCCTCTCCTCATCCAACAGTGCCCCCTTCTTCTCCTCCTACCCAAACCCTAACGACTCCCACCCTTCACCGTCGCGTCACGACGGCAATGGTGTCTCCTCCACCTCCGCTTCCTCCGCCTCCTCCAGATCCCTCAAAACCCCCTAATCATTCGCCCACAACTACCGGATCGCCATCGCCCTAATTCCATCCACCTTATTCCTCCTCGACCTCGGTGGCACCCCCGTCGTCGCCATCCTCGACGCCCTCAGCCTTAAGCCCGCCGCCTTCTTTGTCGTGTGGTTCTCCCTTATCTTCGCCCAGCTCGCCTTCTTCCTCTCCGCCTCCTCTCCCTCCTTGTCGCCTTCAACTCCTCCGTCGTCGTGGCTGCCATCGCCTCTTTCCTTTGCGCCCACACCACCTTTCTCCTCGGCGTCTAGTCCTCTCTCTAGTTCAAGTGACTCCTACTCGAAAACCCTTCCATTGTCGTTGCCCTCGAGCGCCTGCTCTTCGCTTGCCTCCCCGTCTCCGTCGCGGCGCCTCCTCCTGTTGGTCGACACCGGCAACGACCTTGTCTGGGTGAAATGCTCCGTTGCCGTAACTGCTCTACCAAGTGACCCAGATCCACATTCCTTCCCTGACATTCTAAAAGCTTTCTCTTTGTTATGGTTTAATTTTGGCTGCTCTTTGTTTTGGTTTTTTGTTTGTCTTTAGCAAAGATGGGAACTTTATGGTTTAATTTTGCACATGGTGAAGTCCTTCAAGGTGTTGCACGGAGGCGCATTGGCTTTGGTGGCAAAGGCTCTTGTGAGCATAGGCGCGTCAGAATATGCCGCAAGGTGATGTAGTACCCCATTACTACTCCTTGTGGTCACAACTTCTGCAAAGCCTGTTTAGAGGGTGCCTTTGCCAGAAAAAGTTTGATGAGGCAAATGTCACGTTAAGGTGGTCACAAATAAGGTCTAGCCTTATTTGTATTTCTCTTTGTGTTCTGATTTACTTTGATGTTGATATGAAATCCCTTCGACTGTTTGGTGTGCAATTTTGAGTCTTTGGTGCAATTTCAGGGGTTCCCTTGTGCCACAAGAATGGCTATGAAGGTAATCAAAAGGGGTCCCATTTGAAACGTACTCGTATATTAGCAAAGGGTGTTCAAGTTCCAAGCAACAACCAAGGAGTTTCACCAAGCTTCTGTGGTTTACTTGGCACAGAATTCGAACCTCGTTTCGCATCTGATCAATGCCTTCGGTGCTTCCAAGCTTCGCACGCTTGATGGAAAACACGGTTCCATCATCGAATGTCCCCTTGAACACTTCATCGAATCCACCAATTCCAATCAAATTTTCTCGGGAGAAATCGTTCGTTGCCTTTCTTATCTCTCTACCGATGAAGATTCTTGATGATAAAGCACTAGCTTTCACACTTAAGTCTTCTTTTCTCTTATTAATTTTAGCCTCATTTGCTTTTCTTTTTGCTTGGTTATGCTTCTTGTAGAAGATCACTCCTGTGATTGCTAGAACAAACATCATTCCTCCTATGGAAACAACCACTGCCCGAAACAAGAGTTCATAACAAAAAAATTATAAATTTTCGTGCTTTTATCTTCATTTTTATGATTTATCTTATTGTTAGTTAGTGTGTATCATCTCACCATCAAGTAATAGAAAATTTCCCACTAATAAACGATTTATTGTTATATCTTGCAAAATTGTATCGCACGTGATCAGAACTGTTAAATGTTGAGCAGAAGAAAACTAAAGAGACTGATACACACATAAGACCCCCTTTGTCGCATGGTAAAAACCTCTATTGCCTCGGTTGCATTTGGACCGAGACAAAAGCATACATTTTTTTTGCCTCGGTTCAGACTCGAGGTAAAAAGTGATAGATTTTTTACCTCGCCTGTATATGCCTTGGCTGCAGAATCGGTGCAGATGGATAAAAATAACCGTTGTCGTTTCCCTTTATTGCACTAGTGATATGTTAACAGTTTTTTGACAATAGACTATGTATCACTATTTTATTGGTGTGTATATTTGAAACGGACCACGTAAGCGGTTGTAAAAAAGTTGTTAAAATTTTTTTTTCTAAGTTTTTCCACCTTACGCTACTTCCAATATAAGATTTTAAAACTTAACATTTATAAATTTTGTTTTTTTATACTTCATTCAACTTTTTTACTTTTATTCAAATTCACTTTCAATTTATATTTAAATATCTAATTCAACTTACCTAGACTTCTGACCTTCGGTGTTACCGACGGTCTATATCCATTGATAATGTTTTCAACTACACATTTGACGAATTTTTGGCCATCAAAAATTTGTTCATGATTATTATTTTTGGACATCAAAAAGTTGCAAAAAAAAACTTTTTCCTAAGTTTTTCCACCTTAAGCTACTTTCAACATAAAATTTTAAGACTCAATATTTATAAATTTTGTTTTTTTATACTTCACTCAACATTTTTACTTTTATTCAACTTCACTTTCCATTTATATTTAAATATCTAATACAACTTACCTAGACTTCTAACCTTCGATATTACCGACAATCTATATCCATTGACAATGTTTTTCAACTATATATTTATTGATGAATTTTTGACCATAAAATAATCTGTTGATAATTATTATTTATCAACGGTTTTTGGACATTACCAACGGATTTTGACCATGGTAAATCCAATCTTTTTTTGTAGTTATGTTTCTCATGTCAACACAGCATAAAAGCAAAACATAAACATAGACACTACCCTTATTAAACTTTATATACCTATATGCTACCAGACAACCGTGTGATAATTTGTAAACTATCACCAAAAAACCTTTTATTAACAACATTTTTATCTGTATATATTACATAACACTCAGACATAAATATAAATGACGAAAATTTACGTCAGATCTAAACTTCGACTTAAATTTACGTTAAACTTGGCTAGATTCAATCTAAATTTTGAATATTTATTTTTTTAAAATTTCATTTGGTTTTAGTTGATGAAATACAACTTGTTTTCAATACAATATAACTCTCAGCTAAAATTTCAATAAATATGTTTAATATAATCTAAAAATGAGCTAAAAAAATCTAAAACTATATATATATATATATATATATATATATATATAAAAGCTCGGGAGGAAGGTTACTTGTTAATCTATATACCTTAAACAATCACATTAAATTAAAAAACAAAATGAAGATTCAAACCACTGACTTCAATAAAAAAAATGCTAAACCACAATCCAATTTAACAAAAGTCTCTCCCACATAAAACCATTCGTAGAGACTAAAAATGGAAAACAAAAAGAGCTTACCAAAAATTCTACTAGAAAAAAGAACGAGAACACTAAAATCGCAAAAAAAAAATGTGCATAAATATTATAAGAACATTTACGTCTAATATCTAACGTAAATTTTGAAAGTTTATTTACGTCGCACTATAACAGATGCAAAAACGTTGTTTTAAATTCAAATACAAAAATATCTGGAGACATTTTTCACGTGAAATCCTTGAAAGTTAAGTATATAATTTTGACGAATAACTCTTTTTCTAAGTGATAATTACCTCTTACAGCGTGTAACGTACGAGTTTCCCTGCATAGTTCTACAAGGCACATTCAGATATTAACCAAAGGGTACAGGGGAATACAAACTAAATTTAATTAATGAAAAATTTAAAACCAATTTTTAAGAAAAGTTAAAATCGTTAATCTTTTTTCGTAAAACTCATATTGTGAAATTGAGTTAGGCTTAAAGTTCACTTCTAACTAGTATTAAAATCATATTTGTTGTTCGTTAGGCATATTATTTTACCTAGACTGAACTTGCATTATTGTTACATAAACCACGAAATTAAAAATGTAATGCAGAAATCTTTAACAACGTGAATTTCATGCTACATTCTCCACTTTTATACGTATGTCTAAGATTCATTTTTATACGTCTATTTTTTTGAAAGAAGACATAGCAAGAATACATATAGAGCGAGGAACCAATCACATCATTCCATTACCATCGACGTTAGAATATCATCGATCGCAGACACTCAGAATTACATGATCAACTCCCTTGAAAATACAATATAAGGTGTCGAAAATGGAGACCTATAGTCATTGAAGAATAGAACAAAAGCCAGACACATAATTTATTATGACATTATCGTAGATAATAGATAGATATATATATTATTATTAGTTATATATTAGTATATGTTGGTGTGTGGATTTGATTTAACTGGTGTCTCTAGCACAATGCGTGATTTGGGAGCAACCACGAGTGTAAGGGTTGGCACGAGTCCTGTCCTGGCAATTGTAGTAGGAGGCTCCGCGGGTACCACATGGGATCTGGTTGGCATTGAGAGCACCATAGCTAATGTATTGTGCTCGTGAATTCAGTGTGCGACGGTTTGACTCAGAATCTAGCAGCATCTCATTGTCGTCTCCAACGAGATCCATACCAACTCCAGGGAAGCCAAATTCATGAACTTTGGAAGCTTCAGCCACCATGGCCAATGCCATGGCCAAGACCACCAAACACAGCCACACCTTGCACTTCATTTCAGAAGGGTATTCTAAGGTAGCTGATGAGTTTCTGTGTTGGTTCTTATTGGAATGGGAAAACAGAAAGAAAAAATCAAAGGCTCTGAGAATGCCTTTATCCCTGCCCTTCCTGCTCTAGGAGGGGACCAAGAGGATATAGGACAAAACTCTTGCCTAGGTAGTTACCTTGTAGGGTTAAAATAGGATAGGGTTTGTAGGGTATACACTTTCGTCGCTCTCTTACCTGTCAGTTAACCTAATTTTCTGTTATGCCCGTTTCTTCCTCCTTCTTTTTCTCTTCTGCCTTCCATTTTATTACCTTTTATGCCAGATACAGAATCAAGTGCATGTGTCATGCGTCACGAATATGCTATAAATGCAAAGGAACATGTTTATCTAACTAATAATAATGATGATCCTTTTCGGATACTATAATTAGAAATGTGTTTATTAGACATTAAGTCTGTCCAACGTTATTTACAAATGTCACGAATAGAAATAGTAAAAGATAATGTACACAATAATTAGACGTTTATAAAATGTAATAATATTACAGCGGACAGTGCTAACAGTAACAGATTGTTGCACTTGAAATTATAGGTTTGTTCACTCCTATAATAATCACCTTAAAATATTTTGTTAGCTCAACTTAAAAAAAAAAACATTTTTCTTTGAAAAAAAAGAAACATACAAATTCAAATGTATTAAAAAAAATGTTGTGACCTTCAACTCCATGTTAAAAAGTTAAGTGTGAATTTAATTTTCACGTTTAATAAAAATGAAAAGAATTAAGTACAATTTTTTTTATAAATTCATTGTCTTATTATAATTTTAAATTTGAAGTGGTCTGAATCCTTTATATAATGAACTCTTGTTTTTTGTTTAATTGTACCATTTTTCTTAAGTTATTAGCATCCACGGTAAATTTTGTCTCGTAAAATTTGTAATCTCAGTTTTATCATTATATTTTCTATCCTTTTCAAAGCTCCAATTAAACTCACAAAAATTCAAAGAAGCTTTCTATGGAATTGGGATTCCATGATAAAAATATAGCTGGGATCATGTAAGATAACTTATTTAAACCTAAAGATGACGGGGTGACATCGAAAACTTCAATATATCCTTCTTAACTAAATGGAAATGGAGATTAGGACCAAGGAGTGTGAAAATAGATACCCGAGTCAAAGTATTGGAAAGACATGTGCACATAATTTTGGCTTCTTTTTACAAGTAAAAATATCTGAAGTTAAAAAAGGAGAAAGATGTAATCCCAGGAGTAGGTCTTATTTTTGTTGAAAATCCTAAAAATGTAATTCTAGAGGAAATTTGCTGAAGAACTGAAAATACGGTTGAATCCTAGAACGAACGTGTTCACATATATTAGGACCTAGGAGACAAACCAGCAAGAGGTCTGAACTTCTGTGGAGGATGTTATCCATTCATGGTTATTTAAATTCGACAACGTGCTTGATATTTTGTTTTGACTGGCTTGTTTCCAGTTTCCTCTTGTCAGCCATAGAAAGTAGCAAATTTCTTATCTTTAGACTGATTATTAGAATGCAAAATCAAAGTAGGTTGTTATGTAAACAACTTATAATTGTAAGTCATATAATGATATTAAGGGGAAAGACTAGAAGAAGTTTTTTTTTTCTTCAAATTACAAGGACTAAAAGGGTCAATTTTAAATTTGAAAGGATAAATGGATATCGAGTATGGTGGCTATAATTTCAATCTGTTTTGAATGAAGTTATTAAGGATTAATAAGTTGAATAGGCAATGTGATGATTTAGTTGATTTAGTTTACTTAAAAAATTACATAAGTTTATTATATTATTATCTTGATTTATTTTAATAAATATTGAAATTGAATAATTTATATATGTATTTTTATTTATTATTAATTTACTTAATAAAATCACTTAAAACTACTAGATTACCATTTTAATTTGTTTGACAATAATATAAAAAATATTACTTATTTTATTCATTAAATGTTCGAAGGATTCTACCATCTCCAAATGAGAAGATGAAGTGGTGGAAACAAAATAATTAAATATTATAATAAAAATTTTAAATGTAAATTGAATGATTTAATAACTTTATTAATATTTTTTATATTTAAACACTTCAGTATGTTGATGTAATTATGGAATTTATCATGTTGATCAATCATACAACAAAATGTTTGTTAATTTATTTATTTTTCATAATGTCATTATTTTTTTATATATTTTAAATTAACATTATTAAAAATAGATTTTATTAAATTATAAGATTATAAATATAAATAGATAATAATAAATATAAATTATTTGTAATGATATAATCATCGTAATATAATGTCAACAGTGACATTTTTATGTGTCGTTATTTTCATTAGATTTTATTTGTAATTAGAAAATTACAATAGTTTCAACTACCGTAATTTACACCAAGAATATACTACTTTATACGATGCAAGATATTGGCCCATTTAATTTCTCTAGTATATGTATACATGCGACAGCATAGCTAAGTGGAGAAAGAAATAAGGGAGAAAAAAAATGTGAAAAAGAAAACGGTAAGAAGAAAAGTAGTGCAAAAAAAACACTTGTCTACAAGAATTCAGAAATATAAAGGTAAAGGAAGTTGCAAAGTGTTCCTAAGTGTGTAGGAAGAGCGTCTACTTTTAGTCTAAAAACTGAATTGGAAAACCTCTCTATACCTCAGGAAGTGAATTCATCCAAAACAAATACACAGATGAAAAGTTTCATTTGACACGAAATATAAGATAAAATGTTTAAAGAGTAGCGAGTATGAGGCTTGAAGAAGAGAAAGAAAGAAACATGAAATCGACGACGCAGGCAGAGGGAGGCGGAGGAGCAGCGGGACCAGAAGAAGCGTCAGTGGGAGTAACGAGAGTCCAGTCCGGAGGAAGAGGAGGCATAGTTGGCTTGTGGTTTATATCCCATGGTTGCATCTTCCCTAGCCGAGTCTTCATGTGATGCGTCGTCGCTTTCTTTTTCTGCCGTGACGAACACACTATCATCAATCCTCCGTCACTTCTCTTTCCAATTTTGTGGCCGAGCGTTTGGCACAGCTAAACGCAAAACTTTTAACCCTATAATATGCAAAGGCACCTATAAACTAAAGAACAAAAGGAAATAACACAATCCACGTGCCGAGAACATCAAAGAGAATGAAATGTATTGCATAAAACGAAAAAGCAGACCAACAGAAACACGAAATCAAAGTACCTCGTGAAAAACGGATCTCTTAGGAAGAGAGGATTTCAAAGGAGAAAGAAAGAAAGAGAGGAAGAGATGCGCCAGTTTTGGTGGTAGAGAGGGCTGTCGGAGGCGGGGTTGGGAGGGAGAGGAGCAGGATTCGCCAGCTGCGGCTCCATCGAGAGGACGGGAAAGTGAATATGATTTTGACGAGGGAAGAGAGTTTGGGGAAGAGAACAGAAGGCGTGCGGAAGAGGATTGCCATTTGAGAAACTCAGAGAGAGAATTAGGGTTTGCGACACTAAGGACACTTAGAGATAACGGGACTAAAATTGTAGAGAAAAATGGGAAAATAATTTTAGAGAGATATTATGATTGATATTTCAAAATCAATCATGATACATTATCAAATTTTTTCACACATCTAATGTATTATAACTATCCAAAACTACGTCGTTTAAAATTTTATTTACAAGTTTGTCACTGCGTTTCATATCATGATTGATGTCCATAACTCCGTCATAATACATTTTGAAATTATTTGCAAGTTTGCCACCGCATTGCGTAGTATGACTAGTTTACAAAACTCCGTCATAATATGTCTTACATTTATTACAATTTTGTCATCGATCAACCTATTCTGATGTCCGTCATAGTAGGTCGTCATAGAATGTTTTTTTTCCACTAGTGATAAACTAAAGTATCAAAATATTATACATACAATTTAAAACAATAACAATATACATGCATATTATGAATCAATCAACACAAAAACTAATCTCTTCCACTTGAAACCCTTTACTATCTAGATAGATGTACTGATGTCGAACTCATGGGGAACATGCACTCGTGTATGGTGGAGCAACTTGCTCAGAAATAATAACCACATTCTCAACCACCACCCATAATACCATACATCAAGGTCAATCCGTCAAACATATATGGTCCAAACCAGTGACCATAGACTAGAACCTCCTGTTACACTCCACGACATAATCACTCATCTCTACATGAAATGGGGTTAGTGTCAGGATCATTCCTCAATCCCGGAGCCCCGACTTCAATACATAACACCACATAACCAACTTAGAATATTCCTCCTTGGAATTCCTTTCACACATGATACTTGAAATCCACACCTCACACATTATTTGAAAATCATCATCACATCTCATACATAGTTATATTCATAACTTTATTTTCATACAACATTGCATATTATCACATGAAACCTCTAATTATAAATTAAACAACCAAAAATACTATTACAAGTCATTAGAAGTCACATAATAACACAATTTTCTTTATGGCATCTTGATACTCACTTTTAGCTAAGGAAAATAACTTGAAAACCTTCACTAACAGCTCCGGAAAGGGTCTAAAACCCCCAAAACAATCTAAAGGATGACCAAAATTGATATCCAGAACCATGAAAACCCCCTCGAAACTAGTGCAGTAATGTCTATGTACGCTAGTGGTGCTTGGGCGCCCGGGGGCTAGTGCTCAGCGCCCTGGCCATTAGAAACGGGTGCTTAACGCTTTGTTTGGGAACTCAAGCGCTATCAGCAAACTCCAACCCTTTTTAGACCACTTTGTACACTTCTCCCACAACTTTGAAATGTTCCTAGGACATTCTAAACCTTATGAAACTTTAGAAAGACATCTCTAACTCAATTTGACCACTCTAAACTTAAACTACCTCTCTAAACCACCCATACTCATTTTTACTACTTTGAACACCTATTTTTTGCAACTAACAGTTGGAACAAGTTCTAATAGACTCAATAACATACCCTAAACCATCAAATTCAACACAGACCCACTCCTTTAGAAATTCACTACTCAAAACCCCTTTAATTGTAGTCAAAATCATGCAACACACCCTTACAAACTCTCTACTGCATTATACACCAAATTTTACTGGTTTGACATCTCTCACAAATCCTAAATGACTTCAAAACAATCCCAAACTGTTGTTTTACACAACCAACCCTTTACTCAAAAACTCACTTATCAAAACCCCAATTTTACAAACACTTCAAACTTCCACAATGAACTACCTCTATGTTTTATATCAAATTTCTCAAATTTCAAGCTCTCAACCATAAATGACCTCAGAACAACACCAGAAACTCGGTTTAACTCACACAACATGTACTCAAATTTTCACCTATCAACACTCAATTTTATAACTAGAATGACTTACAAATTAGCACAACCATTTCTCCTCAATACAAAAACATATTTGACATCATTCAAAATCTCAACAAGAACATCCCAAACCAAATTTAGTTCCAAATTAAATTAATAAATCTTACAAACATCATCCAATCAAGAATCAACATTCAAAAGCACTACAAACTCCAAAACAATCATTTTAACACAATAATCAACATGCATTAGTTCTAAGCAACCAAATATTATTTCACATTCAATAACTAAATTATAAAATACTTTAGCTTCCCTTACCTCACAAGATTTCCTATCAAGCTTTAAAATTGCACTCTCGTTGGTTTCGATTCAAGGAACTATAAATACACCTATGAGACACTGAAAAGAGAAACAAAGAGAGTCTTCAGGACCTCTAATAGACAAGATCAAAGACAACATATTGAATTGTACATGCAAGGAAAAACTTCATGCATGAACTCAAGTTAAAAGACAAAAAGCAAAACGAAACCGAAACTTACTTGCTCTATTGCATGAACCATTGGGATAGATGTTGATATTAATTACTTCACCGTAATCTCCTCCTAGGTACCTCTTGATCGTCAAATAAATTATCAAGGAGTTAGAAAAGTTAGAAAGAAAGTAGAGAGAACTAAGAGAAAAAGTTTTAAAGAGATCAACTGTGTTTAAGTAATGAGAAGAATTTAAGAACTTTTATTTATATTGTTAAATTATTTTAAAATATAATATTCGGTCTCATTATTTTAATACACCTATAACTGTATTTTATAGGATTTTACAACTAAAAATACGGTTGAATCCCACAAAGAGCGGTTGCACATATATTAGCACCAATAGATGACAAACCAGTAAGAGGTATGAACTTCTGTGGAGGGTGTTATCCATTCATGGTTATTTAAATTTGACAACGTGCTTGATATTCTGTTTTCACTGTCTTGATTCTGATTTCAGTTTCCTCTTGTCAGCCATAGAAAATAGCAAATTAATAGCAAAACTTATTATCTTCAGGTTGATGATTAGAATGCAAATTCGAAAGTAGGTTGTTATGTAAACAACTTATAATTGTAACTCCTATAAGCAAAATCCTTAATGATATTAATGGAAAAGACTAGAAGAAGTTTTTTTTTTTTTTTCAAATAACAAGGACTAAAAGGGTCGATTTTAAATTTGAAACGATAAATGGATGTTGAGTATGTTGGCTATAATTTCAATTTGTTTAAAATGAAGTTATTGAGGATTAGTAAGTTGAATAGGCAATGTGATGATCTAGTTGATTTAGTTTACTTAAAAAATTACATAAATTTATTATATTATTATCTTGATTTATTTTAATAAATATTGACAATGAATAATTTATATATGTGGTTTTATTTATAATTTACTTAATAGAACCACTTAAAATTATTATATTGCTATTTTAATTTGTTTGAGAATAGTATTTAACTCTAAATATTATTTATATTTTTTATTCATTAAATGTTCGAAGGATTCTACCATTTCCAAATGAGAAGATGAAGTGGTGGAAACAAAATAATTAAATATTAGAATAAGAACTTTAAATGTAGATTGAATGATTTAATAACTTTATTAATATATTTTTTTTAAATTTAAACACTCAGTATTTTGATGCAATTATCAAATTTGTTAGGTTGATGAATCATACAACAAAATGTTTGTTAATTTTTTTTTTCACAATGTTATGATTTTTTATATATTTTAAATTAACATTATTAAAAATAGATTTTATAAAATTAGAAGATTTATAAATATAGATAGATAATAATAAATAATAAATTATTTAAATTACGATAATTAATAATAGTAACCGTCATAAACGTTGTAATATAATGTTAGGAATGACGTTTTTATGTGTCCTTATTTTCATTAGATTTTATTTATAATTAAAAAATTATGATAATTTCAACAACAGTAATTTACACCAAGAAAATAACTGTCACATTATATAATTGTCACATTATATAAAAGTAACTGTCATAATTTATACTATTTTTTTAGTGTTAAAAAAGTTTGATATTTAATTTTGCAAAGATAACACTATAAAAATTTGTGGAACTATTATGAAATTTTATAACGAAAATAAATTTGCGATCGACAAATTTTACATTAGTAAATTTTGTTAATAAATTTATTATCGACGAAAAAATACAAATTTATCGATAATATATATTTCATTTAAAAAAGAAAAATTTATTGATAAAATTTATTAATAAATAAAATATATATATATAATTGACAAACAAATCAATTAATAAAAAGAACGGTGTATTTCCTAATCAATTCTGGTTTTTAATTACATGATAATCCATTACTTTTAAAAAATATTATGAAAGTATGTGTATAATTTTACCTCCTTTCTTCCTCCCAAAATAAATTAATAGAAAAGATAGAAGTCAATATAATTTTTTATTCACGAACGGAGTTTCATTTCAATAATTCAGATAATAAAACTTAATTAGCACAAACTATGGATACGAATTTTAATTTTAATTCAAAATCAAGAATGAGCAATTTTTAGAACTGTAATGTAAAGAACTGTAATTCAAAATGAATAATTCTTCCTCTTTTTCAGAATAAATAATTCAAAATGTAAAGAACTGTAATGCAATATTTAGAACAAAGAATGAGCAATTTGATTTTCAGTATAGGAAGAATTTCCCTTCTCTGAAGCACAAAACTCAAAATGAGAAGTGACAAACCCAAACATTTGGGTCATTGTTGAAAGCCCAATCAATTTTACGAGTCAAAATATTTTTCCTTTTCTTTTTAAATCTAAAAGGCTAAAACTGGTAGAATGAGAGACTATCGGGAAATTGGGATTTGATTCAACGGCAAAAAAACCCTAACCAACTTATTACAATTTGCGTTTGAAGATGGAACATCAGCACGCAGAAGCAGATACTGGAGATGTATCATCAGCCAAAGCAGTTCTTCTAGGAGCACTAGCTCCTGGTGTTAACGTTCGTATTTTCACTCCGCGATCACTTCTATTTTTAATTTTATACTCTTTTTTCACTAGATTTGTGTGATTTTTGTTGTTGCTGCTGCTTTTTTAATTCAGGGTCCTACATGGATTACTTTAAAGTCGACTTTTTTAATGTTGGGTGTCTGTCTTGCTGTTATGCTGGCGTTGGCATTCTCTTCCAGTGATTCATGGTTGATGTTCCATGTTGCATTCTTAGTTCTAATTTGCGTCACCCTATTCTTCCTTCTCAGCTGGTACTTTCATTCTTCCCTGTTTGTAAATTGTATTGCTTCCAAATTTAAAGTGAGATTTTATCCATAGTCATGATTCCTACATAGTTTGCATCCCTGTTAACTCTAAATTAAACATTTATCAACTAGGCCCTAATGTGATTTCCGAAATGGCATAACTTGGAAGTGTTGTTATTGTAGTAGGTAAGGCCAAGTTTTGTGCTTGATATATGAGTTAAGCTTTTCACTTCTGTATGTGCGTGTTTTCTTTTATATAAGTTTGTCTGGCGCTGGCACTCCATATGGCTGTGCAAAATGTTGTGATGGATCGATGATGTTATAATTCATGGATCAAATTTAGTGTTTTCAGAGTGATATAGCATCGAAAGGAACGAATGTGTGTGTATGATTGGTTAGTGTATTGTGATTCTATAGGTGGCTCGGGGAAGATTGCAAAAGTGAAAATAAAAGGGAATTGCATGTTGTATCATATGTTTAAGTAAAGTCGTGAAAAGCATCGGTTTTCTTTTGACATCTTATTACTGGTCAGTTGTTTACAACTTTCTCTGATGAATTTTTTATATGCCGTACTTGATACATTTTCTCTGCAGGTTTCTTGCAGAAACTGGTTTAGTTTCTGTCGAACATCAAATGCGTGAGATGGGATTAGAGCATAAGGACCATTCAGAGAACCTAAAGAGCAAATGACTATTTCTTAAAATATTGCTCGAGACTGGGAGCATTTCCGAGGACATTTTCTTGAATTTTGTAGGGAAACTTCGATTGAAATCTTTCATGGTGAACTAATCGGCAACCAAAAATGTTCCAGATTTCTTAAGAGAAACGTATTAGCTGAAAGGTTTATCTTCTGTCAGCTACTCTTGTTTCCCTTCCCTCTCCCTGTGTTTCTTCTTAATGATACGATGAAACAGATGCATCAGCTGGGGAATTTTCACTAGAAGTGAGTTTCTTTCGTTCGATATGCCGTTGTGGTCTAATGAGGACACCGTTTTTGTTGTTGTCTGATAGCTAAATTTTGTTCTATTCTTCTTTTTTTCCATTGTGGATTTTGCTGCAGGATACCCTGTAGTCTTGTACGTTGCAAGTTGTATAGATTCCCTTTTTTTGTGATGATTTTATTATTTCTTGGCAAATTAGATTTCTTGTCGTAGATTTTTTATGCAAACCCTGAGATATATTGTGTGCTTGTTTATCTCTCGCCAGGCACTGAATTCAAAGTATGATCACCTTAATCAACTATAAGGATATGACTTGATCTTTCCAAATATATTTTTAGTCTTCATAATATATCACACATGTGTTGGTCTTTCCAAATATATCTTGTATGAATGACTGAAATTGTAGTGCCTGGAGATAAAATCTCATTCCAATAAATGACTGAAATTGTAGCAAGTATCCATATCTTCTAACATCGCTACATCGACTGTACCTTTAAAAGCTAAGGCACTAACTACACCTTATATGTGAGAAATAATCATCGGAATAAATACATTAGGAACATTATCGTCAATTCAGAAGCATAGAACTATAATTTGCTTGAAAAATCTTACTATACAGATATATGTATACAACACGTGTAAACAAAAAGTAATTTTGCAGATGACATGGACTGTGTTTATCATTAGTCATATATAGACGTTTATTTTACTCCCAGAAGTGATTAATTTTTCTTTATCACATCAATTTAATTGCATTAGTTGTATCTAGAACATAAGCATGTAAGCTTTTCAAGCTTTGAACCCTGAGAAGAACAATCGAAGTCCTCAACCAGGGTGAAGCCAACCATAAGTTGGACAAATCAAACAGGCAGAAGGTAAAGAATATATTAATCAATCAGAACGAGTAGCTCTTTTTTGAAGAAACTATTCATTTTCAGAAAACATTAAAAAAATTGAACAGTGTTTCACTTCCTTGACAAGAACTATGACCAGCTCTATATCACAAAGATTGAAATCTAGAAGTTACATCGGCTTCACAAAGATTGAAATCCATTACTTCCATAATTCTTCCATGGGAATACCACGCTCCTCAGCAACCTCTCGAAACTGCTTCATTTTCTGCACAGCAATAACGGTTGCTCTGGCATTGTTGAGTGCGTTATTACTCCCTAGTTGCTTTCCCAAAGCATTCTCAACTCCCGCCATTTCAAGAACAATTCTCACAGCCCCACCTGCAATAACTCCAGTACCGGGAGAAGCAGGTCTAAGCATCACCTTCGCTGCTCCATAATCTCCATCAGATCTGGAAAAACAAACAACACAAAATTAAGTACAAGCTATCTAGAAACAAATAATAATCATTCTCTCATAAAAAGCCCTGAAGTCAATCAATCCAGATATCAGAGCCAATGACATACTTCTACTCTAAGTTAAACTCCAACTCTATCAGGAAGAAACTGATAGAGTGATCATAATACTATGCCTCTAAACCACCGTCAAAACAATTCTCACTTATATTTTAATCAGTTTGTCTAATTTTGTATAACGTGGGAGTCTAAACCAAGAGGCAGGACTAGAACCAAAAACAGACATTTCAAGGGCTTTAGAAAACCTCCCATGTTCTTGATTTTGGACACAACATCAACATTTTTGGCATCTTCGAGACTACTATGCAAGTTCAGTTGCGATAGCATCTGCCGCATTTGTCTACATTTTTTTGCAATATTAAGAATCCCAACAAAACTGATTGGTTTAGAACACTTAATCAAAAGCTGAAGTTAAGGCTAATATACGTGTCCGCACACCTGGGACTAACCCAAATTTGTACTTTTAACTCGTACATATGCAAAGTTAATTTCATTTTTGTTTGCATAATTAATTATAAAAAACCTCATCGATTCAATCTTGGATTCAAAAGACACTTGCAGATTATCATAACAGCATAAATGGGTGACCAAAACAAACAAACAGTTTAGAAATACAGTGTAGGGTAAGGTAAGGTCGAGAAAGTACCTGTGGGGAAAAGTGGAGTACTTAGTCATTGGCACCTTCACGATGTTCCTCCTGGCATTGGAGGCCGACTTCTGAACGGCGGCGACGACTTCCTTGGCTTTGCCAACTCCGACGCCGACTTGGCCCTTCTTGTCGCCGACAATGACGACAGCTCTGAAGCGCAACTGCTTCCCTCCCTTAACAACCTTCGTCACCCTCCTCACCTGGACCACCCTCTCTTCGAACCCGTCACGGACCTTCTCCTTCTTCGTGCCGGACCCGAACCCCGTGTCCTGCTTCACCAGGGCGTCCGTTTCGAAGACGTCGTTCCCGAGCACGGAGACGCCGCTGAAGGCGGGGCCGTAGAGCTCCTCGTAGGCTGCGGCGATCTCGTCCTCCGTCTCGAGGGGGCCATCGTCGAAGGAGGGAGGGGCGACAAATCCCTCCGGGGGCTCTGGGGGGTTGAAGTCAATGTCTTCCAATGGGTTGACGTTGTCGAAGAAGGAGGTGTCGATGTCATCGGAGGGTTTGCATTTGGCGCAGAGGAGGGAGGGGTGGTGTTGGGGTTTGGCGAAGAGGAGGGAGACGGTGTGCGGCGGCGAAGGGAGGAGAGAGAAGCGGGAAGAGGTGGAGAGGGAGAGGGAATTGAGAGCGGAGGAAAGCGAAGGTGCGGCCATGGAAACAGGGAAAGCTTATCCTGATCCTCAACAACACTCAGAGCAACAACATATGTTTGTGAAGAAATTAACCATGAATTAATTTCCAAAGGTTAAAATGTGACTTTCCTTATCTTCTTCCAAAATGGTTCTTTTTTCTTTCTTGTCTTAATTTTCAAGATGAGCTAACTAATTTTATAAAAGTGAAAATATATTGACTTAATTACATTTATTATTCTCTAATTTGTTTAGAAAATTCAAACAAATCTGAAAATTTAAGAAATAAATTGAATACATATACACGTGACAACAAGTGACTAAAAAATTTAAAAAACCAATGAAAAAAATTTTAAAAGTAAAAATTAAAAATATTACAAACTAACCCCATACATGTGCAAACATGATTTTAATCACAATTTAACAAAATAATCTAATTAGATTATTTTAAATTAAAAAAATTCAATTATACAAAATAAAAATTATAAATATTTTCAAATTTTTTAGACAAATTAAAATAAAATAAAAAATAAATATATTTGATTAAATTCAAAATCATTATAATTAAATTTAATTTTAATTTCTATAATTTTATGAATATGTAATTTTTTCCTTAAAGATTAACTACATATTTAATTCTTATTTTAAATTAAGTCATTTTTTTTTGTGTTGTGAATATTTAACTACATATTTAATTCCTCGTCTAATTTCAAAGTAGATTCACTTATTCTCCTATCTTAAACTACCTTAACTAGATTGATAGATTTTCCTCTAAGTTGTTTTGTCTGATGATCTTCTATACTTACAAGTAATATCTCCAAAGAGAGATTTTCTATGACTTGCAACTTCTCTACCTCCAACACATGAGAATGATCAAATATATACTTTCTCAACTGAGAGACATGAAAAACTGGATGAAGGTTGGTCAACTGAATAGGCAGGGCAATCTCATAAGCTATTAGTCTAATTCTTCTCAAAATCTTATATGGACCAATGAACCTAAGAGAAAGTTTTCTCGAATGAATAGCCCTCCCCACACCAGTGGTTGGGGTTACTCTAAAGAAAACATGATCTCCCTCTTATCAGCATAATACTTTTGTCAACTTTAGGATGTCTTCTTCCTTTCTTGTATCTTTCTCACCTTTTTGGGGATTTACTTCAACAACTCAAATCCTACCCACATTGTCTCACCATCCTAATACCAATATAAAGGGGTTTTGCACCTTCTTCCATACAAAGCTTCATATAGAGCCATCCCGATGCTAGTATGGTGATTATTATTTTAGGTAAACTTTACCAAGGACAAAACTTCATTCCATTCACCTAAATGATGCAGTACACATGCTCTCAACAAATTCTCAAGTGACTGAATCATTCATTTTGATTGCCCATCTTCAACCTATTACCTAAGGATTGTTGTAACATTTACTAAAATCTAGAAGTAAACCTAGGATCTCTGTCTGACACAATAGTCGAAGGCACTCCATGTAACCTTGCAATCTCCTTTATATACAATTGTGTTAGCTTGGCTATAGACATCCTTAGATTAATTTCCAAAAAATGAGCACTCTTCGTTATGCATCATGCCATTGATCTTGAGATCATCTATCATCGACAAATGGTACTTATTATTGATGGTCAACTTGTTTAACTGTTGGTAGTCCAAACATAATCTTGAGCTACCATCCTTATTCTTTACCAACAGAACTTGTGCTCCCCACGACGACACACTGGGTTAATAAACTTCTTCTCTAACAATTATTCTATCTGTTTCTTTAACTCGGCTAACTCAACTAGAGTCATACTATAAGGAGCTATTGATATTAATCTCACTCCAAACACCAAATCAATTGAAAACTCCACTTCTCTTCTAGGAAACAATCCTAGCACTTCATTAAGAAAGACATATGCAAACTCCTTTACTAAAGGAATCTCAATATTCCCATCACCTTCCTCAATAATTAGATGAGTAAGGATAACAAAACACTGAAACCCCTCTTTAACCTCCTTAACAACTTGATTAGACAATAATAACTCGAGATTTTTCGAACTTGGAAACAACAACTTCTTCCGGTTGCAATCAATAAAAATGCGATTGGCAGATAATCAATCCATCCTTAAGATCACATCTAACCTTTGTAGAGGTAGGCATAATGGGTGAACTTTTAAAGTAAGTCTCTCTACCAATACTAAACATCTAGCATAGATTGAAGATGTCTTAATTAAACCCAAAGTTGGGATAGATACCATCAGATCATACCTCAACTCCATCACTAACAGACCCAACTCTTGAACAAGAAATTTTAACACAAATGATAATTCACAACAGATAGGTACAAAACATACAACATATTAATATATTTATCCATAGTAATAACTATGCCAACATAATATATGTAAAAGGTTACAGAGTACTAAAGTAAGTCTTTCCGAAAGATAAATTATACAAGAACCTATGAACTTAAACATAAGAGATCATTCAACGACATCCTCTGCCTCCATTCATGGCATATCTACACTTGACTAATCCTCTGTTCACATCAAATAGACGATAATTGTAATAAAAAGAAACAACACAAAAAGAAACGAAGGAAGGGTAAGCTAGAGTTCAAAAGGAAAATAAATTTCATTATAACATTTTAAAACATAGAATAGACTAAATCATGAATAAAATTTTACATCGCATATAACATACACACATATTACTCTAGATTAAATCATCTAGTTACATGCCTTGACATAGAATTTCACTAAAGGTATGCACTCGTAGTAGTATTTATACTTTGCAGAGTTATAAACACGAGGTTACCACCATACTACTCATGAGGTTAATCTTCATGCCTAAGACTAAAACTCTAGGGTAAAGACCTCTTATCATTCTCTCACTCACCTTATTCCTCTCTACATGAGTTGAATGGTTGGTAGAATATCAAGATATCTCATTTCTGAACTTTGGTCTATAAAGCATACACTAACAATTTTCGAGGACATAGAATTTCTCCTTGAAATTCTCTCAATATTAAAACCACACATCATCATATCAAAGTTATCATATATTTATTCATACAATTATTTTACTTATCAGAAACAATCAAGAATGATGACAAGTAATACCAACAACCAAAGAAACTTAACCAGACATCTGAATTCTGAACTAGTGCTTAGCAACAAGAATGGCGCTCAACGCAATTCTTCTAGCAAAATTGTTCGCTAAGCTAGCAAAATTGTTCGGTAAGCAAGACTATTTTGTTGCTCAACGAGGTGGACTTAAATTGGTTTCAGACCTATAGTGGAAGGCGACACTCAACGATGCACTATCACCACTCAACATCAAACCATTGGTAAAAATATTCGCTCAGTGAGAAAAAGTGACACTCAACAATTTGGAACTAAAATGCTTCTTGACCTAAAATGTCAAGCTAGCGCTCAACATCATATTTGTCCCGCTTAACGCTATATAAGAAAATGACCACTTCAAATATGTGATTTAGGAAACTAAGAATATGTTTAGATGATTAAATTGGTATTCCTTATTAGTACTTAGTTCAAAAACAGTTCTAAATGTCAAAATGAAACACTAACTTGATCAAGTAGTCAATTCCTCAGTTTTCTTAATCATCATAATTCATGCAAAATCAAAACTCAATTTAACAATTAAACACACCATACTAGTCAACACAACTATAAATGATATTCTTTGTTCAACACAACAATATATCATATTCTAATTCATCACAACAACATATCAGATTTTATAAATCAATTTCAATTTATAATATTCAATTCACACACTGAGACATTCTAGTTTTTCTTACCTTATAGATGATCAACAAGTTCAAAGGACCTAAAAACAGTTTAATCAACACATTTGAAATTAATTTTTGATTTATAAATAATATTTATTTTGGATTATTTATTTGAATTTTTTCCCACAGATAATATAATAAGTAAAAAAATAGTAATTTCAGTTTTTGAAAAATAAATTTTTTTTTTCGTTTTACCACTAATAAAATCATATTTAAAGCTTTGTAAGCCCAAAATAAAAAGAATAAAAATCATACCATTCATTCATAGTAAAATAAAAATTTATTTCACATATGTACTTCAGGCATTTGAGCTAACTTCTAGTGTTTTTATTTGATTAAAGATTTGTGTGCCCGTATTCTTCTTAATATTTCTTGGATACACTTCTTTTTAATAATTTATAGTATTTTTGAATGGTATTGAAATTCAGATTTTCTTTTAATTAATAATTTACTCCTATATTTAAATTTCTCATACAATTATTTTTTTTATTTTTTTTATTCAATTAGTCTTTATTTTTAAAATATAAAAAACTTAATATGACATATGTGGATTTAATCTTAATACAGTTTTGTAACGTGTTACATGTTAGAGTAAGTACCAATCACTTTCATCTACCTACGACTGTCATCTTCAAAGAATCACCTCAAAAAATATAATGAACATCTCTACAAACTCAAATTTTAAGGAAATAATATTTTACACAATATTAACAAATACGTCCAACTTCAATCAAAATTTGAAAAATAAGCCATGAATCATGAAATCCTATAAGAGGGAGAAAGGGGAAATGGTGGAGTAGAAGAGAGGAAGAAAAGAAAAAAGAGGTAGAAGGTGGATAGTGGGGAAGATGAAGAAAAACGGGAACAGGAAAGACAAAAAAACAATGGATTCTATAAACAGAAAAAAAACTCATAATTTTTTTATCGACAACTCTTAATTGTTTATATATAACACCAAACATTGACACCTTATGTTAACGTTAATTTAATTGAAGAGTCGTATTAACTCTTTTAAATAAAAAATAAATATAAAAACAATTGAATGATCGTGTTGGTGAAATTTCTAAAAAGTAAGTTTTAGCTAATATTTATTTTTATTTAGTTCTTAAAATATTATTTTAAGTTGGGTTAAATATGTTTTTAGTTCAAGTATCACGCGATTTTGGATTTCGTCCATCTTCCAAAGGTTTGTTCATTTTCATCCTCTTCCTTTGGAAACTCGAGTTTTTAGTCATAAAAAACAACGACACTAAATTTTGTCTGAGGTGGCTAACAGTTTACCATGTATCCTTCTTTCCTTCATGCATCTTCAAGATGAAGCTTCTCTCCCTCCCTTATTCATCTCCATCATCCTCCAACTCCCTTCATATGGGAACAATGCATACACACATGCATTAATCTTTCAATAACAAAGATATCATAATTCATATATGTTTATTGACTTTTAATGTCAACAAATTTCACTTTGTTTAATATAACACTACAAAAAAAAGGTTATTTAGAGGAGGTTTTTATTCGATTTGCGGGGGTTTTCACCCTCTGCAAAATAAATTCCGGGGGTTTTTCAAACCGCCGAAGTTTGAGTCGCCACAAACTATCTGCGGGGGTTTTTTGCGACCCCTGGTATCGCGTTCAATTTGCGGAGGTTTTTCTGCGAAGGGTAAAAACCTCCTCTATTACTGACTATTATTTTGTGGGGGGGTTTTAACCTCTTTTATTTTCAACTATTTGATCACAAAAGTTTTCTATATTTTTGTCAGTTTTTTTATTTAGTGATTATTAAAATATATAATATCGTTTTTTGTTTAATGATTATTAAAATATATAATAACTACCTATTTTCACCAATTTTTCTTTTCTTCTTTTTTTTTTAATTTGAAAATTAAATAATTTTTTTTTTAAATTATTAAATACTAAACAAATATGATTCCTCTGAATAAAAAATTGATACCATAGAACAAAAACCCCTGAGTAGGAAGGAATTTAGAAAAATAAATTGAGAGACAATTGTATGTTACAGAAGGATAGGCTAGAAGTCAATGTAATCCTATTGCAGAAATAGTTACAAAGAAAGAAATGTGATCCCAATTCATAATAAACTAAGTATAGTTTTATCCTAAAACAATATCATAAGTTTCCTAAAGATTACTTCCATCAGATAATTGTTTTGTTCCCAAAGGAGACTTTGGCTCATTTGCATCACGAGCTTGCTGAAATAATATAAAAAATTAGGAATGTTGGAGATGAAACCTTAGGAATTGGGGATTTTGCAGAACCTAGGGTTCAGGTGAGCGGGGTGAGCGGAGTGAGCGGTCTGCAATCTAAACGAGAAATGAAAGAAGAGGGAGTGAGCGGATGGAATGAAGGGAGAAACTAGGGTTCAGGTGAAATGAAGGGAGAAATTGTCAGAAGATTTTTAGAGAAAAATTAACTTTTAGAAAAATAATGGCTTTAGGCAGCGATGGGTTTTAGATCTGGAGGGAATAAAATTTTAAAATTGCTAAAATGAAACTTAGTCTAAAATTTTTAGAGGGAAAAATGTAAAAGAATTAGAAGATGATGAATAAAAATATATTTTTATTTGAAGAGATTATAAACCTCTCTTAAAAGAAATTAAAACCCCACAAATTTTGTCAGTTAGATAATTTAAATTAAACATCTTAAAGTATGTTAATTTGAGAGGGTTTTTTATAACCTCCCAAAATAACCCTCTAAGGTTTTTTTTTGTAGTGTAATACTCCGCAGTTTGATTATCATGTTTAACTTGTAAATGTACGGTGAGTATAAAAAGAGTTAACTGTATTAATATTATACATAGAATAAATATTTTACTTTAAAATACATTATATTTATCGAATTGATATTTGTTGAATTAATGATGAGAACCTGAATAAAACTATTATTCCTTCATCTGTAGAAATGATATTTTATTATTTTCAATTTCAATATATCCCAAGAGTAGTTAATTAAGTTGTACTAAAACTTATTTAATTTTTCTTTTTATGCATAAGTGTAATTTGAATTTTAAGATATTTTTCCATCTCATGCATTCAATATCCATTATGAAAATTATTTGAATTATGTTGAACTAGTACACTATATTGTATACACTATTGAACTATGTTGCACAGTGATTTTCAATATATAAAATATTCATGATTTAATGAACAATGGTATAACAATTCATAATTTTTGTATATTGGATTTATTTTAATAATAAAGAAATTCTTCCTTCAACCATTATCATATCATACACATGCATTATATAAATTATCCACTTTTTTAAACAACTACTGTTAGGATAGTTAATATAAATGTAAATATCAAGAAAATAATAGTATAAAACTAACAAGACTCAATTATTTTAATATTAAAATATTTTAATATATATAGTTTTTAAGAACGAGTTTCATTATTTTAAAATACACAATCTCTAAGAAATCAAATTTTTAGAGTTATCTGACTTCTTTATAAGAATTCTCTGACTTCTTTATAAGAGTTCTCATCTCTTGGTCATCTGTTTGAAGATCGGAGATCGCTGGAGTGATTCTTGCAACGAGATCTTCAAGTCTAACCGATCAGTTTTTCAAATATAGTTGGTTTTCTACTTCTTTCTTTGGTCAGTTTTATTTTCCTTGCATGCTAGTTATCTTTATTTCTTATGAGAAGTTTGAGTTTTCTAAAAGACTATTTTTTGATCAGTGGTCCTAACGGTGTACTTTGATCGTGTTTCTATGGTTCGTAGGAGCATATAGGAATTTTTATACGTTGGAGTTGTTTTAGGCTTTCTAGAGCAATTTGGTCTTCTGTTAGGTAAGGGAATCTAATATTGTTTTAATCTCGTGTTAAGAAGTATGAATGTATGTTTAATAGGTTGTGAAATTTATGTTTTGTTGAATATGTTATCAATTGAGGATTTTTTAGTGATGTTTGTGTATGAATGAGTGAATATTGTCTATTGATGAATATTGCTATGTATTGTTTTGAATTGGTACTCGTGTGAATCTTTAACGTTGGTGTTCTGGAGTTATATGAGGTATAATTTGTTATAGAATTTATAGTAATGAAGAGGGAAGTGTTGTATAAGGTTGTTTTTAGTCTGAATTAGGGTTTTGGGTAGGTGAAATTCTATATGAGTGACTTTGGTATGATAATTGATGTTTGGGATTTATTTTAGGATCATTTAAAACTTTTATAAAACCTCAGTTAACCAAAAAGAGATGTTGTTGAAATGAGGAGTAGTGATTTGGTAAGAGTTTTAGGCTCATTTGGTGCTAAATAAGGGTTTTTTATATGTGAGATTTTGAGATAAGGGCTGAATGAAGAATCCTGAGGTTTAAAGTGTGTTTTTAGGGTATTTAAGACTTGTTTAGATGTTGAGTTTACTAAATTGTGATGAGGAATGAGTAAGATTGAATTTTGTGCTTTAAAATGGTGTTTTAGTTTGAGTGAGTTAAAAATTCATGGAAAAACAAGACTAATAAAGTTTAAATTGAGTTATAAACATTTGGATGAGTTCAATTAAGGTTTTTAAAATAACAAATGGGAGTTGTAGGTGCATGTGAAGGAGTTGGAGTTAGAAAATTTAAGGTTAAGGGGTGCCTGCAGAATTCTGCAGACTAGTTGAGCGAGCTTGGGGTCACTGGGTGAGTAAATAGTGAAGAATGACAGTATGTTTCAGAGGCTGGGCGAGAATTCTCATTGGGCTAGACTAGGGAAGTCCTCTATTTATGCTCTCGTTGGGCGCCAAAGCTAGCTTGCTTGGCGAGCAGTTCTGCGTTACGCACTAGAAGTCTGGCGCTGAGCGCCCCACGTACATGTCTGATCTATTCTCTTTTCTTTTCTTTGTTGCTTATGGATGGAAATGTTTTGACGCTTTAAAGTTTTTCTAGTAATATAAATTCAGTTATATGATGGTCTATGCATGAGGTTATGTATGTATTGAAGTATGGTTTGAAAAGAGTTTCTAAGGTGAAATTCTTGATAGTTATTCAAAGTAGAGTAATGTATTGATGTTATCCTGACGCTTTAATAATCACTCAATCTCAGGTAGAGAAGGAAATTATGTGGTGAGGAGTAGTAAGAGGTCCTAGTCTATGGTTTAGTGTTCTTTGTCCATAGGTCGTTGTTGAGACCTTGACAAGTGTACCAAATCGTTAAAGTAATAAACCGATAATACCGAATATCGTTCCCAAGAGACTTGTAATTTTAAAAAAATCGTATAATTGATAACTAATGTAGACTAAAGAATGATTCCATTAATTGGATTTTTTTATGCAATTAAAGTAAATATGATGCATAAATAGTAGAATGAACTTTGGTAACTCAAACACTTAGAAATGGAATAGACTAAAAGTGATATGAATTGGTATTGTTGGAGTATGATTTCACGTACTTCACTCTTATGCATGTAAAATCATGTCTTGTTCATTAATATGGTAATGTCAATATTCTAATTTACTCAAACGTAGTCCCTTGGTAAAGAGAGCCTAGACTTTCTTATTAAACTCCAATCCCTTGGAAAACCTAACAAGTATTTTCGCATTAAGAATTGAGATCTAAGACACCAAAGGTCCTAGTTTTATCCCTAGATACAATTTCCTTTGGATAATTTGTTCCAGATCTAGATTCACATAATATTTCCTAATATCAAGCAAACCAATTATCAAGGTATGAGTAGCTAATTCACAACAAGCATTAAGAGAGGAACAAAATATTACCAATCAATGAAAGAAGCATCAACATATTAAGAACAATGACAATTTACATAAGAGTGCAGTGGTTACATCAATCTCCAACAAGAATGAAACTAGCTCTCCATTGCCATGGAGAGATCAAGCTTACAACAATAGTGGAAATTGAAGAAGGGGAAAACCCAAGGAAGGAGAAGAAGTGTTCCCACAGCTCCTAGCCAGCCTCCAGGTGCTCTAGAAGATAGATCTCGCGTTTGGATATCCAAAGATGCAGACCTCTTTGCAATTTGGAGTTAAATAAACCGAATCTGCCACAATAGCAAAGGTGGCGCTCAACGCCCTTTAAGGACACCCGGGCACGAGTCAACACACCTAATGGCACTCAGCGCCCTTTAAGGGGCACCCAGGCACAGCTCAACACTACTTTGGTTATTTGTTTTTGTTGTTCTTCCTACTTTCCTTATGTGCCAGAGCTTTGATTTGATACAGAATTTTCTTCTAATTGATTTAAGCACACAAAAGAGGAGATTAAGGATCAAATTAACTCATTAACTCAAGATGTAACCACTTAGGATAATGAAAGAAAACTAGGATCTAGAAGGTAAAAAGTCAAGGCAAAGGTGATCTTTGTTCATAATTCAATACTAAAATGACAGTAAAATCAAACATCTTGACTCCCCTAAACTTAGAACCTTGCTTGTCCTCAAGCAAAACGTATCTGGCTTTAACACAATTGAATTTAAATTATCTACAACACAATAAACCATTTTGATATAATCATAGAAAAATTCATAATACTTGCTTGTCTTGACACAGCTAAAGATATGTAACAAGCTAGATTTTCACTATGGTGCTCACAACAAAATTTAATCAATCAAATGCCATAATTTATAAGGGATCAACAATCAAGGTAGAATGCTTTACTAAGTTATGTAGAACCAATTCTCACTCAAGATATTGTTTTACTTTAATGCACCAATGTATAAGAATGTGTTTCCAACTCTCAACCATCATAATGTCATCCTATTTAACTTTGTCTTTCATCTCAACAATGATAAACATTCACAAACATATTGTCATCACAAGAACTTTTATTGGCTTGTATTGTGGCTAGGCTAAGAAGGATTTTTGGTTTTTCAAGAATGCAAAATCCTTGAGTTAAGAAAACAAACACTTAATTTATATTATTACCATTGTCTCTCTTTTCCACAAATCTTACTAAAATAATACCCACATTATGGAAATTTTGTAAATCTTTTTTTAAAGAATGAATGTGTAACAACAATAAATTCCCCCAAACTTGACTTGTTCTCATGACCTTGTATCATATGTTCAACTCAACTCAAGGTAAGGTAATGGAACTTTTCAGGTGGGTTTAAGGTTTAAGGATTTAGTCATGAAGGGTTAGTCTTAACATGTTCAAAGGTTTTGTATAATTTAGACAAGGTGGGTTGTTTGGTTCAATCAATAAAATCTGTATAAAAGAATAATGGCCTTAATCATTTGTAACATGCTAGTAAATGAATCAAAGAGAGGATTGGGCAGAATCAATAGCAATTCCAAAGTAATGCAATACACAACAAGTATTATGAGGCACACATCTCACACAGTTTAAACTTAGGGTTCCAAAAACATCATCAAGCAACTACCATGAATATTAAACACAAAACATTCTCAAACTTTTGATAGTGAAAACAACCACAAGTTGAAGTAAACTGAATCATCTCAAGCATCATTTCATATTCAAGCATCTTGCATCAATACAGTCTATCAAGCCAGATAACTTAAACAACTTCACACAAACTAGAAAGTAAAAGTTTCACTCAATCATAAGTTAAAAACTAAAAAATTCACTCAGTTTAAAAGTAAAACTAGCAAACAAAGCATAAAAAGCATTAAAAAAAGGTCATGTGAATCATGATATGCTATCATCACTCGTATAAGAGTCCTCCTCATCAGCATCGTCAACATCTGTCTCCTCCTACTCTTTATCATCATCAACATCTGTCTCCTCTTCCTCATCATCATCCTCTTCCTCATCCATATCTGCATTAGTTGCGGCTCCACCTCCCCCAAGCACAACTTAACATTGCTTTGGTTCTTCGTTTTTATTGTTCTTCCCGCTTTCCTTATGTGCTAGAGCTTTATTTGATATGGAAACTTCTTATAACTGATTTAAGCACCAAAAAAAGGAGATTAGTGATCAAATTAACCCATTATAGCTCAAGATGTAACCACTTAGGATAATGAAAGAAAACTAGGATCTAGAAGGTAAAAAGTCAAGACAAAGTTGATCTTTGTTCATAATTCAACACTGAAATGATAGTAAAATCTGCCATTATCATCTGTTAACAGACTAATCTTTTGTGATAGCTTGGAGGGCATGGTGTTCCACCATAACAAGTTTACAACTTGTCATAATCTGATATAATACATATATATATGGATTGGTCACGTCTACAATTTATCTGTATGCTTAGGTTTGATTTGGTTTGAAAATAAATTGTTATATGATATTTTATAATTGCATGATTTGATTATTTTATAATATTAGTTTACCCTTTCATCTTTATTTGTTTGTGTGTGCTTGTTTTCTCTTTTGCAATGATCACCTTAAATGATGTGAGCTTAGGGGGATATTTTTCTAGTTGATCCAGCACGAGGTGAGGGTGAAGCAGGCAGAATTAAGTTTTCATTAAAGGTTACAACAGTTATTATGTGTGCCACTTCCTTCTACAAATTACCTTCATGCACATAAATCAACACTTACAATTTTATCTTTGTCTTCAATCATTCAATTGCTAAAGAGGCAAAATAAATATCTTCCAAATCAACTCAGTAATGAATAATAAAAAAATATTTCACTTTAATGAATGAATCTCAATAATAAAATAATAATTATTCGTCTTTATCTTTTTTTTATCATGGACTCATGCTGAATTAGAATAAGATCCTTAAAACACAACAAAATTTATTTTTAAGCAGTGAACGAAGGATTACTTACCAAATCAATAAACTTTGTGAACATTATCGTTAGTGTGAGAAGAACAAATTTAGTGACCGTCACCGTCACCAACGAACTTTGTGACTAATCACGAAAAAATGGTGAGTGTGATGTGAGTGAGGTGAGACAATGGTGAGTGAATGAATAAGATTATCATGTGAAGTGAGAGTGAACGACAGTGAACGAGGGCGTAGGAGAGTGGTTCGTGAGTTGATGTTCTCAAAGATGAACTCTATGTGCTGAAAGTCGAGAAATGAGAAATTTTGAAAAAGAGTTACCTAAAGAGGAAAAAGAACTTTTAGTTTTATTATTAATAATTAATTTTTCTTATTTGTATCTAAAATTGGTAGGTAATTTCTTTTTACTTATTTTCGTAAATTATTTTCATCCTAATACGTTAAGAAAAAAATTCATATATAAAATTTGTATGTAATTCACTTTTAAAAATTTGTATACAATATATAAAAATCGTATATAATATCTATATTATTTACAAATTAAAATCCGTATATAATATGGTAGATAATTTAATTTTCTTTTAAAAGTAACTTAGAGTTGCTTGAATTCTCAATATATATACTCCTTTATCATAGTTGAAAGTAGGTATATTATTAATACGACATCACTTCACCTCATGTGATTATAAAAGAGACCTTACAAATCTCGAATATGTTGATTAAGATTAGAAGTTTTTGGTCATTAAAAGACTTAATTTATTCTTTTATCTTCATTTAATTACCATAACGGCAGAAATGGCATCCTTAATTAGTCTTAATTAGTCTCTATCTTCAGTTTCTCTCCTATTTAATTATTTTACGTAGCCCGAGGAAAAAATTAGTTTTTCAATTTATTTAAGGTGTCCATAAATGATCAAAGAATTAATTCTGGGAATCATTTAATGTCAGTTATTGTTTCACCTACTATGTTTTTCCTTTCTGTCAATTTTTCTGAAGTATTGTGGCTCTTCGTGCAATCAATCATCAACAAAAATGTTTGCAATTGTTTCTTTTAACCACCAAAATTCCACCCCTTTATACCATCAAACATCTGAATATATTTACAATTTTTTAGGATTTTTATCTACATCCATCTGAAATACTTAATTATGTATGTAAGATTTACTTGCCTATAGTTTCCCTTAATTACTATCAATTGTGCTCATGTTTAACCAATGGTTACGAAACCAAACTCACTCTCACCAGTTGACTCAGGTTGATCTCTCCACACAAACCCTAGCAAACTTCCTTTTTGACAACTCCATAGTCTTAACATCCACTTGAATATATAGTCTTACTAGCTGTGGAAGTGAGTGCTAAGAAGTCACTAATAGTCTAGACACCAAGCAAATGGCACAAGTTCCTTTCAATATTCCTACATATTTATTTTAAATAAGTGTAATCTAACGGTTGAACCAATAAAAGTTATAAATACCGAAGTTAATTTTGTTTGAAAGTTTTATCTCTCTATATTTAAAACCAAAACAAAAAAAAACATTGATAACAATATATTCTTTTATTTGATCGAAAAGAAAGCAAATAAATAAAAGATTCACCGTTAAAAAAATTCAAATTTATTTTTTACAACTTTTCTTCCAATTTAAATATTAAATATCTCTTTTCTCATTTTCTTTACCATCCCAGAGGTACCATTGAACACAACAAGCAACAAGGAATATCACAGTTTGAATATAACAAGGAACATCACAGTTGAAATTTTAAATTTGTCTCGTCAAACATTTTCTCTCCAGCATCTCATACACAGAAATAAACATACCACATTATGACATACAAGAATTCAAGGTTGCATGTCATAAAATATGTCGAACATTTGTCTCTATTATCCCACGAGACACCATTAAACATAACAAGAAACGAAATGCAAGAACACAAGGTTTGCATAAAACTAAACACATCTACCATATATCTTAAATATTGCGATCATAGTTATAAGGCCATATCTTATAATCTTACAAGCTATCAAAACCATGAACTATTCTCAATTTCGAAGATATTGTCAAGGCCCCCATAGACATCTTCATCACTTATCGGCATGTTATTGCCATCAAGGGGTGTTGTTGGTGCTGTTGGTGTGGCTTCTGCAGTTGTTTGGTTTGGTGCCCCTTTCCCAGCAGTGTTCGACAGATCATGCTGTGCTATATTCATATCTGATTTTGCTCCACTTGAAGAACTTCCACCACCATTGAATGAAGTCAAAAGCTTTTTAGCTTCTTCAACGTCTTTCTTAGGGTTCAGCTTTGTCAAAAATTCCAAATATGCATCTTCATTTGTAGATTGCTTCATGTCGTTAAGGTTGTCTGTCTCGCATGTTTTCGAGCTTTCCATGTTTGACGAGCACACCGGTGTTTCTAGATTTCTCATTTTTCTAGCCCACACATACTGCTTCCTCTCAAAAAAATGGTTCATATGAGACAGATAAATAAAGATTGTACAAATCTGCAAATTACTTGTCACCCATGCCCTATTTTTACTTTATTTGTGTAGAAACAAGTTTAGAATTTTGGTTAAAAGAAGAAAAAGTTATAAAGTGCAGATATTACAACCCAACGGTTAGAACATATGGGCACATATTTCCTTAGTCCCAATTCAATAATCAAAGAATCATGCAATCGAAAAGGGCTGAAAAGAAGTGTGCAAAGATACCACCTTTGTCCCTTAATTGGTTTTTCTTTTATTCTACCTTAAAATAACATGTAGTTTTAGTTGAAAATTTCATCAGCATATATGGCAAACAATAATTGTTCACTAAATAACGTGTAAAGGATTCTAAACTAACCAGATTTTTCATTTCGTCCGTGAAAATGGTTATATAATCTCCCAGTCGTAGTTCATAATGGTTCACTAGATCCCCTGTTACATTGGATTGACAAGTAATTATTTTCTATGATGCCAAAATCAAGACTACTGTGATTATTGCAGAAGTTAGAAAGAAATAAAGAAAGGAAATTTTACCTGCATTTTCAAGAACATACATTCTACTTCTGTTATTAGACCAATACCTGCTTAATCAACGAACTATATTTAATAACTTTGAAAACGAAAAAGATATCCAATAATAAATTGCAAAAGATATTTACTTGTATTTCAAGGTCCATATCTTCGCAGAATAAACATCCTTGACTATGATATCCTTTCCTTCCTTGTCTGTCAATGGTGGAAGCTTCGCCTCAACCTCCCTCTATTTAACATATGTATATTTTATAATCAGAAAAGTTGAAGGCATTGCTATCATGTAAATGAAGAATAAAATTATATTTTCCTAAAAGTTTTCCTCATACTTTATGAAGAATATATAAAAATTGATAAAAAAAATTAGAGAATTTTCAATTCAAGAATGTTGAGATTTTTGTTTACAAATTAGCAGCACAAATACATTTATGATTGAAACTAATTAGATAAACATTGCTTCTTTTGTTTTCCTTTATTCTTGTGCTGCAAACAAATAGTTATATTAGGCAACTTGGAGCATAGATCAGGTTTCTTTACGTCAATGTTTCATCCTTCTTAGAATAAACATAAAGAGAAAGAAAACCAAAATCATAGAGAAAATATAAAATCTTACCTTTGGGAGCACAATGCGACCTAGGACACTAACGTCACTATTCTTCAACTGCTTTGTGAAAACTTCCTCTAACTTCTGCATTCAGATGGAAATAACAAAAAAAAAGTATGGATGAAATACCGAAAAGAGAAAACCCCACATGAAGAATGTTTGTTTTAAATAACTGCATGTTTAATAATAAATTTTCTGCTTTAAACTTACTACACTTTGATAATTGTTTCCAAAATAAATAAAAAAATTAAGATGATTCATCATCTCTTCATTTTCTTTGTGAGGTAAACTCTTAAAAATGCTAGACTTAATGTATTGAATGATAATTTGAGAAAACGTTGAAATCAATGAAGAAAACCAATCACCTTCCCATCTGGGCTGCAAAAAACAATGGTAGTTCTATCTAGGTTGATAGTGAGTTTTCCTCGTCCAGAAACAGGTTTTTCCTTTGTTCCTTTGGTTGGAACCAAAGGAGCCGTAGGAGCAACATTCTTACTCTTCTGTCTTACTTTTTTCCTTTTGTCCCTAGCAACTTTGCTAGTCAATGGTCCCACAGAGGTTTGAACTTCAGAATTTGGTGGTCCATAAATTGCATTTGGTTGTGGTGTTGGAAGGGTATGCAAAGGATATGGATTCATTTGTTGGAAGTGCATGTTTTGATCATATGGACCGAAATAAGGATTAGGAAAGCCAATTTCTCCAGTTTTGTCAATAGGGAAGTTAAAATTTGTTAGTTCTGCCATGTTTTGTTCAGCTGGGATTATTACGTTCGAAGAGAAAGAGGTAGTGCCAGAGACATTAGGGATTAATGGGTTGGTGGTGGCCGCTGAAAACGGCACAGGAAAGTTGTCCATTGTTGAAACAAAGAGGCTCAATTTGAGGCTTTTGTTGTGCTTTCTGTGTTGAGTGATATGAGAGTGAGGGTGTGTATGGCTTTTATATACGAAAGCCAGTGAAGGAAACACAAAAGAGTGTGGAAAAAGCATAAGAAAAAGAAACAGATGATGGCAGTGAATGAAGAAAAAATGAACCACATGGTAACAAGAGAGGAAAGTGAAATTTGCCCAATCGGGTGAAAAAGGTGACAGGTGGATGAAACGTTGTGGCATTTGAACGCCAATCCCTGTAGTAAATTTAGCGAAATGTACGTAGCAAGCAATTCAAACTCAAAAAGTGGATGTGCCGAGAGAGATGCAGCAGAAGAAAACAAGATTGGAAAATTGTTCTAGAGCACCATTGCAATTCAAGCGAACGTTATCGTATCATAAAGTTCTCATCACCTGCAAAGCTACAAATTCTCTATAAAATACCCTTCTTTTCATATGATGACAAAATGTAATTAAAAAGAAAAAAAAAAAAAAAAAACAGTGTGCGCCCTTTGTTTTGTAGGGTGCCCTTGAGAAAGTTGAATATCAGTTCTAGAAAGAGAGGGTAGGAAATAGGAAATGGTGTGGTAAATTTTTGAGGTTTTGGCTTTGGTATGGTTGGCTTAGAGATGTGGTGTGGTGTGGGGCTAGGAGTTTCATGAAACAACTCAGCATATGTTGTTTGCCAACTAAGAAGAGGTTCTAAGAGCATAAAGTGAGAAAGAAACTTCAAAAACAGACAAATTTGAGCTAGCTAAAAAATCGATACACATTAATTCAGTAAACTACAAAAATATATATTTTAATTATAGCTTTTATTACACATGAAAAAGAATTCTCAAAAACATTTCCTATGTGAACTATAATACATAAAATTAAGGCATGTGGGGTAAATTAAAAACTTTTGAAAACTATTTGCAAGAAAAAGAAAATTACAAGTACAATAGGTGATATATAAAGAGGAAAAAAAAGGGATAACAAGTGTTTGGTGTTTGAAAATAATGAGTGTACATCTATCATTACTTTTGAAAATATAATGATTGAATTTTAATAGTTTGTTCTTTCCTTATTTTTCATTTTTTTATTATCTTTCAAATGTTGAACATGATTATTTATGTTTTTAAAATGAATAATAGATATTCATTTAGTTTAGAATTAACTTTGTTAATAATTTCAGTATAATGGTAATTTAAAGCCACCATAAAACCACATCTCTTTTAACTGTAACAACAGTTATAAACAAAAGAGGATCATTTATTTCTTTGACCAAAAAATTGTATAAACTCATACTTTTTTAGACATATTTCAAAGTGTAACTTAATCTTACAATAGTTCAAGATTATATATATATATATCAATGATACACATGTTTCATTTTATATAGTTATATACTTGTTTTTTCTTTTTTTATTTTTTCTTTCCTATCACATCATATAACTTATATGTCTAATAAACTTTATAGATCTCCGACATAATGCATTATATTATGCTTCATCCTTCGTCTTCCCTCCTTTTACTCCAACTCCACTTCCACCAAAACATATTTAAATTTCCTTCTTTCATTTTTTTTCCACCCACCTACTTGTTATCTTTCCATTCTTTTTATGCAATTTAACTCACAATTTAATATTTAATTTGAACAATTATTGAAAATAAAAACAATTAATTTAACTTTTTGTGTTAAATTTAATAAATATGATGAAAACTACATTTAGCATTTATTTATTTATACTACAAGAAAATCCTAAATAACAATTAATTTTAAAGACAAAAAACAATTAATCACTTTAATGACTAATTTAAATGTTAATTTATAAATTAAAAATTATTGATCACTAAAATAATCAGTATTATGAATAAAAAATTATAATTAGTTTATGAATTAGACTTTAAATTGATCACTAACATTAGTTAGTGCTGTCAAAATGAGTTGTAACCTGCAGGTCAACCCAGCTCACCATGGGTTTAAGCCAGGTTGGATTTGAAAAAAATGTAACTTTTTTATGCGGGCTAGTTTTTAACCTGGCTTACTTAGAACCCGGCTCATGGGTTGAACCCATGGTGAGTCAGGTTGGCTCACCAACCCACCTAATTTAATTTAATTATTTATTATTTTGTGTTTCAACCCACCTAAATATTTTTTTTTATTATATTGTAGATGGTGATAAAGAAGAAGATGTTTCAAAAAGAGAAAAATATTATAAATTTATCTATTCAAGACTCTAATATTATAATTGGACAAGTGATACAAAAATTATCAATATTAAAAACTTATTTGTTTGTCTTTTGTACATTTTTTTTTATTACGCTTGGATGGTAAGATACTTTTTTTATTTATTTTGAATTGTCTTTGGAATTTAACATCATTTTAGTGTGACGTTTATTTATATTTGAATTAAAAAAATTGTAATTTTTTATTTTAGAAAAAACTTATAATTAAATGAGTCAGTAAACTAACCCATTTAACCCTTATCAAGATTTTGGCTACCAAAGACAATAATTACTAATATTAACTAGTGATTAATTTAGACATTAATTTCTTTGATAACGAAAACATTAGTAATTAATGTTAGTAATCAATTTAGAATCTAATTCACAAACTAATTATAATTTTTAATTCATAATAATGACTATTTTAGTGATGAATAATTTAGTTCGTAATTTAGTATTTAAAATAGTCCCAATAAATTATTTTTAGTTTCTAAAATTAGTTGTTTTCTGAAGCTTTGTAATGTTAAGATATGGATAGCTAAAAGTAAAAGACGAAATTGAATATAATTGAAAGTTAAAATGATTAAAAAGTATAATTCAATTTTTCATATTAGATTAAAACAAATAAACGATATATAACTATAATGAAGATTTCTAGAGGTGTAAACTAATAAATGTTAGAAATAAAAAACTACAGAACCTGTTAATTATTTTATGATCTAAAATTGGTAAAGGTCTATGGAAATATAAAAAATAAAATCAATACCCTATTTCTTCATTACACGCTTCAAACAAAGCGAATAAAATAACAATACTCAACAACTGATATGAATTCACTTCAATAAATTCACTTCAATATGTAAAACAAAGTTGATAATTTAAAAAATTGACCTATTGAATTGTATATTAATCCGTAGTTTAAAATTAAGTGCATAAAACCTTGAAGAAATAAATGATAACACAGTCTTTCACG
Organism: Vigna umbellata; assembly: GCF_029865625.1. Taxonomy (NCBI): domain Eukaryota; kingdom Viridiplantae; phylum Streptophyta; class Magnoliopsida; order Fabales; family Fabaceae; genus Vigna; species Vigna umbellata. The sequence continues at coordinate 51,718,087 of NC_142165.1, read as the reverse complement.
ACACATAAATGATAGCAGGATAAAATAATATTTAGAATTGGCATCGCCATTTTAGAATAAAAGGTCAATTAATACTTGTTGTGAAATAATAATTTGTTTATTTATGACATAGTAATTGACTATGTTCTTATCTTTTAATATCATAATAGAAACTGAATATCTAGTTAAATGTCCTTTGTGTTATTTAATGCACATTAACGTGTTATTTAATGTATGGAGTTTCTTCCTATTAATATTTATTAGTTTTCTGTTTCTTTTTCTCTATTAATTTTTTTTTGTTTTTTTCTTTTTTACATTTGTATCTTTGTTATTAATTTTATGTTGTGACTTTAAAATATTATTAAAATATAAAATAAAAACAATTTATTTAATGAAATTGTTTATGGTTATAAATTATAAACTATAACATGAAGTACTCCGTCATATCAAAAACATGAATAAACCAATTTTATTTTAAATATTAGTAGTATATAATATGTAAATATTGTAATATCACAAAAATACAATATAAAACTATATAATAGAATAATCACATGTTAATAATACTACAGATCAGTTTTACAAGGAATAGGACGTACGCTTATGGTCGAAGGCCATACAGAATAACGAGAAAGTTAAAATTGTACAAATAAGCAATCTAGACCGAACGATTTACAAAAGGCCTATACCGAACGGTCATACAAAAAAAAAGGTAAAAGATGATCGAACGGTCATCGTACAAATAACTAACTACTGACCGAACGGTTCTACTGTTCGGTCTTAACTTCTACCTCGACCAAACTTTCTTCTTTCAGCGCTTCTTCCAGCAGCTCTTCTCCTTCTGCTCACGTCCACACGGATGATCATTGCGACAGGACGATAACCGAACGTACAAAACGGACAAGACAGAAAAATAGGGTAAGCTTATGTAATTTAATTCATGTATCAATATATATTTCACACAATCAATTAAACCAGATAAATCATTAACTCTTTCATACAAAGCCTAATACTAAACTCTGACTGTCCGGACTGTATGAATTTTGTGTAGCTACGACGTTCGTGCACTCGGGTGATGTAGTAACTGAGATACCCTCAACAGCTACCACCCGAGGTTAGTCCTATCTGTCCAAATTAACCATAAGGACTAGGACCTCCTGCCATTCCCACGCATGACTTACCCTTCTCTACGTGAGAATGAGTAATCACGAAATATCAGGATGAACCGCCAGCTTAACTTTACCCACATTCATACTTTACCAATTCCAATATCCATTCATGAGATATTCCTCCCCGGAATACTCTTTCATAACCAAAGTCATTTCATCCATATCATATTCCATCATCTTTCATCATTAAAACTTCAACTTAACCAATTTGAATAAAGATCCCGTAGGATACCAAATACCGAACGTTAGTTTTTAACCTAGAACAAGACTGAAAACTTGGAGTGAGACCGAGATATCTCCAACTCAAAACAGATCAAATCGAGAGAGTTAGTCACTTGTATTGAAAGGGACCGAATACAATAATACTTCTCAGAGACCAATAGAATCTAACGTTATTTACAAGGTGAGCCAATTTAATGAATTGACTCACGAGAGTTCAAACCGAACACCGTAAAGCCTAGGTCGAGTACTAAGACTCTAGGTCGAACCCAATTAAGACAGATATTGTAGGACATCAAATAATAGCACTTGACGGAATCATATGAAGAAACCGAACGCCAATAAATACTTAGCTTCTTAATGAGTTAAACATCAAGGAAACCGAATGTCAGTCGAAGACCGGGCACTGTAGAGAGCGAACACTATTGAGTTTGGACGAACGCTCTTATTATAAAGATAGATTACGGAAATGAGAACGAGCGCCTGGTGTAAGACCGAGCACTTACTTAGTACGACCACTTGGTGTAAGACCGAACACTACTTAGTACGAGCGCTTGGTATAAGACCGAGCACTACTTAACTTATACATATACTGAAGTTTATAAGAACGAGCGAAATATACAAATACATATAGATATACTGACGTTTATAATCAAATACCAAGGAACGAATATCCTTGGTGGAATGCTTAAGTACAAATATTACAAAACGAAACGAAGACGTTAGTCTTCAACTAGAATTCTCTCCAAATGAAAGAATCCAGTTCCAACCGAGTCCACAAGAAAACCAAACACTATATTGAACGAACGCTGGTCTAATACCAAACACTTATTAAGAACGAACGTTACTGAGAACAAACGCTTGTATAATTGAATGGTCAATACTGACTCTCGACAACATCCTTACCCATTTCATGGCTTTCATTAATCATCAATACTTTTAAACAACATACCATATTTCATCATCAACCAAATCATCAAACACAATCTCATTCCAGTTTCTCATATCTTATATTCATATACTCATACGGTCAACAATGCAGTAACAACCATTTTTTATATTCATTCAGCAATCAACGAACATGCATCCATTCAAAGTAAGAAACTAAATCAAATTATATAAGCTTCCCTTACCTCTTAATGTGACCGAACGCTGATTGATATGGTTATTGGTTCACCTCTACAAATCCTTCTACCCTCAATGCTCGACAACTTCCAAAACTAAATCAAGTAAAGATCAAAACACTATCAGAATTACTCTTTTTAGAAGAGTGATCAACACATGAAACCTGAACTTGGTTTGCATGTCCAGGAAACAACACAGTTGAGTGAAGATAAAAACTTACCAGCTCAGATTCACAAACCGATCGGTTCAATCGAAAGCCCTTGACACCGGAAGAGTGGAAATGGTGCCTGAGTGATGATCGGAGAAAGAAAAGGTGAGAATTTCTTAGAGAGAAGATGAAGATTTTAGAGGGAAGGAGGAAAAGAATGGAGTTTCAGAAGGTTGAAGAAGAGGGTTGCATGCAGAGAATGACGTGAATTTTTGAAAACTCAAAACCGAACGACCACTCCATTGCTCACACCTGTCTTCCACTTTCTATTTTTCAACTCCCTTCCTCGACACTTGTCTTCCACTCAGTTGGGATTTTGGGTGGATTTTTAATGAGTCTTACAAATATCATATCAAAGATGGATTGATTAAATAATTTAAGGGTACAAAAATTTGCTTGGATAAAATTTATGGATGTTTTTGATAATTTTTTTTATATATAAATAGCCCATTTTAATACAAATAATGAAAGTAACCTATAACAAAAGGCATTGAATCCAATCTATCCTCACAATTTTGCTTGGACGAAGTTTAAGATGTTGGTGAAAATAGAAAGATATCTTCGAAATTAAAAAGTTCAATATTTTTTTTATGAATTAAGATATTCAATATTCTATTGACTGAAAATAAATTATTTTTTAAGTAATCACCTTGAATATATCTTAACAGGCATAAAAAATATTTTCCATAAAAATTAATTGATGTGAAAGATTATAAGAAAAAAAGTCATTATTGACCCTAAATTTGATTTATTGTTATTAGTGGAAACATATGCATGTATGTCTACTTTTATATTATAATAATAATAATAAATAACTGTTTTAATTATTATTAAAATAAAAATATCATTAAATATAAAAAGTATGTTCTCAAAAAGCAATTATAAAAGTATGTTCTCAAAAAGTGATTATAAAAATAGTTATAAAATTTAAAAGGTAAAAAGATAATTTATAGATAAGAGTAAAATAGATAGGAAAATATACACATAAAAATATACTTGCTAAGCGGTTACCAAAAACAATATCTTTTTATTAATAGTTATAAATTATGAATAGTTATAAATTATGTGATAGTTAACATATGTAGAAGTACACTTTATAAAGAGAGGTATCTGTATTTTTTCAAACATTTTTACCATTAAGTAAAAGTAATACTATACATAAAAAATAATTATTACGTCATAAATAAAATTTTTATGTGCTACTTTGTTAGAAGATATAAGTTAACAGAATAAATTTGCGGGAGAAAGGTAATAATAACAATTTTAAAGTTGAAATAAAATATATAAACAAAATAAGCTATACTTGTAATATTATATATATATATATATATATATATATATATATATATATATATATATATATATATATATATATATATATATAATTATTGTATTGTAGGACGTCAGTTCAGTTATCCATCAAACCATCAACCATTAACCAGATATTTGAATAAAATATTATTGAACATATATATTACTATATAGTTAGAGAACCTGACAGTGAAGACAATTAGTTCTAATGATAAAGTGTAATTATCATTGGTTAGATCACATAATTTTATATAAAAAGATAATTGATTATTTTACTATATTATTTATATATAAAATATTAAACGTTGAACTGACTTTAATATTAAAATATTTTTTATATATCGAATAGTTTAAACGAAAAGTTACAAAAGACCTAAAATAAAAAAACAACGTTTGAATTTCTTATACTACTTTCTAGACATTTGGACATTAACATAACCCTGTTACCAAAACAATTATTAAACACCTATATATTATATTGTATTAAATGAAATTATATATAAGTGGTTTATACAATAAATTTAATGTTTGACCAGCTGTTGATATTTAGTTACTTTTATGTATCTTTAGCGTACTAATATAATATATTATTATTAAGTAGGAATATTATATAAAACTCCATTATCTATTGTTATTATTATAATATTTGTATAAAAAAATTATCCATTAATTATAAACGTTAATCACTTTTTGGTATTACGAAGCCTTGGACTTAAGTGGTGGAGTGACAAGGTATAACGAAAAAAATGAAAAATAGAAGGAATAAATGTGACCATGACATGTGTGAGCAAAAGTGAGAGGAATGGATAACTGCATAGAAAATGTTTTTAGGTCAAAGGTAGTACAGATCAGCATCTAAGCAATGCAGGAGTTTGTAATACTCAAATTAGTATTAAAAGTGTGAAAGTAATAAAAATGATAATTTTTCTTTTGTAACTTTCACTTCATATGTTCCAAAAAGGTTTTTAAACTATAAAATAATTGATTATGACATAATATTTACAAATATTTTATTGTATCTTTAAATAAAATATACTAAATTATTTAATTTAAAATTATAAGGAAAAAATATGTTTTTCTCCTATACGTAAAATTATAAATGATACTTGAAGTATTAGTTTTATGTCTTCATTATTTTTTTAATTAGTCATAAAAAGCGTGGATTAAGTCAAGGAAAAAAAATTAATTTCATAAAATTTTAAATAACACATAATATATAATTTTTCAAGTGAAATAAACTTTAACGATGAAAAAAATAAGAATCAAAACTAATGTTTTTAAAAGTATATGAATTAAACCGTATCAAATTTTCTACGAGAGACTATTTTCAATTTCACGTAATATTTAAGAATAAAAATATATTTTTCTCAAATTATAATATAATAAATAATTAAAATAAATATACTATAATATTTGAAATTTAATATTTTATAAAATAAATTATTTTTATATTCAATAGTTAATCATGCATAAAAAATAATTTTGACCAATTAAATTTTAAATTAGGTTATTATTATATATATATATATATATATATATATTAAAATTGATATGTAATATATAATAATAATTAAATATTTAAAATATATTTTACTATTGTAGTAAAATGAATAATTACGATAAAAGATTAAAAAAATTAATAAAATAAAGTTAATGTTTGTTTATATATGTTTTATATTGAAAACAAAATAGATAAAGTAAAATATATTTATTTACTTATTTATTTAAATTTTGATAAATTATTATTATCTATTTTTATTGTAAAATATATTTTTTCTATTTATTAAAATTTTATATTTTAATTTAAATTTGATTTTAACTCTAATTTATATATCAAAACTTTATTTTTGACAATGAATTATTTAAAAAAATTATTCATTATTTTCTAAATATTTTAATATATAACCAAATTTATTTTATCACATCAATAAAATCTAATATATTTTTTTCTTTTTTACACTTTACTCACTCTTTCTCAATCCAAACTAACATTATTTTATCAATTGTGTTTGGAATAAGAAATGCAAACGGAAGAAAATGAAGTGGAAGAGCGGGAAAAAAATAAGGTTGCTTAGATTAAAAAGATAGGAGTTTGAAAACGTAAAAAAAAGTTTGTGAATGATTTAGTTGGTATAATAAATTTAAAAAAATTATAAAATAATATATTTATTAAATTGATCAAATTATTATTATCAATATAAAATCATTTTAATTAATATTAAAGTCATTTATTACTGTTATTATTATCATTTTAAATATTGTTTAGCGTTACTATTTTTAAACTTAATGTCTCTTTTAATCTCAGTATTTATAATAATTTGTTAATGTTTTTTCTAAATCTATGTTTAACTTAACGTGGTCTGAAGGAACTAAATGTATTATTTCTTTTACATATACATTAACTTTGATAGAAGGTGATTACTTGATATATATATATATATATATATATATATATATATATATATATATATATTGGCTAATATATTTGTGCTTTTGCAAAAGAAAAAATATCTAGATGTTCTACCAAATCATCTTTCAACAGTCGATGTAATAAAAAGGATTACATTACTTTCTTTTAATAAGTATTAGAATCACATTGAGAAAAAAAAATAAGGATATATATTCAACCGTTGTTATAAATATTGAAAACAAAAGAGATATTATTCTTATTGTATTTTCTTTATTTAATTATTATTTTAGTATTATTACTTCATAAATATTGTATTATTATTATTCTAATATTAATATTATTTTATTACATTATACAACATAATTATAATGGATTAATGGTAAAATAATATTAAAATAATAAATAATATAAAAAATTGTTAAATAGTAAAATTTTTAGACTATAAATAGTTATGAGAGGGGAGATTGTTCTGCACAAAGAGAGGAAGAATCAAGTGAGAAATCTTGAGAAATAGAGAAGAAATAGTTAGGGATAAATTTTTAGTTGCAAGAAGAGTAGAGGTTCTGGAAGGTTTTCGGGGAAACAAATTCTGAGCAAGAGATTAAGTTCGGAATAGAGGTAGAGGGAGTTAACATTTCTAAGCTTTTATATTATGATTTAGCAGTTTTATTACTATTCATATCTTGAAATTCTGTGTGAATACTGTTAATGAAAAAAATAAGTGTTTGTTGTATATCTATTTATATTGAATTTCTGTGTTAATATTATATGTTGTTGTTTTGAATCTGTAAATAAGAAATTTGTTAAAAACTAGTTGAGGAATACTTTGGCTAAGGAAAAACTTGGTACTTAAAGTTGTCCATTGTGACACACCTCTCTTTCCTGGAAGTCTACTCGATAGGTTTTTAACTTAAATCCTATTTAACAGATTAAGTACTGTTAAAGTATTATGCAATATACTCAATTGATATAAAATATGTGATGGATTCATCTTTTTGGAAGGATAAGAAGATGTATAACCGGCTATGCCAGATTCAACTTCTTAGTTCCCCAGAACGTTTATATTAAGGTTATATTTGTGATGGTAGGATAGAGGAATCTTAAAAACCGGAGTTGGTACATCCCTAATCATAAAGCAGCCCTGGTCAAATCCAATAAGTTGTGACTAGTCATATGTACTGACGTTTATGGTGAGTTTGATTCGTCAAACATTTGATTCTTCTCCGGTGACCATTTATAGTGATATTTTATTATTGTTAATTTATTTTGTGATATATTCATTTTGTATGATTTCTATGATGATTGTATTTTATTACATTGGATTTGAATTTATGCATCTGAACATGATATGAGTATTATGGGGAGATTTTGTAATGGTATAGTATGAGTTGAGGAATAAGAGAGTCTCGTGGAGAGATTCTGTAATGATATGGTATTAGTGTATATGTTGATGTTGAGGGTTCTGTTGTTGGAGGTTATCCTGATACTCTAATAATCATCCGGTCTCAAGTAGAGAAGGATGAATTATGTGGTGAGAGGGGCAAGAGGTCCTGGTCTATGTGCCGATTTTGGACATAGTGTTGAGGACTAACCTTGTGGATGGTACGAAGTATTTTGGAAGTGTATTTGTAAGGAGAAGTAGAGGTCATCACAAGTGCATAACCTCCCGTGATCGCTCATCAACGTATCTATTGTTTATTGGGTATTGTGGTACGATGGGATGAGTGTCTATTGGGTATTGTGGTACGATGGGATGAGTGTCTATTAGGGATTGTGGTATGATGGGATGAGTGTCTATGGTGCAATTGTTGTATGATAGTATGAGGGTGTATGACATAATTATTATATGATGATTGTTAAGTGTATCAATGTAATTATGCATGTTTTACAAAGGATTTGTTTCATGTTAGTTCACCCCTACTTGTTTGTGTTTGTGCGATGATCGTATAATTCGTTATATGGGAGCAGATGAAGGAATATCATCGATTCAGTGCCAATGAAGAAAGAGATAGAAGAATAAATTAGAAGAGTTCGAGTTATATTTATGAGTTTTTAGTTGAAATATGAGTTTAAAACATATATATATATATATATATATATATATATATATATATATATATATATATATATATATATATATATCTTGTATGTAGTCCTTTATATTCATTATGAGTGGTGGTGTAATGTTACAATATATCAACTATGAATTATCAAGTGTGAAGTATGTTATTACCGTGTGACCGAATGTAGAAATGTTACAATATTTATAAAATCTATTAAATGTTGAGTGTGAGATTATGAGATGTTACAACAGTCTTGTGAATTGATTACTTTGAACAAGGTGAATCAATGTTGACTTCATTTCCATATGAGCAGCATTCACCACAGCATTTCCAACGTACGCCTAACTCTTGGTTGTTCATCATCATTATGTCCCTTCATATCCTTATCCTCTTGATCTGAAGAAGAAAAAGTGTTGGAAGTAGCAGACAAGCTAGCTTCTCTAGCTTTTTTTTTAAATTTTCTCTCCTACGTCTACTGTTATTCCTAGGAGATGTTCTCTCAATCTCAGAATCAAACAATAAATTTTCAGATTTTGTTTTGCTTCTCATGCAGAACAACAATCTCAAGTGATCAACCCAAAGAAATAACAACAAAAACAAAACACAATACATATACAAAAATTAAAAACAATGGATATACAGGTAATGGAACAGAATTTAAATTGATAAACAATGACTAATTGAAATAACAATAACAATCAAATTTTCCGGCAACGACGCCAAAAACTTGATAACTGTTTGGCAAATATACCAAATCGTTCAAGTAATACAGTGAATTAAGTTAAGAGTATCGTTCTCCCAAGGGAATTTGAGTCACATTATTCAACTAAAATTATTTATCAAGATCAATTACTGATGATAACATTTGTGATTTCAATTTGGAAATTAGCATGACATTAACAACGTAAAAAAATTAAGATTGAAAAATATGATAAAAGATCACTAGAATTAGTCTTTGACTAACATTACAGTAAAATCCTGGACAGCGTACATTCTCTGTTCAAGCATTCACATAAGAGTATCTTGGTTTAATTCCTTAAAACAAGTTCTAAAATTATCTATTGAATTATTATTTCCTTAATTAATTCAGCAGATAATTTTGCATTAAATTCATATGTTGAGAATGACCAAAAGCACAGAAGCTATTCCTAGCATAGTTACTTTTAGTTTCTTTCCTTACGTTTCTGGTTCTAAAAATACTTCCCAGTATAAAAGAACTTTTAAGGAGAATTATACTTCTGTATAATCAAAAGCAAATTAAGAAAAGAACAAGAACAAAAACATATATTGCATAGGAAATTTACATTAATGTGTCGTCATACAACCAATTTCAATGAACAGAAAATTTAGCCTATCCTAGACATCTCAAACATACTCTTTACAGCAATTCCTTGCAGAAAGTGAAGTCTTGATGTCTTGAAAGGTCTCCTGATCGTCTCCTGAGTTCTCCAGTACTTTTCTCGCTTTGTTCGTGTCAGAAGATCGTTTCTGTCACGTCTTTTAAAGCCACTTAACTTCATTAATTCGCTCAACACACATATATTGATGCGCTATGCAAATTTTCTTAATTGCTGCACTTTAACTGATGTTATTCGCTCAGCACACAAGTATTGGTACGCTATGCAAATTTCCTTTTTCTGGCAGTGCGAATTTTGGCTTTCGCTTTGCGAAAATTGGCTGACAAAGTCCAAATAACACACCTTTTCCTGTACAATACTGTACATAACAATCTACTACCTATTACAACTTTTTAATGAGTAACAACATGAATAATTACAAGATTGAGCTCATTTATAAGTGTAAAAACAACTATTTTTCACACTTATCAATTATCATAATTTTTTTTAAACTTGTCAATAAAATTTATTATAATTTAAATTTACCAATAAATTTATTTTTTGTCAATGATTTCAAAAAATTTCGTAATGTAAATCATCCAATAAAAAACATCCCAAGTTCTTTAGTCATCACCTTTTGATGATTCAGACAAGGAACATATATGTACAACAAGATACAAAATGAAGATGACTCTGTACTTTTTGATCCATGACTGAAAACCTCTCTACCTTGTTGCCTTGCATTCTAATAAAGGTTTGCATCTCCCGTATCTTTCCTTTTAAAAGTTTCACTTTTGGACAATTATTTTCTACCTCAATGATAAAAATGTTGAGATAAGTGATTAACACACTAAACAAGTGCATGTTTCGTGGGGATGTCACCTAAAACATAGAAGGTGTTATATTTGTCCATTGTCAACACCTAATTTCGTCCGATGAATAAATAAATAATAATGAAATTTATTTTATCTTATGTTGCTCTATTTTATGTTATTGTTATTTTTATTTTTATTTTAGGTTATTTTGTTATTTTGAGCCATTGTATTTTATTATATTGTATTTTATTATATTGTGTTTTATTTTATTTATTCTTATTTTATTCTTGGTTATTCTAATTTTATTTATTTAATTAGAGTTATTTTATTTTAGTCTGTTTTATTTTATTCTATTTTTATGTTCTTTTTTTACTTTAATTCCTTCTGTCAAATGTTAAAAAAAAAGGAAAAGAAAAGAAACAAAACATAAAAATGTCAGTCCAATTTGAGTCAACTTTAGCATTTTGGCTATTTTGTTCCATCACGCCATCTCCCATTCTAGTGCAAATGTTCTGCTCGCCATGCATGCTGCATTTACACTGTCTTAGCAGAGCAGGAGGTTGTCGTAGGAAGCAACCATTTTGATAGACCATGCTTTTGACTTTAAGCTTCATCTGAAGCGTGAACAAGGCTAAAAAGGGGGAACCATTTTGGAGGGAGAAAACACGATTCATTTGTGCTTGGCTTCCACCTATCGGGCACCGGAGGACCGCAACCAAAATACAAACTCTGAGACTCCCTGGATCTCCAACACCTCACCATCACAGAACAGGAGAGAGCTCACGACCATATCCCAACCACTAGCTCCGGATTTCCAGGTCTTCACTAAAAAGCACACAATACCAGGCAAAGCAGGAGACAACTAAGAATAAGAACATTACTCGAGGAGAGAGCAAGGGAGACTAAAACCAAAAGAAAACTTTTTCTTTGAAGCGACAAAGGTAAGTCTTCGTATGCCTAAACTCTTTGATGTTTGATTAATATTCATAGTCATGTTGGTTTTCTTTGTGGCATTGTCTTTTAATAAAATTGCGTTCTAAACGTGATTTCCATACCTGCAAGACTCATCGAGTATTAATAGAAAATATGCATATACTCCCCAACATCAAAGCTTCAATACCCTTTAGCATCCAGAAAACATGTAATAAAAAGAAAACGGCAGCAGCAGAGGTGTTTTCATATCAGTTCTCATAAGAAAACAGAAAAGAAAAATCAATCAAAGAGAGAATGATCCTGGGAGCCAAGGCCTCAACACAGAGCAACATATATACTAAAACTTGTGTACTTCTGATGAAACCACTTTCTCCTCCATTACATTCATCATTCACCTCTCACCCTCTTTTGGATTTTCCTACATCACGCACATCAGAGAGAAGGGGACTCTCCCACTCAACTTCATTTTTTTTCCAATTAGCAAAAAGCCCACAAACATTGTCTTGGCAAGCCTTTGTTGCTGTATTCTCTGATAACTACACGACGGGACCCTAAGAGGTGGTAGGCGCGATGGCGGTTCAGGAGTAGTTGTGACGGTGACGGTTTTAGGGGTAGAGGTGGATTTGTTCGTGGCGGCGGAAGACGTCGACACGTGGACCGACGACGACCTTGGTTGTGACCTGTGACACTGGTGGTGCTCCGGTTCGAGGCAGCCGTCATCGTTCAAGCGGGGATTGACGGAGAAGCGTGAGAGTTTCTCTAACGCGGGAAGAAGAGAAGGAAAGGAGGGTCTGGTGCTGTGACCGGCAACGACTCCGGCCGACGATGGTCTCGACGGTGGGCGGCTGAGCTGGCGATGGCTTGGACGGCGACACGCGATGGTCGGTCTGGCGGGGGACTGCAGTGTGCGTGCAGAGATGATAACCCTTCGTCAGGGCTCCTGGCTGGGAGAAGAGAGATACGCGTCTTGTGTTAGTGATGGTCAAGTGAGATGGAAGAATGAGAGAACCCCTAACCCCTAATGCTTCTGTTTGAAAAAAAAAACCTTGGGCCTGATCCACATTTTTTTTGAAATAAAAACTCTATCCTCCCTTTGCATACACCCTTCTCCCATTCACACCCCTATTCCGTTTGGGTTTAAGCCCATTCTTTTCTGCAAACCAAAAAGGGGAGAGGTTTGGACATTGGGCTCATTTCATTTCTGGCGCCTCCAACTTTACTGCCATACCCTTATCTTTGGCCTGGATAAAAAATTTCGAGTTGCACCTCTGGTTTTTATCTCTGCACCCCTATTCTTGTTGGGTTGTTCTCTTGCTTTATTTTTATGCTTTTGTTTCTTTATTTTTATTATTTGTTTGGTTATTAGTTTTTACTGTATATAACCCCTTGTATGATAACCCCCCTCCTATATCTAGTGTTTTATTTTTATTGGGTTTGGTTTATTTGCTATACTCTAAACAAAAAAAAGGGGAGAAAATAGATACAAAAAATAATAACAAAAATATTTTAAAGGTTTAGGCACATGTGTGATCGCACGCATCGTCTTTGTGCTAAAATCCTTTCTTTTTTCTTTTCTAAAAAAAATAAAAATAAAAAACAATAAAATATTTTAAAGGTTTAGGCACATGTGTGATCGCGCGCATCGTCCTTGTGCTAAAACCTTTTCTTCTTCTTTTATAAAAAAAAGTTAACAATACCAAAAATGTTTTAAAGGTTAAGCGCATGTGTGATCGCACGCATCGTCCTTGTGCTAAAAAACCTTTTCTCTTTCTTTTATAAAAAAAATACAAAAAAATATATTTTAAAGGTTAAGCACATGTGTGATCGCATGCATCGTCCTTGTGCTAAAAAAACCTTTTCACCTTCTTTTTCTCAAAAAAAATACCAAAAATATAAAATCTTTGAAAACTAAAAACATCAACACTTTCAAGCAAACAAACAATCTTTATGCCAGAACTACGTGATCCTTGATTCTCCATCAAGAGTGGAGATACGTAGGAGCAAGGTTCGTCCTTGTCAGGTTCACTTCCCAAAAATCCAAAATCATTTCAAAACAAATTTTCAAACAATTTCCAAACAAACTTCTCAAACAGTTTCAAAAGAACTACGTAACCCTGATTTCTCATTCTGAATGATAATACGTAGGAGCAAGGTCAATCCTTGTCGGGCCCAAAAAACTAAAAAATATATTTTGTTTATTTAGAATTTTATTTTAGGGGATAGTTAAACATTTTGAAAACCACATCATATTTGTGCATTTAGTTAATGGTACTGCCTTAAGGCAGGCGTTGTAGGGTGCTAACACCTTCCCTACGCGTAACCGACTCCCGAACCCAAAATCTGGTTCTTCCTAGACCATGCCTTATCATTTTATGGTTTCTCCGTAGTTTTCCAGAATAAACTATGGTGGCGACTCCATAATCTCTTTTCAAAACCCGTTCTTTTTTGGATCGTCGTTCCGTCGCGATTCCGGTTGCGACATCCATCATACAGAACAATATCGAAAAGAAAAAAATATCCAATTGCAGAATAGGATGCATTCACAAATTGGAAAACAACGTGTGAAATACTTTTCTATATCAATACCTAATATAAAAAAATAACACTTTTTATATATCCTCTATCTATATTAATTTTAGAATTGGTATACAAATATCTTTTAACTATAAAAATTCTTTGTAGAAAGACTTTTAATTTCTGTTATTTAGGGCTTTTAACGTTTGATCAGGCACTGACGTCTTATTGGGAGACGTCAATGTAGACGTCAGGTAGTACAGGTCAGACGTCTATATAGACATCGGATAGTATAGGTCAAATGTCTATATAGACCTCTGACTGTGGGCGGTGGACGTTTAATGTCCTGGACGAATCTGGGCTCTGTAATCCATTAGACGTCTGCATGTGCACTTTTCAAAAACACAGTGGAGGGAAATGGAGGAGTACACAGTTAAAAAACACAAGAATCACCGGCCAAAAATGCTCAAAATCAACGGCCAAGGACACGTGCAAAAATGTACCAAAATGCAATGAAAACACATTATAATCGATTCAAATGGAAGATAATTCATCAAAGAGTAATGTAATTGGAGTAAAAATAATTTTAAACGGTGCAAAAGAGAGAAAACGAACCTCAAAAGCTTTGGCCATGGAGAGAAAATGCGAGAAAGATGATGAACACTGAGTGCGCGTAACTGCTGCGTCGCGTTCGCGGTTTTGGTAATAACATACGTTTAGAAGTCGGGTCTCGTTCTAGCCGATGTCTAAATGACTTTAGAAGTCAGGCCTCTTCCTAGCCGACGTCTAAAGGGTTTAAAATATAATTTTAGTGGACACATTTGGCGTTCGGGTTACGAGGGGCCGATGTCTAAATAAGACTTTAAATGTCAGAATGACGAGATCGGACGTCTAAATGGTAAATTTTGGAATTCTGACTACCTCATTAGCGTGCAATGGTAGGCCCCGACTCTTAAATAGGTCTTAGACATCGGGTATCCTGAACCCAGATGTCTAAAGTCAATTAAGGGCCTTTTCTGCACTGGTGTTCCTAAACTACTATTAATTTAAACTTGCACATGCATAAAAAAAGCTCATTCATAACTTCATTTAAAAAAAAAAACTTCAATTTTAATAAATCACAATGGCATGCAAAACTAATGAGTTATATAGGCTTCACTAGTGCAAAAAAGACCTTTAACGTCACCCTTTAGACGTCTGACCCTCGAATATCCAAATGTAAAAAATGACCGGTGGCATTTTTCGTAAATAAAACAACTATTTAGACGTCTGTTATGGAGGAAACCGACTTCTGAAGCACTTTAGACGTCTGTTAATTGGGGGAACTGACGTCTAAACCCTAAATCCAGAAATTCAAAAAGTCACTTTTTGACTCCGTTTAGACGTCTGATCCCGTCACTCCGACTTCTGAAGCACTTTAGACGTCTGTTAATTGGGGGAACCGACGTCTAAACCCTAAATCCAGAAATTTAAAAAGTCACTTTTGACTCTGTTTAGACGTCTCATCCCGCCACTCCGACTTCTGAAGCACTTTAGACGTCTGTTAATTGGGGGAACCGACGTCTAAACCCTGAATCCAGAAATTTAAAAAAGTCACTTTTTGACTCCGTTTAGACGTCTGATCCCGCCACTCCGACTTCTGAAGCACTTTAGACGTCTGTTAATTGGGGGAACCGACGTCTTAACCCTAAATCCATAAATTTAAAAAGTCACTTTTTGACTCTATTTAGACGTCTGATCCCGCCACTCCGACTTCTAAAGCACTTTAGACGTCTGTTAATTAGGGGAACCGACGTCTAAGTTTTGGCATTAAAACACCGTGAACGCGAGACAGCCGTTATGCGCACTCATTGTTCATCATCTTTGTCGGGTTTTCCCTCTACGCGTTACGCTTTTCAGGTTCGTTTTCTCACTTTTGCACCGTTTTAAATTAATTTTACTCAGATTACATCACTCTTTGATGCATTATCTTTCATTTGAACCAATTAAAATGCGTTTTCGTTGGGTTTTGGTGCAGTTATTCTCGTGACTTTAGGCGGCGTTCTATGGCGGCGATTTCTTGCGTTTTGTACTCCTCCAATTCCCTCCACTACGTTTTTAAAACCATCCAATAAAATAAATGTACAATACATTCTCTTCAACTAAAATATAAAGTTGTAAACTCGAATCACCATGAGTCAAGAGCAACCTCAGAGATGTCTAACGTGTATGGATCGGATGTCTATATAGACGTCGGACCTATATAGGTCCGACGTCTATAGAGACGTCTGACCTAAAGGGTCCGACGTCTCATTAACGTCACCCATATAGACGTCGGACAGAGATCAAACGTTAAAAGTCCAAAATAACAGACGTCTAAAGTCCTTTTTGCACTAGTGCTTACTCATACTTGTATAAATATATTAAAAAATATTTTTCACAAATTCTACTAATGATATAACTACTAAATTTCACAAGCAACACTTCTAATTACAGATTCAATGGTTAAAATCATCATACACAATTGAACAAAAGATAGATTCCTGTGATTAATCCTTTATAAACATATCATTTTCTATTCGTACTATATGCCATCATGCTAGATTTAGATATACATAGCCCTAGATAGAATAGGATCACTGGATAAACATAGAATAATTTATTCTCTATGTAGTTTTGTACCATTCATGGGCATTGAAACTTTATTTGTTGAATTACCTCCTCACCCAGAACTTCTAAGCCATGAAATTAGAAATTTATAAACCAAAACACCTTTCTGGATCATATGAGCAAAAATTTACAAATTGAGACAATAACAGAACTAGCGGGGATAAAATCCTGCCAAATAATTTTGTGTTGAGTGGAAAAAAATCTAGATAATATTGACATATGAAATAATAGAAAAGGGTAAGGGAACGTACATATGCATATCTCCAAGTACTATAAGTTTCTAGTGTTAAAATTGAGAACTCTAATTGCCTCTAATTTTTCAGGTGAATTGAGAAATATTTTTGTAACATTGATTGAGAATTGTAATATTTGTTTTCATCTTGTTATGTATCCTTTAGGTTTGAGGCTTTAACTTTAATTCTGAATTTTTTCACAATTCAAAAGCATGTATATTCACTTAACTCTGAACTACATAATAAATAGTTAAATGAACTATGAATTAAAAAAACAATTTGTTGAATTATATTGCAGTTAACTGAACTATTTAGTTCAGTTCAATTTTTTTAACTATGTTTTTAGTTCAATTCAGTTTATTTAAACTATTTTATAATTAACTATAATTGGTTCACTACAAATAGTGCAGTTTGTCTACTCCTACCTTTTCCACAATACCAAATTTCATAACTACTATTACCACCTTAAAGAAAACCAACATTATAAGAAAACTTTGAAAGAAGGAGGAACCAACTTTCAAATAAAAATTCAAGGGTAAAATGGACATTTTAAACTTATGGGGGTTGCAATTAGAAATCGTGAGGGTGCAGGACAGAAATTTGTTTTGTTTTTATTTGCTCGTATCAATGGGCCTGAAAACAGGGAAGTAGAAGGAAGAAAAGCCCAAACTCTTCCAAACCCTATCTTTCGTCGTCGTTACCGAGTTTACCCTTATCTATTTATATTTTCCAAACGCACGCAGCTAGTTAGGCGCGGCGGGATCAGAAGGAGCTTGCAAAATGAAGGTGTTCTCTCGAAAACCCTAATTGCTTCCGTTTTCGACTTTTCCTTGTCTTCTTCCCTCCTTAACACGGTTGATTTTTCTACAGTTTAACATAGCAAATCCCACCACTGGATGTCAGAAGAAGCTGGAAATCGATGACGACCAGAAGCTGTAATCTTTCTGCTTTCTTTTGATGTTTCAGTCATCTTACTCTTCTATTCCGATCCGCATATTCTGTTCAGAACAATGTTGCTCTGTGCTCTGT
Source organism: Vigna umbellata (assembly GCF_029865625.1). NCBI lineage: Eukaryota > Viridiplantae > Streptophyta > Magnoliopsida > Fabales > Fabaceae > Vigna > Vigna umbellata. The sequence goes on along the minus strand of NC_142165.1, from coordinate 51,700,093 downwards.
GTTTCCGACTAATATTGATTAGGATTTGGCTTAGCTTAAGTTTTGTTATTTGTAGTTTAATCGTTTCTTTCTCTTGGTTTATTTCTTAGCTCTATGAATACCTTTCTCATGATTGTTGTCCAAGTATTTGTTTCTTGCATTGTATCTCCGTATTCATGCACAATGAAAGTTAACTTGATATCTATTGGGATTTGTTTCTTTGCAAGTTGATTTGGGAGTTCATTTTTATATTAGTTTCGCTTGGGAACCTTTTATGCGACTTGTTCATTTGATGGTCTTCTATTTTGTATTGCAGTCGAGCATTTTGGGACAAGAGGATCTCCCAGGAGGTCCTTGGTGATGCCCTGGGCGAGGTATGTTCATTTTGCTTGTTTTTATAGATTTTTTATTATTAAAAAATTTATCTGATAACCGCTATAATTTTGCTACTGAAGGAATTTAAAGGCTATGTTTTTAAAATCACTGGTGGGTGTGACAAACAAGGCTTCCCAATGAAGCAGGGAGTGCTGACCCCTGGTCGTGTCCGACTCTTGCTCCATAGAGGTAAGATTCTTCTATTGCTTTAATTTGTTGTTGTTTTGGTTTATATACAAATCATAATTGTAGTTGATTGATGTTGGAATATTGGTATTACTGCCATGTTCAACATTTGGATTTGGTCGTCGAAATTTTTAGAATGGATTCATGTGTTTCTCTACCTACTTATTATTTTTTCTTACTCCGTACGTCTTATATTATTTGTTGTTGTGCATATTGTTATGTGTTATTATTGTTTACGGAGGACACTTGTGTCGTCATTCTTGACTTTTAGTTTTTACTAGAAACTTATTTACTACCAGGATTCTCATAGTCATGTTTATTGGTAGATTTGATGATTTTGTTTGCATTTGAACAGGAACCCCATGTTTCCGCGGATACGGGAGGCGCAATGGAGAGCGTAGAAGGAAGTCTGTTCGTGGGTGCATTGTTAGCCCTGACCTATCTGTTTTGAACTTAGTTATTGTGAAGAAGGGCGATAGTGATTTGCCAGGTCTCACCGATGTTGAAAAGCCAAGGATGAGGGGTCCAAAAAGAGCTTCAAAAATCCGAAAGCTGTTCAACCTGTCCAAGGATGATGATGTGAGAAAGTATGTAAACACATACCGTCGGACCTTTACGACAAAAGCTGGTAAGTTTTTAAGTTTTTTTATGTCCATAAATTTTGTATCAGTTTGTGTGCTCGGCAGCCCGAGAAAATTTTTAAATGAATAATAATGCTAAGTAACCTATTACTGTAGCGTATAGAGCGTCAATTCGATAGTTCCAAGTTTTAATTTATTCTTCTATTCTATGGATATTCTAATCAAATAGCTAGTATTTTGTCACTTGGACGGGTGATCTGTTTTATTTTTCAGTGAGAGCAGAACTTTAACATTCTCTACATTTGGGAAACTTTGAACAATTTTTAAAATGTTCTTTGGAAAAACAATCTCTCTATGCAGCTCCTAATATGGAACAAAGTAATGGAGTTTAAGATGGGTTCTGATATTTGAATGAAAGAATTATTTTACTCCACATTGAAATCCAATTATTTATTGAACATGATTTGTAATTGTGATTTAATCTGTAATGGATGATTGGTTAACAGGGAAAAAAGTGAGCAAAGCTCCAAAGATTCAACGATTGGTCACTCCTTTGACTCTCCAAAGGAAGCGAGCAAGGATTGCTGACAAGAAGAAAAGAATTGCTAAGGCGAAGTCAGAAGCAGCAGAGTATCAGAAACTCCTTGCTTCTAGATTGAAGGAGCAGAGGGATCGCCGGAGTGAAAGCTTGGCTAAGCGTAGATCCAAACTTTCTAGTGCTTCCAAACCCACTGTTACTGCATAGGCTGCGTGAGATCTGGTGAGGTTTAAACTACACTTTGTTTTTGGGAGACTCGGTTGCGGGTGTTTATGATAAACATTTATTGCTTTTAAATTTAAATACATTCAGTTCATTTGAGTAATTTTCAACGATTTTTGTCAATCGAATGTAATGATTTTTGCCTAGTTGGAACTTTTTTTTATATATTATATGCGTTGCCTTCTACAAGCGTTTCAATATCTGTTTCGCCCAAAATTGCATAAATCGAAAGGTGGATACCATGCTCCCAATCGAATCTCGTGAACTAGGCCAATTTATTGCGTTATTGTAGGTTTATTTAGGCCTTGTTCACTTGAGTGGATTTGAGGGAGAGTAATTGAGGGGATTTGAGAGGATTTGAAAATAAATTTTTTTGTTGTTTATTTGAGTTAATTTAGAGGTAAGTGAGAATAAATTTGAAAGTAAAGTTTGTGAGAATTAGTCTAGGATTTGATTGACGTGACAGATTAAAAAAATTTACTTTCAAATCCAATCTCATTTACCTCCAAATTCACTCAAATAATCAACAAAAAAATTTATTTTCAAATCTTCTCAAACTCCCTCAATTACTCCCCCTCAAATCCACTCAAGTGAACAAGGCCTTAAGGATGGTTCGAGCATGTTGCACAGGGCTTATTCATAAATTTAAAATAATTTAACCTAATTCAAATACTTGGAATATTTGAGTTAAAATATATACAAATTTATTGTTCTTTTTTGGTTAGAACTAAACTTTGAATAAGAAGTCAACTTAACCTACATGTTAATATAATGTCTTTAATTTTTATTTATCAATCTTGTGTTTTATAGAAAACAATGATTGGTTAAAATTATGATATTCAATATTATCTTGGTAATTTGTTTCAAAACATAATTAAAGTCTTCTTCTAACATTATTTATGACAATGATCGAATTAATGTAGGGTCATGATGAAACTGAAGTCGAACTTGGCATTAGCTACTTTATCTAACCTATTTCTGGATTAAATGTACAGAATAAGTAGTAAACATCCTCGAATTGTAGAGGATAAATGATGATATTTTAAATCGTAGAAGAGCTTATATGTTTATATTTTAGCTATCCATTGATCTTAAATGCAATTTGATGCTATTAAGATTGAATCCATTTTTAGAGCGGTGTTTATGGTAGGACTACTTGTTGCTCTTAGAAAGGATATGATAATTCGAAAGTCCTTATAACTTTTGCAGTAGTGGAAGCTGACAAATTAATCTTGTTCTTATTTTGTAAGTTTACTTCTTGAAACATTGGATTTGAGTGTAAGAGAGGGTAATTTGCTTTCTACAAAAAGTTAATTGTTAAGTGTTTTATGGTTGGCGCGAACATTTTTCTGCTCATGCAAAATTTCAATTGGATAATTTAGTCTACGACACCATTATGTAGAGAGAAGCTCCCTGCACCTCCACGAATTCTTCCTGCACCTCCAAATTTCCCACACTATCCTTCTTACCATTGTAGACCTACACACAGAAAAAGAGAAATATTTTTTTAATATTTTAGAAGCAAACTCTACACCCCCAATCCGGACTCTCTGCACCTTCCCTCCAAGAAAATGTTCTCCTCCTTCAATTCCAGTATGGTGCAGAAGCTCTCTTGATTCAATCTCTCGCTCTCTCCTCCCTCCCTTTCTCGTTGCACCTCTCTCTGTGTCTCATTCACCATCTGAGTGATCTCTTCTCTTGCGGACAAGGACAGCTGTGTTCGGTTGAGGCTTTAACAGCGTTCCGAAATACAATTAAGACTTTAAACGCGCTCCGAAATACAGTTAAGACCCTGCGCAATTTGAACCTAGTAGAGACTAAGTGCAAACAAAAAAAAAATGAGAGAAGATTAATGTATTAATAAACATGAAATGATAAGCGTGTGCAGCCAGTTAAAAAAATAGTCTCGCACAGTGAAACCGTATTTAGAAGTGCGACAATCCTAAACCACAGTTTGAAGTGCGGTTGGGGTGAGCCGAAAATCGAATTTCGGCCTCCTATAACCAGCGTCACGAATAACCGCATATCCAACGACGGTTTACGTGTTTACTTCAAACAATACACTAACCTGAGAGGTTTTCATTACTTTTTTCTCAGTACCACCAGCTTTCTTCCTCCTCTACTATTGTTCACAGCATCACCTGACACAACCACTACAATTCTGAATCTAGAAAACAATATAACAGTGAAGAAGTGAAAAATGAGAGTGCAAAAAATAACAACAGGGAAAGGGATGCATGAAGGAAAAGACATGATATTTAGGGTTTAAAGTATTTAGGATTGTTGGGAATTAGAAGGGTTGCTAGTGGTTAAGAAATCATAAGTAATCATTAATTTTCGTTTGACTTTTAATAAATGAAGGGTAAATGTATAAAAGGGGAGGTAAGAAGAAACAGGTGAGGTGCAAGGAGAATCACTCCATTATGTATCATTAAATCTCTCAATAAACAATATTTAAAACTTAAATTAAACTATATTTTATAAATAAATATTTTAATTAAAAATTTATTGAAAATGCATCAAGCTTCTAAAAATATTTTTATTACTAATATAAAGTAATTAAAAAAAATCATATCTTTAAGTGAATATTAAAACAAAAAAAAGGTTGATAACAGTTCGGATCAAATTGAACTGATAGGTTAGTGCAAAGTACTACTTTCTTTTTTTATTGAACAAGCTTGAAAGAGTTCCAGTGCTGATTGAAAATTAATGCATGCACACTAGATTCGTATATAATTATTATATTCAAAGTGTGACAAGAAAATTCTTAGTTTGCTTGAGACCTTTAATAGAGAATGCTGAGATACATTCAAGCTGAAGGTTGTAGTGTTATATTTCAAGTAGGTTGACACAGTTTCACCAATGCCAAATACCAAACTGAGAAAGAACATAATTCCCAGAGATCTACTTGAAATTTTCACGACTTTAAATCTGGATTCTATAAAACCTTTCTATTGAAACATGATTACAGATTACAAAAGTAAAAAAAAAAACATTTTTCTATTTCAAAAACATTTTTTCCGCCAATAAATACAAAACTTTTAGAATGTAAACTTTATAACTTTTATGTTGGAACAAAAGTTATAAAAAATTAAAAATAACATAATAAATAAAATCACAAATAATTTTGAAAATGACTGACAAATGATTCGTGGGACAAAACACACCTACTGACATGGAGTTAATTGATGTTTGAGTACGAATTCCGTGGTGTCCTCCATGTAGAGTGATAAGTACATTCCCTGTTGCGGCTAAGCATTTGTAGTTTGAAATACTATAACCAAAACACCTATTTGTGCAAACATTCTTGTTCAACTTATGTGGTTACAAGGAAAGGTACTGATAGCATCGATCATCAAGGTTTCAATAAAGTAAATATACAAGATAATTAAAAAGAATATATATATATATATATATATATATATATATATATATATAGAACTCATAAAGAAGTTGGGTTTGGAGAATATGAAAAAATGAGACAAAATCATACGCCCAGAACACTCCCCGCTTTTAAAACATTCTCAAACTTACAAGCATAAGTGCCATGCATGATGAACAACTGTGCTACATGGGAGGAAATAACTGCTGCAAAATTCCAGCTGAAATCACCCAAGGAATCGTATCTAGATCTAGAGAATTCAAGTTTTGCCCAACTATAAATATAATTAAGTAAAAAGCTATGCACCCTAGCTTACAAATCCAAGACTGTAAGTGACAACCCCAACACTGTCAATTACCAGAGCAAGGAATTGAGTGCATATAACATTATACAATTACCATCAAAAGCAACAAGAGCAGTCAAATGGGCAGAGAGGGGTATTTCCAGCATCAGCTTTATTAATACCTAACTCATCTTCAGTGTAGATGGTAAACCCGTCCTCGGTTTTTCTTTTTGGTCCAGAAGGTCGGTCTGCAAACTCACCATCGTCTGATCCATCTGTTTTCCTCTTCACATTCTTCTTCTTCTTCTTCTTCTTCTCCTTTGTTTTATCAGTACTCTTATTTACTCCGTCAGATTTTCCAGTGTTTTTCATTTCAGACTTCTTCCTCTTTTTTCCAGCAAATATTTCATCAATTTCATTACATGCTTTATTTGGTGTAGAAGAGGGTTTCTCCTCTTTTGCAACAGTATTCTCCTGCAACTGATTTGGTGTTGTTTTAGAACTCTTCTTCGTCATTGAAATGAAAAGAAAGCTGCATATCACGTCACAACCTTTGTCAGAACTGAATTATTCAACAAAAAAAAAGAAGAAAAACAGTTCCCCAGTTAAGACGATATAGGACAAGGATTTTGAACCTCAGTTGCAAGGTCCAGCATTTTTTCATTCAAGATTTGGATTCTCGTTTTGGATATTCATCAAAGAGAAAAGGATGTATAGGTACATTTTATGAAATGTAAAACGAAAGAGGAAAAATTCCAACCCAAATAAAACACTAATATTATCAGATTTTAACAGTAAAGAAGAAAATAGAACAAAATACAATAACAGAAAAAAAGCAAAGAATGAAAATTAAAAAGAGCTGATCGTTCTCCTAAAATCCACTAACCATTTGGACCCAAAAATCACTAATTTACAGAAATATAACTCCGGTCAATATCCATATTGCTACGTTGGCCAATAAAATTAAGGGCTAATGCTTTATCCGAAGTTCTGATGACTTATTACCCTTAATTGAATTGGCAAAGAGCAGCAATCAGAATTTCTGCAATATTAACATAATCAACAGCAGATATTCCATTCAAACAGAGAACCAAAGTTTTAAATGGTATTTCAGATTGGGAGTGTATAAAATTCCCAGTAGTTTCCTTCTGCTAATGTGTCAACAATGAAATCAACTTTAAGATTAGGATGAACTCCCTAAGTCCAATTGCTGTCAGAATCAGTATTATTAGACTTAATCCCTGCATCCATGGGCAGGCTACAACAGGTATTTTATTCTTGCCATAACACAGAATTACCATTTAACTAAAAACCAGTGATCACTAACTAAAGACAAATTTGCACAAACTGTATTTCTAAGAAATCAAAAAGTGCTATATAAAATTTCAAAGGATAAAAAAAAGAGGGGAAGCGTTATACAATGCACGAGCCAGGGGAAACCAACGATTGTTAAGAGAGAAGTTAGCTCTGGTATTTCATTCTCTTGAAACCCTGCTGCGAGGATATGCTATAATAAAAAAATATAAACGTTTTAAGCAAAAATCTCTGTTTCTTTAAGCATATACAAAGAAGCTAATGTTGTTCAAAATCATTAAAATCCCAATTCAGATTTACTATCCATATCTGTTACAGGAAGTTTAATCTCAAAAACAAAACGAAGTTCAACAAACAATATCGTATATCGAAACCAGAACAACTCAGAGAAGTCGGGAAGGGAAGTGGAGGACCAACCTGTTGCGACGACAGACACAACTTTAGAATGCAGAGAGGGCGTCGTTCACGCCGACGATTAGCGGAGCTCCGTAACTGAGTCTTCGCGGTAATGGTGGCGGCAGGAACAACGGCAGCGGCGCGTGGGCGTTGATGCCTGTGGTGGGGGATGTGAGAAAGATGCTCCGAGAGTGAGAAGAGTTGGGTTAGGGTTAGAAAATTTGGGAAAACATGAATGGGCCAATAGGTCCATGAATCCTTACTCTTAATTTCAAAAATGGGTTTAACTTATATGACATCTGTCTACTTTGCATAATGGGTAATATATATGAATAACTTATATATACACTAATTTTAATATTAAAATGGAGATACACATTTATTTTCTTATATACTATTATTAAAATAATAATTAGATTCTTTATTTTATTATATTTATACTTATATTAAAATTATATAGAAGTAAAAGAACAAATTAAAAAATTTAATTAATTTAATCATCCGTGGAATCCTTTTTTCAGTAGAAATCTCAAATAAGTCTTTTAATTTTTTTTCATTTCAATTAGGTCCTTATTTTATCCAAAGACGTAAGTGTTATGTTTACGTATAATGCTGATGCGGTTTTTTAAATGATGTTACACACTCAATCAACCAATGAGAAGCAGTTTCGTCTCTTCCATTAGAAACTTTATAATTCTCTTTCTCCTTCTTTGTGTCACCTTCCATGTCTCTCAGGCTAATAACCACTTCACTAGACCAACTTGTCACCATGAGTTCCATCATGTGCCGCCATAATCCACTGTGTCAGAAATCGCAAAGAGTCACCAACCTGCAGTATTAACTCGCCCAACGCCCAAAACCCATTGTAAAAATGCCGCTAAGCACAAAAATGGAGTGCTTAGCGCCCTAGAGCATAGGAGCTTACTGTTTTGGCAGCTTTGAGCTTTGCATCAATCCTAGTGTTAAAGAAGTCAATCCTGGTGTTTGGATCTATTTAAATGACCAAATTGACTTCTTTAACACTAGGATTGATGCAAAAACATTTTATTGATAAAATTGAGTACCTCTTTGATCATTTAGTAAAAAACAAAATGCACTAGATCAACCCAACCACTCAAAAACACTTATAACCAATTCTATACATTATAAACCATAATTTAGCAAACTAAGGATCTAAACAAGTCACAATTGACTTAAAATAGACCCTACACCTTGAGTTTATCATAAACTTACTTCATTAGATTTTCATCTATTAAAACCTCTAAAATGGACAAAAAACAACCTAAACTCAACCTATTAGCTAATTACCAACTCAACATCATATTTATAGTTAATTAAAGTCCTAAACAAGTTTGTAATGATCTAAAAACAACTTTCCAACATCAATTATAGTTCTAAAATCACTCTTCTAAAAATTCAACTATTAAAACCTCAATTTAGAATGAAAATCAGTTCAACAACACTCCATTTTCACTACTTTCAACTTTGTAATAGACTTATACTTCCTAAAACTCCAAAATAGCGACATGACATATTCAATCAAGCATCATTTCACAATTATACACCACAAAAATCATTAATAGGAAATTATTTACTCATCAGGATATACACTTCACTCAAATTGTAACAAATTTAGGTAAGTATACATTTCACATTCGATCAAACATAATTACATACTTCTTAACATGAAATTAAAGAAATTATTAGCTTTCCTTACCTGACAGAAAACCAAACCGTTCTAGAAAGTCTAAAACAACTCCAATATACAGGAATTCATGTATGTTCCTATGAATCACATAAACACGATCACTTATGCTTTGTTTACTTGAATAGATTTGGGAGAAAGTGATTGAATGGATTTGACAAGATTTGAAGATAAATTTTGTTGTTGTTTATTTTAGTGGATTTGGAGGTAGTAGAGAGTGGATTTGGAAGTAAATTTTTTTAATATGTCACATCAATCAAATCCTACACTAATTCTTATAAACGTTGCTTCCGAATCCACTCTCACTTACCTCCAAATTCATTCAAATAAACAACAACAAAATTTATCTTCAAATTCTCTCAAATCCAGTAAATCATTCTCCCCCAAATCCATTCAAGTGAACAAAGAGTTAGTCTTTTTTGTCTCTTACCTTTTTCCTCTGTACAAAACCTCACCTCTAACTTTTGAAGATCACAAAATGCTCTTAACTAATCCTCATCAAGATGACATGTTTGTTGCATTAAAGAACTCTCTATGACGCATCAACCATCATGTCTTGAGTAATATAACTCTTCTCATGTACCTCCCACATATAGAAATCTAGTTTATCACCATTCTGCTATGCTACTTTGATCCATATATTTTCTTACTCCTCTGTTTATCGAAAAGGATGATCCTTTTAGGTCAACTGACAAAGAAAAGACCATCTTTAAAAAACCTCTCATTCAAAATTTCTATAGAGCTTACAAAACCTTATAACTTGTTTTTAACGATATCCTTATTATTTCTTTTTCCTATTGTCTCTACTCCTTGAAAGTTTTTCTTTCTTTCTTTTATCTTGATCCATATCTTTTTCTTTTTATGAATGAACATATCAAAATATTATTATTTTTTAATTGGTAAAATTAAATGTTTTTATTCAACTTTTAAAAGATGCTTTGAAAAAAATTAAGTGTTACTAAATCAAATTAACATTTCAAGCTCATGTAAATAATTAAGAATGTTTAATAATGTATGGGTTGCAAGCAATCAAACATAATACTCATATAATTATCTTGTATTCAAGTACCTTAATAGCCGTCAAACCAGATTTATAAGCAAAGAGATGCAATGATTTTTACTGACCTTCATAACGGAATCCAATAAGTCTTTTGAATTTTTTTTTTTTCAAAAGGTATGCTGCAATTCTATCAAATAATACAAGAGTACCTTCCATGATACAAAACCTACAAAAATTATATAAAATTTAACATAATACTATATTTAATTCATAATAAAAAGAAATAAACATAAATATTATTAAAAAAATATTTTTTAATCAAATCTTCAAATTGATAGATTTTTATTTTATTTTTTTAAAACTTAATTAGTAATTTGATTTTTTTATATTTAGATTTATGATTTATTTTTATTCTTATACTTCTCTAACTTAATTGACTTTATATTTTTTAAAATAATAATGTCATTGAAAAGTAATTAAGTGTAACATATTAGGTTTATTTTCACTTTTTTTAGCTTTTTCTTCTCCTTCTTGTCCCTCTTTTCTCTCTTATCACTCTTCTCCTCCACACTCTTCAATTCCTCCGCAATGGCTAGACTTTCATCCGAGTGTGCGAGTCCGTCATAATGGGCCACATCAAAGTTTGAAACCTATCATAATTTCATAGTCTCTACACCATACAAAAATATAAATAACAACGACTAGACAATACTTTTTCACAAGAGAACTGCTTAAAACTTTGACAAATTGTAAAAATATCATTGGGAGAGAAAAAAAAATCGAATTTGAAAACTCTCGGTGAAACGAAGATAAGATTTTAAGAGTAATGTGACACCCAACAAAGTGATATTACAAAAATACTACATGGAGCATACACATTAATTCTTCTAGATTGAATCTCCTTATCCTAAGAAATTTTACTAAGATATTACAAAAATACTACATAAAGCATACACGTTAATTCTTCTAGCTTGGCAAGAAGAATGAAATTCTCGCAAATCTAATATTTTCACTTAGAGGGATTACTATAAGAACAAAAGAAATTCCTAGTCACTTTCTGAGAACCAAATTTTGACTATCATATCCAAATCCAGAGTGTTTTACAAAAGAGAATTTCTCGCAAAACATTATAAACAAGAATGAGAGATATCACGCATTAAATTTAAGCATGAACAACTTTAGAAGAAAGAATATTTTTGAAGATTATAGGATCATACAATTCAGTAGCACCAAGCCAACCAAAAAAAAAAGATTTATAAATAGCAAACTTATCATATTTGGTTGCTATAACATTAATTCAAAGTTAGTAATTTTATAAATTATTATACGTAGAAGTTGATATATTTGAATTGTATCTTGAATTTAAGGTAAAATTAATAATGAATATTATAATACGATAATATACGGTAAATTTGTTTAAAATGTATTGTTTAATTATTAAATAGAATGTTTGAAATTGGAAAAAAAAAGTTGAATAGGAGTCAGAGGTGATAGAGAAGGATCAATCGTGTGAAATAAGTTTCAGGTGGTTTGTGTTTCCCCTTTGTTTCCAAGGTTTGTGCTGAGAAACCTCAACAGCTTTTGAGTGCATTATTTCAATTCCATTTTGATGTGATCTTAGTTGGCCAGAGAAGGGACTCCACAATCTACCCCATTTATTCTGCTTATACTTTTATCATAATCTGACACCTCTCTCACCAAATCCTCAATCCAACTTCCCTTTTCAAACACTCAGATTGGGACCCTTCATTTTTCCACTTTCTAAACATTTCACATCAATCCCCTTCACCCAATTTTGCATAAACACCATTTTTTCCCTTCTCTCTTCTTTTCTCCTTTCGTATTTCAATTACACTTCACTCCTCCCAAATTTATTAAACATAGATCCCCAGAACCCACTCAGATTTAACAAGATCCTCCTCAATTAATTCCAACACCCAGTTTCAGATACCTCATAACATTCATATTAAATTTGAGAGATTTGCTTCCTTCTTTTTTGGCTTCGTTCTTGGGAGGCAGTAAAAACCATGCACCATCATGTAATCATCGCCTTGCCCTTTTGACAACTATACACCAATCGAAAAACACATTCGACACGTGGCGCCATTACACAGCCCCCGATATCTGAAACACCACACGCTTTTATTTCGAATCCATGCCACCAACCATTTCATAGTACACACAAATATAAATACAACCAAAATTATCCCCATCCACACGCAGAGAGAACAAAGCACGCTACGCTAAGATATGGAACATCATCAAGCCAGAGAAGAAAATACAAAAATTCATCTTGCAGTTCCTGCTGCACCGCCAAAACCGCAGCACAAATGTCCTCGCTGCAATTCCACCAACACCAAATTCTGCTACTTCAACAACTATAGTCTCTCGCAGCCTCGCCACTTCTGCAAAACGTGTAAAAGGTACTGGACGCAGGGTGGAACCTTCAGGAACATACCCGTTGGTGGTGCTTCCCGTAAGGCCAAACGTGGCAAAACAGATTCTTCACCCTCCAATTCACTCACACAGCCACACTCAGATTTGGTGAACCCTTCTCCGTCACTCACCATGGCTCACTCAACTACCCCTTACTATCAACTTGGCGGTGGTGGTGGTGGTGGAGGAGGAGGAGGAGGGTATTTATCTTCTCTGGCAACGCTTCATTCTCTGACCCCATCGCAGCCTTTCAATCACTACCTGAACGTTGCGGGCTCTTCTTCTATTTTGCCTCTTCTGTCTGGCTTCAACGCTGCTGCTGCTGCTGCTTCTTTTCCTCCTCGGTTCCATCACGTGGGAATCAGAGAGAGGATGGAATCTCTCTATCCTGCACCACAACGTTTGCTTCCATCAAACGTGTCTGGTGGCAGTGCTGCTGCAGCAGCACAAAGCTTGATTAGTGATGTTTCGAGTACAAACCTTACGGCTGGTTCTGATGTCTCATTTTGGAGTGCTACTATCAACGCCACTTCCATCAGTGGAAACTCTGATCGCAACAATGTCAAAGGCGGTTCTTCTTCCTCTTTGATCCCAAATCATTGGCTTCATCCTCCAGGGTACCGTCCTCCTCAATAATCCATTGCAACTAGCTAAAAGTGCAGACATGGAGAATAACTGCATTGTCCTGTCACCACCTTCATGTGTTTGATTTTTATTTTTCCTTCTAGTATCGTAATAAGGTTGCGGGATGTGTATTTATATCATTTAATTAAACTATGTTTTTGAGTGATCAATGCAAGAGGATTTAATTATGTTTGTAGTTTATGTAAACGGATCATTAGCATTAGTAACAGGAGAAAGTCATTTGACATCGTTATTATGGTCTAAATAAAAGTGAATTTTTGTATTTCAAAAAAAGAAAATAGTGAAGGATACTGTCAAAAGAAGTAAAAAAGTACTTGGTGTCCTTCGCAATAGCAATCATAGCCGTTTTGTTTCTTTAGTTACGATTGAATATGATGGTATAAGGTAAAGCTAGTTTTTTTTTTTTCTTTTTTATGATCCTCTGTTTTGTTAAAAGCAAACTAGTTTAGAAGGGAAGTAGATTGATAATTAACGAGGATTAAGGGTACTAATTATGTGGTGAATGCATGCATGAAAAAGGTTAAATCTTGGTTAGAAAAGTTGATGGAAAAGTTTGTTCCCCATTGATTGTGCAAGTGGGGGTTACTAAATCATTTCACCTTTAAATGTAGGTCGAGAATCTAAATGCTTAACTTTAGTTCCGTTTTTTACGCAATATAATTGTGCCTTTTTTTTCTTCTTTACTGCGCCTAGTCGCTTAAAATTAATTCTAAGAAACTTGTTAATATTGCATAGATTTAAGATTTAAAGCTCATGCAAAACTTTATTATAATATTAAGATAATTAAAATGAGTGATAAACTTAATTTTACGAATCTTACAGTCCACTTCGTACTAGTTAAAACATTATTTTAATATATATTTTTTTTATTAAAACCATTATTTGTTTTGAGTATTATACAATAATTTAATATTTTTGAGTATCATACAATAATTTAACATTTTGAGTATTGTACATGTCTATATGTGTTCTTTCGATCATAAATGTATCTATCCATATTACTGTACTTTTTACTTTTTTGTAAAGTAAAAAGTATTTTTTTTTTTGGACCTTTATTTTTTGTCTTATTTATCATCACTGCATAGTAGTAGATAAATGTATCAACAATACTCAAATTGTCAATGATATAGTTATAAAAATCAACCTTTTCTTTAATTTCTTTTTTAACTAATATTAATTTCTATTTTAAAATTAGCATATTGAATAATAATATGCTAACATGGGGACTAATACCTAATCAAATAGCCCCTATATTCATTCTTATACATTTGTTTTGTGTGGATAAAAAATAGTTAGGTAAATCTGAACCTTTTCTTTCTTGGGGGTAAATAAAGGTTTGAATTTGACAAAACTGACGTTAGTTTAAATAACCTTATATTAAATGCTTATAAGAAAATAAAAAATAACTAAAAATACATAAGACAAAAACGACACTCATAAGGAATGATAAACAAAAATGGTATTGTCGCTGTCAAAATTTTAGAATGATTTGATAGATTTACTGATTACCCTATATGGTATAGAAAAGATTTATAAGGATTTGGTTTATTCAATTATAGTATATTAATTTTATTTTTGGAAATAATTTAAGTTTTAATAAAAACACTACAAAATAAAAACAACCACCATGTTTCCTAAAAAAATAACTTTCATTTTATTTGTATATACCATGGTCCAACAAATATAGAAATAGTATGATCAAGTAACATTATTAATTAGTAGTTTATTGATGTAATTTCATCAGTTTGATTATATTATAATATTTTTTAATATCATATATATTAATAAATATATGATTAATTAAATAGAATATTATATTTTTATTATTATTTTGCTAATTTAACATATATAAGTTATTATATTTATTGATATTATTTAATGTTTTTTAGATATTATCAGTTTTTATAACAAATTTATATGGTATTTTATTTAGAAAAGTTTTGAATAGGTAGATTTTTTTATGTGTTCCAATCCTCATAAGCATTCATTAAATCACTACTTATATATTGCTACTTGTCCAAAGATTCATTCTTATTGTCAATACTCAATTTTGTTTGAATAATTAAAATTAATATTTTTAAAAAATTGTTAAAAAAGTAAAATAAAAATAAAAGATGAAACAAAATTGTTTTTATTACATATATTCATATATCTCATAGCCTAAAAAGAAAAATAAAAAAAGAAACAAAACAATAAAAAAAAACTTTTCACTTTACTATTTACACCTCCTATTTAATTGTTTCAAAATCATATTATTTGGTTTTTCATTTTTAACCCTTATCCCAATGGCAAAAAATAATCCAACACTCTTTTTTTTACATCCTCACTATCCTATTTTTCTTCTCACACCTCACTCTCCACATCACCTACATTTTTCATCTACTATTAAATCACTTATATTATATATATATATATATATATATATATATATATATATATATATTAATTTTTTAGTTTAATTACTTTCTTTATCCTTAGTTTCGCTACAGTGTGTCAAGTTGATCCTACCTTTTAAAAAGGTTTCAACTTCATCCACACGTAGTATAATTTGCTTCAAGGTCCATTCCGTTAAATATACAAAAACAACGTTAACTTTTATTTCTCCCTCCTCTACGCAACGCAGCAGACCCTGTCAATGCAACATTTGAATTAACTAGATGGAAGCATAAAACCCACAAATGTCACACCATAAACCCACAAATGCAACATCGAAGTTACCTCGATGGTAAAATAAAGCCCACAAATGTGGCACCAAAAACCTATAAATGTGGCACCAAAAGCCCTCAAACAAGACACTAAGTTACTTAGAGGGTAACATAAATAAAGCCCTCAAATGAGACACTGAGTTACCTAAACGGTAACATAAATAACACCCTCAAACGAGGCATCGAGTTACTTAAACAATAACATGAGTAAAGCCTACATAGGTGACACCCAATTACTTAGACGATAACATAAGTTAAATCCCACAAACGCAATACCCAAGTTACTTAAACAATGATAAATGCCAGTAAAAGCGACACTTGAGTTACCTAGACGATAACAAAAACCACAAATGTGGCACCCTGTGTTACTTAGATAGTAACAAAAGTTCACAAACATGGCACCCGAGTTACCAAGATGGTAACAAATACTTAAGCCTGCAAACTCGACCTTTGAACCTACTTAGACAGTAGCCCATGTTAAGCTCGCAAATGCAACACTTGAGCCTACTTAGACGATAACATAAGTTAAGTTCACTTAGGCGACACCTTAGCCTACCTAGATGGTAGCATTAAGTTAAGTCCGCTTAAACGACACTCAAGCCTACCTAAACACTTAAGACAACATCCATGGTCAAAGATGACCACCCACAACTCAACCAAATGGCCAACCCACTTGCAAGGTCAAAGACAACCATATACAATCTAGCCAAACAGCCAATCCACCTATAAATTCAAAGACGACCAAATACTATCTGGTCAAATAGTGAATCCACATGCAAAGTTAATGACAACACAAACAATATTGTTAAACGACCATCCAGTTGCAAACATAAAGCCGATTACACCTCAACCAAAGAGCTAATTATTGTTGCAACAAACATTGCCTTTATGCTAATCAAACTTCTGAGATTAGGGAGGCAACGTTGTTGGCCCAAAAAATATACTAAGTAATATGACCCAACAAGACTTATTTAGCATTATTAAAGTGGTTAAATAATATTTTAAACTTATAATTTTTTAAAATTGTTAAAATATAAATATAAAGTGCACTTGTAATTTTTATACTTTTATATATGTCACATTAAACTTATAAATAAGGTAACAACTATGTAAAATATATTGAATAAAAATGTGTAAAATATATTGAGTTAAAAGATGTAAATGTATTTATCACATTGAATTTATAAATTTATTTCAAATATTAAAATCTAAAAATTACAAGTATCATTTTACATTTAAATTTTAACATTTTTGAAAAATATAAATTTATGATGGAGTGATTTGATGTATAAATTTAAAAAATTATTTTAATATATATATATATATATATATATATATATATATATATATATAAAAGTTGTAATTAGGTTTAATTATTAATTTAGATTTATTTTAGAGAAGGACAACCTTGTTCCATTTAAAAGAAAAGAAAGATGAAACTCAATTGAGTCAAAGATTTAAATATAAAGATTACATTGTAATACGGACATGTGGCATGCAATAATCTGACAAATGAAAAAGAAAACTTAAAAAAAATAAAAATTGAAAATTCTAGAAACTGATATATGACATGTAAGGAAACAACTTAACATCAATCCAACATAAATGGCCCTGAATGAATGGTTTTAACAAAAAAAAAAGGCTTAATTAAACAAATACCAAAAACAAAGAGACCAAATTGAATAATTGAAACAATAATAAGAACAAATAAGGATTTTAGCCTTTTCTTATATAGGTAAAGAATTAAAAGTGAATATATTTGCAAATGTATTATTACTTTCCTTCTCCAAATTAGTATATATACGAAAAGAATGCATTGTCATCTTTTATTTGCATGCACAATAAATACTTAGAAACTTTAATATACCAATTTTAAAACATATTACTTTTAGATGGGTAATACCATTTCAATATTAAACAACTTATGTAATCTGACAACACACCGTGCAATTAGAATTAGAGACATATATAGATGTATTGTGTATATATAGTCCTTCTTAATATAAAAGTTATTTGAAACAAGAGAGATAAATCTCTATAAAAAAGGTCTTGCACCACACCTAATATTTATATACATATGATTACTAAAATACAACATTTTTATATTCACATTCATCTATTGTTGAGTTTCGTTATTATATGTATCATTACTTGCTCATGCATAAAAAGCAATCATAACAACAAACAACAAATAACATGGCAAATTAATAGCATTTTATACAATTATATAGTGTAAATCCATAATATTAAAATAGAAATATCAATCCACACATTACACATGTAACATACATTGTTAACTAATCACACCTTATAATTCTAACATAGTATATTTTAGACTCAATTCTAGAATATTTATGCATTGAGTTTAATACTCATGAAGTCATACACCTATTGTGTAACCATAAAATACAATATCTAAATCCTTCATGACATGGTTAATTCACTTATACCATCACAACAAGAGGAGTTCTTTGTCCCAAATTTTGTTATAGGAATCTCTTTCAACTCTCACCACTCTAAACCACATTCTCTAAATGAGTTCGAGTTTAGTAAAATTATGATGACTAATTAGATTATCACCCAGAAAAAACAATCACCAAAGCTTAATCAATAAAACCCCAAATTAATACACTCAAATTCCAATAAGGCGACGTTTTCACACATACTCTATAAATATAACACATCATTTTCATTAATATAATACAAAACGATTAAGAAATTATTCAATCCAATCAATTCATAGGTCATAAAGCAGGTTAAGTTTTGAACAAATATTAATAATAGGCTTTTTTTACATGGATTATAAGTCCCCATAAGACTCCACTTCCTCTATCCACACATGAAACAATATATGAATATTGACAACTTAAATCAATGATATGATCACATTCTAAGAATCATAACAAAACAGAGATTAATCTTGAGTCATTAAATGCTAAATGCAAGTTCAAAACATTCCACATGCTACAAATTTCTTAAAAGACCATAAAGAGAAACAAAAGATGAACTTGCTCATTTAAAGAAACAGGTCAAATATGATTAGATATTATTGTAGTTCTAAACACCATGAGTACTATGACAATCTTTTATTGTAGAACAATTGGGTAGATTCATCATAATCTTATAAAGAAGTCAGATGAAGAAAAATAAATAGTTTTAGAGAGATAATAGTCTTTGTAAAATGAAGTTTGATAAACTAATTATTATGTTTACAAACTCTAACTTTTATTAATAAAAGGTTTAATTGGTTTCTTTGTCCCTAGTTTCGCTATAGTGTGTCAAGTTGGTCCTACATTTTAAAAGAGTTTCAATTTTGTCCACGCTTCCTAATATAATTTGTCTCAATCAAGTCACTTTTGTTACATATGCAGAAAGAGCGTTAACTTTATATTAAAATGACAAAAAAACTCGTAACTTTTTTTTCTCTTTTCTCTACTCCTCTTTGCAACATAGACTGCCACCTCTTTGTCAATGCTACTACATTCAAAATTTAAACATACTACTATATACCAAATATTAAAACTTTTCAAAAAAGGGGATTTGATTCAGAATTTGTCTTTTTCATGTTCTCATTTTAAGAATCAAAATTTAAACACTCTACTACATACCAAACATTCCTAAATGATAATAATAATGATCCTTTGCACTTTTTTCATGTTCTCATTTTGTCCTTTGTTTGTTTCTCTCTTTTGCTTTTACGTAATGATTAATTCAAATCCTAAATAATAATAATAATACTAATAATAATAATAAAAATAATAATAATAATACTAATAATAATAATAAAAATAATAATGATAATAATAATGATAATAATAATAATATAATAATAATAATAACAATAATGATAATAATAATATGATAATAATAATAATATAATAATAATGATAATATTAATAATAAAAAAATAATGATAATAATAATATTATTACTATTATTATTATTATTAACATGAAAAAGACAAATTTTGAATGTAGAAGCATTGACAAAGAGAAGGTCTGCGTCACATAAAGGAGAAAAAAAGAAAAGTTATAGGTTTTGTGTCATGTTAACACAAAGTTAACATTGGTTCTGCATATTTAACGGAAGAGGCTTGATTGAAGCAAATTATACCAAATGTAGACGAAATTGAAATTTTTTTAAAAAGTAAGATTAATTTGATATAATGCAGCAAAACTAGGAATAAAGAAACCAATTAAACCTTAATAAAATAATCAAATTTCATTATTTTTATATCACTTTTACTCTATGGCAATTTTCTAGTTCCTTAAAAATACCGTTTAAATTATACTAAAACTTAATATAGATATATTAAACCCACAAATTTCTATAAATTAATATTATAATTATATTTTAATTAATTTATTTAGCTATATATGTGTTTTACATTAAAAATATTTTTATATTATTTAGTTTCAAATTACAAATGTAACATTAATTTAAAAAGATATAAAATTTTCATTTTTGTCTAAAAAAAATATAAATATTGTAAATCTCTCTTCCATTCAAGCCAATTCTCTCATTATGCAAGGGTCAATTTTCTTACCCTCTTATCCTTTCAAAATTCACAAATCATCTTAAAATTATAGAAACAAATAACTAACTTTCGCGTCTCTAATTATTCATCTCCCCTAGTGAAAACAAACATAACATAAAAAAATAGTACAAAGAGAAAGTAGTGGTAGGAAAATGGGTAATTTTTTATTAGTATGCCAAAAAATAGGATAAGACAGGATTGCTCATTTTAGGAGAATGGTTTGAAAATTTTAAGGTTTAATTGCTTTCTTTATTTTTGGTTTGACTGCAATGTAATAAGTTGGTTCAATCTTTTAAAAAATTTCAATTTCATTCAAAGCAATATACTTCTGTATCTTTTTCCGTGCTAACTTTAATATATCCTTACATGGATATTGTTTTTCAATAGTTATATTTTCACTCACACTGTTTTTTTTATTCTTTATTATTATTTACTACAGTTAATTATGATACCAATATAAGAGTGTAGTTTGTGTTGGTCAATGAAAAATTTATTAGAATCTATTGATGTCATCATTAAGTATGGTTCAGAACCCTACTTAAACAAATAATTTAATAAGATCCCAAATATAATGGTTAAATTTTGATTTCGTTAATTGAATTTTTTGTTATTTTAAAATAATTCAAAAATTGTTTTTAATTTTTTTAAATAGGACTTAGTTTCTAAACTTTTACATTTAATCAAAATTATTTGATATTTTGTTATATTTGGATCTTAAAAAATATATAATCTTTTTAATTTAATTATATTATATTTTTTATATGTGAAAAGGTTAATTTTTTTTGTCTTACGTTGTTTAATATATTTTCATTTTAATGTCAACTGTCAGACCTCATTAAAAAACGCACCAAAAACCCCTCTGAACGGACGACAGGTGTCAAGCTGAGGAGAATCAGAAATCAGATAGTGGAATGCAGGTGTCAGCAGAGGAGCGGACGTTCGGTTTTAACAAAATTGATTTTTCTGAAATTCGCGTCACACTTTCTCTGCATGCATCTTCTTCTCCAAACTCTGAACTTCTCAAATTCTCCTCCTTCTCTCTAAAAAGCCCTCCCTTCTCTCTACCACAACTCACTCTTTCTCTACTCCGATCTCCATTCAGGCACTGTAGGAGCACTTCCGGCGTCCCAAGCTTCAGTTTGAACCGATTGGTTTCGAGTTCTGAACGGGTAAGTTCTTCTTGTCCTTAGCCGTTCGTTCTTGTACACATGCAAACCAAGTTCTGGTTGCATAAGTTCTTAGTTTCGTTCTGAACCATTTTGGTCTGTTGTTTGATTTTGGTTCGAAGAGTCGTTGAGCGTTGAGGGTAGAAGGAATCGTAGTTCGGCGAACTGAATTTCTGTCTTTAGGACGTTCTTTCACGCTCAGAGGTAAGGGAATCTAATTTAATTTAATTGTATGTTAGTTTGCACATTCGTTGATAATGGATGCATGTTGCTGAGTGGTTGAATGTATATAAAGTATGAATGCTGATATGCTTGGTTATATGAAATATGATTAATTAGTATGATATGTATTGTACAAGGCATGAAAATTGAATTACGATATGAATTTATAAAGTTTATGAAATTTGTATTAAGAAATGAGTTGAAGATAAATGAATCCTGGATATGAAATTCCTCTATGATAGTGTACGTTCGTCATTGAACTGTCATTGACCGTTCGGTAATATTAGTAACCTTGGTTAAAATGGGATTCTTTCATCCGGAAAGAATCCTAGTTGAGGACGAACGTCTTCGTATAGAAATACTATGCTTAAGCGTTCGGCCAAGCGTAGTTGCATCCGAGTATTCGGTAATAAACTTAAAATTTGTAAATATATGTATTTGTATATTTAGTGATTCTTAAACACAATTTCAATAGTATTTTATTATATTCGTTAATCTTTCTATTATAAGTTTAGTAGTGCTCGGTCTTACACCAAGCTCTCGAAATGAGTAGTGCTCGGTCTTATACCAAGCGCTTGTACTCGTTTAATGTTTGATCTATTTGGATGAAATAACGTTCGTCCAACTTCAGTAGAATTTCCCTTTTACCGTGTTCGGCCATTGACTGGCATTAGGTTTATATATGTTAATCCTTCTAAAGTATGGTTCTTTAAACCTCTTGACGTGTCTACATTCATTGGTTCCCGCCTAGAGTCTCAGTACTTGATATATTCTTTAAGTGTTGATTTGAGCTCACGAGAGTCAGTTCATTTAACTGATTCATGCTGTAAGTAACGTACGTCATATATTATATAATTGTACTTGGTTTCTTCCTCAATCTGACAATAACCCTCTCGGTCTTATTCTATTATGGAACGAGAGACTTCTCTGTCTCGTTCCTAGTGTTCATCCTCGTTCTGAGTGAGGACTGAACGTTCGGTATTTGAGGTTCTTAAAATCGGTGAACAAAGATGAAATTAAAAAGATGGATAATGAAAGATGAAGATAATATGAGATGGATGAAATGTTGTGGATTTTGAACGAGCGTTCCAGGGAGGAACGACTCATGGATGTTTACTGAATTTGTAAAGTATGAATGTGGTTATGCTAAGCTGGCGGTTCATCTTGATGTTCCGTGAGTACTCGTCCTCACGTAGAGGAGGGTAGGTCATGTGTGGGAACGACAGGAGGTCCTAGTCCTTAGGGGTACTTTGGACAGATAGGACTAACCTCGGGTGGCAGCTGATGAGAGTATTCCAGGTACTACATCATCCGGGTGCACGAACATCGTAGCTACACATATTTCATATAGTCCTGACAGTCAGTCTAGTAGTAGGCCTTGCTTTAAACGTATGTTGAAATGTATCTTATGTGTTTGAATGTGAGAAATGTATGTTTATTCTTGAATTAAATTACATAAGCTTACCCTGTGTTTTCCTGTGTTGTCGGGTTTTGTACGTCCGTCCTTGTCATTACAATGATCATCCGTGTGGATGTGAGCAGAAGGAGACGAGCTGCTGGAAGAGGCGCTGGAAGAAGAAAATTTGGTAGAGGTAGAAGTGAAGACCGAACAATAGGACGTTCGGTCAGTAGTTTAGAATAGTGAGGTGGTCGTACGATCACATCCCCTTTTGATTTTATTTTGATCGTTCGGTATAAGTTTTGTAAACGGTTCGGTTAAACTTTCTGAACCTATTTAGTTAATTTCGTAACTCTTTTATATACGGCCGTTCGGCTATGAGCGTTAGTTCCACTCTAGTGTAAGACTGATCTAAATTATTGGTAAATGTAATTATTCTATTATATAGTTTATACTGTATTTTTGGGATGTTACATCAACTAAATAAAGACATATGAAAAAATTAATATAATTAATTAAAAGAATTAAATTTATTTAATTTTTAATTTAAAAAAATTAAAATATATTAAAGTTTTGAACATAAATTAATTTTAATTTTACGGTCAAAATTCGGATATTAAAAAATATTAGCCCATTTATTGGCAGAACACGCAAATGTACACCGATATCATTTTGTAGATTTATAAAATGAAATTTATGTAGTGATTCTTTATGTAACAATATTAATTAGCAAGTTGAAGAATGTAATGCTGATAGCTTTTATTTTTCCAGTAAAATGGATGTTTTGTATTTCTTTAATAACTTTACAAAGTCTCATAAGATATTTTTGTTTAACTAAGTGCAGTAACTCAGTAAATTAATATTGGAATCACAATACCATGGTATTTGTTAATGTAACCTGAGAAAGAAGACAATTAGTAACTTTTAAAATTAATAACGGCAATTAAATATTATTAATTGATAAAATTCTGTAATTTATCGTCTCGTTGCTCTTACACACATGCTTTTAATGCTTTTAAGTATAAGTTTATATGGAATATTCTTTTAAGTATAAGTTTATATGGAAGCTAAAAGAGGATATGATCATGGACAAGCAGCATAGGAGAGAGAAAAAGAGTTAAAACGAAAAAGATTAGATTAGACAAATTTATCAAATGAGCGTAATTGAAAATTTTTAACTAGATTTGGACGAAATTAATTTTTTTTTGAAAGATTGGACAACTTGATATATTGCAGTCAAATCATAAAAAAAACAATTAAACCAAATCTTAATTTGTGTTAGCTCTCACATTTTCTTGTTTCAATTTTTCAATTTTATATTTTAAAAAAGTTATATATATATATATATATATATATATATATATATATATATATATATATATATATATATTAAAAGTACTATGTAAGTATATTTAACTTTTAGTTTATTAGTGTATATTTGTATTTTTTAACCAATATAATAAAATTTAATTTTTTAAATTAATTTTTATTTTAAAAAAAATGGATTGGGGGACAAAGTGAAACGGGTCAAGGTGGTGGGTTGAAAAGTTGAATCTCAATCCATCAAATTTAAATAGACTACTATGTAGGACTGTTTTGTCACTCCCAAATACAAAATAACATTTAGAGAGTTTCTCCTTATACCACTACACTCTTCTTCCTGCACCTTTCCATTTCTCATTTATCCTTGCATTTACCCCCTTGTCAGATACGAAAATCCATAGACGAATATCAACAAGAGTTAACCTTTTAAGTTTTATTATTTTATAATGTTATTTACAAATTACGTAATTAATTACAAATAAAATAAAATTACATAATTAAATACAAATAAAAATAATTTTATAATGTTATTTAAATAAAATAAAATAACGTAATTAATTATAAATAAAAATTTACTAATCGTTAACGTTAACTATAATTAAATTAATAATATCTAATTCAGTAAATATAAATAATTTGAATATATAAAATATTTATGTAATTAATTAAAACTTAAAAAATTCATTTCAAAACTAAAAATAGAAAAAATTATAAAAGAGAAGGAAGAAGAAGGGAGAAAACAAAAATGGAAAAGAGAGGGGAAAAGGGAGAGAGATGTAGGGGTGGGAGTGTAGAGTGGCGCAGTTAATAAAAGAGGGTAGAATTAGGATTTAAAAGAAAATTAAAAAATCTAATTGGTAAAAGTAAAAAATTTTAACCAAAGAATATTTTTAGAAATAAAAGAATTTAGATAGATGGAATGAGAAGGTGTGGTGATGCAAGAGAGAATCTCTCTAACATCTAATCCTTGTAAATACAAAAACTATCACAAAATTATTCTTGTTTACACGGCCATGTTTTCAATTTAGAATACTTAGATTATTTTATATATTTGTTTTGTATAAAACTAAACAAATTGTTTTCTTTCCTTTTGTTTTTTATCCAACAATGCAAAAGAAAATATATTATTTATATATATTTCTTTTTACCTTTTATTCTCATAAAAAAAATTAATGTTTTGTTTAGACGTAAAAAACAACAATAGAAGATAAATAATAGTGAAAAAAAAAGTAACTTTTTCAGGAGTTTAGATTATAAAACAATAGAGACAGAGGCGAAAACGAAACTAGATTTTTTTTCTTATGCTTATATAGTGGAGATAAAAAAAATATGATTTTTTAAAGATATACTTGTCTTAAAATAAATAAATAAATATGTATATATATATATATATATATATTGTAAGAAAATAAAAAATATATAATTTTAATGGAAGTGAACCTATAATTTTAATTTTTTTATAAATAAATATGTTATTTTAAGTGAAATTTAAAAAAAAATTAAAGTTTAATTAATATTTATTTTTTTTCAATTAAATCTTATTATGTGTTAAATTGATTCCGTTTATTTTTTTTACTTTAGATTTGTACAACTTTAAGAGAGCCGTTAAGTTGACTATATATAACGGACATGTGTTAATATATTAATTATTTTTTTTACATTTTTTTATGGATTTTTTTTTTATCTTTTTTCTTGCTCTCTTCTCTCCCTTCTTCTCTAAATACTCCAAACCCTCTAATCCCTCTCTATGGTCACTCTCAAGGTAATAAACGAATTTTTCTCCAACAGTGTATGCTATCCACACCACCGCCACTTCTACATTAAAAAATCTTAACACCATGACCATTGTTATCCAAACTCATTTTTGCTCCTTCCATGTTAGCGGATCAAGAACCTTCACTTCCATTAAATCCACATTCAACGGTCTCAAATCCTCTTATTCCAGTCATGCCCATGCCAACTTCACAATCGTTTTTCTCAAAACCATGAACTTTTGAATAAAGAGTGGAAAAAAATGTTGAATTATTGGTTAAGTGGGTAAGGACCGAATCCTATCAATGAAAGAAATGAATTTGAGTTCCTCTAGGGATGTTAAGTTTTTTTTTTTTAATACCATGGCTGTTGGAGAAAAAGCTTATGGCAATGGCCTTGAGAGAGACCTTACAGGGATTGGAGGATTTGGAGAAGAAAAGGAGAAAAAATAAAACAAGACTAAAATAAAATTCAAAAAATAAAAAATAAGTATAAAACAATAATATATTAACACATGTCCTTTATCAACTTAGCATTCTCTCAACATCCTTTATACAAATATAAGGGGAAAGGAAAAAATTCAATCAATTTAACACAGAGACTTTATTGAACCAAAAACAAATATCAGGACAAAAATGAATCAAGATCCAAAATACAGGACCAAAATAGTAATCAAACATTTATTTTAATTTATATTACATTTAAACAATATGAATTTTATTTCTTACTTTTTTATAGTATCTTTTTGTTTTATTTTTAGTTTCTTCTATAGTAATACCATGCATAAATATTTGTTGGTTGAGATTTCGCTTCTCATAAGATCTCTTATGACTATGTCTTTTGAGATGTTGGTTTTTATTACAATTTGTGTCTTTTTCCATTCTTGAAGGAGGTTTAACCAACACTTGTTTTGATGGTAATTATCTTCCTTTTTTTAGTATAATGACTTCATCATTGTTCCTTTAGATGAATTTTCAAACACAACGTATTAATATAAGCTCCTCTATTTTGTTCTTTAAAGTTAAAAAATTCTTCTATCACATGACCACATTTGTGATGATACTCGTATTGTCGACATGTATCTTTATATTCAATGTTATCGAGAACACTTTAAGAATTAATTTAGCACTGAGATTCATTTCAAGGATACATGTTTTAAATTTGTTGGTGTACAATGAGGGTCGACCGACCAGGACATCACCCTACAATCAAACACGCTCGGCTTAAGTCATGGTGTGCACGACATCATTACTGAACGGTCACACGAACACACCGGTGTCATGTCGGACCGGACGTCTTCAGCAAACAGGTACACGCTAAGACAATTGGATCAAAGACATGACCATATGTAGGACGTCCGACTTACCACACAAAGATTAAGGTAATTAGTCATTAGAGATATTGGGCTGAGATTGGACTGTTATTAAGATTTCGCTAATCTCAAACCCATGTCGAAAACTATAAATACAGGGTCAAAGATAAGAGGTAGGTGTTCACATTTACTGTGCATTTATTACTGTTACATTGATATACCACATGGACAATCGACTAACTTAAGCATCGGAGAACCTTTGACAGGTATACCTCCGGACGGTGGAGTGAAGACGAAGACGGATGACGTAGACCGAACAACTTTATTGGAGAGATTGTGTAGACGTTGGGAGTTGCTTGACCTCACACCTGAAACAGTTGGTATTAAGGGGATTACATGTGGACCTTACGATAAGAGACTCTCAAACTTTTAGTGTGACTTGTTTTTTATGATTGCATTTTTTCTTATACACTTTCTTCTTAACTAGTTTTGTTTTAGCTTGGACTTTTATTGTGGAAGACTTTAAATTCCTCCAATTGCCTGAATTTGGTGTTTGTAGTCTTAACTTGTCCAAATTGAATGTTGTCTTTATTGTATAAGTTGTCGAAAAATCGTTTAGACTTAAAATTCATGACCATATGGTACAAAGCCACCTTTGGGTTGAGGTTCCTTTATGTTTAAGGTTAATTTGTCAAATCGTTCCATGAACGCCCACAACAATTCTTCCTTTTATAGTCAATGTTTACTAACAAAATAAAAGTTAGATGATAAGGTCAACTTGTGACAAACTTTGTGTCAAAATATTCTATGAAATATGTGAGTAATTATATAAACCAACTCAAAGTGACACCTTTGAGCAATGTGACTCGACATAAGACAACATCATCTATTAAGTAAAGATTGATTTATATATTATCACATTCTCATTGAGCTTAGTATTTTCATCAAATTGGTCTATTGTGATTATCGTAATCCTGTCCATAACACTTCTTCAAATTGGTGGAAGTATGTTTCATAATCCTGTCTATTAAAATTGTCAATGAGATCCTCTTATTATCAACAAAGTTTAGGTAAAGAATGACAAAAGAATGAACACTAATAGATATCTGTAGGTAAATTATGTTCTAGATGTTAGATGACTATCTTGAATGGACATCCATGAATACTGGATACAAGTATTTTAATTATCTACTTGTTGATTGAGTGGATATGGATATTACGATATCCAACTCGTGAATATCCATTACTAAATTTTATTTGAGTATTTATTTACTGTATAAAAAATTTTCACAAGTATTTTTCATGAATACCTAGAGAGTACAACACTGAGTAATAAAATACACTTTTTAAGAAAATGTAGGAAACAAGTAGACATCATCCTTACTACTCAAACTTTTTTTTAAGTAGTGGTAAAAGTTTGGTAAAAGACTCATTCCTTTGAATGTTTTCAACCTTCATTACGTTTTTTAAAAAATCTTAAATTGAGTTTAGATTTTAGAGTAGTACTACTAGCATATACATATATTATTAATTATAGATGTAGCTTGTGTATTTTCTATGTCTTATTATGTAACATATATCGTGAAAAAAAAGACAATTACCATTTAGGGCATTGTGTTATCATGTTCCTGATAAGAGTGCTTCAGAGTTAGTTATGTTTTGTGTGGGAGATGATGTATTTATCAAATAATGATATTCTTAGCAGTAGTCAACCATGTTATTTATAATTCTATAACATCAGCCATATAATTCTTTATAACTCCATTATCATATATTATATTATAGCTTAGTTTTCACAATAATGTTGTTACTGTTATGTATCTCAATAATCTCTACATGATGGTTAATTAAGTCAGTATAGCAAGTTGGATCATGTAGTGACATTGGTTGTAATAGTTCAAAGGTTTAGAGGCCTAAATTAAACTTAAGAATGAAACATTTTAATTTAGTAATTAAACAATTTATGTTAGAATGTATCATAATTTTATTTAAAATTTATTTTTTGAGCTTTTTGTGATGCAAAATTATCTATTAAATTATCGTAATTAATTTCATTTAACATTTCTTTTTCAGATAATAAGGTCATGTTTAATATTTGTTAAGAGGTTGTGAATCTTAAATAAGGTTTAATTATCTTTAGTTTTCAAAATCACCTTTCGACTGAAACAACCACCACTAAAATGGTTAACATTATTCTATAAGATATATATATGCATTTGGAAGAAAATATATCTGTTTCATTTAATTAACAATGTCAATTGGTTTATCATTTTCAAATCCTATCTTTTGAAAAATATATATCATTTTCTATTAATAAATCTCTCAAATTTGTATCAATATTCTTTCATTGGTGGAATCATCATCTAGTCTTTCAATTTCCTCCTTATTATCATGAGTTTGAGAATAAAAATTATCCTAATTATTGACTACTTTTTTTCTATTATTGTTTTAACATATATTGATACTGTTATTATCTTGTTCATTCAAAGAGCATTCACATGTATTTCTAATTCATTTTTCTTATCTATTTTTAAAAATGTATTCATAACTCTTTTTGTGATGTAATTAAAACCTCAAATATTCTCTTTTCTAGAGTTTTAAATAACCTGATTTATATGTTCTAGTTCACATATCTATATATTTTTATATGAAATAAAAGGTTATAATCATAAAACACTAAGATAAATGTATAAAAAAAAGAGAGTTAAAACAATAAAATCTAGTTTTGTTTGGCAAGTTTTAGACTCATAGTATCTTAAAGTCTCATTCTCTTTCTCTTCTTTAGTAAATGCTTAAATTTAATTTCCAAATTTCAACTTTTTCATAAACATGTACAATTTATGTTTAGATTAATCAGTTATAAAACATTAGAAAAAAAATTACAAAAGAAAGTTATTTTGAAGATGAATCACACAATATATTAGGATTTGGGATAGAAGTTTAATGATACATATAAAACTTATTTATACAATTAAAAATTATCACAATATTATATTTAAGATTACTATATTATCATTTTTTTAATAAAAAAATAATTATAATTTGATAAAAAAACATGTAATAAGGCTGACTTAAGATCCGTACATTAAGTGAACAATAATATAAGTTTTAATTTTGGACTTCTAGCCTTTTAACTAATATGAAGCATTGTCGTACTCAAAATGAAAAAAATGTCAACTAACTCCTTCTGTTACTGGAAATAGAGACAATGAGACACATGTACAAGACATAAAAAGATGAAAATAAATTAATGAGTTTGAGTAATGTGTGAAACTGAAGTACTGAATCAACGTTCAAGGAAAAAAGAAGTCAAGAAGTATAATAAGTAAATGAAAAGTCACAGGAAAAAAAATATAAAAATCAAAATCGATCAGTAAAATAATAATAAAGATAACTAATCAATCTATTCTTTCTAAAGTTATGATTTATTAAAAAATGTTGTTAATTCATTAAATATTATTTTTACTAAAAAAGAAATTAACATTCACTCTTAATATTTTAATTAAATTTTATTCTTAAACATGATTTTATAATTAGTTTAATAAAAATGTATTAGTATTAATTTTTTTAGAGATTTATTAGGAAGTCTACATAAGAGACTTTACTTCCTTACTTGAGCCGTGTTTATTTTTATTTTTTTCATAATGCTTAGTATGAAGAAGATGGGAAATGCTTTCCCTTTTCTCTAACTTTCTCCATATATCTAAGTGTTTTCTAATCTCAATGCATCCATCTTCTACACGTTTTTTTCCTTCTCAAGTCTACCAACTTTCTCGTGTTTAACCAACATCATTGTCTCTTGCACTTTGGATGGATCTTCTCCTTTTGTCATATTTCTTGTTCATACCATATGCTTTGAAAATATAATTTTAGTTCATAATAGGCGTCAAATGCTCCCTATTTCAAGGTCCAAACACCGTGATTTTTGCATCCAACACTTAATTGAAATATTTTGCTCTAATTCTTATCAGAAGGTTTGATTGCCTATGTAAAGATAAAGTTAATTGAAACTTTAATATAGTAATAATTTTTAATTAATAAATTATACCTATCTTAACTTTATTATATTTATAATCTCTTGATTAACTTCTATCAAGTATCTAGATTGCCTTATCCTATTATTAACGTGATATTATCTACTAAATATTATTATTATCGAAATAATTCTTGTTATGGCCGTATAACAAATTTGAGCCAAGATAACATGAATGAAGAAAGTTATTTTGCCGGAATCCCCGTACTACTTTTTATTTTGTTTCATTTTATGTTCGTTCAAATAACGTGAATTTTCTCTTATTTTTCTTCCGTAACTGTAACATAATGTTCTGAATGATCAGTTTCTTCTAAATACAAAAAAGCATAAAAGGAGACAGGTAATTTGAATATGTGATTTTACTCATGGCACACACATTCGCAACTCCATACGATACGACATTCACACTGATTTTCGATACTGACTACTGAGAACATCAAAGCAGTAAGCTATTTTCCTCACTTTAAAGCCTTTTCAGACACCTTCTGACATTTAGCTTTAAATTAAATAATATATTTCTCTTTAATCATGGTCTATTAATTATCATAAAAAAACGTCTTAATATGTTGGATGATTGATGTTGTTTCCATCCGCAAAATTTAAACATGTTACCTGGTCTAGTGTACCTAAATCCAGGGTCTTTCTTTGAGACTACAGAAATGTTGATAAACAGTGTCTAGAGTTTGAAAGTTCAATGGGTATTTACTTGGTTCTAGACACACCTGAAATGATAAATAGACGAAATGTTCCCTGTCGCTAAAGGACAACAACATATGAGACCAAGTCCTGCTTACATTCCTATTGTGCGCTACAGATTGTAGCCAGATTTAGCCCACTTACAGTTATGCACCATTTCGGCATGGTTGGTAGTCTTTAACTTCACATGGACTTATCCTCAAAAATTCTCCTTTTTTTTCTCAATAAAAACAGCAAAATTCTTTTCAGAACCAAACTATCTTGAATTACCAATAGAGAAGAACCACAAAACCAAACAGTACATGACCCAAGCCAACCCCACATACATTAATCACCCGTTCCATGTAATTAGTCTCCCTCTCTCCTATACCATATCATTATGCCCGGATAATAATTACCCTACTACTTCTCTCAACTTGCAATATTCCTAAACAAATGTTGAGAAAGTTAACGAAAATGGAACCGATATCTCAGCATCGTATTATACAAAGTAATTAAACCCCACCTCATCTAACTAATCACAATACATCAGACGGTAGAAAAGCAAAAGAAGACATGTCATTGCATCGTGTATATACATTGATGAAAAGGACCAACTTACTCAACTGTGGAGAACTTGCACCAGAGGATCTCCTTTTGATCTCCACAGGAAACAAAACGCTGTGCAGAGAGACTATGATGAGAGAAGAGGATCCGAGGTTCCTCTCAGCGCAATTAACCAATTCTCAACCCTGACACATAAAACTAACAGGCTCAAGTGTAGTAACGTTCTTGCAGCTGACATGATCGCTCCGATCCCAAACTCCTCTCATCTCAACTATCTTCTTTTTATTTTTTTTTTTATTTTTTTTCTTTTCAATGTAAGTAGTAAATCCAACCCACTTTCACCCCAAAATAAAAGTTGCAAAAACTTAGCCTAATGAACCAGAACATGCCCTTAATTAAACGAGGGAGAGAGATTTCATATATAGCTTGAAAACGATGCTTCATCTTTCTAGATCAGAGAAGTGACCGAAGGACCAAAGTTTGGTTGATCACTCCAAGCACTCAAACTGGTTGCAGTGTTCCAATAAAGCGAATTAGGATCAGACAAGCCCACATGCTCCATCTGGTTTTGACAAGCACCGCCACCACCATTGTTATTGTTACCATTACTCCACTCCAACTCCAACCTGTTCGGTCCTTCGGCTTTCACTTCTTTTGAGCTAATATTATTACTCCCTTCCATTTGCAACCCTTGTAGCGGTGCCAAACCCTGGAAACCGTTGCCAACATGATCACCCTTCAACCCAGCGCCGCCGATAAACTTCTGTTGCAGGAGAGTGGAACTCAGCAAGGAAGCCATAACAGGAGTGGTGGGTGCACAAGTCGAGGAGGAAGAAGAACCAAAGATGGAATTATAAGCAGAAAGAAAGTTGTCAGTGTTCGAAGTAGTAGTGGTAGTAGTAGCACTAAAGCCGTTATCACTGGGTTGGTTTGAGATAACGTTAACCCCGGATGAAA
Organism: Vigna umbellata; assembly: GCF_029865625.1. NCBI lineage: Eukaryota > Viridiplantae > Streptophyta > Magnoliopsida > Fabales > Fabaceae > Vigna > Vigna umbellata. The sequence goes on along the minus strand of NC_142165.1, from coordinate 51,666,403 downwards.
AACCTAACCCAAGGGCACTCAGCTGAGACTGAAGATTAAACCTTGGGAAAGGAACATCCATGACATCACAAGCGTTACTACTGGGTAGGCCATAAAACAAAGGGTTTACATTGATATGGTTTGCGGTTGAAGTAGAAGGGATGTGGGGCAGTGAAGGAGGATTTGAATTGGAGATAGGAGTGGAGGAAGAAGGAGGAGAGTTAGAAGAAGCGTCACCGTTTGGACGTTTGATACGCTTGTTTTTCCTGCAGCCACCACCAACGGGAACGTTTCTGAGAGTTCCACCTCTGGTCCAGTATCGCTTGCAGGCTTTGCAGAAGTGCCTGGGCTGTGACAAACTGTAGTTGTTGTAGTAGCAGAACTTGGTGTTGGAAGAGTCGCAGCGAGGGCACTTGAGGGCTTGTTGCTGCTGGTGAAGAAGATCTTGGGTTGGTTTTTCCATGACTCTTCCCATAGAGGCCTTGCGATCATCTATCTGAGATGCAAGAGAAGAGAAGATAACAGATAGATAGATAGATAGAAAGAGAAAGAAAGATGAAAGAGAAAGTGTTTTAAGTTGGAATTCTAGGGTAAAATAACAACACAGTGGAGATATTCTCTTCCAAAAGGAAAGCAACAAAATTGGGGTGGACATGTATTTGTCTAATAATTAAGAGAGAGACGTGAAGCTGTGTCCATTTGTTAGACGCTGTTGGAAGGGTGACTGCTACCATTTTCTCACACTCGCTCAACAATTTTTTCCTCTCCTTCAAACCATAAACGGATTTCAAATTAATTCTTCTTCTGTGTGTAAATCGTGGACAGGGTTAATTATCTAACATGATGTGGTGAACGTGGTTGACTATTAATTAATTTGTGACCCCTTGGAATGATAATATATGTTAATTCAAACCCAGCAGTGTATAGTTAGTTTCACGTGATGGGTTTGGTTTAAAATCCAATTTTGATGACTATTAATATAATGGAATGGGAACAATGACAAGGAATATAAAAAAGAACATTCGAAATCCAAGAAGAGGACACAGAGGTAAAGCAGAATTGGGAGATGGATCTTGAGTGGTTCAAGAAAGAAAAAAAAATGACACATATATTCCCTTGTTACATTCCCTTGTGCAGACAGAATGATAGGATCATATAGATAACCCCATCGAGGGAATCCCTAAGAGCCCAACACCCAAAGCGTCTACTGTATCAGCAAATCCCACTTCCATTTTGCTCCAATATTAATCACTATATACTATTTCCAAATCATCAACAAATTTATTAGTTCCTATTCTTAACTTTAACTATAAAATATGACATTTGCATGAATATTTAAAGCCAAAATACGCAGTATAAATGAAAAAAGATAATATATATATGGTATGAAAGGAGGGAAGTGAGAACAATAAATCTGGGCGAGGGGCTAAAAGCTCCAAATGAAAAGGACAAAAAGACAGCATGTGGTTATTTACATATCAAGACTCGAAATTGAAGACCATGCTTTGCAAGCTGCAATGCTTGTTCTTTCTTCTCAGGTTCGTATTGACCAAGAAACAATTTTGATGGACTTTTTTTTTCTTATTTTAATTTTGAATGAAAAACAATAATAAAGCGTTAATAGATTGTGAGTGTGTGAGATGGAGGCATGGAAGCTTGTAAATGTGCAGAAGCATGTGGTATGCAGCTAAGATTGGAGGGAAAAAAGAATAAAAGAAAGATAAAGGTAGAGATAAGTGTGAATGAACAGATTTTGTAGTTCTCCAAGGGATCTTCCTCCTCCCTCTCCCACTCATCATTCTTCTCCACCACTTGATTCTCCCTTAAATCTTCCCTTTTCCTAACAATTACCCTATCAATTTTTTTTTATTATAATATATTGAAAATAACAAATCAACTAGAAATAATATCATTTTATAATATACAATATTGAGATTTAGTTTTTGATTTAAAATTTATTTATTAATATGATTTTAAAGTTATTACTAGAATCTATTCTAACAAAATTTATTATTGGTTGGATATATTGTTTTATTCGCTATCATTATTACACCATATATTAATATCTACTATCATGTTAAGCTATCTCCTACCATTATCACACCACCTATTAATATCTACTATCATGTTAAGCTGATAGAAACTTCATCTTATAATTCAATTTTGTAAAATTAAATTAGATTTAAAATTTACTTCTTATTCTCATTTTTATTTTTTTATTTTTTACATCTTTGATAAAATGTAAAGGTGTTCACTTTAAAATTTAAAGAATAGCATGCAGTAAATATTAAATAAAGAAAAGAATTGAATCTTGATATTTTAGAGAAGCTCGTGAAAAAATGCTAATGTAATTTATTATATAAAAATCCTTCTTAATTAGCCACCATTATCTTCACTAATTGAGATTAGTCACTATGTCTATGGCCTACGGGTATGATTTAAGCGATACTATTTTCATGTGAGTGAAGAATAATTTAGCCCACTTGATCAGTGGTCAGCATGAATAGAGAATGAGAGATATCAGTGTTAGAGGTTTAATCAATTGCTTAAGCTTAGGTTTTAAAAAAACAATATAATATGTGGCAGTCGGTATCAATGTCGAAAGCAAGTGGGGCCATGGTGGTTTTAAGAGTAATCTTATAAGTTTTATAATATATATTTTCTTATTAATATTTTTTAAATAATATATATTAATCCTTACAAAATGATAAGATATGACAATAACCTTATTATTAGAAAGACTTCGAAGTATGTATTTAATTTTATAAAATGATAAGATTTTGATTTTAGTTTTCGTCAAAATTTTCTCAATTTCGGTCCTTCAAGATTGAGAATCTATATTTTAGTATTGTAAGAACAATAATTAGCTACTTACTTACTGAATAAAATATTAGATAACTATTTTGAATGACACATGGTAGTATTATAATATAATATGAAATGCGCTGCTAAAAAGTTCTTAAGATCTAAAAAGTAAATACTATTAATCCATCACAAGATGAATTGTAATAATGACTAAAAAATTGATTAAATTTTTTTGAAGAATAAAAAAGTATTTTAAATTCAAAATTCAAAATTTGGTTTTAATTTTTAGAGATAAAAAGAAAGCATTTTTCATAGAAACAAAAACGATAAAAAAAAACATATTTAAACTTACAATAATTATAATAATCAATTGATGGTATTTTTCTCCCAAATATGTATTAAGGAAAGATATTATAAATATATAATTTAAATTCAATCTATATAAGGAATTCACATCATCACTTTTAATCTAAAATTTTAAAATATTTTATTTATAAGTTTTTTTTGTTATATAATATTTAATTTTATGTTAGAGTTATATTTACATATAGATTATTTTCAAAGTCAATCAACCACCAAAAACAACCACATATACTTATAAATAATAATTCCACAGTTTAATTAATAAAAACTAGTTTTAGCTGGTTGAGAATATTGAAATAAAATGTTTATGTTTATATAATACATTCAATAAATAAAAAAAATGTACATAAAATATAAATACAAAAGTAATATAATAAGACGTAAAGAAAGTGTTGTGTAATTGTTTACGTAAATAACCTTTCTTTATATTATTCACAGAATAATGATGTATAGACGTATCTAATATCTAAAATTTATAAGTATTAGCTAAAGAGTGATTATGTGTGTAATATTGTTATTTAAATGATGTTAAATATTTTGATGACGTAAAAGAATTGTAAAATGTGTTTAAAAAAAAGTTGAGAGATTTTGGTTGAATTAAGAGGAAGAGGTAGATGTGAAGGTGGGTCCTGGTGTCTAACAGAGCATGAGAAGAAAGAGAGAAGGCATGAAAGAAACCCAACGCGCACGTTAAAGCAAGGCCTCAAACCACAGAGAGACGTTTTGGGGGACCAAACCATCAAATCCAACACATCAAAATTCCACTCCCCAAATCCCATTCCATATTTAACACACATTTTTTTAACAATATTTAACATTTTTTTAAAAATCTATGATAAGATATCATATTATTCCTTCTACAAAAATCACATTTCTTTATAAAAGGATTTTAAATGTCGTGAATGTGAATGTCGTGAATGTGAATGGAATTTTGGGGAGCTTCGTATTCCTGTAGTGGACTCATCATCATGTACCTTCTGTACTTATATGCAGATGCTCATTGTTGCCTCCAATAATCTCAAATGTATTAGGTCGCACACATATACATTCCTTACTTACAAATATGATAAAAAGTGATTTGAATAGAAAAGAGGGTTTTGATTGGGTAAATTTGTCTGGAATTGTTTAATTGAAGAGTTGGTGAGAATTTAGAAAAGTAATTTAGAACAGCAAGAGCTTAGAGCATAAAGCAGAAGCATAGAAAATTCCAAGAAGGAACTGGTCATACACGGTCTTTTAACAACAGAATCTACCATTTAAATCAAATTAATACTTATCTCTTGGACCATTGCTTATGGAACTTTCAAGTACCTTCAATCCCGTGGGTCCTTCAGAATGTTGGGAACCACTATTTTAGTATTTTCCACTTTCCCTTCCAATTATGCTATCTATACAATTCCTTTTACTTTCGGATTCTTCTTCTTTCATAATACTATCCAATATCCAATAATTGCTTTCTTCCCATTCAAATAACTTTCATATTCCATAATAAAACTCATACCACCTAATCAAAATCGTTAGGGATTCTTACCTTCATAATTATCTGCTTTCATTTCTTTTATATACCTTACCATGAGTCCTGCTTAGGATATTTTTGGAAGGTGTCTCAAAGATGGTCCACAACACTTCAATTTCAAGGTTTCATAGAAAACCAACCACTTTTCATTATGAGTTCTAGTCTAACCCTATCCAAATTCAATCAATCATGTGTTTAATTAATTTATTCTTCTATCCCTTACATGTTTAACCTTTCTTACCTATTTATTCATTCATCTGAAATGTATATTCATCTTCACAATAAAATATTGGATAGTCTCGTTCATCTTATAATTTTCATTAAAAATCATATAAAACTGTTTTTCTAAGTCTCAATTGATATTCATGGCAAAGTCAATGTATCTAAAAAACACAGAATCCACATAGTAAAACATAGAGAAAAATGGATAAAAACTTTTAGGTATTACTTTAAAACTGCATATTAATCTCTGGATTTAGATGTATAATTGAAATTGGTTTTAGATGTATAATTCTTTTTAATTCAACTCTATAAAATCTTTTAATGTCTTAAATGATGTTTGAGACCAAAATTCGAGATGTTTCTAGTTAAATAAATCTTGAAACATTGTATAACATGTAAAATAAAATTAATACCATTATATTAAAAAAAAACTATATTATTTAGTTTTAATTTAAAATTAAAATATATTAAAATTTAAAATAAATTTTAATTTTATATATAAATTTTAGAATTAAAAACATATTTAATCTATTAAAATAAAATGTGATATTTATCATTAAAAAATTGTTTACTAAATAAAATTATAAAACAGAAGAAAAAAACATTATAAGACTAAAAGTGTTTCAAAAGAATATAATTTATTTTGTGTTTTGGTTGAGATTTGATGCTTTCTCATGCAAATAAAACAGTAGGATTGACTTCTTAGTCACCCACCCGGCCACCAACTTCTATATTTAATAGAAGAAATCGTAGTGCAGATTAATATAAAACATATATGACTTTATCGTTTTCTTACAAATTTGTGCACTAATATATCTATTTACATTAACAACAATAGTTTAATAAACATGAAAGCTGTTACTTGATGACAATGATAGTGGAAACGGTATTTTGGCATTCCTGGAGGGAAACCTAATTCATCGCCTCAAAACAAAATCTCTCATTGGAATAATATAGTTCTAAATCTATATAGGGCAAACAACAATGTGACATTTGGGTTCTTAATGGAACCTAAATTTATATTATTCATCCTAAACTCTCCATATGTTTAAATATAATTTTGTTTTCAAATTCCTTTTCATCTAAACTTCTATGTTTGGTAGAAGATATGATCTACCCATCGGCAATTCAATAACTACATAAGTAAAGCAAGCATAAAATTAAGACAATTTGAAATAAAAAAAAAATAGTAAAATAATCTCATTTACCACAAGACACCTGTCTTAATATAACCACAACTATAAATAAGAATATAAAATTTAAAATGAAAGCACTTAAAAAATTTAATCTGATTTAACAAATATTTAACAATATATCATTACTCAACATGTCTTATAAATAAAATGATAAATAGTATAGTTTTATGTTGGGTACAAACAAAGTCCCACATCGGATAAAATAAGAGATGAACATGAGTTTATATAGTTGAGTTTAGTAAAGGCGTTGTGGAGCTCGGTTAGATATAGTTATGGAGACTTAGTGGTTGTGGTGGTGAAGTGACAGTGACTATGAAAACTTCTCTTATGGACACATTATTGGAAAATGCAATTGTTCGAGCACGACTTGCATTAATTGAGCTCAACAAAGATATCAAGAAGCTTGACCATACATCATATTCATGATTTTGGCTTTAATAATTCCAATGATATTGAATCAAATGCATTGCAAATACTAGGCATGAAAAAAAAAGGGCTTGAGAATGCATGCATGAATTAAGTAAAGATAATTATTAGTTTAGTTATTTAATTTATGAATTTAGTTTTTTTATCCAACTTATGTGAAAATATATAGTAATTTGTATTATGTTTAGTTAACTTAGTAATCTAATTATGTTTTAATACAAATAATAATTCGATTATAATCTTATCAAATAATACATTCACATTTAATACTTATAATCATTAATAATAATAATAAGGGTTAAATATGTTTTTAGTCACTAAACTATCAAGCAATTTTGTTTTTAGTCATTAAACTATCAAGCAATTTTGTTTTTAGTCCCTCTTTTAAACTTTGATACATTTTGATCATTCTCCTTAAGGAAATCATAATTTTTCGTCCTCCAAAACCAACAACGTTAAAAAGAAGCTGAGCTAGCTAACGGTGGAGTGTCATGTCATTTTTTTTCCTGACACTGAGTCAATCTTCCCAACTTTTATCCCTCCCTCACTGGCGTCGTCTCCTTCCTTGCATCTTCGTCCCCATCCACCACCCTCGTCAACCATAACACCGCAAACCTCCGTCCTCATCCCCGACCGCTGTCTTCCACGTCGAAGATCGCTATCCACGGTTCTTCCGTCGAAATTTCAAATACCAGAAGCTAACTCTAAAAGAGTGCTCGGATGCATGGATGATGTTGGGATGCATCTGAGGCCCAAGCCCATTCTTCTCCAATCGCCAAACTCCTCCCCTCCCTCGTCTCCCCCGCCCAGTCCCTCGCCCATCCATCCATCTCCAACTTCCCCGTCGTCGTCGTAGGTCTCGGCGCCTCCGATCGTATCTTCGTCATCGTCAACGTGGAGTTCTCGGGTCTCCCCTTCCACGACACCATCCACGTCGAGTAGTTCCTCCTCACCAACTTGGTCCTCCATGGCGAGACTCACCTCGACTCCTTCGTGGTCTCCGCCGCCTCTTGCGACCACTGCCTGCAGTTCCCCTAGGAACTTCGCGACGCCCTCGATATCCAAATCCAGATCACCTCCCACGCCAACCCTCACTTCACCTCTCTCTCCCACTTCCTCCCACCGCTTCGGCCCCCACGATCTTCTCCCCAAAATCGCGTCTCTCCTCTTGGAGCCTCACCACAACGCCTTTTCTCTTCCCACTCTCATTCCCCAAAATAGTAACCTTAATCTAATGCGCCACTGAGGGAGGGAGAAAAGCTGGGAAGATTGTCTCAGTGTCAGAAAAAAAAATGACGTGGCACTCCACCGTTAGCCAACTCAGCTTCTTTTTAACGCTGTTGGTTTTGGAGGACGAAAAATTATGGTTTCCTTAAGGAGAAGGATCAAAATGTAGCAAAGTTTGAAAGATGGACTAAAAACAAAATCGCTTAATAGTTTAGGGACTAGAAACATATTTAACCATAATAATAATAATAATAATAATAATAATAGTAATAATAATAATAGTAATAATAATAATCATCATTGAAAATAAATAATAATACTTTATAATAATAATAATAATAAATACTATATTAATTTTTACTTAAGGGTAATTGATTCCAACAAGGCGTAATTGATTTCAACCATAATGTAAGAGTTGATTCCAACATATAAGAACATATTCTAAGCGCTTGGAATCGATTTTGTTCGAAGATGTTGTAATTGATTCCATGGCATTCTAACTTATTCCAATACTTCTTTTTAGGTTGCAGTATATCTATAAGGGAAGGGCAAGCTAGAGTTGGTGCTCTACGTTCTGAAGCTAAGTTCGTGTGGTGCTGCTGCTTTATATTGTATTATTATTTTTAATTGTAGTATTCAAATAATTCTTTCAAAACATATCTAAGTCATAAATATCATTTATTACTTATAACATTAGGAGAAATTTAGTAATCTTCACTTTCAATTTATTAAAATATTTTTTAATTTATCACATCAATCAAATCTCTCACAACTTTTATAAACTTTATTTCCAAATCCAATCTTTATTTCTTCTAAATCCCTTAAAAAAAACAACACACATTTTATTTTAAAATCCATCTACCAAGTCTTCTTTAAATCATTATTTAAAAGTGAACACACCCTTAACAAAGAAAATAAAACAATATTTAAATCAACTCTTCACATTTAATAATAGTTTCAATTTTTTTTCTCCATTGAGAATCAACAAAACAAAACTTTCCAAAAAAAAATATATGAAAGAAATTAAAAAACAGTGGTAAAGGAAAGCATATCCTCGTATGAAACAAAAAAAGGATAACCTTAAGTGGTTGGATAAGACTGGTGTTGATTAATACTAGTGTTGTCAAAACTAGTTGGAACCTGTGAGCCAACCCAGTCCACCACGAGTTCGAACCAGGTTAGGTTGAAAAAAATTTGAAATCTTAATATAGGTCAATTTTGAGCTTGACCTACTAAGAATTCGTCTTACCTGGATTGAACCCATGGTTAGCCGGATTGGTTCACCAACCCACCTAATTATTACTTTGTATTTCAATATTATTAGTTAATATTCTTTTTTTTGTAATATAGATGGGGATAAACAAGAAAATGCTTCAAGAGAGCAAAAAATGTTGTTGCATTCAAGACTCTAATCTTATAGATAGATAAGTGACAAAAATTATCACTGTTAGATTTTTATTTATTTTGCCTTTTGTGCTTGATTTTGGATTGTATTTAGAGTTTAAGATGATTTTGGATTGTATTATATATTTTTATTATTATTTTGAATTGTCTATGAAGTTTAACATCATTTTAGACTTAAATTTACTTAAATTTTAATTATTTTTTTTTAATTACAAAATACTTGTAATTAAGTGAGTCAGTGAACAAACTCCTTTAACTCTCATTAACCCGTGATGGGTTGAACCGGACTCAAATGTTTCTAAACTCACTAAGTGATCAACCCGTAGTGAGTCAGGATAGATTGGGTCAAATGACCCATTTTGACTTAATATACTTGCTATATAAAAATTAAAATGAAAGGTTAGGAATATGATGTGTTTTTCTACTATAGTGATTCATCCGTTCTTTGAAAAAAAATTTTATTGTTATAATGCTATATTGAACTGTTCATTTTTTTATAATAATAAAAATAATAAAGTTATAATTATAAAATAAATATAAACAAATTTAATAATTTAAATATAAATTTTATTTATTTGTTTTGTAGATAATTTTTTTATTTAAAAAATGGGTAATTTAAAAAAATAGTTAAATTTGAAAAAATGAGGGATAAAATTAAAAAATAAACAAAAAAAAATCATCTTTTTATATTATAATATAGATAATTATTTGAATTGAAAAAATAGATTATTAAAAGGATAAAAAAGGTAAAATAATTAATTTAATATAAGAAGAGGATACCATAACATAACAAAGCAAAAAGTTCTTGTACAAGGAAGAAAGATGACAAACACATGTAACTATTATGACATGTCGACCTAGTAAGAATATTCTTGTACTTCTAGCTAGATCTTAGCTTAAGTAAAACCATACATATATATATATATATACATATATATATATATATATACATATATATATATATATATATATATATATATATATATGTATATATATATATACATATATATATATATATTTATAGAGCTGTCATTTTACTTTTTACCTCCTAGATAGCCTTGACCCTCTCAAATGTTAAATTTGTATGTAATTACATATGAATAAATTCGTATGTTCATATGTAATTACATAAGGAAAAATTTGTATGTAACATTACCCATAACCATTTTATATACAAATTTTTGTTTGTATGTAATTCGTATGTAACATTACTTTACATACAGATTTTTGAGGTTATATACGAATTTTGGCCGTAGGTAACAACGATTTTTCTTTTAGTATTATTTCGGAGCCCATAACCTCAAAACCCCTCCTGAAGGGGGTTGAGACAACGTTAGGGCCAAATTAGCCCTTTAGTTTACTTTGTAGAGGCTTAGAGCTTTATCATAGCCTTTTATCTTAAATAAAGCTTGTATGATGTGACAGATAAGAAGGCTTCAAGGAAAACATCCTTAGAATGTTCTTCATATCACACAACATCCTTTTCTTGGATATAATGATTCTGAACATATCTTTCTACTTTAGTGATATGCACAAATATCAAGAACAAGGTATATACGCATCGATGCACTTTTTTTGTACATGCAATAAACATTTTGAATGTTGATAAGCATTAGACCATATTGCGTATTCAAAACATTTTATCACTTGTCAATTCATTAATAAATGCATAGTTTGGTAAAGCATATATCATGTATATTCATTAGATGGTGTAAAACATTAAATGTTTTTATCAAAGGCTATTTGAGTGTAGCATTTAGCGATCATACTTTAGACGGTGTATTCTTAGGATGCTTTGCTCGAGTTAACACTATATTGAATAAAGCTTTCTTTCAGCTTCAGTGTTATAAAAGAGATAGACTTTCTTGTTCATAAAACACTAGCTTGTTTACTCATATTGTCTATTAAATTATTCACTTAAAAAATAGTTCCTTTCCTTAGATGTTATTCATAAACTATATTCATCAGACAATTCAGTCTTGAAAACCTTTATTGATTTTTTCTAAAAAGGATGTTACAAAATATTTTTCTCTTAGACGTTATTTCTTTAAGGGTTAAATATGTTTTTAGTCCCTCAACTATCAAACGTTTTTATTTTTAGTCCCTCTCCCAAACTTTGGTACACTTTGATCCTTGTCCTTAAGGAAACTCTAATTTTTCGTCCTCCATGACTAACAACATTAATTTTTTTTTCTAACGTGACTAATGGTGTGCCACATGAAAGGCCAATTCAAATTTTGTTTCTGACTCTAATTAAAATTAAAAGAAAAAATATTAAATTGTAGGTTCAAAACTAGAATCCCTTTTTTTTCTTCGTTCAAGAGTTTTGCGAGCACTCTTTTCTTCTCCATCTTCAACCAACTATGGCCAACACTTAGTAATACTCTTCCCCTCTCCTTCCCAGTTTCTGCAAGAATCCTCTCATCGTCATTCTCTTCTTCATCTTCAATGGCTGCCCCTTTATTGTCATTAAGTAAAAGTGCCTCAAAACATAAACGTCACATTAAGCTTTCTATTGTACTCGATGCAAGATTCATAACATTGCCACCTCTTTAAGAGTTGATGCTTAAAAAAAGTGTTTGAAAAAAATAGAGTTAGAAAGAAAAACACTTCACCTCCATAAAAAATGTAGTTTTTTGTTTCTTTGTCTGCTTGTGCTTTTTTAAACAAAAAGACTACTTATTTGGTACATTTCAATCTAAATTATTGAAGTCGTTCTCATTGACCAATTCGCAGTGCAAGCCCAATTGTATCACATTGATTTTTCTATTCTTAGTGTCTGCGATCATTTTAGTGCTAGAATCTTCAATACATATCCAAGGAAAGCAACTATTCTTCCAGGATCCGATGCAAATATTATCATCCTCAATCCAAATTCAAGCTTTGAGATAACTGCAAAATCCCACCATTCCAGACTAGACACAAATGTCTTTGAAGGAAGGAGAGGAAAGGTACTGGTTTAACTATACTATCATCCATCAAATAATTGGAATTTATTAATTACTTGGTGACGGCAAGAGTACAACACAAATCTCCTTCTTTTGGTTTAATATGGATCTTTCACCCAAATCTATTATGTTTTTTCGTTGTCCATCGACCTCTAGGCTGAGTCTCACTACTCCTTACTTGAACTATTCATGCCATGTTCTTTTTTCCTTGTCAGTGTCCTACAGCTCCATTCAACATATATATAGTGCAATAATTGAAACCAAATTTTGTAATATCAATATTAAAAAGTTCTTCTTTTTTCTGGGGGCGAGGAATTACAGATTTGGTTGATTGGGTGGATGTGTGTGCTTGTGATTTTTCGGGGAATAGGTTTAGGGAAGGGGAAAGGAAGAAAAAGTGAAAGACAATGGAAAATATATGATAAATGTTGCGATTTGAGTTGAAGATAGGCGAAAGGAAAAAAGTGTTGTGTAATAGTTAGAGATTGACTTGGTGTTGGCCATGGCTGGTTGAAGATGGAGAAGAAAAGAGTGCCCACAGAACCATTGAACAAAGAAAAAAAAGGGATTCCAGAACAAAATTTGAATTTGTCTTCCACGTAGCACACCATTAGCTGCGTCAGAAAAAATTAACGTCATTAGTCATGGAGGACGAAAAATTACAGTTTCTTTAAGGACAAGGATCAAAGTATACCAAAGTATGGGAGATGGACTAAAAATAAAAACGTTTTATAGTTGAAGGACTAAAAACATATTTAATCCTTTATTTAAATACATATTTATTTTCATATCAATATTTCGTTTAATACTTTTGTTAAACTTCAAAATTTGAGTTTGCATAAACAATCTAATCTCTATACGATCATGTGTTAACAAGTTTCATCAATTCTTTCCTTTCTTAAACCATTGTAAAAGACTAAGAAGTTTTCTTTCCAGTAATTTTAATTGAGGAGACCATCATCATCATAAACACATTTTTAAAAACTTTTGTTATTTCATTTAATTCTCTAAATTAAACTAAGTATTTGTTATTGTATATTTTAGTTCCTTGCTATATATTCAAAGACACATTTTTTAACTTAATATTGATGCATAAAAATTGACAAATAACATTTTCAAGGACTTATGTAAAGTTTATTCAATGTAACTAATGTGAGTAGGACTATTATTGAAAGAACTCATCTCTCTAATGAATGACATAGATTTCATCACTTATCTATGTGAATTTTAGAACTAAAGAAAGTATTAGTAAAGAAAGCGTTGAAACAGGTTATTGAGACCTTTTCCTTTCATTGTTTGTTACCAGTTAAACATTCTTCCTTGTGCAAACTAGTAAAACCGGTAAAAATAATAAATCAGCAACTCTGCTCAACAAGGATCACAAACACTCATTGTCAATGAGTTTTGGTTAAATTCTTGAAAATCCAATGAGAAGTGAATGTCCATTTGTATCTAAACATTATAGATTATTGTTATCGATGTTTGGTTTTTTTTTTTTAACAGTTTACTTATTGAAGAATGTATGATATAGTTTCCCTTTTTTAGGGTTTCAGGTTGTGAAGGGGACAGTTGAACAGTTGTTGTCGAAGGGAACCAAAAGTTTATAATGTGTTGTGCTCTGGTTATGATAATGACAAATTTCTTCCTTCATGCTATACAATATATTAGGTTATTTGTGTTATTTTTTACACTATCGGGCATTATTTTTTTAGTGTCTTTGTTGTTGTTTTTCCATTGTAAGGTAGCATAGTGATGAATTAATATTTTATGGACTTTTGATGCAATAGTGTTTATTCGGTACTGCCTAAACGTGATTTGTTTTCTTAAATAAGATGTTAGTTGATCCTTAGTTCTTCAACTATGATTTTGCATAGCGAGTTGAGTGGCTTTGTGCTACTGCATGTCTTAAGATTATTTTATTGTTGATGTTTTTTTTTTGCGTACTAGGTTTGTTATCTCATTTTGGAGTATAAATGTATTATATATTTTTTAATTTGTGATTTATTGTTTTATTTTTCTCATGCTAAAAAGGAAAATTCATGTACCTGACCCATAAAATTATATATATATATATATATATATATATATATATATATATATATATATATATATATATATATATATATATATATATATATTCTTTTGTTGTGAATCAATAGAAATGATTTTTTTTAGATGTTAGAATAAAAATATGAAGATTTAAAAAGGAAATGAGTAAATATACTTATTGTTTTTTCAAACACTTTGTTTTTACTTCTTGCATCCCACAATTTTTGGAGCACTCTTCAAATTTTCAAAATACTTTTTGTTTTGTAAAGGTGATTTCCAAAATGTATATTTTTGGAAACTTTTGAAAATAAGTTTTTTTGAAATAAGATTTTTGAAAAGAGATTTTTAGAATGTGATTTTTAAAATAGAATTTTCGCAATGCGTGAAATGAAATGTATTATAGAATTAGTTTTTTTAATTGAATTTTCAGAATAAACTTTCTGAAACACATTATAAATTTTTGGAAACATCTCTACATGTAATGTATTCTATAAAGAAATTTTCAGAACATATAAAATACTTTAAAAAAGAGTTATTCAGAACATTTTCTTTTTTCTTTTTTCTCTCTGTAATGTTCTCTCTCTTTTTCTTTCTCTGCAATAAGGTGTGATGATGAAAGCGGCGACAGTAGTGGCGGTATGTTTGAGTCTTTTCCTCGTGTTGTGGCGGTGGAGCTAAATAATTGAGGGGTGAAGGAAGCAATGGCGAACCAATATCTGATAGTAGAGATGCCGTACGAGAGGCCCAATTTAAACGGTCCAGTTTAAATAATGTATCTTCTAAAGTCGTTTTTTTAATTAATGGATCAACATGAAGCGTTGAAAAGGCCCGATTTCCTCTATTTGAATGTAGAAGCTCAATTCCAATTTTATTTCTTATAAAAGATCCCCATTGGATTATTTTACTTGCTGAACATACTATTACTATTTGTAGACTATCTATCTTTATATTATTTATTTTCATCATCATGTATTGCATGTCCAATCCAATTAACTTTATTATTATGTTTGAAATCCCCACTTATAGTAATCTCACTATTCTACTTTTTTTAATCTCATTCTTATCTTCATTTAAGGATCAAATTGTAATTTGCTCGTAAACCCACATCAATATTGGAATTGAAAATGAGGGTAAATTTTGCAGAGAAAAATTAAGAGCATGTTCATGACCATCTATTTTGAGAAAGAGGTAAATCTCACTGCTTTCTCAAGAGTGATTTTTTTTTTTTTAATTTCATTACTGTTTATTTTTATATTGTTTTTATTTTTATTTTTTAGAGTGTCTAGAGTGTTATATATGTGGATCAAACTTTTGCTGTGCCACTAAACTTGCTAGGAAACTATAGCTGACAGGGGAACACCCATTTTGTTACATATAATAAGGACTTCGAAAAACCCATTGTTGTTGGAAGGTTTTAGTGTGTTGATAAAAGTTATTAACCTTACTAGCAATACCAAACATGAAATCCTTTTATGGTATGTACGAAATTTAGATTTTCAAATAACTATTTTTGGTACCTTTTTATACTTAGTGTTACACTTACAATTTTTTAATTAATGTTTTTAACTAATCACATATCAATAATTAATAAATAATAAATTCTTTCTTAATTTTTTTAAAACAGTATGATGTGAATTTAATTCTTTTATTTCTCTTGTACTAAATATAGTCACCGATTGTTTTAGTTCTTACTTTTAATTTTGTTCTAATATAATTTTGTTGGATTCAATTTTTATCACTAGACCAAAAGTTATAACTATTAGTCATGACACAACTCTTTCTAGTGAAACAATTTAAATATCACGATTGTGACTCGGTCCACTTGATCTTCATCACATAATAATTGATGTCATATGTAACAATCTTCTCCAAACAATTGTCCCACTAGGAATCCCACACTTGGATTATGACTTGGTCTACCTTGCTTTCATCGTGGGATAATTATACAACTCATAATAATCTCTCCCTAAACTATTGTTCATTGGGAATCAAACTCGTGATTTTAGCTTTGATACCAATTGTTGGATCGAACATTTATCATTAGATCAAAAACTATAATTATTAGTCGTAACTATTTCTACCTAAGAATGTAAGAGTCTAAACGGTATAATTTGATTGTGATTTGATCCACTTTTGCCTTCTTCATATTATACTTGATATCATATGCAACAATTTTTCACGGAATTTACTCATTGATTTTTCTTCTTATAAATGGTAAATATAGGGTGAAAATGTTAATGCTGCACGAGGTAGACAATAAAAAAAAATATCAAATTCTAATCATGGAAGGGATATAGGGAATTTTGTTCCCAAAATGACTTCAAAGAAGATGGCAAGGTTATCTTATAGTTAACAGAAAAGCTAACAATTACGTCAAGGTTTTCAAGCAATGATACTTCATATTAGTTTAGTATTTAGTTTAGTTGAAAATTAGTTTGAATTTCTTTTACATTTTACATTTTGTTTCTTAAACTCGATGGAGAGAATTGGTTCATACTTTGTTTCTTTTTGCGATGGCTTCAATTGAAACAATTACCGATATCTGTGATTTATTCTTGTTTATATATTCAATTTTTATAAAGTGAAGTTGAGTATTTTAATTTTTCACAACTACCTTTTAGATTTTTTATAATTTGTGTTTTGGTTGTTAGGACTTAAAAGGTTGTAAGTATTTAATTTATCTATTTATTGTTGTTTTAATGAAATTTGATTAAATTTGGTATTAGATGGGATGGTTGTAAATGAAAATATGTAATTATAGATTTGTACCATTATTGTGATGAAAATTTTATCTGTAAAACGAATTATAAATTATAGATGAATTTTATTAACTATTACTTTTATCAATAATTAAAATTATAATTTATTGACCAATTTTACCATCATATTCATTATCAATATATATTTATGTTAGTAATTAAAATTTAAATGACTAAATTTTTCTATAAATTTAATTTTATCGATAAATTTATTTTGGTCATTAGTAATTATAATTTTTTTTATAATGTATATTAGTATATAAAAGAGATTTTTTGTTTTTACATATATATATATATATATATATTTATTTATTTATTTTCCAATTTTACTTTTTAAGTAACTATTTTTTAAAATTTAACTATTTTTTTATTTGTCATTTTTTTAAACTTATTTTAAACAAAAATATTTGTCTATAAAAATTAATTATAAAATAAATAAAAATTATTTATATTTATTTTTATAATTATAATAATGATTATTTTATTACTTTTTTTAGCATAAAAAAGAAATAAATGCACATACACATACTTCATTGGATTAAATATGGTTTCAATATCGTCAGTTCAATTAACACTTCATTGGATTACGAAGGACGATTTCAAGGATTAAAAAAATCATGGTAGTTCATATCACTTTAGTGTAATTAATCTTATTTAAACTTTCTGTTTATAATTTCTTGATTTATATTTGTATTTCATTTCATTACGTAATATTTTCTCGTATGTTTGAGTGGCTTATATTCGAAGGCCTGATGTTGTTTTTGTATAAATATTATATTCATATTATTGAAGTAAAATAATTGTTAATTTAGAAAATATTAATCTTGGACAAGCCTACATTTCAAACGTTGTGAAAATGCTAAAAGAAATGATTTTTTTTTACATATGTTGTCAAAAAAGAAAGTACAACTTCTGTTCCTAGAAAGACCTCCCCCAATAATTGCTGTAACTTATATTAAATGGTGAAATTAAAGAAGTAATTTAAAAAAAAAATACTAGAACACAAAGTCATTTTCATTTGCTTACATAAATTAGAAATTAGTAGTAATAAGATTTGTTCTTTAATCATGATGGATGTGTGGTCTTCCTTAATTCATATTATAATCAAAATTATCATGAGATAGGAAGTTTGTTGTCAAAAAGTGAATGCAATTATAAGTTTGTTCAACTTTATACGTATGATAGTTAAAATAAACTAAGTTCTTCATGTTATAATATAATTTATTATTGCAAAACATGAATAATATTAAATTAATTATATCTTTAATTTTTAGCTTTTAGGTTAAAAATACATATACCAACATTTGATAGCTATTTGATTGTTAATTAAATTTGACTAATATGATTGATAATTCAATTATCTCATTCAACCATTTAGAAGAGTTATCATTAATACAGGAAAAATATGTGATTACTATTCTTTTCGGTGTTTCACTGTTCAATGCTAATATATTTAGACATAATAAAAAAAGAGAGTTACAATTGTTAACTATAGTTTATAGTCAAATATAGGTTATGGTTCAAACCACAACCATAATCTAAAACCAATTTTAAAGAGGGTTATAAACTCTGATTTTTTAGAAAACTATAACTTATACCCCTTTTAAGGATAAAAAAATAAAGAAATATAAGTATATAGGCTACTATTGTGGTAAGAACTATAGTCTATAGTTCTAATTAAAATAAAAAATTGAAAATCAAAACTGAACATGTTGCGGTTTTATCTGAATTTGAGTCTATATTTTTGCTAGAAATTATAAAAAATCTTTATCACATTTTCATAGTCTACCTTTTATCATAAAATCGAAACATATTATACATAACAAAATACAATAATTGTAGTAGTGTATGCAATTTTTCACATCAATGATCAAATATCAAATTTTAGTTAGCAAAATAATTATATTACCCTCTTATGAGGTAAATACATTAATAGTTGGTGACTTGGGTAACATGATGCATGAAGGTATATAACTGGAAAAAAAAATAGTCACTTTAAGCAAAGAATTTAGGGATGATAGCGTGTAGAGACAAAGAGTTTAATGAAGAGGACAATGGAGAGCTCATTAGAGAGCTTGATAGAAGGCTCTACAAAGAACTCGATAGAAAGCTAAATAGAGAGTTTGGTAGAGATTATTTTTGACAAATGAAGGTCAATGAAGATGATGATGCCAAAGTCGATGAAGATGATGATGAGGATGATGACGTTGAAGACGACAATGATGATAACAATGATGATGAAGGGATGCTCCAAAGGAAGAAAACGAGAAAGAGGAGGATTTGAGAACACAATACCTTATTAACCTTTCAAGCACTATTGAGGAGGACCATCTATTACTTTTGAACCAGAGGAAAATGGGAAATTCTAGGAGGTTCTTGCGGAACTTGATCGACAACATTGTTAAATTACTTTAAAATATTAAGATTTATTTTTTAATATTTTGTTTGTTGTTGCACGTTTTACGTGACATGATTTTTATTTAGAAAATATAGAGTGAATTAGAGATAAATATCATATAGTTTTTATTTGAGGTTATTATTATCTTGTAAAGGTCCACGACCTGTGTCATGTTTATAGCTATTTAAAGTCGTTTTATATGAACGGAAAAGTACTCCTACAATTTTATCAGAAAAAATATATTAGAGTGAGCAAGTTTTTTTGTGGCACAGGGGTTCAGTTTTGCAGAAAGAAATATATTCTAGTGTGGATTGCAGCGCGCGTTTACTTTCTCTAAAGAAAATATTTGCACTGTGTGTGTAGCGGTTGAGTGTGTTTCATTTAGCAAAGTGGTATCAGAGCTTTATGCTCTGAGTACTGAGAGAGAGAAAAATAGAGAGAGGAGAGTCAAACACCATGAGAGAAAAAGTGAATGCTTGAGTTTTTTTAGAGAAATGGCAAAGATAGTCAACATAATTAGTGTGCCACAATTGTCAGAAAATACCAATTACGACAAGTGGTCTTTGCAAATGAAGGTTCTTCTTGGATCCCAAGATGTATGGGACATAGTGGAGGATGGGTACAATGAACCAGCAGATGATGAGCATCAGATAGTGAACCAAATTGCTACATTGAAAAATAGACGGGTGAAAGACATAACGACTTTGTACTTTCTGTATAATGCCGTGGATGAATCGGGATTCGAGAAAATAGCTAATGCAAAGTCAGCAAAAGAAACATGAGAAATTTTGAAGGTGGCATACAAAGGAGATACCCGCGTGAAGCAGGTCCGAGTACAAGCTCTCAAAAGAGAGTTTGAACATATAGAGATGGATGAAAAGGAGGGAATTGCCGAGTTTATAGCTCGAGTGAAGAAGATGGCCAACCAACTCGGAATGTGGAGAAGAGGTTCCTCCTAACCGGGTTGCGGAAAAGATCTTGAAAAATCTGACGGATGATTTTGAAAGTATCGTGGTCATTATTGAAGAGACAAAGGATTTATCAACTCTCACTGTGGAGGAGTTAGCTAGGTCATTAAAGGCCCACGAATTGAGGAAGAAAAAGAAAAAGAGGGAACCTGACGATCAAGTACTACAAGCACAGTTTGACTCGAACGAAACTCGAAATACTTAGAGCGGAGGTCAAGGAGGCAGAGGACGAGAAGACAGAGGACGAGAACAAGGTGGAGTGGTAAAGGCAATGAAGAGCAAACCGGTCAACAAAATTGGCATGACCAAGGACAAGTGAAAGGCCGATAAGATCGATCAGAAGTGAAGTGTTTTAAGTGTGGCAATCACGGTCATTATGCAAATGAATGTAGATCAATGAAGTGCTACAACTATGGTAAGCTCGGTCACATGTCGAGCCAAGAAGAAAAGTAAGAGAAACCTTCTTACAGAAGAAGATGAAGAAGAGATGGGGATTTTGTTGACGTCAAAGATCTTATAGTCGAAGGTGGAGAATTCAGATGTTGGACCATGCTTGAAATCAAAGGCTGAGAAGATTTCTACCAACTTAGTATGGTATTTAAATACTGAAGCAAGTTATCACATGTGTGGGAACGAAATTTTTTTGATAAACTCACCAAGGCGGAGGCTGGATTTGTGTCTTTCGGAGATGACTCCAAGGTGGCTGTAAAAGGGCGTGGAACAATCCGGCATATGTAGAAGGATGGATGAGTTGGACAAATTAGAGATGTTTACTATGTTCCCAAGTTAAAGAACAATAGTTTAAGCATGAGTCAGATAATTGAAAAAGGTAATTTAATTTTTATGAAAGATCAGATACTGTATTTAAAGGATAAGCATGGTCGTCTAGCAACCAAGGTAAAAGTGAAGAAAAACCGGTTATATGAATTGTAGCTGAAGATCTTGCATGAAAGGTGTTTGAAGCAAGATATGACTAGCAAGAGCTCGGATAACTCCACTGATGAGGTAAATGTAGCATGTTTGTTAATAGGTGCAGAAGATATAAAATTTAAAGAAGTCGTGCTTGATGAAAGATGGAAGAAAGCTATGGATGAGAAGATCAACTCAATTGAAAAAAATGAAACGTGAGAGTTGACAAATTTATCCACAAGTGTTCGGCCAATTGGTGTACAGTGGGTATACAAAAAGAAAATTAATGCAGAAAGAGAGGTGGAGCGCTATAAAGCCTGACTTGTGGTGAAGGGCTACAAACAACAGAATGGGATTGACTATGACGAAGCATTCACTCTAATGACAAGGATGGAAACAATTCGGCTACTATTCTCGCTAGCCACTCAACAAGGATGAAAGATTCAGCAGATGGACGTGAAGTCTGCATTTTTAAATGGTTTTTTTGAAGATGAGGTATATGTAGAGCAACCTCTCGATTAGATGAGAAGAGCTGAAGAAAAGAAGGTGTTGAAGCTGAAGAATGTGTTATATGGTCTGAAGCAAGCTCCTTGAGCCTTGAATGAGAGAACTGATACATATTTCAAAAAGAATGGTTATGATCCATGTTTGTATGAACATGCTCTATACCTAAAGAAGCACAAAACAAGTATGTTGATTGTTGCTCTATATGTAGAAGATTTGATTTTCATGGGAAGTAAAGCCGAGCTGGTTGAAGAATTTAAAGAAGTGATGAAGAGGGAGTTCGAAATGACCGATCTAGGCATGATGAAATATTTTTTGGGTCTAGAGGTGAATCAAAGCTCAACAGGAATTTTTGTGTCTCAAAAGAGGTATGCTGAAGATATATTGAAAAAGGCAAAGATGATCAAGTGCAATCCGGTTTCTACTCCAATGGAACCTGACACGAAGCTATCAAAAAATGGAGAAGGGGATCGTGTTGATGCAAGTAGGTATCAAAGCTTGATTGGGAGTCTTAGGTACTTAACAAACACAAGGTCAGACCTTATGTTGAGTGTGGGAGTCATATGCCGTTTTATGGAAGAGCCAAGATATTCTCATTGGAAAGCATTGAAGCGGGTACTAAGGTATGTAAAGGGAACTATGTCTTTCGGATTATGGTATACTAAGTCGGATAACTACTAGCTTAGTGGGTATTCAAACAGCGACTGGTGTGGAGATGTGGATGACTGAAAGAGCACAACTGGTTATGTCTTCTTTATGGGAGATACAACATTTACTTGACTCTCAAAGAAACAACCTATTGTTGCATTATCAACATGTGAGGCTGAATATGTGGCAGCATCTTGGAGTGCCCGACATGCAATCTGACTGGGAAACCTGTTGAAGAATCTGGAGATAATGCAGGAAGAAAAGGTGTTGACCCGAGTAGATGATAGATCGACAATTGAGTTGGCAAAGAACCCATTCAATCACGAGAGGAGCAAACATATTGATGTTTGTTTTCATTTCATCTGGGAAGAGGTAAAGGAAGGGAACGTGGAACTTGAACACATAGAAAGCAAAAAGCAAATAACTAATATATTCATGAAGCCATTACCTACACATCGTTTCAGGAATTAAGAAAGTTGATCGGGATAAAGGAAAGATGATTTTAAAGTTTATGAGGGAGTTTTGTTGAATAAACTTAAAAATATTAAGATTTATTTTTAAATATTTTGTTTGTTGTTGTGCGTTTTACGTAACGCGATTTTTATTTAGAAAATAGAGAGTGAATTAGAGATAGATATCATATAGTTTTTATTTTAGGTTGTTATTATTATCTTGTAAAGGCCCACGGTCTGTGTCATGTTTACGGCTATTTAAAACCATTTTGTATGAATGAAAAAGTATTCCCGCAGTTTTGTTAGGAAAAATATTTTAGAGTGGAGCATTTTTTTGTTTATCAAAGAGAGAGAGAGAAATATTTGTAGTGCAGGGGTTCGATTTTGCAGAAAGAAATATATTATAGTATGGAGTGCAGCGCGCACTTATTTTCTCTAACGAAAATATTTACACTGTGTGTGCAGCGGTTGAGTGTGTTTTATTTAACAAGCATCAAGTGTGAGTTGCTGTAGAAAATATGAAGTTGAAATGGCAGGTTTTGTTCAACTGATTAAAGATGCTGGCCCATGGGGCCATAAAGAAGAGCAATGAGTTTAGCCGCCTGCAAGACAATATCGTTCAGCGAAGCAATTGGAAGAAACGCCGAAGGAACTCGACACGTTGTGAACAGAGATCTGGAATTTGAGACATATGCTCGTCACTAGCATGGAGAAGATCTCAATGAATGAGGAAGTTGAAGATGAAGATGTAGAGAGGAAAATAGTTATTGAGAAGTCGATCATGGTCAATAGAAGTTGATCATCATTAATAAGAAGTCAGTCAAGATCAATAACAAGTGAGTCAAGGTTACTGAGAAGTCAGCCAAGTTGAAAATCAAAACAACCACAGTTAAAAAATAAGTTGACCATGAAAAAAAGTGGAAACTCAATTGTTAATAAAATGAACAAGTTCAATGTAGAATAATGTATATGAAAAAGTTGGGATATAGCAAAGAATAATAAAAACATTTAAGTTTACCAGGTAGTTTCTTTAGAATAAACTTAAATGAAATAAAATTAAACAGGTTGTTTATTTATTTAGAAAATTTGTAGATTTTAAAGTCCAAAAAAGTCAAATATTTTAATGTAATAGTTATTGTCAATAATAAATAATAATTATGGGTTAATGATAGAGTTTTTGTGACTTGAAGATAAAAAAATACATATATGAATTTATAAATATTAAATATGTAGTTACCTCCATATAATAGCATCATATAATAACAAGTAGTAACACAGAAGAAATTTATAATATTACATGTGAGTATATTTTGGTAATAGGATTGTGCATAGAGAGCTAGGTCTAGCTGGTATAACATTAAATATGAGACTGAGAACAGTAAGTATAGAAAGATAATTATAAGAAACATATTTGTTGTTATATGTCACAGGTTGAACAAAATGATGATGACTAACAGCACACCTGCGCTAAATTTGATCGCAAAATATGTGGAGAGAAACTATAATAAATCCAAAAGCATCCAATAGTTGAGTTCTACTTCTAGACATTCGTACGTAACACGTGGAGTAAGCATATAGGGCCAAACCAAAGCGCTTTAAATCAATTTACACCAATCACAGTATTTCCTTACAATAATGCAAATGAAAGATATAGTCGAGAATGGAATCTATGCCCACTCTTCATCCCACCACACTTTCCTCTCGACGAGAACCAGTAAAGGACTGTCATCATTGACCCAAAAAGAAAAAAGGACTAACGTAACAGAGATAGAGAGAGAGATAAATCAACCAACACTTCTGCTGCTACCTACTAATCAGTTTATTAATTACCTTGTTTGGTAACCAGATGAGAAATATTTTGTCCACATTCAGGTAAACACTCTTTAATACATCCACACTTCAATTTTTATATACAGTGACGTTTTGGTTTGCTTTATTATTGTCTCCAACATGTTTGATTGGACCCTACAATGGAAAGGGGAGTGATATGATTATTAATATTATTATTTTCTTTCTTCATACTGTTTTTTTTTCACTGGTATTGAGAAATTTTTTCCAAATATGACAGCAAGAGCCGCCTAGAAACAATGTCACAAAGTTGGAGAGACCTCAAAAAGTTTTCCGTTAAAAAATATTAGAGTTCTCCTTTAAGGGAAAGGTGGTTTACTTCAATTTTTACTTCTCCTTAATAACTAATAATTATATCTTTAAATCAAGTTTCGAAAAGTACAAACTTTATGAGAGTAAGGAAATGTATTGCTGTCTTTTGCCCTTGATTTTCTTTCTTAGATTCTTTAGTGGTTGAGGGTGAGAGGTATAGCCACCATGGAAGGAAATTAATGAGTGTTCAATGGGGGGTGATGTGAGGACTTGGACAATTGTGAACCACTAGTCCATTTCACAAGGCACGTGTTTTTCTCTCCAAAAAGAATCAGCGTTGCTCAATGACTTAGCTATCGATATCTTTTCAAAATTCTTGTGTAAGAAAAGTCCAAGGTAAATTAAGAAGAGTGAAGAACAAGGGTTTGTTTTGTCTGTATTACTGGCTAGGTTTTCTTCAATCGTACATACTACATACCTATGGCTTATCTACTTTTTGTTTCCGACCTTTTACTGTTACCCCTAGTTGTCAACAGAAAAATGGAGACCAAAACCAAGACCCTATGTGGTCCTCACCAATTTCTCTCATATCCTATTTACCCTTCTGGTTTTTACTATTTATATCAAATGTTTATGGTCATGTCTTCCATATGTAACTCCTGAGTTTTTTTTTTCTCAGAACTTTCTTCTGGATCTCTGAGGAATTTATGGACGCAAGCAGGTCTGAGGGAAAGAGAGTCTTGAGGTACAGCGAGGAGGAGGAAGATGAAGAAGAAGAAGAAGAGGAAGAGGCTGAGACGGTTTTTGGAGACGATGGAAGGAGGAATAAGAGAGTAATGAGAGATCTCTATGGAAAGAAAGGGTCGAAAGCTGGAGGCTCAATGCCACCTTCTTGTCAGGTGGATAACTGTGATGCTGATCTAAGTGAAGCTAAGCAGTATCACAGAAGACACAAGGTTTGTGAGTACCATGCCAAGGCTCATTCCGTACACATGGCAGGGCTGCAACAAAGGTTTTGCCAACAATGTAGCAGGTCCTGAAACCCTAATCTCTTTGAAGCAGAATGAATTTTGTGAATCTGATTATGCCTTTATATTTATTGTCTGCATATCTTTTATTCAAACTTAATCTTAGCTGTGAACTGCCTGAGGGAAAAATGGTTTGATTAGAATTTTGTTAGTTATATCTATATCTTTTCAAGCAGCCCTAGTTAGTTTGAGGAAGGGAGAAAAGAAAACCCTTCAATTTGAATATGGGGCATGATTGGAGGGGAAATGAAAGATGTGCTTCGGCTTTGTGTTGTTGAGTCTTTTGCCAAGGCTTTCTCTCTGCTTCTTTTGTTTCTTCCTTCAATTATTTACCAAACTTGGCTGTAATAAACAGTTCCTTTGTATTGCTGTGTTTTCAAGAAAGATTTAGCGACTCAAAATGGAAAAAAAAAAGAAACTTGGCCATTGAGGATTCTCCACATTACCCTGATTATAGAATGTGAAATTTTATAACATTATAGAAAGTTAAAATCCAAGGACGAAATTAATATGCTTAATGCAGTCAATATTTTTCTCTAGGTGGCCAGCTATTTATATTCGTCAATATATATCTTAACTAGATATTAGATATATTTTTCTTCTTCTGAATGATGTTTACCAGTACAATAGCATGGATCGAACTTTTACTTTTGATCATTTTTAGATTTGGAATCACCGTTTTGAACTTAAAGGTTGACAAAACTCATTGGGTTTTATTGGTTAATTTTAACCAGTGGCATATTGTTGACAAAACATGATTTAGGGTAACACCTATTTTATCAAAACAAGAGTTGTTCTTCAGTTTTGATGCATTGATAGTATAGTTACACTAACCCTCTTCAAGATGATAGGGAGTATTTGATCCTGTCCTGCATGGTATAAAGTAAATCAACTGAAAAACATGTATTGTTCTAGATTGCAGAAACTAACTTTTCTTCAAAAATTCTGTTTTTCAGATTCCATGAACTGTCTGAATTTGATGAATCGAAAAGGAGTTGTAGAACACGGTTGGTTGGTCATAACGAGAGGCGACGCAAAAATGCAGTTGACTATCGTGGAGATTAATTTCTTCTTTTTGAACGATGAACATTAATAAACCTTGAGGCAAGCATGTGATTGAAATAAAATTTCCCGTTGAGATCTTGAAACTCAAATCATTCTTGCTGGCCTCTAAACATGCTCTCTATCTTCTGTCAATATTTTCATATGCTACGATTGTTGCTGTTGTAAGTTACAACTATGGATGATTAATGACATCAAATTTTACTATATTTTGGCTTGAGAAAAATGGAATACAGGGATTTTAATTGAGGTCCATGTGTTTGGTTGAAAAATAATAGTTGAGGAGATTTTAGTTCCTCCAATACGGACAAATTTGGAGGAGAGGAAAATATCTTAGTTATGTCAGCGAAAAAGAGATAGTGATACAAACCAATCCCTTTTTCAAACATATTTATTATTCACGTCATATTTATTTTTATATCTATTTTCTTATCACATACATCATATATCTTTTCTTTCATTAAATTTTGTTAGGTGCACTTCAAATATAGATTAATACTTTAGATATATATTATATTATATAAAGCTAATTACACCTCGTTCTTATCAATATTGATTTCGTTTTAAGATAATTTAGAATAGAACACAATTGAGGTGTTGTTTATCAAGAGCTAGGTGTTACTTATCAAGACTACACGTCGTCTATTGAGAATTATGTATTGTCTACCAAGATTATGTGTTACCTACCACCACTAATGGTAAACTATTTGACCATAAGTCGACTTATCCAACTACCTTTCGGACTACCAAAGCTAATGACGTACTACTTGGAACTTAGCATAATTTAGATCAAATAACTTGCTCATAAGGTAAATGGGTCATTAAGTCACCTAGACCCAATTGTCCTATAAATAATAAAATCATCGAGGTAAATATTTATTTTCATTATTTACATCATTAACTGTTATTTGAAACACTTGACTAACTTGGACATCAGAGTGTTTTCTGTAAGCATACTTCCTCTCGGTTTTGAAAAGACGAAGACCTAGAGCATCTCGGGTGGAAGACATGAAGTTGGAATCACACCTTTTCTCGGTCTAAAACTACCTCCAAGCCCTAGAAAAACTTGAAGGGTCTTCATAGGGAATCTCAGCCTTGTAAGAACAATTAGCATTCATTGTGGGGCTGAGATATAAATTGTGAAGAAAGTGTTACATGATGCCTATGAGAAGTAAGATGGCAAGTACAAGAGAAGTTGGAAATCCCTCTAGTGAGATGACCATGCTAATGGCAATGCAAAAAGACTTTCTTACAATCTGGACCTTATTCAACCTTTAACATATTTCAGCCTTATTCGACCTCTACCATATCTCGGCCTTGTTCGGCCTCAGCACATCTCGGCCTTGTTCAGCCTCTGCGTATCAACCTCAACCTCTTTGCCTTGATATCTTAGCCTCTACTTATCGGCCTCAACCTCTCGGCCTCAACCTATCGGTTTCAACCTCTATGTCTTGGCCTCAACCTCTCAGCCTCAACCTCTCAATCTCAACATATAAGCCTGTACATATTGACCTCAACATATCGACCTCTTCTTGTTGGCCTCTCCCACTCGGCCTCAACCTCTTGGCCTCAACCTCATAATTGCAAAATCTATCAACTTTTTAGTCTTGATAACTCCATCTTGTTCGGACCCCATATATCTTCAACATTTCGACCTCTACATCTCTCTGCCTTTTTCGACCTCGGCATATCTCGAATTCGTTCGACCTCAACATGTTGACCTCGTCCTCTTGATCGCAAAATTTGTCGACTCTTCAGCCTTGGTAGCTCGACCTCGTTTGGACTTAACAGCTTGGTCTCGTTCAACCTTAACCATTCATCCTTGATCTCTTCGTCGCGAAATCTATCGACTTTTCATTTTTGACAGTTCGACCTGTATATGTCGACCTCGACTTCTCAATCTCAGCATCTCGGCCTTTACTTATTTGTCTCAACTTTTCATCCTTAACATTTGGCCTACATGTTGACCAATGTTGACTCGGAACATCTCAACCTAACATATCTCAACCAATAATAACCTGAAATATCATGATTGAAGATGGCTTGAAGCATCCTGACCTATGATTGACTTATTTTAACACGACACTTCATTTATAAAATAAAGGTTCTCACTTTCATAATTCTATTTGACTATTTTGCAAGCAAGTAAGCTGCTTGGCGCCTACATAAACGGTAGTCGAACCTTCCATGCAGTTCCGTACCGCTTACATAAGCGGTTCTGGTTGAACCTTTCATGTAGTTCCCTACCACCTACCAAGGTGGTCTTGGTTGAACCTTCCATGTAATTCCCTGCCACCTATATAGGCGGTCCTAGTCAAACCTTCCATGCAGTTTCCTACAGTTGACCAAGGCAATCTTGGTCAAACCTTCCATACAATTCCCTACCACCTACCTAAGTGAACCTAGTTTAACCTTTCATACAGTACCTTGCCGCCTACATAGGTGGTCCTGGTTGAACCTTTCAAGCTGGTTACCTTGTTAGTCTTAGTTTCACAACTCTCAAACTCGTGTGTTGACTACCTTGTCGGTCTTGATTGAACAACTCTCGTGTGATGCCTACCTTACTGACCTCAGTTGAACAGTTCTCGTGTGTCGTCTATCTTGCCGAGTTTGGTTGAACAACTCAAATTAACAAGCCTTGTGTGCTACCTATCTTGTTGGCTCTGGTTAAACAACTCTTGTGTGTTACCTACCTTGTTGATCTTGATTGAACAACTCTCATATTCTTATGTTGCCTACCTTATCAAGCCTTAGATGGGTAAAGTAACTTAGATTTTTTTCCAACAGTAATTGATGGAAATGTACAAAAGCAAGGTTATTCTCGACTACATATACGTCAATATAAATATACAAGTTATAAAAGACAAGAGGAAGAGATGATTTTTGAACGGAGGCAACTTTCTGCCTCCTCACTTCGTTTCCTGTGTAGCCTGACAAGTGTTCACCACTCACATTTAGTCAGACCTTACATCCCATCATTTAAACCTCTATGTCACTATGCTCCTTGAGGTTGACGATTACTATAAATGTAAGGTTACTATTAAAGACACAAAGTTTCTTTTCATTTATAAAACTCTACAATACGACTACCAAATGCATATTATCAGTATCATGTTTGATAAGTCAGTTGAAGGCCAACTACCACTATTTTACTAAAGTTTTTCATATGCCTTTAAGTCATGAAAAGACTGAGGAGCTCGGGTACTATATATGACTTATTACCCTTTGGCATAGAACACACCCTAGGTGCTACATATCAAAATTTAGGTGATGCATACCAATACTATGTACTGCCTGTTGAGAGCTATGTGTTATTTACCAAGTTATGTGCGATTCGTGAATCGAGCTTTGAACATGGCACTTAACGTGTCAAAAGAGTCCATTGAGTACGAGGGTAGTGTATAGTACCAGTTCAAAGCTAGCTCGTCTAAAGTGGTAAGAAACAAACTACATAAAACTCTTTTACCCTAAGTGTGAATACAAACCTAGATTAGATAAGCTATCATATGGGTAGTCGAGTCAATTGTTCTGGCGTACTTGTGGATGTTAATGAGAATCACCTTTAGAATCCTGCCTTAGGCTACTTTCTTCCCAATTTTAGTTTCATGTCGGAATGTCCATTAGAATTTAGAGACTTTGTTGACTCCTCATCTTAGTTGGGGTTATAGTGTGTTCGCTTGTCGTGATCTTGCTTCAAGTGGTGAGATTGATCGAAAGTCTCCCCAGCTTTGCCTCGAGTTCACTTGTTCCAATCTCTTCGGGATCTATGTTGAACTGATTGGTCGCGACTCTCATGGGAATCCCACCAAGATTATGGATAGCAGTTTTTTCCTAGGAGTTGTGCGGGCCTCCCTCTTGAAGGTTTTCCTGGCATGCAGAGGTCCGACCTTCTCTGTGATGCCCTCATTGTGGGGACTCCTTGTTGACCAATGAGTGTAATAATTGTACTACTAGTGGAAAGGTCATTTGTTAAGGATGACGATGTGACTTTTCATTTTCTAGGCCGATCAACTTTTGATTCAGTGCTTGAAAATCTGTTTAATGTTGAATGTGTATGGCTTTGAGCCTCAAAGTCATAACATTTTTACTATATTTATAAGATTTTTAAGTCATATAGTTCATACTACAAATAATATCAAAAAAATATTAAATAATACCAACAAATATAATAACTTATTATATATAATAATTAACAAAATACTAATAAAAAGTAACACCTTACCTTATTTATCAAATATTATAAAAATACTGTTAATATGTAAATATTTATATACTAACAAATATATTTTAAAATATTTTCTAATGACACTTTAAATTAACAAAGTTCAATGAATCTCATTTTTACATTTAACATATTTATTAAATCGTATGTAAACCGTTGCACACAATAATAAGTTCAACTCCACAAAAGTGACATTTACAAATCAAAGTAGTCTCTAGTGTAATTTGTTACGGTGTGATGTACTCGAGCCGAGCATTGCAGGTTTTGAAGACTTGGCGGCCCTACCACTCCTCAATAGCTCCTTCTGATTTTTCTACAAAGTCTTATCAAATAAAGAAAGAATTGTTCTTTAGGCCAAGGCGTGGGCAGACCTATAATGAATAAAGAAAGAATTGTTACCCACAACGCTTTCTTTTTCTTTAATTAATAAAAATCTACTGTTGCAAATTATCACTCAATCCACATAATGAATTTCTTACTTTGAGTTCCAACCATTTAACATGCTTTAATTCGGTTTTTAATTTAAATATAAATAATTAAACTAGGGTTAAATATGTTTTTAGTCCCTAAACTATTTCTGGTTTTCGTCCCTCTTTCAAAGTAAGGTATAATTTGGTCCTCATTTTTTTCGAAAATTCGTTTTAATCCTCGAAAACTAAACCGTGTTTAAAAATTTGGTCCTCATTTAGCAACAAATGAGGACTAAAACCAAAATTCCGAGGATTAAAACGAACGTTTCGAAAAGAATGAGGACCAAATTGTACCTTACTTTGAAAGAGGGACGAAAACGGCCAATAATTTAGGGACTAAAAACATATTTAACCCTTAAACTAATAATTTTTTAAAAATTTATCTATACATAATCAAATTTAAGATATGGTTGCTTATAAATTACTTTTTAATTTATTTCAACAATCTTTCTAAGATCTACTTACATAATACAATTAAAGATTGATTGCGATTTTTTTATGGGTGACAACTTTTTATAGTTTTAGATTCTCAATCCTTTCGTACGATGTTTTTATAAATGGAAAAATAAAATATCATTTTCTTGTAAAATATTATATTCAACTGACAAGTGTTAAATATTAAACTATTTAGTTGATAAGATTTGTTTGTTTTTATTTTTATGTCCAATTAAACATTTGCTTCAGTCTACTGATGGTTGTCCAATTATCTTCCTAAACAGTTATGCTCTCAAATCTTTACTAGAACAAAATGCACTATTTGTTTTCTCCAATTCCCTGTACTTAAAGAGTTATATTCATTGAAACAAAAAAAAATTTATATATATATATACAAAAATATATTTTCTTATATTCATTATGTAAATATATTGGGAATGTTTTTTTCATAATAATCTATTCTTTACCACAACCATCTCGATATTCACAAAATGAATAGGAAAATCTTACGTGTACATTTTTCTATATATATGTTTCCTTCCCAACACCTAATAAAAAAGTAATATTTATACTTTTCTAGTTAATTTTTTCTAAATTATTTTATATTTTAAAACAAGTGTTATTTATTTGGGATTGGAAGGGTGTATATGAGAAGTTGGGTGTTTGCGTATCATCAAATGAATATCAATGATTTTAACTGGCTTACAACGTCATAAAATCTATTTTGAAGAAATTTATTAGTGAAAATGTTGACTATTATCAAAGTTAATAGATTTTATTATATTTTCCTGAATTATAGATAGAGTAGTAGGAGCTTGACAGGCACACGTGAAATTACATTCATTTAACACGTTTATTTTTCTTTTTTCTTTCCAAATTTATTTTTAATAAATAAAATCATCAATGAGACTCACAATCTACAGCATGTCATATGAATATTAAATTCGATATCCGAGTCAAAGTAAAAGTAACGTTATTGTTATGGATAATGTGATGTAGGATTTGTTATCACAATACATTTGTATAAGAATACAAACCTTTGTTTTAAGTTTTAAGATTATTTAATATGATTTTCATCAAAAAAGCCTTCACATACTACTTGAACAAGGATTTAAATTTCATTTTCTACGTTTGGATAAGATGCTCTACGCTATTTTTGCTTATCTAAGCTATTAAACATTTGTTTAAGAAACATACCATACCTTGAGATAGATTTAACATAACTTAAATATTTTGTATTAGCATATATATTTAGGATCATAGTGTCTTCTTCTTTAAACAGTATTTTGTCTTGTGCTTAACTTAAAGTATCAAAAATAGTTCAACGACTTGTACGTGTTTTTCTCTTGGATGGTATTACTGGCTTACCACACTAAGTAAATAATTAATGTATAATCTTATGTGTGATAGATAAATTAGTTTTCATATCAATATTTGATATTGACTATTTTCTATGGAATAATTATCTTCATGTTTACCTTTATGATCCAATTCAAAAGGAATTCTCAAGATTATACATCCTAGTTTAAGTGTTACTTTGAGGAGATCAAGCATATACTTGTAGATGAAAATTTCATTTAAATAAGCAATTTTTATTATGAGAAAATACTTCCATTTTTTCAAGTTTTTCATTTCAAAATAACTACCAATTTTTCCTTTAAAAGAATTATTTGTTTCATCTCTTCTCCCATAATCATATTATCCATATAGACTAGTAATAGAACAAATTTAATTGTAGCAATGTTTTATGAATATAGTATCTTCTCCTTCAATTTTTTTTTATATCATAAGAAAACAATTTATTACCTAAATCTCTCCAACCATACCTTGGAGATTACTTAAGACCATACAAGATCTTTTTTATGATGTATAATTATTCCTAATACTATGAGTTTCAAAACTTTGACAAAACTCTCCATGTAAATTTATTGCTCTAAAGTTTCACCAAGGAAGATATTGTTTTCATCTGATTGGTCATTATGCCAAAAAAACATTTTTATACAAATTAAAAAAAGTATTTTATACAGGTTTTCAAACCATATAGAAGCAGGAGTATAGAAAATATTCTACTTTTTATATCGGTTCTGAAACCAGTATAAAAAGTACACTTTTTATACCAATTCTAAAACTGATAAAGAAAGTTCACTAGAAGAGGGATAAATTTGTATATGAACAAAACTTTTTATACCGATTAGAGCTCCAACCAATATAAAAAGTTTGACTTTTTACATCGGGTATGACTTTAATCGATATGAAAAACATAACTCTTTGTACCGGTTAATGTTACAACCGGTATAAAGAGTGACTTTTTTTTCCAATACCAAGTCTGTATGTTCGACGATCCAATACAAACCTGCATAAAATTCAATCCTAAAACAAACACAAAATACAATCTAGATATATATACAAGGAACAAAATAATCAATATACTTCCAATTATTTACACATCAAATAATAGTTCCTAACCTCAATGTATAATGAATACATATAATATTTACCTAACATCATCTAAAAACACTTAAAAGAAATATAGCCTAATGCTTCTGATCATCTTTCAGGACCTCTTGCTCCATCGGAGATGCATTATCGAATATCTACGCAAAAAACAATTTAAGTCAAGTTATAATGATAAGGACTTAAGATGTTAGCCATAAAATGTTTACGTTAACAAATTTCATGATTTTCTACCACCGCACCACTTTTTGTACATGATGAATTTCAACTGGTATAAAATGTTGCTATAAAAAGTGTTTTTGCCCTAGTGGATATAAATCCTAATTAAAATGTTCTAATAGAGAACAAATTGAACTATATCCATCTTTACTACAAGAGAAAATGTCTCATCATAGCCAATTCCTACAAGTTTTAATGCATCCCTTTGTAATGTATTTATACATGTATATTGCCTTATATGTCTTATATTTTTTGTAAATATCCTTTTGCACCCTATAACCATTTGGGTTAAATATGTTTTTAGTGTCATAACTTTAATTAAAAATTGGAATTAGTTCCTTTTTGAAACTTTGACCCAATTTAGTCCTTCAACTTTAGAAATGTATGGATTTAGTCTTTTTAACCAAATTTTGTTAAGTTTATTTGACGTTTCAAACGCATTTCATGATAGCATTTAAGTAGTTTACACTATTTGACATATTTTTTCTTCAATGTTAGTTGAAAAATATATTTGAAACCTCAAATAAATTTAAAAAAGTTTTGTTAAAAGAACTAAATTCACGTTGTTCTAAAGACGAAGGACTAAATTAATCCAAAGTTTCTAAAACTTTTAACCCTAACAATTTTATCTCTTGATTTTTCCATAATTTATCATGTTGAGTTTCTTTCTAATGCATTCATTTCATCTCTTATTGTTTGAATCCAATATTCACTTTTAATATTGAGGTACAATTTTTTTCTGACATTAATAAAAATAATAAAACTTTGATATTTACATGAAATAAGAGATGAAATTGGTATATTCTCAACAAGAGTTTCTCACTATTATTTTTAAGATCTTAATTTCGAGTAAAAATATCTCTTCTTATTTTGAAGTCAAAATGAATTATTTTTTTATTTATATTCTCTTAAAATAAATGGGTAAGTTCAGACCCATTTATGGTGGATTTATATGTTAAACATGGAGCATGATACAAAATTAGATATGATAATGATAGGAAGGATAGCTTCTCCGTTTCAAGTGATTTCTCGCATTGAAGTCCATGGTTAATAATAAATGATTATGATACGTGGAAAGGCAACCTTAAGGTGATAATGACATAATAAATGTGAAGAAGATACTATTTGTATTCTTTTTTGTAAGCTTATTGAAATCAGAAAAGAAAAAAGTTACAAATTTTCAAATCTTTTCTAAGTTTTTAATGAGATGCAGTAGTGCAAATATACGAGTTAACATAGAAAAAACGTAACCTATGTTAAGGAGGTGATATTTTTGAAAATATTGTAAAGTATAAGTTAGTGTTTAGATAAAACCATAGCATAAACCTCCCTAAATAAGGTTACTTTCTTTAGTTTTTACTTATCCATAAAAGCCCATATTCTCTGTGGTGGTTGCAGAAGTCGATGTTTTTCCTCCACCACGAAAGAGAAGCTTTTCTTTCCACCTTAAGGTTCTTATTGGTTTTTGTTTGGAAACAGCCATAAGTGATTGCATTTAGGTTCATTGTAGTTTTCCTTGTCATTTTTATTCATCCTCTCTTTGCTTATAGCCTATAAATAACCTCAACGTTGCAGTTCAACCATTGAAACAGTGATGTGTTTAGAGCTTCTTCATAGATTCACAGCACGGTAGAGAGAAGAAGGCTTAAAGGAGAAGAGAGAGAGACAAGATAAGCCAGAGAAAAAGGAAATATTATTGATTGATTGATTCACTGAGTACAGAAAAGGGGAGAGATATATAAAGGGAAGGATAACTACAAAAGCGGGTCATGCAACCTAACCGAATGGTTATAAAAGGTGTACCAATATTATCAGCCCCCCTCAAGCTGGGCATAAATGTTTTGGAGACCCAGCTTGGAACGAAGAAGTTGAAAAATAGGGGGAGGTAACGGTTTGGTTAATATGTCGGCAATTTGCATAGTTGTGGAGATGGGGATAAGCTTGATCAGCCCAGCTGCAACCTTTTCACGTACAATGTGGCAGTCAATGTCAATGTGCTTTGTACGTTCATGAAAAACTTGGTTAGAAGCAATTTGTATGGCAGATTGGTTGTCGCAGTAGATGAGGGCAGGAGTCGTGTAAGTAACGTGGAGATCATGAAGCAGATATGTAAGCCACTGCATTTCACACACAGTGCTGGCGAGCGAACGGTATTCAGCCTCAGAAGAACTACGGGAGACCGTCGGTTGTTTCTTGGAACGCCATGAAATGAGAGAGTTTCCAAGATAGATAGTGAACCCAGTGACCGAACGGCGAGTATTAGGACAGGTGGCCCAATCAGAGTCACAAAAAGCTTTCAGTTGGATAGTAGAGTTGCACGGAAAATGAATACCAGTACCAGGTGTACCTTTGAGATATCGTAGGATACGAGTAGTGGCTTGTTGATGGGCAGTCGTGGGGGCAGACATAAATTGACTGAGGTGATTGACGGCAAAGGTAATGTCCGGACGGGTGGTGGTAAGGTAGATTAGTTTCCCAATAAGACGACGATAAGAGGCAGCAGCATCACCATTCAAAGACGAATCGATATTAGTGGCAGAATGTTTGTGAACCATGGGAGTAGGGACAGGAGAGCTGTCAAGCATGCCAGTTTCAGCAAGAAGATCGAGGACATACTTTCGTTGGCTAAGGTGGATGCCTTTGGAGTTGCGGGCGACTTCAAGGCCGAGGAAGTAAGTTAGATCACCAAGATTCTTTATGCGAAAAGTTGAATGAAGAAGATTGGTGATGCGTTGGATTTCTCCATCATTGTTTCCGGTTATGAGTATGTCATCAACATAAATGAGAATTGCCGTAATGTATTGTCCATCATGTTGCAAGAAAAGAGAATTGTCAGATGTTGAACAGTTATAATTATGGGACAATAAGAAAGTATGTAACTTAGCATACCATTGTCGGCCAGCTTGTTTAATACCATATAAAGATCTCTGCAGTTTGCAAACTTGATTCGGTGTGGAAGTGGTAAGACCAGGAGGAACTTTCATATAGACATCTTCATGAAGATCACCATGGAGGAAAGCATTGTTAACATCCAACTGTTTTAGTGACCAATTCTTTGTGGCAGCTATGGCAAGAAGGAGCCGGACGGTAGTGAGCTTGGCGACAGGAGCAAAAGTTTCTAAGTAATCCAACCCTTCTATTTGGTTGTATCCTTTGGCGACCAAACGTGCTTTATAACGATCGACCGAGCCATCAGAATTGTATTTAATTTTGTAAACCCAACGACAACCAATAGCAGTTTTATTAGGGGGTAAAGTGGTGAGGACCCAAGTATTGTTAGCCTGTAGGGCATCAAGTTCAACACACATGGCAGTAACCCATTCGGGATTTTTAGAAGCAACAGAATAAGAGTTTGGTTCAGTATTAGAAGTTATAGACAAAATAGTATGCTTGTAATGATTTGAAAGACGATTGTAGCAAAGATAATCTTTGATGGGGTAGCGGACAATGCTATTAGTTTTATAATCTTTTAAGTAAGCCGGAGTCGTTCGGGGTCTAGAAGAACGCCTTACACTTTCAGAGATATCATTACAATTATTATCAAGCTGAGTGATATCTGTAGGTGTGTTGTGAGAACCGGTCGACAAGTCAGTAATCAAATTACCGGGCGGTCTATCAGCAGTAGAAGAGCCGAGCGGTATATCATTAGTGGTGGGGCCGTACGGTAGGAGATGATCATAATTATGGGTGTAGTTAGTTGGCAGAGGAAGGGATAAAGAGTTCTCGGTTTTTTGAATATTGTGATATGGAAAAACATTTTCATGGAAAACAACATTACGGGAAACTTCAACCTTATGATTTTTGAGATTTAGGAAAAGATAACCTTTTGTGTGTCGTTTGAAACCTAAGAAAATTCCAGGGACAGCACGATCATCAAATTTCTTTCTGTGAGCAGTAATAGTGTTGGCATAGCAAAGACAACCAAAAACACGCAACATGGATAGGTCACAAGAAGACCCATGAAGACGATCATGTGGCGTATCATTTTGTAGAATAGGTGTGGGCATCTGATTGATCAAAAAAACAGCATGTTGAGCTGCATAACACCAGAAGACAGTTGGTAAATGTGAATGAAAAAGGAGGGCACGTGTGATATTTAAGATGTGTTGGTGTTTGCGTTCGACCACACCATTTTGTTCAGGTGTTTCAACACAAGTGGTTTGGTGATTAATGCCCTTATTTGAGAAGAGATCATGCATATTGAACTCAACACCATTGTCAGTTCGTATTATTTTAACCTTTTTATTAAACTGAGTTTCTATATTGCAGAGAAAAGTAAGAATATGGTTTTTAACAGAAGATTTATCTAGCATAGGTATAATCCAAGTGTAACGCGAAAAATCATCAACAATGGTCAACAGATATTTAAAACCATTCATAGAAGCAGTGCTGGGGCCCCATATGTCAATATGCAGAAGATGAAAGGAACATGATGAATGAGATGTACTAGCAGTATAAGGAAGTTTCTTTTGTTTAGCACGATGGCACGCATCACAAGGAATTTGAGTGTCATTTGTTATATAAACATGTTTATTTTGTAAAAGATGTAACCTATCATTTGAAAGATGGCCAAGACGAGCATGCCACAGATTTGGAGTCTGAATAGAGCATATTAAAGGACTACAACTAGTATCATTTTTACAAACAGATGAGTCAAAGAGATATAATCCATTGTGATGTCTAATCAAACCAATCTTCTCTTGACTTTGGGTGTCCTGCATGATGCAGCCGGAAGGAGAGAAAATTAGTGTACAATTAATGTTAGCAATAAGCTGTGAGACAGATATAAGATTGAATGAGAAGTCAGGAATATATAGCACATTAGAAAGATGGAATTTAGAGTGAAACCGAACAGTGCCCTTGTAATGAGCTTGGAGAATTTTTCCATTTGGTAATGTTATCGAAATAGGGGTAATCTTTTGATAAAAGGAGAAAATTTTTAAAGAGATGCAAACATGATCGGTGGCACCCGAATCAAGGAGCCATGTATTATCCGAATGAACGTGAAGAGCAGAAACAATATTACCTGGAGAGGTGTTGGTGGAGAGTGTCCCTACTTGATTAATGTGAACATTGGGAGCATTAGATTCAGATTTGTTGAACAGGTCGGCAAGAATTTGATATTGTTGAGGTGTGATTTGAATGGTCTCGGTAGAAGAATGATCAGGATCCAATCCGTTCGGTTGAATGGCATCACGGGCGGTTGAAACATTATGAATATGGCCGAGTTTGTTATCGGAAAACTTATGGCCAGGAGGATATCCATGTTTCTTGAAACACACATCTATGGTATGGCCAGTTTTACGACAGTATGTGCAGATCTTTCGATTGTTGTTGTTGGTGGTTTTTGCATTCCGGTGATCTTGGTTTGGAAAACCATGTTTTTTGAAGCAGGTGTTTTCTTGATGACCAACCCGATTGCAGTAGGTGCAAGTAATAGTGGTAGAACCGTTCGGTTGACAAGGAAAATTAGAATAGGAAATAGTTTTCATACTAGCAGTAACATGATCAGTCATGATATGACGTTCTTGTTGGATAACAAGAGAAAAAATTTTCGAAATTGGAGGAAGAGGGTCAAGAAGAAGAATATGAGATTGTATATTGGTATACTGAGAATTCAAACCTCGGAGAAGTTGCATTGCACGATCTTCGTGTTTCCGTTGAGAAAGAATCGAAGAAACAGTGCAAGAACATTTGGATTTGCATATACAGACAGGATCTGGGCGAAAACTATCAAGTTCATCCCAAATGATTCTGAGTTTGGTAAAGAATTCAGTGACAGAAAATTCGCCTTGGGACAAGGTGGTGGCTTCCATTTGTAATGTGGAGATCCTTGCAAGGTCACCTTGGGCAAAACGGATCTTCAGGTCGTTCCATATGTCGATAGCATTGTCCATCCAAATGATGCTCTCACGGATGGAGGGAGATACCGAGTGTAACAGCCAATAAACCACCATACTATTACAGCGGAACCAAGCTTGAAACGTAGCATCAGTCTGTGCAGGTTGAGGCGCGGATCCAAGAACGAATTCCACCTTGTTCTTGGCAGAAAGAGCCGTAAAGAAGGATCTGTTCCATGAATGATAGTTTGTATTGTTGAGTACGGGTGAGACAAGGGATATGGCGGGGTTTTCATTGGGGTGAAGATAAAGGTATGAATGTGTAGAATCGTGGGTTAGGATATTGGCTTCAGGGGTAGCCATTCAAGGAGAGGAAAGAAACAAGAACAAGATTGGAGTAAACAGAGAAATCAGAGAGCAGCAGAAATAACTTCTGATACCATCATAGATTCACAGCACGGTAGAGAGAAGAAGGCTTAAAGGAGAAGAGAGAGAGAGACAAGATAAGCCAGAGAAAAAGGAAATATTATTGATTGATTGATTCACTGAGTACAGAAAAGGGGAGAGATATATAAAGGGAAGGATAACTACAAAAGCGGGTCATGCAACCTAACCGAATGGTTATAAAAGGTGTACCAATATTATCACTTCTTAGTGCCTTTACTTTCCCATTGTTCTTGTAGCAGTGACCTATGTAGTTTATTTTAATAAAAGAAAGTTATGGTTTCTATGAACCATAACCTTTTAGAAATTATATGCTAAAATTTTGAACCGTAATCGAAAATGATTATTTTATATTATGTCTTGATAGACTGAGTTTTTAATAGTAGTCTAATATCTAAAATAATTGTAGTTGAATGTCCTCACTGGTCATGTTATTTGTTCAAAATAATATTTTACATAACTTTTATAAAATGTAAGAACGAAATTGGTATATAGTTCAAATGAAATACAATTTTTAAAAATAATTTAATATGAAAGACATATTTAATCTTTTTTATATCAATAAAATTATTCACAGATTTTATTATAGAGTAACCACAAACTCGATAAACTGTGATTGATGTGTTTACGCGAGTATCAAAAGATTAACTTCCCAATTTATTTTATCTCCATAGACTCTTTCAGTTTATCTCAACATGATTTCTATGGATGAAACTATAAAAAGATTACAATTTTCAACAATCATATTAGATTACATTATATACACAGTCGATTAAGTCATGTTTCACCTAACATAATTAATTATATAATATAAAAACTAAAATAATAACATAATAATAATAATAAAATTATAAAATAATACAAAAAAATTAAGAAAAATAATAGTAATAATATTATTAAAAATCTAAATAATAATAAAATTGTAATTTATTATTCAATTATAATTAATTTAAAGATAATTGTTTATTTTATAAATTGTTTTAAATTTATTGTATTAACTAAATCATTCACAAACTTTTATTTTTAGATTTTTTTTCACTTCTTAATTTTTTTTTCTTGGATCCAAACATCATTTTTTTCCTCTCTTACTCTTCCTTTCTTTTCTTTTCCACTCCTCAAATTTGCTCCTTATTCCAAAGCAACACAAAATGAACTCATGATTCAAAATGAGCCTATATATTATAGAGTAACCACAAGAAGTAACATTAAGGAGTTATGAAAGAGGAATAAATTAGTTGTTTTGAACTACTATACATGAGCCGGGACCTAACTAAACATTTTGAAATATATAAGAAAGATTGTTAGGTTTATTAATAAAGTAAAATAAATGTTCAAAATAGAAAAATGTTCAATATCACTCGTGTTCAATATTTTAAGAATCACTTGGAATAAAAATAAATGGAAAAAATTATGTATGCCTAGATCTAAACTCAATTAGACATAAGCCATACAACTAGAATGCTAAGAAGAACCCTCTAATGGAACATTGAAAAACTGTAAAGAAAGTTCTAAGATATTAAAATGGAATAAAGAATCACATGATTACACATAGAAGGTTTGACCACTCATGGCTATGTATTTGTTTTAGGTGGAAGAGCAATATCATTAAAAAGTTCTAAGCAATCAATTATTGTTGTATCTACATTGTAGCTAAATTTGTAACATTTTTTAATGTCATATTGCTAGGCCACTGAAAATATATTTTAATAACTTTACAATAATGGTTTTAGCCTAAGAACTTGCCAAAATTCACGTGAAATTTAAGGGATAAAATGAAAATTCAAATTCAAATGAGATCTAGAATATTCTCTTTATTAGGCCGAGATTTCAATTACATGTATCATGGTTGCTCCATGTTTTCCGTGTCTTGCTTTGGATAAACCTTTGTCCTTTGGCCAAGAGTCCTTTAATTTCTTGGCCTTTGGTTTATTTGCTAATTGAAACTCAATTTCGAATCCAAAATACAATTACAAATTTAAAGAAAATAAAATCTACAATTACAATTAGAAAATACAATCATACGAAATTATATTCTAATATACAGTTTACAAGCAAAATATTTTATTCTCCAATAACAATACTAATGTTGTCAAGATCATTTTCAACCATGCCCTCATCCTATTATTTCAACTCTTATGATAAATAACCCTTTAACAAAAACTAAAAAGATTACCTCTCAATACATTTATTGAGCACGTTTAAAATATAGATCTTATGGTTATAAATGATGGTTGATTATTGTGTTTATTTCGAATTAAATGATTGATAATTTTAGCTCATTTATGACATATTTGTGTTCTTATGTTTGCATCCATATTTGTATTAGAGTAATGTAATTAAACGCGTTGAGTCAGTTATCAACTCTAATTAAATTTATTTACATGAATGATAAGTTTAATTTCAATTTGTGGTACATGGACTGAATTGATAGATGTACAATTATCATTTCTCATTCTTAATTATGATAAGGAATGATTTAGTTGGACCAATCCAGAATACTAATCAATCAAATGAGTGGGTCATAACAGAATGAAGTCTTTTTTTCTACTAAACGTGAGATTACTAATCTATATTAAACGTATGAACTCATGTTGTGGAGAGAGATCATAAAACTGATAGTTTAATTGTGCAAAAAGGTGGGTTTTCTGCCTTGGCCATGCCATACACTTCCAAAAATATTCAACTTCAATGGCTATTAACAATATTATTTTATGCCAGTGATAGAAATGTTCTATCCAAAAAATTAGAGGGTAAAAGTCATGTAGAGGACAGCTAAAATCAAGGCCCCTGATTCCAAGTTCTTTAACCAAGCTCTCTAATAAAAAAGAATTAAATAAGCGGCTTCAAATGCAATGCTGAATGATGTCCTAGTAAAAGAAAAGAGAAATTGAAAATTAGAAACTTTTCCCCAGAAAAAATGCATTCTACTAAATCATTATCTTCTCCAAATCTTAGCTAGGGTGAGAAATAGCTTTTGTGAAAGTTACCTGAGATTTGCGGTATGATCAGCAATTTGGTAGACTGTACAAAGATAATGCAAAAAGAATCACCATTTGATGCGTATCAGAAAAGAAAGGTCATCATATCATAATTGAAAGGAACCAACCTTAGTCACGCCTTATGCTTAGCATTTTCAATGCTAACTCCCACGCGACAATTGTTGCAGCATTAGCAGGAAATGCTCGACTTATAGTAGGACCTAAACCTGCATAGCACCCCTTAAATCCAGCCCTTTGGTAGACCTACAAATAAAACCACTTTTGGTACATTGTTTTTCTTAATATATAAATGATTGGCAATTACAGAATCAATGTAGAAATATTTAGAGAGCTTACTGAACTCAAGACCCGAAAAGGATTTCTTGGACAGTTTTTGTCAGGGTTTGTCTGAATTAAAGTCTTTGCCACGTCAAGAGGCAAAACCGTCAACCAAAACTGGTATAACAATCAACAAAAATCACAAAAAGTAACAAAAGAAGCTTCAGTATGGTTAATATACATAGCATAGTAGTTGCCAACTACAGTAGAAAAAAACATGTTTAGTTATCAAGATGCTTACACCAACACCACCAAGACCTCCAGCAGCAATCCCGATTCCAATATCAACCAGGTTGCTGTAATTGGATGAAGAAACTTTGATATTTGAATGCATTTGATGACGCACATATTCGTAGACACTCATAAAGACAGCATTCCCTATAGATTCTCTAAGCAATGTTGTACAACCTCCACGAAAAATTCCTTTCACCTGAAGGGAATACCGTCAGGTATAACACATTAATCGTGGTTTTGCAGAATGTTAAAGAATTTTCTCACCCCTTCAGTTTTTACTGTTTTAAGAGCACAATCAAGGGGACTACTGTATCTACTGGACTTGGGAACCAAAGAGTCGGTGCCTTGTATCTGCATCCTA
This sequence comes from Vigna umbellata, assembly GCF_029865625.1. Taxonomy (NCBI): domain Eukaryota; kingdom Viridiplantae; phylum Streptophyta; class Magnoliopsida; order Fabales; family Fabaceae; genus Vigna; species Vigna umbellata. The sequence continues at coordinate 51,621,444 of NC_142165.1, read as the reverse complement.
CACTGTAGAAATTCAAATTTTGAATTGGTATGGTTATTAGAGACAATAAAGGTACCAATGGCACAGGATCACTTTACCTTTATCAGCTCTGTTGGACCTAACACAAAACTGATGATGGCACCACTATAAGCTGCAGACGGTATTATTACTTGCGGCCGTGGTTCCCCACTTTGAACTCCCCCCTAGATTAGTTTAGGTAAACAAAGGAAAAGATATGAACTAAAGCCATACTAAGATTAAAGATAAATCACAAATGATACTCACAAAACTAAAAAGATTATTAAAATTCATCTCATAAGGAGTGTGCTAATTGATGCAATGTCAAATCAAGATAAACATCATTTAAGCCATTACAAGCACACCTGAAGGTACATTTTTGTCTGGGAATAAATACCAAAAAATAGTGATCCTTCTACTGCCATCCCAACAAAAGATGATGTTGCTCCTCTATAAAGTCCTTTGATCTGTAAGAGTTAGTACAAAATTACATTTAAAAACTCTCAAGTCAATTCCCTTGACATCAATGATTAAAACTAAACGCAAAAACATAACATATTGTTAGACATATTTAAATCATTTATAGACCTCTAGTTAATGTTTATGCCTTTGAGACAGTTACACATTGGCATAATATGGATCTCTGTATGCCTTTGGGAGAGTTACCCATTTACATAATGTCAGTCTCTGTGACTAAGTTCAAGAATTCCACCATTGTCCCTCGGATCCATTCTTCATAATTAAATTGAAATTCAACACAAAACGGGTCCATGCCTTATCTATCTACACTTAAAGCCAACTCACTCTTGCGTGATTGGGTCCCCAACTAACAAGGTATCAGCTTAAGCTTTTAGGAGAACAACTCTTGGACACAGCAATTCAATGTAAGACAAAATAAAGTATATTTAATCATACTTCACTTATCACCTAAAATCTTCAGTATAATAAGACATACTTTACACGTTAAACCCATTTCTAAAGTTTGGCTCAGGGATCATAAATTCTAACTCCAATTTTGGAGGAATAACGTATCATAAAACAAAATGTTAAAAGTCACAATGAAAAAAGCATCAGAACAGAATAGAAAGGAAAATAGTAGATTTGAACATATGTAGCTTCTTAGTTCTGACTTTACAGTATAAGTGATGTCAAGTATAGCAAGATTTCTACAAATACTTAACAAAATATTACATAAATAGGTACTAAGAAATACAATCTCCGATTCAGACATGACATCATTTCTTCTCATGGAACATAACTTTCCACAGACAGGACACAAATTTCAGATGGTCAAATAACTTCGTTTCTTATGGCCATGATCACAGTTGCAACTGGGGTCATCCCTTAATTAAATGATGTGATGGTCCTGCAATTAGTATAATATTCAATCCAAATTACCCAAATAGAATTGAGTACTGGACCCACTACATGCCTCGTAAAGATAAACTACACCTGACTAGACCTCCAGCTTTTACACATAAGTAAGCATATGAACAAGAATTGATACAATTTAGCAGTAGTTTCATATGCTTATGATGAATTTGAATAAATAACCCATTGTTTTTATCCTTTGGTAGTTGAGTCAAATAGCCATACTCCTTCTGTCTTTAATATCCTAGCAGTGCAATGTAATCCATTTCTGTACTGAATCATATGTGCTTCTGCATTGTGCTTTTGCAGCATCACCTATTAATGGGGAAATAATAGTTTACTGATAGGCCACAATTTTAAAAGTAGATGACTAAAACATAATTAAATACAATAAAAACCATCCAAAAATCACGAACATGCAATGAAGAAACTAAAATAGATATAGTTACAAGTATGATGGATAAAAACATTGTAGAAGATCATGAACCGAATAGAATGACAAAAAGTATGGCCGATTTCTTACAGCAACTAAAGAAATGTGATCAAGGAAGATCGTTCAAGATAAGGTATGTTTGTGTTCACTGCTGCATAAACTTAAAATTTCAGAAAATCTCACCATTTTCACAGCTTATTATTGATATTATCTCGTAAAGTGAATTAGTTGAGTAGTCTAATGTTAAGGGTAAGGCAAATTTCTGTAAATATGGATTATATTCTCTAGCTTACATATATGATATTGTTGATCAAGTTATTACATGCATGGCATTTATGTATGTTATAATTATATGAGTTAGTGTCATTCCGTGTTTAGTTGCAAGTCACATTCTGTTCCTATAGTCTTGTTCCTGCTCGTATACCACATTATTTAATCACACACATACAGAGCAAGCAAGAGAGACAGAGAGGGAAAGTTAAGTTCATTTGAGCCCCTCATGGGGAGCCTAACTATCATTATCTATCACAAAAGCACACAAATTGATAAAGGAAAGCAGTGCAACAACTTTCACATGCCAAGGAGATGGAAAAATCATTATGTTTCTTTCCTAGATCACCTAAGTAATATAACTTCCTATAATTTTCTTCATTATTTGTTATGGGGATGAGCTGCACAATGGTGAAGTCGCCACCTTGTGACCTAGAAGTACAGGTTGAGTAAATCTTCCCAGTCGTAGCCAAGTATGGATTACAAGAGCATAAATGTAGTTTTCGGTTCATAATACATTGTAGGATGAAAGGGTCATGCTAGCCAATTATAGAAAGCCTAATGATACACTGGCTTAGCCTATTGAGAGAAACCAAAGAGCATCTCACTTTGGAAATTTTAAGAAGGCTTTGGTTGCAAGATTGAAATTACATTAAAACTTTTGATTTGGTTCCTCTCAAGTATAAACAATTACAAAATGAGTAATGTTTAGGGTACTTCCTTGGTGGACTTAAACCGGAGATCAAGCACCAGATTCATAGTTTTCATCTCCAATCCCACATTCAAGCCAAATTCACGAGACAGAGAAGAGTTGACTGAATCACACATAGACAGTAGACTATTTAGGGGGCAGAATTCTAATTGGCAACAAAATAATGTAGGACTGCTTGCAAAAGGTGTCATTTCATCAGGATGGAAGTTCAATACCCGAGGTGCTTCTTCGAAATCACATGGAGGTTGAAGCAATGGACAGAATCAAAGCAATTACATGTCAAGTTTGGATAACACTTTCTGACATTGATGATTTTACAATAGGCGGTAATGATGAGATTAGGGGCAGTGATTGGCAGAAAATAGGAGTGGCTACATCCTGTTAACTATGTGCATTGTTTACTTCAGTGATGTATATAAGATCCGATAGTAGGCAGTTATTCCGTTTTAATGAGAAGGAGAAATTAAGGGAAATTCGTATAGAAAAGCCAGTAGAAAAAAGGTTAGCGGCGAAGTTGTATTTGGAAGTTCTTCAAACAATGTTATTCTCTATAACAGTTGTTACATTTCTCGGACAACTTCTGTTATTTCTGCTTAATCGGTGTGCCTAAATACCAAATTTCAGTGTTCATCATGTGTTTATTTCATGAGTGTAACAACCACCATTTTTTTCACCATTAATATCATAATACTTATACACGCTTAAATTATTTAGAAAGATTAACAAATAAAGCCCGGACATGAATTAGACAAACAGTTCAAGAATAGATCTGGATCATCATGTCATCCCTAAATAGAACATAAGTTACCGTTTTTACCATCCCATTCAAAAACCAGCAGTTGTCAGTAAAAAGGCCAAGAAAAGTAGAACTTGGTCGTTAAGCTAAGTAATACTGACAAGCTCAACACAATCCCTTATACCATACCCGCTTAAAAGTTAACGGCAGTCTCAATCAACCAATAAACAATGACAAAACTAACCACATTAAGTTTCAGCACGAAAAAAATGACAACGAAAAATGAACTCTATGGAAAATTGAGATCTAAAATTGTTTTATGCTTGCTCAGAAAAATGGACAGTTGAATTAGAGCACCCCATTTTAATTTTCAAACTTACATAACATACAAAAGTACCAAACACCATTTTCAACAGCCAAGAACAAGCATTGGGCAGAACAGTAAAACACTAAAATAAAAAGGACAAGTATCCAATAATGTTGTATCAAACGGAGGCGCTAATGACAACCAAAGGGGTCAATATAAGTTGATAAAAATTTAACCTTGACGGTGTCAAAGGGGTGGCCAGAGGCTACAGCGGCAACACCAGCGAGACAGCCAGCAACATATTCCTTGTACCCTGAACTTGAAATCTCCTCCATAACTCTCACTTGCTTGAACCTAGAATCGGTTCTATCAGATACATACGAACTACGTTGTTACTATCCGAACCAATTATCTCCGCGTGCTAATCGTTGACCGCCAGAGTGTGTAAGAGTTAATGCCGCGGTAGCTGAAAACACTGTTGAGGTTTCTGAGGCCAGTTTCTCAACGGAACAAGGATGGTGATGCTAGCCCTGTGACCAGAAAAAAAAAAAAAAAAACCATCACAGCTGAGGGTGAGAAAGAGTATTTAAAAAATTAAAAAATATATAAAAATTAAATAGGTCTAAAATCTCTAATACATCATTCATTTTTATTTTAAGTATTTAATAATTTATGCTAACATTAGATATTAGATATGTACTAATTAAATATTTTAATTGAAGTATATTATGATATTTGTGTCAGTTTAATTATTATAAGATACTTAAATCAAAGTATTTAATTTATAAGATATATGTTTTTGGTATAAATTATTAGATAATAAAAATAAAAATTTATTTTGCATTATTAGCGAGCTTTGGAAATAAATCCACACCCATCACGGGATCGTAAGTACAAGAGGGTGACTAAATTTAAAAAAAATAAATTATAACTTCGTAGTTTCTTTTCGTATACTTTTTATCAAATATGAAAGTTGGAACTAAATTTTAAATTATTAGAATAATTATGATAAAATATTATCATATTAATATGCAGATAATAATCCTAAAAGGTGTTAATAAACATTGTACACACACATATATATTCTCTCTAATCTTATGCAAAGCATTAAAAGATATCTCAAAACTTTGTTGCACAATAATACTCATATGCATTACACCTTATATGAAAACCTTACATGAAAGTAATTATCATTACATATTAAACCATTTTGCAATTTTAAGTGCTTACTCAATTTTTTGCAACACCTTACTGCCATTGACATTGCGTAATATGATAGTTACAAAGCTTTAGAAGTAATTACCAAGCTTTCTTACTTTTTCTATCTACATCACTACCATCATTTTAAATCACCTATATTCTTGGTGGTAAAAGAACCATTCTAATTATAATTAATAATTTATACATCTAAAGTTTCAAAACTCATCTTGTTCTGTCACGATTGACAACACAACAAAACAACAAAATATGATAAAAGTAAAGGACCTTCCAATAAATTTATTACTATTATGTGATGGCTTTTAAACTAACCAAAGGGTTTTTTGATAAATTTAAATGTTCACATGAATTGGTAAAACTGCAGTTGAGGATGGATGATGGGAAAATAAGAACTATTATATTGATCAGATACACAACAATTTAGAAATTTATATCTTTTGCATACTTAGAAGAGCTACTAAAGTTGTTAATTTGACCCAAGATCCATGAATCAATCCTAACCCACCCTTTGCAAAAACCCTTTCTAGGAGGCTCCATTCAATGGGGCAAAAAAAAAAAGTCTCAGCCTCCAAACCCTTTTAAAGTGAGTTAGGGTCAAGATTAAGATGAGTTTGCCATCACTACAATATTTTAATTAACTCTTAAAAATAATACCTTAAATCTAGGTTGAAGTTGCGAAAAAAACACTAGAAAATGATTGAATAGTATTTTCATAACTCTTTTATTTTTAGATATTCTTTTTCCGCTAGAAGGTTGATCTTGATGTACCTAATATTAAATAACTATAATAATAAAATATATCTAAAAGAACTAATGGTCACTACTAGATGACCAAAAGAAACACGCTACTCCATCATCGTATTTTGCTGAGATGCTTCAACACCTATCTCTCATATGTTTACACTAATAAAGTGATTATTTTAAGAGAAACAAACAATACACAAGAGACAACAGGTAAGCTAATGTGCAAAAAAGTTTTTATAAACAATTAAATCACACCATATAAAATCTAAACATGAATTAAATACAATAAATGATATACAGACACATAAACAGTTAATACTAGACTCAATTATCCAGATACATGCATTTGACATTGAGATTCACTATAGGTGTGCCCTTGTAGTAGTATTCATACTCTATAGATTCATAAATAAAGGAGTTATCACCTTACTACTCACAAGGTTAGTCCCCTTTGCCTAGGACCAAACTAGTGTCCGGTGGCTGAGGCCTATTACCATTCTTTCCCCCACTTCATTTCTCTATATGAGTTGAATGATTGATAGAATATCATAATACATCCTTGTTTAACCCCCAATGTCAATGCATACACAAACACATCACCACAAATAATTTCTTCTTGAAATTCTCACAACATCATCACCATACTTATTCACAATCATAATCATCACCACAAAGAATAACACACAATACTATAAGCATACATAAGTTCCGTCAAATATTAACAAAAGAAAAATAAAATAACAAACGTAGACATTGATGCTCAAAGGTGGCACTCATTGTTAGACTTCTTGCAAAAGGTGGCGTTCAACGACATAATCCTAATGTTTAGTGTCAAACCTTTCACGAAAAGTGTCGTTCGACAATAGTTCTAGTGCTCAACATCATTATCCTCGCAAAAAGACTCGCTTAGCGAAACATATCTAGGCGCTAAACGGTGCTTTGGCGCTCAACAGTGCTTTGCCACCGCTTAGTGCCAAAGCATTCTCAAGTATAGTGCTCAACGGTACAAATCTATCACTTAGTGGTCTAGAGCTAAATGCTCTCAAACCTGCACAAGGAATTGACGCTCAACGCTAGCTTGCCACTACTCAACGCTATATTAGATAATAGTAGAAAATTGAGTGATTTGTGAAAATGAAACCTATTCAACTTATCAAATTGATATTCATATTTTAGTACTTTAGTCAAAAACAATTTTTAAGGTCCGATATGATTGACTCAATTGATCAATTCTCAATTCAACTCAACTTAACCAATTCCATAAACAACATGTAAAACAATCAATATCAACAAATAAACCAATTTCAGACAAATCAAACATGCAAATTAACATTCTTAAAACATTTATAACTTCAAATAAGACAATTAGTTTCCCTTACTTGAAAGACAACCAAACAACTTGATAGATCTAAGAATACCTTCAAATACACAAGAAACTTTATCTGCTCCTATGAACAACACAAACATGATTAGAGTGAACCATTAGTCAGTAGAGACTCATAAAAATGACTAAAAAGGTACATTCGAGTGGAAAAAGGACTAGAACTCATATTCAAACGGAGAAACTGATCGGTCCAAATTGAAGAACTCGCCGTAAGGATCAATCACAAAGTTTCAGTTTTTCAATCAGACAAGCAAAGAAAAGAATCCAAATCCTAGAGAGAAATGAAAGAACTCTAAAAAAATAGTTTTTAAAGAAAATTGTGTGTTAAAATAATAAAACTCTTTCCTAACAAAACTATTTATATTAAAATATTTTGATATTAAAATAATTGAATCTTAAACATAATTTAATCACCATCACTGAGTGCAAAGTAACCAGTGAAAAAAGCTTGGATTTGCTGTACAAAGGGTTGATTTTAGGACTGTTAGGAATGCAAAGTAACCTCAAGAGCTCCTTAGTGTAAAATCTTTGTACATTTCCTGTTCCGATCTTAATACAATACAAATCTTCAATTTCTTTCTTCATTTCATGCTTCAATTTTGCAATCTTTACTGTTTTTACAAATTGATTCTTACTTTCTGCACTTCTTTAAATTTCTTGCACTTTAATTTTCTGATCTTGAGTTTTATTATACCCTTTTTATTTCTTGTATTACTTTTAATGTTCTTGTATAACTATCATTGCTTGTTAATTTCTTGCACTTTCTTTAATTTTTCGAAGCAAGTTTATTTCTTTTTAGAGTTTGATTTTTAATTTGCTTCTTCAATTTCACCCAATCTTTAATGGTTAATTTAGAATTGACTTCTTGAATTTGATTGATGGAATGAAATTTCACTAGTGCAGAAACGGGCATAGACGTCCGTTCTTTAGGCCTTTTAACGTTCGACCTCCAACGGACGTCTATTCGGGTGACGTCTATGTAGACGTCCGTTGTGTCAGGTCGGACGTCTATATGGACGTCCGTTGTGTTCGGCCGGACGTCTATATGGACGTCCGCTGTGTCAGCCCGGATGTCTATATAGACGTCCGCTGTGAACCTCTCGGACGTCTATATACTACTGCAGAAAGGGCTTTATTAGACGGCTTATTTAGGGTTATTTAGGATTACGGGTTAGGATTATTTAGGATTACGGGTTTGAACGTTTGTTTGTGCACTGCAACACGTCTGAAGAACAGATTCAAAATGAAAATGGAGGAAGATGGAGGAGTAAACGACCTAAAAATGTAGGCCAAAAAACGCCGCCCAAGAACACGCAACAAACTGCACCAAAATGCACAGAAAACGATTTTTAATCGGTCCAAATGAAAGATATGTCATCACTGAACAATTTAATCGGAACAAAAGTAAGATTAAATGGACCAAAACGCATAAAAACCAACCTGGAAATGCAAGGCGCAGAGGGAAAGGTTCGCATAACTCCTCGCGGGTTCGCGTTTTGAAGTGTGTATCTTTATTTTAAACGTCTTTTGAACGTCCGTCCTGGAGGGGGACGGACGTCCATATATAATAGACGTCCGTCCCCCTCCAGGACGGACGTTCAAGAGACTGACAGGGTAGTACAACCCCTCAGTCTCTTGAACGTCCGTCCTGGAGGGGGACAGACGTCTATTATATATGGACGTCCGTCCCCCTCCAGGACGGACGTTCAAAAGACTGAGGGGTTGTACTACCTGTCAGTCACTTGAACGTCCGTCCTGGAGGGGGACGGACGTCCATATATAATAGACGTTCGTCCCCCTCCAGGACGGACGTTCAAGAGACTGACAGGGTAGTACAACCCTCAGTCTCTTGAACGTCCGTCCTGGAGGGGGACGGTCGTCTATTATATATGGACGTCCGTCCCCCTCCAGGACGGACGTTCAAGAGACTGACAGGGTAGTACAACCCCTCAGTCTCTTGAACGTCCGTCCTGGAGGGGGACGCACGTCTATTATATATGGACGTCCGTCCCCCTCCAGGACGAACGTTCAAGAGACAGGGTAGTACAACCCCTCAGCCTCTTGAACGTCCGTCCTGGAGGGGGACGGACGTCCATATATAGTAGACGTCCGTCCCCCCCAGGACGGACGTTCAAGAGGCTGATCGGTTCACTACCCTGTCAGCCTCTTGAACGTCCGTCCTGGAGGGGGACGGACGTCTACTACATATAGACGTCCGTCCCCCTCCAGGACGGACGTTCAAGAGGCTGACCGGGTAGTTCAACCAGTCAGTCTTTTGAACGTCCGTTAAGAGGGGTCTGTCGTCTACTATATTATAGACGTCCGTCCCCCTCCAGGACGGACGTCTCCACACTCAATTATTTACATTTATGCCACCGGTCAATTATTTACGTTGGAGTTTTCGTGGACGGACGTCTATGGGGTGACGTTAAAGATCAATTCTGCACTAGTGTTTATAAACTCAACAAATTTGTGTTTCTGTTTTGGAATCCAAGGATGGGCCTTAATTGTCAAGATGTCTTCCCTGCACCCCATCAATTTCTACCTGCACTCTATCATTTATTGGAATTCCAGTTTTATCCTTGCTTGTTTTATTTGAAGTTGCTTCTTCCCGAAGACACTATCATACTGATATTTGTTGTGTTGGGGTTTGAGTTCTCCCGAAGCTTTGGTGAGGTGCTGGTTAGGTCCTCGGGAGATGCTGATGATATTACATAATTCATGAGGTTATTTATGACATTTCACATATTTGATGGAGGGTAGGAAGAAATTTGACGGGTGTAGGAAGCAAATTTTCATGGATCATTGGACTTTGATTTAGAATTTACTTTTCAAGTTATAATTAACATTTTGTCATTCATTTCTTAAATATTTTTCATTAATCACTTATAGTCATTAAATCATACTTGAAATGTCTTAATTTATGTGTAAGTTAATATATAGAATATCTACCCAACAAACCTTTACTCTTATTAATGATGAGCAATAAGAACTAAATGTAGGCAAATCATATGATGATAATAGTCAAAATGAATTCAACTCTAATTGTCAATTAAAAAACATTCATTTTTAGATATTTGGAATCACTTTAGAAAATAGCAAATAAATGAAAAATGAGAAGTTATTTATAATTATTACAAAAGTCTTTTGGTAAGGCAAAACAAAATAAACAGGTAAAATAATTTTTTTAAATATTTGTATATACACATGGATATCATAAATTTAAAAATACACGAATACTTTTTAAATATGTATTCGGTAACAAACTTAATAACAAAACAAGTAGATAATATTCTTACCTAACATAACCTGTTACCATCCTTACATATTCCAAATAAATATATTTGCTATACAGAATTTAATGTTTTTATTGAAGTGTAGGAGTTGAGGTTTAATCTTCATCTCTTACATTTTATTAATTTCACCCCCATTATTTCACATAATTGTGGATTTAGCAAACTTTTGACATATATCTATGTTAGACTTCATCTTAGTTAGTCAATAAAACCTTTCAAATTTTTAATAAAAGACTTAAAGTAACTATCCATTCTGAATGGAATCAAAGTTTGATAAATTGTCACATTTCCTGTCAAAATCCTTCATTTAATCAAAATTGGTTGAAACCTAGTTGTTTAGCATCAATATATCTCAATTTATTGTAAAATATTAATAATAATGTTTAACAATAGGTTTAACATTTACCATTGTAAATAAATACGTTATCGTTTTTATTAGTAATGAAATAATACATTAAGAGAAAATAAAAATTATTTAATTTTCAAAGGTTAAATGGAAAAATATATTATTAATTTTTAAAAAGACTAAAAGTATAACATCGTGAAAATAAAAGGAATTTAAACCTAAAATTTAATATCAATTAATGTAAACCTTAATATCATTATTTGTTTTTATTCATAATATTTATGAATTTGTATATTAATATTTAATTAGCATTAGTATAACCACTATATTTATTTATATATTAGTAGGAATACTAATTATTATCATTATCATTATTAATCATTCATATTAATGTTATACTATTGTTTATATCAATTACTAAATATATTATTCATAATATAATGTTATTTAGCAAATGAACGTAATAAGTTCTGAAGTAATTCATGATTCAGAAATATATTTTTGTATATTATTTATAGTATTATACTGTTTAATTAACATAATAAATATTACATTAAATGTATGTTTAAGATATCTTAATTACAACATCATACATATTACAAGTTATAACACCCTAAAAATATAAGAATAAAAAAATGTATAAACAGTGTCAAATTAAGAAGAAACATTATTTTATTTTGAAACTTCTTTTTCAACAATTGAATTAAACATTAATTAGAAGTTATATTTCAGGAGACTTTTATATAGGAATAAAAATGGTACAAAAATCTTTAAAATAATATTATACAGCATAACTTACAAAGAAATAAATTAAACATATAATAAATGTCTTTTACAACATATATATCTAAAATACGAAACTCTCCGACATCTTACCTGGCATGTTATTGTCTCTACAAATTTTTACAAACATTTTAAATTTATTATTTTTTTTACACATATAAAAATTAACTTGTTTAATAACTAAAATATTTTAAACAACAAATTTTACAAACATTTTATATTTAGTGTTTTTTATAATATAAAAATTAACTTTAACTTGTTTAATAACTAAAATATTTTTAAAAGTAGGTTTTCAACTTCTGTAATTCGCGTAAAAAAAAAACATTTTCCATCCAGCAACACTTTGACATCTTCTGTTCCTGTATCCGTGAAAGCGTTACTAAACTCTCACTGCACCAACTTTGTTTCTCTTCGTGGCACTGCTAGTTGCGAATTGTTTTAAGCTTTCATTTCGTTCGTAGGTTTTTGTTGGATACAAAATAATGTCTGCAGCTGAGCGTCCTCCGAGAAACGACCACGAGCAACTCGCAGAAGGAGTTGGTATGTGGAATTTTCTTCTGAATCATCTATGTTTTGGATTTTCGTAATTGCTTCTGAATTTCAGTGACTCATTTGTATGCCCTGTGTAATCTTCATTTCTTTTCTTGCTTCCGTGCTTTCTCCAGAATCAGATTCTTCGTTGATAGACGAGGACGAAGACGATGACGAGTTGATAGACGAGGACGAAGATGAAGACGAGAATGAGTACGTTAAACTAATTTATCCGTATGCTTTTCTTACTTTGCGATTTACTTTTTTGGTTTGCTTATCAATTTTTCTGCTGCTTGAATTTTTATGGTGTTTTTCATTCTGCCGATGTGATTAGTTTTAGGTCTATTCTATGGTTTAATTGTCGGATTTCGAGAACGTTGATGTAGTTTTTGCTCATTTACAAGTGATGCATCCATTCTCATTCTCTTGTGTTTTTTTAAGGCTCTTTATTCAATTGTTTACTTCGCGACTAATATGGTCCTTTGATCGCTCTATCTGCTGCTTGAATTTTCATGCTGATTTTGATTCTGCTTCAGTGTGATTCATTTTTTGTCATCGGTTTTTTTCTGCCTATCAGTGGTGTTTAGTTTGGTCTGGTTTCGCACATATTTAACCGATCCATGCGCTGTCTTGTGCTTTTCTGGTTTTGGATGGTTGATTGAGTTCTTGTCGAATCCTTCTACAACGAGTTCATTTTTATGCACAGTGGTGGATCCATAAACATAACATACCTTTCAATGATGACCATAAACATGAAGAGAGAAAAATGTAGCTTTGAAATTCCATAAGCAATTACAATGTTAGCCAACTCATGTAACCATTTGCAATCTACCAACAATGCCGCCATGGCCCATGCACCTTCTTCCTAGGGCAAGGACTGAGAATTTGACATTTGACAATGATAATCTCATCAATAGAAGATTAGATATTATTGTTTGCTAATGTTATTGTATGGCTGTTTATTTACAGATATATAAGTATAGATTTGTCAGATTTCAAGGAATTGAAGTGTGCTATCTGCCTGGGTACGTAATTTAACTGATCCTTTTTTTTTATTCTTTGCAAAATTCACTGTTGTACCACAAATATGGTATACTTACTATAACTATGAATATGATAGTGTTGATGAAAGTTTTGTTTAGCAAGATGAGAAAACAATTCGTTCTAATGTTTAATTACTTGGTAGGATAATTATTAATGTTAACAATAGAAAGATAGTCAACTAAAAAATCTGCGTTAGTAATTAAGCTCCCTTCATTATGTCTCGTTAACATTTCATAAGATTTTAGTAAAGATTTGGTGTTATTACGAATAGTTATTTCCCAATCCCGAATGTTCGTTGCCTAGGGTTATTATACTGCACTTATACTATAACACTTGACTCATATAATTTTAGAACAACAAATCAATTCCATTACTAAAATATGGTATTAATAATACACCTATTTAATCGCACGACCTTTATTACATAAAAATTCTTACAACATTCTTCATATTTATTTGTAATTATTGTTGTTTTTTTTTCTTTCTTTTATGTGATTTTATAAACTCAAAGGTTAACATTTATAATTCAAAAAAGAAGTAACATTCAATAATAGATATAACTTTTTATCCTAATTTTGAACATGTGAATTTGTGAAATGCATTCTCTCCTTTGGCTTCTTTGTGGTTGGACTGCCCCTCTAGTTACATATTGAAACAATATCTCTACATAATTCAAGCTTTTTCTATTAAGTGACTACTTTGGTAAGCATGTCTAATCAATCTTATTAGTGGATCTTCACCAACTCAATATTTATTGGTCTATCATGTTGCATATTCAATAATAGTGAATATCAATGTATTTGTTGTGAAGATGGTATACTGAATTCTTACTAGGTCTTTGAGTACCCATTTCCTTTTATTCCAAAATCTTGGAGAAATCACATCAATTATAATAAATATTTTTTTGATTCTGGCTACTACTATGTACTTTATTTATGTTTTGGATAAAGCAAAACACTTTTGCAACCTTGATTGATATTTCATCCATTTCCTCTGCGGAAGAGGGACATGACTTCTTGCTAAACTTCAAGTTAACCAACAAGTGGTTTGCTAGCTTCACATTCTCTCTATATTGAACCTTTTAATCACTCATTCAACATGCTTCTTTTCTTTTGGGACAACCACAAGTTTAATACTCTCCTAACTTTTTTAATATGCGTGTCAAGAATATATTAAGTTAGTCATAACTCTTTCATATCCAAACACTTTAAATTTCTCTTTATAATGTTTTATCTTTAGAAAAATGATACTTTGACACATAATTTTTTTTGCATTTATTTGATACTACCATTTCTCATTTTTTACTTTATTTTTTTTCTTAAAGATTACAAAAATTCATTCTTTTATAATCATTTTATTATTGTTAGATGTGGCAAATAAAGGTAAATATGTGTCATATTACTATTAGCTTATCTTTAATAATTATTTCCCAACTATCAATATGTCATCCGCATATATTAATAATAGTGTAACAAATTTTCTTTCAAGGATTTTTCTTTGAAATAGTCAGATTGATTTGCAAATGTTCTCTTAGCTTTGAGTCATCACGAAAATGTCAAATTTCTTATATCAATATGCGTAGGTTTTCTCTTAAGACCATATAAACTTTTCTTCAATCGTAATCTTAAAACCCTCATGTTGTATCATTTGTATTTCTTCATGTAAGTTAATGCAATTTTTTTATCTATTTGTTCAAGCTCCAAATTTGTCCAGTTGTCAATCCAAGAATGACACATATTGATGTCATCTTGTCATCTTTACTACATACGAGAAGATTTCATCTAATTTAATTCCTTTCTACTGGATAATTCCTTTAACCATTAGTCATCGTGATTCATGACCATTATTACAAAACAAACATTTTACAATAAACATTTTTGAGTTTTTTACATTAATTAATAATCCGACGTGGATGGGGTGACGTAAATCTAAGCCGGGCTAAAACTCTGATGTAAAAAATTTCAATTTTAAATTGAATTAAACACACTATACGTAAATAAGTGCATACATAATAGGAGAAAATGTCCAAAATTTACGTGAGACCATGCATCAACGAACATAAATTTTATAAATTTTTTTTTTTTGTTTAAAATACGTTTGATTTCAATTTCAAACCAAAATCTAAAATATTAAAAGATGACTAACCTTAGGGTATATGGGTTGTAGTGACTTTGTTCTACCACTTCCACTTAAAACATTGGTGCCAACCACAACTCTTATTAAATTAAAGAGATATATTAGTCATAATTGTCTTATAGTGGTCTAATAATGTAATGAAAAATGTCAAATTTACTCTTATAATGAAATTTTCATTTTTTTTAACTGAATTCTCTATATAGTGAACAAAACTACACCACTAGATAATTCATTGGAATAATTACAATTAACTATTGAGACTTATAATGAATGAGAAACAATTCGTTTTCTTTATATATATATATATATATATATATATATATATATATATATATATTAGTTACTCATCCTTGTTTACAAATATTATTTGATCAAACGTTTGTGTTCATGTATTTTTGCATGGATTAAGGATAAAAATCCATATATTTTGGATTTGCCTTGCTCCAAACCCAATTTGTCCATGCACCTTACAGAGTAAATTATAAGTTAAATGTAATAATGTATATATGGTAAATATATAACACATATTATGACTTATATGGTCAATAGTTGAATGATAGAAACTTTTAACATGTAAGTTCTCTTAACAACTTTCAATGAATTAGGGAAGAAAATGTATATGGGACATTAATAGTATTGACTCCAAATACTCTAAAGTCTCATTGTAACTGTATGTGTTTACTCCTCAACTTGAGTAATATGGTCAAAAGTTTTGAGATGGGATCATCCTTTACTTTTGCCATGTTATCGTCATCAACATGATTTCCGAAAGCCTACTTATCACGAGGAGAAAAATCCTAAGTAAAGAAAAAACATTAGTTTAACATTGACACAAATTATAAGAATAAGAATTTTAAAAATGTAATATATGTGTCCATGCCGAGATTGGCAAGACCAAATGCTTAGGTCAAGCAAAAAATGTGCCTAAACTCTCCCCTCCTAATTGAACATTTATATTGGACAGGGACACTTGAGCAACAACATCTTGACCTTAATTAACCACTACCCATGTCCAATTCGATTATAGAAACATCATGGATGGTTAAGCCACCTTCTATTTCTCGTCTAATTGCAATTGAAAGATTATTTTCAACATATAACTCACATTGGTTTGGTATGAGTACATGTCCAAAGGGTATGAGTATTTAATTTTCCGCTGGTTAATGGAGTATTACAATTATTATGATATCTGACAGATATTTGCTACTAATAATTATTAGTAAATATTTGTTGAATAGTTTTTTTAGTTAAAGTGGTGAAAATAAAATTTATTAATAAAAGAATATACAAGACAAATATTTTTAGACAAATATATGGTGGGTCTACCCGACTTCATTTTTACCTGCATCAGCCCTATTCACATTCTCACACGCCAAGAACCTATTCATCTGCTTACTTTGAGAGACATCACTCTGTGCTCATATATGTAACAAGGATGTCCTATTACACTTAATGAGTGCATGTTCTCCTGCGCAAGCTTGTTAGTGAGTGCATATTGTCTGCTATATATGTATGAGATCCAACTTCCATATCTAAATCCTTGTTGTTTTAGTTGTTAGAACATAGAAAAACATTTTTTTCTTTCTTTTGTAGAAACCAAATTTTCAAGAGCATATATACGAAATAGCATCAAAAGTACTGTTTTTCCTTTCCTGGAATTTTAGCTTGTATCTAATAATCTTCACGACATATTTTTAGTTAAATTTGGAAAATGAATCTATCTCAGTAAATCAAAAGTACACGAACTTTTTTTTTAATTTAATTAAAAATTTAAAAGATTTTATCGAAAGCCTTCATTAATCTGGATAGTTTTAATTCTCCTAAAGCCAATCTATATGGCAGAAAGAGCCAACAAATGATCCATCAGAGCGTCTAGATAGATTTTGTTAGTGTCTGCATGGGTGAATTTTTTATGACAGACGATTCAAATGCATCATATTAAGCACTTTTTATTTGCTTTCCTAATTTTAAAGTCATATAGAAAAAGATAATTTATTTCATTACATGTGTAGGAATCATCCGAAATACGAGAACGGTGACGGAATGCCTTCATCGATTCTGCAAAGAATGCATCGAAAAATCCATGCGCCTTGGGTTGGTCCCTATACTGCAACCTATGCTATTTATCTCATAGATTTAATTGGGTTGGTAAACATATTGGCACCGTGTTGTACTGTTCTAACGAATTCGAACTGGTTTTACTACAGTATCAATGAATGCCCTATTTGTCGTGTGCATGTTCCTAGTCGACGGTCACTGAGAGAAGATCCAAATTTTGATAAACTAATTGCTGCTCTTGTGCCAGATATTGATAAATACGAGGAACAGGTAAGGTGGAGATGTTGAATCTTGGATTGATAAAACTGTTTCTCTGTATAACAAACTTCATGAACTTGGTTTTCTCTTCAGGAGGAATTGGCTTTTCTTGAGAATCGGAGTAGTCATGATAAAGAGGTTCGACTCTTCTCACACATTTTCTAAACACGAATGTTTATTAAAAATAATTCAATGATTGTTTGATGCTTTACAGAATGTTATGTCTCATGATGTACCTCATAATTATTAGTAGTTATTCTCTTGGATACATTAAATAAATAGTATACCCTTTTATTCTTCGGACACACATATTGTAGAGAAATAAAGCTGACACATTATGACAGAGTTCTCAATAATGATAATTTTTATTGAATTTTGACCATCTTTATAATAGGTTGAATTAAATATAAATAATAAAAACTAAAAACAAAATATTAATTGACTCAAAATAAAATTAATTATGTAATATATTTTTATTTTATATTAATAAAATAAAAAATATTGTACTTAAATAAATAAAAAACCAAAATAAATATTACTAGATAAAAAATTAAGATTTCAACAAAATTATTAATAAACTTTAAAAATTGAAGTTTATTTTAACAAATTTTTTTCATAAACTTAAATTTTCTATTTTTTATTCAGTTTTCCATTGTATCACTATGCATTAAGCTTGCATCTTTCAATCAAATTTGGATTTTTCATTTTTTCCATGTTGGTTGTGTTGTCTTTCATTTTAACTGAACCTTCTAATGGTTTAACCAACGTGTTTTTTGTTCAGCCCAACTTCTTAGTAACCTCGACCAACTCCTTTTTGACTTTAGGTGATTTCTCAACAATCTTGGCCGATCACTTAATGACATTGGCCGACTTCTTCATCTCGTCCAAAATTTTACTCATCATAGTTTTCACTATCTCAGTATCCAAGTTTCTCATACCCTAGTTCTTCTCAAACTCTTCATCTTCCTCTTTCCTATTTTTATCTGGTTCAAGAACACTAAATGCTTCCTCCTCCTTGTTTTTAGTCGCCTTCTTCATCTCTTTAAGCTCAATCCTCTATTTATTCATAATCTCATAGCTTTATCCAAAAGCCTCTATATCTGTTGCATCTCTTCATCTTTTTGTCCGAGTTTCTTCTTAAGGTTTGTCTTCTCCTCATTTGTCGCACCATTTATCGAGATCACTTCATCCATTGTTGTGACCAAGCTCTCCATGTCCACACTCTCTACATCCGAGCTCTTTGCCATCAACAAGATTTCATACTCTTCCTCTACATCTTGAGTAAGGAGATTTGTCTCTCTCTTTGTCTCAACCTGACAATACTTTGCAATGTGGTCAACCTTACAGTTGTAGCATTTTCTCGATTTGCACACGTTTACATAGTGACCTGTTGTGCTTGTAGTGCTTGATCGTCGAGTTCCTTCTATTTCTTTTTCTTGTCAGTTCATGGACCTTTAATGACCCAGCTAACTCCTCCACAGTGAGAGCTGACAGATCCTTTGTCTTTTTAATAGTGATAACAATACTTTCAAAATCATCAATCGGATTTCATAATATCTTTTCTGCAGCCCGGTTAGAAGGCACATCTTCTTTGTTCATTCTGAGTTGGTTGACCATCTTTTGCACTTGAGTTATAAAGTCAAACTCTCTTACGAGAGCTTGTACTTGGACTTGCCTCACGTGGATAGCTCCTTTGTATGCCATCTCCTAAATTTACCAGGCTTCTTTTGCTAACTTTGCATTAGCTATTTTCTCAAAACCTGATTTATCCACTGCATTATACAGAAAGTACAAAGCCGATCTATCTTTCACCTGTGTCTTTTTCAATGCAGCAATTTGGGTCACTATCTGGTGTTCATGCTCTACGAGTTCATTGTACCCATCCTCCACTACTTCTCATACTCCTTGGGATTTAAAAAGGACTTTCATCTACACACCAATTGTCGTAATTGATCTTTCCCGACAACTATGGTACACTCATTCCTTGACTACCTTTGTCATTTCTCTCACTAAAAACTCAAGCACTCATTTTTTCTCTCACAATGTTTGACTTTTTTCTCTCGATTTTTTTCTCTCGGTACTCAACCTAGAGCTCTGATACCACTTTGTAGAAAAATAAACATGACACACTATGATTGGACTTTTCAATTCATTGTGATAATTTTCGTTGAACTTTGATAACCTTTAAATAGCTAAATATTACATTAAGCTAAATACAAATAATAAAATCTAAAAACAGAATATCAACTCACTCAAAATAAAAATAACTACTTAATTTATTACTATCTTATTTCAACAAATTAAATCATTACTGATATCAATTCTATTTTATTTCTAATAAAATAAAAATAAATATTATTAGACCAGACTAGTAAAATAAGACTCAAACAAAATTATTAATAAACCTCGACTATTTAAGTTTATCATAACACATATGTCATAGTTTTCGTGAATTGTTTAGAGTTAATATTTTTTTTTCTGGAAGATTCGCTTTGGGTTGTAATATTAATAATTAAAATGTTTATAATTTGTAAGAAGATGGAAGCTATGAGTGTCGAGAATGCTCCAAGTTCGAGTGTCGAGAATGCTCCAAGTGAAAGAGATACATCGCCTAGAAAGAAAAAGGCAAGGGCGATAGCTGTAGCTTTTGAGCGGATGAGGAAGTGCGAAGGTAAAGATAGGAGGGATGGCAGAAAGCTGAGAAATGCAGGTGAAATTCAGGTATCCAATGAAAACGAGGTTTTGAATGATAATAACGCAGGAAAGGAATTGTGTTCTGGTGTGCCAAAAAAAGATGGAGAACGACAAACACACATTCCACAGGAATCTGCTACAATCCACGTGGATAGAGAAATAAGTTCATCTGCAAATTTTCACCAGACCAACACCCTACTCAATGACCAGGTATTTATATCTATTATTTACATTAATAGATAAAATTTTGGCACTTTCCAATTATTTCTTGAAGATCCGTCATTGTGTCCAAATGTGTTCCAACATATAAATGATATTATAAATCCAGTATAAATAGAAGTTTACACTTCTAAAAAAAGTTAAAAAAACTACCGATATATTCATTCTTACTTCTTTCAAAAAATATTAACACATGTATCTAAACCAAGGCAAACCCTAGTTATACTCTTAGTATTAATTAAGCGATTAGTAGATGAAACTTATTATATAACACCCGTAAATGAAATAATCTATATTTCCTAATTTAAAAAATTTAGAAAAAAAAACATGAAAAACAATATTACTGATACCTATATAGAAAAATAGTTCACCTCTAATAATTTCTACACATGATTATGTTTAGGATTTTTGTCGACACAATGTCCTTAAAATTACGAAACCATGTAAAACTATAAACATACTTATCTATATAAACATACATATCTATCTATATATATAACTCATGAAATTAATAATTCAATTTACAGACTACTGTACAATTATATAATTGTTTAAGAGTTGGATGTATTGAATGGATGTGTTATATAATTAAGTGTTCGATGTATTGTATTAGATGGGTTGTAAGACGACACAAATAACTATGCACATTAGCATGAGAACAAGATTAGGTTCGGAATGTCTACATATGATTATGTAAATAGTAATTGTAGAAAGATTGGAATAGTCCACTTATTTCATTTTTCAATATAGTTTTTCATGGTTATGAAAAAAAAATTGTGAATTTATAATTTGTGGTGTAACCATTATATATGCTATGATATTACAAGCAAAAAACTTCAGGTAACAATGTTATTGAACACGCCAGAAAGGTTCCGTATTTGATAATGGTTGTCTGATGATTTTTCTTTGTCTGGCAGAATAATTACCTATACGAACCCTAATTAGGTTTGTGTGTTCTTAGTCAGTTTTTGAACAATAAATTAAATGAATGATGTTTATTCTATTGTTTCTTTGTATGGTTGAACTTGAAACACATTCGTGAAATATTTCTTTTAACTTCCAGGAAAAGAAAAAACAAGAAATAAGTCAAAATGCCAGCATTTCAGAAATATTAACCAATGATATTGCTCATATTGAGGTGGAGAAAGATCATGTTGGAGGTGTACAATCTTTGGGATTTGGAAGTGTTCATAATGTTACGTTTCAATCCACTACAAAATTAAGTGACAGTTTCTCAAATTTTGATTCTGCTTCCAACCCTCAACTGAAGGAAGAAGTAATTAGTCTAAAGGAGAAGCTAGCTATAGTTGAAGAAAATTTCAAAACACTAAAACGTGTTATGCTTAGGTACATAGAAATGAAAGAAGGACATATTCCTTCAGAATTGATTACTATATTTGGTGATACTACTATTGTAGCTGTAAGTATCTTTATCTGTTTTAAATTATACTATACTGTTTAATAATATTGAATGAAATTTAATAAAATATATATTTACAAATGAGGCTGACATGATGTTGTTTTTGTCATAGGATAAAGGAAGTGGATAAGGTGTTCCAACAGACAAAGAAGATCTTGGTTGAACAGTCATTTTCATATATGGAGTATGTCATTATGTTCTTTGTTCAAGGATACGACATATTTTATTTTTTAGTTTTGGTTGATTTATGAAACGTGTAATGATATACATTTGCCAACTTCTTTAGAATTATACTGACATAATGTGGTTTATTTGATAACTCAGAAGTGAGAAGTGTCCTTTATGTATGAAACACAATTCATTTAGGAGTACTGCATTCACTTCTCTTGATGGCATGAGAAGAGGTTTATCTGATTTTACTTTTCGCTACTTTGTAGTATCTGCTGTCAAAATGGGTTGTAACCCGTGAATCAACCCAACTCATCGCAGGTTTGAACTCGGATGGATTTGACAAAAATGTAATTTTTTTATGAGGATTAGTTTTCAACCCAGCTCACTTAGTACCCGACTCATTAGGGTTGAATCCATGGTGAGTCAGGTTGGCTCACCAACCCACCTAATTTAATTATTTATTATTTTATGTTTTAATATTATTAATTAGCATTTTTTTATTATAGGGTAGATGGGGATAAAAGAAATATGTTCCAAGAGAGAAAAATATTATAAATTTATCTATTCAAGGCTCTAATATTATAAATGGACAAGTGATACAAATATTATTAATATTTAAAACTTATTTGTTCGCCTTTTGTGTTTGTTTTTGTATTACGCTTGAATTTTATGATATTCTTTTTTTAATTTTGAATTGTCTTTGAAGTTTAACATCATTTTAGAGTGAAATTTATCTAGATTGGAATTACAAAAAATTATAATATTTTTATTTTTAAAAAAAACTTATAATTGAGCTAGTGAGCCAACCCGTTTAACCCACCAACCCGTGATGAGTCGGACCGGATTCAAATTTTTTCAGCTTGCTAATATGTGAGCCAGGTTGGGTTTGCTCACTAAATGACCAACTCGTGGTGAACCGGACCGGGTCGAGCCGGGTTACCCGTTTTATAAAAATTAGGTTTTTTTGTCACAAAAAGTTCGTGAGACTATCTTTTCTGATGACTTCATATTTTATCATAACATTTTTTTGGTGATTTTTGTTTTAAACGTTTTGTATTGCAATATTTTTTTTTGTCTATGTTAAATGAAGCATATGATACGTGCTACACTTCCCAATACTTTTTTTATTAGAAATTTTTTTTATAAATATTGATTAAATAGCAAAAAAGAAAATGTATAAGTGACAATCATTTTACACATATATATAAATAAGTTAAAATATATCTTAATTCTTAATAAAAATATAGATGTACAAAGTAATATTCATCTTCCAAATACTAACAATATAACATTTAAGTACCCAAATTAAAAATAACAAAGTCAGACGCAACCATAAGAAATATTTACAATATTGTTTTACGTATAATTTATCAATAAAATAAAATAAGGATAATTAAGTTTTAAGACTTTTTTTATTATGTGAGTGGAATTGTCTAAGACTCGTTTTAAAACTATGCATATTTGCTTCACAAAAATCCAATTTAACTCACGGTTTATCTATTTTTTTATGCTTCAAAGTTTCTTTCCATCGATGTTGCTAATCTAAAAGATCAACAATTACTGAACTGTGGTCTAGTGGATATAATATAATTTTCATTCTTATACAAGCAAATATACCGATCAGATGGTTTTATAAAAAATGGGTATTATGAGAGATATAATCAACAAATACGGATATTTAGAAATTATAATTTTATTTAAATAATGTAAATAAAATACAAAAATAATAAAAGAAAGTTGTAAAGTAACGAGTCAAAAACAATTTTTTTTTGTTGTAATAAATATTGTATTAAATATATATGATAATAATATCGTTGACCTATTACCGCACTTATTAGTGTAATAAACTTACACATATACTACTATTAAAGTAATGCAATTTATCGTGAGATTGAGGTTATTTTAATACAAATGTTTGATAGTTTTTAATAATGTGTGAAAAGATATCAAACTCTAATTATTTCTGGGTCTGTGCAAGTTTCTTTATATATGTATTAAATGTTGCAATAAATTGAATATTTTATATCATAAAAAGGGAAAAAAACTTATCAATAATTAATCATAGTCGGCATTACTTAATGATATTTGAATAGAAAATAGTGTATCCTCATTTAAAGAATTTTTTCACGAATTTATTCACACCCCACCACTGATAATTCACAAGTTGATAGAAAGTGTGAACAACGTCAAAATATATATATTTGATATGTGAAATTAAACATTAATAAAGGTATGATAAAATTAAAATAACTCGTAATAATATGTGAAAAGATATATATATTAAATATTGCAATAAATGAATATTTTATATCATGAAAAAGGAAGGAACCTTTTGAATAATTAACCATAGTCGGCATTAATTAATGATATTTGAATAATGATATTTCGTATATAAAGGTAAATATTAATAAATATGGGTGGAATAATTTATAAAAGAAGATTTATATTTATTTATATACTTTAAATTAATCAGTCGATGAGACTTTCAGTAACGTTTTATGATAGGCTTCACGAACATTTCTATCCAACTCATCGTTATATATTTTCAACCTTCTGTCATTTATCCTTGAACGCGTTGTTGAACTCTTCACTTTGCCAGCTTCATTACACAGGTTTGTCTACATAGCGCTTCTAGTTTCAAAGAGTTTTAAGCTTTCGTTTTGTTCACATATAGGATTTGGTTTCAGTGAAAACAGAATGTCAGCACAGAAACGCCCTCATGAGCAACCCCAAGATGAAGCTGGTACGTGCCCTTTCCGTCTGAATCTTCTCAATTCTAATCTTAATTTCATTTATTCATGTCTTTCGTTTGTAATCCTTTTTTTTCCCATTTATTTCTTCTTTGTTTTCTTCAGAATCAGAGCAAAACGGTTCCTTGAGCAACCTGGACAAAGACAAGGAGTACGCTATGCTGTTTACTTTGTTAATCACTGTTTTTGTTTTTTGATCGACCTTTCTGGTGGTTATTTTTATGTAGATTTTGCTGTTCGGTCTATATGCGTGATTCTGTGTCTGTAGTGTAATTTTGCGTTGTGTTTCGGAGTGTTACTGTATGTATTCCATGTGCTTTTCTCTTTATTCAGTTGTTTACTTTGTAATCTTTTGACTTTTCATGATAATCGATCTGGCTGCTTGAATTTCCGTGTCGATTTTGGTTCTACCTCAGCGTGATTCATATAACATAAACTTTAATATGGATTCTACTTGTTTTTGGTAAATCTATTTTTAACATCAGTATGTAGTGACATTTTTCATTGGGTTGCTGCTTTCTTAAGCTAAGAAATGCACAACTTTATAGTAATATAACGTTCTTCAAAACTCAAATATAGCTGGGTGAAAATCGATCACCTCAAATGAAACTGCTTTACAATACTTCTTTGCCATGATTTGTGTGAAAAGTTATGTATTTTTCTTTTCAGCAATACTTTCATAGGATATCAATAAAATCAGTGTCGACCATCTGTTCTAGTGGGTGTCAATTTCTTCTCACAATACATTGACCTAGGACAAGGAGTGGAGAATTTTGCAGTTTTGACAATCATCTCATTAAAATATTAAATATTAATGTTTGCTAATGTTTATTTACAGGTACGTGGTTATGGATTTGTCAATTTTGAAGTGTGGTATCTGCCGAGGTATGTCATTTATTACTGATGCCTTGTTCCTTAAGGTTCTACCAAAGGAAACAATATCAATTTATGAATTTCTGCGTTCCTTAGCTCCTTTTATTATGTCTTGTATCCTCCAGCACCCCGTTATGCATTATGATTAGTGTCCTTTAGTAAAGACTTTATTAAGAAGAGAAATAAAACTGGCATTGTGACATTATTTTGAGCAATTCTATCATTTGAAAATTTTAGTAACAAAAAGCCTTGCCTTGTTTATTATGCAAAAAAAGTTTGTGAAAGTATTATTTCTGATTCCTGTATTGTTCCAAATTCCCGAAATTATCTGAGCTTGCATCCCTTTCATCTTTTATTTTAATTTCCATCGCACCCTTTCTTTAAAAACTCCCAAATTTTATTGGTCATCATTATTTGTCAGCATAATGGATGACAATGCAACAAGCAAGGTTGCTCTATTTTTTTTTTTTAAATTTTCTGTAGTTCCTTCTTTTGTAAATTTTCATTTGAGTAACCACTATATTGTCTGATAGGGTGGAACCTTTGTACACATTTTCAACGACATCCGATAGAAGACATTAAGATAAAGTTTCATTCGAATATCCCATAAGTTATAATATTTACTACTAAACAGTGAAAGTGCAATTGAAATAGAAGAACTTTCAGGATTCATTATAGTGATATTAGATTTGTGCTTGTGCTTAAAAATTATATGTGAACTCATTCATCACATATCCCTTGGAGTGTTCAAAACTATTCTTCAATTCTTTTCAAGAGATAAAAAGGATATTTGATTCTAAAAATTACTTGTCATATAGTCCATTCTAGTTACATGCATGCAATTGTCGACCTTCATCATTTCAAATTATTAAACTTTTCTACAGATTCCATTTTGACAGAAATCTAAGGTAAGATTTAGATTCAAAAGATACCATTTAATTTATAAAAACTTATTTATATATATATATATATATATATATATATATATATTTAGCATAAAGTAAATTTAGTTTACAGAAAAATCTATATCATTTTTCTATTATTTTTCTGCCATAACTAAGTCAAAACTCGTTGAAACATGTTCATATATTGAAACTTTCAGAACATTTTGTGGAAGAGATACATTAATCTTGTAAGTTTTAATTCTCGTACAGACAATCTATGTGGCAATGAACCAACATAATGATCTCTTACAAATTTACCTGTTTTAAATAGATTTTATGTGGCGTCTGCAATGGTGAACCTTTTATAACAATATACTGATGTGTCAAATAATGCAGCATGTAAGGCATATTTGATTTGCTTTCCCAATTTACAAATTATATAGTAAAAGATACGTTATTTCGTTTTATGTGTAGGATTCATTCAGAACACAATGACGCTGATGGAATGCTTACATAAGTTTTGCAAAGAATGCATTGAGAAATCCATGCGCCTTGGGTTGGTCCACAAACTGCAATCTATGTTATTGTCTTACAGATTTAGTTGGGATATCTTAGTTTATTTTTACAAGTGCTAATGGATCCAAATTGGTTTTATTGTAGAGTCAATAAGTGTCCTGTTTGTGATGTTCATGTTGATAGTCAATTGTCACTGAGAGAAGATTCACAATACGATGCTTTAGTTACTGCCATAGTGCCACATGTTGTGAAGTACAAGAAAAAGGTAATAAGATGGAAATGTTGTATAGGATTAAAAAATATCTTTATATGAATAAAAAAACTCATGAACATGGTTTTCTGACACAGGGGGAAGTGGCTTTGCGTGTGCCCAGGAGGACAAATGATCAAGAGGTGCAACTTTGCTAAAAAAAAGTTTTGATATTTAAATGTTTATTAAAAATTGGTTAGATTTGTTTTTAGTTTTCGATTTTGAAAAGAAATTAAAATTTGTTATTGTCCAAAACTTTGATATATTTTAGTCTTTAAACTTTTAAAATAAATGAATGCAATTTTTTAAAATTAATTATATTAAATTTATTTTACATGTGAAATGCTTTTCATACTAGTATAGTATGAATTGTTTATTTTATTTTATCTATATTTAGTTCAATGTCAATTGAGAAATATATTTGATATGTTAACGTAACTAGGTTAAAAGAATTATATCTGTTTATTTTTAAAGTTAAAAAATCAAAATGTAGTAAAATATAGAATATGAACAAATTTTAATTTTGAATAAAAATTCAAAGATTAAAAATATATTTAACTTTTAGAAATAACCAAAAACTTATTTAACTTTACAAATAACGACATTTATTGTTTTTGTTACTTTATCATGCAAGTTATGAAGAGGCCTTGAATAACAAACTATAGTAATGTTTTTTCTTCTAACCATCCACTCTTTAGGTTATAATTTGAATGTTTTACGTTTGAACAATAACTTTTTAGAGTTATTCTTATTGAACTACAAGGTGTTTCTCTTTTTCTTTATTTTACATTGAGTATACCATTTGTAATACCAACAGGCAAGTTTTCAACAGAGTAACGCCAGTGTTAGTGGCGAGAAGGCTAGGAGTAATCGTCTCGCCAAGTTTGTTGATCATCTACGTAAATCTGATGAGAACGTTGACGAGGTATTTTTTTTTTCTTTTTTCTAATAATAATTGTTTATACATTACTAGTACTGGACTATAGACTCTACAAGAACTTCTAGCTTTCAAGGTCACTCTGGCTAGAAGTAATGAAGGCATCTTTCTCATAAACGAAGGCATCTTTCTCATAAACGAAGGCATCTTTGCTTTTACATGGAGTTGCTACTTCCATAGTTTCTTAGATTTTATTATAGTAAACTTTCTATAAATTTGTATCACAATCTAACAATATTTATCAGCAACGTTGTTAAGTTCTCTTTCTTTGTATGTTTCTGTAATGGGCATTGGCACTGTTGCAATGATACAATGACTAGGTCTTGTGTTATTTCAGATGGAGATTCACCTTGTGCTTATCTCTTTGGATGAGCAAAGGATACCGAGTTTGCAGGAACCATATCTTTTATGCAGGCCTACTTGCTCAGTGAAGACACTGTGCAAGGTTATATATCTCTCCATGTAAATCATTTTTGTGTGCTATATTTCATATTAATTCTGATTGGATTTCTATGTGCAGTATGTTGAAATCAAAGCTGAGCTGCAGGCGGATCAAGTTGAATTATTCTTGATAGAAGAATCAGAAGCCAATGTTGTAACTGGTAACATAACCATTGATCCAGACAAGGACAAATTGCGTCTTCTGCAAGATGAAGAAACTTTGGCTCAACTCTACACTCCGAATGTCACCAACTGTGGTCATCTGGTAAACTCTAAATGTAGCCTACAAAAACCTTTTAATAAATATTATGTGAAGAATGTAAGCAAATAAAATATAATGATATCATCTTATAGGTGGAACTTAGATTATATATATGGGTGTGCGTCTGTGTCTTTTCAAAAGAAGGGATTTTAGTGTCCTTTTTCTGACGTAAAGTATAAGGCATAATTAGATACTTATGTTTTCTCTTTTATAGTACTGTTGCTACCTTGTTAGCTTTCCTTCTTTTATTATCTCATTTTTTTTCTTCTTGAATTTGTTATTTGCAGCTCCTAGCTTATAAGATGAAGTAGTGGAATTCGTATGCTTGGGATTAGCAGATGATGATGAAATAAACCCTTGAACTATTATGTGTATTTGAATAATTAAACAGAACAGTAAAATGTCTGGTTGTTTTTTCCCTTTTAATAATTTTTTCCCATGTTGGAGAAAAAGGTTCTCAACATTTTCGGTTAGTCAGAACCGTGGATATGTGGAGACCTTACAGTGTATCGACTTTCGGTGTTCCAAACTATTTCACAAATATTTTGGTTAAGAATATATGCATGAAGTTGTATTTGGTAATCTTTTAGTGCTATCAGTATTAGGTTTTATTCATATTTTCATGGATTTTGCAACTTTTATCTGTCTAAAGATAGGACGTATATTTAACCTTGGCATATTTTAAAACACAAATTCGGAATTTGATTTGTTCAATCTTCATCCGATAGTCACAATTCTCATGATTTTATGTATGCAATCTGGTTTGGTTGACATCCTAAGTTTGAACAATATTAACCTTTTGTTGTAAGTTGGATGTAACTTTGTAGAAGAGTCTATCCTCATGTTTTTGGTATGATTAAGGCATATATTTTGTTTTGATAAATCAACCTCAACATTTTTAGTTTAAATTTCAGTTGTTCTGTCCAACAGTCACTATTGTGTTGATTATTTTAATAAATGTAAGATTTATTGCAACCAATCTGATCCCCCGTGATGATGTTGAGTTTCATAAAATTAGTTTCTTATCATGGTTAGTAATTATAAAGGAAAATGTTTCGCCGTGCACTTTAATTTGTTGAATACCATTATTGCAACACTTTAGAAGTGTGATGTTTTGGAGTTCCAAAAGAGAGTATCAATCATCTCTTGTTAAACCTATGTTAGGATACAAACAAAAAGTCTCACATTGGATGAAAACAAGAAATGAGCATAAGTTTATATATACATAAGATATCTTCAATAATAAGAAGTCTTTAAACGTAGTATAAAAAACAAATCCGTGAGTGTTTGATCCAGAGTATAAACCTATGTGTGTTAACCCTCCCTACAATTTAAGATGATATTTTTGAATATTTGAACCGGATTTGTCAAGCTCATAATGGAGATATCAAAACTCAGTGTGAGGTGAATACCATAAGTTATATGGTCTCAACACACACTAATATGATTTTTCTTTTTTTACATATAATATTTTAAATTTTTTATGTTCATTTTATGTTAGACATAGATTCGAGAAACATAAATTTTTACATTTGGTAAAATAACAAACATAAATTATGTCTCTTGCATTCATATGAATAACATAGTGTGTCATCCTTGAAACATGCCAATAGGGAAGAATCCCTAATGGTTGATGAAAAACAAGGACATAGTAAGGTTGAACTTAGCTTCTGGTGTTAGGGTAAAGTTAAATGTGATAGATTTGATTAAATTATTTTTTTGTTGAAGAGCTTTGTCTATTTTAGAGTGCAAAGATGAGTATGAGTAAATTAATGTAGTAGTTATTAGACAATAATAAGAATAAATGGTAGAGTTTATGACTTTGTAGGTGAAAAGCCAATATGTAAGTCTATAAATTGTAAGTATTTGATTGACATATAGTGTTACCAGAAGAATATTAAGAAAATATTATTGAAAATCATTTTTTCCTAAAAAATTGGTACCAGCTCGTGGTGGTTGAGGCCACATAAAGCCTTGTGAAGACAACAAACTGTGGAGTATTGGTGGAGAAATATGAAGATTATTTCATATCTCATCTCTATTGAGAAAGACATTATTTTCATGAACTTTGATGCACTTGAGACTTGTTGTAATGACCAAATGGATTCCTTACACCCTAGAACTTATGCAAAAGCATATTTAGAATTAAAACAAAGCCATTTGATCATTGGACTCAAAATTAGGTTCATTAAGTCCATTTGACAGTTCCAAAAGTACCTAAACTCAAAACAACACTTTCTAATCCATATATCAGTTTACCAACTACATAACCAACTCTAATTACACTTGTTAGCATCCTTCCAACACCTCAATTTCCTTCCAGCCATCCTACTTTCAATTTCCAACACCTAAACCTCCAAAATGAACTAAGAAACTCAATCTATGATGTAATTGTCACTTCTATGATAAATTTTTCTAGGTTTAAACCCTTCCTTGGTCCTCATTTTTGTATGAAAATCTCAGTTTGGTCATCATTTTTTCATCTATCTCAATTGGGTCATATTTTTTGTAAAAATGAACACATTTTACCCTAACCGTTAAATTGTAACAAACGGCGTTAGTTGGTGCTGACGTGTTGCATAATTAATACGCTGATGTCAAAATATTTTATTACGTGAAATTTTTATTTAATTTGAGAGATTATGACATGACAATCTTTAATTAAATAAACAATGGTGATTTGAAAGGCCACGTGGTGATGTTTTGATTAGAACCAGATCTTCTCCTCCCTCCCCCTCTGCTTCCTCCCCCATTGTTGCTCCACCGGCGCCACCCACCATCTACAACACAATCACAGACCAAAAAAATGCCATTCTTCTCGATTCAGTTGCAGATACACATTAATTTGAGAGATTTCAGATGAACTGTAACAACGTTGAGTTAAGATAATGATTAAGAATAATGGCATTGTTGATTTAACGACAATAATTTATGAAAGTTAGCAGATGTCAAAATATGAGGAGGGAGAGAGCCATTTTTCAATTCCACGTCATAATTAGTGAGGCACGAGTGTCTGAAAGAGGCAAATGTTGTGCAGACCAGCTATAAGAGTTCACAAATTTTCAGGTTTCTGTTTTCATAAAAATTTTAATCCCTAATAAGGTAATTTTCCCTCTTTTAAATAATATTCAATGAAATTTTTATCTGACTCTGAGATCATCTTCCTCACTTCCAGATCAGCGGAAAAATAAACCATTTCTTTTTGACAGTTTGAATATTGCGATCCCGGATTTCTTCCCAGTGTCGGATTTCGGAAAACCCTACAGGGCCAATCAGAAACCCTAGATTCGTCCTCATTTCTGGAGAATTTTTAAGTGTAACATGAATATATTTCAGTTGATTTTTCAGGAGGCGCGAGTTTCATTCGGTTCTGTTCTTTGTGTTATTTCGGGATCTTGAATAACCACAAAGGGGAATCAACTTTGTTTTATTCCTATTGTTATTGTTTATTTGTTTTTTTTCCCATTTTTGAGTTGGAAGTGAGAGTGGGATTGATGAGAGTGCATTGGGAATTGGTGGCGTTGGATTTTGTTGCGTGGATGAATGCGTGATTTGGGTGGAGAGAAAGAGAAGGGCGAGGAATGAGTGGGGCATAAATGTCTGCTCCATTTGGTATTGGAATTCGTTCTGGAAGTTATGGGTCTTTGGATAAACAGGTACAGAACGACTCTGCACGAAAGGCAACAAAGATGCTCAAGGAGAAGGAGAAGGAGAGGTTGTTCCTTTGGATCTGCAAGTTCGCTGGTCGCAAGAAAGTCGGAATGCTCTTCCTCTGTCTCATCTCTGCTGCAGTTTTCATCTGGGTTTTGTATGTTGGAAAAGGTTCTCTCACTCTCTCCTTTTTCCTTTCATTTCTTTATTTATTTATAGTTGTTGTGTTAAATTGTAATTATGTGACAACGGTGCCATGTCATAATCTCTCAAATTAAATAAAAATTCCACGCAATAAAATATTTTGACATCAGCGTATTAATTATGCAACACGTCAACACCAACTAACGTCGTTTGTTACAATTTAACGGTTAGGGTAAAATGTGTTCATTTTTACAAAAAAATATGACCCAATTGAGACAGATGAAAAAATGATGACCAAACTAAGATTTTCATACAAAAATGAGGACCAAGGAAGGGTTTAAACCATTTTTCTAATATAAACCCGTGGACAAGTTCTAATTGACCTTATAAAAGACTTCAAACTCTTCAAAACAGTTTATACACCCTTGACTAAAAAATGTCACTACTCAAAACCATAATTTACACTAAAACACTCTAAAACTTCAACAAATCACTACCCCTTTATTCCAAAACAGATTTAAATCCATCAACACCTCTAACAAGTCTTTTATTACTCAATAACAGCCTCAAGTAGTATTCTTACATCAGTCCTTATTTCTTAAATACACTCATCAAAACCCCTATTTTTGACCTTGACTAATTATTGATTTTATCCCTTTATACTCCAACCATTTTGAATTCAATTTATCACATCAATATAACTTAATTACACACTAACATATTTCAACATGAATTTCATATAGTACCAAACATTCAATCATCAAACAAACATTGATTATTATTCAAACTCAAACATTACTAGAACAATCATTTCAAATACATGCAATTCAAATTATACTACATAAAGATACTAAATTCAAACCACCAAAATAATCTAAAACAAGGTTTAGCTCCCCTTATCTCAAAATAAATTGCCCGACTCAAAGAATGCTCTACCAATTACTTTAAACGCAAGGAATCTTTAGACGAACTTACGAAACATCAAATTGGAAACGGACAGGGTCCTTAGAACTTTAGATTAACCAAGAATGAGTATGGAAAACATGATCACACATGCAACTACTTTAATTTCTTCTAAAAATATATTAGAAACGAGAGAGGAAAAAAAAAATAATAAAAACTTACTTGCTTTGTGATAGAAATTGATTGACTAGAATTGTAGACCTTAACGCCATGATCGTCTAGACACTTTCTGATCATCAAATAGAATACTTAGGAGTCAGAACTCTTAGAGAAAGGATAGAAAACTTTAGAAAAATGTTTTCTAAAGAGATAATATATTTTAAAATAATAAAACTAGTTTATAACAAAACTATTTATAATAAAATAATTTAATATTAAAATAAGTCACGTTATTTTTAAACAATCACTACTCCTAAAATACAATTTTATGAGATTACATTAATAAATAAAAGTTTTAAATAATTATATATATATATATATATATATATATATATATATATATATAAAAGAAAAACAGTTACAAATTAAATAAAATAACGTAGTTTATATAATTAAGTAAAAGATAGTCAACATTTATCCTCAAACGTGTTTGTATTTTTATTTTTTCTATTTTGGTAAAAATATATTTTAATTACCAGATGCAGAAATTTGAAGATAACTTCATTTAAATAATATACTAATACCATTAAAAGAAGAAAAGTTGTCAAAACTACGCAGAAACAATACGTTATTGCAATTAAATTAAAATGTTGTAAAATATTTTTTTGTTGAGTAATAAATTTAATTTAATACTTTTACAATTTAATTAAATCTTGTAATAAATATTTTTGGTAAATAATTAATTGGTTTATATAATGTATTAAATGTTGTAACAAATTTAATATTTTACATGATAGCCAGCAAAGATTAATTAATATATTTGTGTGTTACATTAATTATCTTCAATAAAGAATTTTTCATTCTCAGCTGATCATAATAAATTTAGGTTTTTATAAAATTATTTTAATACAATTTCATTACAGAAGCTTACATTTCGCGTCAACAGGTTAGTGTCCCTGACATTTTACACGTGGCATGTTCTGATTGATTGTATAAACTTAGGTAGAAGTCATGGTGTCACTATTTATGCAGCACTTTGGCACCTGGTGTCTCTCTATGGTTGAACGCGTTGTTGAACTCTCACTTCGCCAACTTATCCTTGTTTCGCTTCGTAGCACTGCTAGCTACGAAGCGTGTTAAGCTTTCATTTCCTTCATAGATTTTCATCGGAGACAAAACAATGTCAGGACTGAGCCTCCCCGACGAGCCTCCACCGGAGCAATCCCGAGAAGAAGTGCAATCTGAAAATGAAGTTGGTATGTGTCATGTTCCTCTGAATTAAGTCTGGATTTGCATAACTGCTTCTTCCATTTTAATCCCAATTTCACTGTCTCAGTGTATCATTTGTGATTTTCATTTTTCATTTCTTGCTTCCTTGTTTTCTTCAGAATCAGATCGAAGAAATTCATCGAGCGACGAGGACTTGTAGGTTAAACTGATCCATCGTTCTGCATTTCTTCAGTCATTTACTTCACGATAAGCTGTTTTCGTTTTTGATCGGTTTCGCTGCTTCTTAAATTTAATGTTAATTTCGATTCTGCTTGGAAATGGTTCGTTTTGTGTTTATGGTTTTGTGTGTTGTGTTTTAAAGCGTTTGTTGTAGTTTTCGCATATAATTATGAGTGATGCACACGTTGTCTCGTGCGTTTTTTCTCTGGTAGTGGATGATTGATTCAATTAGGTGTTGAATCCTTCAACAAAGATGGTTACTTTTGTTGACTTGAGCATGAGTTGGATTTATGCATGCTCGGGGTTAGTTTGTTGGTCATTTTCCTGTGTGTTTATGTGTAGTGGGGAAAGGATTTTTTTCAAGAATGAAAGGTTAATTAGTGTGCAAAAACACATCAAGAATCATTGGGAATTAGACCAAAACTTATATAGACAACAAAGATTAGCATAAAAAATTTAGTAAAGTGGAAAATAGGAAAGTCATTTATGTTTTTGAGAGACTTAAAATCTATAATGTTTGATCCTATCCATCAGACAAAAGCTTGTCTGTTAACAATACCATACGTAGTTCCTTCCATACGTAGCAAACATCAGTTAATTCAGGACTCCATAAGCTAGTCTCACATTTCATCACCTTTACTACCAAGAGCATGTCCTTCATTTCTATCCTGCACTCATGCTTGAAGAGCTATTAATTAGCTACAAGAAAAGGTGTATTTTCCAAGGATGTCCAATAGTTCCTACGAAATGATCTTCGAGATTTCGGCCAGAGTAAGAATTCGCCAAACGTGAATGACTCCTGAAGCAGAAAGTAGAACACCTGGTAGATAAAGAAATGAAACACATTCAAGCCAGATAACACTCCAAATCAATACATGTAGCATTTTCCAAAGCAAAAATAATAGCTAAGATATCTCTGCAACAAAGCATAAAGCCCTCCAAAAAAAATTGTCTTGACTGTCACGACCACAACAAGCATCACCAAGGTTGCCGAGAATAACATATTTTATATGGAGTTCACCTAGGGTTAAAATGAGCCCCAAATAGTTCACCTAGGGTTAAAATGAGACCCAATAAACAAAGACGTTCAATACTATTTTATATAGTATGAGATCCTTACAATTTAGATACGAAAACACTTAAAGAACTTTTAGCTAGCTGAACCAAATCAATTAGATTGATATATAGATCATCACCTAACGTAAGAGTAATACTATACATATGCTAGATCAATGTGAATTAAATATGAATATATGCAACAAAAATGTTGTACAAGCCAATCATATATTTAATATGGCTTTTAGGTAAACTTAAATTGAATAAATTAAATATATTAGTCATTGTGGATTGTCAATGTATTTAACGGTTTTTATCTATTTTGAGTACAACTATAAAATAAGAAATAAGTGAGTTTTAAATTGTATTATTGATTGCATAATGAAACAACAAAATGGAAATGTGAATCAAGTTATTCATCAAAGTTTGTTTTCCTAATAAAGTAGTATTAAGAGCCAGTTAATTTGAGTGCCTACGTGAGGAAAAAAAAGAAAGATGGTCAATTCCAAATAGTGGGTTCCTATCCCAATTGACAAAAACGGTTAACTGCGATAATTGGAGTCTCAAAATGAAAGTTTTTTTTTTAAACCCAAGAAAATTGAGATGGTGGAAAATGGTTATGTAGACCAAAAAACACAACAAAATGGTCGAATGTCCAAATGAATGCATTGAGAGCAGCGCGTACGAACGGCATGGCAACTTTGTACATTTTGTACCAAGTTGTGAAGGATTCTAGTTTAGAGAAAATTGTAAGTGTAAAATCTTTAAAAGAAGTGTCGAACATTCTAGAGAAGACGTATAAGGCGGATGATCAAGTGAAGCATGTCTAGCTTTAAAAACTCAAAAGCAAGTTAAAGAGCATGAGAATGAAGGAAACAAAAGGAATGGTCGAGTACATAACTCGATTTGAAACTATGGTGAACCAACATGGAAGAAATGGAGAGACTTTGTCTACTAAACAAATTGTGGAGAAGATTTTGAGGTAGTTAAATAATGACTTTGAGAACATGGTGTGCACAAAGGAGTCCAAGAACCTATTATAGCGCTCACAGTTGAAGACCTTGTCAGGTTTCTTGAGGCACACAAGTAGCGGAAGAAGAAGAAGAAGAAGAATAAGGCACATTACACTTAGAACACTCAAAGTAGATGATGGTACTGATTAGGCATATGATGCAATCTTGATGGTAGAAGTTGAGGACAAAAGAAGAGAAAGAGCAGTCGAATCTAGCACAAAAGAGGAAGATGTCTATGGAGAGGAGGTCGGTCAAACATTGAGTGCTTCAAATGTGTCAAGTATGGCCATTATGAAAAGGAGTAACACTCAGATAAATGCTTTAGTTGTGGCAAGATCAGACATTTTACTAAAAATTATTGATTTGATGAAAAGAAAAGACGACCAACCTCATAGAAAAAGTTGGAAAAGAAGTGTTGTTGTTGGTGGTCACACGTAGCTTGGGGGACCATGAACAACCAATTGAATAACTTGGAAGGACAATCGAGTAGCATGAAGAACTCAACAAGACAGTTTAGTAGCGTGGATAGGTTAGCAAGAAAATCGAATAAGTTGGAGAGATTGATAAGATATACAAATAGCTTGGATACGCGGTAGAGTTTGTAGAGAGCCTCAACAACTATGTGGAGAAGTGAATAGCCTAGATAGCTTGGTAGAACAAGTGAACAACTTAGTGGAGCATGTGAAAAGCTTGAGTACCTCGGTGGGGGTTCTTGGGTAGCTTAGAGAGTTTGACAAAGAATGTGAAAAACGTGATTGAGGATGTAGATAGCTTGGTGGGGAGTTTGAGTAGCTCGATAGAGCATGTCAATAACTCTGATAGCTCGATGGAGAATCCTAATAGCTCGATAAAGAATTCGTATTGTTTGAATAGTAGACAACTCAAAAAGAGCTCAATGTATTGATGTGAAGTGTGAGTTGTCAGATCTCTCAAAAGGAGTTTGACATATTAACAAGAATTTGACTAAAAACAATTTGACAAAGAACAAATAAGAACCAGTATGACCACCGAGAATGCAAAGAACAAGTTGACCACAATAAAAGTACTACAAATGAAAAAAAGAAATGAACTATAAGTTGGACACGAACATAACGAATAATCTAATTATTAACGAAAGAAGAAAGCACTATCTGCATTGGACATGACGAAATTGGGACGAAGAGTAGAAGAATCGAGAGGAAGCAACATTTAAATTTATAGTCATGTTTTGTTAGGTAAAATTAAATGGGATAAAATTAAATATATTAACTCTGGTTAGTAGTTAATATATTAATCGTTGTGGATGATTACTATTTTATAATTGTTATAGATAGTTAATATATTAGTCAGTTGTAGAAGTTAATGTATTAGTCGTTTTTATATAGTTTTGTCTATTTTTAACACAACAATAAGAAATATGAGTTTATAAATTGCATTATTGATTGATGGCATGAATGAAACAATAACATTAAAATGTGAATCATGTTATTCATCAAAAAAATTATTTTTCTAACATGGCTAGTTGGCAAATGTATGATTGATAATATGGGTAAAATGTGTATTAATATTATTGAATTTACTCTCCGTAATGTTATTGAATTTTCCTAACAATTGGATATTTTTGTTTTGTTATCTACATTTTGTGTTAGAGTAAGAAATATTGTGATATGTATATCTGACTTTTATATAAAGAGTTGAAGTATTTATTCAACTTTTTATTTCTATCAAAAGAAAAATGCTGAGTTTTGCTTTACCCTATGAAAATGTAATGTAGAATGCGATTACATCATAACCAGAGGAAAAAAACATGTTTGATTAAAAGGAAATATGTTTTAGTTTTACAGCATGATGTAAAACCCTTTTCTTAACATGGATGTTATTTTCTTTAGCATGAACTTCGAGGGGAAGGCATATATAAATTACACCAACTTGACATTTTGGGTGTTTATTTACAGTTGTATGGAAATAGACTTGTCAGATATAAGCGAGGATCTTCAGT
Source organism: Vigna umbellata (assembly GCF_029865625.1). Classification (NCBI taxonomy): domain Eukaryota; kingdom Viridiplantae; phylum Streptophyta; class Magnoliopsida; order Fabales; family Fabaceae; genus Vigna; species Vigna umbellata. The sequence continues at coordinate 51,582,050 of NC_142165.1, read as the reverse complement.
GTCCTATCTGCCTAGGTATGAAATAGAACGGTTGGTAGATTACTTAATTATTTTTTTGCTATAAATGTGTTTCTCTTAAACATGCTATATTCAAGCCTTAATATATTGCTTTGCTGATTTTTTGTGGGCAATTTATAAATAAAAACTTATGATATATCTAAATTTCATCAGTTAATTGCCATTACATTATGTTCATTAGTCATGCCCAAATATTACATTTGTAAATGGACATAAAAAATATATTATGCAAGTAACCCTGTAAAGTAACCAGATCATTAACATGTTTATAGTCTTGCACTGTAGTATAACGGTGATTTATTTTTTTAATAAAAAATAAAAATCTAGAGGGATAATTTATTTGATTAACCGGTTATAATGTGATTTAAGTTTAATCTCTATAAATAATTTATATCACTTTCAATGCAAAATTCAAAAAATTTATAAATCTTGATTCTTATATAATATTTAATATTTTTATATTTATTCAATGTGAGATTTAAATTAATATTTAATTTTTTTATAATTTGAAATTAATAAAATGTTTTACGGTGACTCCAAACACAGGTATAAATCTAAGGTAAGATTTTGGTAATTAAACACATAGTTCTATTTCTTTCCTGATTTAATGTGAAATGTGACAATACATGTTAATGTGTTTGGGAGATTATATAAATATATATAGCAAATAAAGAATAAAAAGCATTTTTTTATTTGTATTCGTAATTTTTGAAATCATATAAAATGGTTGATTTCATTTTATGTGAAGGTGTAATTCGAAAAACCAAAATTGTTATGGAATGCTTGCATCGGTTTTGCGGAGAATGCATTGAGAAATCCATACGCCTTTGGTTAGTCCTCAAACTTGCAATTAATACGTCATTATCTCTCAGAATTTTTTTGACAGTGTTGTCGTAGGTTTTGTAATATTTGGAGTGGTTTGAGTGCAGCAAGAATGAATGCCCAGTTTGTCGTGAACATTATCCTGGCGGATGCACACTAGGGGATGATCGCCACTATGATCATCTCATTTCTATCATCCATCCTGATATTGCAGAGTACGAGGAGGCGGTAAGACAATATTTTAAACCTTCGATTAATAAATGCATTGATTTATGTGAATTAATGATTCATGTTCATGCTTATGTCTTAGTAATTTTCAAATACGGATGTTTAATAATTAAGATTTCCATGTGGCAGTCTTTCCGACGTCAAATAAAAGAATTGGAGAGGAAACAGAAGGCCAGGGCAACCGCTGTAGGGTTTGCAAGGAGACGCAGAACAATCAGAAAAGACTGAGAAGACAGAAGCTGAACCAAACAAAGAATCTGCCATATGTGTTGCTTTCAACCTTTAATTTTATGTTTTTCGGTTACTTTATGCTAGTTTTCATCATCTTTGAACAATGTTTATTCAACTTCCTTTTAAATATCTTTGTTCTCAATATTGACTATTTTCCTACTTTTTATAACAACATTATTATATTATATAATTTTTCATCCTGTTGGGACTTTATGAAGCAATACATATAGTCTTTAAGTCATTTTACCAACTTTAGAGTCTTAAACTACTGTTCTTAATGAACTATTTTATGTTAAAATGAAACATATGGGATCGATACTTTGTATAATGAGTCCTTTCTTAAATCAGGTAACTCATTTGATAAATATTTTTTAGAGAATAAATTAAATATTTTATATTAAAAAAGTTTCTTACAAATGTGCCACGTTATCAAGCAGCACAGATTCTAGAAATAATTTTTCCGAAAACATACTAACAAAATTTACCTAAGCAGTACAGTTTGCTGTTCATTATTAGAATTTTGATTAAATTGAATTGTAAAATTTATTTTAGCACATTATTATAGAAAATAAATAAATTAATATTTAATTCCTTGAAAACCAAACTATCTTTTCAATTTTTCCATTTTTTTAAAATACTGAAATTTTAAAATATTTTAAGACTTATAAAACATATAGTAAAAAAATTTAATATTTTACAACATCGGTAATATTTAAAATTTATTTTATAATAATTTAAATAAATTTTTAAATTTATTTAATATTGAGGTTTTCTTAAAAAATATTAAATTAGTTGACAATGAAAATGAAAAAAAATTAAAATTAATTTAAATTAATAATGTGAGTGTATTTATTAATTTAATTATGAATAATGTATACAAATTTGCGAAATTAAATTTATTACAATAACTTATTTATAACAACCAAATGATATAAGAGATATATATATATATATATATATATATATATATATTTATGTTAAGTGTAATAAATATTTAAAAATTATATAAAAAAATTTCTTTAATTTAATAACATTTGTAAATTTTATTTTTTTCAAGTCAAATAATCAAAGAAATTTTAAAATAAAGAAAAATTGTTATATCCATCTTAATAAATTTATCGAGTTACTTGTCTAGCCTATCAAATGATATATTAAATTAAGCTGAAATGTCATTGTTAATTAAATAACATATTACAATTTTTTCTTAAGTAACAGAATGTTTTAGAATATTTTTTTGTGTAATGAATTTTTGTCATTTAAAATTAAGAACTTTTTTACATTTTTAATAGTAATAAAATTATTTGATGATAAAAATTAAATAAGTTATAATTTAGAATAACTATTAAGTTAGTACTGTAAATACGAATTTTATTTAATTAAATGTATTAATAAAAATTGCTTTCGAATAATTGAAATTAAAAGTTAAAATAATATTAAAAGTATTATTTGTTGAAATGATGATACAATTAATATATTCAAATTAGAAGAAATCAATCAATATTATCTATAACATACATTATAAATTTATAAATTTATTAATAATACAAGACATATTAATTATTTAATAGTTTATATGAAATTTATCAAAAATAATAATTTAAGAAAAATAATTTTAATTTTTTTTTAAAAAGTTAGTCTATAGTTTTCGAAAAACCAAAATCTGACTTATTCTATTTTTATGATGGTGTATTGAAAAGAAGATCATAATTCAACCATCAACCAAATTTGATAACAAATTGTTAAGAGTACTTATTTGAATAAATATTGTGAATAATATATGAGTTGAAAAAAATTATTAAAAGAATTATATTATTTTGGGAAAAAAGAGTTCAGTAAATTTTATTTATTAACTATTATTTAAGTAAATATTCTATGTAGAAAATATTTTTGAAAACCATGTGTATTACTACAAAATCTGCAATTTTAATAGGGGTTATTTTTTACGTTACCGGAATTTTAACCCCCAAAAAATATTGTTCCCACAGTTTTAAAAATCACTGAAAAAACAAGCATCACAAAATTACCGACAACTTATTTCTAGGGGTTTCTGGAACCGTCGGAAGTAACTGAAGTTCTGAAACCGTTTCTATTTTTAGAGATTTCTGGAAAACCGTCAATAAATCATTTTTTTTAAATATAAAATTTTTTATTACTTGATTATCGTTAATAAACTAAAATTAAATAATATTGAAACTAAAATTAAATATAAATATTAAATATAAACCAAAATATTATTATATAAATGGTAAAAGAATCCCTCTTAAAATATATTTTTTTTGTGGCATGTAACCTTAATAAAAGTATACTTTTCATTTTAACCTGAATGACGCCATTTTCTTCATAAGTGTGTTTCAAATTCTCAAGTATAAATTTATTTATGAAACTCTAATTTATGGTTTATTTATATTAAATTAAATAATTTGATTTGAATAAATGTAAATGTAATATTTATTTAACATAACTTTGCAATAGAATATGTAGAATGTAGGAAAATACTGACACAATGGTTTTTCTCTCTTCTCCATTTTCCAGGAAGAATATCTTACCCACGTAGACTACAATATTTACCTACGCAGCTGAGGCTAAAAATGTTCACACAATCAAAAAGTTCCGTACCGAATAAATTTAGAAAGCGAAAATATTTATAAAAGTCGTGTAAATAATCTCGATACATAAACTTTTTCTTAACATGAAAAAGAAAATATTAATTTATTTTAAACTTTTTATAATTAACCTTTTTTTTTTATTTTCAGAACCATCACAATTTTAAGTACAAAAGAAACTATTTTTTCAAAATGTCATAATAAGTATAGAAACTTGAACTTTCTATTATCTTAGATTTTAAATTCTTTAAAAAAAATCACTCAACCAAGAGGTTTAAATTCATTCAAATCTAGGAGTTACACTTCTCTCCAATGGATGTAACTAATGTAAGACTAAGAAAATAGTAGAAGAGAAAATATACAAAAGTGGACTGAGAGAAGCGTAAGACAAAATTAGAAAGTTAATATCAATTCATAATGTATCATCTCTATACGAGGAGATTATTAAGACCCCCAAAATATGTACACATCATCATTTTAGGAATAATGTGATGTACATAGATTTAGAACTAGCCAAATGTCGTTGTTGTGCAACATCAGCAATTACTTTTCACTAATATTCTTCTGTTCTATAAACACCTAGAAAATGCATACAGTTGGAATGGTATGCATTGTATAAATAACATGACTCTCATTAAAGAAAAAAGCATTCGGTTGGTGAGTACATTAGTACACAAATGGACTTTTAATGTGTCTAATAGGTTTGATTTTTACGAAAAACGAGACAATTATGTAATTTTCACAAATTTATAGGTCTCAGTTATGAAAAATCTCCTTTAGCATTGTTAACAAATAATCGAAACATAAAAGGTGGATCACATTTGCATAAATTTAAACTTTCATTTTAATACACACTAGCCAAGATCTATGGTCTCGATTATTTTTAGAACCGATGTCATAGGATCCTAACAATCCTCATGCAGAGACATTATGTCAGACTTTTTAGAACCAGTTTTCATATTCTGGACAGGTTTATGACCTCGATTCTTTGCAGAACTATTGTTATAGGGTCCTGACTTTACACTCAGCAGAAGGAACTTTCAGATTGTTCATATTCTGAAGAGACGTTAAGACTTCTGTTGTTTGGAGAACTAGTGCCATAAACCCCTTTTGCTTCGATTTTAAAAAGAATTGAGGCCAAAGGTGTAAGCCAAAAGTCATAATAGGCTCCAAAACCTTTATTTTTTTATGAATATTTAGCTTAGCTTTTGGTCTCAGTTCTTAATAGAATCAACGCCATAAAGTACATATTTCTTCGATTATTAAAATAACCGACGCAATATGTCTTCACAGTGCTAAAAAAAGTGCAAATTTACATAACCCTTTACAGTTTCTTTTCACATATCTTAGTTGTTCTTAAACCCTCCTTTTTGCGAATACTGCGCCATTGCTTCGTTTTGTGGCCATTGCCTCGTTGTTGTGGCCATTGCCTCCTTGTTGTGGTCATTGCCTCCTTCGCCATTTATATATTCATACATTCGAGTTTTTCCATGGTGAGCTTTGGTTTCTTCGTTCCTTACCTTTCTTAGGGCGTTTTTGAGTTACTTTGGGTTCCTGAGACTAATAAGTCTTTTGTATTTTTGTCCAGGTATTATTTTTCTGTGTTGGACTTTTGGTGCGTTCGAAAACGTTAGTAGTTGCACCATTCTCCATTATTCTCTTCCTTTTTTGCTCCTAGATTCCTATTTTTTTGTCTTAAAAATTTATTTTTTAATATGAGCATTTAATTGTATATAATGTTGCAGTAGGTTATTCAATTTTTGTATGTTTGATATGTGATTAATTGTATGCAAAAATATATTGTTGTATTGAATTAGCCTTAGTTTTCTGTTTAAGATTCAATACAAAAGTTATTTACTGTCTCCAAGTTTGTTGAAGAAATGTTTGTTTTAAAAATGAATATAAGAGGAGATAGTAATTATAATTTATAGTATTGAATCTTGAATTGTCCAGTTGGGCAATTTAAGAAGAGTAATCACTTTTTCATAGTTTATGCATGTCCTAAAATTTATGAATATTTTGCAACTGTATTTTCTATTGATCTTTGAGTGCATATTTGATTGTAATTTTTAATCAATTTTATTTTGTGTAACCTAAAGACGAATGTGAAATGCTGAAAAAATTTCGTAAAATTTTAGATATGTTGTTTAAAATTTATATATTTAATAAACTAAAGAAAGTGAGTGTTCTTGAATTAGATATGGTCAAACCTTGAATATAAAAGCGACCAAAGTGATCATTAAGATTACTGAAATTGTGTAAACAATTTTAGTATATATACATATGAATCGAGATTGGATTAATGTTCCATGCACCACTGTTGAGTACGAAAGTGGAGTAGAAGAATTTAAACAATTTACGCAACATAACAAGGGTAGGAGTGATGATGAAGTAAAGTTTAGATGCTCTTGTGTCAACTGTTTGAAAGAGAGAATGTTGAACGCAACCGAAATTAGGGAATATCTTATTTGTGATGGTTTCCTTCGATATTATACAACATGGAGATGGCATGCATATGACACGACGAATTAATAGACTTTCTAACAGTCTCCCCAACTGTCTCCCAACTGAACAAGTATTTGATTCCACCATGAAAGATCGACCGAAAGAAGACAAAATAGAAGACATGATCTTCGATGTTGGCGCATAAGCTTTTTGCCCAAAGACATGTATATGAGACGATGTTCACTGATGCAAAAACTCCTCTATATGTCGGTTCAACAAAGTGCACACAATTGCCAACAGTGTTAAGGCTCATGAATTTAAAGGCCAACAGTCTCACAGAATTGTTGTCATTGTTAAATAAAATATTACCAAATGGAAATACACAACTCAATCATAATTATGATGCGAAAAAAATTCTTTATCGAATGAGTATGGAGTATAAAAAGATACATAAATCCTAAAAATTAAATAATTATTTAAAATTTAATAAGGTCTATAGCTGCAGTTGCTCTTGAAACTTGTCATAAACCCAAAATGATTTTCTTTTTTTTAATTATTTTTTTTGGTTTATTGTCTGAATTATTTTTATAACCGAAGCAAAAGTTTTTATAATTTTTGCTTTCAGTTCTTAACTGAAGCCAAAGTCTCTTCTTTTTATCCATCTTAATATGTTGTGGTTCTTAAACTCCAGCCATAGTCCAAAAGTAATTAGTGTCATATCCTTTTGTGGTACTAGTGATAATTAATTATGAAGCCATAGCTAATGGAGTTCCTCCTTCATTGATTCAAGAATCGAAAAAGTGTTGAAATGAGAAGAAAAATACTCCAATTTAAGTGTATACCAGAATTGAAGAAGTGTCATTGGTGACTTTTCTGTGCAGTATATTTTCTTGAACGAAGAATACTCAAAATAAAATGATCATTAGTTTAAAAGAGAAGTAGGGATCAAGAATAAAAATTCATATTAAAATCTTTCGATCTCTAATATTTTCAATAAGTTTAGATTTATTAATAATTTTCTCATGACAAAAAATATTTTCAACAACATTAAAATACAATCAAATCACTATTTTAGAGTTAATTATTTAATGTAAGTAATTTTAAAAATAATTACATGTAAATTATAGTTAGGATTTTTGAAAAATTCATATAATTAATTTTGAGTATAAATCAACATTTATATATATATATATATATATATATATATATACACATATGATCAGATCAATAAAGTTTCTTATATTTTAAAAGTACACACCCACTTTTATTAAAAATGGACTCTGGTGTGACTTTAATATTAATAAACATATAGATAGTATACGAAAATTGTTTCATTACTGTTCCAATATTCCAATACGGAAGGAATGTCCAATGCTGATTGTTAAAAAAACATTATTATTAGTACATTTAGATTAGTGAATCATGCATTCATAATACATATCTAATTCAACAAAAGCTTAAAGTGAAAGTTGCATGGCAGAGTTAGCATTAAGTGTAGAATTGAACCTTGTATATTTATTTACCTTATTACCAGTTCTCCAACTTTTTTCTTATTCTGGGGCCTTCTATTTTCAACACGATGAAGCCTCATTAGAGAAGAAGACCTTCTATTTCCAATCCAATGTCGCCTAAGAGAAGAAGACCTGGACATAATGTAATAATAATCCCTAATAAAAAAAAATTGCATATGTTATTTTAGTGTTTTTACGTCTCTTGTAAGTCAAACGTAATTATGTGAGAAATAAATTTATATTTGTCAACTTAATAAAAAAACATAAATTTATGTTTATTGCATTTATAATTGATTTAAATTTACATGATTTTTTTTTCAGATTTGCACCAAATTTCTTTTTTTTTTCTTTCCTTTTTCTCTTTCTTTTTTTCTTCTTCTCTTTCTCTTTCTTTTTCTTCTTCTCCTTCTCCTCCTTTTTCATCTAGTATATCTAAAATTAATCAAACATTTAATATAAACAAAAAATCATAAAACTTTATTCAAGACAAACAAGAAACACATTCACTCATATCAATGATTAAGTTTACCCAAAAAATAGTCACGCGACCAACACTATATCAAGAAGGATATGAGAAACTAACTTCAATGCAAAAAAAAATTCAAATGGAAAGATGTTCCCAATTAATCACACATGAGAATTACTATAAATGCAACTTTTGGTCACTCATGAAAGTCTAGCTAACATAAAATGGTCGCCGTGGCACATTTTTTACGTTTGTTGCCTATATGTGGGACATAGATTTAGTGACATAGTAAGTTGTTTTTTTTGTTAATGTCTATTGCAAAAGGATGAAGATAAGGTAAGCCCTTTGTTGGAAACACGCATCATCAATGAAGAACTTATCGCCATTGAAGCCTACTATGTAAGGGATCGACACCACTCATTATCCAAAACCTTAAGGCAATGGGTTAATGGGTTTTTCACCTTATATATTGCTCTACTTTCTCATTTCTATCCAATGTGAGACTTGGACTCGCACTTGGATTCCCAACACATAGATCACCTTCTCATGTCCTTTGACCCCAAGTACATTCATACTTTCCAAAGTAAGAATTTAACCTAAACTTCAACATCTACTATAATAGTATAAGAAAAATCAAATACAAGTTTAAAGTGTTTTTGACAGGAAGCAAAAACACCATGGACTTAGAGTCATTATATAATCACCAATACCGACTCCCTAACTTATCCTAGGATACGTGAGACTTTTCAAGACATTATTTTCATCCCTCCAACACCCTTGATACCATTTTCTTCTTGATAATAGTGAAGAGACTAGTAAGAATGACAAGACAAGTTGACAAAAAAAGTGATATTAAGAGTAATAATGAGAGTGAAGTAGGTAGAGACAATTATGCTATAATTTTTTATATTAAGCTATTTATGTTTGAAGCTAAAGTACAAAATATTTTGGTTTTAAAGCCTATTTCAAGATGTTTTGAATTAATATCCATATTCAAATTTAACTTCGTTAAAAGCAAATTAGCTAGGTACAATTTGTTTAATGGAAAGGTAAAAACTAATGTTATGCGGGTAGATTGAACCTTCCACATACTCCTCCAACCTTTGTTTTCCAAATTGTTGATCGTCATTCTCGTTCCATAAGATGAATGAGGATTGTGTGTGTAAAAGACACTCCTCCAACACTTAAGTCAACCTTAAACGTCAACATAGTATTAAATGTGTAATTAATAAGAACGTAAATAGAATATATGATGATTGTGCTATTTATAATAACATTATTACGTTTGGGGTCTTTAACTGGATAGGTCTGGGCTTGAACCCAATAATCCATTTACCTTGTTTGAATCAGTGTTTGATCATATTCTATTAAGTTATCGAATAGTCAGCATCGACACATAATCAGCTAGATCGCCTAGAGTCACATTTAATTGTGTTATGCAATGTATCATCCTAATACGAGACCAATAATGCATGAATGATATATAGAATTAGTCTTCAAAAGCCAATGTTAATGAATTAGCTCTAAGATTTTAGAATGACATTCATTCACGACACAAATCTAACATTATTGATTACTTAATATTGACCTTTTACCTGCTAACATCAGCCTATACTAAATGTAATGAAAGTATTGCTAGCTAAAACTTATTTTGGTAATATATAATATATTGTTTTTAGTTCTATGTTCTGTACACGATCGAGTTGCATTGTTATTGCTGAATGTATCTTTAATCTTTTAGGGAGGCCTGATGGTTATTTTCTTATTTTATCATTGAGTATCTACGAAACAGGACAAAGATTGGTTTTTTTAGGATCAATATTCGTAATCAATTGAAAGAAGAAGGGAACAATTTGTGAGTTAATAACAAGTTTTAGAGAAAAAGAAATCAAGTTATTATAACTTCGAGAACACAATTGTAAATCCTAAACTTGAGAAGATCAACAGTAAGTCACCTACTAACTGAGATAGAAAGAAAGAAGAGAGAAACATGGACGAATGAGGCAGAGAAGAGAACTCAGAAAAGACTGTGTCTCGATGTAAAAGTACTTCACATTCAAGTACTTAAAAATTGAATTCATTTAAGAACCGAGAAAACATTAGCATCCCTAGAACAACATCAATGTCTGGATCTTCACTATTTTGAAATACCACGACATTAATTTTCTGCTTTTTCAGGGAAGAATTAAACAGAGATAATAACCTTCATGTGAGTATCTCTTGATGAGCTTTTCTCATGGAACACTTTGTCCTTTGATGGCACCTGGCTGAGTGGCTTGGCATTTCCTGCATGGAGATAGAAAAGACCTAAACACTCTGTGGCCAAACCACGTTCTTGTCACATTCCTTTCTTTGCTTTTATGGTTTCTTGCTTTCACACGTTGGTCACCATATTTCCTTGTTTGCCCACATGACATCTTAGCATTGGCATGATCAATGGCTAGTAATGATCTTAAGGAAATGGGGGGATCTAAGATGGCAGGTCGATTTGGTTTAAATGGTTGAATTTTTCCATCAGAAATCAGCACATCAGCAGGTGTGATTTTGAATGGATTGGCGCTAGAATTTAAGTCTGTTATGGTAGAAAATTCAAAATCGAAGTCTTGTTTGCTTACCTGGTGGTAGTAGTGAGTAGGAACCTTTGGGTGCTGATCTTGAACAGAAACGAGGCCAGCAAAAGAAAGTGAGTCAGTAGAAATGCTATCATCTCCACCATGAGATTGAGACTTGCTTCCTTGACGCGTGCCCATTGATTTACGTTGTCACCATATTCATTATCCGCATATATAGGTGGGAGAATGTTTTAATAAGATAAAATAATCTTATAAATTATATAATTGTGGATGAATTAATTAGATTACATTTAAATGGAGAGATGATTAGTGGTACAAAAGGTATATATACGAACTTCAATGAATTCACGTGGTAGAATTTTATTGGAAAGTAGTGTGTTTATCATATGCAATAGTGATTAACTGTATCTTATAGTTTTGTGTCTGCTGTGACTATATGTCCCTTAAATGGTTGTATGATGCATCCCAAACTATGATTCCTCGATAATGGTGTGTTGGTCGATAATTTACTGTTCAAGTTTTACTAAAACTCTTTCCTTTTCATCAAAGGTGGCCAACATGTGCTTGTTGGTGAGTTTCAGGGCCTGCATATTGAAGTGACTAGTGAAAGGTGTTTGAACAATTTTCTTCCTGCAAACTTTGATTTCCATGAAGAGCTACGTGATGTCAAACTATATTTGATCTTTCGTAAGGTTTGAAAAATATTCCAATTCAATTTCATAGATGCTTATTTCTTCAATGCATCAAAGTAATGTGCAAATTTTCACAAAGGTTGAAAATAGACTAAGCGGTCCAATGACAACCAAGACACGTCTGAGTTATTAAATACATAAAAGAAAACAATATATATATATATATATATATATGTATGTATATATATATGTATATATATATATATATATATATATATATATATATATATATATATATGTATGTATGTATGTGGGTTGGTGTTAAGAAAAAGACCATCAAACTGAAAGTTATTATATTATGAAAATCATCATTGATCATGATAAATATACGAAATCAATTAAGTCGGGTACTTTAGAAAGAGGATTCAAGTCGTTATGTACTTTTGGTTCTTACGGTTTGTTAATTACATTTAAAGAAAACAACTCCATGTTTATTTTTCAAATAAAATGTTTGTATGAATACTTTTTAAATTTAATTAAGGTGAAAGTATTTTGTTAAAAATGTATTTATATAAAATAGTTTAAAAAATATATCCACAAGCTTACTGTTATGCATGATAAAGGGTGTACATAGTATCAAAAAATTAGTTATCAAAATGAATTTTCTGTGTGTAACCTTTAAGAAATTCTTTAAAAATATTTTTAGATTTTAAAATTGTTCATTCCAAACTATCAACAGAAAACTAAGGTTATCAAATCTTTGGGTGAGAAGGAAAATAAGACAGACGGTTGACATCATCTTTAAAAAATATTTTAAAGTGTCAAAATAGACATAATTTTTTAAGAAATATGAAATATATAAAATATAATAAAAAAGTTATTTATATTAATTTATATGTGTGAACAAAAAATTGGAAGCCCAAAACTTCCTCTTAATGAACTAGCTCCGCCACTGGTTAACATGCCACACTTGGATCATTCATCACATGTTAAAGAAAATTGTATGTGCAACCAAAAAATAACACAGTATAACTATATAGCACTAAATTATCTATTATCTTAGCAAATTGATTGGGAGCCATAATGAACACAAAATCAGAATTTTCCATCAAGTAAAATATATTTATAATATATTACATATTACTTAATATAAATATAAACACTAAGTTTAAACTTTGTATATGATGACTTACCAAATTTCAATTAAACTGATAGATAAATTTAAAAGAATAAATAGTCGGTTCATATAAATTCTTTTTAGTCACTAGAAGGAAAAGACATCGGTTGTTTTTTACCATAGGCAGCGATTTCTCAACCGAGGCATATACTGACGAGGTAAAAAGTCTTCCTCTTATGTCTCTATTGTAAACCGAGTTAGTATCTTGTCTTATACGGTCTCAGTTGAAACCTGAACCGAGGCAGTAAAGTGGTTTTTATTTATTTATTTTTTTGCCACACCTTGTGGAGCATGGGGAAGCAGAAGTGCGTCCAGAGAATGGTTACACAAGCTTTGAAGACAACAAACAATTCATCTCTGGGAGGCAGGCCCTCTTTGATGACAGGCGATTCACAAACTCTTGGCTCAACTTGGCAGCAATATCTCAACCCAATATCTTGGCAGCAATGGCAAACAATTTCCTGCAATATTTCAACCCAATATCCAATGAAATTGGCAGCAATATCTACCAATCATATGCTCTCTCCTTCAAAGAACCTCTTCTCCTACAATGCTTCCTGCAGGATCTCCAAAGCTTCCATGGCTTCCTCCGTGGTGCCTTCTCTCGCCCCTTCTCATCACTCCAGCACGCATTCCATATTGCAAACAAAATCTACAAAAATAAAATTGAATGATGAGTTTTGAAACTGAAGGCAGAGAACCCAAAAACGCAGAAGCCCCTGCTGCCAAAAACGAAACCCTTGCTGCCAACAAAACCCTTGCTGCCAACGAAACCCTCGCCGCGCCATCGCCGCCGCATCATCAGCTCGCCCGTGTCGGTGCATCGTCACTCCTTTGTTGTTCCATCACATCACCCTTGTCGGTCCATCCCCTACGAAGGTGAGATCCACCGCCAGCCGCCGCCAACGAAGCCTGAGTCGCGCCTCCCACAGTGTCTCCAAGCCCCAAATCGAATCGCCAATGCCAAGCCCTAAATCGAATCGACGCCCTGCTGCCACCTCCACGAACAGGAATCGAAGCCGGTCGCCCCTCCCTACGCGAAATCGTGTCTGAACCTAAAAAGAAAGAAGGGAAGAAGAGATCTCGCTGCCACCTTGCTGCGACCTTGTCGCGACCTCACCATGCCTCGCCGCCACCTTGCCATGTCTCGCCGCACTCGCCGCCAACATTAAGCTGCTTCTGGATTTCGCATGATGAGGAGAGAAAAGAGTGGAGGATACCCAAGTCTTCAAAATGAAATTAGGGTAAATCACCCTTTTGGATTTCGGAACGTTTATGCCTCGGGTTAGAGATCGAGGTATTCAGAACGTTTATGCCTCGGTTGGGTTAGAGGACCGAGATAGTAGGGCAATTTCAAAAAATTAACCAGTTTTAGGTGGGACGTGGCAGAACATTAGGTCTCGATTTTTTTTTAACCGAGTTAATTTGGTTTTCATGCTTCGGTTTTTCTACCACCAAGGCGTATAAGATCGTCGAAATTGCGAAAAATGCCACCGCCTTTACATATGTTTCGGTTTTCTAAAAACCGAGACGTATGACCCGTGTTCTTATCCCTATTTTGCACTAGTGAGTATAACAAGAATAAAACTTACAGTCTTATTATAAAATTTTTAATTCTATAAATTTTGTTTGAATTAAGTTAACTTTTATATGTAATTATCATTAAAGAAATTACTAAGTATTTTAAATTTACAAAACAAAAAGTATGGATAAAAGACTCCTTTCAAAGATAATTAGATTATTATTAATGTTAATGTTTCTTTTAATGAACATACATAATCATTACTAACATAGTGTAATAAAAGAATATGGTTACGGTTACATTCGATATTAAATTAGTTAATGTATATCGATATATAGATAAAAAGTGATGGGTTAGGATTAGGGATGGCAACGGGTCGGGTCGGGCACGGATAGTGCCTACCCGCAATAAGACCCGACAAAAAAAATCTACCCGACCCGCTATCCGCACGAATATCCGCTTAAAAAATATCGCTGCGAATATTTTAAAACCCGCGGATACCCGCAAATATTTAAAAAAAATATATATTTTAATAAATTATTAAAATAAAATTTAAATAGAATTACAAAAAATATATAAAATATAATATAAATTAAATTAAATATAAATTTTAATTCAATTTTAATTCAATTTTAATTAAATTTAATCTTGTAAAATATAAATTAATGTTAATTTTAATTAAATTTAATTTAATAAAATATAAATTAGATTTTTATTTATATATTTTGCAGGAAGCGGGTATCCGCGGTTACGGATAGTATAATACCCGCACCCGACCCGTTTATAAGCGGGTATTAAAATATCCGCTACCCGCGGGTATTAAAATATCCGCTACCCGCGGGTTGCGGATAGTAAATATTCGCGAGTATCAACTATCCGTCGCAGATTTTATCCGCGGATATTCGGGAGCGGGGATTGTTTGCCATCCCTAGTTAGGATACGGTTCAAAAATTGTAACCTATAGTATTTAATAGATTGTGGTTCTATGAAAAAATTGTAGCATATAGACTTAAAAATATTTTAAAAAATCATAATCTTATGAAAAATCATAATTTATAATTATGAATAGACTATTTCTTTTTTTAAAATTCTTAAAATTCCTTCATTTACTATCTATTTTCTAGTTTTTTTAAGTTTTTTTTTTCTGATATTTCTATATTTAAGAGACTTATTTCGTTAATCTATTATTCAGAAATTTATTTTTTTTTGGTGTTTTCATACATTAAATAAAGATTTTCATGCTTTTACATTTGTCATATTTTCATGTAGGGTTCACCATCCTCTAAAATTATCATGATAAGTATTAATGAAGACAATAAAGAAAGAACTTTTTAAACAAATCTGAAAAAAAAACAAGAAAAATCTTTAAACATTATAGCGAACATGCGAAAAAGAATATAGATAACAAGAGAGAACAAAAAAGAACTAGAGATACCGAGAGATAATAATTTTTATTTTTAAAAATAAAGAACTATATGTCTATATATAAATATGGTCAATTATGCTCTAAAATCCACTATAATTATTAAATAGAAAAATATGCGTTGAAAAGAGTCTGTAATTATTAAAATTGGACAAATTTGGCACGAAACAACAAGGACGTCCCTCCCTACCAAAAAGGAATAAAGAGATCTTCTTTCAAAGTAAGAAATATCATAACTTGTAAAATAAGTGTTTGATTTAGATATCATTAAATTTATTTTGACAGAAGTTATTTTATTTTTTTATAAATTGTTTTAAATTTTTAAATTTTATTTCACTTTATATTAAAATCAATTTTAATAAATTTAAATTAAATTGTGTCTCAGCATTTGAAAGTTTAAACCAAACAAAGCAAGCACGTAATAGTTTGGTCAACTTGTTATCAGCTTGATGATAATGATTAAAGTAGTAATCAAACACTTTTTTGGTGAGGCCTTATTGACCTTCTTATAGAGCATTTATGATTTCTTCAATAATATTATTATACCAAATCAGAAATGGTCCATATAATTCTAACATTGATGTGGTCCCAATAATTTAACGACCAAGTAGATTTTGTCTAACTCATCGTTTTCTAGTTAATCCAACCAAATTAATCAGGTTAACAACACTTAATCTCCTAAAGTAAAGAAGGAAAAGACGATTCTTCCTATGACTATCGTATAATCTTAACAAATATTACACAAAGTTCACAAATGAAACTTGTATATATGGATAAGTTGTACTGCTGTTCTAATCTGTCATTAATTGTCTAATGCAGATGCAATGCTTCTAGACATCTTTTCTTTCTGCAGTAAGTTCCTTAGTTCAATACGATTCCATAATGAGTTAACAACGTTAAATAGAATCAGACAGCTTGCATATGCAGGGGAGGACAGCAATAACAAAAGAAAGATTGAACTTTGAAGGGGCAAATCAATAAAACTCAAAACAAACTTGTGTCATTATTAGCCTTACGAGGCTTTGCTTGCATTTGCATGAGATGAACAAATAGAATAAGTAAAAAGCTTATAGTAGATTACGAAAGTTTGTTTTAGAGTAAGCTATTGTATATAATTCTGGCCTAAACATATCTCAGTGGCTGCCAATTTCCAGGACTCCCAGCCAGAGCCTCCAGAGCAACCGGTTTCATAATACAATACCCATTTTTAGAGCAGCAACCATTTTTGGAGTTGTTGTGTCTTTTGATGTTATGGTATCCCTGCTGTTGCATCTCCATTGCTAGCAGTTTTCTCTCCAAGTCACGCCTCTCAAATTTCCTCCTTAGATTATGTCTCTTAATAACTTCGTTTAACTTGTCTTTGTTGTCATAAGTTTTACTGCTTACGGGCACTGGCATGGCTTCCAAACCCATGAGTTTTGCCACAACCCCTGGTTTACGCCACACCACACTTTCCCCAGCCAGTGTTGGGGGTAAACAGCACATACCCTTATGATCTAAATCATTCTCTCCTCCAACAAAACTTGTCTCACTACAAACCGATCTTCTTCCCTCCATGTTCCCAAAAGAAGAGCGGTACATGGCATCTCTTCCATCAAGTGAAAACCGCGGATACTGATTCAAGGCATTCCTTGCAGATCTCAATATGTCAGAGTTGTTCACACATGACATCCTACCCCTCATTCCACTATACTCACTAAGCTTAGCTTTTCTAGACATTTCTTCCTCCAACTCTAGTTGTAGTATTAGATCCTCTAGGGTTGGTGAGTTTTGCTTTGTGAAGGGGGAGCTTGAGCTTACCTTGCTTGTGAAGTCACCTTGGCTGCTTTGCTGGTTGAGAGTGGAGGTTGAGCCATTGTTGTTACAGAAGGTTTTGATGCCTTTCTTCATCTTGGCTCCCAAGGAGTTCTTGAGGAGAAAGAAGGGCATGTCCTTCATGAATGTGTGGCTGGTGCCGGTGAGAAGAAAATGAGAAGAGGTGCCTGTGCTTGTGCTTGTGCATGTGCATGTGCATGTGCATGAATCTGAGAATGGGGTTTCGAGTTTTCTTTAGTATAGAAGACAAACGCATGGAAACGTGAATGGAGTGAATGGGAGCGGTGTGGTATGGCAGTGAATGAAGCATTTTAGTCAAGTGAAATTAGATGAGACTTAATAGCTGTCACGTGATGGGTGAGGAAGGGTTTCACAAGGATTTCATTTCCTTCTGCAAAGTTGTTTGAATGTTTATGGAAGAGTCAGTAAAAGCACACCTAATGACCTTCAACTCAGCATTTTCACTTTAAATTAGTTGGGAGAAATCAAGATCATTTATTGAACTCGCGGTGGAAGTGGTGGAATGCATCAACATGTTTTAGCATCTTTAAGTCTTTGGTATGCTAAAGTTGGTATATTAGGTATCCTACGTAGGTATATTTACTACTTTGGAAATTCTTCTAAACCAGAAAATCATAATTTTGTCAAACATGTTTTATGGAAGGGTGTGTCTATGTGATTTTAGCAAATATATTATAATTTGATAATATTAAAACATATAAGATAATGCAAGAACTTTATATACAGTTAGTATAACGAAGGAATTCGATAGTGATTGTTTTAAGGTTATTACAGCTATTTCAAAATCGAGATATTTTTAGATGAGGTAAAAAAGCATGACTTTTGGCTTGATTTGGGCCCACTTCCAAAAAATTAAAGTTGTAAACCAAAAAAAAGTTGGAATATTACTTTGGTTCTTTAAGGAACCTTTGTCATATAACTCGTACAATTAATTAATTTAAATCGTCTTCCAAACGAGTCAGTAGATTTTTTTTGTCTTAGTTCTGGTTCTAACTGAGACAATGGATTATTTTTTGTCTCAATTTTTTATCACAACTATTGTCTAAAGTCCATTTTAAAAAAAATCGTTTTGTTTCTTCAAAGATTCCATATCACATAAGCAACGTATTACAAAAACAAACGTGCATATAAAAACGAGTATCTACAACATAGAAATACAATCATGCATATAGTTATTTATCTGTGATTTTTAGTTTTGATAGCTATTATTATTATTATTTTTTATTGCAAATTTTTTTGACCACTTTTTGATCTCTTATTTGAGGCCAAAAATCCTAAGAACCCTTATTTTGGGTCAATCCAAAGTTTAAAAATTATTTGGACTCCAGATCTTTAAATCACTCTAATTTTTTGTTCTCGTTATAACACTTTTGGTATTATTATATATCAATTTAGGGTAGAAAAAATTTCCAACACGCTCGTGTAGCCAGCTATCCTCTATATTTTTTCAAAAAAACGTCGTTTTCTATTTTTTTTGGAAATATATTTTGTTTTTTTCAAAGTTTGAAAAAATATTTAAAATATTTTACACTTTGAATTTTGAGCTGAATTTCTACGAGGGATTTTCATGTTTTTTGTTCCTTCCAACAAATTTTCAGGTCATTTTGAGTTCGTTTGATCATACTCTCAGTTTTACCTTATGTTTTTTTATGTATATGGTGCATGAAGAACAAACAAACAAACAAACAAACCAAATGAAATGAAAGTTTATCAAAAACCTGAAATGAAAGTTTATCAAAAACCTAAAGTGAAACTAACCTTGAAGGTGAGTTTGGTGCTGAAATGAAAAGAATGAACGTCACAAAAGTGCTTATCCAAAGAGTACTTGTGGATAAAACCAATCGGTCAAAACGAAAGAAAATCATACCTAAAGTACTTAATCAATGTAAAATGGAAGAAAAATGGAAGAAATGTTAAGGTTGATGGTCGCAAAAATGGAAAACGAAGAGAGTGTCGCGAAAGAGGCACACAAAAATTGAAGAAGAAATGTAAAGAAAATCATACCTAAAGTACTTAATCAATGTAAAATGGAAGAAAAATAGAAGAAATATTAAGGTTGATGGTCGTAAAAATGGAAAATAGAGAGAGCGTCGCGAAAGAGGCACACAAAAATTGAAGAAGAAATGTGCAAGAGGCTCTATTAACTCTAGAAACACATGTTATTACCTTGATTATTTTATTAACTGGAGCAATAAGGGTGACCCGATCCTGTCCAGGAAAGAGTACGATCTTTTCTGAATTTGAATCCTTAAGGGGTACAATAAAAATAAATAAAAAAAGAACGCGAAATAAGACAGAGATGCGGACGCCATAATCTAGCGGATGGATAATTCGAGTGAAGATTCGCCACAAAAATGTTAATTTTTTATAAGAATCAGAGTTATAATCCAAGAACTAAGAGAATTCTCTCTAAAAAATGATATGACTCAAAAGTGCCTACATATATATTTGGTGTGCCTATATATAGGTAAAAATGTTTAAGGCACCTAAGAAACCCTAAAATAAAGTCCAAAGCCACCAAGTCCAAAAATAACTTGAAAAATTATAAACAAAAACAAATTGTTTGCAATTAAAGTAAAATTACAATTTATTTAATTTCCTAAATTATTCTTCAATTGTACCCATGATCTTCATGTTCTTTAAATTTCTTTTTTCATGAAACATTATAAGATTTAAGGAGGCGTGTTTTGATCTTTGACCTTGTCATAGATCCTTTGAATTGCAAATGTTCATCTTCAAGTTCTTCTCATATATGTTTTAGGAGATAGTCCTCTATCATACTCTTCTTCTTGAAGAGGATTTGTCCTCAAATTCGTACCACTTTAAGATTCTTTATCATTTTCCCTTTTTAGAGAGAATTTAACCCGAATTCTAGAAGATCTTACACACAAACAAAAACATAAATAAAAAAAGACACAAATCTAGAACAATCCAAAATAGAAATCTATTAAAATAAGATTTGGATCCTTAAAGAGGCCAATATCTTATTATCAAAGATTTAGAGGTCTACCTCCAGGGTCAAATACCCACCTGCAAATATCATCAAACAATTTTAAATTAAAGATGCAATGCTCAAAAAAGATCAAAAGAATGTTTCCCAAGTAAACAATAAAACTATATGTATGGTTTTGATTATTCGTCTTAGAAATTGTCAAACAAGCTAACTCATGTGCATATATTTCTAACCTTGTTTCTATACTAAAATAATGACTTTGAATATCCAAATGAATTAACAAACAAGCTAACAGATTATCAAACACAAGTTCTTTGAGTTCTAAGCTTGTGTCTTCCTTGTTTGTCATCATGTCTTCCTTCCCTCATGGTTTCTTGATAAACAAATATTCCTTAGGAAACAAAACAAAAAGAGACCACACTAATGCAAGGAAGGGCTATTGCCTCGGTTGTTTTGGGTTTATGATCGCGGTTACAGAATCGAGGTATATTCAAGTGAGGTAAAAAGTCTGGACTTTTGACCTCGGTTCAAAATTGAAGTAAAAAACCTTTATTGCCTCGGTTCTGGTTTGAACCGAGGTCGTAAACCCTTAAAAATAATTAATTCAAGGGCCTATGACCTCGGTTGGGATCTAGTATCTAAAGTATGTTTTTTTTTCTTAAAAAAAATGTTCGTTTATGCAAATATTCCATAGCATATATACAAGAACACAAACTCATAAACAAACATGTAATCTGATGTTTAAAAAATATTTGCATTGCAAATCTTAAAAAGACTCTAACTTTCACTTCGGTTAATCGTTTTCTATTTTTACAAAAAGAAATTATTTTTTTTTCAAACTTTGCAAAACGAAAACATCAAAAACTTAAAATGAAACTAACCTTGAAGGTTGAAGGTGTCTTATATGCTGAAACAAAAACGAAATAAACATCCAAAGAGCACATGTGCACAAAATTAATCGGTAAAAATGAAAGACAATGGTAGAGAAACAATTAATCAACGAAAAACGAAAGAAAAAATGAAGGCGTGGAGAGAGCAGTAGCGGCGCAAAGGAGATTACAAATGTTTCAAATGTGTAAGAGACTTGTTTGCGAAATTTAACCCTAAAAACATGTTATTACCTCGGTTATTTTTTTAACCAAGGCAATAAGAGTCTATGGCCTCGGTTCTCTATAGAACTGCTGCCTAAACCCTCTCAAAAAAATAAAAAAAAAGTTTTAGTTATTTTATGCTTCGGTTCTCTATATAACCGAGGTATATACCTTTGCACGATGATTACAAAAATGTCACCGCGCCAACTTTAGGCATCAGTTCTTTTGGAATCGAGGCATATACCTTTGCGCGATAGTTACAAAAATGTCACCGTGCCAGTTTTAGGCATCGATTCTTTTTGAACCGAGAATATACCTTTGTGCGATAATTAAAAAAATGCCACCATGCCAGATTTAGGCATCAGTTCTTTTTTATCCGAGGCATATACGTTTGCGATAATTACAAAAATGTCACTGCACCATTTTTTGCTTCGGTTACAACTAAAACGATGTCAAATGCGCGAGTTAAAATCCTTTTTTTACTAGTGCCAGTTATTATTTTCTTTTAATGATAAATCAAGACACTCTCTTTTTCTTCTTTCTATTTTCCCTCTCTCCTTTCTTTCCTTTCTTTCTTTTCTTTCTCATCTTTTTCTCTATTTTCTTTCTCCCCTCTCACTATCTTTTCTTTCTCTTCTTTTTTCTCTCTTTTCTCTTTCTTCACACTCTCTCTTTTTTTTTTCTCTTTCCTCCATTTCTATAAGTGTGTTTTTCTCTGTTGCTCTTTTAAGCTTCCCCTCTTGTATTATTTTCAACCTATCTAATTTTTGCAAAGTTATTTCTTCTTCCTCTTTCAAATATAGAATCTAGTTCTGAAGGTCCTCATTAGTAGTCATTGGACTTGCATTCCAATTAGGACACTGATGAGTTTCATGCCCATAACCTTCACATTTGGAACATCTTAGAACATTTGATTTAACCCTTGGGAAAACATTTTTGTCATGCTTGTGCTTCCTTTTAATACTAAAAATTTCACCATTCAACTTTATAATTCTAGATACCATGACATTGACATTCTCCACCAAGACCTCACGAGCACACAAAATCAAGAAGGATGTCTTTATAACAATATGTTGCATTGTTCAATTGATAAATCCTGCAAAAGATTACGAAACAAAACAACAACATATATTTAAATCTTCACCGCTTATCTAAGTGTTTCACTCAATTGTCATTCATGTATCACACAAAAAGGCTTTTTTTAAATTTTTAAGTACTCGCTTACCTTTTTCCACTCAAATTCCCTTTAGTGCTTGTGAGAAAACTCCAATAACTTAAGCAAAGACTAAACAAATAATGTGAAAAATGTTACGAGATCTAAGTCTTGACTCAAGAGGTCAAAGAAAATATTAGACAAAACTTCAAGAAATTTTTAAAAGCCACAAAAATAATAAAATTAAAAAATTATAGGACTACCAAAAAGAGTTAAATGAGACAATGCACAGTCTAGAAAAAGACGAAATATATTCATTGTGTTGAAGTCCACAATTTTTTATTTTATTATATCTATATATATACATATATATATATATATATATATATATATATATATATATATATATATATATTAATATGGCAGTTTAACACACAAATAAAGGTTGTCCTTCAAACACCAAAACTCATGCAAGATCAAGGTAAACATTTATTTGGGACTACAATTAACAAAAAGACTCAAAAAACAAAAATAGATAGTTTCCACGAATCAAATGTAGAAATACACAAGTTAAAAGAAGAACATAAAAAAATATGAAAATTAAAAACTTAAGGGAATTGGATTTTTTGTTTTTTTGTTTAATATGACGGAAAAATTAATATAAAAGAGGATATTCAAATCAAAATTTTGCTCTATATACCAGATGATATAATCCTCTCCAAGAAAGAGTACGTTCTTTTCTGAATTTGAATCTTCAAGTGGCATAAAAAAATAACTCAGAGAAGAACGCGAAATAAGATAGAGATGAGAACGCCACAATCTAGCAGATTAATAAGTTAAGTGAAGATTCACCACTAAGATGTTAATCTTTGATAAGAATCAGAGTTCTAATCCAAGAACCAAGAGAATCCCTTCTAGAAAATGTAAATGCAGGTATTATGACTCAAAAGTGTCTACATATATATTTGGTATCCCTATATATAGGTACAAATGTTTGAGGCACCTAAGAAACCCTAAAAGAAAGCCCAAAGATCGGGTCCAAAAATAACTTGAAAAATAAAAAAAAACAAAAACAAATTGTTTGCAATTAAAATAAAAAATTACAATATATTTAATTTCCTAAATTATTCTTCAATTGTGCTCATGATCTTCATGTTCTTTAAATTCCTTTCTTCATGGAACATTGTAAGATTTAAGGATTCGTGTTTTGATCTATAGATCATTTGAATTGCAAATGTTCTTCTTCAAGTTTTTCTCATATAAGTTTTAGGAGATAGTCCTCTTTCAAGATATTTATTGCCTCGGTTCTGCTATGAACCACTACCTAAAGCCTTCCAAAAAAATAAAAAATAATAATAATTTCAGTTATTTTATGTTTCGGTTCGAGGTCTAACTAAAGCATAAGGATCATATGGCATCGATTCTCTAAACAACTGAGACCATAGAGCTAGTTAAAAAACAAGTAAACTGAAAAGTTAAATTTGCAGTGGAATTTAGCACCAATTATTTTAGACATTATATTTCAATTAAATATTCAAAATATATCTAGGTAAGATAAAAAAATTTGATTTTTTGGCTTCGATTATAAACCAAAGTTATTAGACTTCAGTTATGAAAAAAACCAAATATGAAACCATAATTAAATAATTAAAATTTTTTAAAAATGTATTAAGCTCCAATTCTTTTAATAACTAACGCCTAATACATTTTTTATTTTAAAAATTTCTTTAATTTTATAATTGAAGTCTAATACCCTTAAAATTAAATAATGTTTAAAAGCGGACTAGGCTTCGGTTATTACCTAAAGCCTAATACCACCTTTATAATTCAGTTTTGGTAATAATCAAAGTCAAATGTAAATGTTTCTTTTTAAATAATTTTTTTGTTTTTGTTACTACCTACATATCAAACTTGGACATAAAATATATAAAACCAAAACTAACGCATTATATAAATTACAATCAGAATAAGTTGGAATCTTTATGCAAAACTATATGTGCTGCATAAATTTACAATTTTATATAATTTCACTTTAAATAATTTATAAGTAAATGTGCTACATAATATTGTATATTTATATTATATATTTTGCAAGAGCTATCCTTACATACTATATAGGCTTGTTAGGAATTGGTGTAGTAATTTTGAATCTTTGCACAAAAGACAACAATTCCCATTAGTATATAGAAAGAAAAAACTGCAAATTATTTGATTCAATATAATATTACCGTTTGTTAACTAGTTGTAACATGAGCACGAATAACACTTGTCATTCATTACATAGTAACCACACTCATATGAGCCAATTTGTTTATTATACTACCACTACAAGAAAAAATTGATGTTACCGACGACCAAAATCCATCAATAATGCTTAAAATCCATTAGTAAATAAAAAGTATAGATAACTTATCGATATTAAAAAATTCGTGGATAAATTTTCATCGATAAATTTTACCAATGGAATTCCTATTTCATCGATATTATCGACGAAAAATTTGTCGGTAATGTTTGTTGATAATTACCTCGAAAAATCCTTTAGTAAAATTTATCGATAGACACTGCGATCTAGTTCATCTTCTTCCTCCCCCTCATTCCTCTTCTTCCTTTTTTTTCTATTTTCATGAATTCTGCCACCAATAGCACTCTCAACCTCAAACAACCACCACTCCAACCAATTTATTTCAAAAAATGAAGACCAAGCAAAGGAGGAAAAAATCCATGTGAATTTGCTCTATTGTTTTGGTCAAGGTAATGTTTTATATAGAGCCGTCAAAATGGGTCACAACCTGCGGGTCAACCCGGCTCACCACGGGTTCGGACCGGGTTGGGTTTGAAAAAATTGAATTTTTTTATGCGGATCAGATTTCAACCTGGCTCATTTAAACTCGGCTCATGCGGGTTGAACCCGTGGTGGTTGGCCCACCAACCCACCTACCTAATTTTATTTTTTTATTTATTATTTTATTTATGAAACCGTAAAAAATAAAATACTCTCTTCACTCACTGTGTATACCAAAAAAATAACCTTTGCTCTCACAAATCACTCTCACGGAACTTGCTCTCATTTACGGTGCTGTCACTCTCATTTCACTGAAATTGTTCAAGCAGCAGGTAAAACACCCTTCCTTTTTTCTTCTCTTTTCTCCACATTTTTGTTTTCTCACTTCTCTTTCTTTCTTTTTTTCTGAAAACCCTATAATGACAAAAATAGGGGTTTTCGAAAACCCTGTATATCAGAGTTTGTTCATTTTATTTAAACAATTTGAGTATATATTATTTGAGCAAGCTACTTTTGATATCTTTGCATTTATGAAATTGTGTTACAGATCAAACTATTAATTTTTTGTTGATGTTGTTGAGTGTTGGTTCTCTTTTTTCTTAACTAATATTTTTTTATTGTTTTTCAGAATTGTTCTGATCTCAGGAAAATCTTTATCAGGATTTGGAGACAACAAGAATGAGGATCAAGGGTTGCAAGTGCTTAACTACATTCAGGTTGGTTTGACATTTTCTCCTTTTTCATATAATATAGTATTATTGTGCATGTTTGTACTATTAGGATTAAGGATTGTTCTGTATCAAACAGAGATGATGAATGACTTATGAAAGATTGTCATGGTCCATAAATATTTCCAATTGTTCCAATATTTAAAACGTTGTGAAAGACTATCTATCATGGTCCATAAGTGGATCATATTCAAATTGGTCCAATATTTAAAATGAGTGAATTTTTCTAATTCAATTTTTACGTTTTTTAAACCAGAAAGGAAAAAGAAAACATAGAGAAGAGTGTGAAAAGCAAAGAGTAAAGACATGAATAATTAATTATTTTGTTTAAATTGTAAAATATATATATTTTAAATGTGAATTATTGTAAAATTTAATTATAAACTTATTGAATACACAATATAAAGATTACAAGTTAAAATAATTCCAGAAACTTAAAACACTAAATTGAGATATACATTCCAGAAGAAAAAAGATAGATACAGCAGAGATGTTGTTACATATTTTCCAGCAGAGATAGATACAGCAGAGATATACTACATTAGATTTGATGTTTATATATGTAGCTAATGAATTTCTATCACTGATTCAGTAACATGGTCACGATTACCAATGCTCCCTATTGCCTTTATAACATGCAATGTGTGTTGGACCAGAAGGATGAATTAAGGTTAAGACCGGGCATGCTTTACTTTTGCCAGAGAAATAAATTCTTGTCATGCATCTGCATTTTTTTCATCTATAATCTGTTGTTCCATCACGTTGAATATTGCTTGATTACAACTAGAGTTGTTATTATGATGCAGTTGGTGTATTAATGATATATTATTTATGTTACGATGATACTAATAAGGACCGCTTTCTAGGTTACAAAAATTTTCATTAATTTTTAAGTTTAGAATCACACTAAATCATGTTAATGACTTAACCTTGTTACTGGCACATTGTTCTTTTTCCTATTTATATTATTTCATGTCATTATACATATTCAGTCAAGATTCTCTTGGTAATATTTTGTTTGTAATTTTTATTTAGGGAATTAAGTCTCAAGACAAAATGAATTATGAAATCGTAGATGATAATTTGAATGATTCTTTGCCACCAACTATGAAAGATATTGAAAATGGGGATAAAGATTTGGATAGAGAAAGTAAGAGACCTAGGATAAGTACTTCAAAAGTTTGGGATCATTTTACGAAAATTGGTATTAAAGATGGTAAAGAAAAGGCAAAGCGCAATGGATGTGGTGCAAAGTATGCTACTAGTGGATCAAAAATAGGGACATAATCAATGTTGCGTCATTTGTCAAAGTGTTTGGTCCTAAAGAAATTAAAAGACAATGATGTGGGGAAAATGATAATTCATCATGCTGGGAAATTAAGATTTAGGGAAATTGACCAAAAAGTTGTAGATGACCTTATTTCAATGGCTATTATTCAACATGGGCTTCCATATAATTTTGTTGAATATAAGTGGATTAAAGAATTACTTGTATATCTAAATCCAGATGTAAAAGTTCCAAGTAGGAATACAGCTGTTTCTAATATTTCAAAGAAATTTCATGAACACAAAGAGAGGGTCAAACTTGCAATGTGTAAATCTCATAGTAGAATTCGTTTAACATCTGATTGTTGGACTTCTATAAATCAAAAAGGGTTTATCTGTTTGACTGCTCATTTTGTTGATGTTGATTGGAAGTTGAATAGTAAGATTATTGCCTTTTGTAAAATGGAACCTCCACATACTGGTCATGATTTGGCACAATTTTTTTTTTTGCTGTTTTGCTTGACTGGGAAATAGATAGAAAGATTTTTTCTATCACATTAGACAATGCTAGTTCCAATGAGGTGTTGAATAAAATTTTGAGTGAGCAATTGAAATTGCAAAATAGTTTGCTTTGTAATGGTGATTAGTTTCATGTAAGGTGTAGTGCACATGTCTTGAATATTATTGTGCAAGAGGGATTAAAGGTGGCTTCTGATGCTTTGCAAAAGATTAGAGAGTATAAAATATGTGAGAGGATCAGAGGCAAGAAAAATTGCATTTAAAGAATGTGTTATGCAAGTAAGGGGTATTGATTCCAAAGTAGGTTTGAGAATGGATTTCCTACTAGATGGAATTCTTCCTATCTTATGCTTGAGAGTGCAATTAGATATCGATGTGCCTTTGGAAGTTTGGTTATCCGTGATAGAAACTATGTTCATTGTCTCTCAAATGATGAGTGGAAAAGGGCTGAAAAAATATGTGAGTTCTTGAAGCCATTTTATGTAATGATTAATTTGATTTCAGGTTCTTCTTATCCAACTTCTAATCGTTACTTCATGCAAGTTTGGAAAATTGAATGTTTGTTGCTGGACAATGTTAAAAGTGATGATCTGACGATTAAAGATATGTCATTGAGTATGATGAACAAGTTTAGTAAGTATTGGGATCAATATTGTGACATTCTTGCTATTGCGACTATTCTTGATCCACGGATGAAGTTTGAAGCAATTCGATTTTGTTATAGAAAGATTAATCCTTCTACTTGTGAAGAAAAGATTAATTTTTTAAAGGATAAGATGTATAAGTTGTTTGACTCAACATGAAGTGTTTGAAGAATATGTAAAATTAAATTCAGTTGAGTCAAACACTTCATGTTCTGAAGTTTCCCTTCCAACACAACCTTTTTTTACTAATTATGAGCCGGTGATGGATGCATTTGATGTAAGTTTTTAATTCTCAGCTTATTTTATTTTATTTCTTACTTATGATGAATGACATATTAAATATGTTTCATGATGTTTTAGGAATATGTGGATTATTTGAGCCAACAAGTTAATGACACTGGAAGGTCTGAATTGGACCTTTATTTAGATGAAGGGAATCTTTATCCAAATTTTTTTGATAAGTTGGATGTATTGAGTTATTGGAGGCATCGTCGAGATCAATATCCAAACTTAGCTAAGATGGCTTGTGACATTCTTAGCATTCCAATCACAACAGTTGCTAGTGAGTCTGCCTTTAGTCTTGGTTCTCGTATGCTAACCAAATATCGTTCCTCCATTCTTCCAAAGAATGTTGAGGCACTCATTTTAACTCAAAATTTAACAAGTAAAATTATTATTAGTACTACGAAATTTATTTAATTATTTACTATTTTGTGTTTCAATATTATTAGTTAACATTTTTTTTATTGAATTGTAGATGGAGATAAAGAAGAAGATGATTCAAGAGAAAATATTGTAGATTTATCTATTCAAGATTCTAATATTGTAAATGGATAAAGAACACAAAAATGATGAATATAAGAAACTTATTTGTATGTTTTTTGTGTTTGTTTTTGGATGACATTTGGATTATATTGTACTTTTTATTATTATTTTGAATTGTCTTCAGTTTATCATCATTTTTTGGGAGTGAAATTTGTTTAAATTTGAATATAGAAAGTTTGTAATTTTTTTTTATTTAAAAAAAATTGTAATTAAATGGGCTAGTGAGCCATCCCGTTTACCCACCAAACAGTGGTGGGTCGAACTGGGTTCAGATTTTTCTGGCTCGCTAATAAATGAGCTGGGTTGGGTTGGTTTACTAAGTGACCAACCCGTGGTGGGCCGGGCCGAGTTGGGTCGGGTTACCCGTTTTGACAGCTCTAGTTTTATAGCAATTCTAAGATTTGGGAGATAAAGAGTGACGAAAGAAAGGGGTATCGGTGCGAGTGATGTTCCAGTCGCACTATTGCATCGACATCATAACGACTTGATTATTGGCAGACGACAACGGAGATGAGGCCCTATGTAGTGGTGGTGGGTTCACGTGAGAGAAGATAAAACCGAGTTGACCCTAAGTTCGCCTTGGATTGAAGTATATGGTGACACTCACCATGAGATTGAGGTGGGAGATTTGTTACTCTTTTTACCAACAGGTTATTTCGTCGGTAATACATATTTTATTTACCGACGAATTTTACCATAAAAAATATTTGTTGATAAATGGAATATATATTATCCATGAATTTATTGAGAGATTTTTTCGCGCCAAGTAAAATATGTATTATCGATGGATTTACTTACATATTTTTTTTCTGTAAATGAAATATATTATTAATCGATTTGTCGATGGATTTTTTTAAAGGTAAATAAAATATGTATTACTGATGAATTTTTTTATCGATATTAATTACGTCGATAAAATTTGTTGGTAATTAAAATTTCAAATTATGTCGATAAAAGTTTTTCATAATTCAAATTAACCAACAAATTTATTTATGTCAGTAAAATTTCATCGATAATTTAACTAATTTTTGTAGTGTACATTATATCAACACAATTATAAATAACTCAAGAAGGAAAGAAATGAAACAATTATATTTGTATCAAAATAACAATTTTGGAAGGACAACCATGCACGCTTGTTTGCTTTAGCAATTGATTTTTCTATCTTATGTCTAGTAATTAAACTATGAAAAAAAGAAATGTTTTAGGATACACTTTTATAACAAAGAAAGTTCATAACATGGAGATGATTAGGAGAGACTTGTAAGGAGCAAAACCACACAATAATGTTGCAAGTTAGTTATCAAGGATGTTTGAATTTAAAATAACTTGTTATACCTTATAATGATAGATTATAATTATAAGTCAACAAACTACATTTACAAAACAATATAATGGACTCAATATATTTGCTTCCCTCATTTAAAACATTTGGCGACATATGTTTGGATATCATCAAACTTATTACTTTTCATGAGTGAGTTTGGGGTCTATGAAATCATATACATCACTCAATCGTGTATTCTTAGTGACACTATACGTATATCTGAACACGAAATATTTATTTAATATAAATAGCTAGATAAACCCATTAAATATAAAATATGAACCCAAGTCTTACATCATCCATAAAACAATAATGGTAATATTCAAATTTTTTTTCTCCAACATCTTCTAAGTACGGTGGGATGTCATTATCTTTCCCAAATACATCAGGATCCCACAAAATCGACATGGGCTCATCATTTGTGATGTCAAACAAGTTGGTGTAATATGCCAAGAGGATCGTCCATAGATAGAGGAATCTTCTTGGATTTTGGACTTTGCTCTTAATGCAACTACTTTTACATGGAAACCATTTTAAGTCTAAACATAAATAACATGTAAATTTAATAATAGAGTATTGTAAGGTTGGTTTAAGAGTCCATACTAAGGGTCAGAAATAGAGCCAACCAAATCTTTAGGCCAGGTGAGGAAAGATAAAATGGATATGCCATAGTATATACTTCATTTGTTGGCATAAGAACTAAAGCATCTGCTACGAGAACTTCCTCTACCATGACCTTAAGCTCATTGTCTGATAGCTCCATACCATGAAGAATTGTTGTTGTTTCAAAGTATTATTTCCCAAGCCACTAGTTTCCCCCTATACCATCCACAACATATAGTTCACATGGACGAGTGTCATCCATGTCATCCTCTAATGGAGGTGGAGCTGAACAACTCTTCTTTTTTGCTTTTACGTGAACAAATGTTAATGTAGGAACCTGATAATTGTATACGAGTTAACTTCCATTTCTCATGATGAGATAGTGGTGAAGGAAGTTATACACATTCATCCTTTAAAGATGGGGCCCTAGATTTTTCCTTTTCCTTTATTATCTTTTGTTCAAGTTTTCTATATCCATCACGAGACAATATATGTGGGTTTTTATTTTGAGCGCTTTGGACCTTTGCCTTGATCACCTTGTAACATAAAATCCATTTTATGAATTAGTTCAACTTGTACATAATCATCAATGGAGAAATGAATGAATCTCAACAAATTAACCTTCCATCCTTTAGATGTACGAATCTCAACAAACAGACACCTAGTTTCTTCATCAATTACCTTGTATCTAGCACATGAATTTTCATTTTTTTTAGCTCCAAATATATATATATATATATATATATATATATATATATATATATATATATATATATATACACACCTCAGTTTTATCTTAAAACTATGAAATTTCTCAACGACCAAAAATAGAGATTTATTTTTAAGCGTTTCCACATTTGGAATATCAAATGTCATATACAATAGTATTTAAGAAATTATCAATATAATCAAACTATGTTAAGACAAAACCATCTAAAAACACTTTATTTGAAGTTAAATAATATTGTCTATTGAAATAGTATTCATAGTAGATGGTTTAAATAACTCATTAATGTTATCTTACTAAACACTATCCCATCAGTGCTTTCTTTTAATAATACTTTCTAAAATTTCTCATTCAATGAATTGAACAAAAAAAGTTTTACCTTTAAATCTTTGAGTTTTTGACTAAATTAAAATATAATAGGTAAAATTAAAAGTATAATCACAAATTTGTGAAATTAAAACTTCGATAATAAAAGTTACTAAATTATAAAAATTTAATGATAAAATACGTAATTTAACTATCTGTAAAAAGAAAATTGAATGATAAAATTTACAAAATTATAAAATTAAATATCTTTAAATTTTATAATTTAGTTAATTGTTCTTTGCTGTATAACTGTTTTTGAAATATCCAAAATATACAAGCGTAAATCTCACACACATATTCCGGTGATTGCGCACTAATCACTCCCACTACTACCCAAATGTAGGTCAGAAGTCAAAAAGTTCAATCAAGCATCAATGACCATTCTGCACCATCTGATGTAAAAGCAGTATCATCATCAACGTCGACAATCATATTGTTCAGTTCTCAACATTAATAATTATCGTATTTTTTCTTCTATCATAAAACATTTTAATTTTTCATTGACGCTTTGAATCCAACAATAAATAACGTCAAATCCCCCTCTAACACGTAATTTACCTAATCTTAAATAAATGAGATCATGAACAAACTTTTAATAAGAATTATTTTGAGAAAAAAAAAGTAAATTTATTTACAGTTAAATTTAATAGAAACTTACAATATATTTTTTCTATTTTTATAATTTGTGCTTAAGTTAGTTCTAAGGGAAGAAAATTAATTTTTATTTTTTTGTCTGGAAGTTTTAAGTTTTAATTGGAAAAGTTAGTTGAAATAATACATACGATTAATATAGATACGGTGTGGAGTTAACACTTGCAGCAGATCTGCACCATGCGATTGTAAGTGCATGGATTATGATAAAGCTCAGCAGCACGGAACCACTGTGTTCGTTTCTTTGGCGCCCGCGAGTAAACTTGAACGAAGAAGATTTTCCTATCGTGGTGTGCAAAAGTGCGTACACCCCACACACATACTCTCTCACATCTTTCTCTTTCTAGAAAAAGCACTCAACAAAAATGGGAACACGATGAATGAGAGAGAGAAAAAGACAGAAGAGGAAGAAGTTGTGTAGGGAAAAAATCGGGGAAGCCGAATCCAGCACAATGCTTCTTCAACTTATTCAGCTATGGATGATGCTCTGCTTCGTTAGTGTTTCCTGTTCTGCACGGCAAGGTGAACCTAAGCATTCTCGTTCTTCTCTTTTTTCTCTCCTTTATGAGCCATGAAGTGGAGCTTTACTGTTTTCTTGATCAAATTTGGATTGTGGAAATTTCTCAATGCTTTCATTACTTTGATCTTCAGAGATTAAGAGTAGTAAGCTTGTCCAACCTCTGAAACTTTAAACCGGTTATGACCTCACCTCTATATTTTTTTCTTGTTTTAGCCTTTTCCTTTTGTTTCAAAACTAGGCTATGCAAATGCTATTTTTTTTTTTTTACTTGTGCTCTTATTTAATGATGTCTACAACAGGGGAGTTTATTACAAATAACTAAATTATTTTAGTTATACTAATATTTCACGTTGATTATGTGTCTCTTTATCTGTGTGCATTAACTTAAGCATCAGTAGATATGAAACAGATGTAGGAATTTTCAACAATTTTCTCTGAACTTTCCTGTTAGTGAAAGTTTGTTAAACACCATTATTATTCTGAATTTCTGATGAATACTAACTTTTACCATATTGAAATTTGTCGGGTTTGGTTTGCCTGTTACGCTTTAAATGAGCAATCATGTTAAGGAAACCATTGCATTTAATTCGTCATCATTTAAGCCAAGGGATGTAATTTCTTTCTCGCAATCTATTGGCAATGGACGAAATTTATGTTGACATTTACCACTGTAGTAGCAGTTTTTACATGGTTCTACCTATTATCTTTTCTTAGTGAATCTGAGTGTTAAACTTGCACTTATCATAGAGGATTATTGTTTTCAAAAGCTTTGTATAAATATTTTGTTTTTTCCCAATTTTGATTTGGTTCAAACCACTGCAGATCCATTTGCTATGCGAATAAGCTGTGGGGCTCGTCAAAATGTTCAAACAAGACCAACTAATACCCATTGGGGTGAAGATTTTGGCTATACAGGTGGCATAGTCGCTAATGCAACTCTTCCAAGTTACATCACCCCACCACTCAACACTCTACGCTATTTCCCTTTGTCTGAAGGTCTACAAAATTGTTACGTCATTGATAAGGTGCCAAAGGGTCACTACTTAATCAGAATCTTCTTTGGACTTGTTGGTCAGTCTAGAGGTACCATTATTGAGCCTCTATTTGACATTTCTATTGAAGGCACGCAGATATATTCTTTGAAATCTGGTTGGACCCATCAGGCTGATCAAGTATTTGCTGAGGCGCTAGTGTTTCTTATAGATGACTCTGTCTCAATCTGTTTCCATAGCACTGGTCATGGGGATCCCGCTATCCTTTCTATCGAGATTCTTCAAATTGATGATAAGGCTTATTATTTTGTTCCCCGTTGGAGTCAAGGGTTAATACTTAGAACAATTAAAAGACTGAGTTGTGGTTTTGGGCAGTCAAAATTTGACGTAGATTATGCAGGGGATCCCTGGGGAGGGGACAGGTTTTGGCAACGCATTAAAACTTTTGGTGAGGATTCAGAGTCTAGTCAACCTAGATCTGTTGAAACTAGAATCAAACATGCTTCACATCCGCCAAACTTCTATCCAGAAACTCTTTACCAGTCAGCGCTTGTTAGTACTAATAATCAGCCTGATTTAACATATACATTAGAGGTGGATCCCAACAGAAACTATTCTGTTTGGTTACATTTTGCAGAGATTGATTATTCAGTGACTACTGTAGGGCAAAGGATTTTTGATATTGAAATAAATGGTGATCTTGCATTCAAACATGTTGACATTGTAGAATTGAGTGGGGATATTTATACCGCCCTTGTGCTTAATACTACTGTTTCTGTTAATGGGAGGACTCTAACAATAAAATTGAAGCCAAAGGAAGGTAATCATGCCATAATCAATGCTATTGAGATATTTGAGGTTATAATGGCTGAGTCAAAGACTGAGTCAGAGGAAGGTATTGTGCTCATCCCTTCTATTGTTACAGTTTTTTCAACAACAGTTCATACTAGTGTTGTATGGTATTTATTGTATTATTAAAGATAACACATATTGAATTTTGGTAGACAACTCCAATGACTTTGAAATATCCACTATCAAGGTTGGTGTTTGGTCATTGGAGGCGACAGATAGCATTATGTGCATGTGCTTGGATGTTGTATTAGTCATATAGAGTTATGCAGTTTCTTTTTATTTCGAATCAACTAATATATCTCAAGAAACTCCAATTTTTGGGAGAGCTTGTCAAAAGTAGACCATGGAATTTATGCCAATCAAACATATTAGATCTCTTTGTCTCGTTATACTTTTCCTTTACTGACTGCTTTGGAGTTCTTCCTCCTAACCCATATCAGAGACAATATTTATTGATCATATGTTTTATAATACTTCTTCCATTTACTAATTTTCTATTTCATGAACTCCTAATAGTGCTTTAATAGCAAATGCTGCTTTTTGTAATTCGAATGAATATTAACTTTTGCAAGTTTATTATTATCTTTACTCTAGTTAGTGCTTTACAAGCATTGAAGAAGGCATTGAGGCTTCCATCCAGGTTTGGGTGGAATGGTGATCCTTGTGTTCCTCAACAACATCCATGGAGTGGAGTGGGTTGCCAATTAAACAAAAGTCGTGGCAGCTGGGTCATTGATGGACTGTAACTTCTTGTTATCCCTATGTAAATCGTTTTTGTTTTTTTGTTCATTTGATTCCCTGGTAGCCTATAATGCAGTTCTCTTCTTAAAAATTCTTTTATTCTCTTTCACTTAACCAATTTGTTCGCTTTAGTTGGCACCAAATCCAGATGTATTTTATTTGTTCAGCATCAGAGCCTCTAGATTAAGGAAATGGATGCCCTTCTATGAGGGAGAGAAAGAGAAGATTTTTGTGTTTTGGCTGTATGAATTTACATTTGCACGATCACAGCTTACATGTAAACTAGTTAAATATATTTCTTGCTAAAAGCCATTCTTTTTAACTTGTTCAGAAAGTGTAACTTAATTTTTACTTTGTTTTCTGATATGCTTTCATTTGGGGGAGTAACCCATGAATTGGACCTTCCCATTCTTAAATTTCTATAGGTCAATTTCACTTTCTTAAAAAAGGTTAAAAGTTCAAGATGAATTGCTCAAAGTTAGACCCCTATATGAAAATAGTTGTCAAATTAATCCCTCTTTGTATGATCTTTAGAGTTAAAACACATGTTTATGGATGGATCAGGAAAAGTGTTACATATAAGACTTAGAAATTCTATATTTTAGATCGTGTACATGGGAATTATTTAGTTTGGTACCTTACTATACTTCCGAGTAATAATATAGTTATCAAATTAAAAATGAGTATCGCATTTATGGGGTAAAAGTATGTTTTAAGTATTAACCCTAAAAAAGTGTAGAACTACAACCACCACAAGCTAAGAGATTGGTTCCACTATGCTACAAAGTCGTTGTGGTTTGTGTTCAGAACTGTTGATTTATTAATCACTTTAAATATTCTATCTCAATATATTGGTTTTTTTTATATATCTAGTTATTGATTGCTTTGTCTGTTGATGAACAGTGGCCTTGGCAATCAAGGTCTGAAAGGTTTCTTACCAGATGACATATCCAGACTACCTAATCTACAGATCTTGTGAGTTCCAGATATGTTTTTTAAGTATTTTGGAAAAAGATATATGCGTGAATATTTATGTCAATGCATGCATGAATCATGTATGCTAATAATGTATTCATTACAAAACCAGCTTAGGAATAAGTTCTGAATTACGAAGTTATAATTCTGTATTAGAAAGTTAATGACCAATTATTTTTATGTCAGTCCAGGTTAGATTTATATATGTCATGATGAGATGGTGGGGATTTATAGGTTGCTTTTCAGATTAACGTAAGATTGCTATTTCTAGCGTTACCTAAATCTGGCCTAAAAACCATAATATTTCTATAATTTGTTTAGGATTTAGTTTGTTTATATTTCTTGAATTTAATAATTTGTCCGACATGTTGGATGCCAAGGACCAGGACGGACCCAAAAGTTGAAGGCTTGGTCCAGTATTTTATATATGTAGGGGATAAGTTACTCTAAGAGTAACTTTGAAAGAGTTGTTCCCAATTTTATCTCAGTTTTTTTAAACTAAGTTCTAGTGAGTAACTTACATTTAGACTTCAGTTTTTTAAAATAAATGGTGAGTATAGAATTACTCTTTCAATTTTACTAATAAAAAAAGTTCTTTCAATTTTTAACTCATTATTCTTGAACTTACAGAAGCAACCACCATATTTATTTTCCCATAGCTTGCGCTAATTTGCTTAAGAACTGCAGAAACCTGAGTAGGAACGACATCCATGGAGCAATTCCATCTTCACTTGGTACAATAAATACCCTGCAAGTGCTGTTAAGTAATCTCTTCCTCTTTTTCTTATGATATTGTTTTCATTGTTATATGTTTTCAAAAAAGGTGGGAAACTTGTTCCATGAATTGTTGTCCTGGCCTTGACTATCATGTTATTGTCATTTCTGAATGCCATGTAACGATGCAGTGACCTATCCTACAACTTTTTCAATGGATCAATTCCAGAAAGCCTTGGACAGTTGTCGTCATTACAAATACTGTAAGATTCTCCAATGTTTAACTAACCCATAAAACACATACGAGGAGACAAATCTGTATCAAAATGTCTTCATGCAGGAACCTTAACAGCAACCTCCTATCTGAAAGGGTCCCGGCAACTCTAGGAGGAAGACTACTGTACAGAGCTAGCTTCAAGTATGTTATCAGAGCTTAAACTCCAGACAGTTACTGAAAATGATAAGATATTCCTCACGTACATGTTTGTTCACTTTGTTTTTTGCTAAATAACAAATATTTCTAACTTTTTGACTCGGTGATGTCTGCAGTTTTACTGACAACGCAGGTCTGTGTGGTATACCTGGTTTACCTACATGTGGTTCTCATCTTTCTTCCGGAGGTAAAATTGGCATTGGATTAGGGGCTTCATTTGCATTTTTCCTTCTTACTACCTGTTCAGTTTGTTGGTTGAAAAGGCGGCACAATATCCTCCGAGCTCAGAAAATTGCAGGTAAGGGATAGTCATAAATTGTAGACTACAGTTACACTAACAAAGCATTCTATGTTCTACTTTCACCTCTATTTACCATGTTTGGGTCTATTTAATTTTTGTAGAATAATCATTTTAAATATCTTGGAAAGTTTAAGAGATAATAGGTTATTGACAAAGTACAAATTTTGCACCGTCATTCAATCACACATAACATGTATGTATGGTAAACTGGTTAACTTCTATAATAAATACTTTAAAATTACCAATTTAAGATGTTATGCACTGTTGTTACCTATGGATGTATCTCTGTTCTTTTACTCAAAGTTTACTGCCTAGTACTATATTTAATCAGTCTAACTTGTTGGCCAATTTTACCAATATGTTCTTTAGTAACTCCACGGATGACCTTGAGAAGCAATAAGCATTAAGAGTGTTGAATTTAAATCTGTTCTCCTTTGTTCTTGCAGCAAGAGCAGCCCCATATGCAAAAGCAAGGACCCATTTTTCACGTGATATTCAGCTGACAAGGCACCATAATAATTTTGGCAAAACCTCAACAGCAGCTGAGAATGGACCTATTTTACTTTCATGATGGCATCTCATAATTCCTATTCACTGTATTGTCTTTTTCCTGCCATGAAAGCGTTTATTTTAGATTGCAGAATCCCTCTGCTAATGTAGATGAATGGCAGTGTAATCCGATCGATTTTTCGATGGTACTTGTCCTCCATAGCGTGATTACTCCAAATACGAAGTTTCTTGAGACAATGAACATCTTACAAGCAGAACTCGAAAAACTGTAAATCAGAAAATTTTGTTCATTATCGTGTCTACTTCAGTTTTCGCCCCTTTTGGGACTAATTAAATGTTGAGTCTGTATCCTCTGGGATGGAATTTCCTGTAGCTGAGATACACAATCAATATATCTGTGCTTTTTTTCTCTTGAAATTTTCAGTATGGAAGGATCAAAAGTACTATATATGATAAAGATCAAACGAACAAATCTAGACTATAAAAAATTATATATGAATTATTATTATGATTAAATTCAATTTGTCATTTTTGTGGTAATATTAAGAAATTTTAGTATTTAATAAAATAAATAAAAGAGAATACTAGATTTTTATTATATTGAACAATAAATTAGAGACAATTTTGAAATCGATATAAAAATTATAAAAATAAATTATTGCAATTAAAACATAATATCTTTACTGATTTGGTGCACTTTTTTTATTTGAAATCAATATTAACTGAAGTTAAAGTAATTT
This sequence comes from Vigna umbellata, assembly GCF_029865625.1. NCBI lineage: Eukaryota > Viridiplantae > Streptophyta > Magnoliopsida > Fabales > Fabaceae > Vigna > Vigna umbellata. The sequence goes on along the minus strand of NC_142165.1, from coordinate 51,542,150 downwards.
TAAAAATTTTGTTTATCTAAAAGGTAAAAATGTAAAACCACCTTTTCTTTTAATATGCAAAGTCAAAACTACCATAAAAATCATTCACGTTCTGCCTTGCCTCTAAACATTTTCACCATTTTTTTTTCTTCACTTGTTTTCATCCTTTCTCTTCACTTTGGCTAGGGTAGTTGCACAACCAGAGGAGAACACTTCCATTTCACCGTCATGAACTAGCTCAAGGTAAGTACTCATCTTCCATTCGTTGAGTACTCTCACATTTGCAAACTCTATCTTCCTCTACATGTGAGTTTTAAAAGTGTCCAAAACTTTTCTTCTTGAGTGCGAATCCAACACAACATTTGGATCATTAGGAAGCTAAATTTCAAACCGTTTGCATGTGGATTTTCATCAAATTGCTGCTTGTATGTTGAATTTGTGACTTCGGTATGATTGTATGATGTATGAATGTAATTTTGTCCAGCAATGTTTTGATTTGTTTTGATGTGCAAGATTGAGCTCTGTGCACTGAGAATAGGATGAAATACTACTATTTTCGCCTGAGTAAGAAAAAATTTCATCCAGTCGATAATAGCCAGGAATTTCACCTTGCTCGTTGTTGAATTCTCACCTAGGTGACATTCTCACCCAGGCGAGACTCGTCACACTCAAGCGGGTGGCTTCTCGCCCAGCAAGAATGCCACTACACTTATTTCTGGCCTCTGTCGATTTGTCGCCCAAGCGAAAACTTCTCCCCCAATTCATCCAAGGATTATGAGGAGACATATCAAACAGTGAAGAAAAGATATACTAGATCTTCAAGACAATTCAATTCTGTAAGTATAATTATTATTGTATTTAAAAGCTGACAACTTTTTCTTATTTCTTAAAACATAACAGTTGAAAACTACTTTTTTGTTGGGACTATAATAAAGCTGCAATTCCAAACTTGCTGCTACAAAAATATTCTAACTCTCCACATATATCTGAATAATTGCCATCACATGCCCTCCATAAATTTTTAGCAAGATTCAGTATGCTATTACAAGATTTCTAGGTGAAAAAAGCCTAAGGTTGAGTTTCTCTAAGGAGTTTCTATGTGAAATTGTATCTTGATGAAAACTAAAAGTATAATATATTTTTCTACCTAAAACACTAAAAGTATATATAATTTTGCTAGCTAAAATACTTCAAATTCATGAAAAAGAAACAACTAGCTAGGCGTTTTCTGTGTCACTTGAGCCAGCTTGAGAATCAGCCTGAGAACCAGCTTGAGAACCAGCTTGAGATCCTTGTGAACCAGCTTGTGCATCCAAATTTAATTCCAACTCCTCTTCAACATTGTCAACAATCGTCCACCTGTTAGATGCATCGACCGTAATTAAGCTTTAGTTTAGCTTGAAATGATCAAATTCAAAACCATATTTTAACACCATACCTCTCAAGCACAAACTTCCCTTCTTTGTATGTTTCATTCTTTTCATATGCCAGAACCTAAACCAATTCAAAAACTCATTATGACCTCTTCAAATTAGATTGATACAGAAACACATGAAAAGACTTGACTTGCATGTGCATGATGATACCATTGGTGCATGATGATACCATGGGTGCTTAATCAATCCTTCTAAATAAATCTAGAAGTAGCATATTTTCATTGATGGAATCTAATGTTTAAGTACTTTGGGATTCTCTTTCCATGATTTCTAATTTAATTTGATTCCAAACAGGACTATATGAAACAGAAACATGGCTTAAAGGGACATCAATTTCTGATGGTGCTCACACATCTAATGAACTTCATTGATATTTTAAACTTTCAAGACTCACCCAACCACATATTAATGATGGAAAATCCTCAAGTAACCAGGTGCAAAGTTAAAACTTACATATTTCCATCCAAGAAGTTGTCCACAGCTGCAACAAAATATGTCTTCAACTGTGTGCAGTCCAGATATCATCATTCTCTCCACCGGAGGCCCAAGAGTTATGTTCACGCTATTTGAGGCCAAAAGTTAACAAAATAAGGATGTTGTAAAAAGTTAGTAACAAAGGTTTGAGATAAGGCGTTGATATGTAAAAAAAAACAAAAGTGCTAATTATGAGTCAGAAGAAAATCATAATTCTTTTAATATCATTGATAAAATCATAATGCTTCAATCGAATTCCCGAAACCATCAAAGGAATAGATGCTTTTTGGTGGGGAAAGGACCTTGATGATGGGGACGCCTGGCAGTATGGGACCACTAAAATAATCCGTAACAAATTACTGAAAAAATACTGAAGATAGAAAAGGGACAGAAGAGGGGGCAGCGAACAGATACAAATGATTTCAAACAACTTACACTTTGCTGAAAAGGTATGCTCTTCCTTGGTTGCAGTTGAAGTTCTGATCAACAAAGAGAAACAAACTATAGTCAAATTGATAGAGTAGATGGTACAAGGAACTAGGTACATTTGCACAGTAGAATAAGTAGTAGCAATGAATGATAGTTATCTAGGACAAGGCTAAATTTGACAGTAGAACTTATGATTTTGGATACTCCCACAAAAATGAAGCAAAATGTACCACGATAAAGTTAGCTGACATCTTCATTAAGAAGACAAATTATACTACAGGAATCTATGTGGAAGAAGACTAAATGTACCAAAAGTATCTAGAGATGAAATAATTCACTTTCCTTTCAAGAAGAACAGCAACGATGTGCATCAATAGTTGACATATAATTCACTTTCATTGTCTACTCTTTACATATAAGCTCAAGGTAAGAGGCAAGTTTACAATGATGTGCATCAATAGTTGAAAAACTATAGCAAAATTCTAATCATGCATGCTTTAGAGCCGCAGATAAAAGAAGAAACTTCAAAAAATAAACTAATTCTACCCAATATTATCTCACTTGTAAACGTCAAGCTGATATTAGGAGAGCTCCCTATCTCATCCACAATGGAAGTGGAGTAGTAAAGGGTGTCCAAAAAATTCAAACAATTAAAATCTATCCATATTTACACATATCCAAATCACTTTAGGTTCATTTTTCTGCATTGGTTTCATTTCCAAATCCACTCTTTTGGATATCAAATCCAATCCAATTAATTAGATAGTCGTTTGGGATTTTAAAAAAACCAAAAATCAATGGCCATCCTAAAACGTTGTTTGGTGTAGGCATCTTTTGGTTGGTCTCAACCTTTTACTTGATTTTGATCAGGATATGTTTTTGTTGGTCTTGGTCAAACCATTACCAGCTCATCCTTGATTGGTTCATCATCAACTCAGCCTCGGCCAAGATATTATTACTGGTTCATCCTCAACTAGGACATCCCTACTATTTCAATTGCTCATATCCAGCTCAACCTCAGTTGTATGGTATACTCATGGTCAGCTTGACCATGATCACCACCTGGGCATCGTTAGCTCAACACAAAGCCAGGGCCTTGTTCGCACAACCTCATTCACAATATTGTTGGCTCAACTGAAGAAGTTTCAGTCCCAACCCTAGCTGAAGAATATTTGGATGACTTCAACCCAAGCACCTTTCCGTCAATCATGTCTCAGTTAGTAGTATTGATCAAGATAGCTTTCAGACAAACTCGATGAAATCATCTTTCAGTAAACTTCAGCTAGCACATCTTTAACTTAACTTCAGTTAAAGTATCACTACTTTGGCTTCGGCCAGAGCATATTTACTTTTATCTCCAACAATCCGTCTCCTGTTCAACCTCGTCTAAGCCTTCTTCAGCTTGATTTCATCAAATCAGCTTTCAGTTTCAAACCAATTTCAAAATTGGTTTGAGATATAAAACCAAATCTAAAGCCAAAGCGGATTTGATAAAAAAAAAAGTGATTTTAAAACCAAATTTAAACCAAATTAAAAAAATCCAAACAAAATTTATCCAATTAAAGAGATAACGATTTCAAATCTAATCCATTTAATTGGATATGGTTCAGATATGAATGGATTTTTAAAAGTTCAATCCATGCCCACAAAAGAGCAAAACAGAAAGGCAAGTGATCAAAAGTAGTCATACATATCAAATCAGCAAGTTTTATAGTGGATTGAGTGTTGAAAAAAAGGAAAATAACTTGTATTCCAAGTCACTTCCTTGGTGTGATGCATTGAGACAGTTGGGGGTGAAAACCTCCCTGTCTCAATATAGATCCTTCAACAGGGCACAGACAGGCTCTACGCAAAGGGACTTATCATATGGAAAAGTGAACACGATACACTTTTTCATTCAATCATTTTCCAAATTCATGGATTCGACCTCAGTTGAAAACTTTACCGTGTAGCTGCGAAACAAAACATGATCTACCTCCATTTCTAAAATTTTCCCCACAAGTAATTCCCTTTTTCAAAAAAAGCACCATCTTCATTAACCCAATTAAGCATTTCCAAACAGCAAATAGCAGCACCATTACACGCCTGCCACAATTGACAGACCAAACCATCAGACTCCAAATATCAAATCAAACACATAATTTTTCAATAATGAAAACCGAAAGACTGAGCTAATTACTGAAAGCGCCACAGGACATTGCCGGCAGACACGGTACAATCGATTCCATGTTCCCACAAAACGATTGCAACCCAATAACTTCCAGTCAATAATCAACCAAAAAACACAGACTTTCTGCACGATCAATTAATGGGTCCCTTGTAATTCCGATTGATTTTTAAAAAAGAAACGGCCAAAATCCAATCTTTCACCAATATCACCCACACAAAGTTCATGCCCGAAACAAACTCCAAAAAGAAGAAAAAATAAATCAAGTTTCTTTAACAAGTATTAAAATTTAGAAATAAAAAAAGAAAAGAAAAAAGGATGGAATAGAAATTGAATTTAAAGAAAAGAGAAGAGGGAGAAGACATACCCGAGAAAGAATGTTATGAGCGAGGGCAAGAGGGGTATTGCAGTATCTGCATCCGTAGGATCTGCCATCCAAATCAACAAGAAAAACCCTTCCCATGTCAACCCCACTCTCTCATAAACCCACACAACACAAACCACCAACGACAACAACAAAATAGCCTCTGCAGAACACCCCAAACGCGCAATCTCACTGTAACTGTCGTTAGCTCCAACCAATATATATATATACATATAATCTCTCCTTCCTCAGTCCTCTTTTTATTAAAATAATTCTTGAAGGGACGACTTTTCTTAACGTGAATATTCATAAAATTTTCTCTCTTATTACTTTTACAATATATGTATACATGCAAATTAAATAGAGAAAACAAATATATAAATGATGTATTAATATTCTTATAAACTTTAAATAACAATTAAGTTATAACAAAAAATATTTAAAGAAACAATATACTTACAAATGAATAAAGGAAATAATCAATTGAAATAGTCATTCCTTCTCTTAAACAAATTGTAACTACATTTTTATTGAATAAAAAATTTTAAAATGTATTAAATTTAATTAATATTTGACATTTGACTAAATTATTGCATTATATAGTTGTTTTACTATAATTACATTTTACCAAAAAAAAAGATCATGTTATTAATAAATTTAATTAAGTTTTTTAACGGTTACGAAGTTACTTAAATGATTGCTTGTTCCAATCCCCAAAAGTAGTATCTCTCGTGTTTGAATATAGGCGTCGAACTTATCACAACACGGCTTGAAAATAAAAAAAGCTCTTTTTTCACTTTAAATATTTGGCACGGTAACTTTTGTCCAATTGGATATTATAATAAGTAATTGAATTTGTAAACAACCAATTTCGGTAACGTTCATTAATTAAATAATAAATAAAGCCTGCATATTCTTTAGTTATTACTTTTGTATTGTGGAATATTATTTTTAATATTTCAATAGAATATTTTTTTAATAAAGCCTGCATATTGTAGAATATATATATATTTCAATAAAATATTATTTTTAAATATAAAAATTAGTTTACACTAGGTCTTTAACGACACGCATGTAACGTCTGACCACCGAAAATTCAATGTAAAAAATGACCGGTAACATTTTTGTAAATAAAACGTCATTATAGAAGTCGGTTCTCTAGGGTCGGACGTCAAATCCTCCTTTAGACATCACCCCCTCAGATCAGACGTCAAAAATGTCCGAAAACATCTCATTTTAAGCGGTAATATTTATTTTTTTACGCATAAACGTCGCCCCCCCCCCCCCCCCCACCCCATATCATACGTCAAATCCTTCTTTAGATGTCAGCCTCCCAGATTAGACGTTAAAAATGTATGAAAATATCTCATTTTAAGCGCCAATATTAAATATTTTTATGACATAGATGTCGGGCCCCCCAAATCAGACATCAAATCCTTCTTTAGACGTCGAGCCCCCCATACTAGAGTCAGAAAGGTCTAAAAATAAACGTTAGTGCCCCCTAGATCAGACGTCAAATCCTCTGTCAGAAGTTACAAAATCAGAATTGAAAGGTCACTTTTGCAGACATTAGACGTTGAACGTAGCAAGGGCCAACGTCTAATACACATTAGACGTCGGATCCCCTTCCCCAAACGTTAATAAGCTGCAAAAATATCTCAAAAGTAGCGCCAAAATAATTTTTTTATCAATTAGACGTCGGACCTAGAGGGGGGTTGACGTCAAATGCCCTTTTAAACCCCAAAAACTCAGAATGTGAGCCTCACTTTCTTTCACGTTTTCATTTGAGTTTTTGCTTCGTTCGTGTTCGCTAGTTACACTTTTCCTCTCTCGCTGCGTTCATCTTCTTCCTCTGCTTTCTCTCGTTCGCCATTAATGTTCAAGTAAGTTTTCTTCCACTTTTCACAGTTTAAAATCATTTTGCACCGATTATATTACGTTTAGAACCATTATCTTTCATTTGCACCAATTAAAATTCATTTTCATTAGCTTTTGGTGTAGTTCTTGGGCGCATTGTAGGACAACTGTGGCAGCGATTTCCAACCGTTATTGTCGCGTTTTTCTCCTCAGCCTCACAGCGACACTTGTCCACTCCCTCACCTTCACGATGACAAAATGTTTTTTAGAAAAAGTTCATAAATTGATGCCTGTTCAAAGACAACAGATGTCAATTTAACGTCTTCCACTATGATGTCAGACATTTAACAAACGTCAAAAGCCTAAAATAACAGACGTTAAAAGCTATGTTTGTGTTAGTGTTACTAAATGGATAAGTTATTAAGTCTATATGTTGATGCGAGTAAATTGATTTAAGATGCAAACCAAATAAGACAAAATGGTTTTTTTTGAAGTGATTAATCAAATTATATTTATTTTAACAACACTGTTCATATGTGGATATTTATAAAAGTGTGAAAAACTAAATTTAACATCATTATAAACTCAACGAAAGAGGTGGGGATATTGAAATAAAAGAAGAAAAGTAGAATGAACATGTTAAGAGTTATGGAGGTGAAGGAAGCAATTAGGAGACAAAAGCTTTTGTTTTCTCTAACATATGGGTTAGATATTAGCTTGTGCAGATTTATTTTTTTCATGGCTAATGTAAGAATTTAGAAAATAGAGTATTAGAGTTTATAAGTGTTTTAAAATAATAAAATCAAGTATTATAAAGTTAAAATAATTCAATAATATAAATAGAATTTCTTAAACTTATCTCATTTTCTAAAACACTAATCATTCCTCTAAAACTCTTTGTCTAAGTTCCCTTTTCCCTTTTCTCTAAAATTTCTAACTCATCAGTTATTTGTTTGATGATTAAGAGATCACAACAGTGCAATCGTCATTCTCTACCGATCAGTTTCTGGTTTAAAGCAAGTAAGTTTCTACTCCTTTTTTCTTTCGCTCTTAGTTTGAGATTAGGAATCCTTTATCGCATGTGTTATCTATCTCTCTTTCCTAGTTTCTTTTTTATCAGAGGTTCTAAGGACTCTCTCTTATCACTTTTCTATGTTCTGTAGGTGTTCTTAGGATTCCTTGAGTTAAAAGCAAGGTTTGTGAGCTGTCTAGAGTTGTGGTAGTTCTCTTTGAAGTAAGGGAAGCTAGTTATTGTTTTATGTTAAATTATAAAGTATGAACTGATAATATTTATGGTGTGTAGTTTGTAGATATTGAATGTTTATGCTTGAAATGTTAGTTAATGTGAATTGTAGTTGAGTAAGTGAATTTGATCACATGATGATTGTTGATACTGAATGATTCAGTGTTAAACTCAAATTGTATGATGAATGGTGTTGTTGAGATGTTTGGTGGTGTTGAATTTGGTTAAATGTGGATGAGAATTGAACTAGGTTGAATTGTAAGTGTTTTTGGTCAAAAATAGAGGGTTTTTGTGTGAGTTTTTGAGTTAAGGGTTAACAAGAGGAAATTAAGTTTTAGATTTTGTTTGAATGTGATTTCTGACTTGTCAAAGTCCCTAAGTTACTCAAATATGAACTAGAACTTGTGAAATTCAATTATGGTCTCTAAAGTGAGGTTTTGGTTAGATTGATCGGGAACCTTATTGTAAAATGAGTTAAAAACTAGTTTAAGTTGGGTTATACACATTTGGTTAGTCCATGAGGTTTAGAATCCATTTCAGGAAGTGTTAAAAGTTGATAAAAGTGTTTAGGATAGGTCTTGGGGGTTTATGCAAATTCTGCAGTTTAAGTGCTGCAAAATTATGCAAAGAAGCTAGACGAGCAAGAGTAGCTCATTGGGTGAGTTTATGGGAGTTCTAGTGGCTAAGCGAGCCAGCTCGTTGGGCTTGTGGAGCTTATTGTTTTATCTCTCGCTGTGTTAGTGAAGAGTATTCGTTAGGCGAGTATATAAGGTTTTTGGCAATAAGTTTGAGAGGCTAAGTGAGCCAGCTCGCTTGGCTTGTGAGGCTTACTGTTTTGTCTCTCATTGGGCGAGTAGAGGCTACTCGCTAGGCAAGCCTGTGTTCGTTCGAAACTTTGTTTCTGGTGCTGGGCAAGTGGGTCTGAGTCATTTTAGGTGTTTTAACTTCCTTTCTCCTTTGTGCATAGTTTTAAATGGTATAATGGTTTATTGTATGATCAGTGGTATGGTTTGTAACATATGATTGAATGGAATGAGGTGTGTAAGAGTTCTAAGAAAAATTCTTAATGGATGTATCAAAGTGTTGTTTGTATGAATGTAGAAAGTTCAGTCATGGGAGTTATCCTAACACTCTAATGATCATTCATTCTCAATTAGAGAGGAGTGATATATGTGGTGAGAGTAGCAAAAGGTCTTAGTCTAGATGCTTCCAGTATGGCCTGAGACACGGTATAGACAAACATTGTGAGTGTGGTAGGGTGAAACCTATTGGCAATGACTCTGCAGAGTAGTAGAGACTACCATAAGTGCATGACCCGTCATAGTTCGACACTTATACTAAATCTGGATAGTTCAAGTCTAGGTTAAAGGCATGATTAAGATGTTTGAATTATTTTGTGTGAAACATGACATATGTATGAAATCTTGATATACTATGATTGGTTTTGTATCACTAGCTTATCCTGAGTAGTAGAGACTACTACAAGTGCATGACCCGTCATAGTTCAACATTTATATTAAATTTGGATAGTTCAAGTCTAAGTCAAAGGCATGATTAAGATGTTTGAATTATTTTGTATGAAACATGACATATGTATGAAATCTTGATATACTATGATTGATTTTGTATCACTAGTTTATCCTAATTGTTTTTGTCTTGTTTGGATGTTTTCGTGCGTTGTTTTCTTGACGATAATGTCTCGCTAGAGCAAGCATTTGAGAAAGATGCAACTGATATTTAGTTTCTTTTAGACTTAATATTTTATATATAGTTTTGTTTTAAAACTTGTATATAAAGTTTGATTTATAGTTATATTACATAACTGTGATAAAACTTTATATTTTCAACGTGTTAATTGTTGTATTTTATATACTACATGATAGTTTCTGTATAATGTTTATACTATGCAATTGTAATTGAGATGTAACAACTAATATCTTCAACTTTAATAACAAACAAGTTAATTGATAAAGTTCTATATAAGAATAAATAAATCTGCTAATTTGTTTGTATGATGCTTTATGTTTTTATAAATAACAATAAACACATGTTATATAATTAAATAAATTAATTCTATATATTAAATGGATATGAACTAACAGTATTAATAGAGTTAATTATTTAAGAGACAATATATAATTTTATTTTGTTTCCTGACGAGGTGGGACAATTTGTCACATTAACTATTTTTCTAAATTAAATATTTAAATTGCTATGAACTAACAGTATTAATAGAGTTAATTATTAAATAAATTAACTATTTTTCTAAATTAAATATTTAAATAATGATAACCACATATTTAATTTAATAATAAAATCAAATCTTGATAATATCTAAACATAAAGAATGAATTAATTAAAGGTAATTTTCTTTCTAATTTTGAGACTTAAAAATATATGTTTTAGTAATAATAATAATATTACGTATTTATGAAGTCTTTCTCTAAACTAATATTATGCTTTTTTAACAATGAGAATAAAAAAAAGAAAAATATCACAATAGTTTGATTCAGATATACACTCTTATTAATTTGGCTCAACATATATTAATTCTAAAAGTTTAGAACTCTTAATATTTAACTTAATAATGAAATTATAATTAATGCACAAATATTTTACACGAAATATTGCGTAATTCAAATTCTTCATTGCATTTAAATATAAAAAAAATATAACTTTTTTTGTTTACATCATATTCACATAATAATAATAATAATAAATTTAATTTTTAAAATAATAAACATGATTCATCTTTATTTAAGTCAATGTTTTAATTATTTGTACGCTAACATAAATATTTTAAAAATATAAATAATATATTTAAGTAATTATAAAGTATAGATGCTAACCTTTTTTTTAAATGGTGTTTTTTCTAATAAATATTAGTGGGAACTTATTTTTTTATTTTTTTAGTTTTTGGGCAACCTGCCACAACTTTCTTTTTCTTTTTCATTGTCACAATTTCCAGTTGCCATATTTCTTGACAAAAGTCACGTGTTATGTGTTCGTACACACAGATTAAGGCGTATTAAGTGCCATGAGCTTGATACTACCCAATTATTGAGTCAGATTAGTAACGGGAACTGCTTCGTCCACCTCCTCAAATTTCTTTCAGCACCCCATTGTAAATGTAAAAAGTCAATAATAACCTTGGTAAGCATTTCATTTAACCCTAGTTTTCCTCCACTTCTTCACAGTAAGGCTGCTGCTGGTAATGCCATGTACTCTATGTAACCTGATGCAAAATGAAATTAAATGAAATGTTGAATTTTGGTATGCAAATCTTGACTTCCGGATAATCTTTTCTGGTGCATTGAAGAATCATTGCGGAATTTCTTTTCCGTATGACATTTAAAACAACTTTTGCGTATTAACTTTTCCTTAAGTATAAATACAATTCCGGAAACACTATGTACCACCCAGCTTCATAGTGTTCAAATAAAATGACAAGGGTGGGAGTGGAATTAAATTAAATAGTAGGGTGCATGAAGAAAATGATGAAGTGCAGGAAACAATATCCATTTAGTAATTTATTGGGCCAAAAGCTTGCTTTTAGTTAGGATATGATCCAAGTACTAAACAATATCCATTAGTACTAAGCTTTTCTATTTTGCCGATCACTATGCATATTTATTGAATTCTTTGCCATCAATTCAAGATTTTCGATGGCTTCATTTCCTGATTTTAAATTAAATGAACATCCACTTACTGCATTCAAAGTTGCCTTAAAAGTGAACGAAAGCCTTAAATTAGATACATGGCTTTATTTTACATTGCATTTTCTATTTTTTATTTTATTTCAATTTTCTAGTTTATATTCTTTATCAATAATAAATTAAGGCCGGTTAGTCGTAATTGTTTTAATTTTATAATTTTTAGCTTATTTGAATTTTATTCATTGTTTATGTGATAATTTTTTTTGTTGTAAATATTGTTTTTGAATGATTCTGGTTGTATTGGATTCTACACTTTTAGGACTACAAAATGAATGTATAGACGTCTAAATGTGGACTCTTCTACTATTTTTTTTAAATGATTTTTAGTAATTGACACAAATTTACTTATAGGGTAAGATATGCACATTTTTAATTGAACTTATAAACTTAATTAGATCCATTAGTAACATTAGGATTAAGATTTAGAGCATAGTATAAGTTATTTCTAAAAGAGAAGACAAAAATCAATTGCACAATTTTTATGATTTTAACTTTTCTTTCTATTTTTATTTTCACTATTATCTAATGGGAAACTAAATTCCTAAGGATCAATTTATAGATTCAACATCAAACAACACTAATTGAGTTATTGTACCAATCATTCTTCATTTGCAATTCTTTAATTTATAGACGCTCAAAAAGTACGTCTTTATTTAACCAATCTTCAATAACATTAACTTCCTTTTCATCCTCAACACCAATGTCATCCTCATCATCATTTACACCCTATACTTCTTCCCCTAACTCTACATCCTCAATACCACCAACATCATCCTCATTTACCTCTTCTTCCCTAACATCTTTTTGTTCTTCCCTTACTTCTTCCTCCCTTACCTTTTCTTGTTTTGAATCTTCACCTACACCACTAATCTAGTGAATTATTTTATGCCTGATAGGAATATGCTCACCATATATATCAACTTCCTCTTCATTAGCCTTTACATAGTTAGACAAGTCTATTGCATCCCTATTGATAGTCAATAGTTTCAAATTGTTGTCTAAACTTTCTTTTGAACCCTTCCACCAAAGCTTAACATTGTCGACATATTTGAACTCTTGTATTATGCTTAATGCTTCAAAATATGACCATACATTAGGATCAATTCCTCTAACCACAAGTTTTTCTTCACCTAGATAATGCAATCCTCTTTTCTTTTCGAACTTAGCTATATGATGAAAAACTACATTGAAACTCCTTTCAAACACTACATTCTAAATCAACAATCAATTAAAAAAAATAATGATAAGCCTAAATGCATTGACCAAACAAAGCAACATTGCAAAAAACGAAAAACTATATACAAACTAACCTCACTTATAGATTTCACGACTTCATGATTAAAATCCCTATGTTTGAACATTATTTTCTTTTTCTAACTTCCTCTTACACGCTTTCGAGACCTTCACATGTGAAAACCCTTTCCTTCAATGTTCTTCTTCATTTTCAAGTTGCCCTTAAATTCTAGTGCCTTATTTTTTGAGTTGCGTGCTTCCAATAAACCCAAACAAAATGTTTTTCCAAATACATGTTTTTCCCTAAACTAATTTCATATATGTAAAATGTTCTTTCTTCTTCATTTTCCACATGTCACAAATAACAACAAATGTGTCTACTAATGGACAGGTGATGTGCCACTTTGTTTGCCACTTCAAAAACAAATTAACATCATTAATCATTGACGACTGATTCCATGCATTTCATAAGGATAAGGACATAATAGGATCAAACTTTGGAATAGAGACTAAACCCAAAATCGCTTAATAATTTAAGGACCAAAAACATAGTTAACCCAAAAAATTATAATTGGTCTGTGAATTGGTGTCTAACATTAGCTACCAAGGTTTTGGCTACCAAAGGAATTATTGTCTAAATTGGTCTCTAATTAACCAAATTAGGCATTGATTCCTTTGGTAGCCAAAACCTTGGTAGTTAATGTTAGAGACCAATTCACAAACCCATTATAGTTTTTTATCCATATAATAGAGACTATTTTAGATACCAATAACTTTTAGTTTATAAATTGATATCTAAATTAGTCACTATAGTGACTAATTATTTTTTGTCTCTAAAAATGGTTATTATTTAAAGATTTTCTTGTAGTGAACTTTCTATAAATAAATCAATTATATATGAATAAATATTTTCAATGACTAGAGTATACTTAATCAAATAAAGATCATATAATTTGTGATATTATATCTTGTGTTTTGCTTCTTTTTTTATGTCGATGAGAGATACAAAAAGGAAACAAGACACTCAATAAGAAAATGCAAGTGAATTCACACATTTAATTTTTATAATTCTAAACATTAAGATTAAAAGGAAAAAATAATGTCATAATTACTCAATTATATTAAAGATGAAAATTTCTCCATAACTTATAATTTCATTCTATGTTCTACCAAAAAGTTTACTATGTTTCTTTATCTGTTTACCAGGATTAAGACTAAATATTTAAAAATATCTCAACGTACTCATATTAATAAAAGAATGTTTTCGTAAAAAAATTGATACATAATATAAGTTTAGTAAAATTATTTAAGTATTTTTTTTAAAGAAAATATGTATAAACACAATAGTTAAAGTAATGTTTGTTGGCAAAAAGAGTCTTGATGCTTGAAGATTTGATGAAGTTTGAAGATTGATGATGGTTGGAACCAATGTTCAAATCTGACTTAGGATAAAAGTCTTGGGTGTGTCTTGTAGTTATTTAATATATTAAATGGTGTTTAACAGGTTAAATGGCTTACACATATAGTTTTGTGAATAACATGTTCAATTAATTGAACTTACTTCTTAAGGTTGCATGTTAAACAACTTGAACATGAAACTTTGACCTGTTGAAAAAGTTTGAAATGAAGAACTGCAAGGAATCTACCTCTCTAATAGTCCCCAATTGCTACATGGATTCAAATGAAGCTGAATAATCAATTAGTTCAACCAAATACAAAGGGTTAATTGGTTCTTTACTCTATCTAAGTACAAGTAAGTCGTATATACATATCAATGGATGTGTGCAAGATTACAATCCAATCCACATAAGTCACATTACAAGGCAATAAAAAGAATTCTCAAGTATTTAAAAGGATCAATCAATGCTAGTTTGTCATATCCAGGAAACACAAAAATAAACTTGAGTAGCTTTTCATATTTTGATTTTGTTGGTTTTAAACTGGATAGGAAAATTATAAGTGGAGTTTTCCACCTACTTGGCTCAAGTATAATATCTTGGAATAGAAAGAAACAAGCCTGTGAAACACTCTTCACAATTGAGGCAAAATTCATTATAACTATGTATTGTCATGCACAAAATGTTTGGTTGAAGCACCAACTTCTAGACTATATATGAAGTCAAATTGATAAAGGTACTTCTTTATTGTGATAACACAAGTGCAATTAGCTTGACTAAGAATCCTATACAACACTAAAACAAAACAGATTAAAATAATACATAACTTTATGAGAGATCATGAGTGTTAGAAGGTGAATTGTGAAATTATGTTTGTTAAAAATGAAATTCAACTAGTTGAGTTGTTTACCAAATCCTTATCTAGTTGACAAATTTAATAAGCTAAAGAATTTAGTTAGGAATATTAAATACGAAAAATGTGATCTAAAGCATTTCTAGCTTGTTAATTTTATTATTACGTGTTTTTTTTTTGGTTTTAAGAGCTAATGTGTATATGTCACAACTTTATTAGTTGACTTGGTCAAAATCTCTGTACGAGATAAAGTACACCGTCTGTTATAACAGTTTTGGCATCAACTAATGTAGCATTTTCTGACTTCTTTAACCATTAAACAAGTTTTTTTTTGCATATTTTCAATGTGCATGCATCTTCCATGATATTAATTGATTGATAACTCATAAAAACTCTTGGAACTGCAAAGTTTTATGATGAGTCTTTGATATCCTGACCATTAAAACCTGACACTAATTGCATTAATTGCATTAAAGAATTAATCGTACACAAATAAACTAGTTGATTTTACATTGAATGTGTTGATTTATAAAAACTGCACTCATGCACTGACATCTGCATCCACAATTCTTAGTCATTTAACAATATGAGGAACACTTTACATCTTCCATTCCTAGTTCTCCAACAATTGAACATTATGGCAGATTAGAGTCTTGGTTTTTGGGGAATGAAGACAAAATTCGGGTGTTTATGATTAAGATGACCAGAAAGCATATTAACATCCCCAAAATTGTTTACCTTTCATGGCTTAAGGTTGAGAATTTGGACAACCTGCAGAAGTTACTGAAGCATCAATGTTTGAAGAAATTTTTGGAGTTGTCTAGAAACATTTATCCGAATTTGGTGAAAGTGTTCTTCACTAACTTGTAGTTCAACGGTGAAGTCCTGAACTCATGTGTCAAAGGGGTGGAGATGGAGATCATAAGGAAGTTTGGAAGAGAGTGGTTGGTTTGAAGCAAAGATGCATCCAAGTAAGGAAATGAGAGACCCAAGCTGTTAAAGAATTCAACAAGGTTCCATATTACTCTCATTGCCTACATAAGCTTGATGGGGAAATAAAAAATTTCCATGTTGGAGGTCTCAAGGTGGAAGAAAGGTTGTTAGCCTTACATGGACGATGGTGCCTCATGGAAGCAACCACTCAAGCTTAAATGAGGGAGATTTTGTGCTCATGTATTGCACCAAAATAAGATTCAAGTGGACTGGACTTTTGTGTTGCATCACTACATGATGAAGGCAAAATGGTTGACAGATTTTCGTTATCTCTATGTTGTACTAATCTCAGAATTCCTAGAGTACTTTGGGGTTGAGTTAAAAGATGGGCTGCAAGAGACCACTAGCACACAAAATCATATCTCCTTTCTTAATCTGCACAAAAAAAGTGAATAATTATTGGACAGTAGAAGGAGATGGTGCAACAATTGGGAATTATGAAGGTAAGGTTGGTATAACTAGTATTCACCCAAGATGATGTTGAACCAAGTGGTGCAAAACCAATTGACTTGATTCCTTACAATCCACCTAAAGATAGAAGCCTTACTTATTCACCCTTTGAAAGAGTTGTTCTTAATTAACTTCATGAACTTAATATGGCCCAAAATGAGCATCACAATTTCTACAATGCGCGCTTCCAAAACTCATATGACCAAATCCACAATAAGCCTCAAGTGAAGGGCTTGACTGTTAGGAGCATGCAATGCATTTCATGTTTCTTTTTTGCATTTGTGTTGATTCTATCACTTTTTAAATAATTTGATTCTCTATTTCAGTCGATTAAATGTACTTTTTAATTTATGTATTAGTCTTTGATTATTTTTCTCATCTGTCTTGTATAAGTTTGATGAATCCAAAGAGGAGAAATATAAATGAAGTTTTGTTCGATTTAAAATTGTTCTATATCACAGAGGAAGTATATCAAATCAAACAAAAAATTATAATCATTGTTTGTTATCTTGTATTCATTAGTTTTGTGATTGTTATTCCAAACTTACAAGAATGGATAACAATGGATGTTGACTTCATCAAATCAGGGGAAGAATGTTGAAAAAAAGATATGCTTGAAGATTTTATGAAGTTTGAAGACTGATGATGTTTGGAACCAATGTTTAAATCTGAATTAGGATACAAGTCTTTTGTGTGTCTTACAATTACTTAATTTATTAACTGAATTGTTGAAATTAAATATTTTAACCTTTCGATTTCTAATAAAAAAACAAATGATCACTCATTTTATTTAATTTGATGTAAAAATTCATAGCACGAGTTAAAATATTTGGAAAAGGACGTAGATAGTTATATCTAAAAACACGCACCATTAAAAAAAAAAAAAGAAACTTATTGTCTCGTATGTGTATAGCAAAAGAAATCACTCTTTTCTATGATTTACTTAGTGTTCCCATATGGTTTCAATGAAAAATTCTTCTTGTAATTCTTCAATGAATACCTTAGTTCATTTAGTCAACAAGGTTTTGAAAATAATAAGAAGGAAAAACACATATGATGGATAATGGAGAGAAAAAAAATAAAGGTGCACTTTTTTTCCAGTAAAATAACATTATTTTAATATATCCTTAAAAAATTACATGATTTAAAATGCTTAAGGTTATAAATATAGGTTTCGTTCAACAAACTATATTTTTCATTTATTAACATTTATCCTAAGAATTAAATAAAAATAAAAAACTCTTAAGAAAAAGTAAAATATTTTTTTTTATAAACTTTGACTTCAGAACAGTTATTTCTGGACAAAATTGAATATTATAATTTGGATTAAATTACTCTAAATAGGCTCTGAATATTATAGAAATATCCTTTTTTTTTAACACTCACAATAACCGTCTTATTAAAGTACGCATGATAATGTTTTTCAAACAAGACGATATCATAAATAGAGACTTTCTGTCTAACGTTTTTTTATTAATTAAGATATATAAAAGTAGGGAACGATCGAGAATTATGGTATTTGAATAATTTTACGAACATGGTGTTTAAATTATATTCAAACATTTTTTTACTGCAATATAGTCAAGCTTACTAGCTCATCATTTAATATTTTTATTGTGGATATTTAATTCACAGACCAAATAACTGTATTGAAAGCTCTTATTTAAAAAATATTATAAGTTTAAAGTATTTGTGTCTCATCAATATATCTACTTCTTTTTTTATCAATCATTAATACTATATCCCTATTTTATTCTATAAAATAGAGTCAACTTAAACTTAAGACCTTTTTCATATTAGTCAACTCCTATATAGCACTGATCTCACCGTTGGGGGATATACAATTAAACTGTATTGTTCTTCAATTTTATAAACTTATACAGATACTTAAAACATATATAAGTAATAAGATTGTTTAGATGAATAAAATTTAATTTTATATAAATGTTAAGAATTTAACCATTTATGTGAGGTGGGTCATGCGGGCTGCAAGAAAAAAAATGGGATGTTACTCCCTCCATCACCACCCCTTCTCCTTCCACCTCCCCAACCTTCTACAATTTTTTTTTAATTACAAAAGTAGCTTTTTTTTTAATCTTATTTATTTATTTTATTCTGAAACCTTAAATTTCTGTCTATTTTTACTTACCCATTTTCACTCCCGTAGTTTCACTCCTCCACTCTCCCAAGTCTCACTTTCTCTCTTTCCAGATCCTCACCCCCTCTATCTCTCACCAGATTCATTTTTTCTCATCTCCCAACTCTTACTTCTCTACTCCATATCCGTTTGGTTATTCTTCATATTATTGCCTCCATATTCGTTTGGTTTCGTGGTGTGGTGGTGTGACTTTTCGTGGTGCGGCGATGTGGGGTGTTTGTGGTGGTCATTCGATAGTGCAGCGGTTCCAAACGATAATGAATATTTTATGACTAGCAATAATGAATATTCTATGACTAAATAATTTTATTGATATTGATAAAAAATTCTAAATGACATCAATGGAAACATATATCATTAATGTTGGTAAAATAAAATGATTGCAAAATAAATCTGAAAATTAACCACAATCTTGTTAGCATGAGAGAAATATTCATTATTGTAGTAGAATGTGTTAAAGTATTTTTATCTCAATTTCAAAACGATAATGGAATAAAGAAAATGAAAAATGTATACATGAATTAATTAAAAAAATTTCAAAAGTTCAAAATTCTTACTATTTAATTATAATTTAAAATTTTCTAAATTTAAATGATGAAATTCCTCTCTTAAAGTTTTAAAATTTTAATATTTTAATTTCTTATTTAAATGATTATATAAAATGTTTCAACCTTTTTATAAAATTAACTATCCTCCACAATATTTTTTCTGACACATTGCGACATATATTTCTTTCTCATGTATCAATATTTTTTTATGTGAGATTGCTTAACTCTTCGTACGTTGGTTGGTGTGGATAAGATAAACAATCAGAAAGTTCAAAAGATACAACAATGGAAAGAAGCATAAAAAACAGAGAGTCAGAAGAACATGAAACATAGAAACATGGGTCCACTATTAAAATGGTTGTGTTGTTTGGGTGATGAGATAAAGAAATAGCATAATTGTCAATAACAAATGCTTGTTGGTTAAGCATAAACCAGATCATCGCATTCATGTACGGGATTGAAGTGGATAGAAGTTAAAAAATATTAATCCTAAAAATAAAATTATACTGAAGGGTAAAACAGGAATAAGAAGGTGGAAGAAGGGATAAAACAGGAATGGGGAGGTGGAGGGAGCAAGAGGTGGGGGTGGAGGGAGCAACAAAAAAAAATGAGGAACGAACTTAGTATTTTAGTCTTCTCTTAAAAGTAACTCACTCATTTATATCATGTCCATAAAAAAGTAGCTTCTTCATTCACATTTGTTTTTTTAATTCAGTTTAATTCAAAGTCATTTCTATTTTTAATAAGCTTGTACTTATAAATTATAAATATTACTTATTTTAAGAAATGGACTTATATAATTTTTTTACTAATTTAATTAAATAAAAATAAAGTTATTATAATTGTTATGCAAGTCGTAGGCAAACTCACGAGTCAAACATTTTGCAGAGCGGACCACATAAATTAACCCACATTTCTTATGTAAGACAGGATATGCTAGTTCGTTTTTTGTGAATCAAATACGGGTGGACATAAATGGGGCACTGACACGAATTGTCGTTCCTACATTTTACATTGCTAATCAATAAAAAGAAATTAAGTGTATCTTTTAGTATTTATTTAAAAGTCAATAATATAGAATTATGGTTTGTTATTCTATCTTACTTGCTTTCCACAATTCATATTATTAGTATAAACATTTTGTATTAGTGTTGTCAAAACATATAACCTGACTCGGCCATCACGGGTTGGTCACTTAGTGAGTAAACTCAACCTGGCTCGGTTATTAGCGAGGCAAAAAAATTTGAACCTGACCCGACCCACCACAGGTCGGTGGATTAAACGAGTTTGCTCATTGGTTCACTTAATTACAAGTTTTTTTGTTAATCCAAAAAATTACAAATTTTTTGTCATTCAAATCTAAATAAATTTCATTCTAAAATGATGTTAAACTCCAAAGACAATTCAAAATTAAAAAAAATACCATACAATCCAAATGTAATCCAAAAGCAAGCACAAAAGGCGAACAAAGATGTTTCTAATATTGATTGTTTTTGTGTCACTTACCATTTATAATATTAGAGTATTGAACGGGTAAATCCATAATATTTTGCTCTCTTGAAACATCTTTTTTTATCCACATCTATAATACAATAAAAAAAATGTGTTAACTAATAATATTGAACACAAAATAATAAATAATTAAATTAAATTAGGTGAATTGGTGAGTGATAATGCTAATTCTTACCATTATCTAAGTATCATTTTAGTAGCAAAATCAACTCTTTTCTAGCTTGTAACGTGCTTAATCATCTCTTTTATCTTAATTTTATGAATAATTATGTTTTGGGCTACTTTGGTGTAATTTCATCTATAATCCCTTTATTTTATAGCTAATAATGTGCTTGGAAGAATCTCCAACAATGTAAAGAACTGAATCAACCACAAAAGCAAGCAGATCTCCACAAAAATGAGAAAAAGAAGTAATGCAGCAGAACCACGCTCGGGCCCTCTTTTATCATGGGCGCTTGAGCGCCAATGCACCACGACTAACGCGCGCTCGGGCGCCCACTCTTTAGGGGCGCTTGAGCGCCATTTTTGCTAACATGACAGATTTGTTCTATTTAACTCAAAAACGCGAAGAGCTTTAGGTCTTTGGTTCTTTGGAGGCGCGACTTCACTTAGAGGAGCTCATGGAGATCGTGAAGAGCTTGTGGGAACATCTCCTACTCTTCCTTTGGGTCTCCTTCTTCTTTCATCCATGTTTGTAAGCTCTAGGGTTCTCCATGGAAGTGGAGAACCAGATTCATCTTGTTAGGCTTAGATGTAGTCTCTGAATTCTTGTGTAATGGATGATTGATTTGAATATATATATATATATATATATATATATATATATATATATATATATATAACTTTTCTATCAATTGCTAGTATTCTTGTTTCCAATCTTAAAGCTTGCATGTAATAAGAATGTTCATGACTTTATTTTGGGGTTTCATGGATTATGGGGACGTAAGATGGAACCTAGAACTGAAACAAGAGTCCTTGTGGTCATTGATTCTAGGGATGGAAGATGATTCACATGTTGTCTTAAGATCCCAGCTCATTAATGTGAGTTTGCTTGTTAGATTTTCCAAGGTATTGGAGTTTAATAGGGAAAACCTAGGCTCTTTCACCTAAGGGATTAGGGCTAGAGTGTTTTTGTGGATTGACTTTAGTAAATATATGGAGAGGATATGAAATTGGGTAAGCACAAAAGTGAAATAGGTGAAAACTAACCTTAGCAATGTCATTTCACACAATTTCTAGTATAGTCCATATCAAAGCGTCTTCAAACACCAAATTCCAACTTTGTATATTTGTGAATTTATCTTGTTGCACATATTTGTAAATGATGTGATGTTCTATTGAGTCTAGATGAGTTGTTAATCACACAATTTTTTAGTATTACAAGTCTCTTGGGAAAATGATACTTGGTCTTACCATTTTATATTACTTGAAATGATTTGGTACACTTATCGATTGTATTGTATCGTTCTAATAGTGAGCCAACCCGGCTAATCACGAATTCAACCTGGGTGAGCCAAATTCTAAGTAAGTCGGGTTGAAAATTGGCGCCTATAAAAAAAATTACATTTTTTTCAAACTCAACTTGGCCTAAACTCGTGGTGGACCGGATTGACCTGCGAATTTTAACCCATTTTGACAGTACTACTTTGTATATGGCTATATACCTAAAAACAAATTTATTATATATAAAAATATATTTTTTTATAAGGAAAATGATGAGGTAATCAATCCAAATGATTTAAGGACAAAAGTTGTTTTTATAAATGATATTCGATTATTTTATTATTAAAAAGTAAACTATAAATAGAAATTTTCATTAATAAAATTTTATTTTATAAAAACCATAATCTTTGTAAGTTTCTTTCTAGACCTTTAAGATTCTAATTTTATCATTAGTCTCTTTGAACAACTGAGCCACCTTAGGACTTCTGGCTTAGAGGGCATCAAAACTAATCGATTAAATTTATAATTAAAGTAAGCTTTTTTCTCTTTTTTAAGGGGACACATGTGAGCTTAGGTAGCTCAATATGAATATGTTCTTTTTGGTCATGTTGGTGAGGTTAGATAATTGACCTGAGTTTTCCTTGTTGTTAGAGTTACATGTGAGAGTTAAGTTGTGGTGGTATGTGGTTTATGTTTTTAAGAAAGTGAAGCGAGTATATTATAATGGTGTTTAAATCAATTTGATGAAACTATGAAACATTGTTTGATTTCAAGTAGATTTAAATGATTGAATTTGTATATTAAGATGACATAGAACTATTTATAGAAATTATTTGTTTCAAAACACTATTTTGTGTCTCTTAATCTGGTTTATAATTTAGTAGTCATGAGTATGATCCATCATGAAGACCAAATGGTACTATTTAAGGTGTTTTTGAGTTAAAAAGTCGAAGAGTTTTAATCTGAAATGTATTTGAAATGGCCTAAATAATACCAAGTAGTTTGATATATCATATTTTATACATACAAATTATGAAAACTCGTTCGGCGAGTTTGTGAAATAAGCTTATAATGGCCTTATTAGCTGAGTGAGAGAGACATTCACTGGATGAGAAGTTTTAATTAAAAATCCAGTGCGCTTGGAATAACTATGCTCATTACGCGGGCTTGAGACTCGCTAGGCAAAATTTTCATAAATTTACTCCTTGTACTCGCTTGCTAGGCAAGCCATGGCATCACTAAGCGAAATGTTTTAAAAATAGAGAGCTTCATTGGTGTGATCTTGTTAGGCAAGTCATGTTGCTCATTGAGCAAGCTCCCTTATAAGAGAGTCTCGTTAAGCAATGATACGGGGTCTAATAGAAAATAACCAGTTTAAAATCTTCAATTATAATGCTTTTAATTGCATATGTTTGTATAATTGTTTGATATGAGATATTGGGTGTATGAAATATAGGAATGAGTAAAGTTAAAATGTTTCATACTAGATATATGTGTGTAATGGATTTTTGGAGATGAGATATGTGATATATGAATTGTGTGGATGATGAGGTCATAATAACTTATAGGGAGGGAGTGTGATACTAAGTTGGATTTATAATGTGTTGAACCGTGATTTGACGACATCATCCTAGTAGCAAACTCACATTGAAGAGAATATATCTAGTTATGAGAGTCTAAGGAAGTTCCTACAATATAATGTTTCAATATGAAACATTAATGAGAGATGTATGTATAATAATTTATCCTATCATATTTGAGGGGGACATTGGTCCTAATTTATTACTCAAAGGGAGTATGAGATTGCATGACATGTGCAAAATCTGAGTTTACTTCATACATATGTCTTTCAAAAGTATAGTTAAATGTTTAAGTCTAGATAACTGTGTACTAAGTTAGTTTTGAGATATTGATTTGGTTCCAATAAAGACATATGTATAGACATTTCTTGTTAAATGTGATTGAGTTGTTATCATTTTGAAAATTGCTTGTGAGATGATGTATATATTTGCATTGATTTATTATAATTAAACTAGCTTAACCTATTATAAGTTGTTTTGTAGTTTCTCCAATTGTTATAATTATATGTTATACATGAGTGTAAGATAATACATATGTTGAAGTGTGGGAGACAATAAAAAGTCTGTGGACGGTAAGAAGTAATAGTAACTCATATATATATATATATATATATATATATATATATATATATATATATATATATATATATATATATATATATATATATATATATATATATATATTACTTAAGAAGTTTGAATTTAAAGGTTAACTTTTAAAACACGTAGAGTGTAACATATAAATATGTTTGTGTGAGTATTTATATTTAATACTTAATTTATAATGCTTTAAATTAGTAGGACGATTCTACTAAATTGGGAACAAACACATGTAGATGAAAAAAAATAAAGAGAATATATATATATATATATATATATATATATATATATATATATATATATATATATATTCAAAATACCCTTTTTTTTTTACATAGATTACAAGCAGAACAAATATAACAAATTTCGCATTTGACATCTGGTAGAATCAATATAAAAAAGTTTAAACTACCTAATTTTAAAAGTTCATCAGCTAGGGTTCAGAACTCGAATGAATACAAATTTTTGTTTTAAGAAAAAGCCCTTTGTTTTTTTCTGTCAATTTTTTTTAACTTTTTTGTATTTCAAAATAATGAAATTCTACTACAAATTCCGAGACCTAAAGAAGGGTAAACTTTCAGGTTTTTATAAAACCTAAGTGTGAATTACACCTTATAGAAATTCCACAGAAAGAAGGAAATCATTTTATAGTCAAAACAGTTTTTAAAAAGTTTACAAATTAAACATACCAAGTATCGATGATAAGTTCAATTACACTATTTATCGTAAACTAACATCGATATTTCCACAAGAATGATACAATAACCGAAAATCATCTAACAAAAAACCTCTAACATACCAAAAAAAAAGTCACAGTCTTTATCATTATAACCCATCAACTTGGAACATGATAAACAACAAACTGCCACTTAACTACAAGTTAATTAAGGACAACTTAAAAGAAGAAAAATATTGTATTGAATCCTTCAAATTGAATGTCTTTTTTTCTCATGTATATGAGGAAACAATATTCTTGCATACTAATTATTAATCACTATATAATGCCCTATTAGTGAACTAACTCAGTGTTTAAATTTATAAGCAAAAATGTAACATTAATTGAAAAGGGATTACAAGGGTATTCAATCCCAATTACAGACAAAGAAAGGAAATTGAAGTTTTATTTACATCAGAGAAACAGAAGATAAAACATGCATACACCAGTGAGTTTTATGAATGCCCTATAAGAACATGTATCCTATGATTTGATCATGCTTGTTCTTTCTTTTTGCTTACCTTGATAGGAATTTCTTCTGTTAGGCTTTTAGGACAATTATCAATCTCCCAGAACAATGTTTTTATCAAATGTTGAATTTCTGGGTCCATTTCAGCATCCTCATACGCAGCTTTTCCTTTTTCCTTCAAATCACATGCTGGTTCAGGTTGATGAACGATCTTAGTTGTGCTACTGATTGCAGAGTTTTTCGTTTTCTTGTATACTTTCTCTTTCTCAACGTGATCGCTTCCATGTGAACCTGTTTCCTGCGTTGCCTGCATTGCCTCAATCTTTCTTTTCATCAAAGAAGAACAGATATTCTTGAGTGCGAAGAAAATCAAGAATTTAAGATGTTGCAATTAAGAGATCAAGAATTTGAGAAATCAAGAATTTGTATACTTTTTCTTTCTCGACCTCAGAAATCCTCTCCCTATCAGTGTGATTTATACATGCAAAAAGGTTTTATGAACAAATCAACACAGTAGCTGGTTTCCCATTGATTTAAGATGTTGTAATTAATATATTTTTATTCACTAACATGCATCTTAATGAATAGTTAGAATAATAAATGAGTTTATTTTCTCTCTGAAATTTGACTTTAGAGTCGTTAGGGAAATAAAAAAAAATTGTTTTTATTACCTAATTAGTTATAACGTAAAGGATTTTAATATAGTAAATAAATATTATAGTATAATAATTTTAAAACTTTCAAGTATTTATTGCATTTTTTAAGTAGTCGGTCTGTGTAATAAATGCTAATGTATTTTATATTCTATTTCATAAAAAGTATTAAATGAGAAAATAAATTCAATGTACATTAAATAAAAATATTTGATTACAATTTATTGATAAACATAATTAGAAATGGCATTATGAAAATTTGGAATTATTCAGTCTTGTTTCAGAACATTATTCCAAACAATACAGAATTTCAGCATAACTAGTCTTGTATAGCTTAGTTGTTAAATAAATAAATAAATAACATAAAGGTAATAAATGGAAATCAAAGTTTACGAACTTAAAAAATCAATATTTTTAATTACTACAAAATTTCAAATATTTTTTCATCAGTTTTTAAACATTGTAAGCATAACTATAAATTATATTATATTATTGAGTACAATCATATACTAATATTTTTTTACTATGTATCATAATCGAAATAATTTAAAAAAAATGTTAAAATAGTTTTGAACAATTAATAATAATGGTGTATTTTTATCCGTAAATATATATATATATATATATATATATATATATATATATATATATATATATATATATATAACTCTTAATAAAGAAAATTATTTTTTATAATTGTAATTGGTTTTTTATACATACGTATTATTATTTTTATTTTTATTAATAGAAATTATTTCACTATTTTATCTTTTAAGTTTACTTGTTTTTTAGTTTAATTGATCACCTTCTATGATAAAATTATAAAAATTATTATTTTGTAATAAATTTTTATAAATAAATTTTTTGTAAAATTAATAATAGAAATTAGTTTTTGTTTCATTATTACCATAGGAGAAAAAGGACACATATAGTATAGAGATAAAAAAAAACTATATTATTAATTAGAATTCTTTTATATATTAGTGATGATTAAAGTACTATATAAGAGTGAAACAGATTCCACCAAAGCCTTATTGATTCCAAGGCTTGTTCAAAACACACAATGTAGTAGATTCAATTTCTATGATGTTGTATTCCGTTACAGGTATATGTATACGCTTCTAGGGGTGTGTATTCGAATACAATACCCTTTGTTGATTCTCTTTCCTTGATATTCAGTTACATGATAGTGGTATTTGGTTACAACATTTCAAATAATAAAGATAATATTATTATTATTATTATTATTATTATTATTATTATTATAATTATTATTATTATATTAATAATTATAAAAATAATAGTAATTATTATTATTATTATTATTATTATTATAATAATACAATTTTTATTTTAAAAATTAATTTTTACTTCTTTTTCTCTATATAATAATTTTTACAATTATATATAATATTAACAATTATCATTTTATATTATTTTTACTAGAGTATTTTTGTAATCTTTAATTTCTACAAATTAAACTGTTTTTTATCTACATTAACTTTTACAAATTTTATCTCAAAATCCATTTTCACTCACTTCCAAATCTCCTAAAAAAAGTCATCAATTCACTCTCAAATCCCTTAAATTCATCCATTCTCTCTCCCAAATTCATCTTCTTAAACGAACAAAGCTTTAGTGTCTATTGCACAACTTTATATGCGTCAACTTTTGTGAAAATTCTTGGTTACTATGAAACATAAAAATTATATATTTTGATTGTATGGATAATTAATAAGTGAGATGAAGGTTATGTGACCATTAAAAGAATAAGTTTAAACAATAGGATTCAAGTTATTCTAAAAATAACTATTTTAGAATTATTCTTTTAATTATATTTTTAACTTACTGAAAAAAATAAGTTTTTCATTACAAACATCCCATCAAAATAACGAAGGATAAATATTGGTTAACACATGGTTTAAAATGCATATAAATAGTAAAAATATTTTTCACGGAATTAATAAATGTATTGATTATAGTTATTTGATAATGTTTAATGACGAGTATGGTAAAATGAATACTTGTATTATTTTTACACTTATCTTTTTATGCGTGTGGTATATATCCTTTTATGTCAATTAATTGTATTTTTCTTTGAAGTGAGAATCATTGGTTGCATTTTGAGCAAATAAACTAGTATCTTTAGCACCACATTAAATTGATTGAAGGATGGCACAAATAATTAGAGCTTACAACCCGCCCGCATGTCAATCCGGCCTACCACATGTTTGAGCCGGTTGAATTTAAAAAAAATGTATTTTTTTTTATGTAAGTTAGATTTCAACTCGATTCATTTAAACCCGGCTCATGCGGGTTGAACCCGTGGTGGGTTGAGTTGGCCCACCAACCTACCTATCTAATCTTTTTTATTAAAATTTAATTTTAATTTTATAAAAAAATATTTGTTATTTTTTTTGTTTGAAAAAATTATTTAAGTTTCTTATTTTCAAAATTAATTAAACACCCGGGAGTGAAATTTATTTAGATTTGAATTATAGAAAGTTTGTAATTTTTTTATTTTTAAAAAATTTTAATTAAGTGAGCCAGCGAGCCAACCTGTTTACCCACCAACCCATGGTGGGTCGGACCGGGTTCAAATTTTTCTGGCTCGCTAATAAATGAGCCGGGTTGGGTTGGCTCACTAAGTGACCAACCTGTGGTGGGCCGGACCGGGTGACCCGTTTTAATACCTATACAAATAATTAATTAAGTTTAGAATGATAAACAAATTAGATTATTATATCATAAGTTAATTGGTAAGAATAATTTAATATTTAATAATAGTTTTTTTTACATTTGTTGGAGTGACAACTAATGTAGTATAAAGGGTGAGATAGTACATGGGTTGCAACAACAACTGATATGGTATTAAGAATGACATACATTGATAATTTGTTCAACTAATGTAATATGTAATGCAACCTAATACCTAACCAAGTGTGTTTCGGTTGTGGGGTTGAGTCACTAAACACCTTCACAATTTGCTCTCTCGTTGTCTGATTTCATTCTAAGATCCTCAGTCTCGTTCTTCCGTCCGGGGGTGTACATGTCAAAGGTCATCCGATCCAAAGTCAGTATGTATAAAATGTTTTGGTTGTGAGGTTGAGTCACTAAACACCTTCACAATTTGCTCTCTCGTTGTCCGGTTTCGTTCTAAGATCCTCAATCTCGTTCTTCCGTTCGGAGGTGTACCTGTCAAAGGTCCTCCGATGTCAAAGTCAGTATGTATGTCGTTCGACAGTTCAATATAATAGTAATAAATGCGCAATAAATGCAACCAAACCTACCTCTTACCTTTGCCCTGTATTTATAGTTTTTTGTCATGGGCTTGAGATTAGTGAGATGTTAATCACTGTCCAATTTCAGCCCACTGGCTTTAATCACGAATTACCTTAATCTTCGCGTAAGTCTTCTGCAGAGTTCACCGGTCGTTCGTCTTCGATCGTTCGATCAGACTGAAGATAGTTTTAGGGTCGTCCGATCAGTATTGATCACTTCTTACAGCCTTATGACCGTCCGGCCTCCTCTGATACAAAGTGTATATTTTCACATTCAATCTTTTTCATGATACCAATTCTTCTTTACTTTATTCCCTCAATACCACTTCTATTTCCCTTACCTATCTCACATTGCCTCGCCTCTCTCATCATGATGACCTTTCCAAACATTCATTCCCTCATTGTGCGCTCTCTACCTTCATGTTTTTTCCTTCTAGCATGCCTCCTAACTTTGCCTAGGTTGTGTTAGTTGTGTCATAGCTCGTCGGAAGTAAGGAACTTAGTACCATGGAGGTTTCACGAACCACCACCCTATGTAGCTCCACCAAGTTAGTTGTTTTCTCAAATTTTTAAATGTTTTATAATTAGTATTAAATTTAAAATAAGGTTTTTATTTAGATTTATATGTAAAGTGCTCCATTTGTTTGATGTTATGAAAGAATCTGGATCTAAACATAACTAGTATATTGCGAGTAGGTTGTATTTTGATGCAGGGAATGCAAGTTATGGAAGATGGAAAAAGCTTATTGGGGATCGTGCAATTCTTCATCCTATGATAAAATTATAGGAGTTTTTATCCATATATTCAACATCATCCAAAGAGTTCATTATTTCTAAAAGAAAGGTGTATATTTTTGAAATTGATTTACAACTTAAAATAAAAAATAAAAGGTTTAATGTCTCTTTATGTCCCTATTTTCGTTTAGAATCTCAAATAGGTCCCTTTCTTTTTCGGCGTCTCAATTGGGTCCTTATTTTTGTAAAATTGAATCAAATAAAGGTTTTCCGTCAAATTGATCAAACGCTGTTAAAGAGGGTGTGACATGGCATGCTTTGCCTCTGTCATTTGAATATACACAGAACATATATTTCTTTCAATCTTCTTCTTCTATTTTCCAATAGAACTGGTATCCAGAGCTTAGGTTCGTAACTCCTATGCTTTAGAAATCACATCTCGGATTGGTGGTTAGGAGGGGTGGTTGGAGTGTGAAGAAGATTGACAAGATTTCACTTCTTGATAAAGCTTGAGCGGCTAAAGGATGGCTAACAGTGATATTCCATCAGCAAATCTTCCAATTCTTACGGAGAAAAATTAGAATATGTGGAGTATACAGATGCAAGTGCTATTCAAATATCAAGATGTGAGTGATGTGGTTGAAGGAGATTGCCATGAACTTACTCCAGGTGTTGCAGATGATCAGAAGACCGTAGCCAGAAAGAAAGATAACATGGCGTTGTTCATCATTCATCAATGTGTTGGTGATGCACACTTTTGAGAAGATTCATAATGCAACCACAACCAAGGAAGCATGGAATATTCTGTTGCGAAGTCATGCGGGAGGAGAAAAGATCAAGAAGGTAAAACTTCAAACACTTAGAAGGAAGTATGAGTTACTGCAGATGGTGGATAATGATAGAATAAGTGAGTATTTCACCAAAATACTCACAATCACAAACCAAATGAAAGGCTATGGAGAATCCATTACTTTAATTTTCATTCTTTAATCTTTTATTTCATTTCATTTGAAGAATCTTTTTTCTATCATGCAATTTTCATTTACTCTCTCAATCATTTCATTCATCTTATATCCATTAAGGACACTTTGATCTCTAGGGTACTTCTCCTCATGTCACAACCTTAATTACATTTTTTTCCTTTCTAAAGTTTTCTTCAATCAATGTATTAAGGAAACATAAACCTCAACTTTGTCAAATTAAATAATTTATAATGTAAATATTTGATCATCTAGTTCATTTTAATATTTTTTGTTTTGTTCATGTTAGAAGTATGACTATCAAATAATGTATTATGAAAGTGATATTTTATTATCAAGTAAGACAAGAGATAGTTACTCTTTTTTTCTTCAAAAATGAATAAATGAGAAATGAAAGTAGAATAATAATTTGCATTTAATTTTCATTTTAAGGTGGGAGACAAACACAAATTGTAATTAACTCAAAAGGAAAAGAGGAGAGAAAAAAAATATCATAATCATTTTATTTTTTATTATATTTAATTTTATGTTTTATTATTTACTAACATTAAATTATATGACTTATACAAGAAATAAAAAATCTATCAAATTTAATTTTCATAAATTTTTATTATAATATAGAGTTTTAACCACTTTTACTAAAATTGTTGAACTGAATATGAAATTTGCGAAAATTGTTTAACCAATGTATATATAGGACAAATAAAAAAATTTCGTCAAAGTATGAAATTTGTCATTAAAAAAAAAGAACTTCAACTCAAGTATGCACACCGGTCCACGGGCCTACGAGCAAATTCTAAAAAGGGCGGGCTAGTAATTTCAACCTAAATATTTTGAGAGTTGCTCCCTCCACCACCCCAAGCTCCACACTATTTTTATTATTCCAAAAATATCCTACATTAATTTAATTTTATTTATCTTTTTTAAAATCCTAAATCTCCCTACACCCCCTCACCTACCACGTCAGCTTTTTCTTCTGTACAGAAACCCTAATTCCATCACCACCAACCTTGCCTCCGCTGCGACCAAACCAACCTTGCCTCCGCTGCGACCAACCTTGCCGCCGCCAAACCCTATATCCATCACCATCAACCTTGTCGTTAGTCGCGAGCCTCCATGGCCACCACCATTAGGACTGCAAATCGCCATCATCCTCACCGCCAGTCCTCAGCGAGCCGCCTCCACCATTAACGCACCAGCTCCTCTCCATGAGCTACTCGCACCACGAGAACCACTTTGCGCCTCACACCATCTACAACGACAAGATCATATTCCTCACGAGAAACCTCCATTGTGAATCCTTCACTAACCTAAATCGCTCCGCTGCGTGAGCGTCTTCTTCTCCATCATCTCCTCCCTCGCGTTGCCATCTTCAACCTTGCACTCAGAAAAACTAGCCCAAGAACCCCAAATCAAACCCAGAACAGAACCCTTAAAACCCAATGTCGCCGCTATGACTCACGAGACCTGCAAGAAGAAACCAGAGAAAATCCAAAACCCAATCGCTCCCGTGACGGTCAGTATTGATGAGAGGAAGGTCGGGGTCAAGACGTCGTTTTCACCGTTGAAGAGTATCCCGGCGCCGAAAAGTCTCCGAAATTAAGAGGGTCGTCGGAGAAAGAGGAGCGACCACTGAAATTTTTTCTGATTCTGATGAAGAAGGAGATTGAGGAGGATTTCATGAATTTGAGGAGGAGACCCTTTCCCTGATCAGTGGTTGTCGGAGGTTAGTGTTGATTGCTAAAGGTTACTGATGAAGCTGAGACCGGCAAAGAATGCACAATTCTTTTACAAAGTTTTCATTTTGATGTTGGCTACGGATGATGCATATGAAGCTCTCTTGGGGGATTTCATGGATGGATGGAATTGGTGGTGTTTCCCAGAACCAGTTGGTGGTGTATCTTCATGGACTTTGATTTTCCCGGTGCACCCTCCATTAAACGGACGTCGACATCCGTTTTTCTTGACCTTGATATTCACACATGAACGTTGACATCCGTGAACGCATATATTGAAGGGTAAATTAGGGATTGGGAGGTGTAGGGAGTCATGTGTGGTGTTGGAAGGAGTAACTCTCAAATATTTTATGTAAGATAGATGAGTCCAATACGTAAATTACTGACCAAATGCGGATCTGGTCTAAAAGATTGAGTTGGCCGATATTATCACCTCAAGGTAATTTTCGTCTGATTGAAATTAATATATATTTTAATTGTTATGAAATTTTAAGCTTGTAATTATTTACTATTTTCAATAATTATGAAAATTATTTACTTTATTTTAAGATTTACGTAATTATAATTTATTTCTTAAAAGTTGACATTGGAGAAAAGAAAATGTATCCTTGAGTTAAATTATTGTTGTAACTTTTTTTTTTATTTAATTAGTATTTAAGACCATGCAAGTATGGGATGCAAGAATATCCACTATCCAACGAGATTATGACACAGATTTTATACCCAACAAAATATAGATACTGATAAGTATGAATTTTTATTTTGAAAACAAAAATAATATGGTCACTTGTACAATTTTAACTAACTAATAATACTTCTTTTAAAAGATTATTTTAAAAAAATTATAATATACTTCAGTTATCTCTATAACTGAACTAGAAAAGAGATTTAGTTTAATTATGAAAAAAACCAAAACTAGATAATTAAAAAAAAATGATTTAGTGCTTTGATATTTTTCACCGAAACAAAAAAAAACTAGATTTTTTTTTCAGTTCATAAGTATCATGAGAAAAACCAAGACTAGATTTCTAAAATATTTATAAGTATATATGAATACCTTAAAATTTTTAAATGCTCACAATTTTTTTTAAACAAATATTCACATAAATAATGAACAGATAAAGAATGATTTTTTTTTATATAACAAATAAATGTTATTTGTACTTGACACAACCTGTTGTCACACTAGTGCAGGAAGAGGATACGGCACCGGTTAATTTCACTCATAGACATCGGTTTTTTTAAACAATTATTTGTACTTGACATAGCCTTTTTGCCTCGGTTCCAAACCGAGTTATTTTGTCTGTCTCTACGGCCTCGGTTAAAACCTAAACCGAGGTAGTAGGATCTTTTTTTTTCTTTAGTGTGTTTGGGTTCTTAAATTATTTTAATTTCAAACCCCAGAACCCCAAACTAAAAACGTTAAAAATGAAAGAACTCAGATAACAAAACTCGGTCTCATACATTCATTCACGCCAAACAAACCAAAGATTTCTCCCAATTTCAGTTCAAAAATCTAAAACAAACAAGAATTTCATAACAGGAATCAAAAGAGTCAATATTACAACATCTAATATCAAAATTCTCTCTACAGAAGCAGCAAAATTACATACTCAGAAGCAATATTACAATTACAATTGCAGAAGAAACTCAGAGATGAAACAGAAAGCAAGAGAAGCCAAATTTCTTCCTCTTCGCACATGGTGAAACAAAAAGCCAAGTTTCTCTATTCTTCCCCCAACGGCGTGGTCAGAGGTCCAAAGGTTTGTAAAATACAAAAGCTTGAGATTTACCGTGTGAGCTTTTGCTCCTCCAAACCCCAACCGCCGCAGGCCCGCCGTCCCTCCACCTCCTGCCCCGCCACCCTGACGAAGCCTTCACCTTCTTCTGTCCCGCATGCCTCTGCAAACGCCTCGTCCTCCTCGACCCCAACAACAACAACAGCCTTGCCACTGCTCGCAAACCTCCATCCACTACCACCGTCGCCGCCCTTAAAGCCCTCTTCCGCCCTAGAAACCCTAGAAGAAAAAGGAAACTTATATGGACCGATTGATCAGTGTAAATCAAAGTTTAATCGGTGGAAAAAGTTTCTAACGGTGAAAACAAGGTTTTAATCGGTGGAATCGAAGGGAAATGGTGAAAAGGAGAAGAAACCCTAACGGAGGTTTTAGATCTGTGAATGCAGAAGGCTTACTGTGACGATGAAAGGCTTGCGATGAGGAGATCCTTCTCTCGAGCACCGTGGAACGGCAACGGCCGACGGCGTGGTTGAACGGCGGCTTGCTGCAAGGGATGAACGCGGCTTGCGGCAAGGGTTGAACGGCGGCTTGCAGCGTGCCCTGATGTTGGGGTTTGGTGGAGAAGAGAAATTGGAGGCGAGAGGGCGAGAGTGCGAGAGTGCAGAGGGCGATAGTGCGAGAGTGCGAGAGAGAAATTCGTGATTTTAACCTACGGTATTACCTCGGTCAAATTTAAACCGGTGCCTAATTTCAGGTATTTCCTCGGTCAAATTTAAACCGGTGCCTAAACTCTTTCAGTCACAAAACCGGTGCCTAAATCATTTAAACTTTATATTATATGTCTTGGTTCGCCTTCTACTCGAGACAGTAAAGTTTATAGGCATCGGTTAATATATAACCGAGACATATAACCACCTCAATATTTACGAAAATACCACCGTGTTTTTATATGCTTCGGTTTTAGTAAAACCAAGGTATATATAGCGCGTTAAAAAAGGATTTTTTTACCAGTGTCATGTCCAACTCCAATAAGTTACCATAGTCAAATTATTTTCGGTTATCAAGTTAATAAAATCATACAATTTATAAACACATCAATTTTACATTATGAAACCACTCATATATCACATACCAACAATGGATTGGTATGTGCGCATCACACACACATATATATATATATATATATATATATATATATATATATATATATATATATAACATCGTATCAAATTTTAGTTAACAAAAAATATTTTAATATTTTTTATTTTTAATTTAAAATAAAAAATTAAAAATTATTCAAATATCTTAACCTAAAATTTAGAATATATAACATATAAAAATATTTTTGTCCACTGAGTTTGTTACAAGATAATTTATATATATATATATATATATATATATATATATATATATATATATATATATATTATTCTAATAATTTATTTTAAAAACATAATTGTAAATATAGTAGGACATAATCTATAACATTTCATTCAAATCGTTTCCAATATTCGAAAAAAAATTAAGTATTGTTTTTCGTTTTCTCTCATTATTTAATTTTTAAATACACTCATGCGAAATATTATTATAATTTTTCACATCTCAATTATATTCACGTCTCAAAGTACATCAATGTCTTATCACATAAAAATTGTTTTACTTTATCTGATTTAAGTACTTTTTATTCAATTCTTTACAAATAATAAATTACCGCTTTTTTAACAAAAAGGCTTGGTTGTTATTCTCCATCTATTATTTGCGTGCTAGAAGATTTCTTTTCATTTTTATTTCTGTTTAGGAGGAATAAGAGGTATAAGTAATTGTACTTTACTTACAACAACTATTAGAATATACAGAATATCTTCATTTTAAGGTTGTGTATTGATTTTTAAGATCAGGATTTGAATTTTATAAGATGTTTATTGCTTGTGTTCTTTGCTTTTTCTTAGCGGAGCAAAGTTTATAAAAAAAAGAAGGCCTAAGGTGATGTCAAGGGAGTTGTTCTTTAAAATAAAATATTAAAAGCATAAAAATTAAATAAATATTGAAATAATTTCTTAATTTTTCATGCTTATTAATTAGTTAAAATAAAATATTATCAGTCATTCTAAAATTGACTCAAATTTATAAAATCATTGCTTTATAAAATACACGGTATATATTTGTGTGCTATTTATTTTTAGGATTTTTGCCTTCAACCTTGGGAAAAGTTCATTTGTATCTTTGTGAGATCAGTTAACATGTACTTTAAAAAAAAATACGTAATAAGTTATATAACTGTAATCATACATAATATTATGGTATAGTTCATCACGCTTAAAATAAAATACCATTAACATGAAAACAGCATTAGAAAGAATAATCTTTTTTGTTTTTTGTTTTTTGGTATGCATACGAATTTGGTACTTCTTTATTGTATCATCAACTCTTCAAGTGTTTGGCCTTTAGTTGCTTTTGCTTTCACTCCATCATTATAACGGAGGAATATTTAACAATAAGATGAAGACGATGACCTCCATTAAGGTATTGTTATAAGTCTTGTTCATTTATTTTTTGTTTTTCGTTTTTATATTTAGTTTTTCTCTTAAAATACGATAAACACTTGAGTTTATTTCTTGTTTTTTTCTTTTTGGTCATTGTATCATAGGCGGCTGCTACAATTATAAACTCTCTAATTATGATCATTATATAAAAATATATAAAGTATATATATATATATGTCTCATTCTTTATTATGTTATATTCATCATGATGTCATGAGTAGTGTGGCAGTTGGAAAAGTGGGAATAAAGGTTGATTGGATAAAGTTATGTTTGAGATATCAAATTGATGAAAAATAAAATAAATTTAGAACATATTAATAAGTGTATAATCTATTTAAAAATTAATTTTGTAGAATTAAGTTAAATTTAAAATTTATTTCTTAAAATATATCACATTCACTTAAAAACATTTTTAATTAAATTTATTGTTTATTATTGATTAGCCATAAATTAAGATGTAGGAAAGTTAGGGTTGGAAAGTGGTAGAAGGGATTTATAAGTTTGAAAGGGGTATGTAGGTGTCTCAAAGGGTTTACGTTTAGGTAAATCTAAAATGGAGTTGGATGTGTTTCATTATTAATAAAGGAGGATATGTTTTAGGGGAACATCAACTTGGTCTTCAACCTCTACGAATAAGGTTGTTGGAAGGGTATCTAACATGTATACTTCTAGATAACTAATTGTCTATTTTTTTTTTCTCACTTAGAAAATCTTACATTTTAGTTCCTAGGATTAAATTCATATATTAGAAAAAATGTTTCTAAATAAAGTCTGAACATTGAAACAAAATCAAGTAGTTTTTAAAAATATTATAACCACGTAAAGTGAAAATAATAAAAACCAAAACAAAACAAATAAAAAACTATATTAATTAATTAAAATTTATATATTAATTATTATATATATATATATATATATATATATATTAAAAAATATTATTTAAAAGTATCTACTAAGTGTTGGAAATATTTATTTTAGTTTAAAAAAAATTACCTATTATTACTCATACTTTTATTCATTATTAATTTTATAATATGTTGTTCATAGGTGAATTGTTTTTAACTTTATTACATTTATTTTAGTTTAATCAAATTTATTATTATTTATTATTTTATTTGAATCAAATTTATTATTATTTACTATTTTATTTGAATCAAATTTATTCTTATTGATCACTTTATTTAAATCATATTTACTACTATTTACTTTCTTCTACTGATATATAAATATAACATGAAGAAAATACATAACAAACACAATAGTTCAAGTGTTTTCAGTCTCATCTTATATATTATATTTTAAAAATATTGATTTTATAAGGTTTAGAGATTATTTACTTTATTAGATTGATTTAAAGATTTGTTATACATTGAGAAAGAAGTGAATTATTATTCTATATTATTATCGGAGTATTTTCTTTCTAAAGACAACACTTTATGTGTCTCAACTCAATTTTTTTTTTATTTATAATTTTAGAGAATAAGGTAAAAAAACGTAAGATTCGAGAGAGAATGTTTGAGAAAGAGAGACTAATTAAGAAAAAAGAAAGATAGAGAAAGAGAAAGAAAGAAAAATTGAAGCAAGGAGTTATAAGAAATTTTAAATAATCAAAGTATTCCTAGTGTCACTCTTATAAAAAAAAGTATTGGGGAGGAAAAGATTAAGCTCTTATTGTTTTAATCTTAATAAACTTATATGTGGTTTATTAAATTTTTATTTATTTTGGATTATATATTATTTTATTTTATTTCAATTGTTATGCCTTGTTTATTTATTTGTATATAAATTAATTTTAATTTATTTATAATTACGCACAATTTTTATTTATTTATTTTATTTTATTTATTTATTTTATTTTATTTATTTTCAGTTATGCATCAGTTTTGTTTATTTCTATAATTTAATTTATTTTCGATTATGCACTAATGTTGTTTACTTGCTTTATTTAATTTATCTTTAGTTACGTACTCCTGTATATTATTTCATTTAATTTATTTTCAATTATGCACTTGTTGTTTATTTATTTATAATTATATATTTAATTTATTCTAGTTATACGCGGTCATCTTCATTGAATTTATGACCATGTTATTTAATTTATTTTTACATATTGATCATGTAATTTAATTTATATTTTTATTATTATATTTGTTTATGACATTCTAACTCTCATATCTATTTATTTATTTAAAGTTATTGTTTTGATTTGATTTTATCTTATTCAATATGTTTTTAAATAACATTCTCTTTATAGTTTGAAGAAATATATAGAATAATAAAAATAAAATAAAATAAAATATTTGTTTTTATTCAATGAAATTTGATTAAAGAAAGTTATATATATGTTCTAGAACTATTTTTTAACTTTTTGTATATATTTGGATTGTGTATAGATCATTGGTTAAGAAAAGAATGACATATCTGAATAGTTATCTATTTTGCTATGCTTGAAAATAGTGTGTTAATATTGTGAAAGAATATTGGGTTTGTTACAATGAGTTGACATTAAACCAATAAAAGACTATGTGTTTGGGAAGTCAATATTTGATATAATGTAAAATGAAATACAAAGACTTTGATGGGATCTAATCTAAGGAAATATTATCAATTAGTTAGTGTGAATATTTGTTTAGTTCAAAATAATGTTCTGAACTATGATATTAATGATATTTTTATTATGATATTTGCTAATGCGCGTACGTCTGTTTTTCAGTTGGTACATTTTAGTAATGTGTACCGGGTTTTAGTAGACAAAAATATCCCTATATATCATGAATTCTAAGTTTTAAGGTTAAGGGTATTTTAATAATTTTCATTTTCAAAACTTAAAAAAAAAAAGAAACCCATGAAACCCTTAGTGACCTCTCTCATTCCTCTCAATCCTTTCTCTTTCATCTCTCTCACTCCAACCTTTTCTCTGTCATTCTACTGTAACCCCAATTGAAAAAATCAGAAACACTTGTCTTTAAATAATCTTACAAAAAAATGATTTTATAATGAGTTTTCATCTTATAATTTTTGTCTTATCTAATTTTATCCAATTTTCACAAGCAGAATTGGTAATTGACTTGGAAAAAAAAAAAGAAACCCCCCAAACCTTACTCACCTCTTTCATTCCTCTCAACCCTTTCTTTTTCATCTCTCTCACTCCAATCTTTTCTCTGTCATCCCTAGTGTAGCCCCAATTGAAAAAATCAGAAACACTTGCCGTTAAACAATCTTACGTTTTCATCTTATAATTTTTGTCTTATCTAATTTTATCCAATTTTCACAAGCATAAAGGAATTGGTAATTGACCTGGAAAAAATAAAAAAATACTCGCTGTTAAACAATTTCTTACAAAAAATGATTTTATAATGAGTTTTTATTTTATAATTTTTGTCTTATCTAATTTTATCTAATTTTCACAAGCATAATGACATCAAAGGAATTGGTAATTGGCCTGGAAAAAAATCAGAAACACTCGTTGTTAAACAATTTCTTACAAAAAATGACTTTATAATGAGTTTTCATTTTATAATTTTTGTCATATATAATTTTATCTAATTTTCACAAGCATAATGACATCCGAAAGAATTGGTAATTGGCCGGAAGGGTTTTTGTAGAGATGATGATTCAACCTATGCAGATAAAATTAGAGAGGTTAGTGAAGATGGTGAAATTGAAGAGATCTTGAATGAACATTTGCCTGAAGGCGAATATGTCAATGACTCAACTCTTTACAAAGTCAAATTTTTTAAAGGCAAGTGTTTCTGATTTTTTCAATTGGGGTACAGTAGGATGACAAAGAAAAGGTTGGAGTGAGAGAGATGAAAAAGAAATGATTGAGAGGAATGAGAGAGGTGAGTAAGGGTTTGGAGTTGTAAGTTTTGAGAATGAAAATTATTAAAATACCCTTAACCTTAAAACTTAGAATCCATGATATAAGGATATTTTTGTCTACTAAAATCCGGTACACATTGCCAAAATGTACCAACTGAAAAACAGGCGTACGCGCGTTAGGGAACCCCATATATATATATATATACACACACTAGACATCACTGAGATTAAAAAAGAAATTAGGATTGTATTAATGTTCTTAATGAAAAATATTCAATTACCTAATTATTTTTTAAAATAACTTTTAATTTACAGTGGACCATCGAAAGTAAAACACTTATTTAAAACCATTTCTACCGCATAATCAAACATTAATAAATTATCCTAATATTATTTTAAAAAAGGGTTAAATATGTTTTTAGTCCCTAAACTATTGGCCATTTCTGGTTTTCGTCCCTCTTCCAAAGTAAGGTACACTTTAGTCCTCAATCTTTAAAAAACGTTCGTTTTAGTCGAAAAAATGAACGTTTTGAGGACTAAAACGAGGACTAAAAACAAAATTTTGAGGACTAAAACGAACATTTTTCTAAAGAATGAGGACTAAAGTGTACCTTACTTTGGAAGAGGGACGAAAACCAGAAATGGCCAATAGTTTAGGGACTAAAAACATATTTAACCCTTTAAAAAATAGTTAGAACATTTATATATTATAAATTTATAATTGATTATATGTGTTAACTAATTAAGCACTCTCCTCATTAAAAACTCAAAAACAAGTTTAATAAATTATAAAAGATTATGATTAGTCATAATTATAAGAGTTTGAAACACTTAAAATGTTCTTTGGTTTAATCAATTATTAATTTAGATAATTGATTACCATATTCAGAATACTATCCACAACAATTTAATTGATTATAGAACTAATCAATTAAAAAAAAAGTTGAAAAACTTTTTATAATTGATTTTAACTTTTTAAAACCATTTTTTTTAACTTCTTTTATAGTTTGCTTGGATGAGGTGATTCAAGAAAGTAATTTAATTATTTTATAAATTCAAGACTCTTAAAATAAAATGAGTTGTTTGAATGAATAACTTAAAAGTAAGTTGAAATTTAGAAATTTTTAGAAGGTATTTCAAATATATATAAAGCAATGGAATTTGAAATTCACTAAAAAATAAAAAATCTAAATTTCACTACTAATCATTTTTTCTACGCACACATTTTTTTTGGCAAAGTTTAAATTTATAATTTTAATTTTTTTTAAGTATTTTTAAAATAAAATTTTGTCTTAGAAGATAAGGCTAATTAATTTATAAAAAAACTAAAATATATGATATTTTAAATACTCTATTCAAACAAAATAAGTAAAAGAAGAAAATAATTCAATTATAAACCATTCAAATATAACGCATTTCAATTTCTTATAATTGTAAAAAAGTTCTATCCAATTAAAAAGTGTTTATGAATATCTTTTATGAATTACACAAACAAAAATGAAAGAAAATTAAATTCTAAAATACATCTTCAATGTCAACATCCACGTCATCAAAACGTGTTCATCTTCAAATGAGTGTTTAAAACTCTTGATCAAGTTCAACAAAAGGAATGGTTGTGGTGATAACATGATGAGGTGGCATTGTTGGGAGTGACCATGAAGGGCTTGGACAAAATATAAGGTAGGGTAGTACTAAGGGACAAGATTAAAGAAGAGCTGAGGTAATATGGAAGAAGGGGTGTTTACTGGACCCACTAACTCTACCTAAGAACCTATATGGACTAGGTCAAAAAAGAGAGGGTACATTGTGTTGGAAACTACTATACTTGCATGCATGTTAACCTATATAATAATAATAATAATAAGTTATATTAATACATGATAGAGATGAAATTAC
Source organism: Vigna umbellata (assembly GCF_029865625.1). Taxonomy (NCBI): domain Eukaryota; kingdom Viridiplantae; phylum Streptophyta; class Magnoliopsida; order Fabales; family Fabaceae; genus Vigna; species Vigna umbellata. The sequence continues at coordinate 51,499,149 of NC_142165.1, read as the reverse complement.
CTTTTTGATTCACTATTTTTTAATGTGATATGAATAAAAACATATAATTTGGAGACTTTTAAGAAATGATTTTAATTTGGTAAAAATAACATTATGACGGAAATCTGTCGAAAATAGTGTCAACCTCAGTATAAAAGCAAATGAATTTTGTGAACCTCATTAAATGCAGAGAGGCAGAACACAGAAAAAGAGTGAAGTAAATAGTCATAAAGGAGAGGAATTGAGTTTTGAGAGGGATAGCATGAAAAGATGGTTGAGACGCGTAAGTCAGTCCCAAGGCTTCACACATCTGGGTTATCATTAAGACGATTTTGCTGTTGGCTAAGCTTCCCAGAAACTTTCTCCTCCGTCTGTAACCATTTATGCAGGCCACTTTCATTCCTATCAAGTCAATTTAAACAAAAAGTGAAAACACGATCTCATTCTTCATATACCACACAACATCAAATAACAAAATTCAACAGTATATTCACATCCAAATATAAACACCACTGCTGCATACACATTGTTTTTAAAATGTTATTCATAATTTTGCATCGGAAGACATGTACATTTGTTATGTATTATGTTAGGATGTTTTCGTCTAGGGTAATTGTATCTACATAGAAAGTGTCATTTTCCCCTCCCACATTTTTTTATCTATCTTTTATAGTATAAATTAATTTCTTTTTTTTTTATAAAAATCATGACAAAGTAATTATCATTACAAAACTGAAATTAGGATGTATACTTTTTTTCCATTGATAATTACAAAAAGTGATTTGCTTATAAAATCATTTATATAGAGCAGAAATTTTAATTATAAAAGATTGTTTTTCGTCAAAAACCATCCATGCTTTTCTCTTCAATTGTCACTTTCCCGTCGAAACACAGCTTGAATACCTATTATAAATAAGCAATTTTTTAGCTTGTTTACGACTTCTACTTATTTTTTAAAAATGTAAACAAACATGCAAAAATTTTCAATCTATTAAATAAGTGAAAAACGAAGACACCCTTTGTATCACGTTACGACAAAATGATTGAATTTCTAGGAATTGCCAAAAGAGTGTAGTTAATTCTTTTCATTAGTTAAAACATGTTTAGTTGTCAAGTCAAGTCAACAAACCGATATGCCATGACCAGTTCCACTTAGCAAAACCCAACGTGGTTTGCATCGTTATTTACCATGAAAAAAGGTTGCCACGTGGAGGAAAGAGAGACACGGAGCCGCCATTTTATGCTCTCTCTCATTCCTCGTTCCCACTCGCTTGTCACCTTCCTCGATGGTCCAATCTTTGAACACGAACCAACCTGTCCCTTTTACCCTCCCAGAACCACCCAAAGAGAAAAAAAAAAAAAAACGCCCCGCGTAGAACAACAACACCCTTTGAAACGTTGCGTATTGCAGGAACAAGAACAGCGTAGTCAAGTCAACAATCACTTAAAAGACTCGTTCTTCTGCTCCTTAACTCTTCTTATTGTGATCCATGACCAAAGAGTGAGACAAGACAAACAACCACAGTTGGATCATCACTCTACACCTTGTGAGGAATGATGGGAATGATCAACGTGAGCATTGCGGGCTTGGATCCCCAGATGGCCGCAGAGAAAGCTGTGAAGGTGATTGGTCAAGGGTATGATCTTTGCAGAGATATAAGGTTCTCCGTTTGTAAGTCTAAATTGATCGAGATTGATTCAACGCACACTAGAGACCTTGTTTTTCCCGGCGGGGTTGTCGTGGAGGATGTTCCCAACTCCATCAAGTGTGACAAGGGTGAACGCACCAGGTTTCACTCTGATGTGCTCCCTTTCAATCAGGTATGTGCATCATCACATCACCGACATCCATCGACATATTCTGCAGTGTCAAGAGTAACTATGGTACTGTATTTAATGTTTGACCAGTTGTAATTGGGTCGTTGTTCTTTCTCTCTGATTGAGTTTTGTTTTTCATGAAGAAGCTCTCTTCTATGTTTCTTTATTTTTTGAATGTTTTAATTATGCTGTTGCCAGAACTGAATTTTGATCAAGGTTTTGAAAGACACAGTCCACGGCCACTATTTTCACCATATCGCAATATCTCACTGTTATTGTATCCTCTACATTGCCTGTCGACCATGAAATAACTCGAAATCTTGATTTTCATTAGTATCTGCTACTGATAATTGTTTGGGATTCTTGCTTCATAAGGGGTGGATGGATGTGTGCATTTTGAAATTGGGTTACTGAAATTGGGTTACTGAAATTTGTTTTTTAATCGAATACTTGATTCATCGGTACATTCTTTTGACTTTTGAGAACTAAACATTTGTTTGTGCCGTGTTTGGACTATTTACAAACATGATTTTGATCAGTCTTTTGATTTAAAAATATGATTTTGGTTAAAATCGGAGTTCAAGAGACCTCATTTAACATTTACAAATTATCTCAGAAGCAAGTTTGTATGGACTTCTTTCACGGAAAAGCTATTTTTTCACTTCAATTCGGTTGTACTTCTAAGAGCAAAGTTGACTTTGGTTTGTCAAAACCAAACATGTTAGTGTCTGTGGAATCTTGGGTTCATTCCTATGACTAGATGTGTAAAATGAGAAAGTCTGAATTTCCATGAATTTGGTTCGATGCAGATGTCTGAGCATTTCAACAAACAGTTATCCTTGTCCGGTAAGATTCCAAGTGGCCAATTCAATGCCATGTTCAACATGAAAAAATGCTGGGCTACAGACGCAGCTTCTACTAAAAACCTTGTCTATGATGGATGGTTCATAACATTATATAATGTCGAATTAGATAGAACCAACATAACCCTTTCTGAAAATGTGAAAAAAGAAGTGCCTTGTTCATGGAACCCCGCAGCACTTGCCGAGTAAGTGTTGTCATTATTGTTGTCCTTTATTTTGTTCTCGTTATTAGTATTATAATATTAAAGAGCTTTGATTTTTTGATGGGCATGCATGAACATATAATTTGTTTTCTTGACTCTAAATAATATCACTTTGATTGCCTACGCTCCTTGATTACTAAAACCATAATGATAATTAAGGACTAAGGAAAGAAGTCTTGTGTGTTAGATCATGATGTATTTGCGTGTGTTTTGGGTCCATGTGTAGAATTCTACTTTGGTCTCGAAGAGTCTCCTACGTTAAGAAAAGTTTTTCCTTAAAGAGAGTTGAGAAACTTTATCCTGATAATGTTCTAAACTTAAACTTATATAGGATAAAACTGACATGGTGTTCAATTTAATATACTCTTAAAGCTCTTAGTATATTTTTACCTGCTTCAACAATCGTTTAATTCTTTCTTTGATGAAAATAAAATCCTTCTTTACGTTGGTTCAACCTAAATAGTTCTCTAAATGAATTGTGATTCTTCAGGTTCATTGAAAAATATGGTACCCATGTAATAGTTGGGGTGCAGATGGGAGGCAAGGATGTGGTACATATCAAGCAGACAAAAAACTCAGATTTAACGTCGACTGAAGTGCAGAAGTTGCTAAAGCAATTAGCTGATGAGAGGTTTTCTGAGGTTTCAAATCAAAGTTCTAATGTCAATCCTGCTGACAAATCACGAAAATCAAAGGTAAAGATGCAGCAGTGTACTTTCTTATAAAATCCAGCTTGCCTTCCATACTTTGCTTTTAAAAATGAAAAACACAGTGAAGTGCAGAATATGATTTTAGAGAATTTTTAATTTGTTTCAAAGAAGTAGGAAACTACAAGGAAGATATATTCTAAAAGCTGAGTAATAAGTAGATCCATATGACAGCATAAAAAATATTAAATACATATATAAACTGAAGATTGCGACCAGGCTGCCTAAGCTCTCATCATATCTCAACTAGCATGTCCCTTAGAAGCATGCACAGAAAGAACACCAGAGGGAAAAAGACAAATCCACACCCATAACATAAGATGGGATGCTAGCATTCTGCTGAAACCAGATGCAACAAAAGGTTGCTCACAGTAAACTCCTAAAATTTTAGCTTCTTTGCTTTTAACAAAGCCTTTCATAATGAACTGTCATAATGAACTGTCATAATGAACTGTCATAATGCTAACTCTCCCAATATATAAGGCCTAGAATGGACTTATATTTCAGAGTGAAAACACAATGCTGCTCACTAGGAATCTGAAAAAGATGATTCTGAAGAAAACGGCTGGCTTAGAATGCAACAATAAACTGTACATGTCCTTGGAAAATGTGAATGGAAATGGAAATCTTGAAGTTGCCTAAATATATCTGTAATCATGTCTACAGGGTAATCAAGGGCACAGGAACAAACCTAACCCTACTGCTGGCAGGCCAGTCGTGAAAAGTCACTCCAAGAATGATGTTAGTATATTTCTGTGTTACAAGAAAGTTGATATTTTCACCATTTCAGCTGTAGCACCATGTAGCCATCGTGCATCTGACAAAGTTGGACTTGTCATATAAATTGCTTTGCAGGATGTTGTGAGCATTTCTGTTCGAAGAGGGGGTATTGATAATGGTCAATCTTACAACAAGTGGCTTTCAACCATATCAAAGTATCCTAATGTCATATCATTGTCTTTCGTGCCTATCACTTCCCTTCTCAATTCTGTTCCAGGCAATGGATTTTTAAGTCACGCAGTGAATTTGTATCTTAGATGTGAGTGACACCTGAAACTTTGGTTTCTTTCCATCCTGTTATTCTCTTGGTCTTTTTTCTTCAGAAATTTCGGTTGTTACTTACCACTTTTGAGGAAAGTTTTGTTTAAATAAACATTTCACTTGATTTCTAAATTTCTTGATCAAGATATCTCATGGAAGCAAAACTCTATCATTTTCATGTAAATCCTGCAAACCCGAAGAAGATGTGGCCTATGTCATGAGAATAAGAAAACATAAAACAGTGATTTCAGGGTTATTTAAATGACTGTAGGATTCATAACATAAATAGACATAAAACCAGATCAAGTTTACCTGTGTATCATGTTTATCCTGGGATTAGTTTTGAGATGCATTCATATACTCACATGTATGCATGGAGTGTATCAAGTGAAAGTTTTCTCTCATGAGAAGAACTAATCTAGACCATTTCAAAATCAATTCCTCTCACTTCTCACATTTTCACTAAATACTAACATATGCTTGTGTCTATGTTCCATAAACCGCAAGTAACTAATTCTAAATCAATATATATTATTTATGCTTCTTTATAACATGCCTCATCTGGTAGATATGTCTTTTAACAGTTTCCTGTTTCAAACAGATAAACCTGAAATAGAAGAGCTTCATCAATTTCTAGAATTTCAGTTGCCTCGGCAATGGGCCCCAATGTATGATGATCTGCCTCTTGGATTCGGCCATAAGTATAAAAAGAGCGTGTCTCCATCACTTCAGTTCACTCTCATGGGACCAAAGCTTTATGTTAACATCATGAAGGTAATTAAAATGGTTCTTACAACTGTCTTTAAAAGTCATAACATCTGTCCAGACATTACCTGTGCTCTAGTTGCTTCCAACAATTTAAAAATTGGAAACTTTATTAGATGGGGATGGAAGAGCACATAAGGAGAATAAGCTACCTACATTCATGAACTTCTTTCTTCCAAAAACTCAGTGACAGTACTTCTGTATAACCAATCATTGTGTTTGGGTAAATAATGTATTGAATAAGTGTTTATCCTGATATAAGTAAGCATGTAAAAGTTATTTCTGTAATCAAAGGAAAAACATGATTGAATTATTTTCATATAAATTGTTAGTTGTTTCTATAAATTAATCTAAAGATTTATGCTATTTGTCTAAATAAGTTGTAAATTGTCGAAAAAGAAAAACTAAGTAATTCATTTTCATTAAGCAGGTTGACTCTGGAAACCGGCCTGTGACAGGTATTCGTTTATACTTGGAAGGCAAGAAAAATGACCATCTGGCAATCCATCTGCAGCATCTTTCGGAGGTTCCTGGAGCCCTTGAAATTTCAGATGATCATGGTTATGATCCTGTCGATGAACCAGACGAACGAGGGTACTATGAGCCTGTGAAATGGAGCATGTTTTCCCATGTCCACACAGCACCTGTGCAGTACAGTAGCTCTCGAATGGACGAGTCAACAGCCATTGTGACAAAAGCGTGGTTTGAAGTTAAGCTTATGGGAATGAAAAAAGTTCTTTTCTTGAGACTTGGATTCTCCACAGTAGCATCTGCCACAATTCGCAGATCAGAATGGGATGGACCTTCAACAACGTCTAGAAAGTCAGGATTCTTCTCGGCATTGATGAGTACTAGGCTTAGCAAAGAATTGCAGTCGGCAGAGAAGCCTACTAAAGTTGATATAAACTCAGCAATTTATCAAGGTCGACCACCTGTGCCAGCAAGAGCTCCAAAAATGCTGAGTTTAGTGGACACAAAGGAAATGGTTAGGGGTCCTGAGGATCAACCAGGGTACTGGGTGGTCACTGGGGCAAAGTTGTGTGTAGAGGGTGGTAGAATCTCAATCAAGGCAAAGTATTCGTTGTTGACTATATTGTCGGAAGAATCTCTTCTCTAGCACAAGTTATTGTTTTGCTGTAAATATCTTATACCATTTATTTGAAGAAAAATATAGATATAGGGGAGTGTCATCTCGTGCTAAGTTGCCTGAGTATGGCAGTGTCAGTTGATTGTTGGTGGATTATGGTTTTCTCACTTTGATTTGGTGCAAATGCCTTCAATAATAAATACTAGTATTTGGAATGAGGAATCAAAGAGTTTTATTTTATGATGGGAATTCTTGCTTTTGGTAGCATGTTAACATGAGTAAGGGAGCATGATAAATATATATTTGACAGAGAAAATGACAGAGGAAAAGAATGAGACAGGGGAGGTCAAGGAAATAAAGATTCTGAAAGGAATTACAAAGACAATGATCAGGGCAAAGGCAAAGGAAGGGAGCATGATAAATAAGAATGTTTGAGACATCATCAGTTTGTCATTATGCTTCTGAATGTTATATATCATATCAACTCATGAAAAAGGAAAAGGGAAAAGTTTAAATCTTATGGAGATTAAGGAAGGGGAGACATTATTGATGGTTGTTCAAGATGCAAAGAACAATGAATCAAATACCGATTTTTTCCTGTTGTGGACCAATTGCTAAGTTTATTCATTTTCAGATATTATTTCCCAAACTAGACCACACTGTTGAACAGATTTTCGGACAAACCAATTTTTATAGAGATTTTAACTATTGATGGACATATTGCTGCTAGAATTTGGCTCCTGAGAAACGAATTCTAACCAGCTTTTTATATATTTTTTTAGTTTAAAGAAATTAAATCATTTTTAAAAAATATTTCTTTATTAAAATTTTTGAATTGTATAATGATTTATTAGAAATAATTTAATACAAATTTAAAATTTTGAATTTGAAATTAAAAATATATATTTGATTTTTAATATTTATAAATAAGTTAGGAGTAAAAATTTGAAGAATAAAAATAATAAAATAAGATAATTTAAATATATGTGGTAATTATGGTAATAGGAAAATTATGATAATAATATATTGTAGTTATGATTGTATTTTTGTAAAATTAAATTTGAGAGATGTATATTTATTTTATTAAAATAATTTATGTAATAAAATTTTTGGTGTAGTGAGTTACAAAAATGAAATTAAATAATGATATGATTGTAGGTAAATTATTTGAAAAGAAATTTAATGTAAAGTTAAAAATTAGGAATATGAATATGTAAAATATTTAGGTTTATTTATAAAAAATATTTAAAGAAAATATAAAAGTAAATATAAAGGTTAAACACTCACTATCTCAATATTTGTTTTAAAAAGGTTCAAAATTTTAGGAAATCAATTCACTCCCACTTTTTTGGTTGAGAAATATTAGGTATAACTATTTTTAACAATTGGTATCAGAGTTGGTTAATCGAAAATTAATCAATTTAAAGATCATATCGTAACTAATTTATCTCAAACATTTGTTGAAGGGGTATCTATTAATAGACCACATCTACTTACTGAAAAATTACCCATTTTGGAAAATCATAATGAAAATCTTCCTAGAATCAGTTAACAAAGGTGTATGGGATGCTATGGTAAATGGACATTTTCAACCTACAAAAATTGAAAATGACAAAATTGTACCTAAGGAATTTTCTCAATGGACACCTAATAAAAACAAGAGAGCACATTATGATGTTAGAGCCAAAAATATCATATCCTCTACACTAACTTCAGATGAATTTTACAGAACCTCTATTTGTGAATCAACCAAAGAAATGTGGGGTGTCTTAACACTAGTGCAGAAAGGGCTTTAGACGTATGTTATTTTGGGCTTTTAACGTCAGATCCCGATCCGACGTCTTTATGGGTGACGCTAATGGAACGTTGGACCTATAGAGTCCAACATCTATAAAGACGTCGGATTACACCAAAACCGACGTCTAAGGACACTATAGACGTCGAACAAGGCATTAACCAACGTCTACTGCAGCTTGTGTCTTTGGGTAGCGCAGTAGCACCTTCTTCCTTGTTTCCTCATAAGAAAAACTTGTGTCTTTTGGATCTCTTATGGCATTTCAACCGAAAACCGAATTTGGGTCCTTGCCTAGTTCCATTCAAACCGCCAATGAAAAAGAATACGGTGACATGAGAACTAAGCAAGGACGGGACCCAGGTTCGGTTTTGGGTTGAAATGCAATAAGAGATCCCAAAGACGCAAGCTTTTCTTACAAGAAAACTAGCAAAGGAAAAGAAGGTGCTACTACGCTACCCAAAGACACGAGAAAAATTGCACCAAAACACAACAAAAACTCATTTTAATCGGTTCAAATGGAAGATAATCCATCAAATACTAATTTAATCGGAGTAAAAGTAAGTTTAAACGGTTCAAAAAAGATAAAACGCACTTGGAAATGCAATGTCGCGGAGAGAAAAGGCGAGGAAGACGATGAAGTGCGCGTAACTGCGGGCTCGTGATTTCTAGTTTAATAGGAATCAAGACGTCGGTGCCCCCAGTGTCTGACGTCTATTCTCGACTAGACGTCGGGGAGCTCAATAATATGACGTCCATTCGATTTAAAAATTCATATTTGCGGTGTATATAGATGTCGGATGTATGGGGAGCCGACGTCCAAAACAACTTTTCACCTACCCTGTCAGGCCATTTAGGCGTCAGATGTAAGGGGGACCGACATCTCAATGACTATCTAGACGTCGGTGTGGCGGGATCCGACGTCTAAATGGCGAAAAGAAATGACTTTTCACATTCTAGCGCTTCCTTTTTGGCGTCTAATTGTACGAACTGACATGGTTTAAAGTATAGACGTCAGTTATGCACCTGTAACCGACGTCTAGACGTCGGACCCCCCATGAACCGACGTCGCCAAGGCCAACTTATTTACCAAAATGCCACCGATCAATTTTTTACGTTGGATATTGTTTGATCCAACGTCTAAGGGTTGACGCTAAAGGTAATTTCTACACTAGTGTAAGGTGACACATGAAGGTGCAAATGAAATGAAGAGGTCAAGAAAGAACATCCTCATTCAAGAAAATAAAATGTTTATAATAAAGGCTAGATAAAACATTTATGATGTTCAGTAAAGGTTTACTCACATAGTAAATCACCTTCAGCCACTTGATAAAACTTTTGATAAGAAAGAACTCAACATCAAGATCCTAAAGAGTCTAAACAGAACGTGACAACCCAAAGTTACAACAATATTTGAATAAAGAAACCTTACGATTTTGAATATAGTCACCCTCTTTAGAAAATAAATAGTTAATGAATTAGAACTGGGAAGACTCAAAAAGGAAGAGAAGGAGAGACAAAACATACTACAACCTTAAAAACTACTGCCAAAGCTACTATAAAATTTGTTGTCACAAGGCTAAATCTATAGATGATTCAGACAATGGAAATTTAGACAGTGAAACATTAAATCTTATGGTAAAAAGGTTTTCAAAATTTCTGAACTACAAGAATAAGTCTAACAATACTTCTACAGGAAACAGGAGACCCTTCAAAAAGCAAGAACAACCCACTACTCCAACATGCTTCGAATGTGGTAAAATATGCCACATCAAGCCTGATTGTCTTATATTCAAGCTAAAGCAAACATTGGAAGAGAAAAGTGAAGACAACAAGTATAAAAAGAAAAAGAAGGCATACATCTTCTGGGAAGAGAATGCCTCCAATACATTCAGCGAATCCAATTAAGGCCTTGAGGAAAAAATAAATTTATGCTTGATGGCTAGCTCAAGATCCTCTAAAAGCAGTGTAAGTAGCTTTGACTCTAATGATGATGAAAATAAATACTATCAATTGCTTGATGCATTTTAGGAACTGCATAAGGAAGCTAGAAAATTACAATATTCAAAAAATAGGTATAAAGGGGAAACATGTGGCTGGAAAATAGATCAAAATAGTTAAAGGATGAAAACGAAATTTTGAAAACTAACTTATAAACTATAGAAAATTCATAAAACCTTGTTTGTAATTGAAAGAAAAGTGCACCTAGTTGTGAGAATTGCCCCAAACAGATAGAAAGAATCAAGTATTTGATGAAAACTCTTTCTAATTTGACTTTGGGTAGCTCTAATTTTGATGACATCCTTAGCTCTCAAAGAAGTGTACTTAACAAAGAAGGCATAAGTTATACTGGTGGGAATAATCAATTAAAATCCAGAAAGTTTCTTAACTTAAGCAAACATTCATTTATTATATGCTTTTATTGTTTTGAACTTGGTCATGCATAAAATTCCTGTTAATTTAAGAAATGTGGGGTTCCCAAGGAAAAGTTTAAAGGTACCTAAATGAACATTAAAATCCTCTAACATGAAAGGACCCAAATTTAACTGGATACCAACTTCCTCTCTTTAATATTTTTTTGCAGTTAAGTCTTGAGGCCAAACATCAAGGTGGTATTTAGATAGTGGTTGCTCAAGTCACAAGAAAATTCAGCAAGATATCTTACAGAACTTATGAACATGTCACATATGGTGACAATAACAAAGGTAAAATCATGGGAACCAACAAGTTAAGAACCTCCTCTACTATTGAGATTGAAGATGTATTATTAGTTGAGGGACTTAAACATAATCTCCTTAGTTCACGTAATTTGAGTTTCAACTATTTTCTTGGTGTTTTTTTTGTTTTTTTGGTTATTTGTTTGCATGCATCTTTTTGTCATCTATATGAGTTTCTACTAATATGTGATTCTAATGTTGAGACCTATTTGTGTTTGTGTTAGTTTTAGGTCTAGATAAGACATCTTGTGAGCTTAAAAGGGGTATAGGTTTCTTTTGAGCAAGTTCGTATGTCTTTCAGGTAAAGAAAGCTAATTGCATTGTTTTAATGTTATAGATATCTTGAAATTTATAATTTCATGATTGAATGGTATGATGATATTGATCAATTGAATTTGGTTTATTGAATGTTTGTATTAATGAATTGTCTTGGTTGAGTTGTATTGATTGGAAAACTTAGAATTTGGTCAATTTAGCCAATTTGTATGTGTCCTGACATTAAAAGTTATTTTTGACCAAAGTACCAAGAAGGGAATACTAATTTGATCATTTAAGCAGATTCCAATTTCCTAAATCACAAAGTTTTCATTTATTGTTTTTTGATATAGTATTGAGTGGTGGCAGGTTGGTGTTGAGTGCTATAAAAATGCAAATGTTTTGGTATTGAGTGGTAGTGGGGCACTGCTGAGCACCATCTTTCACTGTAGGTCTGAAGCATTTTTGTTCCTAGACACTGAGCGGTAAAAGGGTGTTGGTGAGCGCAAATTTTTTGGAGAAGAATAGCATTAAGTGCCAAAACTATAGAGAAGCGCCACCTTTTGCGAAAAGCCTAGCGTTGGGCAACACTTCTGAGCGCCAATGTGCATGTGTGAAATTTCTTATTCCATGGTTTTTTGAAAATATATTTTGTAATGTAATTTATGCATGTCTAAGAGTTCATGGTGTATATTCATGTATGATATTATGATGATGATGAGTATGATATATGTGTTGGTGTAATTCCATGAATCCTTTGGAGAAATTTTATGGTGGTGTTTTATTAGTATACACATTAATGTGAGAGTCCAAAAGTTAAAGGTTATCATGTCACTCTAATAACCATTCAAGCTTAGGTAGAGTAGAATGAGGTATGTGGTGAGAGGTGTAGGAGGTCCTAGTCTAAAGACTTTACCTTGGTCTAAGATGTTAACGGACTAACCTCTTATGTGATATGGTGAAACTCATATATATCTCTACAGGACAGTAGAGACCACCACAAGTGCACGACCCCCGATATTTTACATCAATGCTTTATCTAGATAATTGAGTCTAGAATGAGTCATTGATAGAGTTGTTTTATGAATGAGTGATATATGATGATTATTTCTATATTTGTTTATCACAACTCTTTCACACATTAGTTTACCCTTTCTTTTACAAATGTTGTTTGTGTTATTTTCTTGCTTTTGCATTGATGACCTTTACTAGTGTGTAAGCAAATAGGAAACAAAAGTTTACCTATTTTAGGAGGAATATGTGTTTTTTTGTTGTTTCGTTAGTTTTTTCTTAGAATCTAAAGAAATACTTTTATCTTTCTTGAAATACTATAGTTTTTTTTTTTAAAACTATATCTATATATATCTTATTACTGTTATCATACTTTGAAATAATGGTAATAACAATTTTCTATATTGTAGATTTTCTGTTTTGAATATTATTAATAATGTTTTATTTTATCAATTTGATGTTAGTAAAATGGATGTTATGATTGTGTATTTTATTTATGAATAAATAGCTATTAATATTACATTTTTAATTCAACATAAAATTAAATAATACCTTCTTTAAATATTTAATTTTCTAACAAATTAAATTATCACATTTTTAATTTTTCAATTAATTACTTCTTAGAATAACTACTTCTCAAAATAATTATTTTTTAAATTATAATATATTTTAGATAACTATTTCTTAAATAATTAGTTTTATCAATCATTATTTTTATATGTTTATATTTCTAAAATATTATTCCTCAGTACATTTATATTTCTTAAAATATATATTTGCTTACAATTTTATTTTTTCTAATAATATTTTTTTTTAATTTTAAAATTCTTTACCTTTCATTTTAAATAAAAAATTGAAATCTATTTCATAATTCGGTTTTTCTAGTTTTTGTTTTCGAAATTACATTAATCATGTTTAGAATTTAATTATTGAGAAACTAAATCCTGAATTCCTATAATAAACTGTATTATTTGAATAATTATTTTGCAAAGTATGATGTTCCAGTAGGAAAAAATAAGTGAAAGTGTATTGTTTTAGAAACAATTTCTGTGTGAAGGTATTTTTATTAGAATGGATATTGTTTACTTTATTTTATTCTTGATGTCAAAGTTCTCTAGTTGTAATAATAATAGTTACAAACCATTTTCTTTAAACGAGAGAAAAAGAAACCTAGTGAAAAGAGGGTCAGACAAAAAAATGTTCATACTAATAACAAATAATAGATGTACTTTGACATTTATCTAAAATTTCAAAGTTGATAACTACGTATATTATGAATTAAAAGAAAAAGAGTAAGAAAAAATATCTTTCCTTTCTAATTCAACTCAGCGTTTGCCTAGCAATTATCTACGTTTGAACAAAATATATATTTGACTGCTAAATTTGGTCATATGGATAGTGTTAAGAAGTGTGACATGTTATTTGATAATAATGTAAAAAGACTATATTGCTGGACATTTAAACTAACATTAAAAATTAAAAGAAATTAAAAAGTATAGCACGGAATACAAGTATTTTAATTTCTTTTCTTGCAATATAATTTTTCTAAAGCCAAGCTCACGAAAGGGATCCATCTCTAAACATGCACTTGCAAAATGGTGAACCAAGAGAGAAAATAAATGAATTATTTAGTCAATATTTGTGGTGTTTAATTTATCGCCTCTAATTCTTTAAAAAAAAATTTAATACATCTAATGTGATATATAAAATATCAATTTAAATATCAATGTAAAAACAAATAGTGAGATATTTGATGAAAAATATTAAGTAGTTTTTATTTTATTTTTAGAATAAATTCAATATACTTTTTTTAAAATCGGAGGCGGTGATAGCCAACAGATTTTCGGAAGTTGTTGGGAATCTCATTAGTTGCCGAAGAAAACCCATGCCAAACGTTGCCGTGTCAACATGGTTTCCTTCGATTCGCGGTCTCAACTCGTCCACGTGTCACAACACGATTGAACAAGTTACCGTTGCGGTGACGAAACAACGGGTAGTTTTGCTATAAAACCCAAGCTCACACCACGCTTTTGTTATCCTAATCCCAACATAACTCTCAATAGAAGAAAACCCTAGCTCACCGTTTCAAGGTACCTTTTCCAACTCTTCTATTTTCGATTAAATTTCGAATTGTAGGGTTTTTATTCTTTCTTATAAACGATTGCCCTTTGATTTTCATCTGCTTTTTTGTTCTTTGAATCATTTATTTATTATTACTTCGATTTGTTTCAAATTATTGCTTCGTTGAAGCGATCGTGAGGTGATTTTATGAAATTACATATTTAATTTGTCAGATCTGCGACAAGTTTTCTGTACTGTGTAATCCTGAGAAATTTCTTGTTATTTTTATTTGTTCAGAGGTGTTTTTTCGTCCTTTTCGGTTATCAAATTGATTACTTTATTGATTGAAGTAGAGTTATCTGGGTCTCGTGTTTTCATAGCTTTACCTTTTTTGTGCTGGCTTTAATTCTGTGTATGTTGTAGACCGCTACATGTGTTTTTTGTAACTAGGGTTATTGATTGCTTAAGAGGGTTTCTTGAACTATTTTTCAGTTTTTTTATATGTTANAACTCTCCCAATATAAGGCCTAGAATGGACTTATATTTCAGAGTGAAAACACAATGCTGCTCACTAGGAATCTGAAAAAGATGATTCTGAAGAAAACGGCTGGCTTAGAATGCAACAATAAACTGTACATGTCCTTGGAAAATGTGAATGGAAATGGAAATCTTGAAGTTGCCTAAATATATCTGTAATCATGTCTACAGGGTAATCAAGGGCACAGGAACAAACCTAACCCTACTGCTGGCAGGCCAGTCGTGAAAAGTCACTCCAAGAATGATGTTAGTATATTTCTGTGTTACAAGAAAGTTGATATTTTCACCATTTCAGCTGTAGCACCATGTAGCCATCGTGCATCTGACAAAGTTAGACTTGTCATATAAATTGCTTTGCAGGATGTTGTGAGCATTTCTGTTCGAAGAGGGGGTATTGATAATGGTCAATCTTACAACAAGTGGCTTTCAACCATATCAAAGTATCCTAATGTCATATCATTGTCTTTCGTGCCTATCACTTCCCTTCTCAATTCTGTTCCAGGCAATGGATTTTTAAGTCACGCAGTGAATTTGTATCTTAGATGTGAGTGACACCTGAAACTTTGGTTTCTTTCCATCCTGTTATTCTCTTGGTCTTTTTTCTTCAGAAATTTCGGTTGTTACTTGCCACTTTTGAGGAAAGTTTTGTTTAAATAAACATTTCACTTGATTTCTAAATTTCTTGATCAAGATATCTCATGGAAGCAAAACTCTATCATTTTCATGTAAATCCTGCAAACCCGAAGAAGATGTGGCCTATGTCATGAGAATAAGAAAACATAAAACAGTGATTTCAGGGTTATTTAAATGACTGTAGGATTCATAACATAAATAGACATAAAACCAGATCAAGTTTACCTGTGTATCATGTTTATCCTGGGATTAGTTTTGAGATGCATTCATATACTCACATGTATGCATGGAGTGTATCAAGTGAAAGTTTTCTCTCATGAGAAGAACTAATCTAGACCATTTCAAAATCAATTCCTCTCACTTCTCACATTTTCACTAAATACTAACATATGCTTGTGTCTATGTTCCATAAACCGCAAGTAACTAATTCTAAATCAATATATATTATTTATGCTTCTTTATAACATGCCTCATCTGGTAGATATGTCTTTTAACAGTTTCCTGTTTCAAACAGATAAACCTGAAATAGAAGAGCTTCATCAATTTCTAGAATTTCAGTTGCCTCGGCAATGGGCCCCAATGTATGATGATCTGCCTCTTGGATTCGGCCATAAGTATAAAAAGAGCGTGTCTCCATCACTTCAGTTCACTCTCATGGGACCAAAGCTTTATGTTAACATCATGAAGGTAATTAAAATGGTTCTTACAACTGTCTTTAAAAGTCATAAAATCTGTCCAGACATTACCTGTGCTCTAGTTGCTTCCAACAATTTAAAAATTGGAAACTTTATTAGATGGGGATGGAAGAGCACATAAGGAGAATAAGCTACCTACATTCATGAACTTCTTTCTTCCAAAAACTCAGTGACAGTACTTCTGTATAACCAATCATTGTGTTTGGGTAAATAATGTATTGAATAAGTGTTTATCCTGATATAAGTAAGCATGTAAAAGTTATTTCTGTAATCAAAGGAAAAACATGATTGAATTATTTTCATATAAATTGTTAGTTGTTTCTATAAATTAATCTAAAGATTTATGCTATTTGTCTAAATAAGTTGTAAATTGTCGAAAAAGAAAAACTAAGTAATTCATTTTCATTAAGCAGGTTGACTCTGGAAACCGGCCTGTGACAGGTATTCGTTTATACTTGGAAGGCAAGAAAAATGACCATCTGGCAATCCATCTGCAGCATCTTTCGGAGGTTCCTGGAGCCCTTGAAATTTCAGATGATCATGGTTATGATCCTGTCGATGAACCAGACGAACGAGGGTACTATGAGCCTGTGAAATGGAGCATGTTTTCCCATGTCCACACAGCACCTGTGCAGTACAGTAGCTCTCGAATGGACGAGTCAACAGCCATTGTGACAAAAGCGTGGTTTGAAGTTAAGCTTATGGGAATGAAAAAAGTTCTTTTCTTGAGACTTGGATTCTCCACAGTAGCATCTGCCACAATTCGCAGATCAGAATGGGATGGACCTTCAACAACGTCTAGAAAGTCAGGATTCTTCTCGGCATTGATGAGTACTAGGCTTAGCAAAGAATTGCAGTCGGCAGAGAAGCCTACTAAAGTTGATATAAACTCAGCAATTTATCAAGGTCGACCACCTGTGCCAGCAAGAGCTCCAAAAATGCTGAGTTTAGTGGACACAAAGGAAATGGTTAGGGGTCCTGAGGATCAACCAGGGTACTGGGTGGTCACTGGGGCAAAGTTGTGTGTAGAGGGTGGTAGAATCTCAATCAAGGCAAAGTATTCGTTGTTGACTATATTGTCGGAAGAATCTCTTCTCTAGCACAAGTTATTGTTTTGCTGTAAATATCTTATACCATTTATTTGAAGAAAAATATAGATATAGGGGAGTGTCATCTCGTGCTAAGTTGCCTGAGTATGGCAGTGTCAGTTGATTGTTGGTGGATTATGGTTTTCTCACTTTGATTTGGTGCAAATGCCTTCAATAATAAATACTAGTATTTGGAATGAGGAATCAAAGAGTTTTATTTTATGATGGGAATTCTTGCTTTTGGTAGCATGTTAACATGAGTAAGGGAGCATGATAAATATATATTTGACAGAGAAAATGACAGAGGAAAAGAATGAGACAGGGGAGGTCAAGGAAATAAAGATTCTGAAAGGAATTACAAAGACAATGATCAGGGCAAAGGCAAAGGAAGGGAGCATGATAAATAAGAATGTTTGAGACATCATCAGTTTGTCATTATGCTTCTGAATGTTATATATCATATCAACTCATGAAAAAGGAAAAGGGAAAAGTTTAAATCTTATGGAGATTAAGGAAGGGGAGACATTATTGATGGTTGTTCAAGATGCAAAGAACAATGAATCAAATACCGATTTTTTCCTGTTGTGGACCAATTGCTAAGTTTATTCATTTTCAGATATTATTTCCCAAACTAGACCACACTGTTGAACAGATTTTCGGACAAACCAATTTTTATAGAGATTTTAACTATTGATGGACATATTGCTGCTAGAATTTGGCTCCTGAGAAACGAATTCTAACCAGCTTTTTATATATTTTTTTAGTTTAAAGAAATTAAATCATTTTTAAAAAATATTTCTTTATTAAAATTTTTGAATTGTATAATGATTTATTAGAAATAATTTAATACAAATTTAAAATTTTGAATTTGAAATTAAAAATATATATTTGATTTTTAATATTTATAAATAAGTTAGGAGTAAAAATTTGAAGAATAAAAATAATAAAATAAGATAATTTAAATATATGTGGTAATTATGGTAATAGGAAAATTATGATAATAATATATTGTAGTTATGATTGTATTTTTGTAAAATTAAATTTGAGAGATGTATATTTATTTTATTAAAATAATTTATGTAATAAAATTTTTGGTGTAGTGAGTTACAAAAATGAAATTAAATAATGATATGATTGTAGGTAAATTATTTGAAAAGAAATTTAATGTAAAGTTAAAAATTAGGAATATGAATATGTAAAATATTTAGGTTTATTTATAAAAAATATTTAAAGAAAATATAAAAGTAAATATAAAGGTTAAACACTCACTATCTCAATATTTGTTTTAAAAAGGTTCAAAATTTTAGGAAATCAATTCACTCCCACTTTTTTGGTTGAGAAATATTAGGTATAACTATTTTTAACAATTGGTATCAGAGTTGGTTAATCGAAAATTAATCAATTTAAAGATCATATCGTAACTAATTTATCTCAAACATTTGTTGAAGGGGTATCTATTAATAGACCACATCTACTTACTGAAAAATTACCCATTTTGGAAAATCATAATGAAAATCTTCCTAGAATCAGTTAACAAAGGTGTATGGGATGCTATGGTAAATGGACATTTTCAACCTACAAAAATTGAAAATGACAAAATTGTACCTAAGGAATTTTCTCAATGGACACCTAATAAAAACAAGAGAGCACATTATGATGTTAGAGCCAAAAATATCATATCCTCTACACTAACTTCAGATGAATTTTACAGAACCTCTATTTGTGAATCAACCAAAGAAATGTGGGGTGTCTTAACACTAGTGCAGAAAGGGCTTTAGACGTATGTTATTTTGGGCTTTTAACGTCAGATCCCGATCCGACGTCTTTATGGGTGACGCTAATGGAACGTTGGACCTATAGAGTCCAACATCTATAAAGACGTCGGATTACACCAAAACCGACGTCTAAGGACACTATAGACGTCGAACAAGGCATTAACCAACGTCTACTGCAGCTTGTGTCTTTGGGTAGCGCAGTAGCACCTTCTTCCTTGTTTCCTCATAAGAAAAACTTGTGTCTTTTGGATCTCTTATGGCATTTCAACCGAAAACCGAATTTGGGTCCTTGCCTAGTTCCATTCAAACCGCCAATGAAAAAGAATACGGTGACATGAGAACTAAGCAAGGACGGGACCCAGGTTCGGTTTTGGGTTGAAATGCAATAAGAGATCCCAAAGACGCAAGCTTTTCTTACAAGAAAACTAGCAAAGGAAAAGAAGGTGCTACTACGCTACCCAAAGACACGAGAAAAATTGCACCAAAACACAACAAAAACTCATTTTAATCGGTTCAAATGGAAGATAATCCATCAAATACTAATTTAATCGGAGTAAAAGTAAGTTTAAACGGTTCAAAAAAGATAAAACGCACTTGGAAATGCAATGTCGCGGAGAGAAAAGGCGAGGAAGACGATGAAGTGCGCGTAACTGCGGGCTCGTGATTTCTAGTTTAATAGGAATCAAGACGTCGGTGCCCCCAGTGTCTGACGTCTATTCTCGACTAGACGTCGGGGAGCTCAATAATATGACGTCCATTCGATTTAAAAATTCATATTTGCGGTGTATATAGATGTCGGATGTATGGGGAGCCGACGTCCAAAACAACTTTTCACCTACCCTGTCAGGCCATTTAGGCGTCAGATGTAAGGGGGACCGACATCTCAATGACTATCTAGACGTCGGTGTGGCGGGATCCGACGTCTAAATGGCGAAAAGAAATGACTTTTCACATTCTAGCGCTTCCTTTTTGGCGTCTAATTGTACGAACTGACATGGTTTAAAGTATAGACGTCAGTTATGCACCTGTAACCGACGTCTAGACGTCGGACCCCCCATGAACCGACGTCGCCAAGGCCAACTTATTTACCAAAATGCCACCGATCAATTTTTTACGTTGGATATTGTTTGATCCAACGTCTAAGGGTTGACGCTAAAGGTAATTTCTACACTAGTGTAAGGTGACACATGAAGGTGCAAATGAAATGAAGAGGTCAAGAAAGAACATCCTCATTCAAGAAAATAAAATGTTTATAATAAAGGCTAGATAAAACATTTATGATGTTCAGTAAAGGTTTACTCACATAGTAAATCACCTTCAGCCACTTGATAAAACTTTTGATAAGAAAGAACTCAACATCAAGATCCTAAAGAGTCTAAACAGAACGTGACAACCCAAAGTTACAACAATATTTGAATAAAGAAACCTTACGATTTTGAATATAGTCACCCTCTTTAGAAAATAAATAGTTAATGAATTAGAACTGGGAAGACTCAAAAAGGAAGAGAAGGAGAGACAAAACATACTACAACCTTAAAAACTACTGCCAAAGCTACTATAAAATTTGTTGTCACAAGGCTAAATCTATAGATGATTCAGACAATGGAAATTTAGACAGTGAAACATTAAATCTTATGGTAAAAAGGTTTTCAAAATTTCTGAACTACAAGAATAAGTCTAACAATACTTCTACAGGAAACAGGAGACCCTTCAAAAAGCAAGAACAACCCACTACTCCAACATGCTTCGAATGTGGTAAAATATGCCACATCAAGCCTGATTGTCTTATATTCAAGCTAAAGCAAACATTGGAAGAGAAAAGTGAAGACAACAAGTATAAAAAGAAAAAGAAGGCATACATCTTCTGGGAAGAGAATGCCTCCAATACATTCAGCGAATCCAATTAAGGCCTTGAGGAAAAAATAAATTTATGCTTGATGGCTAGCTCAAGATCCTCTAAAAGCAGTGTAAGTAGCTTTGACTCTAATGATGATGAAAATAAATACTATCAATTGCTTGATGCATTTTAGGAACTGCATAAGGAAGCTAGAAAATTACAATATTCAAAAAATAGGTATAAAGGGGAAACATGTGGCTGGAAAATAGATCAAAATAGTTAAAGGATGAAAACGAAATTTTGAAAACTAACTTATAAACTATAGAAAATTCATAAAACCTTGTTTGTAATTGAAAGAAAAGTGCACCTAGTTGTGAGAATTGCCCCAAACAGATAGAAAGAATCAAGTATTTGATGAAAACTCTTTCTAATTTGACTTTGGGTAGCTCTAATTTTGATGACATCCTTAGCTCTCAAAGAAGTGTACTTAACAAAGAAGGCATAAGTTATACTGGTGGGAATAATCAATTAAAATCCAGAAAGTTTCTTAACTTAAGCAAACATTCATTTATTATATGCTTTTATTGTTTTGAACTTGGTCATGCATAAAATTCCTGTTAATTTAAGAAATGTGGGGTTCCCAAGGAAAAGTTTAAAGGTACCTAAATGAACATTAAAATCCTCTAACATGAAAGGACCCAAATTTAACTGGATACCAACTTCCTCTCTTTAATATTTTTTTGCAGT
This sequence comes from Vigna umbellata, assembly GCF_029865625.1. Taxonomy (NCBI): domain Eukaryota; kingdom Viridiplantae; phylum Streptophyta; class Magnoliopsida; order Fabales; family Fabaceae; genus Vigna; species Vigna umbellata. Next base: position 51,477,538 of record NC_142165.1, on the reverse strand, counting down.
TAAGTCTTGAGGCCAAACATCAAGGTGGTATTTAGATAGTGGTTGCTCAAGTCACAAGAAAATTCAGCAAGATATCTTACAGAACTTATGAACATGTCACATATGGTGACAATAACAAAGGTAAAATCATGGGAACCAACAAGTTAAGAACCTCCTCTACTATTGAGATTGAAGATGTATTATTAGTTGAGGGACTTAAACATAATCTCCTTAGTTCACGTAATTTGAGTTTCAACTATTTTCTTGGTGTTTTTTTTGTTTTTTTGGTTATTTGTTTGCATGCATCTTTTTGTCATCTATATGAGTTTCTACTAATATGTGATTCTAATGTTGAGACCTATTTGTGTTTGTGTTAGTTTTAGGTCTAGATAAGACATCTTGTGAGCTTAAAAGGGGTATAGGTTTCTTTTGAGCAAGTTCGTATGTCTTTCAGGTAAAGAAAGCTAATTGCATTGTTTTAATGTTATAGATATCTTGAAATTTATAATTTCATGATTGAATGGTATGATGATATTGATCAATTGAATTTGGTTTATTGAATGTTTGTATTAATGAATTGTCTTGGTTGAGTTGTATTGATTGGAAAACTTAGAATTTGGTCAATTTAGCCAATTTGTATGTGTCCTGACATTAAAAGTTATTTTTGACCAAAGTACCAAGAAGGGAATACTAATTTGATCATTTAAGCAGATTCCAATTTCCTAAATCACAAAGTTTTCATTTATTGTTTTTTGATATAGTATTGAGTGGTGGCAGGTTGGTGTTGAGTGCTATAAAAATGCAAATGTTTTGGTATTGAGTGGTAGTGGGGCACTGCTGAGCACCATCTTTCACTGTAGGTCTGAAGCATTTTTGTTCCTAGACACTGAGCGGTAAAAGGGTGTTGGTGAGCGCAAATTTTTTGGAGAAGAATAGCATTAAGTGCCAAAACTATAGAGAAGCGCCACCTTTTGCGAAAAGCCTAGCGTTGGGCAACACTTCTGAGCGCCAATGTGCATGTGTGAAATTTCTTATTCCATGGTTTTTTGAAAATATATTTTGTAATGTAATTTATGCATGTCTAAGAGTTCATGGTGTATATTCATGTATGATATTATGATGATGATGAGTATGATATATGTGTTGGTGTAATTCCATGAATCCTTTGGAGAAATTTTATGGTGGTGTTTTATTAGTATACACATTAATGTGAGAGTCCAAAAGTTAAAGGTTATCATGTCACTCTAATAACCATTCAAGCTTAGGTAGAGTAGAATGAGGTATGTGGTGAGAGGTGTAGGAGGTCCTAGTCTAAAGACTTTACCTTGGTCTAAGATGTTAACGGACTAACCTCTTATGTGATATGGTGAAACTCATATATATCTCTACAGGACAGTAGAGACCACCACAAGTGCACGACCCCCGATATTTTACATCAATGCTTTATCTAGATAATTGAGTCTAGAATGAGTCATTGATAGAGTTGTTTTATGAATGAGTGATATATGATGATTATTTCTATATTTGTTTATCACAACTCTTTCACACATTAGTTTACCCTTTCTTTTACAAATGTTGTTTGTGTTATTTTCTTGCTTTTGCATTGATGACCTTTACTAGTGTGTAAGCAAATAGGAAACAAAAGTTTACCTATTTTAGGAGGAATATGTGTTTTTTTGTTGTTTCGTTAGTTTTTTCTTAGAATCTAAAGAAATACTTTTATCTTTCTTGAAATACTATAGTTTTTTTTTTTAAAACTATATCTATATATATCTTATTACTGTTATCATACTTTGAAATAATGGTAATAACAATTTTCTATATTGTAGATTTTCTGTTTTGAATATTATTAATAATGTTTTATTTTATCAATTTGATGTTAGTAAAATGGATGTTATGATTGTGTATTTTATTTATGAATAAATAGCTATTAATATTACATTTTTAATTCAACATAAAATTAAATAATACCTTCTTTAAATATTTAATTTTCTAACAAATTAAATTATCACATTTTTAATTTTTCAATTAATTACTTCTTAGAATAACTACTTCTCAAAATAATTATTTTTTAAATTATAATATATTTTAGATAACTATTTCTTAAATAATTAGTTTTATCAATCATTATTTTTATATGTTTATATTTCTAAAATATTATTCCTCAGTACATTTATATTTCTTAAATATATATTTGCTTACAATTTTATTTTTTCTAATAATATTTTTTTTTAATTTTAAAATTCTTTACCTTTCATTTTAAATAAAAAATTGAAATCTATTTCATAATTCGGTTTTTCTAGTTTTTGTTTTCGAAATTACATTAATCATGTTTAGAATTTAATTATTGAGAAACTAAATCCTGAATTCCTATAATAAACTGTATTATTTGAATAATTATTTTGCAAAGTATGATGTTCCAGTAGGAAAAAATAAGTGAAAGTGTATTGTTTTAGAAACAATTTCTGTGTGAAGGTATTTTTATTAGAATGGATATTGTTTACTTTATTTTATTCTTGATGTCAAAGTTCTCTAGTTGTAATAATAATAGTTACAAACCATTTTCTTTAAACGAGAGAAAAAGAAACCTAGTGAAAAGAGGGTCAGACAAAAAAATGTTCATACTAATAACAAATAATAGATGTACTTTGACATTTATCTAAAATTTCAAAGTTGATAACTACGTATATTATGAATTAAAAGAAAAAGAGTAAGAAAAAATATCTTTCCTTTCTAATTCAACTCAGCGTTTGCCTAGCAATTATCTACGTTTGAACAAAATATATATTTGACTGCTAAATTTGGTCATATGGATAGTGTTAAGAAGTGTGACATGTTATTTGATAATAATGTAAAAAGACTATATTGCTGGACATTTAAACTAACATTAAAAATTAAAAGAAATTAAAAAGTATAGCACGGAATACAAGTATTTTAATTTCTTTTCTTGCAATATAATTTTTCTAAAGCCAAGCTCACGAAAGGGATCCATCTCTAAACATGCACTTGCAAAATGGTGAACCAAGAGAGAAAATAAATGAATTATTTAGTCAATATTTGTGGTGTTTAATTTATCGCCTCTAATTCTTTAAAAAAAAAATTTAATACATCTAATGTGATATATAAAATATCAATTTAAATATCAATGTAAAAACAAATAGTGAGATATTTGATGAAAAATATTAAGTAGTTTTTATTTTATTTTTAGAATAAATTCAATATACTTTTTTTAAAATCGGAGGCGGTGATAGCCAACAGATTTTCGGAAGTTGTTGGGAATCTCATTAGTTGCCGAAGAAAACCCATGCCAAACGTTGCCGTGTCAACATGGTTTCCTTCGATTCGCGGTCTCAACTCGTCCACGTGTCACAACACGATTGAACAAGTTACCGTTGCGGTGACGAAACAACGGGTAGTTTTGCTATAAAACCCAAGCCCACACCACGCTTTTGTTATCCTAATCCCAACATAACTCTCAATAGAAGAAAACCCTAGCTCACCGTTTCAAGGTACCTTTTCCAACTCTTCTATTTTCGATTAAATTTCGAATTGTAGGGTTTTTATTCTTTCTTATAAACGATTGCCCTTTGATTTTCATCTGCTTTTTTGTTCTTTGAATCATTTCTTTATTATTACTTCGATTTGTTTCAAATTATTGCTTCGTTGAAGCGATCGTGAGGTGATTTTATGAAATTACATATTTAATTTGTCAGATCTGCGACAAGTTTTCTGTACTGTTTAATCCTGAGAAATTTCTTGTTATTTTTATTTGTTCAGAGGTGTTTTTTCGTCCTTTTCGGTTATCAAATTGATTACTTTATTGATTGAAATAGAGTTATCTGGGTCTCGTGTTTTCATAGCTTTACCTTTTTTGTGCTGGCTTTAATTCTGTGTATGTTGTAGACCGCTACATGTGTTTTTTGTAACTAGGGTTATTGATTGCTTAAGAGGGTTTCTTGAACTATTTTTCAGTTTTCTTATATGTTAAAAGTGTATAATTTCACGTTCGGTCTTTTGCTTTGTGCTGTCTTTTTATTGTTTTGTTTTCACACATTGTAATTCTTGTTAAGAAATTGCTGGCTGATTATTTTATTATATTCATCGTATTGCCTCGTCTAGATGCAAATCTTCGTTAAGACTCTCACCGGTAAGACCATCACTCTCGAAGTAGAGAGCTCAGATACCATTGATAATGTGAAAGCCAAGATTCAAGACAAGGAAGGAATCCCACCGGACCAGCAACGTCTCATTTTTGCTGGCAAACAGCTTGAGGATGGTCGTACCCTTGCTGATTACAACATTCAAAAGGAGTCCACCCTCCACCTGGTGCTGCGTCTCCGTGGTGGAATGCAAATTTTTGTCAAGACCCTCACCGGAAAGACCATCACCCTTGAGGTCGAAAGCTCTGACACTATAGACAATGTCAAGGCCAAGATTCAAGACAAGGAGGGTATCCCACCAGACCAGCAGAGGCTCATATTTGCCGGAAAGCAACTAGAAGATGGCCGAACCTTGGCAGATTATAACATTCAGAAAGAATCAACTCTCCATCTTGTCTTGCGACTCCGTGGTGGTATGCAGATTTTCGTCAAGACCCTTACTGGAAAAACAATTACTTTGGAGGTGGAGAGTTCAGACACGATTGACAATGTCAAGGCCAAGATACAGGACAAGGAGGGCATTCCTCCAGACCAGCAAAGGTTGATTTTTGCTGGAAAACAGCTTGAGGATGGTCGTACCCTTGCTGATTACAACATTCAAAAGGAGTCCACTCTCCACCTGGTGCTCCGTCTCCGTGGTGGAATGCAAATCTTTGTCAAGACCCTCACCGGAAAGACCATCACCCTTGAGGTCGAAAGCTCTGACACTATAGACAATGTCAAGGCCAAGATTCAAGACAAGGAGGGTATCCCACCAGACCAGCAGAGGCTCATATTTGCCGGAAAGCAACTAGAAGATGGCCGAACCTTGGCAGATTATAACATTCAGAAAGAATCAACTCTCCATCTTGTCTTGCGACTCCGTGGTGGTATGCAGATTTTCGTCAAGACCCTTACTGGAAAAACAATTACTTTGGAGGTGGAGAGTTCAGACACGATTGACAATGTCAAGGCCAAGATACAGGACAAAGAGGGAATTCCTCCAGACCAGCAAGGTTGATTTTTGCTGGAAAGCAGCTTGAGGATGGACGTACTCTGGCTGATTATAACATTCAGAAGGAGTCCACTCTTCATCTTGTACTTCGTCTGAGGGGAGGTATGCAGATCTTTGTGAAGACTTTAACAGGGAAGACTATCACTTTGGAGGTTGAAAGCTCAGATACAATTGATAACGTCAAGGCAAAAATCCAGGACAAGGAAGGAATCCCACCAGATCAGCAGAGGTTGATCTTTGCTGGGAAGCAATTGGAGGATGGGAGGACTCTTGCTGATTACAACATTCAGAAAGAGTCCACCCTTCACCTGGTATTGCGTCTTCGTGGAGGGTTTTAAGTCTGATTATGTTCTCAAGGTGTCGTGTTGATTTGGTGAATTATGTTTTTTTTTTCTCTTTTTGTTTTTTATGTTCCTGAACTATCCGAAATTGTGCCGACTCGGGTCGTAGCTGTCTTTGAATCTGTACAATTTGCTATCCTGTTTGTATTTTCAGTATCTTCGTGTTTTAATTGGTTGTGTTTTAGTTCTGCATACGTTATTATTACTTTACTTATAAAATCCACTTTTTATTTTCTTTCTAAACAAAATTCGCTTTATTTAGTTATGTTTAGATAAATTCATCCTTCAATCTAATAAGAATATCTGATAAGAATATCTGAGGTTTATAATGGTTTTCACTTTTCTGATTGATTTAGCTCAATTTAATTCTTAATTCGTTGGATTGAAGAACTTTTTTCGAAGTAAACAGAATTTAAAGGACCGAATAATTTGATATTTTAAAATATGTTTAATTATTATATTAAATGATATTTATATTACTACTATTAATGAAGTAATAAAGAAATTCGAAAACTAATATAATAAAATAGTAGTTACATTGTTATAATAATATTATTTTACTAATATAATTTAATAATTGAGTGGTTGCCCACATGACCATTAAAGATATTCAATCACTTGTGAATAGAGTGTGTGCCAATTAGTATTAAAGTTGAATCATTCGAAGTCCTTATGATAATTTGGTTCTTTATTTTATTCTTTTCTCAATTGAGTCTTTACTAAATTAGATTTTATTATTTTAAAATAAATTAAAAAATTTCTTTTTTATTACTAGGAACCAAATTTTTTTTTAATCTTTCCCTTAACTGTAACAAAAGGATTTTCTAGTCCAAATCAAGCTAAAACCAATCTAAGTGGTCCAAATCAAGCTAAAACTAATCCAAGTGACTTTTAAGGTCTCTAGAAATAGATCTAACTTAACTCCTTCACCTCTTATTTCATTTTTTTTTTTGTTTTTTATATTTTAAATATTATGGTTCATGACAATATAATTAAAATGAAAATGGAAATTGTTTTAAGGAATTTGCATTTCATGAAATAATAATTTACGTATTCTATTATTCAAATAAATTGGGGATTGATTGGTGGAATTGGGGATTGTATGATTGTTGGTGCAAGGCATGTGGTGGATGAAGAGATGTTGGTTTCTGGTTTTCTGTAAGTGGTTCTCATGATAATACAATTTGAAAATTTACGGTGGCTTACACAATTTGGTTTTATGTGTTTTTAGGTTGTTATTTTGTGAGAGAAGATAGAGGATGACGAGTGAACTGTTTCGTTAATTTGTGGTTAAATGAGCTTAGGTATGTTTTTGCAAGTGTGAGACACTAGTGAACTCGCATTTTTTGTGAGGAAGATGATGGAAGCATGATGGTTCTTGCTGTGATTGCTGGTTTGAATGCTGTAGAGAAGCAAGGTTGCCTTTGCCATTAGTAGTATTTTCGCAAATCTGGTGGCTGACGGTAAGTTTTGTTTAAGTGATTACCACTATTAATGAAGGAAGAAGAATCTTTTTGGTTCTAATAGAAGAAGCTTTTTTAATTTTTTATTTTAAAAATAACAAAATCAATTAGGAAGATCCACGTCAATTAAATTGAGAAACTAGGTTAGCGTTTAAGGATAGAATTTAGGGATAGGGGTTAAGGGCAGGATTAAGATTAGGGTTTATGGTTAAGGTTTACTAATGGATTTAGGTGTTAAGGTTTAGTGTTAGAATTTACTAATGGATTTAAGGGTTAAGTGTTAGAAGTTAGGCTTAGGGTTTATAGTTAATGTTTATGGTTATGATTATAGTTCACGGTTAGAATTAGGAGGTAGGGTCAAGGGTTAATATTATGAATTAAGGTTTAAGGTTTAATAATAGAATTATAAAATTATAAGATTACTAACTTAATAGCGATGGATTGATTAAAAGATTTAAATTTGTTAAATAGATCCTAAAAATTTATTAGAAACTCAATTAAAATTTATTAAATTTTTTATGAAATTAACATATATTTAAATTGAAATTAAATATTTAAAAAGGTTGGAAGTGAAATAAAAACATAAAGCTTGCAAAATTATAAGAAAAAGGTTATAGCATTATATTTAAAAATTAATTATAAACTGAAAATTTAACACTGTACAATGACATCTAACTTTATAGTTTTTTTACTCTAAGTAACTTTGTATTATATTCTAAATCTGAATTCAAAATTGAATAGATATTATTTACATTGATTTTTAAATTTTGTTAAGAATGTTGTGCTTATAAGGAAACTTGCAATCGTATTGAGAATCACTCTCTTTGCTAGTAGAATTGCGAATTTGTCCATATTAACTTTAGTTTAAGATAACAAAAATATTATTTATATAACATTTTTTAAAATTTAATTTATTTTTAACACACAAGTTTATAAGTTAATTAAAGTATAATTCTATTATATAAACATTATTTAAAAACAATCACATTTTCTAACATCTCAATAGTTTATAACTAATAAAATATTATATGATAAGATTGATAAATAAAGCAGATTGTTTCAATATATAAATAAATGGTATTGATAAAATAATTATATTCATAAAATGTATATAAAATAATTAAAAAAGTTACTAGATGACAATGAAGAACACTACGTAACATCATCATAGATTTTTCAACATCTATCACTTATATGCTCACATCAATAAGGTAATAATTGCAAAAAGAGCAAACAGACAAACAAGAAACACCAAAAGAAACAATGTAGGCTAATGTGTAAAAGAATTTTCATAAAACAAATATAGAGATATTATCATACATCACTCGGTCATAAAAGTAATCATATCACATATAAAGACTCATATTAGACTAAATTATCCAGACACAAACATTGATGTGAAATCTCAGAGGGGAGGGTCTTGTACTTGTAGTTGCTTCTACTGCTCTATATCGTCATTGCCTATGGATTTCACCCTACCATACACAAGGTTAGTGATGAGTGCATATTTATGCCCACATTTATGCTTTAAAATTCAAATTTTTGATGGGATAATTGTGCTTAAATGGTTGATTTTAAGTGAATTTGTGATGATTAGAATTGTTGGGTTTGGGAAATAAAGAGACGTAAAAAGTGAGTTTTAGCGCATAAATTATTCTTGGATGTTCTAATGTTTATTTGTGCAGCTGAGAATATAAGTTTTATTGGTCCAAATGGCAATTCAAGGCCCAAAATCAGATTTTATTTGGAAAATTCAGAACGGGCTAAAGTGCAGATAGAAGAAATTTCAGGGCATTTGTGCAATTTTGGAAAGTCAGAAAATCTAAAAGATAAAATTCAGTTGTTGAATTTAATTTGGGAATATCAACAGAAAATATCTTCCAAATAATTTTATCATTATCTAAATATTTTAGTTATTTGGAAGATATAGGATATAAGATAATTAAGTTAATATCTATCAAATATTCTTTAAAACTGATTTAATCTAATGAATATTTGAAAGATATAATATATCAACAGAAAATATCTTATCAACAAACTATTCAGAGTCCAAGCCCAATCAAGCCCTATTTAAAGAGACCCAGAGGACTTCACTTGATTCATTCTCTCATACTCCTCTCACTTTTCTTTCATCTTGTATTCAACTCCATTCATGGAGAGCTAAGCATCTAGGGCTATTCTGCTGTAATTCCATGACGGATTTTGAGGTTACGTTCAGTTAATGGAATTTGTTTACTTTGGTTATTGATTTAAGTTGTTCTCTCTATGTCTTTCATCTCTCTATCTTGTTAAAAGCAAAGATTTTTGCATCATAATATGTTTGAATCTACATGCATATTGATTATATGAGTTTTAGGGTTTCTAGGTTTAAATTGAGAATCTACTTTGATTTAATTTAGGAACTTTCATATGATTAAATGGTTTTTACTATCAATTGAGAATGTACTTTGGTTGGTAGTAATAATTTCAACTATAATCAATTGAGAATTTACTTTGATTGATTAACTTTTAACTTGGTTAGGAGATTTAAGAATAGACATGATTAAACACAATAGAATTTGATTGAAAATGTACTTTGGTTGAATTTATTGTGAATAATCTAGAAAGGTTTTGCATTTGATTGAGAATTTACTTTGGTTAAATGCATGATCGCCCTTAAATTAATTAAGAATGTACTTTAATTAATTTGAAACTTAAACAATAATCAATTGAACAATTATCCGTGAATAACCGATGATGAATCTATCTTGGAAAAGCAGTGGAATTAGCCTATTTAATCATAACTGTTTTTAAGTTTATTATTTGTTCTTTAAACATTCTCCAAACATCATTTTTATTCATAAGCATTGCATAGCATAAGAGTCAGATATTCAAAAGCAATTCCGTGTTCGTTGGGAGACGACTCAGGGTTACTTTAGCCCTATCTACCTTCTTGAATACTACTTGGCAATACTGAAGTTGCCTTGAAAAGTAGTATTAATTTGATAGCTTCAACGACAGCCTATCAAATTTGGCGCCGTTGCCGGGGAACACGGTTAGTATTTTAAATATTTTGATTCTTATTTTATTTTATTTTTTATTTTTTATTTTTTTATCTTTATTTTATTTTTTTTAACACACATACATTTAATTTAATTTGAGTTATTTTGTAGCCTTTAGTCATTCTTATTTTAGGAAAAATCTTTGTTCTTGTTTTTATTAAGAATTTCTTTTGAGAAATACTTGAGGCTAGTTTGAATACACTCTGGCTAGGAAATACTTGGTACTTAAGTTGTCCAGTGTGACGCACCTCTCTTTCCTGGGAGTGGATCCAACAAGTCTCTCTTATCTCTTATTTGAAATCTTTCTCTAAAGCAAGAACAAAAGAAAAAGAGAAGTCAAGAGAAACAACATCAAGCAGATTACGTAGTGCATGACCAGAGCTAACCCGGGAGAATTTTATCAAATTAACCCGGAAGTCGAAAGGAATTTGCGTAAGCTGCGGAAAAGATTGAAATTTTGGTGTTCTGCTGAGAGAACACTTCCTACATCTGAAGTTATTCCACCTTCATTATCTCCAATCACAAACATACCATCCAATCCTTTACCTGATCCTAACCCAAACAATATGGCACAAAGAACCATCAGACAATTAGCCACCTCCCACAATACAGCTATCCGAAGTAACATTGAATACCCTAATGAGGAGTGGGAGTTGAGACCTGACCTGTTGAATGCCTTACCAAAGTTCAATGGGTTATCAAGGGAGAATCCACACAAGCACTTGAGACAATTTCACATGTTGTGTGAAAACTTTAGATCTCCCAAGATCACAATAGAGAGCCTTAAAATGAGAGCTTTTCCTTTTACTCTTCAAGGCGCAGCTCAAGATTGGTGGTATTATCTCTCTGCACGGATTACAAATTGGGAAACTATTGAAAGACTCTTTCTTGAGAAGTATTTTCCTGCATCCAGATTATCAGCTATCCGCAGAGAAATTCAAGATATAAGACAGAGAGATAGAGAGAATCTTAGTGAATATTGGGAAAGATTCAAGAAACTATGTTCTTCATGCCCTCAAATCCAAATGGAAGATTTTATTCTAAGCTTTTATGAAGGCTTAAGTCCTACTGATAGGTCATGGGCAGATGCTGCAAGCGGAGGATCTTTCTTAGACAGGTCACCAGAAGATGGTATAGATCTAATAGAAAGGAAGGCAGTAGACAATCAACAATATGGAACAAGAGAAAATTCAGTGACTTTGTTGAAGGGAGTACATGAAATTGATAATGGTGCAGTTGATGGAAAGAGGATAGATGAAAGATTGAATAAGCTAGAAACCAAACTCGACGAGATTGCAAGTTTGTTTAAAACCTCAACTGAACAAATTGTTAAGAAGTGTGGAATTTGCATTTCAACTAACCATTATACTGATGAATGTCCTAGCTTGGTGGAGACCACTGTGGAAAACCCATCTCAAGCTTTTGCTGCAAACATGATTGGAGGAAATAGACCATACCAGAATTATCATGATTCATCCTCCAATAGATATCAGCAGAACAGACAACCTTATGTTCCACCTCAACAAAGGCAGCAATCTCAACCTGAAATGTCACTACAAGATTTCATGAAAACAATACTTGAGCAAAATTCAGAAATCAAGAAATCAATTGTAGATTTGACTCAGAGGGTGGAAAAATTAGAGGCTAAGGAATCAAACAAACTACCTGCACAAACAGTGATCAACCCGCAAAATGTAAGTGCTATTACTTTGAGAACGGGTAAGCAAGTAGAAAGCTCTGAAGGAGCCCACGAGGATGAAGATAAGGAGAAAGAAGGAGCACAAATTGATGATAATGGAGGACCGAGTGAACCATCACCTGAGACTACCATTGATAAATCCAGGTTAGTATCTTCTAACTCTTCTTCTAAAAATTCTTCTTCATCTTATTCTCCACCTCCTCCATATCTAAATCGGTTGAAGCCGAGAAACAAAAAAATGGAGGAATTAGATCAAGAGATCTTAAATACTTTAAAAAAGGTGGAGATCAATATTCCCTTGCTAGATGCTGTTCAACAAATCCCTAAATATGCCAAGTTTTTGAAAGAAATTTGTACAAATAGAAGGCGTTTTAGGGATAATGAGGTTGTGAATTTGGGAAGGAATGTGTCAAGCTTGATTAAGAAGCATATTGAAATACCACGAAAATGCAAAGATCCAGGTATGTTTTCTGTTCCATGTGTTATTGGAAATTCAAAGTTTGACAATGCCATGCTAGATTTAGGGGCTTCCATAAATGTAATGCCTTTATCAGTGTTTACTTCTCTATCTCTGGGACCTCTTAAGACTACTGGTGTGGTCATTCAACTGGCCAACTGTAGCACAGTTAACCCTGCAGGTGTGCTTGAGGACGTCCTTGTCCAAGTAGACAAATTAATTTTTCCTACAGATTTTTATATCTTGGACATGAAGGATGATGAAGGAATCAGTCCAACAACTATTATCTTGGGAAGACCCTTCATGATGACAGCACGAACCAAGATAGATGTGCATGCAAGATCATTGACAATGGAGATAAGAGACGAGAAGGTGCGGTTCAACGTGTTGGAAGCTGGGAAGCACCAGATTAAAGATCATTCTTTGTTTTGTATTGACTTATCAAGAGATGTTGTAAACAATTTTTCTTTTTCAAATATGTCGTCCCTAATTTTAGACGAAAAAGGAAACAGTAAAGCAGGTGATATTGAGGACGCAGTATTAATAGATGATACCTTTGTGGCGTCCGAGTGTGATGTTGAGGTGGCTGAGAATACCTTAGGCAGTAAGATGTTGCCATCTGTGGTACAGCCACCCGTTTTGGAGAAGGATGCTAAATCAGTGAGACAACCTCAAGGAAGACTGAATCCTCAACTGATGGGGGTTGTAAAGAAAAAGGACACCAAGTTGCTACAAACAGGTCTTATATATTCAAATTCTGACAGCACTTGGGTGGGCCCTATACATGTGGTTCCCGAGAAATATGGAATCACAATGGTCAAGAACGACAAGGACAAGTTGACTCTTATTCAAGACAGAAGTGGGTCACATAATGTAGTAGTTGACCATCTTAGTAGGATTGAAAAGGGAAAAGATAGCATTCCTATCCAGGATGACTTTTCCAATGAAGTCCTACTAGCATTCCTTCCACCATGAAGGAGGTAAGTTCCCTCATACTTTTTCTTTGCATTTTATATATAAGGCATACATTGAGGACAATGCATAGTTTAAGTGTGGGGGTGTGGGGAAACAATTAATTTTGTTCCCTATTTTGTTTGTCTATTTTGTTTGTTTTTAATAAATATTTGCATTGGATTTGAGAGTTTGAATCGGTAACTGGAATGATCATGAATTCAAGGAAAAAATGAGTCATGTTGATATGAGTGGATTGCTTTTATGATTTGCTGATTGAGTTGACTTGAGAATTTCCTGATTAAATCTTTTGTGAAAGAAATTTGAACCATGTGAGTTTTGAACTCAATGTTAAGGATGAACCACCATGTGCCATACCTATTTTTCTTGTGTGAATTGTCAATGTTTTGTTGATACTCTAATAGTTAGCTTGATTCTGTGTTGTGCTACTAAGGAGAATATGCATGATTTGATATGATTGAGGCATTGCTTGTTTTAGCTACTTGGCCAAATAAACTTGTCCTAACATTAATCCATTGGTACCCTCTTTGAGCCTTAAGCTTATTTTTCTTGTTTCCAGTCATTGTCAAATGAGAAAAGAAGAATCTTATGTTCCTTACCTTAGGAAAGAAGAAGGAGTAATGAATTCTGTTAGAAATAAAGTGATGAATAAGTGTGTGGGTGAGTACCTCACCCACAAAATAACTATTAAAAAAGCAAAAAGGAAGATGAAAAGTTAGAGTTTTCAAAAAAAAAAAAAAGGTAAAAAAAATCTTCCTTAAAAGAGCAAGAAATAGAGTTGTTTTTTAAATCAAGTGTCATTACTCTTTCTATATCAATTTCAAAAGCTCAGAAATTCCAAGAAAATTTCCTACCTTTACCTTGACCTCAATACAACCTTTAAAAAGCCCTCATGATCAATAATTGCATGTTTTCTGAAGTATGTGAATGATAGAGTCTTGTTAATATCAAGGGTGTCTACTTACATGGGTATTTTGAGTGTAAACACAAGCCAAAAACACTTGAGAGAGTTGGAGAGGAATAAATACATATTGACTTGAGTGTTATCTTTCATATTTCATTTTCTTGGGAATTCAAAAAGGTCCACTTATGTGTGAAGAATAGAGTGATTTCATTTGCATGTCCATGACAAAGTAATGTCTAGATGATTGATCTATGTCTAGTGCTACTCATTCTTTTGATCCAAATGCAAATATGGAATAAAATGACTCAGAACAAAGTCTTGGAATTAATCAATTTTGCCCAGGAGTGCAAAAGGATAAGTGTGGGGGTGTGATGAGTGCATATTTATGCCCACATTTATGCTTTAAAATTCAAATTTTTGATGGGATAATTGTGCTTAAATGGTTGATTTTAAGTGAATTTGTGATGATTAGAATTGTTGGGTTTGGGAAATAAAGAGACGTAAAAAGTGAGTTTTAGCGCATAAATTATTCTTGGATGTTCTAATGTTTATTTGTGCAGCTGAGAATATAAGTTTTATTGGTCCAAATGGCAATTCAAGGCCCAAAATCAGATTTTATTTGGAAAATTCAGAACGGGCTATAGTGCAGATAGAAGAAATTTCAGGGCATTTGTGCAATTTTGGAAAGTCAGAAAATCTAAAAGATAAAATTCAGTTGTTGAATTTAATTTGGGAATATCAACAGAAAATATCTTCCAAATAATTTTATCATTATCTAAATATTTTAGTTATTTGGAAGATATAGGATATAAGATAATTAAGTTAATATCTATCAAATATTCTTTAAAACTGATTTAATCTAATGAATATTTGAAAGATATAATATATCAACAGAAAATATCTTATCAACAAACTATTCAGAGTCCAAGCCCAATCAAGCCCTATTTAAAGAGACCCAGAGGACTTCACTTGATTCATTCTCTCATACTCCTCTCACTTTTCTTTCATCTTGTATTCAACTCCATTCATGGAGAGCTAAGCATCTAGGGCTATTCTGCTGTAATTCCATGACGGATTTTGAGGTTACGTTCAGTTAATGAAATTGTTTACTTTGGTTATTGATTTAAGTTGTTCTCTCTATGTCTTTCATCTCTCTATCTTGTTAAAAGCAAAGATTTTTGCATCATAATATGTTTGAATCTACATGCATATTGATTATATGAGTTTTAGGGTTTCTAGGTTTAAATTGAGAATCTACTTTGATTTAATTTAGGAACTTTCATATGATTAAATGGTTTTTACTATCAATTGAGAATGTACTTTGGTTGGTAGTAATAATTTCAACTATAATCAATTGAGAATTTACTTTGATTGATTAACTTTTAACTTGGTTAGGAGATTTAAGAATAGACATGATTAAACACAATAGAATTTGATTGAGAATGTACTTTGGTTGAATTTATTGTGAATAATCTAGAAAGGTTTTGCATTTGATTGAGAATTTACTTTGGTTAAATGCATGATCGCCCTCAAATTAATTAAGAATGTACTTTAATTAATTTGAAACTTAAACAATAATCAATTGAACAATTATCCGTGAATAACCGATGATGAATCTATCTTGGAAAAGCAGTGGAATTAGCCTATTTAATCATAACTGTTTTTAAGTTTATTATTTGTTCTTTAAACATTCTCCAAACATCATTTTTATTCATAAGCATTGCATAGCATAAGAGTCAGATATTCAAAAGCAATTCCGTGTTCGTTGGGAGACGACTCAGGGTTACTTTAGCCCTATCTACCTTCTTGAATACTACTTGGCAATACTGAAGTTGCCTTGAAAAGTAGTATTAATTTGATAGCTTCAACGACAGCCTATCAGTTAGTCCATTATCATTTTTGGCCAAGGTAATGTCCTTAGACTAGGATCTTCTACACTTCTCACCACATGTCCATTTCTACTCTACATAAGCTTAGATGGTTATTAGAGCGACATGTTAAACTCTAACATTTGAACTTCCACATCAATACATACACTAAAAAATGCCACCATAGAATCTGTTGTAATAATGCTATATTATTGCAAAAGAATATTTTGCAACCTTAATAAAACATTGATGGCAACGTTCCTTTTTAGGACGTTGGTATTTTTTTAATTGGCAAAGCAAAAAAGTTAACCAAGGTTCATGTATTTAAGTGCTGCAATGGTCAAATTATTTATTGTTTTTATTGTCTTTTATTAATTTTATTCTTCCTAGTTCTATAAACAGAGAGCTCTTCCCCCATTCCAAAACATCCAAAGTCAGTCTTTTCTGATTCTCCTTTCTTCTTTTCCTCTCCTAAAATTATTTTGTGTTTATTTTATACTCTTTTTAGAGATTCTTGCTAGTTCTGAGATCCTCAGAGATATTATGGGAAGTTCCTATTCTATCTTGGGGGACTTGTGCAATACACCGGGTATAAGTCCTTAAGACACGTCTCAGAAAATATTGTTCGTGATTCTGTCAACATTTTACAACAGAATCTCCCCACGAGATTCCTAGAATTACACCAAACACATATAATCCTCATATCCATTAACAAGAGCTCATCGTCATTATTTGCATGCATATTTATTCATATATCTATAAACCAGTCTCATATAAGCATCATAAATCAACTATCATTTTAACATCACACAGTCCTACATTAAACATACTAGAATAGTACATGTAAAATTTTTATATCAAACTTGATTAATTTTGCTCAGTGAGAACATCCACTCACTCAACGAGTAGTGCTTGAAGGCCTACTCGCCCCATAACTAAATAGCTTGTCGAGCAAAATTATCATGGAATTCAAAAACTTAAATTCTCCCAAAAGTCGCCTAACGAGACTTGTCTCGGACAACTACTGTCAAGTTAATGAGCTTCATGACTTTGGCTTCAACTAGTAATATATTCATACCCAACGACCACTAAGTTAATAGTTCTAAGTTTGATATCTTTAAATACACAAATTTGTTATAAATGCATTAATATATTTTTTAATGAGTTTATTTTATCATTATTAACTTTATAATTTTATATAAACAAATATATATTTTTTCATATAGTTTTTGTTATTATTTTTTAATAAAAATATTTTTTATTAAAATAAAATAATTGTATTATATAATAAAATACTTAAATGTTGAATCTTGATCCGACAATAAAGGTGTATCTCATTAACTTTTAAAAATAATTATTTAATTGTGAATATATGCTGAAGCAGCCTCTTTCATTGTTTGGTGCTTTATCCATCTTTGTTTGACGACGAATCCTGCAACTGCGCCGTTCCGGTAACTCGCTCTACTCTGTATTCTTCATATTTCGTCCAGGCAACGTGTTTTTCTCCCTTTTCCTTCCGCTGCATATTGAGTTTAATTTGTCAACACAATGTTGTTGAAAACTAAATACAACTACCCGCTTCTCCAAGTATTCGTATACTACGTTACTCATTACAAAATTTTGCATCAGATTCGCAAAATTAAATCAATTTGAACTGTGTTTATGTGGATTTTATTGTTTTTGCATTGAGTGATGCTGTCTCTCTAGGGTTCAGAGTGCTTGTTTTATTTATTTTGTCTTGTGAACGTTGTTGTGTCTTTGATTCAGCTTAGTTTAGAGATATAATGGCTTGTTTAGCTGATCGAGTTTTTGAGATATAAAAACGTTTATTTCTCAAAATCAGTTATTTATCAAACAGTTTAAATTGGAGAGTGAGTATATAGCACTGAATTCGCGATCGTGTGATCTGGTGACAATTGAGAAAGTGTAGTTGCTCTTGACAGCTATATTTGAATGCTAGGCAATGCTGATAAACATGGTGTTAATTTTTGTGAAACGAACATCATAAGATTGTGGGTTTGTGTTACTAGTAATGATTACCGTGTTTCTTTTAATATCAAATAAAACAGTATAATGGTTTGACGAAAAACTCTCTTTTGCCACCCTTCTACTACTATATTCAGTTTTCCAGCATTGAGCAATCTCTGTTTTGAAGCACAGCCACCCTCTCTGTACTTTGAAGTACGCCCATCGGCCATCCATCGCTGGATACCTTCTTTTCTCTGGCAGTTTCACAGCCATTGCAACCTTCGTGGGCACTGGGATCTTAGCTTCTGTCATCTCATCTACCACACTGCATTTTTGTTTATGGTCATGAATCATGATCAGTCTTTTTTTGGCCATCTTTTGTTAATTATTATGTCATTAATTTAGTTTTTAAATTTTTTGAGCATTTACGCGTATATAGCATAAATTATTTAATCCGTAGATAAATTTTCCGACTACTAGCCATTCCACTTTATCGTTTTCGGGACGGTCTGAATTGACCGGGCTAACCATTTTAGAGTGGATGTGTCAGGGAAGTAATAGAATCAAATTTTCACCATTGATGGACTCAACTTGTGTTCATAATCCAACGCAGTTTTGCATCAGACTATTTTTATCTGCATTTGAACTGAAGAATTGTTTACTGTTTTCGGTGTTTGATTTTCTATCTTCCTTTCTTCTGTGTTTCCTTTAAATATGGGTGGGGTTTATTTTAGGCTCTGCTAATGTCAATGGCTGATTTGGAGGGCGTAGAAGGTTACATGCCTTCTGCAGAATATGTGGAAGACAGTAATGAAGCTCTCATTAACTTGACTGACTCAACTGAACTTTTGTTTCTTAAGCTGCCTTCTTCCAATGTAAGTTTGTCCTTTATGCCTTTGGTTTTTTTTTTTTTGAACTGAATCTTAACTGTTGATGCCAACTAAATGAAAAAGAAAAATCCTTAAGGATTGATATCATTGTTATTACAAAAGTGAATGATCAAGTGTAGTATCAAGTAAAATTAAAAATAAAAATTAGTTCATTGGCTTTTGTTTCCAAACAATTAGGTTTCTTTTTTTATCAAGCCTCTCTACTAAGCGTAGTTTTTATTGTGTTATATTCTGTTTGGAGATTAAAAGTTGCAGTACATGTTTCATGTTAATTTTTATTGTGCTAGATCTCATTAAAGAGTGTGAAAAAATACATTTCTGTGTATTACCTCTATTCATTTGCTGACGTTTACCCCTTACTTTATTATAGGAGACTGATCAATTTTTATAAATTTTTAAGGTTGCATTTTATTCAAATGAACTGGTGTTTGTATTGGTGGTATTTCCTTCCATCTAGCAGTTAGATGATGGAAGAAGAGTCCTTTTTGGTGTTGTGTTAATTATTGCCATTGTTGTCTTGCTTGATGTGTGTATGATGCTTTTGTCCAGGATTTTTTATCTGACATAAATGGACAGAAATTGTTTCTCACACTTAACAATGGTGGTAAGCTAGCCAGCTTTGAGGGTTCATCAGGTAAATAAAATTAATCATCTGTGTTCTCAACTTCAAGTTTTGCATGATTGATCTCTAAATGGTGTTTTTTTTTGTGTGTGGGGAAATGAATATGATTGCTTTCTGCAAGGGCCTTAATTTTCATATTATGTTGGCAGGTAAGGTATATGATTTTGTAAACTTTTTTGCTCAGAAGCCAGATGAAACAGTTTTTGTTTCCTCTACAGAACCAACAATTGGTAAGCATCCATATATTTTGTTTTTCTTGTTTAATGTCATATGAAGGATATCAACAATAATTTTGAGAATTATTCTAGCTCACAGAGAGCAAGAGCTTTTTTGTTATTTATTATTTGAGGTAGACTCTCAAGTTATTAGAACATGTAAGATGGGACTTTATTTGGTCATTTCAATGTAAGAATTATTTGAGAAGTATCCCAGCTTTCCGACAGAGCTTTATTGTTAGTTACTATAATTTGAGGTAAAATCTCAAGCCATAAGAAGAGTAGTGTCTGGTTTTGCATCAAGTGTTGTTTGAGTAAATAACTTTTACAAAGGTGTTGAATGTACTTGGTGCAACATTATATCTAATGAGTTTATGATAGTAAGAGTTCATTTGCTCCACATTTTTTATTTTAAAAATTACTTCTAAAAAAATTTCGGTGTGTCTGTTTAACCTTCTAAAATAATAAAACATGAAAATTCTCATTATTTTTTACAAGCTGCTTTGAGTAGCCTTCTTTTGAAAAACTTCTAGATTCAACCCTTATCACTTTTGCCAAACTGGCCAGCCAGCCCATTTCTCCATCTCAACATTTGCTAGTAATTTTCATGAGTTTCAAGTCTGGTTTCTATCCATTTGGTGAACCATGAAACCTCTAATCTGAGGTTTGATTGGTTTGTTCAATTAATGTTTTTCTTAAAAAAAGCATGTGAATATAAGTCCAATGTTCATGTAACAGGAAGTTATATTGTAAGTACAGTGCCAAATGATTTACTTTAGATTTTGAACTTGACCAGCAGCTTTCTCATTAGCTTTGTTTTTCAGAAACTGTGAATTCACGTGGATCTCACTCCCGATTTTGTTCCCCATTCCCCTTTCACCCGCCCTTTCTATATTTGGATTGGATTTTCCCTTGCTGTATTTGACTACTTTTCTTGTCACTTTGTCTTGCTAGAATCTGGTTCTTGCGAGTGTTTAATAGCACTTTTAATTTTGTATAGGTTTCTAATTTGTAGCCTTTTAATTCAAGCATTAAGAAAAGTTATTTCTTTTGCTTTACTGCAGCAAAGATTTCAATGCGAGTTTCAACCATCCATTACCCTGATCCTAAAGAACTTGAGAACCTCAATTCAATCAACGCAAGACATGCACATCGAAATTCTTCTGGAATCACTGGGACAACTTCATCTCGGTACTTTCCTATGCAAAGTGGTGGACGTGCAGCTTCATCAAAAGGTAGCAGACAGAGAAGCTCCTTGTCTGGAGTTACTGAGCCATCAAGTATTTCGAAAAAAGGACACGTGTCTAAATCTAAATTCAACTTGTCTGAGTCCTCACATGGTCACAGCACTGGCATTTCCTCTATGTCCGTAGACAATTCTCATGAAGGAAAACCAAAGAGAAGAAAACACACGGAATAATGTTTCCTATACCCGCCATGGCCTTTAATAGTGTAATTTTTAAAATTAACATTATCCCGGGCCTAACTATATAGGAAAGAATAGGGCAACACTTTTATGTTGCAAAAGGATGATAAATATTTGTATTTTCTTTGTATTTTTCAAATTGTCATTTACTTCAGTTGCACAATGCTCACTGATTTAAGGACCCTTTCTTTTCTCATTTTTCTGGCCTCTTTTTGTGTATTGAAAGCGCTATATTAATTTAGTTATGTTCTTCCTAATGTTGGATTGTTTTAATCCTAATAATGTCTTTGAAAGCCTGCTGCCACCACATCGTTAGGGCCTTTGTTGTCAAAACTGGACTGAGAATGAATTTTTGATGAAATTATATTTGTTTTTTTTACAAAAGAAAAAATAGGAGAGAAAATAGATGTGAAGGGGCTAAGGAATAATGAAGGTAGGATTGCCAACTTAGGATTTAAGAATAACGAAGATAGAGGATTTAAAATTAGTTTCATAAGAAAGACATAATGAAGGTAGATATAGAATATATTTTAGAAATTACGCTTCAGGAACTAATTTCATAAATATAAAATAAGAACAAGGGAAAGAATATCAACAGGGAACAAAAGTGATAATAATAACAGGGGTAGTTGAATTGGTTGAATTCATAAAGCTGAAGTTAAACTTAAGCATTGTAGAATTCTGTAGGGCTTTCTTTACAAAAAATAAGTGCATATTAAGCTTATAAAAAACCGGTTACTATTTTCAGTTTTTAATAAAATATTAATTAATTATTTTTAAAGAAAACATATCAATATGTGCATTTAAAACGGGTTAAAAAGTATTTATTGAAAATGTAAGATAATTTGAATAAGTAATATATTTATATTTATTTAATAGTATAAATCACACATGTTAAAAAGATGTCAAAGTTTATTAAAGAAAAACATGAGGAAGATTGAGAAGATGAACGATACATGGCATGAGATGCTTGTGTGGAGAATGAGTACTGATAAGCAATGTTCCCAGCGAAGAGGTTAAGAAGCATTGAAATATATGGTTAACATAAAAAAGGTTAAAATTATTTTTCAACAACAATTTTAGAATATATCCTTATATCAATAGAAGAAGATAATTCATTATGATTTAGAATTTTTGTTGTATCTTTATATATGGTAACAATTTTAGTTATTATCGTGTTGTCTATGTAAAATTCATTTCAATTTTAATATAATGGTTTGTATATAAAATACACGACAATTCTCATCACCTTTATATTATATGGTGTAGGTCTTCTCTTTTATATTATTTATAAAAAAAATGATGTCCACATGCAAAATTCCACCGTGAAGATTGGCGAAGAATTCTCGTCACCTTTGGAAAAGGTTTAATACAGTGCAAAACTACTCTGAAACCAAATAATCTTTTTTTTCTCTCTCTGTCTCTTTGTGATAAAGAATATGTCGATGGTTCCAAAAGCAAACCCCTTCGAGGACTCCCCTTTCACGGCGCTTTCCACCTCCGGCCTTTCCGGGCACGGGTCGTTTCGGAGCGGGCAGTTCATGTGGGAGGAGACGGCGGAGGCGCACGTGCTGAAGGGCGAGGTGCCGGGGCTGAGGAGGGAGGAATTGAAGGTGGAGATAGAAAACGGAAGAGTGCTTCAGGTGAGCGGAGAGAGGGTGGTGGAAACAGAAGAAGACAGCGACTCCTGCCGCCGCCTCCACCGCGGAATCTCGAAGTTCAAAAACTGTTTCACGATCCCTCCTCATACCCAACCCGATCGTATGATGGCCTCCATGGAAAACGGCGTTCTCACCATCACTCTGCCAAAGCTCAATCCTCCCATCGCCATTTCCAACTGATAACTTAACAACAATTCTTTTCATATCTACTCTCTTCTCTTCATATGTAATATCCGTTGCAGTAAAAATAGACAAAGAAATCTTCATATTTGTTTTCAATGAGATATATATATATAAAAAATAATAAAAAGGTTTGCATTTTTTTGAGTTTCTTAACATTGAAAATGAGGTAAGTAATAAATTAAATAATACGACAGAAATTATTCGATTTTTCATCCTCTATTTTTTTTTTTCAGTTTTTTGAAGGTTCTTTTCCTCCTGTATCTTCCGAATTAGATAACTCTGATATTGGGCTTGGGCTTTTGTTGGTTTTTCTGTACTGTGGGCCTTAAGTAGTTCATATCCATAAGTACATGGAAACAAAAGACCAGAACCTTCTCAATATTGCTGGGTAAATATAGAAGTTTGTGGAATAATCTGAAAGAGGTAAAACCATACCAAAGTGAAACCAGAATTTTCTGGAACATACTACATTATCTTTTTACTTCCTATAAATACTGCATCAATTCCTTCGCTTGTCATCAAATCACAAAAGTATAATCTGCTTACCCTTTCCCTAAATCTCCCAACTTTCGAATTTCTGCAAGTAATAGAAACCGAAGATGTCACTGATTCCAAGTTTGTTCGGTGGGCGAAGGAGCAACGTCTTCGATCCATTCTCTCTGGATGTATGGGATCCCTTCAAGGATTTTCCTTTCCCCAATTCTCTTTCTTCTTCCTTCCCTGAATCTGGTCGGGAAAATTCTGCATTTGTGAGCACTCGTGTGGATTGGAAAGAGACTCCGGAGGCACACGTGTTCAAGGCTGACATTCCGGGACTGAAGAAGGAGGAAGTGAAGGTGGAGATAGAAGATGATAAGGTTCTTCAGATAAGCGGAGAGAGGAACTTTGAGAAGGAAGATAAGAAGGACACGTGGCATCGTGTGGAGCGTAGCAGTGGAAAGTTTATGAGGAGGTTCAGATTGCCTGAGAATGCAAAAGTGGATAAAGTGAAGGCTTCAATGGAAAATGGTGTTCTCACTGTTACTGTTCCCAAAGAAGAGATTAAGAAGCCTGATGTCAAGGCCATTGAAATTTCTGGTTAAGTTTACTTTGTTACATTGCTGGAAATATGAGAATGTTGTGTTGTTGATGCTATAAAGATGCTGTTAATGCTTGTTGAGAAATAAAATTTCGTTTTGATCATACCTTTTGGTAAAGGGAATCTGCTTCATTAAGAGGATGATTGCCCTTATGTGTTCTGAATTTGGATCTGAGTTTTTTTTTTTTTTTTTTTTTTTTTTTTGTGATGCAGAAGAATGTTGAACATCAAATGAAGAAGTAATATTAATAGAAATACAAAGTTTGATTTCAATTATACATTTCTAAAATATGATAACTTAAGAGAATTTTTAACTGATACAAACTTTGGATACATGAAATACAATGGATCACAAAATTTGCATGAATTGACTCGAGAAACATTAGACATATGGACCATGGCAAGATCTCTTCTTAAAATAAAATTTATCTACTAAACAAATTAATTTCATATATTCACAAATTCGATCATAATTTTTTTTAATGTGAACTTTAATAAAATGATATTTAATTTCAAAATACTTACTTGTAAAATGCTTTAGAATATTGAATTACATTTTTAGTTAGATTGATAGTATTAATGTTATTGAATTTAAAAGGAATATTATCTAGTTTTAAGTCACGGTCACGTTGCTCCAACCTTAAAATTTGAATGTAGCTGTAATATGTACAATTTTCTTTATCATGTCATAAAATCAAACTTCCAAATGAATGATTAAGTTTAAAAATAACAAAATTTGAATAAGAAAACCAATCAGATTTAAAAACGTATCACGTGATCTCACAAGTCACATATATATTTCCTGTTAAATACTTTAAAAAGAGAATTGAACTGTATATTCAAGAATTTTGAAAATTTTACAAAATTGTTAAATTGAAAGACAAGGCATGTTTGCGATAAGATAAGTGGTATAATTTATTAAAATAGAGAATAAATAGTTTTCGACAATTTAACATATTAATCGATTATCGAAGATAAGTTAAAATAGCAATGTTATTTTTACATTTTAGGATAAACAAAAAATATTTAGGACATCTAGTTTTTTTTTTCTTGTGTAAAATTTAATCTTAAATAATGATTTAGTGAAAATTGATAAAGTGTGTCAAAAATTCAATTTAACTTCAGATAGGTGTATAACCTCTTGATACGATATGTTTTTCTAAAAGTAATTGTATTGCTCGTATAAACAAAAGATATTGAAAATACGTTTTTATAATATTTTCCTATCTTTTTTAATGTTCTTTTAAAGTAATGTTCTTTTGAACTAATTTATCTCTATAAATAAAGAAAAAACAACACAAATAAGAAAGTATTATTTGCATATGTTAAACATTTATTAGTTTTTAGCTTTATACATATACTTTGTTTTAGAGTAACATTATAAGTTTAAGATGTTTATATTTAGTGTGTTATTTTAAATAATTTCTTTTTAATAATACTATTTTATTAAATATTATTGTTATACTTCAAAATAAAGGTTGTTAGACGTTTTGTCTTAACATCACATTACTATTTAATTAGATTCAATTGAACTTCAATCCTTTATGTCAATTTAATCAAACTCAATTGAACTTCAATTTCATCTCGTGATCCTTTTGTTGTTTTTAAAATTAAAGGTTTATTATACTGAGAGAACTTAACATACTAAGATAAATGAATTTTCCTAACAAAATTTGTTAAAACTCTTGAGTAGAATACTTTACAATGAAAAACCAAAAACACATCGACTAACTCTGTAGATAACACAAATCACAATTAAACAGAATTAGACATAATCAAATTAAAGATAATTAAGTAAATTAATTCACAGCTTTTTTATCTTTCCATATAATCATTAACTATTTGATTAAAAATATAAAAAATTATAAAAAAAATATCAGTTTTTTATATCATATTCTTACTCCAACTTGTTCATATAATGATAACATCTCGTCATATAGAACAATTACACCATCTCGTTTTACACTCAAATTGTTCCAAATAATCTTTTTATATCAACATTATAATCAAAGATGTATAAACAATACAAAGATTTTCGAAGAGAAATGTAAGTTAGAAAGATTTGTACCACCATGTATGACTTGTAATTAGGAAAATTTTGGTAGCTTATTTCATTAGGTGTAGATTTATAATACCAACAATTCTAATTCATTAGTGTAATTTTAGAACTTTAAGAAAGGTGAGTGTTATTTATGATAGTTTTAAAAAGTAAATATATTTAAAAATTATAATAAGTGTAAATACCATTTTCTTAAAATTATAAAAAAAGATAATTATTATCCTAATTGAACGTTTAACTGAATAAATTGAAAACCGATCACTATGTCATTGCCTTCTAAGATTTTTTTTTTTCATAATTCAAGGAGACTTTTAAGTAAAAGACCAGACAACCGTTACCAAATAAAGTTTTTTTATTGAGGTTCTTCAATTAAATAAATAAAGTTTATTTTTTGTCTAGTTCAGGCAAGAAGCTATAAAACTATTTGATGGATGCTGATAGGCGTAGTAGTGGAAAATGAGTCAAACACTCAGACATGAACATACATATGATTGCTGGAAATAGTAAGATTAAAAACTCAATTATAATAAAAGGGTAAAATGCAATAGGAGCTGAATTCTCTGCAATCTGAAGGAAATGTATACTTCATCAATTTCAAAAGGAAAAATTTTTTTAACAAAGGAAAATTTTTTTTACCAACTTTTTTTTTAACAACTTTTTTTTTTGACAATTTCTTTTTTTTACAACTTTTTTTACGGATCCTGATCAGAAATATTCTTACAAACCAAAGTTATCAAAATGAAATTTTATTCCTCAGCAACCATTACTTGTATTTTACACCATCTTTCTGTAACATCAATCACACCCAAAATCCATACAAAACATAACACTGATTTTGAAGGAATTAACTAATTAAGCTTAACCAGAAATTTGAATGGCCTTGACTTCAGACTTCTTAACATCTTCCTTAGGAACAGTAACAGTAAGAACACCATTCTCCATAGAAGCCTTCACTTCATCCATTTTTGCATTCTCAGGCAATCTGAACCTCCTCAAGAACTTCCCACTGCTACGCTCCACGCGATGCCACGTGTCGTTCTTATTTTCCTTCTCAACGTTTCTCTCTCCGCTTATTTGAAGAACCTTATCATCTTCGATCTCAACCTTCACTTCCTCCTTCTTCAGTCCTGGAATCTCAGCCTTGAACACGTGTGCCTCTGGCGTCTCCTTCCAGTCCACACGTGTGCTCACAAATGCAGAATTTTCTCGACCAGATTCAGGGAAAGGAAAATCCTTGAAGGAATCCCACACATCCAGAGAGAATGGATCATAGACGTTGCTCCTTCGTCCACCGAACAAACTTGGGATTAGCGACATTCTTATGATTATAATATTTGGCAGATATTTAAATCTTTCCACAGGCTGTAGCGTGACCGTATTCAGTTAACTCTAGTGTTTGATGATGACTGAGAAACTGATGCAATGATATTTATAGGAAGTGCAAGGATAATGTAGAGTGTTCCAGAATATTCTGTTCTCATTTCCTTCATTCTTTCCGGTTCGACATCATTCTAAAAACTTCTAGACTTATTCCGCATTTCTATAAAGTTCCTGTGCTTTTCATTTTATTCTGTTAATTTTTATTTAATTATTTTTATCCACCCATTACAATGTATTATAGCAAAAAAATATTTTGAGAATTTTACTGGAATAAATATTTCATATAAAAATTCTCTGAAAATTTTACTGAAATAAATATTTTGAGAAATTTTTAAGAAAAAATAACATTCACAACAGAATTTCATGAAAAAATGATATATAAATTTTCTTAAGAAAAATGTATATTTCCACATATTGAGCTTATGAAACTTAATATATAGTTTTATGTAAAGTTGAAAATACAAAATTAAAGAGTAAATTTATTAGAAGGACTTCGTATGATACCACAAATATACAATAGAAATTTTAACATCACATAAATAACTTTATACGTAAATAATAAAATTCACATAAAGAAATATTTACATAAGTAATATTTGTTTTATTAATATTTTCAAATTAATGATATACAACTAAAATAAAGGAAAACATATAAATTTATATATGAATTTACAAAAAGAAAATATACAAAGATATTTTCAGAAAGATAATTAAAAAATTCATAAATTTATGAAACTCAAAAGTTACTTTATAATCATCTTACTTCATCAAAACCACTCAAACAATTAAATTCAAGGAAATTACTTAATTATGAAATCCCAAAAATCAGATTCAATCAATAAAAATTTTACTCATCTAACTCTTCTATCATTATTTTCAAATCAATTTCATAACATAACAATATCAACTATTAATAATTTCATAACATAACAATATCAACCATTAATAACTTCATAGTACAAAACCATTAATAAGGAAAGCTAGTTAATTTAATTATGATTTTTTATATATGAGATTGTTGTTTGGATGGTTACATGTGTGGGAAATTGCATGATTGATTTTTCTGCATTGATTTTATGCTTGCTGAAATCTGTAAATTAGTTGGAAGTCTTTTAAGATGTATTCTGTCACTGTTTGGTTCTGGTTTTAAGGAAGTGGAAAGGTGAAAATGAGACTTTGGGGTAGGGAGAGAATTTGGTCAGTGGAGAAAGTCTAGACAAGTTTCTTTAGACCTGTTAGAACCATTAAGCCTCTCTAAAATGTGTCAAAAGTGAAAAATGGATGTTTGGTCATTGAGTGGTGATTATGCATAATTTGGAATATGATACGAATTTCTTAGGATGATGTTAGAAAGGTTGAGGTATCCTTGGATAGGTGTAATTTGGTATATGAATCATGTTTGGAGGATTAGAAGTTGGGAAGTGGTAGGACTTGGTGAAGATAGTGGTTGATCATAATTGTGTAGCTATTCTGCAGAATTATGCAGATCGCCAAGTTTCATTCATTAATCGTTCGACTTTCTTCTTGTGTTCGGTTTTAACTGGGTTCTACTTTTGTAGAGCTTGAGTTAATGACCGACCAGTCTTGTACTCGTATTCTATTTTAGTCATAACGATCGTTCTTAGTGAGGTGTGTGGTCTCTTAATAGCAATCGGTTTTAGTGGGTTGTGGGATCTTTTAGTAGTGATAGGCCTTAGTGGGTGTTTGGTCTCTTAGTAGCAATCGATCTTAGTGGGTTGTGTGGTCTCTTAGTAACGATCGGTCTTAATGGGTTGTGTGGTCTGTTATTAGCGATCGATCTTAATGGATTGTGTGGTCTCTTAGTAACGCTCGTTCTTGTACTAGTGCTCGACCTTGTACTTGTACTAGTGCTCGGTCTTAATGGATTGTGTGGTCTTAAATGCGTTCGGCCTAAGTTATAGGTGTTCGATCTAAGCGTTCGGTCTAAACTTAGTATTTGGACTACTGGTAGTATTCGGTCATGATGTGGTACTTAGAATCCTCTAGTTGTCGGTCATTAATAGCACTCGATTTTCTCTTCATTGATATCTATTATTGACCGTTCGGTCTCCAACATTCACAGGGTGTTCGTTCTTATTCTACTATGTTGGTGATTTCTGTTTGGCCTATATGCATAGTTATTTCAGTGTGTTGTTTTAATTAATTGATCCAATTGCTTTGATGGCTTATGTATGTATTATCATAATGGTATAAAAAGGAAACGTATGGTATGATAATTGTAATATGGATGTGAAAGAGAATTCCAAGGAGGAATGTCTCAGTGATTTGGTATCAAGGTGGTGATAAAGTATGAATATGGACAACGAAATCCAAGACGTTCATCTTGACATTCTATAATGATTATCAAGTCTTAAGTAGAGATGGGTAAGTTATGTCGTGAGAATAGTAGGAGGTCCTAGCCTATAGGGTCATAGGTGAGTTATAACGGATTAACCCCGGGTGACAGCTGATAGTTTTTCAGTTACTACACCCTCGGATGCACGAACAGCCCAAGCTACAAATTCATACAATCCGGATGGTCAAATCAAGTGCTCGGTCATTGCATGATTATAAGTGTTGAATGTTACATGATTATGTATTTGTTGAACTTGCATAATAACTGTAATCAATTAAATAACTCTTGCTTACCTTTTTTTTCTATCTTGTTCATGTTTTCCATTTGGTATTCTGTATTTGTGATAATCACCTTGTGGATGTGAGCAGAGGGAGGTGAGTGTTTGTTGGAGGAAGCGCTAGATGTGAGGACCTGTGGTATAGTCTATAATCATTCGGTCATATATATATATATATATATATATATATAGTATGTATAGACCGTTCGGTCATGTATATAGTTTTGCAATTAGGGTAGACTTTTGTAATGTTTAAATTTATAGTTATATTGTGGATAAGTTAACTTTATTTCTAGAAACTGTTCTACAATATTATGGTGTGATGAATCTTAATTATATAGTTTTGACTATATTTTTGAGATGTTACATTAATGGTACCAGAACACCTCGTTCTTAAAATGACTTGGGAGTTGTGGGTTTGTCATGCCTTTCCTGTGAAAAGTTGAGTCTAAATGGTATATTCTACCATTTCCTACAAGTCTAGATGGTAAAATTGTGTATCTATCTGGAAGTTTTGAGAACAAAAAATGTCTTGATAAAAATAACGAGGATACAAACTTATGACTTTTACCAGAGATGATTTTCCTTTCTTAATTATGAAAGTTTGGGGTAAGAAAGAATTGGGGTTCTAAAGTTGTTTTCTATAGAAAATTTTGTCTTGTTCTTGTTTTTGTGGTAGTGTACTATGTTTTATAGTAGTAGAGGAATGCAAATTCAAGAATAACTTGACTTGTATACCTTCATTAGAATTGGTTTAAGTCTTTGAGACAATTACTTGCCTCGAAGATAAGGAATTAGGTTTAAATTTCGCAAAATAGGTAGAGATATTGGTAATCTAGAAGTTATTTTTTGTTTTGAGTAAAAAAGTTTTTAAGAAGAGTTAGAAGATCAGATATTATATGTTTCACAATAAAAATTGAGTTCAAAGGCTAGAATAAAATGAGCTTTGGTTAAGCATGAAGTAATAATAAGGTTTGGAAAATATATAAGAAGGGAAAGAAAGGTAGGAGAGAAACGAAGTCGAACGGTAAAATACAGGGAGTGATGGACAAAGAGGAGTGACCAAGCCAAACATTCATATAAGATAAATTACTTAATTAGCCACCGTTCTAGAGTTTAGTAGAAAATGTGGTTCTAAACTTTTAGCAAGGTCTTATTTTAAGATTGCTCTTTCAACACATTATTATTGGAACCGTGAAACTGCAAAGGTTTGTGCAGATACTGATAATAACGAAATTCTAAAAGCTATAGTTAAGAAAATGAGATTCTCAGCAATAGCTATCAATCGTGTAACAGAGCACAAATTACCCACAAATTGATTCACACAAGGTCCTAAACATAACAAAAAGACACGTGTTTCTACCGGAAAATATTTTGGTGGCTTAATCAGAGATTTCTGAATTTGGTGGAATCAGCCACACAAAAAATTCAGTTGCAAAGACAATGGCAAGAACAGCTAAATTCTTCTGCAATGAAGAAAAACTCATGGAAGTAGAAAGAAATATGGCTAAAAAATATGAGGCTTCTGAGTCTTCTTTCTCCCCTCCTCCTTTGATTCTGCAAACTCATCCCTCCAAAAGTTGATATTATCATCAGCGAATGCTATCCATTTTCAATTAAAAAAAACATAGGTAATTATAATACAACAAGTTAATTCAAGAGATATCTGTTACATTAACTTCTAACGCAAGTACATATATGAAGAAATTCTAAGACATTCTCAGGTGAAAGGTTCTTCAAATGATATTATATTTCTCAAGAACCATAACCATTGGTTACATTTTACTGTATTTTTATTGTGTCACTCACTCACAACATCCTCACCAAAACAAAAAGACCTTTTATTGTATCACTCACACACAAGTTCTTCAGCAGAACAAAAAAGACGCGATCATCAACAAAGTAACATTGCTTAACCAGAAATTTCAATGGACTTGACCTCAGGTTTCTTAATCTCTTCCTTAGGAACAGTGACAGTAAGAACCCCATCTTCCATTGAAGCCTTCACCTGATCAACTTTTGCATTCTCCGGCAATCTGAACCTCCTCAAGAACTTCCCACTGCTACGCTCCACACGATGCCACGTCTCGTTCTTATCTTCCTTCTCAACGTTCCTCTCTCCGCTTATCTGAAGAACCTTATCATCTTCCACCTCAACCTTCACTTCCTCCTTCTTCAGTCCCGGAATCTCAGCCTTGAACACGTGTGCCTCTGGCGTCTCCTTCCAATCCACACGGGTGCTCACAAATGCAGAATTTTGGCGAGAAAATTCGGGGAAGGAAGCAGAAAGAGAATTCTGGAAAGGGAAATCCTTGAAGGGATCCCACACGTCCATGGAAAAAGGATCAAAGACGTTGCTCCTTCGGCCAATGATACTTGGAATCAGAGACATCTTGAATTTCTATAACTAGACGAAATCCGAAAGCTGGAAAATTTAGTGAAATGGGAAACACGTAATTCTTTTCTTGTTCGATGATGTATAGAGGAACCGATGCGGTATTTATAGAAAGTGAAAGGATTATTTAGGATGTTCCAGAAAATTCTGTATTCCCTTTGGTTTCTTTTCGAAGCTTTCAGTTTCTTCCACAGACTTCTACTTTTACCCAGCATCATTGAGAAGGTTCAGTCTTTTATATACATCATTCTGTTTGTTTTTTAATGTTATTAGTGGAATTAAATTTAATATGTAAAAATAAATAATAATTTAAAAACAAAATATTAAATAATTATTTTAATTTAAGAAATAATAAATTTAAATTAATGGTTATTTAAAATATAAAAATATAATATAGATATTTTAATTTATTTTAAGATTAAAATATTGAAAAACAAGTATGTACCAAAATAAGAAGAATTCAGAATTTTGATCCAAGTAGTACAATACGTAGAACCGATAAAAGTCTAGGAAAACTTTTTTTTAACAATTCTTTTTAATAATTTTTTTATAATAGTCTACGTAATAATTTGTGATTGATTCGTTTCAAATATACGGACCAATAAAATAGTGACACGTAATCTATTGTTAAAAAATTGTTAAAAAAAGTTGTTAACATATCAT
Organism: Vigna umbellata; assembly: GCF_029865625.1. NCBI lineage: Eukaryota > Viridiplantae > Streptophyta > Magnoliopsida > Fabales > Fabaceae > Vigna > Vigna umbellata. The sequence goes on along the minus strand of NC_142165.1, from coordinate 51,444,487 downwards.
AGTCCAAAAGCCTAATATAGAATTCTATGTTATCCAAGAAACACGTATTGTCTTCTATTTAAGTTGGATAATGATACTTTTGACAATATTTTTTTGATAACATTTTAACATCAGTATCATTCTCTAATTGATCCAAAATTATTTCACAATCAATAATAATAATCCTAAACACCAACATAAACCAATTACAGAATGACACGTAAATGGTGTTAAAATATTGTTAAAATATCATTATCCATTTAAGTTTTAGTATATTTCATAACTTGTACTCTGTTGATATTGATCATGCCCCCAAATTATATTATTACAGAAAATTGTTACAATCACTTTTGTTTATTAGTTTCATAATTATTATTTTACATATGCTTAATTGCATAAATATATCACATTTTACGGTAATTTAATATATTGCAAAAGGATTTAAGTTTTTCTTGATATTATTGTACGTGCAAATTTATTTGTTCATGTGATTTGTTTTGAGTTGAAAGTCTTATGATATTATTATTTTATTATATTGTTTATATGATGAAAAGGATTAAGAGTGGTGGGAATAAAATATTTTAACTTTAAATATCTATTTTGCTGAAATAAAAAAAAAGTTAGTATTAGTTATTATCTATTTTAGTGAAAAATTATTAAATAAACTTTTAACATTTTTCAATGTAAAACTGATATTTAGTTGTTATACATTTTTAAGAACTATGAAAAGGTGGAAGTAAAGAGAAAAGGTTAACATTTTTTTTCCACTGAGACTATACATTAATTTTGAAATGTTTTTGAAGTTTTTAACAATGGGTTCTTGATGAAATGGTAACGGAGTGGTTCTTGATTTCCTCCTTAGATGATATTGTTGTACTGCTACAATTTCAAAACCTTTTTTTTAACATATATGTCCAAACTTTCCTAGTTCAATTATTAATGAAAAATAAGAAATACATTATGTTCTCAAGTATATTAGATTAAATTGAGCCACAAACATCTAAATATACTACTCCTAATTTCTCTATTTTCTATTTTTAAAAACTTCCTTTAGTTTGTTTGCATTGAGACACTCTTTACACATAGATTTAGGGATGTAAACCGTGGGTAAGCCATCAACCATTTCTCGTTGGCTTAGTTGAAATAAATCTTTAAAATTCAGATACCCAAATAGTAAATATCGTAAATGTCACGATCATTATGTTTTGTTCTCTGTAAAACATTAATGTTTGATAACATTCATCATGACACAAAATGTCCTATTCTAAGACAGATGTGTTTGGATTATGAATCCTTTGTTTCGATCAAATATGTTGAGATAGTTATCCTACATCTTTGTAACAAACCCTTTATGTAAGTTGATTTAAATTGAGCAAGTTTATCTTCAGTTCTAGCACATACAACATCTCTTCAATCACAACTTTTCTTTAATTACCATCTTTAAGTTTATCCTTCTAAATCTCTTTGTTGTTAGGCTTCTATCATTAGAAAATTTAATCTATCCTTACACAATTTCATTTATTTTCAAAAATCATTCATTTCTCTTCTAATTATGAGTTGAACAACCTAAATCCAAGTATCAAATTTATCTTCTGATTGATTGTAATTTTTTTAGCCATCAACATCATCTGGTTGACATATCATCCTAGGTCGAATGAACTTTGTTTTTGGTTTGTTTTTCACTTCATCTCCTTTCTAACATTATTTTGGCAAAATGATGTCAAATCTTTTACAATTGTTGTATCTCATGTTTTTATCAAATTTTCATTTCTTTTCTCCATAATGGTGCAAGACTTGTAATTCTTGTATTTGTTAGAAGCACTAAAATCTCCGCTTTGTTGTTTTTGTAATTTTTATGTTTTGGAAATTATTTTTGCTAACATTCTTGGACCTTTTTTTGTCTTTATACTGAAATTGTGTCCGTAGCAAATGGTCTACATTCATTATTCATGTGTTTCAAATGTGTTTCAATGAATGTTGTAGTTCTCAATCTCATAATCTCTAAATCATATGTTTCTTCAATGGCTACAACCACGTGGTCAAATTTTGGTGGCAACATTCTCAGAACACATTAGTTTAAAAAACTATTCCTACGTACCCACATAACATTTACATTCCTCCTACCCACATAACATTTACATGTTCATGCATTTTGTCAAAATAATATGCCACCATAATCTACCACACTTTATTCTCATGCATAGTCAACAATTCAAATTGTCTTTACAGGTCCTGTAACCTCACTTTCTTATTCTTATCACCGTTACCATAAGCCTTTATCAAAGTCTCGGCAATATAGATTCCTTTAATATTTTATTGAAATTTTTTAAACTTACACATTGATATATCAAGATTTTGTTGCAAATTGTGATTTCTTTTTCTTTTTATCAGAAGCCTTCTGCTACCCCTTCAACTACTGCCAATCATCAAACATATTGGCATCTAAACTACTGCCAATCATCAAACATATTGGCATAAAAAATTGGCAATATCCCCTTTATCATTCTTACAAACCAAAGTTATCAAAATGAAATTTTATTCCTCAGCAACCATTACTTGTATTTTACACCATCTCTCTGTAACATCAATCACACCCAAAATTCATACAAAACATGACACTCGATTTTGAAGGAAGTAATTAATTAAACTTAACCAGAAATTTCAATGGCCTTGACGTCAGACTTCTTAACATCTTCCTTCGGAACAGTGACAGTAAGAACACCATTCTCCATAGAAGCCTTCACTTCATCCATTTTTGCATTCTCAGGCAATCTGAACCTCCTCAAGAACTTCCCACTGCTACGCTCCACACGATGCCACGTATCGTTCTTATCTTCCTTCTCAACGTTTCTCTCACCGCTTATCTGAAGAACCTTATCATCTTCGATCTCAACCTTCACTTCCTCCTTCTTCAGTCCTGGAATCTCAGCCTTGAACACGTGTGCCTCTGGCGTCTCCTTCCAGTCCACACGTGTGCTCACAAATGCAGAATTTTCTCGACCAGATTCAGGGAAAGGAAAATCCTTGAAGGGATCCCACACATCCAGAGAGAATGGATCAAAGACGTTGCTCCTTTGTCCACCGAAAAAACTTGGAATTAGCGACATTCTTATGATTATAGTACTTGGCAGAGATTTAAATCTTCACACAGTCTGTAGCGTGATCGTACTCAGGTAACTCTCTTTCTGTTTGATGATGATGTCTGAGGAACTGATCCAATAATATTTATACGAAGTGAAAGAATAGTATGGGACGTTCCAGATATTCTGTTCTCATTCCCTTCATTCTTTCCGGTTCGATATCACTCTAAAAACTTCTGGATTTCTTCCGCATTTCTAGAACATTCCTGTCTTTTTCATATTTTTGTGTTATTTTTATTTATATTACTTTTATCCACGCGTTACAATATATTATAACAAAAAAAAAATATTTTGAGAATTTTACTGTAATAAATATTTCATATAAAAATTCTCTCCAAATTTTACTAAAATAAATATTTTGAGAAATTAAGAAAAAAAATTCACAACAGAATTTCATGAAAAAATTATATAGTAAATTTACTTAAGAAAATTGTATATTTTCACATATTGAGCTTATGAAACTTAATATATAGTTTTATGTAAAGTTGAAAATACAAAATTAAAGAGTAAATTTATCAGAAGGACTTGGTATGATATACCACAAATATAATACAATAGAAAATTTTAACATGACATAAATAATTTTATACGCAAATAATAAAATTCACATAAAAAAATATTTACATAAGTAATATTTGTTTTATTAATATTTTCAAATTAATGATATAGGTCTAAAATAAAGGAAAACATATAAATTTATATGTGATTTTATAAAAAGAAAATATACAAAGATATTTTCAGAGAGATAATTAAAAAATTCATACATTTTATGAAACTCTATAAATTTATTTTAGAGTTTAGGATTTAGGATTTATGGTTTATGTATAAAATATTACTTTATACTCTATAATGTAAAATTTATTTATGAGTTTGTTCAGATGGAATATTTAAGGGTATGTGAGATTTAATTGGTGAATATTGAAGTAACAAATTAAATGAGTTTGTTATTAAATATTTCATAATTAAGTTAATATTTTAAAAACATCCCAGAAAATCATATATAAAATATAAACAGGTAATTAATGGATCTAACTTAATAAACAGTAAAGTGCACTTGTCGCTAAAAATCTTTTTAACTTTTCTGTTTTGTTTTTATTGACGTAATGTTGAATTTAAATATAGTCATCTGAGCTTTAGGTTTTACGGTCAGCATAGCTTGAGTCGTCTAATGAGCATCATCGATCATACATTGATGGTTTCATCTTATGATCTTTCTCTTTTGGTATTTTTTATATTGACTTCTTTATTCATCTGGTCAACTTACATTTGATTTGTCTAATAAGTAACTTTATCTTACTGCCTTTGGTAAAACTCTTTGCTCTCCACATGTTGACTAGTATTGTATAATTCTCACTTTTTTTACAAATGTACTTTTGATAAAGTTTATTTTAACTATGAACACATATTAAATATATAATCATCAACTTTATGATTGACATATACCTTTGTCAAAAAACTTTAGAGTGATATCGAACCGGAAATAATATAAATAAAAATAACACAAAAATATGAAAAAGACAGGAATGTTCTAGAAATGCGGAAGAAATCCAGAAGTTTTTAGAGTGATATCGAACCGGAAAGAATGAAGGGAATGAGAACAGAATATCTGGAACGTCCCATACTATTCTTTCACTTCGTATAAATATTATTGGATCAGTTCCTCAGACATCATCATCAAACAGAAAGAGAGTTACCTGAGTACGATCACGCTACAGACTGTGTGAAGATTTAAATCTCTGCCAAGTACTATAATCATAAGAATGTCGCTAATTCCAAGTTTTTTCGGTGGACAAAGGAGCAACGTCTTTGATCCATTCTCTCTGGATGTGTGGGATCCCTTCAAGGATTTTCCTTTCCCTGAATCTGGTCGAGAAAATTCTGCATTTGTGAGCACACGTGTGGACTGGAAGGAGACGCCAGAGGCACACGTGTTCAAGGCTGAGATTCCAGGACTGAAGAAGGAGGAAGTGAAGGTTGAGATCGAAGATGATAAGGTTCTTCAGATAAGCGGTGAGAGAAACGTTGAGAAGGAAGATAAGAACGATACGTGGCATCGTGTGGAGCGTAGCAGTGGGAAGTTCTTGAGGAGGTTCAGATTGCCTGAGAATGCAAAAATGGATGAAGTGAAGGCTTCTATGGAGAATGGTGTTCTTACTGTCACTGTTCCGAAGGAAGATGTTAAGAAGTCTGACGTCAAGGCCATTGAAATTTCTGGTTAAGTTTAATTAATTACTTCCTTCAAAATCGAGTGTCATGTTTTGTATGAATTTTGGGTGTGATTGATGTTACAGAGAGATGGTGTAAAATACAAGTAATGGTTGCTGAGGAATAAAATTTCATTTTGATAACTTTGGTTTGTAAGAATGATAAAGGGGATATTGCCAATTTTTTATGCCAATATGTTTGATGATTGGCAGTAGTTTAGATGCCAATATGTTTGATGATTGGCAGTAGTTGAAGGGGTAGCAGAAGGCTTCTGATAAAAAGAAAAAGAAATCACAATTTGCAACAAAATCTTGATATATCAATGTGTAAGTTTAAAAAATTTCAATAAAATATTAAAGGAATCTATATTGCCGAGACTTTGATAAAGGCTTATGGTAACGGTGATAAGAATAAGAAAGTGAGGTTACAGGACCTGTAAAGACAATTTGAATTGTTGACTATGCATGAGAATAAAGTGTGGTAGATTATGGTGGCATATTATTTTGACAAAATGCATGAACATGTAAATGTTATGTGGGTAGGAGGAATGTAAATGTTATGTGGGTACGTAGGAATAGTTTTTTAAACTAATGTGTTCTGAGAATGTTGCCACCAAAATTTGACCACGTGGTTGTAGCCATTGAAGAAACATATGATTTAGAGATTATGAGATTGAGAACTACAACATTCATTGAAACACATTTGAAACACATGAATAATGAATGTAGACCATTTGCTACGGACACAATTTCAGTATAAAGACAAAAAAAGGTCCAAGAATGTTAGCAAAAATAATTTCCAAAACATAAAAATTACAAAAACAACAAAGCGGAGATTTTAGTGCTTCTAACAAATACAAGAATTACAAGTCTTGCACCATTATGGAGAAAAGAAATGAAAATTTGATAAAAACATGAGATACAACAATTGTAAAAGATTTGACATCATTTTGCCAAAATAATGTTAGAAAGGAGATGAAGTGAAAAACAAACCAAAAACAAAGTTCATTCGACCTAGGATGATATGTCAACCAGATGATGTTGATGGCTAAAAAAATTACAATCAATCAGAAGATAAATTTGATACTTGGATTTAGGTTGTTCAACTCATAATTAGAAGAGAAATGAATGATTTTTGAAAATAAATGAAATTGTGTAAGGATAGATTAAATTTTCTAATGATAGAAGCCTAACAACAAAGAGATTTAGAAGGATAAACTTAAAGATGGTAATTAAAGAAAAGTTGTGATTGAAGAGATGTTGTATGTGCTAGAACTGAAGATAAACTTGCTCAATTTAAATCAACTTACATAAAGGGTTTGTTACAAAGATGTAGGATAACTATCTCAACATATTTGATCGAAACAAAGGATTCATAATCCAAACACATCTGTCTTAGAATAGGACATTTTGTGTCATGATGAATGTTATCAAACATTAATGTTTTACAGAGAACAAAACATAATGATCGTGACATTTACGATATTTACTATTTGGGTATCTGAATTTTAAAGATTTATTTCAACTAAGCCAACGAGAAATGGTTGATGGCTTACCCACGGTTTACATCCCTAAATCTATGTGTAAAGAGTGTCTCAATGCAAACAAACTAAAGGAAGTTTTTAAAAATAGAAAATAGAGAAATTAGGAGTAGTATATTTAGATGTTTGTGGCTCAATTTAATCTAATATACTTGAGAACATAATGTATTTCTTATTTTTCATTAATAATTGAACTAGGAAAGTTTGGACATATATGTTAAAAAAAAGGTTTTGAAATTGTAGCAGTACAACAATATCATCTAAGGAGGAAATCAAGAACCACTCCGTTACCATTTCATCAAGAACCCATTGTTAAAAACTTCAAAAACATTTCAAAATTAATGTATAGTCTCAGTGGAAAAAAAATGTTAACCTTTTCTCTTTACTTCCACCTTTTCATAGTTCTTAAAAATGTATAACAACTAAATATCAGTTTTACATTGAAAAATGTTAAAAGTTTATTTAATAATTTTTCACTAAAATAGATAATAACTAATACTAACTTTTTTTTTATTTCAGCAAAATAGATATTTAAAGTTAAAATATTTTATTCCCACCACTCTTAATCCTTTTCATCATATAAACAATATAATAAAATAATAATATCATAAGACTTTCAACTCAAAACAAATCACATGAACAAATAAATTTGCACGTACAATAATATCAAGAAAAACTTAAATCCTTTTGCAATATATTAAATTACCGTAAAATGTGATATATTTATGCAATTAAGCATATGTAAAATAATAATTATGAAACTAATAAACAAAAGTGATTGTAACAATTTTCTGTAATAATATAATTTGGGGGCATGATCAATATCAACAGAGTACAAGTTATGAAATATACTAAAACTTAAATGGATAATGATATTTTAACAATATTTTAACACCATTTACGTGTCATTCTGTAATTGGTTTATGTTGGTGTTTAGGATTATTATTATTGATTGTGAAATAATTTTGGATCAATTAGAGAATGATACTGATGTTAAAATGTTATCAAAAAAATATTGTCAAAAGTATCATTATCCAACTTAAATAGAAGACAATACGTGTTTCTTGGATAACATAGAATTCTATATTAGGCTTTTGGACTATGATATGTTAACAACTTTTTTTAACAATTTTTTAACAATAGATTACGTGTCACTATTTTATTGGTCCGTATATTTGAAACGAATCAATCACAAATTATTACGTAGACTATTATAAAAAAATTATTAAAAAGAATTGTTAAAAAAAAGTTTTCCTAGACTTTTATCGGTTCTACGTATTGTACTACTTGGATCAAAATTCTGAATTCTTCTTATTTTGGTACATACTTGTTTTTCAATATTTTAATCTTAAAATAAATTAAAATATCTATATTATATTTTTATATTTTAAATAACCATTAATTTAAATTTATTATTTCTTAAATTAAAATAATTATTTAATATTTTGTTTTTAAATTATTATTTATTTTTACATATTAAATTTAATTCCACTAATAACATTAAAAAACAAACAGAATGATGTATATAAAAGACTGAACCTTCTCAATGATGCTGGGTAAAAGTAGAAGTCTGTGGAAGAAACTGAAAGCTTCGAAAAGAAACCAAAGGGAATACAGAATTTTCTGGAACATCCTAAATAATCCTTTCACTTTCTATAAATACCGCATCGGTTCCTCTATACATCATCGAACAAGAAAAGAATTACGTGTTTCCCATTTCACTAAATTTTCCAGCTTTCGGATTTCGTCTAGTTATAGAAATTCAAGATGTCTCTGATTCCAAGTATCATTGGCCGAAGGAGCAACGTCTTTGATCCTTTTTCCATGGACGTGTGGGATCCCTTCAAGGATTTCCCTTTCCAGAATTCTCTTTCTGCTTCCTTCCCCGAATTTTCTCGCCAAAATTCTGCATTTGTGAGCACCCGTGTGGATTGGAAGGAGACGCCAGAGGCACACGTGTTCAAGGCTGAGATTCCGGGACTGAAGAAGGAGGAAGTGAAGGTTGAGGTGGAAGATGATAAGGTTCTTCAGATAAGCGGAGAGAGGAACGTTGAGAAGGAAGATAAGAACGAGACGTGGCATCGTGTGGAGCGTAGCAGTGGGAAGTTCTTGAGGAGGTTCAGATTGCCGGAGAATGCAAAAGTTGATCAGGTGAAGGCTTCAATGGAAGATGGGGTTCTTACTGTCACTGTTCCTAAGGAAGAGATTAAGAAACCTGAGGTCAAGTCCATTGAAATTTCTGGTTAAGCAATGTTACTTTGTTGATGATCGCGTCTTTTTTGTTCTGCTGAAGAACTTGTGTGTGAGTGATACAATAAAAGGTCTTTTTGTTTTGGTGAGGATGTTGTGAGTGAGTGACACAATAAAAATACAGTAAAATGTAACCAATGGTTATGGTTCTTGAGAAATATAATATCATTTGAAGAACCTTTCACCTGAGAATGTCTTAGAATTTCTTCATATATGTACTTGCGTTAGAAGTTAATGTAACAGATATCTCTTGAATTAACTTGTTGTATTATAATTACCTATGTTTTTTTTAATTGAAAATGGATAGCATTCGCTGATGATAATATCAACTTTTGGAGGGATGAGTTTGCAGAATCAAAGGAGGAGGGGAGAAAGAAGACTCAGAAGCCTCATATTTTTTAGCCATATTTCTTTCTACTTCCATGAGTTTTTCTTCATTGCAGAAGAATTTAGCTGTTCTTGCCATTGTCTTTGCAACTGAATTTTTTGTGTGGCTGATTCCACCAAATTCAGAAATCTCTGATTAAGCCACCAAAATATTTTCCGGTAGAAACACGTGTCTTTTTGTTATGTTTAGGACCTTGTGTGAATCAATTTGTGGGTAATTTGTGCTCTGTTACACGATTGATAGCTATTGCTGAGAATCTCATTTTCTTAACTATAGCTTTTAGAATTTCGTTATTATCAGTATCTGCACAAACCTTTGCAGTTTCACGGTTCCAATAATAATGTGTTGAAAGAGCAATCTTAAAATAAGACCTTGCTAAAAGTTTAGAACCACATTTTCTACTAAACTCTAGAACGGTGGCTAATTAAGTAATTTATCTTATATGAATGTTTGGCTTGGTCACTCCTCTTTGTCCATCACTCCCTGTATTTTACCGTTCGACTTCGTTTCTCTCCTACCTTTCTTTCCCTTCTTATATATTTTCCAAACCTTATTATTACTTCATGCTTAACCAAAGCTCATTTTATTCTAGCCTTTGAACTCAATTTTTATTGTGAAACATATAATATCTGATCTTCTAACTCTTCTTAAAAACTTTTTTACTCAAAACAAAAAATAACTTCTAGATTACCAATATCTCTACCTATTTTGCGAAATTTAAACCTAATTCCTTATCTTCGAGGCAAGTAATTGTCTCAAAGACTTAAACCAATTCTAATGAAGGTATACAAGTCAAGTTATTCTTGAATTTGCATTCCTCTACTACTATAAAACATAGTACACTACCACAAAAACAAGAACAAGACAAAATTTTCTATAGAAAACAACTTTAGAACCCCAATTCTTTCTTACCCCAAACTTTCATAATTAAGAAAGGAAAATCATCTCTGGTAAAAGTCATAAGTTTGTATCCTCGTTATTTTTATCAAGACATTTTTTGTTCTCAAAACTTCCAGATAGATACACAATTTTACCATCTAGACTTGTAGGAAATGGTAGAATATACCATTTAGACTCAACTTTTCACAGGAAAGGCATGACAAACCCACAACTCCCAAGTCATTTTAAGAACGAGGTGTTCTGGTACCATTAATGTAACATCTCAAAAATATAGTCAAAACTATATAATTAAGATTCATCACACCATAATATTGTAGAACAGTTTCTAGAAATAAAGTTAACTTATCCACAATATAACTATAAATTTAAACATTACAAAAGTCTACCCTAATTGCAAAACTATATACATGACCGAACGGTCTATACATACTATATATATATATATATATATATATATATATATATATATATATATGACCGAATGATTATAGACTATACCACAGGTCCTCACATCTAGCGCTTCCTCCAACAAACACTCACCTCCCTCTGCTCACATCCACAAGGTGATTATCACAAATACAGAATACCAAATGGAAAACATGAACAAGATAGAAAAAAAAGGTAAGCAAGAGTTATTTAATTGATTACAGTTATTATGCAAGTTCAACAAATACATAATCATGTAACATTCAACACTTATAATCATGCAATGACCGAGCACTTGATTTGACCATCCGGATTGTATGAATTTGTAGCTTGGGCTGTTCGTGCATCCGAGGGTGTAGTAACTGAAAAACTATCAGCTGTCACCCGGGGTTAATCCGTTATAACTCACCTATGACCCTATAGGCTAGGACCTCCTACTATTCTCACGACATAACTTACCCATCTCTACTTAAGACTTGATAATCATTATAGAATGTCAAGATGAACGTCTTGGATTTCGTTGTCCATATTCATACTTTATCACCACCTTGATACCAAATCACTGAGACATTCCTCCTTGGAATTCTCTTTCACATCCATATTACAATTATCATACCATACGTTTCCTTTTTATACCATTATGATAATACATACATAAGCCATCAAAGCAATTGGATCAATTAATTAAAACAACACACTGAAATAACTATGCATATAGGCCAAACAGAAATCACCAACATAGTAGAATAAGAACGAACACCCTGTGAATGTTGGAGACCGAACGGTCAATAATAGATATCGATGAAGAGAAAATCGAGTGCTATTAATGACCGACAACTAGAGGATTCTAAGTACCACATCATGACCGAATACTACCAGTAGTCCAAATACTAAGTTTAGACCGAACGCTTAGATCGAACACCTATAACTTAGGCCGAACGCATTTAAGACCACACAATCCATTAAGACCGAGCACTAGTACAAGTACAAGGTCGAGCACTAGTACAAGAACGAGCGTTACTAAGAGACCACACAATCCATTAAGATCGATCGCTAATAACAGACCACACAACCCATTAAGACCGATCGTTACTAAGAGACCACACAACCCACTAAGATCGATTGCTACTAAGAGACCAAACACCCACTAAGGCCTATCACTACTAAAAGATCCCACAACCCACTAAAACCGATTGCTATTAAGAGACCACACACCTCACTAAGAACGATCGTTATGACTAAAATAGAATACGAGTACAAGACTGGTCGGTCATTAACTCAAGCTCTACAAAAGTAGAACCCAGTTAAAACCGAACACAAGAAGAAAGTCGAACGATTAATGAATGAAACTTGGCGATCTGCATAATTCTGCAGAATAGCTACACAATTATGATCAACCACTATCTTCACCAAGTCCTACCACTTCCCAACTTCTAATCCTCCAAACATGATTCATATACCAAATTACACCTATCCAAGGATACCTCAACCTTTCTAACATCATCCTAAGAAATTCGTATCATATTCCAAATTATGCATAATCACCACTCAATGACCAAACATCCATTTTTCACTTTTGACACATTTTAGAGAGGCTTAATGGTTCTAACAGGTCTAAAGAAACTTGTCTAGACTTTCTCCACTGACCAAATTCTCTCCCTACCCCAAAGTCTCATTTTCACCTTTCCACTTCCTTAAAACCAGAACCAAACAGTGACAGAATACATCTTAAAAGACTTCCAACTAATTTACAGATTTCAGCAAGCATAAAATCAATGCAGAAAAATCAATCATGCAATTTCCCACACATGTAACCATCCAAACAACAATCTCATATATAAAAAATCATAATTAAATTAACTAGCTTTCCTTATTAATGGTTTTGTACTATGAAGTTATTAATGGTTGATATTGTTATGTTATGAAATTATTAATAGTTGATATTGTTATGTTATGAAATTGATTTGAAAATAATGATAGAAGAGTTAGATGAGTAAAATTTTTATTGATTGAATCTGATTTTTGGGATTTCATAATTAAGTAATTTCCTTGAATTTAATTGTTTGAGTGGTTTTGATGAAGTAAGATGATTATAAAGTAACTTTTGAGTTTCATAAATTTATGAATTTTTTAATTATCTTTCTGAAAATATCTTTGTATATTTTCTTTTTGTAAATTCATATATAAATTTATATGTTTTCCTTTATTTTAGTTGTATATCATTAATTTGAAAATATTAATAAAACAAATATTACTTATGTAAATATTTCTTTATGTGAATTTTATTATTTACGTATAAAGTTATTTATGTGATGTTAAAATTTCTATTGTATATTTGTGGTATCATACGAAGTCCTTCTAATAAATTTACTCTTTAATTTTGTATTTTCAACTTTACATAAAACTATATATTAAGTTTCATAAGCTCAATATGTGGAAATATACATTTTTCTTAAGAAAATTTATATATCATTTTTTCATGAAATTCTGTTGTGAATGTTATTTTTTCTTAAAAATTTCTCAAAATATTTATTTCAGTAAAATTTTCAGAGAATTTTTATATGAAATATTTATTCCAGTAAAATTCTCAAAATATTTTTTTGCTATAATACATTGTAATGGGTGGATAAAAATAATTAAATAAAAATTAACAGAATAAAATGAAAAGCACAGGAACTTTATAGAAATGCGGAATAAGTCTAGAAGTTTTTAGAATGATGTCGAACCGGAAAGAATGAAGGAAATGAGAACAGAATATTCTGGAACACTCTACATTATCCTTGCACTTCCTATAAATATCATTGCATCAGTTTCTCAGTCATCATCAAACACTAGAGTTAACTGAATACGGTCACGCTACAGCCTGTGGAAAGATTTAAATATCTGCCAAATATTATAATCATAAGAATGTCGCTAATCCCAAGTTTGTTCGGTGGACGAAGGAGCAACGTCTATGATCCATTCTCTCTGGATGTGTGGGATTCCTTCAAGGATTTTCCTTTCCCTGAATCTGGTCGAGAAAATTCTGCATTTGTGAGCACACGTGTGGACTGGAAGGAGACGCCAGAGGCACACGTGTTCAAGGCTGAGATTCCAGGACTGAAGAAGGAGGAAGTGAAGGTTGAGATCGAAGATGATAAGGTTCTTCAAATAAGCGGAGAGAGAAACGTTGAGAAGGAAAATAAGAACGACACGTGGCATCGCGTGGAGCGTAGCAGTGGGAAGTTCTTGAGGAGGTTCAGATTGCCTGAGAATGCAAAAATGGATGAAGTGAAGGCTTCTATGGAGAATGGTGTTCTTACTGTTACTGTTCCTAAGGAAGATGTTAAGAAGTCTGAAGTCAAGGCCATTCAAATTTCTGGTTAAGCTTAATTAGTTAATTCCTTCAAAATCAGTGTTATGTTTTGTATGGATTTTGGGTGTGATTGATGTTACAGAAAGATGGTGTAAAATACAAGTAATGGTTGCTGAGGAATAAAATTTCATTTTGATAACTTTGGTTTGTAAGAATATTTCTGATCAGGATCCGTAAAAAAAGTTGTAAAAAAAAGAAATTGTCAAAAAAAAAAGTTGTTAAAAAAAAAGTTGGTAAAAAAAATTTTCCTTTGTTAAAAAAATTTTTCCTTTTGAAATTGATGAAGTATACATTTCCTTCAGATTGCAGAGAATTCAGCTCCTATTGCATTTTACCCTTTTATTATAATTGAGTTTTTAATCTTACTATTTCCAGCAATCATATGTATGTTCATGTCTGAGTGTTTGACTCATTTTCCACTACTACGCCTATCAGCATCCATCAAATAGTTTTATAGCTTCTTGCCTGAACTAGACAAAAAATAAACTTTATTTATTTAATTGAAGAACCTCAATAAAAAAACTTTATTTGGTAACGGTTGTCTGGTCTTTTACTTAAAAGTCTCCTTGAATTATGAAAAAAAAAAATCTTAGAAGGCAATGACATAGTGATCGGTTTTCAATTTATTCAGTTAAACGTTCAATTAGGATAATAATTATCTTTTTTTATAATTTTAAGAAAATGGTATTTACACTTATTATAATTTTTAAATATATTTACTTTTTAAAACTATCATAAATAACACTCACCTTTCTTAAAGTTCTAAAATTACACTAATGAATTAGAATTGTTGGTATTATAAATCTACACCTAATGAAATAAGCTACCAAAATTTTCCTAATTACAAGTCATACATGGTGGTACAAATCTTTCTAACTTACATTTCTCTTCGAAAATCTTTGTATTGTTTATACATCTTTGATTATAATGTTGATATAAAAAGATTATTTGGAACAATTTGAGTGTAAAACGAGATGGTGTAATTGTTCTATATGACGAGATGTTATCATTATATGAACAAGTTGGAGTAAGAATATGATATAAAAAACTGATATTTTTTTTATAATTTTTTATATTTTTAATCAAATAGTTAATGATTATATGGAAAGATAAAAAAGCTGTGAATTAATTTACTTAATTATCTTTAATTTGATTATGTCTAATTCTGTTTAATTGTGATTTGTGTTATCTACAGAGTTAGTCGATGTGTTTTTGGTTTTTCATTGTAAAGTATTCTACTCAAGAGTTTTAACAAATTTTGTTAGGAAAATTCATTTATCTTAGTATGTTAAGTTCTCTCAGTATAATAAACCTTTAATTTTAAAAACAACAAAAGGATCACGAGATGAAATTGAAGTTCAATTGAGTTTGATTAAATTGACATAAAGGATTGAAGTTCAATTGAATCTAATTAAATAGTAATGTGATGTTAAGACAAAACGTCTAACAACCTTTATTTTGAAGTATAACAATAATATTTAATAAAATAGTATTATTAAAAAGAAATTATTTAAAATAACACACTAAATATAAACATCTTAAACTTATAATGTTACTCTAAAACAAAGTATATGTATAAAGCTAAAAACTAATAAATGTTTAACATATGCAAATAATACTTTCTTATTTGTGTTGTTTTTTCTTTATTTATAGAGATAAATTAGTTCAAAAGAACATTACTTTAAAAGAACATTAAAAAAGATAGGAAAATATTATAAAAACGTATTTTCAATATCTTTTGTTTATACGAGCAATACAATTACTTTTAGAAAAACATATCGTATCAAGAGGTTATACACCTATCTGAAGTTAAATTGAATTTTTGACACACTTTATCAATTTTCACTAAATCATTATTTAAGATTAAATTTTACACAAGAAAAAAAAAACTAGATGTCCTAAATATTTTTTGTTTATCCTAAAATGTAAAAATAACATTGCTATTTTAACTTATCTTCGATAATCGATTAATATGTTAAATTGTCGAAAACTATTTATTCTCTATTTTAATAAATTATACCACTTATCTTATCGCAAACATGCCTTGTCTTTCAATTTAACAATTTTGTAAAATTTTCAAAATTCTTGAATATACAGTTCAATTCTCTTTTTAAAGTATTTAACAGGAAATATATATGTGACTTGTGAGATCACGTGATACGTTTTTAAATCTGATTGGTTTTCTTATTCAAATTTTGTTATTTTTAAACTTAATCATTCATTTGGAAGTTTGATTTTATGACATGATAAAGAAAATTGTACATATTACAGCTACATTCAAATTTTAAGGTTGGAGCAACGTGACCGTGACTTAAAACTAGATAATATTCCTTTTAAATTCAATAACATTAATACTATCAATCTAACTAAAAATGTAATTCAATATTCTAAAGCATTTTACAAGTAAGTATTTTGAAATTAAATATCATTTTATTAAAGTTCACATTAAAAAAAATTATGATCGAATTTGTGAATATATGAAATTAATTTGTTTAGTAGATAAATTTTATTTTAAGAAGAGATCTTGCCATGGTCCATATGTCTAATGTTTCTCGAGTCAATTCATGCAAATTTTGTGATCCATTGTATTTCATGTATCCAAAGTTTGTATCAGTTAAAAATTCTCTTAAGTTATCATATTTTAGAAATGTATAATTGAAATCAAACTTTGTATTTCTATTAATATTACTTCTTCATTTGATGTTCAACATTCTTCTGCATCACAAAAAAAAAAAAAAAAAAAAAAAAAAACTCAGATCCAAATTCAGAACACATAAGGGCAATCATCCTCTTAATGAAGCAGATTCCCTTTACCAAAAGGTATGATCAAAACGAAATTTTATTTCTCAATATATGTTAAAAAAAAGGTTTTGAAATTGTAGCAGTACAACAATATCATCTAAGGAGGAAATCAAGAACCACTCCGTTACCATTTCATCAAGAACCCATTGTTAAAAACTTCAAAAACATTTCAAAATTAATGTATAGTCTCAGTGGAAAAAAAATGTTAACCTTTTCTCTTTACTTCCACCTTTTCATAGTTCTTAAAAATGTATAACAACTAAATATCAGTTTTACATTGAAAAATGTTAAAAGTTTATTTAATAATTTTTCACTAAAATAGATAATAACTAATACTAACTTTTTTTTTATTTCAGCAAAATAGATATTTAAAGTTAAAATATTTTATTCCCACCACTCTTAATCCTTTTCATCATATAAACAATATAATAAAATAATAATATCATAAGACTTTCAACTCAAAACAAATCACATGAACAAATAAATTTGCACGTACAATAATATCAAGAAAAACTTAAATCCTTTTGCAATATATTAAATTACCGTAAAATGTGATATATTTATGCAATTAAGCATATGTAAAATAATAATTATGAAACTAATAAACAAAAGTGATTGTAACAATTTTCTGTAATAATATAATTTGGGGGCATGATCAATATCAACAGAGTACAAGTTATGAAATATACTAAAACTTAAATGGATAATGATATTTTAACAATATTTTAACACCATTTACGTGTCATTCTGTAATTGGTTTATGTTGGTGTTTAGGATTATTATTATTGATTGTGAAATAATTTTGGATCAATTAGAGAATGATACTGATGTTAAAATGTTATCAAAAAAATATTGTCAAAAGTATCATTATCCAACTTAAATAGAAGACAATACGTGTTTCTTGGATAACATAGAATTCTATATTAGGCTTTTGGACTATGATATGTTAACAACTTTTTTTAACAATTTTTTAACAATAGATTACGTGTCACTATTTTATTGGTCCGTATATTTGAAACGAATCAATCACAAATTATTACGTAGACTATTATAAAAAAATTATTAAAAAGAATTGTTAAAAAAAAGTTTTCCTAGACTTTTATCGGTTCTACGTATTGTACTACTTGGATCAAAATTCTGAATTCTTCTTATTTTGGTACATACTTGTTTTTCAATATTTTAATCTTAAAATAAATTAAAATATCTATATTATATTTTTATATTTTAAATAACCATTAATTTAAATTTATTATTTCTTAAATTAAAATAATTATTTAATATTTTGTTTTTAAATTATTATTTATTTTTACATATTAAATTTAATTCCACTAATAACATTAAAAAACAAACAGAATGATGTATATAAAAGACTGAACCTTCTCAATGATGCTGGGTAAAAGTAGAAGTCTGTGGAAGAAACTGAAAGCTTCGAAAAGAAACCAAAGGGAATACAGAATTTTCTGGAACATCCTAAATAATCCTTTCACTTTCTATAAATACCGCATCGGTTCCTCTATACATCATCGAACAAGAAAAGAATTACGTGTTTCCCATTTCACTAAATTTTCCAGCTTTCGGATTTCGTCTAGTTATAGAAATTCAAGATGTCTCTGATTCCAAGTATCATTGGCCGAAGGAGCAACGTCTTTGATCCTTTTTCCATGGACGTGTGGGATCCCTTCAAGGATTTCCCTTTCCAGAATTCTCTTTCTGCTTCCTTCCCCGAATTTTCTCGCCAAAATTCTGCATTTGTGAGCACCCGTGTGGATTGGAAGGAGACGCCAGAGGCACACGTGTTCAAGGCTGAGATTCCGGGACTGAAGAAGGAGGAAGTGAAGGTTGAGGTGGAAGATGATAAGGTTCTTCAGATAAGCGGAGAGAGGAACGTTGAGAAGGAAGATAAGAACGAGACGTGGCATCGTGTGGAGCGTAGCAGTGGGAAGTTCTTGAGGAGGTTCAGATTGCCGGAGAATGCAAAAGTTGATCAGGTGAAGGCTTCAATGGAAGATGGGGTTCTTACTGTCACTGTTCCTAAGGAAGAGATTAAGAAACCTGAGGTCAAGTCCATTGAAATTTCTGGTTAAGCAATGTTACTTTGTTGATGATCGCGTCTTTTTTGTTCTGCTGAAGAACTTGTGTGTGAGTGATACAATAAAAGGTCTTTTTGTTTTGGTGAGGATGTTGTGAGTGAGTGACACAATAAAAATACAGTAAAATGTAACCAATGGTTATGGTTCTTGAGAAATATAATATCATTTGAAGAACCTTTCACCTGAGAATGTCTTAGAATTTCTTCATATATGTACTTGCGTTAGAAGTTAATGTAACAGATATCTCTTGAATTAACTTGTTGTATTATAATTACCTATGTTTTTTTTAATTGAAAATGGATAGCATTCGCTGATGATAATATCAACTTTTGGAGGGATGAGTTTGCAGAATCAAAGGAGGAGGGGAGAAAGAAGACTCAGAAGCCTCATATTTTTTAGCCATATTTCTTTCTACTTCCATGAGTTTTTCTTCATTGCAGAAGAATTTAGCTGTTCTTGCCATTGTCTTTGCAACTGAATTTTTTGTGTGGCTGATTCCACCAAATTCAGAAATCTCTGATTAAGCCACCAAAATATTTTCCGGTAGAAACACGTGTCTTTTTGTTATGTTTAGGACCTTGTGTGAATCAATTTGTGGGTAATTTGTGCTCTGTTACACGATTGATAGCTATTGCTGAGAATCTCATTTTCTTAACTATAGCTTTTAGAATTTCGTTATTATCAGTATCTGCACAAACCTTTGCAGTTTCAAGGTTCCAATAATAATGTGTTGAAAGAGCAATCTTGAAATAAGACCTTGCTATAAAAGTTTAGAATCACATTTTCTGCTAAACTCTAGCACTGTGGCTAATTAAGTAATTTACCTGATATGAATGTGTAACAGGGTTCACCACAAAGATTAACTCAAAAATGGATAATGAAAACTGAGAATAGAATCTGAAATTGTTTGTTTTAAATTTTAAAGTAAATTGTGATACTGTGCATATTCAACGGTACGGAAGTTAGTTCAACACGTACATAAATCTTCAACACATACATAAATCTTCATAAAGATAGTCTACTTTCACTACTTTGAGTATGACTTTGAGAAAGTCTCTGAAAAAGTCTCTTACTAGTACGAGTATCTTATATGTATATCTTATATGTATATTTTAGGATTATAGTTTTCTATTTCTACTTCCTTTACCGTGGAAATGATCACTATTTTTCTTTCTTTTGTTTTTGATATTATTCTAAAAAACTTTATGTATATATAAATTTATGTTTATATCTTATTTTATTTGATTTAATAATTTATTGTTAGAAATTCAAATATGATATAAATTTTACATTGAAAAACATTATATAAAGATATAAAAAAATCCGTTAATTTATTATCTTATTATATTAAGATATTGGACAGAGAGTAATGTCAATTATGTTTTCTAAGTATACCAAACAATTCATAATAATTATATTTGTAAAAAAAATCTTTTTTTTTCTTCAAAACACTCTTTTCTTCTTTATAAACATAACTCTCTCCAACAACTTCCTTTCTTTTCCAAAATTCTAAATCTTCTAGAAGAATCAACACTATTAGAGTAATATATGTTAAGAACTCTATCAAAATCCTTAGTCACCTTCTTTTAAGGTGAGTTAAACAATTCTATCATTTTCTAAGAGGAATCTGTTTTTCCTTATATTAAGTTGTATATTACCTTTTTTTTTTATTTATGATCTTAAAACTTTGTCTTGATAGTTAATTCAACATTTGATTTTATAGATAAATAATTTATCACACGTGAAAAAAAGAATTTCTTAAGTATAAATTTAATGTATAATAATGGTGATATTTTCTTTTATTTAAAAAATTTTAAAATTTGTGAGAGAAAGAGATTTTTGGTTTTGTACTATGAAATTATTAATGGTTGATATTGTTATGTTATGAAATTATTAATAGTTGATATTGTTATATTATGAAATTAATATGAAAATAATTATAGAAGAGTTAGATGAGTAGAAATTTTATATATTGAATGTGATTTTTTGGATTTCATAATTAAGTAATTTCTTTGAATTTAATTGTTTGAGTGGTTTTGATGAAGTAAGATGATTATACTTGTGACTTTATTATTAATTGAAGAGTATGGCTTAAAAAGAGTAAAAGCATACAATCAAAAACTTTGGCTAGTATCTAGATTTTTTTTAATGATGTGTTTTGAACAAACTTTGATTTTTTGAAAATTTGAATCTGAAGATATGGGGAATTGGATTAGGAAGGAATATGAAGTATATTGAGATATTTATTGTTAAAAAAATTTATGAATTTATTATGATAGTGTTGATTTAGGTTACATAATCAGAACTTATGATTTTGACATTTTGTTTATTGTTAAGTTAATTAGGAATGTAGATACATTATTACCTATCTGGGTAATTGATTAAGAGAAAGCATAATTGATTATTAGTGTATAATAAACATGTTATCTTCACTGGTAATCAATTATAGAAAAAACGTAATACGTAATTGATTATTAATGGGCAACATACTTGTTACCTTCTCTAATAATCAATTAATTATCAAGTGTAATTGATTTTATAGGTGAAGATTTTTGACAAAGATTTGTTTTAATAATTTTTATTATTAATTATTATTGTTTTCATATTACGCTTCTTCTTTTAAATATATCATGTGAATTTGTATATTGGTTTTTAAAGTTCTTTTAAATATATTATGTGAATTTGTATATTGGTTTTTAAAGAGAATGTTTATTGAGTGAGTATTTATATAGTAATATATGGAGAAAGAAGATGAGATCAAGAACTTATTTTTTTATCAAATAAACTTTGATATTTTTCGTAATAGTTTGATATGTTACTATTTTTGATATATTATTTCTCATCAACCTTTGTATGTATTAACATACACTTGCATTTTGTGTATATCTATTTAATTTTCTTTTGTGGTCGTATAATATATATACAGGAGCAGAAATAAAAATCAATGATGATAATAGTATTAAGACCGGAAACTGAAGAATTAGTATAAAAATGTCTTATAAAATCCGTTTAACCTTTTAAAAAAAAGTTGTATTAAGTTCTTAATTTATGTTTTGAAGTAGATATGAGTTTACTTTGGATGTATTTTGAAACGCAATATTTTCCAGCTTTAAAAAATATAAGATGAATCAATGCATCTCTAATTATTATTATCACAAAGACCTAATGATTATTTAGTCCTTAATGAATATATATTAAAAGAAATTTGAATTATTACATTTAATAAATATGGATTGTTACAACACTTAGTCTTGATTTCTTGTTACTTTTATGTTTATTATTATTAGAGGAAAATTTCTGAGATGTATTAACATATAAATAAGAGAATCGGAAAAATAGGAAGATGAAGTCTTGTAGAAAAAGAGAGAAAACATTACCTATTGACAGAAGCTCATCAAAACGGAGAATCTGGCCACATACTAGAGAAAATGAATCATACAGATACATTAAGAAAAACATAATGTACTCAAAATTGGTGTGAACTTCAAGTTGTTGAAGACCACCGCAAGTACACTGAAAATGTGGCTAGAAATCAGAGATTTTTTTCTAGATATATTTCAACTTTGTGTAATATGTGTTGACATTATTAAATCTTTGCTGAAAATATATCAAATTGTCGTAGTAGTTGAAAAATACGAGGACTTCAGAAAATCTTGTTTTCAGAGTGAACAATTCTCGGAGAGAGAAGACAAATTCACATTCCAGCATGCCATTTATCAACGAGAAGTCAATTCCCACTTGGAATATTGTTCTTCACAATTCATTCATCTGATCAATCATAGTCTATTGGGTTATCCGTTGTTCATAGTCAATTATAAGCTTCGTTATCATCTAGAAGTTCTTGTCAAAATAAAATAATGCGAATCACATATTAATTTGCAACTTTAACTAATGCCGACATGCGAGTATTCCAATGAAGGATAAATTTCTAGTAAGTCAACGAAATAAATATTCAACAACACGTTCAACTTTTTACCCAAGCCAATTTTGGCTTTTGATCAACCTTTAAAGACCTCTTTAGTTTAGTTGATGGAGACAAATCGATATTATAATAATAACTACTAAACAACTTTTTAAGCTTCTTTTTTCTTTTCTTACCTAATGATTCAAAAACTAATGGCCCTTATCAAGTCAAGATTTTTCACATAAGATGTTCTGGCAGGGTAAGGTTGAAGTTGAGCTAGACAGAATATGACGATGGTTTTCATTGTGCTTCCAATTTTGTAGGGCTTTAGACAGAATATTTATGGTGCAAAGCAAAATAGTTACTGTAAGACTTTAGTTTGACTTGTTTTTTCCAGTCTATCTTAAAGAGAAATTTTCAGATATTCCACTTGAAAGGGGAGCATAAGGATAATTGTGTTCTGAGTCAAGTGAATTAATTATAAATAGCAATATAACAAAATAAGTCTTTCCATAAGCTATAAAACATTTTTTAGAGTAATACATCTCCAGTGAAGATGCTTACAACTTACAAGGGTGGGATAAAATGGAAAATATGATCAGATTCGGCACTGTGTGAAAGGTGCCACTTAGATAATATACCAATCAGGCTAACATGGATTGTCAAACAACCGCTGATCCCACTAAAGGTATCCTTCATTCAAGATACTTAACCATGGATCTCATGTTCATTATTCTTCTCGAACCATCTTACACCTTTCATTAGTCGCCTAACAAAGTTGAAAGAAACAAGTCCTGCACAAAACCAGATCTCCCAGCAGCTTGTCTCATCCTTTTCTCCCGCTCTTCGCTGCTCAAGGAGGGATCAAAACTGCACAAAGACACAGATCAAAGTTCTGATTCACAAGTCATTCTCTAATAGTCATTTAGCATGCATACTATTCCTGAATAATTGACCCAGCTAGATGAGTACACAAAAAATACAGAAAAGAGACTACTGTTTAGTAGCAGAGTCAATATTTGAGACATTCTTGTGGTTTTTGTTAAAATAAACAATGCATGGGAATGAGTTCATAAAAAGGACAATGACTCTTTATGAATTACATAATTATGTGTTAATTAGACTTTCGTGATGACTTGAAGGATTAAACATCAGAATATCTTTTTATTGTATACTGACAAGGCAGCCAAAATTCATAAAAAAGTACCTTGACTTCCAAATATGTTCAGGTGTCACATTTTTTGCAGAAGAATCCTCAGCAGTTGTCACCACAGATTTTGAAATCTCTTCTGCTTCACAGGCTGGGAAATTCAAAATAAATGAGGATAGAAAGGGATCAGTAGCAACATTAGACACTGCTGCACTGTTTGACCGGTATCCTCCGCCAGCACCACCAAGAAGCACCTGTAGATGAGCCTCACGAAGATCTCGACCCAAGAGAGACAGTGTCTGACTGTTTGGAATAGCAACTCTTCTTAACCTGCGTCTTCTCTGTACGTAATTCTTAGTCAAGGGAATCCACTAAATTTTTTCAATTTTCACTCAACAAACAACCATTATCTGTTCAGGTTTACAGTATTCAAACAAAACATCGGTACAAAGGATATCTTGAATAAGTGCCCGTGTTGCAGCGTTATGTGACTTAACATGTCCCTTGCAACTTTAACAGAGCATACAGGACAAATCTGCATCCCAGAAAAACCAAGACTGAGCTACCATAACCCGATACAGTTAAGTCAAATATTGAGGCAGGGGTAAAAAGCAACAACACAGAATTTTAGCCTTTCGTTTTTCCTGCACATGGTATATTAGTACGTACTCCCGAACTTCAATGATTTTTTTCATTTATATAGTTCTTTCAAACCAATTCTTCAGACTCAGCACACACACACATATATATGCAAGCATACACATGTATATAATGCAAAAATATGACCAATTTACAATATAAACAATATAAACGGTTATAAACCTCACTTAACAATCTAGTTTTATAATTCATCAAGCTAGCTTTATAATGATGAATTAGGCTTAAATTCACTTCTTAATATACTCTCCCTCACTCACACACACACACACATATATATATATATATATATGCAAGCACACACATGTGTGCGATGTAGACATACACAACAAATGAACTAAATTCTAATAGTGCGTACTAAGGCAGCTTATCCATATCAGTGATCAACAGATTGTTAATTACTGGTAAAATTCACAACTCGGGGTTCAGGAGATCATCAATCGACATGTTACTTTTTTATTATATGATATATAACTATTTTCCATCTGAAAAAGTGGTTGCTTAGAACATACCTCTTGAACGATCTTGGATGTATTGTAGTTATGACTTAAGCACAGGCATACAATAGACAGGTGCAACTAAAAAAGACAATTCTCCTTGGGGCTAAGCCCTCTTGATTTCATACTTGAACCCTATTCTTTATATCAATTTCCTGATGGTCTTTATAATAGATGACAAACTTATACAACTAAACCACATCTTGACACGCAAATTTCCTCGTCCACAACGGTTAAACTAATCATTTATATACATTCTGGGGCAAATTTCCCTCATTACTTCTAGATGTTCTCATAAATAAATCACAAACCTTGCAAAGTGTACCAACAAAGGGCAAGGAACAAAAGGCGACAAGGATAACAGCAAACTACTTTGGTCATCATGACTAATGTTAAGGTCAATCAAAAGGTAAGACCATGCCAAGACCTACAGTAGATTAGCTCTCCAACATCCTGAACCTCAATAACTTCAAAATATGCCCTTACATGGTCTTAGAATTCTTCTGAAATTGAAATCTCTACAGGTTTCCTCTACACAAAATATACTAGCATGCTTCCTAGTAAATATTAGACAACTTTGCTATCAAGGATACCGATTCTCAAAGACTAAAAAAACAAAGATCCAGCGTTCCATTTTTTTCTAACGAAACAAACATCATAAAAGAACATCTGAGAAAAAAAAAAGCCTCGTACCGTGACTCTGGCTTCGCAAGAATGTTCGTCTTCAAGATGAGAACACAAAGACGCGATGTCAAAGTCTTCATAGCAATAGGGGCAAGGGAAATCGGGTCGCACCTCTTCTTCCACATCAAAATCATCGATTCCCAACCGATCTGACACACCCCAGATATTCAAAATTAAAAAAAATATATTTTGATTGAACCCAGAAAACCTTCTCCAGAAAAGCTAAAAAGGGAATTGTCACGTAGCACAATTAACACGAACCTAAATGAGAATTCTGATGGTGATGCTGAAGCGTGTATTGGCGTTTAGCGGCGGCAAGACGCGAGGTCCAGAAGTCAGAATCCATTGAAAGATCGAAGAGATGAATTGATAAATGGGTTATGTAAAAAATTCAAATCAAATCACCACCTTCAACAGATTCAACGAACACTTTTTTTCCCTCTCTAATGAATGAAAATATTTTGAGATGCAACGTGATCTCAGGTCCTAAGTGTAGAGAAAAAAAATAAAAATAAAAATAAGAGTTTAATATCGTTCTCCGAAAATGATTTGACTTTTTCTAAGAGTTTCAGAATCGCCGACTGTAATGGAGTAAGGCGCGTTTTGTTTTGTGGTTAGCATCAAACTTGAGATTAAACAAAGGAGCAGAGATGTCAGAGTTTATCTTAAGATATACACACCTTTGATTTTTTTTTCCTTTCTTATTTTCATGTGGTTATCACAATTTTTCTTTCTTCTTTCCTTCTTTTTTCTACCCTATTTTTGCCCTCTGTCTTTCTCAATTTAATTCTGCACTTAATTTCAAAATATTTAATTAAATTTCAGTACTCTGTTAATGTAATTCTAACACAAATTTTAGTTTTCTAATCATGACTTTAATTGTTTCAAAATCAATGTTTTAATTTAATCTTAATTAAGTACACACCAACAACAAAAGTGAGTGAAATGTTATTTCAGATATATAATATAATGAAACACATTGCAATATTATCCTCAGTTTGTTTGTTGGTCTTAATCAATATCTACATTGAAAGGTATCCTAGTTTGGTGGTAGATTTGATTATATTTACTTTATTTGCATAACATTTCATTTTACTTTTATTTGATTGTTTTTTTATCTTTAATATATTAAATGGTGTCAAGTTCAAATATATTACTTATATATAGTAAGCAACTTGTGACATACCAAATATAAGCACTTTCTCAATTATTTTCAAAAAAAATATCGAGGCTGTAATATTCAAATTAGTAAAAAGAGTTTGTATTCTCAAATAATAAAAAGGATATTAATTCTACATGAAAAAAGGAATAAAATCATTTTAAATAATTATCAACACTAGTGCAAAACAGACCTTTTAACGTCACCCTTTAGATGTCTGACCCTCGAATATCCAACGTAAAAAATGACCGGTGACATTTTTCGTAAATAAAACAACTATTTAGACGTCGGTTATGGAAGGGCCCGACGTCTTAATACTCATAAACGTCGGCTCCCCCGAATAGACGCCAAAACTAAACGAAAAAGTTAAAAAGATAATAATTTTTTATTCTATTTGGACGTCTGTTATGGAGGGAACCGACTTCTGAAGCACTTTAGACGTCTTTTAATTGGGGGACCGACATCTAAACCCTAAATCCAGAAATTTAAAAAGTCACTTTTTGACTCTATTCAGACGTCTGATCCCGCCAATCCGACTTCTAAAGCACTTTAGACGTCTGTTAATTGGGGAAACCGACGTCTAAATTTTGGCATTAAAACACCGTGAAAGCGAGACAGTCGTTACGCACACTCATTGTTCATCATCTTCATCGCGTTTTCTCTCTACGGGTTACGCTTTTCAGGTTCGTTTTCTCACTTTTGCACCGTTTTAAATTAATTTTACTCCGATTACATCACTCTTTGATGCATTATCTTTCATTTGAACAGATTAAAATGCGTTTTCGTTGGGTTTTGGTGCAGTTATTCTCGTGTCTTTAGGCTGCGTTCTATGGCGGCGATTTCTTGCGTTTTGTACTCCTCCAATTCCCTCCACTACGTTTTTAAAATCATCCAATAAAAAAAATGTACAATACATTCTCTTCAACTAAAATATAAATATAAAGTTGTAAACTCAATCACCATGAGTCAGGAGCAACCTCAGAGACGTCTAACCTGTATGAATCGGACGTCTATAAAGACGTCTGACCTAAAGGGTCCGACGTCTCATTAACGTCACCCATATAGACGTCGGACAGAGATCAGACGTTAAAAACCCAAAATAACAGATGTCTAAAGTCCTTTTTGCACTAATGATAAAATTTAACAATTTTATCGTATATGACAAAATGCGTAAATCAAGTTTAGCATGAGAGTATTTTGACTTAAGTAATTGTCTTAAATTAGAATTCTATGTATAGAGTGTTTAGATGTGTTAACTATAAATCTTTATCTCAAAAGATACTTTTAGTTTATAAAAAAAATATACATAAAATTGTGGTAATTTTAAAGCAACACTACGTTGTTTCCCTTTAAAAATAATATGTGAATATTTTTTAGCTCATTGGTTGTTATATCATAAGACTTAAAACTTCTTAGCAAGTCAAAAAGTAGTCAGTATGATTCTATCGGCACCAGTTAATGGATATATAAATTGACTTGTCTACAGTAAAAAAAAATAAAAACATTAATTATTATATTTTTGAAAAAAAATATTATAACAATTAAAAATTAAGAAGAAATTGAAGTTTTTTTTATTGGACTATTGTTTTCTTTTATGAACTATTGTTAAGTGTTGTAGACACTTTTATTTTTCTTACATAAAGAACATTGCTTTTCGTCCTCTTCGAACCACACAAACAATATTTACATCAATTAAAATGAGACATTTTACCATCAAAGGAATGAATAGGATTTAAAGAATAAAGCATTTAAGATGTACAAAAAATGTAGCTAATGAATTAAAGATGAATGATGAAAACAATACATTCCCATTTAACAACATAGAAATGTTATGTTTTTTGCGTCTAATCTAATCTAAAACATTTTAGCTTCCTTTCTTGCTCTCCTTTCCCTTATTTGTACCAGCTTATCATTATTTGGTAAATAACAACTTAATTATTATTTGTAGCCGGAACTTAAAGAGTAAATTGGAAGATAATTTGATTAACAAAAAGTTATAGATAATTATGGTGTCAAACCATTCTATTTATACATCATGGAAGTAAATTCAAGTAAATTCAACCATTCACTTTTATGAATTATTAATAACTTATTTATTACTTTTTAAAAATTTAATTGATCCTATGCATTTAATGAATCAAAACTAATTCAATTGTGTTTTTTTAATATCTTTTAAAATTTGAAAATAGTCAACTCAATGATATTTGAAATGTCATTAATTTTTTTTATTGAGCTATCTTTTGTACAATCTCAATTATGGTATCATTGGTGTTGGTAGATAAACTATTGAGTTAAACTGTATTAAAATATTATCAATTTAATTTTAGTTAAATGGTTCATAACTCATTCAATAGATATTTTTGGTTTAGTATTAATGAATAGATTGTTGAATTGATCGTAGTTAAGATATAATTAGTTAAGGTTGGATCATATTTAGCTATTAATTTGTCGATTTTAATTTTCATCAACTCAACTTTAAGTATATAGGACTTTTTCTTAACTCATTTTTAACTAAAACATTAATAATTTTGACTTTAAGCAGCATCTTCAACTCAATCTAAATTGAAACATTGTTACATTGATTTCAACCAAAACATAATTAACTAATCTTTAGTTAGAACACGGTTAGTTTGACCCTAAAATCATTATTACCTTCATCATACTAAAGGATTTTTATGTCAACAAGGTTGTTGTATTTGTGTATTTTTTTCGTAAATTATCCAATCTTTTACTAAAGAATGGTGTTTGAACTTGGATTATCAAACATAATGTTGATGGGTAGATTGGTAAGCTTCGATGGTCAATTGATGTGTAAGACATTTTTGGAAGTTTCTACATGTTTTATGTACAATCACCAAGGTAAACAATATTTGTACATAACGTGAAAGTGCATCCCAAATGCTCTATTAAATATATTTTATTCTTTGCTTATAAAATAACTTAAACATCATCAATTCTATAGGTGTTAATCATCGACATGAATTACTCATCCAATTTGTAATGTATTATTTAAAAAATGTTTATAAAATAATAATAGTTTGTTTTTGAAATATATTATTTTTTATGGACAAATTTCATCTATAAACATATTATTAATGAATAAATTATATTGGACTTCTATTATATAGATCAATTTTAACTAACATTTAAATGAATAAAAGTACACGAATGAGTTTTTCTATCCTATTCCCTGTAACATTAAATAAATTGTATCTTATCCATTAAATTTGTCTCCCCTTTTTATAATAATCGTGGGACATTGCTGGTAAAATAATTAGATTTAAAAAAAATCGAATCGCTCAATTTTAATCATATGTGAAAAACGTTTTATTAAGAAAAATTGTACTCATTTTGATAATATCTTTACACAAAGAAAATAGTCTTAGAGTGTTTAATAAAGGTTAGAGGTGGCTATAGAAAACTACAAGGGTTATAGAGATGGCAAATTGATGTTTATAGTGGGAAGAACCAAACAACTCACATTTAAAGTTTTATTGGGTTTCTAAAATTGAGGTCTGAAATATTTAGGAGTCTTTCACCCTACAACTCTAAGTTTTTCAAATTACACCTTATATTTTTTAAAATGTCCCTAATTAATAATTTTATGTTTGTTGACCATTTTTGTGCCCAACATTGAATGCACCCCATTTTTCTTCTATCATGAAACATGCACCTGTACCTCCATTTCCTTCATATATTAAGAAACCCTACACTCCATTGCATTCCATTTGAATTACACCTATGATAATCTTTTCTCTTCCTTAATATTTTTTCTCTTCATTCCATTTGATTTATTTTGGTTGAGTGTTCACTAGTGCAGTAAAGAGATACAACATCGGTTGTTTTTGCCTATAGGCAGCGGTTCTGGAACCGAAGCATATACGAACGAGGTAAAAAGTCTACTCCTTTTGCCTCGGTTGTGGACCGAAACAAAAATAGTAGGATTTTGCCTCGGTTCTCTTTTGAATCGAGGTAATATCTTGGAAATTCAATAAAAAAAAATGCTATTTACATTCATCCTATAAAACAAAGTCCTTCTTTCAGTGCTCTACTTTAGATCTTAAATAAATTAATATAACATATACTTTAACAATGAAACAATAAAACATCAATATCATATAATCTAAAATTAATATAACATATACTGTAATCTAAAATTTGTCAGTTTTCACTGAGTAGTGCAATAATCATCATAATATCAAATGTTGCCAACCTCTTCAAACAGAAGAAACAAGGATAATCTTCTCAATCAAGACATCAGACAAATCACCAAGATGCAAAAGATATCCTCCTAGACTATCACGACTCATCACGAAATGGCATTGCCCAATTTCTGTGAAGTACAAATGGCAAGAACAATGTCACAAAGATGTCCATCAGCTTCCTTACCCACAAGCTTCATCTCCCTCAATTGTTTCTCTGCCTCAATTCCATGACCAGCACAAATGTACATAGCAAGGAGCCTTTCATGAACCACTCCATATAGTGATGGGCTGCCATCTTGTATTAGCCAATTGGACAACCGCACTCCATGGACCAGTAGCAAAACTCTAAAAAAAAATTGAACAATATTTTGAATGGTGTTGGTGATGCCTACAACCACAAAACGACAACGATCAACCCCAAAACAATTGATAAAGAAAGAACGAACCCGGCCCAGGTGGGTTTCCTCCTAGGGCACGAACCCAGACCAGAGGTCCGGCGGAACAAACTTGTCGAGCTTGGGGGGCGGAGACGGCATGTCCTTGTTGTCGTGATTGATGATAGCGAGAGACGAAAGCAAGGAAGCGGTGCCAGTTCGACGAGGGGGCAGAGCGAGATCGCATCCGGTGGAGGAGAGAGATCGCGTCCAGTGGCGGAGCCAGATCGCGTCCGGTGGTAGAGCGAGATCGCGTCTGGTGGCGGAGCCAGATCGTGTCCAAATTGTGTCCGGTGGCGTTGCGAGATTGCGTCCAGATCTCGTCCGGTGGTGTTGCGAGATCGCGTCTAGATCTCGTCTGGTGGCGTTGCAAGATCGCGTCCATATCTCGTTCGGTGGCGTTGCGAGATCGCGTCCAGATCTCGTCCGGTGGCGGAGCGAGATCGCGTCCGGTGGCAGAGAAAGATCACGTCCAGATCGCTTCCCGTGGCAGAGCGAGATCGCGTCGGGTGGCGGTTCTGATTGGTGGTGGGGTTAGGGTTGCGGGGGTGGGAGGCGTGACAGGTTTTGGGGTGGGACAACGACGATGCGGCCATGGGCTTTGGGGGCAGAGACAGAGGAATAGGCTTCCGCAGGAGCAGGTTGGATGCGCGGCGATAATGGAGCGGCGAAAGAAGAACTGAGGGGGAGCAGAGGAAGAAGAACTGCGCGGAGCAGAGAAAGACAAACTAGAGATTAGGGTACTGCACTTCATGGTTGAAGATAAAAAAATAATAC
The DNA here is from genome assembly GCF_029865625.1 of Vigna umbellata. NCBI lineage: Eukaryota > Viridiplantae > Streptophyta > Magnoliopsida > Fabales > Fabaceae > Vigna > Vigna umbellata. The sequence continues at coordinate 51,411,945 of NC_142165.1, read as the reverse complement.
TGACTCGGTTCTTTATCAAACCCGATGTCTAAAAAAATAATACTGACTCGGTTCTTTATCAAACCCGATGTCTATACTCATTTTACTGTCTCTGTCCAATTCAACCGATGTTGTAGGTCAATTTGAAAAAGGATTATGCCCTCATTTTAATCATTAACCGAGGTAATTTGGCATTTATGACTCGGTTCAAGGGGAATCGAGGCCTATAAGTTCATTTAAATTGCAAAAATGCCACCGCCTTTACATATACTTCGGTTTTCTGAAAACCGCGACGTATTACCCGCCTTCTTTTCCGCGTTTTGTACTAGTGGTTTTTCTTTCCACTCATATCAGTTGTTCTTGTGAGTGAGAGGAGTTGTTAGTGTTCCACTATAGCTTGGAGTGGTGCTTCTATCAGGCTTGGGGGTGCTTTCTGTTGGTGCTTTATGGTGGTGCTTCCTCTTGGTGCTCTTGGTTGTTGCGTTGGTGGGAAATTGCTGGTGCACTGTTGGTGGGAGGTTAGGATTTTATTTTTGCAATATCTTTGCATTAGATATAATCATACCACAAAACAAACATGAATAGGATAATAAAAAAATGAAATCCCAACATCGAATATTAAGATCTGATGCAGGATGAGTCGGTTGTGGACATCTGCTGTAATGCTTTTCAGATTTTGATATTTGATTCATGGTTGATCTCTTTCAAATGTTTAAATTATATTTCTTATTTAATTATTATTATATTAGTTTATAATTATTTTGAAATTTATGTATGAATTTATATGAGTTTATAATGTAATTATATAAATTTTAATTGTTATAAATTAATTTGTATGAATTTATTAAAATTAATAAAACTATTTTAAAATAAGAAAAACTTAAAATGTGTGCATATCAGATATGAAAATCCGATTATACCTGTATCGGATGTGGATATCCGAAGTCTTAATTTTCGAATGTCCATATCCGATTCTTTATATACTTTGTTATATAAAAGTTTAATTATATTAGTTATTTAATTATTTTATTTGTTTATAATTATTTTTAAATTTATGTATGAATTTATAATTTAATTACAAAATTTTTAATTGTTAAAAAATAATATTTATAAATTTATTAGATTTAATAAAAATATTTTAGAAAGGAGAGAGAAACGATAACTTGACTAGGGTCTGATTACTGGTTTGCATTACACGTTACTTCCTAGTTCGGAGAACTTGACTCCTTAGGGTCTTTTTTGTGTTCCTATGAATGATTTTTTCTATTTTTTTGCATGGATGACTCACGTTGATCCTCATTGATGGTGTCAAGTGTATCAAAACACACTTTGCTACACTCAATTGTGGAGGAAAAATCTCCTATAGGTGTTTGAACCAAGGTAGGTGAAGTCTATGACCATTTAGAAAGCTTAGAAAAACGTTGTTTTTAGGAAATTAACTATACCTAGTTCATTGGTCTAAAAATTATGAGCTAGTAGTCACTTGAAGCTCTTTGAGTCTAGATTCGAACAAAACAAGAATCAACTTATTTGAAGTTCGGTGGAGAAAGTTAAAAGCAAAACAACTAACAAAGGTTAGAGTTGGCAAAAATATATAAAACGTTAACCTTAAGGAATTAACTGTACCTACTCAGATGTCCAAACAAATTAGTAGTCATTGGAAAGCTTTTTGAGTCTATTTTATAATAAAAAAAGAATCACATAATTTACAGGTGTATGTGTAAAGTTATGATTAAAATAGTCAACAAAAGTCAAAGTTGAAAGCACGTTATCTTATATGTATATTTTTTCCTCTTGTTCAGAGATCTATTATTTATTGAAAATGCCTTTTAAAATTTGTGCATTGCAACAACATTAGATGACATATTTCTTAATTAATAAAATGAAAATTTTTCATGTGACACTCCAAGAAGGGTGTTACAACAATAGTTATGCACCTCAGTTGGAGCAAACCACCTAAATGGACATTTTTTTGAAGAAATCAATGGCCTAACCTCATCATTGGTGCAGTTAACACACCCAATAGCATTAAACTCACTCACTCATCTCAAAAAATGAAAACATTCAACAAAAACAGAACAAAAACCATCATGGGGAGTGTTGTTGTTTCACCTAGGTAGTCACGTTAAACTTTCTATACAAATGACCCTCATGTCCCTGATAATCGATTACAGGGTTCGTGTAATCGATTACCAGATCCTTGAGGGTGTGTTGTGTATTGTGCGAGAATGGAGAGGAAAGAGTGTGTTTTGTGTGCTATGTATTGCGCGAGAATGGAGAGGAAAGAGTGTGTTTCGTGTGCTGTGTGTTATGCGAGAATGGAGAAGAAAGAGTGTTGTGTGTTGTGCGGAGGGAAGTTAATAATGAGATGCGAGAGAGAGAATATTTGTGTACGCACTGACAAGCTAAAAAGGAATATTTGACCATTAATTTTTTAAAGTTAGACATTTTACAAAAATTTGAAAGTGTAGGATGAAGGGATTGGAAGTGCAGGGTGAAACTTCCAAAATTTAGCCTATTCAACCCAGCCCAATGGACTAGATTTCACTAGTACAATGTAGATAAAAAAAACATAACCTATATAGAGTAATTTGATTATTTTAAAAAAAATTATATAAATATAACTGTATTTATGAGAATTTTTATATTGAATGTTTAATTTTATCTTTATTTATTTTTAATTAGAACCAATCAGACCTAATATATATATATATATATATATATATATATATATATATATATATATTTCACACTTTGACAAAAAAAAAATTACAGATTTAAGTAAACATAATAATGGTTCGTCAGGGAGAAAAAAAGATATAGAATATGTTGAATAAGTAATATCTAAAATAAGGAATCATAATTATAACAAATATAAGTAATTCATAATGTTAAAACATAGTGATTTCAATTATTTCCCTCTTGACGAAGATTGCAACTATACGAGAGTCTCGATGGATGGTGAGAGGGGTGTGAAAAAATTGGGACTTCACGAGAATCTCTAATGGAATCATATTTTTATGACTTGCTTCACTCGCTGATTAATCAACATCTATGTAATTATGCACACGGAGCACAAACTTTTACAACTAACTGAAAATTAAAGTTTGGAAGATCACAAGAACTGGAAAACATTTTATTGGGTATGCAAAGATGTGGTAGAAGAGACAGAATGCTGCTAAAGAACAGAATAACAAAATACACAAGACTCCCTTTTCTATTCTACTTTGGAAAGTTTAAATGGGAAACGAAAGAAAAATGATTGTTGTTAATTTTGAGTAGAGACAAGGCTAGTTACTTGAACTTTTCTTACTTTTGCTGATCTTGAATAGGGCCTCAAGTAGTATAGGTATACAAATGCCACCAGACATTTCTTCTTCTTTTACTTTAGAGTCATCGTCAGAAGTGGAACACTTTGCTAATGTTTTCTCCTCCCTTTCTTCTATTCTCACTGAGTTTGGAAAGTACAACCGTCCCTTTTCTCCTGCTCTCAGCCCAATCAGATGCCCCAGGGATACACTGTTGTCTTGAAAGAAAGATGCTGTCGACTGCTTTTTCCAACACAACAACATTGTTAAAACGACCATTTATTTTTTACATCTTCTCTTACTAGTGCTCAATTCAGTTTTCTTTAACCAACCCTTTTCTTTATTAACTAATAACACATAATTGAGTATGGGTTTAGGAGTTCAAAATCATAAAAGGAGGTTGCAAAAGGTAAAAAATGATTTCTCTTATGGTTTTCCCTAGATTAGAGGGTATATTTTTGCCTACCCTCAACTGTATGTAGGTCCTCCTGTGCCTCTAGATGAAGTCCATTACTCTATGAAATTGGTAGTTCTCACATTGATTGTCTACATTGACTCAATTCTAGAAGTGTAAAGAATGGAAAGAAATGTCAGCCACACATGGTTTACACAGAGTTCTTTTCCATAACAACATAGATTCTATTAATTGTTGTTCTGAAATAAGTGGTTAATGTGTTCATTTGTGTACACTCTGATCAGAAGTACAGTTCCCTTAGATAGTTTAACTTTAACTGTGAACTTCTGTTGTTCCTTAGTTAATTTCAGTTAATGAAATGAGAAAGAAAGAAAAATAGTATCAGTTAATTCGAATTACCTCAGTATCAAGGTTGGAGGATGAGAATGAGGAAAAACTGGTGGACGGAATGTGCATTGAGTGTGGCTCTACTGGAGCAGCTGGAAGTGATTCTACATCTCTAAGTCTTGTATTCAGAAAGCCCAGACCAAATGGCCATCCAATAGGCATTTCATCGTTCTGAGAATTGATGCCAAGAATAAGAAATACATACAAATCAAGTTCAAAACAAGGACCAGATGAAAAATTGAGTACAGTTATAGCAAAAGTAACATCAGCAGATCAGTCACAAGAGTTCCCAAACACTGGTACTGAATTGGAGAGGTTGAGATATGTATGGCAAATATTATGCTAGAACAAAAGAAAGATAGAGTAATATTGAAGGTACCATTTTCAGCAAGTGTAAGCGTTATGGAAATCTTTCAGAAATTCTGAACATTGCATAACTGTTCTATACTATCCTCCTGGATGTACTAATTCTATTCTCCTTCAATCTTGTTTATATGACAATGCTGTTCTTCCCTTTCAAAGATGTAAGGAAAGAAAGTAAATTGAACAACAGATCCGGTAGGAAAGAAGATCATAAAATCTAATTTCAAATGACTAAAAGGCCTACAAATCTGTCAGAAGAATCATCTATATAGATGAGGTTGGTAAAACATAGTGTCATTAGATTCTAAAACCCACACAATTTGTTCAGACAACCTTTTGGTCTCATGTCAGACAGCAAACTCTATCACCGACCATTTATGAATCTTCTAGTTGTATTACAAAGAGCTAATTATTACCGAATTATGAAGGGAAAATATAACTGATAGAAATCAAATTGTCTGAATAATTTGCACTTAATTGGTGTTCACTGGCGCTTTAAAAACAATGCTCAGTGTGAATTGAATGGGCTCATTTCTCCAGAAAATTCCCAGATCTAGTTGCCACACTTATCGAACCTTTTTTAAAAAATATTTTGCTCCTTTTCGATTTGGGATTTGGCCCACATCATGTGCCTTTGCTAGATTTCCTTATCTTGTTACATACTATATGAAATGAAAAGAATAGTTGGTCAAAATGATACATGAATGGTTATGTTTACTGATAATTGTTCCAGTGAGAAAGACATTCATTTAAGAGAAACTGTGTTCCTATACCATCTAGTTTATCATTTTAAGCTAAAAATTTAAAATTGGACCTACCTTTTCCCTGGCTTTAACTCTTCAATTTGCCAAAATTATGAAATAGTAATCTTCCGGACAGGACCATCAACATTTGTTACCCCATTTTCTGCTTCTAGTAAATGACATGTTGGCATCCCCAAGACTATCTTTCAGATCAAAATCACATTCTTACAACGAAGTTCGGACAACAAACATTGATGGGTTTTAATGAAATGTTAGTTCGTATGCTCACTGTTCTCACAGCTACTACTTACAATACGGTCCTAACTTGAGACACTAATGGGGTCATTTCTTCATGTCAGTCCATCTGGAAAGTACAAATTTTACAGTACGCACATTGATCATAGTCCATACACATTGTTTTCTTTTCATTGTATCACTCCATCTGGCTAAGGCAAATTCTACTCACACACACACATAACTGCATTATGCTCAACATTCCTTCACCTAATAATTTCTAGAATATAACTCCAAGTTCACAAAACAGCAGAAATTCAGTTCCAGTTCCATCACATATTGATGGACTTGCAAGATTATTAATTATTATAAGAAAACAGAAACAGAACATAGAACATACGTGCCCTACAAACTGATTACTCTCTAATTCAACGAATCAAGAGACTGCATACTAAGAACAGAACCATCCTCACACAGAAAAAGAAAAAACCCAGAGAGATCCAGAATCAATTACAATTTAAACACTGGAAAGTTCATACACATCACCATGTATTCATCAATAGCAGTAACACACCCAGAAAGAAGTATTGTTCTTTTGGAGTGCTTAAAAACAATCAACTGAAAAAAGAAAGGGAGTGGTAAGAGAAATGGTGAATGGTTGAAGAAGATGGAGAAAGAAGACATATTTTGATGTCATGGTTGCAAGTTGTGCAGAGGAATAACGAAAGGGCACTGAATTATTATTACCTCTGAAACCATGTTGTGTCAGTTGCCTCTACCGAGAAATTGATGACAAAATGATGATCACGGAGAAAAAACTAAATTTTGTATTGGAGAGAAACCAAAGAACAATATACGTGTCTCCTAACTGGTTTAATAGTATCCTTCCTTAAACGTTAGACATTTAAGACTCCAGGCCCCACATCGCCTGTGGAACATTGCTCGAATTAAAGATCAATTTTGCGCACCAAATTTGTTACTTAGATTAATTCATGATATTTCAGAAACCAATCTCAAATGTTATGTACTTTAGTCAATGATGAAAACAATTTGTTAATAATTAACACACTTTTTCTATTAACGTCGTTTAGTATGCAAGTTTTAGAGAAAAACTTCTGGAGTAAACATATGTACTTTTTCTTTACCTTATTCACCATTTTGAGTAAATAATACCAAAAATAAATAAGAAATAGTAATTTAAAAAAAATAGTTAAACATTTTGATCTTCAATCTGATGATTATAATCATTTAGTACATGACTGGTAACTACTTTGGTCCTTGATATATTAATTTAATATTTTCATAAAGACAAAATTATATTTTATGCATGAAAGTGATGAATTATATCTAATGTTTGGATATAGACCAAATTGATTATCTAGGGAACTAAATTAATTGATAGTCGAAAAAGTCAATAACCAAATTGTTCTTTTCCGTAATATCAAGAATTATATCATGTTGATTGGTAGTTGTCACGGTCAAGAACTTTAATTTGTTTCTTTTATAATGTCAAATTCTGATATCAATTGCAAATATTAAATTAATACTCATCTTTTAAAATAAATTGTATTGTTATATTTACCACCACGTTTTAAAGTTTTGACTATTGACTATTCATATCATTAGTAAGGGGTTTTAAAAAAAAAAATTAATGATGATCCTGTACTTCTAAAGAGTCTAATATTATGAGAGGAAGATAAAAATAATTTAAATACATTATTTTATGAATCTTTTAAGATGTTTTCTGTAGATAAAGTTGAATACGAAACACTAAAATGAATAATACTTAATACCAATATTATGGTACAAATTTGAGCTTCAGAATAAATTGGAAGTCAGAGCAAATTGAATGATCAATACAGCATAACTACTATATTTTTTACATTTATATATATATATATATAAAATATGTAAAGTAACAACAGATGATAGTTACTTAGTGATTTTAAGAAGTTGTGCATATCTTTTTTAAAGAAAATATAAAAAGTTATAGAACAAGTTTTATATAAAAAGACAAAAAAAAATATAGAATGCAAAAGTTATATTTATACTAGTTTTTTTAACTACTGAAACTATTCACTTACTAAAAAATTTTCAACTTTCAATCATTATTAAGTGGTTTGCCCTAATTGTGTTTGTATTATTCTTAAATGTAGATAGTACATCTTGTGAGCTTGAAGAGTTTTGAGGTTTCTTAAACCAAATTTGTTTTTCTCTCAGGTAAGGAAAGGTAATTGCTTTGTTTTTAAGTTATAAATATATCGAAATGTACGTTGTGCAAGATTAAGTGATATTATTAGCCTTGATTTGATGAAATTTGGTTTATGTTGGGTGTTTATTATATTGTTTGTCTTGATTAATTTGATGTTGATTAAGGAACTTAAAATCTTATCATTTGAGCAAATTGGTATGTACGTTAATATTAAAAATTGTTTTTGACCAAAGTACTAAGAAAGGAATACCAATTTGGTCATTTAAGCAGGTTTCAATTTCCCAAATCATTGAGTTTTCATCTGATATGTTCTGATGTAGCATTGAGTGATGGCACATTATTGTTGAGCGCTAGTTCATTATTGAGAATTTGGCAAGTGTATCAATATCAAGTAATAAACCGGTAAGACCAAATATCGTTTTCCAAGAGACTCGTGTCACCAAACAATCGTATAATTTGGAACTAACTTAGACTAAAGAATGATTCCATAATTTGGGTTTTAGTGCAATTAAAGTAAACATGAAACATAAATGATAAAAGTGATCTTAGATACTCAAACACTTGGAAATGGAAAGATTAGAAATGATATAGAATGGTATTGTTGGGGGTATGACTTCACCTACTTCACTCTTATGTATAGAAAATCACTTCCTCTTCATTAATATGTCAATGTCAAACTACTAAATTACTCAAACCCAATCCCTTGGTAGAGAGAGCCTAGACTTCCTTATTAGGCTTCAATCCCTTGAAAAACCTAACAATTATTTCCGCATTAAGAATTGAGATTTAAGACAACCAAAGGTCCTAGTTCTATCCCTAGATACTATTTCCTTTAGTAGTTTAATCCAGTTCCAGATTTACCCAACATTTCCCAATATCAAGCAACTCTAAAATCGTGCCATGAATAGCAACTTCACAACAAGCATTAAGAGAAAGAATTAAACACTAACAATCAATGAGACATGCATATATTCATTCAAAACAAAATAGTTTACATAAGATTTGAGTGGTTACATCAATCCCCAACAACAATGAAACTAGCTCTCCATGGATGGAGAGCTCGAGCTTACAACAATGATGGAAATAGAACAAGGAAGAAGACCCAAGGAAGAATATGGACTGTTCCCACAGCTCCTAGCTCGCCTCCAAGAGCTCCTAATGAAAGAAATTGCGTTTGGGTGTCAAAAGATGTCAAAGCCCTTCCATTTTCGGGTTAAATAAACCCAATCTGCCAAATCAGCAGCAGTCGCGCTTAAGTTCGCACTTAAGTTCGCGCTCCAGTGCGCAACAGTCAGCAAAATGGCGCCCCAACGCCCATATGTAGGGGGCATCCCAGCGCGGTCCAGCCATGGTGCATTGGCGCTCTAGTGCCCATTGAAAAATGGCGCCCGAGCTAGCTTCAACAGAATTCTGATTCTTCATATTTTTGTTGTTTTTCTTGTTTTCCTTGGTTCCAACACCTTCATTTGATGCAGAGACTTCTTCCAACTAATTTAACTGTGTAAATGAAGGTGTTAGTGATCAATTTATCTAATTTATCTAATTAAAGCTTAAGATGAAACCACTCATTAAACTAAAAGAAAACTAGGATTTACAAGGCAAAAGGCTAAGAAAGAGTTGATATTTTCTCTAATTCAATACTGAATTCATGGTGAAATATGCCACTATCATTCATTTGGCATATTTGGGAGCATTTTACCTCCGAGCTGTTGAGCGCCAATTTTGAATCGTCAAGCGCTATATATTGTGAACAGTATAATGTTAAGAAATGTTTCACTAAGCATTTATTTTTGTGAATGGTTTAGCGTTGAGCGGTGTTAGGGTGTCCTTGAGTGTCATTATTGTATTATAGGTCTAGTGCATTTTAACTCTAGGGTGCTAAGCACCATAAAGTGTTGTTAAGTATAACTTTTTGCGAAAGGAATGATGCTAAGCGTCATAGCTAGCGCTGACATCACATTTTGTGAAAAGTATAGCGTTGGACGTCACCTTTGAGCGCGAGTGTGTATGTATGGATCTATTTGTCTTGTTTGACATAGATTTAAAATGACTTTATGTATGCTTGTGACTATTTTGATGATTTATTGAGATGAGGATACTTTGTGGATATGTGTGGTATTGTGTCGAGAGAATTTGAAGGAGAAATTTTGTGTGGTGGTGATGTGTAGCGTATGCATTGATATATGGGGGTTTATAAAGTAAGTATCATAATATATTACCAATCATTCAACTCATATAGAGAGGAATGGTAGGGGAGAGAATGGGAGAAGGTCCTAATCATTGGACTATTTTGGTTCTATGCGCAAAGGGGATTAACTTTGTGAGTAGTAGGGCGACAACACCTTTGTTTATAACTCTGCACAATATAAACACTACTACAAGTGCATGCCTATGGTGAAATCCAATGTCAAAGGCATGTATCTGGATCATAGAGTCTAGTGTCAACTGTTTATGAATGTTTATATGAGTGATTGTATTTTATCAATGTTTAACTTATTTATGTGTTGAGACAATTTGTTTTGTTTGATCAATTTTATAATATCTTATTTTATCATTTGTAAGCTTTCGAAATTGAGAGGTTACATATGCAACATTAGTCATTAATATGGATTGTTGTTCATTTATTTATTTACTAGTAATTTTGTGAGGGATATTCATTCCTTTATTTGGTAAGTTGAAGAGTATTTTTAATTTATTTTAAAATGTTATTGTATTTTTATAGATTAAATTGTGTCTAATAAGATTAAGATTTTGTCTAATTTTTTAACAATAGTAGATCTTAAGAAAATTTGTTGTGGTCTCATAATTTAAGTTTTTTAAATGAATTTATTTTTAATTTAATGTGAGACTTTCGTGTGTGTATATATATATATATATATATATATATATATATATATATATATATATATATATATATATATATATATAAATAAAAGATTATTTAGTTGAAATATGTTTTCACTCATAGTTTTCATATAGGTTAAGAATTAAACTTTAATTCCAACCTAACTTTACTAAATTGAAAGATTTTAAGTTATTTAAATTAACTTTATTTATAGTTATAGTGAGACTTATAATAATTTTTTTTTAATTTTTTTTTAATTTTTTTTTATTTTTTATCAACATTTTATTTTGTTAGTATGAGATATAAAAAAACATTCATCTTTTGTTTTTTGGGTTAAATATGTTTTTAGTCCCTAAACTATCAAAGCGAATTTGCTTTTAGTCCATCTTTCAAAGTAAGGTACATTTTAGTCCTCCTCCTTCAAAAAAACCTTAATTTTTAATTTTTGATCCTCCCGTGAGGATAAAAAATTAACGTTTGTTTTAAATAGAAAGACTAAAATGTACCTTACTTTGAAAAAGGGACTAAAAGCAAATTCGCTTTATAGTTTAGGGACTAAAAACATATTTAACCCTTGTCTTTTATACCTCTTTGCTAGACATCTTGAATGTTGCACTAGTACAAAATTTCATTTTTAACTCATACATTATGCCTAAGTTTTTTTGGAACCGAAGCGTATCAGACGCGGTGGCAGAGTTGTAATTTTCAAATCATTATATGCTTCGGTTATTAAATAACCGGTGTCTAAAAGATATATTGACTCGGTTGACAGAATAAACCGAGGTATATACCTCAGGTGAAAAAGTTACTGCCTCGGTTACCAAATGGACCGAGGCATATGGGCTTGGACTTGGACTGAAGCACGAGAAAACCTAGGAGCTCTCTCTTCTTCCTTTTATTTTTCTCGCTTCTCTCTCGTTCCCTAGAAGCTCTCTCACTTTCCTTTTATTTTTCTCGTTCCCTAGAAGCTTCTCTCTCGTTCCAATCTCGCTTCTCTTGTTCCAAGCTCGCTTTTCTCTCTTCCAATCTTGCTTCTGTTGTTGTAAGTGTCGCTATCGCTGCCCCGCTGCTGCCCCGCCACTGCCGGGAGCCACCACCACCTCGTCCTGGGCGACAGCTCGAGTGCAGCTTCCACCTCACCTGCCATTGAGTCTCTGGAGCGAAGAGCAAGCGGCCTCGCCGCTGCCCCGGCGCTGCCCCGCTGCTACAAGGAGCCACCACCACCTTGCCTGTGCAAGCGGCCCCATCTCTGTTGGCGGTGGCTGTTGGCGGTGGCTGTTGGCGGTGGCTGTTGGCGGTGGCTGTTGGCGGTGGCTGTTAGCGGTTGCTGTTGGCGGTGGCTTTTGGCGGTGAAAAATCTCAGATCTACAGATCTGAAGGCCCGGCTCACCCGCAACAGAGATCCCCAACGTCCCAACCGACTCTCGTTCCAATCTCAGATCTACAGATCTGATGCCTCTTCGCGGATTCGCGTCTGGGGAAGTGCCGTTCGCAACCTCACGTTGGAGCCGAGGCCAGTCGTCGGACCGCCGTTGCTCAACAAAGTCGCCGTTGTTGGCTCCATTTTTGTGTTTTCTTTTTTGTGTTTTTTTTATATTGTATGATTCTGTTATATTTATGAAAGAATCTGAATATGATTTTAGCCTTTCTGGATATTTTCCTCTTTGGTTGTGAGATTTTGCTTTCTTTTTCTGGTTGTGGTTTTACAGTGTTTGAGATTGAAAGATGCAACAGAGAAAATGATAATAAGTTAATGTGATGGAAGGCCTGGAACATTGGAAAATCGAAAAACACTATACTCACTATACTACCTCGGTTCAGGTCTCAAACGAGGCAGTAGAATCCAAGATATTAACTCGGTTCAGCAGAAACCGAGGCAAAATTCTATCATTTTTTGATTCGGGTCACAACCGAGGCAAAAAGAGGTAACCTTTTTACCTCGTTTGGATATGCACCGGTTACCAAACCGGTGTCTATAACCCAAAATAACCGAGGCTATATCCTTTTAATGCAGTAGTGTTGCTTTAATGGAAAAATCTTCCAACAATAAAAAAATTATACTTTATATTTTAAGTGAATATTTTACATTAAGATGTTTTAGGTACTATTAACATGTCATTTAACAACCAAACCGATGTATGTGGTTGATAAATATGTGCCAAATTTAGTTTATATGATTTTATATATTCAATATAAACCAATTAATATAGGTCAACTATTAATCTATTGTTTAACTGAATAATTTACCAATCATTATTTGATAAGTTCAATAACAAATTTAATGTTTAAAACTATGTCATTCTGAAAATCTAAGGATAAAATTATTTATCAATCATTGAACGCTAGTGAAGAAAATTTCATTTTGAATAAGAAAAAATGTCCACTCTTCCCAAATTTAAAATTATCAATGTATTCATTTGTTATAAATGAACTAAAATTATTAAAAGTGAATTTCTCGTATGCTAATTATAAACATAAATTAGGATAAATTATAAATTGGAATACTAATGTCTATGTTAAAAAATAAAATAAAAACCTTTTGCTGAGATTTTTTTTCCTGTACTAAGTACAGCAATTGAAGTTTGGGAAAATAAACATATTAGTTCTATAAAAATTATTGGAATTACTAATATTTTTTTAAGTTTTCATCTTTCACATTCTCCTTATTTATATGGAACAATAGATAGCATCATTATTTCATCTTTAGTGAAATTCTGGGTAGAGGAGAGTTTGTCTATGTATATTTTTTAAACTTTGTGTTTTTTGGTGACTTTTCTTTAAATATATTTTTTTAAAAATTTAATAATCATAATCAAAATAATTCAAATATTATAAATTAAAATATAAAGAGAGAAGGTTTCATTATCTAATTAAATATTAATAACTTTTATTTTATTTTCTCTTTCTACCTTGTAAACATTATGTTGTTCTCCTAAGTAGTCATGTTTCTCTCTCACAATCCTTTTCAAATAACCTTTCTAAATTAATTTCTAATAATTTTAAATGAAATTTTCAATATTTGAAAGAAAATTCTATTATAACTTTAAATTTTGATTTATAAACTACATATCTTTCAATATTTCTCCTTTTATTCTTATTTGAATTTTAAAAAAAATAGTGAAAACACATACACACATGTGATTTAACTTATTTTATAGTAAAAAAAGAAACTATAGTTATAAAATAAATATAAATTATTTTTACAATTTAATTATATATAATTTTTATTTATTTAGTTATAAAAAGTGATTAAATTAAAAAAATAGTTAAATACAAAAACAGTTAAATAATAAAAAATGACTTAAAAGAATAAAATTGAAAAAAAAAGTGATGAATCATCTTTATATAATAATATAGATATAATAATATAGATTATGAAATTAAATATATATAATTTTTATATTTTTGTAAATAGTTTTTATTTATTTTATAAGTAGTTTTATAATTAAAAAAGTGTTAAGTTTAAAAAGAGGTCAAATTAAAAAACGATTAAATTTAAAGAAAATTATAAAATTGATAAAATAATTATTTTAATTAAAAATATTATTTAAAAAGTAAATTTGAAAAACAAATATAAACAAATAAAAATCCTCTTATATATATAGAGAGAGAGAGACTCACAATTTAAAATTCAAATGATGTATTCAAAATATTTTACTTCTAAATAAAGTGATCTTAGATAAAGTGATCTTAGATACCATTATAAACTTTCAAATGTTAACATATTAAATTGTATACATACAGTAAAATTAAACAAGTATAAAATAAAACCAAAAATAAAAACATATTTGTAATAGCATGTTTGGTAAAATAAAACAAACTAATTAAAAAGTAAAAATAATATAATTAAAACTATTATATTAAGATAACTAAATTATATTTTTAAAATTCAAACTCATAAAATGAACTTTGAGTAGAGATAATGAGTTCTAACATTTATGTAGAGATTCCATGCACATGGCTACAGAAGTTTTATCTGCATTGGGTGTCTCTTATTCGTGGGAGGAATCATACAGGGTGTTGCTCCCTCCACCACCACACCTTTCTTCCTCCACCTCCCCTTTACTATTTTGCCCTTAAATAAAATTTTATTTTTAGGGTTAATTTTTTTAATTTTACCCATTCACAACCTATTCCACTAATAACCTATTTTAGTTCCTCCTACATGACTAAAATATTTTTCTTTTATTTTAACATTATTTTTCTTCATCTCTTTCTTTTGTCGCGGTGAGATACTACAAGTTGTAAAGGTTGATGGTAGTGGAAAGAATTATCAAGTAGTCTCCCTCTCGTGGTGCAGTGTCGCTCTCGTGATGCAGTGTCGTTCTCGTGGTGCAGTATGTGGAGTGGTGCAGTGCGTGTGTTGCTTCCTTAAGGTGTGTGTTTTCGAATAAACCTTCAAATAAAACCCTAAAATAAAAAACGTAACTTTTAAACGGTGACATCCTTCAACGGATGTCAACATCCGTTTAAGGAAAGAACGGATGTCAACATCCGTTTAAGGAAAAAAACGGATGTCAACATCCGTTTAAGGAAAAAACGGATGTCGACATCCGTTTTTTCCTTAAACGGATGTTGACATCCGTTTTTTTCCTTAAACGGATGTTGACATCCGTTCTTTCCTTAAACGGATATTGACATCCGTTCTTTCCATAAACGGATGTTGACATCAGTTCTTTCCTTAAACGGACTCCGAGTTACGTTTTTAATTTTAGGATTTATTTTATTAGTTTATTCTTTATTTTGGAAATATTTTAATAATTTAATTTAAATGTTTTGATTTATTATTTTTTAATATATTTTTAATGTATTTTAATAATGTAAGGAAAATGAAGAAGAAAGAATCGTATGAGGAGAAGTGAAACGGAGAAGACAAATGGAGTTGTAAAGTAAAACAGAAGACAAATTGTTAAACGAAATTGAGAGATGGAAAGATTGAGTGCAGGGAGTAAAGTAGGAGAACTAGGTTTGGAATAAATTAAAATAATAAAAATAAAAAATTTTAATTTGAGGATATAATTGGAATTAAAAAAAATTGGGGAGGTGGAGGGAGAAAGGTGTGGTGGTGGAGGGAGCAACACCCAATCATATAAATATGTGAAAATGACTCACCCTTATTTACTATTATAACCGACACCTAAGATTATATTGTGATGAAAGAGAATGGCACATATGGACACAAGCTCATTGTAGCGCATTGTCGGTTTGTGCATGACTTATATTAAGATCTTCCTTTTCCTTCATCTGCCAAAAGCTCTTTATTACTATTATATCAGAAGGTATTCCACTAATATTATTAAAACATTTTTAGACAAAATCATTTATTTTCTTTCACTAAAAACATTATTAAATAAAAACTATTTTTAAAGAAAAAATAATTAATTACTATAATAATTAATTTTAATAACAATTTATAAAATATATACACCCAATTGATTCGGACTTTTCTATTTTAACTTTCAATTTAGTTTGATCAATTTGTTTTTTTATCAGTTTCAAATTACATTAATGAAAAAATGACATTTTATAACGTACAACTAAGTCTTTGGTTTAAATTGACTTGATTAAGTCTTTACTTTATGTTAATTTGATTCAACTTAAATGGAATGAAAAAAATAAAAATAAATAAAATTTCAAATTTTTTATATTTTTGAGTATTTGAAATTATTTTATTTCAATAATTTAAAATACCTTTTAGGATGGCTTAAATTTTAATTCTTTTTTAATTATTTTATTCAAACAAATTATTTCAGTGTAAAAAATTTTAAATTATTCAAATTAATTAATTATTTTTCTAACTTAACTCATCTAAATGCTAGTTTCTTAGATTTGATGAAAGGAAATTTCAGTAAGGGAGCTATTCTCCTTAAAAATAAGTGAGATTCTTTTATGTAGATAATTTGGTTTATGGAAATTCTTAAAAATGGAGAAAAATTGAATTTTAGGATAAATTTTTCTTGTTTACATGATATTGTTTTGATTTTATATGGTAATTTGAATTCTTTTGTACACCAAAATGATTATATATACATTAGTGCAGTCAGGGAAAACGACAGCGGTTATTTTTGCTCATAGGCAGCGGTTCTCGAACCGAGGCATATCCAGGCGAGACAAAAAGTCTACTACTTTTTGCCTCGGGTGCGAACCGAGGCATAAAAGGGTAGGATACCACCTCGGTTCATCCTTAACCGAAACAGTAGATGTTTTGATTTTTTTTTTTTTCGTAGGACGCACGAGACTACTGGCAGCACACGGGTGGCAGTGGTGGACGAACCCGCAGAAGAAGAAGTTACGCAAAGGAAGAAGAGGTATACGTAGAGGAAGAAGAAGCTGTGCGACGCAAATGAAAGGTCTGTAGGTTAAAAAAACTGAAGTGGAGCTACTACCTCGGTTACTCAAAAACACGAGGTAATAGCGCCATATAGCACCGGTTAAAAGCAAAAACGAAGTATAAAGTGTTGGACAAAACGTATGAAATCTTAAATGTTAGGAGGTGCGGGACCAACGACCTCAGTTCCCGACTGAACTAATGCCTTAGGTCTGGCGTAGCAGACAAAGTACCAGGCAACGTAGCAGGTGCAGAGGTTTAGGCATCGGTTGCCTAGCAGACCGAGGCAATAGGCGAGTTGTCAGCCAAAAAGCCTGACTTGCAGAGGACTTTCAGGCAAAAAGCCTGACTTGCAAATGTGTTTAGACATCGGTTGTCGTCAACCCAAGGTAATAAGGCCTTCTGTGCAGAAGTATAGGCCTCGGGTCTTATATTAACCGAGACAATATCAACATTCCTCCACGAGTTAAGTTGTAACCGAGGTATATAGTGTTGTACGCTTCGATTTTCGCATAACCGAAGCGTATATGGTGCGTTAGAAACCACACTTTTTACTAGTGATATCAACAATAATTATACAATTTCATAGAAACGGGGATTTTTGGATTAAATAGGTTTTGTTATTGATATTATATTATTGAATTGTTTCGTAGTTTACGAATAAGTTTTGGATACTATAGGGTATATATGGGGTTTTTGAATGAAACTATAAAATCCTTCTCCGTTCACTGCTCCAAACGTTGTTGCGCCTCCCACCGTTTTAAAACATCACTTTAATTGATAATTGATTATCTTTTCACATAATTAATTATGTGTTGATGGTTATTTTTATCCAATAATTTCTTTCGTTATTATAAATAATTAATTAGGACTTTAATTTTTTAAAATTGACTCTTATATGACTTGCATTAATGAAGTATCATTTATAATAATTAATTATTCTTCTCAAACGTTTAAACACTCATTGTGCAAATAATAAAATTAAGTGAAAATTATATTGTATTTAAAAAAATTAAAGCAATCAATTATTACTTAGTATAATTAATTGAGTCATATCTAATATGCTTTTTGTAAAAGGTTTAGTGGGTTTCTCTTAAAATACATGAATTACTTTCAAAAATTATCACTTACATGTTTTTAAACTTTGTGAAATGATACTTTATAGGATCAATTTCAAGTTGTTTGTTGATCTTCTTACGTGTGTGTCTGCGCGCGTGTGTGCGTGTGCGCGTGTGCGCGTGCGTGCGCGTGCGCGCGTGCGTGCGCGTGCGCGCGCGTGTGCGCCCGTGTGCGACGTGTGCGCGCGTGTGCGCGCGAGTGCGCCCGTGTGCGCGCGTGTGCGCCCGTGTGCGCCTGTGTGCGCCCGTGTGTGCGTGCGTGCGTGCGCGCGCGCGCGCGCGCGTGCGGGCGGGCGGGCGGGCGGGCGGCGGGGCGGGCGTGCGTGCGTGCGTGCGTGCGTGTGTTTTTTATGGTATTTTTTCTTAAGAGTTATTTAAAAAACATGAGACACAAATAATTATGATTTTTTATAATTAGGTTTGTTAAACATGAGATATAAAAATATGTTATAAACAACTTTTTAGTTGGTTCTTTAGATATTTTGAGATGTGTTAGTGCAACAACAACTAAGTTCACTATATGAAAGTGTGAAAATAAACTCACTAAGACATCATGATACCTTAAATATAAATAAAAAATAGAAAATAATCAAAACTACAAAAAAGATTAAACCAAGCATTGCGTTAAAAAAAACAAAAAAAGCATGGAAAAGTGAAAAAATTTAGCAAGAGAGAACAAACAACAAAAATTGGACCTTGCAATTTCTGTATATTTTTTCACAAAAAAAGGTTTTGATAATTCAAAAATATTTATGATAAAAAATAATATAGGTAAATATGTATTTTTAGTTATTTTATTTGATATTTTCAAAAAATTATATTATTTAATTGTATCAGTAATTATCAACCGATATTATTTGTCAAATATTTTTGAATATGACAAGGTATTCTTAAATATTTTTAGATCTCCACAACAATCAAATGTAATATATCTCGAAGATATTAGATTATTATTTAGAAGATAATTGGAGGAAATAACATTATAAAAAATAAGATTACACCAACAAGAAAACCTAAAATAAAGCTCAGTCTAATTTCTATATAACTAGAGTTAAGAAAACACATTAGAAGAGCTTAGGAACCCTTTAGGGACCTAATTTTGTCCTCTCTCTTAACTTTCACCTTCTCTTCCCTCTCTTCTTCTATTTTTATATTGTTTATACATTTCATGGAGTGTTGAGCTTTTAGGATTGATTATACTATAAAAATAATGATTTTTACATTATAGCAGGTTAGCACAATGTTAAATCTATAAAACATGTCAATCAAATGAGTCCAACGGTTTTTAATTTTAATTAATAATGTATTTTGATTAAACTTAGAAACTTTCATGTGATTGAATGAGTTTTTGTCAATAATTGAGAATGTACTTTTATTAAAGGTGAAAACTTTAACAAAAATTAATCAATAATGTACTTTGATTAATTAGTTTTTTACTTGATAAAAGTGGTAAGAGAATGTACTTTGATTAGGCATAGTAATGTTTAATTGAGAATGTACTTTGGTTAAATTTACTATTATTAATCTAAAATGTTCTTACTTTTAATTGAGAATGTATTTTGGTTAAATTTAGTATGATTAATCTAAGATGTTCTTGCTTTTAATTAAGAATGTACATTGATTAATAGTTAGAACGCCAACAAATTAATTGAGAAACTACGTTCATTAATTTGAAAATCTAAGACAAGAAATAATTGAAGAATAATATTTAGACAACAAATAATGAATTCTATTTTGAAAAAAGATTGGAATCAACATATTTTCTTTATTATTATTTTTGTCTCTTTGTATCTTTTAAATTCTCTTTATTTTTGTTATTAATATTTTATTTATCTTTATTTTTGTATTATTTTTATTTTGTTTGACTCTTTTGTATAATTTTTATAAAAAATAATTTGTTAAGAATCAATTTTATGTTCATTGGGAGACGACTTTGGGTTATCTTACCCATATTATTATTATTTGCTACTAACTTAGAAATATTGAGTTGCTATAGTTTAGTAATATTAATTTGGTCACGTCAACCACGCTATCAGTAGTATTATAATATAAATATTTCACTATAATGGAAACAATCACTCCTAGGTTTAGTTGATTGATATTAGGTGTAAAAATTGATAATTTATAACCATTTAAAATCTCTTGTGCAATATTTCTTTCTCTATTTATCAATGGTGGATTTGAACAAATATCTTAAGAATGCCAAAATTTTAGTATAGATTTATAATAATTTTTGGAAGTGTCAAATATATAAAATATATTAAAATTAAAAAAATATTTCAAATTATATATATAAAAAAGTTAGGGGGCACATTCTTCCTCAACAACCATAATGATCATTGAAAATCTCGATTATATTTGGTTTTCTTATAACTTCTAGTCAAGTAGTTCAAGAAAACTTGTTAAAATTTGTTAATTAGAAATTATACCAATTCACCCCCTCTTGATATTGAATAACTTTATAGTGCTTAGAATATTATGTAATAAGAAGAAATGTCAAGTAATCTTAAATGTAGAACGAAAATAAGAACATTTCTTGCACATGTAGAATACATATTTATAAGTCTCCAATGTGTGTTATGAAAATACTCAAAATCATAACATACACAAGGTCCATTATAAGCATTTCTTGAACATTCCTTAAACACCATCATCGTGCTCACAAAAACATTTTCACCTCAATTAAAAACAATCAAAATCATAAACATACACAAGGTCCATTATAGATTTATCTCAAATAGCCAAAGAAGAAAACATGGCAAACATACAATCTGGCACTCAGTGCCTAACCTCTAGAAAAAAAAATGGCTCTCAACATCTTTCTTCTCGCAAAAAGTTACGTTTAACAAAACTTTTGAACACTCAACATCCTAGAGCTAAAATGCTCCAGACTTGCAGTACAAATATGACGCTCATCAGTGCCCTACTGCCACTCAACACCAATGTATTCGCAAAACACGAGGCTTAATGGACAAATTGGCACTCAACGGCCCGAAGCTAAAATGCTCCCAAACCTACACAACAAGGTTGATGCTCAAGGCTAGTCTATCACTACTAAACTTTGTATCAGGTTTCAACCGATGAAATTGTATGATTTAGGAGAAATGAGACCTGTTCAATTGATGAGTTTGATACTTCCCTCTTATTTTGGTCAAAAGTAGTTTTAGACATTGGAGCTCATACCAATTTGCTCAATTGCTCGAATTATAATTCCCTAAATCAACACAAAATTGACCAAAACACTCAAGCATGAAACAATAATCCAAATTATACAAATCAAATTAGCAATATACACCAAATTAGACTAATTAAAAACAACCAAATTTCATCCCCAATATGAAATAAAGCAACAAAATGCAAAACATCCAATTGATAACACTCACATAACGCAAATCAATACTAGTTTCCCTTACTTTGTCGAAACAACCCCAAAGCTTCTAAGATAACAAACACACCTCCAATTCACAATATACTCTATCTATACATAGAAACATCACAAACATTACTAGACCATATCATTATGATCACTGATCGATAGAGACTCACAAAGAAGCTTAGAACCTCACATGCAACCAAATAAGATTCATATGCAAGCCAAGACAAGTATTGTCTACAAGAAAAATAAGCAAAAGACGAATTACACAACTAAGGAATCTGATCGGATAAAAGATGATAGTTCGTTGAGAAGATCACTCCACAATATCTAATCTTCAAACAAATGACCATAGAATTAGAAGACATAAAGAGAAGCGAGAGAACTCTATAAAAATATATTTTAGAGAAATAAAGTGTTTTTAAATAATGATATCTTTTATTAGATTTCCATTTATACTTAAACATTTTAGCATTAAAATAATAATGTTTTATTATTTTAAAACATTGTGCTCCTATAATTTTATAGGTTCTTACAATTAATTTATTTATATATATATATATATATATATAAACAAAATATTAATAAGTTAATTATCTTTTTATTTTGTTCAAGTATCAATTTTTTTTTTCGTTTTTATACATATTACTTTTAATATATCTCCATCTTTATTATATTGCTTTATCTAAAAAAAGTTAAATATGAGGTTTTATTTAATAAATCTAAATTCAATTTCACTTGGATGATCATATATTTCAAGTTAAATTTATCTGTCCAAAATTTTTGCACGATTTTTATATGCATTTTTCTTAATTTGTAGATAAATTTATTTACAAGTAATCTTAGCTTTTACTTAATTTTGAATTATTTTTACGGCTTGTTTAAAGAAAAAAATTTATTTAAAAAATAGTATGGTAACCGAAATAAATAATGTAGTATTCAATGAGTAGCAAGCATGGATGGTTTTTTTAAAGTATTGAGATTGAAAACAAAATCCAAGTTATTATAAACTCATTTCTAATAGCATATGAAAAAACTTGTATAATTTAGTAAAATAAGTTTATTTACTACATATTTTAGTTAAACAATTTGTAACCAAAGAAATAAAATAAATTAGTTGAAAAGACTAATCAAATACACTTTATGTTAAATTTCTTTTAGTGCACTTTTGCACCACGTGGACCTGTGATTCTCTTCCTCATTTCCAATTATCAAACAACATCATTTCATTTGTGTTAAGGATAGTTGGTATAAAATGCCACAAATCTTAATTATACTCTTTCAGGGTTCTCATTAATATCTCACGCTTATACTAATTTGTTCATAAATAAGATGGTTGAGTAGAAATAATCACAAATCGATTGCTAACTTAACTTTCAATTCAAAACACCATTTTTACGGGTTATACACACATACATATATACACACATATAATATATATATTTTGTTTGGTTGTTTGTTTCTTAAATATTTCAGTGTAGGTAATAGGTGATTTCAGACTTTCTTTAGATTATATGTTAAAATTAACAATCATATGTAAAATAGTATTTATGTTAGAGTTTGATGAATAGTGATAAAAACTGCAGGGCATTGCTTCCTGCACCTTCATATTTTATTTTCCTGTACCTCCTTGACATGATGAAATGATCATTTTTCTAATTAAAAATTAATAAAATCTAAATTATTTTTAAATTCAGAAATATATTTTGGATTATATAATTTAAAATATGTATTTTATTTTTGAAATTGGAATTATATAATTTATTCATTTTTAGATTATACAAAATACATTTTAAAAAATAACTTAAAATATTTTGAGAATGCAGGAAGAAAATATCGGGATACAGGAAGCACTGGCCGAACTGCAGACTAAGTTGGGCCTTCATCCTGGCAGAGCAGAACAAGAGCCCATATTCTTCTCAATCCTCTTCCTGCTCCTTATTTTTTTATTTACAAAAATATTTAATGAAAATATGACAACGTAAATACGATTGTGTTATTTTAAAATTATCGATAGAATTCTGGTTTTTGTTTTTCAGGTTTCTTTTACATCATAATGATTGTAATATCATCAATGATAAAAAAGATAAATAACATGACTATTAATTAAGAAAAATAATAAAATAATATTTAATTGTTTTTAATTTAAATAATTTAAAAGGTTAAGTTTTATTCTATTTTTTTTTATATTTCTCTTCGATCAAATAATGTTATGAGCATAAAATAAAATCTTACTAAATTATTTTTACCTTTTTCTGAACCAAATAATTTTTATTTTGAATCTACTTTTTTTCTTTATTTTTCTTTTCACTAATTAATTTTTTATTCTGCTTTTTTTTAATCTACAAGGCATACCCTAAGTACCGTAGCTTGTGCCTTAATAAAACATGTCGGAGCCTAGCGTATCAGGACCTAAGTTGGTTGCATGAAAAGTTAATTGCACTTGTTTTAACTTATTAAACAAACAATTAAATATCATTTGGTTTAAACGATCTTAATTAAAAATATCTTTTTCAAATATTTTTCATTAACATTAACCGCATTTGATTGTCTAAAAGAGTTTATCTTAATCTTCCACAAGAAGCTTCTGTTCAAAATAGTATAAGAATCTAACCATTTTCTAAGAGAGGAATTGTCGGAACAATCGGTATCGTTATAGAGTCGCACAGCGGAATAAATTAATAATGATAGCGGAAAACGTGTAACGATCACAACACAAGTTAAAATAGTTGGTTTCAAAAATTGATTTTCTTAGCGAACTTTTATCGAACAGTTGATGATGTGCTAAGAGTTTAGGGATCAAGAAAATCAACACAGAATTTTTATCCTGGTTCGAATCAAAAGATTCTACGTCCAGTCGTTAATCACTATGAATAGTGATTAACCTTTTTTTTACTAAAATATGGTTTGCAGATTACAATCAGATAATCAAAATAAGCAAAGAATAGAAAACACCTTCCTTCGACAAACGAACGGAAGAACCTGCTCAGCCAACTTGAAGAGAACCGCTCCGACCTTTGACACACAAAACGCGAGCTTCTCCTATTCACAAGACTAGACAAGAGCACTCTATCACTTTGAGAACTTCCTCAGACAAACTGTATTCTCAAAATGGCATAGATCCTTTTCACTCACAGAGAGCTTCCCTTAGGCACAAAGCTCTAATACTCTCAATATTGAAAAGTTTTTTTTAAGAGCTGTGAAGACCTCTATTTATAAGCCTAGTTTCGAGTAGGGTCAAAAACTGAAAAGACATCTCCCAACTGCCACTGATAATGGATTATCATAAGTGATAATCGATTATTTGTGTCCGTTATGGGGTTTTCAAAATGGTGATAATCGATTATCCTGAGCAATAATCGATTATTCCAGAGACTTGGACAGAATTAAATGAAATAGTGATAATCGATTATTCTGTGTAATAATCGATTATTTGCGCAAGCAACTCTCTTCTAAATTGGCTCATGATAATCAATTATACCTCTTTGATAATCGATTATTTGTGCAATGATTCACTAAATACGAAAACTTCTAAGAGTTTTTACATCATTACATTTTATCCTATACATTTGTTTCTACAAAATGCGTTTAACAAAGATGCATTTAGAGTCTTCAATTCTTCAGCTTTTATCATCATCAAAATTTCACAGTAGCTTCAAGATACCAATGCTCCTCATTGGTAACAGGAATACGATGATAGTATAAAGATTCTCAACCACAAATTACTTCATAGTTTGTTCTTTTAAATTCTACCCTCTCTGCCCTTTAATATTTCAAAAACTATCCTAATTATGTGAAGATGCACAAATCTCATAAACACAAAGTCCTCTCTTAAGCCCTTATAAAATCTTCAGACGACAAAGATCACTTCTCAGATCCATCATTAAACTCATCCCTACCAGAAGGTCTCATGTTAGATAATATGTTTAGTCCTTAAGGATGAACTAATGTTCTTTAACTACAACTACTGAAAAACAATATATTAATATAGAGATTCCCAAATATTTGATTAGACATTGACAAAATGAAGGATGCACTCATATCTATTATGGAACTATCAGATTAGTCCTCTAGTTCATAGAAGAAAGGGATTACCAATCTCACTCTTACACTTCAACTACCTACAGTACAACATGAAATCATAGGCACTATATTAACTACCCTTCATGTTGGAAGCATGGTATTCCCAGTGTTTCCAAACTTTAATGTTAGCCTGAGAGATTCCATTATCTCCCAAAGACTAAAAGTTCAGATCTAGATCACAAGAGCAAAGCAAGTTTCTGATGTGCTTTCTACAACTCTTCATCACCAAATAATACAGAGACTATAAGATCATACTATTGATCTTGCACTTACTTCTTGTAAAGATAATGCCCTTTCCACCCTTGCTAATAATCAAGAAGAAACACCCTCTATTGTCCAGATCCCTCGAAACATCTCCCACCAAGAATTACAAAAACTCATTACAATGCATGGGTTACCAATTATGAAAAGGGTAATGATATATTGACTCCCTTTTGACAATCTTTTGACACGGTCACATATCAAAAGGTAATTGGTCCATTTGCTATTTTTTTAAAACAAAAATAAATGACATGGAAAGTTCATTTAGAGGTATTTGGTTTCGCGGGTTCGTGTGAAAGGTTTGAAAGTGCTTCTTCGTTCTCAAACGTTGTTATCAAAGGATCTATGTTCGTCGAACCACCATTCCATCACTGTTCATGACCAGTTTCGTCATTCCCTCAAACTTACTATGCTCATATATCGTCTCAAGATATATTTCTTTTAAGAAAAAAACCTTACCAAATCACTAAATTTCTTTGTATTGACTATATGCTCTCTTTGAGAGGTATTATCTATACCTTTAATGATAAAATTGTTTGTGTTATAAATTCTGAAAAGAATTACATTTGGTGTTTAGTTTAGTTGAGTTAAATAGTCTAAGCATATTGTCTAGGGTTGAATCAGAAGTGATTAGAGTACTTGTGAATCAGAAGTGGTTAAAATACTTGTAAACCAGGATGGTTAAACTCGGACTAGTCGTGTTGACTAAGTGAACCAGGAGATGTGAGAATATTCGTTGTGAACCTAAAGTGGTAAAATTCGTATAAACTAGACATACCTCAATGAACCAGGAGAAGTGGTTAATCATTTTTTTTAAAAGATTACTTAATAGTTCTTAAGAAAGAACTAGACATACCTCCAGTTGAGTGAACCAGTATAAAATTTGTGTTTTATTATTATTGTTCTTCAAACTCTTTATCTCCTTGATTAACTTTATCGTCTAAACTTATCCTTTATCTATCAACCTTTTGAAAAACTATCATAGGCCATTTGCGAAAAATTTTGAAAACATTATTCACCGACTATAATGTTTTCCTATATGTTTCAACATATGGAAACTTTTGAGACTTATCTATGGGAGTTACAAGATTCAGCTGGCCCAAAATCTTTGTGAAGTAAATAATTATCACCTTAAATCCCTTGATCCAAATCTGGCCAACTCCTCTCAAGGACCAGTCAACTCTTATCTTCTAAGAAAAAATATTTCAGAAAAGGACAATACTCATGGAGGAGATCTTATGTATTAGAGAGATTTTTACCATTGAACCATTTAATTAAGTCTCATTATAAATATAACATTATTTGGATATTAACATTATATTCTTCTTTACTCCCAATTTTTATTTCTTGTTTTCACATTTTTTTTAAAGGCATTATTCTCGGTTTATATTAGTGAAAACTCATGCGCATGCATTTTACTTTTTTTATGATAAAAAATAAAACTATTATTAATATAATTATGAAATTAAATGTAAATAATTTTTATATTTTTATTGTAGGCAAATTTCAGCTTTTTAGATAACTTTTTTTATTATAAATAGCTATTTTAGTTTAAAATAATATTTAAATTTTATAAAAAAACTTAAATAAAAAAGGTTAAGTTTAAAATAATGTTACTTAAAAGATAAATTTGCTAAAATAATTATTTTTAATTTTAAAAAATATTTAAAAGATAAAATTGAAAACAAAATGTGTAAAAAAATGGAATTTTTTATATATAATAATATGGATTAGTGTAACCTCATCACCATTTATATACTAAGTTTACCATTTATAATTTAGAAAAGCATAAATAATGTAAATTACAATGTATTTTTCTTATAAAAGTAGACTTTAACTTAGATTTCTACCCAAGCCATTAACATAACTAAATAAAGTCAAAGATGATTTTGAAGCTAACATACACTAGTGCAAAAACTGCATTTTAACTCGCACAATAGGCTTCGGTTTAGAGAAAACTGAAACTTTTTAAAACGCGGTGACATTTTCGTAATTTCGACCAACTTATACGCCTCGATTAAAAAGGAACTGAGGTAGAAAACCCATATTACCTCGGTTAAATTAGCAACCAAGGCCTAAAACCTTGCAAAATAATAAAACAAAACCGAAGTAGTATGTCTTGTCCAACACTGACAGTTTTGATGTGAAAAGGGTTTTAGGCATCGGTTGCATTAATAACCGAGGCGGTAAGTGGTCTATTGCCTCGGTTAAAAAAAGAACCGAGGTAGTATCTCTTTTGATATTTAACTTCTCAGAAACGTAAATTTTTTTAACCTAATAATCATTCTTCTTCCTCACCGTTTCCTCCTTCTTCCTTGTGATTTTCTTCTTCTTCCTTGTTGTTTCCTCTTCTTCTCTCAAGCAAAGCTCTTGGTTCATGGCCTTCATTTCTTTCACGCGAAGTGCCTGGTGTGGTCTCCATCTTTGTTGCCTCCATTTCTCTCGCGCAAACTGCATTATTTGTTACCGCCACCGATCGTTCATCGCCTCCGTCGATCGTTCATCGGCGCCACCAACCGTTCAACGTTGCCATCGACTATTTTTTGCCACCTTCGGTCGTTCGTAGTCGCCTTCGGTTGCTCGTTGCCGCCACCAACCGTTAGTCGCTATCTCCAGCCGTTTGCAAAGCCATGGTTCGTTTCTCCTTATTGTTTAATATAAAATATGAAAACATTATACTAACATTCTAATTTCATTACATTATCACTAGTACAAAAACAGCGTATAACGTCACACGTTCAACGTCTAACCACTGAACAAACAACGTTAAAAATGACCGGTGGCAATTTTGTAAATAAATGCAATTATTAAACATCATTTAGAATTGTAATTCGATGTAAAAATATATAAAACGTCGAATGCCACAGAGTTCGACGTCAAAAGGTTAGTGAATTCAATAAAAATTTGAGCGAGAGATTGAAAATTCATTCACTTTATCTTAGCGCGCGAGACGTTCTTCTCTTCTCAAACTTTTCTTAAACGAAGTTTGACGACCATCACATGTAATCTTTCTTTCATTTGATACAAATGCATGTTAATTAATTACTTTATGTATGATTTTTGTTTGTTTTGACAAATTATTTTCATTCTCTAGCTTCATAGGCGCATTTTGCTTTCTCTCTCACTAGTAACGACACTTTATTCCGACGAACCCACCTTTTGAAGGTTAGTTTTTGTTTTGAAGAACTTATTTTGTGAACTTGTTTGTTAGTTTTTTTTGTTGAACTTGTTTGTTTTTGTTGTTTGGTTGAACTTGTTTATTGTTATTGTTGTTTGATTGAACTTGTTTGTTGTGGGTTTATAAAATACCAAAAACTGAAATTTGTTGTTTTTATACTTTTCAGATCTCGTAGAGTTGTAAAAAAAGATCACAATTAATTAAAAAAACAAAAAAAAAATTGATTAACATCGTATATTGAGAAAATCCGACGTTAAGTTAACGTCGTATATTGACAAAAATCGACGTTAACTTAACGTTGTATATTGACAAAATTCGACATTAATTTAATGTCGTATATTGACAAAATTCGATGTTAATTTAACTTTGAATTTTTTAAATATGACATCAATTTAATGTCTCCTGATATGATGTCGTTCGCGAATTCGCCATTAAAAGCCCAAAATATTCGACGTTGTACGCGATTTTTGTACTAGTGTATATTAACCTAATGTTCATTGGTAAAGTAGGTTATGTGGAATTGAAGTGGGAAACAATGCATCATAAAATTGGAGATAAAAAAACAAAAAAAAATGATTTTGAATAGGGAAAAGACCCCATTTTTTGAAGAAAAAAAAAAGGACATTTACTGTCTCAGTTTAAAACCAATCGAGGCAAAAGACCCCCACATACTGCCTCTGTTCAAAACTAAGGCAAAAAACTTATCCTTTTTTGCCTCGCATGTATATACCTTAGTTCATGAAGCGCTGTATAAAGACAAAAATAATCCCTATCGTTTTCCTTTACTGCACTAGTGATACCACCCACCACATCATATGAATTCCCATGTTTACCAATAGGATGTAGAAATCAAGTTAAAATTTAAATATGGAGGAAATTTATTAATTTTTAAGATATTTAAACATATTAAATTCAAATTCATATTATTTTAAATTGTTTATTAAAATTTATTGTATTTTATTTTTCTATTAATTGTTTTTCGTGTGAATAGAGTATTTTAGTTACTACAAACGAAGAAAATTATTTTAATGTTAAGCAATCTTAGTTAAAATTGGATAAATATTTTCTCAATCAACATCTTATACAAAAATGAAAAAAAAAATTATTGACAAAGAATGACATTTGTGTTAGTAATAGAAAAAAATCTTTATAGTTCAATCAAAAAATTCTACTTTTGTATCTATCAAAAGACAATCTTCATGACACTAGTAGATAAAATTCTAACTAGTAACATTGAATAATAACTAATATTGAATAAGAAATAATAGTGATTTATAATAATAATAAAAATAGTCATGAAAGTTAAAAGAAAAAAAAACTATTATCAACATCAATAATAAATCTCAAGTCGATATTAACCGAAAAGTAATTATCACAATAATATTTGATCTTAATCACATTGATAATTGTTGAAATGAACTAAAATGAAAGAAAATATGAAAACAAGACACAAATATAAATTTAAAAATAGAACAAATTTAAAATTTTTACTTTTTAAGTAAAATTTAAAATTTTTTATTTTAAATTAATCTAATTACTCTTATAAGATTTTAGAATTTCAATACCCAATTTTCATACTTTATTGGAAATAATTTCAAATTCTCTATATAAATAAAGTACTCTTCTAAAGAAGTAATTATCAAAACACTATTATGCATTATAACAATATATATATATATATATATATATATATATATATATATATATATATATATATGTCTATTATAAAATTTCGATAAAGAAGTATTGATAGAAGTCCGATATTACATAAAAAACTATGTAAGATTTCTTTGAACTTGAAAATATTAATCATAATATTTTGATATTTTATGAGAAATTTGAAGCAAGAAGTAAAAGGTTTTTAAAAAATGTACACCTATTTGTGAAGGTTATTTAATTGATGCCGTCTATGGTTATTACCATGCATTGGGTGCCCCCCTCGTGTGCCTCAAACGAGTTAGGTGTTTTAGGTTATCCATCAATTAATCTAAACCTAACACTTTCAACTGCCCTCTTTCCCTCTATCTCTCAAAACATGCCCTGTCCAAATTAAGCAAATTGCTACATGCTATGCAAATACAAATTCACTTTTTCACTGTAGTAGGTAATAGGAATGAAAAGATGTGCCACAATAAAAAGGAAAAATAGTTTTCCAATTTATGAATACTATTATTGTCAAATAAGGACAAATTCTTCTAGAGTTCTACACTGTATATGAAAAATAGCTCAGACTTTGCATTTACTTGCTTCCTAGTGTCCTCCAAGTGTTTGTGGAAAGTTTCTTCCCTCCCCAATTATTTAAGGAAATGCAAGCGGCAAGTGAAGTGCTCTTTCTCTTGCCAAGTTTTAAATATTCAAACCATAACAACCTTTGGAGTAAATAAAGTGCAAACTAGCACAAGCAACCACTTTATTTTTTCCCACACCCCCAATCACGGAGGAAAGAAAGCGTAATCGATTGGGTTGAAAAATTACTCCATTTATTATTATTATGCCTCTCCACACCCAACCAATAAAAATTAATATTGATAGTTGCATCTCCACAAACCCAAATTCACAACAATTCCACCTTTCTACACCTTAAACTACAAATTGACTTCAGTTTATTTATGTCCAAAGACTGTGTAGTAAAGGGTAACCTATTCCTCTCTACTGTTTTCTGCCTCTCAGAAGTCACCGTTGAAGTGAATCAATGACTGTAGTTATAGTTCACCTTATGTAAGTTTGAAGAGTTTTCTACTAATAGAAAAATTGTGGCAAAATGGGAGTTTTCTACCAATCACACAGATGCCATTGGCTACAGCTACCGTGCATAACTAATCCACCAAGAAACAGTGATTGGTGGATAATTTCCAATGAGGAAGCTCCTAACCTTGTTTTGCATCATTGGCATGGAACCGACTGGTGCTGATTCTAGGCAGCTTGAATAGGTTATGGCTAAATACCTAAAGAGATATTACTCCAATTAAGCTGAAGTTTTTTCAATTTAAATGGAAAACAACCTTGATAAAAGGATTGACTGATACTCTAAAGATTGTCATAT
This sequence comes from Vigna umbellata, assembly GCF_029865625.1. Taxonomy (NCBI): domain Eukaryota; kingdom Viridiplantae; phylum Streptophyta; class Magnoliopsida; order Fabales; family Fabaceae; genus Vigna; species Vigna umbellata. The sequence goes on along the minus strand of NC_142165.1, from coordinate 51,380,075 downwards.
ATACCAAATATTTTTTTGATGAGTTAGTGTATATTATTTAGCAGACATGGTCTTATCAGATTAGCATATCAGCATCTAAAGGGAGTGATTTAGAAGTATGAACTGATATGTTATTCGTTGCTAATCATTGACTTCGTTTTGTCCATTGTGGTGAAAAAGGAAAGGTATAACAAAATGATGTTTATCACTCAACTTCAACAGTGTGGTGCCCCTGTCACTGTTTGAAAATGGTATCTGTGATCATCTATGTTGGTAGGTAAGGCCAGTTGGACCACCAAAGAAGGTTTAAAATTAGTAAATTATGTTTCCTTTTATTGGTCTATATTCTCTTTCTCCTTCTGCTTAATCCTTGTGTTGCATTGCACTCGTTTAAAGAGAAAAACAACACAGAAGATTGTTCCTTTTTTAGTGAGAAAAGCGAGAAACCACAACATGTTCATAGCAAAAGTTACACATGCTTTGATACTACATGCCATATTTCCGAATCATTACATAGACTGTGCAATTCCAAAAGCAAGATTTAATAAGATTACCACCAAGTAAAACCCCTAAATAAATTATTACCCTTTAACACTTTTTGTAATTTATAATGTAAAGCACAGTAAAACATCGATCATCCACACCGACTGTGAATACTCCAAATCAAAAGCAAAATTAACTCTTCACTGTGACACTGATGACTGAAGCTCAAGGCTCGAACTCCTCCTGCTCATCTTCAAACTGCTCCTGGTTCTGATAACCTTCCATGGAGTTCTTATTCTCGTAGGAGTTCACATTGTTGTTGCCAAAGTAACCCCGGTTGTTGTACCATTGCTCGGAGTTCACTCCCCTGGATGAACCGCCATATTGTGTTGGGTTGTTGTACTTCTCAGAGTTAAGGTCATAATAGTATTTTCCACCCTCCACGAACCTCGTATCACTTAAACCCTGCCTCTCCCCATTGTAATTGTTGTTAACAGCTTTAGTTTTGTAGTACCTGTTGTTGGCAGCCTCGTTGTTGTTATTATTGTAGTAGTATCTCTCGTTGGCAGCATTGTGGTTGTTGTTGTTGCTGTTGTAATATCTCTCGTTGGCAGCATTGTCGTTGCTGTTTTGATTTTCCATGGACTTGTACCCTCCTTCTGCATACTTTGTGTCACTGAATTCATTTTGCTTACCAAAGGCATCCTTGCTGTTGTCGAAGTAGTTGTTGTTGTTCTGATTTTCCTTGGAGTTGAATCCTGCTTCAGCGTACTTTGAGTCACTCAATTCACTCTGCTTACCAAAACCATCATTGCTGTTGTAGAAGTAGTTATTGTTGTTCTGATTTTCCGTGGAGCTGTATCCTCCTTCTGCAAACTTTGTGTCACTGAATTCATTCTGCTTTTCAAAAGCATCCTTGCCGCTGTAGAAGTAGTTGTTGAAAGAAGTGCCGGTGAGTCTTGTTTCACTCAGTTCATTTTGGTTGGTGTTATAGGCATCTTTCTTGAAGCTGTGGAACTTGTTGGCGTTGTCCTCCTCAGTTGTGGTAGTTTTGTATGGCTTGAAGGTGGTGGGAGTGGTGTTGGGGGCAGCATTAGTTGTTGTAGTGGTGGGAGGGTGCAGACCAGTCTCATGACCATACAGGCCATAGCTGTTTTCTGTTTCTGGAATGAACACTGGCTGTTGTTGTTCTGGTTTGTTAAGTGAGCCTTCATTGTCGGTAAGCTCTGTCTCTTTGAGGTTGTTGTTGAGAGGGGTGACTTTGCTGAAGAACTGGCTTTCTCTGGCATTGAGTTGGAGGGAGAAGGAAAGGGTTGTTAAGAAGAGGAAAGGAATGAGTTTTGGGATGGGAGCCATTGGTGAGTGTGAAAGAGAGAAAGATGGTGTGGACAGTGTATAGTGATGATGAGTAGTTTTAGTTGTGGAAGTTTGATTATATAGAGAGGGTCTTCAACCTATCCTTCTACCCTCTTTACTTTTCCACTCATCTAGTGCAAATTGGAGAAGGCTTTCTGTGATGGTTGTGGTCCCACACCGGGGAACTTTAGGTGATTTAAATGGGCCCATATTATATTAATCTCAGCCGGACAGAGGATTTGCATCATTATTAATCTTTTCAGCCAAAAATCCTGGCTTTCTTGTTAGGGTTGAGCTCAACATTTTGTATCATATTTCGTTACTTCTAAGTAAACCCATCCTTGATTAGAGTTGCATCATTGAATCCACAAATGCAAATACTAAGTGGAATAAATAACTCACCATATATGGTAAGATTGTTAGTTTTTATTTCAAAAGGAACACTTATAAATCATTTTATAAAATGAAAATGTAACAACTTTATCGGCCACATCTATTCAATTCATATTCATAGTAAATATCAAATTTCATTTAAACTCTATTTCTAGGTATTATATGAACTTCTTTTTACTTTAATAAAAAAACATATTGACATTGGCATGATAATATACATAAATAACATATTAGTATAAATAATATTAACTATTTTAAACAAGGTACAAAAACAAAAATATGTATTTATGTATGACTTTCTTCCATACTCATTTCTCTTTTAAATTATTAAAACACTATTTATTTATTAGGTAATTTACAAAATTTATTTTAAATATTCTTTTCTATCTATACTTTTACTTCATTTAAAGATTTGTTTTACACATTTTTATGTTTACTTACATAAATCTTTAATTTATTAAGTAACTTGATAATTTAATTTATTCATTCTCTCTGACGAGTAGTCTAATATTTACTAAATTTTCTCAAATCACTAAAATGCCTTCCCTATCAATTTTTATAAAAATATAATAAATACTTTTAAAATTATAATAAAATTATAACTACTTATATTTTTTACTCTTATCAACAATTTGTATGAACCTAAAAAATAGTGTATTAGAAGTGATAGTATGTTTTAAATGATGAGACTCGCTTATTTTAATATTAAACATACAATAAATGTTTTTTGTAGAACCGTTCATAGGGTCATGCGAAACTAACAATTTAAGATTTTTCCAACTTAAAAGTTTTTTGTACAAGACTTTTGCCACAATCTAACTTCGCCTTTGAAATCATGCCCTCATTCACCAGCTTATCCACCACAAGTTGCACCAATGACGTGTCAACAGTGCACCGATTATTGAAAATCTCCTTGCACATCTCAATTGTGATCTTCAAATCACCAAACCACTTCTTAGCCACATCCAAATTCTCCTCATTCACAGAACCTTTGATGACAACATTTATGCAAAAGAGGTCAGGCTTCACACCCACCTTCTCCATTTCCCTAAAAGCTCAACAACTTCACCCACTTTCTTCTCCTTAGCCAACCCCACCAACTTGGAACAATAACCCCTCACATCAAGAGCAACATTCTTTGCACCGATTTGCCCCCACACTTTCTCACCATCCTCAAAACTACCCTTTGAGTATAACCCATGAAGCAAAGTGTTAAACATGATGGAATCAGGGTTCACACCCATCTCCGTAAGCAATGAAAATGTTGAATCAAAGGAACCCTTTTCACAAAACGCCTTAATGAAAGTGTTGTACGCCACCAAATCAGGCTTAATTGAGAGCTAAGTGGGGAGGGTCCTAAAAAGCTCATCCACGACGTCGAACTTCCTAGATTAGAGGTATGCGGCCAAGAGGGCATTGACAAAGAGAACGATGCAGTCGCATTTTTGTTGGGGCATTTCGTTGAACATCGTGCACGCGTGTTTGGCCATGCCAGATTTTCCATAAAGGAATATGAGGCACAAAGAGAAACCCTTGTTGGAAATGTCGGAATACTGCTTTTAGTGTTTGAGTGGTACTAGCTACCACTACGCTAAGAATGAATTTTACATAGTCTCAAACATAAGTTAATGTCATAGATGTTATTGAGTGGTACTAGCTACCATTACGCGTGGGCTCAACAAGAGACCTTGGTTAAGTGATCAATTATAAAAATATAAAATTGTAATTTGTTTCGTCTTAATAATATTAGTTTACTTTGTTTTGGTTTGTGTTATGTTTTTCTTTTCTTTTGTAATGATCACTATATTTTTTGTGTGAGCTGAGGATACTGTATATTCAAATAGAAGAAATTAGTAGCAAATTCTTTGGGAATAGGAGAGAGAAAGTAGATTCTCATATAATTAGGCTTTAACTTTATTTTGTTTTAAGATGAATGTATTTAATATAAAATAGTAGCATTATAGTCCTATTACATTTTGAAAAACTAGAAAACTATGAAATGTAATTGTTAGAGTGGTGCAACATAATGGTTAGCGTGAATAACAAACCAAGAGGGGGTGAATTGTTTTCTTATCGCAAATCGTGTCTTTAAATATTTTCTCTTGTAATTTAAATTCCTTAGCGATAATTTAAAACAAATAAGAGAGTAAGGAAGAGAGAAAATTGCATAAATGATTTTATACTGGTTTAGATCACAAGGATCTTACGTCCAGTTGTTAATCTCAAATGAGAATGAACGATCCACTATCACAAACCAACAAATTGTTACAATCACAAAGAAAATAAACAAGTTTAAGGTTAGAACACTTCTCTTGTTACCCCAAGAGATGAAACTCACTTCCCCTGAAAGTCACAAGGGATGAACACTTTTTTCGAATGTTTCACGAAAGGTGACCACCTCCTTTGAATCTTCACAAAGGATGATAGGCTTTGACTTAGCAATAACAACAACACTTAATCACAACTACCGTGAAAGTTCTCACTCTATGCCCACACCAAGTTCTCAAAGCCACAAGCACAAGAGTTACACAAAACCTAGAACACACTTATCATAGCATACAACAAAATAGATAAGATTTTCGAAATTCACGTATTTCGTATTTTAGAACGAGAGTCTCAATCTAATATATTGATATCTCACCCAAGGATACCTCCAAAAATTTATTGTCAGCTATTTAACGCGTGATAATCGATTATCTAAATAAAGTTATCAATTATGCATTTAATGTATGCACAATGGTAAAAAACATGCTTAAAAACTCTCATAATTGTTCGTCATAATTAATTATGGTAAGTTATGGATAATCAATTATCATTAGTTGGTAATCAATTATTTCAAGACAAAATGAGTTTTTGGAAAACTTTTAAACACATAATACATATAATAAAGGATAAATAACACCCTTTACATAAAACTACTTAATTACAAAAACTTTAACACAAAAAAAGTTTTAATAAAGATTTTCTTGTAATTTTAACACTTGATACTTTACTTGTAGAAATCATCAAAACTTTTAAAACAGTAATTCCTTTATTACTTAGGCTCTTAAAAGATTATAATGTTGTTATTAATATGATGCTATGTACATTGCATCTCTTCCCATCAGCTAGAATTATCTCTTTATCAAATTTGCAAATTCTTAATAGAGTACATAAGAATCACCTTAATTACTTAGCAGCTACATTATTCGGTTAACAACAAAATTTAACATCAAACATTCAAATTGAAAAATATAAATTTATTGAAAATAAACTATCAAAGTTTATTAATAAATTAATTAAAAGTTTTCAAATTGATCATGACTTAAAACATAAGTATGCCTTTATAATTATAATTTTATTATGTATTCCTACTTGTTAGAAGATAAATCTTGTTCAATAACCCCTTAAGTTTGTGGATGTACAATGTACAAAAAATTTGTGAGTGGAGTAATCTAAAAGAGCTGTGACACTGATTGTGCGAATAGCACCATAAACATGGCCTATAGATAGGAAGATGTCCGAAAAGAAAGTATGATATATTAGGGTTTTGGGAGGAAAGTAATGATAATGAGACCCTATAACCCTGCGAAAGAAAATAGCAATCTGAGTGATAGTTGGAAGTTAAGGATGGCATAGTAAAGGGTGGGGCAGATGAAAAAGTTGAAAGTTGGAAGATGATTAGGGCAGAAGGAGTGCGTGATTTGTGGAGTGGGTGGGACGTGAAAACTCAAAATAATGAATGTTATTCGGTACACACACCATGTGCCCTCTATGCTTTGTCTACATTCTGGACTGCACCTACCCTTTTCACTCTCTCACTCACTGTTCTCTTTATTTAAAATAATAAAAATATTCATAATAACATATGAATAATTGATATTTCTGAATATTTATAATTATATATAAATAATAAACAAAAATAAATATTTTAATATCTAGATATTTTATTATTTTTATTTACGGATAATTATTATATATAAAAATAAAAATAAAATTTGATTTATATTTTATTAATTTAAATTTAATTAAAATTAAAATTAATTCGTATTTTATTAGATTAAATTTAATTAACATTAAATTTTAATTTATATTATATTTTTAATTTTTTTTATAATTTTATTTTAAAAAGTTATAAAATATATATTTGTTAAATATTAGTGAATATTTATAGATATTTTTGAATTTTTAAAATATTAATAAATATTTCTTAAATAAATATCTGACTAATAACATGATAAATAATAAATGAATTTTAAAATATTAGTGAATATCTTTTAAATAAATATATGATGAATAATATAAGTATAAGTGAAGCTACTAATAAATAATATTCATATCTGGTCTGGTTCCATCTTTATCTTTATCACTTTGCTCAAACTGCATATAAAATCCATGCTTAAGTCAGCCATGTGAATATTAAGGAGGGTAATGTCATGCTACTAAATTTTCTTCATTCAACTCACACAATACCCGTGTGAGTTGGGAATCAGTTTCTGGTTGGAGTACCCAAAAATGGAAAAACAAAAATCTGAGTAGGTTGCCTCCACAATCTTCATTAAAATTCATTATCGGTTATAACATCAATGATGTGGGGAATTTATAAAATTATTAAGACATAAATCTCATCATATAAATAATTGATATTATTCTAACTCAATTTAAGATAATGGCTTTATATATATATTTTATGATATTTAACTTTTTTATTACTATTCCATATCAATTTTAGACTGAATTAAATTTCTGAAGTATTAATAGCTCCTAATTAGATAAAAGATAATAATGGAAATTGGAATAAGCATCTTAGAGAGATGCAGAAAGAGAACTGATGGTGAAGAAACTTCCATGTCTCATTCGTGCGTACACCGAAATCTATTTTGATTTTGACCGCATAGGAAGAAGGGGAACCTATAATCCTGCTTCTCCTTCATTTTATAAAGCAAAAGTGTAAAGTTTAATTAATTCATCCAAATTTAAAGAAAAAAGAAAAAGGAAAAAGAGGTTAAAGTTCAACTACTTGACTAGTCTAAGGACCACAGAAAAAAAAAGGTAAATTAGTTACATTGTGTTGAAGATGTTTGCAAACATTTGATTTAGAAATATTTAACCTATAGCTACTCATTATGAAAATCTATCATGGAAGATGAAATATTTACATTTTTTTCTCTCTAATGAAACAGTGCTACTTATAACGGATGATTAACCGATCATAATTATTTTAGTTTTTAACTTTTTCATTAATTGTGTTAAAAGAAACAATTCTATTTAAAAAATATAACTTATTGACACAAAAATATAAATTATATATGCAATTTTTCATTCTTTATTCTAAGTTTATGCAACTTTCTAATTATTTGGTATTTCATATAAAATCATGAACACAAAATGCATGTAATAATTGTCCATTTCCCATAACATTATTTGTAAATGAAAAACTAACATCACAAGTAGTGAAGTAGTGAAGGTAAGACCACATGATTAATTAACTCAACTTGATTATAAAATAATCGAAATAATGGGTCAACTATTTAATTACCTTAAAGACGTTTATAAAAATATGAACAGTAAGCACTCACTATATACTCCTCCATTTACATTGTAAATTTTATTCATAATCCTATATAAATTTTAAATTTTGGACACTAATATAGTGATAAACCTGGTTGTCTAACTCAATGCTTAAGTAAATGTTAATGAGTTTTTAAAAAAAAATAATGATATGGGGACACATATTAATATTTATTTGACACGTATTATTAGATAAAATAGTTATGCAAAAATAAAATTTTATATTTGTAAAAGAAAAAAAATAATGAAGGATAATATTAAATGAATATAAAAATTTTATGTGTAAAAAATATTATTATTCTTTAACAAAAGTTGAATAACTTGTCTTTGCAATTTTATAGTGAAACTCTTTTTTTAATGAATTTGGAGTGATTATTCTCTTAATGCGTACTATAACTAATATAAGAATGACCACGAATGAATACTCTAATCATATAATTATTTAAGTGGAGTCAACAAAGTTACAACTTTCTGAGTAACCAATTCCTTATTCTAAAACTTTACCTAAGGGAAAGCAAAACCCTTGTTATTTTTTGTTATGGGTAAGGAAGGTATAAATACAAGAGACATTCCAATGTTATTGTCAATAAAACACAGAGACTACTTATATAACATCACTAAAAAGACCCACTACATAGAAACAATTTTAGCTGTTAAATCAAATCAATGTTTTTTCTCTTAATTATTTAATAAATGAAGAATTTTATTTTAATTTCTTCAATAAAATTTAAGCGTAACAAGACATTTTTAAATGACTATATTTTTTTTTATTGACATATATAAATAGTTATAAAATTTCCACATATGATGTAAGAGTAGAAGATAAAGAAGTGGATGATATTACTGGTGTGACCACTGATTCAACCTCTTGATTTTCAGTTGAAAAAACATAGGAAATGAAACATGAAAACATTGCACAATCAGCAGAAAATGAGGCAACAAAAGACAAAATTATTGTTTTTGTAGTGGAAATGTATTAGTTTGATACGGGGAATTCAGTAGTTGAGAGAATTTTGTTTTTTCCTTTTACCCTTTATTCTTCTTGGATGAAGAGAAGTTGAATGCGTAATTGACGGAACTTCCATTACTTTCTGCTATCTTTCCAAAGGAATAAATTATATAAAAGTAAAAGAAATATCAAGACTGGTGGAAAACAAAGTCAAGTCAAAGGAAGAGCACTTCAACATATTTTTTTTTTTATATTTTTAAATAGTTTTTTTATAATATTTTAACATAATTTTTTTTATAATATTTTGATACAACATACACTATTTTTTTATTAGATTAAAATATGTAATATAATAACAAATAATAATGAATCAGTGAGAAAATATAGATATACTATATCCAAATATGATTAAAAAGTCTGTTAAAATATTATTTTCTTATAATTTTTTAACATATGAAAGTTGTCATTTAAAGATGTTTTAATTCTTTTGTCAAACCTTTTGTTGGAACACTCACCCGAAAACTTTTGTTCCAATGAATTCACATTGTTTGTCGTTCTCAAGTAAGTAATCAAACTCAACTTAAATGGTTACCTAAAAGAAACACCATTTCCATCTACCAACAATGGCGACTTCATTCTTATCCATAGATATATTCATTTTATAATTTAATGATCAGGATTTTGTTAAGGGTTTTTATAATAATAATAATAATAATAATAATAATAATAATGGGTCTCCATAAATATTATATTTACAACATTTGTGGTAATCATGTGTAAAATATAAAAATATTTATACATTTTTATTACGTTTATTTTACTGATATTTTGATATTTTACTTTTAAATAAAATTATATATACAACGTTATATATATATATATATATATATATATCGTTTTAATGTTAATTAACTTACCATATAAAATTAATTAAGGAAAAAATTTACATACTTTTCCACAGGTCATGTTAAATGATACTCACACCCCTCTTGTACACATGCACCTTCCCTGTTTTAAATGAAATGATATTCACAATCCTCTGTAAATTTGAAATTAGCATTAACCTTTCTTATGTTTTCATAAGACGGCATTCATTTCTCTCTTTTGTTTAAAAAACATATTCACTAAAAGTTGAATAAAAAAACTATGAAACTTAAAATTATTTTTTTTAAATAAAAATTGAAAGTAAAATTATTTAGTTATAGTAAAGTTATTTTGAAATTTATCGAAGATAATTTGGAATCCATTCAAAATTTCATCTAGTGTTTCATCATCGTCTGTTTTAATAAACATCTTGTGTTATCTTTATACTGTTGCAGTTTTTAATTGTTTTCCTCACCATATATTTTATAAAGAATGCAAATGGTGTCTCATATTTTCTTCATAATTTTGTATCTAAAATGCTTGCATTCAAATTTTGACAAAACAGAGTAAATAATGTACTTTAATTGAAGATTGTATTGTTTGTTTGTATTATATAGTATTAGAAGGTGTTAACGAACACCTTGATCATGTCCTTCCATTAAGTACAGTCATTGCCATTGAAGAGAAACTTCTTATGTCATGTAATATCATCTATTGTTAGAGAAAAAAGACACAATAAATAAAGTTGAATCGTAGGCGAAGTACACATGAAACTTCAACATATGTTGCTTATGAGAATCAACTAAAATAAGATTACATGCAAAGTAACTTGGCAGACTCTGACTTACAAATAAGTCACGTAAATGAGGTGAGGGAATGTTTAGACAAACCTTTTTAACTTTTCCTTAAAAAGTTATGAAGTAAAAAGTAAAAAAATTAAATGAAATTAGTTTCTTTGAAAACTAAAATTAGTTTATACTTAAATCAATTTGCAATTTTTTATATTAGTGTATACTTAAAATTAGTTTCAATTTGTGTATAACCTAATTCCAAGAAAAGTCATATTTTTATTTTCTTTTTCTCACTCAAAGTTTATAGGAAACAAATTATCCAAAAACCCATCCAATTATATAAAGAGCAAAAGGTGCTCTCTTTTTGTGTTCGCTGTTTATAGAAAATAATGTTGTATCCAAAAACCCATCCAACTCAAGTATTCTACGCGCGTGATGATCACCCTTAATGCTTTCAGTGTCATATAGTGATCGAATAACTAAACATGAATGATATACAGGAAACTACTCATTTTTCATTTCGTAATTGCCTTCCTGCATTAATTAAAATATGAATTTTCTGTGTTTCACTATGTATTTTTTTCCTAATATATGAGAAAGATGTAATATATTTTTAGCATCTCGGAATTTAGTGCATATTATTTATATTTAGAAATAATAGTTTTGAAATGTATTTTTTTAAATTTAGAAATAACATTTCAAAATGTATTTTTATATTTTAAAATAGCCATTCTAAAATTAAATGTATATAAATTCTATTCTAGATATTCATATTCTTATATGCGTTCATCGCGAAGTAAGTATTCTAAAATATTAAAAAAAAATATTAAAATGAGGGTGTGCATAAGTGTGAAATTTACTTTTTACTCAAATTACAAAAGATGTCGAAAGACATCAAAAGGGTGTTGGAAAAACCAACCCCTTCTGGATTTTTAGTAAAATTGTTTGTAATCTATGATCTATACCGAAAAATTCAAGTTTATTCTTATACTTCTCGCTTTGAAACATTCTTCCCATTTTCTTTTTCAATGTGTAATCGAATAACATGTGGTTGGAAATCGTATTTTTCCTAGTAATAAAAATAATTGATAAAATGTTAATTTTATTGAATATAATAAAAATTATATAGGATTAATTCCTCCTATGTACAAAATATATTTTATTTATAATAAATAAAATATAAAATAAGTCTAAAATACAAATAAAAAATTATAACGTAACTAAATATAAAAGATCAAGATAATATATGTATCTAAAATAGGTAATAATTTAATATATCTAACACTCATATTCATGGTGCATATAAATCGTATGTGCCAAACTTATTACAAATATAATCAATTTTCGGTTTCTGTAATGACTTAGAGAAAATACTTGTTAACTAATCGTTTGAGTTAACAAACTTGGTCTTGATGTTTACAATATAATCTTCTCTCATTTAAATGACAACCAATCTTAATGTGTTTTATCCTCTTATGAAAGACATGTTTGAAACTAATATGAAGAGCAGTCTGAATGTCACGTATAAGTGTCATTTGAGTGACATTAAAAGTGTAACTTTTTAAGCAATTGCTTAAGTAAAACAAGCTCACAAGGTCATAGCTCTATATTCGACTTCTGCACTAAATCTTGCCACAACACTTTGTTTCTTGCTTTTCCAATAAATCAAGTTACCACCAATGAAGACACAATATTTGGATGTAGACCTTTTATCAAAAGTAGATCATATCCAATCAGCATCTGAATAACACACAACACATGTATGACTATTGGAACCATATAACAACCATTTTTCAAAAGACCCTTTAATGTACTTTAATATAGGAATGATTGCATTATAGTGATCATCACATGAGGAATTAAGAAATTGACTTAACACACTAACTAAAAAGGAAATGTCAAGACGAGTAATTATAAGATAATTAATTTTCCAATTAATCTTCTATACTACTCGAGATTTGACATAGACTCCCCCTGATTTGGTAGAAGTTTAGTATTAGAATTTATGGGTGTGTCAACAAATTTTGAATTCATCAACCTATTTTCCTTTAAAATGTATAATGCATACTTCTTTTAAGATGCAACAATATCGTTGTTGGATTGTACCACCTAAATATCCAAGAAATATCAAAGTTTTCCAAGATCTTTGCCCTAAAAAAGGTGGCAAAAATGTTGTTTTATCTAGGAGATGTCATGTGTAAAAATGATATCATCAACATATATTATCACGTAGACACATCCATCTCTCGAGTGACGATAAAAGACTGGATGATTTGCCTTACACTAAGCCATCCAAATTATTGAATAACGTTGCTAAATTTTCCAAACCAGGTCCTAGGAGATTGTTTTAGTCCATGTAAGGATTTGCGAAGACAACATACAATTGTCGGAGCCGAAAGAGACAAAGTAGTTGGCACGAATTGAGTCATTTAGTGGTTGTTGAGAATAATGTCTATGATTGTAAACTTGAAGTGGTGGTGGAGAAGAATCTGATGGTGGTGGTAATAGTGGAGGACCACAAATAACATAAATATTGATTGTATTAAATGGAGACATATCAAAACAAGAATGACATTTAAGGTAAAAAAAGACTTATTGAAGGTGACATTTGTACAAACAAAATAACAATTAAGAAAAGAAGAAAAAACACTTGTATCATTTTTTAGATCTAGTAAATGTTAAAAAAAACATTTTTGAGACCGATGAGATAACTTATCAAGATCAAGACCAAAATTATGAACAAAACATATAGTAAGAATAACATCACTCCAAAAGTATTGAGGACAGAGAGGTTCGTGAGAAAATAAAATAGAATGACAATTTTATGATCTAAAACTGAAGAAAGCATGTGATTAATGAGATAACATGTAATAAGAATAGCATCACCCCAAAAATATTGAGGAATTTCACCATAAATTAAAAGAGTGCGAGTTGTTTCAATAAAATGTTTATTTTTGCGCTTAACCATCCCATTTTGCTAAGGTTTATAAACATATGAATTTTAATGGAGAATGTCATGAGAAGCCATAAAATATTTAAAAGAATGGGAAAGATATGTGCAACCATTATCATTTTGCAAAGTTTGAATAGAAACATCAAACTAATTTTAATTTCATTAAAAAATATTAGAATATACAAAATAATTCAAAACATTTTTTTATTAAAAGCAACCAAGTACATATGGAATAATCATTAATAAAAGTAATAAAATATTGAAAACCTAAATTAGACTTATTAACACGACTGGGTCCCAAAATTTCATAGTGAACTAAGACAAAAGAAGATGAAATACATTGGGATACACTGCAAGGAAAGAAATTACGATTATGCTTGCCTAATGAACACAACTCACACACCAAACTGGATAATTTGGATATAAGTTGAGAACACATTGTTGCAATTTGACAAGACTTCAACATGTGTAGAAGGGTGGAGATAGTAAAAACCATGAGACTTACATACAGTGTCAATCACTTATCTCGAGCTCTGGTCATGTAATGTTTAATAAAATAAATAATACAATCAAGAGAACTAGTTAGACAACTAATAAATAGTAAGTTAAAAGGAGACCTAGGGACATAAAAAACATTATATAAAAAAAAGGTTAACATCTCAATACCATGAGCTAAAAGCCTTGATATATCCGCTATTATAGTTGAAGGTAAATTATCCAAAGAGAATAAAGAGGAAAACAAATGTTTATTACCAATAATGTGATCTATGGCTCCTAAGTCAAGAACCCAAGGACCAAGAGAAGAAGATTGAGTCAGACCAATAAAAGATGTATCTAGAAAGTTGTTGATCCTCATACCATTTAAGAAAGTTGCTGATAATAATAGATTATTTAGTGATATGAGATGAAGAAGGATCCATAAAAGGTGATTATGAGAAAGGATCAACCTACACAACAAAAATAGATAAAGGATGACATCTATGTAATGCATAACACCTATCAATTTTATGGCCCAGCTTACCATAATGGTCACACTTATTACATGCTTTCCAGGATTGTGAGAGCATTTATGATCATTATATTAAGATGCTAATGCTTAAGAATCATTAGCAAAAACATGTGTATAATTAATGGTTTACTTGGAAAATGCAAAAGAGTGTAATAAGAAAAAGCCAAATTGGGTACAAAAACTAAACCCAAAATCTGATACATATTTAATAGTAAATTTATGTAATGCCAATATAATAAAGAACTTTGACCGTTGCTTGATTTATTGGGCATGAATAGATGTAAGAGGCAATAACTCATTAAATTCATGAAAAAGAGCATGAATCTTACCCATATAGTCAGCCATAGAGTCTTGATCTCGTGGAGCAACAACATTGAAAAGATTATAGCAAGCACTATAAAAACGTTGAGTATCATTGGTGTATAATAATTTGGCATGTTCCCATACTTTAGACTTGTGTCATGGGAAAGAAAAATTTGTTTTAAAGAAGAGTGAAGAGTACCCTTGATAACGATGCATAATTGAGAATCAAATTTCTTTTATTGGGAAAACCTCAGTGGAAGCAATATCAAACACTTTCTAAGTAATATAATCAACATACTCCTAACTCTTAAGGCAAAGTTTAAAAGTTGATGCCCAAACCGCATAATTAGTATCATCTAACTTATGAATAAATAAGTGCACATTAACATAATTAGTATGTATGAATGGGTCAGACACATTAATGGTAAAAGAGAGATCAGAAGAGATAACAGTGAAAGAAACCATAGATGAACAGGAGAGAGAAACCATAAAAATCCAAGGTTCTTCTATTAAGGCATTAATCATAGACCTTGAAAGAGAAGAAAGATACGATCTCAACACTCTAAATCGCTATCTAAGACATCGTCAAGTGCGACAAAAAAAACACGTAGATTTGAAACTTTGAGAGACGCATGAAGATGCGTGGGAGCTCGATGAAGGTGTGGTTGACGACATGGTAGTCACTTGACTGAGACAACCAAAACTATATGGTCATCGGTTGAAACTGGAACTTCGACGGCAACAGACAAGGGCAACAACTCCAACGACGACGATGGTTTTAGGCTCTAGATATCATGTTAAAAAATGAACTTTAAACCTAACTCAACATACAAAACCGGTTTGTAAAGTTAGATTTACACCCACTTATATATCCTATATTAGTTTTATCACTAATTAATATAAACTTTTAACACACATCTCTTACCATAAAATATATAAATATCATACGTGAAACTACATACTAATGAATGATTCGATAATAATTATCGATGAAACAATATATTTAACAAACAACATATTTTATAAAATAGACTCTAAATTATAACTTTGATAAGATATTAAATGTAATAAATACTATATAGATTATTCTTCCTTGTATAACAAATACACATAATAATGTATTTATAATAAAATAACCCAAAATACAAATAACAAAATAACAAAATAATTAAAAATAAAAGTAAAGATAAAATATCTATATAATATATCTAATAATCTAATATATTTTTCAATTTCCAACTTTAAATACTGAATTAAAAGCTAAACATGCAGCCAAAATAAAAAAGGAACAGGAGCTGAAGAGAAATTCGTTTGTATGAAACTTGTTACTTTGTAGTTTGGATCATTAAAGGAAAGATAGTGTTCATGATCTTCAGCTTGAGCCCTTACAAGTTATGTTGCAAAGAATTTTTCCTTTTTTGTTCATTTTCCCACCAATATGAAATCCAAATATAGAATTAACATTTTGCTGACTACTGGTTGGGAGCAAGAGACAATGTTCTGATTTTTGTAGCACTATTATTGATTGTATAATAATATTATAATCTTTCTATAAAAATCTTTTAAGAATCCACGCAATGGGCGGGTTTATATCTATTGTACACTATTATAGCCTACTCAACCATAGAACTCTCGAGAAGCCATGCCAAGACTTGGAACTCGGTTACCTCCTAAAGCTGCAATATAAAAAAAATGTAACGCAGCCTTTGAAAACAATATTCTAATCAGATGAATCTTCAGAGACATCTGAATCTGAGCTTTCTTCTTCATTTACAATTCTGTTTGCAGTACCATCTGAACCCTCGCTCATAACATCTCCCTCTGAATCCTCCTCTTCATTCTCTTCAATGCCATTGTCATTGTGATTGTCATCTTCAGAAGCTTCAACATCTTCATCACTTGTTCCAACCAGATCCCCCTGCCATCGGCTGGGATTACCATTAAAACCTATTTCCCAATTTCCTTGATCATATTCCACAGCTTGGCCATTGTCATCAGATTCTACTGCTTGTCCATTGTCATCAGATTCCATTGCTTGACCATTGTCATCAGATTCCACTGCTTGGCCATTGTCATCAGACTCCACTGCTTGGACATTGTCATCAGACTCCATTGCTTGGACATTGTCATCAGATTCAGCCTCTTCAGTGCTGTTACTAATGTTAGCAGTTCCCATATGGATAGGAGTCATGGGACTTCCTTTTTGATCATCCCAATCCTCATCCAAGTTTCTTAATGATTCTCTAGCAATGTTGTTGTTACGAGAGGCACCCCTATGGCCTAGCAACAGATCTTCAACAGCCTTTTTCTCCATTCTTCTTTTCCGGACTGTTCGACGACCACGTCCACCAGCTTGTCCTTGTGATCCCCCTCCCTGTTGTTTTACCCTTTGATTTAGATTCCCAGCAACCTTTGCACTGTGCCGACGGCCATTATTTTGTTTGGTTTTAGATATACTTTTACTCCGTCCTTTGAGAGCACTACCTCGTCCTCGTTTATTGTTGCTTTGCACAATTTTCACAGTATTAGATTTAACCTTCATGAATTCATCACGTCCCATGTCGGCTGTTTCAGACACTTTAATAGATTTGGAAGCACTGTGTCTTGAAGGAAGCTTCTGCAAGAGAGAAAAGTTAGATGGTTGTTAAACACCAGATTAACACAAGAATTCCAGCAAAACAGCCACACCTTGTCCACAAAATATAACCAAAAGGGACTTGTATAGCAAGCAAACATGGCAACCAATCTGTTTGATGAATGTCCTGGACAAAATAGTTCCTCTTCATTTTTTTTCAGATAAAATAAAATGGGAGCATAACCCATAGCAAACATTTCATGGTAATGCCTACGAAATTAAAAGTTTGAGTGCAAAGATAACAGGCAAAATAAGATAGACTCACTATGTACTGCCTATCTTCTTTCTCCTCACGAGGTTCAGGTTTTTCATGCAGTACGTAGACAATTGAGTCATCAAACTCAAAAAGTCTGAGAGACACGGCTGAAGTGGTCAGTGGAACCCATGGAAGTACAGCAACTGATTCAGGATCGGCAGAGGTTTGTGCAGCACTCTCTGACATAGTGTTCAACCCCAACTGTTCCCCTGTTGTAGAGAAGGTTGATGATAGAAAGTCCCGCTTCAATGCTCTCTCGAGTATGGCCAATATCTGAAAACTGGATTGTTACATATTGGTTCTTAATTATAAATGTTTGATAAGATATGGATGACAATTTTAATAAAAACGGCAAACCTGTAGCAGTTCCTCTACAGAAGATGTTTTGCTCAACTTCACACTCCAATGCCTCCTAATATCTTCGATCCAAGTTGATTGAAATGCTTCGGGTGGAATGGAAACCTGTAAATTAGAATGTGAATATAATTATAATATATCTATCAAAAAGTACCATTCTAAAATCAGAATGTAAATCACCAATACCATCAACTCACCTCAATATAAGCTAGCAGGGCCTTAAGCAATCTTGTCCGTAAGGGAAGAGACGAATCCAAAATACAAATCTCTTTTGATAATTTGTCTCCACATTGAAATGCGTGTTTAGAAAAATTAAATCCATTATTTGAGGGAAAAGTTCTGTGGCAACAACTGCAATGGGAGTCTTCATAGAAATAAGGATTGAGACAGATATCACAGACGACAACCTGAGGTTTGCATCTTTTCTTCCCGTATTTCATGGCACATAATATTGATGAATTATAGCATTCTTTCCATGTCCACTTTTGAAAATCTTGATACCTTCTCAAGGCAGATTTCTTGTCGCTCTCACTTTTCCCAAGCTCAATTTTGAAGGATGAGGAAGTTTCCAAACTGTCAGAGTTCAGGCCACAAAGGGTACTACTGGGGCTGTCAGATCCAGTATGACGATCAGGACTGGAATCTGTTTCGTCAGCTTCATTTTTAACACATGTTTCGCCTCTGCTTCCAGCTTTAGAACATTGTGTATTATTATGAACATTTTCCTTAAAGGAACCCTCAACCTTTTGCAACATTAGTCGCAAATGAGATTCCCTGACCCCACGCGAATCAAGGGAATTCAGAAGCGCATCAAAGGCCTGTAGGATTAGTTTAATAAATTATAAAAATCTAAATTTAAAATCACAAAAAAAAAAACGAATGCTACATATTACTTGACAGCATTTCTATCTTTGGCTAGTTGTAACTTAAAAACATAAAAGAATGATACTTTTGAAAGAAGCACACCAAATAAATACTGGAATAAAAGACCGGAACTGTGTTGATTTATTTTAGCAAGAGGATTGCTAAGCCATTTATAAGGGGTATGTAATGAACACAACCTTCATACCTAGGATTAAAAATTTGGATCATGAAGTTCTGAAAGAAATTAGAATTGAGAAAAGGATTGGCTGATCTTAGATAAAGGTTTTTGAGACTAATTTAACATAACAATGTGAGGTAAGGGCTCTCTCTCACTTATATACTCTTTTCAAGTTCTATTTTTAGTCCATGTGAGACTTAGTCTTTTTCCAATACATCCCATCATGTCAAGCACTATTGGGCTTGGTGCATGGATAATATAATAGGTGGCTCTTTTTTAATGGAAGTAGTGTACGAGGAAAAGGAAAGTGTTTGGTGGTAACCAAGTTGAAGGGAGATAGACTCGTGATCTTAAATAAGGAAACAAATAGGGAAAATTGATGAAATCTGAAGACCACTCCTAAGAGATCATTTAAGATACTCAAAATTCTAACATATTGTGATAATAATAGAAGATATTATAAATTACTTTCAAAATAGTCTAACACATTTTAAGGTTATCCTTCTCAATGGCATTTGCCAAAAGGACAGATATTGATGGATAACACAACTGAAACATGAGGAAATGAATTTAATGCAGTCTTTTAGGAACTGGACGAACCAACTGGTCTGACTGGTTCAATCATAGACCAGACCATTGGGTAGTTCAGCCAGGCCACAACAAATCCACAAATACAAAAGCCAGCTCCACAAATAAGCCAATGACCCACACAAACTGGTCTGTTTGCTTATAAATGGTTCTTTGTTTAATTGTTGTTAGAAAAATGCTCGAATTTGGTCATGCTAGACTCAAACTTCTGGATGTAAGTTCCCAAGGTTTATGAGCAAACCATTTTACCAACTAATCCAACAGAATACCTTTTGGTAATATTTACTTTACGTTGATATATACAATATGCCTCCAGTTTGTATACAGACTGACACTGACACAAGTTCAACCATGGGTTAATCATTAACCATAAACCAATGCTTTCACTGGTTCAATGATCAGACAATTTTATGGGTATGATGTCTATTGAAGTCAGTAATGAGTTGATCAGAAAGAGGGATTTCCATATAAAGAAAAGAAGAAAGGAAAATGTAACTAGGCAACACGCATTTTACCTCTTCAGTATCAATAAGCCTCCAATTGCCATCAAGAAATTCGACAAAGATCCGGCCAGAGCCAGGATCATTGGAAGAAGCAGATGCAACGAATTGCCAATAACGGTTACGTCTTCTATCTTGCCCAAGGGGTAAGGATCTGTAGGCACACATCTCCTCTGCTATGTGGAAAATATAAGATTTCAACTGAGACCGTGACCTTTTTGAATACTGTGCAAATGTCTGAATCTGAGGGTTATCTGGGCCAGTGCAAAGATCTTGAACTGAAGAGTGTTTTTCAACAGACAGGCTCTGTACACCTGGAGTGGCTTTTTGATTTTCTGCAGTGCTGGGAGAGGGCACAATATTACTATTGTTGCCAATATTAATACCAAGCAATGAAGGGCTTTGGTTTCCCTCTGCGGCAGGACAAGAATATTGTATTTCAACTTTATTCCCATTGAGAGATGGAAAATCAGATTTACTGAAAATATCATCTTTTAATCGAAATTTATCCAGTTGTGCTTCTGCCCACATTTGTTTCTTCAGAGCATTTGCTGCTTCCAAACGATCCTGAACAACTACTCATGTCAATTTGATAAACAACACAAAAAAAAGGTACGGACAAAATACGTTATATGGAATAAAGTTTACCTCAAGAACAACACGGATTGAATTTCCTTCATTTGCCACACCAACCAACACAACAAGGGCACTTAGACGCTCCTCTACACTGAGGTCAGAATATTCTCCTTCTGCAAGCCCTTGAACCCATGATTCTCCAAGCTTGCTTTCATCAATTTCCATATTATCTTCACCAAGATTTCCAACGTTCAAAACTTCACAAGCACCAGGTTTCCTCCCGGTTACAGCAATTGGAGTATCAACCTTCTTGGAAGAACTCTCAGGAACATGAGGCAGATCCTTATCAAACTCACCCTGAAGTCCAACATCATGGCCCAAATTTTCTTTTCCATTTGATGAGAAATCATCACACGGTTCAGATGTTTTGTTTGCACTTGACGAATTTACCAAATCATCAACTTCAGGGTCCTCGTCAATTTCATCACTCTCTGACTCTTCTCTTTCAACATCATCAGTATCCTCCTCAGCTAGAAACCCATTTTCAAATATCTGAATTTTCTTTCTTGCTTCTGAAAGAATGGACTCGGCATCAGCAGGGTTCTTTCTAAATGCCTGACGTACACAATATGTTGACGGAGCTATTCTTTCAAAAAGCTTGGTATCTCTTGTTAAAGCAACAGAAATTGATGCCTCAGGTGTCTTGCTGGTTGTCAGATCTCGAAGACCAGATTTCTGACAGGTAAAGTGACATAAGAAGTCAAGAACAAACTAGACAATACAAAAGATACCTTAATATGGATATGCAAAGTATGCACAGACCTGAATTTTTTCTGCAAGCTCCAGTACTGTCAATCCCTTGTCACCCTCAAGGGATAGAACATGAAATGCTGCAAATTTAACTGTACCAGGAGTTAATCGATGTCTAGATCTTCGAGGGGCTAACAGACCTCTCTCATGCATTTTTGCAACTGCATTTTCAGCCGCTGAACCATTACGAAGTTTAGAAATGATATCTTCACAACTTCTTCCCTGGATTTTAGATATAGATTTCAATCATTTATTGGATAATAACATTAAATCCCCAAAAGGAAAGCCTTTAATTGATTACTAAAACGCAAGCAAACCAAAATTGTGAGCAAAAAATTTCATGATAACAAAAGTTTCCCAGCAGTTCAGGATAAACAAAAATGGCTAAACACGAAATCAGCCAACTAAAAATTTATCTTAATTGTATATACTGCCTTTAATCAATGCGGAGGTATTCACATAATGAAAGAATCTTCAAAAGCTGAATCTAAAAATGATAAAGTAAAACTAAGAAAACTGAACCTCGTCTTTATTATTTGCATATGAACAGGTAGCACTTCTTTTCTTTAACTGTGGTCCATATCCGGCAGATAAAGCTAGCTGTCGGAAAATTTCTGGCCATGTCAATAGATTCAAGTGCTTATGCCAATTCCGTATGTCAAAGCCCCATGCATATGCCTGACATGACAAAGGCAATATTACATGAATGGAGTCTGCTAAATAAAACCACTTATCATAACAAAATTGAGAAAAAATGCTAAAAATCCTAGAACTTACGCCTTCCACAATCTCTGGATGACCACCTCCGGCGTTAGCAGCACCGTTTTGATTCGATCCTAATCCGGTAGAAGGTGTCCTTGCAACATCTTCAATGTCTTTTATTACCACCTTAAGAAGAGCAACATGTATCTCACCCAATAGTCTTGAATCCTGAGAAAAAATCATTTGAAAACCCAGAATGAGAAAAGGGTGAACAAAACTAGTTAAACTAATAGCATGAAATCACTAGCAAAGTCCAGACTGACTCACATAGTCATGAAATGCTTGAACAAACTCATCTAGAGTAAAAGACCATAACTCCAGAACATCAGCAAAAGTAATCAAAAATCTCCAAACCTGAAATAGAACAGTACAACTTTCAAACCTTCAATTTAGAAGTATTAAGTAAGAGAGAAAATTGGTACATCCCCATAGCTCTGACTCAGCAAACAACACCATACACTAAAGATTACAAGAGAATAACTACCAGAACTATAGATTGCAGAAAGATAAATTGCCGAAGCACAATTTCTTAATGCAAACGTCAAAACTAGATAAAGACCAAAGGAAATATACAGGTTTACCTGATATTAGTCTAACATACATGCAACATTAACACAAAAAACCTGAAGTCTTTAACTGTCTTATACAAGCAGATATAACAACATTAATCTATTATTTGAATTAATAAAAGAACTGTAATTATAGATCACTGTCAGGACCAGAGCAGAATAATGGTAAATTAAGGATTTTGTATACTATGAGTGTGAAAAAGAGGCGAAAGCGATTATAAGAACATACCATGAGAAGATTGCCAACATTCTTCTCTGAGTTGATCCACGGTTTGATTGCAAATGGTTTTCTTAGCTTGACACTCTTTGGTGGGAAAACACACAATGAATCTATAATATAAGAATGATTTTTCAGTACTAAACGTAGAAATGCCTTCCCTTTAGTCTTTGAATCAATACTTAGCCCCCAAAAAGACCGAATATATAAATTACAGATGGCAAAATAAAAATAAATTTCTCACCCCTAAATGACTCAATATGTTGCAAAGTATCAAAATCAAGGTGAATAATAGAGGAAAACCCCTTGCTTGAGGCAGCCAACTCCATCATTTCCAGCTGTTCATCCTCAATAAGTTCCATAGATTCCTTAGCTATTCTACGAGCAGTAGCCTTCTCAAGGGCAGCTTTCCTTCTCTCTGCTTCTTTCTCTTTGCGAAGCTCTTCTCTTATCTTCATTTTTTCTGCCTTTTATGGTAAAATATGTGAAAATAAATCAAGCATTCTCAGATGTCTAAACATAAAAGCTATCATCATAAGGCTTGGACACTCACTCTTATATTTTCTTTCAGCAAAAACTTTTCCCTTCGCTCAATTTCGCGTTTTTGCTCCCGTCTTGCTTTCTCCTCTTCTCGTTGTCTCTCACGCATTAACCTCTCTTCTTCCTTCTTTCTTTCACGATCTTGTTTCTCTATTTCTTTTCTCATCCTTTCTTCATTCTAAAAATGAGGGGAGGAAAAAGAGATTAATTCAAAGAACGTGAATGCAATTCATTTCAACCCTTATAACAATTATGATAGCGGGAAAAAGTGAGTTCATTTCAATGAAACCTTTCGTCTAAGGTTATCTTGCTTCTCAATCTCTTTCCGGATTTTCATCTCATGCGCTTCTACGTCACGAACATCATCACTCTACATCAATAGAATTAAAATTATAAAACTCCACTTTAGAAAGAATATACCAAATATTGAAAGGGATCACTTAGCAAAATTACAACATTAACAAAGAGCTCACAGATACCTTTCGTTTCTTCTCAATCCGTATTGCATTGTTGTTATGCAAAACTTGACCACTAGGTTGAGCATGGAGATTTTCTGGCACAACAATTTGGTGATCAGCAAAGTGAGAGCTCGTTCCAACATTAAGTATGGTTGGGTCCAATTCCCTAGTTGGGGCGGCATTATCATCCCGCGTAGGAGACTGATATGGAATCAATTGCTTATCTTGTTGCGACAAAAGACGAGCACGGAATTGACCTTGACTAGGACGAATTCTAGGTACAGTTTCATTTCCAAGGGCCAAATGAAGATTTCTGGCAGGACCTTCCATTGCATCATGTAAATGAGATTTGCTGAACGGTCCAGAAGTATCAGACCTAGTGCCAGCCTGGGTTGGAAGAGATCGATAGTCACGAAATGTCCTTGCCATAGCCTAGAATGGAGCTCAACTTAATCAAAGCTCAAATAAAGCAACTAACTTAAAATAAAAATAAGCATCAACATGAAGACAAATAATTTAAACAAATATAACAGCATGTTCTTCAATTCCTCAAACTGTCAAGAAAAACAGACAGATCATTTGCACAAAAAGGGCATTTAAAATGATAATCTGTGTGCCAAGGAAGCCAAAAGGCACTAAATTAAACATCATAAAGATGTACTTAACCAAGCAAACACTCAAAATTGCTGATAGAAAAGAAGTAAAGACCAAAATCTAGACATGATATTAACAACTCAAGCAATAAAAGCTTAGGCAACCTCCAACCTTGCCACCAAAGTCTTTCCAATTTCCAATTTGTGACTAATAAGCAGTACAGGAAAAGTTTCATTTTATTAACCAAGATTTCACTGTTGTAGCAGAAAGAAAACCAACCTTATTGGCTCTACTATCATGTCTTTCATATATTTTACTGTCATAGGCGAAACTAGGTAGCTTCTGCTGTTCGGTAGCTGCTCCAAAAGAGAAATATACAAGAATGTCAGTAGCCAAACAAAGGTCATACGCCTATAACAAACATTTACCTATTTTTCTAGTTATTTGTTTAAATTATAAAAGTAGAAGACGTAGAGTCGGAGAACATAGCTGTATATGATAAGTAAAAACGAAATATAAGACAAATTTTCACGATGCCAAGGTAGAGAAGAAATGCAAGGAAGATAAAGCAGTCTAAGTTAAAATAGGACCTAAATAACACAATGTACAATATAAAGAAACAGAAGCATTCAGTTAATTCAGCAGGTCAAGATAGAATCACAAGTTTCTATGATTTTTTGTATACCTAAAGGTGCTCCAAAGGCATCTGGTGGCAATGGATCAAACTCTACTCCTAGAATTGGTCCATCTTCCCTCAACGGCTCCCCTAACTGCGCCTCAACACAAGCAATTGCTCTACTCTCCATCATAGCCCGTGGGGACTCGTAATAACCAGGCACACCCCGGGGAACAATGTTCAGGGGCTCCACTCGGGCATAAGGGCTGGACCCTGAACCGGACCCGGATCCATACTCATTACCAAGCTCCGGGGGGCCAAGCATGGGGTCATCTGTAGGTGATTCCGGCAAAGGTTCTGCCACCACCTTCCGTGGCACTTTCTTGGACGTCAAGTCCTTCTTGTCCTTCAACCTCCTATGGCAGAACCACATCTGAAGCTGCCGATCCGACAAACCCAATTTCTCAGAAAGTTCTCCCCTCATCGTCTCCGACGGATAATTATCCACTAATCAACCAAAAAAAAGTCACAATTATTTCCCAGGCCTCAGCAAAAAAAAATAAAAAAAAAAACACCAAACTCCCCAATTAAAAAATTACTGCAACAAACAGAACAAAACAAAAACACAAGAAAATTGAAAATTGCAAAATTCAAGAAACGATAGGAGGGCAAGGAACGAACCAGCATAAGCCTTCTCGAGGGTTTCAAGTTGAAAAGGGGTTTTCATCTGGCGCTTGGGCTTGCTCTGCCCCTCATTAGAATTCACAATTTTGCTACTAATTCCGTGATTGCTGTCGTTGTTGTTGTTATTCTCATTGCTATCATCGTCTGTGCCACCCCTTTTCCGATTATTCTCTCCCTCGGAACAAGCCTCTCCCTCCATGGACGAAAAGCGATCAAAGATCGAGACTTTCCTATCCCCGCTTCACAAAACCCCAGAAATTGCAGAACCCCTAAAGTACAAGAAGCAGGAACAAAAATTAGGGTTCCCCAGGAGAACGAACTTATGTTGTTCCTCCAATCCTTTATGCCTTTCTCTCTCTTGCGATCAAATCCCAATTTCGTAATGACGATGAATGGAAGAGCACAAGGGACGAAAACAACAACATGGATAAATAAAGGGGAAAATATAACAGCTGTGTGCAATGTGAGGATTGAAAAGATAGAACAAGAAAGAAGAATAAAAGAAGCAAGATAAAAAACAATAGTAAGATAAGAATATTAATAATCGAAAATCAAAAATAATAAACCAA
The DNA here is from genome assembly GCF_029865625.1 of Vigna umbellata. NCBI lineage: Eukaryota > Viridiplantae > Streptophyta > Magnoliopsida > Fabales > Fabaceae > Vigna > Vigna umbellata. The sequence continues at coordinate 51,353,672 of NC_142165.1, read as the reverse complement.
CAACAACAACAACAGTTGCTCTTGACTGCTACTCCTACTATAATCCCACCATCATCACCTCCACCTTTCATAATAATTCCCTTTTTAATTTTTTTTCTTCTTCGAATAATAAACCGATTTCTTTTTTATTTTTATTTTTGTTCTCTTTTTTATGAACGAACGGTGTCAAAATGAGTGTGTGTTTTGTTGTTCCTGTCAAACAGGACTTTAACGAACAATAACACGCCAAAGATAAGAAAATATGCCTTTCTTTATCTTTTGTTAAGATTTCTCAATATTACTTATTTCTTATCTTTTGAATTTTCCTTTTGTTTGATTAGATAAGATTTGTACCTAAAATTTTATGGGTTTTTGTTTTGATTTTGCTAAAACTAAAACTATCTAAACACGAAATGTTTTGCTGAGTTTTGCATGTGTGTACTGTTCCTGTCTCCCCGGTGTGTTAATTTTGATGAACATTTTTCGGAGGTTCTGGTCTGGGATTTTCTATTTTATTTTTATTTTTATTTTATTTTTGTTTTGTTTTTATTATTTTGTTGCTAAAATGTAACTTTTGTGTGTGTGTGTTTGGTTTTTGTTTTCGAGGAAGGAAAGAGAGAGGAAAAGAAACGAATTAGTTGTTACTCACCTTGGGATTGATTGGTTCTTTAAACTTGTTTTTTCGTTTTCAGCTCAGTCTCGGTTTCCTTGATTTTCAGTGATTTGGGATCTCTTGATGTTTCACGTTTATGCTTTTGTGGGTCCCTTTCTTTCCTCGGACACCAATGTACTAATTGGGCTTCCTTTAAAGGCTTTTTCTTCGTAATTTCTATATGCACCTCCAAAATTTTAAAATGACCTATTCTACAAATCTTTTGGAACAAAATTTTCATAACAAAATTTCTAAAACATAATTTTTAGAATAAGATTTTCAAAATAGAATTTTTTAAATAAGCTTTCCAAAACACATAAATCCCTTCTCGAATAAGCTTTCAAGAATAGAATTTCTAAATCAAGTTTTTCATAACATATATGATAGTATCTCGAACAAAATTTCCATAAAGAGTTTTTCAAAAGAAGCTTTCCGAAATATGTGAACTGCGTTTTGGAGTGAGTTTTTTCCCATCTTGCTCTTCTTCCTTTTCAACAACGATGGCGTAACAATGACAGCAATGACAATATCGGTCGGTGTAGTACAATTAGGGAGGGTATTTTAGTCTTTGTATATTGTTATAGGATGTAGTTAGTAAGGTAGGGATGCTGGAAGAAAAACCTTAATTAAATGAGATTTATCCTTCTTCACTGTGTTTTCTATTTGCACTTAAAAATAACTATTCTATAATGGTGATGGGTTTGGTTTTTGACTATTAGAAAAAAATTGTTGGTAGAGTTAAAGTGTTAAAAATGTTCCGGCAAGTTATGTGATAAATGTCAATATTTTTAGTACCAATGGAATTTTTCATCACTATGATATTTTTTATATATATCTGAAAGTGACATAGATTGAATAATTTTAAATATTAGTTTTGAATTATATGTTATATGAATTCTACTTTTCTAGAGGCAAATAAACTTTTATTGAATAATCCTAGAAGAATAAAGGGAAAAGTTTTAGATTGCATAATCCTAGAAGAATACCTCATACGAAACATTTTGGATTTTACAAGGTATTTTTTTTAATAAATTCATCCATAAAGTCATTAAAAAAAAGGTGAATCATAACTTTAGTCTTGCATAATTTGAAAAGTCAATTGAACCATTTCAAATAAGGTAATTCGTTAAACACTTTGTAGTCACGTGATTCATAAATAGAATTGTGATTTCTAGAACAACCTATACTAAATTATGTAATGTGGAAGTTTTCTTTATAGTATACCTCTTTATTATGCACAAAATTTATAAATAGTAGTTTAAGGTAAGGAGATAAGTTATATATTAATTATGTATTTATTGTCCTTGCAATCTGAATTAGTTTGGTTTTAGTTTGGTTTTGGTATCAGAGGATATTTGACTAGTATTCATCGACTAGTGTTTGATGAACAGGACTTGGAGTTGTGAACGACCAGTTGAAGACCGACAATTGGATGTGAAGACTCGACTCACACCTAAAATATTTTGGCACCTACCGTTAGACTAGAGATCAACTTGTTAATCTCATGGTGACTACAAGGAACACAACAAGAAATGTAGTTATGCAAGAAGTGAACAACCAGCCTAATCCGATAGAGATGATGAGAAATCTACAAAGACAATTGGAGAAGATGTAAAGAAAATATGAAAAATAGTTGAGGACCCTTCGCGCGGAAAACACTCATAAGGCTTGCACGCATGCCCAACTATACGGATGCAGTTGGATCAACGCAACATTTAACTCCCGTAGACAGCCCTCCCTACCCATTCACATAAGTCCCGAGCCCAACGGGAGCGAGTTAATGTACTCACGAACTTTGAAGGACGCCTAATCATAGCCTGGGACGACTAGGAGATTTAGCTCATCCCTCATTAGAAATATCAACCTCAATTTTTGCAGTTGAATCCTCCTCATTAATGTCAGGAAGGTTACTTTTATTCTCCTCTATATTTACATTTGGTTTCGCTTTGCCGACCAAGTCTAGACTCTGCTTGGTTGATCCTTGGATATCGTGTGGAGACACCAACAATGATATCAATGACGACGACACATCATTTGCATTACCCCTACTGTCTTTGTTATAAGACTCCTCAAACAAAGAAACATGAACGATAGACATTAATATCTTGAGTAAGAAAATGATCGGTTGAGCGAGAAGCAGATTAAGAAAAAGGTGAAAATGAAAGGCCAGACCTACCCTTATTTATAGGAGTGTTCATATCAACCGTCTCCAATACTCCACTATAAGATTTGTTCACATCTTATGGTCCAGAAAGTTTCAAATTTCAAATTCTGACATATGCGAAGATCAAGGCATCACATCTCCCTCCCCCCTTCAACTATTATAATTTGGAATGAATGACCAATGTGGTAGGAGGCATAACATCGAGTGTCCAAAGTATAAACCCCCTCACAAATTATTTAATTTTAGGGCTTGGTAGGCCTATGTAAAGTATACTCGTACGATCAAATATTAGTCAGATGGTTAACCCTATCAGACTGGACGATCTAAACACTTTGGAGACCGATTGGTCAAGCTAAAGTAGATTAAGTCCAAAATCATTTCACTTAAAAGTTAAATCACGATTAGTCATGTTTGGACCATAATAAGACCAACCTTAATCAAAAACACATCACAAAGTTTATAAATAGTGGTTCGAGGTAAGGACGTATGTTACACATTAATTACGCATTTATTGTCCTTACAATTTGAACTAATCTGACTTTGACATCGGAGAACCTTTGATAGGTACCCACCGATTGATGTTTGACGAACAAGACTTGGAGTTGTGAACGACCAGTTAAAGACTGACCAATTAGATGTGAAGACTCAACCCCATACACAAAACACAATGTAATTGTTACTTTTTCTAATGTATGAATTCGTGTGACAAAATTGCAATGGATTAATTTTGGAATAAACTATGAGACAAAGTTGACATATTAACCAGGGTGGATAAACTTGATGATATTATAAAATTTGGTTCAACAACATAAGAATTAGTTAATAAGGATTACATTACATTTTTCATGGTATGAGGTAAATATTGTATTTTGTTATAAAATGCAACAAATGACTTATATTTATGCAATAATGTATCTATGTAGATGTTTGATTTGTGAAAAGACTTGTTTGAATAGATTTGTGGGATACCATCTATACTTGTAATTGTCATTATCATATTAATGTCAGATACAATAAAATATCAACAAAGAAGGAAGACAAGTGCTTTTAGGTTGTAAAAGATGTGGTAGATATAAACATTGCAAAGATGATCACAACTCAATGTAATTGGAACAAGAAAATGTAAGTATCGTTTCAATTTCCATGAAAAATTAGTGAGCATGACTAGATGATGATTTATGAAGTTACTTTATACATATCATAATTAATAACTAATAATACATTAGTAGGTTTTCCACGTGTTGGGAGGTCAAAACTAATGAGAAATTCATACTTGTTGAAGTGACTATTTTATAGTCTATAAGAGTTTTATTGACTTTGAAGGATAACAGCAAGGATAGTGTCATAATTATATTAACAAGTATACATGATATAAGGTATGCATATTGAAGATGAAAAGGGAAAATCTAGAAGTGAAATGAAACAATTAATGATGTTGCTTGAACATGACAAGTATATTTCTTAGAAAAAGTTTGATAAAATCTCAAGATTTTATGACGAATGGTTTTTTTTTACTCATTTGAATTAAGTGAAACTACTAAAAGCATTTAACATTATTTAGTTGACGAACAATATATACAAAACTAACACGTATAAATTGCTTATACTTGTTATTATTGATATAACATTTACAATATTGACTCTCTTTTTTTGTGACATTTCTGTTGTTGGAATATAATGAGAATAAACAAATTGTTTCTTAGAGGGTTGTTTCTAAAAAAAATGTTAAAACAAAAGGGTAAGATGTTAGTGCACCTAACAAAGACTTGAGAGTATTTATACTTGAAGAATTCTCATGGATTGTCTTATTTTAGTTCATTTGGATATTCTATACAATCTTTTGAAATCATTTGTTCACTATATTCCCTATTTGTTGAATACGTTAAGAACATATAAGTAATTATATAAGAAGAAAAGTTTGTTAAAACGTAGGAAAATAGAGTTATACACTTAGGAAATACATTAAGTATGTATATGTATTTTGTTTGTGTTAGTTAATTTGTACGCAAAATTATTCTTAATTATGCATTTAGTGGAAGCTACTCAGTACAAATATTAGTGGATAGTATTTATTTGGAATAAAACATAATGTTAGTGACACCTTTCGGAAGCATAAAGGCTAACTAAAGGCCAAGGCCTTCCTTCAAAACCCTAATGTGGTCAAGCTAGCAACTAGTTAGTTCTTCTTAATTTTGCTTTTTCCTCATATGGACCTATACAACAAGTTGATTAAAAACCATTTTTTCAGTGGTGATGACCTTTGACAAGGAGTATAAGCTATTTCCTTTCCAAGTGTAAGCCACACATAATGCTTTCTTGGCTTAAAACGATTTTGTTGTAGCTTAAAAATGACTTCTTTTATGAGGTTCACTACTTTTTCCAACATTTATAAGCAGTGGTAACATAGTGATTCACCTTATCTCTCAAGTGCAATGTCAGTTGGTTGAGGATTTCGGTTTCCTTCATTACTTTTTGGTCTCTTATTGTCTTAGTCTAAATATATTCGCGATTTCCTTTAGTAAGCTGAAATGGCTAGCTCCAAACAACCCATCTGGTAATTGTTGGTCTTTAGCTATCTACCTACTCATGCATTCTTTCAAGCACAATCAAGATAATCTTACACTAATTGCCATTTATTTTGTTAATTATTTCACTTATTGTATCATCTGTTTATATAAAGCTTGGTCACCATTTTATTCAATCAGTGCAATCAGAATGACAATTCCCTCAAATTCATTCTGTAAATCAAATTATTTGACATGACCTCTCTCACTCAAGCCTAGAGTTTTTTTTTTTATCATGACCATTGACCCAACTGCATTTGACTGCTTACTATTTTTCAGCTTTCAAAATAGTTTCAATAGCTCTTTATGGGAATCAAGGGTACATCATTTTTCAGTCGAGACGACAAGACTGCAAATCAGCAGCAAGACATTGTTTTCTGAATAGAGAAAAAGAAAAAGAAAATATTTAACAAAAAGGAAGAAGGAAAAATAAAAGCGCGCTATCACAAGGATAGTACAATACTGAACCAGTCACTCAATTATTTTGAACGAAATTTGGCGTGATTTACAGGGCAAGACCTCCTCCAGGTTGACCACTTTCTTCTTATGCTGCTTTCGCTTGCTGACAAGAGACCAGGAGCAAAATTGTGTCAATTAAATTATAACACTTTCAAAGACATTCTATGTTATCAGTTGAAATTATTAGGAAATCACTTTCAAACACATTCCATGATTACACTTTCAAAGACGAAGGCATCTATGAAGAAAGTGGTTTAACCTTGCATATGAAGAATAACTTTCCAAGTTTCAACCAATTTAATGAGGTACACAAAAATTGAAAAGGGACTCACTCGTTTCTCTTCCTCCATCCTGGCTTTGATGAGAGAGTAGAGTGCCACTCCAGCAATTGCAATGGCTGTTCCTATACCAGTTTGGGTGCTAATCTTGTTACCTGTGTACAGCAATTAGCCATGCAGAAATATGTTTAGACTCCCAGGAAGATGATTTTTTCTTCAATGGCAAGGAACAAACAAAAACTCGTGAAGGTTAAACTTTAATAACAAGGAAGGAAGATAACGATATTTACCGAAGACTATAATTGAAAATCCAATCACAAATACACGTTTCAGTACGTTCCCAACTGCATGAGTGAGAGGAGCCACTCTCTCAAGAGTGTTGGTAGCCACCTGATGACCAAAAATGTAGATAAGATAGTTGAGTATTGAAATAACTATTCTACAGATTATTCCTCCATCGCCTTTTACATCTCTTCTAAGATCATTATACAAAAATCAAGAAATGTAATAATTCAAGATATTGTGTTTATCCAAAAGGAATTTGCTAGAAGAATAAACCAAAATGAATTTATTGAAGCAACATTTTAGTACAGAAAATGCTCATAAAGGCTCTAAGGAGTTCAAAATCAAAATTATTAAATGAAAAATCGTTTTTTCAGTAATCAATGTAACGTTTTTCCGTTAATTTCTCAATTTCAAGGTAATGTTTCATCCAAAATTTAGACTAATGCATCGAAAAAGAAGGATTTACCTGGTTGTAGAGATGGTAAAACATCCCAACCCAGAAGAGATCTGAGACGAACTTGACCAAACCTACTTTAGCAATAGCATCATTGAAGCCGTGCTTCAACAGAGCAGGGCCTTCCACCTGTGATATCAAATAATGATTAATCCTGATACGATGCAAAAATAGAAAACGTACATAAATTCTAAAATAAAAATTGAGTTCTCAAGTGAATTAAAATACGTTTCACTCACAATTACTGCAGGAGGTATGCAGACAATTAGAGCAATGATGGAAATGTAGGCATAGATATTGGTACTATCCATATCAGTCTGCACAAGAGTTATTTAACAATAATATGAAAGAACAATAGTCAGTAAAGTAGGAGGACATGTAGCTGATATAAGTAATTTGGAGGTGTATATCAAAATTTGGACATGTAACATGGGTAGCATAGGAGATAACCATGGCTTTCTTTGAATAGATGCTCCGGTAGGTGAAGGAAATGTTTGAAATCATAGCACTTATGAAGCCAACCCAGTTGAATGAGAGCTCGGTCAAAGATGCCATGGACACACCTGCTCAGTACATGGCATGAAAAATTATGTTAAGTTCTCCGTTCACTAAATATTTCTCAGCAAATGTTCAAATAATACTTGTATTTTGGCATCATCTGTTCACAATCTTTTAGGTTTAAAATCCAAGTTGAGTTAACAAAGAAAATAATAGTCCATATATGACTGAGGTTAATTTTCAGAGAATAACTTTGAAGATCTCTAAAGAAGTGAAAAAAGAAAATCATTCCCTAAAATAACTGAACAAAATGTTTACCTTGACAATTCAGAAAATGTCCATGCATTAATGAAAGAAGAGTGCTACTCATTTCAACATAATCTCATATTTAAAATGGATAATGAGATAAGATCCACATATTTAACAGGAACCCTGTGGATTATATCGTATTGGAAAGAGTGTGTATTAGAGAGACGAGGGGTAGAAAATTCGTTGTGAACATTTTTCCCATTGAAATAGCTGGTTAGTGGAAACAGTGAATCTTATCTCAGTTTAAGGAAGAAGAGGGGTGTTACCAATAACAACGGGAGCCAGAGACAGCCACAAAGTGATGGGAATGGATTGGCCAAGGATGAACTGTGAAGCAGCAGCATTGAAGAATGGTTCAAGAGCTGAAACAAAAGTTTGTCAAATGTTGTTATTAGAAAGTAGACACACCTAAACAATTTCAAGCACCTCTTATTTGATGTATAAGATAAACTTTTATCACCTTTAATGGTATGCGTGAAAGAAACAGCAACTGCAGCAAATGAGACATTGCTGGTCACATGGCCTAATGCATGGCACACAGCCACCGGAATGAGCAACTTCAGCAGGTTGGAGTCTATAGGCTACAGAAACAACAGCCTTATCAGTACAGTACTATTTATATACAGCAATAGTATTCTATGTAAAATATTCATCATGAAACTAAAATTAATGTCACAAGATGTAGGTAAGTAGAATCAATGAACCATTTGTAATACGCTGATAAATAGACTAACAGGGTCAATCCAGAAAATAACGTGAAATAGCACTTAGGAGTTAGATTGTTTTTTGGTTTATGTATTCTGGGCTGGGCGATATTGAACTTGACTTACAGCACGCTTAGGAAGGCCCACGGTCCAGCTCGCCAAACAGTACACCACACCGACGAATAAATGGATGACGGATACGAAGCTGCATAAAAGCATAGCTAATCAAAATAAAAATGGTGATGGTCGACAAAATAAAATATGAAATCAAAAACTGATGTGGAACAAGGGATATTCTGGAAGAATTTTTATTTATAATAACCTTTGACTTTTTTCTGTTCATGATACACTAATACATAATATATGCAGGATAAAAATTTAATCATAAAATTCAAAAGTGACTCACGTTTAAATTAGTAAATTATTAACGAAGGATATAATTTAAACAGACAGATTACAGATTTATTTCCTTGTCAAAATTTAATATACAAGATTATTGAGATTTAATATTTTTTTTTTAAATCATACAAACAAATCTGATTAATAGAGTATATAAACTCATTATTGAATTGGAGAAATTCAAAGCAAAACCATGTCCATGAGAGTGAGTCTCGTCAATTTACTCTTTAAAAAATGAAAAAAAAAATTGATTTAGTGTGTGGCATTTTTGGGGCACTCAAAAAGTAAATTAGATTTTTGTTTTCATAATTTAAGAAGAAAATTGAAAGGTCTCCACATTGGTTATTTGCTCAATTAAAATATATTAACTCTTAGTCTTAGACAATGGTTTGCTCTATTCTTAATATAGATTTAAAATCAAGAGAATCTGTATACATCATTCAGAACAGACCGTTCTAACTCATTTCATAGACACTAACAGAGTGTCATTTTATTACAAAATATAATAATCAAGAAATACGAAATCAATTATTACGATATTCCTTAAGTTGACCTTAACTCAATATTAATCGACTTTAACAAAGCCAAAGACAATGTTTGCGCATATGATTTCATTGATCAACGAGCCAACACCAGACAAAGTGCAAGATAGAGAGTCGCTGAACACTTACTACGGATAGGGGAAATAGTTGTAGATCTTCTTGTTGAGGATGTTGAAAATCACGTTCAAGAAGTACCTACATCAGGAAAACAAAGGCGACGTAAGCGGAAGCCACTACAGAGTCAGAGATTGATGGCATGTAACAAGAACAGAGTCAAGTGACGTACCACGTGAAGAAGAAAAACCCTGTGACAAGAGCGGGGTATTTGTCGAAGAATCCCGCGGGAGCAACCTTTTCCCTGTAATGAAAAAAATTGAACGGCATTAGTTAGGAGAGTGACGTGGCCGAGTTGGCCGAGTCAGAACGGATGAAACGGACCTCACCCGGCGGAATCACCACCCTCGGCCGGTGAGGAGGTGGCGGCAAGGCAAGGTCGGAGGAGGACGGCCTCCTTCTTCAGCGCCGGCGAGCAGAGCTCCGGACGCAGCTGCCTCCCCCAAATCAGATTCCCACCTTCCGCAAGGGACCCCACGGTCTTCACCGTGACGAAGGAGGCACCGCCAGCGACGTCCCGCGGAGACTTGCGGAGGTGAGCGAGGGAGGAGAAGGCTCCGGCGCGTGACAGCACTCGCGACTCCATCTGAACCCGAACGAGGAAGAGGGAATGGCGAGAATGAGAGAAGAAGAGAGTGTGTATGCGATATTGTTCTGGTGAGAGTACCTGTGGCTCTCGTTAACCGTCTGGTTTTGTTTATGCAGGGCTGTGATCGGGTTCTTCGCGGAGTCAATGCATGCGATGCGCTTGATTGTGTGATCAGGGTTGGTGAGTGGAGTGATGGAATGGAGGGTGAGAGATGGTGAGGAAGCAGGGTGGTTTGGTGGGGTGAAGGATAGGGAAGTGGATAAGTGGGACCCTCTTATCTGTTGGGAAGAGATTTTTGTATAGGGCGTAAGGGATGATTGGTGGTGAAAGAGGGAGCTTGTGTGTGATTGTTTTTCGTGATATCAAGGTCAGGCCTTATCACATTCTCTTTCTCCTTCGCCTTGTAAAATTGTGACGGAGGCTATTCAATTGCCATTGGCTGTTACTGTAATTCACGTCACGGAATCCCTCATTCTCTCACCAAAACTTTAAATCAAAAATAAATAAATACAAAAGCCCAGAATCTCATGATTTTCCTTTTCTTCCTCTTTTATCTATAAAAATGGTGAGAAATTGTTGAATGAGCATGACTTGATTGAAATAACGTGCATGTTTGTGTGTGAGAGAGATATGGCGTTAGATTTTGACGGTTTGGAAATGAAACTTAGTGTTCACTCATGTGAAGCTGTCACTAGAGACAAACAATGTGTCTTATTTCTAAAGATAAAATGAAATTGAGGTTGACTTTGGTTTCAAACTTGATTATAGCTTATTATTTAGCGAGTTCATTTAATTTAATTTGATGTATTTATTTTTATTTATTTATTAGTGAGTTTAAAAAATTTAATTTGATTTATTTTGGTATAAATTGATAGGTCAAATAGATTGACTCATTTAATTATAATTTTTTTTTTCAATCTTAAAATAAAATTGTAAATTTTTTTCTAATTGAAATTTAAATAAAATTCAATCTAAATACAATGCAAAACAATGTTAAACTCTAAATATAATTCAAAATCCCAAAAATACAATACAATCCAAATATATTTAAATATAAGAGCTTTTAGTACTTTTGTTTTTTTAATATTTTAAATTTATAAGTAGGTTGGTGAGTCAACCTAACTCACCATGGATTCAACCTGAGTGAGTCGAATTCTTAGTATACCGAGTTCATTTGTAGTCTGTGTCGAAATTTGTAATTTTTTTAATCCAACCCGACTCGAACCCATAAAGAACCGGGTTGACTAGTGAGGTTTAACACATTTCAAGTTTAGTTCTAATCATTTATAATATCAATAAATATTAGGTTAAATTATTCTCGAGGTCCTTATTTTTTGTTCGAAGTCTCAAATGAGTTTCTCATTTATTTTTGTTCTTAATTGGGTCTTTACTTGTGAAAAATTGATACAATTGGACCTCTATCGTTAAAATTGGCTTAATAACGTTAAAACTACGTTAACATGACACCTTGACGTGGCACATTAACATGACACGTTGATGTGACTTTTTTAAACAACATGTCAGAGTGAGGTTATTAATTAGGGGGATTTTGTTATTTTGAAAATAAAAAATTTGGGATTTTTTTGAATCCCTAATTCGTTGAATCCTTAATTAGAGGATGCTTAAGGTGTTTGTCGTTGTTCTTCTGCCATGTTGTTGGTGTTGTTCCACATTAACCAAGTTGTAATTTGTTCTTCTACGACGATGTTGGTGGTGGTTGTTCTTGTGCTGCGAAATTTTTTAACCTCATTTGTGTACTTCTTTGATGTTGTTGGTTGATGTTTATTTTGTTTGACGTGTTGATGTTCCTTTCTTTTGTTTGCGTTGTCGTTGGAGTATTTGAAGAATGACTATGGGCCATTCATGTTCGTCTTCCACAAGTAATGGGTGGCAGAAGCAAAGCTCTAATCTCTGTTGTTGTGGTGGTGAAGGATCAAGGAGTTTGAATGTTTCACCCATTTGTCATTGTGGAGAGAAATTAGTATTAAGAACTACAAAAACTACTAAGAACTAAAGGAAATAATTTTGGAGTTGCCCTAAGTGCAAGGTAAAATACATGAAACCTATGTTATTTGTGTCATTGTTTTTCAAAAGAGACCATTATTGATTTTTTTTTTACAGAATGGAATACTCAATCCTTGTGGTTGTTGATTTTTTTAAACATAATGAAATTGAAGATGTTGGTTGCAACTACTCCAGATGGTGCACTGATTATGGGTTTGATGAAAGGGGTACTTATATGAAGTGTGAAGGAAAGGATGACAGTTTCATGAGCACTAAAGAAAAGGAAGCTGATAGGAAGATGATACATAATTTGGAGAAAGTTATGTTGATCCTTCAAAAGTGGATGAAGGTGTTGATAGGGCTATTTTTTGTTTTATGTGTCATTAACATAATTTTAGTTACAATGTTGATGACAACTCCATGATGTCCTCCAACATGATAATTGTTGATGAGGGAAGCTATGTGAAAGCTAAACCCAAACCCTTGTGTGTTTTTTTATGATGACAACAACATAAATGTTTCTCCTTGAGCTATAGTTTCCTTAGGAGGATTATAGTTTCTAACTATCTGTCTGCACTAAGATGCATGATGGCCTAGTTTTCATACACAAAGCAATTTTCTTTTTTCTTAAAAGTGAGGTTAGATCCCTTAGGATAGGAATTTCCAAAATATTTCTTCTTGTGATTATGTTTTTTCTTGTACCTTTTTGGAGTTGATTTGTCTTATACCATATTTGCTTTTGTTGATAATGTCTTGGCACTTGTAACAACACACTCCTTTCAGTTGGTGTCTTTGATGATAATGTACATGATAAGGTTTGATGGTGACATTTATCTGTGTTTGTGCTTTAGTTGTTGTTTGTAGTTCATCCAAGATTCTAGAAGCTTTTCGATTATAAGTTTTAAAAAGAACTCATCAAATAAGACTATTGCTTTAATATCTTCGAACAATTTATGGTTCTCGTTGAAAAAGATATTGATGTCATTATTTTGTATAATTTTCCAACGGTAGTAATTTTTGTTGACGATCCTTTGGCTCACAACATCTTTGGTAGTGTAATTGAGAATCAACGAGTCCCAAATATCATTGGCTTTCTTGTAAGAGTAGTACACAACGAACAAATCAATAGATAATGCATTGAGTGAAGTGTTTTGGCATACCTTATTCAAATGAATACAGTCTTCAATCTCTTTTACAAGACAATTGAAGTCAGGTTTGATGGTTGTAAGAGCAGAAGCAACTTTATACGTGTCTATTAGAGTAGACACACATTTCTAGGTCGAAAATTTAGTCCCGCGAAGACTTCGGTCTTTGAAACATCTAAAAAGGATTTCGGAAAAGTATATTGAGTTCCGAAAATGTTGTTCTACTTCTTCAATGTAGAGTTATTGTCGATGTTTATACCATCAACTATAAGTCCCTAGGGTTAGTAGAAGATGATGAAAAACATGAACAAAGTGGACTTCCTAAGTCATGTATATTTACTTTCCTTAAGAACTTATTCGTAATGTATTACGTAAGTTTTCTGTGATATAATAGAAACTTCTCAATTGTTTTCGAAGAACCTAAGAATTAGTAAGATAAAGTCTTAAAAATAAATAACCCAAAGATTTTAAGAAAAGAAAGAAAGAAAGAAGAGAAAACAAGAATGATAGAAGAAAAGTGGAGAGAAAGGAATGAAAAGTGTTTTCGGAGGAGAATAGAAACACCTATTTATGATAGGTGCTGGATGAGTTTATGATAAGTCAAATAACCACGACTCACTAAAAAAATCTACAACAAATCCAAGATGCTCACCATGATCTGCTAAGAGCCACTGAAGGAAGAGGAACAACCATTAAGTCGTTTCAGATGAAGTTTCCCATGACTTGCAAAGGAAGTGCACAATGCACCAAAAATGAAACTCCTTATCTTTCTAGGAGATTTTAACTGCTTTTGTAATACTCATATTTATTTGAAACAATTTTTATTACATAAGACACTCACTGAAAGACAAAGGATTTGGTTTCAAGAAAAACCCAAATAAATTAAGAAAAAAGTATTAATGTAATTTATATATATAATTTAATGCTAATTTTTTAAATTAAAAATAATTGAAAGCAGTCATATATCTTCAAAAGTTTGTTTTACGATCAATTCTTTCTCACCTAATTTCTTCAGAAGTTGAAATGTATGAGTAGATAATAACTCGTGGAAGAATTCAACTCATTTTTAAATTTTTAGTTCTTCTTCTATAAATGTTTAATGAAATAGTTTATTCAAGCATAATTTAGTTGTAACATAATTTCAACTTAGCCAAATTTCATAGGAAGTTTTTATGACTACCCTATATGGACCTCTTAATTTTCTTTAAATTTTCCATCCTTGGCATTCTTCATACCCATGTCAATAGTTATAACTTGTTTAGTTTTGAACTCCATTTTTTTCCATCTTTTATACGCATTTAAATTTTACTATATCTAAACATTAAAAGAAAACATGCATACAGACAAAAAAAAGTTAGAAGATTTATCAACTAACTTGTTTGGTGATTATATAAAATTTAGAATATTAAACCCACTTAGTGATTTATTTTTTCTACTAGGAATCATAATTTCTGGTATATTACACGGTCGAAAAGTATAAGAATAATACCATGTTAACATTAAATTATAAGCATATAAGAAAAGTTATTACCAAAAAGAAAATTTGGAATGAAAAATTAGGAAGATTTTATTTTTAAATAAAGAACTAAATTAATAAATAAAATCGTGATTCATTCACTATTAAAAATAAATTAAAAAAATTCTACAGTTACCTTGATAATATAAAATAATAAATATATTATGTTATGGAATAAATTAAAAATAATATAACATCTCAATTTAAAACATTTGTCATTATCCTAATTATTATTTTACTTTTAGTCTAAATCAGTGATACTTAATAGTAGAGACTAAAAAACACTTAAAAAAATCTATATTTCTAAATAATTTTATTTATGAGGATGAAAATCAAATAAATTCGATACAAAGCTTTTGAAGAAAATAACTTGAGATTTATTCTTGTGGAAATATTTAAATTTAGTTCTCATGCTGATGCCATTTTAGTACTGATATATGCAAGAAACAAAGAAAGAGATTTACATGACTGCACTTTTTTCTAAACATATGGATAAACTCTGATACAAGTTATAGCATCTAGGTTTGTTCATTCATAGAGTTCTGCTTGCTTGCTTTCCTTGTGGGATGGCTGTGAAACTTTTCACACAGGCTCTTCACTGAAAGCTATACTGAAATATGCAGATGATCTTGAATAAATAAACTGCAAATCCTATCTCTGCTGAAACTGTGTATATATATAAGAGCACATAGCTGTATTTAAAGGAATTTGTGATTGAATCTATCACGTATCATGGAAAGGGGTCTATATATTATATGTACCAGTGTTTGATAGAATGAAAAAAATATTCCACTTTATTTAGATGATAACACAGCAATGAAATTCACTTAAATTCCTCTATAGTATTGCAGACAAGAGAATCGAATTGATTATCCAACTTTTAGTTCGGTGATAGTGGGAAGCCAATTCCATGTCTATGTGTGGGAAACGCCACAAAGAGCATGCTGCAAAAAATCCCTGTGGCCACAGGCAACACTGTTAGGATTTCCCGTGCCTCGGTTGAAGGTGATGGAAAGAAGCAATTCACCACATTCTGATCAAATAATGCAACTGCTGCAAACACCAAAACTGACATCACTGCATGCATGAAGTCGATAAACTTCAATCTAAATTTTGCACCAAGCTCAGGTGGAAGAGTGGCGGATCCATCAATGACCCACAAGCCCTTGAAGGTGGCAAGTCCATAACAAACATTCCCCTTATCATTCCTGAAGCTATCGGTAAAGCATTGCAAGAAACAAGAGGCACCACAGAGAGCCACGACTGTAGCAGTCATGAACTTGCAAACCGAGTCACAGTTGCCTTGATTTGTGACTATTGGAGACAGAAGTTGGAAAGCAAGAACAGTGCCAGTTGGTAACAGATTTGCCAAATGGGCTGTGCTTTGAAATGTTTGACTTATGGCTCTCTGAATGAGGCTTCTATCTGCATCTGGAACCCCCATGTTGTGCAGAAGTGGTAGCTTTTGTTCACCATGATTATTATACATATTCAAGTCTGCTTTAATAATAGCATCCATTGTTGGCAATAGATTTTTTCAGCTTCCTAATCTGCCTTCTGTGTTGTGCTTTGATTAACTCTTTTGTTTTGCATGTGATTGTTAAAGTTGCATTCTTGTATGCAGTTAGGCTTTGATATATATTGGGCAAATGCTAAAGAAAAGAAGCAGTGTTGCCATGACTTGCAAGAAACAGTAACTGAAAAGTTGATATATATGAGGTTTTAACTTAATCTATGTTACTTGGTTTCACGAAAAGCAAGTTAGTTAGAAGATGTGGTTCCTGTGTTTTCTGTTTTAAGCAGACGTGATAGTTACGAATGCACAAGTTTCCAGAATATATAAGAGAGAAAATGCGTGGGATTTCAATTACCAACTTCGTAAGAGTGAAGTTTGGTGACAGAAGAAATGTTTTGCTGAGACGCAAGGGCTAGAAACTGAAATTTGCATATGTTAGCTTTAAGCACATGATATTAAAGGGATTATTTAAACAACAAATACATGTACTAGGAATCAATCAATATAATATTATTTGTGCAAAAATAGGTTTTTTTTTCGTAAACATTGTAATTTACGTTTCAGTTATATGTTATAAATAGGGATATACATATACTTACTCCAAGAGTAGATAAAATATGAGTTACTCTTCGTGGTAGTCCTTCATTTTATTTCAAATTCAGTGTTCAGATTAATTAAATAATAAGTGAAACAATTATTGATATTTTTTCTCCAAACACTTTCCTCTTCCTGTTTAATAATCATTTCCATATGCTAAAGAGTATTATGAAAA
This sequence comes from Vigna umbellata, assembly GCF_029865625.1. Lineage (NCBI taxonomy): Eukaryota > Viridiplantae > Streptophyta > Magnoliopsida > Fabales > Fabaceae > Vigna > Vigna umbellata. The sequence goes on along the minus strand of NC_142165.1, from coordinate 51,336,729 downwards.
TTTTCATTACTCATAAACGTACGACTCATAAAAATACTTATAATAAATATTAATTTATTTTATTAAAATTATTACATTTTGTAATATCTATCTATATTTTAGTTAACTTTTCAATAATTTAAAATTTAATTAATTTTTTAATGATATAATTTTTAACTCTTTAAAATATTAAATAAATAATAAAGCATAACTTTAATTTCGATCATGCATTCTAAATAATAAAAGTATATTTAAATATTTATTTTAAATGTAATTTTAATCAAAAACATAGATTTGTTTAATATTTTTTTCATAGAATCAGAAATATGATAGAAATATATTTAAATTTTTATTTACATTATTTTAAAATATAAGATATTATTACAAATGTTAATAAATTTAATAAACTGATAACATTATATTAAAATTTTATATTTAATTATTGTGAATAATATTATTTCATTACAACATTATTATAAAAAAAATTAATTAAAATATAAATTAATTTTAATGTAATTATATTTAATTAAATTATACTTATTTTATAAATTAAAGTAAGATATTTAAAATGAGTTTTTTATCAAGTGTAAAATTTTTGTTATCAAAGATTTTTATAATATTTTTTTCATAATTAAATAATTATTAATAAATAAGAGAGAGATATAATACTTAGAAGTAATTGAAGAAAGAATGATATTTCTTATTACATAATTAAATTAATGTACTTATTATTTAATTAATCTTATAAATAGTTAATTTAAAATAAAATAGAAAATAAAAATATATAAGTAAATTATTTCAGTTACTTTTAAAGTAAAAGGATTCTTATTCATAAATAAATGTTGCATTTTCTTAAGACTGATTTTTTGAAGTTTTCTGTGTACCGGAAATTGATATTACTCATTGTACTGAGCTATACAGATAAATGTTATATTTTGTTCAATAATATATAGGTTTTCTTATTAAAATGGTGTAATTGTTTTACTAATTTTACTATAATGAATAATTTGACTAATTCTGGATAAGTAGTGAACAACTTTCTTTAAAAAACCACATTTTATACACATGACTTCAAATTAAAATTCCAACTTACATAGAAGTCGTGCAAATATAAGAACTTTAGTTTTGAAAATATGATTTCTAGAAGTCGTGGAAAATGGATTATGATTACCTTTTCCACCAAAATCGTGCATGCGGAGATCGAAATTTGACTTTACCTTTAAAACCCATAAATCGTACTAAGACTAGGACAACTTCTATGTAAAAAGTAGTAAGTTATGAAATATTATAATACAGTTAAAAATATTACCAATTATACAATACTTTTCTAAATTTGTACTATAACATTCCAAATTAATTAAAATTCAATCTACTAGTTTAAAACATTACATAGCTGATAAACATAACCAAATTAATAAGTCCAATCACAAAAAAAAGTCAAAAAATATCATATCACAATAGCTCATTTATCATATTTCCATATAAATCTTAAATCATCACATCATGGCATACCTATGTAGTTTACCCCAATCCAAACTCATCTCATAAAATAATTTACCTACTATTTATTTCAAAATACATTATAATAATTCATCATTCATTTTCTATTACATTTGCATAATATTCACTTACCTTGTTTTCATCAAATACATAAAAAATGTGAGATACATTATTTTAGCCACAATCTTCTAATTAAATATCACAACGGTCTAAGTAAAGAATTATGTATCTAGAATCGATTGTCAAAATTTTAACTCGATTCAATGATTAACAAAGTAGGAATCTCAATCTTCCGGAGGTGACTAAGAACAAAAATAGAATGGCGCCCAACGTTGGAAAAGTGGTACACCACAAACTTATGGGACTCGTTGATGTGAGAGCACTCAATGGTCCATAAGTCACACCCAACGCCCTTAAGTCAGTGGCCATTGTCTAAGTGGCACCCAACAATGCTACAACGGTGCCTGATGGTATACCGAAAGCGAAACTTTCTTTTTGAGTTTTAATTGAGCAATGACTTTGCTTAAACTATTCTCCACTTAATAAACTTTATAATGCTTTAATATATCGATCTCTTAGCTCAAGAAGTTCCAGATCTAATCACCAAAGATATTATAGAGAAGTTCCTATTAACAACTAAACCCCAATTTTAAAAGAACAAACACATACTCCAATACTAATTGAAACAAAGCTATCAATCTTTGAAACGAAACCATTATAACAACAAGATTTTACACATAAAAATTATAACATAGTTCAAGTAAATGACAATTGTACTACTTTAGGTTTCAAATGGTGTTTTCCCTTTTTTCTTCAAAATTTTTAATGAAAAATCAACTCGTCAAATGTACTACTTGAAACTAAAGAAGTTAAATTTATCAACCCTTGAGACCAAAATGCTAACAATTGATGCTTTCACATATGCATCTCACATGACAACAATTCAGCATAATTTAATATCCAATAATTCAAATCATCCCATTCAAATTACGCATCAATTTCACTTAATTACATAACAATTCTAAAAACAAAACAAATTTTAAATAGAAAAAACACATCCTAACAATCTTAATTGAACAAAGATTCGACTTGAATCCTGAAATTCTACATGTAAGCCCAAAGACCCCACATACAATAAATTTCTTAAAAAACTAAAAAATAAGGACAAAATATGAACTCACTTTGTTCAAGATTCTAATCGAATAAGATTTTAAATCTCAACGTCAAAAATCCTATGACGTACTCTGATCTTCAAATAGATAAAGAATAAAGTCAAATATTTATAAAGAAGATAGAAGAGAAGTTTAAAGAAATAATGTTCTTTATAAAAGGAATTAATAGAAAATCTGTTTATATAGTTTCAACCTTTTATTATGAAAATATTCTAGTATCATGTTTTTAAAACAACCTCTTAGACCATTTCCTAAGTTCTCATCTAAATTACATACTTAAATAACAAATTTCATTTAACATAATAAATAACTAAAAATTACTCTTTAATGCATGCAATATATTATTAACAAAATTATAAAATAAATCAAACAAATTACGAATTAATTCATTAAATTTTTTTTTCTACTTCAAATAGTTTTTGGATATTTTTGCTAAAAACATTTTCTTAACCATTTATTAAAACCAAATCAAAATTGGTGTTAGATAAATTTTTAAATAAATCATACAATCAATTACAAAAAATCTTAAAACAAGATAGAAAATTTTTCTTCCCTGTGACATCCTATTTTGAATCTCAACAAATTAATAAATTAATGTAATTTTGTATCCCAACCCTAATTTGTTAACCTAATATATAAATCTTTTTATTCAATTTTCATACATATTTTCGTTTGAAAATAAATTACAAAAATAAAAACAAGTCAAATGTTTTTCCTCAAATCATACATAATAAAGAAATAAAATAAGTTATCGTATTCAAACATAATTTGAATTGTGTGGTTTTTTTTTTATCAAAGCCGTTCACTCTATGCATGATTTCTGATTTAACCAATCAAATGTTGTTCTTAACAAGAATGACTTATGTAACCTTTGCACTAAAGTCATGTTCTCCTTCTATGAATTTTGATTATAAAAATTAAATTAAAAGTCGTCTTTTGTACTCACCATTTTAGTGTATTTCTTTTTGCATTAAACTCGTCTAGCCTTAGCATGTTTTTTAATTTTTAAAAACAAAATCAAATCGTTCACATTGTTCTTTTGTAAATTGTATTTTCACTCGGAAAAATAATATTTTATGACAATTTATTATAACCGATAAAACTTATCTGTCTGGTTAAAGGAATAGTTCGACGGATAAACATTTTCCTAATAAAAAATAAGATATTTTGTTAAATGCTCCTTTATTTGAAAAAAAATTAGAATATGTAATTGCTGGACATCTTTCGTAAACCTATGGCCTACTAGGAGATAAGATATTTTGGGCTTTTCTGCAGGCCTGTTTTGACGTCAACTTGTGCAACCGTTTTACTTCGTGTACCCAATATATTTTGTAAAATATTTTATGTTCAGATAATGATTTTGTTTTTACGTAAATGTTCTATTTCTATTGTGATTTAAAAATATATTTAATTTATAATAATAAATATATTACTATTATATATTTTGTATTTATCCAATTTAAAATGTTATTATTATCAGGTTCAAAACAACTTTGTAAACATTATAGTTGTAAACATTATAGTCAAGTGTGAGATGTGAATGAAATATTAAAATCTAAAATTAGGAAAAAAATGATATTTATGTTAGGTTTAATAAAGAAGAGGTTTAATAGAAAGATACAACACCGGTAAAATTTGAGTCAAATTTCATAAAGAATTGGCATTACTATACAATAATAGAATCGTTGAAGGAAGAAAAAGATAAGAAGGGAGAGTTAAAGCCAACGATAACAAGAGGGCTTCTTCCTGCACCTCACTGCATTCACCCTACACCTCCCATTGTTTTGATATTTCTAACTGTAACCCTTTGTCAAAGAATATTTTGATTTTTAAAAAAAAGATTGACACATCCATTCAATAAAAAGAAGCAAACCCTACACTCCTTTATCCACTCCAGTGCCGCATTTCACGTTTAAAAACCTTTCTCCACTCCAGTGCCGCATTTCACGTTTGAAAACATTTCTCCACTCCAGTGCTGCATTTCACGTTTGAAAATCCTGCATCCATTTTTCCTCCTTTCTTCCTCTATGCCGTATTTCATATCTCACAACATATACACCTTTCTTTCTCCTCTCTTCTCGCAGTCCTCCCCTCCTCCCTCACTTTGACCATTTATTTTGAATCCCTTCCTCCCCTCCTCTTTGTTTCATGGTTTGGTGGCTGTGTGGTGTTGTTGTTGGTGGTTGTATGGTGTTGCTGTGGTGGTGAGATATGGGGTTGTGGAAGGAGATACGAGAGGGACGCCTTATAACTGTACCTGGAACTGCGACTAAGACAGAGCTGCACTTGGAAGGGAGGTTGAGGAGCGCCGTAGTTGAAGGTGTGGCTGGTGTTTCGCCGAAGTTGGAGTTTTGGTTGCTGTTGGCCAAAGTTGGAGACGCAATCAAGCTTTTTTTTGGTTTTCTTTTTTTGGTTTTCTTTTTTCTGCGTTTATGAAAAATTATGTTAATATATTAAAGTTAATTTTTTTAATATTTTATATATTTTTTTTGTTAACATGTTTTCGTATTATGTTTTGCTTTTTTTTTGTTTGTTTTAAATTTGTTGTTTTTTATAATTTTAAATTTTTTATATATTATTTATTATGTATATTTTTTTGTTTTATTTTATTTTATTTGTTTCTGAATTTTTTTAAATATGTATTTTTTTATGAAATTATTTATTTCTTTAAATAATTATTATTATGCCTAAATTGTTTCTAACATTTGCATGATATAAATTAAACTGGTTACCAAACACAGTATAAGCCATAAGAGTATATGACAATAAACGAACAAGAAATATGTAAATCAAGATTCAAAATGCAATATTCAAATAAACATCAAATCATCATAAGCAAACATGTGAACTTGTAGGCTAGGCTTAAAAATAACAAAAAGATCTGCATAGTGAAACCGCACTTGGAAGTGCAACACCCCTCAACCGCAGTTCGAAGTGCAGTTGGGGTCCGCCGAAATTCAAATTTCGGCTATGTCTAACCGGCGATGAGCTCTTTGTCTTCTTCCTCCTCCACTGCCCACAATGTAAGACTCGTGAAAAATATTTATAATAGTAAATTTTAGCATTTTATTTGTAATAATAATTTTATGGATAGAAAAAAAAATTAAATTTTTGGATATAAAATTATTATAATTTTAGAGGTTCAAATTTTTTTACTTATTCAGAATTTTTAAGAAAAGTGAACAGTGAATAGTGAATAGTGAATAGTGAATAGTATAAAGTGAATAGTAAAAAGTGAATAGTAAAAAGTGAATAGTAAAAAAAAAATAAAAAAATAAAAAAAAAATAAAATAAAATAAAAATTTGAAAGGATAAGAATTCCTACGTAGCATGGAAGGAGATGGGATAAGATTTATCAAGTTGTTCATTAAAATACTATTTTTAAAATAATATTAAAATAATAAATAATATTAAAAAATTAATGAATAGTAAAAATTTTTACCTATAAATAGAGATCAGAGGAATGGAGTTTTTGCACCAAGAAGTAGAGAGAAATTAGGAGAAGAGAAGAAATTAGGAAGTTTTTGGAGTAGGAAGAAATTTTAGAGTAGAGGTTCTGAAGAGTTTTCGGGGAAGCAAATTCAGAGCAAGAGAAGTCTGGAATAGAGGTAGGGGAGCTAACCTTTCTAAGCTTTTATGTTATGATATAGTACTGTTTTATTACTATTCATGTCTTGAAATTATGTGTGAATACTGTTAATGCTTACTATTTATTTATCTTGAATTTCTGTGTTAATATTATATGCTGTTATTTTGAATCTGTAAATAAGAAATTTGTTAAAACTAGTTGAGGAACACTTTGGCTAAGGAAAGACTTGGTACTTAAGTTGTCCATTGTGACGCACCTCTCTTTCCTGGAAGTCTACTCGACAAACTTTTAACTTAATTCTTGTTGAACAGATTATGTACTGTTAAATTATTATGCAATATATCTCGTTGGAATGAATTTATGTTATTGTGGTAGATACGAAATTGTGAATTTTAATTGTGATGATTGTAATTTATTATATTGGATTTGAATTTATGCATCCGAACATGATATGAGTATTATGGGGAGATTTCGTAATAGTATAATGTGAGTTGAGGAATGTGAGCATTGTATGAGTCTCGTGGAGAGATTCTGTATTGATGTGGTAATTGTGTATATGTTGATGTTGAGGGTCCTGTAGTTGGAGGTTATCCTAATACTCTAATAATCATCCAGTCTCAAGTAGAGAAGGATGAATTATGTGGTGAGAGAAGCAGGAGGTCCTGGTCTATGTGCCGGTTTTGGACATAGTGAGGGGACTAACCTTGTGAATGGTATGAAGTATTTTGGAAGTGTATTTGTAAGAAGAAGTAGAAGTCATCACAAGTGCATAACCTCCCGTGACCGCTCATCAACGTATCATCCGGATGAGTGTCTTTTTGGGTATTGTGGGATGAGTGTCTTTTTGGGTATTGTGGGATGAGTGTCTTTTTGGGTATTGTGGAACGAGTGTCTGATATGAATTATGGTATGATGGTTTGAGGGTGTATGACATAATTATTATATGATGTTAATATCAAAGCAATTATGCATGTTTTATAAATGAGTGTTACATGTTAGCTCACCCTACTTGTTTGTGTTGTTTGTGTTTGGGTATGTACGATGATCGTATAATTCGTTATACGGGAGTAGATGAAGGAATGTCGTATGATCCAGTACCAATGAAGAAAGAGATTGAAGAATAAGTTAGAAGAATTCGAGTTATATTTAGAAGTTTATAGTTGAAATCTGAGTTTAAAATATGTATAGATATATATATCAGCTGTAAATCTTTAAGTGTGAGATTACGGAATGCTACCGTAAATGTAATGTTACAATATATAAATTATGAATTATCCAGTGTGAGATATTGGGATGTTACACACAACACCATCAACACTGTTCCTCCCCCATTGTTTACAGCACCACCAGCACGAATCACAACCATCACTGTATAACATTACAACTCTGAACTCAAAAAATAATTTAACAGTACAAGTGAATAATGAAAGTGAAAAAATAAAAAGAGGGAAGGGGTGCATGTAGGGTAGGGTTTATAAGGAGATGTAGGGTTTATACAATCAAAAAAAATTTAGGGTTGTTGGTCCTTAGGAGAGTTGTTGGTTGTTATGAAATCATTAACTCATCATTAATTTTCATTTAACTTTAATAAATGAAGGACAAATGTGTAAAATGGGAAGTGAGGGTGAAATAGGTAAGGTGCAGGGAGTATCCTCCAATAACAATAGTTGATATAATGAATATTTGATGAGAAGATAAGAAAAAAAAACGTATAAAATAAGAAGGAATAAAATTATTAAATTATAAAATATACCAATGATCAAAGTCTATCAATAATTATCAACAAATATTTAATGATAAATTATTATTGATAAATTTTGAATATTGATAATAACTGGAAAAAAAAAATTATTTATCGATAAATTTTATTGATAAACATTTTAACGAGACATGTCTAACTGTTGATTAATCACAATAATTTTGATTTACTTACTGATTTTAATGATTATTAACGATTTTTTTTGTCGTGATTCGCAAATTCAATTTACCTACAAATTTAAAAAATTATCAACATATTTCGTAAAATTGTTTTCCCTTACAGTGATTTAGAAAGAAAAAAAAGTAGGAGATTGCATTATGGTGGTAATAATGATACGAGTGTGGCAACTAACTAGAATTGTGGTGACGGAGGTGGTAGTGTCGGAAGTAGTTTCGTGAGTGGTGGGTAAGGTAGCTCAGAGAGAAAGTAGTGGTGGCATTGGATTGTGATTGTGACTAAAATGCTAGATCTACTTATTGCCATTTTCATCATAATAGTCATCGTCACAATATGCAAGAGGTCCTGCCTTCTTCGAGTATCACACAAGTAACATCAAAAGGGACCTTTCTCTTCATTATTTTAAATAAATAAATCAAGCTAATTCAATTTTAGACAGAATTAATTCTAATCCTTCCTTTTCAATTTTTTCTTTTTTTTTTTGGATAAATAGTAAATTGGTTTATGAAGGAAGATATTTTAGAAAACATAAAGAATTACTTCATTATAAAGTATCCTATCCAAATGGAATAACGGAAAATACGAACACCGGTGTGTCTTATCATATATATATTCAAGCAAAACATATATCTAATTTAAAATAGTTTAAATTATTAAAATTATAAATCTAATAAAAAATATAAATCTAACTCATGTATTTGTGAATTGAATTGGATGATATGTTCAATGAAACCCATCCAATAAATAGATATAGTATTTGTAAATAAATCACGACAATCGCACCACTTTAATCACGTGGGGATGTGAAAATTTTAAAGTTATAAAAATCAAATCAAGAATAAATTTAACTGTGTTTTATTTTAATAAAAAAACATATCTTATATATGAAAACAATACATTTATCGATCAAGAAAAGAAATACAGGTGGTAGAATAAAATATATTTCATCAAAATTCTTTTTCAATCAATGATTCACTAAAAGAATAGTGATATAAAGATTCAACAAATCTATATTCACATGACAAAGTCAAGTACATTTTATTTACTTTTTACTGTATCATTTGAAAAACATATTTACAGTAGTTGACTATTTATATGGATCTAAAGTGATATTATAAGAACTGTACTCTTTTTTTTTTTTTCTTAAAGAATGAAATATTCTTTTTTTTTTCATCGATATATCTTTCTCTCACTTTCTTAATAAGGTACACATCCTCAAATAATATATAGTATTTTATAAATGTCCAACATTTGATAGATCTAATTTGATTAGTGTGACTAATTACGAAAATAATTTGATTGTTTTAGACTAAGTGACAACAAGCACCACTTTTTCATTTACATATATATCTCCTAAACCATACTATACATTGCTAGAATCAGAATCTCTATAAGTAAATAATCTTGTTTAATTTAAATAGGATAAATTTCGTAAGAAATGTTACACGAATAACAATTCCTAAGGTAGTTTATCAAAGAATGTTTTTTATTATCTCTCCCTACACATCATCCTTACATGCTATAATGATTGAAACAAATATAAAAAAAGTTATATTATATATATAAAAATTGTTATATATCCCATTTGTGTATTTTGTCAAATTTTTCTGCCAAAGAATCTTTGGCGAATACATGAAGTCCATAGTGCAGAGTGTGTCACTCGGATTAGGTGTGTAAAGAGAATCAGTGTTATCCTTTTGAGAAATTAATAATACATTTTTATATTCATTTATCATATAATATAAGAGTAAAATGGTGATTAAAAAGTATATTTTTGTATTTATTTAAAAAAAATAAAAAAGATAGTGTCATAAAATATTTATGTATTAAAATGTTATTTTTTATTGTTTTATTTTGGAAAAACATTGATCACTCCATCTTAGTAGATATGCAAAATATTTAAAATCAACCAAAAAGTTGGTCGCAAAGTTATGGTTTTATATTCATCTAAAAACTTGTTTTTTTCTGTGAGAAACACATAATATACTTATGATACGTGTTTCTTCTCTCTCCACATAGCAACATCATATATAATTAGGATGCTCCCCTGTAACGGTTAGCAACTTCAGACTTTGCTTCCGAGGTAAGGTAAGAATGTTTGCCAACGTAAAATCATATCTTTTATATTTGCTTTTGCCAAATGCACAATTCTTAAGAAAAACACAAACATAATATATGTAAGGTAATGAACTCTGATATTAATGATGTAAGTTGACGGAAAATAACTGCGTCAAAAACAAAGTTGAGCGATTTTATAATTATTACTAAATATCCTTAATTAATACTCAAGAATTATGTCAATGACCCTTATGGTGAACCCTTGCTTCTCGTCAAGGACTTTGACTAAACTATATGCACCATTCCATAAACCAAAAGCCTTTTACTATTCACCTTGCAATCGATGTTTCAACTTGAATTATTTTAGTAGAGAGAGAAGTGATGATGGGTTGCATGAACTGTGAAGAACTTGGCCAGTATTTTACGTTAGGGAGCACAAACAAGCATGTTGATAGAGCAACAGTCCTCAAAATCATGAAAGATAAGGCTTTTCACCACCCTAATTATTGCCATCCTCAACTTTTTGTTCAATAGGTTTCTCTTTCTGTTTCTTCTACCGATTAGTTTTTTTCTCACCTTTTCCCTCAATTTCAGGGTTGGAAGAACAAAAAAAAGTAACCCTATTTGATTGCATATGCACGCCGATACATGGTATGCAGTATCTGTACCACATAACATGAACAGAGCTTCCATGCTTAAAATCATATCACCTGTTCTATTTTCTTCACAGCACCTGATTTTTACACAGTTTCATACTCATATTTTCTTAGAAAAAATATATTTTTTTCTTTTGATCGAAAGGGATAAACTTTAACGAAGGAGAAAAGAACTAGTTCACATGGCAATGTCTTAAACTTTGACATGTAAAAATGTCCTAAACAGGTCAAAAGGTTTGTGTATGAATGGTGTAGAAGCCCCTATTGTTATGTCCTATAATCCTAGTACATATATACATGTCAAAAGGTGAAGAAGACCTGCTACAATTTATGGGGAATTGTCAAATAGAAATGACTTAAAGGGAATCAATACCATTTAACACTTGTATTTCTGTGTGTTTCCAAATTCCAACACTTGTTGATTTGGCCTTGTGTTTCTTTTAAGAAGAAGGATAAGTGCTTTTTATTTAACCTTGGGGTTTTGCATTGGCCACCTCTGTATCATGTCATGCCCCTACCACCCAATTCCACTTTCTCTTATTCTGCCCAGCTCATGTGACTGGATGATGGACATGATAGATAAATAGAAAGATAGATGGTTGCAAAACGCAAGTAACAAAGAACACATGCGTAGGGTATCCATCTATCAATCACTTGTCCATCTTGTTCAAACCATCTTATTATAAACTAATCATCTCTCTCCCTAATGTCCATTGGCTCTTTTCATGGATCAAAATTTATCATCTTATTCATCGTTTTCTCATTTGTACCTATGTGTTAGGCTAATGTCTTTCATATATATTTTTTTTACGAAAAGTTGATTTTGTAGTCTGCCACTGTGATCAACCAACTAGCATAGACTCCTACTTTACAAATGCCAAGTGGCTGAAGCAACATTGAGTTATGGCACACTAACTCTCTAACCATTCTGAGTCACAGAGTAAAATTATTCATGTCATGTGCCAGTGCTACGTACGTACCACTCGAGCCATTGAAATAGGCTTTATTTCCTTCGCCAATTTGTGACGATGCTCGACTATTTACGCAATAATACAATCCAATTTAACATTCTGTTGACTATATAATTTTTACACAGCAGGTAGGCCATTCAATGATGAAATAATTCATGGTCTTGGCCCATCAAAATAGCATCAAGATAATAACTCTCTTGATTTCACAATGATTGTCAAAAATGACAGTCTTTGGTTTTTCATGAATGAGAAACAAAAATGACAAGTCATGCAGAGATGTTAGCTGGCTAATTAATTCTGTGAGCAATTGAAACTTCTTGCCTGTTCCACACTTGTCAAAACAATCCTGATTGGTTGGTGCTTGGTATGTGAAAGAATCATGAACTGAAAAAGAAATCAAGAGGGTGGTGGTTCTTGGAATATGAATGGTTTCCCACTAATCATGATTTATGTTTAAAAAGATTTGTTAAAGGTCATGCTTGGGATATGTACATTATTATTATACAGCTAATAAACATGCACTGGGATCTTCCCGAAATCTCCTTTCACTAATGATTCACGACAGTAGGAAGTAGAGGGTTTGCACCAAAAGCTGAGAAGAAAGCCACATCCAGAGTGGGAAAATATTTTCCCCCAAAGTGGCTGCAAAGTACTCCTTTTCACACAGTTTAGAAAGAGAAAGTATTGTGTGTGACACTGAGAAAAGTAGGAGGTGGTGCCATGAGGAAAAGCTAGGTAGAGTTGAAGTGTAAGACGACAATAATGTATGTGGTTTGGAACAAACTCAAATGGGTTGGATCCACCATTACCTTTTCTCTATCTTAATATATAGTTTTATCGGTCACACTTCCCAGAATTTGTAAAACCTTTGTTATTGGTCCCACAGATCCTTTTCCTGGGGTCTATACCATATAATCTATAGTCTGCACCATCTAGCTGCTGATACTTTTAGTCAAGCTGCTTGCTGTGTGCCCTTCAGAAGGGCCTTACACTAAATTTTCGTATAACTTGTTTTTCTGATATCAAATTGTAAGGAAGGTTCGTCTTCGAATCAGTCAAGTGTTTGCTTGATTTCTGCTGGTTGGACCACTCAAATATTTTTCATCAGATAGAGAAAATCAAAAATGAAACTTTTTTTTTGGTATTATAATTGTATCAAAAGCAGATTTTAAGTTATCATTAAAGAGATATTTTTTATGTAGTTTATTATTTGGTGTGGACCACAAGTTACAACTAGATTTGAGGAAAACTAGAAGTCAGTGGAGAATAGTGCCGTACAAAAGCCTGATCAAAGTTTACATAAAGTGTGAATTTTGTGATTTCGGAAAGTCGGACCAACGGATGTAATATATATATATATAAATATATATTATTTTTTCTTTTTCTTATGCTGTGTTATTCTTTTTTGTTCTTTTTTCTTTTAGGAAGATGAACATTTTGTAGCATGAGCTCATCTCTTTTTTACTTTTGTGATCTTTCTTAAGTTTTTATAAGCTTTAATTACGTTTGTCGTATGTAATTTAATATTTTTTAACTTTTTTTTGGTAGAGGATTTATAGTCATTTTTACAAGTTTCAAATTATGTAATATATGTTGTCTAATTCTTTCAAAAATATACCAAATAATTAGGATCATGATGTGTCACATAAAAAAATGTTATAACGTCAAAATTTATAAAGACAATACACACTGAGAAAATAACTAAAACAATTGAAATATTTATAAACTCAATGTTATAATGTCAAAATTTATAGAGATAATAAAAACTAAAACAAATAACTAAAACAATTGAAATATTTATAAATGGAAAGTTTCATGTTAATTAAAGATAAAATTAATTTAAAATATATAATATAAATCATATTTTATAAATTAGTTTTGTAAAATTGAATTAAATTTAAAATTTACTCTTATCATAAAAAATAACTAAATCTTAAATCTTAAAAAAATAACTAAATCTTAAATCTTAAATATAATATGCAGTTTTATTAAAAAAATTATAAAAGAAAGATTTTAAATAATAAAAATTATATGATAGATATTAAATTTCAATCATCGGGACAAAAATCAAATCAATTAAATTAATTTTAGTTTTGAATTTATCTTAGTCAAATTCAAACTAAAATAATAAAATTCAATTAAGATTATGTATGTATATACTTCGTGTGATACTAAATATTTATAGTGTTCTGATAGTAGTATGAAAAATTTAACAAATAATAAATTTCACTAAAATATAAATATTTATATGGTAGTGGTATGAAAAATTTAATAAATAACAAATTTCATTAAAATATAATTTGAAATAGTTCTGATATTATTTTAAAAAATGAATTTTAAATATAATTCAATTATATAAAACCTATTTACAAAGTAAATTTACATTCCATTATATACTATAAATATATATTGTCTCTAACTAATATGATATTTCCAAAGAATAATAAATTTGAATTGATTTTTATTTTCAAAATTATTTAATAATGTAAACCATATAAATCCAATTGAGAATAATCTGTTACAACTTAAAAAAAAATTGTATTAAGAAAAATACGCAAATTTTTGACCATAAAATTGAACTTTATTCTGTCATAAAATAATACAAACAACAATTTAATTATAATTTGTTTACATAAGCTAAATAATAAAAAAAATATTTTATCATAAAAGGAGACGTATTGGAGATAATAAGATAATGCTTGAAATATATATAATTTGGCATGAAAAAATATACCAAAGATGATAAAACAAATTTAATATATAGATGAATATAAATTTCATGTTGCATGAATGTAGAAATGAATTGTAAGATTAAATTGGGTTAAAATACACTTCTTAATACACATAAAAGTTATTAATTCAGATTTTAGTTTCACTTAATTTTAATCCAAATATACTTGAACACTTTTTATGGAAAGTTAAATGACTAGGACGTTATACTTTGTGCTACAAAGTATTAATATAACATTTAACACACTCACATTTAAGTATTATAAATAGGGGGTCAAACAGGTATTGTACACTTTATTTTCATTTTATCTGTGAGGAAAAATAAAAAGAGGAATAAAAATAAAGTTTTATATGAAATTAATTTATTTTGACATGATAAAATATTTTTCCTCAGAAAATGTTATAGAAAAGCTTAAGTAATTATATACGTTAAATTTGTTTATTTTTATGTTTTAAGTGTCTATATAAAAGTTTTAGATAAATAAAATTGCAGTATTAATTTGTTGATTTACTCAAAACATAAATATTATTATTTAAAATTTCTTAAGGAATACGGTCTTCTTGATATAAAGATTTAGGTAGTGTTTGGATTAGGAATGGGACGTGAGACCGAGGTGTTGTTTGAATGATGTATGGGGTTTGAAGAAAAAGTTTTTGAATAATGTGATAAATTAAAAGAATGTTCTAATGGATAAAATAGATTATTACTAATTTGTTTTAGTGTAGAAATTTGATATAAATTTAAATTTATGTAGTGAAAATTATATTAAAAAGAAATTGAAATTGTTAATGATAAAAAAAAATTGTAAAAATAAAAGGAAATTTTGTAAAAGGGTATGAATAAATTTCAAATATATTTTCTTAAATAATAATTTGTATATTATCATTTAAATTGTTAATGAAAAATATATTAAATTTAACATAGTAAAAAAAATTGTCCACATTTATAGTAAATTGAAATAAGTTTTGAACATAAACTACAATTCGTTAATACAAATTCAATAAATTAAACTTAAAATGATGAAAATAAATTTAATAGAATGCATAAATTTGATCTTCCAAATCTTGCAATCTTGCCCAAGTGTTTTCAAATCCTTACCTCACAATCAATGTCAAATTGAAAAGATTATCTTGAATGTTATCAATTATTTGGATTATTTGTGTAAACTTGTCATCTTGAGTCAAGACTTTATATATCCGATTGTACAACTTGTTGCATTTGGGGTTGTGGTCAAATGTCACCAACATCTTCTAGAATATTTGAAGTGTCATCATCATCATCATCACTTGGATACTTTACCCTTCCATGTTGTCAAATGTTCTCATCATTAATAATGTCCAATTTGGACGATGTTTTTGTATAAAAATAGTGATTTCATCATAATCCAATGAGGTTATCATAACTAAGGTTTACCTTAAAGAGAACAAGAATGTTTGTTCTTACACACGCATAAACAAACACAGCCTCAAAGGCAACACAAGTACAAATCTCACACAAGTTTAGGTTTGAAGCTTATATTCAATTGAATGTTGCACCTTTACCTCCCAACAATAACATTGATGGTGTTTTAAAATAAACACAACCCCTCCTAATCAAAGACTATCATCAACCATGAGAGTCTTCACGGTGTTACATCAGAAATCTCCATTGTTCATGCAAAACTTTGACATCTTTCACATACGTGATAACTATGTAAATTTAAATAAAAGATAAATATATTTTTGTCTTTAAGTGAATCATGTCCAATACATTATGAGAAATTTGTTCTAACGTACGTGGATGAATAATCTCTCTTGAAAATCTATATTTTTAAATCACCACAAATCAATAAAAACAAACGCATGAATTAATCACAAATTTGTTTCTTTACACATAAAAAACAATGTATATACAGAAATAAACACAAACAAAAAAAAAACTTCACCAAATCAAATTTATATCATACTTACGTGAATCAAAGCAAGTAGTACTCTAGAAAAAATGTTGACCGTTAGATTAAACAAATTCATATTCCCTTATTTTACATGGACGTCATCCATTTTTTTTCTAAAATATAAAAAATTTGAAATAAAATTTTAATTAATTTAAAAAAAAACATATACTATTTGCAAATTTTATTTTTTAATCTGTACATAAATTAAATTAGATATATAAAAAAATTATTTCATTAGGTTATTTTCCTTCTGATTGTTCAGAAAAAAGCACATCATATATGTTAGAAATATTATATTTTTTATCTTTATCTTTTATCTTTCAGTTAGTTTGTTATTATTTCTTATTTGTATTTTGGGCTTAGCCCATATTTCTTCTATTATAAATAGAGAACCCTATGTGTGTTGAACACAAGGGAGATTAATCCCATATATAATTTTCATGATATTTAACATGGTATTAGAGCAGGTTTTCTGATCTCTTTCGGTGGTCTTTGCTGTCTGCCGGCAGCCGGCCGTCATGGCCGCCGGCAGCCCCTAAAAATTTCATAAGATTCATTTTCTCTTCTTCTTAAATCTCAGCACCCAGAATCAAATAGACAAGTCTCATGGGAACCACTGCCTCCTCTGAACCAGTCGCCGCCTTCTCACCGGCCACCGTCACAGTTTCGACCGGTGACCAGTGGATCTGGACCGTCTCTTCAAGCGCGACCTAACCCTGGTGGTCGCCGTCTTTATCTCGTCTGCATGCGTTGTCACGCGCCTCCACTCTCCGGAAGTAGATCTCGAACGCGTGTTCATCACGCGCCGCCTTCTCGGCGTCAGTATCAAACCGCGCCGCTGCCAGTCGTCTCACCGAACCTCCCTCTCTCTGTTCAGACCTTCCAGAGCAGCCATTGCTGCCATCGACGTCTGTCTTCTTCTCGCCGCATGCTTCCTCATCTTCGGACCTCCTTCTTCGTTCTGCGTTTTCTTGTGCTTCGTCTCCGCCGTTGATGCACCAACGTCTAATGGTATCTTTTTCGCTTAATACATCCTCCAGCTCTGCCGTAGAGGGTTTCGCCTCTATGTTGCTGTTCTTGCCTTGTTTTTCCTTTCTCATTGTATCTGCCGTAGAGGGTTTCGCCTCTGTGTTGCTGTTCTTGCCTTGTTCTTCCTTTCTTATTGTATCTGCCGCACAGATCTGCTGCGTTTATTGCCTCCTTCTCCGCTGCTTTCCTTCATCCACTTCTGAAGTTGAAGTGTTTATTGCCTCATTCTCTGCTGCTCTCCTTCATCCACTTCTGAAGTTGAAGTGTTTATTGCCTCCTTCTCTGCTGCTCTCCTTCATCCACTTCTGAAGTTGAAGTTTCACAAGCTGTTGTTTGTTCATTGACATGTGATAACCCATATCTGTTTGCCTCACACTCTTGAAGACAAATCATCTAGTTCAAAACCAAGTTCAATTATTTCAAGTTTGGTTCATACAATTTGTATGCTCCAGCTTGAGGGGGAGTGTTAAAAATATTATATCTTTTATCTTTATCTTTTATCTTTCAATTAGTTTGTTATTATTTCTTATTTGTATTTTGGGCTTAACCCATATTTCTTCTATTATAAATAGAGAACCCTACGTGTGTTGAACACAAGGAAGATTAATCTCATATATAATTTTCACGATATTTAAAAGAAATTTTAAAAATAAAACTAGTATTAAAAATTCATACGGGAGAAACTTGAAGTTGAAAATTGTATTGAGTTCCATAGAAGAACGTGTCAGAGTGTGAAAAGTAAATACCTTTTGTGTTTCTTGAAGAGAAGCATGTTGTATAAAGTGTAAGAAGGCGTTTACTTGAGTCATAATTTTTTATTATTCTTCTTCATACATTGGTACACAAAATCATATCTTGTCTTTGGACCAAACAAAAGAGGCTCAAGTTTTCACACCTAAGGTAGACAAGTAGCATCAAGTCGAATACAGAGACCGAAGCAGACAACCTTTGCTGTGCATGTTACATAGACTCAAGCTCCTCACAAATAAACATGTTTTCAGAACCAGACATCACTTCTCCAAATGCTTCTGTTATCGTAAAAATATCTGAAATCTAAAATTGGTATAATCAAATGATCATAATTAATCTAAAAAGATCCGTCCAATCAGGAAGAGAATCTGTTCCAAAAAAAAATTCATATATTTTAATTTAAATATTTTATTAGAAGAAAAAAAATCAATTTAAAATACACATATAATAAACTCCATTATTATGTATTAATTTCTTTCAAACCTATTTTGGGGCTTATATGTAGCTAGCTACTAGCTCGTGGTCAAATGCACGCTGGTGGGCCAAAGCCAAGAGTCACAAGGTGGTGACTTGAAGTTTCTTTGATGTTTTCTGGCTAGTGACATGCCATGATTCATCTGCAAAACAGTGTTTTACCTAACCATTCATGTTCATGAAAGTAAGAGCTGTGCATGAAAAGAAACTTCATTTTAGTCACTTTTGTGCATCTTTTACTTTTATGATGTGGTAAACCTTCGCCATGTCTATTATTTGAATTAATGCATTACCTTATCTTTTATTCTGTAAAAGCACGTTGTTTTTTTATTTTTATAAGATGAAATAAAAGAAGTAATTAATAGTGATAGACTTTAATGTTGCATGTGAGTTTTGATTAAAAAATAGGGTTGGGGTTACTCATGAAATTTATTTTATCCAAACTCTATAATTGTTTCGATGATTTGAGTGTGTTCTTTGTTGGATGACGTGTAAAGTGTATAAATAATAAGGTTTTACTTTAATGAAATGGAGAAGCAATGAATAAACATGTTTAATTAATGTTACTTTCACCTTAATCACAATCATATTTCATGTTTATTTAATATTATGACATTAATTGTGTTTGCCTCTATAATATATAGCTTGTGTTGAATCTCTTGACATGATAATACTCTTATGTTTTGGTGTACTCGATAGGATAACTTTACTCAGTGTCTATATGCGTTTTACAATTTGTAGGTAAAACAAAACCTAGATTTGGGTGATGGTGTTGACTTAAATAAATGCCTAATAAATTGGGTTGGTTTCATATTTGTAAATGAATTCACCAGCTATAATAATTTATTTTCATAATGAGCAATCACAATTAAATTATGAAGTAAGTTAATTGAAATAAGACACATAAGTTTATTACTCAAATTATTTGAACAACTTCATTAAAATGTGTACATAGTTAGATACAAATAAACACAGTAGTGCAAATATATGTGCAAGAGTTATCTTTCACCCAACCAAAAGTGTCATAGGTCAAAAAGAAATACTCTGGTGTCCTCTGCAGCAGCCTTTTTTGGACCAAACATGTTTTTAGTGGAAACTAATAAAGTACCCTAACTCAATGTTTAAATATTATTTATAAGTAATTACTTGATGGAATATAAATTTAATTAAATGTTAAGTTGAGATTTTTATTGAATAACGATCTCTTTTCTTTGTAGTATATAATGTTTTAAAAATGACAACTATGCCAACCATTACAAATATGATATTATTTAAGATAATTAAAGTTTATTATGAATTCAAGTAATTTGACTTGAAGAATAAAGCATTTGAGCAACACATTGATGAGATACGTTCTCCACAAAAAAAAATTGTAAGCTCCTCTATATATTTATCACATTGGGCACACTCAATTAACCACTAATTTTTTCTTAAGTAATTGAAATAAATTACATTATTATGAAAAAAGAATTAGAATCAGATCATAGAAGTTTCAGTTAATGCATACATATAGATAATATACGTTGTGAGAATAAGAGTACCTCTTATAAAAATTGGAACAAATTTGTCCTCTCATATTTTCTTCTAAAGGAAGGACCAAATCAACATTAGAGTATTAACATGTTAGATATTGTATCATTTAAGTCACGTATTTTGATATTAAGCTTTTATCTACGCTTTATGTTCATAGTTTTTTTATTTTATTTTATTTTATTTATGGTTTGTGATCCAATATGGCATATTTCATTTTTAGAACTTTATAAATGTTAAAAGGACATCATAATATACTTTGAAAAATAACAAATAGCATTTATATTCATTGATTTTATCAAGATATTTGAATACGAATTTGTAAACAGACAACAAGATTCTGGTAGGAAATCTATTTGTAAAAGACTTTCAATACTTAAGTTAATAAAAAAATTTATAAACTTTATAAAATAGGTATGAATAATATATTTCTTAAAAAAAAAATACTAGTTATATTTATAAAATTAACATAAAGTACAAGATATGTTTTATAATTTAAATAAACATAAATTAAGATTTCAAATAAACATAAATTTAAATCGTTCCATAATAAAGATATGTTTATTATTATTTGACAAATCCAGTCAAAAAAATAATTATCTTTAATTAAAGAATACATCATATAAATCTCTTTAGTCTATTATATACCATACATATAATCTAATGTACAATGTAGACTATACTTCAATTGTACCTTAAAAAATGTTTATCTATGTAATGAAAGTAAGATCTTTAACTGCACCCTTATGCTTCACTCTGTAATGTTATGTGCAAGATGACAGTACTGCAGTGGGACCCCTTAAGAATGGGTACTGTATTATTCTAGTTATGAAGCAACAACCCACTTAGGAATTATGGTGCACCTTAAATATAAGAATAATTTTGAATCTACCATATTACAATTTAATGTTGTTTAATTGCATAAATTCTTGTAAGAAGTATATTTGAAGGTAGGTGGGTTTTACTTATTGTGTTCGGTGGTGGTGCATTAACAAAACCAAACCACCGACGAGCAATAACCAGAGGCATGACTAAATTGCTGTCGTTTTATCCCATTATATTCAATGTCTTTTTCAATGTAAGTGGGTTTAAAACTTCTTAAATTTAAGTATCATATGTTCTGTATAAAATTCCTATTTCAAAATAAAGATACAAAATAATCACAAATATAATCTTTAACAACTGTCGTCATCACTTACATTAGTGGTAACAATAAAATTATTTTTATCAATGATGAAATATGTAAACTATCATGCTAATTTTGTCACTACAATAAATTTTATTCAGTTATTTATATTAAATTCTAATAAATAAATATAATTACAGTTAGATAATTAAATTATTCTTATATACAATGTTCATTTAGTTTTCTAAGAAACTATATTGTGAGATGGAGATCATGAATAACATATTTGTTATTCTGTTGTTTCATATCTTTAATTATTTATTTAAAAAGATGCAAGAACTTTCCAGTAACCATACAAAGTGTTTGAAGAACGTTTTCTCTTATAAACATTGAATATTTTTCTTCTTCCACTTCTTGATCAAATTATCTCTAAAGGTTTCTTTCTTTCCCCTTTGTCTAAAAAGTAAATTTAAGTCCTAAACTTCAAACTTAAATTCTAAATAACTCTAAATAGAGGTTTTCGAATTAAATATTAGAAAAATAAAAATAAATTTATTTTGATATTGATGATAATATGTTATGAATTTGGTGATTATTTATTTGAAAGAAAGAAGTCGGTCCATGTTTTTAAATGCATGTTGGGGTTATGGTTGTGCATGAGTGATAGAGAGGGGTTGTCTCTGTGAGAAGAAATTAAATGGAAGTCACGAGGGAATTGATTTCTGAAAAATATTTATATTGGATTCACCTACCCCTGCAAACTCTGCATATAAATTTTAAGCATTTGGTGGAAACCATTTGCAACTCTACCAACTTGATTAATTTACATTCAAAACATTGGCAACCATGGCAGGAGCCTTACCGTATCACAGTCTGCAATCTGATGCACATTGCTTCCTCAGTGTGGCATTTCCACTAAGTTTTTTATACACATTGCACGCAAACTTTCTATTATAACGTGGATTTTGGATGTTTGGTAGGACGCAAACAACCTTCCAATTTTCCATCTCTTTACATACTTTCACAACACTTAACCACCAACATCACAACTCTTTTTCATAAACAAACTCACTTATCTGATTTGAAGAATGTTAAAAAACTAATACCTGATATATTTTGAAGATATTAATGTTAAAATTGTATACTTAGAGTCGTAGACTCAATTAAGGTTGTGTTTGTTTTGAAGAATCAATTTGGAAAAATCAATTTGAGAAAAAATAAAGTTGAGAAGAGCTTATTTACTTTAAATGAAATAAAATACTTTAAAGAAAACTATTTTTGAATACAAATATTTGAGATGAAAGTTAGTGAATAATATAATATATTTGATAAATTAAAAATTATTATAAAGTTTTAATGCATAAAAATATTATATTTTAATACATAAACATTATTTTATTTAATTAATATTAATTCTCTTGTCAATCTTCCTATATAGCAATAAAATTCAATCTTCCTATATAGACCATATTTCAAATAGGTTTGTGAGCTTTTTTTTTTTCATGCTAGGGCAAACTTTTATGGAGACTATATAGACTAAATTTGTTGCTAATGATTTTTTTTTTTTAAATTCGTTAATAAATTTATTGATAATTAAATTTTTTGAAAACCTGATAATAATTTAATTTTTAAAAATTCATCAATAAAATCATTAGTTATGTTTTTCAGAATATATTAGTGATTCTGTCAATAAATTTGTTGATAAAGCATATATTATTTTTTTTTTGTTAAATTTGATGAAAAATGTGTTGTACAAATGAAGATAATTGAGATAAGGACGAAGGAAAATTAAAAATGGAGACAATTGAGAGAGGAAGGTAGAGAAACAGAGGAGGAGGAGAAAGAAAAGGAAGAGATAGTGGTATTGACACCAATAATAATTATTAAATTATTTAGTAAATTATTTTACCACTTATCAAAATATTTTAAATAAAATATTTTTTAAATTAAATAATAAATTACCTTTTCCTAATTATTATAATTTTCTAGAGTCTTACATCAAAATGCTGAAAGTAACAACGTCAATGGACAGATAAAAACGATGTGTAAGAAGAAGATAAAGAAAAAAAAAGAAAAAAAAGAAAAAAAAGAAAGGAAATAAAGAAAAGAAGAGAAGGAAAAAAGAAACCAAATTACAATATTTATTAATGAAATTTTTTTATCAGTAATTATTCATAAATATTTACTGATATATAAATACTAACAAATTTAGATTGTTTATAAATTATTCATAAATTTTTAACCATCAATAATTATTAAATAAATTTTTTATTTGTTGATATTTTATCAACAAACTTTTAATTGACAGTGATTTTATTTTGTCGACATATTTTTGTTAGTATTTCAGATTTATTTTAATGTTAATTTTGTCTTTTTCAAAAGTTTGTGATTTTAAAGGTTAGTCCATATTGAAGGAACCTTTGTATGCAATAAAAAAAACCGATAAACTAGTTACATGTAAAAAAAAATATGTTTTAACATTTTTCTGGGAAGTTAAAAGATTTTAATTTATCGAATTAAATTATTTATTTATCCTTTTTGTAAATATAAAATCACATAAGCGATAGTTTAATTTGTAGATAAAGTATACTTTAAATAGTTAGTTTTATATTTTAAATTTGTTTAGAACTCTTATAATTTTAAAGATAAAATACTCTACAAAAAGTAGAAGAATAAGATAAATAGAATATAATTAAAATTAATAGAGAAATACGAAGCAAACAATTATTAAAATAAATGAAATAGACAACAAATTATGAGTTTTTTTTTTTTTATTAAATCTGCTATTAAAAGTGTGGACTACGGACCCATGAAAAATGATCGTATGTTGGAGTAGAGTATTGAATGTGGATGATGCACGTATAAAATTGACGAACTATTACACCATTCACTAGTTACTTTTTCGTATAGGTTTATAGTATATATAGTTGCGATCGACTTCAAGATAATGACATTAATGTGTTTTCATTTTGGTGGAAAAGAACATCCTGTTGGAGAGTATGCTCGTAAGATGTTTACCAGAATTTAAAGTTTTTTATTGCTCTCTTCCCATACACTAAATAACAAAACAGTCAACCTATTAATTCAACGTAAAGACATAAAAACAGAGTTTTCAGTTTTTGGCACTCAAAAAATATTCACCAGTAGTAACGTAGATGATGCATAGATAGGGGAACTTGGAATCTACAAAGATTGGCGTCCAACTCATGTGCATTAACTCAACACCAAAAGGTGATACCTAAATAGCTCAATACAAGAATGATATGATTCCAAAGGGAGCAAATTTTGGCTTCTAGCATCATCAACAACACAAGATGTATGTTGAAACAAACAACAAACACCAATAGCGTATCTTCTTCTTATCTGTCCCAAACTACCTTCTAATGGTTGTTAGTTACATACTTTTTACCACCACTTGCGTGATCATCTATCTATAAGTCTCCTCCATTTTGCTTCCTGCACCATTCTGTACTGAAATTACAACCACCGCACACCATGTGTTTGTACTTAGGTTGGTTAATCTTGGGTTAAGAATTTATGAGTGGAAAATAGTGGAAGCCGCCGGAAAGAATGTGAGTAGTGTGTGTCGTGTCGTAACAAGGATAGAATAAGTAGTAGACAGTGTGATTTGGTCGGGGTCTCACAAGTGTCATCTTTGGTGCCAACTCAGCAAGTAGCACCTCTCCCTTTCACCGTTTCCCATTCGAATAAATTGAGGTCTCACTTCACTCCACTCCACTCCCACACTCACCACACTACTCTGTGTCGGAGAGGCAAGCCAAGAATGACCCAACCACTCCCCATCGTCGTTTACGTTCTGTTATCGGTAGTAGCTTTCGTATCGTGTCTCAACCAAGAGGGGCTTTACCTTTACCAACTCAAGCTGTCTCTCGACGACCCTGATTCTACTCTCTCCTCCTCCTGGAACCCCAGGGACGCCACCCCTTGCAACTGGTATGGTGTAACCTGCGCCGGCGATGCCTCCAACACCACTGTTACAGAATTGGACCTTTCCGACACCAACATCGGAGGCCCATTCCCTGCCAACATCCTCTGTCGTCTCCCCAACCTCCTCTCCATTAACTTCTTCAACAACTCCATCAACCAAACCCTCCCTCTCGACATCTCCCTCTGCCGCTCTCTCCGCCACCTCGACCTCTCCCAGAACCTCCTCACCGGTCCCCTCCCCGCCACGCTCCCGCTTCTCCCCAACCTCCGCTACCTCGACCTCACCGGCAATAACTTCTCCGGCCCAATCCCCGACTCCTTCGGAACCTTCCAGAACCTCCAGGTGCTCTCCCTCGTCTCCAATCTTCTAGAAGGTACCATCCCCCCCTCGTTGGGCAACGTCTCCTCTTTGAAAATGCTCAACCTCTCTTACAACCCCTTCTTCCCGGGTCGGATCCCTCCGGAGCTCGGCAACCTCACCAACCTCGAGGTTCTCTGGCTCACCCAATGCAACCTTGTCGGCGTCATTCCGACCTCCCTCGGGAACCTCAACAAGCTCCAGGACCTCGACCTCGCGCTCAATGACCTCTACGGCTCCATCCCGAGTTCGCTCACTCAGTTAACCAGCCTCACGCAGATCGAGTTGTACAACAACTCGCTCTCCGGGGAGTTCCCTCGGGGAATGGGGAATCTCACCCGCTTGAGGCTCCTCGACGCCTCCATGAACCACTTAACGGGGAAGATTCCCGACGAGCTTTGTTCTTTGCCGTTGGAGAGTCTTAATTTGTATGAAAACCGTTTCGAGGGAGAGTTACCGGCCAGCATTGCGGATTCCGAGAATCTTTACGAGCTTCGACTCTTCGGTAACCGCCTCACCGGCAGGTTACCGGCGAATCTTGGCAAGAATTCGCCGCTCCGGTGGCTGGACGTTTCGAGCAACCAGTTCTGGGGGCCTATTCCGGCGACGCTCTGTGATAATGGTGTTCTTGAGGAGCTTCTGGTGATTTATAATCTTTTCTCTGGGGAGATTCCGGCGAGCTTAGGCACGTGCCAGAGCTTGACACGTGTGAGACTAGGATTTAACCGGTTGTCCGGCGAGGTTCCCGCCGGCATCTGGGGGCTTCCGCACGTGTATCTTCTCGAGCTTGTCGACAACTCGTTTTCGGGTTCCATTGCGAGGACCATTGCGGGTGCCGGGAACTTGTCGCTGTTGATTTTGTCGAAGAATAACTTCTCGGGAACGATTCCCGATGAGGTTGGGTGGTTGGAGAATCTCGTGCAGTTTTCCGCCAGTGATAATAAGTTCACTGGCTCGCTTCCTGATAGCATTGTGAATCTTGGGCAGCTTGGGATTCTCGATTTTCATAATAACAGACTCTCTGGCGAGTTGCCGAAAGGGATTCGTTCGTGGAAGAAGCTCAACGATTTGAATTTGGCCAACAATGAGATTGGTGGTACGATTCCTGATGAGATTGGGGGTTTGTCCGTGCTGAACTTTCTAGATATTTCTAGCAACCGCTTTTCCGGGAAAGTCCCCCACGGGTTGCAGAATCTCAAGCTGAATCAGCTTAACTTGTCTTATAATCGTCTGACGGGTGAACTTCCCCCTCTCTTGGCTAAGGATATGTATAGGTCTAGTTTCCTTGGTAATCCTGGCTTGTGTGGAGATTTGAAGGGCTTGTGTGATGGTAGGGGTGAGGCAAAGAATGTAGGTTATGTTTGGCTGCTTCGAGCGATTTTTGTTGTAGCCACTTTGGTTTTCCTTGTAGGCGTGGTTTGGTTTTACTTTAGGTATAAGAATTTCCAGGACGCCAAGAGGGCGATTGATAAGTCAAAGTGGACGTTGATGTCGTTTCATAAACTGGGTTTTAGTGAAGATGAGATTTTGAATTGTCTTGATGAGGATAATGTGATAGGAAGTGGTTCCTCGGGTAAGGTTTACAAGGTTGTGCTTAGCAGTGGGGAGGTTGTTGCTGTGAAGAAGATATGGGGAGGGGTTAGGAAGGAGGTAGAGAGTGGGGATGTTGAAAAGGGTAGGGTTCAGGACAATGCTTTTGACGCGGAGGTTGAGACTTTGGGCAAGATCAGGCACAAGAATATAGTCAAGCTGTGGTGTTGCTGCACCACAAGGGATTGCAAGCTCTTGGTTTATGAATATATGCCTAATGGAAGTCTTGGTGATTTACTGCATAGTAGTAAAGGAGGGTTGTTGGATTGGCCAACAAGGTATAAGATAGCTGTGGATGCGGCAGAAGGCCTGTCTTATCTGCATCATGACTGTGTTCCCCCAATTGTTCATAGAGATGTGAAATCAAACAACATTCTATTGGATGGGGACTTTGGTGCGAGGGTGGCTGATTTTGGAGTAGCTAAGGCGGTTGAAACCACAGCAAAAGGAACTAAATCCATGTCCGTCATAGCTGGCTCTTGTGGCTATATTGCACCAGGTTAGTTAGCAGAATACATACATTTTTTTTTTAATTTTTTGTTGTTGATGAATTTGAGATGCATTTAGTTTAGTAGTGATTACTTCTGCATTTGGGGCTTAACTCGTAGTATATGGCGTGGCGGGTCACTAGTAGTTTGATTGTTGGTCCATTACTTCTAGAACTAGAAGTGTGCGTCTTATCCTCCTCACGCCTTACAAATCACGACGGTAGTTTCCTGCATGGCAATTGTTTTTAATGTTTTTGTTGCTTAGTGACAAGTTGTTTGCTTTTGTTTGCTTTTTTGTTGGCATTATAGATCTTTGTACTGATATTGTGATTATAATATAGGTATAGGATATTACATGCTTTAGAAACAGGTTGTCTATCATCTTCTGAATTTCTTTTACAATCAAACATTGAAACTATTTCTTTGGAGCCAAACATGATCCTTTTCTCCTACTGCAGAATATGCATACACGCTTAGAGTGAATGAGAAGAGCGACATATACAGCTTTGGGGTTGTCATACTCGAGTTGGTTACTGGAAGACGCCCGGTGGACCCTGAATTTGGAGAGAAAGACGTAGTTAAGTGGGTGTGCACTACCTTGGACCAGAAAGGCGTGGACCATCTAATTGACTCAAGGCTTGATTCTTGTTTCAAAGAAGAAATTTGCAAGGTCTTCAACATTGGACTCATGTGCACTAGTCCTCTTCCTATTAACCGGCCTTCAATGAGAAGAGTAGTGAAGATGTTGCAAGAGGTGGGCACAGAGAACCAAACCAAGCCTGCCAAAAAAGATGGGAAGCTATCCCCTTATTACTATGACGATGCCTCGGATCATGGAAGTGTTGCTTAATGAATACTTGCAAAGGTTGGAGTATTTGATGATCCAGAAGGGGGAGTTCGAAGCTTCTCTTTTACTAAGCCAGCTTCCCTCCGTGTTTTCAGCGCACGCTTTACAAAGTTGACTAAAGAAAAGAGAATTAGAGAATAGGATTTTTCTTTTTGTGGGGGAAAATAGAGGCTTGAGGAAATTGATGTTTCTATAAAAGTATGTCCATATCAAGAAGCTTCCCTACCAAAATTAAATTGGCGTTTTCGCATTACAAACTTGTATCAGAAATCAGAAATGATATTTCCATCCTTCAAAAGTTCTTTTGTGAGTACATTTATTGGAAAGACTTTTAGCTGACACTGGCATGGGCCAGGGAAGTTTTAAAATTGCAACATCAATGTGACAATGACTTCCAAATCCTGTTTATATTTTCTATAACTTTTAAACTTTTGGTTCTAGGAGTGTGCTTTTGAACCTACGAAGAATCTGAAATGGGGAAATGAGAAACCACAATTAAGGTAAAGGACAAAAGCAGTTAAGCACCGAGCACTGTTTCCCCATTTAATAGCTTCGAAATTCTGTAAGCACACAGTATAATTATTTCAGTTCCCTCCTGTTAGGTGAATGTATAGCCTGCTCATGCTTAAATGCTTATAATTTTTTAGATGTTTCAGATTAAATGTTTTGACAGTTCTCAGCTTGAGAATTTACTTCTCACGGTGCTCAAACAAATGTGCTGGGTACAGCTATAAGATCTGAGTCAATGAGGTTGTTAGGCAGGCTTGTCTCTGGTCCCTCTCTTTAAATTACTGGTTTCATCCATTTGGGGCTAACTTCTATTTTATTTGTTAATAATTAATGCTGACTGGTTATTAAATATATCCGTTTGGAGACGTGGTTGTAGTGATATTTTTGCTGCAGCATCTAGCACAGGATTTTCACAAGTCTTTGCCAGTTCTTATTATATCCAGTGGTAATTTCTATGAGAGCCACTTTGCTGTCTGAAGGAAGGTAAACTAAATTATTGCAAGATTGATCTTTTAACCATTCCACCTTTTTAAAATTCTCTGTAGAGTAGCAAAGCACCCAACTAAGAAATGTGTACTGTTGTTATCACTGATTGTTGAGTTTCTTTGGCTGTGTTTTGCTTTGTTGTACGTGTCCTTAATTTCCCTGATGACTTGTTGCTACAATGCTCCATACTTCCTGCCAAATGCATTACAATTCACCCAGCTTTTTATGGATCTTGTTTAATGACTCCAGAAACGTGCCAATCATGCATGTAGTTTTGAAAATGCATGGGTCATTAATAATGTTTAGGTTGTAGGACCATGCTGTGATGAGATAGTTCAGTCGTTTACTATATGTCTATATTATTCGCAAAGGTACCTCTGCTATTTTTTTTTCCACGATGTTTTACCAAAATTTACTCATCCATACCATAGAATTCAAATTTTCTATCCAATAGTTTGGTTATTGAAATAAAATTATAACAAGTGGTTATCCTTTCACTCTCATTCTCATGAGTGGATGATGTCCATATCTATTGTGAAACTTCTATTGCATTTTCGTGAAGATCTTTTTTAAATCGACTCACCTTCCATGATATTCTTTTATTGGATTGTGAATTTTGACTTGTTACCCAAATGAATTAGTGTGATATGTAGATATATAGTTTCTCTAAGAAATTTTATGTAAAAAAAATAATTTTCCAAATTTTTCTTTTGCGAAATTTCTGCTGAAAAAAAAATATCCGAACATGTATAAATGAAAGTTTTCAACAACTTAGGATGAACTAATTCATGTGAATTCAGTTTATTCTCTTTTAAAGGCTTGGTCTCATGGAATTTGAATCTAACGTGGATAACGATTTGAGGATCTATTTCTTCTCTTTTTAACGAGACAAATGCTCTTTGTTTACCAAATAGTGAGAATTTATGTACCAACAACTTGGTGGAATTTTAATCTTAATCACACTCTCTTCAAAATTGGAAGAAGGTTGTTGAAGTTGGGTTCGTTTCCTGCTAAGGCATCCAAACAACTATGCCCATGTTGGGCTCAATTTAGTTTTTCTTATTCATTTTCTTTATACACTCCCATAATTTTTCCTGACACCCATGCGCTCCTTACTCCACACCCGCTTCACGTTACCTTAATACAAACATAGTTTTTTTTTTCAGCACTGATATTTTGTAGTGGTGTGGTGTGTATTGTATTCACCAAGCGTTAGCATTTAATAGATAGAAAGTAGGCTAAAATATATTCTAAAATTAGCGAACTTTGGTTTTGGTCATTATAATATATATATATTTTAATTTTATAAAAATTGAATTGATCTCTTTTAATACTTATAAAATGTGTGATTTTTTTTTATTTTAATAGAAATTATTCATTTTAAATAGATAGATGACATTTACTTTACGAAACCTGAGAATCTTTCTTAAACTGATTCACATTTATATTTATATTATAGTACAACACTAATTACATCACTTGAAATTTTTATTTAACTTTAGGCTCAACACATAACTCAATAATTTGTATCACATAATGCTAGGGATCAAAAGTGACATCTTTAATTTTAAAAAACTAAAAAAAAATAATAATACAATATCTAAAATCAAGATTCACATATATAATTTATAGAGTGCCGCTCTTCTATTCCCTTAGATATTTTTTAAAGGTGCGTTATCTTATCTCTCGAATTAGCTATGGTTATTTTTCTCTTCTTCGTCTTAAAATTATTTTTTTTATCACTAATTTGGTAATATTATTTTAAAAACAAATTATAAAAAACTAAAAGCAGTCTTATATGAACCATTTATTGTAGATTAAAAAAATAATTCATATAAATACATTTTTTTATCTATTGTAAATTACAATTATATACAATAAATTTTTATAATGTAAATGGACAGTAGTTGTTACTTAAAACTTAAAAAAGGTGATTATTATCTTATCCACTCAATTTCCCCACAAGCACTCTGATAATCTTTTAATACATTATTATATTGATTGGATTATTTGAATAATTAAACTCTTAATTTAGTTAATTCAAGTTTAATTGAATTTTTATGATTACAGAATCATTGTAATATTGTGGTTGGACATTAGTAGGAATGCTGAAATTTCTTTTTTTTTATTAAACCTGAAAATGTTATTATCTTGACCATCACTGTAAGATATTACGAGTTCAATCTTAATTAAAGTGGTTAGTTCGATATAATCTTTTAAATTGATATAGGTAAGAGATTCTTTTATATTAAAATGAATTATAATTATCTGTTATTGATATCATCAAAGTAATTTATTTATTCCATATAATTTAATAATATTTTTTAAAATACAGTGTTAAGTAAGATTTACTTAATAAATATTTATAAAGGTATTTTTTTCCATTTTAGTCAATATTTTTATTGACTTTAATAAAATAATCTTTTAACTAATTTAAATTAATGTTTTTAATTGATGATAATAAGGATTATTTTTTATATTATTAAAATTATTTTTCTATTAATATATTAAGTTAATTTTTCAATTAATGTCACTTGGAATTTTTTTGACCACTTAGATAAAGACATTTGTCCTTTCTGTTTGACGTTTGTAGGTATCGTTTTTTCTAGATGTGTGCTAACAATTTTGTTTTTGGTACAAGCGTTAGTTTAAAGTTATTCAAGATTTTTTGTCCCAAAGACATAAAATAACACTAATTGAGATCAACAAAAATACTTGTAAACTGAAAAATAGTCCCAATTGATGTTAATTAAAAATATTTTTTATTGACATCAATTGAAAAAAAAATAAAAAGTCTTTGATCCAAAAATATTTTAATATATTAATTAATAAAAAATATAAATTACTAATATTTTAATATTATAATAACTTTCATGTTTAAAAATATTTTAAAATATACCATTCAAAACTATTAAAAATCTATAAAAAGAGAGAAGGGTATAGCAGCGACGGTGGGATGCGGTAACCATCAGATTCCATTTTAGGATTTCGAATGGAGGTGTTGTAAAAGAAAGAGATTAGAGATTAGAGACCATGTTGATTGTTTTTCCTTGCAAAAATAAATATGGAGGAAACACTTAATGATTTCATTTTGAAGAAGAAGAAAAAGCAACTGTAAGACCATGAAGGTTTTTAACATTTTTTATTCCATTTGAGAAAAATTAAAAATTAAAATATGGATAACATGTCAACTACGAGTAAACAATGCATATGCTACGGTTGAATACTGTAATGCCCCAGTAGGAGGTTGCATAAAAAAATAAAACTTTGAAGTATAAATAGTATACATTGTACTTTCACATACAAAAAAATCCACACAATTATTCCTGTTTCTCTCTCGTCGAGCTACTCCAAACCAACATCATCTGCACACCAATTACTTTCGTACAAGTACGATCATCGCAGGAAGAAACCTCAGCCACAATATTCAAGGGTGAGCTACCAGAAAATATCTTATAATATAACATGGCATAAAATAAAATTTACACCCAAACTAACTAGTCAAAAGATCACTTATATAACACAACATAAACTCTTCACACACATATCAAATGCCCTTTAGTGGACCAATCTTTCTTACGTTTCGTTATCACAACCTACTCTCAATAGCAGCGATTCGAGTCGTCCTTCGTCGTAACTTTAGACCTATCTTTCCTGACTCCTCAAGGACTAACGAGTAAAACCACTGATACTACATGCATCAGTGCACTATAATCAGCACGAGCCATCCACCTCCTCACGCAGAAGGAAGTGACACTCGAATCTTTGTTCTCTTGAAAACTCAAAACTATAACCGTAACAAAATACTCTCGCGTTCGAAGAAACTATTAACAATTAACTTAGTCTACGTATACTACACCAACAACTTAATTAACTATACTCAATCACGAACTTATACATGTTCTCAATAACACGTATAATTCAACTAAGAGTAGACCAGATAAGATAATCGTGCTCAATCACGACTCATACATTGTTCTCAATAACATGTACAATACCAAGCAACAATAGTAAGCCTAACGAAATAACCTTGCTCAATCACAAACGCATACATGTTCTCAATAACATGTATAAACTAACCGAAAGTAGGTTAAATAAATTAACCAACAATTCCAGACACGACAACCGTGCTCAATCACGACTCATCCATGTTCTCAATAACATGTATAATACCAAACAAAAATAGGATTAACAAAATAACTGTGTTAAATCAAGAACCTATACATGTTCTCAATAACATGTATAACTCAACCAAAAGTGTGTCACACAAGATAACTATACTCAGTCCAAACTCGTACATGTTTTCAATAACATATATAAAACTAACTAATTCTCATCAACGTGGGCCCACGCGGGTCCACAAGTTCTAGTTTTTTAAAATTACTAACTCTACCCGTCTTTATCATCTTTCACATTTTCTTTTCTATTTCAATTATCATATATTCACAACACTTAATTTCCCTTCTTTTCAAAATTCATTTGACTCACATGCACACTTCTTCACTTACTTCTGTTCTCATTTATCAATCCTAACTCAAAAACATTCTTCTTTCTTTTCACCACGACTTACATAAATTCATTCTCACTTTTATACCAGTACCTACAAACAACTAATCCTCTTCTTAACTTATTTTTCTACTTTTCTCTACTATTTTGTTTTCAAGATCAACATCACACCTTACTTAAAAATCAAACTCATTCACCTTAAAACACCTCTCCTCCCTTCTCTTAGCTTTTAGTCTCATACCCATTCATCATTTCTTCCACTAGAAGGAAGAGAAAACCTCATCTTTTGAATTAAAACCTAAGTACTCTTGTAAAATAGGATGCTGTCAAAACTGACCTTTGCTTACTATTTTGATCATAACTCTTTATACATAACTCCAAATGTGTTGATTCCTGCTTTGCTGGAAACTAGACTCAAAGATCTTTCTTTGGACACCAAACTCTTAAATTTTGGACAGCAGGGCTAGCTACAGTAAAATTATTGAAATCGAGAATTTAATCATGCTCTGGTATTTTCAACTTTGACCTTTATTAATTGTTTTGCTTATTACTCTCTCTACTGAACTCCAAATGAGTTGATTCTTGCTTTGTTGAAAACTAGACTCAATGATCTTTCTTTTTACACCAAAGTCGTAATTTTTGGAAAGAAGGGCTAGTTGCAATAAAATTAATAAAATCGGAAATTTAGTCACGATTTGGTATGCTCAGCTTTGACCTTTTATGACTATTTTGCTCTTTACTCTGTCTACGGAACTCCAAATGAATTGATTATTTTTTTATTGAAAACTAGACTCAAAGAGCTTTAATTTGACTACTCATACGCCTATTTTATTATTTTCATTTTTGTATTAGTGGAAATAATAGATTCTTTCCTCTTTAGAAAGATTGAGCTTGTGAGAGAGACCGAGCTTGTTCCGGGTAAGCACTCGAAAAGTTAAGTTTGTTTCGGGTTAGAACTCAGGAAACCGACCTTGTTTCGAGGTTAAAACTTGGGAAACTAACCTTGTTTTGGGTTATGACTTGGGAAACCGAGTTTGTTTCT
Organism: Vigna umbellata; assembly: GCF_029865625.1. Classification (NCBI taxonomy): domain Eukaryota; kingdom Viridiplantae; phylum Streptophyta; class Magnoliopsida; order Fabales; family Fabaceae; genus Vigna; species Vigna umbellata. Next base: position 51,301,520 of record NC_142165.1, on the reverse strand, counting down.
TGTTAGAACTCAGGAAATTGAGTTTCTATTAATAAAAAAATGTAACAAAGTGGATGGTCGAAATTGTTTTCTTCTTGTTTAGTTGTTTTGTGCTGATCCTTATACCAGGGAGGAAATTGAGTTTCTATTAATAAAAAAATGTAACAAAGTGGATGGTCGAAATTGTTTTCTTCTTGTTTAGTTGTTTTGTGCTGATCCTTATACCAGGGAGGAATCAGGCATAAAAGTATCCTGCTTTTTGTACCAGCTCAATGTGTAAAGAATGTGATTCTTAATTTTGGAAGATACAAGGTTGCTTTCAAGAAGTGGTAAAACCTTTCGTATTCATGTAATTTACCTACAAATATCTTCATATGTAATTACTTACGAATATAACCATATGTAATTATCTATGGATATATATCCGTTGTATACTGACCGTAGGTAATTACATATGAATTTATGTATAGATAACATTCTCTAGGATACTTTATGTATAGATTTTTATTCGTAGGTAATATGTAGGTAATAATTACCTACAAATTATGTGAATTACCTACAAATTTTTATTGTAAGTAATGACATGTTTTCTTATAGTGCGAACTTTGGAAACATTAAGGGATGTTTGGTTTATATTTTGGTCATGTGTGAATTGTCATGTCTTTGGTGGTCACGCAAATTTAAAAATCTAGGTTGATGTCGAAAATTACTTACTTTGTTGTAGTAAAGAATGTACAAAATGTGGCAAGAGAAGCTTTCGATGATTTGACGTGATGACAACGACAGTGAGTGGTGAATAAGTAAAAATTATGTATGAAATTAATTTTTATTAAGTTAAATATATATGATATTATATTTATAATAAAAGAGATATGAATTAAATTTAAATATAAATAAAAAACTTATATAATATATATAATAATTTAATATATCTAACATGTTTTTTAATCTTTCTATCAACTAAAAGTGTGCTACATTATTTAAAATGATTAGAAATGATATATTTTGGTTGGATTAACGTGCAATGACACCAAAACTTCTTTTCTTAAATGGACATCAAAACCTCGCCCTTGTAAAAAATAATATACAAATCCCAAAACTGTCAATCGTGTTAAAATTACAATTTAATTTCCCAAGTCTTGTAGGAATCATGTAGTTTTCCTACATAAAATATAGGTTAACTGTGTCTTGAGATTAATTAAAATTGACTCAAGCAATACTTACAAAGACCTCACTCGCTAACTTGGTCTTCACGAGAATTAAATTGAAACCGAAATCTGAAATATAAGTCTTATCCCAACGAAGTAGACACAAAAAACCCTTGTTATGTCATGTCATTTTAAAGTATCCTTTCAGTAATTAAAGCAGGGCTGCTTGGCAGCAAACGATGAACATCCACAACTAAATCCAATTATAAACCTCTCAACTTTCTCACCAATCCAACCCTTTTTTCAAACAAATCCACTATTTTCGCTTTGACACCTTCTATTCAACGCGTTCATCTCTCACCAACTTCTAATCATATATATTAATACCTATTTTCCACACTTCTCTTTGACATGCCATCCGATCTCTCCCTTTATCCCACCTTCTTCCTTCACCTCTCTACCCTTCTTGGCTACTCAATAAGCCCAACATCACAAGCAAAAGAAACTAATCTTTTCTGCAACATATTGCACCACCCCAAGTTAAAAAAAGATCTCAAACGATGAACCATGGGTACATTGTTTATGATTTGGTTATGATCACTCTATCCTTGTGCCTCATAATTCTCGGTGTTGTCCTCTTTGTTGCATGCAAGAAGAAACCGGTTGAGAGTGAAGAAACTGTTGCTGTGAAGCACTGTGCTAGAGTGTACTCACTGATGGACATTGATGCTGTCACTGATAACTTCAACCACAGGAGAGTAGTGGGAAAGGGTCCTCTGGGAACCGTGTATGTTGGGGTGCAAGAGAATGGAGAGCTTGTGGCTGTGAAAAGGATCCATCCCGTGCTTGTGTTGAGCAACGCAGGGTTAGGATTCTCATCAGTGTTGAAATGGCTCTCTTCGGTGCAACATCCCAACATAGTTCCTATAATTGGATTCTCAGAAGCACCGGGTGAAAGAGTTATAGTGATGGAGTTTGGGCGCATGATGAGCTTGGAGTTCTGTTTGCAACAAAACGTTAATGGGGCATCACTTTTGGATTGGAACAAGAGGATCAGAATTGCAGCAGGAACAGCGAGAGGGCTTCAGTATTTGCATGAAGTGGCAACACCAAACATCGTACATGGGCGAGTCAAGTCTTCAAATGTTTTAATTGATGTCAACTTTTGTCCTAGGATTTGTGATTATGGTCTCAACTTTTTGGCAGCAGGAGAAAAGAGAGAGCTAGTAGGTTATGTGGATGATGAGTATTGGAATGAAAGAGGGGGTGGTGGAAGCAAGGAAAGTGATGTTTATGGTTTGGGAGTTGTATTGCTTGAGCTAATAAGTGGTAGAGGATGCAATGAAGGAATGATAGTAGAGTGGGGTTTGCCTTTGATAAAGGCATTGGGTTTTGGTGAAGTTTTGGATCCTAGGTTGGTAATTCCTTCTGACATGAAGAATGTAGTTAGATTAGCCAAAGTTGCTTCGGCTTGTGTTGGTAATTCAAGAAAGTGTAGACCTTCCATAGCACAAGTGGCTACTATTTTGAACAATTTGGAGATGGAAGTGTGCATTTCTGATCTGTAAAATACTTCACGATCAAGTCTAATACTGAATTTTATAGCTTCAATTTTGGACAATGCCCAAGGAGACACGTTACCCATATCAGAAATAAAATTGGTATACATTTCTTATTTGTAAGAAGATGAGAAAATATACTTTAAACATTTCTATACTCAATTCATACATTATTTTTCATTCTCCTATTATAAAANAAATCATATCTTTTATATTTGCTTTTGCCAAATGCACAATTCTTAAGAAAAACACAAACATAATATATGTAAGGTAATGAACTCTGATATTAATGATGTAAGTTGACGGAAAATAACTGCGTCAAAAACAAAGTTGAGCGATTTTATAATTATTACTAAATATCCTTAATTAATACTCAAGAATTATGTCAATGACCCTTATGGTGAACCCTTGCTTCTCGTCAAGGACTTTGACTAAACTATATGCACCATTCCATAAACCAAAAGCCTTTTACTATTCACCTTGCAATCGATGTTTCAACTTGAATTATTTTAGTAGAGAGAGAAGTGATGATGGGTTGCATGAACTGTGAAGAACTTGGCCAGTATTTTACGTTAGGGAGCACAAACAAGCATGTTGATAGAGCAACAGTCCTCAAAATCATGAAAGATAAGGCTTTTCACCACCCTAATTATTGCCATCCTCAACTTTTTGTTCAATAGGTTTCTCTTTCTGTTTCTTCTACCGATTAGTTTTTTTCTCACCTTTTCCCTCAATTTCAGGGTTGGAAGAACAAAAAAAAGTAACCCTATTTGATTGCATATGCACGCCGATACATGGTATGCAGTATCTGTACCACATAACATGAACAGAGCTTCCATGCTTAAAATCATATCACCTGTTCTATTTTCTTCACAGCACCTGATTTTTACACAGTTTCATACTCATATTTTCTTAGAAAAAATATATTTTTTTCTTTTGATCGAAAGGGATAAACTTTAACGAAGGAGAAAAGAACTAGTTCACATGGCAATGTCTTAAACTTTGACATGTAAAAATGTCCTAAACAGGTCAAAAGGTTTGTGTATGAATGGTGTAGAAGCCCCTATTGTTATGTCCTATAATCCTAGTACATATATACATGTCAAAAGGTGAAGAAGACCTGCTACAATTTATGGGGAATTGTCAAATAGAAATGACTTAAAGGGAATCAATACCATTTAACACTTGTATTTCTGTGTGTTTCCAAATTCCAACACTTGTTGATTTGGCCTTGTGTTTCTTTTAAGAAGAAGGATAAGTGCTTTTTATTTAACCTTGGGGTTTTGCATTGGCCACCTCTGTATCATGTCATGCCCCTACCACCCAATTCCACTTTCTCTTATTCTGCCCAGCTCATGTGACTGGATGATGGACATGATAGATAAATAGAAAGATAGATGGTTGCAAAACGCAAGTAACAAAGAACACATGCGTAGGGTATCCATCTATCAATCACTTGTCCATCTTGTTCAAACCATCTTATTATAAACTAATCATCTCTCTCCCTAATGTCCATTGGCTCTTTTCATGGATCAAAATTTATCATCTTATTCATCGTTTTCTCATTTGTACCTATGTGTTAGGCTAATGTCTTTCATATATATTTTTTTTACGAAAAGTTGATTTTGTAGTCTGCCACTGTGATCAACCAACTAGCATAGACTCCTACTTTACAAATGCCAAGTGGCTGAAGCAACATTGAGTTATGGCACACTAACTCTCTAACCATTCTGAGTCACAGAGTAAAATTATTCATGTCATGTGCCAGTGCTACGTACGTACCACTCGAGCCATTGAAATAGGCTTTATTTCCTTCGCCAATTTGTGACGATGCTCGACTATTTACGCAATAATACAATCCAATTTAACATTCTGTTGACTATATAATTTTTACACAGCAGGTAGGCCATTCAATGATGAAATAATTCATGGTCTTGGCCCATCAAAATAGCATCAAGATAATAACTCTCTTGATTTCACAATGATTGTCAAAAATGACAGTCTTTGGTTTTTCATGAATGAGAAACAAAAATGACAAGTCATGCAGAGATGTTAGCTGGCTAATTAATTCTGTGAGCAATTGAAACTTCTTGCCTGTTCCACACTTGTCAAAACAATCCTGATTGGTTGGTGCTTGGTATGTGAAAGAATCATGAACTGAAAAAGAAATCAAGAGGGTGGTGGTTCTTGGAATATGAATGGTTTCCCACTAATCATGATTTATGTTTAAAAAGATTTGTTAAAGGTCATGCTTGGGATATGTACATTATTATTATACAGCTAATAAACATGCACTGGGATCTTCCCGAAATCTCCTTTCACTAATGATTCACGACAGTAGGAAGTAGAGGGTTTGCACCAAAAGCTGAGAAGAAAGCCACATCCAGAGTGGGAAAATATTTTCCCCCAAAGTGGCTGCAAAGTACTCCTTTTCACACAGTTTAGAAAGAGAAAGTATTGTGTGTGACACTGAGAAAAGTAGGAGGTGGTGCCATGAGGAAAAGCTAGGTAGAGTTGAAGTGTAAGACGACAATAATGTATGTGGTTTGGAACAAACTCAAATGGGTTGGATCCACCATTACCTTTTCTCTATCTTAATATATAGTTTTATCGGTCACACTTCCCAGAATTTGTAAAACCTTTGTTATTGGTCCCACAGATCCTTTTCCTGGGGTCTATACCATATAATCTATAGTCTGCACCATCTAGCTGCTGATACTTTTAGTCAAGCTGCTTGCTGTGTGCCCTTCAGAAGGGCCTTACACTAAATTTTCGTATAACTTGTTTTTCTGATATCAAATTGTAAGGAAGGTTCGTCTTCGAATCAGTCAAGTGTTTGCTTGATTTCTGCTGGTTGGACCACTCAAATATTTTTCATCAGATAGAGAAAATCAAAAATGAAACTTTTTTTTTGGTATTATAATTGTATCAAAAGCAGATTTTAAGTTATCATTAAAGAGATATTTTTTATGTAGTTTATTATTTGGTGTGGACCACAAGTTACAACTAGATTTGAGGAAAACTAGAAGTCAGTGGAGAATAGTGCCGTACAAAAGCCTGATCAAAGTTTACATAAAGTGTGAATTTTGTGATTTCGGAAAGTCGGACCAACGGATGTAATATATATATATATAAATATATATTATTTTTTCTTTTTCTTATGCTGTGTTATTCTTTTTTGTTCTTTTTTCTTTTAGGAAGATGAACATTTTGTAGCATGAGCTCATCTCTTTTTTACTTTTGTGATCTTTCTTAAGTTTTTATAAGCTTTAATTACGTTTGTCGTATGTAATTTAATATTTTTTAACTTTTTTTTGGTAGAGGATTTATAGTCATTTTTACAAGTTTCAAATTATGTAATATATGTTGTCTAATTCTTTCAAAAATATACCAAATAATTAGGATCATGATGTGTCACATAAAAAAATGTTATAACGTCAAAATTTATAAAGACAATACACACTGAGAAAATAACTAAAACAATTGAAATATTTATAAACTCAATGTTATAATGTCAAAATTTATAGAGATAATAAAAACTAAAACAAATAACTAAAACAATTGAAATATTTATAAATGGAAAGTTTCATGTTAATTAAAGATAAAATTAATTTAAAATATATAATATAAATCATATTTTATAAATTAGTTTTGTAAAATTGAATTAAATTTAAAATTTACTCTTATCATAAAAAATAACTAAATCTTAAATCTTAAAAAAATAACTAAATCTTAAATCTTAAATATAATATGCAGTTTTATTAAAAAAATTATAAAAGAAAGATTTTAAATAATAAAAATTATATGATAGATATTAAATTTCAATCATCGGGACAAAAATCAAATCAATTAAATTAATTTTAGTTTTGAATTTATCTTAGTCAAATTCAAACTAAAATAATAAAATTCAATTAAGATTATGTATGTATATACTTCGTGTGATACTAAATATTTATAGTGTTCTGATAGTAGTATGAAAAATTTAACAAATAATAAATTTCACTAAAATATAAATATTTATATGGTAGTGGTATGAAAAATTTAATAAATAACAAATTTCATTAAAATATAATTTGAAATAGTTCTGATATTATTTTAAAAAATGAATTTTAAATATAATTCAATTATATAAAACCTATTTACAAAGTAAATTTACATTCCATTATATACTATAAATATATATTGTCTCTAACTAATATGATATTTCCAAAGAATAATAAATTTGAATTGATTTTTATTTTCAAAATTATTTAATAATGTAAACCATATAAATCCAATTGAGAATAATCTGTTACAACTTAAAAAAAAATTGTATTAAGAAAAATACGCAAATTTTTGACCATAAAATTGAACTTTATTCTGTCATAAAATAATACAAACAACAATTTAATTATAATTTGTTTACATAAGCTAAATAATAAAAAAAATATTTTATCATAAAAGGAGACGTATTGGAGATAATAAGATAATGCTTGAAATATATATAATTTGGCATGAAAAAATATACCAAAGATGATAAAACAAATTTAATATATAGATGAATATAAATTTCATGTTGCATGAATGTAGAAATGAATTGTAAGATTAAATTGGGTTAAAATACACTTCTTAATACACATAAAAGTTATTAATTCAGATTTTAGTTTCACTTAATTTTAATCCAAATATACTTGAACACTTTTTATGGAAAGTTAAATGACTAGGACGTTATACTTTGTGCTACAAAGTATTAATATAACATTTAACACACTCACATTTAAGTATTATAAATAGGGGGTCAAACAGGTATTGTACACTTTATTTTCATTTTATCTGTGAGGAAAAATAAAAAGAGGAATAAAAATAAAGTTTTATATGAAATTAATTTATTTTGACATGATAAAATATTTTTCCTCAGAAAATGTTATAGAAAAGCTTAAGTAATTATATACGTTAAATTTGTTTATTTTTATGTTTTAAGTGTCTATATAAAAGTTTTAGATAAATAAAATTGCAGTATTAATTTGTTGATTTACTCAAAACATAAATATTATTATTTAAAATTTCTTAAGGAATACGGTCTTCTTGATATAAAGATTTAGGTAGTGTTTGGATTAGGAATGGGACGTGAGACCGAGGTGTTGTTTGAATGATGTATGGGGTTTGAAGAAAAAGTTTTTGAATAATGTGATAAATTAAAAGAATGTTCTAATGGATAAAATAGATTATTACTAATTTGTTTTAGTGTAGAAATTTGATATAAATTTAAATTTATGTAGTGAAAATTATATTAAAAAGAAATTGAAATTGTTAATGATAAAAAAAAATTGTAAAAATAAAAGGAAATTTTGTAAAAGGGTATGAATAAATTTCAAATATATTTTCTTAAATAATAATTTGTATATTATCATTTAAATTGTTAATGAAAAATATATTAAATTTAACATAGTAAAAAAAATTGTCCACATTTATAGTAAATTGAAATAAGTTTTGAACATAAACTACAATTCGTTAATACAAATTCAATAAATTAAACTTAAAATGATGAAAATAAATTTAATAGAATGCATAAATTTGATCTTCCAAATCTTGCAATCTTGCCCAAGTGTTTTCAAATCCTTACCTCACAATCAATGTCAAATTGAAAAGATTATCTTGAATGTTATCAATTATTTGGATTATTTGTGTAAACTTGTCATCTTGAGTCAAGACTTTATATATCCGATTGTACAACTTGTTGCATTTGGGGTTGTGGTCAAATGTCACCAACATCTTCTAGAATATTTGAAGTGTCATCATCATCATCATCACTTGGATACTTTACCCTTCCATGTTGTCAAATGTTCTCATCATTAATAATGTCCAATTTGGACGATGTTTTTGTATAAAAATAGTGATTTCATCATAATCCAATGAGGTTATCATAACTAAGGTTTACCTTAAAGAGAACAAGAATGTTTGTTCTTACACACGCATAAACAAACACAGCCTCAAAGGCAACACAAGTACAAATCTCACACAAGTTTAGGTTTGAAGCTTATATTCAATTGAATGTTGCACCTTTACCTCCCAACAATAACATTGATGGTGTTTTAAAATAAACACAACCCCTCCTAATCAAAGACTATCATCAACCATGAGAGTCTTCACGGTGTTACATCAGAAATCTCCATTGTTCATGCAAAACTTTGACATCTTTCACATACGTGATAACTATGTAAATTTAAATAAAAGATAAATATATTTTTGTCTTTAAGTGAATCATGTCCAATACATTATGAGAAATTTGTTCTAACGTACGTGGATGAATAATCTCTCTTGAAAATCTATATTTTTAAATCACCACAAATCAATAAAAACAAACGCATGAATTAATCACAAATTTGTTTCTTTACACATAAAAAACAATGTATATACAGAAATAAACACAAACAAAAAAAAAACTTCACCAAATCAAATTTATATCATACTTACGTGAATCAAAGCAAGTAGTACTCTAGAAAAAATGTTGACCGTTAGATTAAACAAATTCATATTCCCTTATTTTACATGGACGTCATCCATTTTTTTTCTAAAATATAAAAAATTTGAAATAAAATTTTAATTAATTTAAAAAAAAACATATACTATTTGCAAATTTTATTTTTTAATCTGTACATAAATTAAATTAGATATATAAAAAAATTATTTCATTAGGTTATTTTCCTTCTGATTGTTCAGAAAAAAGCACATCATATATGTTAGAAATATTATATTTTTTATCTTTATCTTTTATCTTTCAGTTAGTTTGTTATTATTTCTTATTTGTATTTTGGGCTTAGCCCATATTTCTTCTATTATAAATAGAGAACCCTATGTGTGTTGAACACAAGGGAGATTAATCCCATATATAATTTTCATGATATTTAACATGGTATTAGAGCAGGTTTTCTGATCTCTTTCGGTGGTCTTTGCTGTCTGCCGGCAGCCGGCCGTCATGGCCGCCGGCAGCCCCTAAAAATTTCATAAGATTCATTTTCTCTTCTTCTTAAATCTCAGCACCCAGAATCAAATAGACAAGTCTCATGGGAACCACTGCCTCCTCTGAACCAGTCGCCGCCTTCTCACCGGCCACCGTCACAGTTTCGACCGGTGACCAGTGGATCTGGACCGTCTCTTCAAGCGCGACCTAACCCTGGTGGTCGCCGTCTTTATCTCGTCTGCATGCGTTGTCACGCGCCTCCACTCTCCGGAAGTAGATCTCGAACGCGTGTTCATCACGCGCCGCCTTCTCGGCGTCAGTATCAAACCGCGCCGCTGCCAGTCGTCTCACCGAACCTCCCTCTCTCTGTTCAGACCTTCCAGAGCAGCCATTGCTGCCATCGACGTCTGTCTTCTTCTCGCCGCATGCTTCCTCATCTTCGGACCTCCTTCTTCGTTCTGCGTTTTCTTGTGCTTCGTCTCCGCCGTTGATGCACCAACGTCTAATGGTATCTTTTTCGCTTAATACATCCTCCAGCTCTGCCGTAGAGGGTTTCGCCTCTATGTTGCTGTTCTTGCCTTGTTTTTCCTTTCTCATTGTATCTGCCGTAGAGGGTTTCGCCTCTGTGTTGCTGTTCTTGCCTTGTTCTTCCTTTCTTATTGTATCTGCCGCACAGATCTGCTGCGTTTATTGCCTCCTTCTCCGCTGCTTTCCTTCATCCACTTCTGAAGTTGAAGTGTTTATTGCCTCATTCTCTGCTGCTCTCCTTCATCCACTTCTGAAGTTGAAGTGTTTATTGCCTCCTTCTCTGCTGCTCTCCTTCATCCACTTCTGAAGTTGAAGTTTCACAAGCTGTTGTTTGTTCATTGACATGTGATAACCCATATCTGTTTGCCTCACACTCTTGAAGACAAATCATCTAGTTCAAAACCAAGTTCAATTATTTCAAGTTTGGTTCATACAATTTGTATGCTCCAGCTTGAGGGGGAGTGTTAAAAATATTATATCTTTTATCTTTATCTTTTATCTTTCAATTAGTTTGTTATTATTTCTTATTTGTATTTTGGGCTTAACCCATATTTCTTCTATTATAAATAGAGAACCCTACGTGTGTTGAACACAAGGAAGATTAATCTCATATATAATTTTCACGATATTTAAAAGAAATTTTAAAAATAAAACTAGTATTAAAAATTCATACGGGAGAAACTTGAAGTTGAAAATTGTATTGAGTTCCATAGAAGAACGTGTCAGAGTGTGAAAAGTAAATACCTTTTGTGTTTCTTGAAGAGAAGCATGTTGTATAAAGTGTAAGAAGGCGTTTACTTGAGTCATAATTTTTTATTATTCTTCTTCATACATTGGTACACAAAATCATATCTTGTCTTTGGACCAAACAAAAGAGGCTCAAGTTTTCACACCTAAGGTAGACAAGTAGCATCAAGTCGAATACAGAGACCGAAGCAGACAACCTTTGCTGTGCATGTTACATAGACTCAAGCTCCTCACAAATAAACATGTTTTCAGAACCAGACATCACTTCTCCAAATGCTTCTGTTATCGTAAAAATATCTGAAATCTAAAATTGGTATAATCAAATGATCATAATTAATCTAAAAAGATCCGTCCAATCAGGAAGAGAATCTGTTCCAAAAAAAAATTCATATATTTTAATTTAAATATTTTATTAGAAGAAAAAAAATCAATTTAAAATACACATATAATAAACTCCATTATTATGTATTAATTTCTTTCAAACCTATTTTGGGGCTTATATGTAGCTAGCTACTAGCTCGTGGTCAAATGCACGCTGGTGGGCCAAAGCCAAGAGTCACAAGGTGGTGACTTGAAGTTTCTTTGATGTTTTCTGGCTAGTGACATGCCATGATTCATCTGCAAAACAGTGTTTTACCTAACCATTCATGTTCATGAAAGTAAGAGCTGTGCATGAAAAGAAACTTCATTTTAGTCACTTTTGTGCATCTTTTACTTTTATGATGTGGTAAACCTTCGCCATGTCTATTATTTGAATTAATGCATTACCTTATCTTTTATTCTGTAAAAGCACGTTGTTTTTTTATTTTTATAAGATGAAATAAAAGAAGTAATTAATAGTGATAGACTTTAATGTTGCATGTGAGTTTTGATTAAAAAATAGGGTTGGGGTTACTCATGAAATTTATTTTATCCAAACTCTATAATTGTTTCGATGATTTGAGTGTGTTCTTTGTTGGATGACGTGTAAAGTGTATAAATAATAAGGTTTTACTTTAATGAAATGGAGAAGCAATGAATAAACATGTTTAATTAATGTTACTTTCACCTTAATCACAATCATATTTCATGTTTATTTAATATTATGACATTAATTGTGTTTGCCTCTATAATATATAGCTTGTGTTGAATCTCTTGACATGATAATACTCTTATGTTTTGGTGTACTCGATAGGATAACTTTACTCAGTGTCTATATGCGTTTTACAATTTGTAGGTAAAACAAAACCTAGATTTGGGTGATGGTGTTGACTTAAATAAATGCCTAATAAATTGGGTTGGTTTCATATTTGTAAATGAATTCACCAGCTATAATAATTTATTTTCATAATGAGCAATCACAATTAAATTATGAAGTAAGTTAATTGAAATAAGACACATAAGTTTATTACTCAAATTATTTGAACAACTTCATTAAAATGTGTACATAGTTAGATACAAATAAACACAGTAGTGCAAATATATGTGCAAGAGTTATCTTTCACCCAACCAAAAGTGTCATAGGTCAAAAAGAAATACTCTGGTGTCCTCTGCAGCAGCCTTTTTTGGACCAAACATGTTTTTAGTGGAAACTAATAAAGTACCCTAACTCAATGTTTAAATATTATTTATAAGTAATTACTTGATGGAATATAAATTTAATTAAATGTTAAGTTGAGATTTTTATTGAATAACGATCTCTTTTCTTTGTAGTATATAATGTTTTAAAAATGACAACTATGCCAACCATTACAAATATGATATTATTTAAGATAATTAAAGTTTATTATGAATTCAAGTAATTTGACTTGAAGAATAAAGCATTTGAGCAACACATTGATGAGATACGTTCTCCACAAAAAAAAATTGTAAGCTCCTCTATATATTTATCACATTGGGCACACTCAATTAACCACTAATTTTTTCTTAAGTAATTGAAATAAATTACATTATTATGAAAAAAGAATTAGAATCAGATCATAGAAGTTTCAGTTAATGCATACATATAGATAATATACGTTGTGAGAATAAGAGTACCTCTTATAAAAATTGGAACAAATTTGTCCTCTCATATTTTCTTCTAAAGGAAGGACCAAATCAACATTAGAGTATTAACATGTTAGATATTGTATCATTTAAGTCACGTATTTTGATATTAAGCTTTTATCTACGCTTTATGTTCATAGTTTTTTATTTTATTTTATTTTATTTTATGGTTTGTGATCCAATATGGCATATTTCATTTTTAGAACTTTATAAATGTTAAAAGGACATCATAATATACTTTGAAAAATAACAAATAGCATTTATATTCATTGATTTTATCAAGATATTTGAATACGAATTTGTAAACAGACAACAAGATTCTGGTAGGAAATCTATTTGTAAAAGACTTTCAATACTTAAGTTAATAAAAAAATTTATAAACTTTATAAAATAGGTATGAATAATATATTTCTTAAAAAAAAAATACTAGTTATATTTATAAAATTAACATAAAGTACAAGATATGTTTTATAATTTAAATAAACATAAATTAAGATTTCAAATAAACATAAATTTAAATCGTTCCATAATAAAGATATGTTTATTATTATTTGACAAATCCAGTCAAAAAAATAATTATCTTTAATTAAAGAATACATCATATAAATCTCTTTAGTCTATTATATACCATACATATAATCTAATGTACAATGTAGACTATACTTCAATTGTACCTTAAAAAATGTTTATCTATGTAATGAAAGTAAGATCTTTAACTGCACCCTTATGCTTCACTCTGTAATGTTATGTGCAAGATGACAGTACTGCAGTGGGACCCCTTAAGAATGGGTACTGTATTATTCTAGTTATGAAGCAACAACCCACTTAGGAATTATGGTGCACCTTAAATATAAGAATAATTTTGAATCTACCATATTACAATTTAATGTTGTTTAATTGCATAAATTCTTGTAAGAAGTATATTTGAAGGTAGGTGGGTTTTACTTATTGTGTTCGGTGGTGGTGCATTAACAAAACCAAACCACCGACGAGCAATAACCAGAGGCATGACTAAATTGCTGTCGTTTTATCCCATTATATTCAATGTCTTTTTCAATGTAAGTGGGTTTAAAACTTCTTAAATTTAAGTATCATATGTTCTGTATAAAATTCCTATTTCAAAATAAAGATACAAAATAATCACAAATATAATCTTTAACAACTGTCGTCATCACTTACATTAGTGGTAACAATAAAATTATTTTTATCAATGATGAAATATGTAAACTATCATGCTAATTTTGTCACTACAATAAATTTTATTCAGTTATTTATATTAAATTCTAATAAATAAATATAATTACAGTTAGATAATTAAATTATTCTTATATACAATGTTCATTTAGTTTTCTAAGAAACTATATTGTGAGATGGAGATCATGAATAACATATTTGTTATTCTGTTGTTTCATATCTTTAATTATTTATTTAAAAAGATGCAAGAACTTTCCAGTAACCATACAAAGTGTTTGAAGAACGTTTTCTCTTATAAACATTGAATATTTTTCTTCTTCCACTTCTTGATCAAATTATCTCTAAAGGTTTCTTTCTTTCCCCTTTGTCTAAAAAGTAAATTTAAGTCCTAAACTTCAAACCTTAAATTCTAAATAACTCTAAATAGAGGTTTTCGAATTAAATATTAGAAAAATAAAAATAAATTTATTTTGATATTGATGATAATATGTTATGAATTTGGTGATTATTTATTTGAAAGAAAGAAGTCGGTCCATGTTTTTAAATGCATGTTGGGGTTATGGTTGTGCATGAGTGATAGAGAGGGGTTGTCTCTGTGAGAAGAAATTAAATGGAAGTCACGAGGGAATTGATTTCTGAAAAATATTTATATTGGATTCACCTACCCCTGCAAACTCTGCATATAAATTTTAAGCATTTGGTGGAAACCATTTGCAACTCTACCAACTTGATTAATTTACATTCAAAACATTGGCAACCATGGCAGGAGCCTTACCGTATCACAGTCTGCAATCTGATGCACATTGCTTCCTCAGTGTGGCATTTCCACTAAGTTTTTTATACACATTGCACGCAAACTTTCTATTATAACGTGGATTTTGGATGTTTGGTAGGACGCAAACAACCTTCCAATTTTCCATCTCTTTACATACTTTCACAACACTTAACCACCAACATCACAACTCTTTTTCATAAACAAACTCACTTATCTGATTTGAAGAATGTTAAAAAACTAATACCTGATATATTTTGAAGATATTAATGTTAAAATTGTATACTTAGAGTCGTAGACTCAATTAAGGTTGTGTTTGTTTTGAAGAATCAATTTGGAAAAATCAATTTGAGAAAAAATAAAGTTGAGAAGAGCTTATTTACTTTAAATGAAATAAAATACTTTAAAGAAAACTATTTTTGAATACAAATATTTGAGATGAAAGTTAGTGAATAATATAATATATTTGATAAATTAAAAATTATTATAAAGTTTTAATGCATAAAAATATTATATTTTAATACATAAACATTATTTTATTTAATTAATATTAATTCTCTTGTCAATCTTCCTATATAGCAATAAAATTCAATCTTCCTATATAGACCATATTTCAAATAGGTTTGTGAGCTTTTTTTTTTTCATGCTAGGGCAAACTTTTATGGAGACTATATAGACTAAATTTGTTGCTAATGATTTTTTTTTTTTAAATTCGTTAATAAATTTATTGATAATTAAATTTTTTGAAAACCTGATAATAATTTAATTTTTAAAAATTCATCAATAAAATCATTAGTTATGTTTTTCAGAATATATTAGTGATTCTGTCAATAAATTTGTTGATAAAGCATATATTATTTTTTTTTTGTTAAATTTGATGAAAAATGTGTTGTACAAATGAAGATAATTGAGATAAGGACGAAGGAAAATTAAAAATGGAGACAATTGAGAGAGGAAGGTAGAGAAACAGAGGAGGAGGAGAAAGAAAAGGAAGAGATAGTGGTATTGACACCAATAATAATTATTAAATTATTTAGTAAATTATTTTACCACTTATCAAAATATTTTAAATAAAATATTTTTTAAATTAAATAATAAATTACCTTTTCCTAATTATTATAATTTTCTAGAGTCTTACATCAAAATGCTGAAAGTAACAACGTCAATGGACAGATAAAAACGATGTGTAAGAAGAAGATAAAGAAAAAAAAAAGAAAAAAAAGAAAAAAAAGAAAGGAAATAAAGAAAAGAAGAGAAGGAAAAAAGAAACCAAATTACAATATTTATTAATGAAATTTTTTTATCAGTAATTATTCATAAATATTTACTGATATATAAATACTAACAAATTTAGATTGTTTATAAATTATTCATAAATTTTTAACCATCAATAATTATTAAATAAATTTTTTATTTGTTGATATTTTATCAACAAACTTTTAATTGACAGTGATTTTATTTTGTCGACATATTTTTGTTAGTATTTCAGATTTATTTTAATGTTAATTTTGTCTTTTTCAAAAGTTTGTGATTTTAAAGGTTAGTCCATATTGAAGGAACCTTTGTATGCAATAAAAAAAACCGATAAACTAGTTACATGTAAAAAAAAATATGTTTTAACATTTTTCTGGGAAGTTAAAAGATTTTAATTTATCGAATTAAATTATTTATTTATCCTTTTTGTAAATATAAAATCACATAAGCGATAGTTTAATTTGTAGATAAAGTATACTTTAAATAGTTAGTTTTATATTTTAAATTTGTTTAGAACTCTTATAATTTTAAAGATAAAATACTCTACAAAAAGTAGAAGAATAAGATAAATAGAATATAATTAAAATTAATAGAGAAATACGAAGCAAACAATTATTAAAATAAATGAAATAGACAACAAATTATGAGTTTTTTTTTTTTTATTAAATCTGCTATTAAAAGTGTGGACTACGGACCCATGAAAAATGATCGTATGTTGGAGTAGAGTATTGAATGTGGATGATGCACGTATAAAATTGACGAACTATTACACCATTCACTAGTTACTTTTTCGTATAGGTTTATAGTATATAGTTGCGATCGACTTCAAGATAATGACATTAATGTGTTTTCATTTTGGTGGAAAAGAACATCCTGTTGGAGAGTATGCTCGTAAGATGTTTACCAGAATTTAAAGTTTTTTATTGCTCTCTTCCCATACACTAAATAACAAAACAGTCAACCTATTAATTCAACGTAAAGACATAAAAACAGAGTTTTCAGTTTTTGGCACTCAAAAAATATTCACCAGTAGTAACGTAGATGATGCATAGATAGGGGAACTTGGAATCTACAAAGATTGGCGTCCAACTCATGTGCATTAACTCAACACCAAAAGGTGATACCTAAATAGCTCAATACAAGAATGATATGATTCCAAAGGGAGCAAATTTTGGCTTCTAGCATCATCAACAACACAAGATGTATGTTGAAACAAACAACAAACACCAATAGCGTATCTTCTTCTTATCTGTCCCAAACTACCTTCTAATGGTTGTTAGTTACATACTTTTTACCACCACTTGCGTGATCATCTATCTATAAGTCTCCTCCATTTTGCTTCCTGCACCATTCTGTACTGAAATTACAACCACCGCACACCATGTGTTTGTACTTAGGTTGGTTAATCTTGGGTTAAGAATTTATGAGTGGAAAATAGTGGAAGCCGCCGGAAAGAATGTGAGTAGTGTGTGTCGTGTCGTAACAAGGATAGAATAAGTAGTAGACAGTGTGATTTGGTCGGGGTCTCACAAGTGTCATCTTTGGTGCCAACTCAGCAAGTAGCACCTCTCCCTTTCACCGTTTCCCATTCGAATAAATTGAGGTCTCACTTCACTCCACTCCACTCCCACACTCACCACACTACTCTGTGTCGGAGAGGCAAGCCAAGAATGACCCAACCACTCCCCATCGTCGTTTACGTTCTGTTATCGGTAGTAGCTTTCGTATCGTGTCTCAACCAAGAGGGGCTTTACCTTTACCAACTCAAGCTGTCTCTCGACGACCCTGATTCTACTCTCTCCTCCTCCTGGAACCCCAGGGACGCCACCCCTTGCAACTGGTATGGTGTAACCTGCGCCGGCGATGCCTCCAACACCACTGTTACAGAATTGGACCTTTCCGACACCAACATCGGAGGCCCATTCCCTGCCAACATCCTCTGTCGTCTCCCCAACCTCCTCTCCATTAACTTCTTCAACAACTCCATCAACCAAACCCTCCCTCTCGACATCTCCCTCTGCCGCTCTCTCCGCCACCTCGACCTCTCCCAGAACCTCCTCACCGGTCCCCTCCCCGCCACGCTCCCGCTTCTCCCCAACCTCCGCTACCTCGACCTCACCGGCAATAACTTCTCCGGCCCAATCCCCGACTCCTTCGGAACCTTCCAGAACCTCCAGGTGCTCTCCCTCGTCTCCAATCTTCTAGAAGGTACCATCCCCCCCTCGTTGGGCAACGTCTCCTCTTTGAAAATGCTCAACCTCTCTTACAACCCCTTCTTCCCGGGTCGGATCCCTCCGGAGCTCGGCAACCTCACCAACCTCGAGGTTCTCTGGCTCACCCAATGCAACCTTGTCGGCGTCATTCCGACCTCCCTCGGGAACCTCAACAAGCTCCAGGACCTCGACCTCGCGCTCAATGACCTCTACGGCTCCATCCCGAGTTCGCTCACTCAGTTAACCAGCCTCACGCAGATCGAGTTGTACAACAACTCGCTCTCCGGGGAGTTCCCTCGGGGAATGGGGAATCTCACCCGCTTGAGGCTCCTCGACGCCTCCATGAACCACTTAACGGGGAAGATTCCCGACGAGCTTTGTTCTTTGCCGTTGGAGAGTCTTAATTTGTATGAAAACCGTTTCGAGGGAGAGTTACCGGCCAGCATTGCGGATTCCGAGAATCTTTACGAGCTTCGACTCTTCGGTAACCGCCTCACCGGCAGGTTACCGGCGAATCTTGGCAAGAATTCGCCGCTCCGGTGGCTGGACGTTTCGAGCAACCAGTTCTGGGGGCCTATTCCGGCGACGCTCTGTGATAATGGTGTTCTTGAGGAGCTTCTGGTGATTTATAATCTTTTCTCTGGGGAGATTCCGGCGAGCTTAGGCACGTGCCAGAGCTTGACACGTGTGAGACTAGGATTTAACCGGTTGTCCGGCGAGGTTCCCGCCGGCATCTGGGGGCTTCCGCACGTGTATCTTCTCGAGCTTGTCGACAACTCGTTTTCGGGTTCCATTGCGAGGACCATTGCGGGTGCCGGGAACTTGTCGCTGTTGATTTTGTCGAAGAATAACTTCTCGGGAACGATTCCCGATGAGGTTGGGTGGTTGGAGAATCTCGTGCAGTTTTCCGCCAGTGATAATAAGTTCACTGGCTCGCTTCCTGATAGCATTGTGAATCTTGGGCAGCTTGGGATTCTCGATTTTCATAATAACAGACTCTCTGGCGAGTTGCCGAAAGGGATTCGTTCGTGGAAGAAGCTCAACGATTTGAATTTGGCCAACAATGAGATTGGTGGTACGATTCCTGATGAGATTGGGGGTTTGTCCGTGCTGAACTTTCTAGATATTTCTAGCAACCGCTTTTCCGGGAAAGTCCCCCACGGGTTGCAGAATCTCAAGCTGAATCAGCTTAACTTGTCTTATAATCGTCTGACGGGTGAACTTCCCCCTCTCTTGGCTAAGGATATGTATAGGTCTAGTTTCCTTGGTAATCCTGGCTTGTGTGGAGATTTGAAGGGCTTGTGTGATGGTAGGGGTGAGGCAAAGAATGTAGGTTATGTTTGGCTGCTTCGAGCGATTTTTGTTGTAGCCACTTTGGTTTTCCTTGTAGGCGTGGTTTGGTTTTACTTTAGGTATAAGAATTTCCAGGACGCCAAGAGGGCGATTGATAAGTCAAAGTGGACGTTGATGTCGTTTCATAAACTGGGTTTTAGTGAAGATGAGATTTTGAATTGTCTTGATGAGGATAATGTGATAGGAAGTGGTTCCTCGGGTAAGGTTTACAAGGTTGTGCTTAGCAGTGGGGAGGTTGTTGCTGTGAAGAAGATATGGGGAGGGGTTAGGAAGGAGGTAGAGAGTGGGGATGTTGAAAAGGGTAGGGTTCAGGACAATGCTTTTGACGCGGAGGTTGAGACTTTGGGCAAGATCAGGCACAAGAATATAGTCAAGCTGTGGTGTTGCTGCACCACAAGGGATTGCAAGCTCTTGGTTTATGAATATATGCCTAATGGAAGTCTTGGTGATTTACTGCATAGTAGTAAAGGAGGGTTGTTGGATTGGCCAACAAGGTATAAGATAGCTGTGGATGCGGCAGAAGGCCTGTCTTATCTGCATCATGACTGTGTTCCCCCAATTGTTCATAGAGATGTGAAATCAAACAACATTCTATTGGATGGGGACTTTGGTGCGAGGGTGGCTGATTTTGGAGTAGCTAAGGCGGTTGAAACCACAGCAAAAGGAACTAAATCCATGTCCGTCATAGCTGGCTCTTGTGGCTATATTGCACCAGGTTAGTTAGCAGAATACATACATTTTTTTTTTAATTTTTTGTTGTTGTTGATGAATTTGAGATGCATTTAGTTTAGTAGTGATTACTTCTGCATTTGGGGCTTAACTCGTAGTATATGGCGTGGCGGGTCACTAGTAGTTTGATTGTTGGTCCATTACTTCTAGAACTAGAAGTGTGCGTCTTATCCTCCTCACGCCTTACAAATCACGACGGTAGTTTCCTGCATGGCAATTGTTTTTAATGTTTTTGTTGCTTAGTGACAAGTTGTTTGCTTTTGTTTGCTTTTTTGTTGGCATTATAGATCTTTGTACTGATATTGTGATTATAATATAGGTATAGGATATTACATGCTTTAGAAACAGGTTGTCTATCATCTTCTGAATTTCTTTTACAATCAAACATTGAAACTATTTCTTTGGAGCCAAACATGATCCTTTTCTCCTACTGCAGAATATGCATACACGCTTAGAGTGAATGAGAAGAGCGACATATACAGCTTTGGGGTTGTCATACTCGAGTTGGTTACTGGAAGACGCCCGGTGGACCCTGAATTTGGAGAGAAAGACGTAGTTAAGTGGGTGTGCACTACCTTGGACCAGAAAGGCGTGGACCATCTAATTGACTCAAGGCTTGATTCTTGTTTCAAAGAAGAAATTTGCAAGGTCTTCAACATTGGACTCATGTGCACTAGTCCTCTTCCTATTAACCGGCCTTCAATGAGAAGAGTAGTGAAGATGTTGCAAGAGGTGGGCACAGAGAACCAAACCAAGCCTGCCAAAAAAGATGGGAAGCTATCCCCTTATTACTATGACGATGCCTCGGATCATGGAAGTGTTGCTTAATGAATACTTGCAAAGGTTGGAGTATTTGATGATCCAGAAGGGGGAGTTCGAAGCTTCTCTTTTACTAAGCCAGCTTCCCTCCGTGTTTTCAGCGCACGCTTTACAAAGTTGACTAAAGAAAAGAGAATTAGAGAATAGGATTTTTCTTTTTGTGGGGGAAAATAGAGGCTTGAGGAAATTGATGTTTCTATAAAAGTATGTCCATATCAAGAAGCTTCCCTACCAAAATTAAATTGGCGTTTTCGCATTACAAACTTGTATCAGAAATCAGAAATGATATTTCCATCCTTCAAAAGTTCTTTTGTGAGTACATTTATTGGAAAGACTTTTAGCTGACACTGGCATGGGCCAGGGAAGTTTTAAAATTGCAACATCAATGTGACAATGACTTCCAAATCCTGTTTATATTTTCTATAACTTTTAAACTTTTGGTTCTAGGAGTGTGCTTTTGAACCTACGAAGAATCTGAAATGGGGAAATGAGAAACCACAATTAAGGTAAAGGACAAAAGCAGTTAAGCACCGAGCACTGTTTCCCCATTTAATAGCTTCGAAATTCTGTAAGCACACAGTATAATTATTTCAGTTCCCTCCTGTTAGGTGAATGTATAGCCTGCTCATGCTTAAATGCTTATAATTTTTTAGATGTTTCAGATTAAATGTTTTGACAGTTCTCAGCTTGAGAATTTACTTCTCACGGTGCTCAAACAAATGTGCTGGGTACAGCTATAAGATCTGAGTCAATGAGGTTGTTAGGCAGGCTTGTCTCTGGTCCCTCTCTTTAAATTACTGGTTTCATCCATTTGGGGCTAACTTCTATTTTATTTGTTAATAATTAATGCTGACTGGTTATTAAATATATCCGTTTGGAGACGTGGTTGTAGTGATATTTTTGCTGCAGCATCTAGCACAGGATTTTCACAAGTCTTTGCCAGTTCTTATTATATCCAGTGGTAATTTCTATGAGAGCCACTTTGCTGTCTGAAGGAAGGTAAACTAAATTATTGCAAGATTGATCTTTTAACCATTCCACCTTTTTAAAATTCTCTGTAGAGTAGCAAAGCACCCAACTAAGAAATGTGTACTGTTGTTATCACTGATTGTTGAGTTTCTTTGGCTGTGTTTTGCTTTGTTGTACGTGTCCTTAATTTCCCTGATGACTTGTTGCTACAATGCTCCATACTTCCTGCCAAATGCATTACAATTCACCCAGCTTTTTATGGATCTTGTTTAATGACTCCAGAAACGTGCCAATCATGCATGTAGTTTTGAAAATGCATGGGTCATTAATAATGTTTAGGTTGTAGGACCATGCTGTGATGAGATAGTTCAGTCGTTTACTATATGTCTATATTATTCGCAAAGGTACCTCTGCTATTTTTTTTTCCACGATGTTTTACCAAAATTTACTCATCCATACCATAGAATTCAAATTTTCTATCCAATAGTTTGGTTATTGAAATAAAATTATAACAAGTGGTTATCCTTTCACTCTCATTCTCATGAGTGGATGATGTCCATATCTATTGTGAAACTTCTATTGCATTTTCGTGAAGATCTTTTTTAAATCGACTCACCTTCCATGATATTCTTTTATTGGATTGTGAATTTTGACTTGTTACCCAAATGAATTAGTGTGATATGTAGATATATAGTTTCTCTAAGAAATTTTATGTAAAAAAAATAATTTTCCAAATTTTTCTTTTGCGAAATTTCTGCTGAAAAAAAAATATCCGAACATGTATAAATGAAAGTTTTCAACAACTTAGGATGAACTAATTCATGTGAATTCAGTTTATTCTCTTTTAAAGGCTTGGTCTCATGGAATTTGAATCTAACGTGGATAACGATTTGAGGATCTATTTCTTCTCTTTTTAACGAGACAAATGCTCTTTGTTTACCAAATAGTGAGAATTTATGTACCAACAACTTGGTGGAATTTTAATCTTAATCACACTCTCTTCAAAATTGGAAGAAGGTTGTTGAAGTTGGGTTCGTTTCCTGCTAAGGCATCCAAACAACTATGCCCATGTTGGGCTCAATTTAGTTTTTCTTATTCATTTTCTTTATACACTCCCATAATTTTTCCTGACACCCATGCGCTCCTTACTCCACACCCGCTTCACGTTACCTTAATACAAACATAGTTTTTTTTTTCAGCACTGATATTTTGTAGTGGTGTGGTGTGTATTGTATTCACCAAGCGTTAGCATTTAATAGATAGAAAGTAGGCTAAAATATATTCTAAAATTAGCGAACTTTGGTTTTGGTCATTATAATATATATATATATTTTAATTTTATAAAAATTGAATTGATCTCTTTTAATACTTATAAAATGTGTGATTTTTTTTTATTTTAATAGAAATTATTCATTTTAAATAGATAGATGACATTTACTTTACGAAACCTGAGAATCTTTCTTAAACTGATTCACATTTATATTTATATTATAGTACAACACTAATTACATCACTTGAAATTTTTATTTAACTTTAGGCTCAACACATAACTCAATAATTTGTATCACATAATGCTAGGGATCAAAAGTGACATCTTTAATTTTAAAAAACTAAAAAAAAATAATAATACAATATCTAAAATCAAGATTCACATATATAATTTATAGAGTGCCGCTCTTCTATTCCCTTAGATATTTTTTAAAGGTGCGTTATCTTATCTCTCGAATTAGCTATGGTTATTTTTCTCTTCTTCGTCTTAAAATTATTTTTTTTATCACTAATTTGGTAATATTATTTTAAAAACAAATTATAAAAAACTAAAAGCAGTCTTATATGAACCATTTATTGTAGATTAAAAAAATAATTCATATAAATACATTTTTTTATCTATTGTAAATTACAATTATATACAATAAATTTTTATAATGTAAATGGACAGTAGTTGTTACTTAAAACTTAAAAAAGGTGATTATTATCTTATCCACTCAATTTCCCCACAAGCACTCTGATAATCTTTTAATACATTATTATATTGATTGGATTATTTGAATAATTAAACTCTTAATTTAGTTAATTCAAGTTTAATTGAATTTTTATGATTACAGAATCATTGTAATATTGTGGTTGGACATTAGTAGGAATGCTGAAATTTCTTTTTTTTTATTAAACCTGAAAATGTTATTATCTTGACCATCACTGTAAGATATTACGAGTTCAATCTTAATTAAAGTGGTTAGTTCGATATAATCTTTTAAATTGATATAGGTAAGAGATTCTTTTATATTAAAATG
Source organism: Vigna umbellata (assembly GCF_029865625.1). NCBI lineage: Eukaryota > Viridiplantae > Streptophyta > Magnoliopsida > Fabales > Fabaceae > Vigna > Vigna umbellata. Next base: position 51,277,000 of record NC_142165.1, on the reverse strand, counting down.
AATTATAATTATCTGTTATTGATATCATCAAAGTAATTTATTTATTCCATATAATTTAATAATATTTTTTAAAATACAGTGTTAAGTAAGATTTACTTAATAAATATTTATAAAGGTATTTTTTTCCATTTTAGTCAATATTTTTATTGACTTTAATAAAATAATCTTTTAACTAATTTAAATTAATGTTTTTAATTGATGATAATAAGGATTATTTTTTATATTATTAAAATTATTTTTCTATTAATATATTAAGTTAATTTTTCAATTAATGTCACTTGGAATTTTTTTGACCACTTAGATAAAGACATTTGTCCTTTCTGTTTGACGTTTGTAGGTATCGTTTTTTCTAGATGTGTGCTAACAATTTTGTTTTTGGTACAAGCGTTAGTTTAAAGTTATTCAAGATTTTTTGTCCCAAAGACATAAAATAACACTAATTGAGATCAACAAAAATACTTGTAAACTGAAAAATAGTCCCAATTGATGTTAATTAAAAATATTTTTTATTGACATCAATTGAAAAAAAAATAAAAAGTCTTTGATCCAAAAATATTTTAATATATTAATTAATAAAAAATATAAATTACTAATATTTTAATATTATAATAACTTTCATGTTTAAAAATATTTTAAAATATACCATTCAAAACTATTAAAAATCTATAAAAAGAGAGAAGAAGGGTATAGCAGCGACGGTGGGATGCGGTAACCATCAGATTCCATTTTAGGATTTCGAATGGAGGTGTTGTAAAAGAAAGAGATTAGAGATTAGAGACCATGTTGATTGTTTTTCCTTGCAAAAATAAATATGGAGGAAACACTTAATGATTTCATTTTGAAGAAGAAGAAAAAGCAACTGTAAGACCATGAAGGTTTTTAACATTTTTTATTCCATTTGAGAAAAATTAAAAATTAAAATATGGATAACATGTCAACTACGAGTAAACAATGCATATGCTACGGTTGAATACTGTAATGCCCCAGTAGGAGGTTGCATAAAAAAATAAAACTTTGAAGTATAAATAGTATACATTGTACTTTCACATACAAAAAAATCCACACAATTATTCCTGTTTCTCTCTCGTCGAGCTACTCCAAACCAACATCATCTGCACACCAATTACTTTCGTACAAGTACGATCATCGCAGGAAGAAACCTCAGCCACAATATTCAAGGGTGAGCTACCAGAAAATATCTTATAATATAACATGGCATAAAATAAAATTTACACCCAAACTAACTAGTCAAAAGATCACTTATATAACACAACATAAACTCTTCACACACATATCAAATGCCCTTTAGTGGACCAATCTTTCTTACGTTTCGTTATCACAACCTACTCTCAATAGCAGCGATTCGAGTCGTCCTTCGTCGTAACTTTAGACCTATCTTTCCTGACTCCTCAAGGACTAACGAGTAAAACCACTGATACTACATGCATCAGTGCACTATAATCAGCACGAGCCATCCACCTCCTCACGCAGAAGGAAGTGACACTCGAATCTTTGTTCTCTTGAAAACTCAAAACTATAACCGTAACAAAATACTCTCGCGTTCGAAGAAACTATTAACAATTAACTTAGTCTACGTATACTACACCAACAACTTAATTAACTATACTCAATCACGAACTTATACATGTTCTCAATAACACGTATAATTCAACTAAGAGTAGACCAGATAAGATAATCGTGCTCAATCACGACTCATACATTGTTCTCAATAACATGTACAATACCAAGCAACAATAGTAAGCCTAACGAAATAACCTTGCTCAATCACAAACGCATACATGTTCTCAATAACATGTATAAACTAACCGAAAGTAGGTTAAATAAATTAACCAACAATTCCAGACACGACAACCGTGCTCAATCACGACTCATCCATGTTCTCAATAACATGTATAATACCAAACAAAAATAGGATTAACAAAATAACTGTGTTAAATCAAGAACCTATACATGTTCTCAATAACATGTATAACTCAACCAAAAGTGTGTCACACAAGATAACTATACTCAGTCCAAACTCGTACATGTTTTCAATAACATATATAAAACTAACTAATTCTCATCAACGTGGGCCCACGCGGGTCCACAAGTTCTAGTTTTTTAAAATTACTAACTCTACCCGTCTTTATCATCTTTCACATTTTCTTTTCTATTTCAATTATCATATATTCACAACACTTAATTTCCCTTCTTTTCAAAATTCATTTGACTCACATGCACACTTCTTCACTTACTTCTGTTCTCATTTATCAATCCTAACTCAAAAACATTCTTCTTTCTTTTCACCACGACTTACATAAATTCATTCTCACTTTTATACCAGTACCTACAAACAACTAATCCTCTTCTTAACTTATTTTTCTACTTTTCTCTACTATTTTGTTTTCAAGATCAACATCACACCTTACTTAAAAATCAAACTCATTCACCTTAAAACACCTCTCCTCCCTTCTCTTAGCTTTTAGTCTCATACCCATTCATCATTTCTTCCACTAGAAGGAAGAGAAAACCTCATCTTTTGAATTAAAACCTAAGTACTCTTGTAAAATAGGATGCTGTCAAAACTGACCTTTGCTTACTATTTTGATCATAACTCTTTATACATAACTCCAAATGTGTTGATTCCTGCTTTGCTGGAAACTAGACTCAAAGATCTTTCTTTGGACACCAAACTCTTAAATTTTGGACAGCAGGGCTAGCTACAGTAAAATTATTGAAATCGAGAATTTAATCATGCTCTGGTATTTTCAACTTTGACCTTTATTAATTGTTTTGCTTATTACTCTCTCTACTGAACTCCAAATGAGTTGATTCTTGCTTTGTTGAAAACTAGACTCAATGATCTTTCTTTTTACACCAAAGTCGTAATTTTTGGAAAGAAGGGCTAGTTGCAATAAAATTAATAAAATCGGAAATTTAGTCACGATTTGGTATGCTCAGCTTTGACCTTTTATGACTATTTTGCTCTTTACTCTGTCTACGGAACTCCAAATGAATTGATTATTTTTTTATTGAAAACTAGACTCAAAGAGCTTTAATTTGACTACTCATACGCCTATTTTATTATTTTCATTTTTGTATTAGTGGAAATAATAGATTCTTTCCTCTTTAGAAAGATTGAGCTTGTGAGAGAGACCGAGCTTGTTCCGGGTAAGCACTCGAAAAGTTAAGTTTGTTTCGGGTTAGAACTCAGGAAACCGACCTTGTTTCGAGGTTAAAACTTGGGAAACTAACCTTGTTTTGGGTTATGACTTGGGAAACCGAGTTTGTTTCTTGTTAGAACTCAGGAAATTGAGTTTCTATTAATAAAAAAATGTAACAAAGTGGATGGTCGAAATTGTTTTCTTCTTGTTTAGTTGTTTTGTGCTGATCCTTATACCAGGGAGGAAATTGAGTTTCTATTAATAAAAAAATGTAACAAAGTGGATGGTCGAAATTGTTTTCTTCTTGTTTAGTTGTTTTGTGCTGATCCTTATACCAGGGAGGAATCAGGCATAAAAGTATCCTGCTTTTTGTACCAGCTCAATGTGTAAAGAATGTGATTCTTAATTTTGGAAGATACAAGGTTGCTTTCAAGAAGTGGTAAAACCTTTCGTATTCATGTAATTTACCTACAAATATCTTCATATGTAATTACTTACGAATATAACCATATGTAATTATCTATGGATATATATCCGTTGTATACTGACCGTAGGTAATTACATATGAATTTATGTATAGATAACATTCTCTAGGATACTTTATGTATAGATTTTTATTCGTAGGTAATATGTAGGTAATAATTACCTACAAATTATGTGAATTACCTACAAATTTTTATTGTAAGTAATGACATGTTTTCTTATAGTGCGAACTTTGGAAACATTAAGGGATGTTTGGTTTATATTTTGGTCATGTGTGAATTGTCATGTCTTTGGTGGTCACGCAAATTTAAAAATCTAGGTTGATGTCGAAAATTACTTACTTTGTTGTAGTAAAGAATGTACAAAATGTGGCAAGAGAAGCTTTCGATGATTTGACGTGATGACAACGACAGTGAGTGGTGAATAAGTAAAAATTATGTATGAAATTAATTTTTATTAAGTTAAATATATATGATATTATATTTATAATAAAAGAGATATGAATTAAATTTAAATATAAATAAAAAACTTATATAATATATATAATAATTTAATATATCTAACATGTTTTTTAATCTTTCTATCAACTAAAAGTGTGCTACATTATTTAAAATGATTAGAAATGATATATTTTGGTTGGATTAACGTGCAATGACACCAAAACTTCTTTTCTTAAATGGACATCAAAACCTCGCCCTTGTAAAAAATAATATACAAATCCCAAAACTGTCAATCGTGTTAAAATTACAATTTAATTTCCCAAGTCTTGTAGGAATCATGTAGTTTTCCTACATAAAATATAGGTTAACTGTGTCTTGAGATTAATTAAAATTGACTCAAGCAATACTTACAAAGACCTCACTCGCTAACTTGGTCTTCACGAGAATTAAATTGAAACCGAAATCTGAAATATAAGTCTTATCCCAACGAAGTAGACACAAAAAACCCTTGTTATGTCATGTCATTTTAAAGTATCCTTTCAGTAATTAAAGCAGGGCTGCTTGGCAGCAAACGATGAACATCCACAACTAAATCCAATTATAAACCTCTCAACTTTCTCACCAATCCAACCCTTTTTTCAAACAAATCCACTATTTTCGCTTTGACACCTTCTATTCAACGCGTTCATCTCTCACCAACTTCTAATCATATATATTAATACCTATTTTCCACACTTCTCTTTGACATGCCATCCGATCTCTCCCTTTATCCCACCTTCTTCCTTCACCTCTCTACCCTTCTTGGCTACTCAATAAGCCCAACATCACAAGCAAAAGAAACTAATCTTTTCTGCAACATATTGCACCACCCCAAGTTAAAAAAAGATCTCAAACGATGAACCATGGGTACATTGTTTATGATTTGGTTATGATCACTCTATCCTTGTGCCTCATAATTCTCGGTGTTGTCCTCTTTGTTGCATGCAAGAAGAAACCGGTTGAGAGTGAAGAAACTGTTGCTGTGAAGCACTGTGCTAGAGTGTACTCACTGATGGACATTGATGCTGTCACTGATAACTTCAACCACAGGAGAGTAGTGGGAAAGGGTCCTCTGGGAACCGTGTATGTTGGGGTGCAAGAGAATGGAGAGCTTGTGGCTGTGAAAAGGATCCATCCCGTGCTTGTGTTGAGCAACGCAGGGTTAGGATTCTCATCAGTGTTGAAATGGCTCTCTTCGGTGCAACATCCCAACATAGTTCCTATAATTGGATTCTCAGAAGCACCGGGTGAAAGAGTTATAGTGATGGAGTTTGGGCGCATGATGAGCTTGGAGTTCTGTTTGCAACAAAACGTTAATGGGGCATCACTTTTGGATTGGAACAAGAGGATCAGAATTGCAGCAGGAACAGCGAGAGGGCTTCAGTATTTGCATGAAGTGGCAACACCAAACATCGTACATGGGCGAGTCAAGTCTTCAAATGTTTTAATTGATGTCAACTTTTGTCCTAGGATTTGTGATTATGGTCTCAACTTTTTGGCAGCAGGAGAAAAGAGAGAGCTAGTAGGTTATGTGGATGATGAGTATTGGAATGAAAGAGGGGGTGGTGGAAGCAAGGAAAGTGATGTTTATGGTTTGGGAGTTGTATTGCTTGAGCTAATAAGTGGTAGAGGATGCAATGAAGGAATGATAGTAGAGTGGGGTTTGCCTTTGATAAAGGCATTGGGTTTTGGTGAAGTTTTGGATCCTAGGTTGGTAATTCCTTCTGACATGAAGAATGTAGTTAGATTAGCCAAAGTTGCTTCGGCTTGTGTTGGTAATTCAAGAAAGTGTAGACCTTCCATAGCACAAGTGGCTACTATTTTGAACAATTTGGAGATGGAAGTGTGCATTTCTGATCTGTAAAATACTTCACGATCAAGTCTAATACTGAATTTTATAGCTTCAATTTTGGACAATGCCCAAGGAGACACGTTACCCATATCAGAAATAAAATTGGTATACATTTCTTATTTGTAAGAAGATGAGAAAATATACTTTAAACATTTCTATACTCAATTCATACATTATTTTTCATTCTCCTATTATAAAAATCATCTCAGATAAGACTAAGGGTAGAACGAGACATTTACATTATTTATTAGAGGTTATAAGAAAAAATGTCATAAAAAGTAAATATTTTTATTTTTAGAAAAGAAAAAAATAAAAAGTAAAAAAAAAATAATATCAAATGAAAAAAATTTATTGTAAAATACAAGTTTTACTGACTTGAGACGCTAGTGTTTTGCCTATAAGTGAGGGACTTTGTACAGAAGCTATGGCAGGTTCACATATTGAAATAGAAAGTTGGACTATGGCTTCGTCATTTATGGTAATTTATGGTCCCCTTTGGAGTGAGGATTCTTTGTTCTAGCATTGAAATTCATTCCGCATTACTTGTATACATAATTTATTTTTAAGTGCATTTGAAAATAATATTGGAGTGCATAATTTGAAATACATTTTCGATTCAAAAATATATTTCAAAAATTTTAAATTATGTAATTTAAAATATATTTTTAGATTTGAGAATGTACTATAAATTTTATAATCTGAAATATTTTTTTTATGTAATTTTAAACATGTTTTTAAATTCTAGATGACTCAATCCAAAAAAATTTCCAAAATATGCATGAATGTTTGTAATCCATTAGTAATTTAGATTTTTCTCGCATACATCGTGTAGGTAGAGGAAGAAACAATGCAAGTGCTAAAATAGATTGCCTCAATTAGGCCCAATTTGTATAAACATTTAGTATAATTATCAAATATTTACAAGCCTATTCAAACTCAACTAGGGAAATTCTTTAGGCACCCCATACTTTATTCGTGCACTCGTGGAAAAAGGTCTAAATTCTGAAAAATATTTTAAATTCTGTAATTTGAAAATCTATTTAGATTATACGATCTGTAATTAAAAAGCGTAGTTTAAATTGTCCAATTCAAAAGTATATTATAATTTGAGTAATATAAAAATCTAATTTTTTTTATCTAAACATATATTAACATTTTTAAATTTACAAATATATTTCAAATTATATTAATAATTATTAATAAAAATAACCATTTTTTATGACTTAAAAATAAAAATACGTTATTTTAATATTAAATAATATAATATTTTCTTTAATATGATTTTTATTTTTTTATAAAAAAGTAATTAATTGATATGGAAATATTTTAGAAAAACACATACGAACACTTAGTGACTAAATCTTACATGATAGGAATGAAGATGAAATAAAAAAATTATATTCATTAAGTGTTTGAATGAGTTTTTATTAAATTTTATATTCATTAAGTATTTGAATGAATTTTTATTTTGAGAATGAAAATGAAACAGTGAAAACAGTTTCCATCCCACCATGTAGCCATCTCTAGTTAGGTTAGATTTAATATTTTATGTTAATTTTTTACGTAATACATTTTGTGTCCGATTGGAACATTTCAAATATCTCTTTTAAAATTGTATATTCTTTAACAAAAAGTCCGTCCAATGAAAAAAAGAAGATTGAATTGGATTTGGTGAATCTAGTTGAATATATAATCCACAAATTTATAAGAAAAAACATTTAATATCATAAAATCTATATTAAAAATTTATATTCGGACCTAAGCAGGGAAGGGAGAATCGCTACAGGTAAAAACATTTTCTGGGAAAAAAATTACTACAAAACTCAAATAAACTTCATAATAATAACAATAATAAATAGGGTTATTATTATTGTCTAACCATTAACAGAATAAGTAAACAATCTTTGTCCCATTGTATTTTTTTTTTTAATTTTGTTACATTAAGTTTTAACTTTTTTTATTTGATACTTTACATTTTAGAACGGTTTATTTTACTACTTTTTAATTAAAAAAGTGACTGACGTGTTGATTGTTCTATTTAACGTTTTAATTGAAAATAGCTAAAAGAAACTTATTTAAAAGTATAAAATATCTGAAAGTAAATATTTTTAAATTGGATAAATGATTGAACTGTAGTTAATAGTATTTTTGAAGCAAAAGTCTTAAAAGTCTTGCATTCACACTGAATAATTGCGTCTTAGTTGTCGTTATACGAACGTGGTCCAATTGATATTTTCTCTCGGAAAATGACACTCAATGAAAGCGAATTCCCTACTGTAAAATCAATATTCCCTTAATTAGTAAGGGTACTAATAAGAGAAATAATATTTTCACATATATACAAATATTTTATATTTATTTAAAATTATCTTCTTCTTATTTTATATTTTTTTAAAATATAAAAATTTAAATGATTATTTTATTTTTATGATATATGTCAAATAAATATAAGTATGTGTTATTTTATTATTATTTATAAAAGAATAAACATTGGAAATTTCACGATGATAAGATAAGTATGTAACATAAGAAAAAAAAATTAAATACTATGGCTGTTGGTCCTTTGGAAACCCTTTCTTACACCACATATAAAACCGTACATATGGTCAACATCTTTTCTTTTGGATTATTGATAGCTTCTGAGCATGCATGCATGGACGAATTTGAGCTTACAAATTATCTTTTTAGTGTTTTTTTTCAATCAAAAAGTAAATGAAAGTGAAGAAGGATGGTCACAAACAGAACATTAATATTTTTAAGTATCATTAGAGCAAGAAAACATGAGAGATAATCTTTAACAAGAGTTCAAAGAAGATTCAAAGTTGAGAACGATAAAACTTCAGTCTCTTAAAAGAGATTTTGAGAATGGAAGAATGAATAAAAATCAAAGTTTGAATGAATACTTAAATTAATTGTCTAAATTGGTGAATTAAATGAATTTCCATGAAAATACAATGATGTTGATAATTTTTTTATTAGTTTGACTGAATATATAATTTGATCCTATGTTGATTGATATAGAAGAAACTAAGTTTTGTGAACCATAACTTTTCAAGGATTGATGGGGTAACTTAGATCATACGAACAAATAGTCTTCTCATGTTGAAAAATAGATATCTCAATATAAAGTCATAGTATCATTCCAAAAGGATGAACAAAACAAATATTGTTGAGTCTTCTAGGAGTGACAAATTTTATGTGTAATCTGTTAGAAGAACAATTATGAAGGGAAATATTTTTGGAATAAAGACAAACCAATGTTGTAATTGCAAAATGGTTTGAACATGTTGAAAAATATTGTCACTTTTAAATAATCAATATAATAATCATATTTGTTGAACATAATACGATGCACAGAACTTGTTATTTGCTAACTAAAATACAATTCAAGGACATAAAAACTTATGATAATTCATAATGGTTGTAGCAATCATATGAATTACTTAATATATATAAACTTTTGTTAACAAATATTCTATACATTTGATTCAAAATTCAAAATTCAAACTAAGCATATTCACTAGTAAAAAAGCGTATTTTAACTCGCACATGCCGAAGCGTATCAAAACGCGGTGGTAATATCGCAATTTTAACCATCTTATATGTCTCGGTTATTGATGAACCGATGCCTAAAAACAATAATGCCTTGATTGTTTGAGTGACCGAGGCATATAACCCTTTCTGGGTGGACCGAACAACCTTGCTTAATTGTAAAACCGAGGCAGTAGTTGACCGAACGGTCTCGGTTGAGCACCTAATCGAGGCATTTAGTATTGTACAGACTGTACAGACCAAACGACCTCGCTTGTTTGCAGAACCGAGGCAATAGTTGACCGAACGACCTCGGTTGAGCGCCTAACCGAGGCCTTTAGTCCTGTCATCCCTGCAAATCCCTCTGCTACCACTGTAATGTATAGATTGAAGAGACCGAACAACCTCTCTACTACTAACGTACAGACTGAACAGACCGAACGACCTCGTTTGTTTGCAGAACCGAGGCAGTAGTTGACCGAACAGCCTCAGTTGAGCGCCTAACTGAGGCGTATAGGTTTAAATTATTTATAAAAATGCCATTCACTGAAACTATTATGCATCGGTTGACCGAACGACCGAGGTAGTAGAGCATTTCTAGCACTACACCTCCACTTTTTCGAACAGTTTTCTTCACGCGATCTTTCTTCTTCCTCTAAGCAAACACTATTCTCCAGCACTGCCCACTACTCGCGCCTCCCCCTCCGCGTTCGTCGCGCCTCCTTCATCGTTCTCGCCCCGCCTCCGTGGTCGTTGTCGGACCGCCTCCTTCGCTCCTCCCTCGCGAGGACTCGCTCATATCTCGCGGTTCTACTGGCCTTGTACCTTTGTCGCTCCGTTGCCGTGGGTCGTCGCCACCGACGTTCATTCCTGCCACCTCCGTTGTTGTCGCGTCATTGGTGTCGTCGGTGCTTCCATCTCGCTGCCTGCATTTCGTGAACGAAGCATCCACCTCCATTTCTTTTTAGGCTGCCTGCATTGCTCTCTAGCCTGCACCACTACCGCCGTCGCCACTGCCAGGTGCACCACTGTCGTGGTTGGGACCGTTCTTCATCTGCCATTGGTGCTGCTGTTCTTGTTGGCCTAGTATTGTTGCGATATTGGGGTTAAAGTTCAGATTGAGAATCTTAGGGTTTTGAGTTTGGGGAATTTCTTTTTGAGGATCCGTTCGCGCTATTCTAGTCCATGAGGGTTGTTGATGGTTGCTCCAATTGGAGAAGAAGACTTTGCGTGGTAGCCTGTGGTGGTCCAGTAAAGGTGGCATGGTTTTTGGGTGGTGGTTCGATGTGAGAATGAAGTGTTGAAGATTGATGGGCACTTGTTATCAAGCTTCTCGATAGTGCAAGCGAAAAAGCAACCTAGATGGTGGACGCAGGTCACAACCAATCGGTCTCACGAGAGGCGGAAAAGGTGGACACAGGTAACAACCGATCGGTCTCGCAAGAGGCAGAAAAGCTGGCAAAACCGAACGTTAAAAAAATAAAATAAAAAATACTCTACTGTCTCGGTTAAGGTCCCAACCGAGGCAGTAGAGTCTAAGATACTGCCTCGGTTAAGAAGGAACCGAGGCGAAAACCTACCCCTTTTTGACTCGGTTCAGAACTGAGGCATAAAGCTTATCCGTTTTTACCTTGCCTATATATGCATCGGTTGCAGAACTGGTGCCTATAAGCAAAAATAACCGATGTCATTTCCCTTGATTGCACATGTGATTGGAGTAAAGATAAAGGAAACATTAGAGTTAAAAGAAATAAGGGAGTAAGATAATTTATAGTGCAACATTTTTTTATTAAGAAAATGATAAATAACCACTATACAAAAAAGTTTTTTATACCAATTAAAAAAGATTTTTTTATCGATTTTTGAGCAAGTATAAAAACATATGGTATAAAATTTTTTCAACCTTTTATACCGGTTTCAGAGTCGGCATAGAAACAAACTTTTTATATATATCGGTTCCGCCCCCAAAAAAGGTAAAAATACTGATTTTACACTTGATATTTTTTCGAACAGGTATAAAGAAACTCATTTTACATTTAAAAAAAATATTATTTTTATACTTGGTGCTAGTAATAGGTATAAGAAGTCTCAATTTTTTATACCTATTGATTTGTTTTTGTTACTATCCATATCTAGGTTGCAGAAAATTCAATATTAGAAAATAGTATAAATAATCAATAACGAGCAAAATAATCAACATTATTTGTATTATTAAAACATCAAAATAATTCCTGCATTCAATGTCATATTTACCTAACAAGGTTCCTAAATATATTTAGTTAACATAGTTACACATAAAATAGTTCGTAAACTCAAAATCTATTATTGAATACATCGAATCATCTACAAACATTTTAAAGAAATGCAACCCAATGCTCCCGAACATCTTTTATGACATATTGCTCCTTTAGAGACATATCATTAAGTATCTACACAATGAGATGTTACTTATAAAATGTTTACGTTACCAAATTTCATGAGTCAACTATTAAGATGTTTAAAGAATAATTCTGATGTATTATTTTAAAGAGTAGTGTACCATGTATATACATATAAGGATCCTATAATTCTTCATCTATTAAAGTAATGACAAGTGCACAAATTTGCACAAAATATAATAATATCTAAATTATAACTAACACAATATTTGATTACCTAATATCCGTTAATAGAATATTTGACATATCTTAACATCAACGATATTTGTGGATATACTTTTCTGAACGTGTCTCATGACATAATATCTATACTTAAAGCTCCCCTGTTGACATTAACACTATAAGTTAAAGTTTGTAAAGTATCATAATTGTATTTAGGTTATTACAATCAAACTTCCGGATATAATTTATCAACCTCTGAAATCAGTAAAGTCCATTTATCAAAATTTGATAAGCCCTTAAAAATAACTTCTTGAAGATCGTGATTGACATCAATACCTTAAAAAAAAACAATGAAATAATTGACAATCCCAACTCGTGTAATTGTTACTAACTTTTTGTGTTGAAAAGATGGATGAGATTACACTTTTTAACAACCTTCATACATGTAAAAACTTATCAAGGAGCTTTATTGTCATATAAGTACATATGTGTAATCTTACATTTCTTATTCAGGTATGTACCAAATAAAACTGAAACCATTGCTCTTTTATTAATTTGTGGAATCAACACGTCTATGTTGGTTATATGGCTTTCAAGTAATTAACAATATAAAATTGGAAGTAAATAGTGAAATAAACATGCATAAAGAATTGTTGTATGTATATATATTATTATTCAGTTTCCTTCCAATTGCATGCTTCTCAACTCGACCACACAATACTTTTAGATTTGTGTATACATAAACTCACAACTAATTGTTGGTGCTTGGTTGTGTTCTTTAGTTGTCGTGGTAACGACGAGATTTTTGCAAGGGAGAACTCGCGATGTGTATATATGTGAAAGGGTGGTGCATCCTCTTTCTGTTTCGATCTATGCTAGGTAACTACGGTGGCGCGAAGTGATGAAGGAAAGAAGCTGCTTCAGTGTTCAGGTTCACAATGGAGTGGTGTTTGGGCAATGGTGATGCGTTGAACATTAGTGTCACGAGGTGATTCGATGATGGGTTCATTGTTTGAAATAGTTTTTTTATACATGTTTTACATTTAACCTATATAAAAGGTGTTAGTTTTATACAAGTTCTAGAACTGTCCATGCTTCTATACCAATTTTAAAACTGGTATAAAAAGTTTTTTTAATCGGTATATAAAATCTTTTTTCTATGTGAGAGGATGGTGTCACATGTGTAGGTCAATAAATCATCTCCTAAGATTTCAAGATGGACGAGCTTGGTTCTCTTAAATACATCTTCCTTCCTTTAAAGCATGTTTTAGGATTAATGTTCTTGATTCTAATTTGCTTCATTTATTATCCTTTTTCTAATTTGAACTAGAAGGTTCGCTTACAAAAGATTGGTATAATCAAAGAACACGCCTTTTTTTATGATCATTCTCTTGCTAATGCATGAACTTTAAACATAACCTTTTGTTTAACCATACAATTCATGCTTTACTCTTTAATCTTTCATGCATTGAGATAATTAACTCCTTAAACTTTCATAAAAGCGTATTTATCTAAAGTAACATAGATAATATGAAAAGGTAACGTGAAGCATATACAAATCAGAGTCTTTTATGAATGCTACATGGAGCTGTACGAGTAAATTTCATCTTGTGAATCCAATTTGAACACGAAAACAGTACATAATACTTTAAAATATAACGTTAATGTATTTATATAATTTATTGAGAGAGTTCATTATATATATATATATATATATATATATATATATATATATATATATATATATATATATATATATATATAGAAAATGGAAACGTGTAGCTTAGGGCAAATCGCATGTCAACGTGGTGCTTCTACGTTCGTATCCATGCCATGGCACATATCACGTTTTGGTATGTTTTTTTCCTTCTTTTTCTCACTACCTCTTTCTCCAAACAAACAACCCTTATCTACAGTAACTGAAAGGCAACTGAACATTTTTCACACCTCAAAGTCACCATGCCCTCATATCTGGAAAAAACAACATTACCAAAAAGCCATAAAACCCTAAATCCAGACGTTGAAGTTTTCATAAAAAAACAAATACGAGCTGAGCTGAAGCTTAATGCCCAAGTTTCGTGTTACGTAGCTTCTTTGAGAAGCTGAAAAAGACGTGTCGGGTTATATATAAAAATATCAACTTACAATTCTAAGTGAATAGTTATATATGTTATGCCAATATGTCTTGGTACTTCGATACTCAACCATTGGGTTTCATCATTCCACGTCACATAAATTTCAAAGTTAATTGACAAAAACGCCGCAACAAGGTGTGGCATCATGAAAATGTTCAACAACTTAAGCAGCAAGCGTCACACACCGCATTAGCATCGCTTGAATTAATTTTTTAAATAATAATATGCTTAGCTGATTCTGATATTCATTAACCCATATCAGATCAACAGAATCACGTAGAAAAAAACATGAAGGTTCATACTAAGTGAGAAGTTTGAATAATACTAATTATAATACTCTATGCGCTCGAATGTGAATGAGAAAACAGAGAAAGAGAAAGTTCGTTATACTTGAGAAAGTCTACGTGGAGAAAGGGGATAAAAGGGTATATACACTATATATACAGCAGTTTTGTTGGTTGTTGCAAAGATGTATACATTAATCATAAACGTATATATTGTTCGTGTTACATTCTTTGTCGGTTCGTATGTAGATGTCTGATATGTCTGTGAATTTTATAAAGCTTTAAGGACACTCTAATTTGACACTGCAGCTGAACTCCTAATAACACGCACACATGTTCTTGCTAAAAAGGTGAAACGTCCTACGAAGAATCAGGTTGCCCCATCTCCACTCTTACCCACCACCGTTTTCTACCTTTTTATTTTTCTTTCTCCTATTTAGTTTTCTCATTGTTCACACAATTATAGTTAATTTTCTTTCCTTAGCCAGTGTAATTAATCTTTCATGTATAACAATAGTAACTTTTTAACTCACTAAGACAAGAGTTAAAGCTCATAATTTAGTCCCTGATCCAAACGTATATACGGGCACAAGCAAACTTGGCGTCCAAGCATCCTTTTCTATATGTAGAACCCACTTTTGAGTCCCACCTTTCTTTTATCGGTTATACCCTTTGCTCCCCCTCTCTCTCTCTCTCTCAAGAAGTTGGTACAGTGCAAACAGTTTGGAAAACCAAACCTAGCTCAATTATACATAGAGAATACATGTAGGAGAAGCAAAAGTGGGATACCAATAGAATTGATTTTCTCCCTACCAAAAACAAGAGGTGAATCGGGAAAAACTTGTCTCGAAAGAGACAAGGGTATATGAGCTTTATCTTTTCCTTTTTGTGTTGCTCATTCTCTGCTATTCTTTTTGTGTTTACTTTTTCTTTCTTGGTTATATTATTAGGGAGGTGATTTGTAAGGAGGTGTGAAGGAAATCAAGGATCTGTTTTTGGATATATGGGCATATAGGAGAAAGAGATGACATGGTGCAATGACTCAGATGAGGAGAGGGGAATTGAACTGGTTGCGCCCACTGTTACTCCTGCAACTAACAACACTCTTGTTACTGACACAAAACAAACCGAAAATCGCACCATAACTTGCCCCTCATGTGGCCATAACATTGAATTCCAAGATCAGGTACTGAAGAAGAGGTTTTGATCTTATCATTCACCATCATATGTGCTGTGTTTTTTATTTTATAAAACCTTGCCTGTTTTGTTTTTGGTGAAGAAAACTTGCCTTTGTTTATGCTACAAACTTTAATTTATTGTTATTATTAATGTCTTTGGGCTGCATATGAATCAATAGACAGGAATCAATGACTTGCCGGGGTTACCATCTGGTGTGAAATTTGATCCGAATGACCAAGAGATATTAGAGCATTTGGAAGCAAAGGTACTTTCTGATGTTCCCAAGCTCCATCCCCTCATTGATGAGTTCATACCAACGCTTGAAGGGGAGAACGGGATCTGTTACACACACCCAGAAAAGCTTCCAGGTGTTTGATATTTTTATTTTGCTTTCTACTTTTTTTGTTTATTTTGCCGTGTGTTTGATGCTTCTAGTTATAAGCTTTCATTTAGTTTTTTCCTCTATCATATCTATAGTAATTTCCCTAATTTTTCTCGTCTCATCATCTCTATCTTCTCTTCACCATAATCTACCATAAAATAGGGTAAAAGTTTACAATTTTTCGGATGGTTTGTGACAAAAGTTGTGGTTACGGTTAGGATGGAATTCATTTGTGATTCCTCGTAACCAATAAATACGGTTAAAGTAACTCCAAAAGCCTTGATATACGCGGTTGCCTACGGTTTCAAACCACGGTGTAGAGGTTTGATGCATATTTAGTGTTGTTTTATCATTCATGAAATAAGGTTCTAGTGATGAAAATAAGTTTGCTAGAAAAAAAAAGAAGCTTAGGTTGATGGAGAAAGCATGCCAATTCGTTTATACTCCACTAATTATGCAGAAATCTGCTTATTATTGTTGAAATTCTATGCTTGTCATGGAAGATATTCTAAAAGTAATATATATAGGAGGCTATTTTCGTGAAAATTAGGGGCGAAAATGAACAGATACCCTTGAATAAGATACTTTACCAGTCGACTAAAAAACTATTTCTGCCTTTGCTTTTCTTGAATTTATAACGTAGCAATACAAAATTTCACTCTTTAGGAGTATATATGTGTCAGTCTTTTTTCTTCGAAGAAATCGAGAACAAATGGGAGGAGTAAACCAAATCTGTAAACCAACTTCTTCAAGTATGTCACAAGGAAAAATAATTTATTTGTGTTGTCAATGACCACCAAACTCAATGGTGGCATCTCATCTTACATTACCCAAGTGGCATAAGTGAATGTATATATTCTTTTCTTAAATTCAATACTTCTAGAAAAAAAAATGCTAGCAATTGATACGCTCATTGATGTTTCTTTCCAACATATTCTTTATTTATTGGGTGAGTTTCTATTAGGCTTACCAGATAAATAAATAGATAATAAGACCTATTTGGAACTGATTAAATGTAACTAACACCCTTTAATTTCTTATTGTTAATTTTTAATGCTATAGTGTACTTTTTTAATTTGGGGATAAGGGACAAGAAAGGGAAACAATTTATTTTGATTAATGACTTGATGATGTTAATAAAGACAAGAAGTAAAAGAAAAAAGAAAAACCAAGTCGTGGAGAAGTAACTTAGCTTTTCATATCTTCACCAAAAAGCCATATTATATGTCCTCAATCTAAAGATTGCAATCCCCATGCATTATATATGCTCATGCACGTGGAAGAACGATTTTGGGATTGGTAACACCACCTTTTCTTACACTCACAACGAGTCTATTACGTACGCTCTCCATTATGTTGTCCTTAATTACCTTATCTTTCCCTATTGATATATCCTCAAATTAAATTGTAAGGTTGTTTTGCGTTCCTGGTTTGAATCTGTTATGTTTGTCGTTATGCATAAATCTCATATACGTGCAAATACAAGATAAATGAAACATATACATTCCATGAAGAGTTGCAGGTGTAAGCAAAGATGGACAGATCCGGCATTTCTTTCATAGGCCGTCGAAAGCATACACAACCGGAACAAGGAAGAGAAGAAAGGTTCACACTGATGAAGAGGGAAGCGAGACAAGGTGGCACAAAACAGGAAAAACCAGACCAGTTTTTGTCGGTGGTTCTGTGAAGGGTTTCAAGAAAATACTGGTCCTGTACACCAACTACGGGAGGCAAAAGAAGCCGGAGAAGACGAACTGGGTGATGCATCAGTACCATCTTGGCAGCAATGAAGAAGAGAAAGATGGAGAATTAGTGGTTTCAAAGGTGTTCTACCAAACACAGCCTCGACAATGTGGTACTTCGATCATAAAGCAGGATCTGTACGATGAAGAAAGATTGACTAACCAGAGTGTTGTCGATGATGATAATATAGTACCTAGAAGTGCAACTCTAATGGACTACTACAACAACCCTTCTTTCATAAATTATGAGCATGTGGGTGGTCGCAATAATAGGGAAACTTCACCTCAACTTATTCCAAATTTGGTTATGCAAGGTGATAGCTCTTCTTTCATTCGCTTAGCAATGGATGCCACCAAAGCCAGGCTGAACACAAAATAGCTTTCTCAGAAACTTTCTTGCTAGATAATATAATTGATATGTTGATGCTTTTTTTATTATATATAATGTATTTATTCTATACATATTTCGAGAAGGATAAACCATTTGACCCTGGTTTGACTCTTGTTTTACTATAAGTTTAATGTACAGGTAATTAAACTTGTAAAACCGTTCAATTGTATTTTTCTATGTCAAACTATTACTGTTTTATAATGCTTTTAAACCTTTTTCTCCTTCTCTATTTCCAATAACTACTTAGGTTGATGGATATCAGGTTAATAATCTAAGTTCATTTTTTATAATCTAAGTTGAAATATGAGTCTAAATCTTAGATTAAATACAAATAAGAAGCTGAAAACTTATTAATCACTTGTCTTATAAAGTTTTTATAAACAATGGAACCAATATCTTATGTAATTGAGATTTATGTAATTGAGATTAGATCTCATTTGATATTGTGTCCTTATATAAATCTTTTATAAACTCAAGTCTCTTATCTCAAATAACTACTATTATCATTTGATAATTATAATTTCAAAGTTTTTTTGTCGGACTATGTATTCGGATATCTTTTCGGATTAAACAACTTAGAAGTGAAATATTGAAATATGCTTTTTGGTATCGACAATAAGTTACGCATTAAATAATTCATAAGATTAAGTTAAACATACAATTTTGTATGGCGTACTGTGAAATCCATCAATTTGGATTATTTATTCTACACTAAGGGTGTTCCTTCCACCACCACCAAACCCTCCCTACACTTTTCGACAACTTTTTTAATTACAAAAGTACTTTTTTGTCATCGCCTTTACCATCACCGTCAACGTCGCCACCATTCATAGAAATCTCTTCTCCTCCACCTACCGTATCTCTGCCGAAAAAATCTCCTTCGTCGACACCGGAGAATTTTCCTCCTCCACCAACGTCGGTTCATTCTACTTCTACTTCTCCTTCTATTTCTCCACCACCTATACCCCTTCTACTTCTCCACCACCTACCACTTCTACTTCTTCATCACCTTTTTAAAAATCTTTAAGGAAAAGAACCCAAAAACATACTTGTTGTTATCATGTCTAATGATTTTGGTGTGATAAAGTGCATATATGCATTACTTTGTAGAGGAGCTTGGTTTTGGTGTGATAAAAACGGAAGTAAAAAAATATTACAGATGTAAGTATCAGCGAATGTCAACATTCGTTTATTGGAAGACAAAACAGGAATGAGGAAATGCTGGAAGCAGTCCCTTGTGGTCCGTGGTGGTGTAGGGAACAACTGCCACTATATATAATCCGTTCATCGAGTGTTAATATGGATTATGAAAATGTAACATTATAAATTGTACAATCAATAGTTTTAGTGTATATTTCTTTTCTATTTGGATTACTTAATATAAATATTTATTTTAATTTTTTAGCTTAGTTAATAATTTAGTTATTATATTTAAGTTTATGATTTACTTTTATTAATGGAGTTTTTTAATTTCTTTTATTAAATTTGACTTCAATATTGTTTGAAAGTTTTCATATTAAAATCTAATTTATTTTGTTTTGAAATTTATTTAGATTTTTTCTTTATTTTTTTATTAGAGTATATATTCCATCATTTTTCTTTTCAAAATATATTTCAAGATCGTATAATCTAAATATATTTTTGGATTTAAAAATATCTTTCAAAATATACACTTCAGAGTACTTTTTCTAAACACATGCTAGATTACACAATTTGAAAATTATTTTTAGATTCAAAAATTGTAAGACCTATATAGAGTATTAGATGTAGTAGAGTGTTTTAAATAATGATATTTCATTATTTTTATTTCAAAAAATATCAACACTATAAATAGAACTTTCTAATAAGGAGTTTCATTATCTAAGAAGCTTTATTTCTCTAAAACTTTATTCTTTAAAATTTTCTATGCCTTCTCTCTAGAAATTTTAACTCCATACTCATATATCGGATGATCAGAGACCGCCTGAGGGTTCTTTTAGGCGAGATCTTCATTTATAGCCAATTGATTTCAGCTATAGAGTAAGTTGGTTTCTACCCTTCTTCTTTAAATTTTGGTGTCTTTGCATGTAGGGGTTTTCTTCACATTTTTGGGTTTGAGTCTTCTTTAAGACTCTCTCTTGATCAGTGGTATTGAGGGTATACTCTGATCAAATTGTCATAAATTTTAGGAGCAAATAGAGATCTTGGAGCCATAGGTGGAATTTTAGAGTTCTTAGAATCGTCGGAGCATCAATCAAGTAAGGAAGCTAGTTTATTTGGTTTGGATTTAGTATGCATGTAATATTTGATGTTTGTATAATGATGTGATGATTAATTTGTGAAGTTTAGTTAAATCATGAAATTTGGTAAGTTGGGTGCTTAAAAAGGGTGGTGTGTAGTTGGTTTGTCGATGTAAAAAGTTGTTTATTGATGAATTTAATAGTGTAGATTTAGTGATTTTAAGCTGATATATTTTTACTAAACTTGGGTTTGGAATAAATTAGAAGAAGGGTGAGTTTGGGCATAAAAATGGGAGTTTTGACGGGTTAAATTTTAAGATCATGGCTTTGGGGAAAGCCTGGAGTTTTGGGAACTGTCTTGGTGCAATTTAGGGCTTAGTTGGTCTCTTATTGTACCAAAAATCTAGTAGATCTTCTAGTAAGGAGTCATCTGGTGTGGAGTCATCTGGTAAGGAGTCGTTTAGTGAGGAGTCGTTTGATAAGGCGTTGATAATGTTGTCGTTGACATGCTCAAATTGTTACCAATGAGGAGCATTGGTATCTTGAAAGCTACTGTAAAGTTTTGATGATGATAAAAGCTGAAGAATTGAAGACTCTAAATGCATCTTTGTTAAACGCATTTTGTAGAAACAAATGTATAGGATAAAATGTAATGATGTAAAAACTCTTAGAAGTTTTCGTATGTAGTGAGTCATTGCACAAATAATCGATTATCAAGAGGTATAATCGATTATCACGAGCCAGTTTAGAAGAGAGTTGCTTGCGCAAATAATCGATTATTACACAGAATAATCGATTATCACTGTTTCATTTAATTTTGTCCAAGTCTCTGGAATAATCGATTATTACTCAGGATAATCGATTATCACCATTTTGAAAACCCCATAACGGACACAAATAATCGATTATCACTTATGATAATCGATTATCACTTATGATAATCGATTATCACTTATGATAATCGATTATCACTTATGATAATCGATTATCACTTATGATAATCGATTATCACTTATGATAATCGATTATCAGTGGTAGTTGGGAGATGTCTTTTCAGTTTTTGACCCTGCACGAAACTAGGCTTATAAATAGAAGTCTTCACAACTCTTTGAAGTAACTTTTCAATTGAGAGTATTAGAGCTTTGTGCCTAAGGGAAGCTCTCTGTGAGTGAAAAGGATCTATGCCATTTTGAGAATACAGTTTGTCTGAGGAAGTTCTCAAAGTGATAGAGTGCTCTTGTCTGGTCTTGTGAATAGGAGAAGCTCGCGTTTTGTGTGTCAAAGGTCGGAGCGGTTCTCTTCAAGTTGGCTGAGCAGGTTCTTCCGTTCGTTTGTCGAAGGAAGGTGTTTTCTATTCTTTGCTTATTTTGGTTATCTGATTGTAATCTGTAAACCATATTTTAGTGAAAAAAGGTTAATCACTATTCATAGTGATTAACGACTCGACGTATAATCTTTTGATTCGAACCAGGATAAAAATTCTGTGTTGATTTTCTTGATCCCTAAACTCTTAGCACATCATCAACTGTTCGATAAAAGTTCGTTAAGAAAATTAATTTTTGAAACCAACTATTTTAACTTGTGTTGTGATCGTTACACGCTTTCCGCTATCTATATTTTATTCCGCTGCGCGACTCTATAACGGTACCGATTGTTCCTACACAAATTAATACTACTAAATTATAACAACCTCGGTATTGCTAAGATAATAGCCAACAAAACAGAAAGGGTAAATTTAACACTAAGTCATCTCCTAACGAACATGAAATTGATTATTAACAAATTAATTTTTATCAAAACTATATACAAAAGTGTTAGTAAAATAATAAAGAAGATAAAGATAAAGAAAAGATTAAAGAACGAAGTAAAAAAAGATAGAACAAAATAACAAAAGATAGAAAGAAAAAAATTTCACTACTGCAAAAACAGCGTATAACGTCACACGTTCAATGTCCAACAACGAAATAACCAACGTTAAAAATGACCGGTGACATTTTTGTAAATAAATGAAATTGTAGAACGTCGAAGCCCCATTCAATTCGACGTTCTATGATGGTAATTATTTAAACCAGTGTGTCATTCTCTTTCTTCTTTCTTTTAAACCACCAATAGTACGTCGAATCCTGTAGGGGTTCGACGTAATATTTGTCCGTCAGAAGCCAAAGAGTCACCCTTTTTAATTATTTTTTTTATTTTAAACAACAACTAATACGTCGAGTTCTGTAACGGCTTCGACGATTATTTGTTAACCAGAAGCCAAAAAGTAACCGCTTTTTAATTCTTTTTTTCTTTTTTCTTTTAAACCACATATAAGACGTCGAATTTTGTAGGAGCTTCGACATATTATTTGTCAGCCAAAAGTTTCCCTTTTTTAATTTGAGTGGGAGATTGAAAATTCATTCACTTTATCTTAGCGCGTGAGACCCTCTTCTTTTTTCAAACTTTTCTCGAACGAAGTTTGACGACCATCATATGTAATCTTTCTTTCATTTGATACAAATGCATGTTAATTAATTACTTTATGTATAATTTTTGTTTGTTTTGACCGATTATTTTCGTGTTCTTGTCCTTCATAAGCGCATTCTACTTTCTCTCTCACTTTGTTGGTGTTCTCACTCTTAACCAAAGTACATTCTTAATTAAAAACATTAATCATAGTAAATTTAACCAATGTACATTCACAATTAAATATTATTATGTCTAATCATGTATATTCTCTTACCTCTATATCAAGTAAAAAGCTAATTAACCAAAGTACATTCTTGATTAATTCTTGTTAAAGTTTTAACCACTAATCAAACTACATTCTCAATTATTGCAAAATTTCATTCAATCACATGAAAGTTTCTAACTTTAATCAAAGTAAATTCTCAATTAAAAATAAAAACTCTTGGACTCATACATTGATATGTTATGTAGATTTAACACCATGTGAACTTGATATAATGTAAAAATCATTACTTTTACTTTATTAAGAAGTAAAAGACATAGATAAAAATAAATCACAACAAGAATAAACAAATTTATTCATCTAAACTCAGAATCCAAGTAAGAAATTACAGCAGAATCAACTAGCACGACATGAAATGTAAAAATAATATGAAAAGATAAGAAGAGGGGGTGGAAAACATGAGAGAAGAGAGGGTGGACGAAATTTGAACCCCCAAAGGGTTCCTCGGCTCCGTTAATGTGTTTGTCTAAGTCTCTTTATATAGAAATTGGATTGAGCTTTGTTTCAACTTTTTTGTTGTTGTAATCCTCTTTATGATAATGTAATCTCCTCCAATTATGTTCTAAATAATCCAATATCTTCAAAATATATTTGATTATTGTGGAGATATAAAATTATTTGAGAAGATATATGCTAGATTAAAAAAAATTGGTAAATATTATCTTTTGATATTTATTGATATAGTTAAATAAGGTAATTTACAATATCAAATTAAATATCTTAATATATTTTTCTCAAATTATTTTAATCATAAACATTTATCAATTATCAAAGCCCTTTTAGTAGAAAAAAATAAAGAAAACCATAAGATCCAATTTTTGTTGCATCTTTCCTCTTATTGGTTTAACCAAATTTCTTCACTTTTTCATACTATACTTGGATTGACTCCTTGTGGTCTTGATTATTTGTCATTCTTGGATTTATTTTTAAGGTATCATGAAAATTGAATCAATTATTTTCACACCTTAATGAGCTTAACTTAGCTGCAGCTACACTAACATACATCAAAATATCCAAAGAACATTTATGCAACTAAAAAGCTATTTTTAACATGTTTTTGTATCTCATGCTAAATAAACCCAATTATAACAAATCCTAATTAAAATATTTTATTAAAGTACAAAAACCAATTAAGAATCCAATATTAAAGGTTAAATGAAGGCATAAATATGCACTCATCAGGAGTCGTCTAATAAGGAGTTGTAGGGTGATATGAGTTGTCTAGTAAATGACTATGTGGTTTAGGATCTCAACTTCAGGGTTATGGATATCAGTTTTGGACATTCTTTAGGTCATTTTGGAGGTTTTGGTCCCTTCCGAAGCTATTGGTGAGGGTTTCCAAGCTGTTTTCCTTATCTAATGTGTGTATCAAGCTACTATGAAGAAAATTGTGTTATTGTGTGATTATTATTTCCACACTATTATAAATGATTTTTTTATATACTTGAAATACTTTGAGTATGTGATGATAATGATAATTTTATAGGGTGATTAATTGAGATGTGTATATGTATATTTATGGTTAGTGAACATGTTTATGTGTATGATTATGGTTAATGAATATGATGACGATGATGAGTATGTTTGTGATCACTTGATGGATTTTTTTTATCCTTTGATGGAGATTTAGTAGTTTCATGTGTTTGTATGTGATGTTTATATGATGTTATCTCTCTGAATGAAAATTTGTGGAAAAGAGTTCCAAGGAAGAACTTCTTATTGATGGTTACCAAGTATTGTGTGTATGAATGTATGGAGCTAAGTAGTGGAGTTTATCCTGACACTCTAATAATCATCCATTCTTAAGTAGAAAGGGGGTGATGTATGTGGTGAAAGTAGTAGGAGGTCCTCATGTAGGGGCTTTACCTTAGTCAAAGACGGTGTCTAGGGGCTTTACCTTGGCCAAAGACATTACTAAAGGACTAACCTTGTATAGTAGCTTGGGGTGGGCCAGTAGTATCACCACTATAAGTGCATAAACTACCATAGTTCAACATTCATACTATATTCGGATGAATCAAGTCTAGGTTTTTTAAATGAATAGGATGTGTGATTAATTGGATTGGAATTATGTTTTGTGTTGATGTAATAATTGTTCTAGAATAATTCTGTTTACACTAATTTACCCTGCTTGTTTTATTTGTGCTTGTATTGTATGGTTTGTTTGTACATCGTCTATGATCATTTGATGGAGCAAGCATTGGACAGAGGAATAACATATGTTTAGTTATTCTAGACTAGTTGTTTGTAAATAGTTTTGATCTTAGTATTTTGTATATAAAGTTTGTTTTTATGGTTATGTTAGATGACTGTAAATTAACTTTATATTCTTGTCTGTTAATTGATCTACTTTATTAACTATGTGATGATCCCTCTATAATTTTAATACTATATTTCTAGGATGACATAGAAATACATTCTGAAATGTTATTATATAAAATACATATTGAATTGTGTAATTTAAAAAATATTTTGGTATCTAAACATAAACATGTGTTTTGGATTATCAAATGTATTTTTTTTTTTAAAATACATATTCTAGAACATAGTTTTGATCTAGAAATATTTTTCAAATTTGAAAATAATTTCCAAAATCTGAAAATATTTGTTGGATAAATATTTCAGATTATATAATCTGAATTAAATTTTAAAAACATCATATGCAAGGGTAACTTTTACCTGTTTATTATAATTTTAATAAAAGGTAATTTAGAGTTGAAGGGGTTAATCCTTTAAGAGGGTCAAATTTGTTTTAACATCCATTCAAGCATCACTAAAATGTATCAAAAGATCTCAATGAGTCTTTTTGGTGGTATAGTATGAAGAGGGATGCGATGCAGTTTGTGGCAGCCTGTTTAACCTTCCAGAAAGCTAACGTTGAGAATCAGAGACCTAGTGGGTTATTATAGCAGGTGGAGATAGTCAAGTGGAAATGTGATAACATTTTTATGAGCTTTGTTACCCATTTGCCATGATCAGTTAGAGATCACGATGTTATCTAGGTCATAGTGGACCAATTGACGAAGAGTGGCCATTGAAGTACCTGAAAAACACTAAAAGGGAGAGGGGTGAATAGTATTAAGGGAAAACTTTTCGCAACCCTTTCGATATAACACGTTATCGAGATCTGAAATTTTCTTTTAAAAGCTTAGACGTTCGACTTGATAAATATGAATAAACGATGGTAGTCTTTGACGTGCTATATAAACTATATTCTATAGTGTTTTGTAAGAACTTCTTTTATGAAAAATGGTCGTTTAGCTTGGAAGATTCTTGTGTTTGGAAGTAAAGCGCAATTGAAGGTTTCTGTAACAGGATCGTTGAGATAAGAGAAGAGATAATTGTACAAGTGTTTTTATGCTAATTCGCTCCAATTGAGCTACGTCTAGTCTCCTTCGCAGAGGGTTCCATTATAATCTTCACACGATTACAAATGAGTATTCATACCACTCCTTGTCTCTGAGTATTAGCATGACTCCCAGCACTCAGCAACCCTAGTCGGATTTCCTTTGAGTATTCACACCACTCCTGGTACTCAACAACCCTAGTTGAGATTTCCTTTGAGTACTCCTGTGAATATGTCCTTTGTCTCTAACATC
Organism: Vigna umbellata; assembly: GCF_029865625.1. NCBI lineage: Eukaryota > Viridiplantae > Streptophyta > Magnoliopsida > Fabales > Fabaceae > Vigna > Vigna umbellata. Next base: position 51,250,229 of record NC_142165.1, on the reverse strand, counting down.
CACTTTTGATATTTGATTTGTAGCTTTGTGGATGCGTGTAGAATAACTTATCTGCAAAGAGTAGAGTAAGTTATTCATGTAGCATATATGTTTTTTCTTATCACTTTTGTTGTTTTTGAACGTTGAACATTTAATTTCATTTCATACTCTCTCAGAACAAAAAAGTGTTTTTTGATTTTCTATCGTTAGGTAACATTTTACAATTAAGCTATTTTCTAAAGATACCAAGCGTTGTAAAGAGACTTCATCGTTGGACAAAGTATTGTTTAAGCTCGTGGTATCGTTTAGTCAAGTAAACGCTTCTTTGGATTTTGTCTCTTCTTAGACAGATAGCGTTTAACTTGTTTAAGCTTTCTTTTTATATTTTAATATTTAATGTCTTTTAATGTGTTTTTTTCAGAGACATCGTCTTAACTGTTTTGTTTTCGAGAGTTATGTTGAATACCTCTTTCAGGTATGATAAAATCCAGCATTTAACATTAACTCTCTTAGACGCTTTAGGCACAATAGCGTTTAGCCATGCGTCTAGGTGTTTTAACCTAGATGCTTTTCTATTACCTAAGATCCTAAGTGTTTTCCTAAGCTTTTCTATATTGTGGATTGTAGTTCTAAGTTTTTGTGTAGGTTTTCTTTGTTTGGGGATTCAGGTTCTAGGTCTTGTGTTTTCACCCTAAGTTGTCTTCAGATTATTATCCCGTTTTAATGTTATTTGATTAAACTTTAAAACATGACACCATTTTGGCGCATAGACGATTTTGTGTTAACAATCTCCCCCTTTTTTTTATGTTTAACAAATACACATTTAAATGATATAATCTTTCTTACTTTAGCATTTAGTTTTAATTTTTGTGTGTTTTACGTCTTTTATTGTTTTTATCTTTTGCATGTGGTTAGTGAATGCAGTTGAAAAATAATATGGCGTATATAAAAATTATAACACACTAAACAACAAATAACATGTAAGCGTAAGAAACGATAAACAACAATTAACAAAAATTAAAAGAATAAACAACTAGCAACAAGATAAACAACAATCAACAAAAATTAAAGAATAAACAACAACCAACAAGATTTTATTAACACAAAACAGATTACATGACAAGATTTTATTAACACAAAACAAATTAAATGATATAAATATGGACTCCTAAGATGAACTCTAAGAATCAGGAGAAACTCCCCCTGATTCTATATTATCCTAACTTCTGGTGTACTCCCCTTGAATACATGCTCCTAGATGTTGACGTGTCTACTCTTTCTCTATTCTCCCCTTTATTTGATAAACATTAAAAGGGATGGAGAGAAAGGATTAGGGAGAGCAGAAGGAGGTAACAGAGGCAAGGATGAAGTACCTAAAAAACACTAAAAGAGGGGATGAATAGTGTTAATGGAAAACTTTTCGCAACCCTCTTGATATAGAACGTTGTCGAGCTCTTGAAATTTTCCTTTAAATGCTTAAACACTTGACTTGATAAATATGTATGAACGATAGTAATTTTTGATGTGCTATTCAGAATATATATTGTAGCATTTTGTAAGAATTTCCTTTGTGAAAAAAATGATCGTTTAGCTTGGAAGATTCTTGTGTTACGAAATAAAGTGCAACTGCATGTCTTTGTAAGAGAATCGTTTAAACTAGATAAGAGATAATTGCACAAGTGATTTTATACTAGTTCGCTTAAACTAAGCTGCGTCCAATCTCCTCTAGGGTTCCACTATAATCTTCACAGATTACAAATGAGTATTAGCATCACTCTTGGTACTCAGCAACCCTAGCCGAGATTTCCTTTGAGTATTCTCACTACTTTTGGTACTCAACAACCCTAGCCGAGCTTTCCTTTGAGTATTAACATCATTCTTGATACTGAGCAACCCTAGCCAATATTTCCTTGAATATTTGAACACTCTTGATACTTAGCAACCTTTCTAAGATTCTTCAACTCAAACGTGTTTGCTACAAAAAGGAAACAATCCCTCGGAAACACTCCTAATTTCAAATTAACGTGATTTTAATTTTATTTTAAAATTACTATATTGAATTTTTTTTTATATTTTAACCTTCTGAAATATTTCAATTCAATTAAATTATCTAAGAGTGATTTCATATATTTAAAACGTATTGTAACAAGAACAAAATATTTGATTAGTATGCAAAATGTGTAAAACTATTTGAGGAAATACTGACAAATACAATTTTATTTTGATGGAGATTGAACTTTAATTACAAATAAATATTTGAAGATTAAATATTACGATTTAATTAAATTTTTTTCAATTATAATTGTACAATTTTTAACTTTTATTATTTATATATTTTATTATTTATTATTATTATTTTATTTGTAAGGGATTGATAACCACATATTAATTTATTTATTTTTTTGATTTTATTAATAATGTGTTTATAACATTATTTTTATTTATTTATAGTTATTATTTATCAAGTGAATAACAAAATGAAAATAGAAAAATATACATAATTCTTTTATATACAAATGCTTAACTAGGAGAAAATATACCAAGATTTCACATAAAATATTATTGGAGATATGAAAAATTTACGTACACATATTTAAATTTAAATAGACTGAAGATAAAAGATTAGAGATATTATATATATTATTAAAATTAAGGTTTAAACTCTCGGATGATCTCATATTTGTATGAAAATTTCAAGTGAGTCCTCGTATTTGTAATTGTCTTAATTGGTTCTAATATTTGTAAAATTGAGTCAATTTTACCCTATTCGTTAAGTTGTCGGCGTTAACTTGAGCTGACATGGTGCAAGCTGATGTAAAAGTGTTTTATTAGGTGGATTTTTTTTAATTAAGAACTTTTGACGTGTGAAAATTTATTCCTGAATTTGTTCCTAATCGATCCTCACAGAGCTCATCCAGATTTGGTCAATCCCCCACGAACCTCGTCGTCGGTCGCCAGCTACCGATCGCGGAGCTTTGCCGACGCCTCCATTCGAAACCTATACATAGATTCGAAACACCAATCACGAGGAAACCCTAGAATCGCGCAGCCCCAATTTGGAAAAATCAGATTCGAAACCCACTCTACCCGAATACAACTATAAGTATAAGAAATAGCTGCTAATTGGGTTTGCATGTGTGTTCAAATTTTGACCAGAAAATTTTTCACTCACTCCTCACACCAAGAGCAGGAACAATGTTAACTACATAATGTTAACTACTTTCGATTCTTTTTCATTTTCGTGCTTGTCAATTGAATTTGATGCATTTTACTTTTATTAATGGGTAGGATAAAATTGACTCAATTTTACAAATATTATGATCCAATTGAGACAGTAACAAATATGAGAATCCAACTGAGATTCTCATACGACATTTAAACTTAAAATTAAAATGGGTTAAAGATAAATGATTAGAGATATAGTTTGAGTATGGTTTGAGTTATAATAGAATTAATAAATTTTGAAATCACGAGTCTAACTTCAACTTTTTGCACTTCACTCCTTGCGTGAATACCTTGTGCATGTGTGATATTGGAACCAAAAATTTATCTGTACCTATACATGTGTAATAGTTTTAATTTTTTTTCATTAATAATTTCACTTTGCTAATTTGTAATTTTGTTTTGCTAATTTGTAATTTTTTGTAATTTTATTTCAAATTATATTGTTATAATATGTGTAAGGAGTTCAATTTTTTTTATAACTTCTATTGTTTTAATTTTTATTCTTATTGATTCATATTGATATGATGTAACGTTTTTTTTTCAATGTTATGTTTGTGTTTAGGATAATTTATGAATATATTTGATGTGAATTTTATTTCAACGTTTATATTGTTGACAAAAATATTCAAAGTTCACATTCTTCTTTAAATAAAGTATTATATTTTATTTTGAATAATTTCTTTTTCTTTGAGATTTCAATTTTATTGCATTGCATCATTCTCCATCAATCAAGTTCTAAAAATGGATGTACATATACAAATGATTCTGAAAATACTATGTATTATATATTATGTTATATGTTATAAACAATAAAAATAATATATTTATAATACTATTAATAACATTGTTTATATATATAATTATTGTTTATTTTGTAAGGTTTACTGGATAAATATTAGTAATATAACAAACACAATTACTATGAATATATATTTATCTTAACTTTAAAATGTTGCGTCAATAACTACCAACATGTGATCACAATCGTCACAACAACGGTCAATAGTAGCTAAGCACAAATCTTCTTACACAAGAAAAATCAAAACAATAATATTTACGCAATCGTTGGTAATATTAACATCGCCGAAAAAAATGGCAAGGACAAAATATACACAATTATTTTCTATACAAATGCATAACTCGGACAAAACATACTAAGTTGTCTGCTCAATGCTTTGATTTTCTACATTAAAATTTACCTCTCTTCACATCCATGTAGGTAGGTAAGGTACTCTGAACCTAATACCGTAAAGAGCCGCAAAGAAATGTATACATCTTTGAAATGCAATATGTAAGTGCTGATCTTATTTCCTCCCCAAAGCCAGAAAGCTTGGTGATTCCAATTTATAGAGGCATGCTAATCTAGATTTGCATTGTAGTGGTAGAAACTATATTTCCATAATACAAACATAACTAAACTTAAACCTATTTCATTCTAGCACGATGCAGAATACGCCCACAGTCCCATGCTTTACCTTTCTCTTTTTCGATAGCAGACAATAAAATCTGTAACAAATTGGCTGCATCTTCCTTAGTTGCCAGTTCCAAGTTTGTCTGAGGAAATGGAAGATGAGTGGCATATTGGTTCCAACGTACGGATCTTGTTCTGCCACCACTACCTCCCTTGGGAGAATGCTGATTTTGCCTCAATAAGGACTCTGGTCTGCTACCAACTATGTGTACAACCTCTTCAGTACTGTCCACATGTATTATATTCTCCAATCCAATCTCCCATTCAATTATCCACTCCAAATCAACAGGGACGCCACAAAATTCAGGCTTGCCTAAGTTTATCAAACTTGCACTGAAAACAATCAGTACAAATCTTTCTGTTAAGACAACAAATTTACCAGCTTCTTTAAGGCCTTTGCAATGCACTAACTTCTCATCTTTAAACTTCAAACCATCATCAGCTTCCACAAGGACGGATGTTCCAACTGCTTCTTCCCACGAATAAGGTTTTAGTGGATATTCATGGCACAGTGGCCTTCGAAGACGAACCCTATAATGTTGAGGTCTTAATTGACTGGGTTTACTACGGTTTCTAATACTGAGAGCAGTTTTTCCCGTTACTTCAAGTATACTAGCTGCAGGTTTAGCCACAAGTCCTGTAATCCCTAATGCAACTCCTTCAATAGAAAAAGAAGAAAAAGAAAACACGGTCAGTAGCCAAGTACAGAGAATATTCCATCTCAAGCAACAATTGCTACCGGCAATTCTTAATGTTACTTGAAATGTTTAAGGAACTTGTAAACAACTCATTCAAATTGATTCACCAGAGAGGACACCAGGAAGACCATGCCTCTCAGCTCCTGTTACAGGAAACTGGAGAAGACCAGTGAGTCCCTATCAACAACATAGGTGAGCAGAAACATCAATAATAAAATCTTATAAAAAATATTTCAGATAAATAACATTAAGAACAATAACAACAAGAAGAGTACATGGAAAACAGGAATAGATATAGTAGTGGAAATGCAGAATATCAAAATTGCACAGGCAGAAGATGATACGTATAACAAGTGTCACACTTTCTTACATTAAGTTAAATTGTTAATACATATAATTTGTATTGTACGATTACTCAACCCTCCAAACCCAGAGTTTTTAGATGGTATAATAAGTTACACTAAAGAAGTTTGTTACATTTATCGAGTCATCGAAACAGTAACCAAATTATCTACAATCATATCTAGTTTCATGTTAGAAATATCCAGTTCTCAACATAAGAAAATGTATCAAAAATTTCATGTCAGCAAGAAATATAGCCAAATTACAAAAGTTAAACTAGAGATATAACTAAATTACAAATTATAAGTAAATACAAACCTCACTTTACAGACTGGTTTATAAGATTAAGTTAAGTCTAAACTCAATTACAAAGAGATGGTGGTTAGGATAAGCACCACACTAAAAATAAAATGGCTCTTGCTAGTAGCTGATAAAAGGCTTTAGTTTTATTGTTTCTCCATTTCAATTATAATATGAACATTTCAAATTGAATTTTGGCAAAGTGATATCATGCTCATATTTTTTGTTTATAATTTTGGACTTTTCTAAAGGGAAATAGGTGTATTTGAGTTTTTTCTTCAAATTTTATTCAAGTTCGATATTAGAGAAATTGCAAATTGGTTTCTTCCCACTTTATATACTAAAGATGGTAGATATTGATCACTATGTTGTTTGTCATCCCAACTATGTTGACACCATAAATCATTTGAAGCACGGCAAAATATTATAGAAGAAAACAAAAACAGAAAAAAAAGAAGGGGACCACAGCAAAAATTCATTATGAAACAAACCTATGACAATGTAGAGCAAATCAATCTCTGAAAATCCTCTATTAAGAAATCCAGAAACATAATCCCTCCAAATCCAAGATATGCTTTTACATTTTGCTCATACTATATATGGATAGAGAATAGGAATCCACTTACTCTTGATATTAGCCTTTCATTTTATTTTAAATGGACTCTTTAGATTAGTTAGATAATAGCTGCAGTTCATTCTTTCATAGGAAATCCTTAATATATCTCTTCTGCAAAATTCTCTCTCTTTCCTCTTCGTAATAGGTATTTAATAACTATTTTGAGTGGTATGAAAATGAAAATCTTCCTTACTCAGAAATGGACAGAAAACAAAAATTTACCTTCACGAAAGATCATACTTTCTTATATATATATACATACATATATATATATATATATATATATATATATATATATATATATATATATATATATATATATATGATATAGTTACATTATAATTATTTTTAAATTTAATTATAATAATATTCTAATTAAATATATTTGGATATACCTATTGATAACATTAACACTATAATGGACATATATATAATAATTTAATATAAAAATTTAATATAATATTGCGAATTTATTAAAATTATTAACTTCTTTAATATTTAATTATATTTTAATAATTTATTTTTTTAATGATATAAATTTTATTTATTTAAAATATTAATTACTTTTAATAGATAATTATATAATAAATAATAAGATATATTTGTACCATTAATTTTTAATGCATAATTTTGATTTCTATTCAGCATGTAATCTAAATAATATAAATATATTTAAATATTTATTTAATATGTAATTTTAATCAAAATACAAATTTGTTTGTTATATTTTTATAACAGAAAATTATAATAAAAAATTAATTTAATTTTTTAATTTATTCTAATTGAATAGGATTGTATTTAATTTTTCATTTATTTTAATTGAAAATATAAGTTAATATTGCCTTTATTAATATTTTTAGGGTTCACACACACACACTCGATTCAGGCGAGTGGATCTTAAATAGGTTAATTCCAGGAGGTAGTGGAGTATATCTTGAAGAACTTCAGTACAAGTATGAGAGGTTAGGTGGAGAGATAAGATAATGGACAACACATTTTTGCGAAGGATTAAACATGAAATTATTGACATACCTCTAAAACTTCATTAATTACACCTTTACTGTCAGAAGCTACAGTTGTCTGGTGTTTTTCCATCCTTGAAACTGCTTGGTCATCGTACGTAATTGCAACAATACCCTAGACAAAATAGGCTAGCAGTGATTACAAGAAAGTAAATCACTAAATCTTACAAGTCAAACATTGATTAATTCAAACCAAGAAACACCTTGCGTGCAGCTTTACTGAATTGAGAAGCTGCATCACTAATAGCATACACTGTGTTGCTTAAAAGACTAGTGGTGCCTTGAGCCATGCCCATGATAAGTCCAGTGGGGCTCTGTAAATTGATCCAATAGTGCTAAAATAGTTTGTTATGCAATAATATCATAAGTAAATAAAAAGGGGCAGCATATAAGACATTTACCCTCACAATGCTCTTTGCAGGCACAGACAAGAAATCTCTAATGCCAAGGCCCATGCTCCGTGCAAAGCCCAGGGGATTACCAATGACACCAGCCGAACCAAACAACTTAAAATTTACCAAACAGTGGAACATCGTGTTATACAGATATGAAACTGGATTGTTTAATGCAATACATTAAGCCATAGTAGTAAGTAATAATTTAACAAAGATTAGCTCCGTATGTTTCCTTGTAATCTTACAATTCAATTATAAGGATATTAATCCTTCCAATCGAAGCAGACTAAAATATTTCAACAAAAAAGTTTCAATCCCCATTCAAATTTATCAATACACGATATAAATGAGTAGAAAGAACGAACAAGCTACAAAACTCAACAGATAATTGACAAGATTTTATTAATTTCGGGAATTCATGCATAATTAGCATTTCTAACCTGAATAATGAAGATACACGATTTTGAAATATAAATCATTTTTATACCTTGTAAGTCTCATGAAGTAGTTGGCGGTTGTAATGCCTAATCAGAATCTCCTGAATGGATTCCAAACTAGCCATATGATGTGAAATGATCAAATCCTTCAAATAAATATGTGCTCCCTCAACATCAGCAAGAGCCATAAGACCTCTCTGTAATTATTAAAAATAAGCTGTTAAAAAATAAACCACTTTATATGTCCAACATCCTCCCCCATGCCCAGGACTAAATATTTGGTACATGTTTGCAGAACTAGACATTTCTTAGTGGCCAGGGGAAAGCATTGCCCAAAACTAATAAGAATTACTTTAGTCATATATTCCTAGACTTTTCCTAAAGACCTCGACTTTCATTGGTACTCTACCAGTGCAATATTTCTTCCAAAAGAAAAATGGATATCGACTTACATGGATGAGAAATTCCTTGGGTGACAGGATCCTATTTCGAAGCATCCATGGGGCACTAGAAAAACTGCATTTGTATAATTTGTATCATTGTTTCAGAAATAGTACACGTAGAAACTGAATACTGCAGTTGAAAAAAAACCTAAAATGAGCTAGTGACCTTAAAGTCAACTTGATTGGTGCTACTTCAAGCATTTCAATATAAATTTTCTTCTGGGTTCTGGCCAACAGATAGATTTCCTGCCATGGGGCTCCAATTGGAACAATGGAAGGCAAAGATGCAATCCTTTTATGTTTTCCACTGAACATCGGAGCAATTGTTGGACGACATTGATCAGCACTTAATCTGAATTTCTCACTAGTTTGAACAAATGAGGATGAATTCTCTAGTGATGCCCCATCATAGTGATCTGAAGATGGCATTATTCCATATTTCAGCACTGAACAGACATTTGTGAAAAATTCAAACAAGCTCAATATGACTTCTTGTTCAATCTCAAGACGGAAATCTTCAATCCTGCAAGAATTAAGCATAATACATAAGAATTGACTTCAAAGTATATCAACAAAAAATCAAAAGCAGCAACAGTAAAATGCAAAGATGCAACAAAGTTAGAAAAGAGGAACCTCAATTTTACGTATTCATATGAAATAAATGAAATGTCTTTCTTCCTCCACTTTGATATTTCTAGGCATAACACAGGAACAGAAGAGCTGCTCATTTGACTTAAATTTTCGATTCTTGTTCTTGTACCATCATCCCTAGATTTCAAATTATCAACTTGGCCAGATCTATATCCACCATCGAAGGATAACAATACTGGATATGGAGTAAAGCGCAATTGGTTGTCAATTTGTAAGGATGATATTAGCAAGGAAAGACATTGCCTATCCAAACTTTGCAGTAGATTCATTTGAACATCCTTAATACAGGCAAAAAGCAATTCCTACAGAAATAAAAGTATGATTAACAGAGATAGTGGAATAGAAGAGATCCTGAAAATAAATGTCAGTTCGGTTACCTGTGGGTATGAATCAATCAATGAAATCCCAATATATGGAATAAAAATTGATATTTTCTCCATGTATTCTGAAGCCCTTACTACATTGTGATCATACAACCTTTTCCCTGTAGCATGCCCAACACTTGACTTCTTCGTGTCATTAAAGATATGGTAATTTGAATCCAGAACACTAAGGACCTAAAATATATGTATATATAACCATGAGGTCAGTAAATGTATTTTTTTCAGGTCAGATAAGACCAAATCTAACTACACTCTAGTCACCTTTGTTGCTCCCTCTGCGTGTACTGATAAATAGAAAGTCCTCTCGGGCTTCTGAAATCAATATTTGCATAAGCTAAGGTAAGAAAATCGATATTGTAGAACCTACACTTGAGTTCAAGAATTTTGTATCTGTAAAATCTACATACCAACTAAAGAAATCGTTCATGTCAACAAAATAGCTCTGATCAGCTTGTTAAATCAACTGCCAAAACCTCTTATAATTATTGAAAATGGATTTTCTTACGAACGATTGTTTGTTGTTTTTTTTGTTGATAAAAGATACCACAAAGTAGGAGAAAAAGACTAAAAATCTGGTGTTTTAGCATAGGTAATGCACTTATTTAATAGAAATTAAAAAAATGTGTTATAATTACAGGTATCCAAATCACCTAGCTACCATAAAGTTGAAAATAGGAATGATTTTATTATTCTCAATCATGAAAAAATACATTCTCATATCCTCTATTTGTAATAATCTAATTCTCCTAAACAGGAAAATAGAAAAACTAGGTAAACAAAATAAAATAGAAGATTATATATCTATTTTCTCTAATTAGGAAGATTCTAAGGATATCTTCTCTAATTACAACAAATAATTATGTAAATGATAGAATTGCATAATTACCAAAATTAAAATATCTAACAATATAAAAAATTCTAAATGTAGAACTTTACACTATGTAAATCACAAGGAATGAATGCATTACATATTAAGAGCTGACAAGCACAAAGAGAATAGAAGGTGATACCCTAATTACTGCTGTACCAAATAGCATAACTAGAAAATAGGATGTTAGAATATTTGAATGATATCTCATAAAAAGTTTCTCTAATTTTGTGAATTGTGTGTTTAGTAACACGTGTAAACCTTTTATGTTATAATCATTCAAAGCATTATAGGGAAATCTTGGAGACCATCCCAATTTATCAGTTGAACGTATTTCCCTATTTACTATCCAATCACATCCTTTACATACACCACAAAATAGTTGAACATGACATCTGAGATCCACATTTCCAAATAATAATTTATTTCCCTATTTAATTAGGATAGCAAGAGTGTACGTATAGTGCTTTGTGAATTGCCTACAGAACATGAAGTTTACTTCTCAGTTGGTTTGAAAAAATGACTTACTCAGTAAATCTTAAATGGTTTACCTCAGAGGTTGAAGGTAGGCAGACAGGCATATATTCTTTAACTTCATCAAGGTCATATGATCCCAAAACTCGCTCTCCAGGTACCTTCAATTTTGGTTATCCCTTTAAGGTAAAGTAATTTGATGTTTCCATTGTGCAAAAAGAAAAAAATAATTACCTCCACAATAAGTCGACGAGGATAGCAGGGTTCATCCCAGGTGTACAGGTAAGAAGTATAGGAGTGAATGACTGTGTCAAACATTTCACACCTCTGCTGATATATTCGCAATCTCTAAAAAGTACCAAAAGAACAAAAAGATTTCAATTGACAACAGATTAAGAATCTTTTTCAGTGCATATCTTCAGTAAGTACAAATTCCAGCCAGTAAATTCATACTGTTTCGTCCATTAATGAAATATAAAGTGGCATTGACAATAATTATAAATTATTTGGAATGACTTTTGAATTTGAATGTAAATATAAAAAAAATTACAATGAATATGTAATAATGATCCAATAGTGACCTTTGTATTTATGAGTAAAAATAATTTCCAAACTCAATAATTTGTTTCATTTTTCAAGAAGTATATTTCATTGAAAGGATAAATTTTTCAACTAAACATACATCAATGAACTGATAGAATGATAAAATTCTTAAGTCGATAATCACAATACAACATTTTATATTTATTGAAATAATAGTTTAGAAGGAACAAAATATTCTTTATTTATGCATCATTAATACAATAAAATAATGTTTCTTGGGAGTGACACTTGGGTGGTAATTAAGCATGCCAGATTCAATGAGGATGTCTAAGGCATACTTTCGCTAAGAAATGACAATGTCATTAATGATTGAGCAACTTCAATATTGGAGAAATACCTAAGAAGACCCAAGTCCTTAGTTTGTAATTGTTGTGATAGTTATCGGTAAAATTATTTTGTTTCCCTGTGTAGTTCATGTTGATTTCAGAGCTCCCAATCTTGCGAGTTCAGTTTCTAGTGCACACAAAACAACAAAACATGAACACATCATCGTTGCTACCATAGGTCGGGGTTGGGCCAAAGGGGTGAGCCCAACACTAGCATCACACCGAGAGCATAAATGTCTTAAGAAAATTCGCCCCAAACAAATACCATCATCTCCTAGAAGTTTGTTGTTAGTTTGTTGTAGACAAAGCATTGCCGAAGGACCTACAAGGGGGAGGGTTAGTTTGTTGTCCCCTCAGGGTGCTGGAAAGAACGACAGTGCAGATACAAGGAGAAATAGTGCCACAGGTTCTTATTGAGTGGCGGGAAAGAGGACCAGAGGCGGCTACCTAGGAGGATGAGACAACCATGAAGGATTAATTCCCAAACATTCACCTTGAGCACAAGGTTGTTCAAGGATGGGCAAGTAATGATAGGATCTTAAGGGTTTATCTAAGGAAAAAAGGGGATAAAAACAAGGCATAACGGTTAGAGGGGGGAGGGGTGGGGGATGTTGGTTAGACAGTTGTTAGTTAGTTTTGGTACCTTATATATAAGGGGAAATAAGTGTTTGTGGGAGACACGTTTTGTATTGTAGAGAGTGTGAACAGGAACATTACATCCTGTGAAGGAAGGATTGCTTCCCTGGTTGTTTTCATGTTTGTGTTACCAGCAATAAAGAAACTTCGTCGTTTATGAGTTGTGTGTGTATTCATTCTGTTTTGTCCAATCCAGAGGACAATCTGGGTTTCTTGTCACCAAGAACCCTAACATAAATGAATATTCCTAAAGCAGTGATTGTTAACAGAACCAAATGGCCCGTGCGATATATATAACACTCTAGCCTTGTATTAAAATTGATGCATTCAGATGAAAATCTAGACAAGACTCAACATGCATATAAAAAAGGGGGAACTAGAGAGCAGTAATGCAACTTCAAAACTAGAGACAGACCTCTTTTGAGAAATTATCAATTCTGTATGGCATATACCCAGTGTCATCATCTGACAAAAGAATCAAATTGGTTCCTGAGTTTCCCTTGATATTTCCAATTATTTTTTCATCTCCCATGGATATGTCAGCATTCTGCACTTCAACCCGTATCATGTTTGATGTCCCAAAAACAAAGTTCCTCATTTTCAGTTGTGTATCACCCAGATGATCTGGTAAAAAGCTTCCAGACCACTGCCATCCAGATTCATTATAACAAATTGAAACAAGCAGCTCCCTGTGTCATATGTCAGAATACAAATAGTTTGAACAGGTTGAAGAATGAGATAAAGAAAAGACAACATACAGAGTGCACACAGTATGCCTGTTTTAAAATGGTTCAGGTCTAACTAAACCTACAAAACTGGCTTATAAAATTTGCCTCACTTATATACTGTATTTTGGCACTCCCCGATTTGAGTTTTTCCCAATACACTCTCATTTCCCGAACTATTAGGCTGAATAACATGATGAATGATCCTTTTAATGAATCCAAGATAGGCTATGATACCTTCCTATGAAGTAATTTAAACCTAATTCAATCCTACAAAACCAATTTACAAGGTGACAATTGCCCACACTGATATACTATATTATGAAATTATCTTTAGCCAGTATGCCACTTTGGCTTTTCTAAATACCATCTCTTAGATCCAGCACTATTTGGCTTGGTATTTGTATAACAGCTTGAAAGCAACCATCTCTGCTAGTGGAAACAAACTACACTTTGTCCAAAATAAAGGCACAATACAAACTATCCAAGATAGTACCTGGTTGTATCTGTCCAGTGAAGATGATCATGTTTTCCTATCCCTAAATAAAACATAACATCAGTGCCTTTCTGCTTGTAAGATATTTCCTTGCTACATGCATTGCTGATTACATATCTGCACATTTAGATAACAACGATTACAAGAAAAGACACTAATATAAACAATTATGTATATTGTCCAGAAAGCTGTTGTCCTAACGGTATTCACAACAAGGGAACAGAATGGTTTTCAACTACAACACACATCCCAGCTTAAACATCCTTTTTGAATTAAAGGGTGAATAATGTTGGTCAATACAAACTTTCTATACTGGTCCAAAAAGATCAAGGGTAAGATCAGACTACCAGAGAGGCTTTACTGGCATGTCTAGGAACCAACCACATCAAAAGCTTACACCTTCAATGGTAGGTCAACTACCAGATTTCATCAATAATTATATTTATGAAGACCAATATGTACCTAGGCTGGAAAGTGATTGCATTTGTCCTCCCAGCATATTGTTCAGCAACCGAGTTAGATGTCATAGCTAGAATGAATGCAGAATTCAAAGTCAACTGAGGAACAAGGATAGTGCTTGAACCACTTGGTGGCAGCAAAGAAAATGGATTTGACCACAATGAATATGGCATCCGTTGCTTAATATCTTCAGGAAAACATCTACTGACTTTAACAAAAGCATCATTTACAGATGAATCGGGGCTTGGAGAATAAATGCAGGGCTGAACCTTTTCATGCTCATGATTACCAGAACCTGAATCCTTCCAAGTGGACTGGATACTTGAGCTCAGAGTACTCTTCAATCTTCCTGAAGAAGGATTTCGAAATATAGAATCAACTTTCCTCTGATGCCTCCCCAAATTCTTATGGTAATTGCCAATAGAATTTGTACTACCATCCTCTCTACAAGAAATAATATGATTCTTCATATCACTCCTTGGATTATGTTCCACAGGTAATTCATGGTTGGATGATAGCAAGGAAAGACCACCCTTTTTATAAGATAACATTACATTTTCACCCATGTCACAATAAGAAGGTATGACAAATCCCCTTTCATTCATTTCACCAGTGTGTTCCATCACACACAGGGGAAAACCCATACAGTTATATAAAATAAAGGGAACGAAAAAGATGAGTTCCCTACTACCAGAATATGCATCCATCACTTTCTCTACAGTAACATATACTGGACCTACAAGAACAAGACAATACTTTTAGGGGTGAACTAAAAACACTAACACAAGACAAAAATTTACAGATAAATCAATTACCATTAGAATTATTTGGTTCCAATTTAAGGGTTTCAGAAAATGAAAACTTGGTATCACTGAACTTTGCCATTGTGCAGAAAGTTTCTAAACGAGGAAATTTAAAATTAGAACATTTAAATCCATCAATGCAGATCTCCAGTCCTAGGTCATGTGAGGGATCAATATGGTATACAAAAGTTCCCACCTACAAAAAGAAAATATGTGAAGTCTTTAGACTTGCACCACTGTAATGAAGATGCTACACACGGACAAAAACAAATTAAATGAACAAATAAAATAAAAAACAACAAGCACAAACCTCTGAAACTCTCACAGTATAGTCTACACCACCACTCTCACTGATCAACAAAATTTCCTTAGGGAGGTAATTGTTAATTATTAGTGGAGCACTTAAGATCAAGTGATGAATATAGTGCTTCTTTACATCATCTGCAGGGACCTTATTTTTCAGCCATCCAGATGAAGTCAAGCTAATATTCTTAAAAGATAGACAACACCGAAATGGTAGACTACTTGGATGAGATGGATAGCACATGAAAGATTTAAAATTTCCAACTTTGCTGTTAACTGAAAGTAGATTGGAGAGATTATGAGCTTCACTCCACAAGTAAGAGTTGCCCAATGGTCGCCACCTTACACAGCCAGCTTCAGCCAAATGAAGTGGAAGTGGAAACTGTTGCCCAGGTTCTATTGGACCTAATAGCTGAATTAATGAAATAATACATCACAAAAAAAATCATATAAAAGTAACAATACACTAACAGTGGAAATTGTTAAATAGTGGGAGAAAATTGTGTACCGTTGGTGATACACCAAAGGGAATATCAAACCGCAGTTCAAGAGGTGTTGAGGTTGCATTTAGAAGAACAACCTGTATAACAAAAAGCTAATTAATAAAGATGGTAAAACGGACGAGATTTTGTAAACAGAAAATATTGAGTCAGAGAAAACTTTTAATCAATTAGTACATACAGTAGAGTATATTCGTATTAGTTTGCTGTGGCGCACCACTGAAACGTCAAATACAACTGGAACAACAAAAGTAGGGGCTGTATTTAGACTACCATCCTCGGAAGTTTCATTATAAGACTTGGAGAAATTAACCTCAAAGCATGTTAGTCCCACTAAATCCATTGAAATTGGATCAGATGACCTTGAAGTTCCTTCAAGCTGTACAGTAATATAATGATGGGCAAATCCATTTGTCCTTTGCTCACTTAAACTATCAGAAGAATGAGAAGGCCTGAAACGAGAAAGTTTATTTTCTGTATTTTCATCCATGTATATCGGAATTGAAGAACCTGGTTGCACATATTTTGCATGACTCTCATTAGAACCACAAAGTTCATCAGGATTGACAAGCCCACGATATACATGGTAAGAAAGAGGCAAAGAAGTCAAGTTTTGCAAAACATAAGGAGCACCACATTTTCTAGCAGACATATATTCTGCACATGGTGAATGCAAAAGTTTGTTGCCTTTATGATCATCCAATCCCATTAGACCTGGAGCATCAAAGAACATCTCTGTAGCACGTGAAAAACACTGCAAAAAGAAGTACTCAAAGGTTAAATTCAGTTTATTTTTTATTGACAAATAATAGACATTAAGAAAAATCAGACGAAACAGTAATCAAAGAATGTAAGGACCATCCTTTTGTCATGATCAATATACTAGAAATAGAATGTAAGGACCATCCTTTTAAGTCAAATTTGTTCACCCATTCAAAGGAAACAAATTAGCTGGAGTAAACACGAACAGAAAACACAAACAAACAGAACTGAAATGTTCACTATAAATTTGATATGCCAAGAAAATATATTAATATTTGTGGACAGTATTACATATTATACTACTGGGAGAATGTATGGACTGATGCTTCAAATTAATTTTCCAGTCACAGAAATAATTACATTGTAAGCCTATCAAAATGATCAGTCACCAAAAACAAAGAACCTGAACTAGTTATTTCCATAGTGGCCCATAAACTGGCTGGAAAGAAATGATCTAGAAAGACTTAAAATAACAGGTTTCTAGAAAAACTCCTAAAAACGGACAACAAAATATTATATACCTCAACTAAGGGTTCTGTGATATTAATGTTCAGCTGAGTTGTAGATTTGAGAACAATATTTGTCGAAACAGACCTGTTCGGCAGAACACTCATTTCTTGTTCCTTGACTAATGTCAACAGAAACTGCCAAGGCTCGATAAAAGGCTCCCATGACACCTTAAATTTAGCATAGCACAACAAGCAAATTGTTAATGCAAAATAATTAAAACAATACAATGGTATGTATTGAGAGAGAATTTTTATTAAATACACCTTTTCTATGTTATTGTAGTTGACTTGAAGGACACCATTGACAGAACATTCCATCTGCTTTCCACTCGCAGCTATATGAAACGAGATGTTTCTGACAAGAACTTCAAGCTCAGGCCCATTATGGCTCCACTACAAGGAACACAAAACACTTAATAAGAGACTTTTGGGCCCAACATCAACTGTATTTGGATCCACGGTTCAATTTCAATCAGTACCAGTCAGCAAAAGTTAAAAAACTAAGAGTTTGATTGTATAAACTAAAAATTTAGTCTGATAAACCCAAACGAGAATCAAACAATTAGTAATTGATGAAACAAATGTCAGTAAAATGAAATGCAAAGTAGTATATGCTGATATCAGCATACCCTTCCATCTGTTATGAGAATAGAAACCTTCCTCATGCAGAATTTGAAAGTAATGGCGCTAGTTGAATTTTGAGAAGATCCAGATTCCAGAACATCAAATTTTACAGCATCCCATGAATAAATTGCAGGATGTGAAATCCATATATTGGCAATATCACATATGATCTCCACATTGAGCTTAATGCCATTAGGATGATTCTTACAGAGTACAGCAACCACATCAACCTGAATTACATCTAGAAGTGGCCAAGACATATGCTTTCCGTCCTCAACTATAATTAATACACTACTTATTTTATCCACTTTAGACTTCAGTTGGATATCTACACTTCTTATGACTAATTCAAAACCATTCATGTTGAAAGAAACACTAACAAGTTTCACATCCTTTGCTTCAACTATATCAGAAGATACACTCGAAGGTTTCACATTGAGACCTTCAGCATGCTGTAATTCCACACAAACTTCTTCGCCAACCAAAACAGGGATGTGAAATGTAATACACACATTTTCTGAATTAATTATTAGGACATCATTCTTAATCTCTTCTGAAGTAAAAGGTACAGAGGTGCTTTCAGAAGCATTCATAGGCAAACTGTTTGTTATTGCTTGCCCTGGAGTTTTTTCCAAATTTGCATGAAAATTATTAAGGAATTTAACAACCTCAGTCCACTCAGACAAATGAAGCCAAATATCAACAGATGAAAGACAAAGGCCAAGTTCATTTTTCCCATCAATAGATTGAGAAAAAGAGATACCAAGTACTGACAGGGAAAAGGAGGTTGGGTTGCATTTTCCTAAAACAGAACCATGTGCAGAGTAAAACACAGAGGTGGAGAAAAGCAAATCTAAACATGCCAATGAATCATTCAATATGCACGCAGAACAAACGAACCCCAAATCACACTTGGCCATTAACTCCACAAAATCTTCTTTTCTGTGATAGAAGCTTATAAATAAAGATTGTGTGCAACATTTAACTTCTGTTGATATAGTCGAAGCCATCGGGATTGGAGAAATATTTTGTGTGGCCACCATGCTTCTCTTTGAATGAAGGAATTGCAGAACATCTGATTTAAAATATTTGGATTGATCATCAATTGAGGAAAACTCCTCAACAACATACCATATGGCCATACATCCATCAAAAAAGTGGCTATCTGTTATGGAAAGAAAACTTCTTTATTACAATTTCAAGATCTAAAAAATATGGTAGTGAAGCACATGAATCAAAAAAGGAAGGGATGGAGGGATGACAAAAATAAGTAGAAAAAAATACCTTCTGCAACAATATGACAACTGCCAATGCTTGTCATGAAACATATTGAGGAAGTGCCTTCGCAATCAGATTTGTTTTCCAATGGAATTCTAACCCAAACATCTGCATTTATGGGTGCAATTAAAGGACTAGTTAGAAATTCTGTATTCCGTTCAATTGTTGCTGATCCGAGAAAATCATTCTTGTAAAGAAGGAATGATACAAACAAGTCTCGCCCAAACACATTTAAACAATCATTTCTTTTAGCAAGCTTATCAATAGGAACTGAACATTCAGGAGGGATGTTCCTTAATACATCATCAACACCAGAATTCTCAATGAAACTACAATAAAGCTGTGGCATTTCAATCTTTATAAACTGATGGTCATTACTTTCCACTGGAAAAATTATATTAGAGTCCAAGATTTCAAGCTTATACATAATTTTGATTTCACTTCCATCATCTATATCCTTGTGCGCTCCAGAGGAACACTGATTACAAGAAGGACCATTCCAATCGGATAATGAGAAGTAACCAATAATAATGGAGAGATATTCGGAAGGTAACATGCAGTAGACATGCTGAATGCCAATGGTTATTTCCAAATCAGAAGTTGAAGAAATATTCTGTCCTCTCCTGATCCGTATATTTAAAATAGGAGACAAATTTGGTGAAGAGGGACCCCAAAGATAATCTTGAAAATTTTGTGGGCCCCAAGATGATGTAAGAATCAATCCTTCAGAAGAAGAGGATATATCCATGCTCTCTTCACAAAATAATAGAGAAGACTTAGATGTAGGCACCGTGATTGTCCCAATAATGCATGATGAGTCATGAAAATGTGCTCTTATTCCACATAGGTGTAATTCAGTATGGAAAATATCAAAGTCGTTCACAATCCCTGATTCATCAGAATATACAAAATCAGATTTGGATTTAGAGGGAGAGACTTGGAAAAATTCGGACCCTATCCCCATGTTTATGTTGGAGTTTTTTATTTTTCTGTCCCTCCCGATAAAATAATTTTTCCAGTCACCAATGGGATGTATAAGCGTGCTCTCTAGATTACCAAGAGAACCAGAATTGTGAATTGTTACAAAAGGAAAGGAATCCATTGGAATGCAAGAAGAATCAGTAGAACCAAAATCAAAATAATTTGAGAAGCCAAACTTCTGTAAGCCAAAACCTGAGAAAAGTTTTGCAAAGTCAACAGTATTACTGGCAAGGGATTTCTCAAAACTGCTACCATAGGAAGACAACCTATGAAAGAATCCAATGAGCAGCCCAGTAATATGAGGATAGCAGTGGATATCAGTATTACTTAAGTACATAAAAGTCCTATGACAAACCACATCAGTTTTGGAAGATTCATAATGCACAATAAAACATGAATCCGCAAGCAAAGCCATATCTGAGTGTTGATTGAATTCAATATTTGGTTCAGGAACACGGTCTTCTCCAATTGTAGAACCAGGAGATGATATATTCCCAGATAAAAGCACATGGCTGTCTTCTTTCATTTTGCTAGCACGAATAACTAAAGATTTCGTACTGACCAAAAACTCTTCAAATTCTGTAGAAACATACCTGCACATAGTAAAGTAAAATGTGAAGATTGGTATTTTGGGAACATCTACAATTTGCTTCGTTGGGGCTGTAATGGTTAAGACAAATTTCCATATGCACTCAAAAAAAATACACAAACCAATCTAAAAACAGAACAGTGCCGTGAGATTCAAACATTCTTACGCGAGATTCAAACATTCTTACAACGGAATTACAAATCCAAGTATTAGGACTTCACCTCTGCTTTCAGAGAGGATAAATTCATCCACCCGGCATTGAACCCATCATTAGGAATCCTTTGCATGCTCTCTTCATTCCATTTTACACAAAAATGTATTAAAAGTTTCACAACAATAAACATGCATATCCTGCCTGATATAAACAGTGAAGGTGAACAACTTAAATTGATGCACAAACAATAAGTACAAATATTCTGATGAACATTCTTATTACTAGTTCATTTAAATTGTTTGAAGCCAAAACTAGCCAATATTTTTTCTTAAAGAGTATATTATATTCCCTCTCTTCAGGGATACTTAAATTACACTGTTCGCTTAGTGATGCTTAGCACGTGATCTTTAATTACACAATTACACTGTTCTCCCTCCAAAACACAACTTTCAAGCAATATCATTTCTGTTCTCTATAACTCTCAGAGCATCATGCCATTTGAAGTTTTACTATCAACTACAGGATTTTGGAAGGGGATTGTTTTGTCAGGTTACAAGCCCATGGGCTACAAATAAGCCATAAAGTCACCAATAGGGTGTTGACATCAAAAGTTGCAAACAAATAGAAGAAAAATCCTTGAAAATTCCCTTTATTACTCATCCACACAATTATGCGGTTCATTTACACTAAAATAAACTACTGTGCAACACATTTCATCTATCAAGGAAGCGCAAAGCAGAGTATAACTTTCAAAACATTTATCAATTCAATTTACTATAATCAATTCTCAAAGGGACTAATGTAATCCTACTTTCCTTGTTAAACCTACAAACAACCGTTTGGGTTATTTTTGTTAATGAGTTCGTTGAAAATCCTACATTGACTAGACAGAAGACCTATTTACAATATATAAGTGTTGACAAACGTCATCTTACAAATCAATTTTGTGGGATTGAGTTAGGCATAAACCATCTTACTAATAGGGTTTGTTAGATGTTAAGATGTGTGTTTCTGTTATTTGGGCTTAGTCTATTCTGTATTAAGGGTATTGGCCCATATCTTACAATATAAATAAACTACCCTATGTGTATGCTAAACACACAAGGGATATTTTCTCCCAATCTTCTCTATTTCTCATATGGTATCTAGAGCACAGGAATAGTTCCAGTCAACTCCACGGTCTCCGGCACCCATCACTGCTGCTGTCGTCGCAGTCGCCGCCGCTGCCGCCGCCGCCGTCGCCGGAGTTCCAGAATCGACCGGCGACCACACCATCGGAATCTTCTCCGTCGGGCGACCACCGTGGTACGAAGATCGCGGCGAACGGACCACCCACGCGCCTCCACGCGCCGCAGCAAGAGTCGCCGCTGCCGCCACGCATGCCGGCGAGTTGCCAGAGCTTTCCGCCGCCGATCAGCACCGCCGTTATCGCCTCCTCGCCCTCTTTCTGGATCTGTGGTCGTTGCGTCAATCGGAGCACTTTGAATTTTTAGGGTTTCTCCCTCTCTATGGCGTCTTCCTCGTCTACAAACACCTTTATTGGTGGCTCATCTTCTGATCCCTCAATATATACCAATTATGTGAATGTACACTTATCCATTGACAAGTTAGATGGCACAAATTATGCAACATGGGCGTGATATCAAACTTTGGTTGAAGAGTCAGGGGTACTTAGATCATCTTACTCAAAATGTGACTACTGCTCCCATAGATGACACTTCTCGCTGGATGAAAATTGATGCTCAGTTATGCATTGTTATAAAGTCCACCATTCACTCCTCACTGAAACAAATGTTTCGATCCTATGAAACATGTTCAGAAGTATGGGTACAAGCGAAGTTGTTATACACAAATGACATTCAGCGTCTTTATGGTGTTTGTCAGGACCTATTAACTGTTATTGGTCCGTGCAATCCTGGTCCCATGGCAAAATATTTGGGTAAAATTCATGCCCTTCTTCATGACTTTAATGATATATTACCTCCTGCTTCCACTCCTGCTGAAGAATTGGAACAACGATCAAAGTTCTTCATGTTGTTGGCATTATACGGACTCTGATGATGTTTCTCATGTCCGTGATCAGATTTTGGGTTCTCCTGTCATACCCAACATTACTTCCACTGCTCTTTTGCGTATACCGAGCAAACCCGTCACTGAGACATCCCCTCATACTGATGATTCCTCTGTTATGGCTGCTCAACGTGATGATCGAAGTCGGTCTCGCAAGCCAAGTAAAGGACGTCCAAAATGTGACCATTGTGGCAAGTTAGGCCACAAGATTGATAGATATTATGCTCTCCATGGACGTCCTCCTCGACCTGTAGCAATTGGAAATTCTGATCCACCTCCCCGATCACCCTCTGCAGACCATCCTACTTCATCTAATACCGTAGACAAACCTGCAATCTTTAACGAATTTCTCAGATGGTATGAGGATCATCAGCACTCTGGTTCCACTACATCTGCATCTGTTGCACGTACAGGTACACCTTTTGTTGGTCTAACTCACTCCCTCGGACCTTGGGTCCTTGACTCAAGCGCCACCGATCATATCACTGGTAACAAGTCCTTGTTTTCTTCCTTGTCATGTCCGGATAATTTACCCTCGGTAACAATAGCTGATGGGTCTAGAGTCTCATCTCATGGTATTGGTACTGTTAATATTTTTCCATCCATATCCATTGATCATGTACTTTATGTCCCTGGGTCTCCCTTCAACTTATTGTCCATTAGTCGTTTAACTCGTACTCTTAATTGTGTTATTTCATTTACTAAAGATTCTGTTTGGTTGCAGGACCGGAGTTCGAAACACATGATTGGCACAGGATGTGAGTCTCATGGCCTTTATCATCTCCGCCCTTCTCCACATGTTGGCGTAGTCATGGAGTCACCATCCCTTCTTCATGCTCAGTTCGGTCATCCTAGTCTTGCCAAACTACAACAACTTGTCCCGAGGTTGTCCACATTATCAAGTTTGTCGTGTGAGTCTTGTCAGTTAGGGAAGCATACTCGTAGTTCCTTTCCTCGTAGTGTCTCACAACGGGCGTCGTCCCCCTTTTCATTGGTTCATTCTGACATTTGGGGACCTAGTCGTGTTAAGTCCATTTTAGGTTTTCAGTATTTTGTTACCTTTAATGATGACTATTCCAGATGTACTTGGTTGTTTTTAATGAAGAATCGTTCTGAGTTGTTTTCTATTTTCTAATCTTTTTTCAATGAAATAAAAACACAGTTTGGGGTTTCTATTCGAAATTTACGTAGTGATAATGGTCGTGAATACCTTTCTCAACCATTTAAACAGTTTATGGCTTCTCATGGCATTCTTCACCAAACCTCATGTGCTTATACCCCGCAACAAAATGGGGTGGCTGAGCGCAAGAATAGACACCTTATTGAAACAACTCGTACACTTCTGATTCATGGTCAAGTACCCTCACGTTTTTGGGGTGATGCAGTTCTCACAGCATGTTATCTTATCAACCGCATGCCATCTTTCATCCTAGATAACAAAATCCCTCATTCTATCTTATTTCCTCAAGACCCTCTGCATCCATTACCTCTTCGAGTTTTTGAGTCTACATGTTTTGTTCATGATTTTAGTCTTAGTCTTGATAAGTTATCTCCTAGGTCTCACAAATGTGTCTTCTTAGGATTTCCACGGTCACAAAAGGGCTATAAGTGTTTTTCCCCTTCCCTCAATCGTCATTTTATCTCTGCTAATGTCACTTTTGATGAGTCTTCTTTTACTTTTCACATCTATCTTCTAGTTCTGTACCTCTCCCTGTTACTGTTGATATTCCTCTTATCTGTGATCCTCTTGGTGATGCTCCACCCATTTTGTCTTCTCCTTCACCACAGGATCATCCTTCACCTCCACCCCTTCAGGTTTATAGTCGCCGTACTTGTCTCCCTCGTGACTCACTTCCGGTGCCACCTCATGTGTCTCCTCCGGCTCCAGCAACTGAGTCTGACTTGCCTATTGCCCTCCGTAAAGGTATACGCTCTACCCGTAACCCTTCCCCCCATTATACTGTTCTTAATTACCACAGATTATCTCCATCTTTTTATACTTGTCTCTTATCCATTTCTTATGTGTCAATTCCCAAATCTGTGGGTGATGCCTTAACTCATCCTGGTTGGCGTCAAGCTATGATGGATGAATTAAGTGCTTTACAGGAAAGTGGAACTTGGGAGCTTGTCCAATTACCATCTGGAAAGTCTGTTGTTGGTTGCAGGTGGGTGTATGCTATCAAGGTTGGTCCTGATGGCACAATTGATCATCTGAAAGCTCTACTGGTTGCCAAAGGCTACACAGATTTTTGGTTTGGATTATGGTGATACTTTTTCTCCAGTGGCAAAAATGACCTCTATTCGCCTATTCATTGCCATGGCCGCTCTTCGACAATGGCCTCTTTACCAACTTGATGTCAAAAATGCTTTCCTCAATGGTGATTTGCATGAAGAAATTTATATGGATCAACCGCCTGGCTTTGTTGCTCAGGGGAGTCATCTGGATTATATTAAAAGATGACCTGGAAAAGGTTTGCTATATGGCCCTAACAACGATACAAAAATCGTTTGTTATTCAGATGCTGATTGGGCTGGTTCCCCTTCTGATAGGAGGTCTACTTCTGGATATTGTGTCTCTATTGGTAGCAACTTGATATCCTGGAAAAGTAAGAAGCAAAGTGTTGTGGCAAGGTCCAGTGCAAAAGCAGAATATAGAGCTATGGCATCAGCTACTTGCGAGCTTGTGTGGCTTAAACAATTGCTTAGTGAATTGAAATTTGGAGATGTCACTCACATGATACTTATATGTGATAATCAAGCTGCTCTTCATATTAGCTCTAACCCTGTCTTCCATAAGAGAACCAAACACATTGAAGTTGATTGTCATTTCATTCGAGAAAAAATCATATCCGGAGATATCAAGACTGAGTTTGTTAACTCAAGCAACCAGTTGGCAGACATATTCACTAAGTCCTTACGAGGACCTAGAATTGATTATCTTTGTAACAAGCTTGGAACATATGATTTATATGCTCCAGCTTGAGGGGGAGTGTTAGATGTTAAGATGTGTGTTTCTGTTATTTGGGCTTAGTCTATTCTGTGTTAAGGGCATTGGCCCATATCTTACAATATAAATAAACTACCCTATGTGTATGCTAAACACATAAGGGATATTTTCTCCCAATCTTCTCTATTTCTCATAGGGTTAAACTACACTGACCAATTTATTGATGCAGCCTTTTTTAAAAGAACATATCCAGGTCTATTTGAAAACCTTTTAAATAAGCCTACATACCTAGTTCTAAATAGACCAATGAGTCTAAAATTATGCACATGTCATTAAGCATAAATTCATTAAACACAAACAAATATATTATATCTATTTATTTAAAAAGACCAGCCTATAATTCCTAGCATGTTTAACTAAATAGGGATTTAAAATAACCTTGGCCTAACTTAATTAGTAACTAGGCCTAGCCAGGTATGAGTTAGGCCTTAAACCCCCAACAACAAATCTGATCTGTTCTCATCGACATTGCTAAGTAATCCAATAAAAAGGTAAAGTGGTCACTGAATGGGAGACCCCAAACAATAAAAAACAATGCACTGCTACGTTTAGCAACACCATTAAGAGATCATTTGCATTAACTTTGAAAAAGTAATGCAGTCTGTTGAAATATGTTGTATTGTATAATTGGACTTTTAGGTTTGGGCTTTTAGGTGTTGGTCCATTGTTCCTTATATAGGACATCCATGTGTAATAGAAACTAGACACAATGTAATAATATTTTCATCATTAGATTTTCTCTCCTAAACTTTAACATGGTATCCAGAGCAGGTTAGGGTTTGCAGTTAGCACCGTCGCTTCCGCCGCCGTCGTCGCAGCCTTTTCTCCGGCGAAGTTAAGGGTTCGGTGCGCCTCAACGAGCGCGACCCATCCCTGGTGGTCGCCGCCTCATCCCTCTCTCGACGCACCGTCACGCGTCGTTTCTTTCCGACCTCTCTCGGGCACGTGGGCTTCACGCGCCGCCTCTCCCGTGTCGGATCTTCACCGCGCCACTGCCGGTCGTTTCGCCTCCGTCTCTTGAGTGTATTGTGGTCTCTGATTTGCTGTTCCGTTGAGGGTTGCTCCGTTTAGGGTTTCTTCCCACAATCCTTTTTCCCCTCTTTTCTTGTTTGGCTTTATAATGGCTGGTCTTGGAACACCGTCTCTCTCTGCTACTCCAACCATTACTTCTGCAAAACTCAATTGGAAAAACTATCTATCTTGGTCTTCTTCCGTGGAGTTATGGTTTCTTGGTCAAGGATACCATGATCATCTTGAACAAGATGTTTCCATCGTTCCTGAAGAAGAGAAATCTCAATGGGAGAAGCTTGATTTTCAACTATGTGCTGTCCTATGGCAATCTGTTGAACAAGAAGTCTTAGAAATTTTGAGACTTTACAAAACGTGCTCCTCTTTTTGGAGAAAAGCTCAGGATATCTTTGCTAACGATGTGCAACGCCTCTTTGATGCAACTCAAAGAGTGACTTCCCTCAAACAAAACAATCATGATATGGTTACTTACATAGGAACGGCCCGTGCTGCTGTAGAAGAATTGAAGAATTTCTTTGTGGTTGATTCTTTAGAAGGCCTAAACAAGAAGCTTGATAAGTTTTACATGGTCTTAATTTTAAGAGGTCTACATTCAGATTTTGGTCATGTTCGTGATCAAATGTTAGTTGGTGATCAAGTTCCATCAATGGACAGCTTAGTTACTCGACTTCTTCGGGTACCTTTTCATTAGTTACAGACGAAAGTTCAATTAGTGGTATTGAAACATCAGCTATGGTAGCACCACAAGGAAGAGGAGGAGGCAGAGGCAACCGAGGAGGACGTGGTGGTCGTGGTATGCCTCCTCAGTGCACATATTGTAAGAGGATAGGCCATACTCGAGAGAAATGTTATGCCTTACATGGATATCCAGACAAAGTCGCTCATGTTTCGAAATCTGATGATCTCGGACCCAAAATTTCAAATGAAGAATACCAAGAATTTTTGAAGTATAAGTCTGGAAAATCTTCTAATCCTGACCAATCATCTTCCATGTCCAATGTGCCAACTGCCTGTGTATCTCAATCTGTGGAAGGCCACAATCCATGGATCCTTGCCTCAGGTGCCTCAGACCATATCTCTGGTACTATTTCTTCATTTTCTTCCATGTCCTCTCAGAAAATCCCTCATTTCATTACTATTGCCAATGGATCCAAAGTTGCATCTCAGGGAATTGGCAGAGTTTCCTTATCCCCTTCGCTAAATTTAAATTTTGTTTTGTATATTCCTCATTGTCCTTACAATTTAATCTCCTTGAGCCAATTGACTCGTTCCTTAAATTGTTCTGTAACCTTTACTGCTAATTCCTTTGTTATACAGGAACATGGTACGGGTCGCTTGATTGGAGAAGGACATGAGTCTCGAGGACTTTATTTTTTGAAACATAGCTCATCAGTTTCCTGTTTTACCACTTCATCCCCAAAACTTTTGCATGATCGGTTGGGCCATCCAAGTTTATCCAAATTGAAGATGAGTTCCAAGTCTCAAGAACATTGAAGTCTTGGATTGTGAGTCTTGTCAATTAGGAAAACATGTTAGATCTTCTCATCCTAAAAAGTCTGAGACACTATGTAATTCTCCTTTCTCAACTATTCACTCTGATATTTGGCGACCAAGTCATGTTACTTCTTTTGGTTTTAACTATTTTGTAACCTTCATTGATGAATTCTCTCGATGTACTTGGGTTTATTTAATGAAAGAGAGATCTGAACTTTTGTCCATATTTGTGTCCTTTATTAATGAAATTAAGAACCAATTTGGGAAGACAATTAAAATCCTTCTTAGTGATAATGCTAAGGAATATTTTTCTTCAACGTTTTCTTCATTCTTATCTTCCCAAGGAATTTTACATCAGTCAACATGTCCTCACACTCCACAACAAAATGGTATTGCAGAGAGGAAGAATAGACATCTCATTGAAACTGCACGCTCCTTGATGTTGAATACTAATATTCCTGTACATCACTGGGGCGATGCAGTCCTTACTGCCTGTTTTCTAATCAATAGGATGCCTTCTTCCTCTCTTGAGAATAAAATTCCTCATTCTGTCATTTTTCCAAATGACACTCTATATCATATCTCCCCACGTGTATTTGGGTGTACATGTTTTGTCCATAATGTTTCTCCAGGTCTTGATAAGCTATCCGCAAAGGCTATTAAGTGTGTCTTCTTGGGATATTCTCGTCTTCAGAAAGGGTATAAATGTTATTCTCCCTCCACCAAGAGATATTATATGTCTGTTGATGTCACATTCTTTGAGGATACATCGTTTTTCTCATCCTCTGTGGAGGATCGTTCATCTATTCAACAAATGTTTCCTCTACCATCGTGTGATCCCTTGGTTATTCCTGCTTCTATACCTCAAACTCAAAATGTGAATGACATTGTTCCTCCACCTCTTCTCACATATCAGCGTAGAAGACAATCTCAAGCTCGGAACAATGAAGATCCTCTAGACTCATCTCCTCCTCCATCAGCTCACCAGACCATGGATCCTTCATCCTCCTCGTCTTCTAATGACTCAGATGATAATTCGCCCATTGCCCTTCGGAAAGGTATTCGTTCTACTCGTAATCCATATCCTATTTATAATTTTTTGAGTTATCATCGTTTGTCTTCTACCTATTTCTCTTTTGTTTCCTCCTTATCCTCCCTTAAGACTCCTAATAATATTTATGAGGCACTTGATCATCCTGGATGGCGTCAAGCCATGGTTGATGAAATGCAGGCACTTGACCACAATGAAACTTGGGACCTTGTTCCTCTTCCTCCTGGTAAGAAGCCTGTTGGCTGCCGATGGGTTTATGCTATTAAGGTTGGTCCTACTGGTGAAATTGATCGTCTAAAAGCTCGTCTAGTAGCTAAGGGATATACTCAAGTTTATGGCATTGATTATTGTGATACCTTTTCTCCTGTGGCTAAAACCAATACAGTTCGTATTTTACTTGCTATGGCTGCCATTCGTCATTGGCCACTTTACTAGTTGGACATTAAAAATGCCTTTCTTCATGGTGATCTGGACCTTGACAAAATTCTAATCAAATGTAGCTTTTGATAGGATATAATGTGTAGGATAGGAGGAAGCAAATTAAGAAGTAGTTGTTAGTTAAGTTGTTAGGATGACTGAAGTTTCCTTTATATAGTTAGGAGGTCCTGGAATGCAGAGGACTTTTGGGGATAATCTTGTAGATTGAGCTTTAACTCTTTGTGAAGGAGAAACCCTTGGAGGAGAGAGTGCTCTTCTATTTTGTGTTCCTTTCAGTCTATATAATAAAGAATATTACTCTTCTTTCTCTTTTCAATTGTGGATTCCTATCAAATTGGTCCAACCTCTCGGATCAAGAACTAGTGGAAGCATGGAAGGAAAAGTCAATACTTTGGAGTGGAGGGCCAGCAAACACGATAAGGTGATGGCAAAATGGAGAGGAAATATTCAAGAGATAAGAAAAGATATTCAAGAAATAAAAGAAATGATGCGGAAATTCAAGAATCACAAAAGGGGCTCAAAAGAAAGTGAGAAATATGTTTACTGAGCAAGAAAGGGAAGGAGTGAGGAATTTTTTGCAAGACATCATGAAAGGAAAGAAAGAGGTAAAGATGGGTATGGATGTTGAGAAAAAAAGTCTGCAAGACATCAAGAAAGCAAAGAAACCCTTAGATGGAGGAGAAAATTCAATCAATTGGGAGGAGGAAAGAGAAGAGGATACCATTGACAATAATGGAACTAGGAAGGGTGAGGAAGAACCACTTTTCCTGTGGGTTGAAGGAGTGGAGTTGTTCACATTTGAAGGGAATGGCAACCAAGGTCAAACAACAAGGGCAACAAATGTTTTTGAAGTTCAGAACATCTAAAGATCAACAAAGGTACACCCAACAATCAATAACATGGGAGAAAATGCAGTCCAAGGGTTCAAGACTTGGCAACAAAAATCCAAGAATCTTTCTTGCGAAGATCTTTCTAAAGCCCTCTGTAGGAGTTGCAGGGCAGAGAATGCAGCACCATTTTTGGAGAGTGTGGGGGTAGAAAATGGAGCGCCATTATTGGAAAATGGGCAACAATTAAACAACAAGAAAGGGTAGAAGATTACATTCAAGAATTTGAAATGCGAAACAACAATAGGGCTGAATTTTGTTCTGCTATTGATGTGCCGCATAGTAATAATGCAACATGATGGTTTATGGGACATGGATATTCTTTATATACATAAAGTTATTCGCATTCTTGAGGAGGATGGATTTGATTTCTTGGCGCCAACGGTGGGTGGAAATGCATGGAGAGTTTTACTTGAGAGTTTGGCATCCAAGAATTCAAGATATTGGTGTCACAAGCAAATAAAACACCAAAAGATCAATTGCAAGGATATTTCTTTGTAGGGCTACAATCTAACATTCACAATCGATTGCCACAACAGGATCTAAAGAACTTGATTAGAGATATGAAAATTGCTCTAGTTGTGGGATAAAGGCCGGTAATGAAGAATCACACCCTCTATAGGGAAGAAAAAACCAAAACAAAAGAGAGATTTGTAATAGAAAAATATAGTATGATGGAGGAGGAAGGGGATGCAAAATTAAAGAGAGTTGAAGGTGGATATGCAGCCAAGCAACAATTTTTCCCAAAATCAAATTTGTGTAATAGGAATAAGAATTCATAATTGAACTTAGATGTGATAATGATCGGAACATCAATGACTGTTAGAAGTGGACTTTAAACCTAACTCAACCCCACAAAACCGGGTTGTAGGGTGAGGTTTGCACCCACTTATAAACTATGAATTGGCCTTATCTCTAGTCGATGTGGGACTTCCAACACAATGACATTGGAATTTTGGGATTCTGGGATTCCAAATTACTGGGTTCAAAATTTGGTATACAAAAACCACTCTCATATCAACCGCCACCCAAGCCTCCAGAGTTGAAATTGCAAACAATAGCCAATGGGTTCCCTTCCGATGATAAGACAATATCACACTACCATGGGATCAAGCTTCACTGTTCCAACCTTGAGGACAAGGTTGTTTTACAGCAGCGTGTAATGATAGGATATAATGTGTATGATAGGAGGAAACAGATTAAGAAGTAGTTGTTAGTTAAGTTGTTAGGGTGAGTAAGGTTTTCTTTATATAGTTGGGGGGTCCTAGTATGCAGGGCACTTTTGGGAATAATCTTGTAGATTGAGCTTTAGGTCTTTGTGAAGGGGAAACCCTAGGAGGAGAGAGTGTTCTATTTTGTGTTCTTTTCAGTCTATACAATAAAGAATATTACTCTTCTTTCTCTTTTCAATTTTGGGTTCCTAACAGCCTTTCAAATAAAACAAACACAATAATGACATACAAGAACAGCCCCGCCATACAAAATGTATTAAATAACAAAGTAAAACTGTCAATAGTCACAATTTAATATAAAATTATGCAGAAAATGACAAGTAATTTTTCAAATTGCAAGTTGAAGTCAAAGCTACAGTCCCCATGAAAGATAACCGAATGCATATGTTGAACGTACCGTAAGACCATTTTCTGTAAGGAAACCATGATCTCTGAGTGGCTATCTCCATCATATTCAAGGTCAACTTCCAGATCAACCAAATCAACTTTTGAAACAATAGATATGCCAAAAGTAGAATCTGTTGGCTCAACTAACACAGTATTGGGAGGATGCGAGGAGTTTAAGACTCCAAATTCACCCATTAAATGTAATGTGCTCATATGGTTCATCAATTCCATGAAAGAACCATATATTGAAGGAGAGAAGTGTGCTTTAACAGATTCAATAGATACATAAACCTGAAATTAAGAAGTATACGAAATCAAGAGATTAGGAGAACGGAAGACTAAGAAAGAACAGAAAATTACTGCATGGGAGAAAAGTTTGTATTAAGTGCCTGTTCGAGTTAATTTACTTCATAATAGAATTTGATAAAATCAGAAATGTGAACTTAAGGAAAGTGTTTCATTAATTAAGTCAAAATCATTACAGAAAAACGAAAAATACATGAGTCTATATTACATACACTCTGATCTACAGTAAAACAGAGCAGTTAAGGACAGTTACAAAAAATAAATGAACTGCCACAACTTACAGAAAACTATAAACTATATAAAAAACGGAAAAGAAAATAAGTGTAAACTGAACATCACATAACAGAAAGGAAAAGAACAAAATACAAGTCTGAACAACTAAATACAATTCTAATACTTCATATCTGAAAAGGTAATCACCTCTAATTGTTTCAAAATGGTCTCTTCTGGGATCATGCAAAATGCCAGGAAGAACGAAACATTAAATTTCTCAAGAATAGAAATTCTTTTTGACTCGTCAGAGTTTATCATGGTGATCTGAAGTAATTAGAAGCAATTCAATAGTTACCACACTAAAAAAGAAAGGATAACAAATGTAAAAATATGCACAAGAACTACATGCGGACTAAGAGCCTTACCATAAAATCATTGAATGTAACATCAAAAAATTGATATAGATCTTGAAGTTGGATGCCCATACAAATCCCAGATGTAGATAATGAAGTTAAAAAGTTCTTCACAGAATAGGGTTGCTCCTCAACTTTTGAAGAACAAGACACAAGGTCATTTGTGGACTTAAAACATATAGATTTTGACTTCATTACCTGTGCTAAAACATCATCAATAAGAAGCATAAAAAGAAAAAATAATTATGAAACAAAGTGTAATTCAAAAATTACTAACTTTAAAACTGTCAGAATCCCTTGACTTATGCTGTAGTTAATATTTCCTTGTACAGTTTTAATTGCATAATTAGGAGATTTAATTACAGATTTCTGATACTCAGAAAACTCAACCCACCATATATCGGCACAGAAGAAATTATAAAGCCACATCAACAAAACCTGATTACTCAGGTAATTGCCCCTTAGCATTTGCAGATAATATTCCTTACTCTTGTGCAACAAATGCCTTAAATTCCTTTTGCAGATAGTACTTTCATTACAGTTGTTAGAAAATGAGATATTATCACAAACCAGAATCTCATTTTATTTCATTGTGATACTTGTGAATTAGCAGAGCACGAATTTTCCTCCTAGTAATAATACAATGACTATTCCCTATGCATTAATACATAGTGATGCATGGGACCCTCCAATATTCCTACTCTATTTGGGGCTTATTGGTTTGTTATTGATAATTGCATTTGAGTTTCATGGGTATTTCTCTTTGAAACAAAAAACCAAAGTGAGCCCAGTTTTCAAAACCTTCATCCAAATGATTAAAAATTAGTTTGAGACAACCATTAAAAAAGTTTGTTGAGATAATGCCAAAAGATTTTTCTCACCCAAACATTGTCCTCCTTATTCAATGAACAAGAGACAATTCATTAACCTTCTTGCGTGAACAGCTTGCATGAACACCCCACAACAAAGTGGGGTGGCAAAACAAAAAATTGGGTAAATATAACTCAAGCCTCTCTCCTCATAAAATTGCCCCAAATAACAGTCTCATTCAATTACTCACCAAATCTTCTCAGACTTCAGGACAACAAATTATCATGTACGTCAAGCATTATGTTTACGTAGATGATATAGTTGTAATAGGAATGATCATGAAGGAATGGAAGCCTTACAAAAATGTTTGACAACAGAATTTGAAATTAAGAAGTTAGCCAGATCAAAATATTCTTTGGGCATTTAAAGTGGCTCATTCCCATCATGGCATTTTCAACTTCCAACAAAAATATGTGCTGGATTTATTGGCTGAAACTGGTAAATTAGGATGCAACCTAGTGGAGACAACTATTCAACAAAATCACAAACTTAGTGAATCAATTGAAGACATAGTTGTGGGTAGAAAATCTAATCAAGGTTGGTCGAGAAATTGATCTAGTGGTCTGGCACTAGGCCCAATATTACCTATGTTCTAGGGGATGCAAGTCAGTTAATGCATAATCCAAAAGAGAATCATCTCAGAGTTGTTTATCGCATTCTACGATACTTAAAAAGAACTCCTAGAAAAGAAATTCTTTTCACAAAGGGGAATGAAATGATCTTAGAAGCCTACACAAATGTTGACTATGTAGTATGTAGGTTCCATAGACGATAGAAGACCTACCTCTCGATAATGCACTTTTCTTGGAGGATATTTAGTCACTTGGAGGAGCAAAAAACAATATTGTAGCAAGATCAAGTGTAGAGTCAAAGCTTGGAGCGATAGCCACAGGGATTTGTGTAATACTATAGCTAAAGACAATTTTAAAAGACCTGAAGATTCATTGGAAGAAGCCTATGAGATTGTATTGTGATAACAAGCCAACAATATATATTGCGCATTATCTTGTGCAACATGATAGAATTAAGCATGTTGAAGTAGACAAACACTTCACAAAGGAGAAATTGAACAATGGAACAATATGTACGCCATTTGTATCGTCTAGAAATCAACTTGTAGATGCATTGACAAAAGGGCTAACCAGTGCTACATTTTAGTCTATCATTGGCCAATTAATGAGATCCACTCACCAACTTGAAGGGGAGTGTTAGAATCCTTTTAGAAGATTTAATTACATTTCATAATTAGGAGAATTAATAGACTAACAGTATATTTATATTTATTGTACAAGACCATTGATCCTGAATTCTAGGAATAGATTATATCCATCATAAATTAGGATTTTAAGTTCTTATGTCAGTGTATTATGTGTTTAAGAATAATTGCTCCTCTATGAATAATATAAAAAAACAGTTTTTTTCTGGAAAAAATATTGTAAGGTACTATGGAGAAAAAGAATACAAATATTGTTAATTGCCATTAAATAAAGAAGAATGGTCTATTAGACAGTCAATATTTATTCTCTGCAGAGTGCATTTGCTCAAACATCCTACAGTTGAAATTGTTAAAACTCATTACAAATCTTTGTTTGAATATACGCTCTTATCATAAATGATCCCTTCAATAGCTAACAGCAGGCATTAATACTGAACTACAGATCAAATAAGATTTTTTGCAATTCTCAGATTGCTAAGGATATGAAGGATACCCTTTATCCTCTAAAACTAATATGTGATAAATAGAAACAGGAATCAGATATTTAAGTAATATCAGTGAAATCCTTTCATTCCAACAGAATACATTACCTGACAGCATAAACAACAAAAATACACTGAATCACTCCGTTATGATCAAATGTAATACCAAACCAAGAAAAGTGCCTCAAAGTTGAAGAGCACACATTTGCTTACCATAGCCACAAAAAGTCAAATCTATTAAATTATATGATTATGATTGAGCAGATTTGTTGGATTTATGTTGGTTTGAAGGCTAGTGAATATATGGATTCAATTGCCACTACTACTCACAGTGCAAGAAAAGACTGCATACCTTTTTATATCACAGTTAAACTAATTAGTCCACTGATCTCATCAAACAATATTGGACACAATATATTTAGTTTGGTAATATAGAGAAGTTACCAAGTTGCTATACTCTGATGCTGTATTTCTCCAAGGAAAATTAACAGAAACATCAAGAATAGTAACATCCCACACAACTTTTTTATTGTTTACAGAAATATATCTGCAGATGGAAAGAAACCCAGAAGTTACCATCATTGTTTGAGAGAGATTTCACATAAAAGATTTTGAGTAATGACACCACAGCTTACTCTGCTTTGGACAAGAGTCGAGTATGGTCATTTTCAATCCCATTCAGTGACAATAATACCTGCATTTTGACAGAAACACAGATTTATGACCAAAATACAAACAAAAAATTATATCATCCTCAACTGGAACTACAATATGTCGACTGGGTGACAAAAGAGAAACTAGATCCTCTGAAATATTTCAGTTAATAATTTTGATTGTGAAATTGATTGTTTCCCAATATAGTTGGTAATTATGAAATTTTCTGTATGAATACTCTGTTACAGTTTTTCTTTAGCAAATTTTTAGATAATTCATTGTTGTAATATTTTCTTTCCTCTTTAGAATTTGGTTTCCTACTTTCACCTAATGTAATTATCCTCTACAAAAAGGACGAACCCTACACAGATTAATCATCAATAACATTTTCATATTTTCAACTCAATGAGATAGAGAAAACATAAAGACTGATTCGATAAACTACAACCCTCCATGTTGCTCCGACTACCACATACAGCCCAATATTGTCATTTGGACAATGTGTTTGATCCAAACTAGTGGATAAAGCAAGATTATTTATAATGAATATTAAAAATTAAAAATCTATTATATAAGTGGTAGTGTACTGCATCACATATTCAAAGTTAGTCTCATGCTGGAGAGCTGGTTAGTTTTGGTCAATGCAGGCCAACCTTAACTGCAGCACCTTCATTGTACTGTGTATGAGAGTTTGTTCTTATCCTACATTAACTGAAGATAAGGTTTAAGAAGTGCTCATAAAACTAGAGCAATCATTATCTTACAAACTAATTTTATGAGATTGAATTAGACACAGCCAAACTTAAAATTCTATGATATCAAAATGTGTCCTTTATATATAGTTGGGCCACCTGCACTGCCA
The DNA here is from genome assembly GCF_029865625.1 of Vigna umbellata. Lineage (NCBI taxonomy): Eukaryota > Viridiplantae > Streptophyta > Magnoliopsida > Fabales > Fabaceae > Vigna > Vigna umbellata. The sequence goes on along the minus strand of NC_142165.1, from coordinate 51,212,566 downwards.
TACTCGAAGCCTATAAGTGTTGGTAGACAATGTCTCAAAAAGGGCTATCTAGGAAGGGGGCTACCAGAAATGTTCAGTGTGGCATCATATTGTGCAGTTGCTGAGACCACAAGTCTAAAAGGTTGAGAGCCCGCATTGATTCAAGAGAAAGCATAATTAGAGCTTATAATGCCAGAGCAATAAGCATGAACAAGCTAAGGTTGAGAGAAGCATCACACCGTGCAGTGGTAAGACACCAACTTTGAAGGGTAGACAACCTAAAAGGTTTGTCAAGCTGAGATAGTTCTTAAACCAAATTCTAAAACCTCACTAAATTATTTCACATGCCTTCGGCTAATTCAACATCTTGTGAGTGAATCTATAGTACTCGGTATCTAACATGGCCAAGAATGAATGAGATAAAGAACTTAAGGAAAGCTTGCTTGAGTTTAAATGACCTATAAACAGAAATCAAACGGAAGTTTGAAAAGTAAATATCTAAAGGGCTCAAATTGATACAAGTGTCTATGGCTAACAAGAAAAGTTCAGGGTTTTAACACCGTTTGTTTGTGTTAGATATATTAGATTATTAGATATTTTAAACAGATATCTTATCTTTATCTTTTATCTTTAATTTGTTTGTTATTATTCCTTATTTGTATTTTGGACTTAGTCCATATTTCTTTTATTATAAATAGAATATCCTATATATATATTCAACATAAGGAAGATTAAATCCATACATAGTTTTTATTATATTGAACAGCTTGCAATAAAAGTTTCATTAATTTTGCTAAAGAATTTTACTAACACCACATAGTCACCATAAATAAGCTTCATGAGTTGTATTCACATTTCTTTTATATAAAGTATTCTCATTTCTTTTATATAAAATTGCTCTTCTTGGTACCCAGTCAAGGTATTGCAAAATTATACAACTGCCTTCTAAATGAACTTCTCTTGGACAGTACATTATAAATTGGCCAACCAAACTTACAATGAATGCAATATCCAGCCTTGCGAGTTTGAGGCTGGGTTCCCCAAATGGTTGGGTGATTATCAATTCATATTGGAACTAGTTGTGAGTACCTTGGAGAGGACTACCTACAGAGGGTTCTGACTATTGGAAGGTTCTGACTAGAGAAAGGTTGAAAGAAATGTCACCATGTGAAGTCTTGTTCAATGAAATCCGCCAAGAGGTTGGCTCTAAGGAGCCGTGCTAACTTAGGAACTTGGGTATTATGGGGTAGCTAAGTCCCACATCAAGTACTATAGGATGTTTGGTAGAGTATTTAAGTGTTTGGTTCTCCCTCCTTAATAGCTAGCTTTTGAGAGCGGGTTCCAATGTGCTTGGGTGCCTATCAATCATCATTACGTCTAGAGAAAGTCCTTTCTAAGAGAGTCGTCACCAACTCTTTTAGTTTAAATGATAAACTAGCAAATGTCCTCTCAAAGCTTCTCAAGGACCCTCAATTCAGTATACTTATTCAAAGCCCAGTACATTTTTCATGTATGCTCCAAAATAGTATTGGATATAAAACATGGTTGGATAAGTTTATCAATAAATACTTCTAGGAGTGAAAATAAAATAATTTCTCCATAAACTAAATTTAGCTTATACACAAGTTGAAATAATACTTTGAAAATTATATGAGAGTTTCTACAATGTAGCTTATACATAAGTTAATTTTAGCTAATGGAGAAGTTCATTCTTATTTTTCTTTTTTAAAAGCGCTAATAAAGAAACTTATCCAAACCCTTACGAAGCAGTCCCATAATTAATTTTCTAGTTGATCGACCCAAATAGTCTTATTCAAGCACTTAGGAATTAGCATCATCCTTAATTGTCATGTTAGCAAGTTGTAAGGACTTTTAGCGTACGGAAATATCCAGACTGCTTAGTGTTGTTTGTTCAAGAAAATCAGACAGTTTCAACTCTAAAATTCTCAAAACCTTTCTCATTAACAACTTAACACGCACAAGTCAGTTGCCACTTAATTCATGAAAATATTCAGCAAGGACTAGTACACACTGGACATTAGCAAAGAATGTCCCCACTTTTAAAAAGACACGTAATGGGAATAGGGTTTAAAAGCATGTTGTATACAAAATTAATAATGAGGACAATAATAATAAAAGCAGGACACCGGTAAAAATATTTAATACCCTTTCATTATGAAATTTGATGGACGTAAAGACGTCATAAAACTCCAACAAGTTTGATAAAATGTTTGCATCAACTGTAACTTCCAGTTGTTCGAGTATTCCCTGTTAACACAAAATTGGAAAAGAAAATATGATATAGCAGGACATTTCAGCTTTGAATATGCATACCTACACGAGCATACCAATGCTCGCCACTTACAACAATGTTGGATACCTTCACTGACATGTCCATATCTGTATGGGATGAAAATTTTACTCGAAAGCTGCAGCAATCATCCAAATTGTCCAGTAAATGGTTTTCAGCAACAGGCTGCAAATCAAAGTATATAACCATCGTCGGTAATAGAAATTGAAATAGGAGAAGTCGAATAACTATCAGGTTAAAGTTCCTAGCATTTTGTTCTATCTTATTTACATTGTGAAAGATGAAATGAAATAATTTTCGGAATCCAGTGAGTAAAATTTGGAATAAAACATCAAAAGGAAAATTGTCACGGCAAGGTTTATATCAAACTGGAGAAAAATCTATCCAATGCCCATAAAAGTAACACTACTCTCTGGCAATGACTGTTGAGCAGTAAAAGAGCCAACAGCCAAAAATATCTGTTAAACAAATAGAAAGCTTACAGGTTGGGTGGCTATAGAAAAAATGGGAAATATAAAGAACCATGTATCCAGAAGGAAGTTGGAATGATACCCCTGCAATATGTACAACGACTTTCTTGTTGCTTAGATCAACCATTTTGACAGATTTGAATTTGGATATAACAATTCCACGATCTTTGTAGATCTTAGACTTCACAGTTCCACCTTCAACAATTATTTCTGCAATTCCTTTACCATGCCGCCTTAGAAAATGAAAAAAAGATTGGGAAAATAAACATAATTAGTTGACAACTTAAGAGTCCAAGGACATGGCTACATGTTCTATTTCATATCACACATAAAAATCATATCAGAGACAAAGTTTAGCAAATGAAAAAATGAGTAGCATTCTAAAATTGAGATTATGTTATAATTTTATATATATATATATATATATATATATATATATATATATATATATATAAATCACAAAGACCTGAATTGATAAAAATCAAGGAGAAAGTGAGGGAAAATGAATTTCTCTTTCTTTATTTCAACAGTAGGGTTAAAGACAAATAAAACACGGATTTCACTGTTTAAAAATTTAAATAGAATGAACTCCTAATAGGTTACTTTAAATATAGTAAATGATCTCACTCATACTCCGGACTGTGTTCCAACTAAAGGCCTAACAGCTGGGAAAGAAACATTACATTAAACAGCATAAACGGTATGACTGGCTACAGAACTGAACAAAGCATTACTCTAACATGAATCATGTGATAATAGAAATCATTCCCCTAGGATTTAGATGAAAAAAGTATCTCAAAATGCTTTTGAACAAAGGATACAGCGCCATACTTGCTACAAAACGTAGCAGAAATCTGATCAATCTCAAACATCATTGAAAAAATGCATAATTCATGCTTTGCAGCAGAATCAAAACTGGACGATACAAGAGGATGAAATTCAGTTGCTTCAGACATATCCTGCAAAAATACAGAAAACAGAAAATTACACAATGCAATATGTGATTCTGATGTTTACAATTCATTTGGATATAGAAATGCCCTGACCTAACAGAATAGCAAAGAAAAACAATTATCTCGCCAACAAATACACCCAGCTTCTCATTGTTAAGAATTATGATTGATTATTTGAGATATTTATTTTAATCAGTTAGTGTCAACCAATATTAATAGCATAAGGGGGGTGACCAAACACTTCAATATTCTACCAAGCATCTTATACAAGAAGAAGTAAAATTAGGTACCCAATAGTACTCAAGTCCCTATCATATTTTTGTAGTATTTATTTCTACAAGTTTTCGGCCAAACAACAGCAAGCGCATTGAAGGATGCATGTACCTTAACATCAAATGACACAACTCCAGAAAATTGACTTGAATCATCAGTTCCTCCGGCCCCAAGCATACCACGAGAAAGCCAGTTTAACCATCCCTGAGATTTAACAGTGTGTTCATCATTGCAAGACTTCTCTGTGGGAATATCAGTGCTAATCTTGCCATTGTTAGGAGTTGAACACCTTGAGAGAAATTCCTGTAAACATAAAAAGGAGAACATTTGAAAACAAATCACACATCACAAAATGTCTTAAAGAAAGTGAATGGTAGAAAACTTAGTTAACAAACTGCACTATTTGTGATTTTCACTCTGACAAAATAAGAAGCTTAGAAGATTAACATAGGCAACCGCTTACAATAAAAGCTAATTTTAGTAGTAGCTGACATGTATAAAAGCTAACAGATGTAACAATTACTAATTATTCAACCTCACAGTATTTACTCTAACACAACCTCCCTCCCTCCCTCTCCCCCTAAGGCCTGGTCAGCACATCTCCCCATTGATCAAGAACAAGAATATGATAGATAAAGAGCTAATATTTTCTTGGAATAGAGTTTGCTTATTCCAAGAATGAAATTTTCCTCTCCCAAAGGAATGTACTTGATTTCCTCAAAGAAATAGGAAAGTTGGGATGTAGAACCTTAACAGTTCCTATAGAATAGAATCACAAAATTGGAAATGAAGAAAGTGTTACGGTAGAGAAGACCCAATATCACAGATTTATAGGAAAATTTATTTATCTATCACACGCAAAACCAAACATTGTGATAGATTTCTTTAAGCAAGAAATCAACCACACTAAAACACACTCACACGCACCCAAAATACTGGAAAAGATTTTGTTTATTAACCTTGAGACCAAAGAATACAGAGTACAATGTCAAACACTATCAAGGGTACACTCTCCCTTCACATAGGACACAATGGTCCTATCTATACAATCAAGCAACAAAAACATGTCCGTCACCAGACACCCCTGCCCTCTTATAAAGCCACCTCATCTTGCTAACCAACCTCTAACTATCCAACAAACTTTCTAAGCCTCCTAACCGGCCAACAGCCTACAACCTCCTAATTAATTTCTTTTCCTCCTTTCATATACTTTTAAAACCCTATCACATTGCTTATGCAGTTAGTGTAGTGAGCCAATTTATACATGATCCAAGAGAGAGACACATGCAAGCAGTTGACAAAACTCTCCAGTACTTGAAGTCAAATCTATGAAAGGGGTTATTATTCAAAAGGAAAGACACATTGACTATGAAAATATATACTACTGATGCTGACTATTCAGGTCACAAAAAACCTATTCCTAGGTATTGTGTGTTTTTTGGAGATAGTATGGTAACGTAGAGGAGCAAAAAGCAAGATAGAGTATTTTGTTCTAGTGCAGAAGCTAAATTTCGAGCTCTTGCTCAAGGAATGTGTGAAGGACTCTGGATAAAAATCATTTTAGATGACCTTAAAGTCAAGGTGGACAACCCTGTGAAACTATACTGTGACAATAAGTTTGCCATGAGAATTGCCAATAATCCAGTACAACATGACAGGACCAAACCCACTAAGATTGACAGACATTTCATCAAAGATAATTTAGACTGAGGATTTGTGATTACAACTCATGTTCTTACAAAACTTCAAATAACAAATATTTTTACAAAAGGGCTCCCTCAGGGTAGATTTCAAGATTTTGTAGGCAAGTTGGGAATGATTGATATTCATTTACCAACTTGAGAGAGAGTGTTGTAATTAGAATAAAACCTTCCTAGTTAAAGAAAATATTTGTAGAATCTTCTAGTTTATTTTTCAGCATATTTTTTTTTCTTATTTCCTCTTTTGGAAGATTAGATTGTTACAAATAAGTGTAAAGAAAATGTAAAAGACATGAATGATAAGAATAAAAATCATTCTCCTTTTCAAGTAATCCCCTACCACCAATCTTAATTTATATTTATTTATAGAGTCATCTTCATTTTCCCTGACTCTAAAACCTACTTAAAGCCAAAACAACTTGTCTACGAAGAGGTAGAGATACTAAGTCCTATGTATTTTGCTGCATGACTGCACTGTACTCCTGCTGCATCAAGCCAACCAATTAGCAACCTCAAGTGCTTGCTTAAAATTTTTAGGTACAGAATGAGAGAGAAACAATGAGGGATGAATTCTAGATTGTAGAATACCAGATATAGGTGTAGTCTGCATAAGATGAGTTTTAACTATTGTAGTTGTATTAGGAACAGAAACAGACTCAGAAGACGATGAGTTAGAGGTGATAGATAGCATATTAAAAGACTCAAGCGCAACAGAAGTTGTTGTGAAGGAGCTGGAGAATTTTGAGGTGGTGTAAGAGTGAGAGCTATGCTGAAATACAAATTAAGATCTTTAACAGAATTGGAAGCATTTGGAAAAGAATCTACACAAGGAAAACCATGTTCATTAAACAGAACATCTACTCTGCCACTTGGTGATAGACACTTAACCCTTGTGAAATAGAGAACATCCCAAGAACAAACACTCCTCAGATTTCAAAGTTGAATAAAATATGCAAGTCAAATAAGGAAAATAACACCACCAAATGAACGCTGAGTTTTCATTAAATAACTTGGAGTTCACCTGCATCTCAGATTCTGCAGCAGATCGATAATTCAGTATGTCATCTAAATCTGATTCCTTTTCCATTTGCTCCAAATCTTGAAGAACGTCATCATCAACTAGCTAATAAACACAAATCTAATCATCATTAACAGGAAACACTACAAAGCTCCTAATCTAAAACATAAGTTCAAAAGAGAAAATGAGAAATGTAATGAGAACCGTATGTGGCTAAACTACACAGCAGAGCTGAATTATTAGAGAAAAACTATAAGGCAAATATCAAACTTATCCTAATTATCAAAATTACATCATTCCATTAGCATTTGCAATTAATACAAGTCATTTTTACCAAGGTTGTTTATCTGTAATTTATTAAAGGACCACCCAATCCAAAAGATTTCATTAAAACACATCCAACAAATAATTTAAATAAACAAGGTTTAATCAGTCATTCAGTCTTTATCGCTGTGCCAATTTTTCATTTTAGAAACTATACCTAAACAATCAGCTGCCGTCCCAACACGAACAATTTTTTTTCTGTTTTAGTATAGGAATGTGAAAAATATATTTGGCTACTTATTATTAGGTTTAGACTTGCCAGCTGCCAGGTGACAGCTGACTACAGCTTTTTCAGTTACTTGTAAAACAAAGATATTGGTTGCTATAAAGATGGACAGCTAAATAAAATATCCAACCTGTTGAGATAGAGAGCAAAGAAGCCCATCAATGCAAGTGATAACAAATATGAAGTCTTTGATACAGGTTATGAATTGGTTGCACGTGCCAGGATAAATGGAGTTCTTACAGACCATGGGGATAAGTGAGTAGAACTTGTAACCAAAAGTATGTTAGAATTATGATTTGGGACTAACTCAACTCAACAAAAATGGCTTGTTTGGAAAAAGTTGTCCCTCACATATATAATCTTTTCAGATTCTTTCCCTAGTCAATGACATGGTCTTTTTCCTAATACACCCCCAATGTCCAAGCCTATTTGGCTTTTGCCAGGGTAATAGGTAGGTGGCCCTTTTAATGGATCTAGGATGGGTTTTGTACTCGTAAGGGGAGGGTTTCTTTCCATATTTATGCTTTTTTCGGCCTGTCTCTAAAGATTTGAAATGAGAGCTGGTCTAGACAAGGTTCATTAGTCAGAGGTGTTGTGAGCCTGAAATTTTGACAAATGAAAGTTCATTGTGGCCAGAAACAACCAAAGATGAAGATCAAAAAGTGTCTCAAGCTGCTGCAATGACTGCATAGCATCATGAACAAGAGACCAAAGTTGAAGCATGGTTTAAAAATAAAGGACCTACCACTAAATAAGTTAGTCTGCATCAAGCACTAATACCATTTAAAAAGAAAATGTTAACACAAGACTTAGGGTGAAACCCATGTGTCATGATGCTGAATTATTCAGATAAGGAAAAAAGTGTTTCCATGAATCATGATTTATCCTACATTGTGAATTAAGACACTACTTACATACTCTCAAAGCACACTCAAACACTAAATGTATTGTACGCAAATTAAATGTATGGAAAAATATTTTTGGACACCAATCTTTTTTATCTACATTCATTTGACAACTAACTTTTATAATAAAATATTATAGTAAAATAATAATATAAACCTAAATAAAATAATAACTTATGAAGTTGTAACATGAGTGTAAAAGAAAAATGGAGGTGTCAAACCATCATCATCCTAAATGTATTTCATGCAATTAAATGCATCTCTACAATTTTGTCTCCGAAGTTGGTGGGTGCTATCACATAGTCCCTCAACCAAAGAAATTTTTCATGTAAATCACAGCAGTCTAACACGTGACTTGAGTAACAATATTACCATATTTTTGGAACCTAAATGACAATAAGCGATTAAACTTTGGGACTTAGATTAAATGAATTAATTCCAGAGACTTTCTTCACAATCTAACAGCAAAAGTGACAGTGAGTGACAGTTTCAGAGATTAAAAAGGTAGGTCATTTACTTGTAAATGAAAATATGACAATTCTTTGTCAGTAACTCTGAAAAGTCATTTCCATTTTAGTCCATCTAATAAACTCATGATTTTAATTCTTCACTAGGGACTAAAAACGTGCTTTTCATAATTGTTAAGGACAATAGATTGAAAAATATATATACCAAATAAAACCAAAATAAATTATATTTCCAAATACCAAAAAAATAGTTTGGTTATATTATAAACATATATTTGGTTCCCACCAATATGTTTTCAAAGAAAGAAGAAGGAAAAGAAACCACCTGTTCTTGTTGGAGAAAATCCAACTTAATCTTGTACAAGTTCATATATTTCCGTCGAAAACTTCTGCATCCAGGAAACTTAAAGAATTACTAAGACGAGGTAGATGAATGTGAAGGAGAGACTGCATAACAACACAAATCATAAAGAAATCAGGTATACTACATTTCTCCTATTTGTGCCCTCTAAGTAGGAAAAGGAAGACATAAATTTAAAGATACAAGTACTCTACATAATAAGAACAACAAACAAATTTGACAGACAATGTTGTCCAGAGCTATACAAAGGGGTTTAATCAAGGTTCTAAATATTAGAACTGAGGAAATTACTTTTCACACTTATAATTTGCAAATGATACAATGTTGGTCTATTTCAGGGTATCAGTATTTCTGTTATGTAAAGTGACCAGCCCTTTTACTGATAGGTTTTAAAGCTTTGCTTTTACAAACTCTTTCCTTTCTTTTTACTGGTCTAATGATTCCTTACTCTCCATCTTAGTGTAATCTTCTCTCTTTCTATTTGTTAGATATTGTTGGTTACAATATCTTATTTTAGTTACAATAATGTGTATTTGGGCTTAGCCCATATTTTTCTTATTCTTCATTATAAAAATATTCCACTATGTGTATTTTCTACACAAGGAGAGTTAACTCTATACCATGTTTTCACTATTTTCACTTGGAAGTTCTCTACTAATCCCATACATACATACACACATATACATATATATATATATATATATATATATATATATATATATATATTTGTATGTGTGTTAATTTTCATCTCCCGATAAAAGTGTGTTGCTAAAACAGGTATATTAGGATGCAAACCAATAGAGACACCTATTCATTATAATCACAAACTTGGTAAATCAATTGATGATATAGTTGTGGATAGACAATCTTATCAAAGTTTTGGTCGAGAAATTGGTCTACTTCCCTCACACTAGGGCAGACATTACCTATGTTGTAGGGGTTGTAAGTCAGTTCATGCATAATCCAAAGGAGACTCATCCCACATATGTTTATCACATTCTACAATACTTGAAAGGAACTCCTTCTATTTACAAAGGGCAATGAGATGATCTTTGAAGCCTAGACAAACGCTGACTATGCAAGCTCTATAGACAATAGAAGATCAACCTCTGGATATTACACTTTCCTTGGAGAAAATTTAGTCGCATGGAAGAGCAAGAAACAAAATGTTGTGACGAGATCAAGAGCATAAGCATAGCTTAGAGCTATGGCGTTATTGATTTGTGAAATACTAAGTTTAAAGATAATTTTAAAGACTTAAGATTTATTGGAAGAAGCCTATGAGACTGTATTGTGATAAAAAGTCCACGATAAATATTGTGCAACATGATAGAACTAAACATGTTGAAGTAGACAAACACTTCTTCAAGCAGAATTGGATAATGAGTCAATATAAACACCACTCCCCAGGAAATCAACTTGCATATGTATTGACAAAAGGGAAAACCAGTGCTACATTTCAATCTATTGTTGGCAAGTTGGGAATGGATAACATCCACTCACCAACTTGAGGGCAGTGCCAAAATCCCTTGATTTATGCTGCATTTAATATTTCGGTGTACAATTTTAATTGCATAACTAAGAAATTTAATTACATTTCATAATTAGGAAAATTAATAGGCTGGCAGCATATTATATATTTATTGTACAAGATCTTTGATTATATCCATTATAAATTAGGATTTTAAGTTATTATGTCTATGTATTGTATTTAAGAGCAATTGCTCCTCTATGAATAATATCATCATAAACATCTTTTCTGGAAATGAGGATTACCATAATCTTGTCCTTGATGCCATACCTTGATATGAGAGGCCAAGGTGTCATAATTATTGCCATCTAACTTGCCAATACAGAGGATGACATCGACAAAGTAAAGATAGCAAATTCAGATCAAGAAGCAATTCCTGAAGTTACCATATTAACGTGGAGGAGAGAGAAAACTAGAACGGGAGAGAGAGAGTCCACACAAGGGAGGAGAGACATAAAATGGTCTCCAATCACAACGAAATCAAACACAACCCTTATTCAGAACAAAACTATAATACATGAACTTACAATCGATCACCAAAGTATCTCCATGATGTTTTCTTCAATTTCCTACGAACATCATAAAGAACTGATTGCTGTGCATAGTGCCACCAAAATATTTGCCAGCCTGCACATTTTCTTGGTAAAAGACAATGCCAAGGGCGAAAGCGTCCATACCTATATAATATAAAGATTAAAAATTTTAAAAACATAAAGCTGTACTTTTTACATAAGAGACAACATCATTGGAGAAGCAAGAACTGAACGAAAAGGAAACATAAAATTAGAATAATGCTATTAGGATGATCCCAGAAAGGTGATTTTCCCCACTTAATGCTCACGGAAGGGAAAACAACAAATTAATTACATTTGGATAATCAAAGATTTGAAGGAGCCATAGAGTAATTGCTGCAAGTACCAAGTATTTACACAATACTTCTGTTATCAAATGTAACAACTGAAAGTCTGAAACCAGTTTAGCCTGTCAAGAAATTACAACTCCTGAGTCACTAAACAAGTATTCATTTTTTATCCTTGTGATACACTATTCCGCATAAGAATGGAAGTCTGAAACCAGTTTTAGCTTTAACTCAGATAACCAATGTGTATAATGAAAAGTGCATGGTTAGTGCTGAAGTTAGATCTAGCTTTTATGCAGAACACGAAAATTATACAATTGGTGGAACCACGTGTCTTCCTAGATAAATCTTTTCGCAATTAACAATAGATGAAAAGAATAAATCAATGAATATACTCGGAATTCATAAAAGAGAATTGTACTGTTGATATAATACTAGAATAAGTGAGCAGTCAATAACTGCAAATATTTTCACATCCACTGATCTGATTCCAACTACTGCAATAAGAAAAATTGACAGACTGACAATTTTTTACTTTAATATTAGATTCACAAACCTTTCTGATCAGCTGAAGAGTTTCTACAATCTTTTTCCAAAATTAAAATTGTTTTAGAAAAATTAAGTGAACAGTAAATAATTGTCAGTGTTTTAACCTTGCCTCGTGTTTCACTTCATATATATCAATGTTGTTAGATATATTATCTTTATCTTATCTTTATATTTTATCTTTAACTAGTTTGTTATTATTCCTTATTTTTATTTTGAGCTTAGTCCATATTTCTTCTATTATAAATAGAGTATCCAATGTGTATATTCAACACAAGAGAGATTAATCCATACATAGTTTTTCATTATATTCAACATGGTATCTAGAGCCAAGTTCTTTTGAGGAAAAAATTTTGTTGCCTCTATCATCTACTACTGTCAGTGGTGCCATCATCTACCGCTATCGTCTACCGCTGCCACTACCGGAATTTTAGTTTCGACCAACAATCACACGGTTTTGATCGTCTTGGCCAGGCGACCACAGTGCTGTCAACAAAGGCTTCATCGGAGCTCCTACGCACTCTCGATGCCTTTTGAAGTTGTGGATCTGCTCCTTTTTCCGTCATGCGTGGTGGCAAGTATCGTCTCCTTTTAGGCAGCGATTTAGAGTGTCAAGGTCGCTCTTTTTCCTCTATCAGGTTCATCGTGCATAGTCACACGTCCCGTCTCCTCTTAGGCAGCTATTCAGAGCATCGAGGTTGCTCTTTTTCCTTTTTCAGGTGCCTTGATTGGAGAATGTAGGATTTTTAAGGTTTCTCTCTCTCATTCGTCAATGACTTCTTCCGCTGCTATCTCTTCTGACCTCCCTTCTATCACCATTGTGTTTGACCCATCCATATATGTTTTTTCTCCCGTGGCAAAGATGGCTTTTTTTAGTTTATTTATAATCATTGTGGCTCTTCAACAATGACCTATTTATCCATTGGATGTCAACAATGCATTCCTTAACAACGATTTTCAAGAAGAGATTTACATGGAACAACCTCCCAAATTTGTTGCTCAGGGGAGTCTTTTGAGTTGGTACTTCGTCTTCTATGTCGTTTTTCCAAACCTTAACAATTTAATGTCACTCAAGTGCAGAAACAGATATTTTCAATAAGTCTTTATTGATTATATTATTAACAAGCTTGGTACATACAATTTGTATGCACAAGCTTGAGGGGGAGTGTTAGATATATTATTTTTATCTTATCTTTATATTTTATCTTTACCTAGTTTGTTATTATTCCTTATTTTTATTTTGGACTTAGCTAATATTTTTTCTATTACAAATAGAGTACCCTATGTATATATTCAACACAAGGAAGATTAATCCATACATAGTTTTTCATTATATTCGACAAATGTTATTTTGTTTCTATAAAAAATAACCATTTATGCATCATGTGAAAGTACAAAAACAACTATTGCATGCTATTGTAACATGTGCAGCATGAGCTTAATGTGTCTATTTCCTTTTTCCTTTATGAAGATTGAGTTATTCCTTACAAGAATTGACTAGGTGAGATTTTCTTATTTGTTGTAATCAGACTCAATTATGACACAAATGTTTATCCTCATATTTTCAAGTCAAGCTTCTGGCAAGGAACTTACTTTTCTCTTAATCTACAAGTGCAAATATAATCCCACACAAGACACATGTGCTGTAACTGAACCTCGTCTAAGGATATAACCTGATAAATGGGGACAATATTAGAACTACATATAAGCAATGCAGGCAGAACAGAAAAAGATAAATACCAACATCTTAGTTAAATTGACAAAGTTCACAACATGAGTACCAACCAAGCCACTCAATTCGGCAGTGACAGAATACTGAGGAGTATTGTCATCAAGCTTTTGCAATCTGTTGTCCTGGAAAAGAAAATAAAAAGCAAAGCGTAAGTAGGAAGAAAGGCTTCTCATGGTCTTCATATAAATTAAACAAATACTGACCAGAAGGTTATGCATAAAAATAATAAGGGGGGGAATGCAAACACCTCCACTGCACAATTAATGGAAATATACAGTAAATACAAAAGAAGGTTGGAGTGTTTGCAAAAAATTGCAAGAAATGAAGTTAGTGGTTGTCAAAATTGTGGCTAAGGTCATAAAATTGCACAATCTTACGTGTTTTGGAGGCTGTCCATGCTGGGTCAGAGTGAAATCACTGATCTTGCTTGTTAGAACATAGAATCAACAAGTTTTGCTTTCCAATACCAATTTGAATAACTTGGTTTTGTGTTTGGTTTCGACAATTCAGGTTGCAAAAATAAACTATACTTCTAGTTCCGTTACAGATAAAGTTCCCTACTATCTGTTTCTTCACACATAAATCTATCTCACTCTCTCCCTTGTTGATCTCTCCAGGTCAGTCTTCTGCTGTTGCATTAAAATTTTGGCCATCAGCATTCTGATCTCCCACCTGCTGTTCTGACTTATGTTGATCTGGTTTCTATATCTCAGCTCAATCTATATTCTGAGTTAACTTGTCATGCCAAAAAATGTCCTCAAGTTTTGATGCTTGGGTACATTGGAACCATTTTATTGTGTTTTAGTATTTATAATTGTGTTATCATAACAATTCGTTGTGCGATGCATGAGATCCTTTTATAATGAGTTTTTGAATTTTAGTTAAATGTTGTAATTTAGATGTTATTTTTGTTAACTCCATCGTTTTTCATGCATATAATTTTGCATTTTGAATAGGATCCTACAATCCATGTGTTAGGATTCTGAAATTTACAATATTTCACCCCATCTCAGTCCTTGGTAGGATCTCAATATAAACAACATTGATTACAATTACTATAGAATAGGAAATTTTACTGACCGAAAAGTACATGGGGATAAAACATCCGGACAAGTAAATTACAAAAGAAAACAGCTAGAACTTAAGATATTGAATCATGTAACAGGGCATGCCAACTACTTTGCATTGCTAACTAAGAAAAACAATTAAAGCGACCATAAGCAGGACATCATACACATTGTCTCTCTTTCGCTGTAATAGATATAGATATATAAAGTACAGTTCATTTTCTAATAGTGATTTAAAATCATAAATAAAACAACAATTAGTAAGATACAAAGTTAACATGGAATTATGGAGAATGAGGGTTCTACTAAAGATGTCCATACCGAAAGAATTAAGGTTGCATCACATGGTGCCAATATAGAATAGTAATGTTTTCCTTCCAACCTAATATTGCTTGCTGAGTAGGAGTCACCCGTACTGTTCATAGTTACCAAGTCCAAGGAGCCATGAAACAATCTGGAATAAAACTCCAGCCCCTTGACTTCTACAATCTTATGTTCTTGGCCCACTCTCATCCTTCCATTTACAGACCTGACATATAGGAAGAAAAAACAAGTCACCTCTAAGTCAAATCATTTGCAACAGGACAACATTTCAAACAATAACATTAACCATACCAACAGAATGTTACAATTTAATTTGAACTTTAAAGGAGGTTAGATATATGATTTGATTGTCAGAATTATGATTTGATTTCATTAAATAGGAAGGTATGATAAGATTTGATAGGGAAATATCTTACCAAAAATTTCTCATTATTAGATATTGATTCCGTTATTTATCGTTGTTAGGTATATTCCATTTTATGTTAATTAAGAAAACATAGTCCTTATGTTAATTTTGTTATTTTTACATATTCATTTGTATTTGGGCTTTAGTCCACATTCTCATTATTAAAATATATTATCCTATGAGTATTTTCTACACCAGGGAGATTAACCCTAAACCTAGTTTTCACTATATTAAATATGGTAACTAAAGTCAGGGTACCTTGATAACCATTTATACATTTTTTTTCACATCATTTGTACCGTCTTCATCGTTGTTTCCGATGTCTCCGTCGTCATTTTCGTTGTTGGCACTGCCATTTCCACCGTCGAAGCCACTGTTCAGGTCAGCAACCACCCCAATCAGATCGTCCGGGTGAGGCTACCATCACGCTATTGACAATCACCATAGGCATAAACTCTCATTCATAAATTGACTTCGTCAAAGAAGCTTCACCCAAGGCTTTGCTAAAAAAAGATATTGATTTCTTGCTTACGGACAACACTGCTCCCACGCCTTTCCCAAAAGCATCACATTCAATACAGATAGGTTGGCTGAAATCTGGCAGTAACAACATAAGAGTTGTGGTGATCACCCCTTTAAGTTGCTGCAGAACCAAATTACTTTCTTCAGACAAAAAAAAATTCCCCTTTTTAAGCAATTGTGTCAAAGGTCTTGCTATCATCCCATAATTGAATATAGACCTTCTATAGCAGCGTGTAAGACCTAAAAACCCACTCAAAGCCATTATGGTGTTCAAAATAGGCCATTGAAGGATGGCGAATATCGTTTGGGAATCTGTTTCCCCTCCCTTGTGAGAGATGACATGCTCCAAATATTGGATTTGTAGCTTTCCAACTTCACATTTTTCCAATTAACATAAAACCGATGTTGTTGTAGTGTCATGAAAACCTGTCTAAGCTATGCCAAATGATCCTCCTACATTTTACTGTAAATCAAGATGTCATAAAAAAACTAAGATAAACCTCCGAAGATATGGTTAACTTATGCTGTTCATGGCTCATTGAAATGTGGATGGAGCATTTGTAAAACCAAACGGCATGATTAAAGATTCATAATGCCCCTGATTAGTTTGAAAGGTAGTTTTCTGGATATCAGATTCATACATGCAGACTTGATGATATCCAACCCTCAAATCTACCTTTGAGAAGAATTGTGACTTGTGTAACTCATCTTATAACTCTTCTATGATCGGAATTGGAAACTTGTCTAGAATATTTGCTTTATTCAAGGCACAATAGTCCACAAAAAATCTCCAGCTTCCATCTATGTTCTTGATTAAGATGACAAGACTGGAATAAGCATTGTTGTTGGGTCGTATGATTCTTGATTACAACATCTCCCCACCTAGCTTTTCTATTTTCATATTTAGCATTTATAGGTATAGATAAGGTCTCACATTAATAGGATCCACACCAACTTTGATCGGAATCTTATGACCAACTTTGGTTCAAAAAAAAACTCCCTTACAATCCTTTAGAATCTTTCCCAACTCACTCTGTTGTTTCTCAATCAAGTGGTTTGTCCCTTCATCCCTAGACTGCAACTCGACATTCTTCATTCTCCATATGATTGAAACAACCTCAATTTATGTTTCTTTCTTCAAAGATTGTGGAGTCACAAGAGATTTAGCCAAAGTTGGGTCACCCTTAATCTTAATTGGTCAACCTTGTTTGCAGAAATTAGTTGTTAGAGTTTTCCAACTTACCTACTTCACAACTTTGCTAGCCGTGTTACACCTAGGATCAGATCCACCCCTCCTAATTCAAACAAAAAGAACACCTCTCTCACCTTGTATTCTTCCAGTTGTACTTTCACATCCCTGAAACATCCTTGCATTTGTTTTCTGTCTCCATCTCCCAATCTTATGATGTAGGGTGGCATGGTTTCCACTTGCATGCTGAGTGACTTCACTAACCTACCAAAATAAAGTTGTGACTAGCCCCACAATCAATTAGGACCAACACGAGTCTTCCCTCACTCTTCCCTATAGCTTCATAGTGTGGGATTGGGTCATACCTCCTACACAAAACGATGGACAAGTCCAACCGTTGAAATTCATGATCAAAGTTCTCCTGATTTTTCTCCAAATACTCCTTAACCTCATTTGATTTTTCATCCGTCATGTCCCCCAATTCATCATCTTAAGTCAAGATGATAACTCAATTTTTTTCTGGGAAACAGTGCCCTGGGCAGTACACCCCTCCATAATGAAAACACCTTTCTTCTCTTCACCTCACATATTCCAAACATGGCAAGTTTCTAATTCCTTTATTTTTCAATGCAGTGGTTTCATTCCCTCCAATTCTTGATCCATGTGAGATGCCTGGCATTATCATCCTTGTTGTGCTGCCCATACCATTTATCCACTACAAATTACTGAGGTTTTTGAAAGTCTCATCTAGTGATACAACTCGGCTCATCAAGGAAACCAAAAGTTTGAGGTATTGCAGCAAAAAGAAGATTCACTCACTCGTCACGATTCTTGCATAGCTTCTCCCACTATGTCATTAGCTATGATTTGACTACATTAAATAGAAAGATGTGGTATGATTTGAAGATATCGAAGCAAGTTTTGCTCAAATGCAAATGTCATGCCCTCCAACATTTGTTACAAGTTTGACTCATGATACATATGCTCCAACTTGAGTTGGGTGTCAAAGATATTATTTACCTCATTAGCTCTAACAACCAAAGGGCTTACATGGTTCTCTCAAGCAGTAACCTTGAGGTAATGACATTTGTAACAAGTTTTTTATTATATGATACATATGCTTTAGCGTGAAAGGAGGTATTAGAGATATGATTTGATTATAATAACTAGGAAGATATGGTATGATTTGATAGGGAAATAACTTACCAAATATTTTCCTATTATTAGATATTAATTTTGTTTCTTATTGTATCTCTTTTCCATTATAAATAACAATACTCACATGTACAAAACACAGAATTCTTTATATACCGTAATTTCTCTTGTATATTTTGTACGGCACCATAAATGAAGTCAACTTTCAAACCAAATATTCCAGAGATATCATGACAAACTCGAGAATACAATCATGAAAACATTAAGACTAAATATTCCACAGCCCCGAAATAGATCCAGAAAAAACCTGTCTACAAATCTTCAAAAAAAGAAAAGGTCTAATTATAAAAGTAAGACGAAAATAAAAGAGCATTACCCAATAAGATTTTGCTTCATGGTCAAGCTAGTAAACTTTAAACCAAACATAACATGCCCCTGAAAAACATTAAAAACAAACAACTGTCAGTCAAGCAAATCCTTAAAATATGTAGATTTGAAAGCAACATGCAAGACCTGGGTCTGAAAGGGAATATTTGCAACATAAACATACCATATCATTCTGCATATCACTGTATAATACGTGAAAATTCCTTATGTCTACTTGAATGCTGTCAAGGATCTGAAAGAAAAGCAATAAGGCATAAACAATATTGGCATAGAACATTAGTCGCACCAAGTATGAGTGTCTTATTAGATAGAAAAAGATACTTGATAAGAAGAGATATAAAATATTACACAAATAGGAGAATAAAATATCTTCCACAAGTAGACTACTAAAACAGAAAACCACAAAAACAGAACTCAATAGCAACTATCATGGCACAAATCTTCATATAAATTTGAATTGTACTCTTTCTTCTTCCTTTGTTTTTTTTAAATTATTCAGTACCAAGTTCCAGAAAAGAAACTTAAAAAATGGAATCAACCATGCATACAACAAAAAAAAAAGCAAAACAGAAGTCTTAGCCAATACAGCCATAAGAAGTTTATTAATACTAGAAGATAAACTTAGAAACCATTCCTACGCCCTTTCCTAGCAACAACAGTGCTTCAAATAGAGGTAGTCATTGACATGGTACATCATGTGACCAAGTATTTTGGTTCTTGCTACCTACATTATTCTTAAAAAATCAAGTTTAAAAACAGATATGATTCTACATATATATACATATTCTCTATTCCAATATTTTGAAAAATAAACCAGAAATTTTACTGGTAAAGGCACTAGATCAAGGTTTAATGGTTAAACCAATGTTGTCAAATTCGCAAGTATACTCCTAAACTGGCATGATATTGGGAGTTTTGGTGACCAAGCGAGCAAACTTGGGGGCCAATACAGAGATTTCGCAAACTGTCGCTAGATCATGATTTTGCTTGCAAAATTGGATGATTGTCAGTAAAATTGATAATGAACTGAGTCTGTGTGGACCTGGTTTTTTTAACACAGAAATAAATAATCAAATCATATTCGGCTTTTCGGGTTGGGTTCAGTTACCCAACTTTAGAGTTTAAAAAACACAAGCCTATTTCTGATAGGGATCGTAAACGTGAATCAGAACCGTATCTACATCTCTGCAAACACAACCGCAACATCCACCATTGCTCTCCAGTTGCCGCTGATGGCCACCAACAACCCTTATATCACTGTCGCAGGCCATCGTCAACACTCATATCACCCTCACTGACCCTCCCATTACTCTCCAAACACACCCATCATTATTGTTAATTCTCCCATTACCATCCTTGTCGTTGAAGCTCACATTCCGTCTGACATCATTGAAGCTCCCATCAACTTAACCAAAACTCCAATTGCTGCCACCAACACTCCTTCGCAATAGCCAACTGTCGAGGGCATAACCAAACTGGTTCCTAGTTTGACTGGTGGGCCCAATGGTTCAAAAAATGCTCTATCCACACTTTAAGAAAATTGAATGAGGGGCACATTACAAATGAAAATCATTCCTGGCATGTACTAAATAACACAACCTTACAGGAGCTTGGTCCTTGACACCTAGGACAAACTAGACTAGATTGATATGAACAGACTAGCCTAGGCAGAAACAACAATAATACCTAGAGAAAAAAGAAATATGGTACCTTTGTAGTGACATGAGAAATGAACGATTGTCCAGCTTGACTACCTGCAGAAAAAAAACTATTAATAAAATCCAAATATACAAATACTTCACCCAAATATTAGGTTGACCAGATCATGGATTAGCACAAGAAAACAGGTCAAAAGTTGAAATTTAATCGTGTGGAAGATTATTAAATTCTCAAATGTTTGTTAGAAAGAAGAGAGGAAAGTAAAAAACCATTGGAGGATACTGTATCCTAGTGTCCTCTGTAGCAAAATATGCAACAACAGAAAAACATTTGCTCCCAAATCATTGTTTTATCGGGATTGAAAACCACACAAACAGATTCGCCAATAAATAATAAAAATTCATGGTCTCAATCTTGTCTATATAACATATGTATTAGTGATAGGAAACCTTCAATTGAAGGTGTGAAACACGAAAGAAATGAAAAAAGAAAAAAAAACAAAACAAAACAATTTTTTGTAAGAAATATTATTTCTCCGTAATCTTCCAAGCATACAAGAAAAACAAAGGAAATTACTTCCTTTCTCACAGGGCTTACCATGTTCTAAAAAACCTACAATTTCTCTCCCCTTCAAACAACTGAATATAAAGGTTTTCCACTAGGACTGTCCCACTAACCACAACAGGTGTTCCCCTAACTGCAACCTCTGTTCCCAACTGAAACAGCTGTCCTACAGCTACCAAACAACTCAACTACATTAATTTCTACTTTTCCTTCAACAGTACACTCTCCACGCCCTCTCCTTATTCTCCATTCTATCAATTGATCACTACGCATCCCTCCCTGCTAAGTTTAGGGCTAAGCAAATGCATGAATTGAATTATTCTGAAATTGAATTTTAAAGAGGAATCAACAGAACTGAACTAAATAGTATAATGGTAATAACATCATGGTTTGAGTGAATTGAATCAAATTAAATCAATCTAAATTGTTTTAGAATTGCTTGAACTATCTGAATTGTTTGAATTATTACCAATGCACATCTTAATTTAGAATAGATTTTCCAATCTCATAAGTTACAGTCCAATTTAGTTCAAACAGTTCTATTTAGGAACAATTTAATCGTTAAAAATCAAACTAGTATAACAATTCCGTTTAGTTATTTTAAACAATTCAGTTTTTTAATACAAGTAAATTCAGAATTCATTTAGTTCAGCTCAAATATTTTTGAAAGCCCAAGATGATTTTTGTATAAATGAAGAAATTGAAATTCATTCACTAACATGAGAACCTAAGCTTAATAAAAGTCCTTAAAAATATTCATTAGTAAGATATGTTGGAATTAAGAAGGAAACTTACCACGGAAAAATGGAAAAGGATGTCAATGTTATTGTTATTTATTAAGTAAACAATAAAAACGAGCACAATGGTAGATATACGTAACCTTAGCCCAAGAAGCAGAAAGGTTGTTTGCAGGATATGAACCCATGAGTCAGGTCTCAAAGGCTCAACCGAACTTATGTTATGTAATGAATATGAAAAAAAAAATCCCAACAGATAAAAAATTAGGCTTCAATATATGTAAAGGCAGTGTAGCCACAGGCAGAGGGAGAAAGAGCTTATCAAGAAGTTAGACCTTAAGAATTGATATCATACAGAAGAAAATTTCAGTTTTTACTTCTTTGGAAAAAGCCGCAAACACTTCTTGAGGCCTTCCATTCAACTTATAAATAAATTCCCTATCTCTCAAATCAAGGTTTGATACAATCCAAATCCTTATTGGAGCCTGACAAATAGTTTGCCTTCTTACATAGAAAATAAATAAAATATATTTGAACATAAATGCTTCAAATCATAGTTAAATGGCTTACCGCACACACGTCTGGACAATTTTCCCAACTCTGCTGCTGCTAGCTTCGCCTTTTTTCCAGCAAATTCTCTTTTTTCAACAGCATCAGCACTCCACTATTACAACAGCATAGAATAGCTAATAAAGACTACAATAAATAAAGTATATAAAAAAATGTTTGGCTACAAATGACACAACTAATAATCAAAAATTCCTTTACTATGTTTTTTTCATTAATGGTTACAAGTCATTGGTTATAGGTTGCTTTTGAAAAAAGAAGCTTGAACACAGAATGCTGGAATTAAGACGTACCTCTTGATCACCTCGCTGTGATGCAGAAATAAAGACATCCTCTAAAATTATTATAATGGGGTCCCAAGGCTTTTTCCATGGAATTTTTATGCTTAACTTTCCAACTCGACCTAGCCAAATTTTCAAGCTATGTTAGGAAAGAAAAATAGTTCCGACAAGGATTTTCCTACCCACTTATTTCAATCAACCACTTTATCAGAAAAAATAAAAAACAGAACCGCATAATTATAAATAGAAGACAAAGATAATGGAATAGTAAAACAGGTCCAGATTTTTTATCGAAATGAGCTGCATTTGTTTATTATATATTTGTAGAAGGATGAGTTTGCTATACCTTGTTTTAGTGCAAAGGGAAGCTGGAGATAATCAAATGCATCAAGTATCAGCTCTACATTCTCCAGTAGTACTTCCTCTGAGCAATAATAAATGTCAGCTCAAATCAGTTCTCCAAAATTCTTAATTTAAAGTGCAAGCATTTATGATTAAAAGGATTAGTAAAATGCAATAGTATAGCCAAATGGAAGCACATCATGCATTTAGTCAATCTTAGTTATCAAACTGTGAATCCCCATGCTAATTTTTTACATTATGTATCATAATTTGTATTCAATCATAAGACGAATGACAATAAAAACCAACTTCAAGTATATTATTTAGATGATACAGTGTTCGATGTAATAAATTTAGACTATAAATAAATGGAAAATACTTAAACTTAAGTCTCATAAAACAAAATTATTAGCTATATCTGAGTTGTTATATCCTCTATTTTGAAAGAACGGAAACGAAGCAATTAACAGCCAAATAAAGTGCACCAATTGAATGAACGAATGAGTGACAAATGAAGTAGTGGAAAGTGGACTAATTAAAATTTAATTGTGCTCCTTCAATTCCTTTTCATTTAACAATTTAAGTTTACATGACTATTCAATTTCTTTCATGAGAATAGCTGAACGAAAAGTAAAAAAGAAAAGGTGATGAATCGTTGATTCGTATCAAGATGCAAATATTCATGCACCGTAAGTACGCTGACCTTTCTCCTTAATCAAACATGCATAACTACTGAAATTCAAAATGCCTGTGAAGTTGAAAAATCTCACAAAAAAGCATTTACATATAGGAAAGTTTACATCCTTTCGCCACTGAGAGACTGGCACTATGCAATAGCGCTAACTTTGATTCACAGACTGACAGAATCAACAACTAAACCTCCATTTTGGCCTTTCAAAGATACAAGTCCTATCAGTTTGAACAGCTCAGCGCATCATAAAGACTCATCAGTACCAATTTTTAAAATCAAAGAGGTCCTTCAACAACCTTAAAAACAGAAATTCAGCTTTTCAAAAGGGCAATTTGGTGTCAAAGTTATACACTGAGGCAATATTTTGTTGAAAATATTGTTAGAGGACCAAATAAATATTATTGGAAGTCCAAACTGAGTTTCCACTGAAATCAAGTTCACAAGAATGAGGGGCAGCAGCAATGGCGTCAACGTAAACACTAGGGTAATTCTAACACGCACTAACATACTCCTAAAAGGTTAGTATCAAAACAATAGGAAATATAATTACTGAAGAAGCACAAGGAGTAAATCACGTACCGAGCCTAATCTTCAGTTGCTCTTTCTGGATATCTTTGAAATATCGTCCCAGGTAACCCAGAAGCAACTGATGAACCAATCCTTCAAACATTGCGGGAGAATTATCTTGGCAGTTGCAACATTAATACCTTAGTTTGATTTCACTCATATCAAACACAAATCGAATATCGTATTATAGATTTTCTCGTTTGATATCGTTGTGGGCAGAGGAAGGCAGCAGGGAGAGAAAAGAGGGGGAGCGAAGCCAGTGCGAGTTTCGAATGGAATAGAATAGAATGGAATACGCTACTTTTTTTTCTTTTCTTTTCTTTTTTCTTTTTCTTTTCTGTAGGGTTTTTTTGGGTTTTCATGGTAGGAGTGACATGTCGTTGGTGCTGGAACCCCGCGTTGGTGGAGGCGGGTAGGGAAATGGTTAAATATTTCAACAATTTACATTCTATGTGATTGGATTCAACTGAGAGAAGTTTTAAAATGTACTTTTATTCGATAAATAAGTTTTGTTTTTTTAGCTAATTTGTATTGAAATTCGTATGAATAATTTTTAATCTAACCAAATATGTAGTTATTGTTTCACATTTGTTAATTGTTGTTAATAAATAAAGGAATGCTATGGTAAAATTAGATGACAAAACGGCTTGTCATTAGTTTCTTAAAAATAGATTAAACCGCGTAGCAGGAAATGTCACAAAGTATTTTACTATTTACATTTTAAATAACATGTGCAATGAAAAACAATATTTTCTGTTTAAAATTTTTTACCTCAATTTCATATTACTCATATTCTTTTTAGAGATTACATTTTACAATATTTGCATTTTACTTTAATCTAATTATTCATATGTACAAGTTAGTTTTATTTATAATATTTTAAGTTTAACTTCATTTTTTTTATAATTCCATATGTTAATACATTTCAATGTATCATTGCCTTTTAAGTTTTCTATATGCGCATATACTTTTATTTAAAAACTTTAAGGTTAAATTCATGTTGTTTTAATTTTGTACACGGATCATATTTCATAATATATTATACACATTTCATTTTAATACAATAAAATATTATACATTGTATTCATACTTCAAGAGTATATATATATATATATATATATATATATATATATATATATATATATATATATATATATATATATATAACTATTTTTAATAAAATATTATTTACAAAATAAATAACAATTATCTACGATAAAATAATTTATATTAATAAGGATAAAATCGATAAACAAAATTTAGACAAAAAAACAAAACAAACGTGAGGAGGTTACAAAACAAAACCTCTTAATTAATGAAATTTAAAAAAATAACACGTGTTCATAAAAATATTTTTTTTATCATAATTAAAAAATGTGATATATAGAATAAGTGATTTTATAATTTTACTTTAGGTAATAAATTAAATTTTAAGAAATAATTAGACAATTTAATAGTAAAATTAAATGGCATCTTATTTTATGTTTGTGTTTCATTTAACCAATGATCCACATTTTTAAATGGCTAAATCAATTGACAATATCGAACACTAGGGCATTTAACGCAGAGACAATGTTTTTAGTTCGTCAGGTTGTTTTGGAGTAGTATCTCAGTCACATTTAGGTGCTTGTTATAAGAAGGGATGTGGGAAGCATCTTTTCTTTATACCTGGTGAGTGAATTTTTGAGTACGAAAATTTTTGTTGTTGGAAATAATGTAAAACCCTAAAAAATTGAATATTAGATGTGGTAGAGTGTTTTAAATAATCATACTTCATTATTTTATTTCAAAAATATCAAAGGTATAAATATAATTTTCTAATCAAGAGTTTCATTATGTAAGAAGTTTTATCTCTCTAAAACTCCCTTCTTTAAAATTTGTTTCTACCTTCTCTTTAGAAATCTTAACTCCATATTCATCTATCAGAAGATCATAGATCGCTTGAGGGTTCCTTGGGACGAGATCTTCCTTTCTAGCCGATTGATTTCAGTTATAGAGTAAGTTGGTTTCTACCATTCTTCCTTAAATTTCTTCACTTTTTTTAGGGTTTGAGTCTTCTCTAAAGATTCTTTATTGATTAGTAGTATTGAGGGTATATTCTGATCAAATTATCATGAATTGTAGGAGCAAATAGAGATCTTTGAGTTGTTGAAGAAATTTTAGAATTCTTAAAATCGTTTGAGCGTCAACTAGGTAAGGGAAGTTAGTTTGTTTGGTTTGGATTTGGTATGCATGTAATATTTAATGTTTGTATGATGATGTGATGATTGAGTTGCGAATTTTAATTAAATTGTGAAATTTGGTATCATTAGGTGCATAAGAAAGGTGGTGTATTGAATTGAAAATTGATGCATGTTGGGTGTCTGGTTTGCCGTTGTTAAAATTTGTTTATTGATGAATTTGTAAATGTAAATTTAGTGAGTTTGAGCTAATAGGCATAAAAATGAAAGTTTTAACAAGTAAGATTCTAAGATCATGGTTTAAGGGAAAGTTTGTAGTTTTGGGAATTGTTTTGGGGTCGTTTAGGGCTTAGTTGGTTTCTTATTGTATAAAAATCTGATAAATCGTCTGGTAAGAGATCATCTGGGTAAGGGATCATCTGGTAAAAGATCGTCTAGGTATAATAGATCATTTGGGTAAAAGTTGTTTGGTGAGGAGTCGTCTGGTAACAGATCGTCTAAGTAAGTGTCGTCTGGTAAGAGATCATTTGGGTAAAATTTGTCTGGTGAGGAGTCATCTGGTGAGGGATCGTCTAACAATGAGTCGTTTGGGTAAGAGATCGTCTAGGATAGGGGATCATCTTGTAAGAGATCGTATGGGTAAGAGTCATATGGTGAGGAGTTGTCTAACAATAACTAAGTTGTGGGGAATCTCGAATTTGGGGTTCTAAACATCCATTTTGGATGTTCTTTAAGTCGTTTTGGGGGTTTTGGATCCTTCCAGAGCTGTTGGTGAGGGTTTCTAGACTATTTTCTGTATCTAGTGAGTGTATCAAACTACTATGAAGAAAATTGTATTATTGTGTGATTATTATTTCCATATTATTATAAATGATTTTACTCTTATAATACCTTGAGTATGTGATGATTGTTATAAGGTGAT
Organism: Vigna umbellata; assembly: GCF_029865625.1. Lineage (NCBI taxonomy): Eukaryota > Viridiplantae > Streptophyta > Magnoliopsida > Fabales > Fabaceae > Vigna > Vigna umbellata. The sequence goes on along the minus strand of NC_142165.1, from coordinate 51,185,351 downwards.
TAATGGAGATGTGTATACATATATTTATGATTTGTGAACATGTTTATATGTATGTTTATGGTGGATAGATATGATGATGATGAGTATGTTGTGAGAATGAAATATGGGTGTTGTGAGAAGAATCTCAAGGAAAGATTATATGGTAAAGAAAGTGTGGTGAATGCTTGATAATTTGGAGAGAAGGTATCCTTGTATTCTACCAACCATTTAACTCATGTTGAGTGAATATGGTAGCAAAGAGAATGACAGGAGGTCTTAACCTAGCCATTTGGGTCGTGTAAGGGAAGATTAACCTCATGGGTAAGTAGGTCGTGTGACCCTTGTTTATGACTTTGTAGAGATATAAATACTACCATGAGTGTAATCCTTCAACAATTGGATTTGGATCATTGAGTGGAAAGGTTAAGTTGTGATATGATCAAGTGTGTGATGGGATGTTGTGAATGTTGATATATGATTTCTTATATTAAATTGTAATATGTTGATTTCTTTGTATATTAGTTTACCCTTGCTTTTGTATTGCTTGCCTATTTGTGTTTTTTCTTTTACAATGATCACTCTAACTGGTCTTAGAGAGGGCATGGTTTCAGTTGTTCCAATGGATGAAACATATATATATATATATATATATATATATATATATATATATATATATATATATATATATATATATATATATAATTACATGGTTCTACATGTGTGGACATCTTCTTTGTAGTAGACTTATTTTACCGAGTTATTCTATTATCATTTTTGTAACGTTTTGTTTTAATAGTTTTATACTATTAAAATGAAATGTTACTTCACTTTTGTTTAGATTTTATTTTTTATAATTATTAACTGATTTTTTTAAATAAAATTATTATTTTAAAATATTTTATATAAAACTGTTGCGGTTTCTCTTTATTTTCTCTTTTTACCTTTTTATTATATTTATAGTTTGTTTCTAATAATAACAATTAATTATTTTTTATTATTTTCATTATTTTTCTCTTATACATTAATTTAATTAATTTACAAAGATTTAAAAAATACAAATATACATGCTAATTAACAACGATTTTGTTTACATTAATAATATTAATTATTATATTATCATAAAAAATATATACATACTTTATAATATATAAGTTAAAAGTTTAATTTTAAATTTTAATCATATAAAAATATTGTTTGATTTACGAACACTAACTAATTATTATATTAATTTTATATTTTACTACAAACATTTTCATATTTACATGTTATTTTTTAATCTTAATATTAATTATATGCATGTAAATATAGAATGTTTAAAACAATGGTTTGAATAATTTTGAAGTTTGCGTGGGCGGGAGAAGAGTGTGGTGAGTGTTTTGTTTGTGCAGATTCACTCAAATCGCTTAGTCACTTTGAAATGGACGAAGAAGCTCCGATTCTGCGACTGGAAATTCTGCAAGGCCCTCGCCAAGGCGAAACCCTAGACTTCAATCCCGGATCCGCTGTCCGAATTGGGCGGATCGTGAAGGGCAACACCCTCCCCATTAAGGACCCTGGTATCTCCTCCAAACACCTCTCCATTCTCAACGAATCCGGCAAATGGATGCTCCGCGACCTAGACTCCTCAAACGGCACCGTTTTGGACACTTCACATATTCCCCCGAACACTCCCTTCGCTCTCCACCACGACTCCACCATCAAGATCGGAGAATTCACCTCCATCCACGTCATCTTTCTCCCTTCCCAACAACAACAACACGCTCTACCCCCCAGACGGAACCCCACGCGCCGCGGTCGAACCGATCCGGCTCCAGCTCCGGCTCCGGCTCCGGTTCCGGTTCCGGTTCCGGCTCCTTCTCAGCCGGTTAAGAAACGCGGCCGCAAAAAAGGTTGGGGAGTGAAGGATGGGAATAAGAGTCAGGTTCAGAGCGTTGATGAAAACGAGGCGAGTGTAGTGGACGTGGAATCTGAGTGCGTGGATCCTCCCGCGAGGGTTACGCGGAAGTCGAACAGAGGACGGAGTGTGCTTAAAGAATTGAGTGTTGATAATTTGATTCTTGCGGAGAAGGTGGAGGAACAGAAGGATACGCGGAATCCGAGATTGGTTGTGGTTTCTGTTTCCAGTGATGATGATTTGGATAATCCGGTGGTGGAGGAACCGAAGCAAGCGCGTCGGACACGGAATTCGAAGAACACGCGTGGAGTGACTGCGAAAATTGAGAATGTTGAGAAGAAGACGAAGATGGGTGTTGCTGGAAAGAGGGAATTGGATAAGGAATCGAGTGTTGATATTTTGATTCTTGCGGAGAAGGTGGAGGAGCAGAAGAGTACGCGGAATCCGAGTTTGGTTCTGGTTTCTGTTTCCGGTGATGATAATTTGGATGATCCGGTGGTGGAGGAACCGAAGAAAGCGCGCGGGACACGGAATTCGAAGAACACGCGTGGAGTGACTGCGAAAACTGGGAATGTTGAGAAGAAGACAAATATGGTTGTTGCTGGAGAGAGGGAATTGGATGAAGAAGGTGAAGATGGGAATGGTGGGAAAGAGGCTTGTGATGGGAAAGAAAAGGGGAATTCGAATGAAGATGATAGGAATTGGCCTGATTTGAATAAGATGACACTTGGTGAGTGGCTTGACTTCTTGGAAATTCACTTCCCCAAACAGATAATAGATGAAACAGAAGAAATGTTTGATTCGATGACTCAAACAGCTGAGAGACTCCTCGAGTACATCGCAGAGAGGCAACGACAAAATGCCAAGGATAAAATGGCACTTGAGAGATAGGCCAAAATGTTAGTTTCCTTGTCGACTTTACTAGTTTGTTTAACTTGTTTTATTTGTAAGTATGCTTACATAGGGCATGGTCTTCATAAGTTTAGTTCCTATTGCATTGGCGGTTTTGTGTCACAGAGACATATCTATTACGTTTCAAGCTGCTTAATGGAATTTTGTATCTATTCTTAGATACGGTTTGAGGACTGCTATTGCATGATCTGCACTGGCTGAGGATCTAACTTGTGTAGGGTTTTAGTTATGGAGCAGCTTTTCTTGAACCAGGTAGAATGCTATTTCTTGGGAAGAGTGAGATCTCTATATTAATTTGTATCAGTGTTGTATACTATGTTATTATAAATATCAAATTGCAACTATGTTCTCAACAAATCAAATAGACTTGCTCAACTGCCTACTATATTTTTATTTATCTAGAGAGTTGAGTGAATTTTGTCCCTGTGCTCTAGTTTCAGTGTCTTTGCATTACGGAGGCACAAATTATCTGTTGATTGAGACCTACAACTTCATATATTGCTTTTCGTATACATTTGATGAGTTGCAAAATGTTTGGTACAGTGAAATGAAATCCTATATCTGCAGCAGACTAAACATGTATGTTTAGTTGTACATTTTTTATTCGGTGAAAAAGAAGTGTATGCTGATCTAAAATACTTGAATTTGGGTTTTATATATAAATTCCAACATTTCAATAATGGTAGGTTTGCTTTATTGCATATATTTGTTTTAATCCTTAAAATATTACCTTGTGTTATTCAGGACCAACTAAAAGCTTTTAAACTGCATATTATGATACTTTTGATGTCCCTATTCCTTTCCTATCATATCATAAGCATTTTCTATGGCGTGTTTGATTTGTATCGTGAACTATTTTCATTGCTTACACGATAATTTATTGTAACCTGTTTCTTTAGTCAAAATTGCTTGGAGGTTGTAATTTGTAACTAAACCAGTTGTGTGCAAACTTATTTGTCATAGAAGTACGGTAACTGTATGCTAGTGGTGCGTGCGGAGTAGTAAGAAAAAACATTCCACATCTATATCTGTCATTTATTCAACGTGATTGATTGTAAATGTAATTTGCTGAGATACTAAGAAGTTATGGTTAGTAAATTAATTTATAATAAATTTTAGTTTCTTATGCTCCAAGCTTACTCTGAAACACCACTGACAGAGTGTTAATGATAACTAATACCATTTCCATCTTTCTTTTATTGTTTTACTGAACTACATTTTTGTTTGATATAGTCAAGGGGTTGTTCGAAGAAGCTATGGCAAGTGTGTTCTCTCCAGTTATTTTTATTATTTTAGTTACAATTGATGAAGTCTAAATATACTGAGTTGCTGAGATATGACTAATACGTGTTTTGTGGAAAATTCTACCACCACTTATATGAAAGTCTGGCTACAAGACTTTGTATTCATTAAAATTCTTCTTTGTTGATTTTGAATCATATTATATTGCTTTTTAGAGTGTAATTATTTAGTGATCTGATTTGTGTATGTGTATTTATACTTTGATACAGTCTAATTTTTGGAGTTATACAAAATCCTTATCATTTCTCATTCTCAAGTTGTCCAAAGATATGATGGACTGGAAGCATCGGGTAATGCTCGAGTTATGATGCAGAGGATTTGTTGTGTAATCATACCCACCACCCACCAGGTGGAAGATTATCATGCCATTGCAGTCTTGTAGCGTTCTGCATAATTCAGATGACCCTTTACTTTGATAGATAATACAGATGCTGTTGAGACCGAGACTCCATGAAATTTTAGTGTCAAGTGTTTTATGCATCATGGTTTTAGAGGAGTATGCAAAACTTAAACGATCATTTTGTTATAGCTTGATGATTGTTATAAATGAAGAACCTTACATTTTTTAGATGTACAATTTGATGATTTATAGTTTATTTCTAGTTTGTTTGTGATCAGTTTTGAATTTCCTGTTTTGATACTCCTTTCTTTTTCTGGTTCAGGTCGTATTTTAAATTTATTTTGCTTTCTTGAGTGTTAACTTGAAGAATCCTCTTATTTCCGTTTTATATTTCCCTTTTTAAATCTATATGATATTAAGCATTTGAATTGTTATATCATGAGCTATTTTAAGATTTTACGAAGTAACTTAAATTTTTTCTTGTCATCACTTTCTCGCTCCATCTTATAGTTTTGTTTTGGTTCTTGTTTTAAAAGTTCCATTGAGTCTCTTGAAAGTTATTCTTCTTTGGTTCATATGTTAGAAATGACTGAACTTTTTCGGAAAAATCATTTTGGAATTTTGATTTTTATTTCGAAAACATGTTTGAGGAAATTGCATTGAAAGTTGTTAACTTTTATGTTTAGAAGAACAGTAGAGAGAAAAATAGTTTTTTTTTTTCAAAAATGTTAAAATTAACTTATATCTTAATTAAAATGAGTTTTGTTATAAATTAATTATGTATAAATTAATTTTAAGATAAAAGAAGTTAATTTTAGTTTTTTTTCTTATTTTTATCTCCTAAATGAAAAAGATTTTTTAAGCATGCCTAAGGAAAATAGCGGATAATATTCTATTAACTATTTTAATTCATTGTGAATTATAATTGAAGTTTAAATACATTATCCCCTTAAAAAAATCTTAACAATATTTCACACCTTTTGGTAAATCATGCAAAAGACTAAAATATATTATTTGATTCGAAATTAGTATAACGAATATCTCATTCTTTCATATTTTTATGCTATGTAGAAGAATAAAATACATTGGTAACTTTAAAATTGATTTATATACTTCTAATCAGTACAAAACAATATATATAAGCGTATCATTTAAGAGTGCCCAAGGTTTTATACACCAAATCTTGTATACAATGGAAGGCTATAACATACTAAGCAGTAGGATTATGAGGTTCTGATGAGGCCATGGTGATGGATTTTTATGGCAAGTTTTCTGCATTTAGAAGCTTTGGATCCTTCAACAAGATCCTACAAACAAGATCTAGAATATCCATGAAAAACTCTTCACTATAATGTAATAGGAGTCATACTATAATAAAACTTCTTACTAAAACGCCTTTTAGTTTCAGCGTTCATTATTACTTCACCCATGTGTACTCTACAGCAGTTTTTGATACAACTGCCAAAACCCCTGCAGTCCTGTTTCTACTGTACTTTATTATTAGTGATTTAAATATTTAAATATTTAAATATTAAGTAATTAAAATTAAATTATTATAAAAAATATTAATAGCTGAAAATTATTTAAAATCTAATTCTATATATTTATATTTTTTATTGAAACATATAAAATTAAAGTTTTTTTCAAAAGATTAAATTTTAAATTTTATTTTCATACGAGTAGGAAGCTTCATCTCGACACGAAAAATCAGCAAAATGTCTATTCATATTATAAATCTGTTATGCTTATTTTGAGTCACCTCTATAATTAAAACTTTTAAGGAATGACGTATAGGATGTAAGGTCTAAAGTTAATGAGATAGAAGAGGAACTTGATAAAAGCCTACGCCAAAATAGACAAGAATAAATTATTTTTGTAGAATGCTATAAAACTCTTTCTCATTTTAGAACATTTGGAAAAAAATAGAACTTTTAGAAAATTTTCTAAAACATATTCTTAAAATATTTTAAAAGAATATTCCATTAAAATATTTCTAGACATGTGAAATTAGGGATGAAAAATAAATTCATTTTTGTGAGTATTATTTGAACTCCTTCCAATTTTAATAAAACAATTCACGTATTGAATGAGTAAGTATGTGCATGAATAATATCCAATTTTTTTAATTGAGTATAAAGACATAGATAAATTTGTACTTATGTGTCTTGTCTCCATTCTCATATATGTCCTAATACTCCTCCTATAGTTTCGTTTAACATTTTAACTACTTTGCTAGAAAAGTTTTCCTTATAATTCTATAATACTCAAATATTCAACTGTAATAAACAATTCATTAAATCGCTCATAACTTGACCGTTAGAGTGTCTTTTGTAGGTACCTCTCCCACTGGTCAAGAATAGAACCGAGCGGAGCAGGTGACAACCGAGCGGTCCAGACTGATAGCGAGCGGTTCAAACGATCCAAGCGTTCAGAAGTAAGGAGGACAGGTCGGAAAGGTTAGTCTCTCGGTCCTGAACTAATCCCTACCGAAACATTTTGGCGCCCACCGTGGGGCCGAGAGCAGCTGAAGAAACCCAATAGTGACCACGAGAAACATGGAGGAGTAGCAGACCACCAGAGATCTGATAACACAATTGCAAGCCCAAATGCAAACACAGACACGAGCCTTGCAAGCAGCACAAACCCGGGCTCAGTAGGAGATGCAGCAAAAACACGAAGAGGAGATTGTGATACTGAGATTCAAACGAACTCAACAAGAACAGTCCGAACCGCACTCAGCGTCGTCGGCCCAACGGGGCCACAATGGCGAAAACAATAATGAAACTCGCCAAAACCAAGAGCAATCCCACCATACCAACCCGAACGATAATCCGAACGGCTACACGAACGGAAACCTGAACGACAATCTAAACGACTACACGAACGATAATCCGAACGGAAATCCAAATGGTAACCCAAATGGAAATCGGAACGGCTGAGAACCGACACCTCTGCAAACCGTAAGACTGACCAGTCTATTGACATTCACAACAGCAATCATGCAAACTCCTATGCCGGAAAGAAATCCTCCCGCAGTGGATAAGTATGATGGTTCAACAGACCCGAATGATCATATCAGGACATTTGTCAATGCAATGGCATTTTACACGAGCAGTGATCCAGTTATGTGCAGAGCCTTTTCATTATCTCTCAAGGGAGAGACATTGTCATGGTATAACACCCTTCCTCCAAATACAGTGGATTGTTTTGCCACTATGCAATCCCTTTTTGAGAGACAGTATGCATTCAGTCGAATACAAGAGCTAACACCCGCAAAACTAGTAAATACCAAGCAGGAGCAGGATGAATCTCTGAGAGCCTTTATGAAAAGGTATAACAAAACCGCTCGACGGGTCAAAGACATTAACCATACTTTCATCATTAGAAATTTACCTTTGTGTCTGAGAGCGGGATACTTCTCAGAAAATTTGTATGCGAGACCCTCTAAAACTATGGACGAGCTCCAGGAGAGGGTGGCTGAGTTTATTCGTATTGAAGATATAAGATGCTCGAGGAAAAAGCAACAACAAGAAGCTTTTGCGAACGGGAACAAAAAAGAAGGAAAACGATTGTTCAACAATAATGAAAAAAATGGAGGTCCTCCTTAGAGGGATTCCAAACGGACGCTCAGGTATGATCATTATACCACCCTTAGTGCACCTAGGACAAAAGTTATCGAGGAAGCCCTTAATACCAAACTTCTTACAGTCCAAAAAAATCATACGCCCAAAAACGTTGATTGAAGGATGCGATGGATTAAAGGATGAAATAGAGAGACTCGTCCGAGCGGGCCTCCTCCAAAAGTATGTAGAAAGAGAGAGACCGAACAAGAAGCCCCTCAGAGAAAAATCCCGGTGCAGAAGCCCCGAACGGTCGTATCAGAGGCACTATCGTAGCTGCAGTCGGAGTTATGAACATGACCGCTCGGTTCGTGAACATATCAATACTATATCTGGAAGCTTTGCAGGAGAAGGATCCTCGTCTTCAGCCTGCAGAAGGAAATTAAGGAACTTTAAAACTGTTCACACGGTGGGCGCCAAAATGTTTCAGTAGGGATTAGTTCAGGACCGAGAGACTAACCTTTTCGACCTATCCACCTTATTTCTGAACGCTTGGATCGTCTGAACCGCTCACTGTCAGTCTGGACTACTCGGTTGTCACCTACTCCGCTCGATTGTCGCCTGCTCCGCTCGGTTGTATACTTGATCAGTGGGGGGAGGTACCTACAAAAGGCACTCCGATGCTCAAGTTAGGAGCGGTTTAATGAACTGTTTATCACAATTGAGTATTTGAGTCTCGTAGAGTGTGAGTTGAACGTACCTGACTTTTGGCCCTGTCATTGTATTTATAAGTGTTTCATAGACCAAATAAAAACAAGCTTACCTAGAGATTCAATTAGTTACTCATAAACAACTTTATCAATATCTCTAATTAGATATCTTTGGTTATTTTAACCGTCCGCTGGACTTTTGGTCCAATAATGATTTAAATAGTAATAACTTAAACATCGACCCAATTATGACCCAAAACTGATATAGCACATGGACCGAATGGTACTTAGTGTTAATCGTCCGGTCTTGAACGTATACCGTACAATTATTATTACAATATTACTACTATTGCTGTGAATTTTATATAGACACTATATACATTTCTAAACTAATTTATTTAAAATAAAAACCGTTTTTAAATATAAAAATTGAACTTAACTGAAAAATGACTTTTAAAGTTTACAATTAAAAAACATCGCAAATTTTCCTAATTTACGTAGACTTAAATATAAGAAAAATTACATAATTTCACACTCACTAAAATTTTTAGTTAAATTTATAACATTTTATATTTTATAAAATAAAAAAGTAAAATTTCTATTTTCTACATAATATACTTATTATAAAAATCAGAATATTTTATTGAAATTGTCTAAAAATATTAGGTTAAACCACTTTTGTACTCTATATTTATGTTGGGTTTCCCACATAGATCCCTTTCTTAATTTTTTTCCCAATTAAGTCCTTAAAAGTGAAAAATTGACTCAATTAGCTTCCTACCGTTAAATTGGGTTAACAGGGTTAAGTTTTGGATGACGTGACAGCTTGATGCGGTAAATGTTTAATACGTGGGTTGTTATGTGGAATTTCACCGCCATTCCTCATCCACCTCGTCGTCAGTCGCGAATGTGCTGTCAGCTGTAAATGCTCCATTGCCATCGCACAACCTTCATGACGCCACCAAACACCATGTTGTCGCTACTGCAACCACAAATCATCATCTTCGTGAAAAACCTGCAGAATAAAAAAACTCCAAATCAAACGCAAATGAACCCTAAATTGCGTTTGTGCTAAGGACGCCACAAAATCTCTTTCAGGCTGCCATCAACATCTCGTCCTCTAAAATTTTCAAACCCTAATCGCGAACCAGAGAGACGAGGTTAAATCCCGAGCAAATTATGTTCTCTCACAAGAATCGCAAAACGCACCAAACCTCTAATAGCAACTTCTTCATCGCAAATCATTGTCGTCAGCAGCCACAACAATTCGCGGACATTCGAATCATCTTCCTCAAGAACCGCTTCCATTCGTCGCCATGAAACCTACACACAACAAAACCCGAAAACCAAAAACCTCAACTCGCGAGCGTTGCCGCGAATCATGAACCCTTTTTCGCGAACCCCATTTGAACCTTCAAATCGCGTCACGAAGCCATGTCCATCACCATCTGCAAGGAACCAGATCGAGAACACACAATAATCATTGATTAGTAGCAACGTCATGCCTGAAACTCCACGTAACAACCTGTGCTAATGCCACATATTAAAATTTTACCATGTCAAGCTGTCAGGTCATAAAAAACTTTACCCCGTTAACTCAATTTAACGGCCGGAGTCAATTGAGTCAAATTTTCACTTTTAAGGACCCAATTGAGGAAAAAAATTAAGAAAGGGGTCTATTTGGAAAAACCCAACATAAATAGGGACTGCGGAAGTGGTTTAACCAAAATATTATGTAACATCCCAATTTAGTAGTATAAAACTACTAAAATAAGGTGTACTTAGATAGGAACTTACAAAAAAACTTGAGGCTACTAGAACAAGAGATCTTATCCTAAATGGACCAAAGACTATTTATCATGTTGCTTTTCTCTCAACTAAACTCTGAATTTTCTAAAAGATGTCATCCTAAGCTCACATCATTTAGATGATCATTGCAAAAGAGAAAACATACCCAAAGACAAACAACACAAAAGCAAGGGTAAGCTAGTGGATAAACAATTCATCTTAATCAAAGAAAATTCCATCATACATTATATTACACACACAAGATAAACATGCATCCTAAACATGTCACAAACTTAGACTTGACCATCCGGATACAGTATGAATGTCGAACTATTGGTAGCTTAGGCACTTGTAATGATAATATAGTTGGCTGACACCAAGCTACCATACAAGGCTAATCCATTTCAGTTGCCTATGGTCCTGACCGGTGTCTAGAGATAAGGACCTCCCGCTACTCTCACCACATGTATCACCCCTCTCTACTTGAGAATTGATGATCATTAGAGTGTCGAAATAGACCACCAGTTCAAAACTCCATACATTCATACAACAACAATACATGGCACTAACATGAAATCCCTCCACGAAAATCATGGAATTACGTCCATCAATACCATTCACACAATCAACCACATATTCATCATCATCATATCCCTCTCATAATCATATACATAATCTTGTTTCCAATTCATATTATAAATCAATTCATACTTCACCATAAGTATTATTAATCAGTCATTCAAACACTCACATACATTAAACACACTTTAAGAAAATATATAAAAACTTAGTTGAGAATCTAATATTTTCGCTCAGCCACCATGACTCGCTCAGTGAATACATAAACAATGGATTCTGCTTGCTCAGTGACTACATTCGCTCAGCTAGAATACACTCCTTCAGCTAGACTGCATAATTATGCAACACTAAAACTACATAATTTGCACCCTTCAACCACTCATGACCTATTCTATGTATCTTTCTCAACTTCTAACACTCATAAATTGTATTCTAAACTCAAATGGACTTAAACAAATGTATTTAAACTATTTTACCACAATATTTCAATCTAAATTAACCTAAACCTCACTTTAGAGACTAAAATTTAATTCTACAAGTTCTAGCTCATTTTTTTATTAACGTAAAGACTCTAACAAGTCATAAATGACTTACCAATACTGTCTAAAATTACCATTTTGACACAAGACTTAAAATTCAAAATCTCACTAGTTCAAACTCCCAAAAATACACTTAAACAACTTTATAAATACTCCAAAATAATTATAACTCCATTCTAACACACATATCAACTAATTCTCATCCCAAACAAGTTACAAATGACCAAATAACAGCCCTAAAACAATTGCTTCTTCACCCTGACAACTATTCCTCAAACTCACCTATCAAAACCTATCTTTTTAACTTCATCACCCAAGTATTTGATCCATCTTCCCTTCAAACACTTTGAATTAAATTTCCAACATAAAAAAAATTCATATTACATCATTCAAGACAACAAAGACATCCAATTTCATTATATCAAACATAGATCATACAATATAATAACATAAACATATAGTTGAACTAGAATAACATAATTACTCAAATTAATACTCAATCAAGTTAATAAGCAAACAACCACTAAACTTGCAAGACAATTATAGTTAATGATAAAACATCTAGCTTCCCTTACCTTACACCGAAGTAATGGAGCTCTATAAACACCAAACCCTTGCTTAGATTTCAAGAAACTCTAGAAACGCCTACAAAACACTAAACAAAGATCAGAGAGAGAGTCTTTAGGACCTCTGATCAACAAGAAACTAAGAAAGGACATTACAACTCACATGCAACAAGAGATAATTAAGCATGATCTCAATTAAGAATGAAAAGAGAAAAATGAGCTTAAACTTATTTGCTCTATTAAAGAAACTGATCGGGTAGAAACGTAGACCTCGTTGCCATAGTCAATTAGGTACCTCCTGATCGTCAAAAAGATGACTCAAAAGTTAGAACTCTCAAAGAGAAGGTAGATAACTCTAAAAAAGTAGTTTCTAGAGAGATGATGCGTTTTAAAATAATGAAACTCGATTATAACAAAACTATTTATAAATAAACTATTTAACACTAAAATAATTGAGTCTCACTATTTTTAAACTATTACCATTTTTAACATACCATTTTCTAAAATTTTATATATTATATTTATTCTCTCTCTCTCTATATATATATATATATATATATATATATATATAAATGAAATTATATAAAATTAATAGAACAATTTAAAAATAATATATAACAATTTTTCTTTTGATATTGTGAAATTCCTATATAAAACTATGAAAGACACCAAATAAAAAATATTAAACTAAGCAACAAAAAGTGCATAAGAGAAGAAACTTCTCCATATATTAGAAAAATAATACTTAACTGCTTACATTTTAAACAAATACATAATTAAACTACAAGTGTTTAAAATGCTTTATTTCATATAATTACTTTTTAATTTCAACATAGCTTTAATAAAAATATACAATAAATAATATATTTAATTATTTTACTTTTTTACACACAAAATAAAAGTTCTCTCTCTATATTTATTATTTTTATAAAAATTATAAGAAAGTATAATAAAAAAAATGGGGATACAGCAGTAATATTAAATAAAAGTAAAGTAATTGAAATTAATTTATTTATATCTACCTTCATTAAATATAATAATTGTTTATTTGTTATATTTAAGTGAAAGAAATTACTTAAATGAAACTGGGACAGTGGTGGACATAAGGTACCATTTTTATTATGAATGAATGATACATATCTCTCTGAGTCATTTGCGTAATCCACCGCTCAACTTAACACCCAACTGAATGGATCATATATTTATTAAACAGCACTCATGCTTTAATGTCACCACCTATCTTGTGATTAATGTGAATTCCATGTTAAAGGGCTTTTCAAACCTATTAAAGGAATCAGATTCAAAAAAACAATTGAATTTTATATCTCTATTAATTACCAAAGTAACTCACACAAAATCTTCTAAATTTATTAAAAAAAAATTTATTAACCAATTTTAAGGATATTTTTGGTATTTTAGAGATACAGTTTAGACACTCAAGCCGAAGTCAAGGATTAAAACAAAACAAACATAACATCAATTTTCTCTTATGAGAAACTCTCATTATTTAAGCAACATATAGTCACCTAAGTCATCATTAGACATTTTTTAAACAAATTCTAAAATTCTAAGATTTGGTGACTAGTATGACAACTCATGCCATTTAAGAAATAACTTCACATATATGCAATCATAGAGTTAATATTTATATAAATTGCAAAATAACAAGCCAAATTATAAATATTTAAATAAAAATTGAATACAATTAGACATGAATAAAAATTAAGTAATATATATAGTATAAAATTACAATTAAAGCTGCACATGCTGGATATTGGCGAGTAAAGTAATTTACAGTTGACAACCATTTATTATAACAGGTATTACAGCAGTGAATCTGTATGCCGTAGCTGTACTGTGGCATACTTTAATTAATACGGACTTCATTTTGGAAATATACCCACTCAAATTAAACATTCTGTATTTTAAATTCGGATAATTTTTTATTGTACAACAGAGTTTAAAAGTTATAGGTAGAAAAGAAAATTAATAAAATTATAGTTATTAATCTGATATTTATAATCATAATTAATATCCTTTTGTCAAGAACATCTTTCGGTGATGATTGTGATCAACAAGGAAAGAAGACGGAGGTTCTCTAGACCTTCACTGCACCGATTGAGTTTAAATTTATTTATTGTTTCATTATTCTTGTTCGTCTTTAATGCTGAAATGCTGTTTCATTATCTAATATTAATTGCCAACCAATGTCTAGATTTTTAAGGTACAATAACCTTTCTTATTATTTATTGATTTTGATAGAATTGATCAGCTTTTATGTAAAATTCATCAAGTGTCAAAGTATTTTCCCCATGTCTCAATTTGTTAATAAAATACTTTAGATGTAAAATACTTTAATTCAAAATTTTGAATCAATTTTTGGAATTTGTTTCTTGCATGTATTTAACTTTCTCATCTCTACTTAATAAATGTGAAATTATTTAAATTTTAGATTTTAATAATTTTAATAAATTTAACTAATTTTTTAATATTTTATAAATTTATATTCTTTTAATTGAGTTTTTATTAACAAATTTGTAATGATTAGTTGAAATATTTATTGTTTTTGTCCAAGTACTGTATGGTTTGATTTCTTTATCAAAGTTAGTTGTTAGTTTTGCTTTCTTGTCTTCAACTTGTGTATTGTAATATTTTAGTAGTTTACTGTTGATAAAATAAAATAAGATATTATAAAATTGATAAAAAAACATATTATCTTGGAATATATATAATATTAATATAATTATTTTAAAAAATCTTAATAATAAAATATATCTAAAATAATTAAAGAAAACCATTAAATGATAAAAAAAATATATAACGCATCGTTTTTCATCATAAATGTTTCAACACCTATCCCTCACATGCCCACACTAATAAGTGATTATAAAATAAAAACAAACAAAAACACAAGAAAAATTAAAAGAAACAACAATGTAAATTAATGTGCAAAAAAGTTTTCATAAAACAAATATAGAGATATTATCATACATCACTCATTGAGAAAAAGAATCATATCACATCTAAAGACTCATACTAGACTTAATTTTTGAATACAAACATTGAGGTGAAATTTTTGGGCGTCTTGCACTTATGGTGACTTCTACTACTCTTCAGCTAATGAGTTTCATCTTACCACACACAAAGCTAGTTTATTATCATTTTTTACCAAGGTAAAAACTCCTTAGACTAGGACCTCCTACACCTCTCACCACATACTACATTCTACCCTATCTAAGCTTGAGTGGTTATTAGAGCAACAAGATAACCTCTAACATTTAGACTCCCGCATCAATGCGTACACTAAAGAAACGCCACCATAAAATTATGTCAAACACATATAATGCTCATATCCATTGATAAACTCATCGTCATCACAATTTCACACATCATTATTCGCATGCATATTTATTCATAAATTTACTAACTGTTCTCAGATAAACCAACTATCATTTTAACATCACACAGTCCTACATTAAACATACTAGAAAAGTACATATAAATAGTATCAGACTCTCTTAACGCCCAACAAGTATATACTTGACAACCACCAAATCAGTAATTGACTTTGACTTCATCCAAGAAGTATATTCTCGTTCAACAACCACCAAGTCAAATAACTCTCTGACTTTGGCTTTGCCCAACGAATTTGCATATATCTGCAGAACACAATTCTCCATATTTATGTCATTTCAACCTTATAAATTCAATCCAATAATAAACATATAAATTCGAATTACACAACCTTCGTTAACTCGAATAATCTCATATGTCATACCAATAAGACAACATTCCTAAATTTCATCGTACAATCAATTCATGCAATTTAAGAACCTAACTATAATTCAACACATCACACTCATACACAGATCAATCATTCAAATTCACCATACAATCATAAAATTAGACATTTTAAGGTATTTATTACTTAAAAACAATGTAATTAGCTTTCCTTACTTGAAAGACCGATGAAATTGCGCATGAAATCCCAAATCCCTTACGAACAACACAAATACGATTAGGGCACACCATTAGAACCACTGATCAACAAAGACTCATATAGAAGACTTAAAAAATGCATGTTAGTAGAAGAAGACTCATGTGCAACAAATAACAAAAAATACCAAGAAAAAAGACTGAAACTCAACTTCCACAAATGAAGAAATTGATTGGTTTAAATTGAAGAATTCGTCGCAAAAATCAATGTTATGATATTGATTCTTCAATCAGACAAATAAAGAGAAAAAACTTAGAGAAAGAAAAGTAAGAAAACTCTAAAAAAATATTTCTAGAAAAATTATGTGTTTTAAAATAATAAAATTATTTATATTAAAATATTTAATATTAAAATAATCAAATTTTATTTCTATATCTTTACATATATTTTTATTCTAATATCTCCAAATTCATGAATTAACAAGTCGTGGAAGAAAAAATAGTAAAATGATCACCAAATTCATCAATTAACTAGTCTTTAAAGAAAAAAAAAAGTGGTAAAATGATCAACAAGTTGAAAAAACAAATTAAATTAAAAAAAAAGACGAATCCATGAGTTAAAAATAAAAGGCAAAAATAACAATAAGATGATTTTATTAACAACAAAAACAATTGGTAATTATTTATATAAGAATACAAAACATTTTAAATACTCAAAACTTAAAAAAAAAACACAAATAAAATACTAAAAAATCCTCAACCATTCATGTACCCTACTTAACCTAAAAAAACTACTGGGTTATTTTTAAACGCAAGAAGTATCTGTTGGCATTTATTACCTGAATTAAACATGGCATAGCTATTCAATTTTAGTAAATGGGTGCAAAGCTATGTAATACGAAGGTGCGATAAAGTTGCAACAGTGAAGCAAGCAGAGCAGAGCAGTGAGCAAGCTCACCAGCATTAGAAAGAACGGGAGAACCACAAACCCATTTTTCTGTGTTCTTTTTGGTTTTTTCTTTCTTCCTTTTTGCATCTCCAAGAAAAAAAATCATGGCTTCAACCAATCTAATACTCTCCTCAACCCTGTTGCTCCTTTTGGTCGGTTTTGCAACCTCCGATATTAACCAAGACAGAGCAGATTGTACGGACAAACTCGTTGGTCTCGTTGGTTGTCTCACCTACGCCAGTGGCGAAGCCTCAGCCCCCACCATGGATTGTTGCTCTGGTCTCAAACAAGTTATCGACAAGAGCAAGAGGTGCCTCTGCGTCCTCATCAAGGATCGTGATGACCCAAGTCTTGGCCTCAAGATCAACGTTACCCTCGCTCTTAAACTCCCAGAAGTTTGCAAAACACCCACTAACATAACTCAGTGTGTCGGTCAGTTTTTACGCTTTTTTTTTGTGCATACGTATTGTAATCTATGAATCACCCTTCATTTCTTACGTGCCCCTGCCAAATTTTGAAACTTTATTTCTTGTTTCAGATCTTTTGCATTTGCAACCTAACTCCCCCGACGCTAAGGTGTTTGAAGGCTTTGACAAAGCCCAGACCAACAAAACTAGCCCTTCTTCGGGCCCTGCTGGTAAATATATACTATTTCATTCACTTTTATTATGCATAATCCAGTTTTGATCCCATTCTTCTGTAGTTGCTGTTGTGAATACAGTTTTCTGCATTCTTTATATACAGACAAAATCAGTCAACACAACCACAATTACAATAGAAAATACTCATAAAAAAACTTAGCTTTTGCTGTTGCTGTGTTAGCGATCCATGTAGACTAGAGATACCCTCACAGTAAACTGATTGCATTAATTGGGGTGTGGAGTTTTGGAATCCGATTACATAAAACGGGGATCAAAATCATGGAATCATTGAAAAAATATAATTTTGATTGATTTTAACGATGTGGGGGGATTGAAAATTGTCTGCAGGTTCTGCAACGGGAACACCATCAAGTGGTGCGAACAAGAAATATGGAGGGTGGGGAAAGAAGTGGGTGGTGACAGAAGTGGTATGTGGAATTTTACCCTTAGTGTTTGTATCCAATTTGGTGTTGTTGATGGTTTGAAGGATGAAGATGGAAGGTTGGTGGTTGTGTCTTTTAATGTTCTGGTTTCATGTGTTGTGCATAGATATGTTGAGGATGCACTATGTAATTTGTTGGTTCTAGTAGCTAGCTAGGTCGTGTGTTGTCTTTTTCCTCTAGTTATCATCTTCGGTGTGCCCATCCTCTTTTGTTTCTCAGTGATTAATTTTCCAACTAATGGAAGCATTCAGAGGGACCTCTTATTTAACCTCCATAACATGTATGTTTTAAATATCTTTCTGCTACCACCTTCTGTTCACGTCATTGCAACCATCGACTAATCAATGTTGACACTTTTGTTAGCACCCCTTAATGCTACAAAAGACGTTTAATCATTTTACTAGTCAAATGCTTTAAATAGTGGTGATAATAATTAAATAACAAACTTAAAGCATAATATAATTATATATATATATATATATATATATATATATATATATATTTTTTTTTTTTTTTTAATTTTTTTCTAATTTATTATTTTACTTTTGTGATTTAAAATATAAATGGTATATATATGTGTGTGTGTGTGTCCAAAGAAAATGAGGATAAGTGTTGGAAATTTTAAGCTTCATAATTTCTAAAGCTTAAGAGTGAGCTTTACCTACTTGCGAAGACATGGTCCTGTTGTGTTCCGTGTTTAAATTGGATTTAGACATTTTAGGGTGTATTTTGAGAGTTTAAATTATTTATTTTAAATATAAATCGACCAATAATCTTTTGCCTAGTTTTTATGATTTTGACATTTTAGAGTGAACTTTATGATGTCTAAACTCTAAACATTAGGCATAAATTGATATATTAATCATGTTTAGAGGTGGTAAATAGTTTATATTTCTTGGATAGTAACTTTTAAATCGGTTTTATGTAGGAAATATGGGTCGAATCATTTTGACATGCTTTTAAGTAAATATATTTTTTAAGATTTTGTTATAATATTTTTTAAAATATAAATGTTATTTTATATAATAGACTAATTTATAAATCTATGAATCGATACAATTTATAATACAAGACACGTCGTATCGGTCTCGGTCGACTTGAAAATCGCCGTGAAAAAATGTGAAAAGAGCTAGACATTTAAGTCCGTGAGTCCATACAGACCTACCTTACATTTTTATTTAATTTTTATTATTTATATGTTGAATATTATTAAATTTTTTATTCATTATTTCTTTAATATCATATATTTAGAAATACAAATCTAAATTTTATTTCGTAATTCATTTTAATATATTATTATTTTATATGTTTGAATCATTAATATTTAATTTTTTCTTATAATTGTTAAATTATACTAAATCGTTGTTTATATCAAATGGTCAAATTTAGGATTAAAATAGTAGAATTTTTTTTTTCATTTTTTTTAAAATTCACGTTGTCAGTTAATAGACTTGTTTTCGAGGTCTCAAATGATATGGAAGAAATCAGATTTATTAGCCCGCAACTTGTATACGATTTAGTCCACATTAACCTATTTAAGCTTTTCAAATGTGAAAGAAGCTAAAATAGAATAATTTCGTTCTGGTATGAAATGATGGACAAAATGATAATAATTCTGATTTTATTTGTGTTATAATTTTCTTTTTCATCTTTATCATATTTTAAGAGTTTTTTTTTTTCCTACAACTGATCGTAGAGTCTTACTTACTCTATCAATTCCTATCATTCATTTTGTTGTTATCCCAAACTGCTCACATAATATTTAGCCGTCAACCAAGCCATCCATTCCTTATATCACCAAAACCAAATTCTCTCAACTTCCAATTAAATAACAATAAGATATTCAAATAAATTTCTATTTTTCTAATAAATCAGTTTAAGGATAATTGAAGTAAGATGCAATAAATATATTTTATCTTAAAATATATATTTTTAACGTATATTAGACATTCATAAATTAATAAATAATCTTATGAGTAAAAAAATTAATAATGAAAGATAAATCTGTATCAAATTGTACTATTTAAAGATATCATTTCATGATTCTACTTTTACATTTAGTTATTGGTTTCATGATTTATTTTTATCTCATTAAGTAAGTTTTTCACATTAAAAAAATGTTATTTATTCTCTTAAAATTATCATCATGGTTGTTGTTATTATTATTATCGTCCTCATTATATTATAAGTTTGTTTTAAGCTATATAAATAGTGAGAAACTTTTGTTTCCCATTTTCCCATAGTGGTATCAAAACTCTCTTGGTACTAGAGAGCATGTTTATGGCATTTACATGAAATGAGTCATTTCACACAATGAAAATATGTTCATGTTGATTGATTATTGCTACGTTGAAAATCCATTATTGAAGATCATTTAACATGAAGCTAATGAAGAATGTTGAAAAAGAATGAGAGCTTCTGAATTGAAAAGTTATGATCATTATTCATAAGTATATTGATAGAAGTCTCTTTGAGCATGTGGTGAGGTACACAAACACGAGTTCTGGTTCAAGCTTAAATTTATGATTCAAAAGAAAACTCCTAAACATAAAATGCACCTTGTCAAACAATTTGTGAAAATGAAATACAGGGACAACCAAAACATGACAAAAGACATGAAAATTTTTAAAGGCTTACTCAATCAACTAAGGTTGAAATGAATGTGGTGATGAACTGCAAGTGCTTTTGCTCCTCAATTTATTACCCTAACAATATAATCTGCGTCTAGAAATACTAGATCACATCTTGGTGGAAAATTTTGATGTTTATAAATATACTTATTTAATTGAGTTAATTATTACCGTCTTTTCATTGATTATGAGACTTCTAATGTGTATTCTAGTTAGCGTCGTTACTATTACATTCATCAAAACATTCTATGTTCCTGGAATAAATGGAAAACAATTGGAATCTTGTATTAACGGGAAGCATTACAGAGTAAGTTTCCAAAGAACGACCCCTCAAAGATGAAGGAAGATCTTGAACATTTTTTCTTGAAAACCTAAATCAAGGATTTACCTTGGCCTTGAGTGGCCGTGACGAGACCAAAGTCGTTTCCTAAGGAACATAAGTGAGAAAGATGGATTTAAAACAATGAGAAAGAGGGGTTTGCATTCTTTTAAATATAGAGAAAGATACAATAGTAACCAAAACTTGTGTAAGTGTTCGGAGCATCATGCAGTCAAAAGAAGCATGCCGCAATTAGTCAATTATATTACTGATTACTTAACTTCAAGGAAATACTTGATATAGATGACGACATTACAGTGTTTTAGATTATATTCAATCCCTAGCAAGTCGGGGAAAGTAATCATTCAACCACAGAGAAAAAGATCACGTAGAAAATAATTAAGGGTAGCATGCAAAGCTGTTTCTTTTGAAAGACCCGACATCGCCATTCATTATTAAGCACGTTTAAATCTGATCAGAAACAGAAAGTTCTGCAACAGACTTGAAGTTTAAGTCTCAACTTAAGTATGTACATAATATATTTTCATAAAAGTCTCCCGTGAAAAACAAATAGAAACCATACTCAGTTTGAGTTTTGACACTTTGACATTATAAGCTGAGCAATAGAGGCACAGTAACATCTTAAAACGTCGTTCTATTATGCCATACTTTTGGAACGGGATCTACTCTGTCAGAAGCATTGGAATTTCATCTACCGTGGCAGGAAGCTGCAAGTACAAATTGCAAAAGATTTATACTAGTTAGTTTTTCTCTGATTATTTAAGAAAAAAAAAATACCAAGACTAAAATGGAGCAGGAAACTTGCAGGGGAAATAAGATGCAGATAATTAAGTTATACTACCATACCAACAATACAATTTGTGGAAAAAGTGTAGTTATGAGAGATTGGTTATGTTCATTTACAAGGGTAACAGATTATGGAAAAGCTAGCAACAATACTCATATCAGATGGTATGATCAATAGTGTTTACCGCTCAGACACAGAGGTTAGAAAAGGCTTAAGCAGTTACCAGAAGTTCAATTCATGACATATAACAACCTGCATCAGACACAGACCATTCCTGGTGTAAAAGTTATTGGAAAAGAGCCACCAGATTTAACCCAAATTAGAGACCCAATAAGCACCCCCGTGAGCCTTTTGGGCACATAATGAGAGATGATAAGGCTTGAGGAGTCCTAGTATTTCATGAGTTAATACGTATTCAAAGTTGCCCCAGGAGACAGCACTCTACTATCTGTACCCTTACTTTCCCTAGTCCACAAGGCATGATTAGAGGCTGCCTCAGAATTGAAGGCGCGTTATCAGAAACTGCTTATAAGACAAGGAACTATGGGAGGGCAAATGGACCCTTATCAACAATATTGTTCAATGTTGTACTACAAACAAATAGATCCATTGCAGGGGTTCCTTGTATTGCCCATAGGGCGTATATAGACTTCATTGAGACAATTCCCCCAACTTCTAAAATACCATTTTAGTTTTAATTTATGGGTAACTCTGCAGTTAAGATAGAGAATCCCATTTAAAAAGTTGAAGTGTGTTTTATAAGTTACTCCAAAAACATAGAAACATGTTTGACAACAAAATCACACAAACACCTTTGACCAAAATATATTTGTTTACAACACACACTTAGTTTCTAATCTTCCAGTTTATTTTCATAAACTACTTTATTAAATATTTAATCTGTATCTATGACAGAAAAGCTAGCTAACAGATTATGAAAATAACTAAATATATCATTGTATGTCATTCAATATATACCAACCAATTTTATCAACATTGCATCTCATTTAAGAACTCGCATACTTTTCCAGCAGAACTAATTTTGAGTTGTTAACATCTCACAAATGACCCCACATTTTTATTTGCTTTGAGTTCTTCCACAATGGTCATATTGTTACACGTGGAATACAGTCTAGAGTACTCCAATGGTAATATTGCGCAAAAACTTATGTTAAGAACCCACAGTCGAAAAGGTTTCAGTAACTTATGTTTATGCCAAACACAACCTTAATTGATAACTCCTAATCTTTCCATGGACCTGAGATGAAAAGTCTAAACATGTGGATACACATCTATTAAAACACACACCCAAGTATAAAAGCTGAATTGGATCAAATAAATCACACATACATCTCATGAAACCAATAAGAGCCCATCAGAGGGGGTTGTTTGGAGAAAACAGCATCCAATTACAGCTAATTCCGAAAAACAAAACGAGGGTTGAAAGAAGAAATAAGAACCTTAATTCGGCGTTGAGCGCAAGGAGAAGAGGAGGAGAGTGATTTGCGGCAGGAATGAACGGTCTTGAACTGGTCAACGTTGAGTTTCTTGTTGATGATGCCGACCTGGAAGTAGATGCTGTTGGAAGGGGGCAAATCGACCCTGATCTCGTCGACGTTGAACCAGAGGAGAAGGCGCTGCACCTCGATGCCCTTCAGATTCGTGATGGAGCCGTAGCTGAGTTTGCCGGTGATTTTTTTGTCGTAGTAAACAAGGTACTCAAACTGTATGTAGCAGGGCTTCGCCAAAACGACGACGAATTGACCGTCCTCGTCGAGCGTGTAGTCGGTGACGGTGTCCGGTAACAGACCACTGGGGAGCCCAAACTTGGGGAGCACGTCGTACACGCTCTCCTTCGCCGTGCATGCACGCGCCCAGAACAGAGCGATCACAGCCATGACGAGCGCGTGTGACGACCGTTTTGCCATACCGGCAATTTCTAGAGAGAGAGAGATAGAGAGAGATTGCAGCGACCGGCGGTGTTACGATTCTCTGTAGCTCTCTATCTCTGCGTTTTGTCTCCTTTCCGGAAGAGACTCTATTTCAACTTTAAAGACCACAACCCCTGTCTATAATTTCCAACTGTTGTTTTTATCAAAATATATTAATAAAATAACTAATCCTTATAACTATAAACTACACCATTTTTAATGTGAAATATTTTAATGATTGAACGCAATTGTTTAAATAACCAACCACCGTATTTAAATAATGCAATATTAATTTAAAGTTGTTATTTTTTAATTACATTGCAGATTTTGTGTTTCAATAGCTTGTGAAAGTGATTCTATTCTTTCTATTGCAAGTCTTAATATTAAAAAATTTGCAGGTTTTAATACTGAATGTTGCAATAACACTATGTTTATATATCGCTTAGAGACCATTGCACGTGTCCTGGTAGCGTGAGAGGAAATTTTGTTGTCGTTGAATTTTCTTGTATTCATTTCAAGCTTTTCGATTTCTACTTATTTTCAAACTATTAATTATTTTTGCACATTTGTTTTTTCTGCACCCTCATAATTTGTATGTACACCCCTGGAGGTGGTAAAATGTATACTTTTAAGCTAATTTTTCTTTCTCGTTCCTTCACTGTAGTTATTGTTCCTTCTTTTGTGACAGTGTTGTAGATCTATGGTCGACACTACCATTGTTGGTGCCAGAAATTGTCTTCATCACTCATTACACTGCACTGAATAATATTTGTATACTTTGAATTATAATTATTTATCATTTCTATTTCCATTATTAACAGTTTAATACTTTTAATTATTTTAAATAGTTTAAATATTTAATTTATTTGTTAAAACGATTTAATTAAATCTTATGTTAGATTAATGTTAATTTCGCTTTTGTACGTGTTAGTTTATGGTATTTTCAAATTTTTAATTTATCTTTTATATTTCTTTTATCATATGTCAAGTTCTTAGCTGTCGTATGAGTGTAACGTGACATTAAATTCAAGATAATGTGACATATAGTATTGACAATAATACATGTCATGACAGAAATTATAAGGTAATTCAATAATAATGTTAGAAAAAATTAAAAATATAAAAAAATTAAAAACAAATTAGGAAGAAATGAGGATTTTAGTCCCCATTATAAAAAAATAAAACTAATTTTTTAATTATACTATAATAAATATATAATATAAATCTAAATAACAAAAAATAAATCAGGTTAAACTCATTGGTTTCTAAATAAAATAGTGAGTCTTATATTAGTTTAGGTTTAATTGGTCATCTAGGTTTCGATATTTTTGAGAAAGATATTATTCTAGAGAATTACTTCATACCAGCATACGATATGTTATTATTTTATTCTAAAATCTGGACATTACTCTTATAGTTTAGTAGTTTATTATTAAGAAATAGCTGCCATGTGAATTAAAAGTTACTGGTTCTAAAGAAATCACCTCGCAATAACGTAATAACAATGTATAGAAATGTAAATATGTGATTGTGTCGTTGGGTTTTTTCTGGTCTAATTAATAAATCATATTAATGAAATATATAATAATAATAATATTTTCTAACACAATATCTTATAATATCCAAACTCGTGGGACGCATGGGCGTACGTAGCAGAGAGACCACTCTCGCATCTTTTAAGTTTCAGAGTGTAACTTTAGTTTTATTAAACAGCATATTTAAATATTCAACTATCACCACTTTAAGTTTTTCTTTTGATTTGTTTTCACCCATCTTATCATAAAAAAAATGTAATCCTTAATCCTTCTATTGGTCTATTAAAATTTTAACAAAGTCATTACTTGTCATAAAAAAAACAAAATTTTAAATGATATCATTTGGAAAAAAAAAAGAGTGATAAAATTACGCTATTTTGGTTTTCAAAGTTCTTTAAAATATCATTATTTTGTTAAAAAATTAATGTAAAATGTGCCAAAATTAAAAGTTTTAAGTGGTAAAATGCCAAAAGAAATGAGCCATAAAATTCGTTAATGATAACGTAATTATAAATATGGTGGTTTTTCTATGAGGATTTAAATCTTATTGGTAAATTATAAAGGATTAAATATATTTTTCGTCCCTTAAGTATCACACGATTTTGCTTATAGTCCTACTCGAAACTTTGATGGTTTTTAGTTCTCATAGTTTTGAAACTCTTACTATTAGTCCTTAAAATTGGACGACGTTAACTTTTAGTAGATGTAGCAAACGGCAAGGCCACGTTTTATGCCAGCTGCCCTCTTCACTCTCTGCCATGTTGGTTGTTTAAGTTTTAAAATGAGATTAAGTATGTTAAGTGTGCATTTGGTTGAAGCGCACTTTGTCATCTGTTATAAATGAGATTTTAAAAAGTTGGGTTCTTCTTCGTCAATGCAGTTGGGGGCAAAGAAAACTGAGGAGGTAGATCTGAAGGTTGGAGTTCGTCTTCGAGGAGGTAAGTTGATACGTTTTGTTTTTCTCTGGACCCAACAATTCTCTCAAACCTAGCCCTCATGTACATCACCTCCATCGCTATTATTACTCACTGGCAGAACACCTGCACCCATTGAAATTGGCTCCACCGCCTTCTGGATTTCCTAGTCTTTCGCTCCACATTCTCTTCTGGTGGCAAATCCACACTTTTTACCGTTGCAGTAGGTCCTCCACACGAACTCTTGAAGCAACCTCAAACTCTTCTTCTCTGACTCTTTGTCTTTGTCGCATTCCAGCGCGATTCGGACCAGCCCAGAAGCCATTTCCCAAACCAAACCGGTTATGGGTGTTGCAAGCTCGTTGAGGAAAGCGGGTTGGGAACTTGGGTCCTTCTGGAAGGCGAAGTGGACATGGCCGCGATGGTAGCCGAAGAGGGTGCCGACCACTCGAGAACCGAGGCCAAAGGGAAGGTTGGAGCGGTTCTTGCCGAACACGGTGAGGACGGAGCGGAGCCTTGAGATTACCACGGCCTGAAGCTTTCTTCTTTGGGAAGTGGTAGCAGGGCCTGGGAGTGGAAGACCCTTGTCATCTTGTTCTTGTTTGTCTTTTCCCTTTGTGTTTGCGTCTTCCTCTATGATTTTGGACATTGTTTCAGAGGAGGGGACTTGGATGTCTTTATTTCCAACCTTGTTGGTCCAATGGAAATGCCTCTTGGAGGATGAGTCTTGAGGTTGAGGGGTTGAGGTTGTATCCATGATTGGGGTCTTAATATGAGAAGGAAGAACAAGCTTTAAAGGAAGGTCAGATAGTAGAGAGAGGGAGGGAGACAGAGAAACAGAGAGAGTATGAATCTGGTTTCTTCTTTTTACTGTTAGGGATAAATATGTTTTTCTTTTAGGTTTATTTAATTGTTTCTTTGTTATTCTAGCCATCTCCCCCTTTCATATAGTGAGTGCAAGAGAATCCTGACAAAAGAAACATAACCAGTCCCACCAACTGATATAGGAAATCGGAAAGAAACTGGGATGGAGTGCGCTTCAAATAGAAAAGAAAGGAATCTAAGGAGAATATGTGTTTGTTATTTCACTTTCTTGTGGGGTAGCAAATGAAGAGATAGCAAAACAAAACTTATCAGCTTAGACGAACTCCAACCTTCAGATCTACTTCCTCAGCTTTCTTTGCCCCAACTGCATTGACGAAGAAGAACCCAACTTCTTAAAATCTCATTTATAATAGATGACGAACCAAATGCATACTTAACATACTTAATCTCATTTCAAAACTTAAACACTACAAGAATGATTGAGATTACCGACGGTCATAATTCATCGATAATGTATAAAATTCGTCGATAATTAGCATTTACCGACGGCTTACCGACGGCCAACATACCGTCGGTAAAAACGTTGTCGATAAACTTTACCGACGGATCTTTCGTCCGTCGGTAATTACCGAAGGCTTTTGGCCGTCGGTAAAGCCTTCGGTAATTACTGAAGGATCTAGGCCTTCGGTAAATCCGTCGATAAATGTCGCGACCTGGTTCATCTTCTTCCTCTTCCTTCGTCGCTGTGTAAATTTTTTTTTCATTTCCACGAACTCCGCCACCAAAACGGCATCACGCGAATAACCATAGGGAATCATGGAGAGTTGAGCTCGCCGGAAAAGTTTAAGACCAGTGATGTTGTGTCATTTTATCATAGAGAGTTGAGCTCGCTGGAAAAATTTAGGACCGGTTTAGGACCGATGATGTTGTGTCATTTTATCATGCAGAGTTGAGCTCGCCGGAAAAGTTTAGCACCGGTGATGTTCCTAATCGCACAAATGAACTCTACAACAGCCCACCAAAAAACTTGAGCTTGCCGGAAAAGTGGAGCTTGCCGAAAAAGTTGAGAGCATCACGTGATGGTGGAGACTATCCTGCGATGGTGGAGAGCAACCCGCAATGGTACAGAGCTGAAGCCACAAGACGGTAAGGAGAAATGAGTAGTGGTGGTGTGAAACTGAGTTAGTAAAGAAAAAGAGGAGAAATGAGCGTCTTTGCCACATATATTGACACTGGAGGCAGAATTTGGGCGGGAAAATTCCCGCTCTTTTTACCGACGGACATGGACATTCGGTAAATCCGTCGGTAATGTCGGTAAGTGAAATAATGGGCGGGAAAATTCTCGCTTTTTTTATCGACGGCCAAAAGCCTTCGGTAAAACCGTCGGTAAGTGACATTGACATTACCGATGGATTTACCGATGGAACATGTCCGTCGATAATGTGTACGTCAGTTATCGACGGATTTATCGAAGACTTTTGGTCGTCGGTAAATAAAATTCAAAATCCATCGGTAATGCCGTCGGTAATGAAAATTTACCGACAGAAATTTATCCGTCAGTAATATTAATAATTTTTGTAATGAAACAATCAACGTGGCAGAGAGTGAAGAGGGCAGCGGACATAAAACGTACCATCGTCGTTTACCACATCTACTAAAAGTTAATACCGTCCAATTTTAAGGACTAATAGTAAGAGTTTCAAAACTATGAGGACTAAAAACCATCAAAGTTTCGAATAGGGACTTAAACCAAAATCGTGTGATACTTAAGGGACGAAAAATATATTTAATCCAATAATAAATAATAAATAAATACTCTCCGTGTTGCTCGTGTGGTGTTATTTAAATCTAAATTTTGAATGTGTTTGGGAGTGAGATGTTTGGTCATCGTTTAACTTTGCACCCTCCTAATTTTCTCATATATTCCTAATTTTCCAAAAGTGAACATTTTTTGTCGTTTGTGATTCATTTGTGTATTAGCATCAACGTTAGCAAAGCATTGGATTTTTTCTTATGTTGTCAAATAGTTGAGTTTCCCTTCATGTTATAGAATTAGAGATAATGCATGATAATTTTAAATGATAGGATTAGGGACAATCATACAATAAAATAGTATGTAATAAGTAAGAAAAATAAATAAGATGGAGTTAAAGACATTCCACTGGAAAATAACAAAATAAATAAAAAGAATATATAAAATAGTAGATGTGTTTTGTCCCTTACCTTAATAATTGTAGAATTTTTTTATCCAATTATTCTTCGAGACTTTGTCTCTTCTCTCACACATAATATCTCATCTCTGTTCTTGTTCTTTGTCTGATTCATCAAGAAGCCCTTATATATTAGAAGTTTTACGTGGAATAAAACCTTCATTTAACGCATAGATAGTGGAAGAAAGATTTTAACCAATATCTTGTAACAATAAGTTTTCATATCCAACGCATCTCAACTTTAAATTTAACCGGGGTTTTTCTTTTCGTACCAAGAGATAAGTACACGCGCGCACACGTATATATACATGTATACATACATGTACATGTATACATGTATATGTATATCTATATATATATATAACAATAAAAAATTATGAATATTATAATTCTAAATACATTGTATATAAAAGGTAATAGGTATTGTATTTTTAGAAACATTATGTTACAATTCCTTTTTACTTAAAAAAAGTTTCGTCCTCAAAATTATTTATTGATTAAAATAAATGAGATATCTTATTTTTATTCTTTCTTGTCATTTTCACTTAGTATTTTAGTAATTTCATTTTAAATGATTTTTTCTAACGAAATTTATTTGTTTTTCTTTTTTCTTTTACCTTTGTCCATATTACATCAAATGTAAAATTATTCTTTAATTATACTTTAGGTAAAATATTAGAAAATGGTATTTTTGAAGTGGTGATATATTAAAAATAGTGAGATTCAGTCATTTAAGTGATTTATTTATAAATAGTTTTGTTATAAACGAGTTTTATTATTTTAAAATATATTATCTCTCTAAAAATTACTCTTCTAGAGTTCTCTCTCTTCTCTCTAAGAGTTCTGACTCCTGAGTCATCTCTTTGGCGATTAGGAGATAGCTAAACGACCACGACAACGAGATTTACGTTACTACTCGATCAGTTTCTTCAATAGAACAAGTAAGTTTCTTCAATATAACAAGTAAGTTTCAACTCCTTTTTTTTCTTTTGGTTCATAATTTAGATCATGCTTAATGATCTCTTGTCGCATGTGAATTGTAATGTCTTTTCCTAGTTTTTTTTATTGATCAGAGGTCTTAAGGACTCTCTCTAATCTTTGTTCGGGGTTTTGTAAGCATTTTTAGAGTTCTTTGAGCTCTACGAAAGGGTTCGATGTTTATAGAGATCAGTTACTTCGGTATAAGGTAAGAGAAGCTAGATGTCTTATCATTAACTATAATTGTCATGCAAGTTTAGTGGTTGTTTGCTTATTAGCTTGATTGAATATTAATTTGAGTAATTATGCTATGTTAGTTCAATTAAATGTGTATGTATTGTATGATCTATGTTTGATATGATGAAATTGGATATCTTTACTGTCTTGAATGATGTAATATGAAGTTGTTTTGATGTTGGAAATAGAATTCAAAATGTTTGGCGGGAAGAGGAATCAAATACTTGGGTGGTGAAGTTAAAAATTGAGGTTTTGATAGGTGGCTTTGAGAAATAGGTGTTAGGGTTAGGAAGCAATTGTTTCAGGACTTTTATTTGGTCATTTGTAATTTGTTTGGGATGAGAATTAGATGATATGTGTGTTAGAATGGAGTACTATTCATTTTTTGAGTATTTACAAAGTTGTTCAAGTATATTTTGGGAGTTTGAACTAGTGAGATTTTGAATTTTAAGTTATGTGTCAAAATGGTCATTTTAGAGGATATTGGTAAGTCATTTCTAACTTGTTAGAGTCCCTAAGTTGATAAAAAATGAGCTAGAACTTGCAGAATTAAATTTTAGTCTCTAAGGTGAGGTTTTAGTTGTTTTTAAGTTAAAATCTTGTTGTAAAACAATTAAGAATTAGTTTAAGTTGGATGATACACCTTTGTTTAGGTCCATTTTAGTTTAGAATACAATCTAGGAGTTTTAGAAGTTGGAAAAGATGCATAAGATAGGTCATGAGTGGTTAAATAATGCAAATTCTACAGTTTTGGTGTTGTAGATTTATGCAGTCTAGCTGAACGAGTATATCCGTTGAGCGAGCATAACACTTCTAGTTGAGCGAGTGTAGTCGTTGAGCGAGCCAAACCCATTGTTTCTGTATTCATAGGGCGAGTCATGGTGGTTGAGCAAGTGGTCTGACAGACAATTTTAGCTGAGCGAGCATACTTGGTGGCTGAACAAAAATATTATATTTTCAACTAAGTTTTTATATACTTCTTAAGGTGTATTCAATGTATGTGATTGTTTGAATGATTGATTTATAATACTTATTGTGAAGTATGAATTGATTTACAATATGAATTGGAAACAAGGTTATGTATATGATTATGTATGTCATATGATGATGATGAGTTTGGTGTTCTCTTCACTTATTTTCTTAATGAAGGATAATTACATTGATACTTTAAGGTGTGATTGGTATATTATGCAATGTGAAAGTGAAGGGACATATATATATGGTTTCAAATAGATTCAATGTAAAGGTGAAGTGATATCAATGGTTTCAAAGTTATGAAGGTTAGTTAAAAGGTGGAACTTCTTGGTATGGTTTCAAGTATATTTAGTATGAATGCTGGGAGCTCAGTCTTGGGGGTTATCCTCACACTCTAACAATCATTCATTCTCAAGTAGAGAGGTTTGACACATGTGATGAGAGTAACATGAGGTCTTAGTCTTGGGTGCTTCCAGTATGATCCAAGGCGTGCAACAAACTAACCTTGTGAGTGTGGTAGGGTCACTAGTACAAAACAACGTATAATGTCACGCGTTCAACGTCCAACCACTGAATAACCAACGTTAAAAATGAGCGGTGACATTTTTGTAAATAAATGCAATTATTAAACGTCGTTTAGAATTGTAAATTGACGTAAAATGATATAAAACGTTGAATGACTTTTAAATTCGACGTCAAAAGGTTAGTGAATTCAATAAAAATTTGAGCGGGAGATTGAAAATTCATTCACTTTATCTTAGCACATGATACCCTCTTCTCTTCTCAAACTTTTTTCGAACGAAGTTTGACGAGCATCACATGTAATCTTTCTTTCATTTGATACAAATGCATGTTAATTAATTACTTTATGTATGATTTTTGTTTGTTTTAACCGATTATTTTCGTGCTCTTGTCCTTCATAGGTGCATTATGTTTTCTCTCTCACTGTGACGAAACTTTATTCTGACGAACCTACCTTTTGAAGGTTAGTTTTTGTTTTCATTTTCGTTTTGAAGAACTTATTTGTTAAACTTGTTTGTTGTTTTTTTTTTGTTGAACTTGTTTGTTGTTGTGGTTTAGTTGAACTTGTTTGTTGTTGTTGTTTGATTGAACTTGTTTGTTGTTGGTTATTATTGTTTGTTGTTGATAGTACATTACACGTTCATAGTTCATGCTTTATAGAATACCAAAAACTGAAATTTGTTTTTTTTTGTTTTTCAGGTCTCGTAGAGTTGTGAAAAAGATCACAATTAATTAAAAAAAATTAGTTAACGTCGAATATTGACAAAGTTTGACGTTAAGTTAACGTCGTATATTTTTTAAATTCGACGTAAACTTAACGTCTTCTGATATGACGTCGTTCGCGAATTCGTCGTTAAAAGCCCAAAATATTCGATGTTGTACGCGATTTTTGTACTAGTGGGTGAAACCCATTGACAATGTCTCGGCAAAGCAGTAGAAGCCATCAAAAGTGCACAACCCATCACAGCTCAACATTCATTCTAAGTCCGAACAGTCCATTCTAGATTATCGCATGTTAAGATGTTTCGTTTGATTTATATTATAACTGATTCATGTATGAAATGTCTTGAATTTATGATGATTTGTTATTGCATCTAGGTTACCCTTGCTTTTTGTGTTGTTTGTTTTCGTATTGTTCTTCTCTTTTATCACCTAAATGGTGTGAGCCCTAACCCTACTACAAAACTTTGTATTTATATTTCCTATATTAACAAGAATAATTAAATATCTTTTTCTATTTATGTGATTTATATGTTTTTTTAAAATTATTTAATGATTTTGTTATTGTTTAGATACTATTTAGATATAATCTTTTACAAAAATTTCACCAAATTTATCATAAATACCTTTTCATTAAAGAAGTGAAAAATTAACTTTTTTTTCAGTTGAAATAACAATTTTAATAAAAAAGCAATATTAATCTTATTAAAATATTTAATATGATACTAAACTAATTTCCCATAATGAAGTGTAAATGAAATCTAATTTCCAAAACTATTCAGTTTAATTCACTTTTATCAAATTCTTTAAATTAAAAAATTATACGTGAAAATCACTAAAATAAATAACAAACTTTATATCATTTAAAACAATGTCAGCATGTCACGACGTCAGTGTAACAACATTATTTTAATTTAATGGTAGAACTCTAATTATACAATTTTAAAAAAATGAAACGTAATTGAGAAAAAAAAAATAAATAAAGAACTTATTTGAGATTATGATGGTTATACCGTAATATAAGCCGAAGGAGGCTAAAACATTTGGTTTATTTTTGAAAAGGCTACAACTTCTTATTTTTCTTTCATGGGAAAATACACTAAATATTTTCTGATTTAACTTTAATAAGTTGCGTCAATATAACTACCAACATGTGGATGCAATAGTCACAACAGTCTTAGGACAAATCTTCTTCCACAATAACTAATTTTACTGTTACAAGAAAAATAATACTTTACACAGTCGTTATTACTATTAATATATTTATACAAATCTTCTTACACAATATATTTAATGCAAAATATACACAATTTTCTTTTATACAAATGAATAACAAAGAGAAAATATACTTGACATAAAATATTATTAGAAATATTACGAATTTATATATAAAGTGAATATTAAAATGTAAAAAGATTAAATATATTATAAATTCATATATATATATATATATATATATATATATATATATATATATATATAAAGTATATATTCAAATTTAAATATAATGAAGATAAAGATTAGAGATATTACAAATAAAAAAATATTAAAAATATTGTTAAACAACTAAAAATTTTAAGAGGAATATTTGTACTTTTGCTCTCTTCTCTTTCTTGTGCTTTACTATATACTTTGTATAAATGTGGTATTGAAACTAAAAATTTATCTTTACTTGTACATGTTTAATACTTTTAGATTCTTTTTTTCATTAACAATTTCACTTTATTAATTTATATAACATCTTTTTTTGGAATTTTAATTCAAATTATATTGTTATAATTTTTTTTAATTCTGATTCTTATTGGTTAATATTGTTTGTATTAATGATAACTTGGGAGTATATTTTATCTGAATTCTATTTCGAATTCAATTAGTAAAAATTTTGACAAAATATTTCAAAGTTCAAAATCTTCTTTAAATAAAATATTATCTTTTGTTTTGAATTTTTTTTTTTTGCGTTAGAGATTTCAATTTTATTGCATTAATTGCATCATGCTACATCAATCAAATTCTAGAAACGAATCTTATAATAGACAAATTATTCTGAATATATATATATATATATATATATATATATATATATATATATATATATATATATATATATATATAATTATTTTTTTAATTTGAAAGGTTTACTTGATAAATATTATAATGATTATAATAAACAAAATTACTGTGAATATATATTTATCTTACATATAAAAAGTGTTCATGATTTATTTAAAAAATGTAATTCTTCAGTTAACGTTTTCTTTTTAATTTATATTCGACAGTCATTTTACAGCTCAAAAGTTTACATCTGGGTTCATTATTAAGTTTCGTTTTTGTCATGAAAATAATTCTAAATATGATAAAAATATTACTTAATATTATGTCCATTAAAATAGGCAAAATACTAATATCAAATTAACATGATTTAAAATTTATTTTAAAATTAATATATTGAATATTTTTATTTTTTTTATCCTTTAACCTTCTGAAATATTTCAATTCAATTAAATTTCGTAATAGTGATTTCATATATTTAAAACGTATTAAAATATTTGATTGGTAAGCAAAATGTGTAAAACTATTTGAGGAAATATGGACAAATACATTTTATGTTAATGGAGATTGAACTTTAATTATAAATAAGAATTACTATTATTAATAGGATAATATTTGAAGATTAAATCTTATGATTTAATTAAATTTATTTCAATTAATATTGTACATTTTTTACCTCTTATTATTCGTATATTTTTATTGTTTATTATTATTATTCGTATATTTTTATTGTTTATTATTATTATTATTTTATTTGTAACATAATTAATTTATTACTATTATTATTTTTATTTTATCAGTGTTTATAACACCATTTTTATTTATTTACAGTTATTATTTATCTAGAACAAAATGATAATGGAAAAATATACACAATTATTTTTTACACAAATGCATAACAAGGAGAAAATATATTAAGATTTCACATAAAATATTATCGGAGATATTATAAATTTATGTAATAAGTGAATATTCAAATTTAAATAGATTAGAGATATTATAAACCTATATATATTTTTGAAATTTAAATGGGTTGGAGATAAAAGATTAGAGATATTACAGATAAACAAAATTGTTATATAAATATAAGTTTTAAGAGGGACATTTGTATTTTTCTTTTGCTATCTCCATTCTTCTTTCATATATTGGAACTATTTTCTGTGTGATAAGATAATTCTCTTCACAATGAGTTTGTCTTGTGACAATTTCTCTGAGATATTGTCTAGATTACCTGCAAAAGCCATATACAAATTCATGTCTACATGCACGTTATTTTCAAAGTTTCCAAAAGAAAATTATTTTGCATCGAAGCAAGTTCAACATGCATCGTTAAGGGATGACACTTGTTTTTTCATTCAACCAGAAATGTCCATTGATGCAACTCGATGGTGCAATCTTCCAGTTGAATTTCACCCCTTGCCTGGAGAAGAATCATCATCAGGTGTGTCTAAAAATGTTGTAAGATATTTTTCCAAGAGCATCAAGATTTTATGTTCAAGCAATGGCTTGGTTCTTTGTTCTGTGGCAAGTGAGAATGACGTAAAGATTTTCATCATCAACCCAGTAACAAAATCTTGCTTACGTATTCCAACTCATGAACACCTTCAAAATAACAGTTTTTATGATGATAAGATTGGTTTTGTAAGTGACTCTGATAATAATATTATGATATATCACTTTATTGATAATTTAGATGAGTGGAGTTCAGATTTTGACTGTAAAGTGTATAAGGAGGGAGTGTGGAAAGCAAGAGAAAGATTTTCCACTGGTAGTAGAAATTTAAGATTTGATATGCCTGTGCACCACAAAGGAGTTATTCACGTCATATCAGATTGTTCTCCTTACTTAACAAGAAACAACCCTTATTTTAGACCCTACATCATGTCATACAATTTTGAGGATGGTAACTCAAGACTGTTGAGGGTGCCCAAAGAAGCAAGAAAGGGTTCTCATGATAAAAGCTGTAAAATGGGAATTTTCAAATGGGGAAAAGCGACTGATTCAGATCAATCTATCTGTTTGGTGAGATTGAGAAAGAAAGTATTTACTGTATGGGTTTTGACAAAGTATGAAACAAGTCTGTGGAGAAGGATTTTAAAGATAAGAGTGAGGGCAATGGGACTGCTGGAGAATGATTCTTCTCAAATAACAGTAAAAAGTTTTATAGTATTAAATGGACAACTTTTGGTGTTTGCTACGCAGAACAAGGTTTACGTATATGGGTTGAGGGATAAAAGAATTCATAGATTTTGGAATCATGAATCTCAGTTCAACTTTTTGCGCTTCACTCCTTTCAAGGATACCTTGTGCAAGTGTGAGATTGGAACCAAAAATGTATCTCTACCTATACATGTGTAATAATTTTCATTTTTTTTCTCGTTAATAATTTCACTTTGTTAATTTGTATAACTTTTTTTGTTATAATTTCTTCTAAGGAGTTCAAAATTTTGTATAATTTCTATTATTTTAATTTTGATTCTTATTGGTTCATATTGATATGATGCAATGTGTTTTTTTTCTGTTAGTTTGTGCTTATATGATAACTTTTGAATATATTTTATCTGAATTTTATTTCAAATTCAACCCGTAAAAATTGTTGACAACAATTTTCAAAGTTCACATTCTTCTTTAAATAAAATATTATCTTTTGTTTTGAATACATCTTTTTTTTTCCTTCGAGATTTCAATTTTATTGCTTTAATGTGCTCCATCAATCAAATTCTAAAAATGGATGTTAATACTCTGAAAATACTTTATACTATATAGATTATATTATATGCTGTCAAAAATATAAATAATATATTTATAATATAATTAATACATCTTTTCAATATATATATATATATATATATATATATATATATATATATTCTTACAATAAAAAACTATGAATATTATAATTCTAATACATTGTATATTAAAGGTATTGTATTTAAAAAACAAATTATGTTACAATTCTTTTTTACTTACAAAAAATTTCGTCTTCGAAATTATTTATTGATTAAAATAAATAAGATATTTATTTTTATTCTTGTCATTCTTACATATTATTTTCATTTTAAATGATTTTTCCTAACGAAATTTATTTGTTTCTCAATGTCTTTACCTTTGTTCATAATTTGTATAAACATTACATGAAAAATTATTCTTTAATTATACTTTATCAGGTCTTATTAGATAAATTGATCATAAATATATATATATATATATATATATATATATATATATATATATTATTTATGACACATTAAATACACTCTGAAAAAACTTGATAAGCAACTAAATATATTTTTCTAAGAATTTGAAAAAGATAATAATACTTTAACAACATTTTCTTAATAACATTTTCATACCACCTACGTGTTATTATGTGATTGGTTCATGTTGGTGTTTATGATTATTATAATTGATTATGGAATAATTTTGGATCAATCATGTTGTTAAAAAAATATTGTCAAAGTATTAATATTCATTTGAAAAGGAGTAGCTGCTAAAACATAGTTCAGATAACATTTTCTAAAAAAGTGTTCAGATTTTAAAATAATATTTTTGTGATTTTACTATAATGAGATATTGTATGGAGCACTTATAGATCTGAAAAGGAATGTCTTCAATCTTAGAATTTTAGTTTATAAAACCTGACCTCGGTTTTTATTATGAGTAAATTTTCATACTTACGTTATGGGTTGCTGTAAAGTTTTAAAGTTATATTTGCTTACAACATATTCAAGTAGTTTATAATTGTTTGAAATGTTATTATGAGATACTTTAGTATAATTTATTTTCGAAAATTTCTATTGGTTAAATTTATATTCGTTTCAAATATACTTGAATAGGTTAGAATTATTTTTTTAGGATGTTAATTTTGATAGTTCAATAATCTATGAATAAGAAAAAAAAGGGACAATGGAATCTAATGAGATGGGATACCATATCATCATAATAGAGTTTCAAATTTAGAAATCATATTTCCAATTCACACAATTAAAAAAAAATCTGCTAACGTAATTTGGAGTATTGCACGTTAGAACGAGAGTGGAGAAACACCAAAGATGAAGCACACTAGATTATAGACAATTTTGTAACCAATCCTATTTTATGTTTCAATTACTTTGGGCTCAGCTAATTGCAGATGGGTGTTACTCCCTCCACCACTACATTTTCTCCCTCCACCTCCCCAATCCTATTATATATTTTCTGAATTACAAAACTAACCTTTTATAATTACAAAAATAACCTTTATACTTTTTAATTTTAATTATTTACTCTAACCCTAAAATATATAGTTTTACCCCTTCTCACCCACCTCCCAACCTTCTCACCCAAACACCATCATTCTCATCTTCCATTTTTCCTCCATACAAGTTTTCTTCCTCCTTCAGCGGTGGGCGGTGTGCAACGGTGCGACAGTGCGACGGTGCGGCGGTAGTGCGACGGTGAAGTGTGGTGGTGCTTTCTCCCACAAGGTTAATGATGATATTTTTAATTTTTTTTTTAAATGTAATGCATATATTTTTGCTCTGTGCTGGGCTGTTCCTCTGCTTTTTTTATGTTGTGTGCGTGTGTTGGGAGAAAGGAAGAAGATAACCAGGAAAAACGGAGGTCGGACATCCGTTTGAATCTGAAACGGATGTCGAGATCCGTCGACGGATGTCGACATCCAAACGGATGTCCGACCTCCGTTTTTTGCCTGTATGTTTAACGGTTGGGTCGTTTCAACTAGCGTTGTAACTCTCTCTCTCTTGTTTCGAAAATTGTTTCTGCAGAAAAAACGGGATAAAGTGAAAAACAGAGTTGCTGCTATGACAATTTTTTTAGATTTTGCCGACGGTGAAGGAAGAGAACTGCCCGTACATGTTGATAACAGCCGCACTACTTTAACATATCTCTATTTTCTCTTTTATGACCTGTAACTTTAAGGCATACATGTTTAAATTTTCCAATTTTAATTTATGTTTCCTTGTACATTGATATGAAGTTTAAATTTGCAATTTGAAATAAATTATTCAGATAAATTGCTTCTGATAATTTGAAAAAAAATGGCCCAGTTTGTTTGTCAGAAGTTTACAGCCTTACACTCATTAAACTAAATCAATATTATTTAATGATTTAGTAGCCAAATCCAATTTGGTTCATTTGCCATTCGATTTCAAAAGTTAAATTTCACTTAACTTATTACATGCAGGCGAGTTGAATGGATGTGTCATTTAGTTTTATAAAAAAAAATATAATTTTTATTCTTTTTTAATATGAAAACTGAAACTAAATTTTAAATTATTAAACTAAATATGATAAGAAAATATCATATTAATATACATGTAATAATCATTATATATATATATATATATATATATATATATATATATATAATAGATTATCGATAAAATAAAATTTTAAATGTATAAATTATTGAGATTATTAAACCATAAAATTTAACAAAAGAGGGATAATTGTCATATGAAAGAAGGAAGAATGATAAAGAGAATGAATGTTGATATGAGATTTTAAATAATATTAACCATAAAATTTTAATAAGGATAAAATAGGAATGAAAAAATAAAGAAAAGGTAAAAAAGGAATGGGGTGGTGGAGGAAGCAAGTTGTGGTGGTGTAGGGAGTAACACCCATTGCAGATTGTTGTTCTTCTCAATTAAAGCCCGTGTTTTAGAAACTGATGTTGGGCTTGGTCTCGAGATAACAGGCTTTTCTTTCTTCACCTCCTATTTTTCTTTATGATTAGGATTGGTGCTATTGTGTTGGAACTTGGAACGAGTTTATCGAAACAAAAATATTAAATGAAAAGCTAAATATATATTTTTATATAAAATTATCATTCGGTTTTAAACTTTAATACATTTTGAATTTAAAATTTTAAAAATAAATCAATATAATCATTTTAATCTAATGGTATTAACATTTTATTTTAAGTGTTAAATTGTGTTTCTAGTTAATATTTGATATTAAACATGTTAAATAGTCTAAAAAAAACTCAAAAATCACATTAAAACGAATATGTAAAAAAAATACTAAATTAAATTAAAAAGACTATATTTATTATTTTTAAGATTTAAGGATTAATATTTATTATTTTCTAGTTAATATTTGATATTAAACATGTTAAATAGTCCAAAACAAACTCAAAAATCACATTAAAACGTATATGTAAAAAAAATACTAAATTAAATTAAAAAGACTATATTTATTATTTTTAAGATGTAAGAATTAAACTATATTTAATATCAATTATAAATTAAATTTAAAAATTAAAAATATATTTAATTTTAAAAATGACGATAAATTAGTTAAGATAGTTTTTTTTATCACATGTTTCCTTACATATTTATATAGAATTTATAACTATTGATTAAATGAGTTTATCTAGATAAAAATATATTTATTTAGATCAAAGCAAAACGGATAAAATAACTGCATTGTTTAATAAAGGAAAACAAATGACATAACTAAAGAAGGAATGGATGAGCATAGTTGACTCTGATATGCGAATATTTGTAAGAAAAGCAATCTTCACGCCTTCTTTATCACTAAAAAAATGTGTTTTTTTGCTTTCACTAGATAGTGTCGTGTTACAACAATTTGCATTTGCATGATGTGGTCACACTGTTTATTTATCGTATAGTATTTGATGCTATGGAGTTGAATTATAAAATTTTAAACACGTAACTAAAACATCATCATAATAATCTAAATATCTTCGTATTTTACCTTTTATAATATTTTTAAATTATAATATAATAAAAATATAGTAGAAAGGAAAAAACAAAAACAAACTAACAACATAATAAGAAGAATTGTCCATATAGATTAAAAAAGAAGCAATTGCTTTATTTTTAAATAAAATTAAATTGTAAGTATTTAGAATGTTTAATTTCATATAAATACATTATTATTTACTAAATTCATAATACGTTTAATTATTTTACTTTTATATAATAAATAAAATCATATAAAATAAAAATATTGTTTACACATAGTGTACCAAAATATATAATGACATTCTTCCATTGGATTCAGTTATAATAACTCTTATACAATTAAAATGAAAATTACACTTAAAACATCTCCTTCAATAAAAAGTACTAAAAACACTCGTTTACAATCACACCACACATTGATGCATAACAATTTAATGAAGTGAGAAGAAAAGAAAAAAATATCACTTAAAGTGACATATTTTCCTTAAAATAATTATAGCCAAAAATCAATATTTCTTAAAATAATTAAAAAAAAAAAAACGTATTCAATTTTGATTGATCATCTGGAACAATAAAATTTCTTTAAATTATGAAATATGATTATTCAAGAACTCTTGTTTGAGAAAATAGGTAAAACTTTTGTAGGTAGGGAAAAATAATTGTTAATTCTGTTCTCCGTGTAAAAAAAGTTTAAAAACATATTTTGTAAGTGATTAATCATAATCTATTATTACGTTTTGCACATAATCGATAAATTAGTTTAAATCAATATAATCAAATATTTGTGAAAGTACAAAGTTTCATATTACATAATATAATCTACAATTTTCTAAAATAATTGATTATTTATAAAGTTTGTAAGATCTGTAAAATATTTAAAAATAAAAGTAATTTTTATAAATGAAATTTGATTATTTTATTATTAAAAAATTTTAAATTATAAATATAAAATTAGTTAATCAAGTTGTATTTTTATAAAAAACATTTACTTTTTTCTATTTTATACTTTTTTTTAAAAAAGATTTTAACAAATATTTCGTTTGTTTGAAAATCAAAGTATATTACAATAATAGAATATTATAATCTACTTATTTTATACAGAGTAAGTTTACTTTTTATCATTATTTAAGTTTTTTTTGAGATATGTTAGCATGATGATTATAAAGTTGTTGCATGTGTTATAGAAGGAATCAAGATGAATTATCTAATTGATTAAAATTGTTAAAATATGTGATATAAACTTTATTAGTTTAAATATATACTAACATGTGTTAAATAAAGTCAATGAAGTTTTTTAAATAGTAAATCAACTTCACGTAAAGCAAGCTATATATTTAAATTGATTAATTTACTTTGTTGTGATTGGACGAACTGGTGACGTGTAGTGTATTTGTGATGAGATAGATTGAGCAATATTCTTGGTGTTGATTTGTTGAATATTTATTATGAGTTGAATGAAAATGAGTGATTATAGACCAATTTGAGAACATGTGATGGAAGTGCAGCTCCGAGAAGTGATCGAAGGTGCAATGCAACCCCTTCGAAGCTTCCTCTAACGAGTAATACGTAGCAAAATGATGAAAATGATGACGAGAATTTGAGAAAAACCTAAAAAACAATAAACACTTAAAAAACGAAGAGGATTAGACTCGAAGAACCCTAAAACCCTAGGTTGACGGATGAACCCTAAAATGAATCGATTAATCGGTTCAAAATGAAGATTGATCGATGGAAATCGAAAATCAATCGGTGGAAATGTGTTTTAAACGATAGAAATCAAAATTAATCGGTGAAAAACGAAGAGCACAAGGTGGAATGGGTTTTAATCGATAGAAAAGTGGTTTGAATGGAGGAAAAT
Source organism: Vigna umbellata (assembly GCF_029865625.1). Lineage (NCBI taxonomy): Eukaryota > Viridiplantae > Streptophyta > Magnoliopsida > Fabales > Fabaceae > Vigna > Vigna umbellata. Next base: position 51,141,989 of record NC_142165.1, on the reverse strand, counting down.
GACGAAAATATGAAGTGGAGAGGGAAACAAGGGTTCAGAGCAGTACCTTCGCGAGAGAGAAAGACCTGGCTCGCGTGAAAGAAATAAAATGAAGATGTGGTTCTGTGAAGTAAAGACGCGAGTGAGAGGTTTGAATGGAGGAAAATGACAAAAATATGAAGTGGAGAGGGAAACAAGGGTTCAGAGCAGTACCTTCGCGAGAGAGAAAGACCTGGCTCGCGTGAAAGAAATAAAATGAAGATGTGGTTCTGTGAAGTAAAGATGCGAGTGAGAGATCTGAGGTTGAAGGAATAAGCTCGCGAATGAAGATGATATGGTTTATGGAATGTGGAAAATGAATGTGGTTGAATGAGCAGCGACGTGTAAAAGGATGTGGTGAGGCGCTGATGATGCGTGCACAAGGCAGAAGCGGAGTGGTGGAAAAGCTACGTCGTGGAGGAGAGAGAAATAAGGTGAAGCACCATGAAAATCAAAGAAAATGAAAAATGGATGAGTGTGTTTGGAAGGTGGCTAAAGGATGTCTTTGGACTATCTAACTTGACTTTCAAGAGAGAATAGTTTCTGACTCACAAAATTCAATTCTCATTATTCTCAAAAGTAAAAATTAAAAGAGATGAGCTGGATATTTATAGTAACTCATGCTCTTTGTAAGCTAAGATACATATATAATGAAATGTAAAAATACAAAAAGAAGACTATGTCAGACATGATTCCATCAACATATATCAATTTGATTTAAATCGACTTTTGATGACTTATATTAGACAAAAATACATAATTAGCTCGATTGATCAAACTTGATTTTTCAAGTTTCAAATTGTCAAAAGTAAAAACTGATATTTTAAAGAGTTTCAAAAGTGAAAACTCATTGGAAAACTCGAATTTATTGGGCAAACCTAGTGAAATTGGCTCCCATGAATTCGGTTGTCGGGTAAGAGAATTTGTTATTAAGCGAAAATATTTTGAAAAATTAAGAGAGATTAGGATGATTGAGATTGTTAATTGTTTGTTTGGTAAAAATGTGAAATTTTGGTCCAATAAATTACTGTTTTTCAATTTTTTGTTGAGTGAAAATGTTTTTATAAAAATCCACATAACTCATAGGGCTTGATCGTGAAGTGACCCAAAAATTCACTGAGCAAGTAGGCCTCCAGGAAGTATTCTTTGTACGAGAAAGATTAGTTATTGAGTTTAATGTTTTGAAAAACTCTTAGTTAGTCTCAAATTAGTCAGTTCAATAAGGGAAAGATATTTTAAACCAAAATAAAATTTTAAAGTGAAAAAATATGATAAATTGAATAAAACTATTATATATATAATCTATTATAAAACCTATTCGAATTCTTTGAAACAAAATTTTCATTTTGCATAGTAATTAAGTTTAGTGTGGAAAATAAAGTGACACATGATCTAGTTAAGAATTAATGATCTAGATAAGGAATTAAATCCTCATCCTCTATTTTTGTGATGACAGTACATTTGTTAATATATCTTTCTCATGTTAAATCTTTTTATTAAGTTTTATGATGTGAGGTTAAGTCATAATTTTTTCTTGACAAAACAATTAAAATTATTAATTTACTAAACTATTAAATGGTTACGTCTTTAATTTTTATATTATTAAAAGAAAAAAATACTTTTTTAATTACATTAATTATATCAATTACAAAATTTTTATTCAAATTTACTTATTTTCATTGATCCAAACAAATTCATTAAAGATGGAATGTAAAAACAAATAAGAGTAACTGATTGCTACTGAATGAAATGGATCACCTGTTAGAACAGTGACCATACTATACAAATACAAATACAAATAATTTTATGTGTATTCTTCTACTACAGAATTAGTAATATTATTATAAAGAAGGTTTAATGTCTCCGTAGGTCCCTATTTTGGTCATGAATTTCAAATAGGTCCTCGTCATTTTCGGCGTATCAATTGAGTCCTTGTTTTTGTAAAATTGAATCAATTACAGGCCTGCCGTTAACTTGGACAAACGCCCGTTACGGTATTGGTTAGGTGGCATGGTTGAGTGCAGTAACTAATCCGACGTGGCATTTAAAACGGTTTTTGTATTAAATAATTGGTATGCACGTGTGTTTATTCAGTTTTGGGTAAGGGCATACTAGGAAATTTGAAAAAATTCAAGGCCAACAGGTTTTAATTGACGAATGCACATGAGATTGGGGGAAGAAATTGAGGGTTTTTAATATTAGGGTTCGCGTGAGAGGCCAAAAATGGGATCCTAAGTTGGATCCAAAAATCAGGTGTATCTTTGTTCGATTGGAAGTGGGAGGGTGCGCGTTCTTTGTTGGATTCGAAGTGGGAGGGTGCGCGTTCTTTGTTCGATTCGAAGTTGGAGGGTGCGCGTTCTTTGTTCGATTCGAAGTGGGAGGGTGCGCGTTCTTTGTTCGATTCGAAGTACGAGGTCGAAGTTGTAGTTTTGCGACGCAGCTGGGTGTAGTACTAGTTGTTCGAAGAGAATGTCGAAGGAGCACTCTTGGTATTCATCGAGTTGCAGTGCCAGGCGGAAGGAAAATGGTACGCCTTCACCGATCTGCTACTGTGGTCAAAGTTGTGTGGTGAGAACTGCCAAAACTACGAAGAATCGGGGCAAGCAATTTTGGGGATGCTCCAAGTATAAGGTATGTTAGATTCAACTCAACCTAATCAAGTTCTGGTACTGTTTGTGAGAAGAAGGTGGTACTCCCTAATGAAGTTGAATGCTGTCTTTACAGAATGGTGGTGAAGAAAGTGGTTGCAACTTCTTCGAATGGTGCAATGATATTGGTGGTGACGAAAGGGGAAGTTTGTTCAACAGTGAAGGAAAGAAAGAAACACTAGTGAAGAGTGAAGACATGGATAGTACTAGGAAAATGATACTGAATTTACAAAAATCAGTTTTCATTGTTGAAAAGTTGATGAAGGTGGTGATGTTGTTGGTGTCTGTTTTATGTGTAATACAGATAGTTTTAGTTTCAATGTTGATGACGAAAGGATGATTCCTTGTAACTTTGTTGTAGGTTTTGTCTGTTGTAATGAAATGAATGAAATGAATGAAATGGAAGAGTTGTTATAAATTCAGTCCATATACTGTGTACAAAATTACTGCTAAATTAAACAATTGTTATAATGGTAAATCATATTTATAGAATAAGCAGTTTGATTGATGAAATGCTAAATTACAGCATTGTTATCCTGATCAGACCACAATTTGATTGTTACATTGCTGAGATAGTATTGACGAGCGTCCAATGCGGGTCCTATCTTAACGAGCGTCCACTGCGGGTCCTATCTTGACGAGCGTCCAATGCGGGTCCTCGCTGGACGAGCGTCAACTGCGCGTCTTCGCTGGACGAGCGTTCGGTTTAGTCGTCCTCCCTCGTGTACCGCTCGTCCACCTACGTCCGTGCTCAAGACCGTTCGGTGTGGTCGTCCTCCCTTGTCTAGCGCTCGTCCAACTACGTCCGTGCTGAAGAGCTTTCGGTGTGGTCGTCCTCCCGTGTGTAGCGCTCGTCCAACTACATCCGTGTTGAAGACCGTTCGGTCTGGTCGTCCACCCTCGTGCATCGCTCTTCCAACAACCTCCGTGCTGCAGAGCGTTCGGTCTGGTCGTCCCCTATCGTTGTATATAAGACGTCCGTCCAAGAAGGAAATTGTAATATAACCAAAACATTTTAATACATCCAAAACAGTTCCTGGTCATTGACAAAATAGTTCCTGGTCATTGTAATACATCCAAAACAGTTCCTGGTCATTGACAAAGTAGTTCCTGCTCATTGTAATACATCCAAAACAGTGTAATACATCCGAAACCATACATAGTTGGCATCATTGTAATACATCCAAAACCATACACACATCTATAGTTCAGCAAAATTACAAAGCAGTAAAACAATCAACCTTGTTCCTTAGACTATTACATAACCAAAGTTCCTTAAACTTGGCATCGTTGTCATTTATACAGACATCTATAGTTCAGCTTGCTCATCATTCATACACACTTCAGATAATTGCGATGATGGCATGATTGGTTCTTGGGTTGCTTTCGGGCAACGACTCCTGTTGTGCCCAACCTCCCTACATATCCCGCATCTCTTCCGCAAACCACCCTTGCTCACTCGTGAATCATCCTTTCTGATCTCCCACTGCTCCAGTCTTCTTTTCCTTTTAGGTCTTCCAGGCATAACCTTTTTCCTAGGAGGCATGACATCCGGATGTGGTGTTAGGTCCCACATGTTGTTGCCGTTGATGGGATATACGATTGATGCATAGGTTTCTTCATATGTGGACTTTAGAAAGCAAGCCGGAATGAACTGCTGGCCATCAATATTAAGAAACTTCATTGCGGCAAGGGAGTGACAACATGGAATTCCTGTGATGCTCCATCTCCTGCACGAGCATGAGAACTCGTCTATGTTTACAACAAATTTTTCTCCACTTTGGGAGACGTGTCTTACTTCAAACAGTTTGTGTGCTGACCAGCTATAAAGAAATAAAAAATTTAAACAACACATTTAAGTGTATGACATAAAGTTTACCAAGGAATGAATAAACATTTATGAAGTTATGAAGAAAGTTACCTAGGTATCCAATTCTTGGTTGCTTGGGATTCCTTTGTAAATCTGGCCTGGATCTTTGGACAAATTGGTCCTGAAAATGATTGTATCTTATCCCTGTTTTTTGCCCATCTTTGCATTATGTATACCCTAATTTCTTCCAGCATTGTTATGATTGGTTTAGTCCTGGTGTGAACCAAGACACTGTTGAAAGCCTCACTGATATTGTTGACCAATGTGTCACATTTTGGTGTTGGACTGAATCTGGACCTTGACCAATATCTACAACAGATGATATATACACATGTTAAAACTGCAACTAATATGGACAAACATAAAATAATATACAAAGGGCAAAAATAATTAATACAAATTGTCAACCTTGGAGGGATGGCAATCAAATGCTTGAATGCGTCTTCATTTATATCTTTAATGTTTCTCATCTCCCTTTCCCAGTTTTGTGGATGAGTGGCAGTAGCTGCCCTCCACATCAGCTGTTTCAGATTTTTACCAGGAAACTTTTTCCTAAAGTTTGAATATAAGTGTCTGACACAAAATCTCTGGTCAACACCTGGGAGTAACTGTTGTATGGCTGGTAGTAGACCCTGTGGTGTTAACGTAAATGATTTATCACCATATCAAATTAATGAACCAATATACGAAAGAAGCAATTTAAATATGATTATTACCTTTTGTTGGTCCGAGACAAAAGTAATTGAAGAACACACTTCTCCACCACCAAGATCATCAATTAAAAGTTCCAAAAACCACATCCATGAATCTTTGTTTTCGACTTCTACCACCGCATATGCAATGGGCAACATTTGATCATTTCCATCCCTCCCAACAGCCGTCAACAGCTCACCACCATACTTCCCTTTCAAAAAGGCTCCATCCAATCCAATTATTGGCCTACAGCAGACAAAACTGTCTTTGCATGCCTTCAGACAACAGTAAAATCTCTTGAAAATTAACACACCCTCATTATTCTCAACATGGACCTTAACTGTAGATCCTGGATTTCTTTCCAACAACTCATGCGCATAATCATATATCCTCTTATATTGTTCATTAAAGGACCCATCAATTTCATTAGAAGCAATAGCTTTGGCTCTATAAGCCATAGACCTTGATATACCTATGTTCCACTTCCTTTGAACTTTTTCACGAATATCAACACCCTTCATCTTAGGATTTTCCTGAACTGTTTTCACCAACTTTTGCTCAACCACTTGGCGTCAACTAACTTCAGGTTGAACTCCCTGCTGCATGTATGAATGTCTTTTTTAGTTCTCAGCTGCCATGATTTTACAGCCTCCATATAACCAAAGTATATGGTCCATGGGCATTCTCCTTTTGCACCAAAGCACTTCATCCTCAATCTTCTCTTGTCATTTTTTACAAACTTTATATTCCTCCCATTTTCCAAGGCATACCCTTTTACAGCATCTAAAATATCTTGCTTTTGTGCAAAAAAAGTCCCAACTTCCCATGTAAAGTCTACCATACTTTTTGGCATACAAAAAATACCAAACCTCCCATAACCTTCACTGTCATTAACCTCTTCATCACTATCTGTTGCACTAAGAAATTCCTCAGATTTCCACTCAAAATCTGACAATCCTCTATCGTCATGATCATCACATTCAACACTGACATTATCACGGTCATCATCACTATCATAAAGACTTTCTACTTCTACTTCTGCTTCGACATTACAATCTACATCACCATCTATATCACATTCAACACTCACATCTACTAGGCCCTCTAAGCACTCATTAATTCCATGTACATCACCTTCTTCAGTAGATGTACTCCAACTACAAACATAAACTTCATCCTCCACGACTCCTTCACACACATTCAACTCTTGCTCTTCTTCAACCTCATGCAACTCTTGTACGTGACCATGACTTTCAACCTCTACTTCAACAGCACCACCATCTTCTTCACCCTCGTTCACCTCTTGTAACTCACCATCTACTTCAACAGCACCACCATCTTCTTCACCCTCGTTCACCTCTTGTAACTCACCATCAACTACATCATTTACTTCAACACCGTCACCATCTTCTTCACAAACATTGACCTCTTCTAAGTCACCATCACCTTCACCATTTACTTTAACAGAATCACCATCTTCTTCAACCTCTTTTTGTACTGTACCATTACCTTCAACTTCTCCTTCCTCATTAGTAATGTCTTCAAGCATATGAATGACTTCGGGATCAGAAACTACATGGAGAATGTATAAGTGAACTTCACCATTAAGCCTAGCTAAGTTAGCCATATGCATGGCACCTCTGTCATCAATCAATTGTTCCAACCTATTTTCCAACACTAAACCCCCTCCTAAACAGTACCATAAATCTTTAAAATTCTCATATCCTAAACTTTTCACTACACTGACAATCACAAAAAAACTCCACGTGTCAGGGTCAAAGGACAAAGTTGTTGTCTCCCCTTCATACTTTAGGGTACTATCATTAATGAACTTTCCTCCATGGTGGAACACACACACAATAGCGTCCTCCATTACGCACAACACACAATAAATATATCTACAGACCTATTATGAAAACATATCACGACAAAAAAATATATATTAAAACAGGCACAGAGATCAAATAACTTTAAACATACGCACTCAGACAAAGTCAAATAACTTTAAACATACATGGGGGACCACCAAAATGCAATCAAAACCAGAGACCAAACCATACAGCAATGGGGGACCACCACAAGTGATTGTAGTTTCGATTGAATCAAAACGAATACAATAAAGCAGAAACACTTACCTCCACTGACCACGTGCTTCAGCTTCTTGCTTCCAACAACAAAAGGACCCACAGACACCGCCCACTGCATGCACTCTGCCGCTTCAGTCTCGAACTTACGATCGCGATTTTTGGCCTCTCACGCGAACCCTAATAATAAAAAGGTTTAATTCTTTCCCCAATCTCAGTTGCCCAATCTCAGTTGCCCTTATAATTTTTTCAAATTTCCTACTTTACCCTTACCCAAAACTGAATAAACACACGTGCATACCAATTATTTAATACAAAAACCGTTTTAAATGCCACGTCGGATTAGTTACTGCACTCAACCATGCCACCTAACCAATACCGTAACGGCGTTTGTCCAAATTAACGGCAGGCCTGTAATTGATTCAATTTTACAAAAACAAGGACTCAATTGATACGCCGAAAATGACGAGGACCTATTTGAAATTCATGACCAAAATAGGGACCTACGGAGACATTAAACCTATAAAGAAACTAATAATTGAGAATTTTTTTACCGTACAAGCAAATTAAATAAAATATTGAATTAGTATTACAATAATATTCTGTGTATTCTTCCACTACACAGTTATACTAAATAAAAATATTAGGAACAATTAATTATTTAACAGTAGATTACACTTTATCACATAAAAGTTTTGAGTAAAACATGCACGGTGAAGATTCTTACGAAGTGAAACAAATAAAAAAATAATTTTATTAGTAAGTTAAAATTAATTATGAATAAATTAAAAGTTAAAAGTTTACAATGAATTTATAATATATATCCTCTCAAGTTAGTTTCAAAGATAAAAACTTATGTTTTTCTTATTTTTATTTGGAAAATGTAAATATATTACACTTTTTATCCTTTGAATTTATTATGGTTGAATTAAAGTTGTTAAATTATATTAGTCTTTTTCATTTTAAGAATGATGTGTACTTAATTAAATTACAAACAGTTTAAGGTTTATCCCTCCAGAAAAAAGCTGGGAAGCTGCATGCCTGCATTCTTAGTTGGAATATTTTCTCTCTCTCTTTTATCTTTCTGGCGTTTTTTTATGCTTAAAATGTCTTACGAACAGGCACTCTCCCTTGGGATTCCCCTGTCCGATCTCGACTCCCACCCCGTCGTCGATCTGGCCATCGACGGTGCCGACGAGGTTGACCCTTTCCTCAACCTCGTAAAGGGTCGCGGTGGCTACCTCCTTAGGGAGAAGATGGTGGAGAGCGCATGCAAGAAGTTTATTGTTGTTGTTGACGAGTCCAAGCTCGTGAACTATATAGGGGGGAGTGGATTGGCCATGCCCGTTGAGGTTATTCAATTTTGTTGGAAGTTCACTGCTGAGAGGTTACGCAGGCTGTTTGAGGAGGCTGGGTGTGTTGCAAATCTTAGAACTTTCGGGGAGAAGGAGGAGCCCTTTGTCACGGACAATGGGAACTTCATCGTGGATTTGTATTTCGAGAGGAGTATCGGGGATTTGAAGGCTGCTAGTGTCGCAATATTGCAGCTTGCTGGTGTTGTGGAGCATGGCATGTTTCTGGATATGGCTACCACTGTTATTGTGGCAGGGGAACTTGGCTTGACGGTGAAGAATAAGTAGTTGCTGGCGTTTTGGAGGAGGTGGTTAGGAGAATGAAGGTAGGTTAATTGGACAAGGTTGAGCTTTGACATAGGGTTCTAACAAATTTTAGGGGGAGGGGATTTTCATGAAATCCTTTTATATTATCGAATCAGGATGTTTTGGGGAGGGAGTTTGTTTGAAAGAAGAATTAAAAGAAGTTCAGAAATCATTGAAATCGAAACAATACATGAAAATCTTGTTGCTGAATTTACTGATACAAGCAAAAGATAAGATTGAAAAAGAGTATATAAAATGACTGCAGAATTTTAAATTAACTTCTACATCACAGTATATTTCTTTCTACTCACTGTCGGTATCAGTGTATCCTAGACACTCAGAAACAAAATCACAGTAACCACACTTCCATTGCTCATCCTCAGCCACATAACTGGCTTCTCTCTGTCCAAGCCACAACTCAAGACAACTCCCTATTTCACTCTTCACCCAACCCTCATCATATGCAATCTTTTCTTCAACCAGCACTGAATGGTCCCTCTGAGACTCATATCTCAACACTAACTTTTCATTAGAAGGTTGCAGTCTCTTGCACGTATTTTGGTAACACCTCACCACATCACCAAGATTCAGTGCTGTGAATCCAGACTCTTTGCACGCTGCTCGTAGATCTTTACTTAAAGTACGACGTGGATTCAATTCAAAATAATCATACAACTGTTTGCGTGGGAAATCATGATGAGCATGTGCAACTAAACTGTCCCACAAATACTTGTAACACATTAGCTGAATCCTTCCGTTTCTTTTCTGTGCTTCTGAAGGAACCGTGTCTTGGGAACGAGTCTTTAACTCAATTAGTATCGGATTATGATCTTTCTTTGCTTTAGGCATTTGAACTTCATCGATCTTCCCCACCATCCATATGCCTTCTCCAAAAGCAAAACTCAGGATTGGAAGCTCGCGTGTTAACCCATCAAACAGCAACTGATTCACCCCATTTATGAAGTTAACAAGTTTCATTGCCATGACATCCTCAGCTGACTTCGCCTCCAGTTCCACCGTAGTCTGAACCTCTAGTTGAAGTTGAACATGTCGATTTCTACCAGCTTTCATAGCTTCAGTGTTCCTTTCTCCTCCAAAATACATTGGCTTGCCTTCGTTGTTCTTCCATTCTTCAGAGAAGAGAGAAAACTCCATTTGCCTTTCACACCATTCGGTTTGGGTGACATCGGTGACAAACAACCCTTTCTTGCTCCTAAACCGGTGGAGTAAAGTGTTGTTATCTGCTTTGGTGTTCTTCTTCTTCTTCCTCAGAAAATCGCCATAGTCCTCAATATCAGGTTCTGAACACATGGACAGACTTCTCTTGGCTTTACCTGAAACTGAGTCAATTGACTTGCCATTTCTGTGCAACTTAGAGGTTGAAGGAGGTTTGTGTTTTGAGGGTGTATAAGCTTCAGTGTAAAAGTTTTCATCATCGCTTAGTATCACAAGTGGGATCTTCTTGGAGGGTGTTCTCACCATGGTGGATGTTGGTCGACCAAGTTTGAAATTCAATAAACTATTGAGAGTGTTGAGATTATCTTGTTAAAAAGGGGCTGTTGAGTGAGAGTTGGAAGGCTTAATCGTCAAGAAAAAGGAAAAATAATTGAAGACAAAGGAAACGTAGTGGAATCTTAGTACAGTTCAAAGAAAGTAGACAATTACGAAAGAAAAAGCACTTAAGATTGAAAAGCAATTTGGGATGTAGACACTTAATGGTAAAGTGGTATAGGGGTCATAATTCAAACGGTAAACTGAACAATTCTGACAGTGTTCTTATGTCTAAAAGCCATGATCATGTAAAGCAAAGAGTGTGAACATGATATTAAGTAAAGAAAACTCTTCACTAGTTGGTACAGTCACTGGTAGGAAATAAAAAAAAAAAGTTGCCAATGAAAACCAAGGCTTATCAGGGCATATTGTGTGGCTCTGGTTGAAAACCTTCGTTGCTAAGCTATCTAGAAAGTAATGTAGCCCACAGGTAAATACTATGCACAAAAAATATATCTTTCCCTGTACAACTTGATGTATCCCTTCATCCTGCCTCCAGTTTACTATTTGTACCATATCTGTTTATATTTTTGTCAATTTTTTTTTATTTTTGTTAAAAGGACAGTGTATAATGACTAGAATTCTTATATTTTTATCATTAGTGCAGAGGAATTCTAGTAATAGCTAAGTAGATATATATCATAATGTACCATTTTCTTATTTATAATATTTTTATTATTCTTTTATTTTATTATTTTGATAATTTTATTCTTTTTATTAAGATGAAATTAAATAAATAGAAAATTAAAAAAAAAAAGATGTCAGAGCCATTAAAATCCATTTAAGATTCGTTTTAGTGGATTTTACGTGTCAAGAGAGGAGCTCGACACTCAGCTGGTGGAGGACATGTGTTGACACATGAGCGGATGTCCGTTTTTGACTTGGGAAGCAAAACTTTGATTTTCAGAAAATCCACTCCACTCACTTCATACACCCTTCTTCCCCAGATTCTGAAAAATCTCATTCTCTCCTCCTTCTCTCTACATCTCCTTCATCTTCTCTCTAAGAAAACACTCACTTTCTCTTCTCCGATCATCATTCAGGCACCGCAGAAACACTTCAGGCGTCAAGAGCTTCCAGTTAAACCGTTCGGTTTGTGAAGCTGAGCTGGTAAGTTCTTCCTTCTTTCAGTCGTGCGTTTTCTTGGACATGCAAACCAAGTCCTGGTTTCATGTGTTGATCACCCTTCTCAAATGAGTGGTTCTGATAGTGTTGGGTTTTCACCTTGTGTAGTTTGGATTGTTGAGCGTTGAAGGTAGAAGGATTCTTAGAAGTGAATAAGTGGTTCTATTGGTGAACGTTCGCTCACATTAGAGGTAAGGGAAGCTTATATAATTTAATTTGTATGTTGTTTGAATTGCATGTACATTCGTTGAGTTGATGAGTTAATATGAATTATGATTGTTGATATGTTTTGACTATACGAAGTATGATTGTTGATATGTTTTGACTATATGAAGTATGATTATTTACTATGGTATGGGTGTTTAATTTTATGAAAATAGATGTTGAGAAATGAATTGAGATAAATGATTTCTAAGTATGAAATTTCCCTAAGATAATGTGTGTTCGTTACTGAACGGTCTTTGACCGTTCGGTTTTTATAGGAGACTAGTTTAGAACTGAATTCTTTCATTTGGAAAGAATTTATGTTGAGGACGAGCGTCTTCGTCTAGTACAATTTGTGTACAGGCATTCCACCAAGGATATCATTTCCTCGGTATTTTAAAATAAAACTTAAGTATATCTGTGTAGTAGTATGTCCGTTCGTTCTTGAACATTAGTCAAATGATATTCTATATTCACCAAGCGCTCGTATCATTTAATGCTAGGTCTTTTACCAAGCGCTAGTATCATTTAATGTTAGGTCTTTGACTAAGCGCTCGTACGATTTAGAGCTAGGTCTTTCACCAAGCGTTCGTACTATTTATTGTTGGGTCTTACACCAAGCGCTCATTCTATTTTCTATAAACTACCTGGATGAAAATAGGGTTCGTCTAAATTCAATATTATACTCTCTCTACCGTGTTCGGTCTTTGACTGACATTCGGTTTTCTGATGTTAAATTCAAATAGACTAAGTATTTATAAGCGTTCGGTTTCTTCATGTGATTATTCAATGTATTAGTCTTTGAACTCTGATGAGTCAATTCATTGAATTGACTCCCCTTGTAAATCACATTCTTTCTGTTTGTTCTTGTGACATACGATTGTACTCTGGTCCGTTCTCAACTTGGTAGTAACCCTCTCGGTCTTAATCTTTTCTGGAACTGGAGATCTCTCGGTCTCGCTCCAAGGGTTCGGTCTAATTTTGAGTTCAGGGTGAACGTTCGGTATTTTTGTATCTTAAGTGGTCTTAGTTAAAACTGAAGTTTGAAACTGGAAGATGATGGAATATGATGTATATTAAATGTATTTGAATTATGGACGAGCATTCCGGGGAGGAATAGCTCATGAATGATTATTGGAAATTTGGTAAAGTATGAATGTGGGCATGCTAAGCTGGCGGTTCATCCTGATGTTCCGTGATTACTTGTCCTCACGTAGAGAGGGTAAGTCATGTGTGGGAACGACAAGAGGTCCTAGTTCTTATGGTTAATTTGGACAGATATGACTAACCTCGGGTGGCAGTTGTTGAGGGTATCCCAGTTACTACATCACCCGGGTGCACGAACGTCGTAGCTCCACAAAATTCATACAGTCCGGACAGTTAGTCTAGTATTAGGCTTTGTATGAACGAGTGATGAATTATCTTGTTTGGTATTGATTGCGTGAAATATATGTTTATACATGAATTAAATTACATAAACTTACCCTATGTCTTTCTGTCTTGTCTGTTTTGTACGATCGGTTGTCCTTCTGTTGCAATGATCATCCATGTGGATGTGAGCAGAAGGAGACGAGCTGCTGGAAGAAGCGTTGGAGGAAGATAACTTAGTCGAGGTAGAAGTTAAGACCGAACAGTAGAACCGTTCGGTCTGTTTATTAGCTTAGTTTTAAGATGATCGTTCGATCATCCTTTCTCTCGTCTTTTGATAGGACCGTTCGGTATAGTCTTTTGTAAACCGTTCAGTCGGGGTTTGCTTTTGTTGTTCGATTTTAATTTTCTAGTTCTTTCTGTAAAGGTCGTTCGGCCATAAGCTTACTTCTCTATTATGTAAGACTGAGCTGTAATATTATTAAATGTGATTATTCTATTATATGGTTTTGACACTGTATTTTTGGGATGTTACAAAAGACATTAATTAATCAAATATTTCGTATTATAAATTTGTAGATACAAATAATCCAAACAAAATAATTGAAATTAAACCTAAAACAATTTCAAATAGAAAAGCTTCAATAATGTTTATTTGTTCACGAAGTAAAACGAAAGGTAATATGTAACCTTAAATATAAATCTATATTGATCATGAATTTCAAGATCAAAAATTATAATTAATATAGTAAAAAGTTATAAAATGTTTTATACTAAAATTTACTATTCTCTCAAAATTACAAATAAAGTAAGTTATATTTTCTTAGGATGAATAACTGGAATCAGACGAGATTATTATCAAAATTGAAAATAAAAAACCTAACTAATGATAATAGACATATAGAAATTACATGAAATAAGTTTGTTATTTTATACAAATTCCCTAAATTTTCATTTTTTAGAGAAAAAAATAAAAATTAATAAATTATCATAGACTAATAAAAATAAACATAGTAAGATAATTTAAAAATAAATTCTTACATCTATTCATAATTGTGATTTAGTAATTGCAATTCAAAGGTTAAAATAAGAAATAGTCATTGCAATTTAAAAGACCTACAAGATCAATAAACAAACACTTGAAAAAATAAATCTTTTTAAGACTCGTTATACTCCTAAAGATTGAAATTCCTTTACCTCCACAGGATACAAATATTTAAATTTCATATTTTTGGATATTTTTTTAACCTTTTATTAATACTAAGTAGCACCCAAAAGTTTGTATTCGTTTTTTCATGATATTATGCATGGGTTAGATATATTATGGCGAGTTCGTCAGATTTCATATTGTTTTCCATAATTGAATCTGATAAGTGAAATTCCGGGTAATTGTTTTCATAGTCTTTTGTCCAAACAAATGACTCATCGAAATAATGAGTTACTATTGATATCGACACATCTGAAATAGCTAAATGTTAAGGAGTTCTTCTATTCAATCATTTCCTTCTCCTTTTTACTAGATATCTTGTTCGTACACATCTTCTCTTTGTTTCTCGAGTCTATAATGAGTTACCGACAAAGTTCGAAAAGGTAAAATCTTTGATGATTCCCTCATACATGATTAAGTTGCAAAAACTTTTGGATAGGTATACTACATCTGAACTAAATTCTTTATGGTTAAAGAATCTCTTTCTAGTTGCTCTAGAACAATTAGGAGATTCTCTAGAAGAAATACAGAATTTTGCTTTTGGTAGCTAAGAATCAATATTGGAATCTCATTAATCTCATAAGTATTATATCAAATTGGTTTAATCATTTTCGAGGTCCTTTTTATGCAGATTTGTCTCAAATTGGTCTTTGAGATAATTTTTAACTCAATTAGGTCTTTGTGTACAAAATTGATTCAACTGAACCCTTGCCGTTAATTTGCAATGAATGACGTTAAGTTTTCAGTCATGTGACATGTTGAGTTTGCAAATGTTAACCAAGTGACACATTGAGCAAACTTAAGCATCTAATGGGGTTCTGCCATGGGCAGCCCTCTTCCATCCCCAATTAGGGTTTCGAATACAACAATAATGGAAGCTCGCGTGAGTCGTCATGAGCCGAGAGGGGTTTTTCTCTTTGGTGGTGGTTGTTCTCTCGCATTTGCGATTTATGGTTCTTTTGGTTTGGTTATTTTGCAGGTTGGAGAAGATGTTGGAGTCGTAGTAGAGGAGGCTTGCAAAGGGTTTGAACTTGCGTTCGCGATTTTGGGTTCTGACTAGGAAGGTAGTGGCGAGATTTGAACGTTTTGCACTAGGTTTCATAGCAATTAGGTTCTATTTTATGGAATTTTATGAGTGTAGGTTTCGATCTGGAGGTACATTAATGATAGAAATTAAATGTTGGTGTGAACATGACTGTTAGGGTTTACTTGGCTTGACTGAACTAGGGTTGACTTTTGATACTATTCGTAATAGAGGAGAAGGTTCTGTGTTGGGTGCCACGTAGTTAACATTTGCAAACCCAACATGCTACCATTTGGACATGCTACGTGACTAAAAACTTTACGTTGTTCATTCAAATTAACGAAAAGAGTTCAAATAAATCAATTTTGCATAAACAGAAACCTAATTAACTGAAAGGCCAATTTGAGACAAATCTGCATAAAAAAAGACCTTGAAAATGATTAAACCTACAAAATTCCAACAATTTGATCGTTTTTTGAAAAATACAAAGCATCTAAATCATCCAAGTAAAGGAATATATTCCTTGTTAGACCATTACTTATTCACAAACCTTGAAAGGACTAATAGTTTTCATTCCCCTGCCTAGCCCTACCTCCCCTAATAGGGTATTTTAGTGAAAATTATGACTTGGATATCAATTATACAAATAATCCAGCAGTTTAGTCATTAATTTGTAATTTTCTTTTGATGCTAAAGAATTCTTAAAAGCAGCCATGTGCAATCTTGTTCCATTTTCCAACCTCTCCCTGTCCCTTTGATTGACTTCCTGAAATTGCTTTATTTCTAAGATTCGAGAGTTGGCAGCTGGGCTCTCATTTTTCAAGATACATGCAAGAATGAATGCGAATTTTGGGCATCTCTTGGTTTGTAATGGTAGGAGAAAGGTATGATCAAATATCCTTCCATATTTCCACAGTTGTCTGCGATACCTTTCTTCTTTACTACCAAGAAGTAAGAAGGCAGTTTCAAGGGCCCGTATCTGAGGCTCAAACCTTTTGGCGTATATTGCTGCTAGGAATTGTCCAGATGAACATTGAAAAGCTTCACAGAGTTTGAAGGCAATGGGAACCACATGCATACCGGTGTAGGTCAAATGTGTATCATATATAAAACTCTGTACACCACAGACCATTCCTCTATGATTTGCATTGTACAAAAACCTATAAAGAGTGTTTCTCAGAAGCTCAGATGTTGAGAAATGATTATGAATCGTAGATATGGTATCCCGTCGTATGTTGATACCTCCAAGAGGGAAATCTCTAGCATAAAACTGACGAAAACCGCTTTGAATGTGTTGGAGAGAATTGGAAAAGTTCTCAGCTGATCGGACAGAAAATTTCAGGATAGAACAAGCCAAGAATGAATATGCCTTAGCATTTTCATATATTTCTCCAGATTCATGGATAGTTGTTGCATAACCACCATCAAACATTCCAGATCGATTTAGTAAAGGGAAATCGATATCTTCAGGAATCTCTAATTCATCGAAGGCTGGGAACATTCTCTCCGTTCTTCCATATCCAGGGTTTTTCAGTTGAAATGCCAAAATAAAAATAACACCTATATGATATTGTGAGATAGAATTAATACTTTCAAAAATATCCTTACCAAGTCGGCACACTTGGTTGTCTTCTAACGGAATCAGTCGCATGGCTTTTCGTCCTCGGAGTTTGTCATCAGGAAAGTCATCGGTTCCAGTCACTTCTTCGAAGGTCAGCGTCTTAAGACATTCATACTCCTCTGGTAACTGAGATATTACAGGCCGAAGGTGCCTGAATACGTTATCCCAATGATTTGGTGCAGATGTTTGGGTGGTGGTGGTGGTTGTTGGAGGCAGGATCCCAGAGTAAATCGGAGCTTGGGTGCTTTCCTGTTGCCCTGATCCCCCAGAGCTAGACGGACCACTGTCTCTCAGTTCTCTCAGTTTTCTCATGACTTCATCCATTTTGAAATTCTAAGATCTGGCCCTCTTCGCGCACAATCAAGTCTTTTTAGGTTAAGTACCACAAGCCGCACAATCGAGTCTTTAGGTTAAGGTGTGTTTCTGTTTTTGAATTGTGGGCTCCTCTATATGCACCTGCAAGATTTCTTTTTGCACTTCCAACAAAAATTTCAGTGTCTAAATAAGCTTTTAAGTAATTTTTCCCCCTCTCCTGTAATTACTTCATCCATTTACAACCTACTTTTTTTTAACCTAAATCTTTAGCTACACCTCCCTTTATTTAATCAGATTTCAAAATCTGATTTTAAATTAAATTTGAGAATTCACCAATTTCAAAATATAATTTATGGATACATTAGATTTCGAAATTTATTTTAAAATTGGAATTTCAAAATTTCATTAATAAACTAACTTGATTTTGAAATTATTTTAATGAACTTATCAAATTTAAAAATTTAAATAAAAAAACTTATTAAATTTCAAATTCAGTTAAATAACTTATCAAATTTTAAAATTCCACGAATATATTTTCTAAATTTTGAAATATGATATTTGTTTCTTTTGAATTTTGAAATCTGAACAAATTCAAAATTCAATACTCATTCTATTATTTTATATTATTTATTATTTTGTTTTTTCAATTTTTTTGTTTTACATTTTTTTAATGTGTTTTATTTATTTTAGTTTAATGAATTATATTGTAAAACCTTAAAATATTAATATATATGTAAGTATATTAACATTAAAAATTTTATTAAATTTTAACATAAAAAATAAATTTTAAAAAAATATGTTAACCAGATTTTGACATTAAAATATATATTATTTTTAATTATATTAATTTTAAAATTCGATTAACCTAATACCGTACCTTTTACTATTTTAATTTTGACTATTTTGAAGATTAATTTGTTTTTTTTTACTTGAAAGATATTTGATTTCTATAAAAATAAAAAGAAAGATATTTTCATGAAAGCTTAACAAGTCAGTAAATTTTAATACTCATGGCATTTTCAAATGTTGTCGGAGTACATATTTGATTAATTCTCATTTGTCTACAAATTAATTTTTATTTTTGACATTTAAACATGGAATCAAATAGATGCTAAACTGAGAATATGTTATGTGATATTTTAGTTTCTTTATATATATATATATATATATATATATATATATATATATATATATATATATATATATATATATATATATATATATATATATAATAAAACTATAATTATCACATGATACTATAATTATCACATGATACTATAGAACCGTTATAAAGTGATATGTAGTCATCCAAAATAATTATAAATTTTAAATTTTATATACAAACATCCTAAACCAAAATTATTTATAAATACTACTCCCAAGAAAATTACTCTACAACATCGTCTTCATCAAGAGCCTGATCTAGGAACACCTCATCTCCTTCTACTTACATCCACAATATGATCATAGCAAAGAGAGAAAACAAAGAGAACATACACCACAAATACATATAGAAGGGTAAACTAGAAGAAAACAAATAATAATATATGAATACAATTAAACATTCCGGTAATATACACACACCAAAACATCAAACCAAACTAAACTTTGTATTTGACCAACTCTTGACTTGTGGTGAAACAGCTGACCCACCCCAAGCTATCACACAAGGTAAGTCTGTTACCACTCACCTTAGGTTGAGGAAAAGCCCCTAGGCTAGGACCTCCAGCTATTCTCACGACATGCCTCCAGCTATTAAAATGTCAGGATGAACTCCAAGACTGAGCTTCCCATATTCATACTTACAACCTTTTAAACTACCACTGAGAAATTTCTCCTTGGAATTCTCTTTCACACAATTTGAAACCATATATTTTACTTTGATACTCCTATAATGCTCATACACAATCACACATCATCCACAATTGAATCAATTACATATCTCAAACTAGTCAAGAATAAAGAAGAAAATAATACATCACAATTTGTACTAGTCGCTCGGCGAATCACCTCGTTGAGCGACCCCAAAGTGCTCTTGCTCAGCGACCTTACTCGTTGTGTGAATCCTCGCGAAAATACCACTAGACTCCAAACAACTCGCTCAACGACCTCGTTTGGTGAGCGAATAAAACTCCAGGTAGTACTAGACTCCAACCTCTCGCTCAGCGACACAACTCGCTAGCGACTCCTTCAGACAGTAGTTAGTCCAGACCTTCCAAGCACTCGCTTAGCGACCCAACTCGCTGAGCGAATAAAACTCAACTCCAGACCTCACCCTCTCGCTCGGCAACCCTGCTCGTTGTGCGAAACTTTAAACAGTGGTCCAGACCCCCAACTGACTCGCTCAACGACCCTGTTCGTTGTGCGAATAGAAAGACAGTGTGGCAGACTATGTAACCACTCGCTGAGCGACTCCACTCGCTCAGCGAGTCTGCAAAATTCTACAGCACCAAACTGCATAATTACCCAACTCACTCCAAAATTTACCAATTCCAAATATTTTCCCCTTCTAATCCTCCTAGATTGTGTTATATACTTAATTAAACTTAACTAAGCGTGTCTTAACCTTTCTAACCTCAAACTAAACAAGTAGCCTCAAGATCTCACCTAGAAACCTACAAAAAATCAACTTAGGGACCCAAATTGAATTCTACCATTTATGGCATAATTCCAAGCATTTTAGGGACTCCAACAAGTCCCATTTGACTTACCAAAATTATCCCAATAGACCACTTGAGCACCTAACCCCAAATTCACAAATTCACTACTCTACTTCCTCAAAAATAGCTCTAAACCAAGACAAATTGAATACACTCATAACCAACTCATGTTATTACATATTTCCAATATTTTATACACCCAATGACAGATCAAACTTCACTCTATATAGTTCACAATCTCATATCATCATTCCATAATAAAAAAACAATCAAAACTTCACATTATCCATCTACCTTAAACATAAATTAAGTGCAACCAATTCAAGAATCATACAACTACCAAACGTACATGATTAATTATCAATTAAATAAATTATAGTTTCCCTTACCTATATCTAACTCGCACAACTCTAGAAAATACCCCGATCATGGTTGCTCTGCGAGGAATTTCTAGTATGATAATTGCATCTTACAAGAATTTATGGTGAATGTATTGCGTATAATAATAGTGTAATGTTTTTCTTTGAATTTTTCATGGTAGCTCACCCTTACTTGTTTGTTTGTGCCGGAAAAATTTTATTTTTGTGATGATCGTATAACGTTTATGTTATACGGGAGCAGATGACGAAACGACGTCCGAACCAATACAAGTGAAGGAGGAAGCAGCATAAAAAGGAAGAGTAGTTTAAAAGAAATAAATAAATTTAGGAGTGTTTTAATGATGTAAAAAAAATATAATGTATTTCCAGTGTGAACTATATTACTCCTAAATGGATGATTGTAATACTGTACGATGTTTATATTATTAATGAAATAATTTTATGTGTGAGATGTTTAATTTTTTGGGTGTTACATTTAGTGGTATCAGAGCGGTTCGTCCTTAAGACGACCTAAGAGTTGTGGATTAATCCTACAAACTCATATTATAAATCATAATAACAATAATTCTCTGTGTGAATAGAGAGAAATGGCACGTAGACAACCCAACGGTGAAACCCCTAAGATACCCAGCCTTGCAAGGGCTTTAGAATCTATCGCATCCGCTCTTCAACAACAGGGAGCTGCTTTAATGCAACAGCACGAAACGGCCCTACAACAGATAGAAGCGGCCAGACTAAATTCTGAAGCAAGCCAAAGACAACATGTGGAAACCTTAAGACAGCTAGCCGAGAATGACACCCATGTGGAAGCTCAACCTCAGAGAGTTTAGGAATGGACCTTAGAAAATTTTCTGCAACATCGTCCAGCTATTTTTAATGGGAAAACAAGTCCGGATGAGGCTGATCTCTGGATAAGGAACATGGAAAAGATTTTTGAAGCGAAAAGGTGTCCACCCGAAACTAGGTTGGCATACTCTGAGTATCAGCTATCTGGGGAAGCAGTACATTGGTGGAACAACACAAGGCTAGTATTAGAGGAAAGTGGTGAGATTATAACTTGGGAAATTTTTAAGAGTAAATTTTATGTTGAGTACTTTCCGGATATTGTGAGACATTTGAAAGAGGTGGAGTTCTTGCAGCTGGTGCAAGACAACAAATCCGTAGCTGAATATGCAGACAGGTTCAAACACTTGGTTCGTTTCTACACCCAACCGTCAAATGAAGAATGGAGGTGTAGGAAATTCAAAAATGGATTGAGAGCAAACATTCAACTAGCTGTGAATCCTTTAGCTATTAAGGAGTTTGCTGCTTTAGTGGAACATACCAAAGCTGTGGAAAGGTTAATAAGTGAGATTGAAGTTCAGAAGTTATCAAGGGTAGGAGGACTATCTGGGTCACGTGTTGGACAGAACATAAGGATCCGACCTTATGAAAGACCGCAACCTCAAAGGAATCCTCATCAACAGCAACCCCAAAATAAAATAATCCGATGTTACGTTTGTGGGGGACCTCATCTGAAGAGTGTTTGTCCACAAGTTATTTCACTCAACAAATGTTTCCTTTGCGGAGCATAAGGACATTTTGCTAGAAACTGTCCCTCTAAAAGAGAAGCAACTCAACCTCAACAACCGATTCAATAGAGATGGACTGACAATAGGCCCCAAGAAACTGGAAGGGTCTATGCTTTGACTGAAGCAGAAGCTGCAAAATTAGGTAATCTCATCATTGGATGTTGTATGATAGTTGGTAGAGAGTTGAATGTGCTATTTGATTCTGGAGCGATACACTCCTTTTTGTCTGAAACTCTTATTCAAGAGTTGAACCTACCCGTGAGAGAGTTATAATATGATCTCATGGTATCTGCACCAGCCTCTAAATTGATAAAAACATCGATGATGTGTCCTCAATGTCCGATAGTTATAGAAGGACGTAGGTTCAAAGTACATCTTATATCTTTACCCTTACAAGGTTTAGATGTAATCTTAGGAATGGATTGGTTATCTGCCAATCGTATCCTTATAGATTGTAGCAAAAAGGAGTTGATTTTCCCTAATCCTAAAGAAGCGGAGTTGTTATCAGTACAACAAGTGTTAAAGGAAGTCAAAGAAGGATCTTCGTGTTTCGTTATCTTCACTCATGTGGAAGTCGAGATAAATGAACAAAATCTTGATATTCTTATAGTTAATGAGTTTAGTGATGTGTTCCCAGAAGAAGTACCAAGATTGCCTCCTCAACGAGAAATAGAATTCTCCATTGATTTAATACCCGGAGCTGGACCAGTATCAGTAGCTCCATATCGAATGGCTCCGGCAGAGTTAATTGAATTGAACTAGCAAATTGAAGAACTAATGGAGAAGCAATTTATTCGACCAAGAGTGTCACCTTGGGGAGCACCTGTATTGTTGGTAAAGAAGAAGGATGGAAGCTCTAGATTGTGTGTCGACTATAGACAGTTGAACAAGCTAACCATCAAGAACAAATATCCTCTACCTAGGATTGATGATCTGCTGGACCAGTTGCATGGAGCTCAGGTGTTTTCAAAGATAGATCTTAGGTCTGGGTATCATCAAATTTTGGTGAAGACAGATGTACAGAAAACCGCTTTTAGATCCAGATACGGACACTACGAGTATGTAGTTATGTCGTTCGATATAACTAATGCTCCAGCTCTATTCATGGATTTCATGAACAGAATCTTTCGACCATTCCTAGATAAGTTTGTCGTAGTCTTTATAGATGACATACTTGTCTATTCTAAGACTCAAGAAGAACATGTTGAACACTTAAGAACCATCCTTGGGATCTTGAGAGAGAAGAAATTGTATGCAAAGATGTCAAAATGCGAGTTTTGGATGCAAGAAGTAAAATTCTTAGGACATGTTATATCATTTCAAGGCTGAGCGGTGGATCTAACAAAAGTTGTAGTAGTGTTGCAGTGGGAAAGACCGAAGACTATAACAGAAATAAGGAGTTTTGTGGGATTAGCTGGCTACTATAGAAGGTTTATAGAGAGTTTCTCTAGAATAGTAGCGCCTTTAACACAACTGACTCGTAAAGATCAACCATTTGTCTGGACGGATAAGTGTGAGAAGAGTTTTTTGGAGCTGAAGCAGAAGTTGACTAGTGCACCGGTTTTGGTAATCCCTGAACCAAGTAAAAAGTTTGAAGTTTATTGTGATGCTTTTCATCAGGGATTAGGTTGTGTGCTCATGCAAGAAAGAAGAGTGGTGGCATACGCTTCAAGACAATTAAAGACTCATGACAAGAACTATCCTACTCATGATTTGGAATTGGCAGCGGTGGTATTTTCCTTGAAGATTTGGCGGCACTATCTCTATGGAACTCAATTTCAAGTATTCAGCGATCACAAAAGCTTGAAGTACTTATTTGACCAAAAGGAGCTGAATATGAGGCAAAGACGGTGGATGAAATTCTTGAAGGATTATGATTTCGAACTCCTATATCATCCAGGAAAAGCAAACGTGGTAGCCGATGCTTTGAGTAGAAAGACAATTCATGTTTCTCATATGATGATCAAAGAACAGGAGTTGGTGGAGAAGTTCAGAGATCTGAAGTTACAGATGGAGTTTGGAGAAGATTTCATTAGATGTAGTAGTCTGACTATATCTAGCTATTTTCTTATTTTAATTAAAGAGAAGCAATTGTCGGATCTTGGCTTGAAAAAGATAACAAAAATGATCGGTACAGATAAGGCTAAAGAATTTAGGCTAGGATCTGATGATGTATTAAGATTTAGAAGTAGAATATGTGTACCAGACAATGCAGATATAAAAAGACTAATCTTTGAAGAAGGACACAAAAGTCATTTTAGCATACATCCCGGTATGACTAAATTGTATCAAGATCTCAAGGAATCCTATTGGTGGCCAGGAATGAAGAAGGAAGTAGTACAATTTGTAGCGGCTTGTTTAATTTGTCAGAAGGCAAAAGTGGAACATCAGAAACCTGGAGGATTGCTACAACAATTAGACATACCAGAATGGAAATGGAATACCAGAATTAAACAACTCCAGTTATTATAGCTAAGTAGATATATATAATAATTATCATTTTCTTAATTTTAGTATTTTTATTATTATTCTTTTGTTTTATTATTCTGATGATTTCATATTTTTTGATTAAATCAAACAAAATAAATATGAAATTAAAAAACATTAATTAATTAAATATCTTCTCAACCGTATTGTAAATTTGTAGTTATAAATAATCCAATCAAATAATAAAAATTAAATCAAACACAATTTCATAGAAAAACTTCAATTTTTTTTAAAGTAAAAACATGTAACCTTAAACATAAATCTATATTGATAATAAATCTCAAAAATAGGAAATTATAATTAATATAATAAGAAATTATAAAATGTTTTATACTAAAAGTTAGTATTATTCTTAAAATTACAAATAAAATAAGTGATATTTTTCTAATATGAATAAATAGAGACGAGATTATTATTAAAACCAATAATAATAGGCTTGTAGAAACTTTCGTATTTTTATACACATTTCCTAAATTTCTATTTTCGATAGAAACAAAAATAAAATTCAATAATTTATAAGGGATGAATAAAAATAAATAGAGTGACATAATTTAAAAATAAATTCTTTATTTATCATGTGATTTCATACCAAAAAGGTTGAAATAAAAGAGTAATTACAATTTAAAATACTTAAAAAATTAAAAAAAAACACTTGGAAAAATAAATATTTTCGAGAGTCGTTATATTCTTAAAAATTGAAATTCAAGAAACATGAAAATTATGGCTTGAATATGAATTATACAAATAATCCAATGGTTTAGTCATTTATTTTTAATTTTCTGTAAAGAATTCTTAAGATCAGTCATCCTCTCCCTGTACTATTTGTACTATTTTCTGTTTATATTTTTGTCAATTATATTCTTATTTTTATTAAACACCTTTTATAATAGCTATAATTCTTATAAGTTCATCATTAGTGTAGAGAATTGTAGGGATTATAGTAAAGTAGATATATATCATTAATATATTATTTTCTTTTTTTAGTATTTTTTATTATTCTTTTATTTTATTATCTTTATCATTTTATTTTACTTTATTAAGATGAAACTAAATAAACAGAAAATTAAAAAAAAAGACATTAATTAATCAAATATCTGATCATGTCCTCTGTATTATAACGTTGTAGTTACAAATAATCAACCAAACTTATAGAAATTAAATATCACACAATTCTAAATAAAAAAAACTTATTTATTTTTATTTGTTCAACAAATAAATCAAAAGGTAACATATAAATAACCTTAATAATAAATATAATTCTCGAGAATTAAAATTAATATAAAAAGAAAATATTATCAAAATTAAAAATCAAATAAGTCATATTTTCTTAAGATCAATAATTAAAAAAAGTCGTTGCAATTCAAAGGTAGAAATAAAAAACGATAATTGTAAATCAAAAGACTTAGAAACAAAAGACTCGTCATACTCTTAAAAGTTAAAATTAAAGAGACATTGAACACATGGAAGATCTTGACACATCATTTCCGAATCACCTCACTAAATCCACAAAAGAAAAATCATTTTTTCCAGACTCATTATACTCCTAATGATTGAAATTCAACACATGAAAATAATGGGTTGGATATCAATTATTCAATAAATGAGTCACTAAACCATAATTCTTTTTTGATGCTAAAGAATTCTTAAACTCAGTCATGTGCAATCTTGATCCATTTTCCAACCTCTCCCTGTCGCTTTGACTAATTTTCTCAAATTGCTTTATTTCCAAGATTCGGGAGTTGGCAGCTGGGCTCTCATTTTTCAAGATACACGCAAGAATGAAAACGAATCTTGAACATCTCTTGGTTTGTAATGGTTTGAGAAAGGTAAAATCAAACAAATTTGCATACTTCCACATTTGTCTGCGATATCTTTCATCTTTACTTTCATGAAGCAAGAATGCAGTTTCCAGGGCGTCTATCTGAGGTTCAATCAATTCGCTGTATATAACTGTTAGGAGTTGAACATATGAGCATTGAAAAGCTTCGCAGAGTTTGAAGGCAATGGATACCACATGCATACCGTCGTGTTGTAAATAAATATCATATAGAGAACTCTGTACATCATAGACCTTTCCTCTATGATTTGCATTGTACAGAAACCTGTAAAGAGTGTTTCTCAGAAGATCAGCTGTGAATTCACAATGAATTTTGGATATTGTATTCCGTTGTATGTTGATACCTCCAAGGGGGAAATCTCTACCATAAAACTTCCGAAAACCGCTTTGAATTTGTTGGAGAGAATTGGAAAAATTATCAACTGATCGGACAAAATATTTCAGGATAGAACAGGCCAAGAATGAATATGCCATAGCATTTTCATATATTTCTCCAGATTCATGGATAGTTGTTGCATAACCATCATCAGGTATTCCAGATCGATCTAGTGAGAAGTAATCGATATCTTCAGGAATCCCTAGTTCATCGAAGGCTGGAAACATTCTCTCCGTTCTTCCATCTCCAGGGGTTTTGAGTTGAAAGGCCAAAAGAAAAATAACACCTAGATGATATTGTGAGATAGAGTAATCAATACGCTCAAAGAGGTCCTTACCAAGTTAGCACACTTGGTTGTCTTCTAACGGAATCAGTCGAATGGCTTTTTTTCCTCGGAGTTTGTCATCTGGAAAGTCTCTGGTTCCAGTGTCTCCTTGGAAGATCCGCTTTATATCAGCTGAAAAGTTCTCTGGTAAATCAGGTGTTAGTTGCCTAAATAAGATTTCCCAATTTGGTGTAGAGGATTGGGTGGCGGTGATTGTTGGTGGCGGGATCCCAGAGTAAATCGGAGCTCGAGTGCTTTGCTGTTGCCCTGATCCGCCAGAGCTCGACGGACTTCCGTTTATCATTTTTCTCTTCATTTTGAAATTATAAGTTCTGGACGAGTCGTTAGGATAAGTGCCCACAAGCAGCACAATCGAATATATAGAGGTTAAGGTGTATTTCTGGTCTTAAATTGTGGGCTCCTCTATGCAGCTGAAAGGTTTTTTTGTTATAATTACTTATTCATCTACTATCTACTTTTCTTAACATGCCTGTCTCTTCGTCTAACCCGATTTTAAAATTTCATCTTGGAACTCACCAAATTTTAAAATTTAATTTATAGACTTATCAGATTTCGAGAATAATTAAATTTTAAAATCTGATTAATGAATTTATTTAATTTTAAAAAATCAATTAATCAATTCATCAAATTTCCAAATTCAATATTTCATTATTCAAATTTTGAAATTTAATGTTAATTTTTTACAAATTTTAAGATCTGGTGAGCATTTCTTTTGAATTTTTTAAATCCCATACTCAATCTATTCTTCTTTTATTATTTTTTTATTTTATCTTTTGAATTTTGTGTTTTTATCTTTTTCTAAATGTGTTTTTACTTATTTTAATTCAATAAATTATATTTTAAAATCTTAAAATATTAAAATATATTAAATTATATTAATATTAAATTATTTATTAAAAAATTCAGATTTTTACATCATATTAACATATATTGATTTTGACTATTTTAATTTTAAAATCCGCTTAACCTAAAGTACCTTTTAAGATTATTTTAGTTTCTTATATTTTAGTTTCTTTATATATATATATATATATATATATATATATATATATATATATATATATATATATATATATGTCTACTTTTTAGTATTTACCAATCATTCTTTATTTATGGTTAAAAAAAAAAATTTTAAAATATTAAAATATTAAATTATACTAAATTTCGTTTAACATATATTTAATTAAAATTTAATAATTATTTTAATTAGTATAATTTTCTTTTATATATACATATATATATATATATATATATATTTAAATTAACATAAAAAATATTATTTTATTTGATTCAATTTTAGTTTAGAAAAACTTGAAATAAATTTATTAAATAGTTTTAATTAGTTTAATATAATATTTTAGTATAATTTAAAATATATGAAAATTTTAAAATATAATTTATTAAACTAAAAGAAGTAAAACATATTTAAAAAATTTTAAAAAGTGAAAAAAAACATAAAAAATAATAAAAGGAGCATCGTATTTCAAAACTAACTGAATTTTCAAAATCTAAATTTGATTAAAAAATCTTATCAGATCTTAAAATTCAATTAAAAAAACCATCTGATTTGGTTAAGTAGTTGCTCAAATTTCGAAATTCGAAGAGTCTCAATTTTTGAAAATTGATATCACTTTCTTCTAAAATTTGAAATTCGATGAAGATTTATTTCAGATTTCAAAATCCAATACTCAATGTATTATTATTTTATAAGTTTTTATTTTATTTTTTGAATTTTTTTATTTTTAACTTTTTCTAAATGTATTTTTCTTATTTTAGTTTAATAAATTATATTTTAAAATCTTAAAATATTAACATACATGAGATTATATTAACATTAAAGTATGTATTAAATTTTAACTTAAAAAACAAAATTTTTAAAAAAAATGTTAACCGGATTTTGCCATCCGATTAACATATATTAATATTGACTATTTTAATTTTAAAATCCGATTAACCTAATAAAGTACCAATTACTATTTTAATTTTGACTATTTTGAGGATTAATTCGATTTTGTTACCAGAAACAGATTTTTACTTTCTATAAAAAAGAAAGATATTTTCATGAAAACTTAATAAGTCAGTAATACGATAATAACATTTTCAAATGCAAATCATGTTGCATGAGAACATATTCGATTAATTCTCATTTGTTTACAAATTAATTTTTATTTTTGACATTTAAACATGGAATCAAAGAGATGCCAAACTGAAGAAAAATTATGCGCATGTGATATTTTAGGTTTTTCGATATATATATATATATATATATATATTATATATATATGTGTGTGTGTGTGTAATTGTCTACTTTTTATAGTTTACCAATCATTCTTGATTTATGGTTAAAAAATAAAATTTATAAAAATATGTTAATGGAATTTGGAAAATCGGTTAACAATATAATAAACTTTGATTGGAGGTTTCATGGAGAAGCAAGTGTGCCTTACGATTATGATTAGCAGTTTCCTCTGTACCTGTCAGTTTTCATGCATCTCCAAATTCTAACATTTTTCTTTTCACTAATAGTTTTCGAAAGTCAGCAAAGAATTTTATGAGATTTAAAAATTGTTAAAATATTAATCTGTTTTCAAAAACTCATGAAATCTTAATAGATCTTCGAAACCTGGTTATGAGTTTTTTTTTCTTTAATTTATTTTTTATTTAATAATAAAAAAACGTATTACAAAATTACAAAATAAAATTTAATATTTTAAATTAAAAAACAAAATTTAATATATTAAATTTCAAAAATTTATTTCTTTTAATTTAATAATAAAAAATTTTAAAAATATTATTTATCAAACAAAAATAAATAAAACATATTAAAAATCTAAAAAGAAAAAACTTAAAAAAAATATATTAACATATTCAAATTGAATATGTTAACTGTGACATCCCAAAATATATAGCAATGTATATATGTAGAATGCATCGATTATAATAATAGAAAGCAGTTAAGAGTACACAATAGATAGGATTAAGGAGTACAGTTTGGGAAGTTTTAAAACTTAAGTACAAGTTCATAATTCTCCAAAATACAGATCATGATAAAATGAAGGCTAGAAGTCTTTCAAAATAAAGAGCTATTTAAAATAAGAGCTAGTAGAAATCCTAAGCACTAGGGGTTGGGTCTTCCTCAACTTCCAAAGCTTGCTCCAAAGGTACATCATCACCTACTGCTCACATCCAAAGGATTGGATGATCATCGCAAGGGGGAAAGCAAACACATGCAACACATACAAATGCAAGGGTGAGCTAGGTCTAAAACAATCATACAATTCATTTTCAATCAATCTAGCATTTTCCAGAATATCCATACACACATAAACACCTTAGTCACCATAAACATAAGCATTTATTTCATAAAACTCATCAAGACAAGCATCCTATCATGTTAAGACTCTAGACACGTCCGGACATAGAATGTATGTAGAGCTGGGGCGGGTTGTGCACTTGTGATGGCCTCTACTGCTTTGCAAAGCCATTGCCGAGGGGTTTCACCCGACCATACACAAGGCTAGTCCGTTACCGCGGAATAGACCTTCAGTGATAGCGCCTACCCTAGGACCTCCCACTACTCCCACCACACGCGTCAATCCTCTCTAAGTGAGAATGAAAGACCGTTGGAGTGTTAGGGATAACCCCCCATATGGAAGCCTCTCACATTCATTCAATACACTAACTGATCCCACCGAGAGATCTTAATTTCATATTCAATCCGACCACTTTAAATCACTTGATATTCCTCTTGGATCAATAATGTACCTAATAAACCACTTTGATTCAATCAACATAAAATTTCATAGTCATTCAAGTGCATTCTTACTATATTGTCTCATACCAAACCCATACACCCTCATACAACATTAACCATGTCATAAAACAACTCATACATTACATACTTTCACAAAACCATCACTTATCAACACAAAATTCTTTAAGACTTTTAATTACCAATACTTAAGTAATTCAAACAGCTTGGAGACCCTCACCAATGGCTCCGGAAGGGTCAAAAACCCCCAAAACGAACTAAAGAACGTCCAAAACGGACGTCCGGAACCCCACAAACTATCAAAAACAAACACGACAACAGAAAATTTCGCCCAAGCGCCCTTTAGGGGCGCCTAAGCGAGAATTATGCAGATTTTTCTGCATAATTGAGCAATTCTACCCCCTTTTACCAATTCTAATCCTTTTGGTGAACTTCTACAACCCATAAGTCAACTTTCATGCTAAAATAAGCTTACCTAAACAATTCTAATCCTTTCTAACATTATTATAAAGTGTTTATGCATTGATTTAGGTTCTACAACTTCAATTTTATCAACCTAGAGGTTTAAATTCAATTCTACAACTTGGAGTTGATTTTTAACCATTTAAACATGCCTACTAAGTCACACATGACCTACCTAAGTTATCTAAACTGACTAGGATCACCAAGAATGCCTAACTCTAAATTTGACCACCACACTTCCTTTCTAACTCTAAAACACCAATTTACCCAACTTAGGGACCCAAAACCCAATCTTACCACTTTGCACCTATCTTGACCAATTTAATGACTCAAACAAGTCACAATACAGTGGGTGAAACTGTCCCCACAGTCCAAAAACATAACAAACCTCATTTGCTCAAAATCACTACCTCACTTCCTCTAAAATGACCAAAAAGTGACCCTAAGACACTTGATTTTCCTTCCTATCAACACCACAACAAATTTTCCACACCAAAGCAGTTCCAACATACATAATTCATCACTCAAAATCATCCCAAACAGTTCATATCCATCAATCACCAAATTCACATAACACTCACACTTCCATACATGCATTTCAAGTTAGCAAAAATCAAAATTTTGCTTCCAACAACATACCAATTTGAAAATCATCATGCATTCACGTCATACAACTAAATCGAAAAAGAAGAACTAGCTCCCCTTACCTTAAATTTCCAGCACTTAAACTCAAGAGGAAATCCAAAGGCACTTTAGAAAAATTGACAGCACCTATATTTCACCAAATGGTGATAGAAATTAGTCTCTAAAATAAGCTTAGGGTTAAGATTTTGGGGGAAAATCACAAGTGAACTACATGCAGCAAAATTTGCTACATGATCACATTTCAAAAAGGGGAAAGTTACTTACCCTACGAAATCGCAAATGCAATCGGTGAAAATTGGAGCCCTTGATGCAAAGATCGCCTAGACGTCTGCGGAATGGGAGTCCAGTGACTCAATGGAGGGGAAATCTAGAGAGAAGAATGAGTTTTGGAGAGGACAATGTTAGAGAGATGTTTGAAGGAGAGAAAATGAAATGTAAGTTTCTGAAAATGTCTTCAGAAACTGTTTTTTTAAGTTTTATTTATTTATTTATTATTTTTTTTTAAGGTTATTACATTAACAGAATTTTTTAACATATTGTTTAATTTCTTTTGTTTTAGTAATTTTTATTTATTATTTTGAAAAATAATATTTTATAAATTAAAATATAATATATAAAATTATATTAAAAATATTAAATTAATTAAATATTTATTAAATTAAAAAAACAATTTTTTTATTATTAAATTAAAACAAATAACTTTTTTTATTTTTTTTTTAATTTAAAATATCAAATTTTATTTTTTTTAATGTTTTATTATTATTATTATTAAATAAAAACAAAAAAGTAAAATAAAAAATTAAAAAAAAAAGAAAAAAACTTTAACTAGCTTTCGGTTAAGAAATTTACTTAATCGGCTTTCGAAAGCCAGACTTTATCGACTTTTGAAAGTCGGTTAAGGTTTTAACTATTGTTAAAATTTGTGAAATTTTTAACCAGTTTTCGAAAGTTATGAATAACTGTTCATTTATGATTCATGGTGACTATGATTTGGTGGCTCGCAATGATGTGAATCTGCATTCACGTATTGATATTGTTTCGATGTGGTAAATGTCAAGTGTCGGCGATGGTGGTTTTAGGATTTTTCTTTACTTAATATTGATTCCATGACTAACTATGGTCTTGCCAAAGTTACTTTTGTTAAGAAATTGCATAAGAAAGGGAATGCACAAATTGAAAAACATATGTAGAAATTATCTTCTAAGGCTAACTAAGGGAGGAAGGAGATAAATTTTAAGTTTAGAGATTGGGTATAGGTACACATAAGGAAGGAGAGGTTTACTTCTAAAAAGGAAATCTAAGCTCCTACTTAGAGGAGATGAACATTTGCAAGTTCTTAAGAAAATTAATGATAATGCTTACATTGTTGATGACTTGTCTCCATTTGATGTACGCACTAAATTGAAGACATATTTGTTTCAAGAATGAGAAAAGACATATTTGTTTCAAGAATGAGAAAATGATAGAGGACTAACTTTTGATCTTATAGAATAAGAAATAGAGGAAGACTCATTGCAATTTGAATGATTTATGACAAGGTAAAAGAAAAAACACTAGGAAGAACAAATATCCTCTAAGGTCATGATTGGAATTCAAGAAACATGAAGATCATGGCTTGGTGAACAATTATACAATAGTTTAGCCAATTAAAAATATTTATAATTTTCTTTTAATTGCAAATAATTCGTTTATGTTTTTAAATTTTTAAGTTATTTTTGGGTTTGATGTCTTTAGACTTTCTTTTAAGATTTTTTAGATAACTTAAACATTTATACTTATATATAAAGGCATCCAATACATACATAGATACATACATACATACACACACACACACTCTCACACACACACACACACACACACACACACATATATATATATATATATATATATATATATATATATATATATATTAATAAATTATTACCTTGATTCTTAAATTAAAACTTTAACTTTTATTAAAGATGAAAGATGTAACATCCCATTTTAATAGTACAAAACTATTGAAATGAAACGTTACATAAATGCTAAAAGAACAAATAGGTAAAACAAACATCATTCAAAGAAGAGATCTACTCGTGTGTAGATTTATCTAACAACTCATTTGTTTCTCCCTCACCTTTCACTGGGACAATTAAAAAGAACATCTCCCTAAGCTCACACCATTTAGGTGATCATTGCAAAAGAATATAACAACACAAAGACAAACAACATAAAAGCAAGGATAAGCTAGGTACAAGACAAATTATACACCTTTATAACATATCATACATAAATCATTTATATAACATATATCAACCCAAACATCTAAACATGCAAAGTGTAACACCCCTTACGGAGTGCCACTAGAAAATAACAAAATCCAAAATTTTAGGCCAGTTTTTTTTTAAAATTAACATCGCGAAACTAAACCATCAAAAGTCCAAGCGTCTTACAACATAAGGTTAAAACCTTACAAATATCAAATTCATTATTCAAAGACATAAAATTTCTTTAAAACATGATAAGTCCCTCGTAGTTATTCTCATAACTCTCATCGTGCTACTCCATCTCTGCCTCATCTGCAACGCCATCTACTCCTGTACAAGTACGATCATCGTAGGTGGAACCACAACCACAAAAGTAAAGGGTGAGTAACTAAGAACCTAACATAGCATATAATTTCAATATCAAAATATCATAACTTAGATTATCCTAGTCACAACCTTACAATACAACACAATATTCAATTCATAACTTAGATCATCACCACCCAGACTATCAAAGTCACAACATTACAATACGTCACAGTATTAAACTCACAACTCAAATCATTTACACAAGCTTCTGTTGTTTCCTTGAATTTTGTCGTAGCAAACCTGTTTCGCAAAACAGGGCGATTCGAGTCGTCTTCCATCGCAACTTCAGACCTATCTCCCCGACTCCTCAAGGAATTACGAGTAAAAACTTCGGTCAGGCGCACCCACCGAGCACTATACTCACACGAGCCGAAGTCATTGGGCAAGACATCCAACCCTCTCTAGTCCCCGCGCACGAGAAAAGGGTGACACTCGAACCTCAATCTCCGCAGAGACTCAACACACTATCGTATCGCAATACGAACACCATCGATTCGACAAAAATTCTAAAGAAATGACAAAACGCTTGTTCTCACAATTTTACCATCACAACCATACGCAGATCACTATCATGCACAAAGTCAACCAAATTCATTCACCAACAATTAATTAAAATCACAAATAATTAAATAAATTAATTTAATTATTTTTCCTACTTATGCACCCCCGTGAAATTACTAATTTCACAGTTTCATCAACTAGAACAACATTTCTAGTGCACCCTCACTTTTTAATTAATACCCAACATCAAAGAAAACACCTAATTCTAATACACCCCCTTTTTACTTTAAACACACTCCCTTCTATATCTACACTTTCAAATGGACCCCAAGGCCATTAATTTACATTTTCTCTCACTTCCAAAGTAGGTCTCACTTGTAACTACTCATTTCTCACCAAACTCTTACTTTCTCTCTCCTTCTTCCTTACTTTTACGTAACTAACTCTCTTCCTTCCCTCTTTCTCTTTTGTTTTTCATTTAACTACACCATGTCCACCTCACCTCCTTTTCTCACCAAACAAAATCGTGGACCCCACTCCCATTCTTCTACTCCTTTTAATCTATTTTATATACTAAAACTACAACTTCACTCCATGCACCAATCTCATACGTAGCAACCCCTTTTTCTCACACTCCCCTTTTCTCTTCCCCCTCCTTCATTTAACACTCATGGTCCCACACCCCTTACTCACTCTTTGGTTTTATTCTCACTTCTCTTTGCTTTTTACGTAACCCTTCTTCACACACCTAAACACTACAATTTTCATTTCACTATTCTCTCTCTTCCATGCTCACGGCCTCACCTCTCTTTACTCACTCTTTTACTTTTTTTTTTTAATTTTTATTTTTAGGCTTAATACCCTATTTTGTCCCCAGTTTCGCTCGACAATGTCAAATTAGTCCATCCTTTAAAAAGTGCGTCAATTACGTCCTTATTTAATAAAATTTATATCAATGAAATTCCTTCCGTTAAATCCGTACAAACGACGTTAATTATTTTTCTCTCTCTTCTATTAACGTCGTGTGTACGGATTTAACGGAAGAGATTTCATTGATATAAATTTTATCAAGTAAGGACGTAATCGACGCACTTTTTAAAGGATTGACTAATTTGACATTATCAAGCGAAACTGGAGACAAAATAGGGTATTAAGCCTTATTTTTAACACTTACATGAGACACTAACCTTCTCTCCCCTTCCTCTTCTCTTCAATTTCCCTTCTCTCTTTTACGTGAACAACCCATGCACCACTTTTTCTTTCTCAACCCCAAAGTCCAAGACTCTCATCTTTTCCAATCTTCTCTCTTCATGATCCTCTTCCACACATGACACCAACCTTCATTCCCTTCACTGTTTTTCATCCAGAATTGTGCCCTCTGTTTTCCTTTCTTCCTCATCTTCTATTTCTATCACAAAAATAAACAACCTATTTTTGAAGAAACTCTCTCTAAGCTCTCCTTCTCTTCTTTATACTCCTTCAAAGTATCACACTTCACTCCTTGAATGAAACCGCATGACACCCACCCCTCACCAACACTCATTCTCATTTTCATAGTCCAAGTCTTTCAAAGAGTATAGATAAGTGTCCTTTCAAGGTGTTTAACTCATACAAGGTAAAAAGGATGCAAAATGATACACAATACAACACGGTTTAAGTGTACCCATGATATTTTCCATTAACATGCATCATTCCAAGGTGCCCAAAACATATATACCCATTACACAACAAAACTTTCAAAAATATAAGCACCCATCGTATACCCTTTTACAACACCATTTTGAAATCCACATGTATACCCCAAAGTATACCCAATACAATCGCAAAATGAGAATTAACATATGACCACCCCTCTGCCCAATCCATACGTAAAAGATATTAGACCAAGGTCATGAATGCATCATCACTAAAAAAAATAATCACCTTCTACCCATCATACACTATATTATATTCCCAAGTTAAACCCCTTACCTCAATTCCAAGCTAGCTTCCAAAGGCTCTTAGGTTTCCTTTCCTCACTAGACAACAAGCTTCCACTCCTCTTGGTCTCCAACAAGTGATGTCCAAAAACTCCAAGGCTAGGGTGGCTCTTCCTTTCTCTCCCAACTTGGTTGCTCTCCAAAATCTCTTTTCCACTCTCCAAGCTTTAACCTCCCCCAAGGTCACTTTCAAGCCTCCTAAGTGTAGAAAATATGTACCCACCAAAGCAAGTGGAAAATAATATGTGCCCACCCAAGCAAAGTGGAAAAAAAGAAATGGCCCAATGAGAGATTAAATGAGAATAAAAGCTCCCTCTTGGAATCAATTAATGGAAGCACTTCCATGCTCATCATAACACTTAAATTTCTATCTTTCTTAACTCATAGTGGGACCCACATGTCAAGGTGGAAATTAGAAAGAGCTAGGAGCTTTTTTGATCTTAGGAGGGCTTGAACTTGAGACCATGCACACTCACATCAACCACTAGACTAGGCTCCATCCGCTGATATAATAGCGCAAACAATTATACTTAAATACTCTTTCAACCTTTTTCGAAATTTACTATGAAATCAATATTAATTTAATTTTCTTCCCTTCCTTAAATATTCCTCAACATTGTTTTTCATCACAATTTATTATATAAGACCACAAAATAAAATACTGAAGGTAAGAAATCATTTTATTTATACGGGTCTTACACAAAGACCTAGACTGACTATCCAGATATTGTATGGAATGTTGAGTTATAGAGGTTCCTGCACTTGTGGTGGCCTCTACTGCTTTGTAGAGCCCTTGCCAATGGGTTTCACTCTACCACACACAAGGTTAGTCCTCAAACGCCCTTTTGCTAAATGGAGAAAGTGATAATGCTAAGTCTTACCAATATCTAAGCATCATTTTAGTAGCAAAATCAACTCCTTTCTAGCTTGTAACTTGCTTAATCCTATTCTTTTGTGTTGTTTTCTAAATAAATGTGTTTTGGGCTACATTGATGTAACTTCATCACTAATCCCATTAATTTGTAGCTAAAACTATGTTTGGAAGAATCTCCAACAATGTAGAGAACTGAACCTAGCTGGGCCCCCCCTGGCTCAAGGGGGTTGGAGTGCCACTGCATCATGATTGTCGCACGCTGAGGCGACCCCCACACAGGGGGGCTGGAGCGCCATTTTTTGCTGACATGGCAGATTTGTCTATTTAACTCAGAAACGCAAAGGGCTTTGGGTCTTTAGTTCTTTGGAGGCACAATTTCACTGTTGAAGCTCATGGAGGCCGTGAGGAGCTTATGGGAACATCTCCTTCTCTTCCATTGGGTCTCCTTCTTCTTCCATCTTCCATTTTGTAAGCTTTAGGGTTCTCCATGGAAGTGGAGAACTAGATTCATGTTGTTAGGGATTATTCTAGCCTATGAATTCTTGTGTAATGGATGATTGATTTGATTATATATATATGCCTTTTCTATCAATTGCTAGTATTATTGTTTCCAATCTTAAAGCTTGCATGTAATAGGAATGTTCATGACTTGAATTTGGGGTTTCATGGATTATGGGGACGTAAGATGGAACCTTAAACTGAAACAAGAGTCCTTGTGGTCATTGATTCTAGGAATGGAAGATGATTCACATGTTGTCTTAAGATCCTAGCTCTTTAATGCAGGTTTGCTTGTTAGATTTTCCAAGGGATTGGAGTTTAATAGGGAAAACCTAGGCTCTTCCACCTAAGGGATTAGGGCTAGAGTGTTCTTGTGGATTGACTTTTGTAAATTGATGGAGAGGAGGTGAAATTGGGTAAGCATAAGAGTGAAATAGGTGAAAACTAACCTTAGCAATGTCATTTCATATAATTTCTAGTGTTGTCCATATCTAAGTGCCTTTAATGACCAAAGTCCAATCATTGTATATTTGTGAATTTATCTCTTTGCACATGCTTGTAAATGAATGTTGTTCTATTGAGTCTAGATGAGTTGTTAATCGCACAATTCTCTAGTATTACGAGTCTTTTGGGAAAACGATACCTGGTCTTACCATGGTTTATTACTTGAAACGATTCGGTGCACTTGCCGAAATCACTCAACAGAAAGGCCCCTCAGGCTCAAACATCCTGCTATTCTCACGACATGACTCTTCATTCTCTACTTGAACATGCATTATCATTAGAATGTCAGGATAAAACTCAGCTTAACTTCGACCATTCATAATATCAACACTTGAAACCATATCGAAGGAGTTCCTCCGTGGAACTCATGCTACCAACTGTGAAACCATTTGAAACCATACTTATATTCATATACTTCCACGTTGAATTCCCACATATAACATCATTGATCATATACATAACATTGTTTCCAATTCATATTACAAATCAATTCATACTCCACAACAAGTAGTAGAAACCAATCATTCAAACACTTACATACATTGCAAACACTTTAAGAAAATATGTAAAAACTTAGTTGAAAATCTGATATTTTTTCTCAGCCACCATTTATGCTCGCTAAGCTAAAAGTGTCTGCTAGCCCATTCGCTCAACCATCAATACTCGTTGTGCGAAAACAGAAACAATGGGCTCTGCTCACTCACCTCTCGTTCAGCTAGAAGTGTTCTGCTCGCTTAACGAGACTGCATAATTCTGCAACACCAAAACTACAGAATTTGCATTCCTCAACCACTCATGATCTATCCTATGTATCTTTTCCAACTTCTAACACTCCTAGATTGTATTCTAAACTAAAATTGACCTAACCAAATGCATATAAACCAACCTAAACTCGTTTTAAACTAATTAACCACAAGATTTCAATCTAAAATTAACCAAAACCTCACTTTATAGACTCAAATTGAATTATACCAGTTATAGTTTATTTTAAACAACTTAGGGACTCCAACCAGTCCCAAATGACTTATTAACACCCACCAAAATGACCATTTATACACAAAACCAAAAATTCAAAATCTCACTAGTTCAAACCCCAAAAATACACTTAATCAACTTTGTAAAATTACTCCAAAATGACCATTACTCCAAACTAACACACCTATCAACTAATTCTCATCCCGACAAGTTACAAATGACCTTTCCCCTTTCTTATATAAATAGACCAAAAATATAAAATCTTCAAAAACTAAAAACATCCACATTTTCAAACAACAAACAATTTCTCAGCCAGAACTACGTGATCCTTGATTCTCCATCAAAAGTGGAGAT
Organism: Vigna umbellata; assembly: GCF_029865625.1. NCBI lineage: Eukaryota > Viridiplantae > Streptophyta > Magnoliopsida > Fabales > Fabaceae > Vigna > Vigna umbellata. Next base: position 51,101,767 of record NC_142165.1, on the reverse strand, counting down.
ACGTAGGAGCAAGGCTAGCCCTTGTCAGGTTCACTTCCCCAAAAATCCAAATTTATCCATATCTTCAACAAGTTTAAAATAATAATACGGCTAAGTTTCCAAAACACCCTAAAGGACACAAACCAGTGGCAAAATCATGGAGAACCAAGGAGAAGTTCAAGAGGGAATGAAAGCCGATATCCAACAGCTGAAGGAACAAATGAGTCAAATCCTAGAGGCCTTGGATGCCTTACAAAGCCCTGGAGATTCGTACGCACAACGACCACAACAAAGAGTTCCAGAAGCACAAATTTTCCCTTCCTATGGTCTTCCCCCGAATTATACTCCACCCTCAAGAGTGGACTTGGGACATCTTGACACTCAAAAGGCCGAAGGTATTGTAGTTGAAGTAGAAGGCGAGCTTGGGGCAACCACTTTCACAATTCCTGGGAAGACGATCCAACCAGGTATTGAGAGCATGATAATGAAAAAATAACCTGAGACGAAGTCTTCATCTTGTGTTGTTACACCAACAGATTTTAAGGACGACAAGAGTAAATTAGAAGTCTTTAAGAAGAGGTTGAGAGCCATAGAGGGCGAATAAAGTTTTGAATTTGGAGATGCTAGAAAACTATGTTTAGTTCCTGATGTGGTGATACCTCTAAAGTTCAGGTTGCCAGAGTTTGAGAAATATCGAGGAAATACTTGCCCAAAGAGCCATATAACCATGTACTGCAGAAAAAGGGCAACTTATTCCGACGATGAAAAACTTTTGATTCACTTCTTCCAAGAAAGTTTAACTAGCGTGGCTCTAACTTGGTACATGCGCTTAGATACGACTCACATCTACTCATGGAAAGATCTGGTTGATGCATTCCTAAGGTAGTATGAATATAATAAAGATCTAACACCTGACAGAGTACAACTGCAGAACATGGTGAAGAAAGAGTCTGAATCATTCAGAGAATATGCCCAAAGGTGGAGACAAATTGCTGCTCAAGTAGAACCGCCTCTGAGTGACAAGGAGATGACTGCCATATTTTTGAATACTCTACAACCACCATTTTATGAACACATGATAAGCAGTGTCTCCTCAAGTTTTGCTGACATAGTAGTAATTGGAGAGAGGGTTGAGGGTGGCATAAGAAATGAAAAAATTGCACTAGGCCAAGAACTAGTAGCAAGTTTAAATTACTATGGTCCTAGACATGAGAAAAATAAAGAACGAAGAGCTAATTCACATTTTACTACCTATCCTCAAATGTCACATTCCTATGGGTCCAATCGAGCCATTGAGCGAAGAAATTACAATCATGATGAAAAGGTCGCCGATTTCACTCCTATCCCCATTACCTATACAGAGCTACTGCCATATCTCCTCCGTAATAACCTCATAGAGGTTTGTCCAACCAGGCCTGTACGACCTCCGTACTCAAAGAACTATGACACAAATGCCAAGTGTGATTATCATGAAGGAGCGTGTGGACATTCAACAGAGGCATGCAGGGCTCTAAAGCATAAAGTGCAATCTTTGATCGATTCAAGATGTTTAAAGTTTGAAGAAAGTCAATCCAGCACTGTGGCAAGGAGTGAGTTCACCTCTGCAAATGCCATGGACAAATGAAGAGGACTCTAGGACTATGTAGGAAAGCATAGGTTATTGTAAAAGGTGAAATTGAGGTTGTTTTGCCCATGTTTTGATTGTCATGCTATGAAGGCTATGCTCATTGATATCACGCTTTCATCCATGACTTTTAATGTGAACTTTCATTATGTGGTATCCCCAAGGTTTACTGGAAATCATGTCCTAATAGGGGTCGTGGAGAAAAAGTTGCAAATAACAAAATTGAAAAAAAAAAGAAGGCAATCTTGAGTCACTCGTCTTTCGTGTAAATGGCCAAACTCTTGTTTTTCAAGAATAGCAAAAAAGGAATAAAAGAAATGATAAATCAAAAACAAAAGTTGCAGTGTCAGAATGTTCCGAGGTCAAATGTCTAATAAAACATAACAATTTGATGTTTTCTCTCGAGACGTTTGTGCGCATGTTGCTTGAAAACTCTCACCCTTCACCTTTCAAGAATAAAGGATTTTCCCCCGACAAACACTGTCACTCCCTCAGTAACAAAGTAAACATTTACACCGGGGCAAATTGGTCTGGCCAAAAGTTTTCTCGCTTACGCTAGTAGCGTGATCCTTGAATCCATTGGGACAACAAAAATAAAATAAAAAAAGAAGAAGAATAAGTCAACTAGATTCAAAAACCCAAAAGGACGATCTAAAAAGAAAGAAAAAGGAAAAGAAAGGAAAAGGCGACTCATGTTGAGGTCACCTAATCATAGAATTAATCTTTTGAAAATAAAGCAATCAAAGTTCGAAATGATGTGTGGCCTTCTTTGTTTATCCAAAAAGCAAAAATTATAGCCATTGTTACCTCGTTTGAGCCAAAAATAAATTCTTTTCCAAAATTATTCCTAAGCAAATGTTATCATCAGTAGGGAGTCAACTCAGTGTACAAATAAAGAGTACTCAGTAATCAAATGAAGAGAATCCTTCAAAAGGGTAAACAAAAAAAACAATAAAAAAGAAAAAATCACAAAGTGATGATAAACGATTGTAAATGCGGAAGTAGTGGCGGAAATGCAAACCTAGTCTTGGCTTGAAGGCGCTGCGGATGGCGCGGAGGCGGAACCGAACGGCGAGGTGGATGGCACGGGGGTTTGAATCTGTGATCTGTTTGGCGATCTCTCGTGTGGGAGTCTACCATGCAAACAGCGAGTTTGCTACCGGCGAGCTTGCTCATGTGATTGGAGCCGAGCTCTTGGCAGAATTGTCAACCAGACTCGGCCGTGACCTTGCGACGGCACCGGCGCGGTTGAAGATGCCACCTAAGGTTTTGGTGACAAAGAGGCGGAGGTTGTTGTCTGGGCGGCTCCGGCCTTGCAAGTGGTGTGCACGATCTTTGGGTTGTGATTTGGGAATTTAGGGCTTTTGTTTGCAGGATTGTGCGATCGTGGAGACGATGGGGATGAACCAGCAGTGCCTGGTGGTGCGACGGAGGCTGATGGACAGACCCAATTTGGGCTTTATCTTGCGGCGATGCGGCGGCTTCATCTTGTTGGAGTAGCTTTATCCGAAAAAGTGATTCGTCGAGACCGAGTGCTCCTCTTGCGACTTCTGCGGGATGACACTTGGCCCCACGGTGGGCGCCAAAATGTTTCGGTATGGATGTTTTCCAGTGTGTCTTTGTTGCTTCTAAATGTCTGGGACGCTCGCTTTTCCTCAATTGTTCGTTCATGCTCCTTCAGCTCGTATCGCTAGTCTACTTTCGCCAAAGGAGGAGGAGGTACCTGCGAAGATACTCCGACGCTCAAGTCAGATGTGAGTTATGGAGCCTTAGCTCTCAAGAAAGTGATTATAATATCACCCTAGAATATTATCTAGAGTATCTAGAACGTAGAGGAAACGTACCTAGACTTTTGTCCTGTCATTGTATTTATAAGCCAATAAAAATAACCTTACCTAAAAATCTGGTTAGTTACTCATAACTATCTTAACCGCTTAAAATATCTAAGATATTTTATCCAATAACTATACAAAGGTGATGGCCGTGAGTTGTTGGAGATGAAGGTGATGATGTTGGCTGTGTGAATATGGAGGATGGGTGTTTGGCCGAATGATGATGGTCGTAGTATATCCCTCTAGATGAAGGCCAGTGTTCTCCTTATATTGCCAGAAAACCAAATTGTCGGCAGCTCTGATTGGGGGACGGTTGCTAGTGGAAAAAAAAAATGGTAATCAAAGTGTCGACAGCCTGTGATTGAAGGATTGGTTGAAGGTGGAAGTTTGGGACCTCAATTGGCATATAAAAATATATCTTCTGTAGATTGTGGCTTATTTTTTATCGAAGCTTTGCTCCTTCAAGGAGAAAATCCAGGGATTGAATTTCCTTTCTCTCGCCCGTGATGTGCTCTTGCTTTCTCGGTGCTCAAACCATAAAAAAATCATTAAAAAAATCACGCACCTGACGGAATCTTGTTTTGCTTTCCTTTTTTTTTTCTTTCTTTTTTTATCAATGCATATATATCACTTCTTAACAAATAAAAAGGAAAATAAAAAGGAAAAAACTTAACAATAAAAATAAGTAAATAAATATATACATAGATAAAATGATATGATACCAAACAAATAAAATAAAAACCAAAGATAAAAGCGAAGGATAAAAATAAAACATAATAATAAATAAAAGAGAAGAAAATAAAAACACAAAAAAGTAGAAAATTAATAATAAAAATAATCGAGGAAAAGAAAATAACTAAAAAAAATAGAATTAAAACATAAATAAAGATGAATAAAAATAACATAACAATAAAAATAAGATGAAAAATAAAATAAGCCTATTATAGTTGATCCGGACGAAATTGGGTGTTGACAAAAGTCTTGCTTTATGATTCAAATCTTCAACAAGGTACACATTTTCTTTTCATTCTATTTATATGCATTTTGACCATTTTTTTAGTTTATAAATTTATCCTGTTTTCTAGCACAATTTTATCCTATGTTTTTTCACATTTTTATGTCATAGATATTTCAACTCACCTCTCTTTCTTAATAAAAAGAAAATAAAAAAATATAAAACTTTAAAAAAATATGTAATAAATACACATGTGTGATCGCTCGCATGTGGAAAACCTTTCTTTCATAAAAAATACCAAAAAAATATTTTAAAGGTTAAGCACATGTGTGATTGTTCGCATCTCCTTGTGCTAAAAATTTTTTCTCTTTCTTTTGTAAAAAATACCAAAATATATTTTAAAGGTACATGTGTGATAGCTCGCATCGTCCTTGTGCTAAAAACCTTTTCTTCTTTCTCAAATAAAATTATAAAAAATATGTCTTAAAGGGTTAAGTACATGTGTGATCGCATGGTCCTTGTGCTAAAAAACCTTTTCACCTTCTTTTTCTCAAAAAATACCAAAAAATATAAAATCTTCAAAAACTGAAAACATCAACACTTTCAAGGAAACAACCAATCTTTAAGCCAGAACTACGTGATCTTTGATTCTCCATCAAAAGTGGAGATAAGTAGGAGCAAGGCTAGTTCTTGTCAGGTTCACTTCCCAAAAATCCAAATTTATCCATAATCATTTTTCAAACAAATTTTCTAAACAATTTCTCAAACAAACTTTCTAGTTTCTAAAACAACTAGGTAACCCTGATTTCTCATTTGGTTGAAGTGCGCTTCAACCAAATGCACACTTAACATACTTAATCTCATTTCAAAACTTAAACAACCAACATGACAGAGAGTGAAGAGGGTAGCTGGCATAAAACATGGTCTCGCCGTTTGCCACATCTACTAAAAGTTAACCCTGTCCAATTTTAAGGACTAATAGTAAGAGTTTCAAAATTATGAATACCAAAAATTATCAAAATTTCGAGTAGAATTAAAACCAATCCTTAAATACTCAAATGTAGGGCGAGGAGGTCCAGAATCTTAGAATTTCAGAATGGAAGAATTCCTAACAAAACTGAGAAAAAGTGGTCCGTCTAGCTCTGGGGCATCAGGGAACCAGCAAAGCACCCAATCTCCGGTTTACTCTCAGATCCTGCCACCAACAACAACCCCCACCATCCAAACATCTGCACTAAATTATGTGGAAAACAGATTCAGGGAACTTGGGATTCCATTGACGCTGACCTTAGATGAAATGGCTGAAACCAAGGACTTTCCAGATGACAAACTCCGAGGACAAAAGGCCATTCGACTGATTCCGTTAGAAGACAGCCAAGTGTGCCGACTTGGTAAGGAGCTTTTTCAGCTTATTAATTCTATCTCACAATATCATCTAGGTTCTATTTTTATTTTGGCCTTTCAACTCAAAACCCCTGGAGATGGAAGAACCGAGAGAATGTTCCCAGCCTTCGATGAACTAGAGATTCCTGAAGATGTCGATTACTTCTCACTAGATCGATCTGGAATGCTTTATGATGGTTATGCAACAACTATCCATGAATCGGGAGAAATATATGAAAATGCTATGGCATATTCATTCTTGGCCTGTTCTATCCTGAAATTTTTTGTCCGATCAGCTGAGAACTATTCCAATTCTCTCCGACACATTCAAAGCGGTTTTCGTAAGTTTTATGCTAGAGATTTCCCTCTTGGAGCTATCAACATACGACGGGATACCATATCTAAGATTCATGATCAATTCTCAAACTCTGTGCTTCTGAAAAACACTCTTTATAGGTTTTTGTACAATGCAAATCATAGAGGAATGGTCTGTGATGTACAGAGTTTTATATATGATACACATTTAACCTACACCGGTATGCATGTGGTTCCCATTGCCTTCAAACTCTGTGAAGCTTTTCAATGTTCATCTGTACAATTCCTAGCACTAATATACACCAAAATTTTTGAGCCTCAGATACGGGCCCTTGAAACTGCCTTCTCACTTCTTGGTAGTAAAGAGGAAAGCTATCGCAGACAAATGTGGAAGTATGCAAGGATATTTGATCATACCTTTCTCTTACCATTACAAACCAAGAGATGTCCAAAATTCGCATTCATTCTCGCATGTATCTTGAAAAATGAGAGCCCAGCTGCCAACTCTAGAATCTTGGAAATAAAGCAATTTGAGGAAATCCCTCAAAGCGAGAGGGAGAGGTTGGAAAATAAATCAAGATTGCAAATGACTGCGTTTAAGGATTATTTACAGACAATTAAAAATTAATGACTAAACTGTTGGATTATTTGTTTTTGCAAGTGTTTGTTTCTTCATCTTGTAAGTCTTTTGAATTGTAAGTCTTTGAAATGTAAGTTTGTAAGTCTTTGGATGGTAAGTTTGTAAGTCTTTGGATGGTAAGTTTGTAAGTCTTTGAATTGTAAGTCCTTGAATGGTAAGTTTGTAAGTCTTTGAATTTGCAATGACTCCGGTCTTTGAATTGCAAGACTTTTTTTGATTTGAAATCTGGGTAAATTTTTTTTTATGTAAATACATTTGCTAGTCCCCTCCAACACCTTCAACACCTCCGATTGCTCAGTCACTTTGCTCCAAAATCTCATCATGCAAAATATTTTGGACCAAAAACACCCAATAACTTACTCTAAGATAATACCAATTGTCCTACCTCAGTTTTCACTCATTTAAACACTTGGACAGGTCACAATACAGTTAATAACAAACCCCCAATACTTCAAACCAGCTTACAATCCTCACTTTCCAATTTCACTACCTAAAACCTCAATTTTCCTTCAAAATACTACCAAAACTTCAACTGTAAACTTCACTTTCATTACACATCAAATTTCAACCCTCTATATACATCCAACAAGTCTCAATATACCTCATAACAGTGCTCAAACAATTACCTTCTCAATCCCATGCCCATATCTCAGATTCACTCTTAGGTATGTTTAAGATTACATATTACTTTTAGTTTGATTTTTTGAACAAGTAATTTCTATTTAAATTGTGTTAGGTTTAATTCTTATTATTTTGCTCGGATTATTTGTAACTATAAGAAAAATAAAATTATAAAAAAAAATAAAAAAAAAATACTAAATTTTATGATATCTCCTTAACTATAACCACTATAATTCCTCAACACTAATGATAAAGATATAAGAATTCTAGTTATTATAGTTTGTTTTTATAATAAAAATAAGAATAAAAATTGATACAAATATAAAAAGATATAGTACAAGTAAATGGAGACAGGATCAAGGGATACACAAGTTGTACAGGGAAAGACATATTTTTGGTGCATAGTATTTACTTGTGGGGTACATCACTTTCTAGATAGCTTAGCAATGAAGGTTTTCAGCCAGAACCACACAATAAGCTCTGATAACCCTTGGTTTTCATTGGCAACTTTTTTTTTATTTCCTACCAGTGACTTTGTAACAACTAGTGCAGAGTTTTCATTACTTCATGTTCACACTCTTTGCTTTACATGATCATGGCTTTTGGACATAATAACACTGTCAGAATTGTTCAGTTTACCTTTTGAATTATGACCCTACACCATTTTACCAATCCCCCAACATTAAGTGTCTACATCCCAAATTGCTTTCCAATCTTAAATGCTTTATTGCTTTTCAATCTTAAATGCTTTTTCTTTCGTAATTGTCTACTTTCTTTGGACTGTACTAAGATTCCACAACGCTTCTTTTGTCTTCAATTATTTTTCCTTTTTCTTGACGTTTAAGCCTTCCAACTCTCAGTCACCAGCCCCTTTTTAACAAGATAATCTCAAACACTCTCAATAAACTTGGACGACCAACATCCACCACGATGAGGGTTAGTTTTTTTTAGTTTATTAAGTTTTTGTAGTGTGTTTTTAGTCCCATATTGCTTAGTATTGTGAGATGGTGTTATTCACTTTGCTATATAACAAAACTTATGTAAGGTTTACAAATGCACAAAAACAAATATTTCTCAGTGTTGTTTATTTCTCTCTTCTCTCCTTTATTACCCTTGTTCCCAACAATTGGTATCAAGAGCTCATTTCTTAGTATGCTCTGTGGTTGCAACAATGTTTGATCTTCCACATCAGTAAAGATTTGGTCAGAGTAAATTTTCTTAGTATTCTTGGGATCTCAGTTTAGAGAACTAGTGGGGGCTTTTCTTCAAAAGCAGTAGGAGCAATGGCAATGAACGAAGTCAAGATGAAGATTGAAAAGTTCAATGGTGCAGACTTCGGCTTTTGGAAGATGCAAATAGAGACCAAAAGCTATGAAGGAAGATGAGTGGAGCTTTCTAGACAGAAAAGCTCTCGGAGCCATCCGTTTGACGTTATCTCGTAATGTATGTTGCTTTCAACATTGCAAAAGAAAAGACTATAGTTAGTCTTATGGCGGCCCTTTTAAAGAAGTGTACTTTTCTTGGTGTCGCAACCGGAATCGCGACGGGACGACCATCCAAAAAAGAAAAACGAGTTTTGGAAAAGAGATTTTGGAGTCGCCACCATAGTTTATTATGGGAAACTACGGGAAAACCATAAAACGATAAAGCACAGTCCGCGAAAACCAGATTCTAGGTTCGGGAGTCGGTTACGCGTGGGGAAGGTGTTAGCACCCCACAACGCCTGCTCTAAGGCAGTACCTTTAACTAAATGCATGAATATGATGTGATTTTCAAAATGTTTAACTATCCCCTAAAATAAAATTCTAAAATAAACAAAACATATTTTTTAGTTTTTTTTTTTTTGGGCCCGACAAGGATTGACCTTGCTCCTACGTATTCTCATTCAAAATGAGAAATCAGGGTTACGTAGTTCTAGTTAAGAGATTGTTTGTTGTTTGGAAAAGCAGATGTTTTTAATTTTTGGAGATTTTATGTTTTTTATATTTTCGAGAAAAAAAGAAGGTAATGAGTACTAGGCCAACGCGAACGGTCGCACGAGTACTCATACCTTTAAAACGATATTTAAATATGTTTAATTATTTTTTAAAAAGAGAAATAACGATATTAAGCACTAGGACGATGCGGACGATCACACGAGCACTCATACCGTTATTTACTTATTTAGAAAGACTTGAGAGTATTGAGTGCTAGTGTCGCAACCGGAATCGCGACGGGACGACGATCAAAAAAAGGAACGGGTTTTAAAAAGAGATTTGGAGTCGCCACCATAGTTTATTATGGAAAACTATGGAAAAACCTCAAAACGATAAAGCACGGTCCACGAAAACCAAAGATTGGGTTCGGGAGTCGGTTACGCGTGGGGAAGGTGTTAGCACCCCACAACGCCTGCCCTAAGGCAGTACCTTTAACTAAATGCACGAATATGATGTGGTTTTTCAAAATGTTTAATTATCCCCTAAAATAAAATTCTAAATAAACAAAACATATTTTTTTAGTTTTTTGGGCCCGACAAGGATTGACCTTGCTCCTACGTATTCTCATTCAAAATGAGAAATCAGGGTTACGTAGTTCTAGCTAAAAGATTGTTTGTTGTTTGGAAAAGCAGATGTTTTTAATTTTTGGAGATTTTTATGTTTTTAATATTTTCGAGAAAAAGAAGATAATGAGTACTAGGCCAACGCGAACGGTCGCACGAGTACTCATACCTTTAAAATGATGTTTAAATATTTTTAATTATTTTTGAAAAGAGAGGTAACGATATTAAGCACTAGGCCGATGCGAACGATCACACGAGCACTCATACCGTTATATACTTATTTAGGAAAACTTAAGGGTATTGAGTGCTAGGCTGATGCGGACGATCGCACGAGCACTCGTACCCTTGTTTAAAATTACATAAATAAGAGAGAAAGGTATTGAACACTAGGACGATGCGAGCGATCACACGAGTGTTCAACATTTAAAACATATTTTTTGGAAATTTTATTTAAGAAAAGAAGAAAAAGTTTTTAGCACAAGGACGACGCGAGCGGTCACACGTGTGCTTAACCTTCAAAACGTATTTTTGAAAATTTATTTAAGAAAAGAAGAAAAGGTTTTTAGCACAAGGACGACGCGAGCGGTCACACGTGCGCTTAAACCTTTAAAACTTTTTTGTAAATTTATTTAAGGAAGAAGAAGAGGTTTTTAGCACAAGGACGACGCGAGCGGTCACACGTGTGCTTAAACCTTTAAAACGTATTTCTTGAAATTTTATTGAAGAAAAGAAGAAAAGGTTTTTAGCACAAGGACGACGCGAGCGGTCACACGTGCGCTTTAAACCTTTAAAACTTTTCTTGTAAATTCTTTTTATTTAAAATATTGTATTATTACATATATATTTAAGGATAAATAGATGTTTAAAATAAATAGAACAAAATAAGAGAAAAAGATAAATAAATAAATAGAAATAAAAAATAAAATAAATAAACAAAAGAAATGAAAATGGCTGAACGGACGTTAAGGACAGATTCAGAATAACGAGCGTTCAAACGTTCGTTGGGGAATATAATGGATATTTAGAAATGGAACTGAATGACGAGCGTTCGTCGAAATAAAGCGAACGTTCGTTGGGGAATATAAAGGACGGACGTTGATAACTAAGGCTGAATGACGAACGCTCGTTGATTAGAGGATGAACGAACGTTGTGAATGTAGGCTGAATAACGAGCGTTCGTTGGGTGATACGACGAACGTACGTTGAGTACAGGAAGGTAGATGACGAGCGTTCAATGGATGATGTGACGAACGGACGCTGAGAAGAGGAGGCTAGTCTACGAGCGCTCGCTGGGGACGAGCGTTCGTTGGGTAGATGAGGTGAGTGGAGGCCAAATGACGAGCGCTCGTTTGGGACGAGCGTTCGTTAGGAAAATGAGGTTGGATGGCGCATACTCGTTATGGACGAGCGTTCGTTGGGATGATGAGGCGGGATGACGAACGCTCGTTTTGGACGAGCGTTCGTTGGGAAGATGAGGCTGGATGACGAACGCTCGTTATTGACGAGCGTTCGTTGGGAAGATATGGGCTGGATGACGAACGCTCGTTATTGACGAGCGTTCGTTGGGAAGATGTGGGAAGTGGAGACCGAATGACGAGCGCTCGTTTGGACGAGCGTTCGTTGGGAAGATGAGGCTGGATGATGAACGCTCGTTATTGACGAGCGTTCGTTGGGAGGATATGGGCTGGATGACGAACGCTCGTCTGGACAAGCGTTCGTTGGGAAGATGTGGGAAGAGGAGCCCGAATGACGAGCGCTCGTTTAGGACGGGCGTTCGTTGGGAAGATGTGGCTGGATGGCGAACGCTCGTTATGGACGAGTGTTCGTTGGGAAAATGAGGTTGGATGACGAACGCTCGTTATGGACGAGCGTTCGTTGGAAAAATGAGCGTTGGATGACGAACGCTCGTTATGGACGAGCGTTCGTTGGGATGATGAGGCTGGATGACGATCGTTCGAAAAAAACCAAAGGTTCCTGGACGTACGCTCAATTTTGGGCCTGGCCCAATTGAATGGTTTCTAACCTAGAATTTCTTAGGGGTTCTACCTTCCCACTCTCATTCCTCACCCACTCAGATCCAACACCCTCCCGTAAGCTCCCTCTCTTATCTCACACACTCTCCAGAGACCCAAGTTTCTTTCTCTCTGACCAGGAAAACCCTAAATCTGGGAGGCACGCTGCCGCCACCTCGGCTGGAACCAGCCACCGCCACCTCTGCCAAGACCACGACTTGGCCTCTCCGGTGACAACCTGAACTCCTCGCTCCAAAAACGCCAACCCAGGGACGGGTTTACCTCCCCGCGCCGCATCTCCGTCTATCTCTTCGGCCACCTCCCTCACAGCCCAGGCCGCCGGAACTCAACATCGTAGCGCCATTAACAACGGCCAAGCTCTGCTTCCCCACCTCCTTCGCATATGCACTACTATGCCTTCGAACCAGCCACCGCGCCACCACCTTCTATTAGTCTCGACGTCGCCAGCGACACCACACTCCACCGGAGCTACCGCCGGTTGCGGCGTTCAACTCTCTCTTTCCCTTCTCGTGAATGACGAAAACGCACTCCCTGGGATGACTCTTCGCAGTGCTCTGTGTGAGATCTCTACTAACTCTAGGAAGATCATACGTAAAAATGGGTTGGCGAGATGATGATGGGAGCCTAGTGGAGGCTCGGAAGTGAGTGAGTTGGAGCTTTTTGGCTATGTGAGACCAGTGTGGTGGTTGTTTCTTCTTCTTGCAGAGGAAAGGAATTATAGGTTGTGTATGAATTTCTGCTTAATGGTTCAATTTTGTTGTTGGTTGGGGGGTGAACAGAGGCATTAAAGAATGTTGAAATTGGGAGAACTCGTGATGCTCAAGTATTTTGAAACGGATTGACACCAAAGGGATTTTCAGAGCTCCAATGTGCAGGGGTTCTTAGAGAAAGGTGATGAAAATTTTCAGTAAGAATGTAGAATAGAGAAAGGGGAAGACTCCTATCACGATACATATTCAAGCAAGGCGACTTCAAGCATAAAAAATGAAGCATAATGCAGCAAACTTACATGATTACATCCACACGAGTGAGTGCTTACCTCTTGTAGCTCTGCTTGCCTTTTCTCTTCGTCTCCGATGATCTCTCACCTTTGTAGCTGGCGTTTTTCGTTCTCTGCCGGTGCAAAAAATGGTCAAAAATCCCTCAGCGATGGATGATCCAAGATAATCAACAGAGCTATCAAAACCTCCTTTTCCTCTTTCCCAAAATCTTGGAAATCTCCCCCTAACCACCTGGTCTCCTCTCCTCTCTCCTTCCAAAAATCTTCGAAAAATATTCCCTTAACCACCTTGTCCCCCTCATTCCAGACACGTCCCCCATATCCCCTTTTCCACGTTTTCTATTTTTTATTTTTTTTATCTCAATTTTATTTTATTTTTCAATCAACTATTTTTAATATTATTTTTCAATTTTTTTAATTAATAATTTTTTTTAATTATTTTGATTAATTAACTCTATTAAAACACATTGAAAATAAGAACTAAAATAGAAATTGAATTAAAAGCATAAAAATAGAATAAAACAAAAAGGTAAAATAAAATAAAAGGAAAATAATAAATAACCAATAGAATTTTTACAACCCGGACAAAATTGAGTGTTGACAGCTAGGCTGATGCGGACGATCGCACGAGCACTCATACCCTCGTTTAATATTACGTAAATAAGAGAGAAAAGTATTGAACACTAGGACGATGTGAACGATCACACGAGTGTTCAACCTTTAAACGTATTTTTGAAATTTTATTTAAGAAAAGAAGAAAAAGGTTTTTAGCACAAGGACGACGCGAGCGGTCACACGTGCGCTTAAACCTTTAAATATTTTTGTAATAATTTTTTATAAGAAAGAAGAAGAGGTTTTTAGCACAAGGACGACGCGAGCGGTCACACGTGCGCTTAAACCTTTAAATATTTTTGTAATAATTTTTATAAGAAAGAACAAGAGGTTTTTAGCACAAGGACGACGCGAGCGGTCACACGTGCGCTTAAACCTTTAAAATATTTTTTTGCAAATTCTTTTATTTAAAATATTGTATTACTACATATATATTTAAGGATAAATAGATGTTTAAAATAAATAAATAGAACAAAATAAGATAAGAGAAAAAGATAAATAAATAAATAAAAATAAAAATAAAATAAATAAACAAAAGAATTGAAAATGGCTGAACGGACGTTAAGAATAACGAACGTTCATAGGGGGATATAACGGACGGACGTTTAAAAATGTGAGATGAATGACGAGCGTTCGTCGAGAGATAACGAACGGACGTTGGGAACGAAGGCTGAATGACGAACGCTCATTGAAGACATGACGTTGAGAAATTGAGACTGAGAGACGAGCATTCGTTGGGGAGATGATTAACGGACGTTTAGTCAGGAAGCTAAATGACGAACGCTCGTTGAACGGACGATGAGAAATTGAGGCTGAGAGACGATCGTTCATTGGGGAGATGATTAACGGACGTTTAGTCAGGAAGCTAAATGACGAACGCTCGTTATTGAACGGACGTTGATAAATTGAGGCTGAGAGACGAGCGTTCATTGGGGAGATGATTAACAAACGTTTAGTCAGGAAGCTAAATAACGAACGCTCGTTATTGAACGGACGTTTGAACAGTGACTTAATGACGAACGTTCGTTATTGAAATAACGAACGGACGTTCAAAAATGGAAGCTTAAGGACGAATGTTCATTATTGAAATGACGAACGGACGTTCAAAAATGTAAGCTTAATGACGAACAATCATTATTGACACGACGAACGGACGTTCAAAAATGTAAGCTAAAGGACGAACGTTCGTTATTGACACGACGAACGGACGTTCAAAAATGTAAGCTTAAGGACGAACGTTCGTTATTGACACGACGAACGGACGTTCAAAATGTAAGCTAAAGGACGAACGTTCGTTATTGACACGACGAACGGACGTTCAGAAATGTAAGCTTAAGGACGAACGTTCGTTATTGACACGACGAACGGACGTTCAGAAATGTAAGCTTAAGGACGAACGTTCATTATTGAAATGACGAACGGACGTTCAAAAATGTTAGCTTAAGGATGAACGTTCGTTAATGAACGAACGTTTAAACAGTGTAGCCTAATGACGAACGTTCGTTATCGGAAATGACGAACGGACGTTCGTTGTGGAGATGGCTAACAAATAGTCCGTCCAAGAAATGTCCGAACGGACGTTTGAATACGAGACTAAATAACGAGCGTTCCAAAAAGGCCTAAGGTTCCCGGACGTGCGTTCATTTCTAGGCTTGGCCCACATGGTTAATTTCTAACCTAGAATTCCCCAGGGGTTCCGCCTTCCCATTCTCATTCACTCCTTCACACCGGCTCGTGCCCTCTCCAGAGATCCAAGATCTCCTACTCAGCACCACGACTCACCGCCATCTCCGCCAGAGCCGGCCACCGTTGCTTCAACCAGAACACGTCTTGGGCTCGCCGGCGACGACTCGCGCTTCCCATAACCACCGCCAGCCACGACACCACCGTCTCCATTCTTCTCTCTTCGAAAACCAACAATTCTCATGTAGAGTTTTCCTCCGCCTTCATCTCTGATCCGCTCGCGTCATCATCATCCATCAACATCAACTTCATCATTGCTACAACCTTCACGACGAACCCGACCACTGCCATGATAATGTCCCCTTTGTGCCTATCCTCGTCTACCTCCCTGGTCATCTCCACAGCCACCAGATTCCTTCTCAACAGCCCAGGCTGCCGGGACTCAACGCAGTCACGCCACTAACCTCACCGGTGCCATCAACGCCCCTCTTATTCTTCTCCATTCGAGGATTTTCTTGAATGCCGAATGCCCCCCGCAACACCACTTTTCCTTCTCTGCCTCCCCTAATTTCTTACTGTTTATTGATTGGTTTAATTGATTGATTCTCGTTAACTTGGTATTGGAAGAGATGAGTGTGTTGTGTGCATATGAGCGTGAAGGGGATAATTGATTCTGTGATAATGGTATATGGGCTGGCGAGAATGGGGTGAATGGAGTTTAAGCAGTAAGCATACATGATGAATTTGGATGCACAAGTGAACAGAAACTTACCTGCTGCTATGGTTGCTGCTATCACTCTGTATCCAGTGACCTCCCCTAGCCTTTCGTTTTCTCTGCCGGTGCCAATGATGAATATGGATGATGATTCCCCCAAATGATGATCCCCGTGTGTGTCCTCTTTCTCCCTTTTTCTCTCCCTGATCCAACAAAATCCTCTCCCCCAAAATCTTGGAAAATATTCTCCTGTAACCACCTTGTCCCCCCACTCCAGACACGCATCCCATACCTCCTCTCCCTCTTTTCCACGTTTTTTATTTCCTTTTTTTTTTAATTTTTATTTTATTTTTAAATTTTATTTTTTTTAATTTTATTTTTCAATTTTTCAATTATTTTGATTAATTAACTCTATTAAAACAAAATGAATATAAGAAATAAAATAAAAATTGAATTAAAAGCAAAGATCTAAATACATTAACATAGAATAAAACAAAAGCTAAAATAAAATAAAAGGAAAATAATAAAAACCCAATAAAAAGAATCTTTTACAACCCGGACAAAATTGAGTGTTGACAACATATATATATATATATATAACATATATAATTGTCTATATTTTAGTTCTTACCTATCATTCTTTATTTATGGTTAAAAAGCAAAAATTAAAAACAATATATTAATGGGACTTTGAAATTCAGTTAACAACATAATAAATTATATTAAAATATTAACTTATACCAAATTTTGTTTAACATATATTTAAATTTTTTTTAATTAAAATTTAATAAATATTTCAATTAGTATAATTTTCTATTCTATAATTTTTTAGTTAACATAAATATAAATTTATTTTATTTGAATCAATTTTAACTTAATAAAACTTTAAATAAATTTATTAAATACTTTGAATTAGTTTACTCTAATATTTTTATATAACTTAATATATGTTAATATTTTAATATTTTAAAATATAATTTATTAAATTAAAACTAGTAAAATAGATTTATAAAATTTAAAAAAAAACAAATAATAAAATGAGTATCGTGTTTTAAAATTCGGATAAACTAATTTCGAAATTTGGAAGAAATGAATTTTGAACTTTGAAATCCTGGATAAATGAATATTGGATTTTGAAATTTGATAACTGTAACATCCCAAAATACAGTAATTACCATAAATCAGAATTAATTACAATTAATAGTTAATAATGCAGTCTTTTCATTAATAAAAACGAAAGCAGAAGCCGAACGGCTTAAGTACATAATTACAATAGATAAGGACGAACGGTTTTACAAAAAGGAAAGTAATCGAACGTCCAATTCAGAAGCGAACGTCTAAACTAAAAATGAAAGACGGACGTCCTACTGCTCCGCTTTCACTTCCACTTCTACTAAGTTTTCTTCTTGGATCACCTCCTCTAAGGTAGCCTCGCCTTCTGCTCACATCCACACGGATGATCATTGCAAGACAGGACGAACGTACATAGACAAATGGACAACACAAGGAAAAACGAAAGGGTAAGCTTATATAATTTAATTCATACAATCGCCACATACATTCAACATTACAATTCACACAAACAGCATGTAACTTAACATAAGATAACATAGAAATTTATATATATATACTAGACCGACCGTCCGGACTGTATGAATCTGTGTAGTTACAAGCGTCCTTGCACCCGAGTGATGTAGTAACTGATACACTCTCACAGCTGCCACTCGAGGTTAGTCCGTTCTTACGTCGCCCATGTTAACTTATGGACTAAGGACCTCCTGCCGTTCCCACACATGACTACCCTCCTCTACATGAAGATGAGTATCACGGAACATCAGGATGGACAGCGAGTCTTAACTTATCCACAGTCATACTTTACCAAATTTAATATTCAATATATATGAGACGTTCCTCCCTGGAACGCTCGTCCAAAATCCAATATCATAATATCGATCCATATAGTGTTCACACTTTAAGTTATCATCATTCATTATCATTTACATCTTTAGATTGAAATGCATAAAATGACGAACGTTCGGTCCTCTGAAGAATTAGGACGAACGTCCAGATAAAGATACTGGATACACAGGGAAATATATAACGAACGTAATTTTCTGTTTGGTCAGTTAAATGAACTGACTCTATTGGAAGTATACTGGTACTTAGAAAAATTTCATGATAAAGACTTGGACCAGATCTAATGTAAGAGGGAGGTCAAGAATACTTAGAATTTTCTTTGTGAAATTATGTATATGGAAGACCGATGTCAGTATTTGAACAAACGTAAGGAAATGAATATTTTAATACTTGAACGAACGTTATTTTATCAAATGGTTATTCAACATTACGAGCGCTTGATATGAGACCGAGCACCGCTTATGACGAACGCTAGGTAGATGACCGAGCACCAATTATGACGAACGCTTGGTATAAGACCGAGCGCTATTTAGGACGAATGCTTGGTATAAGACCGAGCGCTACTTATTTTAATATTATTTAAATTAAGGTACACGACCTCTATATGCTGAGCCGAACGCTCAAACATAGTAATTTGACTGGGGACGCTCGTTCCAGATCAGAATTCTTTCCGAATGAAAGAATTCCATTCTAAGTCAAATTCCAGGGAAACCGAACGGTATAAGACCGTACGATGACGAGCGTACTTTATCATAGAGAGAATCCTTATATCCA
This sequence comes from Vigna umbellata, assembly GCF_029865625.1. Lineage (NCBI taxonomy): Eukaryota > Viridiplantae > Streptophyta > Magnoliopsida > Fabales > Fabaceae > Vigna > Vigna umbellata. The sequence goes on along the minus strand of NC_142165.1, from coordinate 51,083,145 downwards.
GATTTATTTCAACTATATTAACTCACATTTCTCATACGATTCATAATCTTATACTTTCACATACACCATTAATTCGCATACTTTATAGAATTCGTCATATTTAACAAATCAAACCATACCAAAATCATGCAACTCTAAATCCATGCGTATCAAAATCAACATGCAGTTAAACTCACAGAAATCATATTCAACACAATAGTGATCATTCATGACAAACAAATCAGCATACAGTTCATGCATCCAGTTCATCTCATGCTTTCATACAATCATACAAGTATAAATTAAATTAATAAGCTTCCCTTACCCGGATCAGTATGTGAAACGTCCTAAAGCAAGGGTATGGTGCGTCCTCTAACAGCGTTCTACTCCAAGGTTCACTTACTAACTTTCACTTAATCTATACACCAAAAATCAAAAATAACTCAGATTTCACCCATGCATGAACCCAGAACCTGGTTTCGCATGAAACCTAATGGACGAACGACTGGAGGAGTGGACTTACCAGCTTAGATCCTAATTCTGTTCGGTCCAGAATAACGCCCACGTCTCAGAGAACGTTCCTATGGTTCTGAAATGTGATCGGAGAAGGAGCGTGAGAATTACAGTAGAGAGAAGTTGGGAGTTCTAGAGAGAAGGTGGAGAAAATGAAGGGTTGAGTTCAGAGGTAGAAGATGAGTGCGTGCAGGTGAGAGAGAGTTTTTCGAAAAATCCATTTTTGTTCAATCCACGTTTGTTTGGACGAACGTCTCCCAAGCCGACACCTGCACACCCACTTCTGAATTGGAAGCTTCTCTCGTGACACGTGGCGTGCGTGCATGCGGTGCAAAGTGCGTTTTTAATGTTTCTGAACCATGGACGTGGGTGCATTAACTTGATGTGACAGAGATTATCATTGCTAATTATCTAGGGCCTCACAATAACTACATTAATCCAATCTCAAAATCGGATAACTTCCTTGGATTTTGAAATTCATTGGGTTTCAAAAATTCGATGACTTTTTGTAAATAATTTTCTAAATCAAATTCCACGAGTTTCTTAATATCAAAATTTGAATAATTTAAAATAATAAAAATAAATATATCAAGTAAAAGAAATATAAAATTTAAAATATTAAAAAATAAAAATGTTTACACATAGAAGATGAGATTAAATCAAGAAAAAGATGAAGATGAATGGAGCAAAACGAGAGTGTTGCTGTGATGGATCTCACCAAGCACCATCAGAGAGATCAAAAGAAGAAGGAGAATGATGAAGCATGAAGAGAAGACTTGGGGAGGCATGGGAGTAAATATACAGCTCACAGTTTGGTAAACAAATGCTTGTCTAATTTTCTTTTATATATATATATATATATATATATATATATATATATATATATATATATATATATATATATATATATTACAAAAGGGTAAAAATGTCAACTTGAAGATGTAGGGAGAAAACTTTTTTAAATTTTTAAATTATTTTTTGCCATAAGATTTTTAAGCTTTGTTTAAGGGTTTTTTAAATGACTTTTATATATGGGACATCAAATGCATATAGTTATATGCATTTGCATTTGATTTTTGGATTGAAACTCTGATTTTTATCAGAGATTAACATTATAATAAATTTTGACTAGACTTATCAATTTGTTAGATTTTGACATTTTCATCCTTATTTTATTTTGTATTTTTTTTAATTTATTTTTGTTGTGTCTCTTATAATTCAAATTCAGAAATAATCATATTTTTTTTCTTAACAACATTATATGTAGACCAATGTTTTGGTTTAAAATATTTTTTGTCATATTAAAAATAAAACAATTTTTTTTTAATGTTTGTGTTATGTTCTTTGTGATAAGATTATAACCCATAAATTTAGTAGAGTTAATGACTTGAAAGTCTATAATTAAACTATGACTTGAAAGTCTATAATTAAACTTAATCAAATCTTTCGTTCTTATAATTATGAAAATAATGATAAAGTTCTTTTTCTTTCTCAACCCCAAAGTCCAAGACTCTCATCTTTTCCAATCTTCTCTCTTCATGATCCTCTTCCACACATGACACCAACCTTCATTCCCTTCACTGTTTTTCATCCAAAATTGTGCCCTCTGTTTGTCTTTCTTCCTCATCTTCTCTTTCTATCACAAAAATAAACAACCTATTTTTGAAGAAACTCTCTCTAAGCTATCCTTCTCTTCTTTATACTCCTTCAAAGTATCACACTTCACTCCTTGAATGAAACCGCATGACACCCATCCCTCACCAACACTCATTCTCATTTTCATAGTCCAAGTCTTTCTCTTCCAACAATGGAAGACAACTCTTACTCCCATCCTACCCACACTCTTGGTTAAAGAGTATAGATAAGTGTCCTTTCAAGGTGTTTAACTCATACAAGGTAAAAAGGATGCAAAATGATACACAATACAACACGGTTTAAGTGTACCCATGATATTTTCCATAAACATGCATCATTCCAAGGTGCCCAAAACATATATACCCATTACACAACAAAACTTTCAAAAATATAAGCACCCATCGTATACCCCTTTACAACACACCATTTTGAAATCCACATGTATACCCCAAAGTAAACCCAATACAATAGCAAAATGAGAATTAACATATGACCACCCCTCTACCCAATCCATACGTAAAAGATATTATACCAAGGTCATGAATGCATCATCACTAAAAAAAATAATCACCTTCTACCCATCATACACTATATTATATTCCCAAGTTAAACCCCTTACCTCAATTTCAAGCTAGCTTCCAAAGGCTCTTAGGTTTCCTTTCCTCACTAGACAACAAGCTTCCACTCCTCTTGGTCTCCTACAAGTGATGTCCAAAAACTCCAAGGCTAGGGTGGCTCTTCCTTTCTCTCCCAACTTGGTTGCTCTCCAAAATCTCTTTTCCACTCTCCAAGCTTTAACCTCCCCCAAGGTCATTTTCAAGCCTCCTAAGTTTAGAAAACATGTAGAAAAAAAGAAATGCCCCAATGAGAATAAAAGCTCCCTCTTGGAATCAATTAATGGAAGCACTTCCACGCTCTTGAACTTGAGACCAAGCACACACACCCTCCCATGCGCACTCACATCACCCACTAGACCAGGCTTCCATCCGCTAATATAATAGCGCAAACAATTATACTTAAATACTCTTTCAACCTTTTTCGAAATTTACTATGAAACCAATATTAATTTAATTTTCTTCCCTTCCTTAAATATTCCTCAATATTATTTTTCATCACAATTTATTATATAATACCACAAAATAAAATATTGAAGGTAAGAAATCATTTTATTTATACGGGTCTTACACAAAGGCCTAGACTGACTATCCAGATATTGTATGGAATGTTGAGTTACAGAGGTTCCTGCACTTGTGGTGGCCTCTACTGCTTTGTAGAGCCCTTGCCAATGGGTTTCACTCTACCACACACAAGGTTAGTCCTCAAACACCCTTTTGCTAAATGCAGAAAGTGATAATGCTAATTCTTACCAATATCTAAGCATCATTTTAGTAGCAAAATCAACTCCTTTCTAACTTGTAACTTGCTTAATCCTCTTCTTTTGTGTTGTTTTCTAAATAAATGTGTTTTGGGCTACATTGATGTAACTTCATCACTAATCCCATTAATTTGTAGCTAAAACTATGTTTGGAAGAATCTCCAACAATGTAGAGAACTGAACCTAGCTGGGGCCCCCCTGGCTCAAGGGGTTGGAGTGCCACTGCATCATGATTGTCGCGCGCTGGGGCGACCCCACACAGGGGGGCTGGAGCGCCATTTTTTGCTGACATGGCAGATTTGTCTATTTAACTCAGAAACGCAAAGGGCTTTGGGTCTTTAGTTCTTTGGAGGCGCAATTTCACTGCTGAAGCTCATGGAGGCCGTGAGGAGCTTATGGGAACATCTCCTTCTCTTCCATTGGGTCTCCTTCTTCTTCCATCTTCCATTTTGTAAGCTTTAGGGTTCTCCATGGAAGTGGAGAACTAGATTCATGTTGTTAGGGATTGTTCTAGCCTATGAATTCTTGTGTAATGGATGATTGATTTGATTATATATATGTCCTTTTCTATCAATTGCTAGTATTATTGTTTCCAATCTTAAAGCTTGCATGTAATAGGAATGTTCATGACTTGAATTTGGGGTTTCATGGATTATGGGGACGTAAGATGGAACCTTGAAACTGAAACAAGAGTCCTTGTGGTCATTGATTCTAGGAATGGAAGATGATTCACATGTTGTCTTAAGATCCTAGCTCTTTAATGCAGGTTTGCTTGTTAGATTTTCCAAGGGATTGGAGTTTAATAGGGAAAACCTAGGCTCTTCCACCTAAGGGATTAGGGCTAGAGTGTTCTTGTGGATTGACTTTTGTAAATTGATGGAGAGGAGGTGAATTTGGGTAAGCATAAGAGTGAAATAGGTGAAAACTAATCCTTAGCAATGTCATTTCATATAATTTCTAGTGTTGTCCATATCTAAGTGCCTTTAATGACCAAAGTCCAACCATTGTATATTTGTGAATTTATCTCTTTGCACATGCTTGTAAATGAATGTTGTTCTATTGAGTCTAGATGAGTTGTTAATCGCACAATTCTCTAGTATTACGAGTCTCTTGGGAAAACGATACCTAGTCTTACCATGGTTTATTACTTGAAACGATTCGGTGCACTTGCCGAAAATCACTCAACAGAAATGCCCCTCAGGCTCAAACCTCCTGCTATTCTCACGACATGACTCGTCATTCTCTACTTGAACATGCATTATCATTAGAATGTCAAGGATAAAACTCAGCTTAACTTCGACCATTCATAATATCAATACTTGAAACCATATCGAAGGAGTTCCTCCGTGGAACTCATGCTACCAACTGTGAAACCATTTGAAACCATACTTATATTCATATACTTCCACATTGAATTCCCACATATAACATCATTGATCATATACATAACATTGTTTTCCAATTCATATTACAAATCAATTCATACTCCACAACAAGTAGTAGAAACCAATCATTCAAACACTTACATACATTGCACACACTTTAAGAAAATATGTAAAAACTTAGTTGAAAATCTGATATTTTTATCTCAGCCACCATTTATGCTCGCTAAGCTAAAAGTGTCTGCTAGCCCATTCGCTCAACCATCAATACTCGTTGTGCGAAAACAGAAACAATAGGGCTCTGCTCACTCACCTCTCGTTCAGCTAGAAGTGTTCTGCTCGCTCAGTGGACACATACTTGCTCAATGAGACTGCATAATTCTGCAACACCAAAACTACAGAATTTGCATTCCTCAACCACTCATGATCTATCCTATGTATCTTTTCCAACTTCTAACACTCCTAGATTGTATTCTAAACTAAAATTGACCTAACCAAATGCATATAAACCAACCTAAACTCGTTTTAAAACTAATTAACCACAAGATTTCAATCTAAAATTAACCAAAACCTCACTTTATAGACTCAAATTGAATTATACCAGTTATAGTTTATTTTAAACAACTTAGGGACTCCAACCAGTCCCAGATGACTTATTAACACCCTACCTAAAATGACCATTTATACACAAAACCTAAAATTCAAAATCTCACTAGTTCAAACCCCAAAAATACACTTAATCAACTTTGTAAAACTACTCCAAAATGACCTATTACTCCAAACTAACACACCTATCAACTAATTCTCATCCCGACAAGTTACAAATGACCAAATTAACTCTCTTGAATCACAAATTCTCACTTTATACTAGTATTTCAGAAAATCACATCTCAAACCTCCATTTTAGACCAAATTGACTAATAACTCTACTTCCACCTTACTCTTAACATTTTAACCGAATTTAACACCAACACAATCATACTAACGACAATCACAAAGTTACTTTAATTTCACACAAAACTCACACAAAGTATAAAGCATCATACCATTCATTATTCTTAGTCAAACACAATTAACATTAAAAAATCATTTTAGACATATCCAACATTATATAATAACATACATATCAATAATCACAATTTCACACATTATTATCAAATTTAAAGACAAACAATAGCTTTCCTTGCCTCTCAAAAAAACTACCCAACTCTAAGAACGCTTCGTCGATTACTTGAATCGCAAGGAATACCTAGACGAATCTACGAAACACCAAATTGGAAACATAGAGAGTCCTTGAAACTCTAGATCAATCAAAAACAAAGAAAGAAAACCAATTGATACATGCAAAATAATTTCTAGAAAGATGATACTTTTAAAATAATAAAACTCGTTTATAATAAAATTATTTATAAATAAACTATTTAATATTAAAATAATCGAGTTTCACTGTTTTTAAACTACTACCACTTCTAAAATATATATTTTTTTAGTTTTACAATATAGGTGACAAGACTTATAATTACGTGACATCTTTATTTTTATCTTATTTTACAATATTTTTTTATTTATTTTGTTATATATATTAAAATTTTAAATTAAAAAATGGAAGTATTTTTTTTCTGTAAAATATCGTATCACAACTAATTCACATCATTTATGAAATTAGTAAGCTTCACCCGTCATTTTATTTTCAAGTCACATCCTTAGTGACATAACCTCTCACATAAACTTTGATATAATTCATTTTTTCCATCTCATTATACAATCAAATTATACTTTATAAATAAATTTAAAACTGATATGATAACACTATTAAATTTTTCGAAAGGACTTAGGTCTTGATCTTTTGATTTTACTTAGTAACGATAAAACCCTTAAAAAAGAAAAGTCTTTAAATTTTCTTATTTCAACACTTTCCAATATTTTTTTTTATAAAAAGATCTTAATGACTTTTTTTCTTGAAGAATCGTCCTATATAAGTTTCTCGGTGTCATACTATCTAGAGATATTTTTCAATCAAGTATATTGATACATATTCGATGGACTCTTTTCAATGACGTATTCTTGTTGACCTCTTCAAGAAATATTGCATACTAATTATTAATTAGGGTAAATAATTGAATAATACCATGGAATAATTCAGATAAATTTACTTTGATTAATTAAATGTATTTTTTTGTTAAATGAAATTTATTGATATAGATATATGGGTTGGATGATTATTGAAGGGTTGAGTGTGAAGCTATGTCCCCACAGAGGATGATGCTGTTGTCAACGATCCTAATCCTCTTCCATGGAGATCTGAAGTCAAGCAGCACAGGATCTCCAGATATCCACGATGTTCTCCCTGAGTACGGTTTTCCAAAGGGTCTTCTTCCGAACAACGTGATCTCCTACACCCTCTCCTCCGACGCCTCCTTCATCCTCCACTTAGATGCTCCCTGCTATGTCTACTGGGAGAACCAGTTGGTCTACTACAACACCCTAATCAAGGGCACCCTCACCTACGGTTCCGTCTCCCACGTCTCAGGGATTCAGGCTCAGAAACTCTTCCTCTGGCTCCCCGTCACCGGAATCAAGCTCCACCAGGATTCCGGCACGCTTCAGTTTTTCGTCGGAGCTTTTTCGCAGGAATTTCCCGTCACCGACTTCCAAGATGTACCTGGGTGCGCCCGTACAGGATCGCTGCTCAATCCAAATCTTTTCCTTCCTCTGTAACCCTCCTCTTCCTTCTTCCTTCTCTCCTCCGTCTTCTTCAAATTAAAAACTTTATTTTACCAACTGAAATAATATTCATTAAAATCTGTATGCATTTGGAGTGAAATTTCATCATCATTAAATTTGTCTCTTCATAGCATCTATATAAAGTACAGTGTAAAAGTTCTTCTTCACTCTATTATTCCAAAGCACGGATGATGTGATTTTATTGTTTTGATGCTGTTTCTTAGTTTGTTTTTAATTAATTTTGATGTTTTAAAATATATTAAAAAAATTATATACAAATATCAGTATATATTAAAAGTTTAGGAGAGATTAGCACAAAAGTTTCAACTGAAAATTCAGATTCTTTTTTTGACATTTTGACATTCTAAGATTAATTTTTCGATAAATATCTAAAAAGACCCCAAAAACAATACATTTAACAATTAGTCGAAACTAGTTTTTAATAAGTTAAAATAAAATTTTTAAAAATATAATGTATAAATTAATTTAAATATACTTAATTTTAACATGCAGAAAAAATAATAAATTTTTCTTCTTATTTTTCTCATTTAGAAATGTTTACAATGAAGTTTATGCAATTATAGTAATATCTAATAGCTGCTAAAAGATTATAATCCGACGACTAAGGGTGCGATTGGATCAATTTATCCACAAAGATCTATAAACATAAAATAAAAAAATAATTTTTTCTATAACTACAGATTAGTTTTTGTGTAGTTAATTTTAAGTCATGGAAACAAGTTATAAGTTTTTAGAGAGAAATTTATCCAAATATATCAAAATGAATAAATTATTATTATTTATTATTATTAAATACAATATTTTGTAAACTTTACATGTAAAATAATTATAAAAAACAAGTCGTGAATTTTTTAAAATTTTATAAATGCTTATCTACAACTTAATATATTAGAACATATTTGCTTAATGTAAAACATTAATTTTTTTACTAATATAAATCAAACTACATAATTTAAATGCAAGTCACACTTTAAGTATGAGTTTGATATAAAAATGATGAGGACATCTCTTAAGTTTTTAACTAGTACTCTAAAGAACATAAAAGTTGATTTCAGTAAGATGAATGCATTTTTTGAGATTAAAAAGAAAAAAACTTTGTATATCTAAGGCTGTGTTCGTTTGAAGCGATTTAACTGTTCACACAGTTTTGCGAGCGAGGAATTAAGCTCGTTCTGCGTTCGGTTGAAGTGAAATGCGCAGATGGATTTGCGGTGAAATGCGAGATGGTTGCACTGTTCAGTCACCCGCGGTTGTGATGAGATTTGCGCGGATTGTGAGTGAAATGTCGTCTGTGCCCTCCAATTTAAGCAACGACGAGGTGGCGTAATCGGTTACAGCAGAGTAACTGGTTAGAGAAAAATGACAAGTTTTGACTGACAGACGTAACCGGTTACGCAAACGCGTAACTGGTTATGTACACAAAACGCGTAACCGGTTACGAAAACACGTAACCGGTTACACTCTCTTCCTAAACATAACTTTCTTATATATTATAAAAAACACGTAACTTCCTTAATATTTTCAATCCATGTCCCAATTTACATCAATATCCTAACATATTACTTTTCCTAGTATTTTGATTGTTATTATTATTATTATTTTGTTATTATTATTACTATAATTTATTATTATTATTATTACTTTATTATCATTATAAATATTATTATTTACCAATTGTAACAACAATTTTGTATTGTATTTATTTTTTATGAGATCATATATTTACATTTTACTCTAATATTTATATATATTCCATTTTAATATAATATACAACTCAAAAGTTTAATTGTGAATTTTAATTATAACAATATCGTTTCACTATAAATTATTAATCTCATAATTATTATTTTTATTATTAGTAATGTTATTATTATTATAATTAGTATAATTATTATTAATAAAGACATTTTTAGTTATATTTTCTTTAATGCGTAACCGGTTACGCGTTTGCGTAACCCGTTACAACGTTATACATTTTTCCAAAGCAAAGTCATTTCCTTTTCCAAACTAATACCTCTTTATTTTATTTTTCAGTTTTTTTTATAATTATTTTAATATTATAATTTAAAAAGATCTACATCTTAATAAAATTAGGTATATTATATTATCTAATTTATTAAAAATAAGTTTGATTATTTAGTTTTTATAATTTTTAAATATTAATTTTATAAATTATTCATAATTTTTTTCTTTATAAACATTTTTACAATTAAATATAACATTACAAAATAACATTTTATAATACTTTTATAAGTAAGGGCAATTTCGTAATATATATTTTCTACCAATTAAACTAATTTTTAAAATCTATCACATCAATCAAATCCTACACTAATTCTCACAAACTTTCCTTCCAAATCCACTCTCAATTAACCACAAATCCACTCAAAAAAACAACAAAAAAATTACCCTCAAATCCACTCAAATCATCTCCCCCAAATCATCTCCCCCAAATCATCTCCCCCAAATCATCTCCCTCAAATACCTTCAAAAGAACACACCCTAAAGGATCTTTAAAAGAGTAACTCAAAAGAAACACATGAAGATGAATGGAAGAAACATTTTGAGACTATAAAAAGTTTAGAAGTTATGAATGGTCATTTTTCTTTATGTTGTGCAAATATGGTATTGAAAAAGCACAATTTATAAAGAATCAAACACTACTTAAACAAAGGATTTCACCACTGACAGTCGCATCAACAAGAGCAGCAATGAAGGTTCATAAAGGAAGAAGCTATTGATGAGCAGACAAATAGCTTTGGAGAAGGAGAAAGAAGACATCAAAATGGCTGATGCATTCATCAACAACTTCCACAAACAGTTGACGATTTAGAGAGAAAATAAACATGATTTGAGCATAATGAAATTGCTATAGTGGCTAAATAATAGTATGTTTGTTACTATAATTGGTGTAGCAATCTTAGTATACAATGATATTACAGAAGGCCCTCATAAGGGAGAATACAATTGCAAAACAAATAATTCTGTATCCAATCAAATTTCATTGCTAACTTCTATACTAATGAATCAACCCTTTATTCTATACCTCTTCAACCAATCTTCTATTCTGACATTATCCCAAGACTAAACGCTGCTGCAAGGGATGGTATACTCTGTTCATATCTGAAAAAATTGCTTGGATCTACCTTTGTCTTTACCTCTACCAATCTATCAAAGTTTTTTTTGAAATACTTCTCACCCCAAACTCTAGCCTCTTCATAAGTAGCATTTCCAGGTCCATTAACCCCTATATCAACATCTCTATAGTTCAGATATGAACTTCTGGGTGACTTTGACACATAAGGCGTCATATAATCATAGAGCCTCCGAATCAGATCCAAATATCTGTTCCCAACATCTTCACCCTCCTCTTTCCAATTCACGGAGTACTGAATTTTGTATAAGTTACCAGCCCTGTGTGGAAACGGTACTTCCATCTCAGAAATCTCACCCATTCTTCCACCATAGGGGTTCAGTGTGAGAACAGGTTTTTCTAGCTCCATCATTTTACTCCATACACCTTCAAACCCAGTTTTGGAAATAGGTTGCTGCACATAATCTGATTTCTTCTTCAAGAATTTCTCAGGTGTATCATGCCTTTGAAGCAGAACATCAACCGAAGTTCCCACTGGAAAGTTGTCCCAAAACAACACCGAATCGATCCAACTCATTTCAATGCAGTCTTCACCAACCAAACCCAATTCAGGGAAGCTATCACTCATCACGCGAACCAAATCTTGAGCATTTCCAAGAAATAAGGCATTGAACTTGGCTCTGATTGTCTTCTGACCCTTCCTTTTGACAGCACTAAGAACCACTCTTATAAACAATCCATCATGTATGTTACCGGCAACATACTGCCATCGATGAACAACATCAGTAGCCCCTTGTTCCAATGTTTTTTGAACTCTAAAAACTGTGACAACCTCAGGGACAGGAACCAGCTTGATTTTCCACGACACAATGACCCCAAAGCTAGCACCCCCACCTCCTCTAATCCCCCAGAAAAGATCCTCCCCCATTTTCTTCCTGTCCAAGACTCTCCCTTCAGCATCCACAATCACAGCATCCAAAACATGATCCACAGAAAGACCAAATTTTCTCATCATGTTCCCATACCCTCCCCCACTGAAGTGTCCTCCAACACCAACACTGTGACACACCCCAGCCGGGAAACCATACACCTTACTCCTCTCAGCAATCGCATGATAAAGTTCACCAATCGTTGACCCGGAGTCAACCCACACAGTCTCATCCTCCAAATTGACCTCCACTGATCTCATCATGAACATGTCCATGATCGCAAACGGGGACCTTGACACGTAGGAAAGACCATCATAGTCATGGCCCCCACTTCTTATTCTGATCTGAAGTTGGAAACTTTTGCAGCAGATGATGGAGGCTTGGACGTGGGAGATGTGAGTTGGGGCAACGATGAACAATGGTTTAGGAGTAGTGGGAGAAGTGAATCTGAGGTTTCTGATGTAGGATTGCAAGATGGGAATGTACGAGGTGGTGTTAGGGAAATAGGTGACAGAGGAGATTGGATAGGAAGGGTCCGAATGAAGAGAGAGACACTGCAGAATGGCGTCTTCAACAGGATCTGAGGCCGCCATTAGAAGAAAGATTGAGAGAAAAGGTAAGATTGCAGAAACAAGCATCTTCTATAATGGAAATGTTTTCTGGTTCACCTCTCAGAGGAAAGAAGAAAATAATCTTTCAAAATCTATGTATTTTTTATTATNCGATGAAAAACTTTTGATTCACTTCTTCCAAGAAAGTTTAACTAGCGTGGCTCTAACTTGGTACATGCGCTTAGATACGACTCACATCTACTCATGGAAAGATCTGGTTGATGCATTCCTAAGGTAGTATGAATATAATAAAGATCTAACACCTGACAGAGTACAACTGCAGAACATGGTGAAGAAAGAGTCTGAATCATTCAGAGAATATGCCCAAAGGTGGAGACAAATTGCTGCTCAAGTAGAACCGCCTCTGAGTGACAAGGAGATGACTGCCATATTTTTGAATACTCTACAACCACCATTTTATGAACACATGATAAGCAGTGTCTCCTCAAGTTTTGCTGACATAGTAGTAATTGGAGAGAGGGTTGAGGGTGGCATAAGAAATGAAAAAATTGCACTAGGCCAAGAACTAGTAGCAAGTTTAAATTACTATGGTCCTAGACATGAGAAAAATAAAGAACGAAGAGCTAATTCACATTTTACTACCTATCCTCAAATGTCACATTCCTATGGGTCCAATCGAGCCATTGAGCGAAGAAATTACAATCATGATGAAAAGGTCGCCGATTTCACTCCTATCCCCATTACCTATACAGAGCTACTGCCATATCTCCTCCGTAATAACCTCATAGAGGTTTGTCCAACCAGGCCTGTACGACCTCCGTACTCAAAGAACTATGACACAAATGCCAAGTGTGATTATCATGAAGGAGCGTGTGGACATTCAACAGAGGCATGCAGGGCTCTAAAGCATAAAGTGCAATCTTTGATCGATTCAAGATGTTTAAAGTTTGAAGAAAGTCAATCCAGCACTGTGGCAAGGAGTGAGTTCACCTCTGCAAATGCCATGGACAAATGAAGAGGACTCTAGGACTATGTAGGAAAGCATAGGTTATTGTAAAAGGTGAAATTGAGGTTGTTTTGCCCATGTTTTGATTGTCATGCTATGAAGGCTATGCTCATTGATATCACGCTTTCATCCATGACTTTTAATGTGAACTTTCATTATGTGGTATCCCCAAGGTTTACTGGAAATCATGTCCTAATAGGGGTCGTGGAGAAAAAGTTGCAAATAACAAAATTGAAAAAAAAAGAAGGCAATCTTGAGTCACTCGTCTTTCGTGTAAATGGCCAAACTCTTGTTTTTCAAGAATAGCAAAAAAGGAATAAAAGAAATGATAAATCAAAAACAAAAGTTGCAGTGTCAGAATGTTCCGAGGTCAAATGTCTAATAAAACATAACAATTTGATGTTTTCTCTCGAGACGTTTGTGCGCATGTTGCTTGAAAACTCTCACCCTTCACCTTTCAAGAATAAAGGATTTTCCCCCGACAAACACTGTCACTCCCTCAGTAACAAAGTAAACATTTACACCGGGGCAAATTGGTCTGGCCAAAAGTTTTCTCGCTTACGCTAGTAGCGTGATCCTTGAATCCATTGGGACAACAAAAATAAAATAAAAAAAGAAGAAGAATAAGTCAACTAGATTCAAAAACCCAAAAGGACGATCTAAAAAGAAAGAAAAAGGAAAAGAAAGGAAAAGGCGACTCATGTTGAGGTCACCTAATCATAGAATTAATCTTTTGAAAATAAAGCAATCAAAGTTCGAAATGATGTGTGGCCTTCTTTGTTTATCCAAAAAGCAAAAATTATAGCCATTGTTACCTCGTTTGAGCCAAAAATAAATTCTTTTCCAAAATTATTCCTAAGCAAATGTTATCATCAGTAGGGAGTCAACTCAGTGTACAAATAAAGAGTACTCAGTAATCAAATGAAGAGAATCCTTCAAAAGGGTAAACAAAAAAAACAAAAAAAAGAAAAAATCACAAAGTGATGATAAACGATTGTAAATGCGGAAGTAGTGGCGGAAATGCAAACCTAGTCTTGGCTTGAAGGCGCTGCGGATGGCGCGGAGGCGGAACCGAACGGCGAGGTGGATGGCACGGGGGTTTGAATCTGTGATCTGTTTGGCGATCTCTCGTGTGGGAGTCTACCATGCAAACAGCGAGTTTGCTACCGGCGAGCTTGCTCATGTGATTGGAGCCGAGCTCTTGGCAGAATTGTCAACCAGACTCGGCCGTGACCTTGCGACGGCACCGGCGCGGTTGAAGATGCCACCTAAGGTTTTGGTGACAAAGAGGCGGAGGTTGTTGTCTGGGCGGCTCCGGCCTTGCAAGTGGTGTGCACGATCTTTGGGTTGTGATTTGGGAATTTAGGGCTTTTGTTTGCAGGATTGTGCGATCGTGGAGACGATGGGGATGAACCAGCAGTGCCTGGTGGTGCGACGGAGGCTGATGGACAGACCCAATTTGGGCTTTATCTTGCGGCGATGCGGCGGCTTCATCTTGTTGGAGTAGCTTTATCCGAAAAAGTGATTCGTCGAGACCGAGTGCTCCTCTTGCGACTTCTGCGGGATGACACTTGGCCCCACGGTGGGCGCCAAAATGTTTCGGTATGGATGTTTTCCAGTGTGTCTTTGTTGCTTCTAAATGTCTGGGACGCTCGCTTTTCCTCAATTGTTCGTTCATGCTCCTTCAGCTCGTATCGCTAGTCTACTTTCGCCAAAGGAGGAGGAGGTACCTGCGAAGATACTCCGACGCTCAAGTCAGATGTGAGTTATGGAGCCTTAGCTCTCAAGAAAGTGATTATAATATCACCCTAGAATATTATCTAGAGTATCTAGAACGTAGAGGAAACGTACCTAGACTTTTGTCCTGTCATTGTATTTATAAGCCAATAAAAATAACCTTACCTAAAAATCTGGTTAGTTACTCATAACTATCTTAACCGCTTAAAATATCTAAGATATTTTATCCAATAACTATACAAAGGTGATGGCCGTGAGTTGTTGGAGATGAAGGTGATGATGTTGGCTGTGTGAATATGGAGGATGGGTGTTTGGCCGAATGATGATGGTCGTAGTATATCCCTCTAGATGAAGGCCAGTGTTCTCCTTATATTGCCAGAAAACCAAATTGTCGGCAGCTCTGATTGGGGGACGGTTGCTAGTGGAAAAAAAAAATGGTAATCAAAGTGTCGACAGCCTGTGATTGAAGGATTGGTTGAAGGTGGAAGTTTGGGACCTCAATTGGCATATAAAAATATATCTTCTGTAGATTGTGGCTTATTTTTTATCGAAGCTTTGCTCCTTCAAGGAGAAAATCCAGGGATTGAATTTCCTTTCTCTCGCCCGTGATGTGCTCTTGCTTTCTCGGTGCTCAAACCATAAAAAAATCATTAAAAAAATCACGCACCTGACGGAATCTTGTTTTGCTTTCCTTTTTTTTTTCTTTCTTTTTTTATCAATGCATATATATCACTTCTTAACAAATAAAAAGGAAAATAAAAAGGAAAAAACTTAACAATAAAAATAAGTAAATAAATATATACATAGATAAAATGATATGATACCAAACAAATAAAATAAAAACCAAAGATAAAAGCGAAGGATAAAAATAAAACATAATAATAAATAAAAGAGAAGAAAATAAAAACACAAAAAAGTAGAAAATTAATAATAAAAATAATCGAGGAAAAGAAAATAACTAAAAAAAATAGAATTAAAACATAAATAAAGATGAATAAAAATAACATAACAATAAAAATAAGATGAAAAATAAAATAAGCCTATTATAGTTGATCCGGACGAAATTGGGTGTTGACAAAAGTCTTGCTTTATGATTCAAATCTTCAACAAGGTACACATTTTCTTTTCATTCTATTTATATGCATTTTGACCATTTTTTTAGTTTATAAATTTATCCTGTTTTCTAGCACAATTTTATCCTATGTTTTTTCACATTTTTATGTCATAGATATTTCAACTCACCTCTCTTTCTTAATAAAAAGAAAATAAAAAAATATAAAACTTTAAAAAAATATGTAATAAATACACATGTGTGATCGCTCGCATGTGGAAAACCTTTCTTTCATAAAAAATACCAAAAAAATATTTTAAAGGTTAAGCACATGTGTGATTGTTCGCATCTCCTTGTGCTAAAAATTTTTTCTCTTTCTTTTGTAAAAAATACCAAAATATATTTTAAAGGTACATGTGTGATAGCTCGCATCGTCCTTGTGCTAAAAACCTTTTCTTCTTTCTCAAATAAAATTATAAAAAATATGTCTTAAAGGGTTAAGTACATGTGTGATCGCATGGTCCTTGTGCTAAAAAACCTTTTCACCTTCTTTTTCTCAAAAAATACCAAAAAATATAAAATCTTCAAAAACTGAAAACATCAACACTTTCAAGGAAACAACCAATCTTTAAGCCAGAACTACGTGATCTTTGATTCTCCATCAAAAGTGGAGATAAGTAGGAGCAAGGCTAGTTCTTGTCAGGTTCACTTCCCAAAAATCCAAATTTATCCATAATCATTTTTCAAACAAATTTTCTAAACAATTTCTCAAACAAACTTTCTAGTTTCTAAAACAACTAGGTAACCCTGATTTCTCATTTGGTTGAAGTGCGCTTCAACCAAATGCACACTTAACATACTTAATCTCATTTCAAAACTTAAACAACCAACATGACAGAGAGTGAAGAGGGTAGCTGGCATAAAACATGGTCTCGCCGTTTGCCACATCTACTAAAAGTTAACCCTGTCCAATTTTAAGGACTAATAGTAAGAGTTTCAAAATTATGAATACCAAAAATTATCAAAATTTCGAGTAGAATTAAAACCAATCCTTAAATACTCAAATGTAGGGCGAGGAGGTCCAGAATCTTAGAATTTCAGAATGGAAGAATTCCTAACAAAACTGAGAAAAAGTGGTCCGTCTAGCTCTGGGGCATCAGGGAACCAGCAAAGCACCCAATCTCCGGTTTACTCTCAGATCCTGCCACCAACAACAACCCCCACCATCCAAACATCTGCACTAAATTATGTGGAAAACAGATTCAGGGAACTTGGGATTCCATTGACGCTGACCTTAGATGAAATGGCTGAAACCAAGGACTTTCCAGATGACAAACTCCGAGGACAAAAGGCCATTCGACTGATTCCGTTAGAAGACAGCCAAGTGTGCCGACTTGGTAAGGAGCTTTTTCAGCTTATTAATTCTATCTCACAATATCATCTAGGTTCTATTTTTATTTTGGCCTTTCAACTCAAAACCCCTGGAGATGGAAGAACCGAGAGAATGTTCCCAGCCTTCGATGAACTAGAGATTCCTGAAGATGTCGATTACTTCTCACTAGATCGATCTGGAATGCTTTATGATGGTTATGCAACAACTATCCATGAATCGGGAGAAATATATGAAAATGCTATGGCATATTCATTCTTGGCCTGTTCTATCCTGAAATTTTTTGTCCGATCAGCTGAGAACTATTCCAATTCTCTCCGACACATTCAAAGCGGTTTTCGTAAGTTTTATGCTAGAGATTTCCCTCTTGGAGCTATCAACATACGACGGGATACCATATCTAAGATTCATGATCAATTCTCAAACTCTGTGCTTCTGAAAAACACTCTTTATAGGTTTTTGTACAATGCAAATCATAGAGGAATGGTCTGTGATGTACAGAGTTTTATATATGATACACATTTAACCTACACCGGTATGCATGTGGTTCCCATTGCCTTCAAACTCTGTGAAGCTTTTCAATGTTCATCTGTACAATTCCTAGCACTAATATACACCAAAATTTTTGAGCCTCAGATACGGGCCCTTGAAACTGCCTTCTCACTTCTTGGTAGTAAAGAGGAAAGCTATCGCAGACAAATGTGGAAGTATGCAAGGATATTTGATCATACCTTTCTCTTACCATTACAAACCAAGAGATGTCCAAAATTCGCATTCATTCTCGCATGTATCTTGAAAAATGAGAGCCCAGCTGCCAACTCTAGAATCTTGGAAATAAAGCAATTTGAGGAAATCCCTCAAAGCGAGAGGGAGAGGTTGGAAAATAAATCAAGATTGCAAATGACTGCGTTTAAGGATTATTTACAGACAATTAAAAATTAATGACTAAACTGTTGGATTATTTGTTTTTGCAAGTGTTTGTTTCTTCATCTTGTAAGTCTTTTGAATTGTAAGTCTTTGAAATGTAAGTTTGTAAGTCTTTGGATGGTAAGTTTGTAAGTCTTTGGATGGTAAGTTTGTAAGTCTTTGAATTGTAAGTCCTTGAATGGTAAGTTTGTAAGTCTTTGAATTTGCAATGACTCCGGTCTTTGAATTGCAAGACTTTTTTTGATTTGAAATCTGGGTAAATTTTTTTTTATGTAAATACATTTGCTAGTCCCCTCCAACACCTTCAACACCTCCGATTGCTCAGTCACTTTGCTCCAAAATCTCATCATGCAAAATATTTTGGACCAAAAACACCCAATAACTTACTCTAAGATAATACCAATTGTCCTACCTCAGTTTTCACTCATTTAAACACTTGGACAGGTCACAATACAGTTAATAACAAACCCCCAATACTTCAAACCAGCTTACAATCCTCACTTTCCAATTTCACTACCTAAAACCTCAATTTTCCTTCAAAATACTACCAAAACTTCAACTGTAAACTTCACTTTCATTACACATCAAATTTCAACCCTCTATATACATCCAACAAGTCTCAATATACCTCATAACAGTGCTCAAACAATTACCTTCTCAATCCCATGCCCATATCTCAGATTCACTCTTAGGTATGTTTAAGATTACATATTACTTTTAGTTTGATTTTTTGAACAAGTAATTTCTATTTAAATTGTGTTAGGTTTAATTCTTATTATTTTGCTCGGATTATTTGTAACTATAAGAAAAATAAAATTATAAAAAAAATAAAAAAAAACTAAATTTTATGATATCTCCTTAACTATAACCACTATAATTCCTCAACACTAATGATAAAGATATAAGAATTCTAGTTATTATAGTTTGTTTTTATAATAAAAATAAGAATAAAAATTGATACAAATATAAAAAGATATAGTACAAGTAAATGGAGACAGGATCAAGGGATACACAAGTTGTACAGGGAAAGACATATTTTTGGTGCATAGTATTTACTTGTGGGGTACATCACTTTCTAGATAGCTTAGCAATGAAGGTTTTCAGCCAGAACCACACAATAAGCTCTGATAACCCTTGGTTTTCATTGGCAACTTTTTTTTTATTTCCTACCAGTGACTTTGTAACAACTAGTGCAGAGTTTTCATTACTTCATGTTCACACTCTTTGCTTTACATGATCATGGCTTTTGGACATAATAACACTGTCAGAATTGTTCAGTTTACCTTTTGAATTATGACCCTACACCATTTTACCAATCCCCCAACATTAAGTGTCTACATCCCAAATTGCTTTCCAATCTTAAATGCTTTATTGCTTTTCAATCTTAAATGCTTTTTCTTTCGTAATTGTCTACTTTCTTTGGACTGTACTAAGATTCCACAACGCTTCTTTTGTCTTCAATTATTTTTCCTTTTTCTTGACGTTTAAGCCTTCCAACTCTCAGTCACCAGCCCCTTTTTAACAAGATAATCTCAAACACTCTCAATAAACTTGGACGACCAACATCCACCACGATGAGGGTTAGTTTTTTTTAGTTTATTAAGTTTTTGTAGTGTGTTTTTAGTCCCATATTGCTTAGTATTGTGAGATGGTGTTATTCACTTTGCTATATAACAAAACTTATGTAAGGTTTACAAATGCACAAAAACAAATATTTCTCAGTGTTGTTTATTTCTCTCTTCTCTCCTTTATTACCCTTGTTCCCAACAATTGGTATCAAGAGCTCATTTCTTAGTATGCTCTGTGGTTGCAACAATGTTTGATCTTCCACATCAGTAAAGATTTGGTCAGAGTAAATTTTCTTAGTATTCTTGGGATCTCAGTTTAGAGAACTAGTGGGGGCTTTTCTTCAAAAGCAGTAGGAGCAATGGCAATGAACGAAGTCAAGATGAAGATTGAAAAGTTCAATGGTGCAGACTTCGGCTTTTGGAAGATGCAAATAGAGACCAAAAGCTATGAAGGAAGATGAGTGGAGCTTTCTAGACAGAAAAGCTCTCGGAGCCATCCGTTTGACGTTATCTCGTAATGTATGTTGCTTTCAACATTGCAAAAGAAAAGACTATAGTTAGTCTTATGGCGGCCCTTTTAAAGAAGTGTACTTTTCTTGGTGTCGCAACCGGAATCGCGACGGGACGACCATCCAAAAAAGAAAAACGAGTTTTGGAAAAGAGATTTTGGAGTCGCCACCATAGTTTATTATGGGAAACTACGGGAAAACCATAAAACGATAAAGCACAGTCCGCGAAAACCAGATTCTAGGTTCGGGAGTCGGTTACGCGTGGGGAAGGTGTTAGCACCCCACAACGCCTGCTCTAAGGCAGTACCTTTAACTAAATGCATGAATATGATGTGATTTTCAAAATGTTTAACTATCCCCTAAAATAAAATTCTAAAATAAACAAAACATATTTTTTAGTTTTTTTTTTTTTTGGGCCCGACAAGGATTGACCTTGCTCCTACGTATTCTCATTCAAAATGAGAAATCAGGGTTACGTAGTTCTAGTTAAGAGATTGTTTGTTGTTTGGAAAAGCAGATGTTTTTAATTTTTGGAGATTTTATGTTTTTTATATTTTCGAGAAAAAAAGAAGGTAATGAGTACTAGGCCAACGCGAACGGTCGCACGAGTACTCATACCTTTAAAACGATATTTAAATATGTTTAATTATTTTTTAAAAAGAGAAATAACGATATTAAGCACTAGGACGATGCGGACGATCACACGAGCACTCATACCGTTATTTACTTATTTAGAAAGACTTGAGAGTATTGAGTGCTAGTGTCGCAACCGGAATCGCGACGGGACGACGATCAAAAAAGGAACGGGTTTTAAAAAGAGATTTGGAGTCGCCACCATAGTTTATTATGGAAAACTATGGAAAAACCTCAAAACGATAAAGCACGGTCCACGAAAACCAAAGATTGGGTTCGGGAGTCGGTTACGCGTGGGGAAGGTGTTAGCACCCCACAACGCCTGCCCTAAGGCAGTACCTTTAACTAAATGCACGAATATGATGTGGTTTTTCAAAATGTTTAATTATCCCCTAAAATAAAATTCTAAATAAACAAAACATATTTTTTTAGTTTTTTGGGCCCGACAAGGATTGACCTTGCTCCTACGTATTCTCATTCAAAATGAGAAATCAGGGTTACGTAGTTCTAGCTAAAAGATTGTTTGTTGTTTGGAAAAGCAGATGTTTTTAATTTTTGGAGATTTTTATGTTTTTAATATTTTCGAGAAAAAGAAGATAATGAGTACTAGGCCAACGCGAACGGTCGCACGAGTACTCATACCTTTAAAATGATGTTTAAATATTTTTAATTATTTTTGAAAAGAGAGGTAACGATATTAAGCACTAGGCCGATGCGAACGATCACACGAGCACTCATACCGTTATATACTTATTTAGGAAAACTTAAGGGTATTGAGTGCTAGGCTGATGCGGACGATCGCACGAGCACTCGTACCCTTGTTTAAAATTACATAAATAAGAGAGAAAGGTATTGAACACTAGGACGATGCGAGCGATCACACGAGTGTTCAACATTTAAAACATATTTTTTGGAAATTTTATTTAAGAAAAGAAGAAAAAGTTTTTAGCACAAGGACGACGCGAGCGGTCACACGTGTGCTTAACCTTCAAAACGTATTTTTGAAAATTTATTTAAGAAAAGAAGAAAAGGTTTTTAGCACAAGGACGACGCGAGCGGTCACACGTGCGCTTAAACCTTTAAAACTTTTTTGTAAATTTATTTAAGGAAGAAGAAGAGGTTTTTAGCACAAGGACGACGCGAGCGGTCACACGTGTGCTTAAACCTTTAAAACGTATTTCTTGAAATTTTATTGAAGAAAAGAAGAAAAGGTTTTTAGCACAAGGACGACGCGAGCGGTCACACGTGCGCTTTAAACCTTTAAAACTTTTCTTGTAAATTCTTTTTATTTAAAATATTGTATTATTACATATATATTTAAGGATAAATAGATGTTTAAAATAAATAGAACAAAATAAGAGAAAAAGATAAATAAATAAATAGAAATAAAAAATAAAATAAATAAACAAAAGAAATGAAAATGGCTGAACGGACGTTAAGGACAGATTCAGAATAACGAGCGTTCAAACGTTCGTTGGGGAATATAATGGATATTTAGAAATGGAACTGAATGACGAGCGTTCGTCGAAATAAAGCGAACGTTCGTTGGGGAATATAAAGGACGGACGTTGATAACTAAGGCTGAATGACGAACGCTCGTTGATTAGAGGATGAACGAACGTTGTGAATGTAGGCTGAATAACGAGCGTTCGTTGGGTGATACGACGAACGTACGTTGAGTACAGGAAGGTAGATGACGAGCGTTCAATGGATGATGTGACGAACGGACGCTGAGAAGAGGAGGCTAGTCTACGAGCGCTCGCTGGGGACGAGCGTTCGTTGGGTAGATGAGGTGAGTGGAGGCCAAATGACGAGCGCTCGTTTGGGACGAGCGTTCGTTAGGAAAATGAGGTTGGATGGCGCATACTCGTTATGGACGAGCGTTCGTTGGGATGATGAGGCGGGATGACGAACGCTCGTTTTGGACGAGCGTTCGTTGGGAAGATGAGGCTGGATGACGAACGCTCGTTATTGACGAGCGTTCGTTGGGAAGATATGGGCTGGATGACGAACGCTCGTTATTGACGAGCGTTCGTTGGGAAGATGTGGGAAGTGGAGACCGAATGACGAGCGCTCGTTTGGACGAGCGTTCGTTGGGAAGATGAGGCTGGATGATGAACGCTCGTTATTGACGAGCGTTCGTTGGGAGGATATGGGCTGGATGACGAACGCTCGTCTGGACAAGCGTTCGTTGGGAAGATGTGGGAAGAGGAGCCCGAATGACGAGCGCTCGTTTAGGACGGGCGTTCGTTGGGAAGATGTGGCTGGATGGCGAACGCTCGTTATGGACGAGTGTTCGTTGGGAAAATGAGGTTGGATGACGAACGCTCGTTATGGACGAGCGTTCGTTGGAAAAATGAGCGTTGGATGACGAACGCTCGTTATGGACGAGCGTTCGTTGGGATGATGAGGCTGGATGACGATCGTTCGAAAAAAACCAAAGGTTCCTGGACGTACGCTCAATTTTGGGCCTGGCCCAATTGAATGGTTTCTAACCTAGAATTTCTTAGGGGTTCTACCTTCCCACTCTCATTCCTCACCCACTCAGATCCAACACCCTCCCGTAAGCTCCCTCTCTTATCTCACACACTCTCCAGAGACCCAAGTTTCTTTCTCTCTGACCAGGAAAACCCTAAATCTGGGAGGCACGCTGCCGCCACCTCGGCTGGAACCAGCCACCGCCACCTCTGCCAAGACCACGACTTGGCCTCTCCGGTGACAACCTGAACTCCTCGCTCCAAAAACGCCAACCCAGGGACGGGTTTACCTCCCCGCGCCGCATCTCCGTCTATCTCTTCGGCCACCTCCCTCACAGCCCAGGCCGCCGGAACTCAACATCGTAGCGCCATTAACAACGGCCAAGCTCTGCTTCCCCACCTCCTTCGCATATGCACTACTATGCCTTCGAACCAGCCACCGCGCCACCACCTTCTATTAGTCTCGACGTCGCCAGCGACACCACACTCCACCGGAGCTACCGCCGGTTGCGGCGTTCAACTCTCTCTTTCCCTTCTCGTGAATGACGAAAACGCACTCCCTGGGATGACTCTTCGCAGTGCTCTGTGTGAGATCTCTACTAACTCTAGGAAGATCATACGTAAAAATGGGTTGGCGAGATGATGATGGGAGCCTAGTGGAGGCTCGGAAGTGAGTGAGTTGGAGCTTTTTGGCTATGTGAGACCAGTGTGGTGGTTGTTTCTTCTTCTTGCAGAGGAAAGGAATTATAGGTTGTGTATGAATTTCTGCTTAATGGTTCAATTTTGTTGTTGGTTGGGGGGTGAACAGAGGCATTAAAGAATGTTGAAATTGGGAGAACTCGTGATGCTCAAGTATTTTGAAACGGATTGACACCAAAGGGATTTTCAGAGCTCCAATGTGCAGGGGTTCTTAGAGAAAGGTGATGAAAATTTTCAGTAAGAATGTAGAATAGAGAAAGGGGAAGACTCCTATCACGATACATATTCAAGCAAGGCGACTTCAAGCATAAAAAATGAAGCATAATGCAGCAAACTTACATGATTACATCCACACGAGTGAGTGCTTACCTCTTGTAGCTCTGCTTGCCTTTTCTCTTCGTCTCCGATGATCTCTCACCTTTGTAGCTGGCGTTTTTCGTTCTCTGCCGGTGCAAAAAATGGTCAAAAATCCCTCAGCGATGGATGATCCAAGATAATCAACAGAGCTATCAAAACCTCCTTTTCCTCTTTCCCAAAATCTTGGAAATCTCCCCCTAACCACCTGGTCTCCTCTCCTCTCTCCTTCCAAAAATCTTCGAAAAATATTCCCTTAACCACCTTGTCCCCCTCATTCCAGACACGTCCCCCATATCCCCTTTTCCACGTTTTCTATTTTTTATTTTTTTTATCTCAATTTTATTTTATTTTTCAATCAACTATTTTTAATATTATTTTTCAATTTTTTTAATTAATAATTTTTTTTAATTATTTTGATTAATTAACTCTATTAAAACACATTGAAAATAAGAACTAAAATAGAAATTGAATTAAAAGCATAAAAATAGAATAAAACAAAAAGGTAAAATAAAATAAAAGGAAAATAATAAATAACCAATAGAATTTTTACAACCCGGACAAAATTGAGTGTTGACAGCTAGGCTGATGCGGACGATCGCACGAGCACTCATACCCTCGTTTAATATTACGTAAATAAGAGAGAAAAGTATTGAACACTAGGACGATGTGAACGATCACACGAGTGTTCAACCTTTAAACGTATTTTTGAAATTTTATTTAAGAAAAGAAGAAAAAGGTTTTTAGCACAAGGACGACGCGAGCGGTCACACGTGCGCTTAAACCTTTAAATATTTTTGTAATAATTTTTTATAAGAAAGAAGAAGAGGTTTTTAGCACAAGGACGACGCGAGCGGTCACACGTGCGCTTAAACCTTTAAATATTTTTGTAATAATTTTTATAAGAAAGAACAAGAGGTTTTTAGCACAAGGACGACGCGAGCGGTCACACGTGCGCTTAAACCTTTAAAATATTTTTTTGCAAATTCTTTTATTTAAAATATTGTATTACTACATATATATTTAAGGATAAATAGATGTTTAAAATAAATAAATAGAACAAAATAAGATAAGAGAAAAAGATAAATAAATAAATAAAAATAAAAATAAAATAAATAAACAAAAGAATTGAAAATGGCTGAACGGACGTTAAGAATAACGAACGTTCATAGGGGGATATAACGGACGGACGTTTAAAAATGTGAGATGAATGACGAGCGTTCGTCGAGAGATAACGAACGGACGTTGGGAACGAAGGCTGAATGACGAACGCTCATTGAAGACATGACGTTGAGAAATTGAGACTGAGAGACGAGCATTCGTTGGGGAGATGATTAACGGACGTTTAGTCAGGAAGCTAAATGACGAACGCTCGTTGAACGGACGATGAGAAATTGAGGCTGAGAGACGATCGTTCATTGGGGAGATGATTAACGGACGTTTAGTCAGGAAGCTAAATGACGAACGCTCGTTATTGAACGGACGTTGATAAATTGAGGCTGAGAGACGAGCGTTCATTGGGGAGATGATTAACGGACGTTTAGTCAGGAAGCTAAATAACGAACGCTCGTTATTGAACGGACGTTTGAACAGTGACTTAATGACGAACGTTCGTTATTGAAATAACGAACGGACGTTCAAAAATGGAAGCTTAAGGACGAATGTTCATTATTGAAATGACGAACGGACGTTCAAAAATGTAAGCTTAATGACGAACAATCATTATTGACACGACGAACGGACGTTCAAAAATGTAAGCTAAAGGACGAACGTTCGTTATTGACACGACGAACGGACGTTCAAAAATGTAAGCTTAAGGACGAACGTTCGTTATTGACACGACGAACGGACGTTCAAAATGTAAGCTAAAGGACGAACGTTCGTTATTGACACGACGAACGGACGTTCAGAAATGTAAGCTTAAGGACGAACGTTCGTTATTGACACGACGAACGGACGTTCAGAAATGTAAGCTTAAGGACGAACGTTCATTATTGAAATGACGAACGGACGTTCAAAAATGTTAGCTTAAGGATGAACGTTCGTTAATGAACGAACGTTTAAACAGTGTAGCCTAATGACGAACGTTCGTTATCGGAAATGACGAACGGACGTTCGTTGTGGAGATGGCTAACAAATAGTCCGTCCAAGAAATGTCCGAACGGACGTTTGAATACGAGACTAAATAACGAGCGTTCCAAAAAGGCCTAAGGTTCCCGGACGTGCGTTCATTTCTAGGCTTGGCCCACATGGTTAATTTCTAACCTAGAATTCCCCAGGGGTTCCGCCTTCCCATTCTCATTCACTCCTTCACACCGGCTCGTGCCCTCTCCAGAGATCCAAGATCTCCTACTCAGCACCACGACTCACCGCCATCTCCGCCAGAGCCGGCCACCGTTGCTTCAACCAGAACACGTCTTGGGCTCGCCGGCGACGACTCGCGCTCCCATAACCACCGCCAGCCACGACACCACCGTCTCCATTCTTCTCTCTTCGAAAACCAACAATTCTCATGTAGAGTTTTCCTCCGCCTTCATCTCTGATCCGCTCGCGTCATCATCATCCATCAACATCAACTTCATCATTGCTACAACCTTCACGACGAACCCGACCACTGCCATGATAATGTCCCCTTTGTGCCTATCCTCGTCTACCTCCCTGGTCATCTCCACAGCCACCAGATTCCTTCTCAACAGCCCAGGCTGCCGGGACTCAACGCAGTCACGCCACTAACCTCACCGGTGCCATCAACGCCCCTCTTATTCTTCTCCATTCGAGGATTTTCTTGAATGCCGAATGCCCCCCGCAACACCACTTTTCCTTCTCTGCCTCCCCTAATTTCTTACTGTTTATTGATTGGTTTAATTGATTGATTCTCGTTAACTTGGTATTGGAAGAGATGAGTGTGTTGTGTGCATATGAGCGTGAAGGGGATAATTGATTCTGTGATAATGGTATATGGGCTGGCGAGAATGGGGTGAATGGAGTTTAAGCAGTAAGCATACATGATGAATTTGGATGCACAAGTGAACAGAAACTTACCTGCTGCTATGGTTGCTGCTATCACTCTGTATCCAGTGACCTCCCCTAGCCTTTCGTTTTCTCTGCCGGTGCCAATGATGAATATGGATGATGATTCCCCCAAATGATGATCCCCGTGTGTGTCCTCTTTCTCCCTTTTTCTCTCCCTGATCCAACAAAATCCTCTCCCCCAAAATCTTGGAAAATATTCTCCTGTAACCACCTTGTCCCCCCACTCCAGACACGCATCCCATACCTCCTCTCCCTCTTTTCCACGTTTTTTATTTCCTTTTTTTTTTAATTTTTATTTTATTTTTAAATTTTATTTTTTTTAATTTTATTTTTCAATTTTTCAATTATTTTGATTAATTAACTCTATTAAAACAAAATGAATATAAGAAATAAAATAAAAATTGAATTAAAAGCAAAGATCTAAATACATTAACATAGAATAAAACAAAAGCTAAAATAAAATAAAAGGAAAATAATAAAAACCCAATAAAAAGAATCTTTTACAACCCGGACAAAATTGAGTGTTGACAACATATATATATATATATATAACATATATAATTGTCTATATTTTAGTTCTTACCTATCATTCTTTATTTATGGTTAAAAAGCAAAAATTAAAAACAATATATTAATGGGACTTTGAAATTCAGTTAACAACATAATAAATTATATTAAAATATTAACTTATACCAAATTTTGTTTAACATATATTTAAATTTTTTTTAATTAAAATTTAATAAATATTTCAATTAGTATAATTTTCTATTCTATAATTTTTTAGTTAACATAAATATAAATTTATTTTATTTGAATCAATTTTAACTTAATAAAACTTTAAATAAATTTATTAAATACTTTGAATTAGTTTACTCTAATATTTTTATATAACTTAATATATGTTAATATTTTAATATTTTAAAATATAATTTATTAAATTAAAACTAGTAAAATAGATTTATAAAATTTAAAAAAAAACAAATAATAAAATGAGTATCGTGTTTTAAAATTCGGATAAACTAATTTCGAAATTTGGAAGAAATGAATTTTGAACTTTGAAATCCTGGATAAATGAATATTGGATTTTGAAATTTGATAACTGTAACATCCCAAAATACAGTAATTACCATAAATCAGAATTAATTACAATTAATAGTTAATAATGCAGTCTTTTCATTAATAAAAACGAAAGCAGAAGCCGAACGGCTTAAGTACATAATTACAATAGATAAGGACGAACGGTTTTACAAAAAGGAAAGTAATCGAACGTCCAATTCAGAAGCGAACGTCTAAACTAAAAATGAAAGACGGACGTCCTACTGCTCCGCTTTCACTTCCACTTCTACTAAGTTTTCTTCTTGGATCACCTCCTCTAAGGTAGCCTCGCCTTCTGCTCACATCCACACGGATGATCATTGCAAGACAGGACGAACGTACATAGACAAATGGACAACACAAGGAAAAACGAAAGGGTAAGCTTATATAATTTAATTCATACAATCGCCACATACATTCAACATTACAATTCACACAAACAGCATGTAACTTAACATAAGATAACATAGAAATTTATATATATATACTAGACCGACCGTCCGGACTGTATGAATCTGTGTAGTTACAAGCGTCCTTGCACCCGAGTGATGTAGTAACTGATACACTCTCACAGCTGCCACTCGAGGTTAGTCCGTTCTTACGTCGCCCATGTTAACTTATGGACTAAGGACCTCCTGCCGTTCCCACACATGACTACCCTCCTCTACATGAAGATGAGTATCACGGAACATCAGGATGGACAGCGAGTCTTAACTTATCCACAGTCATACTTTACCAAATTTAATATTCAATATATATGAGACGTTCCTCCCTGGAACGCTCGTCCAAAATCCAATATCATAATATCGATCCATATAGTGTTCACACTTTAAGTTATCATCATTCATTATCATTTACATCTTTAGATTGAAATGCATAAAATGACGAACGTTCGGTCCTCTGAAGAATTAGGACGAACGTCCAGATAAAGATACTGGATACACAGGGAAATATATAACGAACGTAATTTTCTGTTTGGTCAGTTAAATGAACTGACTCTATTGGAAGTATACTGGTACTTAGAAAAATTTCATGATAAAGACTTGGACCAGATCTAATGTAAGAGGGAGGTCAAGAATACTTAGAATTTTCTTTGTGAAATTATGTATATGGAAGACCGATGTCAGTATTTGAACAAACGTAAGGAAATGAATATTTTAATACTTGAACGAACGTTATTTTATCAAATGGTTATTCAACATTACGAGCGCTTGATATGAGACCGAGCACCGCTTATGACGAACGCTAGGTAGATGACCGAGCACCAATTATGACGAACGCTTGGTATAAGACCGAGCGCTATTTAGGACGAATGCTTGGTATAAGACCGAGCGCTACTTATTTTAATATTATTTAAATTAAGGTACACGACCTCTATATGCTGAGCCGAACGCTCAAACATAGTAATTTGACTGGGGACGCTCGTTCCAGATCAGAATTCTTTCCGAATGAAAGAATTCCATTCTAAGTCAAATTCCAGGGAAACCGAACGGTATAAGACCGTACGATGACGAGCGTACTTTATCATAGAGAGAATCCTTATATCCAGATTTATTTCAACTATATTAACTCACATTTCTCATACGATTCATAATCTTATACTTTCACATACACCATTAATTCGCATACTTTATAGAATTCGTCATATTTAACAAATCAAACCATACCAAAATCATGCAACTCTAAATCCATGCGTATCAAAATCAACATGCAGTTAAACTCACAGAAATCATATTCAACACAATAGTGATCATTCATGACAAACAAATCAGCATACAGTTCATGCATCCAGTTCATCTCATGCTTTCATACAATCATACAAGTATAAATTAAATTAATAAGCTTCCCTTACCCGGATCAGTATGTGAAACGTCCTAAAGCAAGGGTATGGTGCGTCCTCTAACAGCGTTCTACTCCAAGGTTCACTTACTAACTTTCACTTAATCTATACACCAAAAATCAAAAATAACTCAGATTTCACCCATGCATGAACCCAGAACCTGGTTTCGCATGAAACCTAATGGACGAACGACTGGAGGAGTGGACTTACCAGCTTAGATCCTAATTCTGTTCGGTCCAGAATAACGCCCACGTCTCAGAGAACGTTCCTATGGTTCTGAAATGTGATCGGAGAAGGAGCGTGAGAATTACAGTAGAGAGAAGTTGGGAGTTCTAGAGAGAAGGTGGAGAAAATGAAGGGTTGAGTTCAGAGGTAGAAGATGAGTGCGTGCAGGTGAGAGAGAGTTTTTCGAAAAATCCATTTTTGTTCAATCCACGTTTGTTTGGACGAACGTCTCCCAAGCCGACACCTGCACACCCACTTCTGAATTGGAAGCTTCTCTCGTGACACGTGGCGTGCGTGCATGCGGTGCAAAGTGCGTTTTTAATGTTTCTGAACCATGGACGTGGGTGCATTAACTTGATGTGACAGAGATTATCATTGCTAATTATCTAGGGCCTCACAATAACTACATTAATCCAATCTCAAAATCGGATAACTTCCTTGGATTTTGAAATTCATTGGGTTTCAAAAATTCGATGACTTTTTGTAAATAATTTTCTAAATCAAATTCCACGAGTTTCTTAATATCAAAATTTGAATAATTTAAAATAATAAAAATAAATATATCAAGTAAAAGAAATATAAAATTTAAAATATTAAAAAATAAAAATGTTTACACATAGAAGATGAGATTAAATCAAGAAAAAGATGAAGATGAATGGAGCAAAACGAGAGTGTTGCTGTGATGGATCTCACCAAGCACCATCAGAGAGATCAAAAGAAGAAGGAGAATGATGAAGCATGAAGAGAAGACTTGGGGAGGCATGGGAGTAAATATACAGCTCACAGTTTGGTAAACAAATGCTTGTCTAATTTTCTTTTATATATATATATATATATATATATATATATATATATATATATATATATATATATATATATATATTACAAAAGGGTAAAAATGTCAACTTGAAGATGTAGGGAGAAAACTTTTTTAAATTTTTAAATTATTTTTTGCCATAAGATTTTTAAGCTTTGTTTAAGGGTTTTTTAAATGACTTTTATATATGGGACATCAAATGCATATAGTTATATGCATTTGCATTTGATTTTTGGATTGAAACTCTGATTTTTATCAGAGATTAACATTATAATAAATTTTGACTAGACTTATCAATTTGTTAGATTTTGACATTTTCATCCTTATTTTATTTTGTATTTTTTTTAATTTATTTTTGTTGTGTCTCTTATAATTCAAATTCAGAAATAATCATATTTTTTTTCTTAACAACATTATATGTAGACCAATGTTTTGGTTTAAAATATTTTTTGTCATATTAAAAATAAAACAATTTTTTTTAATGTTTGTGTTATGTTCTTTGTGATAAGATTATAACCCATAAATTTAGTAGAGTTAATGACTTGAAAGTCTATAATTAAACTATGACTTGAAAGTCTATAATTAAACTTAATCAAATCTTTCGTTCTTATAATTATGAAAATAATGATAAAGTTCTTTTTCTTTCTCAACCCCAAAGTCCAAGACTCTCATCTTTTCCAATCTTCTCTCTTCATGATCCTCTTCCACACATGACACCAACCTTCATTCCCTTCACTGTTTTTCATCCAAAATTGTGCCCTCTGTTTGTCTTTCTTCCTCATCTTCTCTTTCTATCACAAAAATAAACAACCTATTTTTGAAGAAACTCTCTCTAAGCTATCCTTCTCTTCTTTATACTCCTTCAAAGTATCACACTTCACTCCTTGAATGAAACCGCATGACACCCATCCCTCACCAACACTCATTCTCATTTTCATAGTCCAAGTCTTTCTCTTCCAACAATGGAAGACAACTCTTACTCCCATCCTACCCACACTCTTGGTTAAAGAGTATAGATAAGTGTCCTTTCAAGGTGTTTAACTCATACAAGGTAAAAAGGATGCAAAATGATACACAATACAACACGGTTTAAGTGTACCCATGATATTTTCCATAAACATGCATCATTCCAAGGTGCCCAAAACATATATACCCATTACACAACAAAACTTTCAAAAATATAAGCACCCATCGTATACCCCTTTACAACACACCATTTTGAAATCCACATGTATACCCCAAAGTAAACCCAATACAATAGCAAAATGAGAATTAACATATGACCACCCCTCTACCCAATCCATACGTAAAAGATATTATACCAAGGTCATGAATGCATCATCACTAAAAAAAATAATCACCTTCTACCCATCATACACTATATTATATTCCCAAGTTAAACCCCTTACCTCAATTTCAAGCTAGCTTCCAAAGGCTCTTAGGTTTCCTTTCCTCACTAGACAACAAGCTTCCACTCCTCTTGGTCTCCTACAAGTGATGTCCAAAAACTCCAAGGCTAGGGTGGCTCTTCCTTTCTCTCCCAACTTGGTTGCTCTCCAAAATCTCTTTTCCACTCTCCAAGCTTTAACCTCCCCCAAGGTCATTTTCAAGCCTCCTAAGTTTAGAAAACATGTAGAAAAAAAGAAATGCCCCAATGAGAATAAAAGCTCCCTCTTGGAATCAATTAATGGAAGCACTTCCACGCTCTTGAACTTGAGACCAAGCACACACACCCTCCCATGCGCACTCACATCACCCACTAGACCAGGCTCCATCCGCTAATATAATAGCGCAAACAATTATACTTAAATACTCTTTCAACCTTTTTCGAAATTTACTATGAAACCAATATTAATTTAATTTTCTTCCCTTCCTTAAATATTCCTCAATATTATTTTTCATCACAATTTATTATATAATACCACAAAATAAAATATTGAAGGTAAGAAATCATTTTATTTATACGGGTCTTACACAAAGGCCTAGACTGACTATCCAGATATTGTATGGAATGTTGAGTTACAGAGGTTCCTGCACTTGTGGTGGCCTCTACTGCTTTGTAGAGCCCTTGCCAATGGGTTTCACTCTACCACACACAAGGTTAGTCCTCAAACACCCTTTTGCTAAATGCAGAAAGTGATAATGCTAATTCTTACCAATATCTAAGCATCATTTTAGTAGCAAAATCAACTCCTTTCTAACTTGTAACTTGCTTAATCCTCTTCTTTTGTGTTGTTTTCTAAATAAATGTGTTTTGGGCTACATTGATGTAACTTCATCACTAATCCCATTATTTTGTAGCTAAAACTATGGTTGGAAGAATCTCCAACAATGTAGAGAACTGAATCAGCCACAAAAGCAAGCAAATCTGTAAAAAAACCAGAAAAAGAAGTAGTGCTGCTGAACCTAGCTGGGGGCCCCCTGGCTCAAGGGGGCTGGAGCGCCACTGCATCATGATTGTCGCGTGCTGGGGCGCCCCCCATACAGGGGGCTGGAGCGCCATTTTTTGCTGACATGGCAGATTTGTGTATTTAACTCAGAAATGCAAAGAGCTTTGGGTCTTTAGTTCTTTAAAGGCGCGATTTCACTGTTGAAGCTCATGGAGGCCGTGAGGAGCTTGTGGGAACATCTCCTTATCTTCCATTAGGTCTCCTTCTTCTTCCATCTTCCATTTTGTAAGCTTTATGGTTCTCCATGGAAGTGGAGAACCAGATTCATCTTGTTAGGGATTGTTCTAGCCTATGAATTCTTGTGTAATGGATGATTGATTTGATTATATATATGTCTTTTCTATCAATTGCTAGTATTATTGTTTCCAATCTTAAAGCTTACATGTAATAGGAATGTTCATGACTTGAATTTGGGGTTTCATGGATTATGGGGACATAAGATGGAACCTTGAACTGAAACAAGAGTCCTTGTGGTCATTGATTCTAGGAATGGAAGATGATTCACATGTTGTCTTAAGATCCTAGCTCTTTAATGCGGGTTTGCTTGTTAGATTTTCCAAGGGATTGGAGTTTAATAGGGAAAACCTAGGCTCTTCCACCTAAGGGATTAGGGCTAGAATGTTCTTGTGGATTGACTTTTGTAAATTGATGGAGAGGAGATGAAATTGGGTAAGCACAAGAGTGAAATAGGTGAAAACTAATCTTAGCAATGTCATTTCATATAATTTCTAGTGTTGTCCATATATAAGTACCTTTAATGACCAAAGTCCAACCATTGTATATTTGTGAATTTATCTCTTTGCACATGCTTGTAAATGAATGTTGTTCTATTGAGTCTAGATGAGTTGTTAATCGCATAATTCTCTAGTATTACGAGTCTCTTGGGAAAACGATACCTGGTCTTACCATGGTTTATTACTTGAAACGATTCGGTGCACTTGCCGAAATCACTCAACAGAAAGGCCCCTCAGGCTCAAACCTCCTGCTATTCTCATGACATGACTCGTCATTCTCTACTTGAACATGCATTATCATTAGAATGTCAAGATAAAACTCAGCTTAACTTCGACCATTCATAATATCAATACTTGAAACCATATCGAAGGAGTTCCTCCGTGGAACTCATGCTACCAACTGTGAAACCATTTGAAACCATACTTATATTCATATACTTCCACATTGAATTCCCACATATAACATCATTGATCATATACATAACATTGTTTTCAATTCATATTACAAATCAATTCATACTCCACAACAAGTAGTAGAAACCAATCATTCAAACACTCACATACATTGCACACACTTTAAGAAAATATGTAAAAACTTAGTTAAAAATCTGATATTTTATCTCAGCCACCATTTATGCTCGCTAAGCTAAAAGTGTTTGCTAGCCCATTCGCTCAACCACCAATACTCGTTGTGCGAAAACAGAAACAATAGGCTCTGCTCACTCACCTCTCGCTCAGCTAAAAGTGTTCTGCTCGCTCAGTGGACACATACTTGCTCAATGAGACTGCATAATTCTGCAACACCAAAACTGCAGAATTTGCATTCCTCAACCACTCATGATCTATCCTATGTATCTTTTCCAACTTCTAACACTCCTAGATTGTATTCTAAACTAAAATTGACCTAACCAAACGCATATAAACCAACCTAAACTCGTTTCAAACTAATTAACCACAAGATTTCAATCTAAAATTAACCAAAACCTCACTTTATAGACTCAAATTGAATTATACCAGTTATAGTTTATTTTAAACAACTTAGGGACTCCAACAAGTCCCAGATGACTTATTAACACCCTCTAAAATGACCATTTATACACAAAACCTAAAATTCAAAATCTCACTAGTTCAAACCCCAAAAATACACTTAATCAACTTTGTAAAACTACTCCAAAATGACTATTACTCCAAACTAACACACCTATCAACTAATTCTGATCCCGACAAGTTACAAATGACCAAATTAACTGTCCTGAATCACAAATTCTCACTTTATACTAGTATTTCAGAAAATCACATCTCAAACCTCCATTTTAGACCAAATTGACTAATAACTCTACTCCCACCTTACTCTTAACATTTCAACCGAATTTAACACCAACACAATCATACTAACTACAATCACAAAGTTACTTTAATTTCACACAAAACTCACACAAAGTATAAAGCATCATACCATTCATTATTCTTAGTCAAACACAATTAACATTAAAAAAATCATTTTAGACATATCCAACATTATATAATAACATACATATCAATAATCACAATTTCACACATTATTATCAAATTTTAAGACAAACAATAGCTTTCCTTGCCTCTCAAAAAAACTACCCAACTCTAAGAACGCTTCGTTGATTACTTGAATCGCAAGGAATACCTAGACGAATCTACGAAACACCAAATTGGAAACACAGAGAGTCCTTCAAACTCTATATCAACAAAAAACAAAGGAAGAAAACCAATTGATACATGCAAAACAATTTCTAGGAAGATGATACGTTTTAAAATAATAAAACTCGTTTATAACAAGATTATTTATAAATAAACTATTTAATATTAAAATAATCGAGTTTCACTGTTTTTAAACTACTATCACTTTTAAAATATATATTTTTTTAGTTTTACAATATAGGTGACAAGACTTATAATTACGTGACATCTTTATTTTTATCTTATTTTATAATATATTTTTTTATTTATTTTGTTATATATATTAAAATTTTAAATTAAAAAATGGAAGTATTTTTTTTCTGTAAAATATCGTATCACAACTAATTCACATCATTTATGAAATTAGTAAGCTTCACCCGTCATTTTATTTTCAAGTCACATCCTTAGTGACATAACCTCTCACATAAACTTTGATATAATTCATTTTTTCCATCTCATTATACAATCAAATTATACTTTATAAATAAATTTAAAACTGATATGATAACACTATTAAATTTTTCGAAAGGACTTAGGTCTTGATCTTTTGATTTTACTTAGTAACCATAAAACCCTTAAAAAAGAAAAGTCTTTAAATTTTCTTATTTCAACACTTTCCAATATTTTTTTTTATAAAAAGATCTTAATGACTTTTTTTCTTGAAGAATCGTCCTATATAAGTTTCTCGGTGTGTCATACTATCTAGAGATATTTTTCAATCAAGTATATTGATACATATTCGATGGACTCTTTTCAATGACGTATTCTTGTTGACCTCTTCAAGAAATATTGCATACTAATTATTAATTAGGGTAAATAATTGAATAATACCATGGAATAATTCAGATAAATTTACTTTGATGAATTAAATGTAAATTTTTGTTAAATGAAATTTATTTATATAGATATATGGGGTGGATGATTATTGAAGGGCTGAGTGTGAAGCTATGTCCCCACAGAGGATGATGCTGTTGTCAACGATCCTAATCCTCTTCTATGGAGATCTGAAGTCAAGCAGCACAGGATCTCCAGATATCCACGATGTTCTCCCTGAGTACGGTTTTCCAAAGGGTCTTCTTCCGAACAACGTGATCTCCTACACCCTCTCCTCCGACGCCTCCTTCATCCTCCACTTAGAT
This sequence comes from Vigna umbellata, assembly GCF_029865625.1. Lineage (NCBI taxonomy): Eukaryota > Viridiplantae > Streptophyta > Magnoliopsida > Fabales > Fabaceae > Vigna > Vigna umbellata. The sequence goes on along the minus strand of NC_142165.1, from coordinate 51,045,524 downwards.
GCTCCCTGCTATGTCTACTGGGAGAACCAGTTGGTCTACTACAACACCCTAATCAAGGGCACCCTCACCTACGGTTCCGTCTCCCACGTCTCAGGGATTCAGGCTCAGAAACTCTTCCTCTGGCTCCCCGTCACCGGAATCAAGCTCCACCAGGATTCCGGCACGCTTCAGTTTTTCGTCGGAGCTTTTTCGCAGGAATTCCCCGTCACCGACTTCCAAGATGTACCTGGGTGCGCCCGTACAGGATCGCTGCTCAATCCAAATCTTTTCCTTCCTCTGTAACCCTCCTCTTCCTTCTTCCTTCTCTCCTCCGTCTTCTTCAAATTAAAAACTTTATTTTACCAACTGAAATAATATTCATTAAAATCTGTATGCATTTGGAGTGAAATTTCATCATCATTAAATTTGTCTCTTCATAGCATCTATATAAAGTACAGTGTAAAAGTTCTTCTTCACTCTATTATTCCAAAGCACGGATGATGTGATTTTATTGTTTTGATGCTGTTTCTTAGTTTGTTTTTAATTAATTTTGATGTTTTAAAATATATTAAAAAAATTATATACAAATATCAGTATATATTAAAAGTTTAGGAGAGATTAGCACAAAAGTTTCAACTGAAAATTCAGATTCTTTTTTTGACATTTTGACATTCTAAGATTAATTTTTCGATAAATATCTAAAAAGACCCCAAAAACAATACATTTAACAATTAGTCGAAACTAGTTTTTAATAAGTTAAAATAAAATTTTTAAAAATATAATGTATAAATTAATTTAAATATACTTAATTTTAACATGCAGAAAAAATAATAAATTTTTCTTCTTATTTTTCTCATTTAGAAATGTTTACAATGAAGTTTATGCAATTATAGTAATATCTAATAGCTGCTAAAAGATTATAATCCGACGACTAAGGGTGCGATTGGATCAATTTATCCACAAAGATCTATAAACATAAAATAAAAAAATAATTTTTTCTATAACTACAGATTAGTTTTTGTGTAGTTAATTTTAAGTCATGGAAACAAGTTATAAGTTTTTAGAGAGAAATTTATCCAAATATATCAAAATGAATAAATTATTATTATTTATTATTATTAAATACAATATTTTGTAAACTTTACATGTAAAATAATTATAAAAAACAAGTCGTGAATTTTTTAAAATTTTATAAATGCTTATCTACAACTTAATATATTAGAACATATTTGCTTAATGTAAAACATTAATTTTTTTACTAATATAAATCAAACTACATAATTTAAATGCAAGTCACACTTTAAGTATGAGTTTGATATAAAAATGATGAGGACATCTCTTAAGTTTTTAACTAGTACTCTAAAGAACATAAAAGTTGATTTCAGTAAGATGAATGCATTTTGTGAGATTAAAAAGAAAAAAACTTTGTATATCTAAGGCTGTGTTCGTTTGAAGCGATTTAACTGTTCACACAGTTTTGCGAGCGAGGAATTAAGCTCGTTCTGCGTTCGGTTGAAGTGAAATGCGCAGATGGATTTGCGGTGAAATGCGAGATGGTTGCACTGTTCAGTCACCCGCGGTTGTGATGAGATTTGCGCGGATTGTGAGTGAAATGTCGTCTGTGCCCTCCAATTTAAGCAACGACGAGGTGGCGTAATCGGTTACAGCAGAGTAACTGGTTAGAGAAAAATGACAAGTTTTGACTGACAGACGTAACCGGTTACGCAAACGCGTAACTGGTTATGTACACAAAACGCGTAACCGGTTACGAAAACACGTAACCGGTTACACTCTCTTCCTAAACATAACTTTCTTATATATTATAAAAAACACGTAACTTCCTTAATATTTTCAATCCATGTCCCAATTTACATCAATATCCTAACATATTACTTTTCCTAGTATTTTGATTGTTATTATTATTATTATTTTGTTATTATTATTACTATAATTTATTATTATTATTATTACTTTATTATCATTATAAATATTATTATTTACCAATTGTAACAACAATTTTGTATTGTATTTATTTTTTATGAGATCATATATTTACATTTTACTCTAATATTTATATATATTCCATTTTAATATAATATACAACTCAAAAGTTTAATTGTGAATTTTAATTATAACAATATCGTTTCACTATAAATTATTAATCTCATAATTATTATTTTTATTATTAGTAATGTTATTATTATTATTATTATTATTATAATTAGTATAATTATTATTAATAAAGACATTTTTAGTTATATTTTCTTTAATGCGTAACCGGTTACGCGTTTGCGTAACCCGTTACAACGTTATACATTTTTCCAAAGCAAAGTCATTTCCTTTTCCAAACTAATACCTCTTTATTTTATTTTTCAGTTTTTTTTATAATTATTTTAATATTATAATTTAAAAAGATCTACATCTTAATAAAATTAGGTATATTATATTATCTAATTTATTAAAAATAAGTTTGATTATTTAGTTTTTATAATTTTTAAATATTAATTTTATAAATTATTCATAATTTTTTTCTTTATAAACATTTTTACAATTAAATATAACATTACAAAATAACATTTTATAATACTTTTATAAGTAAGGGCAATTTCGTAATATATATTTTCTACCAATTAAACTAATTTTTAAAATCTATCACATCAATCAAATCCTACACTAATTCTCACAAACTTTCCTTCTAAATCCACTCTCAATTAACCTCAAATCCACTCAAAAAAACAACAAAAAAATTACCCTCAAATCCACTCAAATCCACTCAAATCATCTCCCCCAAATCATCTCCCTCAAATACCTTCAAAAGAACACACCCTAAAGGATCTTTAAAAGAGTAACTCAAAAGAAACACATGAAGATGAATGGAAGAAACATTTTGAGACTATAAAAAGTTTAGAAGTTATGAATGGTCATTTTTCTTTATGTTGTGCAAATATGGTATTGAAAAAGCACAATTTATAAAGAATCAAACACTACTTAAACAAAGGATTTCACCACTGACAGTCGCATCAACAAGAGCAGCAATGAAGGTTCATAAAGGAAGAAGCTATTGATGAGCAGACAAATAGCTTTGGAGAAGGAGAAAGAAGACATCAAAATGGCTGATGCATTCATCAACAACTTCCACAAACAGTTGACGATTTAGAGAGAAAATAAACATGATTTGAGCATAATGAAATTGCTATAGTGGCTAAATAATAGTATGTTTGTTACTATAATTGGTGTAGCAATCTTAGTATACAATGATATTACAGAAGGCCCTCATAAGGGAGAATACAATTGCAAAACAAATAATTCTGTATCCAATCAAATTTCATTGCTAACTTCTATACTAATGAATCAACCCTTTATTCTATACCTCTTCAACCAATCTTCTATTCTGACATTATCCCAAGACTAAACGCTGCTGCAAGGGATGGTATACTCTGTTCATATCTGAAAAAATTGCTTGGATCTACCTTTGTCTTTACCTCTACCAATCTATCAAAGTTTTTTTTGAAATACTTCTCACCCCAAACTCTAGCCTCTTCATAAGTAGCATTTCCAGGTCCATTAACCCCTATATCAACATCTCTATAGTTCAGATATGAACTTCTGGGTGACTTTGACACATAAGGCGTCATATAATCATAGAGCCTCCGAATCAGATCCAAATATCTGTTCCCAACATCTTCACCCTCCTCTTTCCAATTCACGGAGTACTGAATTTTGTATAAGTTACCAGCCCTGTGTGGAAACGGTACTTCCATCTCAGAAATCTCACCCATTCTTCCACCATAGGGGTTCAGTGTGAGAACAGGTTTTTCTAGCTCCATCATTTTACTCCATACACCTTCAAACCCAGTTTTGGAAATAGGTTGCTGCACATAATCTGATTTCTTCTTCAAGAATTTCTCAGGTGTATCATGCCTTTGAAGCAGAACATCAACCGAAGTTCCCACTGGAAAGTTGTCCCAAAACAACACCGAATCGATCCAACTCATTTCAATGCAGTCTTCACCAACCAAACCCAATTCAGGGAAGCTATCACTCATCACGCGAACCAAATCTTGAGCATTTCCAAGAAATAAGGCATTGAACTTGGCTCTGATTGTCTTCTGACCCTTCCTTTTGACAGCACTAAGAACCACTCTTATAAACAATCCATCATGTATGTTACCGGCAACATACTGCCATCGATGAACAACATCAGTAGCCCCTTGTTCCAATGTTTTTTGAACTCTAAAAACTGTGACAACCTCAGGGACAGGAACCAGCTTGATTTTCCACGACACAATGACCCCAAAGCTAGCACCCCCACCTCCTCTAATCCCCCAGAAAAGATCCTCCCCCATTTTCTTCCTGTCCAAGACTCTCCCTTCAGCATCCACAATCACAGCATCCAAAACATGATCCACAGAAAGACCAAATTTTCTCATCATGTTCCCATACCCTCCCCCACTGAAGTGTCCTCCAACACCAACACTGTGACACACCCCAGCCGGGAAACCATACACCTTACTCCTCTCAGCAATCGCATGATAAAGTTCACCAATCGTTGACCCGGAGTCAACCCACACAGTCTCATCCTCCAAATTGACCTCCACTGATCTCATCATGAACATGTCCATGATCGCAAACGGGGACCTTGACACGTAGGAAAGACCATCATAGTCATGGCCCCCACTTCTTATTCTGATCTGAAGTTGGAAACTTTTGCAGCAGATGATGGAGGCTTGGACGTGGGAGATGTGAGTTGGGGCAACGATGAACAATGGTTTAGGAGTAGTGGGAGAAGTGAATCTGAGGTTTCTGATGTAGGATTGCAAGATGGGAATGTACGAGGTGGTGTTAGGGAAATAGGTGACAGAGGAGATTGGATAGGAAGGGTCCGAATGAAGAGAGAGACACTGCAGAATGGCGTCTTCAACAGGATCTGAGGCCGCCATTAGAAGAAAGATTGAGAGAAAAGGTAAGATTGCAGAAACAAGCATCTTCTATAATGGAAATGTTTTCTGGTTCACCTCTCAGAGGAAAGAAGAAAATAATCTTTCAAAATCTATGTATTTTTTATTATGTGAAAAAACAATTAAAAATATTTAATCTGAAACACCATGTAATAAAATCTTCGGAATGAATTTTCTAAAATAATTTAAAATATGATTTTAGGAAGTATAAAATTGAGGAATTTCAATATAATTGCTACCTCTTGGGCAAATTGGCATTTAAGGACTTATTGATCTGAGATCATTGGTTAGTAAAACATATATTGCTTGCAATTACCAATGCTCATCCCAACATTTTTAATGTTTGGCTCAGTTCTATTTAGATACAACTGTTTATATATTATTTCCCAAAATTAAGTCTTTATTCACTCACGAAATCGTAACGGTTGCTTCAATTATTAAATTATTGTTACGTTTTGTTTACAAGTTGTTCTCTTTTCTCCTATTTTTTTTTTATCTTCTTTTAATCACAATTTTCTCTTCTTCTTATTTTTTATTTTATTTTCTCTAGTCTTACTATTAATAAAAAATATAATTATTTCTGAATTTTTAAAAGTACATTTATGTAATTATTTCCACCTAATTAATAATAAAATTTTGAAAAATAACAATTTTGAAGAATTCATTATACAAGTCAGTACATAATAATTTGGGATGGCAAGAGATATGTGAAACAAGTCCGTTATAGGTTTTCATTTTGCAATGCTCGAGAACCAGTTCCTTGTGAAATGAATTTCCTATCTGTTTTTTCGATGCTTTTTTTTATGTTTCATTTCCTGAAAGTTTAAGCTATCTATCTCGTGATTTTTATTTTTTGATATATATATATATATATATATATGGTTAAATATGTTTTTAGTCCATCAAGAAGCGATTTTAATTTTCGTCCATCTTTCAAACTTTGGTATACTTTGATTATTGTCTTTAAGGAAATTATAATTTTTCGTCCTTCAAAACTAATGGCGTTAAAAATAAACTGAGGTGGCTAACGTCTAGTCACGTGTGATGACATGTTTTCTTTCTAAGGTTTGCCACATGTTTTCTTACATTGCTTTGTGCCATGGCAGAGGAGGAAGAAACTCTTCCTGCACGTGACGAAGAAGTCCTGTCCAGATTGAACCTTCACAGCGCTATCGCCTTCTCCGAACAACCAGAATCACTAGTTGCCACCCCGCAAGTCAAGATTCTATATGCTCGTCACCACCAAAACCACAATTGCAAATTAACCTTCTTTTTTCCAAGGTTGGGTGGTCCGCGAGCAAGGAGCAACAGAGAAATTGGAGAAAAGAGAAATGGATTAGGGTTTTTTTTTCGAATTATATGACTTAGAAATAAAATCAGTGTGTTTTATAACTTCTAGTGAGAGGCTGATGATAATTTGGACAACAACTCAGGAGCTCTGTACCATAACGTCACAACACGATTAATGAGAGGGTGATGATAATGTGGACCATAAAAATTGGCAAGTCCAAAATCTGCAATCTGAAACATCCCATTTTATCAATCAAAAGGTTTGACCCATTTATATCTCGGTGAAGAATTCCCTTATCATGGCAATGTTGTAGACCTCAAAGTAATTGATGCATATAACACTTGACCTACATTAACTTTTTAAGATCATTAAGGAGAATAAAGGGTTTTAAATGTTAAAATGGCCAAAGCATCAAAGAGAATCTTTAAACCTGTGGTTCTGATAGTTTCTCTTCGGGACGAGCAATGACTCGTACCAAATCTGTTTGCATGAACTCAAAAACTAGATATATACTGTACTACATTCTTGAATTGGCTAATCCTTTAGGTTTGACTACATTGGGATGATCCAGTCTCTATGATATGGTAATTTCTCTTGCCATAAACTTTATGCTTTCGAGCTCTGATGTATTGAAGCGAACCTTCTTCAGGGTCACAATTTCTCCTGTGTCTCTATCCAGAGTTTTATAAACATTTTAATGAACAATTTAAGTGTGATTTGATTGAACTGGTGAGATCTTAACTCTTAGTGTCATGGTTTGACATCAATTTTGGGGGCATTGAAATAGACATATTAAGATAAGCTTGTCTAACAAAATGCAAATAAATTCTTAATTTTGGGTTGAAATTGTGAGTGCCAATTACTATAGTCAATTTGCAAAACATTTATCACTCTGGTCTTTTATGTCTCGGCCGCAACCATCTTCTCATATTTTGCTACCTTCTTTCTCGTGTCTTTATTTTTATCTATATCTTCCACCGGCCTAACCAAAACCTTCTTGTTAGCATTCCTATCATGCAGGCTATTAGTTATTTGAAGAGTTAGTGATTCTAATTGTTTGGAGAAAACGACGGTGTTGTGGAGGTGCAATCTGGGCAGGGATTCTTCGTCACGCAACGCAGGAAGAGTTTCTTCCTTTTCTGCCATGGAACAAAGCAATGTAAGAAAAGAAACATGTAATCAAACATGTGGCAAACTTTAGAAAGAAAACATGTCATCATACGTAACCAGACGTTAACCACCTCAACTTATTTTTAACGTCGTTAGTTTTGGAGGACGAAAAATTATAGTTTTCTTAAGGACAAGGATCAAAGTGTACCAAAGTTTGAAAGATGGACGAAAACAAATATCACTTGATAATTGAGGAACTAAAAACATATATATATATATATATATATATATATATATATATATATATATATATATATATATATATATATGTATACATATATATGTATACATATATATATGTATACATATATATGTATGTATACATATATATATATATATATATATATGTATATGTATGTACACATACATATATGTATGTACACATACATATATGTATGTACACATACATATATGTATGTATGTACACATATATGTATGTACACATATATGTATGTACACATATATGTATGTATATATATATATATATATATCATAAAATGGATAGTGAAGGCGGAACAAAACAATTTAATTTGCAACGATGGGACAGACCTAAACAAGTTAAACTGATTCGTATTTCTGTCCTAATATACATAGTTTTAATTATTGAGAAAATTAAATCAGTTTCTCATAAGTTTTAAAAAATAAGAAGACTATTAAAATTTGTACTAATACTTACATTAAATTAAAATAAATAAAAAATTAAACATATTTTTAGTTTTTAAACTTAAATACAAAATTAAATTTTTTTTTCAAATTTAAATATATTTTAGTTTTCAATGAATATAATTTTTTATAAAACGACATTAAATTTTGAAAATCATTAATATTATTAAATTTAAATAATTATATTTATTTATTTTTAAAGTTTACAAATAAAAATGTATTTGAAATAAAAACAAATTTTAATTTTATGTATAATTTTAAGATTAAAATAATGACTATATACATTTATTAATATTTTATAAACCCAGTTATCGGTTTGGGTCGGGTTGAGTGGGCTGATCCGAGTTTGTCTTTGCCCTGATTCGCTTCTCCGTCGTCTCCTCCACTCTTCTTCACGAAGTAACGAACATTGTCTCTCATCTCACAAAGACAAAGACGCGCACGAGCACGTACGGAGAACTCTTCCTCTCGTCTCTCTCAGAGTCTTCTACTCGAACACTCTATCTCTGCTGCGACTTCAGTGTTCCGTTTGCTTTGCTGATTATGATTTGTGAGTGTTCGATATCTATACCGTTGCTTTTATTATAAGGATATGTGATAGTACTCTTCAATCGGAGCTTTGTATCTGCTAGATTTTCAGTTCCATGATATCTGTTTTGTGTGCAAGTGCCTTACCATACGAGGTGGAATAAAATGTTTAAATGATCTTTATCAAAATGTTTAAGTTAATTTCACCTAAGTTCTTTTTGGCTGCATTTTATTCCTTTCTTTTGAAATGCTACTCAGGGGTTGGGAAAATCTCTTTTTGTTTCTCATCACTTTTGTGCTTTTTGCTTGAACCGCATCTTGCGCATCAATCGGTAGCCCTTTCTTGAAATCTGGCTTTTCTTGGAATTGGAATGGCTATGGAAAGCCTATTTTGTTTGAATGTTCTGTTAGATTTGTGGAATTTGTGCTAGGTGTTCTAGTTTTTTTATTTTCTTTTACTATATGGTGTTGTTGTGGTTTGTCAGTTTTAGACTTAAATCAATAGGACACTATTTATGTTGTTTCTGCATTTGAGGAGTCAACATGTTAGATTGTTAGCATTGGCTTAGGAATGTTTAAAATTGAGGAAAACATATCTTTCTATATGACTATGTATGGTGTGGTTTCATGACTTGTACTTGAAGCAATATAGCTGGTTTTGTACGTTAGTTTTTTACCTGCTTTGTAAGGGATGCCAATAAGTGCTATTGAATGAGTACCTTTTAAGAACTGTGATTTTGAATCCCGAGCTCTTAAGAAGTTGAAATACATTTCCATCACAAAAAGTTAGGGTGGATGGATTTGTTCATAGTTTACTGAACCATGGAGTGTTGTTTATGACTTATGACGACTCTATGGTTAATGAGAGGTTAGCTTTATTTTTTGTCCTTGGTTGGGTGGCATTGGATTTTGATGAAAATTAAAGTTCAAACGGATACATAGTTGGTACTACTACCAATTAACCTAGTGACCTGTCCTTTTCTTCCGTTTCAGTTCATTCCTTTATAATTATCACCCCACTTCGACATAGGTCATTCCACCAAAATCTAAAAATCTTAAGAGACAGATAGGGTGTGCCTATCCAAAATTTTTTAACCAAGAATCACTTATGGCCTTCTTACCCCCACCTTATACCCATTCTAAACCTCTCTAATGTTTCACCCTCACCTTCTTCTTTCCCTTTAAACTAAGATCCTTCCACTCCAAGCCCAAGGCATCAACTCATGGGAACTTGTGCCCAAACCAGTCTCCCAAGAAAACTCCAACCCCAATCACCTTGCTTCCCTGACTGGGTCCACACTGTTAACAACAACCAAACTCTGTCTAAACACCACCGAACTAGTTTGAGTGTGAATCCATCCCCCAAACGGGGACAATAATATGGTGATCTACATGACGTGATGTTTGGTGGCAGTCAGAGGACATTCAAGGAGTGCAATGTGGGGTGTATGACGTGTGAGGCCTTCAAGGAGCTGGGCTATGAGTGTGATGTGTCCATGGATAGTGGCTCCAGTGAGAAACTCTGCTTTGTTGAAGGGGAAATAGAGGGAGGCGAAGAAGAGCTTCTTCTTTTTCCTGTGGCATGAAGTTAAGACTCAAATTTGATTGTCCTGGTATAATGTGTGAAGTATTTGTTTCCCTGATTTTGGGGATCTTGATTGGTACATTTTGTGCAACCTAAAATTTAAGATTTGATGTTCCTCCACTTAATCCTTTGACTAATTCTTACTGATTCATTTAATGGAGAGGAAACGTTCCCTCTTAATGTATGATTTATCACTTGTTTTTGTTGAAATATCAGATATAGTTGACTGACCTCTAATTAAAACTGTAAAGTGAATCAGTAATTGTATTATGGATGTCTTGTGCGCTGAGCATTATAATTTCTTCGCAGTTATGGCTTTGATTCTTTCATATCTTATGTAGGTATCAAACCATTTATATTTCATTCTCTTAAAAAAGGACAAAACGAATGGGATTGTGTAGGCTTTTAAAATCTCCGCTTCTAATCTTTCTAATTTTTTTCTTGGAACAGATGGCAGAGCTGGCAACTGAGAAACATGTTCGCTACATATTAACAGTTGAAAAGGTTTGCTTCCTGTTTATACATTCTTTCTGAAAAGAAGGAGACTGTCTTGAGTTGATTATCACAAAACATAGATGATTTGCAAACTCTTATTTTATGCTTAAAAGGTTAGATGTCTTCATTTTTCTTTTTACACATTCTTTATTATCCAGAGGAAAGATAATTTTGAATCTGTGGTAATGGAGCATCTAAGAATGAGTGGGGCATACTGGGGATTGACTGCTCTGGATCTTCTGGGAAAGCTTGATAGTGTTGATGTTGATGAGGTTACTTCATGGTTGCTGAGTTGTCAACATGAGTCAGGTTGTTAAATGTTTAATTTGTTTCCCTACTTTGTACTTGGGATTATTTTAGACATCAGCATTATAGATAATTTCTTATGAGATCGTGTTGCTGTGAAGGGGGATTTGGTGGAAATATTGGTCATGACCCGCACATCCTGTATACACTGAGTGCAGTGCAGGTGTTGGCTCTCTTTGATAAGATGGATGTTATTGACGTAGATAAGGTGACAAATTGTATCCTTACACATATTGACTGGTTTTGAAGGTCCTATAATCTGTATTCACAAATATTCTGTGATACAGAAGAAACTTTGTTCTTTTTGCAGTTTTTTAAATAGTATATTTATGTTTTCTTATCAGGAAGCTTTATCTGGTTATCGTGCTGTGCTTTTTAGAAAGATAATTGAAAAGATTTTATTGTGATTTTTAGTGGAGTTTGATGGATTAGTTACTACAATTACATCAGTGAAAAAAGTATACTGGATCTTTGTTACTTAATATCTGTCAGATATTGTCAGCCTGCAAAATGTAGATGGATCCTTTTCAGGGGATATGTGGGGTGAAGTTGATACGCGGTATTGTTCTTAAGTTCCATATTCGTTATTGAGCGTGTAAGAGCTTATTGTATTTTTAACTAAAATCCACTGAATTGTTTGTCTTAGGTTCTCATATATTGCTATTTGTTGCTTATCAATATTACATCGCTTGGACAAAGTCAATGTGGAGAAAGCTGTGAAGTACATTATAAGTTGCAAAAATATGGATGGTGGTTTTGGTTGCACCCCTGGTGGGGAATCTCATGCTGGTCAAAGTATGTAATATTATCATGATCTTTACTTAAATTATTAATTTCTCTATCACTTACTCAATGAATGTACTAATCCTACTGTTCCCTTCAACAATTATGTTCTTCACTTCTTCCTCATATGAAGGGCATAATTTGAATTGGAGTATATTTTCTGACTTTATGGATAATCTGTTTAATCCTATCCTAGGCAGCACACTAAGAGAGCTCTAAAAATTAATATTTGATTTAGAATAGTTTTCTTGTAGTTTAAATGTTGTTTAAGTTAAAACTCGTTAATTCATCCATCATCATCTGGGAATATACTCCTTGTAAAATATTTGCTTTTCATATTGTCAGTTTTCTGTTGTGTGGGAGCCCTTGCCATAACGGGGTCACTAGATCTTGTTGACAAGGACCTACTAGGTTGGTGGTTATGTGAGCGACAGGTTAAATCTGGAGGTCTGAATGGGCGTCCTGAGAAACTTCCTGATGTGAGCAAATCTTTTCAAATTTACATCTATTGCTTTATGTGATATGCTCATTTCTCTTACTAGGTTTTGGATCATCTCAGGTCTGCTACTCATGGTGGGTTCTTTCTAGCCTGACCATGATTGATAGAGTTCATTGGATCAGTAAGGAGAAGCTTATAAGGTTCATCCTAGACTGCCAGGTTAGTTATTGAATGTCTTACTGTGTTTATAAATCTGCGTATTCTTTTGTTTTATTTTTATTTTCGTGCATAAACTACTATCAGGTAAGTATTTCTTAAATAATTTGTATGTTGAAACTGGAAGGACACAGAAAATGGTGGGATTTCAGACAGGCCAGATGATGCCGTGGATATATTTCACACATTCTTCGGGGTGGCAGGTGGAGTACCTCTTATATTTTTGCTTGTTTTTTATTCCATTTGTTGTGCTAAATCTTGTCATCTGGGCTTTCCTTGCTTAATATGGGAACCACCCCACCTCTTCCTTTCTCATGCATTGAGATTACCCAATTTGGGAAAGGTATTGGCCTGTCACTTCATTCACCTTCTCTTTCCAAAGAGTGATGATGAACCATTTTTCCAATCCTTCGTTGTGAATCTCTATTGCTAGCTTCATGTTTCAGCTAAGATTAACCATACTAGTTCAAGATGCTTATTATGTTAATGTCACATTAGAAGTGGATATTTAATATGATTCTATTTTTATTTGTAATTGTTTGGAAGGCTTAAGTAGCACATATGTGTGAATTAATAGATTTTAGTTGTTACATTCTGTCTCACTTTTCCCCCTTCATAGTACTACTGTTCAGATAACCTATATCGTGTTCCAAATTCAGTGTCTAAAAAGATGGAATGTAGCTTATAGCCAGAATCCCTATTTATCCATTCCTGACGACAATGTTTTTGCTTTTAGTCATGTGTTTCTTATTCCATTCAGACTAAAAACTAGGGACATTGTTTTTTTTTCCACAGGACTTTCACTTCTTGAATATCCAGAAGTGAAACCGATAGATCCAGCTTATGCCTTACCTGTTGATGTTGTAAATCGGATTTTCTTTACGAAATAAGACTGAAGTAGTTCAGTTCGATGATATTATCCAGTAATGACTCACTCTTGGGAGTTGGATCTACCACCCTCGGCGCAAAAACAATTAATTATTTCCTAAACAAAATGTTTACATTGTTTAGCTTTGTTAATTAAATTGATGTCATACGAATAGGATTGTTCGGTGTTGTAGTCAACCATCAAAGATTTTAAATATATATATATATATATATATATATATATATATATATATATATATATATATATATATATATATATATATATATATATATTTGGATAGGCTAATGTAAGAGAATTTTAAAATTTTTGTTTAGTTTCAAAATATGTAAGAATAAAAAAAAGAACAGAGAAAAAATTAATTTCATGTTCCATAAGTTTCAATATATTATAATTGGCAATTATAAACGTCTAAACGGTTAAAGCATGTTATTGTTTTTGTATGTGTACTACATGGTGTAGACGACTGACCGAAAGCGGTCAGTCTGTTCAATAGTAAGGAACCGATCGACAGGCATTTAGTGACATTAATAGGTAATAAAGGTGAGTAATTATTACATAAAGTGTATTGCATTTGTGGCTAATCAACGAGTGATATCAGACAGATTATGCTGGATATAAAGAAATTAGCAAATGATGAGACACAAAATATATTGCATTAAATGGCATTATATGACATTCAATGGGCTGAACAATTACAAAGCCTATAAATACAGAACTAATATGGTGTAGACGACCGACCGAAAGCAGTCAGCCCGTTCAATAGGAAGGAATAAATCGGCAGGCATTTAGTGGCATTAATGGGTAATAAAGGTGAGTAATTATTACATCAAGTGTATTGCATTTGTGGCTAATCAACGAGTGATATCAGGCAAATTATGTTGGATATAAGGAAATTAGTAAATGATGAGGCACAAAATATATTGCATTAAATGGCATTCAATGGGCTGAACAATTACAAAGCCTATAAATACAAAACTAATGACCAGGTAAAGTCTGATTTTTCTAAGATATATTAAGACCTTGGAAGACACCTCATTAACTTGAGTGTCGGAGTGTTTTCTTGCAGGTCACCCCTTATTGAGCCGATCGGAGAAGGATAATTAAGCCATTAGTTACGCACTTTGGTAGAGAGGAAACGCGTGGAGCAGTGACCTCGGACCCACATTCAACGTAAACATTTGGCGCCCACCGTGAGGCCGAGGATTGTAGAAGAAAACCTACAGAAACCACAATGGCAGAGGAGCTCCAACTACAGGTACTTCAGGAGATGCAGAGACAGATGTAGGAATTAAGAGAGAAAGTAGCGGCTTTGAGAGCGGAGAGGGGTAGAGGACTAGGAGGGCATTTGATCCAACACTTGGTGAATAATGAGGCTAATGTAAGAGAATTTTAAAATTTTTGTTTAGTTTTAAAATATGTAAGAATAAAAAAGGAAAAGAGAAAAAATTAATTTCATGTTCCATATAGTTTTAATATATTATAATTGGCAATTCTAAACATTTAAAGCATGTTATTGTTTTTGTATGTGTACTATATGGTGTAGACGACTGACCGAAAGCGGTCAGCCCGTTCAATAGCAAGGAACCGATCGACAGGCATTTAGTGACATTAATGGGTAATAAAGGTGAGTAATTATTACATCAAGTGTATTGCATTTGTGGCTAATCAACGAGTGATATCAGGCAGATTATGCTCGATATAAGGAAATTAGCAAATGATGAGGCACAAAATATATTGCATTAAATGGCATTATATGACATTCAATGGGCTGAACAATTACAGAGCCTATAAATACAAAACTAATATGGTGTAGACGACCACGGTCAGCCCGTTAAATAGGAAGGAAGAGATCGGCAGGCATTTAGTGGCATTAATGGGTAATAAAGGTGAGTAATTATTACATCAAGTGTATTGCATTTGTGGCTAATCAATGAGTGATATCAGGCAAATTATGTTGGATATAAGAAAATTAGTAAATGATGGGACACAAAATATATTCCATTAAATGACATTCAATGGGTTGGACAATTACAAAGTCTATAAATACATAACTAATGACTAGGTAAGGTCTGATTATTCTGAGATATATTAAGACCTTGGAAGACACCTCACTAACTTGAGCGTCAGAGTGTTTTCTTGCAGGTCACCCCTTGTTGAGCCGATCAGAGAAGGAGAATTGAGCCATTAGTTACGCACTTTAGTAGAGAGAAAACGTGTGGAGCGATGACCTCGCACCCACATTCAACGTAAACATTTGACGTCCATCGTGGGACCGAGGATTGTAGAAGAAAACCTACAGAAACCACAATGGCAGAGCAACTCCAACTACAGGTACTTCAGGAGATGTAGAAATAGATGCAAGAATTAAGAGAGAAAGTAGCGGCTTTGAGAGCGGAGAGGGGTAAGGACCAGGAGGGCGTTAATGATACCAATGTAAGAGAATTTTAAATTTTTTGTTTAGTTTTAAAATATGTAAGAATAAAAAAAGAAAAGAGAAAAAATTAATTTCATGTTCCATATAGTTTTAATATATTATAATTGGCAATTCTAAACGTTTAAAGCATGTTATTGTTTTTGTATGTGTACTATATGGTGTAGATGACTGACCGAAAGCGGTAAGCCCGTTCAATAGCAAGGAACCGATTAACAGGCATTTAGTGACATTAATGGGTAATAAAAGTGAGTAACTATTAAATCAAGTATATTGCATTTGTGGCTAATCAACAAGTCATATCAGGCAATGCTGGATATAAGGAAATCAGCAAATGATGAGGCACAAAATATATTGCATTAAATGACATTATATGACATTCAATGCGATGACCTCGGACCTACATTCAACGTAAACAATATGCAAAAATAAGATCCCTATGATATATTAACAAATAAGTTATTTTATAACTTAATATGCAAAAAATAAGTTATAAGTATTTTAAGTAAATTATAAGTATAAAGAAAACAAATGAATATGCAGTATAAATTATATGCAGAAAATAAATTATAAGTATAAAGTAACGTGATAATTAACTTGAATTGCGTATTTAGAAAAATAGTTATCTTAATTTAAAATTCATTATTGTTTTAAATGTATTAATTACTATTTTTTATATATTCTTTTAAATTAACTATAGTTAATATTCTTTTTAAACTATCAAATACTTTTGTTTAAGTTAACTAAATTTTTGTAGTTTCCTTGAAATTTTATGTTCTTTAACAAAAATACTTAGGAAACATAAGAACTCTACAAATTCTAACTTCTTGAGACTAATCACTTGATTCATATTCTCTAAATCTACTTTGAGTAAATATCCAACATCACAAACAATCACTACTTCAAAAAAAAAAAGTCAATCTACATTAAAACAATTACATGTGGACCAAACATCATTATTATCTGACGTAACTTTTTACTCAAATAAATCCGAATGAACTAAATTCAAATAACTTACCCTAAAAATTTTCGCTCTTAAAGAAAATTAACAGACTGATTATTGCAACACAAATCACAGTTGTAGAAGAAAATATAAATAAAGAACTGAAAATCTGGTAGTTCAAAATTCCCTATCTTGTAGAGAGTGTATTCGAACAAAATAAATAAATCATTTTACATAAAAGTTTGAAGTTTTCTATCTTTAAAAATTTAAAGTGTTATACAGAAATCAAAAATGAATTTATTTTGTAATATGTATAATCTGTAAAGTAATAATACATTTATTTTCTATTTATCTTAAAAAATCTCATTTATACGTATAAAACAAGTGGTAAATCATTTATTGCTTGAGTTAATGTTTTTTCTTTAATTCTTTGGTGGAAAATGTTCATTTGTGTTTATTAAATTTTATTCATATTTTTTATGTTACGAAATAAGATATCCAATAAGTGAACTAAATTGCAAGGGGGTAATTAAAATGAGTTTAAATACACTTATAATCCTTTTAATTTACCTGATTTATTTTTTTAATTTTAGTTCTTTGTATTTTTTTTTTTCCTAAATCATCCTTGGCAATTATATCGTTGGTCACTCTCTTTCTGTTTTTAAAATTGATCATGATCAATGATATGGGTGGAAATTGCTGATGTTAACAAGTGTTGTATCATACTAATTTTAAGGCTTTAAAACTAACATTTCATAGAAAGGAAAAAGCATAATTTATTGGTAGAATAACTTTAAGGTCTACAAAGTACTCTGATAACTTAGATATTAATGTGGCATTAAATAAATTGTTTAGTCTCATTTGTTCTATTTTACATATAACTTCTATATTAATAAATTTCCGTATAGATATCTAAGTATAAAAATATGATAAATAAGAATAAGAAATGGATAACAATTTGATTAAAAATTTATTTCATAGGCGGAGAAGTAATATTAAATAAATTAAACTAAGACTTTTTTAACCAAGTTCAAATTAATTACCATAAAAATATATAATTTATTTGTATAAAAATCCTTAATAATTTTGTTTCACAATCTTTCATTCTTTTTCTTCCTATCACACTCACCACCAAGGAAAGAAAACACTCCAAAAGTTCAATAAAAAAAAGTCTAATATATATATATATATATATATATATATATATATAGAGAGAGAGAGAGAGAGAGAGAGAGAGAGAGAGAGAGAGAAATAGTGTTTTTAGTACGTGTCTTTATTTTGTTAAATTTGGTTTTGGTTTCGGTATTTTTTATTTGATAAATTAGTCTTTTAGGTTCTAGAAAAATATATATGAATTTAATTTAGTACCTCTGGTAAGGATTGATAATATATTAAAAAAGGTTCTATTTTTTGTGCTCGATGTATGAGAAAGACCATTTGTTTCACGGAGATTTTAAAATCTTTTTATTAAAATTTAGTATTATTTTTTGTTTCAATGTATTTATTTGGTAAAAAAGTTAAGCTTTAACTTCTTAGTAAGTATTCATAGATTAATAAAGAAAGAAAGAAAGAAAAGAATATGAAGTAAACTACTTTCAAAAGTGAGATATGATATGAAATTAATTTGGAGGTATTTGAATTTTGAAAATAAACTCAACCTTCTTTTTAAGATGAATTGAATTATCTTAATTCAACTAGCTAGTCATTAGAAAATCTAATTTCTTTTGAAAAATTTCTGAACTTGAGAAAATTAATTAGTATTTTGCTAGTTTTCAATATTTGTGGAGCTGATTAAATGTGATTTAATTTGTTTTTCTTTAATTAAATCCTCATTTTATTTAAAAAGTAATAATTAATGTAGTCTCTTGGATTAGATTGATTGATATTAATATTGTTTAAAAAGTGGGTATTGGTCTTGATTATTTTTTAGTTTCATTGTCAATTCCATTAAACGTCTCATTTATAGCATGTGGAGAGTAAAGAAGCCCTAGAAGAGACAAAAAGGAGAAAATGGGAAAAGGAAGAGAAAATAGAAAAAGGGTAGTGGAAAGTGGAAGAAAAAAACGGAAGAAAAAGTGGTGGATGGTGGATACAGAAAAATAATTACATGTTTAGTTACTTGTTTGGTCCTCGTTGCAAACTTTCCTTATGACACATGATAATGTCAACTCCATGTGGTAACATAGTGTCATTATTAAGTATCATGGTTTTGAACTTAGTTTAGTCTTTATATATATATATATATATATATGTTCAATTTAGTTTTATTTTATTACAAAATAGTCTCTTTACTATAAATTGAGAACAAATTTATTATTTGTATAAATGTTACATTAATATTTTTATTAAAATTTATTTTTTGTATTAATGTTATTAATTAGTTTTAATCTTATAAAACACATGAATTAATAATTTATTAGTTTTAAATACTTTCTTTTTTTAAAAAAACATTTATACTTAATTAGTTTTAATCTTAAAAAAATTATGGATTAATAATATACAATAATGTAATATGTTAAAAACTCATTTTTAATAAAAATATTAGTATATATTTATACAAATAATAAATTTGGTCTAAATTTATAGAGGACAATATTGCTCCGTTTTAAAAAAAGATGGACTAAATTGAATAAAAATGACATATATAGAGAGCAAATTAAATATAAAACAATGACATCTGACACTAAATAGCAATGTCCTGCCACATAGCACTAGTGGTGCCACATGTCACACCATAAGACTTGACATGTGAACAACAATTTTTTTTTACATATATAAAAATAATTAAAAAAATTAAAAATTACGAATTGACATGTGACATACAGTTAACGTTGCCGGTAATTATTTTTGGAAGATGAACTAATTTAGCCAATTTTTTTAAAATTATGACAATTGAAATAAAAAACTAAGAGGTGACCAACTTGAAAATTTTCAACCAAATTGAAAACCAAATAATTAAGTCAAACTTAGAATATTGCATTGAATAAACCACATAAACTAAAATACTAATTAAGTATATAATATAATTAGAAAACAAAAATAGGATGGAAATAGAGAAGTTTTTGCTTAACGGTTATAACATCGAAAATTCTAAATATTACAAAATTTAAATATGTTAAGACAAGATCATCTATGAGATTGGACCGTCTAACGTCTTCATGTTTTGAAGTTTAACAAATAGTGATAAATGAAATAAGCATTTGACAAAGCATTATCTTGTGAAAAAATAATATTGTTGAAAGACAAGTGTTTTTTGAAAAAACTTTATGAAATATAAATGTCTAAAGAAAAGCTTTAGTGAATGCATTGATATCTAAGCAAACATACTAACAAATAGTACTTCAATAAACGTGTCAATATATCATAAGAGAGTCTTGCTAAACACGCTCTTGATATACATTGCTAAACAATGTTAAAATAAGCTATCACTATATCTTGCAAAATAATGTGCAAAATGATGTTTTTGGTAAACGCGCTACAACTATAGACATTACTCCAAAAACACGTGTTGAACGACATCTTGCTGAACTCGCTTTTGAACCAAACAGAGATCACTAAACAAAGCGTTATTGATAAACGTCTTGTATAGGCTAAACGATACCTTGTTGCAAAATGACATCTTCATCCAATGATGAACTACTTAGTATCCTTTCAGAAATGCTTAAACGATCAAATCTTGTTTGGACGATGGAAAAATTTGAAAAGCACATAATTGTTCAGAACACGTATTAAAGAGCATTAAATGCATAACATTTCAAAACAACAAAATTAATAAGATAAAGGACATATTTTTCTGCATGCATATCTACTTTACTCTATGCAATTGCCGTTGTCAAGTATCCACCTACTCTATAATATACAAGTCAAAAGTGAACGTTAGAGACATAGAAGACATTCACGGAATGTTCTCAACATCAAAAGTCATGCTGAAAAGTTCGTATAACCTACTTTGATAAAGTACTGAAAAAGCATGTTTGCTTTGAAAAGTTGACTTAAACCTACGATTTTTATCTACGAAAAGGCCATGAAGATCTAAAGATTTAAAACAAGCACTATCAAAACAGATATTTGTTCATGAAGCCTATAAATTCAAGATCCATGAAGAGAAGATCAAGAGAATAGGAGCACAAACACGAAAGAAATCATCTGAGAAGAAAAACAAATACAAAAGAAATAAAATACTCTCAAGCTTCATAGAATCATAAGCTTACATTTGTAAGAAGAGAGAAAATCCTACAAATTGTATTAGATTGAAGTATTATAAACACATTCTCTCTATGAGAGCAATCATCTAAAGACTTGCAAGCAATCTAATTGATTGCACATTTTAAAGAGAATTCAAACACTTGTTATTTAACTTGGTGGAGTTAAACGTTAGTTAGGCAGTGTCTCGGGTTGATACCGAAATTGTCTAGTGAAAACCAAGAGCAGGTAAAACTCAACTAAACAGCGTATTAGGAAGATATCGGATCTAGGAATACTAAGAGTGGTAAAGAATACTGCACAATCAGGGGTAGGTGATACTCATCTCTAGTCAGAGTAACGAAGGATACTAGGATTAACTAAGTGAAATCAGGAGTGGTGCGAATACTTAGTTGTAATTGTGTGTTTATTACTAAACGTAGCTCAGAGGTCTTAGAGAAGAACTAAACGTAGCTAAGAGGTCTTAGAGAAGAACTAAACGTAGCTCAGAGAGTGAACCAGTATCAAATAATTGTGTGTTTATTACTTCAGTTTTGCAAAACATTCTACTTATAAACTCTATAGTTGTTTATTAACATAATAGTTTATAAATTGTCACTAAACACTATCTTTATTAAGAGTTGTCTTTCTCAAAACATTGTAGTTTTACTAAAACGCTTGAAAA
Source organism: Vigna umbellata (assembly GCF_029865625.1). Lineage (NCBI taxonomy): Eukaryota > Viridiplantae > Streptophyta > Magnoliopsida > Fabales > Fabaceae > Vigna > Vigna umbellata. The sequence goes on along the minus strand of NC_142165.1, from coordinate 51,023,981 downwards.
ATATTTTATCTCTGAACTTAGAGTTTAAACAATACTTTACAAATCAAGTGTCTAACAACTTATTTAGATTGTTTAATAGTTAATAAAGGTAAGTTATTAAACTACCTTTTGGCAAAAAGTTTTCCACAACACTATTCAACCCCTTCTTATGTTTTTCAATTATTTCAAAATAAAGTTAAGTCTCATGATGTGTGTGCTTCTTTTCCGACCGAAGTGAAGAATAATATTAAATAAATAAAATATTTTTATTATAAATATGATTATAGTATATCATAAAATATTATATCATAATAAATTGTAAATATAATTATGAGCACAATATGTCTTGAATCTTATTAAATCTTATGATTGATATACAAAAATAAAAATAATAAATTAAATAAAGTATAATTTGCCGATTAATCATATTATTAAAGTATAACTTTTCAATCAATGATATTATCCATGAATTACTTTAACAATTCATACATGTTTATAAATGTGACACATTATAAAAGGAGTACTTATTTTCAATATGATATATTATTTTATACTCATATTTTTTTTATTCTCTCACTGAACGTCAAAAGAATATTCTACAAGTGAATCTTCCTCCAATTTTATTCATAGATTAACTATCAAGTCTCTTCATGTCAACGTAATAGATTTACGCTCTTTTCCTATAAGAACAATAAATAATATATTTGATTTAAATAATTTTAAAAAATTTATCATTATCCATTTCATTTCATGTAGTCCGCCACTTAACATTTCTTGAATACCAAATTGAACTACACATATATAAAATACTGTAAAAAAGAGAGTAAAAAGTGGTTGCATTTTATGTAACATATGGTGTTAAAGTTTTAATACAATATAGTTTCTTTGTCAAATCATGACCAAGATTCTAACACGTTTACACGTTTAGATCTATGGTAGCTATCGTGATTAACAATGTTCCCATTGAAATATTTTATTTGAAAAAAAAAAGCTGACTTTAGTATACAATTATAAACCATGATGCCTAGGCAAGTTGAGTAATATTAAAATGGTGCCAACTATTGTATTTACGTAAAGACAAACACAAAAACACTCACTTCAAGTGTTCCCACTTTCGATGTTTTTTATTAGATTTCTGGGCATGCTAAACACATGCTGAGATTGTAAGTATAAATGTTAGATCGTTGAGGAACCAAGAAGTCATTCCACACCAAAACCACTTTCTCTTTGTGCTTAGAGTTTTGCGTTGTCTTGTCTTCTACCATGGATTATGGAAAGAGCTTCACCAACGAGAGTAGCAACAGTGATAGTTCAGAAAGGAAGAAGCTATCGATGAGCAGACAAATAGCGTTGGAGAAGGAGAAAGAAGACATCAACAAAATGGCTGATGCATTCATCAACAATTTCCGCAAACAGTTAAAGATTGAGAGAGAAAATTCCTTCAGACGTTTTCAGGATATGATGAACAGAGGAGCTCAATAATTGCTTCACTGCCTAATAATACTCTCATTTCCTAGTTACAAAAATGTGTAGTTTGATCAGAAAATTCAAACTTTCACTTTAATTTGTTTTCTATATAAAGTACTTTAAATTTCCTGAATTTGAATTTTGCTGTGTGAACATAATATTTGGAAAATAGCCGACTATAAAAATTTATCTTAATATTCAAGAACTTTAGTAATTAAAAAATATTAATGGGTGATGTAATTTCGTTAATTTAAGTTAAGGTTATTGTTAGATTAAAGTCTATGATTTTTTTTCGATGTGTTTTTTTATCTATTTTTAAATCAATGTCACCTAAAAGATTGTCCAAACAAACATGAATCAAAAGTTTTCTCAATTTGAACAAAAGTAAAATTGTAAGACCAAAATAGCGTTGGTGGCATCAATAAAAAAATTATATGACGACACTCTAACAAATTTATATACAACTATTTGATATTTATTATTTTACCTTTCTTTATTTTGCTAAATTACCCAATTAAAATAGATTGTCAAGTGATTGTTTGAGGTGTTAAAAAGATTATTTTTCGTCAAAAAATAATTACTACAAACATTAATAAAACAAACTCTAATTAACATTTAATAGAAAAAGTCTTGTAAGGATTGTCTACAAACCTTTATTAACACTGATTAAGAAAACTCGAGTGATCTAAAAACATTATCGATATCATTATTGGAGGTTTCAACACTAAAAACATGGTTAATGTCGACAATGACAACTCTTACCAACTTTAATTAAAAATAATAATTCTGGCAATGTCTACTAAAAAATAATCATAATGTAGTTTAGTCTAAAAGAAACCTATCAATAGAGAAAATGATATTGAGTCAATCATATTCCAACCTCAATCATATCGAGAATGAATATAATAAAAGGAAGAGTAGCAACAATTTCAAATTTTTACAGTATGGATAACATTAAAATTCTTTAATTAAGTAATCAAATTACAGGCATTAATTTTAGATATCAAATTCTTTTGAAATTCTCTAAAGTAGACATAAACTACTTTCTAAAGAAAATCTCCATCAAACACACTATATATGTTGTGCTTTTATTCTTCTTTATGGCCACCAAACATTCAAAAGACTAGTTACATCGACATCTTTCTATTCACTTTCACAAATTTGTAGCATAAAAATAAATTTTGGTCAAAGTTGAGTCAATAAGAATTTGGCAGAAAAGAAGCAAGTGATTTTGAAAGCATACACTGAAATAAGTTTTGGCAGAAGATGGAATCTGATATGCTATTCTCCCTGCTTACTAAAATAAATGAACTTGAGCAGAGATTCAAATGTTTTTTTATGTTTTGTAATGAATCATATACAGCCCAAAAACATGTCTTACAACCTAATATATTGTAAAGAAAGGAAATGGGAAAAGGGAAATGGCACAGGCTGAGAGTGAAACAACATTTACAATATCTTTTCACTATTGATTCATGATTGTAAAGCAATGACCTCATTCTATAGCCACCAAAATCAACAATTCAACTCAGGCTTGAAGAACCTGACAATGAACGATGTGACTCTTCAAACTACCACGCCCTGCTATAGTAGACCATAAATTTCTAACTAAAGATCTCACATGACCTTTTCCAGCAATGTTTTCCCAAAGCTGAGGATTGTTTTCCACGCCTCCGTTCCGACTCGAAACATCAACAAGACTAATGCTCATGTTGTTGCGTATAATGCACAGCTTTCCATTAAGAGGAACAAGAGCAGCAGCATCAAGAGCCCGAGAACTACCCAGATGGAGCCTGCTATCCATGAACTTCTTCCATGAATCAGTTGCTCTGTCATACACTTTCAGCTTGCACCCATCCTGGCAATCAAGTGCATACAGTTGTCCATTCAGGGATATGCTAGGATTACGCCAACCGTCCACCATGCCATTACTCACTGGGGTCCAGGTATCAGTTTCCTGTGCATACGATTCGCATACGACGTTGCGGTTTGATCCAAGTCCCTTCAAAAACCATGTGCCGTTATGAACAACGCCGATAAAGGGCACCATTGCTGTGGTCATCTCTGTGATAAAGCTCCACCTGTTCCTGTTGGGGTCGTAAACTTCAGCAGATCGAAGAGTTCTTTGGATTCCTTCACATTCCCCACCGGCAACATAGAGACAGTTATTTATTACACAAGAACCAAACAAATGGCGTTTTCGCAGCATATCTGGCGCTCTGTGCCATTTATTAGTACGAGCATTGTAGAAAATAACACGTCTCATAGATCCTTTCAGAGGATCTTTTCCACCAAATAAGTACAGGTGACAACCACTGAGGACTGCACAGCCAAATCCCAATGCTTCAGAATATTCCCCAGGAACAGGTGGAAGGGACTGCCACAGCTGGTAGATGGGATCAAAAGCATGCAATGAAATTCTTTTATCGCGATCTCTTTTGATGACATAAACCCATTCTTCTGCCATTCCAAGACTTCTCCTGAGTGAATAAAAGAAATTTCCAGACAGGAGACGATTCCATCTCTTGCAAACTGAACGCAGTTTACCGTGCTCAACCCGAGGTACTCGAATCAAACATGCAATAGCAAGATCATCAGGAAGACCAGGAAGAAGAGGAGGCTGAACTCTTGTCCTTTCTCTGCGTGAATTTTTGCTCCTATGAGCATTTGGGTTTATGTCAGGTTGGATGCATAATTTCGATCCAGGAACAAATTTTCTTGCCCCAGCAACTGTTTTCAAGCCTGAATCTACTTTACAGTAGCAAGAAACAGAGTCAACCTGTGAAATTCTCCATGTTAGTACGTTCAAAATATGAAAAAGATTCCACTAAAAATATGTATATGCCTAATGTCAAAGAGAACATTCGCAAGAACACAGCAAGCTTTACATATTTTCTACATCCCCTAGTTCAAGGTTCCATAGAACTGAACCGTTCTTGTACAGTTTTCTTCAGTAAAATCATAAGTTCAGACCACTAACTTAGCAATCTGCTGATTTGTCAAACATTAAATTATTATTTATTTATAGCTAGAAAAAAAAATTTCCTAGAAAGGTCAGATTAAGTATTAAAAATATTATATATGAATGCAGCCAAGGAATTTTCGATGCTGTAAGTGGGATGGTGAGATGGAAACCAGTAAGGCATTCCATCACATGCATCATACAATCATAAGACCAAGCATGGTTACATTAGCTTTTGTTAATGATTGATATAGGATTAGAAAAAAAGGAGCAGTTATGTATACATGTACTGGAATTTGACTTCACAAACTCATATTTGTGAAGAAGTAACAGTTGGAGTTCATAATCATGATTTTAGACAAATTTTAATGCAAGTTAGGGTACAATAAGTTGTAACACTGCATACAAACAGATACACCCAATCACCATTTACATGATGACATCTCAGAGTAAAGAACAATACAAATCCCATGAGTGCTGCAATTTATGTGACGAGGAGCAGGCTTGTCCAAGAGTCAAAGGAAATATCAGAAAAAGGCAGGCGCAAGAGAGGAAAACTACACACCTTAGTAACATATATTTTTCATCTGTAAGCAAGATCTCCTATTGAGATCAGAAAGATAGGAAGGCACTGTAGTCAACAATGATATTTCTAAAACGGCACAAATATAGTACCTAGTTGCAAATGTATGCATACCCCTTAAATATGGTTTGGAAGATATCACTTTTGTAAAGACATGGAAAGCTGAGTTCCATTACATTCTACCAAATCACAACATTATTGAAATAAAAAAGCTCTCTCTATGTTACATTCAGACTAATCCTCTCAACCCACATGCTCTCCTCTGTTCACTGATTCTTTTTGATGGAATGGTCTGTTCTCTGATTGCAACAACTTACAAGAAACAAAAAATCAGATCCTTGTTTACACATTGACAGTCCAGGACACACCATCGGCAATGAAAAATTCAAACAGTGTTTGTCTTTGGACAAATACTGTCATTCCTTAGGTCCAATAAACAAATGTCATAACACTTCATCTTCTACTAAACTAAAATGTTTCAATTCAAACCCTCAGGTCCAACAATCCTAAAATTTTAAAAAAGAAATAATAAAGGATATATGTGCAATACATTGGAATTGAAATACATGCAATTAACGTGCAAAAAGAAAACAAGATCAAATAAATCACTTGATTTCTGTTTTTGAAGCTTAAATAAAGGTGTTACATGTACCATTATGATCTACATATAGAATACAAATAAGAGAATATGTCAAGAGAAAACAGGAGCATCAGGATATGATCAGAGAGATATATAACACGTGTCTGAATGTGAAAATAAAGAAATAATCATTGATAAATTAACTGCAACCTGCACTTGTTACACATACATATCAAGTAAGTTATACTTCCAGAATGAGTGAGGGTACTGACAAGCAGTAATTTTCCAGGATCATAAAGGATCTGGCAAAGTGAAATAATTGATTAAACAGGATTTGAGGAAGATACTGCCCTCAGCTGAATTTTTTAATTGAAAAACAGAAAAGGGAATACCACGACCAGTGCTTTAATTTAGATACAAAGAAAGTACTAATACTATATAATTTTACAGGGAAGAGATGAGAGAACCAAAATAAAATGGAAATATTAAACAGTTCAGAAAACTAAAGAGGAGAGAGAGAAAAAGTAGATAAGCAGAACTATATACAAGATTTGTGATAACTGATAATTTTCAAAAGTAGAGAATGACAAGGACCCCCGATTGTGATATTGATGAGCAGAAGAACTTTAAAGGATAGTATGATCAGGAAAAAGGTTGAATTATGAAACATGAATTTAATTTGTCCTCTACATGTAACCTGACAGTGTTTAATGGATAATCAAGAGGAACAAAGAAAAAGAGAAAATGAAAAAATTCATTCTACCCCACCTCCCCCCAATAAAAAAAGGGAATGTGTCCTAAATTCTCATGTTGGTTCCTCGTTCCAACAAATGTTTAAGCTTCAAACCGAATACACCTGAGAAGGCATACAAAGAAAATCCTCCTTGTTACTAATTTAGCACAATAAAAAAATTGTAACAATTTCTGTCAAGGGCATGGAGTAAGGAAGCTAACATTTCCCATTCGTAAAAACACTAGCTAAGAACAACTTGCAATTAGCAAGACCGAAAAGCTTCGACAAAAAGGTTTTGGGTTCATTCCTGCTGTGATAAACTAGTGATATTAGATCTTGGAATGGAACAACCCCATTTCCCTCCTAAACATTTAGCCTCGTATACGTGAAAAGAAATGGTAGCATTCTCAGTCAAAGGTGCCGAAAATGAATGATGGAGGTTGGCAACTCTATAAATGTTAAGCTGCGTAGAACTTCTTAGTCTAGTATATCATGCTAAGGTGGAATTAGAATCTAGGAAGCCAACACACAATGTATGTTGAGGTAGCAAGAGACTTGTAAAATCTAATTTTGACTTGGTCAGACACAAGAGCCCTAGAAATAACAGAGAGCTTTTTGACCAATTAGGTCTTTGCCTCTCTTCCAAACACGATCAGAGAATGATAGAAAGTCCGGTTAACCAAAACCTCAAACACAAAGCGGGTAAACCTTTTTATCAACACAAACATAAAAAAGCTTAAACTAAAAGAATGGAGAAAAAAGTTATCCGATTCAAAACAAGAGAACTAATTCCATAATAAAAAAGATAACAGTCAATAGGACTCACCAGCGGAGCTTGAACTCTAGAGACCCTTTGAGAATTCGTTGAGCTTTCAACTAACTGGTTCATCTCCGAAACCGAGACTTGCGTATGAATGGGTTTTTCAGCGCAAATTAAGCATCTTGGTGCAGATCAACACAGCCCCTTTTGAACCTAACCTTCAATTCCCAGAACCCGATCCAGTGCGCAGAAGAGAGAAGTTCGTGCCTTTTCCTCAGGAACTGCAACAGAATGAAAAACAAAGAAATGGGTCATTTGAGTTTGGAAGGAAGAAGCAAGAGTGATGATGTGACGAGCACCTTCTCTCACTCTCCTCTTTCACCTTTGGTTGAGAATGAGAAACCACAGGCTTAGCTTCTCAGAAATTGTGTGTTTTTTTCTTTCTTGGGTATTTGGGAAAAATTAAGTTGTTTTTTTTTGTTTATTTTAATGGTAAACTGAGTGAGTTGTGTGAATTTGTGGAATTTAATATAAATTGCATAACTGTCCCAAGAGGACACATCGCTTGTGACGATGGTCCTCTTTAATTAATGTGTTGCAGTTCATGGGTCAAACCAACCCAACTTTGAAGCCAAAGATGAGAGAGAAAGAGAGAGAGAAAGAGAGAGAGATGTTCTTTTTTTCGATTTGTTGATCGCAGAAATATCATCCTTTTATGGGACTCTGAAGATTGGTCATCACATGATTCCTTAGAACACCTTTTTTGTCTTTTTCTTTAACACATTTGGGCTTTTAAGATTTTCTTTTCTTTAACTCTCCCTGTTTCGTGTTTGCATTCTGTGCTATTGCTATTTCCGATGGTTGAGTTTTTGGAGGAAAAACATTTGAATTAATTCAAATTCACCACTTTAATTTTCAAAATAAAATTTAAAAAATAGTTTTCATGCCTCATCAATAACATTATTTTGTTATTCAATTTCATCGTTTCAAAATTAGTGTAGCCATTTGTCAAAAGAAATATACTGAAACTGAATAATGCTTTAATTGAAACATTACTTTTTTTTTCTTCCTGATATATCTTATCATTAAATTCATCCTTTTTATTACTCAAAATACATTTATAAATGTAATAAATATCATTTCAGAAATATGTTTTTAAAAGCTTATATATTTATTGGTGTTATTAATGTGTTGAATAACTTTAAAAGTAAAAAGGAAGAAGTAGTTTAAGTATGAAATTTAGAATAACTATTATAAAAGTTAATAAATTTATCGCATGTGATCATTTATGATTAGATAATAGTGCAAGCCTGTTTTTTGTAATCAATGTAGTGCAATTATACTTTTAAAATTAATTAATTTCGTCCAGTATGAATTTAGAAAAAAAAATCAAACAAATTAACGAGAGAAAAATAGATTTCTCAATTTGGATTATCAAATTATTAACCTATATATTTTTAAAATAATGAATAAAAATCTAACTGATACTGATTAAGAATATATTGTTTCAGTTTAGCTTAATACAAGGAATTTTGATTCAGGAGAGATTTGATTTAAAATTTCATTTCAAATATTTATTCACAAGCTATCTCTACTCAATTTTATAAACAGGTAAAATAATTATGTTAACAGTAAATAGGGTATTGCTTCCTTCATCATCACTGTATATTTTCTCCACCTCCCCATATTATTTTAACTCAAATTATATCTTTAAGTTAAAAGATTTTTACTTTTACTCAATTTTAAATAATTTGAAACCCTAATTTTACTTTCCCAACACCCACCCACAGAATTCTTTTCCTCTTTCTTCATTTCCATTTCACCTCCCCACCTTCCCGCTTCCATTCCTTTCTTTGTTAAAGATACAAAAATTGTTAAAGCATTAAACATACAAAAATCATATATAAAAAATATATATTTTACAAAATCATTACATCTAAAAACTAATTATATACGTCCAAAATAAAAAAATATATAAACTAATATAAATATACATTATTAAAATACATCAAAAATATATTCAAAAATAATAAATCAAAACATTTAAATTTCATTATTAAAATATATCCAAAATTAATATAAAAGAATAAACTAATAAAACAAAACCTAAAATTAAAAAAAAAAGTAAACTTTAAACGGATGTGAACATCCTTCAGCGGATGTCAACATCCGTTTAAAATTTACCTTTTTTTAATTTTAGGGTTTATTCACACCTGGAGGACGCGACGCACACCAATGAGACTCGACACAACCAACACAAGTTGATCAATTCTTTCCACCACCACCAACCTTTGCAACTTTTCACGTATAACACCGAAGGAAGTATATTTTCACAGTGAAAGAAATAGAGGAAGAGAGAAAGAAGTCTAACGTTAGAATGAAAGAAAAGTTTGTTATTGGAACTAATAATAGGTCATTAGTGGGATGGGTTGGGAGTGGGTAAAAATTCAAAAATAATAACCCTAAAAATAAAATTTTACTGAAGGGCAAAATAGTAAAAGGGGGTGGAGGGAGCAAGGGTTGGTGGTGGAGGGAGCAACACCCTAGTAAATAAATTAATATTTCGATTTGTGTATAGAAAATTATTGTAAAAAACTAAAAATAGAGTATTATAGTTGATAGGTATTTTAAAATAACAAGACAAAGTGTTTTAAAGTTAAAAATAATTGAATAATATAAATAAAATTTCTAAAACTCGTCTCATTATTTAAACATAAACCATCTCTCTAAAATTCTTTCCCTTGTTCTCTCTCACTTCTCTCTAAGATATCTAACCCCTCAATTATCTGTTTGACAATCAGGAAGTTTCAACTCCTTTTTCTTTTCGTTCTTAGTTTGAGATCATGCTTAATGATCTCTTGACGCATGTGTTTTTTGATCTCATTTCCTAGTTCTTTGTTGGTCAAAGGTTCTACGGACTCTCTTTGATCATAATTTGATTTCTTGTAGGTGTTTCTAGAGTTTCTTGAGCTCTAAGGTAAGGAAAACTAGTTTTATATTTTGATAATTTAGTGTTTGAGTATGAAAAGATGTTTGGTAGTTTATGAAATTAATGCATGTTGTTGAATTTTGTTAAAAAGGTTGTTATTAGTTTTGAAGTGTTTTGGAATTTTGATTCTTGATTTAATGATGTTGGTATGCATTGCGAGTTTAGTTTGGAATTGATTCTGGTTTTGATTGTTGTTGTTGAGATGTTGAATGATGTCAAATCTGTTATAGTATTGAGGAGAAGTGGATGGGCTAATTTATAAGTCATTTCTAGGCATAAAATGGAGTGTTGATGGGTGAAAATTTGAAGTATAGGTTGTACGAGTAAAATTGAGTTTTTGGTGTTTTTCTAAGATTGTTTTAGACTGGTTGAGACCTTGAGATGGGAGAAATATGGTGTAGAAGGAAGTGGTTAATTATTGGGGTGTTTTTGCATTGTTTTTGGCTCATTTAAGGAGTTTTGAATAGTGAAATCTTAATTTAGTAGGTCTGTCCTATTATGGACAGTTTGGGGTTAGTGGTTATGTTCTTTATAACTGGTTTAGATCCTTACATGGCTAAATTATGGATTGGAAGAAGGAGAAAGGAGATTAGGTAGTTTAGAGTAGTCAAATTGGTTTGGAGAAGCTACTTTAAGTTATAAACTCGTTTTTAAATGCTACATAGTGCCTAGGAGGTCATAAGAATTAGTTAAATATGTATGAGAAGTAGTTAAGGTCAAATTAGAAGTAGAAAATTTTCTGGTATGGCACCTAAGTGCCCCTCTATGGGCGCCTGAGCGCCACGTTTCTAGTGGCATTTTTGGCACTGAGCGCCACCATTCCAGGGGCTCTGGCGCTAAGCGCTACTTTGCAGGTTTTAGTCTAAGTTGTTTCAAGATGTCTTCTGATCTTTTGTTATATTATTTCTTGTGCTTTGATGGATACTTAGTGATTCATTTGATTGCTTCTAATGTTTACATGAGATTATATATATGGATGCAAAGTTGTGAAAAAGAGTTCCAAGGAGGAATTTCTTACTGATGGTTACTAAGTGATGTAAGTATGAATGTATGGAGCTAAGTATTGGGGTTTATCTTGACACTCTAATGGTCATTCATTCTCAAGTAGAGAGGGGTGAGGCATCTGGTGAGAGTAGCAAGAGGTCCTTGTCTAGGGATTTTACCTTGGCCAAAGACATTTTACAGACTAACCTTGTATAATAGCTTGGGGTAGGCCAATAGTATTATAATTACAAATGCAAAAATCGTCACAGTTCAACATTCATAGTATATCCATACGAGTCAAGTCTATGTTTACCATGTCTTTCCAGAATGTTTGATTACTTGGCTTGGAATTGTGATTATTATTAAAGTCTTAATTATTTTATTATAATTCTCTTTATACTAGCTTATCCTGATTTTTTATTTTTGTGTTTGTACTTTATTGTTTGTTTGTGCATCGACTATGATTGTCTGGTGGTTGTGAGCAAAGGGCGATGATATTTCTGTTGGGCAAGCTTTGGAGGGAGGATCAACAAATGCTTAATTTTCTTTAGATTAGTTGCAAAGTACATAGTTTAGCTTTAAATGGCTTATGGATATAAAGTTTTAAATTATGGTTATAGTAGATGATTGTAATGAAACTCTTATTCCTTGTCTTGTTGATTGTTCTATATTATTAAAATTGTGATAGCTCCTCTATAGTATTTATACTATATTTTTGGGATATTACAAATATTACTGTTAAAATGAGAAACTAAACTGATTCACAATTAAGAATAAATAAATTGGTTAATTTTCAGGAAACCAAATTCATTACCTAAAAGGACAATTTTCTTGAATCAACAAATACAAGAAGAGGATAAAGAATAACAAGAATTTTTATACTGATTCAATTCCTTAAGAATATGCATCTATTTTATCTAGTAACCTTAGTTATAATCATTAAAACAATCAATGTTAGTTTACAAGAGCTCATATGCAAACTACTCAAAGATATAAGACGCTCTTTAACAAAACATTTCAAGATACAAAAGAAAATTTACAAAATAACGACTACAATCACAAAGCACATCAACCTTTGGTGCAAATACAAACTTATAGAAGATCAAAAGACAATAAGAAAAATGTATCACCTATTTGACTGATATTGCATGATAAAAGTTTTCAAGAAAGATTTTGATCTTAGCTTTCTCAAAAATACCCTCCCTACTCGTTTTTCATGAAATCTTACATTTAGAAAGATTTTATGTTATATAATCAAATGCAACATTTGTTGTAACTACGAGGATTAATCAATTATATTAAAGATCTAATCGATTAATTAGTTCAAAATCATTTTCAAAATTGTGTGTGTTACCACATTCATCAATTAATTAATTACCCTAATTGTGAAAAGATGGTTTTAAAAAAACATAACCACAATAGAATAGATACTAGGCTTAATCAATTAAATGTGAAAGGCTTATTCTATATGGTTGAGATAATCGATTAGATACTTACCTTAATTGATTAAATGCAAAAGTTGACATATTTTAAGTTTTGATTGATTTTATGAAGATGTGATTATTCAATTAAAAACTAGGTTGTTGAAAGGCTTTATCTAATTTAGTTTGAGTTATGAAAAACATATTTATCTTTTTATGCCAATAAAAAAAGAGTTTTTTTACAAGGCTTTACTACTATGACTAAGAAATGCCTAGAACATCACCAAAAACAAATATATACTCCTTCAAATCTTCCTTTGTCCTTAATTGATCTAACAATTATAAAAATAAATATAGGGTTAAATATGTTTTTAGTCCTTAAATTATAACACAAAATTAAATTTTGTCATTGTTTCAAACTTTAAAAGTGAATAAATATAGTCTTTGTCACTAACTGACGTTAAGGATTTGTTAATGTGGCTAACGATGTTGCCATTTGTATGTCCACATGTTTTTCCATGTCAACAAACAGTGTTTGCCACATCGACAAATTCTTAACGTCATTTAGTGATGAAGATTATATTCATTCATTTCTAAAGTTTGGGAACCAAAATCTACATCAACAAGATTTTTTGTATAGAGTCGGACACAAAGATTCTACCTTATCATCATAATAATAATAGCATTTTGGGCTTATTAAGTCAATGCTCTACCAACCTTTCTAATAATAAGGTTAGTTCACCTATGTCGGCCAAAAAAGGTTTATTCCTTTCCATTTTTTGTCAGAGGAACCTCAATTGAATCTCACTAACTAGATATCTTACTTTATATGAGTTGGAATACCAAGTAGAGTTTGGATAATCTCTTTTCGAGCCCTTATTCATTGTCCCTTGAAAGTTATTCCACCTTCAACTCATTCTAGTTACATATCATCACATTGATAGATTTTCGTGAGCACCCCAAACCTTCGCTCAGTTCCACTCAAATAGGAAAGTCCCTAGAAGATTCACGCCCAGAATAGGTCATGTGGCACCTAGTGCTAGCCTTCCACGTCCAACGGGCAAAGAGAGCACAAGTAGAGCTCCTAGGAGTTTAGTCCAATAGTAACTCCCGACGGCCCCCGAGTGGCACCTGACACTTACAAGTCAATGAGCCCATTGACTTTGTTGCTCTCAGCGATACAAAAGATTCACCTAACACCAATTAAGTTAGAGGTCATTGCCCAAGTAGTGCCCAGTGGCACTACAAAGGCATTCAACGGTATATCAGAAGCTAAACTTCCTCTTTAAGTTTTAATTGAGCAAATTTGACTCTACCTGAGTTATTCCCTACTTAAATGACTTTTAAAAATTATAGTACAACCATATATTAGCACAAGAAGTACCAAATTTAATCAATCAAAGGTCTCATAAAGGGGATCCCATCAATAAACAAATCAAGGTTCTACAAGGACATCATGCACTCTCTAATATCAATTAACCCAAATTCATTTATCTTTAAATAATCCTACAACACTAAGCAGATTGTACATTTACCATTATAATTTCAATACCAAATCGTTTCACCAAGTTCAAAATTCAACTTCAATAAAACAAGTTCACATCAAACATGATTTCATATCCAATCACATTACAATTTTTAAATAACTAACTTTCGTTACTAGTTTAAAAAGTACAACAAAGGGTCCGTTGACCCTATGCACCCCAAATTGCAAGGAAAGGAAGTATTTGTACAAAGGTGACTCTAATCAAATATTTGATCATACCATAATGACCATAATTGAACACAGACTCGTCAACAAAGTAATTGGATAGAAAGGCAAACATCAACTCCAAGAGTCTTATAGCACTCTTCGATCTTTAAATAGATAGGTAGAAGATTAAAACTCTTGGAGAGAAGGTCAAGGTAAGAAGAGTTCTTTGTTTTTAGTAGTGTTGTCAAAACGGGTCACTTGGCCCAACTCACCACGGGTTGGCTACTTAGTGAGCCAACCCAACCCGGCTAATTTATTAACGAGCCGAAAAATTTCGAACACGGCCCAACCTACCACGGGTGGGTAGGTTAAATGAGTTGGTTCACTAGCTCACTTAATTATATTTTTTTAAAAATAAAAAGTACAACTTTTTTGTAATTCAAATTTAAATAAAGTTCACTCTAAAATGATGTTAAACTCTAAAGACAGTTCAAAATAAACAAAAAAATGTAATATACAAATCAAATGTAATCCAAAAACAAACTCAAAAAGCAAATAAATAAGTTTATAATATTGATAATTTTATTGTCACTTATCCATTTATAAGATTAGAGTCTTGAATAGATAACTTTATAATACTTTGCTCTCTTGAAATATCTTCTTCTTTATTCTCATTCACAATATAAAAAAATGTTAACAAATAATATTGAAACATAAAATAATTAATAATTAAATTAAACTAGATGGTGGACTAAGTTGGCATGCAGATTCTAACCTATTTTGACAAGACTACTTTTTATAGTAGTATTTATACAATTGAACTTTATTTAGTTGTTTTTTATTTATACTAAAAAATTTAAATAAAAAAATCTAAAATATCTAAAGATAACTATATCCAACTTAAAAGATTTTCTTCTAAAGTTTTACACGTTACATGTGCTAATCATGCATTAGAATAAGTATTTCAAGTATTTGTATGAGTTTCAAAAGTTTAATTGATAAATGATTCAAGCATCTTTCGAAAATACTTAAAATTAATTAAGTCTAAAATATATTATTAATTTAGTATTTATAGAATGGTATAACCTACTTTCTCATATATCTAAATATATCTAAACTTAATGAAAAGTGATTAATTAAAAATATCATTGTAAAGAGTTAATAGATCGTTGCGAAGAGTTAATAACATACATAAGTAATTAATTATCTTAAGATATTAATGGTTAATTTAAGCATGTATGATTTTTAATGTGTAAAACATGGTTATTAAACTTCTGAATTAACTTGTTAACTCATGAGTTTACGATTCTAGACCTGACTTTCAAGTTAATTCAGAAGCAAACTCATTTTCAAGTAAAATAGATGGAATTAACTGTAAAATCGGTACGATCGTGTAGAATCGTAAATTTGCAACAATTTAACAACCTTGAAAGAAAGAAAATGAAGAAATATAAAGTTGTTGAGTTTAAAGTTTAATGACCTGATTTATGATTCGTTTTGTTGTATTCCACCACTATTCTTTTTCGTTTTGTTGTACTGATTTCATCACAGCCTTGTATGTGGTCATCTCGTTCGCCATTGTTTTAAAATTTACCATCCCAACATCTTTAACAAACTTTAGAATTTTTATGCTTACAAAATAAAGAGGTCGATATGTTTTTAAGTTCCTAAAATTCTAAAAGTCTGTTTTTAGTAAGAAAGTGAAACTCAAGGATTGTTTAAAGCATAAGCAGAAGTCTTTATTTTGTGCACAAGTTATTCATATATTTCACCGTTCATGTGATATCTTTTCACATTCTTTGTTATGAGAATATTATGAGCATGTAATGGACTTTTCCACGTGTTGGTAAAACTTTTGGTTTTTCAAGAAAAGTTTTACATAACCATGTGAGTTGTACTAGTAAAATTGTATTTTATATATTAAAATAATCTAATTTGAATTAATTAGATTCAACTTTATATAAAATCAATATTTATATTGTCTATCCCCTGCCTCTTATATTTTGATAATGTTTGATGATATTACAAGGAGATTCTTTGTGTTGAAAATTAACTGCACTAAAATTCTCACATCAAAGTGGTTTAAGAACCAATCTTTTTCAAAATTTAAAATAACATTTTGTTCTTCTACCAATTCACCATCCATTGTGTAATTTTCTGACCATTTCTTTTAACCAAATATGTAACTTGTTACCACATTAAATAATTTAATAAGAATGTCATGGTAATTTCTTTGGTAAATTTAATATTTTCATGAGGAAAAGTTAAATCTCACCTTCCCATGAAAATATTTGTGGCATTGATTAAAAGTCATTCCCGAAAACATTGTTTCCTATAAATATTTTTTTTCTTAAAACTAAAAAGGGTTCTTTTACTGAAGCTCTTGTAATTTGATCTTGATCTTTCCATATGTGTTTTAATTCCTTCTTATGTGTGTCCTATCCTAGCCTTTCAATTTATATAATCTAGTAGGTCTTAAAATAACTCACCTTTAATTATAAATTTAAAAAGAAGAAAAAAATTGTATTTCACATCTTCATCTTTACGTTTCCCTAATTTAATGAGTCTAGAAGAGAGCTAATCGTTGATGGCTGAATTAAAAGAAAGAAAAATTGAGATATATATATATATATACACACACATATATAGGCAAATCTTTTAAAGTCAATTTTTTTAGGTAATTTGAGCATTCATTATATGTATATGTTTGACATTTCCTCCTAGGATAGACACTGGCTTTTATAATTCAACGTAACTAATTTTAGGTAAATGCTAAGATTTGTCCTTTGTTAAGGAATTAGAAACTAAGAGTGTATAAAAAGCACTCCTTCATAACTTTTTATTTAGAACTACATATATGTTTATAATGAAAACTTTCTCTTCAATTTCTTGACCAGTCCAAACCCTTACTTTAACTCCAATTTAAACCTAAGAAAGTAGAAAAGGAGAGTTTCACTCACTAAATTAGGATTCCAAGTTATAATAAAAGTTCAAATACATTATCATAAAATTACTTGCACGTGATGGATATTGAAAAGAAATAGAATTCTTTGTATACCTTTTTGCCACAAGTCTAAGGTTCAAGGAGATTGAAAAGACCTACATCAGTCGACTTAGATTAGAATAGAAGTATATGTTTATGAAGAATTATTGACTATTATAGGTCTCCTATACTAATCACACCCACACATCATAAATAAGGGTCCCCTTCTATACGTAATTTTTCTCCACTCAAGTATCTTTCTATATTAATCGGAATTATTGACTTGATCATCAACTTGGGATACATGGTCGGTCCACTTCTTTAACCACCTCAAGCTATCTTGAATAGACAAGACTAAACGAATGCGACTTCATCATAAATGTTGTCCTTCAAATACAACAAATATGAATATTATAATAAGTGACAATATCAAATTAGAGGACAAAGAATCACTACTTATCATTTCTTCCATTGCCCTTAGACAGATGAAATACGAACATCACCAAAGACGAATGATCAGACTGGGAGTGGGAATGTATTAGAAACAAACTTTTTTTCATTAGAGACGGTAAGAGTAAAAATTGGCCAAGTATATATTCAAACTGCCACCTCTCTTCAAAACAAAATGCGAAGGAACCGTGTTACTGCTATTGACTCGTTCTAACCTTGCTCTTTGTCTAAGTTATATATATATATATATATATATATATATATATATATATATATATATATATATATATATATGATATAAAGATAAAGAACATGCAAAAAAACACCAGATGCACATTGTGTTCAATCGAAAGCATGAGGTAATTTTCGTTCATTTCAGCCACCACTATAATATTACAAAAACCTTTGCCCATCAAAGTGGGGAAATATTGAATTTAAACATAAAATGGGTTGAAACTGGAAAGAGTATGCTTGAGAGATGAGTCAGATAACCATGATAGCCAAAACAAAAGGCTCAAATTTCTCCCCAGGCATAATCTACAACCAGTCTCCCACCAAAATCACCACCCAAAATGAAGGGGTCAAAAAAGTTGTCGACCAGAAACTCCTAATATGTTAGTAAATCTCCAATTCCTACCAACATTACACAATCTTTATTGATGTGCCAACTCGACCACATACACAAACCCATATCCCTCACAATGATTAGCACTGTAAAATAGTACAAAATGACGGCTTGAAACACAAGTGAATTGAAGACCATTAAAACAAGAGGGGAGAAAAATCATCCTGTAGGTGTGTGTATTCGCACCTATACCTAAGATGGTGTAATGATATGAAAAGAAGGAAGTCAGTCCCAGGCACTAGTGACGCCGGGACCATACCCTCCAGCATATCCCCCAGAACCTCCATATCCACCACTGCTGTTTCCAGCACTGTAGTAATCTGAAGAACCCCTTGTAAACGAGCCCTCTCTCCGAAAGTCTCGACTACCAAACCGACCACCTGATCGGCGGTTTCTGCCTCCACTATAAGACCGAGCAGCATACCGAGAGAGCCAAGCAGGTACTTCTTGATTTGCTTCTTGCATCAGATCGGCTAAAGCTCTAGCTAGTGATGAATTGTTATCATTAAAGAATGCAGTTGCAAGGCCTTTCTTTCCAGCTCGCCCTGTTCTTCCAATCCGGTGTACATAATCATCAATATCATTTGGCAGGTCAAAGTTGACTACATGAGCAACATGGGGGATATCAAGACCACGTGCAGCAACATCGGTAGCAACCAATATGGGGGTGTTGCCACTTTTAAAAGACCTCAATGCTAATTCTCTTTCCTGCAGGTATTTCAAAATTGATAAGCACAATAAGACAAACAAGCATATGTATAAACAATAATTCGATGTACAGTTAATTAGCTAGGGGTGGCAAAGCAATCCATTTGCCCATCATCAATCCGGTTCACCCACCAGTAAATCCATTACATAAAAAAAAAAAAAAAAACTCGACCAAATCATCCAATTTAATGGATGGTTAATGATCCATCCATTATTTCTCAAAATCCAATGGATTATCCTATCAATTCTCAACAGATAAAAAAATACTCCCATTTTTTCATAACTAAATCTTTCTTAAATTTCTTTTTCTAATTTTTTTTCAAAAAATATAACTTTAAATTTGAGTTTAAAGAAAGTACTTTTGAATTTTTTTCAAAATATAACTTACAAATATATATATAACTTTTACGGATGGATATATCCATCAATGAAAAAACTAATGGATGAGCCAACTTGGATTTCTGTTAAATAGATTGAACTGGATAATATCAAAGTTTAAATTAATTTTTTTAATTAATGGATTTTTTTATTCAAACTGCTATAATCCAAAATAAGCCATCCAGTTTTCCACCCGTACAAACAATAGATAAATTAGCAAATGCTATAAAGTTAAAGCATTTGATATTGAGGGTAACAGTTGAATAGCATTAAAACCGAACCATGACCCTATTCATGAACAAACTGGGACAAATAAATAAGCATACAGATACTTGTAAGATCCAAGTCCTAATAAACAAACTAATCATAACATTAGAGAAAAAGCGCAAAAGATAATCAAATAAAGGTTGCCCAAGAAAGCATAATAATTTGATACTTCACAACATTGCCTGTAGAAAAAATAATACAGGAATAACCACTTCATGACTGTTCTTGAAATGTTTGGCCAGTGTATCTTGCAAGGTTAGAGATTCTGTGTTTTGTATTTTGAGTTGAAAGAAGTTTCATAGGCATGCACTAGACAGAACATTGGAATTCAATAAGTTGCAGGAGAACCATGACAAATTAGTTTCTTGTAATTCTAGAGGAAAAATTATGCAACCATCTATTTGGTGTTTCAAGTCATCCGAGTATAAACCCCCCAAAAAATAAGTTCAAACCAACTTCATTGACCATGGAAGCCTTCTTGCCCTCTGTTCAGGCGAAAGTATTTTCACACATTCCCGATCTTCTCTTCTCCAAACTTATTTATCTCGCTTTTGACGTGCTTCTTTGTTAAGGTCCATTTGTTTCAAAAGGAAATGGTAAAGCGGGAAATGTCTGGTGTAGAGAAATGAGCAGAGAAAGCATTCCTTGTACGGTACAAAAGAAGGTGGTGAAGAAAGAAGCCACTTCCCATTAGTTCTCACGTGTTTTATTTTACACTTAGACTTGAGGAGAAAAGAGTGAAAAGTGGAACAGATATTGGCATTTTCCAAAATTACACCTCTCATCTCTCTTAATAACTTATATGTATGGGTAACTCTGTAGTTGTACAATTACTTAACTTTAATCTATCTTATTTTTTAAAATGATCATTTTCTTGTCACTCTCTCTTCAAACGAACGAATACGGTTTTTCACTCTAGTTCATCTCACTTTCTTTCATTTTCCTTCCCTGCAACCAAACATAGGACTGACAAGACAGCCAGGTTGGTAATTCTTCCTAAATTTTATACAATTTATAGTTTTCCTTCACTATTATGCTAGGGTTGCCTGTATTGCTGTTGCTTAAAAATTTAAGAACTGGTTGCTAAAATAAATAATTAATATGCAACAGGTCCCTGAGTGAGAGGCAGGATACCATGGAGAGCACAAGTACAACTGCTCTAAGAAGTCCGAGACAAGTTCATTTTCTGGGCAACAACTGCCCATAAATTACATTTTGAATGTGAATTTTGTTTGTCGGATATAATCTTTTTTCAGTAAGGGATGAAAAATCTTAATCTGTGCAGAATATTTTCAACCAGCAGGCATTGGTTTGAGAGATAACAGTTGCAAGAGTGAAAAATAAACAATTAAAAGAAAAGAGAAAAAAGGAATGTGGAATGTCATTCAGCTTTCCATATAGCAGTGTTTAAACTCATAAATATAGGAGCTTCTGCTACAAACTAACCTGCTGCGATCTGTCACCATGAATAGTAGTTGCAGGAAAACCATTAAGACACAACCAGTGTTCCAGTGAATCAGCTCCCTTCTTTGTCTCCACAAAAACTAAAGTCAAAGCTTGCTGCAAAGTCATGCATGAAATAATCTTATAAATGATAATTAAGAAAGAGTTTACTCTTAAAGAAACAATCTAGGTAACACCGACACTGACATGAACACAGACACCAAAACACAGTTAATGTCCCAAATATATGGCACAAATAATTGGCTAATATATATGATTTACATGACAAAAATCTTAACTGAGAATAAAAATTAATATAATTCACACTGTAGTTAATGTCCATAATATAGGGCACAACGAATTGACTAATATACATGATTAACATGACAAAAATATCAACAGAGAATTAAAATTTATATAATTCAAACTGTATAAGCAAATTTGAAAAATGCAACTGTTTTTCTATTAAAAAAAAGTCCTCAGTACTTAATAGCTAAAATAACTAGTTATGTCTAATGAAAACAAAAAATTGTTATTAGCCTCTTAAAAGCTTATAATATAAGTTTTTTCTTTTAATTTCTTAAATTTTAAAAGCATTTAGCCACCGATAGGTGTTAGCTCATTCTCTTTACTCGTGTTCAAGTTGTAACAAAATGATGTCCACAATCTGAACTTAA
Organism: Vigna umbellata; assembly: GCF_029865625.1. Classification (NCBI taxonomy): domain Eukaryota; kingdom Viridiplantae; phylum Streptophyta; class Magnoliopsida; order Fabales; family Fabaceae; genus Vigna; species Vigna umbellata. Next base: position 51,002,299 of record NC_142165.1, on the reverse strand, counting down.
GAAAACATATTTTGACAGGGTCCAGGAGAATTTGGACGCAATACAAAGGCACAAGAGTGTCAGATATGACAACATTATTCTCCACTGGTGTTGTTGCTTCCTAGAACACAATAAATAAACTATACAATGAGAAAACAAAAATAGATTATCCACACTGTCCATACAAACTGAAACATAGATGTAACATTGCAAAGGCATAACTTCAGTTCAAAAATAACAAAACAGCATAATCCACGCAATGACCAGCATGTTGCTTAGAATCAGTAAGGCTGTTCTGCATACGTTTCTCAAAAACATTATTTGTTTCACATTTTTTGAGAGTTAGGTATACCCTAAAGTCCTCCATGCAGTTCTACGGTTTGTTGCTTTTGGTAGAAGTTAAGATGCCAAATTGTGGCAACAAGTCATATGTGCTGTGCTATAATTAAAGGTGTATAGTCAGAGAGTAGAGTGTTTGTATCTTCATGGAGAATCATATTGACAATCAAATTCTTTGGAAGAAGATTAGATGTTAGTCTCCTTCTTGGGTACAATGTAAAGCTCATGGTCATTTTAGGAGGGCTCACCAAATAATGTTTAGGAGGACTTTGAATAATTTTCTGTATTCTTACGTTTCCTCAAGGAGCATCTCTAATTTTTTTCATATGTTAGCATGTCTAATAATTTTCTTAATTCTTTTAAAGAAAAATATATACAAGAATAAATGAGTATATGCATCTCAGTAACAGAAACATCCCAGGGTCAGAATGGGTTCATGAGAAAATAGCCATTGTGAAAAGCTCTGGTGTTTCTTATGGAAAGCTGACACTGGAATCCATTGTCAGTGACTGGACAACTGAAAAAAGTTCCAAATTCACTGGTGGCAAAGGTAAAATATCTTAGATTTTCCGGGCTACTTCTCCCAACTCAATTGTTTTATGCATTTACACAACTTGGATCAATTATTGATATTCATTTAGTTTCTAAAATCACTTGTATTAGTTTTATGTAAGTGAAGTACCTTTCCCTGTACACCATTTGCCCTCTGTGCATGAAGAAGGTCCATTAGGTGACTTCTCTTGTCAGACTCTTGAACGTACTCAACTCTTTGGACAATTAAATCAGTACTTGAACCCACTCTTCCAACAGCCAGGAAAATATAATTTGAAAGAAAATCAGAAGCCAGTCTCTGCATTTCAACCAGAAATCGTTATAATAAAGGGGACTTGAATTTATAATATACACAATAAATAGGTATTCATGCAGTGTTTATAACTCACAAGCCACTTATCATATCAAATCAAATTAAAAACAACCTCAATATATTATTCTAAAGACATTCTTTCTGCAATAAGAGGAACATTGACAGCAAGACCTATCGATGCAAGAATGTGATTCACAAATACAAAAGGAAAATGCATATTAGAGTACTGAAAGCCTACACTGAAAGGTGAAACTTGCTGCCCTAACACAGACGGGTGTATAGCCAGCATTAAAAGGAGCCTGTATGCAGGCCCTAAAGACAAGGGGGAAACAAAGGAAGTGGGGAAGAAATCCTAACAGACCCATGAAGTACGAATGGTAGCAAAATTAAGAATGTGTTTTTTTAAATCACATGCCAGATAAAAGCATGCTTAATAAAAAAACATATTTACTGATTATATCAGACCTGTATCTCTTTCGGAAATGTTGCACTAAACAACATAGTCTGTCTAGCACCTGGTGGAGGCATGTCCATTTGTTCTACAATCTTCCTTATTTGTGGCTCAAAACCCATATCTAGCATCCGATCTGCCTCATCTAAGGCCAGATATCGAATCATCTGCAGTGAAACTCTAGCTCTCTCCAGCAAATCTACCAGTCTTCCAGGAGTTGCAACAAGAATGTCCACCCCTCTCTCAAGATCCCGCAGCTACAGAGAAAATAACATGTTAGGGTACATAACAGCCACAAAGTCCTTACCATAGTTCAAAGGTAAACTTTTATAGGTCAAAGGATTCCATATTGGATCCATCAAGGAGAATTCGAAACAAGACAGAATCTACAAAAAGAACACATCTAGAGGGATCATTTTCAGGCTCCTTATACAAGGTGCTTGACCTCCAGCGAAGATACAACAATATATAACCACAAAGTTCTTAACCAACCAATACATACACATGCAAAAACTTCTGAAGCACAAAACTGCAATATTATTGGAAGAATGAATACATTCATATCCAATAAAGCTCTAAAAGGATGTAACAAAATTCCACTGCTCAACCGACCTAAAATGTGTTTCCAATACTAATAAGATAAGAAGATTCACCTTGTACATAACTATATATTATGAAATGTAATGAGTGTAGATGATGATACAGTAACTTAAAATTGACAATTTAATTTTAATACAAAACATATCAAAGTCTGTCAATTTTAAAGTTAATAGATAAAAACATACCTAGAAATACAATTACATGCACAATAGAAGATGTCATACCACCATAAAAGGAAAAAAAATCCGAGACTATCTACATGCAAATGTATACCCCAAAACAGTTCAGTAAAATATCCAAACACAATTAAATTAGCATGATGAAAATAATAAAACGTAATGTTTATGCGAAGTGAATCACACAACTAAAGCCCCATAAGTATGAAAATGTTCTGTGGCTCTGACAGAAGAATAAAGCCAACCCCAGTGATAGTCATCAAACAGTCAACATTAACTTCTTCCAAAAGCAAAGAATATGCCAAAAACTGCAAGCTAATACTCGACTGTGGATAGGCACATAATTAGCCGTGTATGCCACCGCATACAAGAACAGTAAATTTTTAGTATAGAACAATATACACGGATGGACAAAATTAAAAGCAATCAAAAGTAAATAAAATCAATCTTCACCATCCATGTATGCTTGTAAGTCAATATTTGTTGATTCCACCATGGCAGTACAAATAACAGTAGTATGTGAAGGAATTTTCAATTTCAAAACCTTGATTACCATGAGCTATCCCTATCTCAACATGAAACCACAATAGGTGAGATCATTTTATACCACAGTGCAAACTAGATATATGGCTGGGATCATAAAATCCCGCCTAAACTCACTTGAGATATATGACTTGCAACTCATTTTGCAAACCAAACACCCAGGTCATTCTACACTGAACTCACTCGAGATTCAGGAGAACTTTTGCACACCCGAATATATTATAAGCCCAACAGCATCCAGCAAGGACCAACTTAACTAACAGCTGCAAAAGTTGTGCTGTCCCAAGAGCATCCTTGTGGCCTCTAAACACTGCTTTACCGCAATCCAGTAAGGTTAGAGCCCTTTTCGGGGAGAAAATCTCAGTACAAGTTGTAGACAAGTTCTAGGATTTTGGGTATTTCAATCATTAGATAAGATCACCATTATCCATAACCCCCTTTCATAACCAGATCAAAAGGGAAGAGGGCACCGAGCAAGTACTGATTATGGAAAGACAGACTTGAAATCACCTCATAGCAGAGCACGTTGAGGATTGTTATGGACAGAATCACAGCTTATCAACAGAAAGAATAAACTTTGCTAGTCTTTTATGCTTTTATGGCAACTAGATCAACACATTATTTTGTAAAGAGAAATTCCTATCCAAGTTCACTGCAAATACTTATCTCTTATCTTTTAGTGAACTATCTCTCCGAGGATTGTGAAAGATATTCCAATAGAAATACTCTTGTAATTGCTTTGACTCATTCCTCAAAAAGTAGATCAAGCTCCGAGATTATCATACATAGGATTGCACCGAGGATCGTTAGATCCAACCAAAAGTATAAGAGATAGTATAAATAATGTATGCAACACCACTGAAATTCAGTTAAGAAATTCAATATTTATTTTATACTTATTTTATCATTTTATAAATTAACTTTTACTACAGTTATGAAAATATACAGAGCAGTTACAATTAAAACATAAAAGTCAAAGAATATAATAATACACACAGTAAAGAATGTGTCTTAAGTAAAGGCCAAAGCCAAACTAACCCAACTAATGAGCTTTATGGGGGTAAAAGAAGCGGAAAAATTGTCATTGGAATCCTTACAAGAATTGGGCAACCCTCAACACCTTAATTTTAGTTATTTATCATGACTCAAATCTCTATTTGACAACAACACTTGTTATACTTGGTTCTCAAATTTGAGCTTTGCTAGGTAATAACAAGGTGTCTACAGAGCTGAGTGAAAAAAACTAATATAGATTGAAGTTTATGCCAAAATATCATGTCTGGGAGTCATGACTAGTTCTGAAAAACAAAGAGAAAAATAAAGAGAAACAAAGATAAACCTGCTGATTTATTGGTGCTCCACCATAAGCAACAACCACCTTAACACCAGTTTGGAATGAAAACTTCCTAGCCTCTTCATGTATCTGACACCAAATACAACATTTAAAATACATTTTCATAGCAGAACAGTGTTCAACAAAAACCATACCAGAAAACCAGGTTAATATAGCTAACTCACTTGCATTGATAGCTCCCTCGTTGGAGAGAGAACAAGCGCAAGTGGATACACAGTACGCACCCCACGAGGTGGCCTCTGGACAGGTTGGCCCCTCATAATTCCACTGATGATCGGGAAACAGAATGCAGCTGTCTTTCCAGAACCAGTCTGTGCACAAGCCATCAAATCCCGTCCACCTAGGGATATTGGTATGGCATGCCGCTGAACAGGTGTTGGCTTCACATATTTGCACCTTCTTATATTCTGATTAAGTGCATCACCCAAGTCAATCTCTGCAAATGTATTCACAGGTGGGGGCACATTTTCACCACTGGTCTCCACCGGAATGTCCTCATATGCATCAAAATTTATTCCTGTATTCTCCTGCTCATCAAATGCGTCTTCAGCATTATCCTCTTCTTCAAAGGGGTTGACCTCCCTGCCACGATCCCACCCACCACTTCTATTTCCCCATCCACCTGGGCGTCCACCACCACCACCATACCCAGAACGATGATCGTTTCTGGGTGCAGGCCAACGGGATCCAGAATTACCAGCAGCACTAGAGCCAACAGAACCAGAAGAAGGACCACTGTATGCTGGGGCTGGGGCTGGGACTGGGGCTTCCGCTGATGGCTGGCGGTTCCTAAGATGAGGAGGAACATAAACTGGTCGTGAAGGAGCTACAGTGCTACCAGTTCCCACATTGTTAGCAGAAAAAGCGGGACCCGAATTTTCAGCTGCAGAATTTGCAGCCAAATCAGCCCATGAAGTTCGCATAGTCAATCACAAATTCTTGTTGTCAACAGCCGCCTTCAAAATTCAAAGGGAAGCCCCCTCTTTTCCAGATTCGAGATAACACCTTTACAAGTAGCCCCAATTAAATAAATAAAAACAGTTGAAACGGATAAATACTCTTCAAAACGAACAAAATTGCTCAAAACCAACCCTGAAACACAGCAGAATCTCAATCAGTAACCCTGCAACATCTTTGCATCATGATATCATACAAAGAAGGAGCCTACTAGCAGAACAAGTAAAACACAATCAACAAAGGGGCAAACTATGCAAAGTAAAAACTAAACAAAAGATTACAAGGCAATGAATACATGCAAAGAAGTTTACCCCCCTCAAAATCTCAGATATACTATAGCAGAAGCACACTTGGCCTAGAATACCGAACCAATCACAATGTCTTCAAATAACAAGTACGACAGCGACCAAACAAACAAAAGGAGCAGAATACCGCCGCAACCGAAGCAACGACGAACTAATGATATGCAGATTGCAGAGAGAGAAGACGTACCTGCGTCTGCGTTAGGAAGGTAAAACCCTGAAATGGTGAGAGGAGTGAGAAATANTTACTTGTTTGGTCCTCGTTGCAAACTTTCCTTATGACACATGATAATGTCAACTCCATGTGGTAACATAGTGTCATTATTAAGTATCATGGTTTTGAACTTAGTTTAGTCTTTATATATATATATATATATATGTTCAATTTAGTTTTATTTTATTACAAAATAGTCTCTTTACTATAAATTGAGAACAAATTTATTATTTGTATAAATGTTACATTAATATTTTTATTAAAATTTATTTTTTGTATTAATGTTATTAATTAGTTTTAATCTTATAAAACACATGAATTAATAATTTATTAGTTTTAAATACTTTCTTTTTTTAAAAAAACATTTATACTTAATTAGTTTTAATCTTAAAAAAATTATGGATTAATAATATACAATAATGTAATATGTTAAAAACTCATTTTTAATAAAAATATTAGTATATATTTATACAAATAATAAATTTGGTCTAAATTTATAGAGGACAATATTGCTCCGTTTTAAAAAAGATGGACTAAATTGAATAAAAATGACATATATAGAGGAGCAAATTAAATATAAAACAATGACATCTGACACTAAATAGCAATGTCCTGCCACATAGCACTAGTGGTGCCACATGTCACACCATAAGACTTGACATGTGAACAACAATTTTTTTTTACATATATAAAAATAATTAAAAAAATTAAAAATTACGAATTGACATGTGACATACAGTTAACGTTGCCGGTAATTATTTTTGGAAGATGAACTAATTTAGCCAATTTTTTTAAAATTATGACAATTGAAATAAAAAACTAAGAGGTGACCAACTTGAAAATTTTCAACCAAATTGAAAACCAAATAATTAAGTCAAACTTAGAATATTGCATTGAATAAACCACATAAACTAAAATACTAATTAAGTATATAATATAATTAGAAAACAAAAATAGGATGGAAATAGAGAAGTTTTTGCTTAACGGTTATAACATCGAAAATTCTAAATATTACAAAATTTAAATATGTTAAGACAAGATCATCTATGAGATTGGACCGTCTAACGTCTTCATGTTTTGAAGTTTAACAAATAGTGATAAATGAAATAAGCATTTGACAAAGCATTATCTTGTGAAAAAATAATATTGTTGAAAGACAAGTGTTTTTTGAAAAAACTTTATGAAATATAAATGTCTAAAGAAAAGCTTTAGTGAATGCATTGATATCTAAGCAAACATACTAACAAATAGTACTTCAATAAACGTGTCAATATATCATAAGAGAGTCTTGCTAAACACGCTCTTGATATACATTGCTAAACAATGTTAAAATAAGCTATCACTATATCTTGCAAAATAATGTGCAAAATGATGTTTTTGGTAAACGCGCTACAACTATAGACATTACTCCAAAAACACGTGTTGAACGACATCTTGCTGAACTCGCTTTTGAACCAAACAGAGATCACTAAACAAAGCGTTATTGATAAACGTCTTGTATAGGCTAAACGATACCTTGTTGCAAAATGACATCTTCATCCAATGATGAACTACTTAGTATCCTTTCAGAAATGCTTAAACGATCAAATCTTGTTTGGACGATGGAAAAATTTGAAAAGCACATAATTGTTCAGAACACGTATTAAAGAGCATTAAATGCATAACATTTCAAAACAACAAAATTAATAAGATAAAGGACATATTTTTCTGCATGCATATCTACTTTACTCTATGCAATTGCCGTTGTCAAGTATCCACCTACTCTATAATATACAAGTCAAAAGTGAACGTTAGAGACATAGAAGACATTCACGGAATGTTCTCAACATCAAAAGTCATGCTGAAAAGTTCGTATAACCTACTTTGATAAAGTACTGAAAAAGCATGTTTGCTTTGAAAAGTTGACTTAAACCTACGATTTTTATCTACGAAAAGGCCATGAAGATCTAAAGATTTAAAACAAGCACTATCAAAACAGATATTTGTTCATGAAGCCTATAAATTCAAGATCCATGAAGAGAAGATCAAGAGAATAGGAGCACAAACACGAAAGAAATCATCTGAGAAGAAAAACAAATACAAAAGAAATAAAATACTCTCAAGCTTCATAGAATCATAAGCTTACATTTGTAAGAAGAGAGAAAATCCTACAAATTGTATTAGATTGAAGTATTATAAACACATTCTCTCTATGAGAGCAATCATCTAAAGACTTGCAAGCAATCTAATTGATTGCACATTTTAAAGAGAATTCAAACACTTGTTATTTAACTTGGTGGAGTTAAACGTTAGTTAGGCAGTGTCTCGGGTTGATACCGAAATTGTCTAGTGAAAACCAAGAGCAGGTAAAACTCAACTAAACAGCGTATTAGGAAGATATCGGATCTAGGAATACTAAGAGTGGTAAAGAATACTGCACAATCAGGGGTAGGTGATACTCATCTCTAGTCAGAGTAACGAAGGATACTAGGATTAACTAAGTGAAATCAGGAGTGGTGCGAATACTTAGTTGTAATTGTGTGTTTATTACTAAACGTAGCTCAGAGGTCTTAGAGAAGAACTAAACGTAGCTAAGAGGTCTTAGAGAAGAACTAAACGTAGCTCAGAGAGTGAACCAGTATCAAATAATTGTGTGTTTATTACTTCAGTTTTGCAAAACATTCTACTTATAAACTCTATAGTTGTTTATTAACATAATAGTTTATAAATTGTCACTAAACACTATCTTTATTAAGAGTTGTCTTTCTCAAAACATTGTAGTTTTACTAAAACGCTTGAAAAATATTTTATCTCTGAACTTAGAGTTTAAACAATACTTTACAAATCAAGTGTCTAACAACTTATTTAGATTGTTTAATAGTTAATAAAGGTAAGTTATTAAACTACCTTTTGGCAAAAAGTTTTCCACAACACTATTCAACCCCTTCTTATGTTTTTCAATTATTTCAAAATAAAGTTAAGTCTCATGATGTGTGTGCTTCTTTTCCGACCGAAGTGAAGAATAATATTAAATAAATAAAATATTTTTATTATAAATATGATTATAGTATATCATAAAATATTATATCATAATAAATTGTAAATATAATTATGAGCACAATATGTCTTGAATCTTATTAAATCTTATGATTGATATACAAAAATAAAAATAATAAATTAAATAAAGTATAATTTGCCGATTAATCATATTATTAAAGTATAACTTTTCAATCAATGATATTATCCATGAATTACTTTAACAATTCATACATGTTTATAAATGTGACACATTATAAAAGGAGTACTTATTTTCAATATGATATATTATTTTATACTCATATTTTTTTTATTCTCTCACTGAACGTCAAAAGAATATTCTACAAGTGAATCTTCCTCCAATTTTATTCATAGATTAACTATCAAGTCTCTTCATGTCAACGTAATAGATTTACGCTCTTTTCCTATAAGAACAATAAATAATATATTTGATTTAAATAATTTTAAAAAATTTATCATTATCCATTTCATTTCATGTAGTCCGCCACTTAACATTTCTTGAATACCAAATTGAACTACACATATATAAAATACTGTAAAAAAGAGAGTAAAAAGTGGTTGCATTTTATGTAACATATGGTGTTAAAGTTTTAATACAATATAGTTTCTTTGTCAAATCATGACCAAGATTCTAACACGTTTACACGTTTAGATCTATGGTAGCTATCGTGATTAACAATGTTCCCATTGAAATATTTTATTTGAAAAAAAAAAGCTGACTTTAGTATACAATTATAAACCATGATGCCTAGGCAAGTTGAGTAATATTAAAATGGTGCCAACTATTGTATTTACGTAAAGACAAACACAAAAACACTCACTTCAAGTGTTCCCACTTTCGATGTTTTTTATTAGATTTCTGGGCATGCTAAACACATGCTGAGATTGTAAGTATAAATGTTAGATCGTTGAGGAACCAAGAAGTCATTCCACACCAAAACCACTTTCTCTTTGTGCTTAGAGTTTTGCGTTGTCTTGTCTTCTACCATGGATTATGGAAAGAGCTTCACCAACGAGAGTAGCAACAGTGATAGTTCAGAAAGGAAGAAGCTATCGATGAGCAGACAAATAGCGTTGGAGAAGGAGAAAGAAGACATCAACAAAATGGCTGATGCATTCATCAACAATTTCCGCAAACAGTTAAAGATTGAGAGAGAAAATTCCTTCAGACGTTTTCAGGATATGATGAACAGAGGAGCTCAATAATTGCTTCACTGCCTAATAATACTCTCATTTCCTAGTTACAAAAATGTGTAGTTTGATCAGAAAATTCAAACTTTCACTTTAATTTGTTTTCTATATAAAGTACTTTAAATTTCCTGAATTTGAATTTTGCTGTGTGAACATAATATTTGGAAAATAGCCGACTATAAAAATTTATCTTAATATTCAAGAACTTTAGTAATTAAAAAATATTAATGGGTGATGTAATTTCGTTAATTTAAGTTAAGGTTATTGTTAGATTAAAGTCTATGATTTTTTTTCGATGTGTTTTTTTATCTATTTTTAAATCAATGTCACCTAAAAGATTGTCCAAACAAACATGAATCAAAAGTTTTCTCAATTTGAACAAAAGTAAAATTGTAAGACCAAAATAGCGTTGGTGGCATCAATAAAAAAATTATATGACGACACTCTAACAAATTTATATACAACTATTTGATATTTATTATTTTACCTTTCTTTATTTTGCTAAATTACCCAATTAAAATAGATTGTCAAGTGATTGTTTGAGGTGTTAAAAAGATTATTTTTCGTCAAAAAATAATTACTACAAACATTAATAAAACAAACTCTAATTAACATTTAATAGAAAAAGTCTTGTAAGGATTGTCTACAAACCTTTATTAACACTGATTAAGAAAACTCGAGTGATCTAAAAACATTATCGATATCATTATTGGAGGTTTCAACACTAAAAACATGGTTAATGTCGACAATGACAACTCTTACCAACTTTAATTAAAAATAATAATTCTGGCAATGTCTACTAAAAAATAATCATAATGTAGTTTAGTCTAAAAGAAACCTATCAATAGAGAAAATGATATTGAGTCAATCATATTCCAACCTCAATCATATCGAGAATGAATATAATAAAAGGAAGAGTAGCAACAATTTCAAATTTTTACAGTATGGATAACATTAAAATTCTTTAATTAAGTAATCAAATTACAGGCATTAATTTTAGATATCAAATTCTTTTGAAATTCTCTAAAGTAGACATAAACTACTTTCTAAAGAAAATCTCCATCAAACACACTATATATGTTGTGCTTTTATTCTTCTTTATGGCCACCAAACATTCAAAAGACTAGTTACATCGACATCTTTCTATTCACTTTCACAAATTTGTAGCATAAAAATAAATTTTGGTCAAAGTTGAGTCAATAAGAATTTGGCAGAAAAGAAGCAAGTGATTTTGAAAGCATACACTGAAATAAGTTTTGGCAGAAGATGGAATCTGATATGCTATTCTCCCTGCTTACTAAAATAAATGAACTTGAGCAGAGATTCAAATGTTTTTTTATGTTTTGTAATGAATCATATACAGCCCAAAAACATGTCTTACAACCTAATATATTGTAAAGAAAGGAAATGGGAAAAGGGAAATGGCACAGGCTGAGAGTGAAACAACATTTACAATATCTTTTCACTATTGATTCATGATTGTAAAGCAATGACCTCATTCTATAGCCACCAAAATCAACAATTCAACTCAGGCTTGAAGAACCTGACAATGAACGATGTGACTCTTCAAACTACCACGCCCTGCTATAGTAGACCATAAATTTCTAACTAAAGATCTCACATGACCTTTTCCAGCAATGTTTTCCCAAAGCTGAGGATTGTTTTCCACGCCTCCGTTCCGACTCGAAACATCAACAAGACTAATGCTCATGTTGTTGCGTATAATGCACAGCTTTCCATTAAGAGGAACAAGAGCAGCAGCATCAAGAGCCCGAGAACTACCCAGATGGAGCCTGCTATCCATGAACTTCTTCCATGAATCAGTTGCTCTGTCATACACTTTCAGCTTGCACCCATCCTGGCAATCAAGTGCATACAGTTGTCCATTCAGGGATATGCTAGGATTACGCCAACCGTCCACCATGCCATTACTCACTGGGGTCCAGGTATCAGTTTCCTGTGCATACGATTCGCATACGACGTTGCGGTTTGATCCAAGTCCCTTCAAAAACCATGTGCCGTTATGAACAACGCCGATAAAGGGCACCATTGCTGTGGTCATCTCTGTGATAAAGCTCCACCTGTTCCTGTTGGGGTCGTAAACTTCAGCAGATCGAAGAGTTCTTTGGATTCCTTCACATTCCCCACCGGCAACATAGAGACAGTTATTTATTACACAAGAACCAAACAAATGGCGTTTTCGCAGCATATCTGGCGCTCTGTGCCATTTATTAGTACGAGCATTGTAGAAAATAACACGTCTCATAGATCCTTTCAGAGGATCTTTTCCACCAAATAAGTACAGGTGACAACCACTGAGGACTGCACAGCCAAATCCCAATGCTTCAGAATATTCCCCAGGAACAGGTGGAAGGGACTGCCACAGCTGGTAGATGGGATCAAAAGCATGCAATGAAATTCTTTTATCGCGATCTCTTTTGATGACATAAACCCATTCTTCTGCCATTCCAAGACTTCTCCTGAGTGAATAAAAGAAATTTCCAGACAGGAGACGATTCCATCTCTTGCAAACTGAACGCAGTTTACCGTGCTCAACCCGAGGTACTCGAATCAAACATGCAATAGCAAGATCATCAGGAAGACCAGGAAGAAGAGGAGGCTGAACTCTTGTCCTTTCTCTGCGTGAATTTTTGCTCCTATGAGCATTTGGGTTTATGTCAGGTTGGATGCATAATTTCGATCCAGGAACAAATTTTCTTGCCCCAGCAACTGTTTTCAAGCCTGAATCTACTTTACAGTAGCAAGAAACAGAGTCAACCTGTGAAATTCTCCATGTTAGTACGTTCAAAATATGAAAAAGATTCCACTAAAAATATGTATATGCCTAATGTCAAAGAGAACATTCGCAAGAACACAGCAAGCTTTACATATTTTCTACATCCCCTAGTTCAAGGTTCCATAGAACTGAACCGTTCTTGTACAGTTTTCTTCAGTAAAATCATAAGTTCAGACCACTAACTTAGCAATCTGCTGATTTGTCAAACATTAAATTATTATTTATTTATAGCTAGAAAAAAAAATTTCCTAGAAAGGTCAGATTAAGTATTAAAAATATTATATATGAATGCAGCCAAGGAATTTTCGATGCTGTAAGTGGGATGGTGAGATGGAAACCAGTAAGGCATTCCATCACATGCATCATACAATCATAAGACCAAGCATGGTTACATTAGCTTTTGTTAATGATTGATATAGGATTAGAAAAAAAGGAGCAGTTATGTATACATGTACTGGAATTTGACTTCACAAACTCATATTTGTGAAGAAGTAACAGTTGGAGTTCATAATCATGATTTTAGACAAATTTTAATGCAAGTTAGGGTACAATAAGTTGTAACACTGCATACAAACAGATACACCCAATCACCATTTACATGATGACATCTCAGAGTAAAGAACAATACAAATCCCATGAGTGCTGCAATTTATGTGACGAGGAGCAGGCTTGTCCAAGAGTCAAAGGAAATATCAGAAAAAGGCAGGCGCAAGAGAGGAAAACTACACACCTTAGTAACATATATTTTTCATCTGTAAGCAAGATCTCCTATTGAGATCAGAAAGATAGGAAGGCACTGTAGTCAACAATGATATTTCTAAAACGGCACAAATATAGTACCTAGTTGCAAATGTATGCATACCCCTTAAATATGGTTTGGAAGATATCACTTTTGTAAAGACATGGAAAGCTGAGTTCCATTACATTCTACCAAATCACAACATTATTGAAATAAAAAAGCTCTCTCTATGTTACATTCAGACTAATCCTCTCAACCCACATGCTCTCCTCTGTTCACTGATTCTTTTTGATGGAATGGTCTGTTCTCTGATTGCAACAACTTACAAGAAACAAAAAATCAGATCCTTGTTTACACATTGACAGTCCAGGACACACCATCGGCAATGAAAAATTCAAACAGTGTTTGTCTTTGGACAAATACTGTCATTCCTTAGGTCCAATAAACAAATGTCATAACACTTCATCTTCTACTAAACTAAAATGTTTCAATTCAAACCCTCAGGTCCAACAATCCTAAAATTTTAAAAAAGAAATAATAAAGGATATATGTGCAATACATTGGAATTGAAATACATGCAATTAACGTGCAAAAAGAAAACAAGATCAAATAAATCACTTGATTTCTGTTTTTGAAGCTTAAATAAAGGTGTTACATGTACCATTATGATCTACATATAGAATACAAATAAGAGAATATGTCAAGAGAAAACAGGAGCATCAGGATATGATCAGAGAGATATATAACACGTGTCTGAATGTGAAAATAAAGAAATAATCATTGATAAATTAACTGCAACCTGCACTTGTTACACATACATATCAAGTAAGTTATACTTCCAGAATGAGTGAGGGTACTGACAAGCAGTAATTTTCCAGGATCATAAAGGATCTGGCAAAGTGAAATAATTGATTAAACAGGATTTGAGGAAGATACTGCCCTCAGCTGAATTTTTTAATTGAAAAACAGAAAAGGGAATACCACGACCAGTGCTTTAATTTAGATACAAAGAAAGTACTAATACTATATAATTTTACAGGGAAGAGATGAGAGAACCAAAATAAAATGGAAATATTAAACAGTTCAGAAAACTAAAGAGGAGAGAGAGAAAAAGTAGATAAGCAGAACTATATACAAGATTTGTGATAACTGATAATTTTCAAAAGTAGAGAATGACAAGGACCCCCGATTGTGATATTGATGAGCAGAAGAACTTTAAAGGATAGTATGATCAGGAAAAAGGTTGAATTATGAAACATGAATTTAATTTGTCCTCTACATGTAACCTGACAGTGTTTAATGGATAATCAAGAGGAACAAAGAAAAAGAGAAAATGAAAAAATTCATTCTACCCCACCTCCCCCCAATAAAAAAAGGGAATGTGTCCTAAATTCTCATGTTGGTTCCTCGTTCCAACAAATGTTTAAGCTTCAAACCGAATACACCTGAGAAGGCATACAAAGAAAATCCTCCTTGTTACTAATTTAGCACAATAAAAAAATTGTAACAATTTCTGTCAAGGGCATGGAGTAAGGAAGCTAACATTTCCCATTCGTAAAAACACTAGCTAAGAACAACTTGCAATTAGCAAGACCGAAAAGCTTCGACAAAAAGGTTTTGGGTTCATTCCTGCTGTGATAAACTAGTGATATTAGATCTTGGAATGGAACAACCCCATTTCCCTCCTAAACATTTAGCCTCGTATACGTGAAAAGAAATGGTAGCATTCTCAGTCAAAGGTGCCGAAAATGAATGATGGAGGTTGGCAACTCTATAAATGTTAAGCTGCGTAGAACTTCTTAGTCTAGTATATCATGCTAAGGTGGAATTAGAATCTAGGAAGCCAACACACAATGTATGTTGAGGTAGCAAGAGACTTGTAAAATCTAATTTTGACTTGGTCAGACACAAGAGCCCTAGAAATAACAGAGAGCTTTTTGACCAATTAGGTCTTTGCCTCTCTTCCAAACACGATCAGAGAATGATAGAAAGTCCGGTTAACCAAAACCTCAAACACAAAGCGGGTAAACCTTTTTATCAACACAAACATAAAAAAGCTTAAACTAAAAGAATGGAGAAAAAAGTTATCCGATTCAAAACAAGAGAACTAATTCCATAATAAAAAAGATAACAGTCAATAGGACTCACCAGCGGAGCTTGAACTCTAGAGACCCTTTGAGAATTCGTTGAGCTTTCAACTAACTGGTTCATCTCCGAAACCGAGACTTGCGTATGAATGGGTTTTTCAGCGCAAATTAAGCATCTTGGTGCAGATCAACACAGCCCCTTTTGAACCTAACCTTCAATTCCCAGAACCCGATCCAGTGCGCAGAAGAGAGAAGTTCGTGCCTTTTCCTCAGGAACTGCAACAGAATGAAAAACAAAGAAATGGGTCATTTGAGTTTGGAAGGAAGAAGCAAGAGTGATGATGTGACGAGCACCTTCTCTCACTCTCCTCTTTCACCTTTGGTTGAGAATGAGAAACCACAGGCTTAGCTTCTCAGAAATTGTGTGTTTTTTTCTTTCTTGGGTATTTGGGAAAAATTAAGTTGTTTTTTTTGTTTATTTTAATGGTAAACTGAGTGAGTTGTGTGAATTTGTGGAATTTAATATAAATTGCATAACTGTCCCAAGAGGACACATCGCTTGTGACGATGGTCCTCTTTAATTAATGTGTTGCAGTTCATGGGTCAAACCAACCCAACTTTGAAGCCAAAGATGAGAGAGAAAGAGAGAGAGAAAGAGAGAGAGATGTTCTTTTTTTCGATTTGTTGATCGCAGAAATATCATCCTTTTATGGGACTCTGAAGATTGGTCATCACATGATTCCTTAGAACACCTTTTTTGTCTTTTTCTTTAACACATTTGGGCTTTTAAGATTTTCTTTTCTTTAACTCTCCCTGTTTCGTGTTTGCATTCTGTGCTATTGCTATTTCCGATGGTTGAGTTTTTGGAGGAAAAACATTTGAATTAATTCAAATTCACCACTTTAATTTTCAAAATAAAATTTAAAAAATAGTTTTCATGCCTCATCAATAACATTATTTTGTTATTCAATTTCATCGTTTCAAAATTAGTGTAGCCATTTGTCAAAAGAAATATACTGAAACTGAATAATGCTTTAATTGAAACATTACTTTTTTTTTCTTCCTGATATATCTTATCATTAAATTCATCCTTTTTATTACTCAAAATACATTTATAAATGTAATAAATATCATTTCAGAAATATGTTTTTAAAAGCTTATATATTTATTGGTGTTATTAATGTGTTGAATAACTTTAAAAGTAAAAAGGAAGAAGTAGTTTAAGTATGAAATTTAGAATAACTATTATAAAAGTTAATAAATTTATCGCATGTGATCATTTATGATTAGATAATAGTGCAAGCCTGTTTTTTGTAATCAATGTAGTGCAATTATACTTTTAAAATTAATTAATTTCGTCCAGTATGAATTTAGAAAAAAAAATCAAACAAATTAACGAGAGAAAAATAGATTTCTCAATTTGGATTATCAAATTATTAACCTATATATTTTTAAAATAATGAATAAAAATCTAACTGATACTGATTAAGAATATATTGTTTCAGTTTAGCTTAATACAAGGAATTTTGATTCAGGAGAGATTTGATTTAAAATTTCATTTCAAATATTTATTCACAAGCTATCTCTACTCAATTTTATAAACAGGTAAAATAATTATGTTAACAGTAAATAGGGTATTGCTTCCTTCATCATCACTGTATATTTTCTCCACCTCCCCATATTATTTTAACTCAAATTATATCTTTAAGTTAAAAGATTTTTACTTTTACTCAATTTTAAATAATTTGAAACCCTAATTTTACTTTCCCAACACCCACCCACAGAATTCTTTTCCTCTTTCTTCATTTCCATTTCACCTCCCCACCTTCCCGCTTCCATTCCTTTCTTTGTTAAAGATACAAAAATTGTTAAAGCATTAAACATACAAAAATCATATATAAAAAATATATATTTTACAAAATCATTACATCTAAAAACTAATTATATACGTCCAAAATAAAAAAATATATAAACTAATATAAATATACATTATTAAAATACATCAAAAATATATTCAAAAATAATAAATCAAAACATTTAAATTTCATTATTAAAATATATCCAAAATTAATATAAAAGAATAAACTAATAAAACAAAACCTAAAATTAAAAAAAAAAGTAAACTTTAAACGGATGTGAACATCCTTCAGCGGATGTCAACATCCGTTTAAAATTTACCTTTTTTTAATTTTAGGGTTTATTCACACCTGGAGGACGCGACGCACACCAATGAGACTCGACACAACCAACACAAGTTGATCAATTCTTTCCACCACCACCAACCTTTGCAACTTTTCACGTATAACACCGAAGGAAGTATATTTTCACAGTGAAAGAAATAGAGGAAGAGAGAAAGAAGTCTAACGTTAGAATGAAAGAAAAGTTTGTTATTGGAACTAATAATAGGTCATTAGTGGGATGGGTTGGGAGTGGGTAAAAATTCAAAAATAATAACCCTAAAAATAAAATTTTACTGAAGGGCAAAATAGTAAAAGGGGGTGGAGGGAGCAAGGGTTGGTGGTGGAGGGAGCAACACCCTAGTAAATAAATTAATATTTCGATTTGTGTATAGAAAATTATTGTAAAAAACTAAAAATAGAGTATTATAGTTGATAGGTATTTTAAAATAACAAGACAAAGTGTTTTAAAGTTAAAAATAATTGAATAATATAAATAAAATTTCTAAAACTCGTCTCATTATTTAAACATAAACCATCTCTCTAAAATTCTTTCCCTTGTTCTCTCTCACTTCTCTCTAAGATATCTAACCCCTCAATTATCTGTTTGACAATCAGGAAGTTTCAACTCCTTTTTCTTTTCGTTCTTAGTTTGAGATCATGCTTAATGATCTCTTGACGCATGTGTTTTTTGATCTCATTTCCTAGTTCTTTGTTGGTCAAAGGTTCTACGGACTCTCTTTGATCATAATTTGATTTCTTGTAGGTGTTTCTAGAGTTTCTTGAGCTCTAAGGTAAGGAAAACTAGTTTTATATTTTGATAATTTAGTGTTTGAGTATGAAAAGATGTTTGGTAGTTTATGAAATTAATGCATGTTGTTGAATTTTGTTAAAAAGGTTGTTATTAGTTTTGAAGTGTTTTGGAATTTTGATTCTTGATTTAATGATGTTGGTATGCATTGCGAGTTTAGTTTGGAATTGATTCTGGTTTTGATTGTTGTTGTTGAGATGTTGAATGATGTCAAATCTGTTATAGTATTGAGGAGAAGTGGATGGGCTAATTTATAAGTCATTTCTAGGCATAAAATGGAGTGTTGATGGGTGAAAATTTGAAGTATAGGTTGTACGAGTAAAATTGAGTTTTTGGTGTTTTTCTAAGATTGTTTTAGACTGGTTGAGACCTTGAGATGGGAGAAATATGGTGTAGAAGGAAGTGGTTAATTATTGGGGTGTTTTTGCATTGTTTTTGGCTCATTTAAGGAGTTTTGAATAGTGAAATCTTAATTTAGTAGGTCTGTCCTATTATGGACAGTTTGGGGTTAGTGGTTATGTTCTTTATAACTGGTTTAGATCCTTACATGGCTAAATTATGGATTGGAAGAAGGAGAAAGGAGATTAGGTAGTTTAGAGTAGTCAAATTGGTTTGGAGAAGCTACTTTAAGTTATAAACTCGTTTTTAAATGCTACATAGTGCCTAGGAGGTCATAAGAATTAGTTAAATATGTATGAGAAGTAGTTAAGGTCAAATTAGAAGTAGAAAATTTTCTGGTATGGCACCTAAGTGCCCCTCTATGGGCGCCTGAGCGCCACGTTTCTAGTGGCATTTTTGGCACTGAGCGCCACCATTCCAGGGGCTCTGGCGCTAAGCGCTACTTTGCAGGTTTTAGTCTAAGTTGTTTCAAGATGTCTTCTGATCTTTTGTTATATTATTTCTTGTGCTTTGATGGATACTTAGTGATTCATTTGATTGCTTCTAATGTTTACATGAGATTATATATATGGATGCAAAGTTGTGAAAAAGAGTTCCAAGGAGGAATTTCTTACTGATGGTTACTAAGTGATGTAAGTATGAATGTATGGAGCTAAGTATTGGGGTTTATCTTGACACTCTAATGGTCATTCATTCTCAAGTAGAGAGGGGTGAGGCATCTGGTGAGAGTAGCAAGAGGTCCTTGTCTAGGGATTTTACCTTGGCCAAAGACATTTTACAGACTAACCTTGTATAATAGCTTGGGGTAGGCCAATAGTATTATAATTACAAATGCAAAAATCGTCACAGTTCAACATTCATAGTATATCCATACGAGTCAAGTCTATGTTTACCATGTCTTTCCAGAATGTTTGATTACTTGGCTTGGAATTGTGATTATTATTAAAGTCTTAATTATTTTATTATAATTCTCTTTATACTAGCTTATCCTGATTTTTTATTTTTGTGTTTGTACTTTATTGTTTGTTTGTGCATCGACTATGATTGTCTGGTGGTTGTGAGCAAAGGGCGATGATATTTCTGTTGGGCAAGCTTTGGAGGGAGGATCAACAAATGCTTAATTTTCTTTAGATTAGTTGCAAAGTACATAGTTTAGCTTTAAATGGCTTATGGATATAAAGTTTTAAATTATGGTTATAGTAGATGATTGTAATGAAACTCTTATTCCTTGTCTTGTTGATTGTTCTATATTATTAAAATTGTGATAGCTCCTCTATAGTATTTATACTATATTTTTGGGATATTACAAATATTACTGTTAAAATGAGAAACTAAACTGATTCACAATTAAGAATAAATAAATTGGTTAATTTTCAGGAAACCAAATTCATTACCTAAAAGGACAATTTTCTTGAATCAACAAATACAAGAAGAGGATAAAGAATAACAAGAATTTTTATACTGATTCAATTCCTTAAGAATATGCATCTATTTTATCTAGTAACCTTAGTTATAATCATTAAAACAATCAATGTTAGTTTACAAGAGCTCATATGCAAACTACTCAAAGATATAAGACGCTCTTTAACAAAACATTTCAAGATACAAAAGAAAATTTACAAAATAACGACTACAATCACAAAGCACATCAACCTTTGGTGCAAATACAAACTTATAGAAGATCAAAAGACAATAAGAAAAATGTATCACCTATTTGACTGATATTGCATGATAAAAGTTTTCAAGAAAGATTTTGATCTTAGCTTTCTCAAAAATACCCTCCCTACTCGTTTTTCATGAAATCTTACATTTAGAAAGATTTTATGTTATATAATCAAATGCAACATTTGTTGTAACTACGAGGATTAATCAATTATATTAAAGATCTAATCGATTAATTAGTTCAAAATCATTTTCAAAATTGTGTGTGTTACCACATTCATCAATTAATTAATTACCCTAATTGTGAAAAGATGGTTTTAAAAAAACATAACCACAATAGAATAGATACTAGGCTTAATCAATTAAATGTGAAAGGCTTATTCTATATGGTTGAGATAATCGATTAGATACTTACCTTAATTGATTAAATGCAAAAGTTGACATATTTTAAGTTTTGATTGATTTTATGAAGATGTGATTATTCAATTAAAAACTAGGTTGTTGAAAGGCTTTATCTAATTTAGTTTGAGTTATGAAAAACATATTTATCTTTTTATGCCAATAAAAAAAGAGTTTTTTTACAAGGCTTTACTACTATGACTAAGAAATGCCTAGAACATCACCAAAAACAAATATATACTCCTTCAAATCTTCCTTTGTCCTTAATTGATCTAACAATTATAAAAATAAATATAGGGTTAAATATGTTTTTAGTCCTTAAATTATAACACAAAATTAAATTTTGTCATTGTTTCAAACTTTAAAAGTGAATAAATATAGTCTTTGTCACTAACTGACGTTAAGGATTTGTTAATGTGGCTAACGATGTTGCCATTTGTATGTCCACATGTTTTTCCATGTCAACAAACAGTGTTTGCCACATCGACAAATTCTTAACGTCATTTAGTGATGAAGATTATATTCATTCATTTCTAAAGTTTGGGAACCAAAATCTACATCAACAAGATTTTTTGTATAGAGTCGGACACAAAGATTCTACCTTATCATCATAATAATAATAGCATTTTGGGCTTATTAAGTCAATGCTCTACCAACCTTTCTAATAATAAGGTTAGTTCACCTATGTCGGCCAAAAAAGGTTTATTCCTTTCCATTTTTTGTCAGAGGAACCTCAATTGAATCTCACTAACTAGATATCTTACTTTATATGAGTTGGAATACCAAGTAGAGTTTGGATAATCTCTTTTCGAGCCCTTATTCATTGTCCCTTGAAAGTTATTCCACCTTCAACTCATTCTAGTTACATATCATCACATTGATAGATTTTCGTGAGCACCCCAAACCTTCGCTCAGTTCCACTCAAATAGGAAAGTCCCTAGAAGATTCACGCCCAGAATAGGTCATGTGGCACCTAGTGCTAGCCTTCCACGTCCAACGGGCAAAGAGAGCACAAGTAGAGCTCCTAGGAGTTTAGTCCAATAGTAACTCCCGACGGCCCCCGAGTGGCACCTGACACTTACAAGTCAATGAGCCCATTGACTTTGTTGCTCTCAGCGATACAAAAGATTCACCTAACACCAATTAAGTTAGAGGTCATTGCCCAAGTAGTGCCCAGTGGCACTACAAAGGCATTCAACGGTATATCAGAAGCTAAACTTCCTCTTTAAGTTTTAATTGAGCAAATTTGACTCTACCTGAGTTATTCCCTACTTAAATGACTTTTAAAAATTATAGTACAACCATATATTAGCACAAGAAGTACCAAATTTAATCAATCAAAGGTCTCATAAAGGGGATCCCATCAATAAACAAATCAAGGTTCTACAAGGACATCATGCACTCTCTAATATCAATTAACCCAAATTCATTTATCTTTAAATAATCCTACAACACTAAGCAGATTGTACATTTACCATTATAATTTCAATTCCAAATCGTTTCACCAAGTTCAAAATTCAACTTCAATAAAACAAGTTCACATCAAACATGATTTCATATCCAATCACATTACAATTTTTAAATAACTAACTTTCGTTACTAGTTTAAAAGTACAACAAAGGTCCGTTGACCCTATGCACCCCAAATTGCAAGGAAAGGAAGTATTTGTACAAAGGTGACTCTAATCAAATATTTGATCATACCATAATGACCATAATTGAACACAGACTCGTCAACAAAGTAATTGGATAGAAAGGCAAACATCAACTCCAAGAGTCTTATAGCACTCTTCGATCTTTAAATAGATAGGTAGAAGATTAAAACTCTTGGAGAGAAGGTCAAGGTAAGAAGAGTTCTTTGTTTTTAGTAGTGTTGTCAAAACGGGTCACTTGGCCCAACTCACCACGGGTTGGCTACTTAGTGAGCCAACCCAACCCGGCTAATTTATTAACGAGCCGAAAAATTTCGAACACGGCCCAACCTACCACGGGTGGGTAGGTTAAATGAGTTGGTTCACTAGCTCACTTAATTATATTTTTTTAAAAATAAAAAGTACAACTTTTTTGTAATTCAAATTTAAATAAAGTTCACTCTAAAATGATGTTAAACTCTAAAGACAGTTCAAAATAAACAAAAAAATGTAATATACAAATCAAATGTAATCCAAAAACAAACTCAAAAAGCAAATAAATAAGTTTATAATATTGATAATTTTATTGTCACTTATCCATTTATAAGATTAGAGTCTTGAATAGATAACTTTATAATACTTTGCTCTCTTGAAATATCTTCTTCTTTATTCTCATTCACAATACAATAAAAAAATGTTAACAAATAATATTGAAACATAAAATAATTAATAATTAAATTAAACTAGATGGTGGACTAAGTTGGCATGCAGATTCTAACCTATTTTGACAAGACTACTTTTTATAGTAGTATTTATACAATTGAACTTTATTTAGTTGTTTTTTATTTATACTAAAAAATTTAAATAAAAAAATCTAAAATATCTAAAGATAACTATATCCAACTTAAAAGATTTTCTTCTAAAGTTTTACACGTTACATGTGCTAATCATGCATTAGAATAAGTATTTCAAGTATTTGTATGAGTTTCAAAAGTTTAATTGATAAATGATTCAAGCATCTTTCGAAAATACTTAAAATTAATTAAGTCTAAAATATATTATTAATTTAGTATTTATAGAATGGTATAACCTACTTTCTCATATATCTAAATATATCTAAACTTAATGAAAAGTGATTAATTAAAAATATCATTGTAAAGAGTTAATAGATCGTTGCGAAGAGTTAATAACATACATAAGTAATTAATTATCTTAAGATATTAATGGTTAATTTAAGCATGTATGATTTTTAATGTGTAAAACATGGTTATTAAACTTCTGAATTAACTTGTTAACTCATGAGTTTACGATTCTAGACCTGACTTTCAAGTTAATTCAGAAGCAAACTCATTTTCAAGTAAAATAGATGGAATTAACTGTAAAATCGGTACGATCGTGTAGAATCGTAAATTTGCAACAATTTAACAACCTTGAAAGAAAGAAAATGAAGAAATATAAAGTTGTTGAGTTTAAAGTTTAATGACCTGATTTATGATTCGTTTTGTTGTATTCCACCACTATTCTTTTTCGTTTTGTTGTACTGATTTCATCACAGCCTTGTATGTGGTCATCTCGTTCGCCATTGTTTTAAAATTTACCATCCCAACATCTTTAACAAACTTTAGAATTTTTATGCTTACAAAATAAAGAGGTCGATATGTTTTTAAGTTCCTAAAATTCTAAAAGTCTGTTTTTAGTAAGAAAGTGAAACTCAAGGATTGTTTAAAGCATAAGCAGAAGTCTTTATTTTGTGCACAAGTTATTCATATATTTCACCGTTCATGTGATATCTTTTCACATTCTTTGTTATGAGAATATTATGAGCATGTAATGGACTTTTCCACGTGTTGGTAAAACTTTTGGTTTTTCAAGAAAAGTTTTACATAACCATGTGAGTTGTACTAGTAAAATTGTATTTTATATATTAAAATAATCTAATTTGAATTAATTAGATTCAACTTTATATAAAATCAATATTTATATTGTCTATCCCCTGCCTCTTATATTTTGATAATGTTTGATGATATTACAAGGAGATTCTTTGTGTTGAAAATTAACTGCACTAAAATTCTCACATCAAAGTGGTTTAAGAACCAATCTTTTTCAAAATTTAAAATAACATTTTGTTCTTCTACCAATTCACCATCCATTGTGTAATTTTCTGACCATTTCTTTTAACCAAATATGTAACTTGTTACCACATTAAATAATTTAATAAGAATGTCATGGTAATTTCTTTGGTAAATTTAATATTTTCATGAGGAAAAGTTAAATCTCACCTTCCCATGAAAATATTTGTGGCATTGATTAAAAGTCATTCCCGAAAACATTGTTTCCTATAAATATTTTTTTTCTTAAAACTAAAAAGGGTTCTTTTACTGAAGCTCTTGTAATTTGATCTTGATCTTTCCATATGTGTTTTAATTCCTTCTTATGTGTGTCCTATCCTAGCCTTTCAATTTATATAATCTAGTAGGTCTTAAAATAACTCACCTTTAATTATAAATTTAAAAAGAAGAAAAAAATTGTATTTCACATCTTCATCTTTACGTTTCCCTAATTTAATGAGTCTAGAAGAGAGCTAATCGTTGATGGCTGAATTAAAAGAAAGAAAAATTGAGATATATATATATATATATACACACACATATATAGGCAAATCTTTTAAAGTCAATTTTTTTAGGTAATTTGAGCATTCATTATATGTATATGTTTGACATTTCCTCCTAGGATAGACACTGGCTTTTATAATTCAACGTAACTAATTTTAGGTAAATGCTAAGATTTGTCCTTTGTTAAGGAATTAGAAACTAAGAGTGTATAAAAAGCACTCCTTCATAACTTTTTATTTAGAACTACATATATGTTTATAATGAAAACTTTCTCTTCAATTTCTTGACCAGTCCAAACCCTTACTTTAACTCCAATTTAAACCTAAGAAAGTAGAAAAGGAGAGTTTCACTCACTAAATTAGGATTCCAAGTTATAATAAAAGTTCAAATACATTATCATAAAATTACTTGCACGTGATGGATATTGAAAAGAAATAGAATTCTTTGTATACCTTTTTGCCACAAGTCTAAGGTTCAAGGAGATTGAAAAGACCTACATCAGTCGACTTAGATTAGAATAGAAGTATATGTTTATGAAGAATTATTGACTATTATAGGTCTCCTATACTAATCACACCCACACATCATAAATAAGGGTCCCCTTCTATACGTAATTTTTCTCCACTCAAGTATCTTTCTATATTAATCGGAATTATTGACTTGATCATCAACTTGGGATACATGGTCGGTCCACTTCTTTAACCACCTCAAGCTATCTTGAATAGACAAGACTAAACGAATGCGACTTCATCATAAATGTTGTCCTTCAAATACAACAAATATGAATATTATAATAAGTGACAATATCAAATTAGAGGACAAAGAATCACTACTTATCATTTCTTCCATTGCCCTTAGACAGATGAAATACGAACATCACCAAAGACGAATGATCAGACTGGGAGTGGGAATGTATTAGAAACAAACTTTTTTTCATTAGAGACGGTAAGAGTAAAAATTGGCCAAGTATATATTCAAACTGCCACCTCTCTTCAAAACAAAATGCGAAGGAACCGTGTTACTGCTATTGACTCGTTCTAACCTTGCTCTTTGTCTAAGTTATATATATATATATATATATATATATATATATATATATATATATATATATATATATATATATATGATATAAAGATAAAGAACATGCAAAAAAACACCAGATGCACATTGTGTTCAATCGAAAGCATGAGGTAATTTTCGTTCATTTCAGCCACCACTATAATATTACAAAAACCTTTGCCCATCAAAGTGGGGAAATATTGAATTTAAACATAAAATGGGTTGAAACTGGAAAGAGTATGCTTGAGAGATGAGTCAGATAACCATGATAGCCAAAACAAAAGGCTCAAATTTCTCCCCAGGCATAATCTACAACCAGTCTCCCACCAAAATCACCACCCAAAATGAAGGGGTCAAAAAAGTTGTCGACCAGAAACTCCTAATATGTTAGTAAATCTCCAATTCCTACCAACATTACACAATCTTTATTGATGTGCCAACTCGACCACATACACAAACCCATATCCCTCACAATGATTAGCACTGTAAAATAGTACAAAATGACGGCTTGAAACACAAGTGAATTGAAGACCATTAAAACAAGAGGGGAGAAAAATCATCCTGTAGGTGTGTGTATTCGCACCTATACCTAAGATGGTGTAATGATATGAAAAGAAGGAAGTCAGTCCCAGGCACTAGTGACGCCGGGACCATACCCTCCAGCATATCCCCCAGAACCTCCATATCCACCACTGCTGTTTCCAGCACTGTAGTAATCTGAAGAACCCCTTGTAAACGAGCCCTCTCTCCGAAAGTCTCGACTACCAAACCGACCACCTGATCGGCGGTTTCTGCCTCCACTATAAGACCGAGCAGCATACCGAGAGAGCCAAGCAGGTACTTCTTGATTTGCTTCTTGCATCAGATCGGCTAAAGCTCTAGCTAGTGATGAATTGTTATCATTAAAGAATGCAGTTGCAAGGCCTTTCTTTCCAGCTCGCCCTGTTCTTCCAATCCGGTGTACATAATCATCAATATCATTTGGCAGGTCAAAGTTGACTACATGAGCAACATGGGGGATATCAAGACCACGTGCAGCAACATCGGTAGCAACCAATATGGGGGTGTTGCCACTTTTAAAAGACCTCAATGCTAATTCTCTTTCCTGCAGGTATTTCAAAATTGATAAGCACAATAAGACAAACAAGCATATGTATAAACAATAATTCGATGTACAGTTAATTAGCTAGGGGTGGCAAAGCAATCCATTTGCCCATCATCAATCCGGTTCACCCACCAGTAAATCCATTACATAAAAAAAAAAAAAAAAAACTCGACCAAATCATCCAATTTAATGGATGGTTAATGATCCATCCATTATTTCTCAAAATCCAATGGATTATCCTATCAATTCTCAACAGATAAAAAAATACTCCCATTTTTTCATAACTAAATCTTTCTTAAATTTCTTTTTCTAATTTTTTTTCAAAAAATATAACTTTAAATTTGAGTTTAAAGAAAGTACTTTTGAATTTTTTTCAAAATATAACTTACAAATATATATATAACTTTTACGGATGGATATATCCATCAATGAAAAAACTAATGGATGAGCCAACTTGGATTTCTGTTAAATAGATTGAACTGGATAATATCAAAGTTTAAATTAATTTTTTTAATTAATGGATTTTTTTATTCAAACTGCTATAATCCAAAATAAGCCATCCAGTTTTCCACCCGTACAAACAATAGATAAATTAGCAAATGCTATAAAGTTAAAGCATTTGATATTGAGGGTAACAGTTGAATAGCATTAAAACCGAACCATGACCCTATTCATGAACAAACTGGGACAAATAAATAAGCATACAGATACTTGTAAGATCCAAGTCCTAATAAACAAACTAATCATAACATTAGAGAAAAAGCGCAAAAGATAATCAAATAAAGGTTGCCCAAGAAAGCATAATAATTTGATACTTCACAACATTGCCTGTAGAAAAAATAATACAGGAATAACCACTTCATGACTGTTCTTGAAATGTTTGGCCAGTGTATCTTGCAAGGTTAGAGATTCTGTGTTTTGTATTTTGAGTTGAAAGAAGTTTCATAGGCATGCACTAGACAGAACATTGGAATTCAATAAGTTGCAGGAGAACCATGACAAATTAGTTTCTTGTAATTCTAGAGGAAAAATTATGCAACCATCTATTTGGTGTTTCAAGTCATCCGAGTATAAACCCCCCAAAAAATAAGTTCAAACCAACTTCATTGACCATGGAAGCCTTCTTGCCCTCTGTTCAGGCGAAAGTATTTTCACACATTCCCGATCTTCTCTTCTCCAAACTTATTTATCTCGCTTTTGACGTGCTTCTTTGTTAAGGTCCATTTGTTTCAAAAGGAAATGGTAAAGCGGGAAATGTCTGGTGTAGAGAAATGAGCAGAGAAAGCATTCCTTGTACGGTACAAAAGAAGGTGGTGAAGAAAGAAGCCACTTCCCATTAGTTCTCACGTGTTTTATTTTACACTTAGACTTGAGGAGAAAAGAGTGAAAAGTGGAACAGATATTGGCATTTTCCAAAATTACACCTCTCATCTCTCTTAATAACTTATATGTATGGGTAACTCTGTAGTTGTACAATTACTTAACTTTAATCTATCTTATTTTTTAAAATGATCATTTTCTTGTCACTCTCTCTTCAAACGAACGAATACGGTTTTTCACTCTAGTTCATCTCACTTTCTTTCATTTTCCTTCCCTGCAACCAAACATAGGACTGACAAGACAGCCAGGTTGGTAATTCTTCCTAAATTTTATACAATTTATAGTTTTCCTTCACTATTATGCTAGGGTTGCCTGTATTGCTGTTGCTTAAAAATTTAAGAACTGGTTGCTAAAATAAATAATTAATATGCAACAGGTCCCTGAGTGAGAGGCAGGATACCATGGAGAGCACAAGTACAACTGCTCTAAGAAGTCCGAGACAAGTTCATTTTCTGGGCAACAACTGCCCATAAATTACATTTTGAATGTGAATTTTGTTTGTCGGATATAATCTTTTTTCAGTAAGGGATGAAAAATCTTAATCTGTGCAGAATATTTTCAACCAGCAGGCATTGGTTTGAGAGATAACAGTTGCAAGAGTGAAAAATAAACAATTAAAAGAAAAGAGAAAAAAGGAATGTGGAATGTCATTCAGCTTTCCATATAGCAGTGTTTAAACTCATAAATATAGGAGCTTCTGCTACAAACTAACCTGCTGCGATCTGTCACCATGAATAGTAGTTGCAGGAAAACCATTAAGACACAACCAGTGTTCCAGTGAATCAGCTCCCTTCTTTGTCTCCACAAAAACTAAAGTCAAAGCTTGCTGCAAAGTCATGCATGAAATAATCTTATAAATGATAATTAAGAAAGAGTTTACTCTTAAAGAAACAATCTAGGTAACACCGACACTGACATGAACACAGACACCAAAACACAGTTAATGTCCCAAATATATGGCACAAATAATTGGCTAATATATATGATTTACATGACAAAAATCTTAACTGAGAATAAAAATTAATATAATTCACACTGTAGTTAATGTCCATAATATAGGGCACAACGAATTGACTAATATACATGATTAACATGACAAAAATATCAACAGAGAATTAAAATTTATATAATTCAAACTGTATAAGCAAATTTGAAAAATGCAACTGTTTTTCTATTAAAAAAAAGTCCTCAGTACTTAATAGCTAAAATAACTAGTTATGTCTAATGAAAACAAAAAATTGTTATTAGCCTCTTAAAAGCTTATAATATAAGTTTTTTCTTTTAATTTCTTAAATTTTAAAAGCATTTAGCCACCGATAGGTGTTAGCTCATTCTCTTTACTCGTGTTCAAGTTGTAACAAAATGATGTCCACAATCTGAACTTAAGAAAACATATTTTGACAGGGTCCAGGAGAATTTGGACGCAATACAAAGGCACAAGAGTGTCAGATATGACAACATTATTCTCCACTGGTGTTGTTGCTTCCTAGAACACAATAAATAAACTATACAATGAGAAAACAAAAATAGATTATCCACACTGTCCATACAAACTGAAACATAGATGTAACATTGCAAAGGCATAACTTCAGTTCAAAAATAACAAAACAGCATAATCCACGCAATGACCAGCATGTTGCTTAGAATCAGTAAGGCTGTTCTGCATACGTTTCTCAAAAACATTATTTGTTTCACATTTTTTGAGAGTTAGGTATACCCTAAAGTCCTCCATGCAGTTCTACGGTTTGTTGCTTTTGGTAGAAGTTAAGATGCCAAATTGTGGCAACAAGTCATATGTGCTGTGCTATAATTAAAGGTGTATAGTCAGAGAGTAGAGTGTTTGTATCTTCATGGAGAATCATATTGACAATCAAATTCTTTGGAAGAAGATTAGATGTTAGTCTCCTTCTTGGGTACAATGTAAAGCTCATGGTCATTTTAGGAGGGCTCACCAAATAATGTTTAGGAGGACTTTGAATAATTTTCTGTATTCTTACGTTTCCTCAAGGAGCATCTCTAATTTTTTTCATATGTTAGCATGTCTAATAATTTTCTTAATTCTTTTAAAGAAAAATATATACAAGAATAAATGAGTATATGCATCTCAGTAACAGAAACATCCCAGGGTCAGAATGGGTTCATGAGAAAATAGCCATTGTGAAAAGCTCTGGTGTTTCTTATGGAAAGCTGACACTGGAATCCATTGTCAGTGACTGGACAACTGAAAAAAGTTCCAAATTCACTGGTGGCAAAGGTAAAATATCTTAGATTTTCCGGGCTACTTCTCCCAACTCAATTGTTTTATGCATTTACACAACTTGGATCAATTATTGATATTCATTTAGTTTCTAAAATCACTTGTATTAGTTTTATGTAAGTGAAGTACCTTTCCCTGTACACCATTTGCCCTCTGTGCATGAAGAAGGTCCATTAGGTGACTTCTCTTGTCAGACTCTTGAACGTACTCAACTCTTTGGACAATTAAATCAGTACTTGAACCCACTCTTCCAACAGCCAGGAAAATATAATTTGAAAGAAAATCAGAAGCCAGTCTCTGCATTTCAACCAGAAATCGTTATAATAAAGGGGACTTGAATTTATAATATACACAATAAATAGGTATTCATGCAGTGTTTATAACTCACAAGCCACTTATCATATCAAATCAAATTAAAAACAACCTCAATATATTATTCTAAAGACATTCTTTCTGCAATAAGAGGAACATTGACAGCAAGACCTATCGATGCAAGAATGTGATTCACAAATACAAAAGGAAAATGCATATTAGAGTACTGAAAGCCTACACTGAAAGGTGAAACTTGCTGCCCTAACACAGACGGGTGTATAGCCAGCATTAAAAGGAGCCTGTATGCAGGCCCTAAAGACAAGGGGGAAACAAAGGAAGTGGGGAAGAAATCCTAACAGACCCATGAAGTACGAATGGTAGCAAAATTAAGAATGTGTTTTTTTAAATCACATGCCAGATAAAAGCATGCTTAATAAAAAAACATATTTACTGATTATATCAGACCTGTATCTCTTTCGGAAATGTTGCACTAAACAACATAGTCTGTCTAGCACCTGGTGGAGGCATGTCCATTTGTTCTACAATCTTCCTTATTTGTGGCTCAAAACCCATATCTAGCATCCGATCTGCCTCATCTAAGGCCAGATATCGAATCATCTGCAGTGAAACTCTAGCTCTCTCCAGCAAATCTACCAGTCTTCCAGGAGTTGCAACAAGAATGTCCACCCCTCTCTCAAGATCCCGCAGCTACAGAGAAAATAACATGTTAGGGTACATAACAGCCACAAAGTCCTTACCATAGTTCAAAGGTAAACTTTTATAGGTCAAAGGATTCCATATTGGATCCATCAAGGAGAATTCGAAACAAGACAGAATCTACAAAAAGAACACATCTAGAGGGATCATTTTCAGGCTCCTTATACAAGGTGCTTGACCTCCAGCGAAGATACAACAATATATAACCACAAAGTTCTTAACCAACCAATACATACACATGCAAAAACTTCTGAAGCACAAAACTGCAATATTATTGGAAGAATGAATACATTCATATCCAATAAAGCTCTAAAAGGATGTAACAAAATTCCACTGCTCAACCGACCTAAAATGTGTTTCCAATACTAATAAGATAAGAAGATTCACCTTGTACATAACTATATATTATGAAATGTAATGAGTGTAGATGATGATACAGTAACTTAAAATTGACAATTTAATTTTAATACAAAACATATCAAAGTCTGTCAATTTTAAAGTTAATAGATAAAAACATACCTAGAAATACAATTACATGCACAATAGAAGATGTCATACCACCATAAAAGGAAAAAAAATCCGAGACTATCTACATGCAAATGTATACCCCAAAACAGTTCAGTAAAATATCCAAACACAATTAAATTAGCATGATGAAAATAATAAAACGTAATGTTTATGCGAAGTGAATCACACAACTAAAGCCCCATAAGTATGAAAATGTTCTGTGGCTCTGACAGAAGAATAAAGCCAACCCCAGTGATAGTCATCAAACAGTCAACATTAACTTCTTCCAAAAGCAAAGAATATGCCAAAAACTGCAAGCTAATACTCGACTGTGGATAGGCACATAATTAGCCGTGTATGCCACCGCATACAAGAACAGTAAATTTTTAGTATAGAACAATATACACGGATGGACAAAATTAAAAGCAATCAAAAGTAAATAAAATCAATCTTCACCATCCATGTATGCTTGTAAGTCAATATTTGTTGATTCCACCATGGCAGTACAAATAACAGTAGTATGTGAAGGAATTTTCAATTTCAAAACCTTGATTACCATGAGCTATCCCTATCTCAACATGAAACCACAATAGGTGAGATCATTTTATACCACAGTGCAAACTAGATATATGGCTGGGATCATAAAATCCCGCCTAAACTCACTTGAGATATATGACTTGCAACTCATTTTGCAAACCAAACACCCAGGTCATTCTACACTGAACTCACTCGAGATTCAGGAGAACTTTTGCACACCCGAATATATTATAAGCCCAACAGCATCCAGCAAGGACCAACTTAACTAACAGCTGCAAAAGTTGTGCTGTCCCAAGAGCATCCTTGTGGCCTCTAAACACTGCTTTACCGCAATCCAGTAAGGTTAGAGCCCTTTTCGGGGAGAAAATCTCAGTACAAGTTGTAGACAAGTTCTAGGATTTTGGGTATTTCAATCATTAGATAAGATCACCATTATCCATAACCCCCTTTCATAACCAGATCAAAAGGGAAGAGGGCACCGAGCAAGTACTGATTATGGAAAGACAGACTTGAAATCACCTCATAGCAGAGCACGTTGAGGATTGTTATGGACAGAATCACAGCTTATCAACAGAAAGAATAAACTTTGCTAGTCTTTTATGCTTTTATGGCAACTAGATCAACACATTATTTTGTAAAGAGAAATTCCTATCCAAGTTCACTGCAAATACTTATCTCTTATCTTTTAGTGAACTATCTCTCCGAGGATTGTGAAAGATATTCCAATAGAAATACTCTTGTAATTGCTTTGACTCATTCCTCAAAAAGTAGATCAAGCTCCGAGATTATCATACATAGGATTGCACCGAGGATCGTTAGATCCAACCAAAAGTATAAGAGATAGTATAAATAATGTATGCAACACCACTGAAATTCAGTTAAGAAATTCAATATTTATTTTATACTTATTTTATCATTTTATAAATTAACTTTTACTACAGTTATGAAAATATACAGAGCAGTTACAATTAAAACATAAAAGTCAAAGAATATAATAATACACACAGTAAAGAATGTGTCTTAAGTAAAGGCCAAAGCCAAACTAACCCAACTAATGAGCTTTATGGGGGTAAAAGAAGCGGAAAAATTGTCATTGGAATCCTTACAAGAATTGGGCAACCCTCAACACCTTAATTTTAGTTATTTATCATGACTCAAATCTCTATTTGACAACAACACTTGTTATACTTGGTTCTCAAATTTGAGCTTTGCTAGGTAATAACAAGGTGTCTACAGAGCTGAGTGAAAAAAACTAATATAGATTGAAGTTTATGCCAAAATATCATGTCTGGGAGTCATGACTAGTTCTGAAAAACAAAGAGAAAAATAAAGAGAAACAAAGATAAACCTGCTGATTTATTGGTGCTCCACCATAAGCAACAACCACCTTAACACCAGTTTGGAATGAAAACTTCCTAGCCTCTTCATGTATCTGACACCAAATACAACATTTAAAATACATTTTCATAGCAGAACAGTGTTCAACAAAAACCATACCAGAAAACCAGGTTAATATAGCTAACTCACTTGCATTGATAGCTCCCTCGTTGGAGAGAGAACAAGCGCAAGTGGATACACAGTACGCACCCCACGAGGTGGCCTCTGGACAGGTTGGCCCCTCATAATTCCACTGATGATCGGGAAACAGAATGCAGCTGTCTTTCCAGAACCAGTCTGTGCACAAGCCATCAAATCCCGTCCACCTAGGGATATTGGTATGGCATGCCGCTGAACAGGTGTTGGCTTCACATATTTGCACCTTCTTATATTCTGATTAAGTGCATCACCCAAGTCAATCTCTGCAAATGTATTCACAGGTGGGGGCACATTTTCACCACTGGTCTCCACCGGAATGTCCTCATATGCATCAAAATTTATTCCTGTATTCTCCTGCTCATCAAATGCGTCTTCAGCATTATCCTCTTCTTCAAAGGGGTTGACCTCCCTGCCACGATCCCACCCACCACTTCTATTTCCCCATCCACCTGGGCGTCCACCACCACCACCATACCCAGAACGATGATCGTTTCTGGGTGCAGGCCAACGGGATCCAGAATTACCAGCAGCACTAGAGCCAACAGAACCAGAAGAAGGACCACTGTATGCTGGGGCTGGGGCTGGGACTGGGGCTTCCGCTGATGGCTGGCGGTTCCTAAGATGAGGAGGAACATAAACTGGTCGTGAAGGAGCTACAGTGCTACCAGTTCCCACATTGTTAGCAGAAAAAGCGGGACCCGAATTTTCAGCTGCAGAATTTGCAGCCAAATCAGCCCATGAAGTTCGCATAGTCAATCACAAATTCTTGTTGTCAACAGCCGCCTTCAAAATTCAAAGGGAAGCCCCCTCTTTTCCAGATTCGAGATAACACCTTTACAAGTAGCCCCAATTAAATAAATAAAAACAGTTGAAACGGATAAATACTCTTCAAAACGAACAAAATTGCTCAAAACCAACCCTGAAACACAGCAGAATCTCAATCAGTAACCCTGCAACATCTTTGCATCATGATATCATACAAAGAAGGAGCCTACTAGCAGAACAAGTAAAACACAATCAACAAAGGGGCAAACTATGCAAAGTAAAAACTAAACAAAAGATTACAAGGCAATGAATACATGCAAAGAAGTTTACCCCCCTCAAAATCTCAGATATACTATAGCAGAAGCACACTTGGCCTAGAATACCGAACCAATCACAATGTCTTCAAATAACAAGTACGACAGCGACCAAACAAACAAAAGGAGCAGAATACCGCCGCAACCGAAGCAACGACGAACTAATGATATGCAGATTGCAGAGAGAGAAGACGTACCTGCGTCTGCGTTAGGAAGGTAAAACCCTGAAATGGTGAGAGGAGTGAGAAATAAAGAAGATCCGGAAACCCTAATTTGGTTTTGGTTGCAGAAAGAGAAAGAGAGGAGAAGGCGCTTTCGGAGTTAGAAACAACAAAAATATCTTTTCTACCTTTTGTAATGTTTTTCTCTCTCCTCTCAATTTCAAAACAGAAAAAAAAAAAGATAAATGATTAAAATATAATATTCGTCCGTCTACCAAAATTTAAATTTTATTTTATTATTAACCGATTGTATTTTTTTAGTTTCAAAGTTTAAGTGTTAATTGTCACATTAAATAAAAAACAATTATAAAAATCAAAAGCATAATCTTGACAAAAATCAAAAAACGTATTTTTCTTAAAATAAAATATATTTATTTAAATTAAAAGCATGTTTAAATAATGACATTAAATTACTTCATTTGTTAAATCTAAATCATAAAATAATTACATTCTCATATGTATCCTTTAAATGATTATTAACTTAAATTTAATTATTTTATATACTAAAAGATTATTTTATCATTTTATCTCATATGAAGCATTTTCTCTTTTTTTAAGTTAGATTTAGAGATTTTAAAATATGTATGTTATAATTTTAATTTTTCACCTAAGGTAACATGACTTACTATGTATTCATATAAAAAATTGTTTAAGAGTATTATTAGTGATTTTTAAAAATTATACTTGAATATGTTAATAATAAAGCTATAAATAATTTTTCTATTAATTGAAATTTATTTTATAAAAAAATCATTATATTTCTAAATTCTTCTAAATTTATTTTTTAATTTTAGGTTTTAATCTCGACTTTAGTATTTTGAAGATTAAAAATTATAGGATTGTTTATAATGAATAACTTTAAACACTCTCGTTTGAATAAAAACAAAATAAGCTCATTTTTTTATATTTTGTTTAGATTGTTTTGCTTTTTAAGTTTGCATGTGTAGTAATACAATGCATGTAACTTAATTATGTTCAAAGTGAATCATGTTGATTGATGATTACGATGATGTGTTTAAATTCTAATTTGGGGTTCTAATGATACAATTAGATCATCTTGTGAGAAAGAAAACTCTAAAGAGCAATCGTGAATTAAGAAGCTTATTAATGTAAGAAG
This sequence comes from Vigna umbellata, assembly GCF_029865625.1. NCBI lineage: Eukaryota > Viridiplantae > Streptophyta > Magnoliopsida > Fabales > Fabaceae > Vigna > Vigna umbellata. The sequence goes on along the minus strand of NC_142165.1, from coordinate 50,965,152 downwards.
TTAGTGTTATTGGTTGTTCTTTATACTTGCTTATAGATTTTATGACTATACTTGACGTGAGGAATTGAGTGAGATTATTAGTGGAATGAATCTATGAACTTTATGATTTAATTGAATTGTGTGTAATTGAATGTTGTTTGAATATGTTAATGGTTGAGAATGAGAAATCGGGTTATAAGGAGATATTTCTACATTAAATTGAAATTGGTTGAGTTATAAAAAAGGTAAAAATGACCACCATTTGATCCAATTGCACAAGTTGAAATGTCATTCGTCTTTAGCTTCTGACATGGCGCTAAAAGTTGATTGTGTATCGTTGAATGCTACTTTATGAGGCCGAGTCAGGGAGCTTTAATGATTATCGCATTGGGTGTTACTCTAAGACCAACAAATGCTCACAGGATAATAAGTTCCAATGGTACAAAGTGTTGGGCACCTTGTTTAGGCCACTTGGCACTCAGTTGACAAAAACTCAAAGGATAGTTAGCATTAGATGTTGCTCAAGTGCCTTTGGGTGTGAAGCTATAATTTAAATTCCATAGAGCTTCAGGGCTTAAGACGTTGGGTGATGGCTTCATTGTTAGGCACAAATAATTGTTAGGCACTAGTTTGATATTTTCTCCTAGCGAGCTCTCTACCTGGCTAACACTTGATGCCCATGTATCCATTATGCAACTTTTGATATATACAAATGTATATCTTTTAATATTTTATGTAATGAGATGTGATATACTTAGATAGTTATGTTTATTTGAGAAATACTTTATAATAAATGTTTGACTTGATGAGATAATGAACCAAATGGATTGAAATGATATTAGAATTTGTGAATGGTGTGCATAATGTCCTTCCTAAGGAGAAATACCCTATCATTGCATGCATTTATTATGGTGTAATTATCTTAATACTATTAAACTCAACACTCATAAGAGTTAAATAAGGTCCTATGGTGGGATTTGGTGTGAGGAGTCCAATATTATTGATGCCATAGTAAACTAATCTTATTATAAGAGATTTTAAACCTAATGAATCTAGGTTGGTCTTGATTTTTATGTCACATCATTACATGACAAGTACATGACTACATGGTGTTACAAATTTAGCAAGTGTATTAAATCGTACAAGTAATAATGTGGATAAATCCAAATATCATTTCCCACAAACACTCGTGTTGTTCAAAAAAATTACGTTTATTCATCAATTAAGGCAACTTTAAAATAATGAAAATTATTGATATGTATGAAATAAATCTAAAACTGATAAAGCAATAAAATTACTTTAATGAAATATATGATAGAGACTCATCGGATTGGTTTTCATGCATTAAATCAATATGAAAACACTAAACAATATATTTGTAATTCATACTCCATCATTCATACATGTATCAAACCTGAATGTCTTAACAACGACTTTAAAATTTAATAATAAACATCCTAATGTCTTAGCAAATCGCATTACAAGTCCACATTAAGTTCAATATTTCAATGTTATGAATGTCTAATGATGAACTTTATGTCTAGATGATCAATCAATTAGTTATTTTATTTTAGTCTAGGTTCTGACATCATACTTAATAACCAAATACCCACATATTTGCAATTAATCAATTCATGCGATTAATATTGAGAATATAACACAAGAGTAATAGAAAAATAAGTATATTAAATACTAAAAATCACAAATATTGAAGGTACATTATGTCTAACTCTTATGAATAAGGGAGTTAACTACTCTTAAACATTATGAACACTAGAAACGAATAACGAGCAATGTCTCCAACCTCTACAACGAGTCTCCACCCTTTAGAATGTGTTTACTTTTGATTAAGGATTTGAGAGCGAATGATATAATTAAATTTGAGTAGATTTGAAAGTAAAGTATGTGTTGTTGTTTTTAAGGGATTTGGTGTAATGAATGGATTTGGAAGTAGAGTTTATAAGTGATTTGACTTGTGTGATAGATTAAAATAATGTTTTAATATATAGAAAATTAAGATTACCAATTGTCCTTGATGTTAAAAGTAATATAAAGTTATATTTATATGAGCTACATTTATTTTGTAAAAATTATTTGAAATACTAGGATTTAAAAAACACTGCAAATTATATATTTGATGAAGTATAATCAGTTCCAAGGACATCATACCTAATTCCATGCATTTTGGATTTGCCTCAAATTTTATGGGAATAAATTCCTATTAGCATAAAGCTAAAGAGCATAAATTTTGATGATGTATAAAAGTCAAGTCTCAAGTGCTCTTATTGCATGAAGACTTGTTTTTGTATTAAAGTTTTGTAATTTAATAGATTTATGCATAGGACGTGATTTATCTTTAATTCTATGTATTGTTTGTCTTAGGTTGCCTTAAAATTTATTTAGAATCAGAAAACCTCATTTTATACTCAAGATAATTGATTATCAACTTATAATAATCAATTATTAATGTTATAATTGATTATCACGAGTAATTATGAGAATTTTTAAGCAAGTTTTTTTACCGTTGTGCATTAATTAAATGCATAATCAATTACCATAATTGATTATCACAAGTTAATTAGTTGACAACGGATTGTTGGAGGTGTCCTTGAGTGAGATCTCTATAAATTAGATTGAGACTCTCATTATGAAATACCAAATACAAAATAAGTGTATTTCGAAAAATCTTATCTGTAGTGTGCGGTGATAAGTGTTTAAGGGTTTGTTGAACACTTGTGTTGTGGCTTTGAGAACTTGGCGTGTTGGCATAGAGCGAGAACTTTCACATGGAGTGTGATTGAGTGTTGTTGTTGTTGGCATAAAGCGAGAACTTTCACGGGAAATGTGATTGAGTGTTGTTGTTGTTGCTGAGTTGAAAGCCTATCATCCTTTGTGAAACATTCAAAGGAGGTGTTCATCCTTCGTGAAGCATTCGAAGGAGGTGTTCATCCTTTGTGAACATTAAGAGGAGGTGTTCATTCCTTGTGGGTTATAGGAGAAGTGCGTTTTATCTCTTGGGGTAACAAGAGAGCTGTTATAACCTTAAACTGTTTTATTTTCTTTGTAATTGTAACAATTTGTTGGTTTGTGCTAGTGCAGCGTTAATTCTCAATTAAGATTAACAACTGGATGTAGAATCTGTTTGATCTGAACCAGAATAAAAATTACCTGTGCAAATTTCTCTCTTCCTTACTCTTTAACTTGTTTAAATTGTTTTAAGAAATTTTTATATTTACTTGAGAAAATTATTAAAAGAACAATTTGAGATAAGAAACCAATTCACCCCCTTTTGGTTTGTTGAACGTGTTAACCATTATGATGCGCTGCTCTGACAATTCCTTTATCGTTGCATCTCATTTGGAATTAGTTCTAGGCCATGGAAAACAATTCCTTTTACATACATGTATCTCTCTGGAATTGGTTGCAACACTTATGAAAATTGATTCCCTTATGTTGTGTTTGCTCCATAGTAGAATTGGTTTCACCTCAATGGGAATCAATTCCCTCTCCTTCATTTTTTACCACAAACTCCAAGCCTTGTAGATCTAACACCAACACATACACGTGAAAAAAAAAGGAAGAAAGGGTGATTTAAATTGAGGGTTAAAATGTATTTTCATACTTATCACCCTCAAATCACATAAGTTAAGCAAGATTCAAAAATATATTCATGATGTATGTATGTTTTATCTCTAGCTATAAACAACTTAATAACATTTATGTATTAGATAGTTATATACTATTTTAGGTTTGTTAAATTGAATGTTCATAAATATATGTTTAGAGCATGTGTAATTAAAAATCAAAATTTTTTAAAAGCGTAGTGCATATATTGAGTTATGAGATGTTCTATTTTCATATTTTATTGATAATCTAAATTACACATATAAAACTATCACACGACTCATTTAACCTAAGAGAAAAGTGAGTTGGATTCAGTGAGTTGAGAAATGAACTAGTCTTACCATGTGTGACTTGTTTTAAAAATTGAAAAATGTATATGATAATAGTTGATTATAATATGAACAAAAATTCATGACCCGGTACCCCACCATATATACGAAAAGTGTTTATATTTCACGTATTCTAACACAATATATATTTTTCAAAAGTGATCATATGTAATAGTTATACACATATATATTGTGAGAAACTAGAAAATGACATTTTAAAATTAATAATATTTTAAAATGGTGAGACTCTATTATTTTAATTTAAAACTCTTAAGTATAAATAATTTTTTGATAAATTAATTTCCTTATTTTAAAACATATTATCCCTATAAAAATCATTTTTTTTAGAAATTATCTACTTTTTATCCAAGCTTTTTCACTTTAGATCATCTTTTGAAGATATGATACTGCTAGAGTGATCATCGAGGGGAGTTCTTCAAGTTCAACAGATCAACTTCTTAGTTTGAGTAAATTGATTTTCTGCTTTTTTTCTCGATCCAATTTGTTATTCTCTTTGCATGTAGGTTTGATTGACTTGCATGTGTTTTTATAGTCATTTTTATGAGTATTTGTTGATTAATAATTATAATGGTATGATCTTATCATTATTTTTTATATTTCTCTATGTAGATATAACATTTTGTGGAATTGAAAGTGTTTTGACTATTAGAACCGTTGAGTTGTTTTATCAGGAGAGGGAAGCTAGCCGTAGTCTATGATTTTATGAACTTTGCTTAATTGAGTTATTGCATGTTGATGTTAGGATAATTTGGGACAATATGATTTTTTGTTGAATCTAGTTTGGTATATAAAATTTGATGTGATCATGTGTGATTTGGATGCAAATTATATTTGTATTAATATGAGGAATTATGGTTTGTTTGAGTAATTGAATGATGAAGTTCTAAATTGAACAATTGACTTAATTGGTATATAAAATTTGACGTGATCATGTATGATTTGGGTGTGAATTATATTGTATTAATATGATGAGTTGTGGCTTGTTTGAGTAATTGAATGATAAAGTTCTAAATTGAACAATTGACTTAATTAGTGTCATTGAGAAATTGTTTTTACATCTTTATGAATTCAAAAAGGAAGTAAAAGGTACCATTTATAGTCATTTTTTTAGGTTATACTTTTCCATTTATTTTTGGTTTTTGCCACGGCGTTCGGTGACAACATAAGGCGCCGATTAAAATTTTCAAGTTTAGGAGCATTTTCGCTTTAGGGTGCAGGAATGCATTGTCGGGAGTCACTTTAGCAATGGGCCCCGACGTGGTTCTCGTTGGACGAGTTTATACTCCACTAAGCGAAACCAAAGTCAATGAGCTGACTAACTTTATACAATTAGTGTCACTCGAAGTAGTATCCAAAATTCATGCAAAGGTGTTTTAGGAGTCTTCTTGTTGGGTGCTAATGTGGTTGTTGGGTGCCGAGCCCTTCAATATTGGACGCGCTTTTTTGGGCATTATTTTTTTCCTCGTATTTTGTGAGTTTTTTTCCTAATGTTTGTATGATATTGATAATTATCTTAATTATGTATTTGGTTTAGTGGAACAATTATATGACTAGATAAGTTATAGGGCATTTATAGAAAAAAATTTCATTATGTAATTCATTAAAATATGCCGTGACATAAGGATTGTTTTATTATACGAAGCTATCATGAATTTTATTAACTATATTCATATTTATGTAAAAGAAATAATGAAGTGAGAATCTCACACTTCTTATTATTTTTCGTTCACGATGATATCAATAATTATTAATTTTATAAAAAACAATTCATCGCTTACGTCCCTTATTTTTTTTAATAAAAATACTCAATTGCATGTATAATTAAAATAGCTAAAGAAAGTTAATATACCCGTTATTCTATTTGTTCATTACTTACAACTATAAACTATATAATTATTACGTTTTTTAATAGCCCATGAAAAAATCACCTACTAACTACATATAAACAACACTTATTTCTCATATTACTCGGAATATCTATTTTCCTTCAATATTAAATAATGGGTGGAAATGAAGACAAAATGTGGAAATTTCTCGTTAATAAAACTCTCATTACTGGCAACCAATAACAACGGTCCCGACCAAACATTAAAACGACACCGTTTGTCTTCAAGAAAAGTAGACGTGTAGTATAAATTCTCATAATAAAAAGTAATGAATATAACTTTTAAGGGTGGCTTTGGAATATGGCAAGTTTTTAATTTTAAATATAAATTTTAAAATTAAAGGTATCGGATCAAAATAGAGTTTAAGTTTTTCACTCCATTTCAAAATATTTTACATTTATTTAGAAGTTTGAGAATTTAATTTTAAATAAAAAAAAAAGTACTTGTATAGTGGTAATAACTCTTGTAATTATGATTGTTGTTACCTAGTCTACTCCTGTCACCGCAACCAACTTTGATGGTTGGTGGGTTATTCCTTTACAACCAATTACGTTTAGATCTTCTAAAATTTTCCTTCACAACATATTAAATAGATCAAACAAAATTCTCACAAACGTATAAACAATAAAATCAAATATCATTGATCGATAGAAAATAAAAATAAAAATATATATATAACAAACATACATAATACACTAGCGGGAAGAGTTATAGTTTCATTTTACTAAATAACCTTTATGAAAAAAATATTTAAATATTAAATCATTGTTAATGATTTAAAAGTGTTAACATTTTAACTTTTTTTCAAAATTTCTTAAGATTTATTTAACTGATATTTATAAAGTTTTTTAATTGACATTATTCGAAATTATTTTTAACTGATGTTAACTATAATTAATTAAGCTCATATCAATTGAAATTATTTTTACAGTGTAATTGGTTGGCTGACTTTTTGATCAGTGTTGTTTAAAAAATTTGTCGGTTAACATTGACAAAAAAAGCTTAGATAGTGTTAACCTGGATTTTTCTAAATTAACATTAGAAAAAGCAATAATAATAAATATAAATAATAGAATTGACGCTATTGATAAAAAATAATTGTCATATACGTAAAAAATAGACATTATAAACATTAATAAAAATAATAATTTATATCCGTTAAACAATAATTTCTTTAATATTAGTTGAGAAAATTCAATTCAATGTCAATTCAGAAATAACAATAATATACGACAAAAAAAATATAAACAAAGTGAATAAAGAATATTTAATTTTAACATCAACGAAAAAATATTAATTAAGATTAGTCAAAAACAATCCTTTCAACGTTGGTAGGAAAAAGAAAACAAATTAATGTTGATAGATAAATATCTCTAAGTTTAAACAGAAACAATATTAGAATAATATTATCTAGAAATAATTTCAATTGACTTGTGTTAAAAACAAATATCTTTTTGGCACTGATAAAAAAACTACCGCTAGTGTTGATAAAAAAAAAATTCTAACAAGCATTAGTTGGACATAATTCTAATTTAACACTAACAATAAAAAAACTTTGATGATGTTTAGTAGAAAATAAACATGGTGGACTTTAGAGTCGAAAAAAAAAATCTATCACTACTATTTATAAAAAAGAAAATAATGAGATTAAAACATCCCAATATCTGAATAAGATAATGTTAGGCTTTACAAAACCTTATCTTTTATATACAAAAAAAATATTAATTATTAATTATTTTAAAAAAGTTATTCACTTAAATATGTAGTTTACAAGAACAAAATTGAGTTTTTCTATTAACTATAAATCATTTTTCATAATTACAATTTAGTCCTCTGCCTATTTTTCATAATTACAATTAGACTTTTAGTATTAATTATGTTGAATTTTATAAAAAATTCAAAATTTTAATGAAAATGATTTATTCAATACACAATTATCAAATTTATAATGATACTTGTTATTTGAATTCTACTAGGAATTTAAACTAAAAAAATTCGGTAATGCAATTGTAAAATCCATCACTAATAAAATTTATAGAAAAAATTATAAAACTTTGGAAAAATGAAAATCAAAATAAATTATCAATAATCCACATAAATACATGTTGAAATGTATATTAAAAATAAGTTGAAATGTTTTTTTATCAAATACATTATTTCGAGTTTACTAAAGGGTTTAAAATAGCAAAAATGTGTATTACAAACTCATGAACTCGTTCTCAATGTTTTGTCCCAAATGAAAGCAATATAAATGAGTGGACCAAATTAATTTCTCCAAGAAATTTTGTACACTCATTATAAGAACAAAGAAGGAAGATTCCTTTATCCATGTGCCATGTAAAATTTAATGTAAAGGATAAGTTTGACTACATTTTTTTTTTCTTTTCAAACCTTCCAAATGTAATTACTAGGATTAAAGATATATTTCTTTTACAAATCATCATTGTCCTTTTGTTCAAAGCTTTGCTTATAAATACAACACAATCTCTCGCATCTTTCTAGCAATTTTCTACAAAGAGAAAGAAAGGCCTAGGATAAACTTTTTCTTATCTTTCTTCTTTCTCTTGTTTTTTTTTTCTTATTTTCTTCTCTTCTCTTTTATCATTTTGCATTTTGTTAGTTATTTACATTTTTAGTCATATAGTTTCATTAAATTAGATCAAAAGTTAGGGTTTATTTCTTCCTACTCTTCTTAAATCCTATTCTATAAACTATATTTTTTTCTTTTTTTAAAGTTTACTGTGAGGCAACTTAAATAGGAGAAATACATCGTTTTGAGCCTTCCATTTTTCATTAGAAAAAAGTCTATTTAACAACTCTTTTTGACAACTTTTTCACAATAATATATGTGGTAGTTTGTGATTGATCTGTTTTAAATATACGAACCAATAAGATAGTCACGTATAATCTGTTGTCAAAAAATTGTTAAAAAAAGTTATTAAAATATCATCATCCTTTCCATTAACTTCACCAAGATAGGGTCCGTCCCAAATCTCTACCTTTTTATTTTGATATATTTTCTTCAAGTATACAATCTGCTCATTTTTATTATGTAACTATTCATATACAATTTCAAAGTTTCGGATTCATAAACGAATTCATTGGGTATGAATTCCTAGTGTTGGGTTAAAAAATCACATCATTTGTAGTTTTATACAACAAGTTATAAATTAAACAAGTTTGTTGTTTTACTAATATAATACATATACGAAAATTATCTTTTTTTTATTGTTGTTATTGTGATTTTAGTTTTTTGTATTTACACTGTTTCGGACAACAATTGTATAATGTTTTAAGTAACTAATGGATGAGGGAATTAAATGTATAAGTACAACACTGAAATAATTATATATTATACATATATGAATTGGTTGGGAGGTTGAAATGTAGTTATTATGCTGCCGAAATTTTGTAAGCAAATTTTAGTTTCAAGAATTGTGTGGAAAGTTAATGTAGAACGATGATTGTAAAATAAATTGTAGTGAAAGAAATTAAGGACAAGAAAACAATGTTATTTCAAGGATTTTATATATATATATATATATATATATATATATATATATATATATATATATATATTACAAATATATACATACACTAAGTGTACAATTTAGAGAAAGGTCAAATAGACTCCGGGGGAATAGATGGTGATGATATGGTTACCTTGGATTTTGATGGACACAATTTAGCTAGGTAAAAATAAATTACAGGCCTCACACTTTATTCTCGATAGTCCGCTTGACTATCTTTTAGACAAAGAAGGTGGTGTGGCACACATGTTGTATGCGTGAGAGTACATAACCTATCTATATTGGCATAAGACCATTATGACTTAAAAGGTATAATGATAGTGTTTAAGGGCCACAGGTACTTGAAGGATGATTATGTGATCAGTCAATGATGAGTTTGAACTCAAATTATGTAGATATGATTATTAAAATATTGAAAATGGTAAGTCTGGAATCTTGAACTAAAAATACATGGACTTGATTATCTTATCACTATGAGTTTTAATTATCTATGCACCCAAAATTTATAGAGAAAATATACTTATTATGAAAAAATATATAAATAAATACATGGAGGTAAAACATTAAATCACTTGTAATGTCTTTAGGAATAAAAGCTAAATTAGTTAATTTATCAACAATGATTTTTCTCACAAAAAACATGAGAAACTTTGAACTGCATATGCTTAAAAAAGTACAGACACCTACCTCCTGCCCTCTAACACTCTAAGGAACCATTCATTAATCTAATAGACCATGACAAACTAAAGTATAATCACTCCAATCAGAGTCACCAAAAAATTATTTCTCAAAACATGCTTTAAAACATAAATGACCTCATAAACCCAACATGATAAAAGTTTGAACTCTTAAAATAGTTGAACAATTGCCCACGTCTTCTGTCCAACTACCTCTAAAAATACCAACAAAACTAGGTCAACTATTAGTTGCGCCATCAATATTCATTTAAAGCTAGCATATGAAACTTGTCATATTGTGTCATTGAGTGAAACCTTTATACCCTTCCTACTTTGAATATTGAAAATTTCCAGTATAAAATATCAGAGATAATGTTACTCGTATGCTTCTTAGATTTATTCAAAGCCATACACATAAACTTCTTAATTTAGAAAACAACAGAAGTAAAAGCAACTAAAACTTGAAATTTACTATAGTTTTTCATCCTCCAAATCATTTAGATAATTACAATTGTGACAACCACTTTAATCACTCTAAGCAAAGGACTATGAGAATACTTCATAAACTCAACAATCAAATCCAAAAAGAAAAACTACAAATCTTTAAAAATTTCATTCAATCGTTTCCATGATTGCATAGTACTAGAACAATGAAAGAAGAAATGAAATAAAAAAATCAACATTGTTCTTATACAAAGAACACACAAAGCATAAAATCACACTCCTTGTTTTAAGCTTTAAATCAACATGTAAATGACCATACAACAATTTCAAAAGAACCAAAAGTATTAAGTGGTTAAACAACATTTATCCAAATCAAATTCTCTTAACCCACACATTACATACTAAAAGAATATAAGTTTTTACCAACGTTTTGAGAAACGAGACCTCCGATATTATCAATAATCCAATTAGACACATCCTTATCTCACTTACCATTAAAGAAGAAAATCATATAAATTGACAACAAAAGGAGAAAAGTTTCACTGAGTACTTGTCCAAGTTGAACTAATGAGTATAACATTATTCTATCAAAATAAGAAACTTAAGTCAATTTGGATATGCAGATGCCAAAACACCAACAATTACTCCAAATATTAATATAATCACCCTTACTTAGTGTCCAAAAAGTATTTTCATTAACAATATCATATGTGTTAAGACAAACTCGTCTAGAGAACAGACCGTCTAAGGTAACCCATGCTTTGAAGTTTAACAAAAAGCATTAAACAAAATATTGCTGCTTAAGAAAATTTGTCTAAAGTAAAGATGTTTAAAATAGTTGCATTTGATTAAAAAACATCTTATAATGTCTGAAGTTGAAGTAATACTTTCCAGACCAAATTGTTTAAATGAATTACAAAATCATAAACAATGTTTAGGAGAAAGCATCTCTAATTGAAATATCTCAATAGACCATGTGAGTAAAATAAGCTAGGTTTTTTAGAAAACAAAAGTCTATTTCTTATAAGAAGGTTAAAAAAATGTTTATTCAATATAGTGTTGTATCAAGCAAAAGTTTCCATATAAAACATCGTCTGATGAATGACATATGAAAACACTGTAGTCTTTGAAAGTATTTCATGATAATATCATTTGATGAATACATATGTTGGGTTATTGGACTCCCTTCCTATGTGGAGAATAAGCCCAAATAATGTGGACCTTTATGTCTCACTAGGTTAAATAAAGATGGGTCAGATTAGTAGGGCACATTAGAGTCATTGAAGAGAGGCAAAAGCCAAGTGAGAGAAAAAAGGAAGAGGGAAAGTTATTCCCACATAACCGTAAACCTGCATTGGTGTTTTTGTCGTTGTGAAGTCGTTCACCGTTGGATCGAGCTGATTTTTGGACAGTAGGTTCCAGACATATGGTTCTTCATTCTGAACATTCGGATTGTCAATTGAAAATCTAGATTGGGAGAAATCGGTCCCGCACTAGCAACCCTATTTTGGAGAATTTTCATCTTCTTTGTTCTCATTTGTAAGCATTTGTGATTATTTAAATTGGCTTATTGAACACACCATTTGGTGTTATTATTGGAGACTCTTTTGTACCCTATTATTGATCATAGTAGATTTTTTTTTACTTTGGACGACTCGTGGTTTTTACCCTTGCATTGAGGGGTTTTCCACGTTAAAAATTGTTTATGTCTCTCTGTGCTTTGGATTATATTTTTGTTCTATTTGTTTGGTGCTCATCGCAGATTCTCGCAAGAAGAGGGATTGAATTTCCGCTGCGTTATTACTTTTTTTCTAAGTTGTTATATTTTTTGGCCCTTCCCCCATCAACATATGTGATTTATCTTACCAAACGATGCATTTATTAATGAAATGACAAATGATTTAATGTTCTGAACACACTACATTGCTTAACGCTTGTCAACGTTCAAAACATTTAATGCATGTATGAAAAAGTACTTTGATGCTTGCAAACTTTGTTCTTGATATCCATGTAGATCAATAAAGTATAAAAATATGATCAAAATCACGACACCCACGAAAAAGACGTTGCAAGAAAAGAAGAACATTTTGGCAATGTTTCCTTGAAGCTATTTGCTTTGTCACATCGTACAAGCTCAAGTTCCACTTAAGGCTATAAGAAAAAACTCTAGACCCTACAAAGTAGATTAAAGTCGGACTTCACATAGAAAAACTACCAACTCTTCAGAAGTTTACTTCTTGATTTAATGGTCATCTTTCAAGAGAAACTATATATAGAAGAAAGCTTGAAGAGAATACGTTGTTGATGAAAAAGTGCAAGAAAAATAACAACATAAAAAGAGAGAAAAAGCTTAAAGTGTTTTTATATAATCTAACGCTCAATATCTTTTGACAGTAAAATATTTATAAAGTGAGAAATACTTTCAAATGTTATAAATTGTAATGTATTTGAAGATATATCCTCTCGTTGAGAGTTATTCGTCTGCACCTTCTGGAAAATCTATTTGTGGATTTGTTGTACATCATGAAAAGAACTCAAATAATTGGTTGTTTAGCTAAGGTTGAGTTGAACGTCTATACAATTGTCTAGAGCTAGATCCTAGAGAGGCTAAACTCATTCTAGTCGTGTTAACTAATGGATCAGGAATTATACTAATACTCATTGTAACCAGGAGTAGTGAGAATATTCTATGAGATCCTAAAGAGACAAAACTTGTGTAATCTTGAAAAAGATTAGTAGAACCCCTTAAGAGTTTTTAAGAAAAAATCAAATGTAACTCAGATTGAGTAAACCAATAAAAAATTGTGATTTACTATCCTTTTATTCAAAATGTTTTTCATTTATTCACCTTATAGAAACTAGTTCTAAGCATTCAAAAAACCTTTACACACCATATTTACAGAGATATTACATACAATATTTTTAAGAAACAAATATATTAGGAATCTTATCACCAAAGGTTAAAAAAAATCGTATCTTAGGAGTTTTGTAAAAATTGACATACCTAAGTAAGTAAAATGAAGAGATATTTGATTAAAAAAAAAGTTTATTGAGACATCTTATAAAATAAGAAAACGAGAATATGCTCCCTGGTTAATCAAAGAAAGTACCATACTAAAAAAAATGTTAAATGTTTTAAAATTCTAATATATCCTCTATATTAAACAAATATATTATCTACATATATAGAATATGATAATGAAATTACACGGCCAGCTTTTAAATAAGAACAAAAATACATACTCCAAACCTCCTCAATATTATTATTTTATTCAAAAATATTTTAATTAGTGTTACATGTATATAAAGAAATTGACCGTTTTAATTATTATTTCAATAGTATAATTAAGGTTTATTCATGTAAAAATGGTTGATTGGATATAACAAGTACTTGCAATTCATGAGTTTTTCTTATTTAGTCAAAATACCATCATTATCTTAATTTATATGCGTTGATTATGAAGACCTAGGTGATAAGTTGTTTTAAAGATGTGTAGATATTTCAGGGTGCCATTACTTTCATTTAAGGGTGTATGTAAATCATGCATGAACTTGGTTTTTACGTCAAAGCAAATAATTTGTATTAGTGTTTTTATTTTCTATTTTTTTAAAGAAAATATAATTTTCTGTTAGATTATTTTAACCGCAATAAATGTTTATATTATTTTAATATTTTTAACTTCTTATAATTTGAATATATATTTTCTCATTTTAATGATTAATATTTTCTTTTTAAATAAATAATTATTTAAGAAGTTATTTATTTTAAATTTAAATTAGCATCTATAATTAAAAATAATCAACTATGTACTTTAATATTTGGATTAAATGTGTTTATAATTTTAAATTTGAAGTAAAATTAAAATTTATCCTTTTAAAATTTGACTTTTTGATTTTAAATTTTATAAATAAATAAATAATTTTTTTAATCTAATCATATTAATTTTCTTTTACGTATTGATCTACATTTTAAATTATATTTTTTATTTCTAGACTTTTAAAACTAAATTATATTAAAATTTAAAAAATAAAAAAATTACAATCTCGCATCAAAATTAAAAAGATTAAAATCATATTTAATTGTTAATATCTATTTGTTGGTTTTATTCATCAATACCTATCTCTCTGTCAATATTTTGGTCAGAGATTTCCCGGTCGGGTCGAGGAAACTGGGTTGATCCGGTTTGTCATTACCCTAATGGGCTTCTCCCTCGTCCTTACGAAGTAAGGAACACTGCTTCCACTCTGTCGAAGAACCCTTCTTCTCGTCACTCTCAGACTCTCCTTCTATACCTCTTCATCTCTGTTGCAACGTTGGTGTTCAGTTTGTTTTGCTGATTATGATTTGTAAGTGTTCGAGTTTCTATACCATTGTTCAGTATTCAAGTTCAGTTAATTTGAACCGTGGCTTGTTGTAGGGAAAATTTAACCGGTTTTTAACCTCTCCTCTAATCTTGTTGCTACTGTAATATTCATGCATACCTTAACGCTTTGGTGTTTGAATGTAAGGTTGAAGAGCGATTGAAAACAAAGGGTTATTGAACAAAGTTGAAGCCTTTGTAACCTTCGCAAGATAAAAACCCTTATGACACTCGTCACTGAACCCCAATTAGAAAGCTGTGACCTTGATGACAGTACTTTTTTTTTGTCTTAAACATTTTTTATTTTGTTTGGATTCAGGGGACTCAGGGGTAGCTTGGAAGTGGCACAATATTCTTGAATTGGTTAAAGGTTCTTATCCTTTGAACCTTGGTGATAGCTAAGATTTTAATCTGACTCTCCCAGGTTGTCATTTTCCTCCTTTCCCTTTATCCCTCTCAATTCTCTTCCCCCTCTTCATCTTAATTCCTTTACCCTTTGCAATTTTCTGTCCGCGTTTTAACTGTGTACACGCTGTATTTTGATACAATCCAATTTGGGTGAGGAATTTGTGTATATCAGTATTTAGGGTTTGGAATTCGGTCTCTTTTTTAAAATTAAAAAAAAAGCGACTACTATTGGAAATTAAGGATTATATTTTGTTCTGTGCTTGTTGGGGTCATATGTAACATTAATTTTTCAGTGGTGTTTTAATTTGCTTGCATATTTTTTGTGTATGATTCTGATTTTATTTCTAAATTGAGCATTTCAGAGATTGAATAATATCTATTCACAGATTGTGGTTGGAAGGTTGCAATTTGATTTTTTGATAATTGCAATTCGTTTATAATTGCAATAAAGTTTGATTTATATGTTTAAAATACTTCTCATAAACCACAATCTCTTGGATAACACGAGAATTGACATTCTTGTGTTTAAAAAGCAAATTATCAGATTATTCAGATAACGTAAGGGATAAAATGAAGTTGAAACTATATTAAAACAGGGGAGGGAAGGAGAGAATAGTTAAACCAGTCAAGTTTAGGGAAAGGTTGGCAATGTGATCTCTATAGGTCATCCTATGTTGCTATAATTTTGTTATCGGATTTTTTTACCTTAGACAATCTTTAGCTAACTAAGTTTTTACAGATTTGTGCTGTAGGTAATAGTGAATTATTTTTGTAGTTTTCGTGAAATCTGTCTTTCCATGGAATCATAATGGTGTTTGGAATGTTCCTTTACTCTGAAAATTCCGTCAGACTGTAGTATTTCCTCAACTGATTTTAGGTTTTGAATTTATTCTGAGCACATCATTTTATTGTGGTCTGTCGCTATTAACATTGTTTCTGCTTTGTAGGAGTTGATAATGTTAGCATTGGCTTAGGATTATTTGAAATTGAGTTAACATATCTTTCCATATCCTTGTGTATTTGTGATTATAAGAATTTTTGTGATTTCATATGACTTGTACATATAGTAGGCTGACTGGTTTCATACCTTAGGCAGATGAATAAGTGCTATTGAATGAATATGTCCTATTAATATTAAGTCTGCAAGTTAAGAACAATGCTTTGAACCTTAGTTCGTAAGAAGTAGAAAATGTTAGGTACATATTCAGCACTAAGTCAGTTCCGTTTTTCTGACTTGATTTTATTTTCAATGTCTTTCCTCAGATTATATTAACTCCCAACTAATGTCAACCAAGAGAGCCTCATCAGTTACTGTTAGTTCTCTTTTGAAGTTGTGCAAACAATGTTCTTTACAACACATTGCAGACTGTATCAAAGGCCTGAATACATTGAGGGTTATGAGCACTGCTGTTGAAAGGACTGATTTTCAGTTTTGTGGTGGTCATCAAAATGATGATTCTTTAGGTTACCAGCAAAGTCATGTTGGGTTTTATCAGGAAAGCCGGAAGAAGGCTGATACTAATGAGTTTTTGAATAAGCAAAGACCTGATTATGTTGCCCAAGCAAATTCAAGTCACTCTTATTGGAATAATCATGCAAATTTGGAGCAAAATTCTTATGCAGCTCGTCAGATTGCAGATGGAGGCCATATAAATGTGCCCATAAACATTAAGAATAATTTGGTGGGACATAATGGAAATGCCAACGGATACTTTGGTCAAGACAAAATGAAAATGCAACAAAAAGTTGGGGTAGGAGTTGATAATGCACGGGCATCTGGGATGCATCCAAATGCATTCGCTGATAATCATGGTTGGACACAAGATCCTGGACAAAGGATGCAGTCTCTCAATCCATATACTTCACCTAGGCTTTTAGAATCACAGGGAAATCCTAGAGGGGGCTTGAACCAAAACAGTGATTGTTTTCAGCAGCCATCAACTGTTCAATACAAAGAGGGTAATGAGACGCCTCAACAGTACTCAGGTTCTGGACAGTTTCAGCAGAGTCTTAAAGATGGTCAATATTCTCCAAACTTTAATATTTCACAGAGATCAATGGTTGTTGGTTCTCATCTATCGAACAATGCAAATCCTGGTGGTGAATCAAATGAGGCATCTAATGATAGTCCATATAGAGGTACACTTGAGGAACTAGACAGTTTCTGCAATGAGGGTAAAGTGAAGGAAGCTGTTGAAGTTTTGGAATTACTGGAAAAACTACTTATTCCTGTGGATTTGCCTCGCTGTTTGGAATTAATGCGCCAATGTGGGGAGACTAAATCTCTTGAAGAGGCGAAAATTGTACACAGACATGCTTTACAACATCTGTCACCTCTGCAAGTCAGCACTTATAATAGAATATTAGAGATGTATTTTGAATGTGGTTCTGTAGATGATGCTCTCAACATTTTCAACACTATGCCTGAGCGCAATTTGACTACCTGGGATACTATGATAACACAGCTTGCAAAGAATGGGTTTGCAGAAGATTCAATTGATCTGTTTACTCAATTTAAAAACCTGGGACTTAAACCTGATGGGCAGATGTTCATTGCAGTTCTATCTGCATGTAGTGTGCTGGGAGATATTGATGAGGGAATGCTGCACTTTGAATCCATGATCAGAGATTATGGCATTATACCATCAATGGCTCATTTTGTCAGTGTAGTAGACATGATTGGCAGCATTGGGCATCTTGATGAAGCCTTTGAATTCATTGAGAAAATGACAATGGAGCCAAGTGCTGATATATGGGAGACTTTGATGAATCTGTGTAGAGTTCATGGGAACTCTGGGCTGGGGGATCGCTGTGCTGAGCTACTTGAGCAGCTAGATTCATCTCGATTAAGTGAACAATCAAAGGCTGGCCTTGTACCTGTTAAAGCCTCAGACTTGTCAAAAGAGAAAGAAAAAAAGTTAGCAAGCAAAAATCTTCTTGAAGTAAGGAGTCGTGTTCATGAATATCGAGCAGGAGATACATCTCATCCTGAAAATGATAAGATATATGCTTTGTTGAGAGGTCTAAGGTCACAAATGAAAGAAGCTGGCTATATTGCGGAAACAAAATTTGTGTTGCATGACATAGACCAGGAAGGCAAAGAAGAAGCTCTTCTTGCCCACAGTGAGAGACTTGCTGTTGCTTATGGTCTCCTTAGCAGCTCCGCTCGCTCTCCCATCAGAGTTATTAAGAACCTCCGTGTTTGTGGTGATTGCCACACAGCACTAAAGATTATCTCTAAGCTTGTAGGTAGAGAACTCATTATTCGAGATGCAAAAAGGTTCCACCATTTTAAAGACGGGCTATGCTCCTGCCGTGATTATTGGTGAACATGAACTTAGGTACTGCTTGCCTCTTATTAATGGTTTTCCTTTGTTATTTACTGGTTGATAATAAACTGAAATGACTGCATTTTGGGTAAGCATATTTGTATAAGTATACTTAACCTCAACTTACATAAAATCTATCCGTGGCACATACCCCCATGGTTATTCAATGTATTGTGTGCTTGGTTTCTAAAGTATGTATTATATCCAACCACGGTCTGAAATTTGCCCGTAAAACTCCAGCCTAGAGGTAGTTTAATGCTGCTATACCTTTTCTAAGCCGACTAACGATTATAAAACTCTATGCTATGGTAAAACCAGGGAGTTATGAGAGGTACATCTCCAATTGATATTGTGAATATATCCTTATTCTAATGTTGCTTTCGAAAGTAGATCAAAATTAGATTTTAATTTTCACTTCCAGGAGTTGCAATTGCAATTTATATTTGGGTTTACAATGAAATGAAAAATGGAGCTGTGGGCCATGTTAAGTAACTTAAATGTAAAAGTATTGACTCTTAATTGTTGATCCTTCCCTTTTTTCTTAAGTACAGGCAACATTATGAGAGAGAAGTATACTAATAGTTTCTATATAAAACTGGTGGACTGTTGCATGGGTGATGTTGCGTTCGTTCACCCTGGAATTTCTGTCTTTGATGTAACTGCGTCTTACAGAGAATGAAAGAAATTAAATCCATGAATCCCATGCGCAAAACACTTGTCAAAGGGATTGTTCATTTTGCCATTGGACATGGAATAATCATTCAGCCTTGTCTCGAACATCATTTGAATCCCGGGAAAATGCTTGACTACGTGTTGTTTTTCGTTAACCTGTAGTGGATCAAACTTGTCTGTCTATTTTTTATGTAATATAAGGACTTGTTCCAGGGCATTGATAGCTGTTTGCAAGATTTGTGGCTTTGAGCATTTGTTTGTCATTTTAGAATATCAGTATGATGATTATGTGGATTACAATGATGTTTTCTTAACCGTACATCATATTTGACGGATGATATTTTCGTCAACCGTGTTATGAAGCAAAATTTGGGAAAGCCTCACAAGAATATTTTATGCAGGTGTATCTTGGCTACCAAATGGATTCAATAGCATGGGCGTTGCTAAACCCCTCTTGACCGGTCATAAAGATATTGTTCAAATCCACGAAGAGATTGGAATTTTGTTTAACCAGGCTCTTCCATACTAATAAATCAAGCAGTGGGACATGTATTCAGGTTGCGGAGGCATTATTCTTTCTGGGTAGTCTTATGCTATATAAATTATTATTGCTCTTGAGGCAAGGAAAAGTTTATGTATTTGATAGGAAACATTGATGTTCAACAGTATACTTTCAGACAACTTTATTGACTGTCAATATCTCAAAATTCAAATCATCGGAGTCATTATTCTAAACTTGTTTAGCCTCTTCTGTGTGAAAGTTATCGGTGGTATGTATAAATTGACATTTCCTGCTACAGAAGGCCTTGTTGGAGCGTTTAGGATTCTTTTGCAAAGTAGCCAATCATGGAGAGAATAATGAGGTCTCTCTGGTGACAAGTTAATGTTAGTTGAATAGGTAGTGGATAAGATGTACTTTAGTAGGTACATTGACACAACCACGTGAGATTGTTGTTCCAGCAACATACAAACTCGCTTTAGGCATGGAAGCTGGTCCAGGGAAATTATTTTAGGTCCAATGGAAGGCTTTCAAGGGAGAGGGAAGAAGGAATAAGATGGAAAAATAGTGCAGAACATAGCAAGTGATGTGGCAGAACTCCTTTTTGGTAATGTGGGTTCATCAAGAACCTTTGATATATTTTCTTTTTCTCTAGTAATATACTATACTTTCATGTGTTTTTCTTCTCTCCTTCGTCACTTGTTTTTCACAAGTAAGCAACTTTTTTGAGCTTTTGGGCAAGAATTGGTTCTCCAAAGTGGCGCTCATCTAATCTATAATTTATTGTAACTTTTTTAAATAAAAATTTCATAACTCAGAAGCTGATTATTTGATTTGTTGGAATTTTGTTAACTTTTCTAAATATCTTTATGTATTTGAAGATATCTGATTGAACTTTACCAATAAAATTGGCTTTTTTTCATCACTCATGTGCTCATTCAAAAGTAAATCTATCTAATTCATCCGCATTCAACATATAAAAGTATACATATTTGAATTTATCTATTTAATTTTAGAGTTAATAATTTATCAATTGTTTCTAAGAATTCAATAAATGATTTTTCAAGACTTAATGGATTAACATAGTTCCAACTAAATTTTTCTTGATTAAATCTGACTAAAAATTTATCCTTTTGAAAACTTTCTTAAGATTGTCTCAACTTTTTTGGAATTTAAAAAAAATATATATTTTTGAAAAGAAAAATGGATGAACTTCTACAATAAAATTTGTTAATAGACGAATTGGATTTTATTGAATAGATTAAATCGGATCCATCTTTTTTATTGAAATTTTGAATAGATCCATATCAGTTAATATATCTTTTATTCAACTCATTATAATTCAAAATAAAATTGATTGAGTCTCTTGAGCTGTCATGCCTAATTTTTATCTCCTTCTACTTTAATTCCATATTAATAAATGAAATATAATTATTAAAAGTTTGGCTTTGAAAACCTTAATTCATGCTACACCACTATTAAATGCAATTAACATTGTTATTACATTATAAGAAATTTTATAATTATCAATAAAATTTTACCGACAAAAATAAATTCGACGATAATATTAGATCTGATTGATTAAATCTCTTTAAAATGCATTGGTAATGTTTTTTTTTTCAAAATTTGTTGATACCCATCCGTTGAATTTTTTAAAAATCTAGAATTTTTATTATTGACATATATCTTTTTCATTAGTAAATCTATCGATAAAATAAGAACCAATTTTTTCGTCAAATATGACAAATTTTATAAATTAAGTGGAGATGAATGAAAGAAATAATAGAAGAAGAAGAAGGGAGGAGGAGAATTTAAAGGTTCTACTAGTGGTAGAAGACAAGGGTAAAGGGGTGGGGAATGGTGTACATGAGAAATAACGACAAATGTCACGTCAATACTAATAGAGGTGGTGAGGAGTAGAAACTCTATACAACGGCAACTACGTGGAGGATGAGAAGTGAAGGAAGAAAAAAAAAACAAAAAAAAACATAAGGAGACGGAATAGGAAGATAGATTTAATAATGATAACAGTATATTTGACCAACGCTCAAAATTTATCGATAATCACTGATGAATATTATCAATAAAATTTAACTAACAAACATTTTGTACCAATAGATAAATATTTATCTAAAAGCTTGTAGTTATCAATTCATTGATTAAATTTTTTTATAAATATTTTTTCAATAATTTTTTATTATTATAATCTACTGTCAATAAATTTAATCAATAAATTTTTATCTATTGTCAATCAATTTTATTTATCTATAATTAATGTTTTTTTAATGGCAAGAACTGATAACTAATTCAAAATAGTGATAGATAAAAAGTATATAGTTACTTGTAAAGGTTTCATCATGCATAATGTATTTTTCTTTAATGTTGAAAACTAACCAACAAAATTTATTTTATATAATTTGATTAAATTAAATCAGCATAGGTTTTTTTTTTTTAATTATACGCAATAGTTTTTTTTTCTTAAAATGCATATAGGATTAAATTTCCAATACTTTTTTTGGAACTGCTACTGAAATTCTTTTTCACTTATTAGTAAATGGAAGAATTTTACGCAATTTTTTTAAATATAAAAAAAAACAACACTAATAATGTTTGAATGTGATGATAGAAAGTGAATAAATGGACAAGAAAAAAAAATAATAATTAATTTTTTTTATTAAGTAAACAATTGTAAGATAAGGTAAAAAAGAATGAGTGAAAAAGTCATGGATGTGATTGATCTTTATAAATTGATAAATGATAATAATTTTTTTTACAATGTTCATGTTTTCCTCGTTACAATATGTAAAAGCAAAGAGGTTTAAAGAAGTTTGGATACAATATGTAAAAGCAAAGAGGTTTAAAGAAGTTTGGAGCAGACATGTATAAGCAAAGGATATGACCGAGCAGTTTAGATTAAAATAAGAGTAGTATATAAATGAAAGTTTCAAAAGTCTCGTCCCATTATTTGAATACAACTATATCTCTCCAAATTCTTTTACTATTTTCTTTTCTCCTCCTCTCTAGATTCCTTCAATCTCACTTCATTTGTTCAACAATCAGACTAAACCAAAGCAATCTTGGTGTCGAGAGCTTTCTATTCCACCGATCGTTTTAGTGTTTAAAGTTGGTAAGTTTCGTTCCTTTAATTCTTGTGAATTTTTTGAATTTCTAGCACATGCAAGTAAGCCTTGTTGTTTGCATGTGTTCATCAGTCTTCTCTTTCCCTTTCTAACTTCATTTTTGGTAATTTGGTTGGTCTCTTCTCACAAATCAGTAAACTATAGGTGTTCTTAGGATTTTCTGGAGGTGTGAGCAAATTTCTAGAAGGGTAGAAGCCCTTCGGTTCGGTTAAGAGGTAAGGGAAGCTAGTTAATTTAATTGATTGGTTGATGATGTATGAAAATGTTGTTTGATGGTTTTGCATGTGTGAAATTGAATGTTTGTGTGTTCGACATTGTTTGTGTGGGATGTTAAATGCTGTGGTCATTGAGTTGTAGATTTTGGAGTGAATTCTGGTTTGGGATTCTTTGAAATGATGTTAGAAAGATTTAGGTACCATTGGATAGGTGTAAATGGGTATATGATTCAGGTTTGGAGGATTAGAAGTTGGAAAAAATGTTAGTTTGGATAAAGTCTAGCGTGTTCATTATTCTGCAGAAGTTATGCAGAATTATGCAGAAAGTTGAGCATGCGCTGTTGACCGCTCGGTCATATTCAAGTGTTCGGTCATTAACTGGATGCAGTTTCTTTAGAGTCTTCCCAGTTCATGACCGTTCGGTCTTAGTAGTGCTCGGTTTTGTACTAGCATTCGGTCTTAGTAGTGCTCGGTTTTGTACTAACATTCGTCTTAGTAGTGCTCGGTTTTGTACTAGCACTCGGTCTTGTATTATCATTCGATTGAATATAGCGTTCGGTCTAGTTATAGTTTTCGGTCTTGACCTAGTGTTCGACCTAGATAAAGTATCTGGTATAGTCTAAGTTCTCGGTCTCACACTAATACTCTGTTTGTATTGGTGTTCGGTCTTAACTATATTCAGCCTCTTATGGACCTTATCTGTTAATGATCTTTCGGTCATGTTTTAGTGTTTGGTCTAAGCTCTAAAGTGTTCGGTCTAAGTTATAGGTGTTCGGTTTAGCCCTAGTGATTTGGTTATTATAGTGTTCGGTCTCATAGTAGTATTCGGTCTTACATTAATGTTTAACTGTATTCGGCCTTACGTTAGATTTAGATCCTTAATAGTGTTCAGCCACTTCTTCAGCCTTACCTATTATAGACCGTTCGGTCCTATTCTTTGGGGTAGTGAGAAACCGTTCGGTCTCCAACGTACGCAACGTGTTCGGTCTTGCATGCGGTTTCCATTGTTGTTTGATAACTTATTTAAATTCAGTTATATGAACATGCTATGTATGAATAATGAAGTGGATGTTTTTATAAAGGATTATGTTTCAACTGGTATGAAAGAGAATTCCAAGAAGGAATGTCTCAGTGATGGGTTATCAAAGTGGTGGTAAAGTATGAATGTGGACAGCGAAATCCACGACGTTGTTGGTCGATTTCGGCAAGCGTACCGAATCGTTCAAGTAATAAACCGGTAAGACCAGGTATCATTTTCCCAAGAGACTCGTAATACTAGAGAATTGTGCGATTAACAACTCATATAGACTCAAGAACATAACATCAATTTACAAACAAGTGCAAAAAGATAAATTCACAAGTAATTACAAGGTTGGACTTTGGTATTGAAGGCACTTGGAAATGGAAAAGACTAGAAATGGTATGAAATGACATTGTTAAGGTTAGTTTTCACCAATGCACTCTTGTGTATAACTAATTTCATCTCCTCTCTATCAATTTACTAAAGTCAATCCACTAAAACACTCTAGCCCTAATCCCTTAGGTGAAAGAGCCTAGGTTTTCCTTATCAAACTCCAATCTCTTGGACAATCTAACAAGCAAACCCGCATTAAGAGCTAGGATCTAAGACAACATGTGAATCATCTTCCATCCCTAGAATCAATGACCACAAGGACTCTTATTTCAGTTCAAGATTTCATCTTACGTCCCCATAATCCATGAAACCCCAAAATCAAGTCATGAACGTCCCCATTACATGCAAGCTTTAAGATCGCAAACAAGAATACTAGCAATTGATAGAAAAGGCATATATATAATCAAATCATTCAACAATTACACAAGAATTCAAAGGCTACAACTAATCCCAACAAGATGGGTTTGGCTCTCCATTCCCATGGAGAGCCTTTAAGCTTACAAAATGGCCATGGAAGAAGATGAAAAACCCAAGAGGAAGAAGGGAGTGTTCCCACGAACCCTAGCAGCCCTCCAAGCTCTCCTCTGAGTGAAATCGTGCCTCCAAAGAACCAAATACCCTTTCCCCTTCACGTTTTAGGGTTAAATAAGCTGGATCTGACACATCAGCAAAAGTCGCGCCCGGCGCCCCCTCAGTCGCGCCCGGGCCTGAAACTCTCTGGAAAGTCACGCCCGGGCGCCCCATTTCTCACGCCCGGGCGCGACCAGCACGCAGAAACTGGCTTCTGTGCAGGTGGCGCTGGGCGCCCCTGACCCAGGGGGGCCCGGGCCTGACTTTTCAGCACTGCATCATTTTCACTTTTTCCGCAGATCTGCTTGCTTCTAGTGGTTGGTTCAGCTTTAGACATTATTGGAGACTCTTCCAAGCTCATTATTAGCTACAAAATAAGGGATTATCGATGAAAGTACATCAAAGTAGCCATAAACACAATTATTCAGAAAACAAGACAAAAGAAGAGGATTTAACAAGTTATAAGTTAGAAAGGAGTTGATTTTGCTACTAAATTGATGCTTAAATAATGGTAAAATTTAGCATTATCAACGTTCATCCTAAAATTCTAGTGATTACCAATTCTCAAGTAGAGATGGGTAAGTCATGTCGTGAGAATAGTAGGAGGCCCTAGCCTAGGGGGAACCTACGGTGAGTGATAACGGGCTAACCTCGTGTGACAACTGATGAGTTTCCAGTTACTACACCCACGAGTGCATGAACGACCATAACTACATATTCATACTAGTCTGGACGGTCAAGTTAAAGTGGTCGGTCAATATGTGTTCATATGCTTTATACATATGTATGATTATCTGATCTATTTGTTTGAATCGTATGCTCACATGACTATTAAATTTCACTAGCTTACCCTTCTTTTCTATCTTGTATATGTTGTATATGTTGTTCGTTCGGTATTCCTTTTTGCAATGATCATCCTGTGAGTGTGAGCAGAGGATGATGAGGGTTCTTTGGAGCAGACGCCGGATGGAGAGGACCCAGCTGCTTAGACTAGGGCTGTTCGGTCTTGTGTATAATTTTGTAGGGACCGTTTGGTCATGTATATAGTTTTGTGTTAGGATAAAATTTTGTAAAGTTTTAAATTTTTGGTTATTTTAGGATAACTGTAAGTTAACTTTATTTCCAAAAATTATTTTATATTATTATTATGTGATGACTCTTATATATAATTTTCACCTATTTTTTTATGTTACATTATGTAAATTTGAAATCGCAAACAAAAAAAGTTAACTCTTATTAATGGAAAATATGTTGGATATGTTTTCTTATGTCAAAAATAATCCATGTAATCCAATATGGTATAATAATGTCAACTGTGATTACAGTGCCTATCTATCTATATATATATATATATATATAAATCAATCTTATATAAATAAAAATCAACACATGAATCTAAACCTAGAATATTCAATAAAAAGTATTATTAACGCTTTTCACAATATTTGTATTAAGGATGTTTTATCAAATATTGATACTTAACTATTATAAACATTTAAGGTATCCAAACTCAGAGTTCATGGTTCATAGTAAGTTAAAAGTGTATATATAATATTAGTGTACATGCATATATTTCATATATGTAATATTTTCCACAACCTTTTATATTAATAAATTCATAATCAAATTAATATATGTGTCACAAGGTGACTTAAACAATCACATTCAAAACTTATCATTTATCACTGCACTAAGTATATAACATACACCAATGTTTAAATAGTTTATATAGTTAAATTAATTATATAATTTATAAGAGAGTCAATTCAAAAAACAAATTTTATTAAAAAATTATCTTAAATGCTTAATGTTTTATGTTCTTTTTAAACTAAAATTCATTCTCTTCCCAATGTCTTAACAAGTTAAACATGTATAAAAGAATAATTATATTATACACATATGCAGAAATTAGTATAAATTAAAATGATAATTTCTGTGAAGATATAGAAAATTGAGTATGACAAGTAATATGATGTTCTACATAATAAAATTGACTTATTTTAATATTAAAAGTTCAAAAATACAGATAGAAGTTTAGTTAGTAAGTTTTATTATCTAAAATATATTATTTCTCTAAAACATGTCCCTTGAGAATTTTTTACCATTTCTCTAAGTCTTCTCATGCCTTATTCATCATAGAGTACCTAAGTGATCACTACGACAAAGTCTTTAACTCTGTCCGATCAATTCTTGCATAAGAGTTAGTTTTTGTTTTTCTCTCTGGTTTAGTACTTTTCTTATGCATGTGAGCTTTTGGTCAGCACATGTGTTCTCTGAGTCCTCTATAGTACTTTTTGTTTATCAATGGTCCTAATGACGTACTCGGATCATGCTTATGTGGTTTGTAGTAATAGATAGAGTCCCTTGAGCTGAGGGAGTCGTTTTATGTCTCTTAGAGCAACTTGAGCTTTTAACAGATAAGGAAAGTTAAATACCATTGCTCTTGAGTTCTAATGTAATCTTATTAGTGTGTGCATGATTAATGATTGTGATTTATTTGGAATTAATGTTTGATTTGATTTTATCATTGTGAAAATTTGTTTAAGATTTATAATAGAATGTAGTTTGACATGTTTGAAATTGTCTAAAATTGGTGGTATAATATACATATTTTTGCTGGGATTGATGTTTGATAGTGCACTTGTGTTGTCGATCAGTGGATGAAATTAGGTATTGATTATTTGATATTAGTGTTGAAATATGTTGTTTCCAAAATGAATGTATTTATAGAATTAATTTGGCTTGGTTGAGTTGATAAAACTAAGTTTATAGTTGTTTAAACAAATTGGTATTCTCTTGAACACTAAAACACATATTTGGATAAGTCTTTGAGTTAGGAATACTAATTTGGTCACTGGATTTGGTACTTGGTTCATCATATCAAAGTTTGAGAATGTGTAGTTTATTGGTATGACGTTGAATGCTACTTTTGCAACTGAGTGGTCCAAAGTGCAAATGGTCTGGCATTGAGCAGTGGTAAGGTAGTGCCGAGTGTCAATTACCATTGTAGGTCTATAACTTAATTTACTGATAATTCACTGAGCGATAGGTTTCTAGTGCTAAATGAAAGAAAGTGCAAGAGCTTTGGCGCTGAGCGCTAGACTTGGCACTGAGTGTTCCCTGTTGCAAAGCTAGTGCATGTTTTGTGTGTACTAATTCCTGTTTTGCTTGAAGTGGTTTAAAATGAATTCAATGCATGCTTATTTGGAATTGGGAATGATTCATGGATTGTAAATATGGTTTTGATTATGTAAGGCATGTGGTGTGAGAAGAATTTCCAAGAGATTGTAATGGTGCTCTTTAGTGTATGTATTGATGTATGGGTTTCGTATTTGGGATTATCCTGACACTTTAATAACCATTGAGTCTCAAGTAGATAAGGGTGTGATATGTTGTAAAGAGTAGCAGGAGGTCCTTAGTCTAATGACTTTTTTTGGCCACAAATATTTGACGGATTAACCTTGTGTGTGGTAGCTTGAGTGATCAAGTTGTCCCACCACACATAAGTGATGGACCCTTAGAGTTTGGTATTAATACATGTATTCAGACGGTGAAGTCTAGAGGCAATGAGTATACTTATGATTTGTTTGATTTAAGAGTGTTTAATGTTATATTCATAACTTAATTGTATGAATGTTTCTTTGGTAAAATTAGCTTACTATTTTGTTTTTGTTTGTTTGTATGATTATATTTCTCTTTTGCAATGATCACTTTAATGGTGTGAATAGAGGAAAAAGTTTTAGTTGAACAGGTGTTGGATGACGAAGGTACAAATGCATACAATATAAGTAATTTCATGTGTATATTTGATGTTTTATAAAACTCTATTAAAACCTTTAGCTTCAATATAGAGTAGGTCTTAATATTAGAATATCGTTGTATATAAAGTTGGTGTTATAGTTATGATCAGATAACCGTAATAACATTTTATATATTTTCTTTTAAGTTAACTATTATTTCTTATTAAATATGTGATGCTCTATAGTGACGTTAAAACGGATGTTACAATTTTACTCTTTCATCAAAAGTTAAACTTCTATATAGATTTTTTTTTTACATACAAATCTACAATTTTTATTATTCACTGTAATTAAAATTTCAAATTCAACCTAAACTTGAATAGAAAACATTCTATTAATTACTCACTACCTAAATAAATTTAAAATACACAAATATCTTTCTTATCTGAAATTTAATTGTACGACATTGTTGTGAGAAAGTAGTGAGAACTCCAAATCATAAACTTAGTTGCCACATATCCGTCCAAGCAATTTCAAATTTTAATGAAGAGCTAAACCAATTCCTAAGATAGTTTTTTTCAATTGGAAAAAAATGATAAAACACAAATACTAATATAAGAATGAATTAATAGATATTTTAGAATAAAACTTCTTGTTATTTAATTGGGTAAAGAATATCCTAAGAAGTGAGATATTGTATATATAAGAATTGATTGTGAAATACATGAAAACATGGAAAGAGAGGAATGAAGGAGAAAATAGTCAATATCATGCAAAAGAAAATTAAAAAAAAAGTGGGTCTAACTTAGTATTTTTCCCCCACTATTTCTTCTCATAAAAATAGTTTATGGAAACATTTATTGTGATAATCCAGAAAATTTAGTCTTAAGAGTCACTATGGTGTTTAAATAATGAGACTATATTATTTTAATATTAAAGTAATTAAAAGTATAAATAAAAATTTCATTAAGGGTTTTATTACTCAAAACGCAAACTATTTCTCTAAAAATTGTTCTTTGAGTCTCCATTGCCTTTTCTTTTCAAAATCCAACCACATAATCATATTTTTGAAGATCATGAAGTGCTTAGTTGATCGCGACAACAAGATCTTCATCTTTATCCAATCGATTCTCTTAAAAGAGTAAGTTAATTTCTATTATTTTTCTTTAGTTGTATTCTCTCTTTCATGCATGTGAACAATCTTATGTCGCATGTGTCTCCTTAGCTTTATGGTATGTTCTCTATTGATTAGTGGTTCTAACCACATACCATGATCATGATTTCATGATCTGTAGGTGTAGATAGAGTTATGTGAGCTGAGGGAGTGGTTATTGGTGTCTTAGAGTTGTTGAGGCTTCCAATCAGGTAAGGAAAACTAATTGTGTGTTTATAAAGTCTTAGTAAGTTGTTAATTTGTTTTGATGTGCTTTATTTGAAATGAAATTGAATTGGTGTGGTATTGAAAAGATAGCTTGCTGAAATATGATATTATGATAGTATGAGTGCTTGAAGTTGAACTAAATGTGTGTTATATGAGTTAGAAGAACTTTGATGTAAATGATTGTTGATTGTTGACTTTTTAAATCACTCGAGATGAGATTATAAGGTCATAATTAATTGAAGTCCATTGTTATTTCTTGATGTAGTTAATAAAGTTGAGTTTTGGGTTGTTTTTGGCCTACTTTATGGTTTTGACAAGTGAAACTTTAAAGGAGCGAATTTGAGAAGAAGCTAAATGTTTGAGCTCTGTTTTTGAGTCATTTTTTTACTTGTTTAGCCACTTAAATCACTAAAATCTGATTTGTAACTCGTATAAGTTAAGTTGGGAGCTTCTGAGTTGTTCGTTTAATCTGTTGAGGCTAATTCCTAGCCAAATAAGCAAATTGGTACTCAATTTTAGTTATAAACATGTTTTGAATAAATTGTAGTGTTAAAGATATCAATTTGATCATTCGGGTAGGTTTGTGAATACAACCAAATCATAAATCAAGGTTTTTCATCTTTTGGTATGACACTCAACGATAGTCAACGATGCCCAAGCAGTAGAAAGCCGAGAGGTTTGATGCTCAGTGGTACAGAGGTGGCACTCAAGCGTTATTTTTGCGAGTAGAATGACGCTCAATGATAAGAATGTGCCGCTCAACGCCAAGAGCCTTTGCAAAGCTTTTCTTCTTGCAGTTTTTCTTGCTTCAATGGTTTTTTCCAATATTCGTTTTGGCATATAAGCTTATTGTAAATTATCTAGATACACTCTTTAGTGTGTGTTTGTTTAAAATGTTATGTATAGTTGGTGATAAACCATGAATTCCCTGTGAATGGTAATGATGGATGTGTATTAAATTTAAGTATGTGGTAAAAGGAATTCCATGGAGAAAATCTTGAGGTCATTCTTAGTGTAATGTATTGTTGTGAGGGCTCCAAAATGGTGGAATGTTTCTGACACTCCAATAACCACCCAATCTCAAGTTGAGAGGGATGATTATGTGGTGAGGAATAGCAGGAGATCCTTAGCCTAAGGTTATTTTGACCATAGGTGTTTGATGGATTAACCTTGTGTGATAGTTTGTTGTTTTACCACACATATGCATGTCCCTTAAGAGTTCGACACTAATACATGTATCCAAATGATCAAGTCTAGAGTCTAGATATATGTATGTGGATTTGGTTTATGATGGACTTTGAGAATGAAATTGTTATATTCTGAATTGATTGAATGACATGTTTGAGTCTTTTAAAATTAGTTTATCTTGTTGCTTGTGTTTTTTTGTTTTTGTGTGAATCTTTCTCTTGGCAATGATCACCTATTTGGTGTGAGCAGAGAAAAATATTTTAGTGAAACATGTGCTCGGTGATGCAAATGTTGACAATTAGATAAAGTCATTTAACTTATTTTCAATGTTTTTAAATAACCTTAGTTCTTTTATAGTTATATTTTAGATAATTGTAATTATATTTTATGTCTTTTTTTAGTTAACTATTCTTTACTTTTATTTATAGAAGATCTTATGATTAACTATAACTATTCTTTATTTTTATTTATAGAAGATTCTATGATTGACTATATTTTTTTGATGTTACACTTATCTAAAATTTTAAGATATAAAGACATTGTCCATTATTGATATTATTTGAAATAACAAAATATATAGACTAATTCTAATACTCTACCCTTAATTCTATTCAAACTAGTTTTGTAAAGTTAAAATTTTGTATGAAAAAATTAAAAATGGTAAGTTTTAAAAATTCTAAAATTATAATTAACTTTAAAAGTTAAGAAGACATTTTTTAATTTATACTTCAAAATATTAAAATTTAAATAATAATATAACTAATCTGAGTAGAAAAATAATAATAATAACATCAATATTATAATAAAAACATTGATAAAATTTATAATCTATAATAGTATATAATAAAGATTTGTTGGTTTATATAAACTATTTTTCTATTTTACATTTAATAATACTTTAATGTCATATATGATATAAATTTTAATAACACTTTAAAGTCATATTAAACAATTTTAATGAAATAATTTTATTATATAAAAAAAAAGAAATTAAAATTCTTGGAGCATATAGAGAATACAGAAAGTGACCTCACTTCTGGCAAAAAAAAAAACATCTCTCTACCTTCTGCATCTAACTACATTTTTTCTATCACAGCATAAATTTAATAAATGTGCAATACATTATGTTTAATTATCTTATTTTTATATAATAATAAAATGACAACATAGTGAATAAAAATGAACATAGAGGGTGTTTTGTTAATATATAATTTTTAATGATATATATAAAAGGATTTCCTGTTTAGCACACATTATATATTTCTATTTTATTTTTAATTTCATTTTAGTACTGGAAAACAAAAAAAAAATAAATAAATTAGGTAATTATACACATAGATTCAAAAACACAATATATGCTACATAATATTTTTTCTTATGTAATTACTTATCATTGTTAATTTTTTTTTCTTAAAAAAAATATAAGGATAAGAGGTGCTCTTTTTTTATTAATAACACACAATAAGGATTCTTCTATTTTATATACAAAATTTATATTTTCATTTTACCCTTAATTATATTTTGAAATAGAAAACATAAGCCATTAGTTAAATAGAAATCATACACATTTTAATTGTTTCACAGTATATTTTTTTTCATGGAGATTTTTAATTTAGTTATCTTTGAAAAAATATTTTATTTCAATTATCAATTATATATTTATATCACAATATATAAAAATAACTCTCATATTTTATGTATATATTTATACATCTTAGTCTTAATTATATTTTAATTTTAAGAAAACAATATAAAATATTATTGTTGTAGATATAGTTGCATACATTATTATCACTCCACACTAATATTTTTTCATACAAATATATAATTTAATTGTTATTTAAAAATTATTTTTATTTAAATTATAAATCACATATATTAAATATGAAAGTAGTACAAATGTTTCATTTGAATAAATTTATAAATTAATATAAATATTAATTTTAATCCCATTTAAATAAGACACAATAGTATAATACGTGAACCCACCGAGTATGAATACTAACAATAAAAAATCATTATAATAGGAACAAAATTCTAATAAATTGAAAGTTAATTTTATATATATTTTATTTTAATGTAATATACAAATTAAACCGTGTTTAATAAAAATATTACAAATTAAATCCTATATACCTTTATCGATATTTTTTTTTCAATATAATTTTTAGTTTATCCTCGTTATGATTATATTTCTAAAAAAATATAAACTCAATAATAAAAATGGCACTTTTTCTTATTTCTATTCTAATAAAAAAACTTGATTTTTACTTGAGTTTTTGTATGAGTGCACAAATTCATTTTTCCTTTTTAAAAGTATAAAATTAAGTTACATTTTAAGTGTTTACAACAACAATTTTTTTACTAAATTAAAATTTATTTTAATAACCTTTAGATAGATCCAATGTCAGGGTATCATGGTGTATCCTTTATCCCAAAATTTAAATTAGTTTGGAACAACAGGAATTCATCTTAGTTATTTTGTAAACTATTCATGTGATTAAAAAAAAAATCTATCTCAAACATATTAAATTATACTTATTTTATTTTTAACTATATATTTACCTTTTTAATTGTGTGGCCCTTTTAATTGTCTTTCTTTTATCTCAATTTAAAATGATTTTTTTTATAATTTAAATATTTAAGGATTAAAAACAACATACATTAGAATATAAAATATTTATCATAAACTAAAATTATAATGTATATATTTTGTTGGTGAAGACATAAATTTTCTACAATCCTAAAAATCTAAAATATTAATTAAACAACAAAGAAATATAAAATTACTATTGGGAGTTGGTGCATTTTAATTAAAAGAACTTTGCAATATTTAAAATCAAAATGTGAAGTTCCAATATGTAATTTCAATTTTGCCCTCAGAAAAAAGGAGTGGTTATCGAACAAAACGAGCATACGGAAGCCTCCAATGCTTTGGTTTCTTCACCACCACCATCTTTCACCTCTCTCTCTCTCTCTCTCTCTCTCTCTCTCTCTCTCAAACCAGAAACAATAAACACAAAGGAAAAAGGCAAAAGGGGTTTTCCTAGTGAGATCTAGGGTTTCCATCGATTCGGTGAGAGGATATTCATCAAACGATCTCGGTAAGCCAAGGCAAGGTTAGGAGGTGGAGTATTAGAGCATGGATTCGGTGCCTTCGAATTCACATGGAAACCTCGATGAGCAGATTTCTCAGCTCATGCAGTGCAAACCCTTGTCCGAGCAAGAGGTAATGTTCAGATAGTTTTATTTATTTTTTCTTTCTGAATTTTACTAATTTTTTAAGCAAATGTCAGGCCGATCGAGATAATTTCTTCTAGTTTCTCATCGCTTTTGTGTCTTTTGTTCAAATTGCTTCCTTAGCATCGATCCAGGGATATTGTAATGAAATTTGAACATGTTTTTCTTTGGTGTAATGTGTCTTCTCATGGAATTGTAATGGTGTCTAGAATGAGTCTTTTGTTTGAGAATTCCTTCAGATTTGGAAGATTTTTCGCTAGTTATTATAGGTTTTGAATTTATTTTGAGCATATCATTTCATTGTGGTTTGTCAGTTTTAGTCCTAAATCTATTGGTGACCATTAACTTAGATGTTTCTGCATTTAAGGAGCCTATATTGTTAGCATTGGCTTAGGATTATTTGAAATTGAGGAAAACATACATTTTTATATTCTTGTGTATTGTATGGTTTTATGAGAAAAGCAGGCTGACTGGATTCATACCTTAGGGAGGGGAATAAGTGCTATTGAATGAATACTTCCTCCCATTAACTCTGCAAGTTAAGAACAGTGATCCTGATTTTGTAAGAAATAGAAAATACAAGATGTGTTTTCATCACAGTAAGTTAGGGTAATTGGATTTGTTCCTAGTTTGCTGATTCTGGGAGTTGTGTGTACGAGTTATGATGGCACTATGCTAAATGAGAAGTTAGTCTTCCCTTTTTGTCTTTGTTTTGTTGGAATTCTATTATGAAGAAATTTAGGTTTAGTTTTTGGGAATGTTATCCAAGTCATGGCTACAACGACATTAAGCATGATGCATGATGTTTGTCTTATTTTCATACAATTAGAAAAAGGGTGTATTTAATGGCAGGATTAATTTGTCTCCTTGCACTTGTAGAGTGTCTGCAAAACTGGAGGGAAATAGATAGAGCAGTTGAATGCGCTGGTTAATAATTAATGACCAAAAATTCCTTACTGCTTTGTCCTACTGCCTATCTTGTGAAGCATCTATTAGTCAAGTTAGACATTTCCAATTAGTTCTACTTTCATTTTGTTATTCACACATGTAATTGTATTTGATGGGTGGGATGTAGGGAATCAAAAGAAAGTGCTATCTAGGATTTTGTGGGTTCAGAGCAATTTCCAATTTTTTTCAAAGTTAGTAGCAACAACCTGCTATTGTGGTGATGTGGGGTTAGAGGATCCTCTAGTCGCTTTAATCGCAATGTCGTGTTGTGTTTTTGCTTCTCACAAACCATGGATGAGGTCATGTCCATTCTCAGACAAATTCACATCTCTAGAAGCCACTATTTGGAACATGATGAAATCCTTGTGTTTTTTTTATCTACCTTTCTTATTACTGCAACTGATTTTTGGGAATTCTATTTTGTGATTTTGAAATTTAAACTCATTTTTTTTTCTGAATCAAAGGGATTTTAGGTTTTCAAACATGATCTCTCCACCCACTATAAAAAATTGCTATATCGTCTTTGTGGTTGGCCACTCCATGCTGGCATTTGTGAAGTATTATTATGGTCCAGACATGATTTATGGCTAATCCTGTTCCTTTTTTAGCAAACTCAGCCCCTGTTTTCACCTTTTTTGTCTTTGATCTGTTGCCTCTGTATTGTATAACTTCTGCTTATATCCAGACTGACTTTTGATGATTTGATGAAGATGCCTCTCATGATATTTTCATAAACTTGCCTTGAACTTTTGTAATTTTTTATTTTCAATATTGCACTCAAAATCTTCACCATGGAAGTCACCTTCCTTCAGACTATTCTGCTACAGCATCATTCTTATCCACTATCTTGCATTTTGTAGATGGCCACTTCACAGATCTATACTGCATTAACAACACTTTGTTTTTGGGGAAAAATGTCCTCCAAACTGAACCAATCAATTTTTCCTATTTGGGAACAAATCAATTTGGTTCCAATTGGACAACTAAACATAAACAATCACTCCCAACCAGTTTGTTTTGTTTTGAAATAATGATCCACCTTTACCTTTTCTAGTCTGTGGCCAAATTAACATCATATTGGCTATAACAAATTTCTGATAGAAAAGTCACGTAAATTGTATATCTAGCTTCATTACTGACTCTCTGACTCCACATATCTACGTATATTTTCATCTCTCAATCTAAAATAGAATGCGTGCAATCTTTATTGAATATATGATTTAGGATGATTTGCTTTCATAAAAGAAAACCAAAAGATGCAGAACATAAATTATATTGTGGTTATTTTATTTTATTTTATTCTATTAATTGTTCGATTTTACTCTACTCTCTGTAAATAGGCTTGACATTTAGAGTGTCGTGATTCCTTTTTATTTAGTGATCCCACTTTTATTCCGTGCTGCACTTGTGTATGCAGGTAAGGATCTTGTGTGATAAGGCAAAAGAGATTTTGATGGAAGAGAGCAATGTGCAGGTCTGTCTAATTTTTATAATTTATGTCAGCATGTTTTAGTTTATACTTATTTGCTTTTCAGGTTAGGGGATTTTTCTTTGATTTATGAGTTTCTTTATAGGACTTTAACACATGATGTTTTTTGAATAAATTAAAAAAAAAAACTAAAAGGATTTTTCATTTACCTATAATTGCAGCCTGTTAAAAGTCCTGTTACAATTTGTGGTGATATTCATGGGCAGTTTCATGATCTTGCAGAGCTTTTTCGCATTGGAGGAAAGGTATTTTTTTTAATGATAGTTGGTTATTCAACATTTATCTATTAAATTTATGTTGACTAGATCATATAGATTTTATTTATAAGTTTGTGATAAATAGTACTTGGAATTCAGGAAATTCTTTGTGGCTTTCACGTTGTATTGTGAAATTAAGTTTGATTTGTTTCTTATGTCATAGTAAAACACTCTTAATTAAATGTTTACAATAGTGTGGTCCTTCCAGTTGCCAGATGCTGTATTTTAATTTGGAATTTGGCTAGCAGCAATACAATAGAAAATTTCTCTGAGTTTCTTAGTCTCAAAAGATTAGTAGATCCACTCTTAAATTTGCATGCATGTAATTAGGGAGTATTATTGTGCTTGGGTTTTTATTGGAAATGGTAATATACTGGATGGAAAGTCATGAAACACTCGTGCAGTTTGATCTGATTCTTATTTTCTAATGCAGTTGCCCCAAAGTTTTATTTTTATTTGAGAAACATGCTAAATCAATTTCATTACTCAGCTTCTCACTATCTTATTTGAAATTTGAAAACAAATTTATTCTTGTGTTTATTTTTTTCTTGGGTGAATCGTTATTTTTAACCCCTCTTTGCGCATACATACATATATATATATATATATATATATATATATATGAGGTTGTGTGTGTGTATTTCTTTTCTTGCTTCTAGTTGAAATATGAAATTTATTGATTACATACTGATTTCTAGTCACTATTTTTGTTGGTAGTGTCCAGATACAAATTACTTGTTTATGGGAGACTACGTTGACCGTGGCTATTATTCTGTCGAAACTGTTACGGTAAATATGAACTATTGTACTTTATTATTTTTGAGAGTTCAACTTCATCATGGAATATTTTATTTTATTTACTTTTCATAAGTTATATGTGATTATTTGATTAGGATGTTCTATGAAATGTCATTGGTGATTTGATATCGGAGTATTTTTGTATTAGTGATTTGAATTCTGTTTAGAGGAGTAGATAATTATTTAGTTTATCAACAGCTGTTTTGTTTTTGAACATTCCTTTTGTTGGACTATAACTATTATTAGAGATCTCACATTGACTATAAATATGACCACATCATACTATGTAAGTGGGTGCAAACTTCATCTTATAAGTTAGTTTCTGTGAGATTAAGTTAGACTTAAAATGTATATAAGTGAGTGCAAACTCATCTAATAAGCCATAATTATATTATATGTGTACATAATATATTGTGTCTATTGAACATGTGGGATACCATTGTCTTACAGTAACATATAAATAAAAATCAACTTGTGGGGATATATGTATGACATTTAAACTGATTTTGTGGCACAAAGTTGATAACTGCTATTTTTTAATTGCATATTTAAGATGGTGTTTCTTTTTGTAACATTTTTGGTGCTAATTCCAAAATAATAATGCAGCTTTTGGTTGCCCTTAAAGTGCGTTATCGTCAGCGTATCACCATTCTGAGGGGAAATCATGAAAGTCGTCAGGTTTGTTTTAAAATTACGTGAACTTCCTGACAGTAGTGAATTACAGATTAGATTAAAAATCATATTTTGGCCCTTGGAGGTAGCATAGTCTGTACCAATTGAGTTCTTGACAGATTTGTCTGTTAAAATACTACTGTATTTTCATATTGCTGTGAATTGAATGCTTTACCTCCATCTTGAGGAAATCATTTAGTATCACATGAACCAAAATTGCATATAAAAATACTACACCATTAATTTCACAAAGTAGTTAGAGTTAGAACTTCTTTTAAGCAACTGACTATAGTATTGTGTACATCGTCAATTTAATAGTTTATTCAGTCTTTTCTGTATGTTTTTAGCTTTGAATGGTAATGGCTGATCTTAGCTTTCTGTTGCAGATTACTCAAGTTTATGGGTTTTATGATGAGTGCTTACGGAAGTGAGTACCTGCTAAATTCATTATTTATGGGTGCTTTTGTTTGGGATCATTTTTTTCTTTTTAGACTAAATTTTTTTATTGCTTATCCTATATTCCTTATTAGCACTGTAATCAACGTGTATTCCTTTCATGTTATCTGTTATGGATTTAATTTACCTTTTTTGGTCGTGCCACTGAGGTGATCTAAAAGTTATTATAAAAGTGGTATTCGTATTGTTATTTTTCGTTTTTAGCATATTATTAGGTAGTTATTTTCTTATTCCCCAATTGATGATATCAACAACTGCAACAACAGCCTTTATCCAACTTGGTGACATTGATGAAAAATAAAGTATTATTTATCTCTCCAATAGATAGCAAAGACTTCTACTTAGATAAACCTTCAGTATCAGAAAACATTTCGCCCTTGTAATTAAGGTTTTCACTGGCAGTTAAGTTAGGTTTTACTTGCATGCTACATGGAATTCCTGAATTAAGTAGTAAGCAATTAAAGTACTTAGGTATTTTATCTGCATCTTCATTGGTTGATGTGATTTAATAAAAATTACAAACATGATTTTAATTGCGTTCTATGGTTAAGGATTTGCATCCTCTTTAACGCTCCTTACTGACATGCTGATTCCTTGTTATGAGAAACAAACTAATTTATGGACCCTATACGAATGATGGTGGGTCCTGCCATTCTGAGTGAATAAGTTCTATATATTATATTATTATAAAGTATACCAAATTAATTTTTTTAGTGAAGCTTGATTTGGAATTCATATCGTGTTGTGGTACCATGGTCTTTTGCTGGTGTGTTTTTGTTGTCTTTTGGTGTGATTAAATTTATATAGCATTTGTTGTTTTATTCATTTTTAATCCTTTGTATATATATTTTTTTTTCTTTTTATAGCTTGCATATTTGAAGTTGTGCAGTCCTTTAGTATTGAATGTTTTTATTTGATTTGCAGGTATGGTTCTGCTAATGTTTGGAAGATCTTTACAGATTTGTTTGACTACTTTCCATTGACAGCATTGGTTAGTATACCGTCATTTCATAATGTTGGAAAGTACCATGGGATATTTTGTTAGATTCTCATTATTCTCAGGCCTATGGTAGTTTGTTTGTTTCAATGGTTGATGGTGCAATTAGTGTGCTGGCTACATGTAAGATTGTGCCATGTGGCCACATGTAATCTGCTGGAGCGGATGATCTCACAGCCCCTCAAAATTTTCCCCTGATCAGGAATCACGTGTTACCTGGTCCCTGAATGTTACTTACTGAGATTCTAGATCTAGCATAACCCATTTCTTTTAAAAAAGCACGAAGCCCCATCTCATGACAGCAATTACATCTAATTTTTAACCTTTTGATCTCGTTTGAAATCTTCTGCTCGTTTCTGTTTTTGTTCCGAAGTCATTTTGATATATTTGTGATCTATCTGACTGAAGCATGATTCTGATCTATTTGTGCTCTGCTTTCTGTGTGGAAGCAAGGGCTAGCAGAAGAAGTTTGTGGCTTTTGTGTTTCTGAAACCTAAGAAACGGGATTTTGGGCCTTTCTTTTAAAATAAAACCATTCAGTATCATCCGCATCTTGTATTTTTTATTATTACTATCAAAATATAAAATGAGATTGAGATATTAGTAGTATAATGACAAAAATATGAATTTATATGCAGCATACACATACTATGAAATTTGTAGGATCCTACAATCCTTTTTTCAATGTCACGATTGATGATCGTTAGCCCCCTTCCCTTCCTGTTCCTTAGTAGGATTTCGATTTTAACAACCTTTCCTATTTCCGTGTGCTTTTGTTCTTGGTACTCTGAATTCAGTATGATTCTTTTTAAGCTTTGTTTTTGATTTGTTTCTGAAAAAATAAGCCCCTGAAGCTTTCTCGTATTGCATTTTTTTAATTTTCATGATATGCAGCTCAATCAATTGCAGTTCCCGTATTTCAATGGATTTCGGTTTTTAAATAATTGAATGGTGCTTAAGTTTGATATGTTAACTTTGGTAGGTTGAATCTGAAATATTTTGTCTTCATGGTGGATTGTCACCATCTATTGAAACCCTCGATAACATACGTAATTTTGATCGCGTACAAGAAGTTCCTCATGAGGGACCCATGTGTGATCTTCTGTGGTCGGATCCGGATGATCGTTGTGGTTGGGGCATCTCTCCTAGAGGTGCTGGATATACCTTTGGGCAGGTAATCCAGTTTTATATCTAACAAGGTTGTACAATCTTCATTTGTCACCATTACCTTTTTTTATTGCTTACGCAAATTGCTGTTGTGTAGGACATATCTGAGCAATTTAATCATACCAATAACTTGAAGCTGATTGCTAGAGCTCACCAGCTGGTTATGGAAGGATATAACTGGGGTCATGTAAATACTTCATATCATTTAGTTTGTTTTTGTATTCATTCGTTGTGGTAAATGGATGATAAATAAGTCCCTTGTT
Source organism: Vigna umbellata (assembly GCF_029865625.1). Taxonomy (NCBI): domain Eukaryota; kingdom Viridiplantae; phylum Streptophyta; class Magnoliopsida; order Fabales; family Fabaceae; genus Vigna; species Vigna umbellata. Next base: position 50,923,458 of record NC_142165.1, on the reverse strand, counting down.
ACAGGATCAAAAGGTGGTTACTATCTTTAGTGCACCTAATTACTGTTACCGTTGTGGGAACATGGCATCAATTCTCGAGGTTGATGACTGCAAAGGACACACATTCATTCAGGTTGAGCTTTCCTTTTATTTATTAGGTGTTCCAATTATTCTTTTGCTGGTTTTGCATTAAGCAATATGTTGGATCTATTCTTAATTATATTTGTAATCTCAGTTTGAACCAGCTCCAAGGAGGGGAGAGCCAGATGTAACCAGGAGAACGCCTGATTATTTCCTATGATACTCCTTTGGTTTAGTTGCTGTTACCAGCACAGCAACTAATGCCCTGCAGTAATCTGCAAGCTCATCTACTTGTCCAAATCAGAGCCATGAATCATCTTGATACTTATATTTTCGAAGTTAGGCTTCGCTGGATGTGTTATTTAGTTGAATTATAACTGAATCTTTCCAAGAGGAAGCTGAGCAGTAGGCGATGCTATTGTGGGCATGTGTATCATTCCAGCTTGCAATGTATCAATTTTAATGTTTTTTCCCCAATTTTCCTTCTCTATTTATTTAAAACTCTTGGCCTTTCTTTTCTTAATTTAGGATTATTAAGGGGGTGGGTTTCTGTAGATGGATAATGCTTTAACATATCTTTTAATGAGTGTTTTGTGATTCTTTACCCGCCTTGTGAGTCTTGATTTTACACCAAATGAGTTTGAATTGAAAGAGAGAGAGACGCATCTATGGTGATTTTCATGATTATGATATTCATACTCGGATAGGATAACCTGAGTGAAAAATTAAATAATAGCTTTTCTAACTACCGTATGCCTTAATAAATTATTTATCCTTAAAAAAATGATCTTCTATGGTAAATCAAATGCCGTATTTTGTAAAACAATGTCTTTCGTCATATAAATTGTCGTAAATCTAACTCTGCATAAATCAAACTGAACTTGATTATCATTTAGTTTGAATAGATTGCAACAATGTCGTCAAATTGGTTCGTTCCAAGATGGGTTCTCCAGAATCTGTTCTTACCTTGAGGGGAATATTAACATAATTAGAATCTGTTATTGTGGTGACAATTTACACTAATAGACAAGTCTTCTTACGCTTGAGTTATTTGCAATTCTTTTTTTTTACTGTTTTAATTAATTACATGTTAATATTGTTTGGAGTCAACTTACTACTATTTGTAGTTGAGTTCGTTAATTAGGTAGAATTTACAAGAAGTTTAAATAAAGGCACTAAGCATGTAATAATAATAGCTATTTTATATTTCCATCCAATCATATATCTTTATGTAGGGTATTTTTGTTGACTTTTATACTAACTATAAGTCATTCCAAGATTAATTTGGATTAGTTGATAAGGTGGGCTAGATATTATAATAATTAGACAAATAATAGTATTGCTTTTGTTGTGTTTACAACAACTTGAAACAACTTACTAAAGAATTCATGCGTTCATGCTATGTTTATTAATTTTGAATTTTTTTGAATTGTTATGGTGTTCCCATGTCTAACATATTTCCTTAAAAATTATCGGTATTTAAAACTGAAAATTATCTAGTTTTTTAATGAAGAAAAGAAAATCTGATGAAAAGGGTTGGGAGAATTTTATCAAAATACGAGATACCAAATCGCGAAGAAACACAAACGCTGCGATAGACTTTTATATTTTAATATTTATAGTTTGTTTTGTATACTTACAGATTAAATGATAAAACTGATAACTTCGTATTCAAGCTGTCAGAAAATTTCTCTTAAAAGAATACATTTTCTGTTTTCAATTGTTTCACTTCAACATTAAAGTCGAATATAAATTACAAACCATCAACTTTAAATATTGAATCAGCAATATCGTTGGTACAAAAAGATATAAAATAAGTAAATATAAAAGAAATAACTAAAACATATATATAACAATAGAAAGACATAGATTGACAAAATGTGAAGTTAAATTTTGAGGTTCATTGGTTTTGGTTCCAATTACAGAGGATAAATAACTCTGATTGACTTGCTGGTTTTTTCACTGCCAGCCTCAAACAGAAGTTGTCGCCCTGGCTCTAGAAGAATCTCTTACCAGCAAGGAGGAATCCATGCATCTATAATGAGCACTATACAACAATTGGAATCATTGTACTGATGATACAATGGGTTTAAAAATTAAACCACTTCACAGGAGACACAAGTATAATGTTACATATCAGTTGGCAACTTTGAACCTAGTGCTATAGGCTTAAATGCAGCAAACAAAACAGAGATTTTACATACAAGAAATCCCATCATTCCAAATATGAGATCTTTTGGTGTTAGCATGACTTGAAGATCTCCAGAGCTATACCTTGATGCAATTACAGCCAAGCCTAGAGCCAAAGCCACACTTACTATTGGACCCTTAACTCCCCTGAATAATGCATCACTTCTACCCTTGTCACTAGTGATTAGTTCTGAAGCTGGCAATTCATCCACAGATCTCTGTAACAGAAGCAGATACAAGAAGCCTCCAACCCCACCAATCAAGAAATCAATCCCAGCATTTTCTCCAGCTGAGAATGAAGCCACAGCTGTACCAAAAAGTATAAGCATAGCATCATAAAATAACAATGAGAACTTCAAATCTGCATATTCCCTCATGCTATCTTCCTTTGAGATCTTAGGATTTGAAAGCAAGGTAGAGTCACTAAGTCCTTTGTTGAAGATGTTTGTGAGATCATTCCCTTCCAGCTCAGTCACAAGGGTAGGTCTTAATTCCAACATGGACAGATCAGTTCCCTCACCAAGCAACACATCATCAATCTGAAAGTCATACTGAAAGCCATTGTACCTTTGTAACCCATCTTCCAACCCAGACGGTTGCCCTTCACAACTAATAACCATTAAGGATACACTTCCTAGGCGCCACTGACCTGACCTTAGAGACAGAAGAAGGATGTGTTGTAAGAGAGCCTTGGTTTAAACAGGTCAATATGGTAAGAACTCATAATTCTACCACCAATTACTTCATGTTTCAAAAATAGCATAAATTGGTTGTATAGTGCTTTTAAAACTCGGATTTGCGCCTAAGATGTTAGAAGATAATATACAAGGGATGTTTAGCTCGGTACTCAAACAGATTTGTGCGCAAGAGGAGTGCTACCAAGCAACTCATTCTTTAACAATTTCCAACATACTCTATCCTATCAGTTAAAATTTATTAAAACCTATAAAATCATAAGACTAATTAAAACTAGTCTTACTAGTATTTGTCTTGAGGACAAACAAGCGTGTTAATCAAGGGCACTTTAAAATTGTAGGTCAGGGATGATGTCTACAGAAGCTTTCAATCATTCCAAAACATATCAACGACAATAATATACCTGATTCAACACTAACCCAGAGGGCCTCAAGTCTTGCAATTTTTGGACCCTCAAAAATGAATTCATCTGCAGAACCTCTTTGGAAATGAAGCATGTCAATATTCGTAATATCCCCTGATTCTGTAGAACGATCCATCATCAAACTGACAGGGATTCTTTGCAATATGGAGTTTCCATTTTTATCTATCAAGCAAAGGAGAATTCCAGCATTTAAGTCACTAATACTTGAGCCATATAAGCTGCTTGTACATAACTTGACCCTATATAAAGATTTGGATCCACCCTCCTTCAGAGATGATGAAATGTTTTCTACTGATGTATCTGTGTACACTTTCACCTCTGAGGCTGGCAAAAGATGCGAAGGCCTCGCATAGCTCCGAAAATCTGTGACGGGAACACCACAGATCGGTGAATAAAATAATCTCTTCTTCAGAACATTAGTGACCAAATGTCTACTCTAATAGTTTTCAATGAAATGGTATACCAAGAAAAGGTCTTCATTATTGAAAGATGTGTTAGTACATCATGAACATTTCCTTACCCCGTTTGGTCACAAGATCGAAATAAATTCCATTGTATGTTAGCAGAAAAGAAATCACTCAGGGAATTTAGGGAAATACTTTTTGGTTCAAAAAAAGGTGAAAAGCATTTCATGTTAGCTACCACCAAATCGTTTTGGACCCAAGAAATAAGAAACTGATTAGTTTTACCAAATTAAAAGTTGTTAAACCAAGCTTCATGTGTTTATCACTCATGCTAGAGCTAAAAAAGAAGGCGAATTTCCAGGATACTGCAGTGATTAGTAACAGCTAAATTTTGAACTTTCACTAGATACAGGAATAGGATGAAACCAAGTTACACCACACACACGTGGAAAACAAAAATCAACCAATTAGATCTATCGCAATAATCTCACACACTAAAACATCTTGCAATATGCAATCATAATTGCAGCATTAAAATGTAAAGGATTTGACTAATACTTTACCCACTAAAACAAATGACGTGACTAAAGAATAATCGATTGTGATCATAGATTGGTTGAAAATAGTGATCACAAATGCAAATCTGTGTAAAGAGTAAACCGTATCAGTCTTGACAACCAGCATATATTCTATAAATGGATACATCCTCAACATGAGATTTTTTTGCAGGATAAAATTATATAAAAAAAAAAACTATAGATCAATGGTTATGCCCTGAGATTTTATACTACCATCCAATAAAAAATAATGGTCAGTACTATTTTTAGAGTAATTATTAAAAGACAATAAACTTATATATTTGTAATTAAACAAGAAGATAAATCTACCAGTACTCAGTTTTTTCTCAGATATAATCTGATTCCCCAAACTTCAAAAGCAAAAATAGTTAATAGTTATGATCAATAATTAATATATATCAGATTACGATAAAGAAAATAGTTTATGCATGATAAATTTAACTAATATACAAATATAATAACAAGAAGAGAATTATTCAAACGTTAAGGCAATATTCTATAAGTAAATCATTGCCTTCATCAACTGAAGTGAATATAAAAAGGACAGGGGTGCTATTAAAATTTGTTAAAAGTTATGTACAGAGATTCAGTGGCATGAAGCCATGAGGTAAAAGTCCAGATTTTTAATAAAATTCTCCAGAAATTATTATGTGGGTACCTTGAAAATCAGTGGAAGACAGTTTGGCCCGAACAGAAAAACGTAAGCATCTGTTTTGGGTGAGAAGCTTTGTTGTTGAAGAAGATGATAGTTGTATGATTGTTTTCCTTTGAAGATGATGACAGTGAGATGTTGAAGCTGAAGGCATCACACTCCTCACAGGAATTCCCTCCATGCTTCTACCACCAATTCTGAAATTGCAGAGTAGAGCTGCAACCACAAATATACATTTGAAAGCACCATATAAGAAAATACAATTTATTATTGAATATAGATTAATTAAAGTGTTTTTCATATCAGCAAGCGTTTGTAGTCCAACGGTTAGGATAATTGCCTTCCAAGCAATAGACCCGGGTTCGACTCCCGGCAAACGCAATAATCTTTTAGTTTTCAAATGTTTATTTTTGCTTGAGTGCATGTCTTGAATATAATTTCTATAAAATGATAAGAATGTAAAATATTGGTTTAATTGCTTCCTTTGTCCCCAGTTTGGTTGAATTGTGTCAAATTCATCCTCATTTTTAAAAAAGTTTCATTGTCATCCTCACGTGGTGTAAAAGTTTCATTGTCGTCCTCACGTGGTGTAAAAGTGTCAATTGAATCCAAACATAGAAAAAAATTTGTGTCAAAGTAGTCATTTTTTCCTATATATCTGTGTCTTCCTTTCATACAATCAAGTACAGATATTCATTTTACCTTATCCAATTTAAGGCTTTTCATAGCTCCAGAGAAGTGACATATGAAAGGAAGACACAGAGATATAGGAAAAATGACTACTTTGACACAAATTTTTTCTATGTTTGGATTCAATTGACACTTTTATACCACGTGAGGACGACAATGAAACTTTTTTAAAAATGAGGATGAATTTGACACAATTCAACCAAACTGGGGACAAAGGAAGCAATTAAACCTAAAATATTTAACAAACACTTGATTTTAAATAAAAATTACGAGTAAAAGATTAACATTTTCAGAAGTTAATAAACCTTGAAAATAGAATATTAAAGTAGATAGATGTATTAAAATAATGAGACCGAATATTTTATTATAAAATAATTTTATAATATAAATATAACATTCTAAAAGCTCGGTTTATTATCTAAAATACTTCTATCTCTTTAAAACACTATTATCTTTCTTTTCTCTCACTTTTCTCTAACCTTTCTCACTTTTGAAGCATTTGTTCAACACGATCAGGAGGTGTCTAGGCGATCTTGGCGTCAAGAACTACATTTTCAACCGATCAATTTCGTGATTTGAGTCGATAAATTTCGTTTTCCTTTTTCTTTGTGACTTTTGGTTCTTGATCATGTAAGAAATTTCTGTTTGCATGTATCAAGTAGTTTTTTTCTTGAATTCTTGACTCCATTTAGGTTCTACGGGTGATTTCCTATCACCAATCGGTGATTTGTAGATTTTTCTAAAGTTTCCTTGCGGTGAAAGCTTCGGTCGGGGTATTTCTTAAGCTGTGCAAATTTGATAGAGGTAAGAGAAGTTAGTTAATTACTTTTAAATGGATGTATGCTGTGTAATTTGATGGTAGGTAGAGATTAAATTGTTTGGATGTGAATGCAAATTTGTGTTTGTGATAATTTTAGGGATTTTGGTGAAATTGATGAATTTTATGATGATGAGTAGTTGGGATGAATTAATGAAATCTATTGTATGTATGTGGTGATGTTGGAATGAAGGTTAATGAATTTAAAATGTATGAATGGAACTGTTAGAGGTGAGGAGCATCTTGAGTATAGATTAATTAGTCTAAAATGGGAGTTTAAGATAGTAGAATGTTGGGATGAGTAGTTGAGATGATTTTGGTGAAGTTAAGGGTGTTTATGAGCTGAATTGGGTTTGTTTAACATTTGGAATGTTATAAAACTGAGTTAGTAGAGTGTGTTGGTAATGAAGTAGAGTTCTACTTGTGTTAGAACTCAATTTTTAGGAAGTAAGGTAGTGAAAACTTGAGTTTCGGGTTCTGTGTGTAAATGATCAGTTCGGGCAGTCTTGGTAAGTCATTTGGGACTTCTAGAGTCCTTAAATTGCTTGGAATTGTGCCACAAATGGTAAAATTCAATTTGGGTCTATAAGTTAAGTTTTTGGGAGTTTTTGGGGTAGATTTCGAGTTCTCTTGTTTAGATTTAGGTTAGAAGGGTTTAGATAACCTTGGTTAAGTATAATTAGGTATATAATACAATCTAGGAGAGTTAGAAGTTGGGAAAAATGGTTGGAATTGGTAAACTTGGTGTAGGTCGCGTAATTCTACATATTTTGGTGCTGCAGATTATGCAGACTCACTGAGCGAGTGGATTCGCTCAGCAAGTGGTTGCATAAGTGGTTGTTCTGCTTGAGGACTTTCGCTCAGCGAGAGGGTGCGTAGAGCGAATGGTTGAGGTTTGGGAGCACTGTTAGTTTTATTCGGATAACGAATGGATGCACTGAGCAAACAAGTTGAGGGTCTGGTCCACTGTCTGATGAGCTTTGCTAAGCCAGTGGTGTCGCTAAGCGTGAGTTTAGGGTGTGGAATCACTGGGAGTTTATTCGCACAACGAGCTGGGTCGCTATGCGAGGAACCTCTATAGTCGCTCAACGAGAGTATGCGCTGAGCGGCTGGTTCAAGTTTTGTTTACTCTTTACACTAGTGCAAAAAAGACCTTTAACGTCACCCTTTAGACGTCTGACCCTCGAATATCCAATGTAAAAAATGACCGGTGGCATTTTTCGTAAATAAAACAACTATTTAGATGTCGGTTATGTAAGGGCCCGACGTCTAAATACTCATATACATCGGCTACCCAGAATAGACGCCAAAACTAAACGAAAAAGATAAAAAAAATAATTTTTTATTCTATTTAGACGTCTATTATGGAGGGAACCGACTTCTGAAGCACTTTAGACGTCTGTTAACTGGGGAACCGAAGTCTAAACCCTAAATCTAGAAATTTAAAAAGCACTTTAGACATTTGATCTCGCCACTCCGACTTCTAAAGCACTTTAGACGTCTTTTAATTGGGGAACCGATGTCTAAACTCTAAATCCAGAAATTTAAAAGTCACTTTATGACTCCGTTTAGACGTCTGATCTCGTCACTCCGACTTCTGAAGCACTTTAGACGTCTGTTAATTGGGGGACCTGACGTCTAAACCCTAAATCCAGAAATTTAAAAAGTCACTTTTTGACTCCGTTTAGACGTCTGATCCCGCCACTTCGACTTCTGAAGCACTTTAGACGTCTGTTAATTGGGGGAACCGACGTCTAAACCATAAATCCAGAAATTTAAAAAGTCACTTTTTGACTCTATTTTGGCATTAAAACACCTTGAACGCGAGATAGCCGTTACGCGCACTCATTGTTCATCATCTTCGTCGCGTTTTCTCTCTACGGGTTACACTTTTCAGGTTCGTTTTCTCACTTTTGCACCGTTTTAAATTAGTTTTACTCTGATTACATCACTCTTTGATGCATTATAACCGATTAAAATGCGTTTTCGTTGGGTTTTGGTGTAGTTATTCTCGTGTCTTTAGGCGACATTCTATGGCGGTGATTTCTTGCGTTTTGTACTCCTCCAATTCCCTCCACTACGTTTTTAAAACCATCCAATAAAAAAATGTACAATACATTCTCTTCAACTAAAATATAAAGTTGTAAACTCGAATCACCATGAGTCAGGAGCAACCTCAAAGACGTCTAACCTGTATGGATCGGACGTCTATATAGACGTCTGACCTATATAGGTCCGACGTCTATAGAGACGTCTGACCTAAAGGGTCCGACGTCTCATTAACGTCACCCATATAGACGTCGAACAAAGATCAGACGTTAAAAGCCCAAAATAACAGACGTCTAAAGTCCTTTTTGCACTAGTGTTAATTTCTTGTTCTAGTTTGTTTAAATGAAGTTTTGGGATTCATTGCTCAGTATGTATGAATGTGTATTATAGTATGGGATTAATCATGCATTCGTTAAGTTTCAAAGTGAAAGTATGGTTTCAAAGTGGTGAAAGTAAAGTTCCAAAGTAGAATCTATTGGTGAGATTCAAGTGTATGTTTATAATGAATGCAGGAGCTCAGTCTTGGAGATTATCCTGAAACTCCAATGGTCTTTCATTCTCACGTAGAGAGGATTGATCTATGTCGTGAGGAGTAGCAGGAGGTCTTAGTCTTGGAGGCTTCCATTATGCTCCAAGGCCCAATACAGACTAACCTTGTGAGTGTGGTAGGGTGAAACTCATTGGCAATGACTTTGCAAAGCAGTAGAAGCCACCACGAGTGCACAACCCGTCATAGCTCAACAATCATTCTAAGTCCGGACAGTCAAAGTCAGTGTTGTGTCATGCATAAAATGTTTTAGAGTTTAATTGAATGATATGATTGTATGCTATGGGCTTGATAAGTATGTTGATTGATCTTTTATTTAAACTAGCTTACCCTGTTGTTTGTTGTTTGTGTTTTGTATGTGTTTGGTGTTATTTCTTTTGCAATGATCATCCTGTGCGTGTGAGCAGAGGGAGATGAGATGTCTCTGGAGCAGGCATTGGACGAAGGAGATGTTGCTTAGTAGTTAGGTTTAGAGTAGTTTTGTATATAGTTTTGGGTAGTTTCTTGTATAAAAAGTTTTAAATTCTATGATTATTTTGGATAACTATAAAGTTATTACTTTATATTAACTATTCTATAATATCATATATGTGATAACTCTTCTATACAATATTCGACTATATTTTTGGGATGTTACATATAAATAAATTAAATATATTTGTACTTCATGGACAAAAAAAATGAGTTTGATTTTTAATCGTTTGTAATAATTTTTCTTTGATGTTGGTCTCTAAGTTAATTTCAGCATATCAAATCCCTTTAAAAAAAATTTTAAAAAAGAAAAATAAACAGAATATATTTTATAATGTAAGACTCACAAAACGACCTATTTATTCGTGGCATGACTAGAAAAATGTCAGCCAGCAAGTTTACAGTGTTCAACTTATCTTATGTAATTTTGTAAAAATGGTTACTATAGTGTACTCGATAAACACCGAAGGAACCTCAGCCTGACGAGGAGGTGGGCCGATCAGTTAGGACGGAGATGGTAAGGAGGTAGATGTTTGACTGTTAATAAGCATTAAAAGTCAATCAATGCAGTCAGAAACGAAACATATGGCGTTAATGGTCAGATAACGAATAATAGGAAATAAAATATACGACATGGATATGGTATTGATTAGCAGTTAACGATTATTATTAAAAATCAAGTTTATAAATATGAGATTTATGTCCAAGTAAAAACACCTTTTTCTGAATTATTACAACCTTGATATCCCTAAAGTTAAGGCTGACTTGAGCGTCCGAGTATTTTTTTGCAGGAGACGACCGATTGGTATTATGGAGAGGTGCTACGTTGATGAAGGTCGCATTGGTGCAACAAGAAAGAGGGGGGAAGAGCATTCTCACACCTAGTTACTGAAACACTTACAATAATTTTACAAAAATCTATTTATAATTTTTCAATTGATTGATGTATATATTTTTATATTAATAGTGTGTGAAAACTAAAGCTATTTTTTTTATAAATACAATGGATATATATATATATATATATATATATATATATATATATATATATATATATATATATATATATATATATATATATATATATAAATTGCCACAGGTTTTGTTTTCGTAATAGTTTTCGTCATAGTGGTTCGGTGTTATTTTCCCAATAATTTGCTTTTATTAAACAAAGAACCCTATGTTTCTTTTATATTACTTTACTATATTTTTATTTAAAACACGTTACATCAAATTAATAAATTTTTAAATTACTATGTTTTCTTAACTTTGAATTAATAAAAGTAAGATAAAATGATATTATATCCCAAATTATTTAAATTTATTAAGCAAGGTTAAAATGAAATGTTATTTCATAAAGAGGAAAAAAAAGAGAAGGAAGTGATTGTTTGTGAATTGTCACATTGTCCGTGCATGCTACATGTAAACTTATCCTTAACGGACACCAACTACTACCGAACGAGGAATTCATTATTCTACCATTCACATTGCCTTTTGCCTTTGTTGACCATACGTTGGATATGTTAGATGTTTATATATTCAAGCAATCTTTCCAATATATTTTAGAAATATCTTGTTTATATGTCTTCTGGCCAATTAGTGTGATTGTATGTTTTTTGTTAGAAGTTATTCTTATCTTCTCTTTCTCGACCTCTTATCTTTTTTTCATTATTTATGATTCTTAATTAGTAAAGTTGAGGATAATCTCATTTTTTACTGATAATATACTTCACACATTAATATACAAAATAGTATTCCTATCCTAAACATTCTCATTCCACGTAAGTTATATCAATTTATAATACAATTTGAAAGACTCAATTAATATATACTCTCACATACATGAAAAACTTAACAAAGTATTATATAATTTATTTGAGTTTTTTAGTTTTTGGATCTTTATCAAGTGTTTGGTGAAGTGTATATTTCAACTTGGAAGTACAATTCATCAAACATTACATTAAAAAATACAAATCACCGATATCACAACTAAATAGGAATTTAAAGTTAAATACGTTTTTAGTCCCTAAACTATAAAGAGAATTTGTTTTTAGTCCCTCTTTCAAACTAAACTACATTTTGATCATTCTTTTAACAAAATTATAATTTTTCGTCCTCCAAAACTAACAGCTTTAAAAATAAGCTGAGGTGGCTAACGGTAACGTCATTTTTTTCTCACACTAGTTAATCTTTCTCCGCTCTTCTACCTTCCTCTCCCTCCGACTCTACCACAGCCACCTCCAAAGCCACCATCAACCGCGAAACTCACATGCGCAACTACCCTCTACCATGCTCACCAGTTTCGCATGCGCAACTACCCTCTACCATGCTCACCTCTATGGCCAACGTAAAACCTTCATTCCCACTGTCCAGAAAACCCCCAAATTGTGTATCAGTTCATCTCCTCTCACCATCACAGACCCAAATCAGAAAACTAAAACCACCCAAACCTTCACCGCAATCTCTTCCATCATTAACCCGCACAAGAATCGCAAACCTGCAAACAGCAAGCATCAACAATTTAATAAAACTATTAAAACTCATTTTCATGCCCGTGAGAGAAACCAACATCAATAATACTTTAATAAATTGTTTACATGCTTAGCACCGCACAACCTCAATTGCATTATGGATTTGTTAATAACAATAAAGGTACGTTACTCTGAGAGCATAATAGGAAGGAAGAGTTGACATCACGAATAAACGTGGAAGATGATGCTGTTGCTTAGAACACCCATTAGAAAAAAAATCAAACTTCCATGACAAATTTCAAAACAAGGAAATGTATGATCATACAAAAGCAAATCCAAATACAACAAACCATTCTCCAATCAAAATTGAAATATTACCCAAACAAAATCTATGATCTTGAATAAATAGGTAATAGTCCCTCATGGTCAATGAAATGAATGATTGAGAAAAAAATGTAAAGGAAGGTCAAAACCTATAATATTTTTATAAAATAAAATTTGATTATTAAAACACTATCTATAATCAAATTTTGAAAATAAAAGAGTCGAATATCATAATTTAAAAGCTATATATTATATTTTCTAGATTTTAAACAAGTTGTAAAGAAATTAAATTACATAAAATCTTGTTGACAAGAGTTTAAACAAAAGAAAATATATATATATATATATATATATATATATATATATATATATATATATATATATATATATATATATATATATATAAGGATAAATGATATGTTTTTCTATGATAATACTTTCTTTCAATTATTAGCGCTTATTTATTAATAGAATATTTAAATAAATTTTAATTGTAAACATCTAATAAAATGAGTAGAAACAACTGATTTTTCAATTGAGCAAAGACAAAATATTTTGAGGTATGTTGAGGAAGAACCATTTTCTCAATGTTGTGTAATGAATAATTCTGCACATGTTATTTAGCTCGGGAAATAATAAATTAATTTATGTTATTAAATAAAAGTATCTATCTTGATACTTGGTTCTCAAAAATAAAATACTTTTCTGCATTGATTTGAATTGCTATTTTAAAAATTAAAATATATTTTATTTCATCAAATAGTCCAACGACCAAATACGCAAAATGAAATGATATCAAATCTTATAAGTTAAACTACTAGTTTTGACTTTGAATATATAAATACTCAAATAGACGTTTTATCGTTTACAATTATCTTATTTAATTTGATTACATTGATTTTATTTTCGTAAAAAAAATACGTGTAAATATTAAAAAACTTGAATTCAACGAGTAATGCTAGAACGATATCTCGGTAATAAGATTCTCATAGAAAAGGAATAAAGTAGAAAATTGATTAAATTAACAAGAAACTGATAAATCAAATAGGTATTATTTTTAATATTTCTGAAACACTTTTATGGATGTTGGAGAGTAATTGTTATTAAAAAGTAAATCGTAAATCAGAAAGTTTAACTTCTTTCATTTGACAGTAAACACTTTGTATATATACTATGTTTACCTAATATGCAATACTTTTCGAATTTACTATCTCTACATTGTTTTTCTCTCTTCCCGTGCTCTCTTTCTCTTTTTTGCTACTACACACTCTATCAATCCCTATCAGTAGTATCCAGAGTAGGTTTTCCGAACCTAGGAGAAGCCATTCTTAGCAAGAAATTGTGCTGTGAAGAAAGCGTTGCGTTTGAAGAATGGCGGGGATGATCCAGAATAATCTACCGATATTTGACGGAAAGAATTATGAAGATTGGGTTGTGAAGATGGATGCTATTCTGGGTTTTCAGGAGATTGATGAAATTGTTAAGAAAGGGTTCAAGGAACCGACGAAGAGCGACTCGGAAGAGGCCAAGAAGGCTTACAAGAAAAGAAGAAGATGGATTCTAAAGCACGTATGATTCTGCATCAGTGTATCTCTCCATCAGTGTTCCAGAAAGTGTCCAAGGCAGTAACAACCAAAGAAACATGGGAGATCTTGGAAGACGAATATGGAACTGCTGGAAACATAAAAAAGATCAAACTTCAGTCGCTATGGAGGCAGTACGAACTGCTAAGCATGGGAGAACAAGAAACTATAGAGGGATATATCAGCAGAATCCAGGTGATTGTTAATGCTATGCGTGCATGTGACAAAATCGTAAAAGACAAGAAGATTGTCCATAAAATCTTGCGAACCTTGACGCCCCAATACGACCATATTGTCGTTGCCATTGAAGAAAGCAGAGATCTTGAAAAAATGAAGGTTGAAGAGCTGTAAAATTCACTTGAAGCTCACGAACAACGTTTGATGGAGAGAAAAGCTGCAGAACGAGATACTGTGCAAAACACCAATCAAGCATTGCAAGTCAAGATTTATAAGAATCGTGGGAATGGCAGAAATAGAGGTAGGTCTCGCGGTGGTCGTGGAGGCAAAAATGGAGGTAAACACAATGGTGAACAAAACAAAGATGTTGAAAGCAACGAACAAGGCAGTTGTAGAGGTAGAGGAAAGCCCAGAGGCAGAGGCGGCACAAAGAATCCTGATAAGAGGAATATACAGTGTTTTACGTGTAGTAAATATGGTCATTACTCCTCAGAGTGCTGGCACAATGAGAATGTTAAGAAAGATCAGAATGATGAAGTGAATCTTGCGAAAGAAGAACTGGAGTCTGAATCAGACCATGTCATCCTGATGACTATCGTCACAGATAGAAGAAACAATGATAAATGTGTTACATCACACGGTGATTTCTTTGAAAACACAACCAGAGTAAAGAACGACAAATGGCCTAGGAACACTACACAAGTAGAACAGGTGTCACTGACAGGAGAAACTGATCATGCAAGGGAGGACATGTCATGGTATCTTGACACGGGATGTTCTAATCATATGACAGGTAATAAAAGATGGATAATTGATCTAGACACTAGTGTCAAGAGCGTTGTTCATTTCGCAGATGATAGTATAATTCGTGCAGAAGGCTCAGGCAAGGTGTTGATCACACGAAAAGATGACAAATTTGTGTTCATGCACAATGTCCTTTATGTGCCCATTATGAAGAGTAATCTTCTAAGTCTTTGCCAACTCCTTGAAAAGGGATACACTATGAATTTACGGAAAAAAAATATTGAGGTTTATGACGAAAAACAGAGATTGATAATCAAGGCACCTCTTGCTCGGAATAGAACGTTCAAAGTTAACTTGAATGCTGTTGAAGTGCAATGTTTAGTTGCAGAAGGCGCGGATACAGAAGAATGGCTTTGGCACTATCGCTTTGGACATTTGAATTTCAGAAGTTTGTGTCAATTGAGAGATAAAAACCTCGTGAAGGGTATTCCTGAGTTTACTGCACCAAGCAAAGTGTGTGAAGGGTGCGCTATTGGTAAACATACTAGGTGTGCCTTCAAAAGACACGCACCCAAGCGAGCAATACAGGTGTTGAACGTCATTCATGCAGATGTCTGTGGCCCGTTCGATGTGTCGTCCCTAGGAGGTAACAAATAATTTTTGCTTTTCGTAGATGAGTTTTCTAGAAAGCTTTGGGTATATCTGCTAAAAGAAAAAAAGAGACTTACACCTGCTTTGTTAAATTTTGCTGCATGGTTGAGAGGCAATCGGGCAAACAAATCAAGATTCTTAGAACCGATGGTGGAGGCGAGTTTAATTCAGGAGATATGAGTGTATTCTGCGTTGATAGAGGAATTAAACATGAAGTCACTACACCTTATACCCCACAACACAACGGGTTGGCTCAAAGAAGAAATCGAATGATCTTGGACATGGTCAGATGCATGATCAAAGGAAAGGGGTTGCCTAACTTTCTATGGGGTGAAGCAGTCGCAACAACAACCTATCTTCTGAACAAATGTCCTACAAAAGCATTATCAAATTACACACCAGAAGAGATGTGGTCGAAGAGAAAGCCTGATGTTCGACACTTGAAAGTATTTGAATCAGTCTGCTATAGGCACATACCAGCTGAAAGAAGAAAGAAACTTGATGATAGAAGTGAAATCCTTGTTCTTGTAGGATATCATCCAACAGGTGCTTACAAGATGTTTGATCCAGATAAACAACAAGTCATGATTGGCAGGGATGTCATTGTTGATGAAACAACTACTTGCAAGTGGAAAGAAAGTGAAGTTGTCCCAGCTCAAAGACCTGATAATGTGATGACCATCTGGATGGAAGAGAACAAATTGGAAGAAAACAGACCAGCAGCTATCAGTGTAGATGGTGACACAAGGCGATCACAAAGAACGCGTTTCCCATCTACAAGACTCACAAATCATGAATTGTTCTCTGATAATGATATTACTGACACTGGAGATATTGTACAGTATGCCCTTTTTGCAGGTGCTGAATCACTCATATGAGAGCAAGCCATTGAGATCAAGGAGTGGCGAGAAGCTATGCAAGAGGAGCTATCAACAATAGAACGAAACAAAACATGGAAGCTTGTGGAGCTGCGAGAACAAGGATGTTGTCAAAAAAATCACAAAATGACACGTAAATGATGTTAAAATGTTGTCAAAAAAATATTGTCAAAATATCGTTATCCTTTTTAAAATCCCTATTCAAAGTTAGTATTTTTTTTTCTTCGTTGATATAAAATATTCAATAATCCATCATAAAACTTTTATCTTTACTTTTGCGTTTTCTAAAACCCTTTGTCCTGAAAGCCATGCACGTTTTCTATCCCATATCTAATAACACGTGTAAGAAAATAACTTAGAGAATGATGAATCCAATACAGTGTAGTCCCTTTCATACCTATATGTCGAATAGAAAGATTCATCAATTATTTCTTTAAAGTTTTCCTTGCAAGAGAAAGATAAGTCTTTTTTCAATTCATTTCTATAAGTAATTATAAAAGCGTAACATTATTTCTCTTGATTAGTTTATAGAAAATCACTAAAATATTGAATAAGTGTTCATAATTACTCGTTAATCAAACTTCAGATAATAGGAAATTGGAATTTGAAAACTTGAAAAGACTTGAGAACAGAAAGCGGTGACTGCAACGACAAGCTTCCTTGAGAAAATATACTTTTATAAAATTTATTATTCAATATTTTTCCAAAAATGGAAATTCTGCTACACAAATGCCAATTTCGACGAAAACAGTTGGGTCAATGTTTTTCTGACGAAATGGAAGCCTAGAATTGTGAGTTCTCTAGGAGAAGAAAGTGACAAATATGAATGTAGTTTGTTGGCTAGGTTTGGAGTTGGAGTGCAAGCATAAAAGGTGTTTGTGAGAATTACGCAAAGAAAAGTACACGGTGGAGAAAACAAATATATCTACTTCCAACCCTCTGATTGGAATCTTAATCCACCGTAATCTTGTCGAATTTGGATGGAATAATCATATAGGCTTTGATTCACACTTCCAATCCAATCGATCAACACAACATGGAGGATTCCCTCCAATCTTCAACTCCAACTTCTCAGGAACATCTTTTAGACCACAGAGAAGGGGCAGAGAGAGAGCAACAAGGCGCCAACACCAAATCACACAAGAAGCTAGCGCTTCTCCCTCTAGTTTTTCTCATCTATTTTGAAGTTGCTGGAGGCCCCTATGGTGAAGAGCCTGCTGTGGGGGCTGCAGGTCCCCTCATTGCAATCCTTGGCTTTGTGGTTTTCCCCTTCATCTGGAGCATCCCCGAGGCCCTCCTCACTGCAGAATTGGCCACAACCTTCCCTGGTAATGGTGGGTTTGTCATATGGGCTAATGAAGCCTTTGGTCCCTTTTGGGGTTCCCTCATGGGCTTCTGGAAGTTCTACAGTGGGGTTATCAACTTAGCCTCATACCCAGTTCTCTGCATAGATTATCTCAAACTAGTGATCCCGGCTCTGTCTTCTGGGTCACCCCGCTTTGTGTCCATAATCCTCTCCACTTGTACGTTGTCTTTTCTCAACTATTCTGGTTTGGCTATAGTGGGTTATACTGCAGTTGCTTTGGGGATTGTTTCCCTCTTGCCTTTTGTGTTACTCTCTCTCTTTTCCTTGCCCAAGATTGATCCCAGCAGATGGCTAAGTTGGGGTCAGGAGGGTGTGGAGAGGGACTGGACACTCTACTTCAACACCATCTTTTGGAATTTGAACTTTTGGGACAGTGCCAGTACTCTAGCTGGTGAAGTTGAGGAGCCTCATAGAACATTCCCAAAGGCTCTGTTATCTGCAGGGTTGCTTACTTGTTTGGGTTACATTGTTCCCTTGTTGGCTGCCACAGGAGCTATGCCACTTGACCAAAAAAGTTGGGTTGGAGGGTATTTTGCAGATGTGGCTGAGATCATTGCTGGGAAATGGTTGAAATTTTGGATGGAGATCGGTGCTGTTTTGTCAATAATTGGACTGTTTGAAGCTCAACTCAGCAGTGCTGCATTCCAGCTTCTGGGTATGGCTGATTTGGGATTCTTACCAAGAATTTTTGGAGAAAGGTCAAGGTGGTTTAACACTCCTTGGATGGCTATTTTGGTCTCAACGGTTATAGCACTCTCCGTGTGTTTCTTCTCCTTCACAGATATCATATCTACTGTGAATTTCTTGTACAGTTTGGGAATGCTTTTGGAGTTTGCTGCTTTCCTAAGGTTGAGGAGGAAATTCCCAGCTTTGAAAAGACCATTTGAGGTTCCGTTGGGATTCTTTGGTTTGGTCCTAATGTGTTTGATACCATCTGTGCTTCTGGTGTATGTCATGAGTGTGGCTTCAAAAATTGTGTATGTGACTAGTTTCTTCTTGACCTTTCTTGGGATTGCTTTATACTATTTCATGAATGTTTGTAAGTCTAGGAAGTGGCTTGAATTCAGCCGTGTTAGAGATAAATTGGATGAAGATGATTATGTGTTGTAGAAGTTGGGTGTGTGTGAGTATTGAATCTTTATCAGATTTATTAGTCTGGGTAGGGAGGAAGAATCTTTGGTCATATTTCTGCCAGAGAAATTGGATTCCCTTCAGATATTATGTATAATAGTATAAATTGTCACGCAAATACGTTGATGACGATGTAGACTCCTTACAATCAGTAATGTGTGGTTGATTTTTAGTTTGAATTGTTATTTTATATCAAGTGGATTTGTATATCAAGTTGGTCATAAAGATCTGATTTAAGAATTGGTGTCCCTTCCACTTTTTTTGGGTGCCCACTACCTTCTACAAATGATTAAAATGGAAAAAAAATGTTATTTAATATCCGTTACTACTTGACAACTAATAAAATGATTATGGAGTGGTTTTTTATATTTTTTATAAAAAAATAATAAAGGACAACATTAAGTGAAATAAAAGAATTTTAGTAGGTAACCATTCTCCTTTAAGAAAATGATCTAGTGGAGAAAGTATGAGAGGGTTACTCTCTGCACCACCCTATATTATTATATATTATACACCACCCTATATTATTATATATTACTACTTGTACCATTATATTTTTTTTAAATTTCAAAATTATATTTTATATTTTAAAATATTTTATACCTCTATCTCTTTCTTTAAATGGACGTCGATATCCATTAAAAAAAATTTTTTTTTAACGATGGCTGTTGAAGTTTTTACTTTTTTTTATTTTTTAATTTATTATATTTTAAATTAATATATAAATATTTTTAATTTTTTAAAATTATTATTTAATTTTTTATTTTATTTAATAAATAATATTATTAATTTAATTTATGTATTATTATTTAAATAATAATTAAATTTTATTGTATAAATTATTAAAACAATGTGTTACATCCGATCTGTTGAGGTTTTTTTTAATTTTTTAATTTATTGTATTTTAAATTAATATATAAATATTATTTAAATTTTTGAAAATTATTATTTAATTATTTATAAATTAATTTTATTTAATTTAATAAAATAATTATTATTAATTTAATTTATGGAATGATGCAGGTAATGGAGGAAATAACACTCAAATTATGATGCTCCGACACAATGGGTGAATGTATTTTGGCTCTTTGGCTGATTTTGGTACAGTTTTTTTTTTTAAATTGATATAATTCTAAATTGAAAAATCAAATTCATTTAGTTTCTTTAATTTACGTAATCTAAATAATGCTAATTTCAAATTTTGATTTTTATGTCATAGACAGATACAATAAAATAATATTTATTAATTTTTAAATTATAATTATTATTTTTAAAAATAGGTTGATCCAACCATCGATCAATGAAATCCGCCAAAACTCATTTTGTTTTTTTATCCAATTTGGCACAACTAATATTAGAGACTATTGGAGGCCAACCTGTTTTACTAGCTTTAGTCACATCACTTAAATGATGTTGAAAAATATCTATGTGATTAATATTTTGTAAAAATTCTATTTAATGTTATTAATGTGAGATTTATGTAAATTTAAATATATTATTTATTATATATAAAATATAATATATATTTAATTTTTATTAATTTTAATAAATATCAGATACACATTTAATGTGTGGCCATATATATATGAACTTTAGAATTGAAACACGAATACACTAATTGATTATGTTGCAAATGTTTGATTATGATCCAATAATATAAGAATGTTTTTTTAATAATTACTTATAATTTTTTAATTAATATAATTTATTATTTACTTGTTAATTTTACAGCAGTAAAATGAAGGGCAGCGAATGTGAATAAAACATATAGATATTTAGCGTATACGAGAATAACAAAGTAAAATTGAAATCGACAGTGATCCTAAAAAAGATATGTTTATAGTAGCCCACCTGTTCCTATACCTTTCCTTCCCACGTGATATCCATTGACAATTAATAATGGTGCATTAGTAGATCACATGTTTCCTTCCCACGTGATATCCATTGACAATTAATAATGGTGCATTAGTAGATCACATGTTCAAATAAATACACAGGAGAACTATCACACAAATAAATATGTGGTTTAATTATTTTGAAGGTCTTTATATTTTTTTAATCGTTAAGTATTTTTTATATTTTCTTTATCTTAATTAAGTATATTTTTTAATGTAAATTGAGTCAATTGGAATCTTGTCATTAATTTTAATGGACGAGATTTTTATTTAGTCGTGACATGTTGAACAAGCAATTAGTTCTGATATAGCATACTAAAATTGTATTAGGTGGAATTTAATTATACATTAGATGAAATTTAATTATAATAGACAGAATAAAGCATTGTCTTCTTCTTTGGATGTCCTCTTCTGTTAGGGTCTTCGAAGATGTAGTGTTCTCTTCTGTTAGGGTCTTTGAAGTTATAGTGATTTCAAACATGGTACGAACAGATCATTCAAAAGTATTTTATCTTTCCTGTGCTTTTCTTAGTCATCAAATACCGCAGAGACTGAGATTAGTCAATCAGCCACCGGCAACCAGTGCCTCCATTCCATTCATCCAATATTATTTATGAAAACAGTAAGCAAAAATGGCCTAAATGTTTAAACTTTTAAATTAATACAACGTAGGTGATTTATACATTCTAAAATCTTCAAATCTTAAACAGTAAATCGGAAGTGAATCTACGAGAAGTGGTTTGGGACAGTGGATCTGGGGGCGGAGAAAGAGGGTTTGGGGAAGTGAATGAGAAGGGTTGTTCAAACAAGAAAGAGGGTTTGGGAAAAGAATGGAGAAATTTTGGACTTAGCCTTAGACGATGGCAGATAACAATGTTCATGGCATCAGAATTAAGCTACGACCACCTCTTCTAATTTCGATGGTGTCGAAGATCGCGATGGATTGAGAAACTCCTTACTTAAAGGAAACAGGCAGAATCTAGATTCTTTCCTTCTCGTTCTGAAATAAGGAGGCCACGATTCGATTTCGCCTCCGTTAGCGTTATGCAGTTCATCGCCGCGGACGCCGAATTGAAGATTTTAGTAGCCGAGAAGGAAGGCGCAATTGCAGAATTGCTAAATTCGACAGCGCTGGAGAACGATCCAGCACTGGTGGAGAAGGTGCTGAAACGATCCAGCGAGGGAGGGGCGGAAGGAGATATGCAAGGACGCGACGTGCATGACGATGGTGCTGAACAAAGTTTTGAAGATGTCTACCGTGGCTATGGAGCAATGCTGTTAGAAGTCATAAAATAAATTAGGTTTATATTTTATCTTTTTGTTAGAAGTCATCAAATAAATTAGGTTTAATTATTTTAAAACATGAAATAAAATAAATTCGACCTAAGGCGACCACATTGTGTCATGTTATTAAAATTTTAAAATACGAAGACCTATTTGAGACAATTCTGCAGAAAATGGGAACTAAAATGATTAAACCTAAATATTTTAACATAAAATTATACTTTACTAATTGTTACTATGGGCTCATAGTTGTTCGGTCCCGACAAGCTTCTTAGCTGTTCGGTCCGACACAACTGTTGAGCAGAGTTAATGCACAAATAAATGTGGTAACGACTACCGTTAGACAGTTAAGGTTTGCATTAATGACCATTAAGAGGTAAATTAATTGGTCAGATTCCTTTAAACTCTATAAATAGGGTTTAGGTTTGAGGTAAACGGACATTCAACTCTCACTCCACTATGCCCTACTTATGTCCGACCAGGACTTAAATATTTAACTGTAAGGAACAGTTCATAAAACGGCTCCTAACTTGAGCGTCAGAGTGCCTTTTGCAGGTACCTCCCCCTTTTGCACGAGGTGTGACCGAGCAGTCAAGACTGAAGTTCACGAGCGGCCAATACAGAAGAGGACCGCTCGTCTAAACTGAAAGCATACAAGCAGAGCAACAAGTCAAAGGTTAGTGTCTCGGTCTCAAAAAATTCCTACCGAAATATTTTGGCGCCCACCGTGGGGCTGAGGCTTGAAGACACCCTATGGTGACCACGAGAAATATGGAAGAGCAGAGCACCAAAGATTTAATCAAAGAGTTACAAGCCCAGATTGAGGCACAGGCGCAGACCATACAAGCGTAGGCGCATGCATTAACAAGAGATGCAGCGAGACATGCAGAGGAGATTGCGGCGCTAAGGGCCAAATGGGTCCCTCCCGAGCGATCCGCATCAAATCGAGAGAATGACAACGGAGTAAGCCATAATCACACCAACCCGAATGGTCGAGGTAGAACGGAACCAACTGCATACTGTTCGGCCTACCAGTTTTCTTCCCTTTATAGCTACCATCATGCAAACTCCAATGCTGGAAAAAAACTCCGCCCACATTGGATAAGTATGATGGTTCAACCGATCCGGACAATCACTTAAGGACGTTTGGTAACGCAATGACATTCTATACAAACAGCAACCCGATCATGTGTAAAACCTTCTCATTATCACTCAAGGAAGAGACATTGGAATGGTATAACACTTTTCCGCCCAACACAGTGGATTGCTTCACCACTGTGGAAACCCTCTTTAGAAGGCAATATGCCTCCAATCGGAAACAGGAGATAACATCGCTGAAATTGGAATATACTAAGCAGGAGAAAGAGAAAACTTTGAAGGCCTTTATGAAAAGGTATACTGAGACCACACGACGAGTTAAAGAGGTCAATCACTCTTTTATCATCAAAAATTTATCTTCATGTTTGAGACCAGGATATTTTGCGGAAAAATTGTATGCGCGACAACCAAAAACTATGGAAGAGCTCCAAAAAGAGCAGTTGAATTCATTCGTACGGAAGAAATGCGAATCTCGCAGAGAAAACGACAACAAAAAGCCGAAGGCGGAGGCAGAAAGGACAGCAGACGACCGTTCGACATTAATTATAAAAGTGGGAACTTCCCCAAACATGTAAGTTTAACCATTATACAACCCTCAAAGCACCTAGGGCAAAGGTTCTCAAAGAAGCCCTAAATGCAAAAACTTCTCGTACCCGAAGGAAACCATCTCCAAAAAACACAGACGAAAGGAAGAGCTGTCATTTCCATCAGAACCATGGACATACTACAGAAGAATGCATTACGCTGAAAAATGAAATAGAAAGTCTTGTTCGGGCGGGACATCTTCGTAGGTATGTAAAGGAAGCAAGAAGCCTCCCCAAGGAAGGATATTTTCTAAGAAGCCTTGAACGGGCCTATAGGAAGGACGAGCGGGGGCGGGGCTATAGTCGAAGTCCCGGTCGTCTTTGGGAACGATCAGTTCATGGATTTATCAACTGAGGAGAAGTATCCAAAACTCTATTAGTGTCATGTTTAAATTTAGTTTCATTTGATTTAGACTCTTGTTCTTGTCTTATGCTTTCATTATGGAATAAATTAAGCCTAGCAATTCATGCTCAGTCACTGGTTTCTAACTTTGTTAAAGTTCATATTCAACGAAGAAGTCTCTCAGGAAGAGTATGAAGCTAAAGACCGAGCGGTAAATTCCTCTCGACCGAGAGGTAAACTCATCTCGTTGAAGTTAAAGACCGAGAGATAAATCCCTCTCGGCCGAGAGGTAAATCCCTCTCGTTAACCAGAAAGTTGAAGTTAAAGACCGAGCGGTAAATCCCACTCAGCCGAGAGGTAAACTCCTCTCGTTGAAGTTAAAGACCGAGCAGTAAATCCCTCTCTGCCGAGAGGTAAACTCCTCTCGTTGAAGTTAAAGACTGAAAGGTAAATCTCCTCGGCTGAGAGGTAAACTCCTCTCATTGATGTTAAAGACCGAGAGGTAAACTACTCTCGTTGGAGTTAAAGACCGAGAGATAAACTCCTCTCGTTGGAGTTAAAGACCGAGCGGTAAAACCCTCTCGGTCGAGAGGTAAACTCCTCTCGTTGAAGTTAAAGATCGAGAGGTAAATCCTCTCGGCCGAGCGGTAAGTCCCTCTCGGCTGAGAGGTAAACTCCTCTCGTTGAAGTTAAAGATCGAGTGGTAAATCCCTCTCGGCCGAGAGGTAAACTCCTCTCGTTGAAGTTAAAGACCGAGGGTTAACTCCTCTCGTTGAAGTTAAAGACCGAGCGGTAAATCCCTCTCGGCCGAGAGGTAAACTCCTCTCGTGAAGTTAAAGACCGAGCGGTAAATCCCTCTCGGCCGAGAGGTCAACTCCTCTTGTTGAAGTTAAAGACCGACAGGTAAATCCCTCTCGGCCGAGAGGTAAACTCTTCTTGTTGAAGTTAAAGACCGAGCGGTAAATCTTTGTCGACCGAGAGGTAAACTACTCTTGTTGAAGTTAAAGATCGAGTGGTAAATCCCTCTTGGCCGAGAGGTAAAGTCCTCTCGTTGAAGTTAAAGACCAAGAGGTAAATCTCTCTCGGCCGAGAGGTAAATCGCTCTCGTCAACCAGAAAGCTGAAGTTAAAGACCGAGTGGTAAATCCCTCCCGTCACCTAGAAAGTTGATGTCAGACCGAGAGGAAAATCCCTTTAAACCGAATGGTTTATTTCTCGCCAACCAGGAAGCCCTGGTAACATGAACTAAGACTCAAGTACGTAGCCAGACGGTCATATTGTACGGATGACAAGATTCAACACATGAAATCGTTCAGCCCAAATAAGATACAACGACTTGAGGCACATGGAAAACAACTTCCTCACTACAACGAGAACAACTTCCATCAAACTTATAAGTCCTATAGTTAACCGTTCGGCTAAATATTTACGGTTAACTCGGACTTGGGAGGTTTATGTTACTATGGGCTCATAGTCGTTCGATCCCGATAAGCGATCAAGACTGAAGTTCACCGAGCGGCCAATACAGAAGAGGACCGATCAGTCTAAATTGAAAGCATACAAGCGGAGCACACAAGTCAAAAGTTAGTGTCTCGGTCTCACAAAATCCCTACCGAAACACTAATTTATTTATTCTTTGTATTTATTTTATTTTTTATCTTCTTAAATTAATTCCATTTTTGCTTTTCAATTATTTAGAAATAAGGACAGTTCATAACTAATATAGTAATGATTATGGGGTCTCATACTGCCCAACCCATTATCATCTCAAATCACATCCATTGAAAACGGATAATGGTACATTTTTAAATCATATATTAGAACAATTCACCTTATAAATAACCTATGACATTACCACAATTTCGAAACCTAAAATCTAATATTTATTTTTAATGGAAAATTACTCTTACAGTCTTTTATCTTTTAAATCTAGCTTCTCTGAACTATTTATCTATTATATTATTTTTAATTATCTAAATACATATGTTTCTTGGATATTTAATTTAATCAATTTCTTACTTGTTTTTATCTATTAAACCTCTTTGATATGGGTTCTTCGTCACAGTATTAACAGTCCTAATTGGTGTGTAGTTTATGTTTCGGTCTTGATGCAAAACATTAATTTCATGTAATAATTATTAATCTCATGCAACAATTTTACTCCCACGTTTGGTAAATTCAATTTTTTATGTGGACTTTCATCAGGATCTCACACATAATTTATTAATGTTTTTGTATATTTAAAATTTTTGTTTCTTTCTTTTTTGTTTTTGGTGAAAATGAAGATGGAATGTAATAATAAATGAATGAAGTAAAAAATAAAAGTAATGTTCAAAAATGTATGATATTTTCCACAATTTGTCACTATGGTAAAATACACAATAAACTTATTTATACGTCTGACTCTTCCCTAAAGAAAGGGTTACAAAATTTGAATTCAAATTTAAACTTAACCACAAATAACCATCTTAGAATTACTGTCAATAATTTTTGAAGTTCAAACAGAGGTTGACTTTAAGTCTAACTCAATCCCACAAAACCAGTTTGCAATGTGAGATTTGTACCCATTTATATATTATAAATTGGTCTTATCTTTAGTCGATGTGGACTTCCAACACCCCCCCTCACACTGAGGTAGAGACATCATCTCGAGCATGAGACTAGACATTAAAGGGTGATCCGATAATGGCTCGATAGCAGGTGAAACAATATGCCCAACAAATAACAAATATAATTAGGATAGACTCTAACCATAACTCTGATACCATATTAAAAAGTGGACTTTAAGCCTAACTCAACCCCACAAAACTAGCTTGTAAGATGGGTGCAAACCTCACCTTACAAGCCGGTTTTGTAGTGCTGAGTTAGGCTTAAAGTCCACTTCTTAACACATGGTTTGAGTAATTACCATCCATTAAACTTTCAGGCTTTGTTCACTTGAATGGATTTGGGGGAGAGTGATTGAGTGGATTATTTGAAGATAAATTTTGTTGTTGTTTATTTGAGTGAATTTGGATGTATGTGAGAATGGATTTGAAAGTAAATTTTTTTAATCTGTCATATCAATCAAATCCTACACTATTTCTCACAAACGTTGCTTCCAAATTTACTCTCACTTACCTCCAAATCACTCAAATAAACAACAACAAAAATTTATCTTCAAATCCTCTCAAATCCACTCAATCACTCTTTCCCAAATCTATTCAAGTGAACAAAGAGTCAGGTCGATTACTACTTTGTTTTTCTCGATTTTCTTCTTGATGTTTATTGATAGATATCTTCAACGTGCATCTTTCTTCTACCAACTTTTGATGAAAGCCAGCAGAAGTGACTTTCCAATAAATGAATGCTCATCTTATTGCACCAATCTCATCAAGAAGCACTTGATAAATCTGTCTTTTTTTCACGATATCTATGCAGAATAGTTCTCTATAGTCTACAGTTAATGAGACTTAGGAAGCACAAGATGATGCTCAGATGGAACTTGAAAGTGATATTGTCTTCATTGACACCCTCGTAGTTTTTATGTGCTAGGATCCCCCGTTTCACGATCTTCATAAAATTTGACGTTTGTTTGATTAATAGTTTTGAAGCCTGATTATCGACTATCCATGCATAATTTTTCTATTAACCTTTAGTCTTATAACGACTCTCGATCTCTTAAATAATTTCTTCTGACTTCTTCTATGTGAATCTAGTCATATAATATCTTTTTCAAAATCCCCATTTAATACACAACCTATAAGATCTCAACATTATATTTCCTCCTTGAAAATAACTATGTTCGTATCTTACCAAATATCACATCTTAATAACTCATTACATATTCATTCCTAGATACTTTCTTGTATCAAATCATTATAAACTTTAGTTCAATTAACCACGTTTAAATTAACTATATCATACAATTCATCATTCACTACCACTTACATTTTTGACATTCAAAACACAACTTTCACTCCCTAAAAAAAGTTATTTTTGTTCAACAAACCCATAAACAAGACACAACTATGGAAGTTTTATTATAAAAGACTCGCCCAAAATGGATACTCACTCACTTGGTGAGACACCTCTTGAAGTTAGCTCACTCAACAATCAACCCCTTTAAGCTCTTTGAATTTTAATTAAATAAATTTCGTTCAATAAAATAGTTGACTTGTTGAGTGACCAAGTACTAAGTTCTTACTAAATACTTTTGCTTGACAAAACTAGACTCACAGAGTGACAAAACCGCCTTAAGCTCTTATATTTTTTATAAAATTTAGAGAACAGCTGGTTTTATCAGCGATAAAAAAAAATGGGAACTTTATTTGAAGGCTCGCCCAACGAAACAATGTTGTTGAGCTCTTTAGATTTTAAAATCTTGAATTTAGTCAAGTGAGTGGAGGAATTTTAAAATCTTGAATTTAGCCAAGTGAGTGGAGGGTCCACCTAACGTGCCTATATAATTCATAAAACTCAACATTAAGATCGCATATCAAATTGGGTTTTACTTTTCTTTTCTTGCATCGAATATGATATATGTAGTTCTAAAATAGCATTCTGTTTCGGCAGGATTTAGAACCCTAATCCAAAACATCCAAAGTTGTCTGCTCCGATGTCCAGTTATGGTGTCTTCACTCTTTTCCTTGTCCGAGCCGCAGGGGATGGTGCCTGCAAAAGACACTCCGACGCTCAAGTCAGTGACTTTGCGTAATAATCTTGTAATCAAGATTTAGTTATCTGAACTCTAAGTTTCAGTTCAAGTTAAAAGTTACCTGTCCCCTTTGCCAGAATAATATTTATAAATTATAATGGGCTTACCGTTAGGTCTGACTCATTAACCACCAATGAATGACCATATTAATTGTCAATAAATGACAATTATTTTCATTAACTCTCTGACAGTTATTACTATTAATTACCTTAACGGCTGATTTAACCGATCGGTTTACTGACCTGAGAGGTATCATCAGTCGGACTGATTTTACCGATCGGTTCATTGACCTGAGAGGTATCATCGGTTGGACGACTCTTCTGCACTTTTATCGTTCGGTCGGCTATGAGCCCATAATAACACATTCAATTGAATTAATTTAAATCAATTATCAAACTCATTCTTTACTCGTAAAAACACAACTTTCAATTCAAATTACTCATTTAAACATTCACCAATAATTAGATACTAAAATCTATCAAACTACTAGATTCAATTGTGCTGACTTTATCATCCCTACAAATAATTCATCTAACTTTTAGTACTAATAGAAAGTGAGCTAAATTACTTTATACAGATCATGATTATTTACTCTAAATAAGTTTCAAGAGTTTCTATCCTCACAAAATACAAGAACTACACAAAAAACAAAAGAAAAAAAAATTCAAATAAACTATCTGAACAAATCCTAACCATCTTAAACCAATATAAATTTATTTTAGTCCAATTGAGTCACACAAAAGCAACATCTCATTCATGCATGCATAACTTCAAAATATTGAATTAATAAAAGTAATAAAGACAAATTTACTCAAATGAAAATTTTGATCAAATAAAATTATTGTACTCACGTTAAGATCTCTATAATGAATTATGATTATAAAAACTAGGATATCTGTGATGAATTATGATTATAAAAGAGATGAACAAATTGTTCAAAAACTAGAAAAAAGTAAAAAAAAAATTATTTTTAAAATGAAACTCAAATGTTTGACTTTTCTATTAATAAATTTTTCTATTAAATATTATAAGCAGGAAGTTGACATCTTTCAACATATTAATTACAATGTAAAAACACATCTAACTATCTACCATTTATCGGTAGGATGTGTTTCACAGTTCCTATTTTGATAAGTTTTAATTGATTTAAAAAGTTAACTTCCTTGATTTAATAGTTTGACCTACACATATGATCATTGTAACTCTAAAGAACACACTCTTTGGTATCACATTCCAAGTATTGTTTTATTTTCTTTGCATAAAACTTTTGTTCACTCATAAAAACTCTTATATTATTTTGTATGTATCTAACTTTTTTTTATTCTCTGATATAATAATCAAGGTTCTATTAAAATATTATCATTATTATTATCTATTTTATTATTGTTTAAGAAATATATTTTAATTTATTTATGAACATAATTATGATTGTATTTGTAGACATTTTTAATATATATTTATATTGATTACTTAAGTTACTAAAACTTATTATTCACATATAACTTTTATCTTAGCTTTAACAAGATAAAATCCTACACTTTCTTTTATACAATGTCTTATAAAGAGTTATGTTAATATTAATATTACAGTTGTTCTTATGGGTGAACTTTATAAAAAATCATCCCTAATATCAAAGATTATATATATTATCCTTTCGTACTAATAATATATAATATTATAAATAGAAAAAATAATTCAACTTAGTTCTTTTTATTTTTTATAAAGCATGTTAAAACCTAGAAATAAACTTATGATATTGATTAAATACCGTACTTATACTAAAATGTATATGAAAGTCTTACGATCTTTAAAAAATATATTAAAATCAAATTAATTTAATTAATTATCACAAATTAAAAGTAATCAATATTTTTCATGGTTAAAATTAAATAGCTCAAGGTTTGATTTTTTTTTTAAATCCTACCGACAAAGAAACTAACTTTAAAAATCAACAATTTACTGAAAAATTCAAATCGTGGTGAATCTTTTAATATATGTAAGAGATTCGATTTCTCTCTCTCTCATAAATGCAGAAGATTTTTTTATAAAAGAGACCAACTCATTTTAATCATTTTATGTAAAAGTTAAAATCTGTTCAAAATTTATTTTAAGGATATTTTAAATTTTTAACCCACACAATATATTTATAATATATAAAATAGTATTGCTTTTGTGATATTATCTATTGGTTCTGCTAACTAGTTTAAGAATAATTATTAAATATTAAATTTTACAAAAAAAATATTATTAATTTTGACATTAAATAAATTCTACATCAATAATGCAGTTTACTTTATTTAAAAAAATATTTATAAATATTATATAATATAATTGATAATTATTTAATTGATATAAACAAAAATATTAAAAAATAATTAAATTATAAATAATTTTAATGTTAACTTTTTTAACAGTTTATTTTTTATTTTAATATTATTAAAAATTAAATATAATTAAGCATAAAAAAATTTAAATTAACATATAAAGTAACAAACAAAAATAACAAAAAATCGTTTTTAAACATTCTATCATATAATTTTGTATTTTTTTAATTAATGAAATTAATTATTTCAGATTTTAACCTAAATATAATAGAATCAAATAATTAGTTATATCTTAAAAATATTTTGAGACATGATTAACATTTCTCTTATCTATTTACTTAAATATACAAAAAATTTCAATTCTGTAAATCTTATTCAATATTATTATTATTTTGAAATACTCTTATTTTTAAATTAACAACACTCTTCGTAAATATAACTTAAAAAAAATAAAAAAATATACTTCTCTGTTAAAAAATGAAAATATTAAATTAATTAAACTATGGCATTCTTAGATCTGATGGTAATTAAGGTCTCCAATTAGATTTGATTGAAAATGAGAGGTCTTGTTTTCTGTTGTGGGGATAAGGAGAATGTCCATGTCACTTTATTTTCATAAATAGACTAAAAGTAATGCATTCGTGTCAGATCAACTTCAAATTTAAAATGATAAACTACAATGCTTCTAGAATTAAATACTGTGCAGTTCTAAAATTCAAAGTTGGAATGTTTAGCCACATTCCAAACAATTAACAGCAGTTTGGATGGTTAATCAGTTATCTGACCAGCTAATCATACACTTTGGAGGAACGTCTCATAGCTTGAAACTCATATTTTACATTTTAAAGTCCATATCCTACCATTCAAACTGCAAGTCCCTACAGTCCCCCAAGTGTAAATCATTGAGACTAAAATACAAGTTTAGTGACTACTGAATAGAGAGAAGTCCCTCTACATCTCCAAAATTTTATAATTAAAAATTGTTTTCTTAATATAATAAATAATTAATTAACTTATAAAAACTTAGAAAAAATATATTAACCGTATTTGTAAATACGGTTAACATATTCATTTCATATTAAATGTTAACCGTATTTCCAATTACGGTTTTTTAATTTTTTTAATTTTTGTAATATTTTGATAAATAAATAATATTTTAATTTGAAAAAATAAATTTTGTTTTATAAATTTTTAATATGTATTATTATTTAATATGATTATTAAATAAAAAATAAACTAAAAAATTTAAAAAACATCCTCAAAGTTGGTTGAAAAAACTTAAAAAATTGTAATGGAAAATACAGTTAATGTAAGATACATGGATTGTACCCTATGTGGGGCAGACTAAGGTCAACCTAACCTGAGGAAGGGCTCCTCAGAATTTTTCATTTCTAAGCTCTTCTCTCTCTAAGACTCTTTGCCCTAAACTCTTCTCTGTCTTCTCTATAAATTTTCAGCTCTCTGAACCGTTCAGTCTTGGGTTGGAAGGTGCTCAGACGTTATCATACCGAAGGCTTCCTTTTGAACCGATCGTATTTTCGTTTGGACCAGTAAGTCGTTTTTCCCTTCTCTTTCACTATCTTCGAACCTAGAGCATGCAACATTACCAGTTGTATGTTACTAGGGGGTTTCGTTTTTGTTTCTACCAAATCAAGCTCTAAGAGTTGTTCCTGTCACCACTTTGGTGGTTTGTAGGGTTTGGATTGAGTTCGCGTGTGTGAGATACCAAAAAGGGGCGTCCTTGTGAGCTTGGTAATACAACTCTGAGGTAAGGGGAGCTAGTTATGTTTTAGGAGCTATATGATTGGCCTGTTTAATTTATTTTGAGTGTTTACTGTTACACTATATTTTGGGGTGAGCATGTTTTAAATTGCACCTGTTGAATATGTGAAATTTGTGTAACCATGGTTTGATGATTTTGATTTGACTTGGCTATATTTGTTGGTTGTACTTGCTTTGTTGGAGAGACTCGGAGTATGTAATGTTGGTCATGTGGTTATAAGTAGGTGCACAGGTACTGTTTTAGGTTACTGTGAGGTATTGAAGTTAAGTAATTTGAAGTATAGAACACCATAGGACAGTTTGGATGACTTAGATAAATCAATTGTGACTTGTTGAGAGTACTGTGTTGGTAGATAGAGGAATCTTAAAAACATGAGTTGGCACATCCCTGATCATAGAGCAGCCCTGGTCTGATCCAGTCAGTTGTAACTAGTCATATGTGCTAGCGTCGAAGGTGAGACTGATGCGTTCAGACATTTGATTCTTCTTCGATGACCAATTGGATTAGTAAGGAGTGGTTGAGGTGGAAATCATGTGTTAGTCGCATTAGAAGGGTAAACAGTTAAGGAAGTACTGTTTTGAGTCCTTTGAAAGGAACTGAGGTAGAGAATTTGAGCATAGGTAGTCTGAGTGCAATTGGATAGTTTGGCTAGCTGGGATGAGTAAATTAGAACAGGTTAGGATCATAAAACTGAGTAAAGTCATGTTCAACATGGTATAACTGAAATTGGGTTCTTGGGTTAATAAAAAATGGGAGTTTAAGTTAAAACTTGGGTATTGATCACTTTAAAAGCATGTTAATAACGCTTGATAATAATCTAGACAAGTTTAATTAGGTACAAAATATGAATTAGAAGTCTTAAAAGTTGGGAGAAAGGCCTAAAAGTGGTAAGGAGTGGGTGAGTGGGTAATTCTACAAAATTTGAGTTCCGCAGATTGTGTAGACTCGCTAAGCGAATGTTTTCGCATAGCGAGTCCTCACAGAGAGGTGTTCTCTGTTTGAGCATTCGCACAACTAGTTGGTGCGTTGTGCGAAAGACTAGAGAGGGTTGCTATCTGTTTGGTAAGTCGCGTAGCGAATGTAGTCGCTTTGCGACTGTTGCTAGCTTGGGAAATTAGCCAAATTAATTCGAATAGCGAATTTGGGGCGCTATGCAAATTTTAGTTGTCTCCCTGTCAGGAAAATTCGCTCAATGCGTCAAGGGTGGTGCACTATGCGAATTTTGGCTGAAAAACACTCCCCTCGTCAGGAAAATTCGCTCAGCGCACCAAGGATGGTGCGCTATGAGAATTTTTGTTGTCTTGCCTTGCATCTTGGTGCGTTATGAGACCTGGTTCAGTGAGTTTCATATTTTTCCACATCTGTTTGAGCTATTTGATGTTGTTTGACTGCCAGGATGTATGTATGTCCATATATTTGAATTGTACGGCTTGAAATAATGTGACTGCAAATTGAAATGATGTAATTGAGTATGAAGTGGACATCTCAGGGTGAGATGATTGAAAGTGATGTGTAGGGTGTTGTTGTTCTGTATAACTGTATGGAGCTTTGAACTGGTATGTCTATCCCTACACTCGAAGCATTGTTCATGCTCAAATAGAGGAGAGCAGTGTAAGTGGTGAGAGTAGAGGGAGGTCCTCGTCTATAGTCTTAGAGTTTAGACATAGACAGATGAGGGATTTATCTTGCATGGTGTTGGGAAGTGTCAGCTGAACTACGCAAGTGCAAAGATGACCAATAGTTAGACAATTATACCAATTCGGATGAGTCTGGTTGAGTGTTTGAGTCATGGTTTAAAGGGTATGCTTTAATTGTTCTTTTATATGTAACTAAGCATGATGACATCGATTGATTGTACTATATGACTATTGCTTGTTTATCTAGCTCACCCTTGCTTTTTGTGGTGTGTTGCTTTTATATTTTCTTTTGCGATGATCATCCACTTGGATGGGAGTGGAAATTGTTGAGGAGATACCTTTGGAGCAAGAACTAGAGGACATTGATGCTGCAGTGAGTCTACTTAGGAGTTTCTATTTGAACGCTTGAAGTGTTGAATACTCTAAACTGTTTAAGTTTAAATTCTGTCTTCATATTTGGTAGACTGTAATTCCGTACGTAATTGCAAGTCATACTCTAATTGTTCTCTTTATTTGGATGTTGACGCCTATATTATATGATTGTAGTTATTATATATTTGGGATGCCATAGCTAATATTTTGAAATTGAATATGTTAACCGTATTTAAAGATACGATTAACATATTTTTTTTAAGTTTTTTGTTTTAAATTAATTAAATATTTATTATATTAAAGAAATAATTTTTAATTACAAAATTTAAATAAATAATTTTTAAATATATTTTTCAATTAAATATTAAACTTTTAATATTTTTAATATGTTTTTATTATTAATAATAAATGAAAATAAAAATAAAAAAAAAACTTAATTGGCGTTAAATAAATTTTTTAACTAGTTTTCAAATGGCCATGGCATTTTGGTAGGATAAACTTTTCTGAATAGAATGATCAACCATAAATTAAACAAAATAAGTTAATCTTAAAATTCATCAACTTTTATAAAACATAATCATTTACATTTGGATCATAGACCAATTTTAAAAAGAAAATTCTTTATAAAATTTATAAATATTAAACTAACTTTCTTAGAATATCTTTTATAAATATTTTTAAAATAGTTTAAATAAATAAAAACTCGCTTTCTAAATCATTAACCTCGACTCTTTAATTGAAACAACAATAAAAATTCAGACTAAGAACAAATATTTACATATTTATAGCAATAACTTCCCTTATTCCACCCACTCTCATTTCCTTCGTTGCCTCTTCAATCAAGTAAACAACTACTTATTATTCATCTTGTCACTAAGAAAATAAAGAATCGAAAATCAACTTTGTGTCTTGGTTATTGTTGGGTTCGCGTGAAACAGAGAACAAAAAACCTAGATGCAAAGAAGAAAGAACAAGAGAGTAAAAGAGAGATAAAAATATCTGAATAATACTTCGAGATTTTAAAAACTAATACAAGCCACAAAGACAGGTTACAATATATAGTCAGCCAAAGCAACTGTAACAAACACAGCAGAATGATCGAACGATTATTAACAGTAGGAGACCAACACAGGCCGAGCATTAGCTAAAACCGAACGACCACACACAAGCTAAAGACCGAACAACATCGACAAAAGTCAAAACTAAAAAAAAACACGAACGAATGTTCAAAAATAAGAGACCGTTCCGTCACAAGCAATAATTGAGTCTATCCAACAATTCTCCACCTAGACTCAATAATGACAAACAAAATAAACTGGATGGTAAACAAATTACAAACCAAACGGTACAGAACCAATCCTAGACAAAAACTTCAAAATTTTCTCCTTTGTGAGCAGCTTAGTTAGCATATCTGCAAGGTTGTCTTCAGATGCAATTTTGTAGATTTGGACAACACCGGATTCTACAATGCTCCTAACAAAGTATAACCTACATCAATATGTTTTTTTCTTGGATGGTATATTTGATGGTTGGCCAAATGTATGGCTCTTTGACTGTCACAATGAACACGGACAAACTTTTGATCAATCCCCAATTCCTGAATCAAGCCTTTTAACCAAAGTGCCTCCTTTACCCCTTCAACAAGCGCACAATATTCTGCTTCAGTGGTTGAAAGGGCAACGACTAATTGCAATGTAGACTTCCAGCTAACAGTAGTACCAAACAGAGTAAACACATATCCCGAATGAGACTTTCTTGTGTCCATATACCCGACAAAATCTGAATCTACAAATCCTTCAATAAAACCTCCACCTTGAAAGTTATTTTGAAAGAGTAATCTAATATCCAGAGATCCCCTTATGTATTTAAGCATCCCTTCAAAGCTTCCCAATGGATTTGTCCAGGATCAACCATAAACCGACTGAGAACACTTACTCCATGCTCCAGGTCAGGTCTAGTGCACACCATGCCATACATGATGCTCCCAATCCCATTTGAAAATGGAACAACTCCATCTTCCTCCTCTCATTCTCGATATTCAGGTATTGCTCTTTGGTGAGTTTTAGTGTTGATCTATAGGTGTAAGTAATTCTTTTGAGATAAAAACAAGTTTACCCCAATTTATCTCTCTTTATATCAATGGCCAAGATCCATCTTGCTTCCCCTAGCTCCCTCATCTCGAAAGCACCACTAATTTCGCTTTCAACTCATGAATCATGCACCCGTCACTGTTGCCAATGAGAATATCATCCACATATAGTAGAAGATACAGTACCTCACTATCACGGTTCAGAGTATACACACAGTCATCATAATTGCATCCCTTGAAGTTCAGCTTTATCAGGAAATCATCAAATTTCTTTATACCATTGCCTTGGACTTTGCTTCAAGCCGTATAAAGACTTGAAACACGCACACCCTATCATCCAAAGCAAATCCCTCTTACTACTTCATATAAATATTTTCCTCCAAATCTCCATGCAAAAATGCAGTTCTCACATCCAATTGTTCCAGGTGCAAATTGCGATGAGTAAATATAACCATTAGAACTCTGACCGAACAGTGCTTTACCACAGGAGTAAAAATCTCATGATAATCTATACCTTCAATCTAGGTGAAGCCTTTTGCAACAAGTCTCGCTTTATACCTTACTTTCTCACCCCCTGGTATAGCTTCCTTTTTCTTGAGGATCCATTTAGAACCTACGACCTTCTTACCCTTTGGCAGATCCACCAATCTCCAGGTGCTATTTTACCTTAAAGCCTCAAGCTCTTCCTCCATAGCACCTTGCCAAAGATGTTGATCGTTTTTGTCAAGAGTCTCCTTGTAACTTTTCGGTTCACTCGAGCTTTCAAGATCTTCAGCAGCATTCAAGGCGTAGCAAATTAGATCTGCCTCATCAAACTGTTTGGTTGCTTAAAGATCCTCCTTTGCCTATCACGAACAAGCTGATAATTTCTCAATTCAACACCAGCCCCTCTTAAGTGACTCACATCACTAGACATTCCATATGTATCATCACCAAGATCTATGATAAACTTTCTTTGAACTGCACTGTTCGGTTCTCAGCTAATGACCGAACGACTTTTTGAACTTCACTCGTTCGGTCTTTCTCAGTCAACGACGAACGACTTCATCAGTAGTCTACTCCACCTCAATGAGAGTCTTCTTTTCACATTCAGGATTTTCAGCATGTGTTGTCATTATTCTCATCAAAAACGACATCTCTACTAATGATCAATTTTGAAGGTTTATTATCCAACCTCCACAACCTATATTCCTTAACTTCTTCAACATATCCAAGGAATACACTTGTCACCGCTCAGACCTCCAGCTTATCCCCTTTGACATGTGCAAACGCTAAAGAACCGAACACCTCCAGTTTGAGTAATCAGTCGGTTGTCCACTCCAAACTTCCATTCGTGTTTTACAATTGAGAGTCGAAGACGGACTCTTGTTGATCAGGTATACTGTCGTATTGGCGCCTCTCCCCAAAAAGCTTTTGACAACCCGATCCAAGCAACATGCTTCTCAAATTCTTCAATTCTTCAATCTCCCAGAAGTAAACCTTGCTTCTCCAATTCTTCAAGGCCCTTCTCACTGATATGTCTCATCCTCAAGTGCCAAAGTCGAGCGGTATTCTATGACTTCTCACTTGCTACCGAGGCATGACCAATGACAGTCGAACCCTCCAGAATGTACAAGCCATTCTTTCTTCTGCCTTTGACAATCACAAAATCTCCATAATTCACCCTCATCACTTCATCCTCAACTTTCGTGGAATAACCCCTAAGATCAAATGAACTTATAGAAATCAAATTTCTCTTCAGTTTAGGCACATACCTTACATCCTGCAGCACCATCTTCCGGTTATCAAACATCTTCAGCCTTACCGACCCCAATCATTGCACTCAGCAAGCCTTGTTATTACCGAGCAACACATTTCCAAGCTTTTTTGCTCCAAACTCTCAAAGAACTCCTTCACCAGACACATGTGATAGGTACATCCAGAATCCATGACCTAGCTCTTTTGAGAATCTTCAGATGAAGCCACCAGAACACCAGCAGATTCATATCCCTCGGACGCCTCTACCACATCAACAGTTTCCTGTGACCGAACGACTTTGCCCTTCTTTGGACAAAACTTCTTGATATGTTCAATCTTCTGGCACTTGAAACATCTTACTTGTTTCGTACCTTCTGGTTTTGACTTCTTCCAATTTCCCCCTGCTTCTTCCCTTTTCCTTTCACCGCAACGAGCCCAGATGCCTCCACCTCGGTTGCCTTCGAATCTTGAAGTTTTGGGAACTCCTTGGTTCAAATTGATCCTTACCATAGAGCAAGGAATCCCTTAAATACTCGAAGGTTCTTGGAAGCGCATTCAGAAGAATAACAACCTTATCTTCATCTTCCAACCTCATGTCAATATTCTCCAGACCATCAATAATCTTGCTAAATTCTGCAAGTTGCTCCTCTATGGTTCTTGATTCTATCATCTTGAACGAATAGAGTTGTTGTTTTAGACACAACCTATGAGCCAGCGATTTTGTCATGTACAATGACTCCAACTTTGCCCATATTCCAGCTGCAGTCTTCTCCTTCGCAACCTCCCTCAGCGCCTTATCACCAAGACACAGTATGATTGCACTTCTTGCCCTATCAACCATTCTTTTCTTCTCTTCTTGCGTCAGAGTAGCACCCATGTTCAACTCCCCCTTCAATGCATCATCATAGCTCCGTTGTATCAAGATAGCCTCCATCTTGATCTTCCACAGCCCAAGTCATTTAATCCATTGAATTTCTCTATGTCTAACTTGGTTGTCATCGTTTGTGGAATTTCTTGATTCACAGCCCCACAGTGGGTGCCAATTGTTGGGTTCGCGTGAAACGGAGAACAGAAAACCCAGATGCAAAGAAGAAAGAACAAGAGAGTAAAAGACAAAGATAAAAATGATATGAATAATACTTCGATATTTAAAAAATTAATACAAACCACAAAGACGGACTACAATATATAGTCAGTCAAAACAACTATTACAAACATAACAGAACGACCGAACAGTTATTAACAGTAAGAGACCAACACAGGTCGAGCACTAGCTAAAGCCCGAACGACCACACACAAGCTAAAGACCGAACAACATCATCAAAAGTCAAAACTGAAATAAACACAACCAAACGTTCACAAATAAGACACCCTTCAATCACAACCAATAGTTGAGTCTATCCAACCATTATCATTTCAAATTCTACGAAAAACGATATGTATATATAATTACCGTGTTCAATGTTTCTTTTTCCAATTATTTTGTGAAATGTTTTAACATAATTGTGGGAGTATCGAATATGAAATTTTGAGTATTAACTTTGTGACTTGTTAGGGGGAATGAATTGTCAGTATTAAATAATATTGATTAGTTTTTAAGCAATTTAACGTATTGAATGTCATTTTATATGAACTGTGATAAAGACTTTTAGGATTACACCATGCAGATGTGTGCTGGATAGCACTTCGTTAGGATGAAGACAATTCACATACTGCATGCTCTTGGCACCATTCAATAATCACTTAAAACATGGATTTATTGACAAATAAAATTTGTTAATAAATATAAAAATAAAGCAAAATTTTCAATAATTTGTAATCAATAAATTTTATCGATGAATTAGAAAATATTTAAGTAATAATCAATAATAAAAAATGTATCAGTAATTATTTGTTAATAATTATTGACATTGAAAATATGATATTAATTATTTATAGATAAATATTTATTGATAATTATTATAATTTTTTATGTCAATTAATATTATAATTTGATTTTTTCTTCTTAAAAATTTTAAAAAAATAATTTCTAAAAATATAGTACGTTTTAAAATAATAAAACTTTTTTATAATGAAATTATTTATAACTAAACTATTTAATATTATAATAATTTAATCTTATTATTTTTAATTCTCATCATTTTTAAAGATAATGTTGAGATAAAAGACAAAAAAACATGTGCATATATAACCTGTTTTACAGGATGTGTTTCTTTTTGTAATAGGATAATTTGGAGGAGATTTGAATAACTTTAAAGATGAAGTTTGTATTGTTTTTTCTTTAAAAATAGAATGAATATAAATAGATTTGAAGATAAAATTTATGAATTACTTAATTAATGTAATAAATTAAAAAAATAATAAATAAAAGAGAAAATTTTAAAAATTATTCTTATCATTAATATTATTATTAACTAATATATTATTATTATATATTATTATATTATTATTATTATATTATATTATTATTTATTATTATATATATTATTATTATTATTATTATTATTATTATTAATTACAACACACAAGCCCGAAAAGGATCACAACAACACCCATAACACAATTAATATGACTGAATCGATTCTAATAAAAAATATAAAAGTGTTATGTATTGACATAGCAAAAAGTCTGGTGTAATTTGCACGTGAAAAAAATAAGGTTTATAAGTGAAAAATAATATAATAAATTCATCGAAAATACCATCAAATCCCTCTTACATGGGAAATGGGAATTTCAGCTTATTTCGCAAGCAAATTTGCGGTTGCTCATCCACGTAAATGATTAATTAATGCTTTGTTTATGAGATGATTTGTGAGAGATGATGTAGAAGAGAGTGATGGAATGAATTTGGAAGAGAATAATCGAATATAACACTCTTCAATTTCACCTACTTCACCGAAACCAAATATTTTTGCGGGTAACCGAATACAACGGGTTTTGTTCTTCCTCTTCAACCAAAATATGTTTCGTCTTCACCCAACAAATTTCTTACCTTCAAAATAGACTATCATTTTCTTCGTCTTCAACACTCGCACAGGGCCACATATATGCCTCCAACCTAGGGATGACAACGGGTCCGGTCGGACATGGATAGTGTCCACCCGCAACCTGACCTGACAAAAAAAATTCACCGCTACCCGCACGGATATTCGCTTAAAAAATATTTGCGAGTATTTTAAAACCCGCGGATACCCGCAAATATTAAAAAAATATATATTTTAATAAATTATTAAAATAAAATTTAAATAGAATTACAAAAAATATATAAAATATAATATAAATTAAATTAAATATAAATTTTAATTAAATTTAATCTTGTAAAATATAAATTAATGTTAATTTTAATTAAATTTAACTTAATAAAAAATAAAATAAATTTTTATTTTTATTTTTTGCGGGTAGCGGGTATCCGCGGGTACGGATAGTATAATACTCGTACCCGACCCGTTTATAAGCGGGCATTAAAATATCCGTTACCCGCGAGTTGCGGGTAGTAAATATTCGCGGGTATTAACTATCCGTCGCGGATTTTATCCGCGAATATCCGCGGGCGCGGATTTTTTTTCCATCCCTACTCCAACCTGCAACAACATCTCCAAATATACCCTCTCATTTTATACACGAATCCTGTAACTAATATTTTATTTTATTATATACATGCTATTTTACAAATACATGAGGGCAAATATGTCATTGTGACTTAAATCAACACAAATCATCTCACTTCAGCAAAAAAGTCGAAATCATACAATTCCATAAATTTGTCTCAATCCATAATCTTCAATCCACGCAAACGAACACGAATTCACCGACAAATCATTCCTTGTATTTCTCTTTGAAAAGTACTATCTGCGCAAGTGAACACGAACTAAATGCGACCATGATATTCACTTACAAACCTCTTCCTCCAATGAAACAAAAACACCACATAAGAGAGCGTTTATGACTATTGCACAACCGTCCAAGTTCAGGATCACTTTCGAAAATTAAAGGTTTCAAAAACAATTTTTTCTTAATTTTTTATTTCAAATTAAAATATTTATCAATTTTATCCTAATAGCATAATCATAAAATTTCTGTTATTTTCTACAAGTCAATCTTCTTCTATTTCTTTGTCCCCGTAATATGATCCACTTACAAAAATCTCAATAATACATTTGATGATTGAATGTTACAGTAATTTGTTTATTGAGTTAATAATTTTACATTTTTATTGTAACTTTGTTTAACATTATAGTTTTTTACGCTTCTGAATGATGTCATGAATGATGGTCATTGTATGTGAACAACTTTTTCTTTTTTATGGTTTTGATCTTGTTTGGCCATTCAACTTTTGCACTTATCTTGATTTGCACGTCATATCCTTCTATTTGGCCATTACGCGTCTTTTTAATCATTAATAAAATATTGTTATCATTAAACTAAGCCATTAATATTAGTTTTCTTATCCTCCCTATTACTTTCTTGATTGGAGGATTTTCGAGTCTCTACATGATTAACATCTCACGTTAAAGGATTTTCGAGACCTAAGAATTGTGTATCTTTAAAATTGTTTATCAATTCAAAGTTTCTTACACTGTTTTCTTCAAACTTGTTTTGGATATATTTTAACACTCATATTATTTAGTGCTTAAGAATAAAAATAATTTAATTATATATTTATTTTTCATCTTCTTTACACATTTTTCTAAAGATAATCATGAATGAAGTTTTAAATTTTAAAAAGACAATATGCAATTATTAATCCTACTTTTGTTTTATTGAACTTAAGATCAGAAGTATTAAGAATTGTATATTATTTTAATTATTTAAATTTAAATAATTTGTTCTTTATATTTACGTTAGGTTTTATTTTAGTTTTTATATATTTTTTACTCAGTTGAGTTTTAATATTTATTAAATAGAATTAATTTGATTTTTGGTTAAATTAACTTTAACTATGTTTAAAAAATTTGTGTTAAAATATATTTTCTTTTATTTTGTATTTTTCTTCACCAATTAACTAATCGTACGCGAATTTTTTTAGTTTGAATACTTATTTAGTTTTTATTTTCGTTGATTTTCTTTAATATAGAATTATTTTTTCGAATGTTTAATGTGGTTTTAGTTTTGATAATTTATATTCAATTTGATATTTTTCATGACGATGTCTAAATTATTAATAGTTGAGAATGTTTGAATGAACGATTTGACCACATCATCATCAACCTCCCAACACATCGAAAACACTGTTAACCACCACACACCTCCACTACACCGCATTGACAATACGCCATCTTCGTCCAGAAAGAGAACCACATCTGCTTCTCTCTAGAATATGCACATCTCAATGTAAGTCTAAATTGTCTCACCGTGAACCACCTCACAAACCATTCTCACGCACCACCAGAT
The DNA here is from genome assembly GCF_029865625.1 of Vigna umbellata. Classification (NCBI taxonomy): domain Eukaryota; kingdom Viridiplantae; phylum Streptophyta; class Magnoliopsida; order Fabales; family Fabaceae; genus Vigna; species Vigna umbellata. The sequence continues at coordinate 50,879,323 of NC_142165.1, read as the reverse complement.
CATCCTCTAAATCCTTTCGAACCACTAATGCCCACCACAAATCTCATAAGGTGGATACTGTGCACCCGGGCACTGACGAGGGCGGAGTACGCCGGTGCGGGGAGCATGGTGCAGGGGGCCAGACAATGAGCGGCTCCTGGCAAGGCTTCCGGTGGAAGGGGTACATGAATGAATCGAACATACACCGGAATGAGAGGGATCTGGAGACTGTGTAGGTATGGGACTATACACTTAAAGGAATTGATTTGACTACTCATATCACCAAATGCATTTGCTTTTTCGGTAGCCTGACTCATAAGAACTCCATGGTTAAGCGTGCTTAGCCTGGAGTAATTCTGGGATGGGTGACCTTCTGGGAAGTTTTCCCGGAAAGTGTGCGAGTGAGGACAAAGCACACTGGAAAGCCTGGTGGTGGTCTGTGGGGGCAGTCAACTGTCCCTGTGAGGGGAGTTTTCGGTTGATCCACAATGAATCTTTTCTCGGAAGAGGCGCAATTAGGGTTCGTGGAGGAGATCAATGGTGGTGGCACAATGGACACATGTTTGCTTACGATGCATGTACATTTTAGGTCTAGTTGGGTTACTAACTCGCGATAGGTGTCTTACTCGCTCTGGTTGACAACAATAGTTGTAGCATAGAGATCTGGAGCGAAGATTGTTTATGCGTTGGAGGGGTTTTGTGGTTGTTAGTCGGGTAGTTCGTTGAGGATGATCATGGTGGTGTGTGAGAATGGTTCCTGAGGTGGTTCTCACGGTAAGGCGATTTAGACTTATGGTGGAGATTGGTGTTGCGTGTTCTAGAGAATTGTAGGTGTGGTTTGTGTTTTTTGCGAATATAGCACGTCATCGATGTTGTGTAGTAGAGGTGCATGATGGTTAGAGTTTTTGTGTTGGGAGGTTGAAAATGATGATGTGACAATCTGTATATTATGTTGAACAGGTCACGTAAGAAAAAATCAAACAGCTCATTCAAACACTATCAATGCGTATTGTTTGTGATTAACATTTTAGATGACATCATGAAAAAATATTAAATCGAACTTAAATTACCAAAATTAAGATTATATTAAACATCCGATAAAAAAATAAGTCTCACAATAAAAAAATCAACTAAACAGGAACTAAAAGATATTTAAACACTTTTTTTTCTCTGTCTGATTTCCTTTACCTTCTTCATCTTTATTCACTTTTCTACATCTCTCTTCATCTCATCTTCTGAACCTTTGTCTATCTTCAAGTTAATGTTCCTTTTAGATTATTTTCAACATATAAATACTAGGTACATCTTAGTTTTAGAATCTTAATTTTATTTCTCTAAATACACCATGGAGAAAGTAAGGAGAGGAAGATGTTGAAAGGTAGAAAGAGAAAAAGTAAGGTTGATGGAGGAATAGAAAGAAAAACATATGTAAGAGATTTAAAATACTAAATGAACCAAATTTTTACTTTCACAAAGTATCAAATAAACTATATTTAATAATTATTAAATTTAATTGAGTAAAAAACTAAAAATTAGATAAATCAAAAAATTACTAATTAAGTTTTTAATTAATAGAAAAATCACACTTAAAGAAAATAAAAAATAAAAAATAAAAAATAATTTTTATATTTATATAAACATGAGGATAAGAATGAGAAATGATTTATGAGAGGGTTACTTTTGTAAGGAGAAAGTTAGTTGTTGTTTTTGCAGTGTACTCTCTCATATCCGTTGAATCTGGTGGCCCCCTTAGTCCCACATACGAAATGCATCCTTATCCACTTCTACGCACTTCAATGGAATCAAACAAAATCCATCCTAATATTTGTGGATAAAATTCATATATTACATATTTAATTTTACAATACATTTTCAAAATATAATTATGTTATACATCACTATTTCAACCATGCTATCATTCCAAAAATCCTTACAATATAAATGATTGTTTTACAAAGACTCTTAATATTATAACAATTACTCTAACTTTTTCATTAGTGTAATTATTATCAACTCTTTTTATTACTTTGAATAGTTGTTACAATAGTCTCTATTATTATTATTATTATTATTATTATTATTATTATTAAGATCACCACATAATTTATTAGTTGGTTATGATCATTCTGCACACTCAAGATCACGTAGATAATAGTTATCGTATTCTTGTCATATTTGAACTCCAAAGCAAGTTCTTATATTTCTGCTGCTCATATCATATTCGAATTACAATTTTTGGTGACCAAATTTATAATAATTTGTGATTGGAAAATTATTCCTAAGCATATCTAAATTCATTTTTCATATTCAGGCGAAACTTCTTAAATTCTAATTTAATTAAAAAAAATAAAAAAAAACTGTAAATTCTAATGTAGATGAAAATATAACTTATCCTCAGCGTGAAAATTCAAGCCGCATAAACAAAAGTATTGTAATTTTCGTAAAAAAAACGATTTTTTTTCATAGCATTCTAACAAGCACAAAAACATACATTTCCACTTTCATATTTTGAAAAATAGAAAATGACTTTGTGAAACAAAGTGTACTTGATTTGAAAACTAATCTACCTTCATTTCTACTTACGTTTTTTATTTTTTTCTTTTAAATCTTATTAACAAAATTTATTAATATAAAATTTATAAGTGGTTTAAATTGTTTTCTTCTTTAAATTGAAATCTAAAATATATATTATAAAAAATAAATTATATTTTGTATTCTAAAACGAACCTAATATTAGTTACTTCTAGGGAAAGGTATCAACTTATAAAAAATATTACGATGAAATTTTTTTAAATCATTTATATATTTTAATTCGAAATTGTTCCGTTGAGGAACGATGCATACATTAAATCCCATTTAATGAATTAGTTTCGAAGTTTGAAATTGCAACTATGCTTAGAGGAAAAAAATGCTTTAGTATTAATATTATATAGGTATAACTAAAATTAGCTCTTTTAAATTGGATATTAATTGTTATATATATATATATATATATATATATATATATATATATATATTTATTTTCGTCTCCATACTTCTAATTATAAATTATTAAAATACTAAACTGTTACAGTTTTTCATAACTATGAAATAAATAAATTTTACAATTTTATAATTTTGTTTATTATTTATATTAAGTTGAGTTTGTAGCATCAATTTAGCATATTTAAATTATTGATTGAAGTATTATGTAATTGTTAAAAAGTTATAACTAACATAATAGTATATAAATTGTATTTATAAATGTTCAAGGAAAAAAAAGTAAAATTTAACTTTTGAAAAATAAATAACACTTCATCAATTTGGAGGTCTATGATACAAAAAATATATATCTAAATAATCACTACTAACAAACATATTATTCTACAAATCTCTCGTCTACACTACCATCTCCTCACATATAACACATGGTAGGTGGACAAACTATAATACAAAAGACAAAAGGATACCATGATGATATAATTATAATAATTTCTATTACTCAAATTAAAATAAGATAGATTCAAATTATTTTCCTCCAAATAAATTAAAATAACATATAAATTATCGAACACATGTTCACACAAAGAATGCCTAAAATGGCTTATGACATTTGACTCTACTTCTGAGAGACATGTGTATCAAGTAAACTTAGAAATCTTACACATGTCATCTCTTGTCTCTATCTTACAAGAGTTATAATTTTACAATACAAAGATGAAAAACATTAGTACAATGAAATGTTTTGACATCGATTTTTTTTGTCATTATACTTTGGTTCTACAATTGAAACATATCCAGGTAATGTAAAATAGGAAAGTTTTAGACTTAGTGAACCGAAGCCTATACTTCAAAAATAGGCTTTGGTTGGTAAGACAACCAAAAACATAAAATGATTAAAAAAAATAATAGGTTTCGGTCAAACGCTAGTGAGAGTGAGAAAAAAAGTGAGAGAGACCAAGACCAACTACTTAAAAGTGAACCAACAACCAATACAACAGTAATGTTGTGGCGTCCTAAATGCAACAAATCATGACCAACACAAATCTACAATGTTGAGAAGAAAAAAAATATTAGGAGAAGGAAGAGAAAAACAATAATGAAAGGAAGAGATAAACGAGAAACAAGAAGGAAAAAAGGAATCTCAATGAAAGTTATTTTGAAGGAAAACGTGAAATTGTAGCGAGCTCAGAAGAAGAATGTAGTGGTGCCATGCAACAAGACCTTTCACTGGTCATAAAAATTCAAAAATTGTCCTATGTATATGTGTATAGGATTCAATTTAACTTAGAATCGATGCCTATACTTTGACATTCAGGTAAAGCCTTTTAAAAATACAATGAAAATTTTGAAAATATTTGCTCAACTATGATTCTTTAAAGAATTAAAACATATAATTGTTAAATATTTTAAAGAATGTCATCGCTTCATCAGACTTTGGTTCTTTAAAGAACTGAAGCATGTACTCATTTGATTAAGGTATAAGCTTCGATTATCCTTGAATCGGTGCCTATAATTGTAAAATTATTTTCAAAAATGTCACTTCATCATTTAACACTTAAATTACAGTTGATAACCTATAATACCAATATGTCACTTCAATACACTTAAAATTGATTCATCCCTAGTTATTTCTAACTCATGATTGTATCAACGATTCCAAGTAATTAGATTACTAAAGTGATATCTTAGGTTAACACACCTATTAAGCATAAAATTCATTAATCAGTTTATCAATACAAATCATAATTTCTGAAAGCCATCTATCTTAGGCTTTGATATGTGTGTTTTCAACTAAAAAATAAAGGGAATGCCTAGATAAATTAGTTAGGAGCACACTATCAAAACTGGTTTTGAAAAACTATGCATATTCATTGAGTGAGAATGCAAAACCTACATTCTAGAGAGCTCTAACGCTTTTACTCTCTAGGCGAACAATCCCTCATTGACCGATATTGTCAAAAGAGGTATTTGGAGGTATGTTCGTTGAGCGAGTAAAAGAGTGGTTGAGTGGAAATTAAAATATCAAAAACTTAAAAATGAGGTGCGTGTTTGACTCACTGGACGAGAGGTTTTTCATTGAGTGATTTTTTAAAGATTTTAGTCTTAATACACTCGTTGGACAAGTCTACACTTTGTTGAGCGACAAAAGTTTATGTTAAGACAAATAACATTATTGACATATTTTCATTGTACAAGTAATGTAATCGTTGGGTGAGTCTCATTCTAGTGGGGACTCGCTGACCAACATATGTATTCATTGAGTGGTAATATACATTCATGAACTCATAAATATGGTTTTAAATTTTTTTTATTTGTGGTGTGGTTTAGTATGAATTGTGTGGAATGAAAATATAATGGTTTCTAAGGTAGGAATACTATTATATGTAGTAATGTGCAAAGTGTATTGACAATAAAGTTGAATTGGAATTATCCTAATTATTAATATTTGAATCACATAGATAAAATATTCAATTGTGAGAGTCGAATGAGATTTTTATTTATAAATTCGGTAAGAATTCAAACTTTGAAGATATAAATTTTACTCATTTATACTATTTGAGAAGAGTGTTACGTGATTATGATATAATTATAACTCTTAAAAAAGTATATGAGAGGGTTAGTGATGAAAAATGAAGAGTCCAATATCTTTCTAGTTAATGAATGATTAATTATATTTTTAAAAATTAATTTCAATTTCTTATGAAAGACATCTTATACTTGTGTTTGCTTACGTTTTCTTATTGATGATGTACTTAGATAATCTTATTAAATTTAGGGGCTATTTTTTTATGAGAAAATTACTATATTATTTTGTATTAAAAACGGTACAATAAATAACAGTGATACATAAACATTAAGTTATAACTAAATAGAAAAAAAAGATTAAAGGGACTATAATAACATAGGTTTTGAATATTGATCTTGAAAAGATGGGTGATGTGCTCCTTATTATATTAATACGAGGAAACAACAAAACATTTGTTCCTGGATTGCCAAGTTGCTTATCGACTGACTGGTTTCAAAGCACTTTTTTTTTCTCTTTTCATCCACGAATATTCAATAGAACACGTAACTATTGAGATATAAGGTGTAAATTTGGTAATATTTTTAACAGATGATATAGTAAAAATATAATTTATGTGAAATTAGACACATGACTTTTATGCTAATTTTATGTTAATTCGAAAAGTGTGTTTTTTTATTATTATTTTGTGAAATTTAACATGAAATGAAAATATTTAAGCAGTGTAGTGAGATTTTAACGTCAGAAAATATCTGGAAGTACTGTATTGGATTATGATGACTTATCTAACGGCTTATATCTCTATAAATGCTACAACCGCCGGGTCATCATGCTCACAAAACACTTAGAATATGGATTTCTCCATCTTCATCCACTTCAACGACTTGATACCAGGGTTACCGACAGACCTTGGACTCGAGTGCCTCACTCGTTTGCCCCACTCAGCGCACCGAGTCGCGCTCCGAGTCTGCAGACAATGGCACCACCTCCTCCAGAGCGACCAATTCTACATACACCGCAAGAAAACCGGCCGCACGCGAAGAGTCACGTGCCTCGTTCAGGCGCGTCATGACCAACCGCGCCACGACAAACACACTGGCTCACTGCCACCGTCTTACGGGATTAGTTTGTTCGACCCGCAGAGCATGGCGTGGGACCGGGTCGAACCGGTCCCGGAATACCCATTCGGGTTGCCGCTGTTCTGCCAGCTGGCGAGCTGCGACGGGAGCCTCGTGCTCATGGGAGGGTGGGACCCGGCGAGTTACGAGCCCTTGACGGCGGTGTTTGTTTACGACTTTCGAACGAGCGAGTGGCGGCGGGGGAAAGACATGCCGGAGAAGCGGTCGTTTTTCGCGATCGGGTCGGGGAGGGGTCGGGTTTATGTGGCGGGAGGGCATGACGAGAATAAGAACGCGCTGAGGTCGGCGTGGACTTATGACCCGAGGCGCGACGAGTGGGCCGGGGTGGGCCCGATGGGCCGTGAGAGGGACGAATGCGAGGGGGTTGTGGTGGGGGATGAGTTTTGGGTTGTGAGTGGATATGGTACGGAGAGGCAGGGCATGTTTGACGGGTCGGTGGAGGTGCTGGATCTTGGGTCGGGTCAGTGGAGAGAGGTTAACGGGGTTTGGGAAGAGGGTCGGTGTCCTAGGTCTTGTGTTGGGGTTGGGAAAGATGGGAAACTGGTGAACTTTAGAGGTTTGGATCCGGGTCTTAAGGTTGGGGTTTGTGGGGTTGCGATCGGGTCGAGGGTTGTGTTGAGTGGATCCGAATACGAAGAGGCAGCTCACGGGTTCTATTTGGTGGACATGGAGGAGGGGCAGAATCGTAAATTGAAAAGTATAAGTGTTGCTGAGGGTTTCTCTGGGCTTGTTCAATCAGGGTGCTGTGTTGAAATTTAGTGAGGGAGTGATGTGTAATATAATAATTTTACCATACAAATATCACATGTATATTACTTTTTATTTGATAGTCCTTGTACATTTTTCAAATTACGCTTCTCTATCAGAAAATTCTTAAATCAACGATCTGCAGTAACATAATGCAACTGATATAGCTTCCACTAACACAAACTAACGTTGGGATGTTGAGTATGTTAAAAGAGTGTTTCGTTCTCAAAATTTTTCCCTTTTTGAATGGTGATAATGAGGTTTCAACTTATCATACCCCAAAAGCTATTTAAACCTTCATTTTACCAGAAAATTTTCTCACTCAACTTCAACATAACCAGCAAAATTACAGTCGGCATGTCTGCCCAATCTAATTTTATGACACTGATTTCTTACTTTACCATTGACTTATACTAATAATCAAATTAAACATAAGTTCTGCCAATAGTTAATAAGTAATAGTAAATATTATCATTTATGTAAGCAATCATAATAATCATCAAATTAATTAACATTGTGGCATCCCAATTATATACACAAGCATATAAAATAAAGACGTCATCATGCATAATATAAAAAAAGGTCAAGAGTAATTAAGATTACAGTCATCCTCAAAGTAACTCCACAATTTAAGCTTAAATAAAATAGAGTCTAAATTGGAAGCTAAAAAAAAGAAAAGTATTCCAAAATACAGGAAATAACTAATAACGCCCTAAGGAGACTAGGCAGCAGCATTGTCCTCATCTTTCAAAGTTGTCTTCAAAAGAACCTTCTCACCATCTGCTCCCATCCAAGTGGATGATCATCACAAAAGAAACATACACAAGCAACACAAACAAGCAAGGGTGAGCTAGATATAAAAAGCATGTTATTTAATCACACACGACATGCAAAATTCACTCAAACATGGTAAAATGACATCACAAGACTTGTTGCTTTATAAACCGACTCGTCCGAACTAGAATGATTACCGAGCTATGGCGGGTTATGCACTCGTGGTGGTCTCTACTGCTTTGCAAAGCCATTGCCAATGGGTTTCACCCTTCCACACTCACGAGGTTAGTCCGTTCCACGCCCTGGAGCATACTGGAAGCCTCCAAGACTAGGACCTCCTACTACTCCTCACCACATGGATCAATCCTCTCTACTTGAGAATGAAAGACCATTGAAGCGTCAGGAAAACCCCCAAGACTGAGCTACCATGCAATCATTTTACACATTACTAGGGCACCACCATGTATCCTCTCCTTGAGGATCATGGAATTACGTCAATGAACCACACTGTCACTTTGAAACTTAACTCAAGACATAAACAACCAAATACCATCATATTATCACAGTGAATCCAAACATATCTCATACACTCGCATACCTCCAACATAATCACATGATAATATCATACTATGCATTCCACACACTGGATTCAATCAAAGGAAAGCAAAAGAAGATACTTGACCCAAAAGGAATCGCACAGCGCACCCGTACTCGCTAGGCGAGACCAGTGAGTCTCGCATGGCACACCCAATTAATTCACTATGCGAATTAACTCGCTGAGGCTACAGGTCTCGAGTCCTCTCACATAGCGCACTCAGGTCGTTATGCGAGAGCGTAGATAGAGAACACACCTCAAAGACTTCTCGCTATGCTCCCATCGCGCACTTCAAATTTAAATAGGAATTGTTCCAGACCCTCAACAGTCGCACATCGACCAGATTCGGTATGCGGATCGATAGACATAGAGCAACACTCTCTGGTCATTCTCACAGCGCATAAGCTCGCACAGCGAATAACCAAGACAGTGAGTACCCTCTACAGGGTTTCGCTATGTGAGACAACTCGCATAGCGACTTTGCATAATCTGCAGAATCACCTACTCACCCACTCCTTACCACTTCTAGGCCTTTCTTCCAACTTCTAATACCTCTAATTCATATTTCGTATCTAGTTAAACTTGTTTAGATGATATAAAGTGTTATTAACATGATTCTAAAGTAATCAATACCCAACTTTTAATTTAAAACTCCAATTTTATTAACCTAAGAACCTAATCTCAATTCTACCATGTTGCTCATGACTTTACTCAGTTTTATGACCATAACCAGTTCCAATTGACTCAACCAAGCTAGCCAAACTGCCCAATTGGTCACCGGAGAAGAACCCAATGTCTGAACGCATCAAACTCACCTTCGACGCCAACACATATGATTAGTCACAACTGATTGGATCAGACCAGGGCTGCTCTATGATCAGGGATGTGCCAACTCAGGTTTTTAAGGTCCCTCTATCCTACCAACAAAGTACTCTCAATAAGCCACAATTAATTTATGTAAGTCATCCAAACTATCCTATGGTGTTCTAGACTCCAAAATCCCAATTTCAGTACCTCACTTCCCCTCACAGTAACCTAAAACAGTACCTGTTCACCTACTTACTATCCATATTAACAATATTGCAGAATTCTTACTCCAAACCTCTCCAACAATTATCAAGTACAACCAACAAACTCATCCAAGTCAAATAATAATCAGCATACCATGGTTACACAAATTTCACATTTTCAACAAATGCAACTCAACATGCTCACCACCAACAATATAGTATAATAGTAAGACAAATCACAATTTATCAAACATGCACATCATACAGCTCCTAAAAAAATATAACTAGCTCCCCTTACCTGGGTTTCTCCAAGCAAAACTAATTGAAACTGCCCTAGCAGTACCCTTTACAACACGAGAACTCAACCTGACCCTACAAACCACCAAAGTGGTGACAGCAATAGCTCTTAGAGCTTGATTTGGCAGAAAATATGAAGACGAAACCCCACTAGCAACATGCAGCCAGTAACGTTGCTTGCTTGGGCTCCTGAAACAGCGAAGGAAAGGGGAAAAATCACTTACCGGTCCAAATGAAAATATAATCGGGTCAAAAGGAAACCCTTGGTGTGGTGAACGCCTGAGCACCTTCAAATCCAAGATTGAATGGTTCAGTGAATGGAAATTTTTAGAGAGAAGGCAGAGAAAATTTAAGACAAAAGAGTTTTAGAGAGAGAGAACTCAAGCAAATGAATCAAACTTCTGAGAAGTCTTTCCTAAGGCTAAGTTATCCTTGGTTTGATGGGCTTGGCTGCCTCAAGACCCAATGACTCCTTTATATTATTACAGCCCTCTCATAAATTTTACTGATTTATTATTTTTACTGGAAGTTCTCTTCACAATATTTATTTTAGAGATATTAAATTTTCTCTTATCTTTTACTTCTCTTTATCCAAATAATTCAAGAAAAATATATTTTTTGTTTTATTTTTTCTTCTCTTTAAAAAGTAGACAAAGTATTGATTCCTCTGTATGGCAAAATGATATGTTTACTTGAACTATTAAAAATGTATTCTATTATATACTAATGTAGAGTAATATATATATTTTTTTTAAATTAATTGTTACATTTATAAAAAAACGTGTGAATTGTATACTAATTCCACATATTATATTAAAAATTATAACTTATAAAAGCAATGTGTTTTTTAGTGTGAACATCATCATATTCAGGACAAATGTTTCATTAAATATAAGTGACAGAAAAATTAGACAAGACACAAATACCTAGATATTTAATACGAGAAAGTTACACTATGCAATGAAAAAAAAAATAACATGGTAAATATACAGGACCTGAATATTTTAAGATGAGAATGGTGTTATAAATAATATACTATTAAAATATAATGAGTATTGGAATGAAAATAATATACTAAAAAACAAAATATTATGAATATTTTGTTTGAAATAAAATAAAGAAACGATTCTATCAAAATCGAGGAAGATTGATGGGAAAATTATTTATGACAATATTCTTCAGAGTACTTAAGTTATAACCTAACTTATATTAGGATTAAGTTAGATCAAACTTCTTTTGTAAATAAACTAACACTTCTCTAATTTATTTATTTTTTTGTAGATTAAGTGCAAAATACGAGAGATGACAAACTGTGTTATTTTTACCAACAAATCATGTTTTAAGTTTAAAAACTTAATTAAAATAAAAAATATTCAAAATAAATTAAATGAATACCTAAGATAAAAAAGTCACCTAATTTAACATAAAAACATCTTCGACGAAAAAACCATTTACATTCATATTATAAAGAGGAATATACTAGATTTTCAGAAAAATATTTCCTTATAAATTTAGCGGTAAAGAGGAAAAAACAGTGAAAACATGTCTTAATAAAAAAATTTATAAATAAGAACTTAATATTATCTTCCACCTAAAACATCAAAATTATAATTAAGACATCTGTGTGAGACCCTAGTTAGCAATAATAATCTCTGTCACATCAAGTTAATGCATCCACGTTCACGGTTCAGAAACGTTAAAAGCGCACTTTGCACCGCATGCACGCACACCACGTGTCACGAGAGAAGCTTCCAATTCAGAAGTGGGTGTGCAGGTGTCGGCTTGGGAGACGTTCGTCCAAACGAATGTGGATTGAACAAAAATGGATTTTTCGAAAAACTCTCTCTCTCCTGCACGCACTCTTCATCTTCCTCTGAGCTCAAACCTCCATTTTTCTCCACCTTCTCTCTAGAACCTCCCAACTTCTCTCTACTGTAACTCACCAAGCCTTTCTCCGATCACGTTTCAGCACCGTAGGAGCGTTCGCTGAACTGAGAGCTACACATTGGACCGAACAGTTTCAAGAACTGAAACTGGTAAGTTCTCCTTCAGTAGCTCGTCCTTAGGTTTTCTGGAAACCAGGTTTTTTGGCTGCATGCAAATGTGTAGTCTAAAGGATTTCATTTTTCTGTGGTTAGATTTGTTTTAAGAAGAGTCAAGAGGCATTGAGGGTAGAATAACGTTAGCTGGACGAAACCAAAATCTTGTGTTAGGACGTTTCCTTCATTGATCCGGGTAAGGGAAACTTATGTATTTAATTCATATTTTGTTGTATGATTGAAGATAACGCATGCCTGTTGATGAATGAATGAATGTATGTGTATAGTATGAGTGTAAATGTATGACTGATGAGGAACTAAATGAATAGAGTATATGTTGGCTGTGATGTATGATCATGTTTGATATGTATGATTATGAATGATTAATATGATTTGTATAAAGTCTGGAAATTTATATTGATATGAAACTATAAAGTATGAATTGTATGAGAAATATTGAGTTAAGATAGAAGAACAATCTGAATCATAAATTACTCCCTATGATAAATTACGTTCGTTATCGTACGGTCTTATACCATTCGGTTTTCCTGAAAACGACTTAGAGTAGAATTCTTTCATTTGGGAAGAATTCAGTTTGAGAACGAGCGTCCTCATTTGAATTACTATGTTTGAGCGTTCGGCTCAGCATAGAGAGGTCGTACACCTTAAATTAAAATATACTGAAATAAGTGACGGTCGGTCTTATACCGAACGTTCGTTCTAAATCGCGCTAGGTCTTATACCAAGCGTTCGTCATAAACGGTACTCGGTCTTATACCGAGCATTCGCCCTAAATCGCGCTAGGTCTTATACCAAGCGTTCGTCATAAACGGTACTCGGTCTTATACCGAGCGTTCGTCCCAAATCGCGCTAGATACCAAAAAAAAATCGTCTTATACCAGCGCTCGTATTATTGAATAACCCCTTGAATAAAACAGCGTTCGTTCAAGTATTAAAATATTCACTTTTCCTTACGTTCGTTCAACTACTGGCATCCGTCTTCCGTATGCGAAGTACTACAAAAATAGTTCTAAATACTCTTGACCCTCCATCTTACATTAGATCTGGACTAAGGTCTTCATGATGAAATTTTCTTTAAGTACCAGGGTGCGTCCAAACGAGTCAATTCATTTAACTGACCGAACAGACAGTAACGTTTGTTGTATATTTCCCCGTTTATCCAGTACCTTTCTTTGAACGTTCGTCCTAGTTCTTCAGCGGACTGAACGTTCGTCATTTTATGCTCTTGAATCTAAAGATGTAAATGATGATGAATTATGATAATTTAAAGTGTGAACGCCATATGGAGCGATATTATGATATTGGACTTTGGACGAGCGTTCCAGGGAGGAACGACTCTTACATTTATTGAATATTAAATTTGGTAAAGTATGACTGTGGTTATGCTAATGCTAGCATGGTCCATCCTGATATTCCGTGATACTCATCTTCACGTAGAGGAGAGTAGTTCATGTGTGGGAATGGCAGGAGGTCTTTAGTCCATAAGTTAACATGGGCGACGTAAGAACGGACTAACCTCGAGTGACAGCTGTTGAGTGTATCCCAGTTACTACACCACTCGGGTGCGAGGACGCCTGTAGCTACACGGTTCATACAGTCCGGACGGTCGGTCTAGAATATGTATATATAAAGTTCTATGTTACCTTATGTTAAGTTACATGCTGTATGTATGAATTGAAATGTTAAATATATATGTTGAATGTATGAATTAAATTATATAAGCTTACCCTTTCGTTTTCCTTGTGTTGTCCATTGTATATGTACGTTCGTCCTGTCTTGCAATGATCATCCGTGTGGATGTGAGCAGATGGTGAGGCCACCTTAGAAGATGTGATTGAAGAAGAAAATTTAGTCGAAGTTGAAGTGAAAGCGGAGCAGTAGGACGTCGTCTTTCCTTTTAGTTTAGTCGTTCGCTTTTGAAATGGACGTTCGGTTATTTATTTTGTAAAACCGTTCGTCCTAATCTCTTGTATATGTGCACATTAAGCCGTTCGGTTCTTGAATTGTGCTTTATTAATGTAAAGACTGTTTATTTTACTGTTAATTGTAATTAATTCTGAATTATGGTAATTACTGTATTTTGGGATGTTACACATGTGTGTATTATGTATATAATAACACTAACATTTCAAAATAAATAAAACATGAAAATAAATTATCCATCCATAATTTGAGTTGTCAATGTTATCTAAATCATAAATAATTTATTAACTTCATCAGTAACTTAAAAATTATTCTACCATACCTTTTAATTGATTAAATATGAATTTAATAAAAGCTCAAAAAGAATAAATGTAATAAAATTACATAAAAATTAATTAACTAAACATGTTTTCATGTCTAAATAACTTTTTCATTATTATCGACCTTAATTTTGTATTTATTTTGAATCTGGTGTTTGGAAATTTTTGGTATTATACGATCTATAAAATATTTTTATTATAGGTTTTGCATGTTAAATTATCAAAATCAATGTAATGATAAAACTGAAATACAACAAAAAATAATTCATGGAAGAGTGACATTTTTTTTAGAATAGACAAAAGAAAAATCTGAATATATTATGTAATTAAACCAAAATTAAAGCAGGATGTTTATTCAAGAAAAAAGATAAAAATAAAATAAAAAAGTTGTGTGCAGGGAACAAATTTGGGGCACCAATTAAGGAAGGCGCATTTGACATTAACAGAAGGTGGATTAAAGGCATGTTTGGATTTGGGTTTGGGTTTTGCGAATGACTGAATGAGTTAGCGTTTGTAGAATCCGAAATTTGATTAGGGAAATTGAAACAGAGCCCTCCGAAAACCCCAAAACCCTGTTTGGCTTTGCGTTTCGTTGTGGCCATGGATTTTCAAGTGGTGGTTCTCGGCGGTGGCGTCTCCAAGAAGCTCCTCCCCCTCGTTTCTCAGGTTTCACAACGGAAATGCTTCTAACCAAACAATTTTCCACGCTATATGTTATATAAAAGCGCTTATTTCTTACTGCAGGAGCTTCCGAACGCGTTGCTTCCGGTGGCGAATCGCCCCGTTATCTCTTACGTTCTCGAGTACTTGGAGCTTAGCAACCTCAAAGATCTCATTGTGGTAATTTCATTTTTCGCAATCTTTGGTGTTATTGGAAAGGGTAAATAGTGAAATTGGTGAGGAAATTTAACTGTAGGTGATTGAAGGCGAAGAAGCGGCACTTCGTGTTGGGGCTTGGATTTCAGGGGCTTATGCTGATCGCCTCCATGTTGAGGTAATCGGTTTTTTGGTGTTACCTTTCATTTACTAAACATGATTCATTGTCGCTATGTATCTTGATAGTGACCGTAAGCATAAGGGTACCTAGGTCTTACGTTTTGTTTGGATGAGCTTTTAAATAGTTATAGAGGGAAATTTTGAGATAGTAAAATGGGTAGACTCTTTTTTGGGGAAACTTCACATTAATCACCTACGTTAGAAGGAAACAAAAGATATAATGAATTTAATTTTTCGTGCAAGTTAAAATCGTCAGCTTTGAAGAAGTGAAATGGAAGAGTTTTTGATAAATTAGCTTAAGTATAAGTTATTTGATTCTTGGGAGATGGTGCCTTAATTTGTTTTACCTTCTTATTCTATTCTCTTATTAGTGCTTATTGAGAAGCTTATTTAAAAGGGGTCTTACACTTCTTTAATAAGTTCACATTAACCTATGCACTTTAATTTTTATTGAAGCTCTCTCATCTAACTTCTTCAAAAGCTGAGGTGTACAAGTTGATTTTAACTTGTGGAAGAAGTTTGATTCATTTTTGTTTTTTATTTTCTTCTTTTGTGATTGCTTGTTAAGAAAATGATCTAAATGGTCTTATGTAGTTTTTCCTTAAAAGATTGATAATGCGTAGACATGTGTGATGATTTTTTTGTTTAATAATTGTCCAGGTTGCTGCAGTTCCTGAGGATGTGGGTACAGCAGGTGCAATTCGGGCTATTTCTCATCACCTAACTGCTAAAGACATTTTGGTGGAGTATCCCTCCCTCCCTTGCCTGTGAACTCTGTGATCTAAATAATGTTGTTCTTCATGGCTGTGTTGATTTTCTGCAGGTTGTCAGTGGTGATCTTGTTACGGATGTGCCACTTGGTGCTGTTGCAGCTACTCATAGACGACATGATGCAGTTGTTACTGCTATGCTCTGCTCTGCTCCTGTGAGTGGACCTTCAGAGTCAGTATCTTCTGGTGGGAAAGACAAAACCAAGAAACCTGGCCGCTATGATTTGATAGGGCTGGATCCCACAAAGCAGTTTTTAGTTCACATAGCAACTGGTTAGTTATCTAACTTTTGTTTATATATGGCATGGTATTGTTGTATGTGTGTTCATGTGGAATCTTGCAACATTTTTCAGGAGCAGAAGTTGAGAAGGATCTTCGAATTCAGAAGAGCATACTCCCTGCAGTTGGCCAGGTACTTTTCTTTTCTCGTGTCTGGACCTTCTTAGTTGGTTCCACCTGCCTATAATTTCTTCAGTATTACATGTTTATCATTGTTATGCTGTGAGATTTAACTGTCTATTCTGTAGCAAAACTTTCTACTTTAATTTGCTATGTACTGTTATTGCATCTCTTGTTCAGCACATTGACCAACTTTATTATTGGAGTTGTTTTGTGTTTGTGAAATGGAAATTGGTTATCATGCTTCCAGAGTTAGAAAACTGTTCAATCTGTCAATCTTATAGAAGTAGCATCTTCTGTGAAAATATGAATTGCTCATCTGGTTAATTGAAAATTAAAAACAAGACTTTTGCTATTTCTTATTTCTCTTTATTGTTATTTGTCATTCATGTAGATAGAAATAAGAGCTGATCTGATGGATGCCCACTTGTATGCGTTCAAAAGGTATATTCATTTTCTTTTTAAATTCCTTCCTTGTTCTTTTGTCTTGAATCACTCATTTTTGCATCCTGAAACAAACTTTTGTTGCAGATCAGTTCTACAAGAAGTTCTAGATCAGAAAAGTGCATTTCATAGCTTAAAGCATGATGTATTGCCATATCTAGTCCGGAGCCAACTGGTTAGTTGTTAATGGTTTTTCACGAGATAGTTAGGTATTGTTGAACTTATAAGGATTCTAACCTTGTTCAAATTTTGTTAATGAGAGTTAGAAATCAGAAGTATTATTTAATGGTATGCCACAAGTGGAAGAAAATGGAACTGAAAAGGTTATATCTCAGAGCAATCAACAAATGCTATCTCAAATACTTGCTAATGCATCTGAACCAACCTTTCATCTACGGCATGCACTGGGTTCGTATAGTTCTACTTCTGATCGAAAAACCCACAAATGCTGTGTGTATATTGCTGGAAGCAGCAAGTACTGTGCTCGCTTAAATTCTATACAAGCATACAATGACATAAACCGAGATGTGAGTTTGTTGTTGTTATGGCCTTTATCAGGAACTCGTGATTGTCTTCAATTCTCTGGTTGCTTTGGCATTATTCATTTTTTTTACTGTGACAGGTAATAGGAGAGGCTAGCCATTTATCAGGTTATTCTTTCTCTGCCCAAAACAACATTATCCATCCTTCTGCAGAGCTTGGGGCAAAAACAACTGTAAGTTACTTTAGTGGTCTGATATAGGGTTTCTGGAGCATTATTTTTTGTTCTTTCCATTTTTAGGTTCATATAAATAGTTATGATTTGTGTAGGTTGGACCACATTGTATGTTGGGGGAAGGTTCACAAATGGGTGACAAATGCAGTGTGAAACGGTCTGTCATTGGCCGTCATTGTCGGATAGGTGCCAATGTTAAGGTGGGATGATATATTATTCTTACAAGTTAGCAGGAGGTTACATTTTGGTCTTCTGATTTATCTGTGGCATATGGACTCCAACCCACAATGAGTGATCAGCAACACTGTCTAGCATATTCCTAATGAGTTGTATTCAGTAATGTTAATGCCAAGTTTTCCTGTGACTTGTTTTATGCACGCAGGTTGTTAATTCAGTAGTTATGAATCATGTTTCTATTGGAGACTGTTGTTCAATCCAAGGTTCTGTTATCTGTAGCAATGTACAGCTCCAAGAACGTGCAGTAGTAAAAGATTGTCAAGTAATTTGTTTCGGCTTTTTTCTGACCATATTTTCATGCAATTTGAATCGGAATGTCACATTGCTTGTCTTGGCAGGTTGGAGCAGGTTATGTGGTCACTGCTGGTAGTGAGTGCAAGGGAGAGGTCTTAGCTAAGAAATGAAACTGAGATGTGAGAATCCAGGCTGGGAAATTCATACCAAAGTGACTTATGTTCTGCTTCGTCACTGCTTGGAGCAAATTTTGTGCTTTTTGCTGGCAGCAGTTACAATTTGGTGTTGGCAGGAGGGGCAAAGAAATTCTAATACTTCCGACTTGCATGCGTGTCCTTTGCAGTTTGTTTCGATCGCTATTTGTTTGAAAATGGCTGCAATTGGTCTTGAATATTCATTTGTGTTAATGACTACTAATTATTTCTGCTTCATCACAATTTTCTGCCATTTAATTCAAGTTACAAGGGACTTTCGGTTGGTATCTTACTGCTGAACGAAAGCGGTATAATCCAGAGCCATCAGTTTTGTATTCGAGCAAATGCAGTACTATCGACGTATTTCTTTGGGCTTTTTTGCATTTTTGTTTTTGTTAGAGATCTAGTGATAATAACGTTAACTTGAATTTGGTACCTGCTTTGTAAGAATATATTTAAGCTCAACTTTTTTCCTCCCTATTTTTCTCTGGGATTGGAATGATGAGAGGTGTGCTAGTGTTTCCAGATACTAAATGGTCTCTAGAGAATTACGAGTCTCGTTGAAACCGTTACTTCTATTTTTGTGCTTATAAGTGATTTTGCCAGACGAAATGGGTCTGGTGGATTTGGATTTTCGTTCTGTTTGGTGTTAACATCAGATGTTCTCATTAATAAATTTCTATACCGTTCATTAACTTTATTAATCCACGTTGGAATGAAAACTAATTAAGACTATCAAAGAAGAATGAATGAGGAACGTAAACGTAATGAATGATTAAGATTTAAGAAAAATACCACTTCTATTATGCTGATTTTCTTTATAGAGTACCCTTAATAACGTGTTCCAGATTGTTTTTACTGCAAAAATACGTTTAGCAAAAAGGGGAAATAACGTGTTTGGTTAACATAATTTCATGAAATGAATCTCTATGTTTGAATATATCTTGGCGGAAAGTGTTTTTATAGATAAAGGAAGACTTTAAAAAATCATTTATAGAATATTTATAATAATGAAACAACGGTAAGTGATATAAAAGTATCAATGTCTTATTTATAATTAAAGTAAGGATATGTTAATATAAAGGTTTAAACCCTTGTCCTCAATTTTGTATGAAAATCTCAGTTCGGCCCTAGTTTTTTCATCTGTCTCAATTGGGTCATATTCTTTTGTAAAAATGAACACATTTTACCCTAACTGTTAACTGGTCTCAGACAACGTTAAATTGATATGAGTTGTATTTTTTCTTTTATCGACGTGGCATTGTGCACTAAAATTGAATGTGTCTTGTGTTTTATCCAGGTGGCCTACCAAGCCCTAACATTTAAGGGCATCCCCTCTCATCCAAAGTATATTTTTGTCTTGGGGAAGAAGAGGAGGTTCGTCTTTCGTCTTTGCGAAGCACACCTACTGTCTTACGTCTTGGGCAAGCACTGTGGTGTTGAGGTGGTGGTAAGGATGTCTCGTTCATCTTCCTCTTGCAAATGTTTGGGTTCGGCCATGCAACACAGTAGTGGCAGTGTTAGGAGGTTGGGTGCAAAACCAACATGCTTCTGCGGTCACAATGCAGTGTTCCGTATTGCGAGAACCCCTAAAAACAAGGAAAAAAAATTCTGGGGTTGCCCTAACTTCAAGGTTAGTTTGATATAACCATAAATCTCTGTCTATTTATTTGGGTTTTGACGAAGGAGTGTGTGTTCTTGTTGAACAGGGTGGGAGTGGAGAATTGGTTGGTTGCAACTTCTTTGAGTGGTGCATTGAAGAAGGAAATGAAGGACATGGGCTGAATGTAGAAGAAAGGACTCGTAGTGTAAGAAATGAAGAATTGGGTGTGATGAGCATGGAAGACAATGTGCTGCAGATGGAAGAAAGATATGGTGAAAAGATCAGACTGGGTTTTATAGAGAAAAGTTTAGTTAAGTTGGATAAGTGGTTGAAATTGTTAGTGGGGATGATGTTTGTCATATTTGTTTTAAATGTAATTGTATTAGCAATGTTGGTGAAACTTGGTTGATGCTGTGTCATCTGTGATCAGAGTTGAAACTTGGCTTATATGTAATGTGTGTTTTATTAATGAAGGTGAGTTATTATAGTGATAATGTGTGTGATTTAATTTGTTTTAATTATATTGTTACTTTAGAAGGGAATAATCATAAAGCAAAATCATGACTAAGTGAAATAATTAGAAACATCATAAAGCAATAAGGTGTAAAGAAGATGAGTGATAACAAAATTGGACAATAATCACTTTCTCATAACCATAAACATTGTCTTACATCATAACAAAAGCTGTTCAAAATGATAAGAACATTGTCTTACATATCCAAAATACATCATAACAGAGTGTGTTCAAAATGATAGAGCAAACATTTGCTACAAAATATAAATAAGTTCAGTACATTAGATCATTCATCACATCATTCATCAGATAAAGGCATAGTTGTTTCGTGAGTAACAGGAACATCTGTTGCTGAAGGTTGGCTGGGTTGTGGTTGTTCAGGACATTGGTCAGTACCAAACATAGTAGACTCTTGAGTTATTGGAACATTTGTTGGTGGAGGTTTGGTGACTTCTACAGATTGGGCAATAGGAACCTCTACTGTTGGAGGTCTTTGTGGACAACCTTTTCTATTGTGTCCAAGTTCTTTGCAGATGGCACATTTTTTCCTCTGCCCACCCTTTCCTAATTCACTGTTATTCTTCTTTAACTCCCAATCCTCCAGTCTTCGTATCTTCTTAGGCCTTCCTGGCATTGTCCTCTTCTTTGGTGGTAATATATCTGAATAGGGTGTGACATCCCAGACATGTTGACCATTGATAGGGTTAATTATTGTGTTGTAAGTCTCTTCATAGGTAGACTTCCTAAACCAGTGCCCAATGTATTCTTCTGCATTTATATTCAAAAATTTCATTGCAGTGATGACATGAGTACAAGGAATGCCAGTAATTGCCCATTTTCTACATGTGCAGTCCATGTTGTCAACATTCACAACAAATTGCTGACCAAATTGTGAAACATGTTTCACTTCAAATAATTTTTCTTTTAAACCACCTGTATTTAATACACAATTCACAACACAATTAGATGGATCAATATAAATGGAAACAAACTTATCATGAATGGAAACATACATCATAAAAGTTACCTTGGTAACCAATATCTAGTTAACCAGGACTCCTTATGAAATCTGTTAAAAACCTTGGGGTAGATTGAACCTTGATATGATGTCATCTTTGTTCTGTTGGCAGCCCATCTCTTCATTATGTAAATCCTAATGTCTTCTAACATGCTAATGATAAGCTTAGACCTACTATCAACTAGCACACTATTAAAGCCCTCACACATGTTGTTCACAAGAGTGTCACATTGTGATATAGAGGTGAATCAAGATCTTGACCAAAACTTGGATAAGTGAATATTACTAGTCAAGTATGTGTGATGGCAAACAAATATTTAAATAATTATAAGACTTAATAATTATAAGACTTCACATACCTAGGTGGGATGGCAAGCAAATATTTAAATGCGTCTAAATTGATGTCTTTAATATTCCTCATTTCAGCCTCCCATTGTTATGGATGTGTGGTTGTTGCTTCCCTCCACATGAGACGTTTAAGGTTTTTTCCAGGAATTTTTTTTTCTGAAGTTTGAATATAAATGTCTAACACAAAATCTTTGTTCTACACTAGGCAGAAGATCTTGGATAGCTGGCAAAAGACCCTGACATATTCAAGATATTTTAATTAACATTTGTTTAATGAAGATATTCAGTTATATGTACAAGATATTGAACATTGACTGACCTTCTGTTGGTCTGAAATAAATGTGCATCCTGCACATACAGGTGCCTCACCAAGGTCCTTAATAAGGTGCTCCAAGAACCAAGTCCAGGAGTCTTTGTTTTCTACCTCAACAACAGCATATGCTATGGGCAACATTTGGTCGTTTCCATCTCTTCCCACTGCTATTAGTAACTCCCCTCCATACTTGCCTTTCAAAGCGCATCCATCCAACCCAATAATAGGTCTACAACAAATGAAGCTATCCTTGCATGCCTTCAAGCATACATAAAATCTTTGGAATATGACCTCACCATTACTGTTATCAACTTTAATTTGTACTGTTGTACCTCGATTTGTTTTCAGCAGCTCATGACCATAATCATGAAGTCTTCTAAATTGATCTTTGAATGACCCTTCAACCTTATCTTTTGCCATGGCTCTTGCCCTAAAAGCCATATTTCTTGAAATTCCTACATTCCATTTCCTAATGACTTTGTCCCTAATGTCCATGACCTTCATTGTAGGGTTTTCTCTCACAGTTTTCTCCATCCTTTGACTCAACCACTTTGAAGTCATCAACTTTACATTGAAATCTCTACTACAGCTGTGAACATCAAACACTTTTCTTAGTTGCCATGCATTGACATCAGTCCTAAAGGAACAATAGGCATACCATTTACAATTTCCTCTTCCACCCAAGCACTTCATAGAAATCCTTTTCTTGTCATTCTTAATAAATTTTAAACTTCTCCCATTACTTAGTGCATAAGTCCTTATGGCATCTGTGAATTCATTTTTCTCAGCAAAATAGGTTCCTGCTTCCCATTTATAACCCTCCAAAGTTTTAGGCATACTAAAAATGGGAAACCTTATCTTATGGACCCATCATTGTCCTCACTATCTGATCCACTAATCAACTCCTCTGATAGCCACTCATTGTCAGACAACCCACAGACATCATCAATACAATCATTATCTGTTGACCGCGAAGACTCAACTAATGCACTGGAAGCTTCTTCTCTCACATTTCCTTTAGAAGTCCTAATGTCCCAATGCACGCTGACATCAATTAGACTTTCTTCACTCACATCTACATCTTCATCGTCAATCTCTGCCTCATGTACATGATCACCCTCACTGTCCTCTACATCATCATCCTCTCCTAAATCCTCTAGCTCAAAATCATGTACATCATGTACCTCAGCTTCCTCTACATGA
This sequence comes from Vigna umbellata, assembly GCF_029865625.1. NCBI lineage: Eukaryota > Viridiplantae > Streptophyta > Magnoliopsida > Fabales > Fabaceae > Vigna > Vigna umbellata. The sequence continues at coordinate 50,855,985 of NC_142165.1, read as the reverse complement.
TGGGCCTCACCATCCTCAACCTCAACATCCTGACCATTACCCTCATGGGCATCACCCTCACCCTCAACCATTTTTGTTCCAACATCAGTATGATCCTCACCATCACCCTCATAGGCATCACCCTCACCCTCATGGGCATCACCCTCACCCTCAACCATTTTTGTTCCAACTTCAGTATGATCCTCACCATCACCCTCATGGGCATCCCCCTCACCCTCCATCATTTCTGTTCCAACTTCAGTATGGACCTCACCATCACCCTCATGGGCATCCCCCTCACCCTCCACCATTTATGTTCCAAGTTGACCATCACCAACAACCTCAACCTCCTCCACTTGTGTTGCAACATCACCTTCATCATCAAGATGACCACCAACCCAATCAATCATTTCTATTATTTCCGGTTCCATCATATTATGAACCACATACAAATGAACTTCATCATTTAACCTAGCAATGTTCAGCATATGCATGACACCCCTATCATTAGTTAATAATTCTAACCTATCTGGGTCCACAGACTGACCTCCTAAATCGTACCATAATTCCTTGATGTCCATATGACCTAATTCTTTGACTGAGGCTACTATTCCAAAATAGCTCCATAGGTCTGGATCACAAGACCATTCTGCTCTCTCTTCTTCAAATTTTAACTGCCCATTATCATCACTGACAAAATCTCCACAATGGTGGACCACCACCTTAACACGTTCCTCATCCATATGAATAAGTTGCTTTTATAACCTGTACATTATGGGGGTTAACAAATATTTGGAATATTAAACACTCACTAACTACGGGAACACTCACTCACTAACTAAACACGACACAGACAGGGGGACAGGGAACAAAGTAACATCCCCACTAACGAAACACGCACACACAAGGGATCACTACAACTGATAAACAATTCAACAAACAAAATTCGGGACCACAATGTCTAAACTACAATGTAACAATTCAACATGCAAAATGGGGACCACAAATCATTATAAAAATTGTTACAGACCAAAACAAAAACCCAATTGTCGAATACGCACATGTTCGTAAAAGCAAAAAGACATTTATGCGTTCAAACAGACAACCAAAGACGAAACGAAATACCTTACCTTAGTTCCCGTCAACTATCGGCTGGATTATCTTCGTCTTGTCCAAGATTGCAGTTGGTGATCGTCTTCCGCTTCGTCTCGAAACAAGGAAATGAAATCCTCAATTCCAATTTCAAATCCCTAATTCTGATTTTCTTAAACTGAATAAAAGGTACTAAATAATGTCACATCAACACTATTTATTTAATCAAAACACTCCACGTAAGTCATCAACACACATCACCATATTCTCTGTGCACCACGTGGTCTTAATTTAACGCCGTCTCACACCACTTAACGGTTAGGGTAAAATGTGTTCATTTTTACAAAAAATATGACCCAATTGAGACAAATGAAAAAACAAGAATCGAACCGAGATTTCCATACAAAATTGAGGACTGAAGAGGATTTAAACCTAATATAAATTTTTTTTCAACATTTTCATATAAATGTGTTGATTATTTTTATTTAGTTTAAGACACGAAAGTATAATAATAAATAAATAATTAGTATGTGTTTCTAAATATTATAGAATTTATCTTTCAAAATATATTTTTAAAGTCTCCCTAAGAGAAATTTATGATTGAGTAGGTGAGTGGTGGAAGCAAAGAAGTTTACGAAGGTAGGGGCTGTGGGTAGTCTCGAATGGCAGTGCAAAGGGTTTTGGAGTCAGAAGTGGTGAGAATTGTGGAGAAATGCAGCACTCTTAATCATGCGAAACAAGTTCACGCCCATATCTACGGCAACAACCTCCACCAATGTTCCTACGTAATCACCAAGCTCTTACGCCTCGTCACCTCGCTCACCCATGTGCCGCTCGACTCCTACCCTCGCCTTATCTTCGCACAGGTCCACACCCCAAACCCCTTTCTCTGGACTGCTCTCATTCGCGCCTACGCCGTCCGAGGACCCCTCTCCCAAGCCCTTAGCCTCTTCTGCTCCATGCGCGAACGACACATCACTCCCCTCTCGTTTACCTTCGTAGCTCTCTTTTCCGCTTCCGGTGCCGCTCGCCACATCGGTTTGGGAGTGCAGCTCCACACCCAGACACTCTTGGTTGGTGGGTTCGATTCTGATATGTATGTCCACAACGCTATGATTGATATGTACGTGAAATGTGGGTTTACGCGATGCGCACGCAAGGTGTTCGATGAAATGCCTGAACGGGATGTCGTTTCTTGGACCGGGCTGATTGTTGCTTACGCGAAGAGGGCCGATATGAAGGCTGCGCAGGACTTATTTGATGGGTTGCCTGTGAAGGATATGGTTGCTTGGACTGCGATGGTTACTGGGTATGCGCAGAATGCCTTGCCGGAAAATGCGGTGGAGGTTTTCCAGCGGTTGGTAGACGAGGGTGTCGAGATTGACGAAGTTACCTTGGTTGGTGTTATATCTGCTTGTGCTCAATTGGGTGCGTCTGTTTATGCTAAGTGGATAAGGGACATTGCTGAGAGTTCTGGATTTGGGGATGGAAGTAGTGTCCTTGTGGGGTCAGCCTTGATAGACATGTACTCAAAATGTGGTAATGTGGAGGAGGCATATAATATCTTTAAAGGAATGAGGGAGAGAAATGTGTTTTCTTACAGTTCTATGATTGTGGGGTTTGCTATACATGGTCAAGTTCATGCAGCGATTAAGTTGTTTTATGACATGTTGGAGACTGATGTGAAACCAAACTGTGTAACTTTTGTAGGGGTGCTTACTGCGTGCAGTCATGCTGGCTTGGTAGACCTAGGGCAGCAACTCTTTGCTACTATGGAAAAGTATTATGGTGTTGCTCCAACCCCACAGCTTTATGCATGCATGGCGGATCTTCTTGGTCGAGCTGGATACTTGGAAAAGGTAATACGGCTTGTTGAGACAATGTCTATGAAGCCTGATGGAGCTGTGTGGGGGGCGCTTCTTGGAGCATCATACGTTCATGGGAATCCTGATGTTGCGGAAATTGCTTTCAAGCATTTATTTGAGCTTGAACCTGATAACATGGGGAATTATTTGTTGCTTTCTAATACCTATGCATCTGTTGGAAGATGGGATGATGTGTCTAGGGTCAGGAAATGGATCAAAGAGAAAAATTTGAAAAAAGATCCAGGATGGAGCTGGGTTGAAGCAAAAAATGGAATGATTCACAAGTTCGCTGCTGGTGACTTGAAACATCCACAAATTAATGAGATAAAGAAGGAATTAAATGAACTTTTGAAACGACTAAAGGGTATTGGATATCAGCCAAATCTAAGTTCGGTGCTGTATGATGTTAATGATGATGAAAAAAGGCTGTTACTAATGTCTCACAGCGAAAAACTAGCGTTGGCATTTGGATTGCTGAGTACTGATGCCGGTTCCACCATAAAAATTATGAAGAACCTTAGGATATGTAAGGATTGTCATATTGTAATGTGTGGAGTATCAAGACTTACTGGAAGAAAAATTGTTGTGAGGGATAACACGAGATTCCACCACTTCTTTAATGGGGCCTGCTCTTGTAGAAATTTTTGGTGACAGAGGCTAGTGCCATATGCGGGTGAATATTGACGCATAGGTGTTGGAAGGATAACATAGTGACCTTCTCTCATTTTTGGTAAACTAGAGGTGTCTATAGAGTTGTTTTGTGCCTACCTAGACTAATCTATTATAAAAGGATATTGAAAGTTTAGATAAATTGCTCACCTGTTCATTTTACAGGTTGAATTCATCATTGAGGAGTGTTAAAAATGAAGAGGGAAGGCAGGTGATTCACGTGAAGGTAGTTGGTAGACAAATATTTTACCTTAGGGAATGCAAAAGTTTGTACAGATAGATGATCAATGCAGTTATGTGGAAACACTTAAGAATTAAACTGTAAAATAATTCTAGAAGGCTTGATTGATCCCTCTCATAATATTCTATTTATAGAATA